>NC_089224.1:49686556-54486556 GCF_963924675.1 Phocoena phocoena | reverse complement strand
AGGAAACCACTACTGTCTTTCCTTGGGTTCCATGTTTCTAGTCAATCTATCTTTTCTGTCTATCTTGCAGAAGTTGTCTTATGTGCATTTTATATATAATGTTTTGGTTTATAGAGTTAATTCATGGAAAGAATAGAGGAAAAGACGTCTATTCCATCTTCTCTGAAGTAGAAGACTGGCAATACATTTAAAAAAAAACAGGATTTCATATGTTTGGGGCACTATGGAATTAGATTTAATATGAGACCTTCCATACAACAAAAAGTGGAATAAAAGCAGAAAAGATCATTTAATAATTGCAACTGACCACAAGACAAAATATAAGACCAACTCTTTGAATAAATTTCAGTCTATTTATTTTTTTTTACTATTTTGGTTTTGAACTATTAAACCTGTGCAAAGACCATACAGTAGACACTACTCTGTGTATGTGAATATGTGTGTGTGTGTACATATTGGAATTATTAAAATTGAACTGTATGTGCTTGACAAAGAAAGAAATTAAAAACCTATAATAATATATTTCAAATGGTTCAAGTGATTATATCCAAAACTGTTCGTTACTTTTTTCACACTGAGTATTATTCTACCACAAAAGTACTTTTTTATTTCCCCAAGTTGCATACAAGTTACTTCATCTGATCCTTAATTAAAGAAACAACAATTGATTGCAGCACTAATGGAAGAAATGGTTTTAGTTAGACTTGTAAGAGCAAGAATGCCAGTCTCCATTGTGATGCATTCTTAAGCAAATTTCAGGGTTAATTTTGATTATAAATTATTTTTACTTGGTTTCCTCATTTTGAAATCTAGCTAATGCTGATCTGAATCATGATTTTAATAGTTCTATAATTGTTTAATATTTTTGTCTTACACTGTGCTCTTCGTATTTATGGAAAATGAATTACTGCTATACATGCAACCAGGAACTGGAAAGTACTGTTGTATTTTAAGAGTTCCCATGCTCCTGTAGCTTTCCAAAAGTACTTTTATTTTCACATTCATAAAAAAACTTACCTTAGAGGGCCACTCAGTAATTGTATTATATATACATAGATAGATGTATGCATGTACACACACACACACACCAAGAAATAGCATAGCTGATAATAGAAGGAGAAACAGAATAGTAGAAATTACATTGGTATAATATCATTTATCCTAGAGTCAAATAATTTTTAAGGTCTCAATGCTCCTTCAGGGTGTCACTATACAAAAGCATAGTAATATTGTTAATGTCAATGATGTAACCTTCAGTCACTGAGAGATATTTAAACAAGTTCAGCATACTTTTAAAGAAATGAAAGTAATATAAATACAGTTAATTCTATGCCAAATAGTTATTTTGTATTTTTTTTTGTACTCCATCTTATTTAAAAAAAGATTGTAAGTAACTAATAACAGTACATAAAGTTTAAGACACCATAAGTTAAAGTAAGAAAAAATTACTTTGAAAACTATAGCTGGTAATAAACTAAATTTAAAAACTAACTTTATGTGCCAAGTATAATGACTGCCACTCTTTATTTATTTATCTATCTATTCATCTGTCCACCTATCTATTTATTTATTTACATATTTATTTATGTTCTTACTTGTTTAATTTTGTTTTGTAATTTTTTTGTTTTGGATTTTAAAAGGATAAATTTTAAGGTCAAGTGAAGTTATTTGGTACATTTTTAAGATAATAAATTGTTAGTTACTTGATTATACTAGATGAAACATTTATTAGTGCACTTAGATTTGAGGCTTAAGTAGAGCATAGAAAATAATTAAACATCTATATGTATATTGCTCAACAATGTGCATATATGTGGAATTACTGGAATTTCATGTATACTTACTAATGCAAAACTATTAATTTCAAAGAGACAGTCCTCTTAATATATCTTACTTTTGAAATAAAATAGAATTTTCTCTCTGTCCTACAAATGTACCCCAATTACTATAATGCAAGAAAGTTTATAAGTGAATGGATAGTACCATTTATTTTAAACTGAATCTAAAATTTCCCTATCACATAATGATACTTAATTTCTCTTATCTACTTTAAAATGATTATATTTCTTTTTTACACTATTAATGAATCTTTATTCCTTCAAATTCTCTGTATAATTATGCTATATTCATACATAAAATAAAAATAATATCTACACTTAATTTATAATCTATGCTGATCTTTGAAAAATGTGGTTTAATACTTAAAACTTTGCTGAATCAGGAAGAATATGTTGAGGGGAAGGCTAGTCTATGATATTTCTTGTTAGTCTTCTAAAAGATGAGTTAAGTAGCTAAAAAGTATAGAACACTCCTAAGAGTTTAAAGAACCCTTAATTCATCTCTCTAGTGTACAATGAATCTCTTCTTTGAGCAGGTTTATTTCTTTTATCAAACAGGAACTCATGTAATGAATAGCTCTGGTATAACACAGTGACCATGTTGTGACAGATGTTTCTGGGTGCAGGAGTCATCTCAGTGATGAGGAATGGAGAGACCCAGCATAATACAAGTGCACAAGACAGGCAGACTTTAAAGAGATAATTTCCATTCAACTTTGAGAATGATTTGGGCCTTTATAAAAGTACAGTATCCCTCAATGATATAAGCTTGAAAAAGGTTAAATAGGTGTGAAGAAATTTTTCTTAAATACATCAGCACAAGCCCTGCGTCAAGACTTCCAATCCTTCTTTTCCAGGTCTGTGAACATTTTTTCCCTGTAAATAGTTGCCTTTCTTAGCTTGTGTGCATGTGGATATTATGATATGAGGAGAAAAAAAGGGGGAAAAAAAGAAAACTCGGATAAGGATATATTTAGCCTAATTTTGTGACATGACGTCATTTTGGCTTTGATTTCTGACTCTGCGTTGGCCTTAAGCTTCATTTACAGTAGCTATAGTTAAGCCTCTGAACTTTTAAAAGTTCACTTCTTAAAAAAAAAAAAGAAAAAAAACGTCAGTGCTGACCTTCAGTGATTGGGGTAATGAATTCTCAGGCTTTAAAATCTCATAGACTCTCTCACAAGAGATCAGTTTCTGATGCTTTGGTCAGGTCAGTATTACCAGAAAAAAAGATCTTTCTAATGATAAATTTAGTTCAAGATATCTCCTCCCAGTACAAGCTCAAATGTGAGAGGAAAGGGCACTGTGCCTCTTCCTATTGACTCATTGACTTCTCCGGAGTCATGTACTTTTTAAAGCAGGAGAAACGCATCAAGATGATCCATGGTCATACTTGGCTCACTTCTAAGGTACTATTAGAAACAAGAAAATTACTCTTAGTTCAGACAGGAACCAACAAGAATCTGAATCAAGCACACAAAGTATTGAAAGGCAACTAAGGTTTAGGTCTGTAGTTTTAGAGAAAAATGGTCATTTCTGTGGCTGCCAACTTGGACAACTTGTGGCCTTTTTTAGCAGGCATGCAAAATAATACACAGAATGTATCAGTCTTTTCAACAAAAAAAGGAAAAGAAGAAGAAAAACTGAGACTCATGGCTATAAAACCTTTCCTATTAGAAATACCATTTAGTTTTATTGACTAAGTAGTACAGGAAAGGCCTTTTAGGTTTGTTTGCTCCAAAAAGGAAGGAAATATTTTTACAGTTGCTTACTTTTAAATGTCATTTAAATTGTTCAGATTATGGTAAAAATTATTTTGAAGACATTAGTTAAGTTAAATATATGCAACTTATATATTTGAGTGAAATACTTTTTAAGATGAAGCAATGATTGCAGGTGTGAAATTTGTTGCTTAATGCACTTGTCTGAAGGACTTAAGACCTAACATAATTGAGTGGTGTGGATGTACTTAAAATATGACAAAAGAATTGGTGTTCTCAGTAAATCAAGATGAGGAAATTATCTTTAAATGATAAAACAACTGATAATGTCCCACAGTCCTCAGAAAAGAAATTGCCCTATCTCAGGATCAGAGCAGGGAGTCAAATCACCAGAAACTTGCATTCTGAACACAAAGGTCTACATTAAGCAATAGCTTTGGTGGGACCAAAAGCTCCTACGTGAGAATCCACCCAAAGCAGAATCAAATTGCTTCTTATACCTGTGGGGTGTTAAATTGTGATTTATCATGTATTGTGCTAAAAGCCTTTACATCTGCCAGAGAGTCTCAGAGTCATGGCTGGAGGGAGCCCCTGAATGTGTATACTCTAGAATGTAACTTTTTCTCCCATTATGCTTTACTTTTTTGGATTTGGCAAGAGACGTATGAACTTGGAAGTTAAAGTAGAGAATAATAGTGTCTCAACAACTCCCTTTGGAATAAATTATAACAGTCTGTGTCTGCATCCCATTGAAATGCTATTTGGAAATAGTGGCTCTCTTTTCTTTTTGGCAATAGTGTTATCAAACCCCTATACACTAAGAGAACGAGAAAGAGGCACTAGCACACATAAGCAATCAAAAATTTCTTGAGATGCCTGAAAAATAAATTCACTTCACAAATACTGGTTTGTAAGTTAAGTGCAATAAAATATGCTAAATCCAGTTTTTCTAAAGATGGAATAAATTGAAAATGTTTCAGATGTCAATGCAATGGAGAAAATGATGAAATGCATGCATAAATTATCCTTTTGATAGGAATATGGCAATCCATTTTGAATAATGTTTAATCAAAGAGAAAGTAAGAGGAGTGACATCAGCATAATGGCAACACAAGACCTCCCTTATTTTTGCCCCACTACCAACAACAAAATTTCAGCATCAATTCACAGGCCAAAGTGCTTTTGAGGGATCTGTGGGATCCAGCACCATATACAAAAGGAGTCTTACCCACCCACTCGTCAGATAACAGACAGACAAATCTTGGTCTGGGCTGTGAATGCTTCAGTGGCCCATGAACCACTCTAGCCTCCTTGTCATGATATAGGAGGCCCTGGAGGACACTGACTTAGACAATCACTCAAAGATGAGAGAGCTTTTGTGGAAGTCCCAGGTTTCCAAAGAAGTTATAGCATTCTGTGAGACCAAAAAATATGACTTCGGATACATCGGAGTGGGTAGGAGGAACAGTTTGACTTTTTGCATGTCACCCATCCCCCAAGGAAGCACAGTGTAGAGCCAAAAACGAATTTCACTTGCCTGTAATTTATCCCACAAGGAAAAAGGGAGAGTGTGTGAGTGAACACCTGGTTTCACCAATTGTGTGGGACACTGCTAAAGGTGTTCATTTTGCTCTCACCCCATCCAGAGTACTAGATCAGAAGTTTTGTTACGGGGAAGGGGGGCAGTAAGAGTCTGGGAGAGTGGCAGATAGGAATCTTGAAGGATATTAAAAGGATGTGGATTCTAACTGCATGGCAGATTTCATTAAGAAGCTCACCCATGAGCTCCTGGGAATGTCCCACCAATGGATCCCCTCAAATGGCCCAGAGACACCCTCAATGCTCACCACACACCACACCTCTCACTCCTTTCTGGGCAGATCCATGTGCACACTCTCAATGGTGGCACAAGCAGGCTTTGGCAGATGGCTGGTGAGCCTGGCCAGAAAGTTGGAAGAATCTGTTGTGTTTCAGGATCCAGAGAAGGCTTACAATCTTAAAGATTCTGCCACAAGAATAAGGAAGAAGTGTGGAACAGATGCATCTGTAGATGGTCTGAGAAAGTTGCAGAATTTCTAGCAAGGCAGACAGAAGTATTTCTCTCCCCAAAGCAGTAAAGCCTAGAGGAGGTGACGGCTACTTCAGACATGAAGACAGCAAAACAAAACTACAAGAGATATGAAAAATGAAGGAAACATGATTTCACCAAGTATCACAATAATCTTCCAGTAACTGATCTCAAAGACATGGATATCTCCAATTTACCTTTTTAGATAAAAAGTTCATAATATCTATTTTAAATAAACTCCATGAGCTACAGAAAAACCCACAGAAAGACAATTCAGTGAAATCAGGAAAAAGAAACCCAAAATGATAAGTTTAACAAAGAGATAGAAATCATATAGAAGAACCAAACAAATTCTGGAGTGGAAGAATATAATGAATGAAATGAAAAAATAGAATAGAGGCATCAACAGCAGACTTGATCAAGCAGAAAAAAGAATCAGTGAGATTGAAGACAGGAACTTTAAAATTACCCAGTCAAAAGAGAAAAAAAGGAAAGTGTGAAAAAAAGTAAAGAAAACCTACACGAGCTATGGGATATCATCAAAAGGACCAATTTATGAATCATTGGAGAGCCACAAGGAGAAGAAAGGGGTGGGGGAAAGAAAGCTTATTGAAAGAAATAATGGCTAAGAATTTCCAAATTCTGGGGAAAGATTTGGATATCCAAGTTCATGAAGTTCACAAGTTACCTAACAAAATCAAATTAAAGAGATACTTTTAAAGGCACATTATAATAAAACTCCAAAGTCAAAGAGAAAGACTCTTAAATGTAGCAAGAGAATAAAACCTTATAACTTACAGGGAACCCTCATGAGGCTGTCAGTAGGTTTTTTAGCAGAAATGTTACAAGTCAAGAGAGAGTTGGATGATATATTCAAAGTGTTGAAAGGAAAAAAAAAACTGCCAAACAAGAATATTATATTAAGAAAAGTTATCCTTCAAAAATGAAGGGGAGATAAAGACTTTCCCAGACAAACAGAACTTGAGGGAATTCATCACCACTAGACTTACCTTATAAGACATGCTGAAAAGGGTTTTTCAAGCTGAAATGAAAGAATGCTTATTAGTAACATGAAACATATGAAAATATACTACACACTGATAATGATAAGTATATACTCAGAGTATTCTAATGCTGTAATTTTTTGGGTCACTAATCAATTAACCCTAGTATAAAGGTTAAAGGACAATAGTATTAAAAGTGACTATAGCTACAATAATTTTTTAATGAACCTACAATATAAAAAGAGGTACATTTTGACATGAAAAATATAAAATGGGAATGAAAGGGTAAAGTTTTTGTTTGCAACTGCAAGTTATCAGCCTAAGATAGACTTCTATATGTGTAAGTTATTTTATGTAATCCTCTTGGTAACCACAAATCAAAAAACCTATAATAGATTTATAAAAGACAAAGAAAAGGGGATCAAAGCACATTCTTAGAGAAAATCATAAATTCACACAGAAAGGCAGTAAGAGAGGAAAATATGAACAAGGAAAGCATAACAAAGCCATAAAGCAGATAATAATATGGTATTATTTAGTTCTTACTTATGAATAATTACTTGAAATGTAATTGCTTTTATTCTCCAATCAAAAAACAGAGTCAATAGTTGAATAAAAAAATGATATCCAACTATGTGCCACCTACAAGACACTCATTCCAGCTTTAAGGACATACATAAGCTGAAAGTGAAGGGATGTAGAAAGATATCCTATGCGATTAGAAACCAAAAGAGAACAAGGATAGCTATATTTAGGTAAAACAGACTTTAAGCCAAACACAATAAAAGATACAAAGAAGGTTTTTATATAATGATAAATTCATCAAGATATAATTATCTGATATTGCTTGCAATTCAGAGCACATAAAGATATTAATCAAATACTAACAGATCTGAAGGGAGATATTGACAATAATACAAAATAATAGGGGACTTCATTACCCCAGTTTCAACAATGGATAGATCATTTAGACAGAAAATTAAAACTAAAAATTTGGACTTCAACCATACTTTAGACCAAATGGATCTAACAGACATCCATAGAACATTCCATTCAACAGCAGCAGGATACACATTCTTCTCAAGGGCACGTGGAACATTCTACAGAAAAGATCATAGGTTGGGCCCATAAAACAAGTCTTAGTCAATGTAAGAAGACTGAGATTATACCAAGTATCTTTTCCAATTACAATGGTATGAAAATAGAAATCACTAACATTTGGAAATCTGGAAAATTCACAGATATGTGGAAATTAAACAATATACTCCTGAACAAGCAATGGGTTAAAGAGGAAATCAAAAGAGAAACTTTAAAAAGTCTTAAAACAAATGAAAATGAAAACACAACATACCAAAACAAAGTCAGTCTAAGTGGGAAGTTTATAGGGATAAATGCCTGCATTAACAAGAAAGAAGATCTCAAAAAAAATAATAATAATAATTTTACACTGCAAAGAACTAGAAAAAAAGAACAAACTAAGCCCAAAATTAGCAGAAGGAAAGAAAGAACAGAGATAAATGAAATAGACATTTGAAAAAAAAATTTTAAATCAACAAAACTAAGAGTTGTGGGGGTTTTTCTTTAAAGATAAACACAATATACAAACTTTTAGATAGACTACCCAAGGCAAAAAGAGAGGATTCAAATAAATAAAATCACAAATGAAAAAGGAGACATTGACACTGACCTGACTGAAATACAAAGGCTCCTCAAAAAATTGAAACTGGAACTACCATATGTTCCAGCAATTCCAGTTCCATAGGAACTTGAAGTAACAGCTTCCCTCCCATGTCCATTGCCGCATTCTTTACAATAGCCAAGAAAGGGAAAGAACATAGTATCCGTCGTGTATGCATGTGCGTGTGTGTGTGTAAGGGAATGTTATTCATCTCTAAGAAGGGATTCCTGCCATTTGCAGCAATGTGGTTGGACCTTGAGAGCATTATTCTAAATGAAATAAGTCAGACAGAGAAAGACAATTACTGTATAGTCTCATTCAGATGTGGAATCTAAAAAAATCTAACTTGTAGAGACAGAGTAGAATGGTGGGTGCTAAGGGCTGGTGTGTGGATAAAATCTGTAGATGTTGATCAAAGGGTACAAACTTCCAGTTATAAGACAAATGAGTTCTGAGGATCTAAGTACAACATGGTGATTATAGTTAATAATATAGTGTTATATACTGGAACTTGCTAAGAGAGTAGATCTTCAATGTTCCCACCATAAAAAAGAAATGGTAATTATGTGATGTGAGGGAGGTGTTAGCTAATGCTCTGGTGGTAATCATTTTGCAGTATATGTGCTGCAGATCAACACTTTGCATACCTTAAACTTACAGTATGTTATATATCAATTATATGTAAATAAATCCGGAAAAGTTTTAAAATAGAAAGTAAGAAAAATAAATACGTTTCTAAAATGAAAAAAGTAGCACATCTCCCTTTCTCTTCCCTTTATCTGTTATATCTTTGCTAATAGCAAAACTTAATACACACATATTTGTACTTATGTGTATATATGTATACAATACGTATGTATATATTTATTTCTACATTCAAATAAAAGCATAACATATCTTTTATGTAGTCCCTAAATAATCAAATGCACAATCTACTTCCTACTCTCCCCTCACACAATAGAGAAAGGGTTAACATTTTAAAACTCCAAGCCAAATTTTAAAGTTAATGAGAAAAGTATATCTTCAAAATCAATGAAAAATAACCTATTGATATCCTTTCTAAGATAACAAGGTTAATATAGATTTACAATTTCTCTTTTTCACTAGATGTTTAAAAAAGATTATAGAATTGCCAGCTGGAAATTAGTCAAGTAAACAGGCTTTTTGTTTCTCACCATATCAGGTTCATGAGAAAGTTGAAAGGGAATACTTTGATACTTTATCCTCAGGCATTTAGGACCACATATTCAGGATAAAAATGTAAATATCAGGTTTCAATCCATCTTAATACTATTTCTTATTATTTTCCTCAGCTATTCCTGGTTCATGTGTTTTGTTGGGCTGTGTTGAAAGGAGAGAAAATAATTATTATTAAGATTTCTTCAGAGGTACCCAAAGATTAAGAAATTCACAACATGTATTTTTTAACCCACCACTGATCACTAATTTTGTAAAGTATGCTAAAAATTCAACTTAATCTATTTCATGTTAGTGAATGCAATAAGTATAATTGTGAAATGAAGGTAGAGAATATTTTGATGTATCTACACAAACATGAAATATAATCATATTCAGTTGGATGAAATATGGTTAACTAATAGTAAATAACATTGAAAATGAAATTAAATTGAATTTCATTGGATAACTATAAAACACTCTGTTTCATTTAGCAGAATAAATATGTTGTCTACCATGTTCTTAGCGCTATGCTAGCCATTTGGTACATAGCCATGAAAAAAATTTTCTGTCCCTGGCCTCACAGAATATACATTTTAATAGACGATATGGATAGTAAACAAATAAATATATAGATTAAGTTGTGTCCATTTGGTAAAGAGCAGAACATGTGCTTTGAGAAAGTATAAAGAATTGTTCAATATGGAAGTTAGGAGAGGATCCCTGAGGAGTGGCATTGAAATAAGGTTTGAAAGTTGAAGAGAAGGAAACCAAGCTAACAGTGAGTAGAGAGGCAGCAAGGTTAGCGTGAGAGAAGGTTGAGTCATTAGAATATTTTCTTTTCTTATTTTTTTTCTGCCTATTGGGAATAATAGATTTATTTATTTTAGTTTTTTTTACATCTTTATTGGAGTATAATTGCTTTACAATGGTGTGTTAGTTTCTGCTTCATAACAAAGTGAATCAGTTATACATATACATATGTTCTCATATCTCCTCCCTCCTGCATCTCCCTCCCTCCCACCCTCCATATCCCACCCCTCCAGGTGGTCACAAAGCACCGAGCTGATCTCCCTGTGCTATGCAGCTGCTTCCTACTAGCTATCCATCTTACGCTTGGTAGTGTATATATGTCCATGCCACTCTCTCGCCTCGTCACAGCTTACCCTTCCCCCTGCCCATATCCTCAAGTCCATTTTCTAGTAGGTCTGTGTCTTTATTCCTGTCTTACCCCTAGGTTCTTCATGATACTTTTTTTTCCCTTAAATTCCATATATATATGTTAGCATACGATACCTGTCTCTCTCTTTCTGACTTACTTCACTCTGTATGACAGACTCCAGGTCCATCCACCTCATTACAAATAGCTCAATTTCGTTTCTTTTTATGGCTGAGTAATATTCCATTGTATATATGTGCCACATCTTCTTTATCCATTCTTCCGATGATGGACACTTAGGTTGTTTCCATCTCTGGGCTATTGTAAATAGAGCTGCAATGAACATTTTGGTACATGACTCTTTTTGAATTATGGTTTTTTCAGGGTTTATGCCCAGTAGTGGGATTGCTGGGTCATATGGTAGTTCTATTTGTAGTTTTTTAAGGAACCTCCATACTGTTCTCCATAGTGGCTGTATCAATTTACATTCCAACCAACAGTGCAAGAGGGTTCCCTTTTCTCCACACCCTCTCCAGCATTTATTGTTTCTAGATTTTTTGATGATGGCCATTCTGACTGTTGGGAGATGATATCTCATTGTAGTTTTGATTTGCATTTCTCTAATGATTAGTGATGTTGAGCATTCTTTCATGTGTTTGTTGGCAATCTGTATATCTTCTTTGGAGAAATGTCTATTTAGGTCTTCTGCCCAGTTTTGGATTGGGTTGTTTGTGTTTTTGTTATTAAGCTGCATATAAATTTTGGAGATTAATCCTTTGTCAGTTGCTTCATTTGCAAAGATTTTCTCCCATTCTGAGAGTTGTCTTTTCGTCTTATTTATGGTTACCTTTGCTGTGCAAAAGCTTTTAAGTTTCATTAGGTCCCATTAGTTTATTTTTGTTTTTATTTCCATTTCTCTAGGAGGTGGGTCAAAAAGGATCTTGCTGTGATTTATGTCATAGAGTGTTCTGCCTATGTTTTCCTCTAAGAGTTTGATAGTTTCTGGCCTTACATTTAGGTCTTTAATCCATTTTGAGCTTATTTTTGTGTATGGTGTTAGGGAGTGATCTAATCTCATACTTTTACATGTACCTGTCCAGTTTTCCCAGCACCACTTATTGAAGAGGCTGTCCTTTCTCCACTGTACATTCCTTTAGCAAAGATATCAAAGATATCTTTATCTTTGATAAAGATAAGGTGACCATATGTGCATGGGTTTATCTCTGGGCTTTCTATCCTGTTCCATTCATCTATCTTTCTGTTTTTGTGCCAGTACCATACTGTCTTGATTACTGTTGCTTTGTAGTATAGTCTGAAGACAGGGAGCCTTATTCCTCCAGCTCCATTTTTCCTTCTCAAGATTGCTTTGGCTATTCGGGCTCTTTTGTGTTTCCATAAAATTTGTGAAATTTTTTGTTCTAGTTCTGTGTAAACTGCAAGTGGTAGTTTAATAGGGATTGCGTTGAATCTGTAGATTGATTTGGGTAGTAGAGTCATTTTCACAATGTTGATTCTTCCAATATAAGAACATGGTATATCTCTCCATATATTTGTATCATTTTTAATTTCTTTCATCAGTGTCTTATAATTCTCTGCATACAGGTCTTTTTTCTCCATAGGTAGGTTTATTCCTAGATATTTTATTCTTATTGTTGCAATGGTAAATGGGAGTGTTTTCTTGATTTCACTTTCAGATTTTTCATCATTGGTGTATAGGAATGCCAGAGATTTCTGTGCATTAATTTTGTATCCTGCTACTTTACGAAATTCATTGATTAGCTCTAGTAGTTTTCTGGGAGCATCTTTAGGATTCTCTCTGTATAGTATCATGTCATCTGCAAACAGTGACAGCTTTACTTCTTCTTTTCCGATTTGGATTCCTTTTATTTCCTTTTCTTCTCTGATTGCTGTGGCAAAAAATTCCAAAACTATGTTGAATAAGAGTGGTGAGAGGGGGCAACCTTGTCTTGTTGCTGATCTTAGTGGAAATGCTTTCAGTTTTTCACCATTGAGGATGATGTTGGCTGTGGGTTTGTCATATATGGCCTTTATTATGTTGAGGAAAGTTCCCTCTGTGCCTACTTTCTGCAGGGTTTTTATCATAAATGGGTGTTGAATTTTGTCAAAAGCTTTCTCTGAATCTATTGAGATGATCATATGGTTTTTCTCCTTCAATTTGTTAATATGGTGTATCACGTTTATTGATTTGCGTATATTGAGGAATCCTTGCATTCCTGGAATAAACCCCACTTGATCATGGTGTATGATCCTTTTAATGTGCTGTTGGATTCTGTTTGCTAGTATTTTGTTGAGGATTTTTGCATCTATGTTTATCAGTGATATTGGCCTGTAGTTTTCTTTCTTTGAGACATCCTTGTCTGGTTTTGGTATCAGGGTGATGGTGGCCCTGTAGAATGAGTTTGGGAGTGTTCCTTCCTCTGCTGTATTTTGGAAGACTTTGAGAAGGATAGGTGTTAGCTGTTCTCTAAATGTTTGATAGAATTCGCCTGTGAAGCCATCTGGTCCTGGGCTTTTGTGTGTTGGAAAATTTTTAATCACAGTTTCAATTTCAATGCTTGTGAGTGGTCTGTTCATATTTTCTATTTCTTCGTGATTCAGTCTTGGCAGGTTGTGCATTTCTAAGAATTTGTCCATTTCATTGGCATAGAGTTGCTTGTAGTAATCTCTCATGATCTTTTGTATTTCTGCAGTGTCAGTTGTTACTTCTCCTTTTTCATTTCTAATTCTATTGATTTGAGTCTTCTCCCTTTATTTCTTGATGAGTCTGGCTAATGGTTTATCAATTTTGTTTATATTCTCAAAGAACCAGCTTTTAGTTTTTATTGATCTTTGCTATCGTTTCCTCATTTCTTATTCATTTATTTCTGAGCTGATTTTTATGATTTCTTTCCTTCTGCTATCTTTGGGGGTTTTTTTGTTCTTCTTTCTCTAATTGCTTTAGGTGCAAGGTTAGGTTGTTTATTTGAGATGTTTCCTGTTACTTAAGGTAGGATTGTATTGCTATACACTTCCATCTTAAAACTGCTTTCACTGCATCCCATAGGTTTTGCGTCATCATGTCTCCACTGTCATTTTTTTTTTTTTTTTTTTTTGCCGTACGTGGGCCTCTCACTGCTGTGGCCTCTCCCGCTGCAGAGCATAGGCTCTGGATGAACAGGCTCAGCGGCCATGGCTCATGGGCCCAGCCGCTCCACGTTATGTGGGATCCTCCCAGTCCGGGGCATGAACCTGCGTCCCCTGCATCGGCAGGCAGACCCTCAACCACTGCGCCACCAGGGAAGCCCCTCAATTGTCATTTGTTTCTAAGTATTTTTAAAATTTCCTCTTTGATTTCTTCAGTGATCACTTCGTCATTAAGTAGTGTATTGTTTAGCCTGAATGTGTTTGTATTTTTTACAGATCTTTTCCTATAATTGATATCTAGTCTCATAGCGTTGTGGTCGGAAAAGATACTTGATACAATTTCAATTTTCTTCAATTTACCAAGGCTTGATTTGTGACCCAAGATATGATCTATCCTGGAGAATGTTCCATGAGCACTTGAGAAAAATGTGTATTCTGTTGTTTTTGGGTGGAATGTCCTATAATTATCAATTAAGTCCATCTTGTTTAATGTATCTTTTAAAGCTTGTGTTTCCTTATTTATTTTCATTTTGGATGATCTGTCCATTGGTGCAATTGGGGTGTTAAAGTCCCCTACTAGGAATGTGTTACTGTCGATTTCCCCTTTTATGGCTGTTAGTATTTGCCCTATGTATTGAGATGCTCTTATGTTGGGTTCATAAATATTTACAATTGTTTTATCTTCTTCTTGGATTGATCCCTTGATCATTATGTAGTGTCCTTCTTTGTCTCTTGTAATAGTCTTTATTTTAAAGTCTATTTTGTCTGATATGAGACTTGCTACTCCAGCTTTCTTTTGATTTCCATTTGCATGGAATATCTTTTTCCATCCCCTCACTTTCAGTCTGTATGTGTCCCTAGGTCTGAAGTGGGTCTCTTGTAGACAGCATATATACGGGTCTTCATTTTGTATCCATTCATCCAGTGTGTGTCTTGATGGGAGCATTTAATCCATTTACATTTAAGGTAATTATCAATATGTATATTCCTATTCCCATTTTCTTAATTGTTTTGGGTTCGTTATTGTAGGTCTTTTCCTTCTCTTGTGTTTCTTGCCTAAAGAAGTTTCTTTAGCATTTGTTGTAAAGCTGGTTTGGTGGTGCTAAACTCTCTCAGCTTTTGCTTGTCTGTAAAGGTTTTAAATTCTCCATCAAATCTGAATTAGATCCTTGCTGGTAGAGTAATCTTGGTTGCAGGCTTTTCTCCTTCATCACTCTAAATATGTCCTGTTGCAATGGTAAGTAAGATACAACTACTTCTGGCTTGCAGAGTTTCTGCTGAAAGATCAGCTGTTAACTTTATGGGGATTCCCTTGTGTGTTATTTGTTGTTTTTCCCTTGCTGCTTTTAATATGTTTTCTTTGGATTTAATTTTTGACAGTTTGATTAATATGTGTCTTGGTGTATTTCTCCTTGGACTTATCCTATATGGGACTCTCTGTGCTTCCTGGACTTGATTAACTATTTCCTTTCCCATATTAGGGAAGTTTTCAACTATAATCTCTTCTAATATTTTCTCAGTCCCTTTCTTTTTCTCTTCTTCTGGAACCCCTATAATTCGAATGTTGGTGTGTTTAATGTTGTCCCAGAGGTTTCTGAGACTGTCCTCAGTTCTTTTCATTGTTTTTTCTTTATTCTGCTCTGCAGTACTTATTTCCAGTATTTTATCTTCCAGGTCCCTTATCCGTTCTTCTGCCTCAGTTATTCTGCTATTGATCCCATCTAGAGTATTTTTCATTTCATTTATTGTGTTGTTCATCATTGCTTGTTTCATCTTTAGTTCTTCTAGGTCCTTGTTAAATGTTTCTTGCATTTTGTCTATTCTATTTCCAATATTTTGGGTCATCATTACTATCATTATTCTGAATTCTTTTTCAGGTAGACTGCCTATTTCCTCTTCATTTGTTAGGTCTGGTGGGTTTTTATCTTGCTCCTTCATCTGCTGTGTGTTGTCTGTCTTCTCATTTTGCTTATCTTACTGTGTTTGGGGTCTCCTTTTTGCAGGCTGCAGGTTCGTAGTTCCCGTTGTTTTTGTTGTCTGTCCACAGTGGCTAAAGTTGGTTCAGTGGGTTGTGTAGGCCTCCTGGTGGAGGGGACTAGTGCCTGTGTTCTGGTGGATGAGGTTGGATCTTGTCTTTCTGGTGGGCAGGTCCACATCTGGTGGTGTGTTTTGGGGTGTCTGTGGACTTATTATGCTTTTAGGCAGCCTCTTTGCTAATGGGTGGGGCTGTGTTCCTGTCTTGCTAGTTGTCTGGCATAGGGTGTCCAGCACTGTAGCTTGCTGGTTGTTGAGTGAAGCTGGGTGCTGGTGTTGTGATGGAGATCTCTGGGAGATTTTCACCGTTTGATATTATGTGGAGCTGGGAGGTCTCTTGTGGACCAGTGTCCTGAAGTTGGCTCTCCCACCTCAGAGGCACAGCACTGACTCCTGCCTGGAGCACCAAGAGCCTTTCATCCACATGGCTCAGAATAAAAGGGAGAAAAAGAAGAAAGAAAGAAAGAAAGAAAGAGAGAGAGAGAAAGAGAGAGAGAGAGAGAAAGGAGGGAGGGAGGGAGGTAGGAGGGAAGGAAGGAAGGAAGGAAAGAAGATAAAATAAAGTAAGATAAAATATAATAAAGTTATAATTATATGTAAATAATATATATAAAATAATTATTAAGAAAAAAAATTTTTAAGAAAAAAAAACAAAAAAAAGGATGGATAGAACCCTCGGACAAATGGTGGAAGCAAAGCTATACAAACAATCTCATATAGAAGTATATACACATACACACAAAAAGAGGAAAAGGGAAAAACTCATAAATCTTGCTCTCAAAGTCCACCTCCTTACTCTGGGATGATTCGTTGTCTATTCATGTATTCCACAGATGCAGGGTACATCAAATTGATTGTGGAGCTTTAATCCGCTGCTTCAGAGGCTGCTAGGAGAGATTTCCCTTTCTCTTCTTTGTTCTCACAGCACCTGGGGCTTAGCTTTGGATTTGGCTCCACCTCTGATTGTAGGTCGCCTGAGGGCGTCTGTTCTCTGCTCAGACAGGACGGGGTTAAAGGAGCAGCTGCTTCGTGCACTCTGGCTCACTCAGGCCGGGGCTTCCCCGGTGGGTACAGAGTGCGGGGCGATCCTGCGGCGGCACAGGCCGGCGTGACGTTGCACCAGCCTGAGGCGCGCCGTGCGTTCTCCCGGGGAAGTTGTCGCTGGATCCCGGGACCCTGGCAATGGCGGGCTGCACAGGCTCCCCGGAAGGGGGGTGTGGATAGTGACCTGTGCTTGCACACAGGCTTCTTGGTGGCGGCAGCAGCAGCCTTAGCGTCTCATGCCCGTCTCTGGGGTCCACGCTTTTAGCCGCGGCTCGCGCCCGTCTCTGGAGCTCCTTTAAGCAGCGCTCTTAATCCCCTCTCCTCACGCACCAGGAAACAAAGAGGTAAGAAAAAGTCTCTTGCCTCTTTGGCAGGTCCGGACTTTTCCCCGGACTCCCTCCCGGCTAGCCGTGGTGCGTTAATCCCCTGCAGGCTGTGTTCACGCCGCCAACCCCAGTCCTCTCCCTGCGCTCTGACTGAAGCCTGAGCTACAGCTCCCAGCCCCGCCCGCCCCGGCGGGTGAGCAGACAAGCCTCTCGGGCTGGTGAGTGCCGGTCGTCAGCACCGATCCTCTGTGTGGGAATCTCTCCGCTTTGCCTTCCGCACCCCTGTTGCTGTGCTCTCCCCCGCGGCTCCGAAGCTTTTCCCCTCTGCCACCCGCAGTCTCCGCCTGCGAAGGGGCTTCCTAGTGTGTGGAAACCATTCCTCCTTCACAGCTCCCTCCCACTGGTGCAGGTCCCGTCCCTATCCTTTTGTCTCTGTTTATTCTTTTTTCTTTTGCCCTACCCAGGTACGTGGGGAGTTTCTTGCCTTTTGGGAGGTCTGAGGTCTTCTGCCAGTGTTCAGTAGGTGTTCTGTAGGAGTTGTTCCACGTGTAGATGTATTTCTGGTGTATCTGTGGGGAGGAAGGTGATCTCCGCGTCTTACTCTTCCGCCATCTTCCCCTCGTCCTAGAATATTTTCTTGTATTCATGTGGTGATGAAAGACAGAAATGTCAAAGAAGAATGAAAAAAATAAGATTGCAGATCTAAGAAAGAGATGTTTTCCAAGGTTTTATTCCATAGGAAGGAGTTTAGACTAGAAACTCAGGGGAATACGTAATAAAGCACAACAGATATTTTCCAAGTGCATAGCTGTCTCACAAAGAGGGAATAAAGGCTAAAAAGAAGTAATAAGATAAAGAAGGAATAAATAAAGGAAATAAGGAAGTAGGGAATGAAAGAAGGGAAGGAAGGTAGGAAAAAAAGGTGTGGAAATAGAGGTACAGCTTTGGAGTTTATGCACACAATTCCACTTTCATTTTATTTGCTAAAATTCATTCACAGTATCCTGTATAAACTTCAAAAAAGGGCAAGAAGAACTGGAGAATGAGGAAGTGAGCTTGATTATCAGCTGGTATATTCTGCCACAATTACCTGTTGCATCCTAGTTTGAAGTATTCATATGTTCTCAGAGAGAGACTTCTCTAACAGCCCTTTCTCTCTAATTTTTTTGCCGTTAAGTCCAATCCCATTTCTTCATATATATTTGGTTGACTAAGTTTTTTTTATGGTTTTTCATCACTTTCTATATACAGATATATACATATTTATATGTATATTATCTGTTTTGTATGTACATCTTATATATAATACGTATGTAAACATAAATAAATGATTTCTATTTATGTATTTTTTTACATAAAACACCCCCAAAACTTAGTGGTTTAAAGCAAATAATGTATTATCATCATTCATGGCCTTGTATGTTAAACAGAGCTCAGATGCATGATCTTCACTGGTGTTTCCTATGCCTATTTCAGTCAATAGTTGCTGGGCTTGGAATCATCTTAAGGCTCACTTGTGCTGGGTACCTTTACTCACATATCTGGTTCATCAGCTGAGATGGCTAGAAAGCTAACCAAATGCTGATTAGCTTTATCTCTTTTCATAAGACCTCTCCACGGGGCTATTTTGGGCTTACCCAAAATGTTGCTATCTTGTGTTGGGCTTCCTACCTAGTATCTGCCTTTTCTCAGAGACCTAAGGAGAAGCTGGAAGCTGTCTCATGACCTAGACTCAGAAGTCTCAGAATGTGAATTCTTCCACATTCTTTTGGTCGAGAAAGTAACTAAATCCAGACTAGATTCAAAGGAAGGGCAAACACAATTCATCTCTGTTTGTGAGAAGCAGCATTTTGATACAGGAAAGGAAGAAATCCATGGTAGTCCTCTTTGGAGACAGTTTTTGCAGCATACAGAACTCTAAATTTGCATGTATGTTATGTTTATTTATAGTCTTCCACTATAGTCTAAGCTTTGAGAACAGGGGTGTGTTTTCCTGGTGACTGGCTCAGTGTTTCATGTTGAATGACTTCTTTAAAATACCTGTTTAGTAAGTGCTTATCAGTATAGCAATGAAACTTTAGTAAATATCAATGAACACTTTTCACAAAAATGTCAAGAGAATTACAAAGGAAAAGTGGTTAAATAGATGAGACGAGGAGAAAATTATATTTCCAAGGTGTTAAATGTCTTTCTTCATTTCATGAACAATTTAGAGAAATTTTCAGACTTACTCTTACAGTATGAATGCTTTTTTCAATATCTTTGTACTAAGGAGCAGTGATAAGCCATTCAACTACCTGTAATAATCTGGCTATAAACTTATATCTTTACTCAAGTTCCAAAAAAAAAAGAAAAATTAATGTCATCACAGCAAACTAAGTCAGTTATTCATACTAATCAAATGGAGGAAAAATATAGGCTTTTGGACTAAGAAAGATATCGAAAGTTGTTAGAAAGTTATGAAGGAATAATCAGAAAGAAATGAAAGCCACATCTCTTAAAACATGAGAAACTATGAATTTGTAAATATGTATCAATATCTCCTAAAAATTTGCATGCAATGATAAGGTCTATAAAGATAGTTTAAGAATATCTTAACTGTGACAGTATATTATGTCAAATAATCACTTTAAAGCCCAAGTTTAGTTAATATAATGTACAGATTTTAGAAAATTTGGCACAAAATATGCTGTGTAATTAAATAATATAAAATATAATGTCATGTTACATTCTATGAAATTTTGTTATAGATTTTAACACATATTTATATAATTGGTTTTATTTATAGGGAAAGAGATGATATTACAGACAAATATATTTCTCTCTAAATTGTAAGAGTATGAAATTGACCAAGCAGTATACATCCTAGTACTTGTACTGTGAAAAAATTTGAAGTTCTTTTGTACTTCACAAATACAGTGTTATACAAATATTCATTTTAATTATACCCAACAGGCTTGTCAGATATTGGATATTATAAACATTTTATTTTACCAGAACCTGGTATGTCAAAGCATTTTGCAGATAAAAAAGAATTGTAGAATCATAAGATGAAATATAACACATTAAATTTAAAAGACTCAAGTGTGATAAAGATAAATTTGCATATTGTATCTTTATTTCAAAAGCATCAACTTATTCACTAATCTTAAGAGATTTTATTAAAACCATAGATAGCTCCATTAAGTAAAGTGACTAATCTGAGTAACACTGGAGAAAGGCTCTATTTCTCTGGAGTATTTAATTTTAGCTAATAACATAAAAGTAGTTAATATGTGTCAAGCAGTTTGTAAATATTTAAACATTTTGAAATATGTACAGTTAAAACATTTCCAAATCTTACTACACATAGCTAAATATTGCATATAAATCTGCCTCCAGTATGCAAGATGTGTGTAGAACATGGTTTATAAAAACCAATTTTTATTTTACTAGTGTTTTTCATAGCAGTACAATTTATGAATATACCCATTCATATTAGTCAAGAGGAATATTTAACACACACATACACTCAATTACAAAGTTCAAATTTTGCAACCAAACATTAGATAAGTGTAAAAGGCGGTCCTCTCATGAGGACTGTGTTATATAATATTTGCCTTAGTTAATTTATCTATTTGAAGGCATAGTTACTATCTGACTTTTAATGATTTGCTGTACTTATGTCTATACAGTAAAGTCTTTCTCAAATAAGAAAAGTAAATTTTAAGGACTATTGAAGTAAATTGGAAATTGTACATATTATTACAATATTTAAAATGCTATTAATTTTTCTTTCTGTTTGTATCTTATTTAAGTAGCCTGATTCACCTTTTGCCTTTTGTGTTAGAAAACTCTTTCTGCACCCAGGCGCTCGTTCTTTTCTGTGTGTGGTTGTACTTAAACATAGTAATTACATATCTGACCCAGAGTAAAGATTATATCACTCTCATCTCATATATATGAGGTTGGCAAAGCAGCGGCATAATATTAGGAGTTATTTCTAGAATAGTTTTGCTCTGAATATTCCTACCACACAAAGTTTCAAAGACTTCTGTAGGATTTCATAACATAAAGTTGGAGAATGACTGTATATGAATGCCAAAACTAGTAATATCCAGAGACATGTATAAGTACACACATGGTATATAAATTACTACTGTGTTCAGTAAAAGGACTTATAAAGTGACTGTAATAATCATGCAAATATAAGTGTTTGGAAAGTGTTAAGTTGTCCTGCTTACCAAGATAAATGGAACAACTTGCTTTTATGTAGTAGGGTTGGTAGAAAGAAATAAGAAGCCAAGGGAATAATTACATATGCCTAGTTGTGGCCTCTGAAATAAAGGTTATATCTGAAACCCAGCTAAGCAGGCTAGAGATATTGACCAAGAAGAGACTGTAAAACACTGCTCCTGATTTCCATGGTTTTTATGGTTCCCACTCTTTCTATTAATTTAATGATGAAGAGGAAGGTCATGTCAAAATAAAATAAATCATCCTCAGAGACTTAGTAATCACATAGCCTTGGTAAGCTCTACCTGTAGGAACGATGGGGAAGAAGTTTGGGAGGCATTTTTTTTTTTTTTTTTTTTTTTTTTTTTTTTTTATGCGTTACGCGGGCCTCTCACTGTTGTGGCCTCTCCCGTTGCGGAGGACAGGCTCCGGACGCGCAGGCCCAGCGGCCATGGCTCACGGGCCCAGCCGCTCCGCGGCATGTGGGATCCCCCCGGACCGGGGCACGAACCCGTGTCCCCTGCATCGGCAGGCGGACTCTCAACCACTGCGCCACCAGGGAAGCCCGGGAGGCATTTTTGAAGAGGACAAAATGTAAGATAAGAGATCAGAAGAGAATGATTGGGTTCTGAAACAAAATGCACTCAACTTGTGTACTCTTTGCTCTGTCTCTCACATGGTCAGAGTCAGTACAAAATGTCAGTGCTTTGTAGAAAAACACTGTCTCATTCAGTATGCCTGCTACATCAGAGATGCATTCTCCTTGTCTCATGAATGAATTGTCTGGAGATGCAATCTATTGTAGAAGTTTGCCATTCAGATTGCTCACTGCCCCCCGACTACTGCAAGGGAGGGTCAAGTCCATTCTAAGTTCTTATGAGTAAGACTAGAAAACCAAAACCTTGGACAAAGGGAGGCCACGAAGAAGTTATGTGTATATTCATGCTACTCCTGGGAAACAAATTTAGGCAAAATTGCAACACATTCTTTCAATAACTTTTTCATATCATACCCAAGATGGAATTGTAACAATTAAGCAAATCTTTTATTAATATTGTATTTTTTCTTTTCCTATTGCAACACTAAATAAAGCACTTACTGAAATCCTTTCATTCATCAGGGCCAGCTGATGCAATCAGCTTTGCAATCTTTTCTAACTCCAAATGCATATTAACTGTTATTTCCTCTATATACCCATGATACTAGCCCCTTGTTATCAAAGTCTGAGAAATATAGAACCTCAGGGACCAACCTAGGCCCAAAGAATTACAATTACATTTCAGCAAGATTTTTAGTTTCACTGTATGGTTTAAGAAACACTGATTAGATATTGCAGAATAATTTAATGTAATTTTCTTTAGATGATAGGTAAAATTTCATCTCTGTATTATCCATTATATTATAAGTTCCTTGGTAAAAGGTCCCGTGTCTTATTATTTGTCTCAGTATCAAGCCCTATCAAATTTTCTTGTTCCATAAATACCTATAGTATTGAATTCAATTTCTTCTACTGATTGTATTATATAATTTTGTCCATTTTGGTTGTCCTGTTATAATACTATCCAAATATATACTTTGATCAAAGTTGGATAAATGGATTGATCAATATAAATAGTGTAATTTCAATTGGAACAAATATGCTAATTTTAAAATAATTCAAAAATATTTTTTTGAGGAATATGTTGTATGATAAATTTAATCAACCTTTATTCAAGATGACAACATATTCATGGGGTCACTGCTCATAATGTAGTTCTAGTAAATTTTATGCTTCTGAAATTCTGCCCTGCACCAGAGGAGCCCACTTGATTTTTAATTATATTTTCTACTAATAGCTGACCTTCAAAATAGACATAAACCTTAATTATTCTGACAGTCACTAGAGATCTAACCCAAATGAGGAAAAAATAACAAAAACAAAACCAAGGTATGGAGGGTAAACCATCTTGTAGGACACATGAGTTCTTTTCATTTGGCACTTAGATCATGTTTTTGCAATGTAGATTAGACATTATTGTCTGCAACAACGACTGAATTAGGTAAAACAAGAACTTAAAAGTTAAGCTTTAGTTTAAATATTTATTATTTATTTTCCACTTGTTATTATCTTTGCCTGGAAAGAGTAAAATGTTAAGAGTAGAATTAACTGAGTGTAGAAAAAGAAAGCTTTATTGTGTTGAAAGTTATGAATAGTTACACATAAATATACATATATATGCACATGCATATAGGTACATATCTTTGTTTATTGCAGCATCCTAGAACAGTGGCAAACCAGTAGCAATAAGCATATCTGGTACCTGGATGTTGCTTTAAATACTATTTTTCCAAAAGAATAAACAAAAGCTCTTTGAAAAAAATGTTGATACCAGAGAAAGACGTGCCTAGAATGTTTAGTGGTGCCAGAAAGTAAGGCTCTACATCTTCAAAAAATGATTCTGGCATGTCTAAAGACAGAAAACAACTTGAAAAATATCTCACTGGCCAAATCTAGAACAATTTTTGCAATAAAAATGAATTATTAATCACAGAACAAAATAAACACACAATTCCATGACAATATAAAAAACAGTTGATTAAATGAATACATTGGGTAGAAGAGACTGCTTTTTCTTACAGAAGATTCCAGTACAGAAATGTAGAAAATACATTAAATAGAAAATCATCTTAGACAGTCACTACAGTAATAACTTTCCTGTGCAAGAATCACAATAAATGCTAACATTAATGGGGCAAAGTATGAGAACATATGAGATATTTGCAGAATCTTGAAGTACCTTCCCACAAAATATTTACTAAATGTTTAGGAATCTTTATTACTAAATAAAAGTTTACTACAGATGACTAAATCCTTAGTAATATTTAGTGATAATCTTACCAAAAGAGTATAACTTGAATCTAATCATGTCAAAATATCAGACAAATTTAATTAGGATAAATTCCAGAAAATACTTGGCCAGTACTCTTAAAATATATCAAAGTCATAAAAAAACTGAACAACTTTCCCAGACAGGAGAGTATTGAAGAAACATGACAATTCAATGTGAGGTGTGATCCTGGATTGGATCTGAGAACAGAGGAAAGACATTAGTGGGACAATTAATTAAATTTGAATAAGGTCTATGATTTAGTTAATAGTATTATAGCAAAATTAATTTCCTGTTTTTTGCTAATTGTATTATGATTATGTAAGATGTTAACATTTGAAGAATTTGGGAGAAAGGTGTACAAGAAGTCTTTGTGTTGTTTTGGTAAATTTTGTAAGTCTTAAATTATTTCAATTTTTAAAGTTAAGGAAAAAAATGTTAAAAAATTATTGTATAGGCCCTAAGTGATAAGAATACTGAATAACATAAACAAACTGAGAAAGAAAGAAATAGGGTAAAAGGAGTCAAATATGTAGGAACAATATATTATAAATCCTTATTTTTGCTAGGCATTTTATTCCTTTATCATATATATTACATTCCCATAAAATCTTTTAAGAAAACTAGTATTCTAATCTTTCAGATGAGAATATAATATATTAGTTTATAAGTCTGTTGGATAATATCAGGTTAATTTACATTAAGCAAAAAATAGGGATTATCAAAAATTTCAGACTACAATTGTGTCAACAGAACTCAAATGTAGTCAGGGATTTGTGATCCATAAAGGAAGCTAAGAAAAAATTGAAGAGCCATCATTATTCTCTGGATCTCATCTGTATGATCCTATTTACATACTATTCAATGTTTATTTCTCCATCTTTTTAATCCTACTCTCTCTACTTATTCCACATAGTAGAATACTGCAGTCCCAACCCCCCACAATTATGTTTTATAGTTATATCGAGATAAAGTGGGCAAGCCCAAATTGCAATTTGAAGCTTCACAATAGTATAGATACACTTGCTTTTGTTAAAGTGTGTGTGTGTGTCTGTGTGTCTGTGTGTCTAAGGAGGGAGAGAGAGGGAGGGGGGAAAGGAGGGAGGTGCGAGGTAGAGGTTAGAAGGGGGCAGTGATGTTTCTGGAACTGACAAAATATGGGTACTACATCGAGCTTTTCTTCTCTCTGGTTCTGTTTGTCTATCAGTCTTACTTTCTCTGTACAGACTAGCTCTCTGTAACTTTTCATTTACATCGTGAATCCTTTTCTCCACCATAGACACCACTTACACACACAAACATATACACACACATATACGTGAGCCTCCAATCAGTTTGTGGTAGACATTCACACAGATTTAATCAATTGTGACCTTGGGAGGCTACATTTATAAAGTACAATTATAGCTGCTGAAGGATACATATATGGTTAAGCCTGGAAAATTCTGGAAGAAAAGAGGGAGGGAGGGACTGGTAGGAAGGGCTGAGACTCAAAAACAGTCAGACTAATGGTTTGAATTCCAGCTCCATTAATTTTACGCAAATGACATTGAGAAGGTTGTTAAACCCCTCAGTAGCTGGTTTCTCATTTGTTTATATATATATATATATGTATATCTTCTAGATTTACTTTTAGGATTAATGAGTGATACATATAAAATAACTTAAGAAATTTCCTGATTTGTATCAGGTACTCAGTAAATATTATCTATTTGTATCAGGAGAAAGTAGGCATGCCTGGTAAAAGTGGAAGAGATGATGAAAAAAGTAATGTAAGAAATACCAGTGAGAATACAAGTTTGAATACAAAAAACAAAACAAACAAACAAAAAACCTCTGTTTGATTAAGGGAGCAAAGGGAAATAGAGTATGGCCAAAATACAGGAGTGGAAGATTACAAAGATTCTGGAAAATGTTTTAGATAGAAGCCCTCTCATCTCACCTTTAGCCTCAAATATCACTTTGGATATAAAATATATGAAGAAGCCTCAGTAAAAATGCTGTTCCAAAGTAATCTGTATAAAGAGTCTATATATTTGCAGAGAATTATTGGTTGCAAAAGGAAAGTGAGTGTCAGCTTCAGCCTTTTGGAAGAAGAGACCTATTTGTTTGTTTTTTATTGGTATTATAGCTACTAGATCATCATGTTATTTGTCTTATCTGCCGTGTCCTTTCTGGCCTTGTAATTTGGGCAAATGTAAATCAAAAGCCTTTAGAGTTATGGATCCTGATGATTCACAAGGTAATCTTGCAAACACAGCAGGGAAATATACGATTTGCAAATTGCTTAACTGACATCTCTGCTATTATCCTAAAATATTGTGGCAGTAGAATTCATTTTATAATATTTCAGCTTGATTATGTTTTAAAACTTTACCTTTCTCAAGATAAATATATTGCCTCCCATTTGCATACTTTTATTTTGTTAAATGGTATGTGTATTGAAGGGCAGGATGCTTTATTTCAGAATGGCCAAAAAGTTCTCCTTTTCATGTGAGTTATTCTTAAGTCAGTTAAACTTCTCCTATTGAATTCTTTTTTAATTTCTTTGCACTGGACTTTCTTACAATCACAAATTATGATTGAATTTGCCTATAAATTAACATTACAACATTGCTAAAGATTTTCAATTTTGAATTATGCCTATTGAATGTGGAATTCATCTTTAGCACTTTCAAATGATGATAATATCTTTAACAAGAGCATTTTTCATCAGTCTAATATACTTCCCCTACAATAAGCATTAAAATATACTTACCAATATTATACAAGGCTCTTTTCATTCAAGTACCTCATTCTGCAAAAATGTAATGGTAGGGCTATATTCTCATAGACTTTTATTAATTAAACCTAGAATTCATAGTGATGGTCATTGTAACTTCAATGCAGACATATACCTGTTTTAATACATGTTTAAAGAATAAAGTTAAAATTATTTTCATATATTAGAAAATATTCCATCCATCCACATCTTGTCAAGTAGATGTTACAAGGTTTAAGGGGATAGATGCTGTTCAGAGCAGAGTACTAGACTAGAAAGAAGATGGTTCAATGGCAAATCATGTAATCTCTTTTAGATAAGAAAAAGGGGGATTAATGCAATCATCTCTAAGAATGCTACTAGTTTTAATCATTTAATGATGATATTTTAAACCTCAATTATGGATGAATAAGCAAGATTTCATATATTTAATAAAATGTAAATATTTTTAATCCATAAGTATGTGTTTTAAATCCTATAGAATAAAAATTAAATGAGGAAAATCAGAATGTAAACGGTTAGGAGAAAAATGTTCCCTTGATGTAGAGAAATATTTTTTCTTTGAAGGAAAAGATTAATTTAAAATATGAAATTCTCCTTCTCTGCAGACATTCAACACAATTTAATTCAGATTTTTTCAGTGCAAGTAAAGAAACCCACCTTGATCCACTCATCATTTAGAAGTGACATTAATGTGAATAAGTATTTGGAAAAAATGGGGGACAAAGAACTTAAATCATATATTCAGAATAAACCAGAGTTATATATCTTAGCATCAATCTAGGACTTTTATAGGGAAATATATAGGAAGGGAAACCATGTTAGAAAACATATAGCAATGTGGCAGAAGTGGGTTTTCTTGATCACCTAACGTATGAAGTCATTTATCAACCTGAAGCAAACAGAGATATTTCTTTGGAAGAGAGAGAGAGCAGAGACAGGGAGACAAGCAGAGAGAGAGAGAGAGAGAGAGAGAGAGAGAGAAAGAGAATGTGGGATGAGTGTTCACTCCCTCTGGCTAGTCTTTTTGCAATAACGTGTCATGTTGATCACAAATTGAAAGGTAAACAATTTACCTTTACCAATACCTTTTGAAGGGTATTGTCTTAGAAAGGATATTTGTATGGAAAGGATTCCATAGAAGTTTTATGTATTTGACAATATTTCATATATTTATGGTGTTTTGAATTCTAAGATGCATCCTCCCTCTCTGCTTGGGTTTATATTATTAATATTTAATCTTTAATACATAAACAAATTCCTTTGTTCTCCTTTTCTCAAATTTTCCAATCCTTGGCAATACAGCACATCAAAATGGAAATTTATTCTAAAGAAGTTGAAACAAATGTAATTTATATTTTTACCTCAGGGAAGAGTTTTCAAACATAGAAAATTTGAAGATCTTTTTATTTTCAAATATTATGTATTACATGTAATTTTTATGAAACTGTGCTCCTATATATATATACATTTTAGCATAGTTTTTACAAATAACATATATGAGTACATTCCTTCATCTATATAAAAATAAGGAAAGAAATGACCATAATACAACATTTTAGGGAGAATGAAACTACTTTTTATGTCAAACAGTAGAGAAAATGTGGCATTTGTGATGATAAATAGCATATAAGACCTTTAATTACAAAGGTAAGTGTAATGAAACATGTCAATAGGCAAAATTTAGGTACAGATGTTTACAATATCCAGGTAAGATCAGAGATCAGGGAACCTAAGTACTTTCCCTAAATAGTGTGGAATCATAACTATGATGTGGTCTACAGTTCTTCAAAATATACATTATCTTCATAATTAAGGAGGCTCTCAGTTGCTCATAAAATACATATGAGCATACATAAGTATGAGAAGTGAGTTGCAAGAATTTGGCTTTCTGCAGTTTCATAATTCTTTCTGAAGCTTTTTGTTAGCAATGAAGTGTAAATGGATAGAAATAAAGCTTTATTTCTCCACCTAAGAAGTCCAAAAATAGGGTACAATATTAAAAGGAAAGGATATTTAATAACAGAAAAGTAATATGTTGTTCCTTCTATTAATCCATAAGTAAAGAGGACTCTGAAGTGCGAAGAGGAGAAAGGAAAGAAGACTAAGGGAGGGCACGCAAGTTCCTTCTGGAAAAGAAAATTCTTTGTAGTTTCAGGTGATTCTTGCTCTGTTAACTTTGCCTTTTGTTACTTTTGTGTAGTAAATGCAAACCTTGGCGTAGTGAAACGTTAATACCCCAGTGGCACCATTCATCAATGCCCTTGATTGGAGCCCTATGGGACGCCTATAAGGAATACAGTGAGGAAGCAGAATGAGAAAACTATGGAAGAGAAAAACTAAAAGAGGCAAACATTAGGTTTACTGAAAATAGACAGGACTTCGTGAATAGAAGCATAAACAATGGGACATATGGACAAGAGTTCAAATTTATGTCCGCATAGACTATGGGTTTGCAGTATTGTATATTAATAATTGAGCGCAACTTGAAACAAGAGTTGATTTCTTCTGTGCATGCCCAATGTAAAAAAAAAAATGTCTCAGTAGATACATGAGAATACATATTTTAAATATAATTCTGAGTTATTGAAATGAATATCTGGTGTTTTGTTAATAATTTTATTAATTAGCATTTTAAATAATGCCTAATGCATCTCTGAGGAAATTGAATTTTATCCCCTAAGTTGTCGATTAATGTAATTTATAAGAATTTTTATGAATGAATTTTCCATTTAGGAGATTGCAATAGGTGACGTTTCTAGTTCTCATGTCCACTAGCCAATTATAGAAGAGACACAGCCAAAATTATATCATCATCATAAAGGGGATTTATACGTACCTACTTTCTTTTCTTAGTGAAGGCTGATAAATCAGAAGTAGTGAAGGTATTAATATTGATAAGGTTATGTCCATATATTGAAGGAGAGAGAGATAGTCAAACAGACAGGCAAACATAAGACCCCTTCCCCCCCACACCCACCATGCACACACTCATGCAAGCAGGCAGGCAGAAAGGCAAACTGACAAGCAGCTAGCTAGCTAGATGGTAGATATTTTCCCAAATGACGTATGTAGTCCTTTTGATAAGATTTGGATCCATATTTTCATGGTCTGGAAATGCAGTATCAACTAAAAAAGGAATCTACCTATTCACTCCCAATATTGAATGTTAGAATACATCTTTGATAAACACTCTGCTCTCTAAGAAGTTCTGTTTGTTATCTTCCTTCCTCATGTTTGAAGAGGTTGTTTAAGTGATCTTTACTTAGAGAATACATGGTTTTCATAGCCTTCGCTTTGCCTAAAGTGTGTTTTAAGGCTTGCTGAATAATCACATACTTTTTAGTCTGGGTTTGTGGTTTTACAAGCAGTCATTTTTTGGAAAATGTTCTTTTTTTGTCTGTTTGTTTCACTTCCCTGTGACATCAACTCCATCTGAAGTTCTTTACCAGATATTTTTCAAAATTACACAGTTTCTTTGGCTTCTGGCTCCCTTGCCTCTCTGTTTAATGACTATGTGGAAGAATATTTAATGGCTGAGGCCAGATGGAATAATAGGTGGAAAGGCCATATCTTTGATGTGTTCTATGCCAGAAAGCTGAATCACTCTGATCAGCTGAAAAGTTTCACCAGGACTGTTTACCTGAAAACCTTTTCTGTCTTCCTTCTCCCAGGGATCTAGAAATATTTGGTTTGTCCAGTATTTGGATATTGCAAAATTCTAGACCTCCTTTTTGGCTTCATTTCTACTTGCAGCCCTTTTTGGACCCACTTCTTTCTGGAGCTTATCGCTCTCTGGTTTTACCTTATTAAATCAGTAAAACCCAGAACACACTAATAAACCTCTGTTTTCTAAAATTTTCCCTTAGAAATACACACCCAGCAGTCATGTGATATAAGTTCCAAGTTACCACAGGTGATTATTTTTCCAAATTCTTTGGCAATGTGTAGGTGGACTTCCAGCATTGCAACCTTTTAAGCACTGCCTTCTACAAAGATCCTATGCCAGTGTTACATCTTTTGGACTTAGGCTTTGTCACTCTAAGCTAACTGTTCTAATGAACAATTCCAAAATCACTGGATTTCTTGATCATGTCACAGTCCAAAGCAGTTCAATGTCTCCTTTCCAAGGGGTGACTAAGGGAACAAGTTTCCTTCCATGGCATGATTCCATCATATTAAACTTTTGGATCAAAGGATGCACTAATGTCTTTCAGTCAACAGACAAAGAAGATGAGAAAAAGAGAGAGAGATCTGGAAGGTTTTTACCATTTTACCAGCTCATCTTTAAAGTTAAAAAGTAGTTTTATGACACTGTCAAGAAGGAAGAAGCAAAGAGAACTTGGAAATACAGTTTAGTTTTTTTTTCTTAGGAATAGAAAAATGGTTAATGAGCGCATACTATGTATGTAATTTGTGTCTTATCCACCAAATACCCATTTCTTACTTTATCTCATCCATAATATACACTTACTTTCCCAACCCAGACTAAGACAAAATCCTACTGAGTCACTCTGTCCAACCTAAATACAGAATCTCCAAATGTTCTGAAAATCTTGCCATATGGTATCTGGTTCAGAAGTGATTCCTCTGGATATAATTATAACCTATAAATTATAAAGAAAAGTTATCTACCCACCCATCCCTACACACACATAATTTTTAAAAAAAATTTATAAAAGAAAAGAATGTCATACACAGAGCAAAATGGTTCATGGCAATGTAAAATTATCTACATCAGTCACTGTGAAGTTTCCGTACACTTGTAGAGGGGAAAAAGTTCAGTAATTCATGTTTATAGAAAGCTGAGGACTCCAACTCTTTAGGCTAAGTTGGTAGTTTCCTCTGGCAACATAATTCTCTCAAAAACAACTTACTAAGCTTCTGATCTGTTTGCTACCACTTAGTCCCACATGGTAGTTACCACCATGGTAGTTAGGTCTATCAAACATAGTCCTCAGATTTCTTTTATTCTTTTGATTTTTTTCTTCTTCCCATTCTTCAAGTTAATGGTGGCTACTTTGAAATTACCAGGTTTAAAATGGAAGGTTTATTAATAACTTCCCCCAAGGCTGGTTCATAATGCATTCTTTGGTTTAAAGGATTTCTCCATCCCCACCTCCCACTTACCATTTGGGATCTAAAAGAGATTGACTTCTCTATCCTTTCAAGGTGGTAATTTCTGGAAGTTGTCTGTTCCCTTGCATCTAGCTACTTCTCCCTTCAACACATCTCTTTCTTGAACTCTTTACAAAATATTGTTAATGGTAGCTACAAGCTAACATTTTGATTTTTTCCTACCACTTCCCCTAGTTAGAGCTGCTAACTATTTAGTAGGCATGTGGTCTACCTTCAACATGTCACAAGAGGCAGTATTAACAAACATGTTTCTACTATATTATATTCCTGCCTCCAGTGCAAATTACCTTGCCATCCAACTGCTAAGTGAATGGTATTTGCAGTCTTTCCTTATGCTTGCATTGATACCAATTGCTTGCATTGATGCAATGCTTGCATTGATACCATTGGTACCAATGCTTGCATAGATCAGGGTAATTAATTTTACGTGTGGTTTCAGATAGCACAAAAATCTCACTGGTTTAACAAAATAAATATTGCTTTCCTGCACAACAGAATCAAATGTAGGTAACTGGGGTTGGGTTAGTAGATGCTCTCTGTTCCATGCAGTCATTCAAAGACCTAGAATCATTAAAAGGAACTCTGCCACTGCCTAGGTCTTTCAAATTATCTACTAGATCTTCTCATGTATCTGGTTGACAGGGGCAAAGACAGATTGTGAGAATCATGGGAGAGGTTTTAGGAGCTGGCCTTGAAGTAGAAAACATTGCTTTCAGCACCATTTCATTGGACAATCTTGGTCACATAACTCCTGCTTGACTTAAAAATAAAAACTTTCTGTATGCTGAGGAGGAAATTGAAACATTTAGATGAAGTCATAGCATTATCTCTATCTCATGAGGGGGTCTAGAAGTAGATATGTGAGGTGTCTTTAAAATCTAAGACACTATAACTCAGGATATGAGATAAATCTAAATTTTAAGCCTGTCACTGACATTGAGTGAATAATAGGAAGCCAGAGATTTTTTCTTTATTGTCTCTGTATTTTCAACAACTAGCATAATGTCTGATGACTCTCTAATTCTATCAGTTAAATTACATGTGCCAGCAATAAACAACTATAATATATAATCAAATATTTTAATTAAAATATATACTATATAATTGATTCAAGAACAAGATTGACAGAAGAAAACACAAATAAGAAATAACATTCTTGGAAAATAATAAATATATAAATTATGATGGAAATAAACATTTCCTTTTCACTTCCATAAATTTATTAATCAAGAAAGATAGTAAATTAGAAATCAATGGGTTTATTAATAAGTTGTTAACAACATAAATTAGTAGACATTTTAAATTTTGGTGGCAAAATTTGCCACAAAAAATTTAGCATATTTCTCTTCCCTTATTTTTTTTCAAAGCTTTCTGGTAACTTCTACCACTGTTTCTGTTAACAAGATAAAGAAAGCAATAATGATGGATAGACAAAAGGTAAAGTATTGTGAAAACCAAACTATAAAGTATATGTACGTGATGTAAGGTGGCCTGTCAGTAAATGCTGAATACGTGAAGATGGTTATTGTGAGGGATAGAGAAACAGTTATATGCTAAATGAATGATAGCAAGAAGGTTCAACTTTAGAAGAATACTATAAAACATGGAAAGAATATACATATGGTACATGTAAACTAAGATCCTTAAGTAGAAAAATTTTAGGAAAGAAAGAAGGACAAGGAGCCCTAAATATAAAAAAGGCAAGAAAAAGAAGTCAAAGGGCAGGGAAATGAAGAAGCAAAAAGGAAGTCTCAAATAAATATATAAAGTTGCATAGATGTAGGAAAAGCATATATTGATGTAGAAAAAAATGTCAAAATGCATAAAATTTCTTTTTAAACAGAATGGAAAAAGAAAGCATAAATTTCGATTAAAGAAATAGGACGTTAGATAAAGAAGATAGTATAAAATACTATTTTACCTTCTCCCCTGCTCCAAATCCATGATATTAAAAATAAATAAATAAATACATGTTTTTAAAGGAAAGGAAAAGAGAAAGAGAATCAGACATGTAAGAGGAAAGTGACTAAGGAGATAATTTGTAATCATGTTAGACAAAAGGATTTGTACTTTCACTAAAAAAGACATTTTAAGGAGTTCTTATTAGATAATGCATTTAGCCAGGGTTGTCCAAAGAAACAGAACCGACAGGATGAAAAAATATATATATGAATGAGAATTGGCTCATGAGATTATGGAGGCTGACAAGTCCTAAGATCTGCAGTTGGCTAACTGGAAATCCAGGAGAGCTAGCGGTGTGGTTTCAGTCTGAAGGCCTGAAGATTTGAGACCCAGGAAGAGGTGATTCTTCAATTCATTCTGAAGGGAGAAAAAAAACTGATGTCCCAGCTGGAAGGCAGTCAGGCAGGAAAAGTTTCTTCTTACTTGGGCGACGATCAGCCTTTTGTTCTATTCAGGACTTCAACTGATTAGATGGAGCCCACCCCCATTTGGGAGGCAAATCTGCTTACTCAGTCTATTGATTTTAGTGTTAAACTCATCCAAAAGCAGCCTCACAGAAATACCCAGAGTAATGTTTGACCAAATTTCTGGGAACCCTATAGTCAAGTTGATATGTAAAATTAACTACCACAGATAGAAAAGTAGGCAAACTAGATGACTTATAAAACACAACCTGAGAAAACCATAACCAAAAACACATTCAAAAGAAGACTACTAAGAAGATGGAAGCAGTCTGGATACCTTAGGACCAAGAGTCATGTACCAAGGTTGTAATAGAGGAGCAGGCAGTGGTCTTCTATAGGCACCAGTGGCTTTTGCTAGAGGCTAAATCAGAAAATGTTAATGTCTGAAGCAGAGGTCAGGGTATTACCAGACCTCAGGTTACTGAGGTAGAGCAGATATCCCCACACCTAGTAGGCACCCTGCTGGATGGTATATCTCTATCTTGTTGGGTATCATGGGAGGCAGGCAACAAAGATCCTGGTGAATGAGCTTTCTTACATATGAAGCGCCCATCTAAAAATCACCAAATTTGTGAGGAAAAATCCCACAGTGAGAAATATGTTCTAAAGTTAAAAATACATGTAAAATTAACCACAAAGTAAGTAATACAATATTTAGGATAATTATATTTAATATATATATAAGGTATGAGTAAAAAGGTAAGACACATGAAAAATATATCAGGAAGATTCAACATTATAGAACATGAATTCTAGAATGAACAGCAGACATAGTAAAGAAGGAAAATACATTGTGTAGAAGCCAAATTTATAGAGATGAAAAATCTTTTCACGTTGAAAAGACTTTCAGAGCTATAAGCTAAATGAATAATAAGAAATCCAGTTCTAAATGTTTTATAATAAAAATTTCTGAACATCATGGATGAAGAATTCATTTAAACTTTCAGAAAGAAAATTTAAATAATCACCCCCAAAGTTAAAAATTACCTTGTCATTGAACTTTTCATTAGTAACACTAGATGGTAGAAGACTGAAATAAAGGGAAGAGACCCTGGTGGACCATTAGCCTATGTAACCAGGAGAATTTATCATCATGTTTCCCAGAGCACTCTCCCTTCCCCTCCTACTCTCCCTCCGTTTCCCTTTTTTAACTTTGTCTCTTTCTTTGACTTTGCATATATATGTTAAGCAGTCTGTCCCCAAGGAAGAGCTCAATGGTTTATCCAAATATACCAGTAACTAGATGGCTAAGAATGTTTATTTCAAGGCTGAAGTCTTAGAGATTGTACTTGGCTGGAAACCACATCCTCGAAACAGCTTTATCAGTAAGATAATGGCTGTTTTGACCTCTGTTTGCCTGAATACTTTGTCTAACCAACTGTCAAAAGATTGAGAAGAGCGAGGATTAATTAAATGATATTCAAATATTTCCGTATATGGTAAATTATTGGGGAGTCTTGAAAGATAAATAAGAATTGGTAAGTAAAAAGTAAAGATTTTGGTGTTGATCTGAAGGTCATTTTGAGTTTTGATCTTGGTCACTGTACCATATGGTGGCTTTATCTACATGTGGGTGTCATTTTAGATCACTTTAGCAAATGCAGTCATTTGAACGTTAAATGCTATAGCTTGGCCAAGTATTGCATGGGAGGCTGAAGCAAACATCCTATTGTTTTAGGGGAAAGATAATTTTTTTGTGTGCTTTTCTGTGTTTTTAAGCCAGACTTGCAGTCAATAGCATTGAGCCTGGTTTTTATCTGTTCTACAAATGCTAGTGAAGTTGTAGCTTTAAATTATGTTCAGACCTAGGGGGTCCATACTAAACTGGCTGCCAATATTTCATTCTCCTTGATGTTTTGAACTGTATTCAGGGCAAAAGGAAGTAACTACAGAGTAGCTAACTTCTCAAACTTATGAAGCTTATTATAAAAGAAAATGGATTCCTGTGCTATGTGGCTGCTTCCCACTAGCTATCCATTTTGGTAGTGTATATATGTCCATACCACTCTCTCACTTCGTCCCAGCTTACTCTTCCCCCTAAATTACAGAAATCATGGAAATAACTATATTTCAGAGGTTTTATAACTCCAAGCATTAGTACTTGATTATGTAAATAAACAAATTAAAAAAATCAATGCCCGTATAAACAGATATTTAGATAAACAGTGAATTTTCTAAGAAGACAATTTCGACAATCTATGCTTGGAACACTCTGTCTCTAGTAATGGTTTCCTCAGAATTTCAAGGATAAACTGGAATGGTTGGAATATATGATTCAATATTATTGTCAAAATGAGAGTATTGGGAGAATAATAACAAAATTCATAAAAGCTGATTGCTTAAACTGAAGGAATAGAATGATTATTTTAAGAGAATTATGGCTATCACCAGAATTTACTGGAAAGATATGAAAGGATCACTTTATATTTTAAATCTCAGGAAGACATATATAAAAATACAAGGATTGTCTCCCAGATCTGACTGCTCTTAAAGAGGTACTAGAAAAGGAAAGCAGTATTTTTATTGTTAGAATGTGAGCAAGGGTGTGTGTGATCCATAACAACGTAAAAAGGAAGGAACTGTAAAGTATAAGAATGCACACTGGAATAACTTCTGCATAAGGAACCAGAACCAAGGAAAATGCTACAATGTCTCTTACAAAGCTTCAAATAGAGTCCATTAAAAGAGCAGGTAGAAAAATAGCCCTTGTAGGTTTGGAACTTCTACCAACCTATTATTGAAAATCTGTACAGCCTTGCTAAATGGAAGACAAGGTGATAAATCTAAAACTTTAATATACATATATTAAATTAATATTAACTATGTAAATATATTTAAATATTATATATGCCAAGATAAAAGAAGAATTACCTGTGGCCTATGGATTATGCTTGAAAATTTTATGCAATGTGGACTCCATAGGAAAGCAGAAGAATCATGAGATAATTAATGGAAAGCCAGGCAGGACAGTGATGGAGTTCAGACTGAGAGAATCTGTAGGTCTCTTTGGAGAATTCTTACTGGTTAGATCATCAAATTCAGGAAAGAGACTACAAAAAAATTTGCTTCACTCTGTATGACAGACAGAGAAAAACGAATACCATATGCTAACACATATATATGGAATCTATAAAAAAATGTTTCTGTTGGACCTAGGGGCAGGACAGGAATAAAGATGCAGACGTAGAGAATGGACTTGAGGACACGGGGAAGGGGAAGGGTAAACTGGAGCTAAGTGAGAGTGGCATGGACTTATATATACTACCAAATGTAAAATAGCTAGCTAGTGGGAAGCAGCCGCATAGCCCAGGGAGATTAGCTCAGTGCTTTGCGACCACCTAGAAGGGTGGGATAGAGAGGGTGGGAGGGAGGTGCAGGAGGGAGAGGATATGGGAGTATATGTATACGTATAGCTGATTCACTTTGTTATAAAGCAGAAACTAACAAAACATTGTAAAGCTATTATACTCCAGTAAAGATGTTAAAAAAATTTACTTAACATTGAATATTTTTGGCACACATGTAATTCCATTAAAATTATAGAAACCCAAGCTGAATCTACCAACATATATATAAAATATATACCGTGATCTAGTGGTATTTATCTAAGGAATGCAAGATTGATTTAATTTATGAAAATAAATCTCTGAAGTACATCATATTAATAGAATAGAGACAAAAATGTGGTAATGTCAATAGATAAATAAAAGGCACTTGATGAAATCTAACATTTTTCATGGTAAAAACATCTCAACAATTGAGATTGGCATAGAAGTTCCTCAGCTTAATGAAGGACATCTGTGTAAAGCCCATGGCTACCATCATACGTCATGGCAAACAACTGAATGCTTTTCCCCTAATATCAGGAAAAAGACAAGGATGCCTAGTCTCACAACTTCCATTTAACATTGTGCAAGATACTCTTGCCAGTACAATAAGTCAAGAAACAAATTAAAGGGCCCCAGATTGTAAAAGAAGTAAAATTTTCTATATTCACAGATGTTTTGGTATTGTATGAAAAAAAAGTCCTGAGGGATCCACAAAAGCACTCAACTACTGTGCCATTGTAGTAAGTTTTAAAACAGTCTTAGTAATAAATAATTTCAGCAAGGTTGTAGAATGAAAGATGAGTCTATCAGTTTCATTCTTATACATTAATGAAGAGTCTAAAGTGAAATCAAGAAAAATTCATTTACAGTAGCATTGAAATGAATAAAATACTTAGGAATAAATTTATCAAAGGAAGTACAAGACTTGTGCACTAAAATTACAAATTTGCCAGGAGCATTCTCGTTAGTGCTGGATAGGAAAGACTCAGTAGTCTGCACTTAACCTCTCTGGACTTTGCTTAATACATGTATTTTTCTTTTGCTTTTACTCAATAACCTTTGCTGTAATAAAATTTAGCCATGAGTTTTACCTGCTATTGAGTCCTGTGGGCCCACTGGTGAATCACTGGACTTGAGGGTAGTCATGGAAACCCCTAATCACTGGTAATTTTAGACATTGATTTCTAACAAAGTTTTTTCTCTAGAAAGTTCCAGTGAATACTCTGAAAACTCAGGACTTAACCATAGAGTTCAGTAAGTAGGATGAATACAATATAAAGAAACAGGCCATAATATTGTTCTTATAACAATAAGATTTGCCTGGAAATAAACACATTTTCACAGAATTCATCAGAAAACTAAAAGATTCTATAATAGCTAACATTCTGGAAAAAATGTGTTCTGCTTAAATATTTCCTACATTTTAATTGATTATAAATTAGTTGCTAAAATATTATTTGTTAATTGCAACTAATACTGCTATTTCTTCATTCTTAAAATTCTTTATAACTTCTTTTAGGAATTAGAAACTTGCAGAGAGAATGCATAAAATATAGCCTGATGCTGTGGTATCCAAAAATGAAGAAGTGACTTAACATTAGAAATTGACTATCAAAGACAAAGCAGCATGATCAAGTAGTGACAGGTAGGTCAGAGGGATGATCCTAAATTTGACAGAGGACAGATGCTGAGCTTTTCAAAAGATTTTGCAATTGTCTGAACAAATTTCAAGCCATATTTTCTATAAATGAAAAATGAAATTACCAACTGGGAAAACAGAACAAAGATAATTTTAAAGAACAGAGAAAAAATATTAAAGGTCAAAAATACTAACTTTATTAAATACTTAATAATGGATTAATAGACTAGTTTTTCTCCAAATTGCAACAGTAGTAAAGAACATGTTAGAGCACTTATAAAAATAGGAATATCTCTAAGACGATTATTTGCAAAACTGTTAAAGAAAGGTTTTCAATTGGACCTGAAACTATGAAAAAAGAAAAACTTGAGCAGTCAGATCATTCTTATAAAATAGCTGGTGGCAACAAAATGACATAATATCACACTTCCCTTGGTTTTTTACAACAACATAATTTACTACCTAGTCTGCATGTCACATCAGTTTCAGAATTGTTTAGACTTGGATAGGTTAATTCAACCTGCCTATATTCACAAAATTCAAAAGATCCTGATCCACATAGTTAATATAAAAATTTGCAAATAGAGATATATGTTCATATTGGCTGTATGCTATTCTAGCATACCCCCATAGAAAACACAAAGGAATGCAGATTATAAGAATGAAGCAGAGTAAACTTGCAGTCACGATGGGAGAAATTAGTGGTATCAAGCTCTGAACGTCTAGTTCTTCCATCTCAACAACTGGCATAGGTTTGTCAACAGAATCTCCTCTCTGAGTTTAAGCACTCCCTGCTTTGATAGCATGGACAAGTTCGTGTCATTAACTCTATTTCTTTATTTTCCTTCTCCAAGCAGCATCTCTTCCAAAACATATCCCTTTTTTTTCACACATGCTAGCAATTTCATTCTAGGCCTGTGCTGTGCAATATTGTATCCACTAGACACATGTGGCAAGGGAGCATTTATAATGGGACTAATGCATCTGAGGAATTGGGTTTTTAATATACTTTTTTAATTTAAAAAAAATTTATTTATTTTTGGCTGCACTGCGTCTTTGTTGCTATGCACAGGTTTTTCTCTAGTTGCGGCGAGCGGGGGCTACTCTTCATTGTGGTGCGCAGGCCTCTCATTGCGGTGGGTTCTCTTGCTGTGGAGCACAGGCTCTAGGTGCGTGGGCTTCAGTAGTTTTGGCTTGTGGGCTCAATAGTTGTGGCTCATGGGTTCTAGAGTGCAGGCTCAGTAGTTGTGGTGCATGGGCTTCGTTGCTCTGTGGCATGTGGGGTTTCCCAGTACCAGGGCTCGAACCCATTTCCCCTGCACTGGCAGGCAGATTCTTAACCACTTAACCACCAGGGAAGCCCAATATTATTTAACTTTAATCAACTTAGACTTAAAAGCTGAAGCATATAAAGTATTTTTTATTGACATAAAACTTTGTTTTTGTAATACTACCTTTTACTTTGTTGTATCATGTAAGATATTGTTTTACTGTAGTTTGCTATGGGGTGAATATATCGTTTCTAGCATTACGTATAAACAGATAAACCTTTCATCTAGTCTGTGCCATTGGATTGATTTAATTTGAATGATTTTTCTAGGCATAAACGTGCCATTATAATGTGTCTATTTGAATGCGTTATGCAGATAAAACAATACACAGTGATATCTGTTTCAGTCATAATTGGTAATTAACTTAAAATAATTATAGTTTTAACATAAATTAGGTTAAAATTAAGTATGGACAATTTTTAAAATTTAAAATGAAGGCATATTTTTGATGCAGTATCTATTGGAGATGCAAAAACTAGTGTTATGATTGGAACAGCAAAGATAAAAGTTTACTACAACAAGATATGAATTACATGTTAGTATGAACGGTAATTGCATTTTTTGCAGCAGAGCAAAACAAGATGCTGTTTGGTACCTGTGCAAGAAAAAGTTTTAAAGACAATAAAGTGGGGAATGTAAAGAGAACTTGTCCATAAATACGTAGTACATTTGATAAAATGTTTCGTCTAAATAGTCAAAATATGATATCTGAGATTAATCACTTGATATTAGAATTAAAATAGCCACCAAAATATTTTAAACTTTTTTAAAAAAAACCTGAGCTTGTACGTTTGGCAAGCTTTAAAGGAGCTTGGATTCTTGAAAAAATAATGAAAAAGTACAAATAATGATTAGTTCAGTTATGGAAATATTGTTAAAACTAGTAAAATAAGATACTAATAAAGCTATTTTACAATAAAGCCATCAAACAGTTAGTTATAGAATATATGACCTTTTAAAAATATGTAAATTCCTATAACTTTCTAAGCACATCAAAGATCAATTTATTCAAATTTTGAAAAACGTTAAGTAGTTTCTTTAGGTTTAGGTGAGTGCTGCAATGTAAGAGATAATGTAAAATTACTACATTTGGTTTGTTTTGTGTCAAAGGACTTTTAAATTTACTAATAAACATTTTATTGAATTCAGTAACAACAATAATATTGAACTCTTGCACAGACACTTTTTATTTATTTACATGTATCACATTTATCACAGAAGAATATCAGTTAGATGTGAAAAAACTTAATTGCTATTTCAATGGACTGTAACCTAGCCTTGTGAGATATTAATCTGGATTCATTAGAATCTTAAAAAAAAGGACTGATTTTTCCCTTATTGATTTGCTCCACTCTACTAAATATTGAAAATATTTGCATTCAGTTTTCTGGAGCAGACTCTGTGGAAAATGTCATGGATAGAGTTGTTAAACCCGCTCGGTATTGAACAATGTATGTGAGTGATGAAAGAATAAAAAGACAGTGAATTCAATGAATGAATTCAATTACTTAGTTCTTTGCCAATGCTCACTGGTTGTGTAGTATACGCGTTTCCCACAGATTTACTCTACAATTAGCTAAAATTCAAGATTACCTAAGGGCTTCCCTGGTGGCACAGTGCTTGAGAGTCCGCCTGCCGATGAAGGGCACACGGGTTTGTGCCCCAGTTCGGGAAGATCCCACATGCCGCGGAGCGGCTGGGCCTGTGGGCCATGGCCACTGAGCCTGCGCGTCCAGAGCCTGTGTTCCACAACAGGAGAGGTCACAACAGTGAGAGGTCCGCGTACCGCAAAAAAAAAAAAAAAAAGATTACCTAAGTATTAAAAAATTCTTGATAGGGCTTCCCTGGTGGCACAATGGTGAAGAATCCTCCTACCAACGCAGGGGACACTGTTTCGAGTCCTGGTCTGGGAAGATCCCACATGCTGCTGAGCAACTAAGCCTGTGCGCCACAACTACTGAGCCTGTGCTCTAGAGCCCGTGAGCCACAGCTGCTGAAGCCTGCATGCCTAGACCCCATGCTCTGCAGCAAGAGAAGCCACCACAATGAGAAGACTGAGTGCCACAACGAAGAGTAGCCCCCGCTCACGGCAATTAGAGAAAGCCCTCACAGAGCAACGAAGACCCAATGCAGCCAAAATAAATAAATAAAAATTTAAAAATTATTTTAAAAATGCTTCATAAAAAATTATTTAATCAAAGACAGTAAGTGGCCACATGGTTTATATTCTCTCGCAGATATTGCACTGAAAATGATGGAGTTTGATTTAGAGCTATAAGAAAAAAAAACAGCTTATCTGTGACCTAGGTAGACAGGTAAAAGGATTTGTGTTAAAAATTAATGTTAACTCGATACACATCAATAAAGGTGATTTTAGACATTGTCTTACATGTCTAAATAGAGAAGATTTTAATTCTTATCAACAGTATTATGTGAATTGGCTGCAAAAATGAAGAGAAAGATTTAAAAGAACATTTTGTTTGTTTGTTTGTTTTTTGTGGTACGTGGGCCTCTCACCGTTGTGGCCTCTCCCGTTGCTGAGCACAGGCTCTGGACGCGCAGGCTCAGCGGCCATGGCTCACGGGCCCAGCCTCTCCGCGGCATGTGGGATCTCCCCGGACCGGGGCACGAACCCGTGTCCCCTGCATCAGTAGGCAGACTCTCAACCACTGAGCCACCAGGGAAGCCCAAGAGAACATTTTTGATATTGATAAATTTAAAGCTACTTTTCAATTTATGCATCACACGTGAATTTGGCATTAATAGTACTGAATTTACCCAAAGGTTAGGTAATTTACCTATTTACAGATGTAATTTTGAAATTGATTTGTTTTTAAAAATGAAATAATTTATTCTCAAGTAGACAAACTCGTGTATCAATGTTGGATCAAATATTAAATTAAAACAATCTTTTGGTTCTCAGTCCAGTTATTGGAAATTTTAGATTTGTCTGGAAAACCTTGGTATGTGTGTCTCTATTTTCTACTATAACTTTTATGAAAGCGAAGACAAGATAAATTATTTTATAATAAAACCTAGCATCTTAGTGAGATGAACTGTAAGTGTAAAATATCCACTTATCTAGGAGATTAGTATGAGAAAAAGCTTGTAAATATCTCATTAATAATTTCTATTGGTTACATATTAAAATAGTATTTTGATATATTTTAAAATATATTATCAAAATGAATTATACTTGTTTTAAAATTTTTTGATATGACTACTATAAATTTTAAATTAAATATGCATCTCACATTACATTTCTATTAGAAAATACTTATCTATCAGAAAACAAGAAAATCTGCCTTGTTTCAAATATACCATCTCAAAAGATGACTTACATCCTTTAAGTTTTTCATTTGTGCCTTGTGTAGTCTAAAATGTCTAAAGATGTACTGTCTAAATATTCTCAATTCATGCAGAAGCTCATTAAATATATGTACCCAATATTTTTATTATTTATTTATTTAAAAAATTTTTTAGCATCTTTATTGGAGTATAATTGCTTTACAATGGTGTGTTGGTATCTGTTGTATAACAAAGTGAATCAGCTGTACATATACATATATCCCCATATCCCCTCCATCTTGCATCTCCCTGCTACCCTCTCTATCCCACCCCTCTAGGTGGTCACAAAGCACAGAGTTCATCTCCCTGTGCTATGCAGCTGCTTCCCACTAGCTATCTATTTTACATTTGGTAGTATATATAAGTCCATACCACTCTCTCACTTCATTCCAGCTTACCCTTCCCCCTCCCCATGTCCTCAAGTCCATTCTCTATGTCTGCATCTTTATTCCTGTCCTGCCCTTAGGTTCTTCAGAACCGTTTTTTTTTTTTTTTTTTAAGATTCCATATATAAGTGTTAGCATATGGTATTTATTTTTCTCTTTCTGACTTACTTCACTCTGTATGACAGTCTCTATGTCTATCGACCTCATTACAAATAACTCAATTTCATTTCTTTTTATGGCTGAGTAATATTCCATTGTATATATTTTATCTAAACTTTTATGTAAAAGTATACTGATTTGAATTACATCTCTGTGTGTAGTTTCTCTGTATACTTACTATCCACTTTGCAAAGTATTTTATACGTACAAATATATCACTTTCAAATTTTAGGGAAACTGCTGCTTTTGTATTATATTAGCATATAGTGAGCAAAAAATTCTATTGTTCTAATTAAATATGCCTTTTATGATTTTATAGTCCTTAATTTTACCCCTCATTCTTCATGTTTGGACTAATAGTCACCAAACAATTTAAATGTTTAGTGTACTGAAAATATTGTGTTATCCTTTTGCTAAATCAAAATACCTCTAAGTAAACAACCAGTTCCCAAGATGAAAATATAACTAAATTACAAAACACAAAACTGGGGTGATTAAAATGCTCTACCTAAGGTTATAGGATGTTAGTGTCTAAAACTGTATGCATTCTGCTATTGATCTTAGTTTTCCTAAGAAAGCAGATCTCAAAAAAGAGTGCATGGATATTTCCATAATTTCTACTTCTCTGAGAAGAAAACACCTGCAATGGTAAGGAGCACTCATGTAAACAAAGTGTGAACTGCACACGTGACTTTAATGTGCCTCCTTTTTGTTGAACTGAGTTCAGCTATAATGGACTAAATTTTTCCTTTCACTAAAACTGCTGCCAGGGACTTAAGGATCAGCTCAGTTGCTCTAAATGGTTCCAGTGACATAAGGAGAGAGAAAATAAATATCCCAAGTGCAAAATTAATACTTTAAGCTATTATGGCTAATGTCTAGAAGTCAGATGCCAAGTGAATAATTACAGCAAGATCATTGTGTTTGACAGTAACATTGGTCGTCAGCTACAGTCTGAGAGTCAGATGATGATAGAATATCATAGTCCCTTCATCGAGAAACTTGAAAGCTAAAGCTTGCTGGATGCAGCTGGTTGGTTTCAGTTTCTGACAGGGAAATCTTTATCTCCTAATTGAATTCAAATTGACTTTTCAGCAAATGATATTTCTGAGTTGATGATTAAGATTCTGGAAGGTTCCCAAAAAGTAAAGAGCACACATAATAAACAACTTACTATTATTATATCTTAATACAGTAGTTTTCTCCTGATTGCCTTTTCACTGCAAATTGCCTGATCACTTCGATCATTTAATAGCTAGTAGTTATTACTAGCCCATCTGTAGTCCACAATGGAAAAATTATTTTCACTTGTCACTTGTCTGCTCCCACTCCCACTCCTTTACCCCAAGCCTCGCTTTCAAACAAGTACTGAATAGAAAGCTGACAGAGCCCAAAGATAATTCATTCTGTAGCTGTCTTAGAGCTTGGGAATTTCCTTAAAAGCTGGGTTAACATTTGCAATTGTAGGCTATAGTTACAACTGTAAGCTACAAAAATAGAGTTAGGATATCCATCAATCAATCATTCGATTCTCTAGGCGCTGTCAAATTTTACTAACAAACATTTTGGGAAATTAATAAAGCAAAACCGAATAAAATCAAATTGGACCTATTTAAAACAGATACAATAAAACCTGTGATGTATTCACAAGTTTTGTTTAAATCAAGCCTCCTGAGTGTAGAGAACAGAATTCACTCTATGTGGTCAGAATGAATAAAGCCAAGTCCAAAATAGGTACGGTGATTTTAGAGTTTGAATGGTAATCTGGAGGCAGACTCGATGGGGAGGAAGAAATCATCTGCTATCACTGTTGGGGTTGGGAATTCGTTGTGATTTTCCCGACCAATTTAAACTTGGCCTAAGATATACCAATAATATGCAAGACTGAGGGATGCAAGGTACTAAAAATAAAGTGACATTAAGATATCAGCTGATCTCTTAGATAAAAATAAAAGTAGCCATCTGTTGCTTCTGTAGATTCTGTTAGCATAGTAATGTCTTGATCAATGATACGAATATAGTGAACACATGGAGTTCCCAATTCACATAAGGAATGAGAGTCTCAAAGTTTTGCCATCAGCTTGGTGTACAAATTTGGACTAGGTATTTTCCCCTTAGTTTCTTCTATGAAAATCTTGAATTAGTGTTGCATAAAATAGCAAGTTCCTGCTGTAAATACATGTCAAGGCAGTGTTTACTTTGATAATCAATAAGGAAGATAAAAAAGTAGAGGCTTTGTAAGACTAACAGTTGGGACATTTACATGTAAGGGATAGCACAATTGATGCTTATTGTAGCTGATTGTAATTTCTGATATACTCAGGAAAGCAATTGTTGTCTTCTCACTCCTTCTTATACCCAAAAATCCAATCAAACAACAAAACTAAAAAACCTAAAACACTATCACTTTACCCTAACTAACAATTCTTGGAAAAGACAAAGACAGAGGGGGACAGGGACAAACATACCTGGAATCTCATTACTCCTCTGTCAGATCTTCTATTTTTTCTTATTATAATGCAGTACAAAAAGGAGAAACCATGTCTTCCTACACTGTATTGTAGAGTTCAAATCAGTATGCATTCAAAACCAATTTGTCTATAAATGTGAAAAATAAGATCAGCCAATTTAACAGAATACTTTGCAGTATATTTTTGGGAAAATCCATTCATTCAACAAAGTTTAATTGAGCACTTACTATCCGTTGGGCACTTTTTAGCTGCTTGTGATGTATCAATGAATATAGTAGATAAAGCCTGCTGACCTTGTAAAGCCCACATATTGGTAGGAGGTAAGAAGACTATAAAATATAATAAATTAATTTTAAGTGGTGAGCTTTGGCAAGAAGGCAAGAGTTAGGAAAGTGAGTTCAGGGAGAAGAAAATTCAAGACAAGGGGAATAGAGTTGCGCTCAAGAATATGGTAGCCATTAACCACATGTGGCAATAGAGCACTTGAAATGTGTCTAGTAGAGTTGAATATCTAAATTTTTAATTTAATTTATTTGTAATTCTAGCTAAACTATAAAACCTGTTACTTGATTTGCTTATTCACAAAACTTTAATTATATATAGAATAATTTGGTTTTGTAAATCTACTTTTTCAACTGTAAATTTTATAAAATACATAGAGATCCAGTATTACCAACAAAATTTTAGCGTATAAATTGTGATGTGCTGTAAAGTATATACCAAATTTCAAATTTAGTATAAAAATAATGTACAATATTGCATTAATAATTTTATATTGATTACAGGTGGAAATGATAATATTTTATTCTATTTTTAATTGTAGTATAATTGATTTTAAATGATAATATTTTAAATATATTAGGTTACCTAATATATTATTAAAATTAATTTTACATATTTTATATGGATTTTGTGACATGGATTGGATGTAAGGAAGACTTGAGAAAATTATACTTTAGAGTAAAATAGTTGTTTGTATGTGAGCAGAGTGTTGACAACTTCTGCACATGAAGATGGGCTTACACTATAGGTATGGACAGGTGGAAATTTAGTGAAGAGATGGACAGAACAGACAGCTTGGGAGAACACTTAAGGTTGGTGGGGTGAATCAGAATCTATAAGAGCACTAATACAAGGGCAGATAGTTTAATCAAGCAATTCCTCATCCTAATATTCTCTCTCTCATAGTTTTGCAAGAAAGCAACAGGGAATTAGGGGTTGATGACATATATAAATCATATATTTTTGTACACTCTCACAGTAATTGGATACTAGGACTCTACTGGAGTAGAATCCAAAAGTGAACCTAAACTACTTGAGATTGATGCCACCTTTCTTCCAATCTGAGTAATGAGGGAAAAACATATGGTTTGGGATGTTGGGCATTGGAGTAATCAAAGATAAATTCAGTATAATTAACATGATGACCTATCTCTAGCTTAACTTGAATCTAATTTGAAACTATATGATAACCTCCTCAACTTTTCCACCACATACTGAAAAGGCTTTGCCATCTCTGGAAATAAACATTTACATAACAAAATATTATGCTCCAGGCTTCCCAGTTCATTCGTACACAGTGTCTGGAATGCAATTTAAAAATATTAAAAAACACGAAGGACCAGGAGAATGTGTCCAAAACTCAAGAGAAAACACATTCTCTTATACATATAGATGATTCAGGTATTTAAATTACTAGACAAGTTCTTAAAAACAAGTTTTAGAGTTTAAATAATGTTTAGGAATAATTTTCCTATCACCGTCCTTATTCAAACCAAATAAAATATCCATCTTAACATTTTTCACTCCAAGAAGGCACACATAGCTCACTAAACTATTAGAGTACTAAGGATTGAGAAGGAAATAATGCACAGAAACTAAAAAGATCACTGACAATAACAAGCAAAAATAAAACCCACAACCTTCAAGTAACTCTAATTTTTCAGAAAATTGTGTTTAGAAACTTTTGCAAGCAAAAGATAATTAAAATAGAATTCCTATATGTATTTATGTAGTATTTCTCAAAGAATTTTAAAGAGGAAATAGTCCATAAACCTACAGCAACCTCCCTCCCTCCCTCCCTCCCTCCCTCCCTGCCTCCCTCCCTCCCTCCCTCCCTCCCTTCCTTCCTTCCTTCCTTCCTTTTCTCTAAATCCCTCTTAATCCCCTGCAGCTGCTCCAGAAAATCTTTACTATAGACAAATTTCAAACATTCCAATTTACAGCCTCCCAGGTTTTCTAGGACTTCAGTTTACCAGCTTTTTTTTTTTTGTTTTTCACTTGTTTGTTTTGTTTTGTTTTTAATTTGGACATAATGATTCTGACTTAGAAATTTTTATTTTATTGTCTATATCCCAAATTCCTTGAAAGAAAGAATCATGGAATTTACCTAACAAAGACTCTTTTCCCTATTTCAAGGACTAGGCTCTTTTCTTGGAGGCAGTTCTTCCAGTGTCTAGACTTCCACATTATCCCAGTACCAGTGAGACATTTTGTTTACCATCCATGTTGGAAATCAAATTTCTAGGCTTACATTGTCCATCCACTGAATTCATACACTTGTCATATTTGACTTTTGAAATCTCGCCCAATTAATGTTTTGAACAACCTTGTATACAGTATGATACATATTGTATGCCATACATTGCTATGTATACAGCGTTTGCTTGGCCAATAAGAAATAATATTTATCAAGATTTTATATTTTCCATACCCTGTTCTATAAAAGATTTTTATATGCATCAAATCATTTAATCTTTATAATAGTCCTATAAAATATAGTTTATTGATACTCTTTTAACACATGAGGAAACTGAGACAGAGAGACCAAATTTCATGTAACACTTATGTGAGAGAGCCAGAAAAGAAATCAAGGATTCTGGTAACTGCTTAGTCTAGTCTGTAAGAAACTCAGTCCTAAGTATGAGTCTTGGATTTCAATTTTTTTCACACATGATAATGTTTACTTTAACATGAAAAACAAATATTACTAAGCGCTTCTTGTGGGGAATGAGCAGCTAAGATGTCCTGGAAAAGATTAATTGTGAATGATAAAAATGAGCTAAAGTAAGGGAATATAGGTAGTATTTTTAAAAAAGAATGTAAAATGAATTAGGAAGAATTAATAATAATTCTATAATAACTATTTTAATCTATAGTAAGAAAATTTTACCTTTTTTATTTGCATCTCCCACCTTCAATTCTTTTCTATATTTGCTTGGGAAAAGCATTTGCTTACTGTATTCAGGTGTTAAATTGAAGCATTAATTTTACATTTTCCACATAAATTTCAGGGAAGTTTTATCTAAACTTGTTGGCCTTCCTTTCTCTTATCATAATCATTTTGTATTTCTTTCCATCTATTTCACTTAGTAAGGAACTGCAAATATAAATTGCCTTCCTAGTTAATGAAAATTAAGTTGGAGCTGTCTTTACAGCTAGGAGTTCAACAAGCAATGTTTCCCCTCCCTTTATCATGTGCAGTTGCTCTGAAATGACAGTTATTCTGAAATTACTTTTCCAAGGATATATATGATGGTAGTTTAAAAATTGACTTGAGGATTAAAGAAATCCATTGTAAAACACAGCTCAGACACTTTCTTCCCAAGTAAGAACCTCATTTTCTATTTGTAGCCTTAAAAAATTGAAACGTATTAAACATTAATTATATAAGGATTATATACAAATACATATACACATTCATCAATATTATGTACCTATGAAGCATGCATTCAGTTTAAATGAAGTAGATAAAAATGAATATCCACACATTAAGAAATAAAAGTTGGCCTGTATATTTGAAGAACTCTGTGTGCCTATTTTCTATGGCTTCTTCTTCCCTTTCCTTCTCCTCCAGGATAATTACTAAGTTTTTGTTAACTGTTTAATTTTTTTTGAAGTTTACCACATTCATATGAATCCTTAAGATATAGTTTTGTTTTTTATATAAACAGAAGAACATTATATATATTTTCTACAATTAATATTTCTCCTCTGCTTTGTGTTTTTAAGTTTCATCTTTGTGGATACATGTGCATATATTTCATTTATTTTCATTGTTGTATAGAATTCCTTTGTATTACTACAGCAAATGGGAGATCCCATTGTTCATGGAAACTTTGAGTTATTTTCAGTGTTTTGCTATATTGAAGAGTGCTGCAATAATCTTTCTCATTATATGACTTTACCATGATTTGATTATCCATTCTCTGTTGATGTACACTTGTATTGTTTCAGCTAGAGGATATTACAAATCATGGTGCTGTGAACACTCATGTAGGACTCTTTTGGGCTCATATATATTCTTTTTCTTGGGTAAATACCTGAGAGTGGATGTTTTGGTCAAAAGTTAAGTGCATGTTTATAAGAAATGGCCAAATTGTTTTCCAAGGAAACTACAAAGTTTGCATTCCCACCAGCACTATGTCAGAGTTCCAACTGCTCTATATCCTGGCTAGTATTTGGTACTAAATCATTGTTATTGTAACCTTCCCACTGTGTGCACAGTGGAATCATTATATGGATATAAGTAGCATTTTCCAAGCGACTAATGTTGTTGGTCATCTTTTCATGTTCTATTTATTGCTCATTGTTAGGCATTCTTCTTCATGAAGTGTCTAAATATTTTGCATATTTTGTGGAGCTTTCTGCCTTAACATTGAGCTTTAATTGTTATTTATATATTCTGAGTACAAGTTTTTATCTCACATGTTTGGCAATATTTACTTCCATTTGTGACTTGGGTATTGATTGGGATTGCATTGAACACTTAGATCAATTTAGGTATAATTAACATGAAATTTGACTAGGCATCCTACATATCATATATTGTACTATCTTGAAGCTGCTTTCCTAAAAGAGTGCTAGAATGGCCTGATGAAGGTAAAGCTGATGGTTCAGCTTTGAAGGATTCTGCAACACTGAGGTGCCATCCTCCAGGGCACAGTATATGCACTGAATCACATGCTGATACTTTGTCTACAATAGAAAAGCTGTATGGGTCCAGAAAAGTGGAGTGGCCTCACTTACCATCACTTTCAGTGACTCACGGGAGAAATTGTGCTTAATTGGTAATATTACATGCATTAGAGCTCTTTTCAAACCAGACATGACTATAGGAAATCTTGGAATTGCTTAAATTCTTGACTGAATTTGTGAGCAAAATCCTCCCACCAACCCACAGGGGAGATATAAATTTTGGGAGAAATAAACCTTAGTTTTATTCAGCCACCGAAAGTTTTGAATAATTTGTTACCGCAGTATAACGTGTTATACAGCCTGATAATACCTGCACTTGGTAGGTGCTTACAAATAGATGAATGAATGAAGATATATGAATGAGTGAATAATGATTGAAATAGAGTGGAATGTCTCCTTTCTGAAGGCTTTATATACTATATTCATATGTATCTATGGTAAGTTTATCATATTCTACACACAAATTCTAGTCACTTTTGTTTTTTAATTTTCATATTTTTTCTATCACTCAATATTACTAGGTTAAAATCTAAAAAAGTCTGCACTAAGGAGATATTTTTTCAAGAATATAAGTCCTCATCCTTTTCCTATATAAATTACTTCATACCTATGAATGTATTAATAGTATGATATTTTATTTAAGCAAGCTATTCAGCCTCAAGATCTAGATTTATTTTGATAAATTCTATTAATACATTTATTATAACAAGTAATAGAAAGCCACAAAGTATTCAACTTGTTTATTTTTGAAATATCTTAAAATTTTCCCCCTATACACAATGTGTTTAGGTCATTATTGGTATGGTTTGCTAAGTAGCACTTGCTTGGATATAGTTTTAATGCACTATTTTCTCACAGACTTCCCTATGTAAAATCTGAAAAATATTTTAACATAAATAAATGACTTTCTTGTCTTGCTAAGTTACGTCTATAGGGAATATAGCTAATTAGGTCCCTACTATAATTTTACTAGATGTATACAGCTAGAGCTACTGCTTGACCTGTAACCAAAGAAATTTAAAAGCATCTTGGGTATTCCATTCATTACTCATATTAATATCTTCTTTTTAAAGTAAATATATCCTTTTAACACTGTACATTGGTTGAAGAGTTTCCTTTTCAATCAACAATTATATCAACATTGAAATAAAACCTCTAGGTATATTTGCATAATCGAGAACAAAACCATCAATTCCCTATTTGAAAGATCAGCTGATGAAACATACAAGGTATTAAAATGTGAAAATTCCAAGTAAATTTAGTATATTTGTGTATAATAACCATCAAGTATTGTATTTTTCATTTTAAATACATTTCATCTGTCATGACAGGAAGAAAAGGAGAGAAATTTTAATCCTATAAATTAAATAAATAGGAATTGATGTATTTGACCAAGACAGAAAAAGAGACTTTATGTTATTATGCAGACACAGGGTGAATTAGTAGTGGAAAATAATCAGTTAGATAATTATAAAATATTGGGTTGGCAAAAAAGTTCATTCAGGTTTTTCTGTAACATTTTATGAAAAAACCTGAATAACCTTTTCGGCCAACCCAATATTACTACTATAGGAGAATATTGGAGCTGAGTGCCTCCATTGATATCAAACCATATATGAAATCGTTTAAGTTTAATCAGCTTAGCAAATATGTTCAAGTTTAGATACAAAACCTCAGCGTACAGTTTCCAGTTGCACCTCAGCTATCCTGTCCTAATTTATCCAATGCTCACCAGTATCTGAATGTTGAATTGTCCACATCTAATTCATATCCTCAGGAAAATATTTCCCCATTCTACAATGTGAAGAACATTATACAACTTGCCTCAAAGCAGATAGCTGCCATTTACTGGGTTATTTTCACACTAACATAAAGATGCATTATTTTTATAGCATGTCACAAAGAGGACATATATGATGAGATCAGAATCTAGTGGGTAACATGTATACAAGACATAGAGGACAGAAAAAGACATAATCTTTTAATCAGTCATTCCTTTAGGAAAGTAACATGGAATGAAAGCTTAGGTATGAGATGAAGACTAAAACAGAGGAGCATTAGCACTGACATGGGTAGGCAGCTTTCTCTCTTCTGTCCTGAGTTTTCTCATCTTTAAAATGGAGTGGGTAGATATAATACCTTATTTTTATGAACAAAAGAGAAAGGCCAAAGGAACTGGTGACATAAAATATAACCAAAGAACATCAGCTAGAAAATAGCAATTTGGTTAGAAGTAATCAGCGATAAAGTAAATGAAGTGATGGATAAAAATACAACTCATGCAATCAAATACTTTTAAAGTCAGGAGAATTCTTGAAGGTTTATTGGTTAAGCAGCCTTTTGACATGGTTCTCTATAGACATCCTCATGTATTGTGATGAATGAACAAGATAGCGAGGCACAAATAGTCACACAATAAAAACTGACTGGAAAATAACAGATCCTAAGATTAGTCTAGGTTTATTAATGCAATTAGAAAGGCTTCTAGTTAAGAATACTGCCATAATTCCTTAAAAAACTAAAAATAGAACTACCATATGACCCAGCAATCCCACTACTGGGCACATACCCTGAGAAAACCATAATCCAAAAAGAGTCATGTACCACAATGTTCACTGCAGATCTATTTACAATAGCCAGGACATGGAAGCAACCTAAGTGTCCATCGACAGATGAATGGATAAAGATGTGGCACATATATACAATGGAATATTACTCAGCCATAAAAAGAAATGAAATTGAGTTATTTGTAGTGAGGTGGATGGACCTAGAGTCTGTCATAGAGAGTGAAGTAAGTCAGAAAGAGAAAAACAAATATCATATGCTAACACATATGTATAGAATCTAAAAAAAAAAAAAGGTTCTGAATAACCTAGGGGCAGGATAGGAATAAAGACACAGACGTAGAGAATGAACTTGAGGACACGGGGAGAGGGAAGGGTAAGCTGCGAGGAAATGTGAGAGTGTCATGGACATACATACACTACCAAATGTAACTGTGACCGCCTAGAGGGGTGGGATAGGGAAGGTGGGAGGGAGATGCAAGAGGGAGGAGATATGGGGATATTTGTATATGTATAGCTGATTCATTTTGTTATACAGCGAAAACTAACACACCATTGTAAAGCAATTATACTCCAATAAAGTTAAAAAAAAAAAAGGTTAGGTGCCCTGGAAAGAGTCTTAGAATTGAGAGGCTTAGAATGAATCTTTGAGGTGGAGTTTGGATGCAGCACATTTATTAAGAAGTTCCCTGGGTATCAATACCTGTTTCAGGAAGGGGAAGGAAGTGTGATTGGGCAGTGGAATGAGTTGAAGAAGAATTCAAGGAGTGCTCAGCGTCTCCAGCTGGTCTCGGGGTACAGCTGATTCTCATTGCTTTCAACCGTTATTGAATATTTTAGGTTCCCCTCAGGCTCATCTAGCACACCTCCTGGCCTTGGTCACTTGACCCAGGGCTTCTAAACCCTACTCTTCATGTTCTTCTCTGGACAGAGATCCTATTCTTGTCTTAGTTGTCACAATTGGGCCAGTCATTTTCAATAAGTGCCCCCAGATCAATAGGCTCTAAAATATATCTCATTGTTTCACTAGGTAACAGCAGCAGAGTCAATTACCTACGCCACTAAACTGACTCCTCTTTTTGCCTATTGGTCCCTTGGCTCGGGAGCCTCAAGTATCTAAAGAAACAGTTAAAGATTATAATCTAATGAGACCTGCTGTGGACCCTCTCAAAAGTGTTCCCCCTTTGGGAACAAAGATCTTCAGGAGGGCACATGTTGCCTTACAGGGATGACATTTCTGCATCATATCCAAGCAAGAGGGTATGGTTCTAGCAGTAATAAAGAAGGATGAATCAATTCTTTTTTTTTTTTTTTTTGTGGTACGCGGGCCCCTCACTGCTGTGGCCTCTACCGTTGCGGAGCACAGGCTCCGGACGCGCAGGCTCAGCCGCCATGGCTCATGGGCCTAACCGCTCTGTGGCATGTGGGATCTTCCCAGGCCGGGGCACGAACCCGTGTCCTCTGCATTGGTAGGCAGACTCTCAACCACTGCGCAAGCAGGAAAGCCCAGGATGAGTCAATTCTGAAGGCTAAGATGGTTCAGAAAAATCTTTACTACACATTTTGAGGATTCATTGTAAATTGCTTTATCCCACAAGGAATGGCTCTATTCTCTTGCAGCCAATGGACTGAACTTTCCGTAGCAGACATGATTTGGTTGGGTGTTTATTGTCCTTTGGGTTTTAGAAACTGACCATTAAGTCCTGGGTCTGATTGTCAGCTTTCTCTACCCTCCCACTGCAGGGAGTATGAGCTTCTTTCTAAGGTACCAAGGAAACCTTCTGGTTTTTGCACTCGATTTTGACAATAATTAGAAATTAATCGCTCAGATATCTTTTAATCTTTTTTCAAACTTTCCTGAACTTAGTAATAGACAACCAATCCGTTGCCTTTATCATTACTATTTTTCTCACAATTTTTAAATGCCTGTTAAATGCATCAGCTAATGCTCTCCCTTTCAACTGTAAGTAAGTCTAATTCAACATAACTGATAGTTTTAACAACTGGTTTGCCACCTTATGCCAGGTATTATGTGTGCTGACCTGCCAGCAGTGGTGGGGTCTTCAGTGACAGTCCAGAGCTGAGTGATCTAGTTCCAAAATACCATCATAGTGCCTGCTTTATCAAACACGTGTTATAGGCTAATTTCCCCAGGAAGATGACCCTAAAACGGAATCAGACATGCAGGTGGTTTGTTAATGAGCACATTTGGGATCAACACCTAAAGAAGGGAGAGGAAGGAGACAGAATTGGGTAGAAGTTTAGTGTGTTACAAGCTCAATAGCTGTCTTGCTAATCTTTCTGGGATCCTTGGAATAATAGCTCTTCAGAGTTGTCCTGAATTTGGTCCTTTATGATCAGGACTTTATACTTCCCATTCATGTGGTTAATAGAGGTGAACCAGCTCAGGAAGCAGTGTGACTTTGAGCCAGGGTGAGGCAATCTCCCCAAATCCCTGAGATCGAAGTTTTCCTGCCATTAGTACTCTCTCAACAGCTGTGCCCACAAGCCCTTCATTGAAAGAATATCTGTGTGGTGCATTGCAGAATCTACTACATTTATCATCAATAAAAATATTTTTGTATTCAGACATATGGAGAGCTATTTATTTACATTAAAAATTTACATCTATGGTTTGTACTTTAAGAAGTTGCAAGTGATTTTTATACGCCAATTTTAGACAATATAAACTTTTAAAGTTTGAAAACTTCCATTATTAGGAAGCTCAAGAAAAGAGATTTAAATTGCCCTAATCATATATAGGTGAGACTTAATAGGTACTATTTTCTGTTAGTTTGAATATTAGTAGATTAATAAGATGATTAACTAGTTAATACAGGTAATAGGTTTTGATTTCCTACTATGGGTCAAACACTATCCTAGGCTGTAGCAATAAATAAAACAGACAGAAATATCTGTCTTCATGGAACTTGCTCAGTGAGGAGGCAGTTTAAAAATGTACAATTAAATGCATGAGATGTGATTGTAAGTTCTATGGAGGAAAAGTGAACAGAGAAGAAAAATAGAAGGAATGGATATTTGATGAACATCTGATAAACATTTTCAAAATTTATATAATTAGGTGTTATAGTAGTTTTCATTTTATTAATGAGAAAATGAGTCAAAATAATTAAATAAATTGCTTAAGTTCACACAGATAAGTGGTAAAGATAATATTCAAACACAGGTAATTTTGGTTTTAACATCCTAGCTCTTAACTTTATACAACTGCTATAAACATTGGACAGAATGGATTTGGAATAATCACAAAGGTTATAAATGTTATTTCAGAGAAAGTGGACAATAACCTTTGAGTTTTTGGTGCTACTGAGGTTAATGGCTATAGGTACATATAATAAAGCAACAATTCTGTTACTGCTTTATATGAAAAAGATGTCTATTTTTTCTGTTACAGGGTAAGATATATAAAATATACATATTTTAAATATATTGGATGCAAACATTAAGATATGTGTTTATGTGTAGCATACATATGTGTGTATATGTGATGTCTGTATCTGTGTGTTTCTGTGCATATATGACAGGTGGGGGAAGAGAGAAATATGAGATCCTGGAATATAGAGTATAGGAAGTACCACAATTGTTATATTGGCACAAAAAAAAAGGAATCATGGATTACTTCCTAAAAGTAAAGTATTAGAGATAAAGATGTGGACTGTTTATGATTACTGACAATTCTTCATACTGTAGCAATTATTTCAAATAATCTAATGAGACTACTTTCTTAATTATCATTTCTATTTATAAGGAATCAGTTTATAACTCTGTTAGGTTTAGCTCTTTTGTGTGGGGTAAGAACAAGCAAAAGTGGAATTATTCACAAAAGAAGGTCTTATGAGGAGTTTTTTAAATGATAGAATTTACAAAATATTTCCTTATAAAGTATTGATGAAAGAAAAGGCTATTACTAAACAACACCTCCACCCCCTCCCACCTTATTTAGATTCATATACAAATTCACTGAATAAGTGAATGTTGTTAACCAAAATGTGCCCAAATTACAATGAAGACCACCATCCAGGCAAACAGGGCACTCAGGAAAAGATATAGTTTCTACCATACTACATAAAAATTCAACTTGCATATGTGTTATTCTGAACATATACTAGTTGGCTGATTATCTGTTTTAGATAGTTTTCTAGTTAATAGATTTAAATCAGTAATTTAACTTCTATAGTTTTATATATTCTATCCATTTTTTACTGCATAAAATAGAAAAATATGTTTTCAATGCTCTTTCTTTAAATGAAGTCTAATTTTGATTTGAAATAGAATGAACGAAACCTTATAGCCTGTGCCAAGTTTTTAATTGCATACTACATAATTTGGCCAACATATTTTTATTATACATTGTGTTTTTTCCCAGTTTTATTGACATATAATTAACATTTAACACTATGTAAGTTTAAGGTATAAAATGTGTTGATTTGATACAGTTAAATATTAGAAAATTATCACTAACTTACATTTAGCTAACACCTCCATTGTGTCACATAATTACCATTTCTTTTTTTATGATGAAAACATTTAAGAACTACTCTCTTAGCAACTTTCAAGAATATAATACAGTATTGTTATCAATAATCACAGTGCTGTACATTAGATCCACAGAACTTACTCATCTTCCAACTGGAAGTTTGTACCCTTTGCCTTACATCTCCCCATTTCTCCCAAATGCAAGCCCAGGGGAACCACCATTCTACTCTCCGTTTCTCTGGGTTCAGCTTTCTTAGATTCCACACATAAGTATTCACATGCAGTATTTCTCTTTCTGTATCTGACTTATTGAACTCAGCATAATGCCCTCAAGGTCCATTCATGTTGTCACAAAGGGTAGGATTTTCTTCTTTCTTATGACTGAATAATATTCTGTTGTGTGTATGTATATATATATATATATATATATATATATATATATATGCATCACATCTTCTTTATTCATCTGTTGGAGGACCCTTAGGTTGTGTTCATATCTTTGCTATTGATAATAATACTGCCATCATCATGAGAGTTCAGATATTATTGTGATACCCTATTTTCATTTCATACAGGAATTTTTAATTTTTTGAGGAACTTCCATAATCTTTTACATAGTGGCTGTACCAATTTATGTTCCCATTAACAGTGCATAGGGTTCCCTTTTCTCCACATCTTCATTAACATTTATGTTTTCTTTTTTTCGATCATAGCCATCTTAATAGGTGTGAGGTGATATTTCATTGTGTTTGTGATTTACATTTCCTTGATGATTAGTGATATAGAACATGTCTTCATGTACCTGTTGGCCATTTATGTCTCATTTGGGAAAAATGTCTATTCAGTCCCTCTGCCCTTTTTTTATTTATATATTTTTTCTTTTTGGTATTGAGTTGTATGAGTTCTTTATATATTTTTGGATATTAACTTCTTATCAGATAGATGGTTTGCAAATATTTTCTGCCATTACATGTTTCATTTTGTTTGCCTTTTATTTTGTTGATTGTTGATTTTTTTGTTGTTGTTGCTGTTCTCTGTTTCTTTTATGCTGTGCTTTTCAGTTTGATGTAGTCTGACTTACTGATTTTTGCTTTTGTTGCTTGTGCTTTAGGTGTCATATCCAAAAAATTGTTGCCCAGACAAATGTCAAGGAGCTTTTCCCCTATGTTTTCTTCTAGGAGTTTTATAGCTTCAAGTCTTACGTGTAAGTCTTTATTCCATTTTGAGTTAGTTTTTGTGAGTGGTGTGTGATAGGGGTCCAATTTTATTTTCCTCCTGTGGTTATCCAGTTTTCCTATCACCATTATTGAAGAGACTATACTTTCCACATTGAGTATTATTGGCTGCCTTGTAAAATATTAGTTGACAGTGTATGTGGGGATTTATTTCTGGGCTCTCTATTCTGTTCCACTGGTTTGTGTGTTTATAAACCAATGGTTTATAAACCATTGTGTTTATGGTTTTGATTACTATAGCTTTGTAATGAGGTTGGAAATCAGGAAGTGTGACACCTTCAGCTTTAACTTCTTTCTCAGGATTGCTTTTGCTATTTGGGGGTCTTCTGTGGACCTATATAAATTTTAGGATTGCTTTTTATTTCTGTGAAAAATGCCATTGGAATTTTGGTATTGTAGAATTATTGAATCTATAAATGGCTTTGAGTAGTATGGGAAGTTCAACAATATTCATTCTTCTGATCCAGGAACACATCTTTCAATTTGTTTGTGTCCTCTTCATTTTCTTTTATCAGTCTTGTAGTTTCCATGGTACAGATATTTCACTTCCTTGGTCAAATTTATTCTTAAATATGTTACTCTTCTTTTTTTTTTTTTTTTTTCCGTATGCGGGCCTCTCACCGCTGTGGCCTCTCCCGTTGCAGAGCACAGGCTCCGGATGCGCAGGCTCAACGGCCATGGCTCATGGGCCCAGCCGCTCCGTGGCATGTGGGATCTTCCCAGACCGGGGCACGAACCCGTGTACCCTGCATTGGCAGGCGGACTCCCAACCACTGTGCCACCAGGGAAGCCCAATATCTTTTATTTCTTTATCTTGCTTTTTTGCTCTAGCTAAGACGTAGTACATAAATACTGTGTTGAATAAGAGTAGTAATAGTGGGCACCTTTGTCCTCTTCCTGATCTTAGAGGAAAACCTTTTACCGTTGAGTATTATGTTATCTGTGTGTTCGTCATATATTACATTTATTAAGTTGAGGTATGTTCCTTCTATACCTGAGTTGTTATATTTTGTCAAATGGTTTATATGCATCTATTGAGATAATCATATGATTTTTATCTTTCATTCTGTTAATGAGATGTATCACATTTATTGATTTGCATATGTTTAACCATCCTTGCACCCTAGGGATAAATCCCACTTGAATATGGTGTATGATCCTTTTAATGTGCTGTGGATTTTTGTTTTGCTTCTTTCAAGATCTTCTCTTGGTCTTGTTTCCAACAATTTTACTATCAATCTGTAACTTGTTTTTCTTTTGTAAAGTTTAAAAAGTTTAGTCAAGATATCTATGAACATTGCTTTTTTTCTACTTCCTCTTCCTATCTCTTTGTAGAGATATTATGCATGTTAGAATTTGTCTAATGTTCTATGTAGCTCTCATGGCTTTGACTGGATTTACCATTAAAAAAAATAAAAAGATTTGTCCCTACATCTAAAATATAATGCTGCTGCCAGGAAAAAATAGACATTTTTTAAAAATTGTACAATTATGCCTTCCAAAATGATTCCCAATATTTTCTACTATAACTGCTTGCTTAGTGATGGATAACTTTATTTTATTTTCAAAATTAAAATCCAGATAATATTTTGAAAATTTGACACTTTGAGGGAACATGTAATGTTATCAATCAAAACGTTTGAAGACTTTCCTGAAGAGATGAAATCTAGCCTGGATGTCAAATAATAGATATATTTTTGCAAAAAGGATTAATAATGAGTAATATATATATATATATATATATATATATATATAAACAATCTCAGATATTAGACTACATTAATATTTTTGAAAGTAGAAAGTAACAAGCAGTGAGAGAGAGAATGGGGAATGTTACTGAAAATTTAGTATATGGATGAATTTCTAGTGGCTTTATAATATATATATAATTTTGCAATTTACTCCATATTTAGCAGGGACTCATCAAATAATTTTGAAGGAAAATTGGGCATGCCCCTTTATTTTTCTGTAAACAATGGGTTAGGAATTTATTACTGTAGTTCATAAGTCAAGTAATGAAGAATTTAGCTAGAGAGGTGAAAACAGCAAGGCCTCATAATCTAATACACTGATGACTAGTTAGTTATAAGAAGAAGAGGTAGACCAATGGAGTAGTCTATTGTGAGTCGGTGTTTTATGTCTAAGTTATTGGTAAGATAGTCATACCATTAATTAAATAAAAAGCAAAGAAGAAAAAACTTGAAAGGAGAAGAAATTGAATTTTAATTTGAACATGTAGAGTTTTGTGTTAGTCATTGGTGTAAGTGGTGATTTCAAGCAGGTTTTTGGAAAATCGGGCCTGAAGAGGTTAGAAAAGGAAACTTTTCCATGATGATCAACTCAGCACTAAAGCTATGCATGGCAAGATAGAGTTACTGTGGGTAGAAAAACTAGACTGACATTATTTAGAACATTGGAAAAAATATCAGAAGAGATGAAACCCTATAAAGAAGATGCTGTCTTATCAATTATTTTGGCACATGTAATTAGTAATAATTTGCAAAAAAACTGTGAAACTAATTATCATAAAAACAGTTAATAAATACATCATTCTAACAAAAAACATTAAAGAGCTCCTTAAAAAATAAAACCAGTAACGATTAGATTAAAATAATATTTCGATAGCTTAGTAATTCCACTCTTTTGATCATAACGTTATTGCCTATTAAGAAAAACCATTATTAAAAAACACACCAAGGGATGACTTAGCTGCTGTGTACACTGTTTTAACTTGCCTATTTTGTCCTTTCCATATGTAGATATATCTGCTTTGTGAACTGCAATTATGATATGATATGATACATAATTTTTCTAACAAATCAGTCTTTTAGTAACATCTTCCTTATATTGTCAAATTTCCAATTATTTTTATGTTATTTAAAACATTTTCTGTATAGTTTTATTTAAGTTTAGGATTTTGAGGTGGTGGTGTCAAAAGTTTATGCCACAATTTCTACAAAATTTAGTACTTATTGAACTTGGAATTTTTTTATTTGTGAATGCTGTATTGTAACCTGTATGTTTGATATTACTAACTTTTAACAATTCCATAAGATACATAATATTATCTGTCATTTTTTTCCAAAATAGAATTCAAAGAAGTTTGCATTTATCACTCAGATCCTCTTGTTCCATAGGCTGGATTAAAGATGAAATATCACTGGCCAAAATGTTGCATTCTTTAAACTTCCAATAATTTGGATTTGAAAGTATGATTCTATTTCCTTCAAATATAAGAAAGGAAAGTTCTTGTTTATGAACTATCTGGAATGTTTAAAAGCCTGTACATCCTAATTTTTGTGTGTCATATTAAGCAGGTAATATATTACAGTAAGCCCCCTACATAAGAACAAGTTCTGTTCCCAGAGTGCGTTTGTAAGTTCAGTTCATTCGTTAAGTCCAACAAAGTTAGCCTAGTTACCCAGCTAAGACAGTCGGCTCTAAAGTACTGTACTGTAATAGGTTTATAATACTTTTCACACAAATAATACACAAAAAACAAACACAAAAAATAAAGAAAACATTTTTAATCTTACAGTACATTACCTTGAAAAGTACAGTACAACAGCTGGCATACAGGGGCTGGCATCGAGTGAACAGGCAAGAAGAGTTACTGACTGGAGGAGGGAGAGAAGGTGGGAGATGGTAGAGCTGAAGGATCATCAGCAATAGGAGATGGAGGGCAAGCTGCAATTTCACTCACACCTGATGTTGATGGAACGCACTTTTGCATCTTTGAAATTCACAACTTGAAGGTTCGTATGTAGGGGACTTACTGTACTTGCATTGTTTAGTTTTAAGTATGTGATTTTCCTGTAATGAAACCCTGGAAACTTAAAAGTTCCACCTGACTTGTTGCAGGTCGTTACAATGACTCTTTCTTTGGCCTCTTTATATATTTTGTGGTGCATATAATGTTTTCTGTGTTACTTTTTGGTAGGTAATATGGAAACTAATTCTGTATTATGCAGCTATTTCTTAATATAACTTTATCAACAGGTGACTTTAACACTTTTTAAAAAACTGTTGAGCCATATTGCTGAAGAAAAAATTATTTTCACTTGTGTTCATTAAGTTGGTGGTTTTCCTCACAATATCAAAAATACTAAGCTATTCAATAATTGCTCTAAAATAATTACCTTTTAATATGCATATTTTACTGATATACACCAGGTTTAATTAAATTATATAATTAAGTAATAAAATATTTCATCTAAATTAAACAGGTTTGTGTGCAAACCCAATAAAACCTTGGTAAATCAACAATTGGTGCAGATGTAATAAAGAGTAGCCTACTAGCCTATGCATTAGTCAGTATGTTTTACAAGTAGAGTTGAGGCCATTAATTAATCTCTAAAATCAGTTTGATGAAAGTTACTTATGAGAGCTTGCATATAATTTCTGGTTTTATTAATGGTTCATTAAAATTGGTAGCTTCAAGCTCCTTCAGTTAAATAAGAGAAAACCATGTAGGTAACATACAATATGTTAGTAAAACAATGGGGTGAAGCAATGAATTACTGGTGTCATAGATATCCCTAGTGGCAGCACCCAAATTATTGACCCTTAACATCCCAAGGTTGAGGATCCCAGTTTCCTATGGAGTGATAAGTATAGGCTGTAGTGAACAGAAAAAAAAAAAAAAAAGGAGATAGTAATGAGGGGGCAACTGCTTCCTTAACAATTTGGCTCAGACAGTACTTAGTGCCTCCTCACTAGGGAAATAAACCATCGCTTGAATGATAAACATCTGCATGTATGTTTGGAGGTGGCAGGTGTGTCACTGTTCAGCATTTCCACTTGCTACACCAATGAATACTCGAGGAGTGTATTAGTAAACGCATTTAATTTTTGCATTGTTAATGACACTTCTGGGTACATAGAAAACCAAGTTCATTATTTCTTGTATGCCAACTATAAAGAAAAGAAAAATTTTCTAAATACCTTTAATGCTTTTTGTTTGTTTATTTGTTTGTTGTGATATGCCAATGGCTATTTGGATAATATGCACTCCTAAAATACCACCTTATAGTTCATCTTGTGATAAATGCTTTCTATAATTTTTCTTGGTTTAAATGAATACAACTGCCTTCCTGTTGCTCTCATTCTCAGTGAATTGACTGTTTATGTCACTCTCAGCAGAGATATAATGTAACATTCTAAATAATGGAACCTCCCCTACTGTCAGAGAATAGAAATAGTCACCTACTCTTTCAGGGAAAACAACTACTTTTCTTTAAAAAGTGTATTTAAATCTCTTTTCAATGCAATTTTAATATAACTGTGTGATATTCCCAAGTAAAAATAGTTAATTTTTTGTTTCAGAAAAGAGGTTAGTTTTGTCACATTGAAGAGGTAAAAATCAAATTGTTTCCCTTCTTTTTTTTTTACCATTAAAAAAAATATGCATAGGTGCAAATCATCACCTAAAGAGACAGCTTCAAATTCTTAAGTCTATTTTTCCATGTATATCTAATGAGTAAACCACTGAAAATCAGGGTGTGAATATATATTTGAAAACAAATATAAATAAATATTTAAAAGTCATATATCATACAGATTATTATGTATCGAAAAAAAAGAACTTTCACAGTGATATTCTAGGTAAGAGGCATACAGATGCAAGAAAGCAGTTGATCTTGTCTGAATTATGTTTCAACTATATTCAATTGGATAGTAAACAGCATTAATTTAAATATTGATCATGGCTAAGACCCCATCAGACTGAAACAAAACCATGGGATTGTTAAGGATTCTAGAATTTACAGAGATTAATACACTACAGTTGAGTCCCTTTCAGGACTTTCAAGAATCCTCATTTGGTGAATGTCTACTTGTGAGACTGAATACAAAGTCTAGACTGAGAGCCAGAATATTTTGTGATAATGGCTAGACCCAATAACAACTAGAGATTTCAAGTAGTCTGTATCTATATTGATTCATTTGCTGATAAATACAATATAGCAGCAAGAGGTCAAGAGACAGTAATTCAGGCAAAGGGGGAGTATGAATAGAAGCAGAAAATTGTCCTCACAAAAAGTAGTGATGGGGGCTTTAATGTCTCTGGGGAGATAGGAGGCAACTTTGGGTCCTGACTCTCTGGGATCGCAGGCAGATGGAAGATTAAAGGAAAGGAGTGGGAAGAATTCCCTTTTCCTTTCACATTTACCCTTCTTGTATTCAAGGTTTTCAAGACCTCACTGCCTCTTTGAAGGGGAGATATCCAGACAAGTTAGGTCACATGAGACAAATGTCTTTATGTTGCTCTTAGTGGGCTATTGACCAGCAGCATTTGGCTCCTGCAGCTGAGAGACCCTCACTACTTGACCATAAAATGATAGATAATACTGCAGTCAACACAAGCAAGATACCTCCTTGTTTCTAATAACCACTAATGAGAACTTGGCTCCCACCTCAGTTACTTGGAGCCAAGAAAGGAAAGTGCTCATTCTTCTTGGGACCATAATGTAGACTCTATGTTTTTGCTCATGAGTCCCTCCAGACCCAGTTCTTTTATCTTAGCTAACCCTCCCTCTATACCCTGGGTTGTTTTCTTTCTTCCCTCCCTACCACAGCCCTAGCATTTTTAATCTATCCTTCTAAGGGGAGAACAATCTGGATCTTTCCTCTATTCCACTGGAAATTTATTGTTCATGGTATAAATCTTAGCTTTAGATTTTCATGCTCTAATGATTCCCAAAGGCTTTTCTTTCAAATGTATGGTGTTTAGGTCTGAAAACTGAGAATTTAACCACAATTTAAAACCGAGCTATACTTTTTTCTTCTTCCACATCTTTCTGTAATAACAAACTTACACTGGTGGCAATGCTTATAGAAAGTCCTTGTTGCTTCTTAAGTGAAGAGAGAGCGGCAGAAGATAGGAAGAATAAAAACAGGACAAATTGTGTTGGGAAGCACCACAAACAATTTAATGTGAAAATATTTCCTTGATATACTTTAAATAATAATGAGTAAAATAGTTTGACTCTCTTGTTGAGTACATGTAGAGATAGTAACAGCTGAACCTGGAATTGAAGCTATGAAGTAGAAATCCTCATTAAAAACTAATCTCCCCCTGTCTAATAGATAATAGGGAACTGTTAAAACTTTTACAAAGTGATCAAGATCCAGTCAGTTTCTACTAAACACAGATCAGTTTAAAAAAGAAAGTAGACTGGATTGACAGGGGAGGAAAAGTAGAAGTGGTGTTACTACACATTCTCACTGAACTGTGACAGTCCCGTTTGGTGCCAGTTATCCTAGCATACCTATTTACTTTTTTTTTTTTTTAACATCTTTATTGGAGTATAATTGCTTTACAATGGTGTGTTAGTTTCTGCTTTATAAAATAGTGACTCAGTTATACATATACATATGTTCCCATTTTTACATTCACTTTAAAAAAGCGAATCAGTATAAATGATATTTTTTGGCCATCCTATTTAAGGCACTATTAAAATGGTTGACATCATGTTATAGAGAGCTAGGATTGAGAATGCGATGTTAAGAACAAATTTAAAGAAAGCTATGGAGAAATTTGGTTATCATAACAGCACTGTGAGACTTTTCTTATGGATATGGATGTCGCCCTTTCCAGTTTATGGGATACAGAGTGGCAGGACACATTCCAGGTGTGTGTGTGTATTTTCAAATAACTCGCATTTCACTTACTGACACAGCAGTACAATGCATTAAAATCAAATTTCTGTTCTACCATACTTTCCTCACAGTTGTTTCTTCTAATTGTGATAACTATTCCTTCCATGCCACAAAATGAAGCATTTTTTTCTTGAAAAACAAATCAGAAAGAATTTCTACAGGGAAGACATCCCTGACCTCTCTCAAAATAGAATAGACAGCTCCTTCATCTTGTGATCTCTGTACCTAATACATCCTTTGATCATTAAGCTTCTGGCATTGTTCTGTAATTTGTTTCTTTCTGTATCTCTATACCCTAATACATATTAGATTTCTTGATAGAACAGACTGCTTTTGTATTCAATCCCAGTATTCCAAGTGCCTGGCAATATATCTGACCCACACATTTATTGAAATGAATTCAAGCTAATAGAATGGATTTGTGAATTTTCATATTGAGTAGTCAACTGATTGGAAAATAAAACCTGATTAATTCTGAATCCATGAAGTTGATATTCTCTATTGTTTCCAGTAAGGCACTCTTTTGAAGTTATAGGTTAAATTATCCATCACGGTATATAGACTATTATAATAATAGCCCCAGATATTTTTAGCTATTAAGAAAAGCATTGTTTTATGAATGACTTTAAGCATTCTTAAATAATTCAATTATTATAATCAATTTACTTGCAAATATTGCCATATCTACGTAATTCTTGTTTAACCAAACAAGAAACCAAGGCATATATTTTCACTGCAATTTGCCTAATTCTAGGTTCAGCATATGCTTCCATAGATTTAAACTAATTTTAACATACAGACTTTTAAAAGGCAGTTTTTAAAAATAAATACTTTTCTCAGCAATATGATTTATAAGAGGCTTTGTCATGCGTGAATCTGGACAAGGCAGAAATTGAAAGGAAGGGCTTTTTTTTAAATTTGTTAAACCCATAAACTATTGCATACTATTGTGTTATAGAAGCATCCAAATTATGAAATGGATCTCCTCCTTTTCAATTATCTCAGTACAATTTGTTTTTAAAATTCCCTAAAGTTATCCTCACATTCATTTGGCTCTTGTAATCTTGCATTTCTCCCCAAATTAATTTCTTACTGTGCTTTTGTAGCTGCCTACAATTTTAGAGACATATTTGACCAATCTATTTTATAAGGTTTTTAGTGAAATTCTGAGGGAAAAAGATGTATGTAAGAAGCATATGCTTCATTGTTATTCTAAAAATATGAATTAATATCTCCTTCCCCTTTCATTTGTAGTATTTTATTTATAGGCGTTTTATTTTCTAACTCTGACCTTTAACTTACTTTTTAATTTTTTCCACCTACACATCTCTGAGGATACCTTATATAGAATAGAATATGTGCTCAATATAGCTTATCATTTTCTGGAAGAACAAATGTTAAATCAATGTGTACTCTTGTTGATTTGTTATTCAACTACAAATAGCATCAAGGAACAGAATGTGTCTCAATGTATGAACTATATCTTTTGATATTAACATTAATAAATATTTATTGATTAATTTAGAGAAAGGTTTATAATAGTTTGTCCAAAGAGGAAAGAAGTTTATAAAATTTATATATTTTTCTAAAGCTAAACCAAAGAAATATAGAAGTTTCAATTAATTTCTTCTAAGTTCACTAAATTGCTACTTGGTTTCTATAATATAGCCCTGGATATATAAATCATCAATGTAGAGAAATGGTTATTCTTACTTTAAAGGCATCATCTCCCAATTAGCATAGTAGGAAGCCTCATCTTTTGTTAAGTTTATATACTGTTGCTCTTAACCTTCTTGGTTATTTCACCACTGAGTTCAATGGCTAACTAAGGTTCATTTTTATTTATATAGCACAGGATTAGCTAATATCTTGTGCTGATGGCTCAGAACCAGAGTCTACAGGTTTAGATTGGGTTTTTCATTACTTATTGTAACAAATTTCCATTAATGGGGTAGAACAAATTGCAGTTAAACTACTACAGTGACATAAAGCATATGTATAACAACATTAAATGGAAGGCAAAGAAATGATTGTGGGAAGGCAATCTCTTTGTATATATTTTGCTATTAAAAATAGATATAGGTGACAGATTTAATATAAAACCAATGTTCTTACTGAGCATGTATTACCACTTCATGGGCCAGTCATTTCAAATTATTGACAGTAAGTTTTCAAAACCAGGTTGGTGCCCGGTTTTAGTAAGCTGTGATGTAATGATACATTGGGAATATCTTGAGTTCCAGTCTTTCCTTAGACACTTTCTACCTTTCCCTAGATATATGGTGCTATATATTGTCACAATGTGAAAGCCAAGGGTCCAGTGATATGTGTTAATTTATATCCTTGAACCGTGATGCCACCTTCAAGAGAAAGGTACATTAGAGAGAAGGAAAGAAAATATATGTCACCCAGTGAATTTCTAAGAAACGGTGTTCTTAAAATTCTTCTAAGACTGATATACTAATTATCAGACTATACTTGCCAGGACTTCACAGAGCAGTGTGTGTGGTGGTAGATAGGGCTTGGGATTAGGCCAGATACTTTAGTTCTCTTGATGTAAAGCAAACAACCCCAATTTAGTGGCATAAAACAACAGTCAATTTATTATACTCAGATTCTGTGATTCAGGAATTCAGGCAGAGCGAAATGGAATGGCTGGTCCCTGCCATACATATTTGAGGCCTCAGCTGTGAGGATTCAGTTAGTTGCAGATGATGTGAACACTTGGGAGCTGAAATTATCTGAACAATATTTCACCATATGTCTTTTAAATAGGTTGTGATAACATGAAGGATGGTCTCACCTGAGTCTGTCAACCAGCATGCCTACACATGGCCTATCCGTGAGGCTTGGGTGTTTCACTTTATGGCAGCTGGTTTCTGAAAGGGAGCATTCTAAGCACAAATGTTCCAGGAGAATCAGGCAGGCTGCAGAGCATTTTTTGACCTGTTCTCAGAAGTCATATAGTGCCAGGCATGCTGTACTAAACTGGTCCAAGCAGGCATTAGACTTCCTAGATCAAGGGAGAAGATATAAATCTCACCTCCCTTTAGGAGGAGTGTTTGATGTATGACTTATTTTTCTTAATTGACATGGAGGGATGAGGGTCAGCTGAGAAAGAAAAGATTAGGTAAAATCCAGTGAACTGATTAAGAGAGTCATGGAAAGGCACAGTGCTAAACACATAAAATATAATTGTCAGTGTATAGGAAAAACCTTGGCTGGTTGAGTAGATTCATAAAAATTTTTTATTATAAAATAAGATAAAAAATCAGAAATCGGAGTGGGTTAAAAGCAGGATGTGTAAATTCAAATTTAAAAGTAAAGTATATGAATAATGAATGAATAAACAAAATGGGTAGAGAGAAATGTATAGATGGTCAATACAGGAACATTTAGGAACCAAGATCCAGATAAATTTTTCCACAAGTGAATATATGCCTGTCTTATGTATACAAACTTAATGTTCTCATCCTTATACCTTAAAGAGAATTGTGCAAATGGTGACATTAGTAACACATCTGGGGAATGTTAGGAGTATGCTATTCTAACATTAAATAAGGTAAATATGAATGTGAATGTTAATTATCTATTTACATATGGAAAAATATTAGCAGAGCCACTAGATATTGGATAGTGACTGGCAATTCCATTTTATTCAGAAATAATATTGAGTGCTTGTTAATTACAAGGCACTAAGAAAAGACCTAGCAGGTATAATAAGACAGTTAAATACAGCCACATACAATCATACACACTCATCTTACACACATACAGTTTGCAATTTAGTAGACTTAACAAAAAATGTACATACACACTTAAAATCTTCAGTAGATAGCTAATAATTACTATTAGGCTGTATGCTATTTTTAAACACATATACAGAGGTAGGTAGATAGACAAATTTAAATATCGTATAGCCTAAGCATTATGGCGCATTAGGTATTGATAGGAGAGTCATGGCATATAGAGATAAAAATGGGACCAAAGTATTGTCTCCTTAAAAACTGAAGTTTTTATACAAATGTTAACACTGTTTGAGATTCAACAGTTCTCTATTTTTGAGTGGTAACCTGTCACTAGAAAATAACAATATAATTTAGCATAATAATCATGTAGCAAATTATTCAATACATGTCTTTCTTTGCCTTACACATTCATTTGGCTAACATACAAGTGGAGAGGTATTTATATATTCTTTTCATAAAAATCAGAGCGAGGGGGGAAAGAATGTCCAGAACGGTGGATTAAAAAAACAAACAACAACAAAAACTCTAAGTATCTTGTCTTCAATAAAGGTAACAAGAACACTGGCAAAAATGTCAAAAACAACCTCTTCAAATTGGAAATTAGTCAATGATCACAACAATTGAGGAGTGTTTATTTAGCAAAACAGCTAAATCACAGTAAGAATAGTAAACTCAGTGCCATTTTATCTTGTTCTATCCCCATAAATCTCTTATCAGACTCTTTTTTTCCAGTCCTGCAATAGATATAAAAATCAGCAGCCTTAAAACCTCCATAGCTATGAAAATCAGAAGACTAGCAGACATTGGAGGAGGATAGAATCAATTTCTAGCTCACCATAAATAATCCATTCTCAAGAATTGTCACCATTTCACATGCCTGAAGACTCTATGGACAAGTCTGATTCACAGGATTTGTATATATTTTATCTGAACCAAAACTTCTTCAGTAAGAAAAAGGCCTATTTTCAGGGTGTTTGTAGAAAAGTCAGTGGCAATTGTTTAACATCACAGCTGCCTGAGGTGGCAATACCCATGGGGGCAAACAAGAGGCTGGCCAAAAAGCATGAAAGGAAAATATGATCGAAATGTATATAAATAGGGTTTTTGAAAATCTTTAATATTCAAAGGAATATTCCTGGAAATCTAAAAAGCCATACACATGTATAGAGCTTTGTGAATGCACAGGAAAGATGTAAAGAGACCTTAAGCTTTCAACTCTGTCTTACCTTGAGACATTGTGTAATGAGGACGTAAAGCCGGAGGCAGAGTTATAAATTGGATGGATACTACAGCTGTTCCCTAACACCCATAAAAAGTCCTTTAGCAAAGTGTGGAAGATGTATTGGCTGAAGGCATTTAAGAAAATCCCTATCCAAGCACTATCTGAACACTAAGTTAATCAATTATACTAGCCATTCACAACCAAGAAAATATATTTTAGGGAATTAGTTCAGGGAAGTCACTTAACAGAGAAAGAGAGCCAAGACAAGCTGCAACAATAAAGAGCAACAACAACAAACACTAAGAGGAGAGAGATCTGATTCCCAGATTTGCCTCATTTTAATAATTAAAATGGGAAAAGAATTTGAAAAAGAATAGATACATGTATAACTGAATCACTTTGGCGTACATCTGAAATTAACACAACATTGTTAATCAACTATACTCCAATATAAAATAAAAGTTAAAAAATATTTTAAATGTCCCATATACAATAAAAAATATGAGACATGCAAAAAATAAGAGAAAGTATTGCCCTGTATGTGTGGAGGGGACAAACAGGCAATAAAAACTCTCCCTTAGGTGACCTAGATATGGGACTTGGAAGGTGATTTAAAATCAGTCATTATAAATATGTTCAACAACTAAAGAAAAACATTTCTAAAGATCTAAAAAAAAAAAGCTCATAAAATAAAGCATATCAATAAAGGTAAAGAAACTATTAAAAAATAAATAGAAATTCTTGAGTTGAAAATTACAAGTGAAATAAAAAAATTCAGAAGCAAATTAGAAATGATAGAAGAAAAAATTTAGCAAACTTGAAGAAAGGTCAATTGAAATTATCCTGTCTCTAGTAGAAACACAGATGTAGAGAACAAATGTATGGACAGCAAAGGGGGAAAGTAGCGGGGGCCATGGTGGTGGGGGGATGAATTGGGAGACTGGGATTGACATATATACACTAATATGTATAAAATAGATAACTAATAAGAACCTGCTGTATAAAAAGTAAATAAAACAAAATTCAAAAATTCAAAAAAAAAAGGGAATTATCCTGTCTGAGGAAAAGAAAAGAGAAAAAGAGAATCAAGAAAAATGAACATAACCTTAAAGACATATGAGGCACTATCAAGTACATCTATCAGAAACCAGAGTGAAAAAAAATGATACAAAGGAATAGTTGAAAAAATAATGCCCAAAACTTATCAAATTTGAAGGGAAGTGTTAATTTACACATTTAAAACCCTTAACAAACTCCAGGTACAATAAGCTCAGAGATACAATCATAAACATATTATCATAGACAAACAATCAAATACCAAAACCAAAGAGTGAATCTTGAAAGAAGGGAAAACATCATCAACAAGGAAATCTCAACATAATTAGCAGTTGACTCCTTATCAGTGGCCATGGAGGCCAAAAGGCAATAGGGTAACATATTCAAAGTGCTGAAAAAAATAAAGATTATCAACCAAGAATTCTATATCAAGCAAGCCTCCCTTAAATAGGAAGGAGGTTTGCAGATACAAGATCATGTGTATTTCTATACAACCTGAACAATCTGAAAACAGCTCCATTTACAATATAATTTTTTTTAACTTAGAAACTCATTTAGCAAAAGAAATGCAAGACCCGTACAGCAAAAATTGAAAGGAATTTAAAATGATGTGAATAAGTGGAAAGGTATCCCATTTTCACAGATTGGAAGAAATAAATGTTAAGATGACAGTATTCTCTAAATAGATGTACAGATTCAATGCAACCCCGTTCAAAACTCTGGTTAACTTATTTGCAGAAATGATACATTGATCATAAAAGAGATCATGAGAAGGGTGACAAAAACAAACAATAGGTGAAAACATAGAACACTCTGTCTAAATAGGATGTCTCCTTTAACTTTCATGTCTTCATCAAAAGTTCTACAGTTTCATTCTAAAACAGATAATAGTGGAAAATTAATCAAAAATTATATTAATATGTCAAGGATGAGGATAAACATATGTATGCATAGAATTTTCCATTAAATAAATTTTAAGAGTAGTATCGCCTCTAAAAAAGTATCTCTGGACAACTGTATTGCCTGTATTATTGTGGATTTTGACAATTTAAAATATTGACATTTTTATATGAAAAACTTTATGTAATGAAAATTTTACTATTTTCACCTTAGTCTTATAGTACAGGTACATACATAGAGAGGAAAAAGAAAATACATTGCAGGGTCGAATGCATTAGAGGAAGAGTAACACCATTGGTAATTAATATATTTTTCAAATGACTGCATGGTATTTATAATTCAATAATACAGTATTAAGTAGGTTTATTGTAGTGCATAGGAAATAGATTGATGAATTTTTCACATATTTTAAATATATTTACATTAAATAGTTACTTTTTTTTTGGAATCATAACCTTGTATAAGTTTCCCCCAAAACTAACACAGTGTTGAAAAACATTCACTGGAGTCCATTTAGAATTGAATCATTCCACATCTTTATAAAAAGTACTATTGGAAAAAAAAAAAAACTTCAATATGATTTAAAAACATAAGCTTTCTCAAAATATCTTTCTGGCTAATATGATGTTTTTTACCTTTAGAAGTTATCAAATTACTAATGAGAAATGTATAATCTAGACTTAAGCATGTTCAAATGACTTACTTTAAAGGGACTGAGTTTCCTGATTCATTATGAAAGAATTCGCATCAGGAGCTATAGATGAGCTGTACTCTCCCTTTCGAGATTGAAGACTTCTTTTATGCTTAATGTTTTTAGTTATGTCTGCCTGTTTAAAAGTCCTAAAGGGATGTAATATTTTCTATAATACAAATCTGGCTCTAGTGCTGAATAAAATAAAACTGTGGCTCAAGTGGTGAAAAGGAGTTTGCACACAAATAAAACCTGGCTTAGAAAGAAACTTGTTCAAGTTGGTGGAAGTTGTTTTAATGATTAAAAATAAATTGACATGACTAAACAAGTGCCAGTACTATTAACATGATATTAGGGTTTTAAATTTTGCAAATATAATGACCCTAACTGCAATTATCATTGACCCAAAAGTGCTAGTCAAAGGAGTATTTCAATAAGCTTGGCATTAGGAATTTGAGATTCCTCTCTCTCTCTCTCTCTCTCTCTCTGTCTCTCCCTTTATAGACTAGGGCTAGAAGACTGTTCTCTCTATGGTTACCAGATGAACAGAATATAGAGCCAAAGCTGTTAGTTCTACTCAGTTTCCTGAATGCAACAGCATTAATTTAGATGGTTCTTTCAGGGAATACTCTGATAATATTGCACTGTGACAAGAATAAATATTTTTTTCTTTACATTTATATATAGATGAAAGGGAAAAACTACATTTTCATAGAATTTCTTATTCATAAATCTCAAATTACTCAGGTAAAATATTTAACTTTGCACATGGGACATGTTTTTGTGCTTTTCAAAGAATTTTCAGCAACTCTTGAAATGAAGGAAAAACATGCTATACAAACCAAATTAGTTGCAGAATTCTGACATGCAGAACAAGTGAGAAACTAAATGGGTTTTAATATTTTTGTCTTGCTAAATTACATATCTGAAATCACTTCCTACATACTCCAAAATGGTGCATAGAAGGTAAGGTTGTACTGGGTAAACAACTAGGATATAAACCTGAGATATGAAGGTTTGTTTATTTGTTTAAATAAGCAAAGAGGCATCCACAAACCTCCTTAAGTCTGTGATATTAACTGTTTACTATAATAAAAGCATAGCACACTGGTGGTGTGCTACACTTTCATAATTTGACCTCTTTCAAGCAATCCAGCCTCATCTCTTGCTATGCTACCTCCCATCTGAGCCATCCTAGATCCAATCTCAAGGATTCACTTGGCATTCTCAAGGTATTCTATGGTGCATTATGCTACTATGAATTTATTGATGTTATTATTTCCTCTGCCTCAGATGTTCTCGACCCCATCTCACTGGAGAAGGTCTAGTCTTCAAAACTGTGCAATTTTACCAATTTATGTAGTATTTCCACTCCTACAGGCAGAACAAAGTATTTCTTTTAATCATTCCAGAGCACCTTGTACAGACCTCAACTAAAGCAGTTAGCACAGTATATGATAATTTTTTAAATGCTTACACTTCATTTTAGAGCCTTTTGAAAGCAGGGAACACATTATACTTATTTTTTAATGGTCTGAATAATTTTTATTACATAAGAGGTTCCCAATAAAGTTTGTAGAATTAAAATAATACTACATAAGCATGCATTAAAAAACAAAACAAAACACGTGTAACTCCATAGTCAAAGGTGGCTATCCAGGAGTTACAGGGCAAGAATGACAAAACTTCAGTTTCCCAGTGTGCAGACATAAGGAAGTGAGGAGAAATGATGTAAAGCAAGAAAGAAATGCTTCATTTTTTGGAGAAATTAAATCTTCTCCATTTTTTCATGATTGCTTATGTTCTTGTTTTCCTTTCTCATTCTTTTGTACTTTTTCCCACTCTTCCTCCTTAGCACGCTCTGATATCACCCCCACTCGTACCTGCACACACATGCATGCATTACTCCATGGGAAATATTGTCAGTAAGAAAAGTAATCAATTCAGGTTTTCCTTTGCCACTTTAACTTAAATTGCTTGAAATGTTTCCTTTCTTTCTTTTTCATACGTCCCTTTCATGTGATCTCAATACCTTTAAAATAACCTAGACAGAACAAGGCTAAGTTCTGGAATTTTTAACTCACTATTTTAAGTAAAAAATATAGTCAGAATTATTGAAATGTGTGTGCATGAAATAGGAGAAGATAAAGAATGGCTAGAGAAGGTGTTGGGGAAAATTCTATATAGAAATAAAATGCAATGTACTGATTATTTTGCTACAATGTATTAATAAAATAAAAAATGTATTTTTAGATTTTAGGTACAGGAATATAAAAATTTTATGTAGGAGAAAATAAAAATTCTGTGTATTTTCTTTACACAATGTCTGTGTAGAATTGTTTCTTTCCTGTGGTATCTATTCCTATAAGGTTATTAAAAACATTTCATAAAGTGCTTACTGTGTGCCATGTGCTGTGATATATGATTTGTTAGTTTGGGTTTGCAGAAGAGCAGATTCCAAGGCATTATTAAGAAGGTTAATAGATTCACTGTGGGACGTATATCAAAAGCGTAATGGGTTAGGGTGAGGAGGATAGGTTTTGTTTTTGGTTTTTTTTTCAGACTGCAGGACAGAGTGATCACTATGAAGGAGAGAGGAAAGGAGGAAGCTTAGGTATGAAGGATCTTATGCTGCAGCACAGTTTGAAGATGGTTTGGCCATTCGCATGGGAATCTCCTGGCCAAAGTCTCCACTGAAGGAGTCTTGCTTCCCATAAGAGTGAGCTAACCTTATCTTGAATACTTTCTGTTCTTAAGCACCCAGGAGCAGCCCCAGGAAGCATGGCCTCACACAAGTGCCATGTGCATTCAGAGGGCAGCAGCTGGGGGCCTTTGGTCAAATATTCTCTGTGCAGAGCAGAGCTGAGCATGCAGTTAGTCTTTTATTTCCTCTAATAACAGCTTTCTGATGTTGAAAGCATTATAATCCTCACTTTACAGTAAAGGAAATGGAGGTTCAGAAAGGCTGAGTAGTTTTCCTTCAGTCTCACAGATAAGTATGTAGTGGTGATGGAATTAAAACACAGATTTCTCTGACCTTTGAGTTGTAGCTCTTTACATTTCTTTTCAGATTGTTAGGAAAGCAGTCACAGAAATGACATAGTATCATTATATTTAACCCAGAATTGTGGTACTAAATTGTACTTATAAAATTATATTTATTTGAATAGTTTACATAGTTTGGCTATATCATATTCAGTGTATCTCAGAATATCAAAATAATAGAAATCTCAAAAGAAAGTTGTGATATTTACTAGCCAAGAATACAGTGTATTTTCCAAACAAACATATGCAGGTGTAGGGTTTATACATAATATATATACTTGAATAATTAAAAAAGAAAGACTTCTTGCCATATTCTCTACTCACCCCTCTCCTTTCTAAACTTTACGAGGACTATGGTATAGTCCATGTGCAGGAGGACTTCAGTAACATGTGGTGACTAAGAAGATAGTAGAAGAAAACCATTGTTCCTACCGTTATTGAAAAAGGATTGTGGTAGCATTAGGAGTACTTTTTTGCATAGTATGTTGTCCAATACTCTTTGACTTGCTTCCTTATCTCTCCTTAGTTCAGCCAATTACCAATTACACTGAGAAAATAAAGACAGCTGACCAAAATATTTAGAAGGTTATTAATGATTATTTATGTGTGAATTTGGTTGTACATGTGTATATAGGTAGTATATATATCATACATTCAAGTAGACTTTGTGTGGTAGTTATGAGAGAGGTAGCAAATATACCCTCTAAGGTATAAGTGATGTGATATGTTGTAGAAGATAGAATACCAGTAATAATGGTTAATGTATAATAGTTTTACCATGTGTAATAGTGTTCTAAATCATTGCAACCATTAGCTCATTCAATCCTAACTACCATCCTATGACACATATCGTATTTTTATTCCCATTTTACAGACAGGGAACTCAAGAGGCTCGGAATTCATGTACTACTCCCGAGATCATAGGTTGTATCAGAGTCAGTATTTGAACCCAGGCAGACAACCATACAAGAAAGGATTTTTTGAATAATGGGAAGATACTCCCAAACAATACTCATCTCAACATAGTGATTCTCAACGTGTTTAACTATAATTCCTTAAAACTATCTCATATGGTAAAGACAGAACAAAGGAAATTCAATTTTTCTGCAAAGACTATAGGAAGTGACCTTATAAAGTAGCACCTTCTGCAGTTTCTACTGCCTAGATTTTTTTTTTTCTGTTAGCAATTAGGAACAGAAATAACAAGGACAGTGGAAACATATTTGCTGAACTCAGGGGAGTTGAGCCAGGAAGCGTTTTCTTAAATCACTGAAGTTTAACAAGCTGTAGACAAAGAAAATGACAGCTCCGTCAGTGAGAACACTAGTGCTGATCCAGGGAGAGGCCTGTCCAGCATGTTTATTGTGAAAGGCAGAGATGAGAGATGAAAGATTGACAGAAGAAAAGCAAGGGCAAAAGAAGAAAAAGGGATCCAGCAAATTGTTGGAGCGGCTATCTACATGTTCCTTCAGGGGATGGGCCATTAAAACAATGAGAAACAAATCAACATACATGCACAGTGATTGTGCAAAATTAAATAGGAAAAAATCTCACCTGTATAAATAATACAGTGCAATATTTAAAACTTCAATTTAATGAACATTGTTTAGCACTTAGTAGGTTCTGACTATTTGGGATTTACGACTTTATCTGATTATCTTAACAAAGTCATTTGATAATACTTTTTCCATTATCTGTCATCTTATTCATAGATAAGGAAAATAAGGCTTAGGGAATTTATTTTATTTGCTCAAGATTTAATATCTACTTACTAATGGAATTGGAATTAGAATCTTTATCCTCCAACTCAGTCCTATGGAAACTCAAGTTTCCACTAGTCTAAATTTTCTCAGAAAACTAAATCCACTGAAGTTTCCAGAAGATAAGAACTAGTTCACTATTCTCTATATTATTACATAGATACTGATTCCATGGAACCTTATCTAATTTATGCCTTGAGTTTGTGAGGCCAATTGCAGTTCTCAGATGAAGAATTTTCATCACCTAAGCCCACTTACATGTATAACTTTCCATGGAAACTTTAGCTCTGAGTTTGGAGAGTGATGCCTCTTGAAATATGCCTGTACAAATTGTTTGCAGCTTGTTGCCTTGGGCTGTCAGAATAACTTACAACACATTTGACACCTGTGCTCTTTATTCTATTGGAAATTTTTAATAATTTATCTTAGTGTCATTCCAAAAACTTGTGTAGCTTCTAAAGAAAAAAGCAAAAAAGGAACAAACGTTTCTTTTATTTGGGGCTTAGACGATCAACTTGATCTAGAGCAAAAGGGATCGAGTAAATCTACTTTAAGCCACAGAGAATATAAACTCAGGGATAAAATCAAAGTTAATTTTGAAATGATATCATGCATAAACACTTACTATGTGATGATGGGAAAACACTTGTCCTTGGGAGTCTTATGTATTAACAGTTGTCTCTCCAGTGCTACAATACATATTTAGGCAATTAGTACAATCATGTTGTTGCCTCCTGGCTTTGCTATTTTCAGTGTCACTCCATCATGCATTTTTCCAGCACTTTTGGTCAGAGTCTTATGTCTGACAGATTTTCAGCTGGTTCAGGACAAAGAGCTCTCAGCTAGTGTGGCAGAGATGAAATGATCTTTCTTGACTTGTCTAAACCACAAAACCCAGCATTTTTCTAGGTCAAATTAGTGACGTAGTAGGCTATTCCTAAAACTAATTTATACCTCATTTTTATAGGACGTCTTACCATTTTCAAAATACATTGATATATTTCATTCTCACAGCAACTTTATAGGATTTGGGAATGCAGGTATTATTCTCAGTATTTTTGCAGAGAAGGAAAAAGAAGTGCTGCAAGGGTAATTCATAGAAAACCATACAGTTCTTAAGTGGCAGTGGCAGAGCTTGAACCAGATATTTTTCTTGCTTATACCATAATTTCTTATAATAATTTTTGAATGATTCATGTATCTTCTGCCCTACCTCCAGCAGGCTTCAATGAACACGTAGATACTTGGTGCGTTGATTCATTGAACTTTTCTCTGATAACAACTCCTAAAGCACGTGCTACATCAATGGTCTACCGGACGTAGTTTTAATCTCATGACTTGTACTAATATTTGCTCATTTTTCCCTGGATTATTTTAAATTATTAACCAAACATCCTGGCTTGGCTGGTATTTTATATATTCCCTGACTCTCAAGTTTTAAAATCAAAATTTTTAAATTTCTACATACTTCCAGAAATGCAAATATATATACATTCATTGGATAATCAAAGTTAACCAAGACAGAAATTCTTAATTAAAAAAGCAATTAATCCTGAGAATAGAAACTATAACCTAGATCATGGTTTCTCCTTTATGTAATATACCAGAAAGAACAAAGCTTTCGTCATAAATAAAGAAAATTCATTAATCTGGTTACCAATCTGGATTAGTTTCCCTTAGTGAAAGGTCTAAATTGTAGTTTTCTTTTAATGAAATGCATTTTTTTTCCAAAATGCATTTTCAATACTCTCTGTTACGTTCTATAATTGGAATTAGACAAACAAAGCACTAGAGTTCTGACACTGACTAGCTTCAATGAATAGATAAGAATGAGTTGAAATTAGCTCATCAATTGCTTGTATGTAAATGATTTCTAGAGTGCTTGGACACCTGAAAATGGTCCTTCCATTCTTTTCAGTCATTTCAATATTCTCTGCGCAAGTATTAATTTTCCTACCAACCCCTTCATTATAGATAAGTCAAAGCTCAGGCCATTTTATTACAGTTTAGTAAATGCCCTAAATGAATTACTGTGAAGTGTGAATTGGTGAATTTCAAATTAATAAGGGTGGGCAATCATACCTAAAGATAAATATTAGTCTAGCTTTACCACCCTCATCAGAAGTTATAGCATCAGATTTTAGGACTTCATGGCTTCATTACTATACCTTTGCAGACACGATACAAATTTTGAAAACATTATACTGCTTCAACCCTTATAACTATGCATTATTACATGATTTCCAGAGGCACTTATAAAATTTAGAAAATTATTCATAACAATATGATTGTAGACAGGTAATGTGATACAGTGGGCCAAGCACAGGCTTAAAATTCAAAGGATCTAAGTTTAAGCCCCAAGTTATCTTTTGGACAAGTCACTGAATCCTTTCAAACATAAGTGCCTTCATCTGGAAAACTTTAGTATTAATATTTGCAAAAACAAAGCAGTATTAATACCAATATTTAGACTTTGAGCACTGGCTGAAAATACAAATGTAAAACACTCTGAAAGTGTAAATTGCCATACAAAAAATGATTCTAATGGGGGATTTCAGCTTGCCTGTGCACCTTAGGCATCATGAAAATTGCTTAAATGGACTACCTCCATTTGAAGTCAGCACCACTGATCCAGTGCAGTAAAATGGATCTGAAAGACAGAAACCCTGAATTCCTAGTCCAGATTGCAAATCCTTCTCTCCCTGCTCAAGGTAATCACTGATCTGACATTTCTTCTTCACTTCTTCATGAAGTGATTGCTTGCTTTCCTTTGTTACAGTTTTATTATGTATGTATAAACCCCTAAGCACCATGGTTTTGGTGTGACAGTTTTGAATTGAATATGAATGGAATAATACAGCATGTTTTCAATGTGTTTGATTCCTTTTTCTCAACATTATGTGTATAGGATTAATAATGTAACCAGTGATGTATCTGATTTTAAATTTACCAGCTTACAGTGTGCTTTTTATTTGTCCTGGCTGTTTTATGAGTCTTGACTTGATTATTTTTATTATTAATTTTTTATCTTTTGTTTGGATACTATACACTCTTTTCCTATTAATTGGTCATTAGGCTAATGACTTTTCCATGCAAGCTAGACTTATCAAAGTTGATATTATTTGGATATTTTACTCCCTTCCATGTATTTATAAACACTTTAGAAGAGTTTAATCCAAACTGAAAACTACCTTAGATAGGTCTTTAAGAAACAGAAACAGATCCGCAGTTTAGGTATTATCTGTTGGTGATGTATTGGAGAATCACTTCCAGGAGAAACAGAAAAGAATTATAGGAAATAGGAAGGAAAAGGAAGGGAGAAAGCCTCACATGATACCTCTGGAGGTTAAGCAATGCCTCAGTTTTGTCCTGACCCATGGCAAAGGAAATAGGTTTTTTTGCTCCAGTGACAAAAAGTTTTTAGCTAAGGATTTCAGGGAGCTGAGAAGGGAGGCTAACAGAAACAGGGGCAGGTGGAAAGGATCTGGGAAAATGAATGGTGTACAAACATTGTTGGCTTTATGTCTCCCCTCAATTTAAATGCTATTTTCCTATTTTTTTTCTAGTCTGTTTTGAACCCTATAATACATTACTGTTATAGTTGTGTAGCCAATGTTAATTTAGATTTATATAATAAAATATACTTTAAAAAAATTGACTATTCTTTTAGAGTAGTTTAATGTTCACATCAAAATCAAGGGGAAGGCAGAGTCTTCTCATACACCCCCTGCCCTAATACATGCATAGCCTTCCCAGCTATAAACATCCCCCACCAGAATGGTACCTTTTTTAAGATTGATGAACTTATGTTAACAAATCATAGTTACCCAAAGTCCATACTTTACATTATAACCCTGTGGTTAACTCCTGGTGTTATACATTCTGTGGGTTTGGACAAATGTATAATGACATGTATCATACGTTGCGGTATCATACAAATTATTGTCACTGACCTAAAAAACCTCTGTGCTACATATATTCATCATTTATGGGAGGCTATTTCTGGGCTCTCTAATCTGTTCCATTGATCTACTTGTGTGTTCTTTTGCTAATACCACACTATCTTGGTTACTGTAGTACAGGAAAAATGTCAGGTAGTATCTGTCCTCCAACTTTGTTTTTCTTCAAAATTGTGTTAGATATTCTGGATCTTTTGCCTCTCCATATAAACTTTAGAATGAGTTGGTCGGTATCCACAGAATAACTTGCTAGGATTTTGAATGGAAATGCTTTGAATCTATAGATTAATTTGGGAAGAACTGACATCTTGACAATTTGGTGTCTTCATATCCATGAACATGGAATCTCTCTCCATTTATTTAGTTCTTTGATTGTATTCACCAGAGTTTTGTAGTTTTCCTCATATAGGTCTTGTATATATTTTGTTAGATTTGTACCTAAGTATTTCATTTTTGGGGGGTGCTAAAGTAAATGGTATTTTTGTCTTTAATTTCAAATTCCACTTGCTTATTACTGATATAGAGAAAGTGATTGTTTTTATATATTAAACTTGTATCCTACAACCTTGTTACAATCACTTTTTAGCTCCAGGAGTTTTTTTGTGGATTCTCTTGGATTTTCTACATATGGTCATGTCATCTACAAACAGAAATAGTTTTATTCCCAATCTGTGCGCCTTTTATTTCATTTTCTTGCCTTATTGCAAGACATCTGTTATGATGTTGAAGAACAATCGTGACAGGAGACATTCTTGCTCCTGATCTTAGTGGGAAAGCTTCAAGTTTCTCACCATTAAGTATGATGCTAGGTATACGTTTTTAGATATTCTTTATCAATTCAAGGAAGTTCCCCTCTATTCCTAGTTTACTGAGAGTGATTATCATGAATGGGTGTTTGATTTTGTCAAATGCCTTTTCTGCATCTATTGATATGATTATTTGAGTTTCCTTTTTCAGACTGTTGATGTGATGGATTACAGTAATTGATTTTCAAATGTTGAATCAGCCTTGTGTACCTGGTATAAATCCCACTTGGTCATGGTGTATAATTCTTTATATGCATTGTTGGATTCAACTCACTAATATTGTCTTTAGGATTTTTGCATTTATGTTCATGAGAAATATTGGTCTGAAGTTTGCTTTTCTTGTAATATCTTTGTCTGGTTTTAGTATTATGGTAATGCTGGCCTCACAGAATGAGTTAAGGAGTATTTCTTCTGCTTCTATCCTCTTGAAGAGATCATAGAAAATTGGTATAATTTTCCCCTAAATCTTTGATAAAATTCACCAGTGAACCCTTCTGGGCCTGGGGCTTTCTGTTTAGAATGTTATTAATTATTGAGTCAATATCCTTAAGATATAGGCCTATTCCAGCTGTCTCTTTCTTTATGTATGAGTTTTGGCAGATTGTACCTTTCAAGGAATTGGTCCATTACTTATAGGTTATCAAATTTGTGGGACAATTTTATTGTCCATGGTATCTGTTTTAATGTCCTCTCTTTTATTTCTGATCTGAGCAATTTGTGCCTTCTCCTCCCTTAGCCTGGTTGGAGGCTTGCCAATTTCACGGATCTTTTCAAAGAACCAAGTATTGGTTGTGTTGGTTTTCTCTATTGATTTCCTGTTTTCAATTTCATTGATTGCTGCTCTTATTATATATTTTTTTCTGCTTGCTTTGGTTTTAGTTTGCTTCTCTTTTTCTAGTTTCCTAGGATGGGAACTTAGATTATTGATTTTAGATTTTTTTTTCGACTATATGCTTTCAATGTTACAAATTTTCCTCCAAGCACTGTTTTCACTGCATCCCACAAATATTGATAATTGTGCTTTTATTTTCATTCTATTCAAAATATTTTAAAATTTCTCTTGTGATTGCTTCTTTGTCCCATGTGTTATTTAGTAGCATGTTGTTTAATCTCTACATATTTTGGGATTTTCCAGTAATTTTCCTGTTATTTATTTCTGATTAAATTCCACTGTAGTCTGAGAGAAGATATTGTTTGATTTCCATTCTTTTAAATTTGTTGAGGTGTGTTTTATGGGCCAGAATTTGGTCTATCTTGGTGAATGTGTACTTTTTTATTTCTGCTGCTCTTCATTCCTTCTTGCATCTCCAAACTAAAAGCTGAGATTGTTTTCTTTCCTCCTGAAGAAAGCGCTAAGTATTCATTTTATGACAGGTTTGCTAATGGTGGATCTTATCAGGACTTGTTTGTCTAGAAATGCCCTTTTTTCACATTCATTCTTATATAGTATTTTTTCTTGTATTTAGGTTTGAGGGTTGCAATTATTTTCTATACACATATTAAAATATTCTCCTGCTATCTTGGTTCTATTTTGCTGGTAGAAATCATTTATGAGCCCAATAGCTGCAAACTGTAGCTAACTTAAATATAATCTGTTTTAAGATTTATTTTTATGTTTGATTTTCTTTGGGTTCAAATGATGTCTTTGGCTATGAATTTCATTTTATTGACCTTTTTGATACTCATTTGTCTTCTTGAATCTACAGATGCTTTTTTTTATCAATTAGAGGAAATCCTCATGAATTAAAAAAGTATATAATTTCTACCACATCTTTTCTCATTTCCATTTACTTCAATTAACTTTGTTATATATTCTCACTACATTTGTCATGTCTCTTCACAATTTTACAAACTTTTGTCTCTATGTGCTTCAATCTGGAAGCTGTATTTTAATTCTAATACTGCCATTAATCCCACCTGTTGAGTTTTTAATCTTGGTTATTAAATGGTATTCCATTTTTAGAATTTCTATTTGGTCCTTTTGCACATCTGCAATATCTTGCTTATGTTTTTCTGTTCCTTGATGACATTTCAAAAGTTTAACTCTTCTCCCCAATAGAAAGAATGTCCTTCACTACAGTGGGCTTTTATCTGTTGTCAATTATTTCTACTGGTTCTCAGTCACAGTGATTTGCCTTTTCCTGTGACTAGAATATCTTAGATGTGAAATAAGTATTTTAGAAAATTTTGTGACATAATTTGAGAACTAGAAGTATATTACATTAGCTCAGAGAGAATTTTCTTCTGCTTCTAAAGCCATGTGAAGGAACTACCAGTCTAAAATCACTGTAAACCAATTTCACAAGTTGAAATTCTCTGGACCACAGAAATGACTTGAAGCCAGGATTCCATGTCTGCAAAACCTAGTTTAATTTTTATTCAAGTTTACTCCTAGGGTACAGCTGTGCAGTGTAGGGAACATACATAATTAAGTATAAGCAGAGGATTGTTTACCAGATTCCCAGTGTTTCAATTAACCTTGATTTTTAACTTTGCTTTTCATCTCAAGGCTTTCAAAATTGCTTCTCAGCTTCTTAGCCCAGAGTGAAAGCAACTTTAAAAGCTAGCCTCACCTCTTGATTTTTGTCTTCTCCTGGACGTTGATATATGCGTATAAAGTTTTATGTATGTGTATCTATAAGTTTCATATGCATAATTTTTATATTTAAAAGTATATATATATTTACATTCACAATTTTAATAGCATTTGTCATTTTTACAGGAGGAGAATTGTTCCAAATTACTGTGTATTCATTATTGACTGCCTTGCATTCTATATTTAAGTTCACTTTTTAATAATTCTCAGAGGTTTGGCATAAACCTTTGCAAGGCACCATAAACAGTGTTCTAGAACATTTTTTTCACAAAAACAACTCAAAATTTTGCTGCAATTTGCCTATAGAAAAGATTTATGGTTATAATCATGGTCATCATTAAATGGAACTTACATTTTTGGGAGTAAATACTACATAGACCTAAGAGTGTCACTTTAACAGTTTTCAGGGTATTAAAATAATGCATAAATTATTCAATGCATAAGTGACTAACAACATTACCTCTGGTATGAGAACATGACTTGACTGACTGAAGGGTCCTTGAGCCTTTGGATTCTGACTTTTTCCAATGGAAAAAATTAAAAAATGGAAATAAAGTATTTTGAAAACAGAACACAGTTTTAAACAAAGTGAATTCAAACTGAAGTGTTGTTGAAAGCTCTTCTTTGTACTTTGCCCTTCTGGCAGGCATCTGGTGTATCAAGAAAGTCATGGATAAACAACTTGCAAGTTCAGAAAATATAGGATTTTACAGTGTTCTTAAGGTCATAAGGTCAAGTCTGAAATAATTATCACAGAATTGGGAGAAAAATATTACATGTTAATAAAATCAAAATGTTTCTTGCTAATTTACCAAGAAATATAAATTATATGCCTCTTAACATGTAATAAATGTATTCCTTGTGATGAGCAAAGAAAAATAAACATCACTATTAGGATCTATTACACTAAGCATGCACTGAAGGGACGTTGTTCAAAGGTTATTTTAAGGCAGTACATGATATATTAATGCAAAGTGATAAACTTTACTTAATGTTTATAAATCTGTAATTATATAATTCAACGTTCTGGTCCTGCTTTTCACCTTCCTTTGAACACTATTTAAATCTACTTTGTATTTTCCCTTGAGGTTTAAGGCATTTAAATGAGGAAATAATGATATAAAAAGTGCAAATCATGTTATAATCAACAGTCTAAAATAACTCTTTACATTTTAAAATCAATGAGTATATGCATCCATTCTTCCCATCAGTACCCTATTTCATTCCCAAACACCTTCCTCTGAAGTTGCTTGAGCTTGCATCACATCATTTCATCAATTATGCTTTTAAATTATATTTTAACATATATGCATGAATCCATGAACAATATATGTTTATAGTCTTCTATGTTTTTAAAAATAAGTTGGCACTAGTTATATTTCAACTTTATTTTTTCACCCATATCAGTTATTTTTGAGATCTAATCATGTTAATGTATACTCTATTCATTCCCCTATTTTATTTTTCTAGAATAAATATTTATTTAGTTTTTCTAGTACTTAATAGTTCAAACAATTGGGTTATAAACTTTTTTGATTATAAATCTTCTCATGTACATATGTAAAAGAGTATGGACCCAGAGGTAGACTTGCTGATGTATGATATGCAACTTATCAGTTTTACTAGAAACTGCAAAATAGTACTTCAAATTGTTGTGCAGACTTTTTCCACAGCTATTTAAGTGAGCTAACACAATGTATTGCCTTTCCTGAAGTTTCTCCTTTCCTCAGAGGAGGAGATCACATGGCTTTGAATAGTCTGCTTCCAGCAAACTAGATAGCCTTACCAACACTGTCAGTGAAAACAACCAGGAATGATGGAAAGAAATAACAACAACATTTTCAATGTATATACCTGGCACAATAGTCAGAAATCCTGACTCCAAAAAATATAATAAAGCTAGAATACAGGTATTTAATCAGAGCACCAAAACCATTTTTCATCTTTACCGTATTTGCCTAATTGTGTTATATTTGCATGGGTTTTGGAAATTGGGAGAATTACAGATAGTAGATATAAATCCACTTTGGAAAATATATCTGGATCTGAATTTCAGGCAGTCTGTGGAGTGAAGGAGATTCTAGGGGTGGAAGAGCTAGGAGCAGAGTGGAAACCAGGTAATTATTTTCCATGGGTGGATAGGAAGTGCTTTCCATTTCCTGGGGTAAGATAGAGGAGAGGTAATAGGACCACAAGACAAGATGGAAATGACCTCACTGCTTTAGAATGAGACAGCCACACAGAGCAGACACAGTGGCACTGAGATTGGTGAGAAGTAACCCTATTTTCTGAGTCTTTCAGTGATTAGAAACACACACACATACACACACACACACACACACACACACACACAAACCAATCCACAAATAAAAAACAAACCAGCAATGATAATTAGAAGAGACGTGTGTACAGTTGGCTTGCACGTCATTTCCCGAAGCAGCAAACAAACAAAAAGTATTCATAAGGTCAGAGGTCTCTATAGTGGTTTTTTTAAGGGAATATTTAAGCTACCTCAATTGAGGAAATCAGAATATAAGGGGCTGAGGGAGGCATCACATGATTTTACTAATGAAGGTACAGTACTAGATAAGAGAAAGATGATGCTAGTGATGCTAGCAATCTGATTTGCCAGTTGATAAAGCTTTACATAATTTTCTCAATCCTATAAAAAAGCTATAAGATAGTTATAAATATTACTCCCTTAAAGATAAGGAAATTGAGGTAAAAGTTAAATTGTTCAAGGTCACACAGTCATACCAGTTGAAGATGAAATTTGGAACTATGTTGCATGGCTGTAGAGGTTGAACTTTTAAGCATAATACAATACAAACTATTATTAAATAAGGATCTATTCTCTCACTTTTTTCATGAGGTTGGGGCCAGGGAGACATGGGATATAATGATACAATGGGTATGAATGGTAGGACACCTAAAACATTATTTTATTAGTTTAACAAGCAATATGAGTCTACTATCTAAATACATGTGGATAGAAGTATCTGAAGTATGCAGTAGATGTTGAATAAATATTATCAAGATATATAATTATCCACATAATTTTTTCAACATAGATGTTGACACCTTAATTCAATTTTTTATTTGATAAAAGCATGAAATTCTATGTGTTTTCTGCATTTCATACTCTGAATCCCAACAACTTCCATCTCCACGTAGCACAGTTCTCTGGACAGCAAATGTAAGAAAGTTTGTATGTGGGGGTGTGTTGGAAGGGAGGGAGCCTTTTTATAAATGTTTAAATTGTTCTGACCTTTTAAATGAACCTTCACCTTTTTAAAAAGAACTAGAGAAATTGAATCAGAAGGATTCTCAAAATCTTTTCAATGAAGGAATTAGTTTTGCATCATTGCACTCCAAAATATATTAATAGCAGTCATTACCCACAAACACACTGTCACTATGAATGAAAGAGAGTTGTGGTTTTTTTTAACATCTTTATTGGAGTATAATTGCTTTACAATGTTGTGTTTGTTTCTGCTTTATAACAAAGTGAATCAGTTACACATATACATATGTTCCCATATCTCTTCCCTCTTGCGTCTCCCTCCAAACCTCCCTATCCCACCCCTCTAGGTGGTCACAAAGCACCAAGCTGATCTCACTTTGCTATGCAGCTGCTACCCATTAGCTATCCATTTTACATTTGGTAGTGTATATATGTCAGTGCCACTCTCTCACTTCTTCAGAGCTTACCCTTCCCCCTCCCTGTGTCCTCAAGTCCATTCTCTATGTCTCTTTCTTTATTCCTGTCCTGTCCCTACGTTCTTCAGAACCTTTTTTTTTTTAAGATTCCATGTATATGTGTTAACATACAGTATTTGTTTTTCTCTTTCTGACTTACTTCACTCTGTATGACAGACTCTGTCCATCCACCTCACTACAAATAACTCAGATTCGTTCCTTTTTGCCACATCTTCTTTATCCATTCATCTGTCAAAGGACATATAAGTTGCTTCCATGTCCTGGCTATTGTAAATAGTCCTGCAGTGAACACTGTGGTACATGACTTTTTTTGAGTTATGGTTTTCTCAGAGTATATGCCTGATAGTGGGATTGCTGGGTCGTATGGTAGATCTATTTTTAGTTTCTTAAGGAACCTCTATACTGTTCTCCATAGTGGCTGTATGAATTTACATTCTCACCAACAGTGCAAGAGAGTTCCCTTTTCTCCACACCCTTTCCAGCATTTATTGTTTGTATATTTTTTAGTGATGGCCATTCTGACTGGTGTGAGGTAATACCTCATTGTAGTTTTGATTTGCATTTCTCTAATGATTAGTGGTGTTGAGCATCCTTTCATGTGTTTGTTGGCAATCTGTATATCTTCTTTGGAGAAATGTCTATTTAGGTCTTCCACCCATTTTTGGATTGAGTTGTTTGTTTTTTTGATATTGAGCTGCATGAACTGCTTGTATATTTTGGAGATTAATCCTTTGTCAGTTGGTTCATTTGCAAATATTTTCTCCCATTCTGAGGGTTTTCTTGTTTATGTTTTTTTTTTGTTGTTGTTGTTCTTATTTATGGTTTCCTTTGCTGAGCAAAAGCTTTTAAGTTTCATTAGGTCCCATTTGTTTATTTTTGTTTTTATTTCCATTTCTCTAGGAAGTGGGTTAAAAAGGATCTGGCTGTGATTTATGTCATAGAGTGTTCTGCCTATGTTTTCCTCTAAGAGTTTAATAGTGTCTGACCTACATTTAAGTCTTTAATCCATTTTGAGTTTATTTTTGTGTCTGGGGTTAGGGAGTGTTCTAATTTCGTTCTTTTACATGTAGCTCTCCAGTTTTCCCAGCACCACTTATTGAAGAGGCTGTCTTTTCTCCATTGTATATTCTTGCCTCCTTCATCAAAGATAAGCTGACCATATGTGTGTAGGTTTATCTCTGGGCATTCTATGCTGTTCCATTGATCTATATTTTTGTTTTTGTGCCAGTACCATACTGTCTTGATTACTGTAGCTCTGTAGTATAGTCTGAGGACAAGGAGCCTGATTCCTCCAGCTCCATTTTTCTTTTTCAAGGTTGCTTTGGCTCTTCAGGGTCTTTTGTATTTCCATAAGAATTGTGAAATTTTTGTTCTAGTTCTATGAAAAATGCTATTCGTATTTTGATAGGGATTGCATTGAATCTGTAGATTGCTTTGGGTGCTATAGTCATTTTCACAATGTTGATTCTTCCAATCCAGCAACATGGTATATCTCTCCATCTTTTTATATCATCTTTAATTTCCTTCATCAGTGTCTTTTAGTTTTCTGCATACAGGTCTTTTGTCTCCTTAGGTAGGTTTATTCCTAGTTATTTTTTTTGCTGCAGTGGTAAAAGGGAGTGTTTCCTTAATTTCTCTTTCAGATTTTTCATCATTAGTGTATAGGAATGGAAGAGATTTCTGTGCATTAATTTTGTATCCTGCTACTTTACCAAATTCACTGATTAGCTCTAGTAGTCTTCTGGTAGCATCTTTAGGATTCTCTATGTATAATTTCATGTCATCTGCAAACAATGACTGTTTTACCTCTTCTTTTCTAATTTTGATTCCTGTTATTTCTTTTTCTTCTCTGATTGATGTGGCTAAAACATCCAAAACTATGTTGAATAATAGTGGTGAGAGTGGACAATCTTGTCTTTTTACTGATCTTAGTGGAAATGGTTTCAGTTTTTCACTATTGAGAATGATGTTGGCTGTGGGTTTGTCATATGTAGCCCTCATTATGTTGAGGTAAGTTCCCTCTATGCCTACTTTCTGGAGAGTTTTTATCAAAAATGGTGTTGAATTCTGTTGAAAGCTTTTCCTGCATCTATTGTGATTATTATATGGTTTTTACCCTTTCAGTGCTTGTGATTGGTCTGTTTATATTTTCTATTTCTTCCTGGTTCAGTCTTGGAAGTTTGTGCTTTTCTAATAATTTGTCCATTTCTTCCAGGTTGTCCACTTTATTGGCATATAGTTGCTTGTAGTAAGCTCTCATCGTCCTTTGTATTAATGCAGTGCCAGTTGTTACTTCTCCTTTTTCATTTCTAAATCTGTTGATTTGAGTCTTCTCCCTTTTTTTCTTGATGAGTCTGGCTAATGGTTATCAACTTTGTTTATCTTCTCAAAGAACCAGCTTTTAGTTTTATTGATCTTTGCAATCGTTTCCTTAATTTCTTTTTCATTTATAACTGATCTGATCTTTAAGATTTCTCTCCTTCTGCTAACTTTGGGTTTCTTTTGTTCTTCTTTCTCGAATTGCTTTAGGTGTAAGGTTAGGTTGTTTATTTGAGATGTCTCTTGTTTCTTGAGGTAGGATTGTATTGCTATAAACTCCCCTTTTAGAATTGCTTTTGCTGTATCCCATAGGTTTTGGGTCATTGTGTTTTCATTGTCATTTGTTTCTAGGTATTTTTTGATTTCCTCTTTGATTTCTTCAGTGATCTCTTGGTTATTTAGTAGCATATTGTTTAGCCTCCATGTGTTTGTATTTTTTACAATATTTTTCCTGTAATTGATATCTAGTCTCATAACATTGTGGTCCGAAAAGATACTTGATACAATTTCAATTTTCTTAAATCTGCAGTTTTTTGGGGGCTTTTTTGTGGTACGCGGGCCTCTCACTATTTTGGCCTCTCCCGTTGTGGAGCACAGGCTCCGGACGCACAGGCTCAGTGGCCATGGCTCACGGGCCTAGGCGCTCTGCGGTATGTGGGATCTTCCCAGACTGGGGCACGAACCAGTGTCCCCTGCATCAGCAGGCAGACTCTCAACCACTGCGCCACCAGGGAAGCCCTAAATTTACAGTTTTGTGACCCAAGATATCATCTATCCTGGAGAATGTTCCATGGGCACTTGAGAAGAAAGTGTATTCTGTTGTTTTTGGATGGAATGTCCTATAAATATAGATTAAGTCCCTCTTATTTAATGTGTCATTTAAAGTTTGTGTTTCCTTATTTATTTTCATTTTGGATGATCTGTCCATTGGTGAAAATGGGGTGTTAAAGTCCCATACTATGATTGTGTTGCTATCGATTTCCCCTTTTATGGCTGTTAGCATTTGCCTTATGTATTGAGGTGCTTCTCTGTTGGGTGTATACATATTTACAATTGTTATACCTTCTTCTTGGATTGATCCCTTGATCATTATGTAGTGTCCTTCTTTGCCTCCTGTAATAGTCTTTATTTTATAGTCAATTTTGTCTGATATGAGAATTGCTACTCCAGCTTTCTTTTGATTTCCATTTGCATGGCATATCTTTTTCCATCCCCTCACTTTCAGTCTGTACATGTCCGTAGGTCTGAAGTGAGTCTCTTGTAAACAGCATATATACAGGTCTTGTCATACAGGTCATTCAGCCAGTCTATGTCTTTTGGTGGGAGCATTTAATCCATTTACATTTAAGGTAATTATCGATATGTATGTTCCTCTTACCATTTTCTTAATTGTTTTGGGTTTATTATTGTAGGTCTTTTCCTTCTCTTGTGTTTCCTGCCTAGAGAAGGTCCTTTCACATTTGTTGTAAAGCTGGTTTGGTGGTGATGAATTCTCTTAGCTTTTGCTTGTCTGTAAAGGTTTTAATTTCTCCATCAAATCTGAATGAGATCCTTGCTGGGTAAAGTAATCTTGATTGTAGGCTTTTCCCTTTCATCACTTTAAATATGTCCTGCCACTCCCTTCTGTCTTGCAGAGTGTCTGCTGAATGATCACCTGTTAACCTTATGGGCATTCCCTTGTATGTTATTTGTTGCTTTTCCCTTGCTGCTTTTAATATTTTTTCTTAGTATTTAATTTTTGATACTTTGATTATTATGTGTCTTAGCGTGTTTCTTCTTGGATTTATCCTTTATGGGACTCTCTGCACTTCCTGGACTTGACTGACTATATCCTTTCCCATGTTAGGGAAATTTTCAACTTTAATCTCTTCAAATATTTTCTCAGACCCTTTCTTTTTCTCTTCTTCTTCTGGGACCCCAATACTTTGAATGTTGGTGTGTTTATTGTTGTCCCAGAGGTCTCTGAGACTCTCCTCAATTCTTTTCATTCTTTTTTCTTTATTCTGCTCTGCTGTAGTTATTTCCACTATTTTATCTTCCAGGTCACTTATCCGTTCTTCTGCCTCAGTTATTCTGCTATTGACTCCTAGATAATTTTTAATTTCATTTACTGTGTTATTCATCATTGTGTGCTTGTACTTTAGTTCTTCTAGGTCCTTGTTAAATGTTTCTTGTATTTTCTCCATTCTATTTCCAAGATTTTGAATCATCTTTACTATCATTACTCTGAATTCTTTTTCAAGTAGACTGCCTATTTCCTCTTCATTTGTTTGGTCTGGTGGGTTTTTAAGTTGCTCATTCATCTGCTGTGTATTTCTCTGTCTTCTCATTTTTCTTAATTTACTGTGTTTGGGGTCTCCTTTTTGCAGGCTGCAGGTTCATAGTTCCCATTGTTTTTGGTGTCTGCCCCCAGCGGGTAAGGTTGTTTCAGTGGATTGTGTAGGCCTCCTCTTGGAGGGAACTGGTGACTCCGTTCTGGTGTGTGTGGCTATATCTTGTCCTTCTGGTGGGCAGTGCCATATCCAGTGTTGTGTTTTGGAGTGTCTGTGTACTTAGTATGACTTTAGGCAGCCTCTCTGCTAATGAGTTGAGTTGTGTTCCTGTTTTGTTAGTTGTTTGTCATGGGGTGTCCAGCACTGGAGCTTTCTGGTCATTGAGTGGAGCTGGGTCTTAGCACTGAGATGGCGCTCTCTGGGAGAACTCTCGCCCATTGATATTACATGGGACCAGGAGGTCTGTGGTGGTCCAGTGTCCTGAACTTGTCTCTGTCACCTCCGAGGCTCAGGCCTGACACCCAGCTGGAGCACCAAGACCCTGTCAGCCATATGGCTCAGAAGAAAGGGAGAAAAAGAAGGAAAGAAAGAAAGAAAAAAGGAAATAAAAAAGTTATTAAAATAAAAAAAAATTAAGAAAAGAAAAAAAAAAAGATGAGAGCAACCAAACCAATAACAAATCCACCAATGATAACAAGTGCTAAAAACTAAACTAAAATAAACATATAAATCAGAAACTAGTCAGTTTCATACAGCAAACCCCAAGTCTACAGTTGCTCCCAAAGTCCACTGCCTCAGTTTTGGGATGACTCATTGTCTATTCAGGTATTCCACAGATGCAGGGTACATCAAGTTGATTGTGGAGATTTAATCCGCTGCTTCTGAGGCTGCTGGGAGAGATTTCCCTTTCTCTTCTTTGTTTGCACAGCTTCCAGGGTTCAGCTTTGGATTGGCCCCACCTCTGCATGTAGGTCACCTGAGGGTGTCTGTTCTCTGCTCAGACAGGACAGGGTTAAAGTAGCAGCTGATTAAGGGGCTCTGGCTCACTCAGGCCGGTGGGAGGGAGGGGTACAGAATGCAGCGCAAGCCTGTGGTGTCAGAGGCTGGCGTGATGTTGCAACAGCCTGAGGCATGATGTGTGTTCTTCCGGGGAGGTTGTCCCTGGATCACGGGACCCTGGCAGTGGCGGGCTGCGCAAGCTCCTGGGCAGGGAGGTGTGGATAGTGACCTTTGCCTGCACACAGACTTCTTGGTGGCTCCAGAAGCAGTGTTAGTGTTTCATGCCCGTCTCTGGTGTCCGTGCTGATAGCCACATCTTGCGACCATCTCTGGAGCTTGTTTAGGTGGTGCTCTGAGTCTCCACTCCTTGCACACCCTGAAACAATGGTCTCTTGCCTCTTAGGCAGGATCAGACTTTTCCCCAGACTCCCTACTGGCTAGCTGTCGCACACTAGTCCCCTTCAGGCTGTGTTCACACAGCCAACCCCAGTCCTCTCCCTGGGTTCTGACCTCTGAAGCCCGAGCCTCAGCTCCCAGCCCCCAGCCCCCCCCCAGCAGGTGAGCAGACAATCCTCTCGGGCTGGTGAGTGCTTGTCGGCACCAATCCTCTGTGCGGGAATCTCTCCCTTTTGCCCTCTGCACCCCTGTTGTTGCACTCTCCTCCATGGCTCCGAAGCTTCTCCCCCCGGCCCCCACGCCCATAGCCCATACCTGCCAGTGAAGGGCCTTCCTAGTGTGTGGAAACTTTTCCTCCTTCACAGCTCCCTCCCAAAGGCAGGTCTCGTCCCTATTCTTTTGTCTCTGTTTTTTCTTTTTTCTTTTGCTCTACCCAGGTACGTGGGGAGTTCCTTGCCTTTTGGGAGGTCTGAATTCTTCTGCCAGCATTCAATAGGTGTTCTGTAGGAGCTGTTCCACATGTAGATGCATTTTTGATGTATTTGTGGGGAGGAAGGTGATCTCCACGTCTTACTCCTCTGCATTCTTGAAGGTCCTCCTTGAAGGAGAATTTTGCTATAAGCCTCCATTCTCTCTATCCAATACATTTCTGACTCACTCAGCAGAATAGAAATGAATTTACTTGTAAATGTTCTTGAATAGGGAGTAGTCTGTCCATAAAAAGTCAGTATATTGAGTTTCTATGACATTGCTGATCACTATTTTTCAACTGCTAGAATGTTCATTTCAACCTTGTTTATCTTTAAGAAAATCTAGTAATAGAGATGAAAATCATATAGCTTGTTATTTCACTAGAGAATCCCTTAAAAGATAATCTCTCTGTGCAAGATCAATTACAAGTTGTTATATGAACTTTTTTGAAATTCTAACTTGGTAGCATAAAGAAAACATTTAAGTTTACTTTTACTTCCTTACCTCCAAGGGAAGCTTGATTTCTTTTTGCTAGAAGATTGAGCTCTTGTTCAAAACATTTTAAGTGTAAGAAGGGTTGTTAATCAATTTTCAACATCTTTCTGTAAAGATGAGGGTCAAAAAAATCCATATGCAAATTTTTCTCACTTTAGGATCAGTTCCTCCTATTGCTAGCATGTTCCACGGTAGTTGATACTACTTAGTCAAAATGAATTGACCATAGCGAGTTTTAAAGAAGGTACAAACTGTCAGGTGCTTTTCCGGAGTGCCTGAGATTCCCAGTCCGGGATTCTTCCAATTCTCTGTGTGAGAACAAGAAGAGAAGGGAGGAGTTGTAGAAGAATGATTTGGAGAGAGGAGAAATTCAGGTAGGAAATAACAATCTAACTTAGATTTCCTGGAAAGTCTAGGAGGAAAAAAATCTTGATAAACACATTGTGTCCCTAGGGATTTCTCATTCCCCCCCTTTTAGAAGTTTACAGTTCTGTGCTTAAAAAAAAAATCTATTGAAGACATTTTGAAAATGTCAATTACAATTTTGTATCATCTTTTCTTTCCAGGGACAGACTAGATCAATTATTTATTCATGATGATCTACTTTCACTTTCTATAATCTGAAGGGCATGTTTACTGGCGGTTGAGAGAAATAATTTTTAGAAGCTTTAAAGGAGAGCTTATTCTTAAATGTAGTATACACTTCAGCACCTATCTGTAATCTTGAAACAAAATGATAATTTTTTATAACAGACAAATCTTACATCTAACAGAAAGATATGAGCAGGTAAAGGACTTCAATTATTAGAGTTTCAAGATGAATGAGAACTATGACTGCTCTTGAGTGGCCTGGAGGTGGATGATAGTACTTCAATCACAAGGTTATCAGTGAAAAAAGAAGGAAAGATGGAAACCATGAAAAGACTGCTTGAGGAAGCATATATTGCTTACAATGGAAATGAAAGATGAAAAAATATAACAGAGAACTCTAGGCCAGTGAACTTGTCACAGAAAACAAGTAGAAAAGACACAGTAACTTTCTAACAGTTATAGTAGAAAAAAAGAGTGAGGAAAACAGACATTTTTCAAAAGGGAATAAGAGCTGTTATATATTTGACAGATCTTACAGGAAAAAGAGATCAGGGTCATAGTATTAAAACTTTGAGGCTGGATTAATAATATTCATGAATCAAACATTTCCTATAACCAGAATCCATAGAGTTTTATAACTTTCAAATGAATTTTAAAATATAGCTCTTATTTAAAAAAAAGTTCTCAGGCATCATATTTATGGCTTAAAATGAGGATTGTATGTATTTACATTTCCTCTCTTCCAAGCTTATCTCACTGAAATAGTGTTAATTATGTACAAAGGGGAATAAATGTATTACAAAACTGATAACTGAAAGGGAATTGGGTTATTAGTGACCAACAGCAGATATATTTCTTAAGAACAGAGTAATAGAGATAGAAAAGGAAAGGGGGTGGGTCAAAATAGAGAACACTGCAGCTAAAATATACATTAAATAAGGCAGCCTCAAAAGTAGGTATTTTCATATTGGCAGATCCCTGAGAATGATTAGGCCCTCAACCATAGCCAGCAGGAGGAGGCTGTGACTCCTGCATCATTTAAATAATGAGTTTAGAGTACTTGTGAACTATGTATGGAAGAGAGGTCCAGATAGTCTCCCATTCCTGTGCTCGCAGAGACAGTGTATTGCATAGGAAATCAGGCTTAAGAATAATATCTGTTTTCTAAGAAATTGAGTCATCTTTCAATGGAATGCAAAAGATAGCTTAAAATTTTTAAAATACATATTTTTCAGGAATAGAATCAAAATAATGCCTGGCACATAAATTTGAAATAACTTTCTAGAGTGTAGAGAAAAGAAAAAAATGAAGAGATGAGGATATCAGAAAAGTTAACAAACACAGGGAATCAGTCCAGCATAACCTATATCCAAATAACACACATTCTATAAAAAGAAAATAGAAAAAATAATGACACAATGGGGAGACAAAGGGAGAAACTAAACATAAAAATAATAGTAAAAACTTTTGAGAAATGAATAATCTATAGAGATATGTGCCTAATGAGTGTGAAACAGAATGTCCACATCTAGATATATTCCTGTGGAATTTCCTTACATCAAAAGTAATTGGGAGATTAGATTTGACATAAATACACTACCATGTGTAAAATAGATAGCTAGTGGGAACCTGCGGTATAGCGCAGGGAACTCAGCTCGGTGTTCTTTGATGACCTAGATGGGTGGGTGGGTGGGAGATCAAAGAGAGAGGGGATATATGTATACATATAGCTGATTCACTTCATCGTACAGCAGAAACTAACACAACATTGTAAAGCAATTATACTCCAATTTAAAAAATGTATAGATACAACTTATACAATTTTGAGAAATAAAGATTCATTTACCTAAAATGAAATATAAATTGAACTGGCATCACATTTTATCAGTAACCCTGGATGCTAAAGAGGGTGTAGAGTAGCCATCTACAACCCACTGGTTGTATGTCCTTGGACAAGTTACTTAACCTCTCTCTGCTTTAAGAGAGAAGAATCCATTTGGCCTTGAACTTTGGAATGGCAAAGCTTGCCCTTTGAATGGCAAAGTTTTAGTGAAAAATATTATATTTCCCTCCCTAAATCGAATTATACTATTTTTTACTGAAATTAATAATCGATGAGGAGTATTTTTAAGTTAATTATCAGTGTTTTACAAATACTTGAGCAAAAATTTAAATGTAATTTAAGGGAAACAGATTTCTGAAAGGAAGCAAAACCAATTGTACAGAAATGATTTTTAAAAAATTAAAATAACTTTGTTAACCACCAGAAAAATACAATGGAAAAGAAGCAGAATGTTCTCCTTATTAAGATGAGATAATTTTTAAAAAGGAGAACTAAGTGCTGATTATGGTTCTGTGTTGTATTGGAGGCATTATAATACATCTTTGGAAAGAGTTGAGTAGGAGCCAAGGTGGGTGAGTGAGGGATCAGAGAGCAAACTTTGGGTTTTGTGTAAATCTATGAATTTAAGCTAGCATGTTTGAAAATTTCCCAATACAGCAAATCTGCATCACAATTGTGATAAGCCCATAGAATGAATAAATTACCTATATGCCTAATTTGTTTCATTTTGATTAAAATCCTTCCTGGACAAAATCACTGTCTGACATAAAGTGATATAAAAAGCTACTTTCCAGGTACCGTGGGTAAGTTGGTCATTAAGGGAAGTGGTATAGTCTGTTAAAATGATTTTCCTCCCTCTATAATAGCCCAGGAAGATTATGCATAACCCAAAGTAGGAGTTGAACAAGTAGTCAACAATTAAATTAACATAATAACTATCTTATGAGCAAAATTTTTAATTTTGTATTTTCAGAGTCATTTTAAGTACCAACAACAGTTGGCTCAATTGCATTCCTAAAGTCAATATTTCATACCTTGATGTTATAAATGTGACAATATAGCAAGTAGAGGTTAAATAGTGGTAGAGATAAGATAGTATCTACTAAAGGAGCATAAATTTCCTAGTCTTACATAAACAAAAGAGTTATGGCCTATATCTGATCCTAAAGAAATAGAAATTTAAATATGTTTATATAAATGAAACTAGCAAACAGAATAAATAAAAAGGAACATCTAATTAAGAAAACTTGGAGAGCAATAGAGAAGGATAATTTTGGATGCCATATGAGAGTTAAGTACAATTTCTTTAGATGTAGAACTAAAATATATTCTGCCTAAATTTGATAATTAAGAGATGACAAATAACATTTTTAAAAAACTAATACAAAGGTGTAATTTAGGTGATCAAACAACAAGGACTTTATAAGTGTTCATTTTGGGGCAGGCCTAGATTTAACTATTGAAGAGCCCAGGGTAAGAAGACACGTAACATGCATTTAAGTATTTTAAATTTATTAAGTTAATATAAACTGTTAAATAAAATATAATCTATTTTTGTAGACTAATATACCTTCACAACCAAAAAAAGAAAAACTTATGGGTAAAAGTCTTGTTTCTATATGGCTGAAATTTAGCAATTAACCATGGCAATGAACTCATTCATTGTATATGTCTCATTGTTGGGTTGGTGATATTTAATGAGCAGTAAAATAGAGACACACATACTTCACAAATTATTATATATTTATTTCCTAAAATTTATCTGATTATTTGAGCAAGATACTAATTTTGTTACTTTAATCAAGAGTTTAATATAACTAGAGTTCTATTGTAATGCCAAATTAAACAACCTTTTTTGAGTTTTTGTGGTTCTCACATAGTATTTTTAAATAATTAGTTTAATTAGGAGAAATTTCATTTGGCTGAGGTAGCAGCATCTGATATTAATTACGTTTAAAGTGATACTTAGAAGCTAAAATGAAATTTACAGTTATGTTAAAACATTGCAACAGAGTCTGCTGTAGATACTGTTGGTGTCAAGCTAGATCCTCTTTTCTGCTCTTTATACCTATTTTGTCACAATTCACACATGCCCCCTCCTCTGGTGAATTGTCTTTGACCAAATGATAGCTAACTTGCCTGGGTGGACACACTCCTTCCCCCATCTCCACCCCCAGCAAACTAGGGTTGTACAGAAGGCCAGTCCCTTGTCATAAGTTGGAGCTAAATATGTGGTGCTATTTGTGCTGCTGAGACCATGTTCTTGTTAACTTTTTACCTCCTGCCTAATCCAGTTTCCCTCATTCCCCTCCTCTGCAAAAATAGAACTCAATGTATCACTTGAACAAGAATCCCCATTTGAGTCTGCTTCTACGAGATGCAATTTAAGACAGGGTCCAATATAATAGATTACCACAAATAAATTTAAGATATTTTATTTTAAGATATTTTAATTTTATGTAAAACACCATTTTCACATCATATATCATAATTTTCACCGTTTCTTAAAGCTGTGTCTAGATGCATGAAGGAAGGTAAAGAATAATCATTTTTACTTTTCATACCTGTCACATCTGGACCTAAGCGTTACAAATGCAAGAGTCCTATAAACTCTTTAAGATTGCAGTTGATGATTATAAGCAATGGTTGATAATAGTGTTCTAAATGGTGAGTACCTCTGAAACAACTAAAGGAGACATGAAAGACATAAAAAAGAATGCCCCGTGTAAGACCTGGAATTGTGCTTATAGTTGAGTTCATTAAACACAGTGCCACTTAAGATATTTTTCCCAGTGAATAGGTGATAATTTTAGAATTCTGATATAATAACTGAGATTATAAGGAATAGGTAGAAAAAAGAAAAACGCCATGGAGTCTTAGAATGCACATAGAATACTGTGATGCTTTACTACGTTAATTTAAGATAAAAAAGGACTAGATTCAATGGGCATGTCTGAGGTTTGAAAAGTAAATTTGGCTGTTTTTCACATGCTTTTGAGTTACACTGTATTTTCAGAAGATTGTGGTTAAAGAAAAGAGTAGTAGATTGGGACTCTGGACACCTAGTATCTTGTCCCAATTTTGTAATCTACTTCTATGATTTCAGGCAAATCAACTCAATGTGTATAAAAGACAACTAGCAAGTATCTGCTTCCCTATCACCTCCAGCCCCATCCTGCTACTTCCCTGTGTGTGAGTGGATGGGTGATTGTATTAGTTGGAAATGTATCAGAGTTGACAAAAGTACATCAAATCGGCTATAATATTTGTGTTACAAAAGTCATGAGTCATGACTCTGTTCTGCATCAGGAAAAATAGCACATTTGTTATTTAAAACACAAATGAAAATGGCAATAATTTTTTAAAACCTGTAATCTACCCCCACGGGTTCACACATTTTCCCAGCCACCATGGCCTCAATCACATGAAGTTCTTAGACTTCAGGACAACTGCCAACTCTGTGTTTCCACAAAAGTATAGTATATTCAAAGATCTGCCAACTCTCAAGAAATATGCTTTCATAAATTATCTCTTAAATCTATTATATGAAACTACTTTTCACTTATTCTCAATTTTTCCCAAAACAGGTTAGAAACATATTCTTTTTCCATGTACTATCTTTAATCTATCTCTGCTGTACTCTCTTGGTTATGATATCCTTCAAATTAGTTAACAAAAGTATGGAAAATGTCCTTTACAAAGAGGTTTGAGTGTAGTATAGTAAATTAAATATTGAAATACTTCAACCCTTACAGAATGTTTAAGATAATCAAATATGTCTCAGAAGTGAGATTTGAATGAATAAATCTTACAATAGATTTGATTCAAGAAAGAGTAGGCATGTACTTTTGCAAGTCTTTCATTAGGCCTAAAATTCAGTACCTTTCCACAAGAGATTGTTCTAAGTGTGTTTCATTGAGATTAGTACATAAGTGGGAAAAAATGTCTTGGATCACAAATGTTCAAAACAAAAGGGAATTTTTGCCTATTGAAACCATTCAAGTTGACAGGGAGTTATTCTCATTTTTATTGGTTTGATGACAATAAAATGGTGATGTTTTTTACTCTTAAGTCCAATATGCCCAGTGTTATTTTAAATTGTTCTCTAACACTGAGATTATTGCCTTAAGAGACACATTATTTCTGTCAAGGTACTTTCAAATAAATCAGTACAATATGCATTTTTCTGCAAAAACAGTGATATTTTCTAAGGGCCTTAACTCCTATGAAACTGTAATTTACCTACTAAAAGAAAACTTTCATTATTGCATCTAAAAGAATATTGTTTATTATAAATTTAAATATCCTGGGATATATGATGATGAAGTCATTCTTGACTATTGTTGTAAATTCTAGAATTTAGTTCATGTGCTCTTGGAACTTTTGTATTGTCAATTTTAAAACAACTCAATTTTGTGGTCCACATTATTTTAGAATGTATTTCGTGTTTTTCCAAATGATGGTCATGCCAACCACATATAGCATCCTTGATTTTAGCCATTCAGACTGAAGACTGCTTTTATTGTGAGAAACACTACGCATTCTAAAGACCACCAAAATTAATATTGATTATGCCATATAAAATATACCTTCAGGGCTTCCCTGGTGGCACAGTGGTTGAGAGTCCGCCTGCCGATGCAGGGGACACGGGTTCGTGCCCCAGTCCAGGAAGATCCCACATGCCGTGGAGCGGCTAGGCCCGTGAGCCATGGCTGCTGAGCCTGCGCGTCCAGAGCCTGTGCTCCACAATGGGAGAGGCCACAGCAGTGAGAGGCCCGCATACCGCAAAAAACAAAAACAAAAACAAACAAACAAAAAAATATATATACCTTCAATTGGACCATTCTCATTTGTACACTATCACACAGTGGAAATCCATCCAGTTGCTTTTGCGTAACACAGTAAACATTGGATTTTGTGAGGAAAGTACTCTGGCACTTTCTGTTGGTTAAGTACTTTACCAACATTTAAGCCTTAACCACAAACCGTAAGGTATTACTCTCCATATCTTGTATGGGAGGAGAGAGTATCTCAGAGAAATTAAGCTTTAATTATCTTACCAAAGTTTATATATCTAAAAAATTGCATAAAATGCATACAAATTAAAATTTTGTACTTCTCCCATTATACCACACTACATTATGTTCCTTGTATTAATCAAAGTGTGAAATCAGAAACACTTTACCTAATATACCATGAGTTCTTTACTGGAACAAGTGTATTTTATTCCCCCACCAATAATTATTGTTTGCTGCCTTTCTTAGTGGATACAAGCAAATAAAAACTTCTGGAATGTTTTACTTGCAATGATCATTGCTTAGGGGTGTTTTGTAACTTAAAGTTCAGATTGTCTCTTTCTTTAATGGAATGGAATTTTCCCACATATGGTCTAGATAAAATATATCAGATTATGGAGTACTATTCTTCATTTGAATGTGACTACTAGACATGTCCAAATAGATATCCCATGAGCAACTTAGAACCTAGATAGTCATGAACACTTAACACATTTTCTTCCCTTTCAGTCATCCCCCTCCCTCTATTAAATACAGAGCTGGCACCTAACAGTATAGCCCCCAAACCAGTGCCCATTCCATATATCCAGGACTCATGTCATAGTAGTTATGAAATAGTTTGAATATCACCTTTAAGAATATTCTATTAATGAAAGCACTACAAAATTCAAAACACACATTTCAAAAATTTTGTTTTCTTTTATCCATTTCAAATGAGTTTCCATTTCTTCTAATACTGCATGTCAGTAAATCAGGATTCTGACCTTTTCTCTTCAATTGTATTTTTTTTCCAGGATTCACTACTTAATAATTGGATGACAATAGATCCCTAATTAGTGTCCTTATTTCTCTTTTATTGTTCCTTGGTCTTTCTTATATACTTCTTCAAAGTTAATTTTGTGAAGCACAGTCCTTTGATGAGAAATCTTTTAGGATTTTTCATGATTATTCAAAATATATCATCCAATATTTTTATCTTGGCCATTTGTGTTTTCTTTTTTTTTGAATTTTAGAATTTTATTTATTTATTTATTTATACAGCAGGTGCCATTTGTGTTTTCTGTTGTAACCCCTAAATGTATTTCCATTATTAATCTTCATTATTACCCTTCCATATCTCTGCATCAATTAAATGAACCATCCTCTTTGCTATAAGCTTCTCTTACTCTTCTACTCATCAACCTGTATCATTGTTCATGTTTCCACCACTTGCTGTGTTTTTATCCTAAATATCCACATATTCAAATTCTACCTAACCTTGAACAAACAGCTAAAATATGTTGAATTACTGACATCCTTCTTTGTTTCCTTTGCTCAGAATAGTCTCATTCTCCTCTGAATTTCTATGATCCCTGTATATAGTATCTCCTTTGTGGCATTTATTACCTTTGCAATTATAGTGCAATTTTGATTATCCGTGCTATAGTTCGTATCTATTGTATAATGAATGAGATCCTCCATTAGAGTCTTTAAGCACAAGGTCCTAATCCAGGTCATTTTGTATCATTCCTAATGCCTAACACAGTGCCTGCCACAGAGTAAGCAATCAAATAATATTGGCTAAATTGATAACTGTCACCCTATATATGTATCATTAATCAGTAGTTTAAAAATAAATGGTGGAACAATGTAGTTATTTTATTAATTTCTTTTAACTAAAAATACCAATAAATATTAAAACTCTATTATAAGAAAAAATATAAGTAGTAACGTGATATCCTATTGGTTATGTTTAATAGTCTCATCACTCTTTTAGATGCTTTTATGTTTTCAATTTGCTTTTCTTGGGTCATATATCAACTCCACTCATGATCTGTATACCAATAAATGTCTTTTAAAAAAACAGCTTTAATAAAATATGATTGATATGCTCAAAAATTACACATATTTAATGTATACAAGTTGATGTGTTTGAACATATGTGTACATCCATGAAGGCATCACCACAGTCAAACCTCCAAAAGTTCCTTCTTTACATTTTTTAATTTTTTTGTAGTGAGAACACAACATGAGACTTACCCTCTTAAATTTTTAAGTGCACAATATAGTATTGTTGACTATAGGCACTACGCTGTACCACAGATACCTAGAACTAATTCTTCCTGCATATCTGAAACTTTATACCAGGTGAAAAACAACTCCACATTTCCCATATCCACTGGCACTGGTAGCCACCATTCTACTTTCTGTTTCTATGAGTATGACCATTCTATGTATCTCATATAAGTGGAGACATGCAGTATTTGTCTTTTTATGACTGGTTTATTTCACTTAGCATAATGCCCTCCAGGTTTATCCATGCTGTCACAAACAACAGAATTCCCTTGTTTTTAAAGGCTGAAAAATATTCTAAGATATGTATAGGTATATATATCACATTTTCTTTATTCATTCATCCGTCAAGGGACATTTGAGTTGTTTTCATAACGTGGCTATTGTAAGTAGTGTTGCAATTAACATGAGAGTGCAAATATCTCTTCAGGTTTCTGACTTCAATTCTTTCAGATAAATATCTAGAAGGGGGATTGCTGGATCATGTTATAATTCTGTTTAATTTTTTGAGAAACCTCCATGTTGTTTTCCATTGAAGCTGCATAATTTTACATTCCCACCAACATTAAAAAGCGTTGCAATTTTTCTACACCCTCGCTAGCACTTATCTTTTTTTCATAATAGCCATCGTAACTAACAGGTATGAGGTGATATCTCATTTTGGTTTTGATATGCAGTTCCCTAATAATTAGTGATGTTGAACATCTTTTCATGTACCCATTGGCAATCTTTATATCTTCTTTGGAGAAATGCCTATTCAAGTACTTGGCCCAGGTAAAATCAGGTTACTTTTGTTTTGTTTTGTTTTGTTTTGTTTTTGGCACTGCATTTTAGGACTTCTTTCTCCTATATTTTGGAAATTAACCCTGTATCAGATATATGGCTTCCAAATGTTTTCTCCCACTCCATAAGTTGCCTTTCTATTTTGTTGATTGTCTCCTTTACTGTGCAGAAGCTTTTTAGTTTTAATGTAGTCCCACTTGTCTATTTTTGCTTTTGTTGCTTGTGGTTTGGTGTCATGTCTAAGAAATCATTGCCAAATCAACATCAAGAAGCATTTCTCCTAAGTTTTATTCTAGAAGTTTTACAATTTCAGGTCTTATGTTTAAGTCTTTAATCCATTTTGACTTTATTTTTGCACATGGGGTATGATAAAGTCAACATTCTTTCTTTTGCATGTGGATATCTAGTCTTCCCAACACCATTTATTGAAGAGCCTGTCTTTTCTCCATTGCATATTCTTGGTACCCTGTGGAAGATCAGTTAACCATATATGTGTGGGTTTAATTCTGGGTTAAAGTACATGATTATTCAGAAGATGAGTACCACTCTTATACATATGAATGCATTTTTATGTAGCAAAATTCCACAACTCAGTCATTAAGTCAACAAGTAGCTATGAGTACAATATTTAATTTCAGGAATATAAAAATAAAATTTAGTTCATCGCCTTCAATTATATACAGTAAGCTAGATGAAGACTGGCAGAGTATTTTCTAGTAATTATTTGACCTAATGCATAGAATACTATAATTTTTTATGAGTAAATTAATGCACCAGGCTCTTTATTTATAGCCTTGCAATGCTGCAATAAACGTTTTCTTTATTTGTGAATTGTTATTCTAAAGAGTCTGAAAAGAAGTCAGTGTCACAATTTTCTCATTACCTCATTCCACTTGATAACAGTAAATTGTTTCAACAAATAGTTTCCCTGACCAATAACTAGAATTTCTAAATTAAAGATGTTTTAATCTGGTTTTAAAAACCATTTGATATTTTCAGCTCTGTTAATAATCAGTTTTGCTTCTCCTCATTACTATGAATAAAAAAAAGCTGTTTAAATTTTTTGGAAATGAATAAGCGTTGTGGGCCCTTTCCAAAGAAACAGTTTTTAAATATTTTAACCTAACAATTTACATCAGCCCAATATTTAATAAGACCCACATTGTAAAGCATCTTACAGATCTGACCATAGACCATCCTGCTTTCCTTAAAAAATATACAAGTCTAGTTTTATTGGTGGTGTCTTTTTCTTTTTTATTTCTTTTTTTTTTTTTGATAGAGTGTCTGTGTTTGTGTGTGTGTGTGTGTGTGTTTGTGTGTGTGTGTGTGTGTGAATGCATATGCGTAGTGATGTTTCCCTCATGATCCTTAGTTTTGTCTTAATTTTTCCATTGGAGAAAATTGACACCCATTACCTCAGTTCTTTCCTGTCACTATTAGAAAAAAACAAATAAAAACATGTCTTTTTGTCATTATCATTTCCTCAATATTTGGTAGAGATGGGGAAGGAGATCAAAAGGAAACATTTTAAGTTTGACTAAAACCAAATTAAGTTATCTTTATAAGGGATGAATTTATAGACATATTTACAGTTTTCAGTGAAATGTACACTTCAAAGCCAACTAGTCAAATATTTACATTAGATTTATTTTTTTCTAAATTATATTTACCCTTTGCTTTTTTATGCACCTACCCCCTACCAGCACCAATGAGGTTCCCAAAATACAGAATTAATAAACAAATAAAAATGGATTATGAAAGAAACAATGACATTCGCTGTGTTCATTGTGATTATATTTATTGCAATTTAACAACACTAAAAATGTCACTACGCCACTGTGTCCCTGTTTTAGGCACTCACATAAACAGATTGCACACAAATCTGCAATGTGGGCTCATTGTAATGCTGAGGAACTTACCACATGAAATTTACTAAAAGACAGATATTCAGACTGTTCTCCATTGCATAGACATGCTTTGTGTTAATAAAGAAGAGTGTGTAACACTCATCATTACTCAATATGACCAAAATTCCAGTGGTAACCCTGTATTGAAAAGGCCTGACCCCGTCACAGTTTATATGTATACTAAAATATGACAGAAGATATATCTCATTCCAGTTCCATGAGAGTATAAGAAAAATCAGCAAGGCCACAATCGTTTTTATGAAGGCTGTGCTTTTCACAGTATTCTATGAAAGGAAACAAAATAAGTTATATTGGGGGTATTGTAATAGTCCCGACATAATATTATAAGAGCATGAGAAATTATACCTTTTAGAAGGAGAAAGAAGGAAATATAGAGAAGAAATAAATTAGGTGATCAAGAATTTTCTGAATCAAAGACCAAATATTACCAAAGGTAGTATTCAAAAGATAATAATTATACCACATACAGGGAGGGGGTTGATATGTTACTCATTAACATAGGCATTCTGAATACGCATTGCATTAGATTTTTTGCATCTGTCTTAATTCAAACAATAAACTACTCTTTATTTTTTTATACAGGCTAGACTTTTCACGCATAATATTGTACTTTGATCCCTCAAATAACCTATATATGACAGATTCAGTTGTTAATGTATCAACTGAACAACGATGACAATGGTGTAGCCATGCTACTAGGGAAAACATCAACTCTCACCTAAGTTGTTTCCATTTCTTGTGGAAGGCTCTTCCCTGGCCTGTGACTCATAAGAGTTTTTGCATTGGCCTCAGTCTAAAGCCATTTCAGTCACATAGACTTCCTCTTACTTGGACAGTCTTTCCAAGTAAATTGAGAGTAGAGTGATTGTATGATAATGAAATGTTCTAATATAATGCACATAGTTGAGACCTTATAAAGCTCCAATTTTTCCTATGAATGCACTCTATTTAGAGATGAAAAAGCAATATGGTGGCCCTCTGTTATCTGTCTAGGTTTGTACAGAAAGGTGAGGAAACGATGCCAGTCTCCATGGTAACAGGATGTGACTGACAGATCTTGTCATGGAAGGAAAGTGGTTTATTAGGAGATGTATGAAAGTTTTCACACCCATACCAGGTTGATTTGGACCTAGCCCTAGGAAAGAAGCACACCTACAGAAAGGACAATTCAGTATTTTATCATTCATTTTTTGGCTCAGTGAGAAGAGAAGCATCATTATAAAATAAAAATCTGTTACTAAATGTTTAACAAAAATTTTCAATACATTCTCAGGAATGTATATTTAAGATTGGTGTACATTTAAGACAGGGATCAAAGTGAGTTTACTATAAAGTCTCTTTCTCTCTATTTCTAGATCAAAGTGAGTTTACTATAAAGTCTCTTTCTCTCTATTTCTATATCTATTTATCTATTTTTATGTAGTAAGAATTTAAACAACTTTTGACAACATTTAAACAACTTTTAAATATAACCCCACTGTTCATAAATCCATTTCGGTTGTATCACAATGCAGCTGCAAAGGCCAATTCAACTTATTTCTTATTCTCCTCTCTAGGTATTAGTTAGAGACTATCATAAGATAATTCAAGAAAATCATCACACACTAGCATCTGCCTTTTTAGCAAGTCAAGAAATTTATAGGTTTTCTTACATTTTGTACTCTCATTAATTTGTAACTTTAACTTACAAATTCTGACAATTACCAAGTATTCTTAATGCTTATGTATTTTATAACTGCTTTTAGAATCACTCCAATTACATCACTCTTCCTTTATTTAGATTATTCTGTCTAAATTCAGAGCAAACCTTTTATTCTGCCAAGGAACCTAAAAATCTCAGACTCAGAAGAAACTCTAAACCATCTGCTAGAATTTCAATCCTGTTAGTTCTCTGAATTGATAATTTAAGAACTGTAAGTGGAAGGAAAGTGGTTGATTAGAGTTGCCAAAATAACACTAAATAGAGGAAAAATCTTTTAGGTATAAAAAATTAAATCACAACTTTTTGTTGTAGATTTTAAAAAGTAGTGAGACTTTTTTTATATAGTAAGTTGTCACAATTTTGGAGATGCCTAAAGGCAATCAATGCCTATGATAGCATTGAATAGAGGGAATAGACTCTTCTACAGTATAACAACTCAACACACATTTACTAAATACTCAGTCCAATGTGCTCAATTCTCTATAAAATGATCAATTATTATTTTATAGATGAAGTAACTGTAGCTACAGAAGAGAAAAGCATGTTTCCAAGGTCTCAAAAGCAGTATTTGGAAGAAAACTATAAATAAAACCTTGATCTTTTAAAAAACAACAATTTACAACCTTTGGATTTTTTTAAGATTTCCTTTCACATTGGGAAAAGTGAGAAGACCGGATATCATGAGAGCTTTGAAACTCTCATATAAATGAGCTGGTTGATTATAGTGCCTCAGCTATCATTTGAATTATGCTACAAAATTATATCTATGGTGAAGTGTTATTAGAATGAAAATAGCAATTATCTTAAGTTACAGAAAATAATCTAAAGTCTAAAATTTAGATCACTATTAATACTGTAATTTGTGTGTAACAAGCCCCACATTAAGCCCCCCATTAAGTCTGTCTCTTAAATAACTTTGCTTATATACAGCATAGTCTTAGAATGCATGTATTCTCTTGTTTCATACATTAATGAACTGTCTAGAAATCCTCCCTCTGTGTGTATGTGTTTGTATTTCATCCGAATGTATTTCTCTTTTTCTCTGTTTTCTTCTTTCCTTTTAGCCTCTAACTGTGTGTATCTGAATGGCAGATAAAGACTTGAAAGTTATTGTTTCCTCCTGATACTATTCAAATTTCATTTTAAGTATTTTTATGCTGGTAACCCTGCCAAAAAACCATATCTTTTAAAGATAACTCACAGACTCAGACAACAAACAGCTACTTTAAACTTGACATTTTATTAACTATTTGGATATAGATATACATATTTGTCCACAAGTACCCAAGAATAAGTTGAAAAATGGGACAGTCTTAAAAATAAGATAAAAGGAAAATTTACACTTCCACAGTAATATATAAAACATAGACCCATGTAAACAAAACAGAAGCAACATAATCAAATTATAATTCATAAGGATGTGACACAGAAGAAGGTGTCAATTTCACCCATACATACTTTCATATAATTTCCTTCACACTTTCATATAATTTCCCTCATACTTGGCTAATTACAAAGTAAGGTGACTTGTAGTAAAGAATTGAATCTTCCTATAGTCAACTCTCAGAGGTCACTTGTTATTTACACACATGTTGCAAAGTGATATTAGAAAAAATATTTCTAATGTCTGGGATTTTATCCTGTTTTATTTGTACATAAACGTTGTTATTATAGGACCTACAAAGATTTAAGTCCTATAATAGGACCTACAAAGGACCTACAAAGATTTAGGTCCCAGATAAGAGATTTATTCCTTGAAATGTCATCCACTTGTAGACTCACTGTTCTTATAACACTCCTTTGTCCTCAACTTTGTGAACAGCTACATTAACTGCAAAATGAATGATTGTCTAGTACCAATTTGCAAAACAATTCCTTTTTAAATTACTATGTTTTGTTTAGAAAGCTAAGACCACCAGTATATCATATTATGATATTTAAAAAGCAGTAAAGATAAATAGGAAAGAGAGAAGCAAAATCACATAAGAATATAGAAGATTTTCACACACACACACAAATTAAGAAACAAAAAATCCAGTGTGTTAAAACAACTTTCTTCACTATTTTATGTTACTGGAGTGCCCTCTATCTTTAATGTTAAGATGTGCATCTAATTAGGCCCTAGGGATTTATGACTTTTGTTCTTCAATAAAGGGCACAACCCTATTTTACTATTAAAAGGGGATTTTTAAACTTAAAGCAGTTTTACTTTCTGTATTATTTCAAATAATAGATTGTTTTAAAACTAATTGAATAGAGCAGTAATCATTAGTGCAATGCTATATATTTTCCTCAGTAGAGATAAGATGGCTGATATCTTTTTTTTTTTAATAAATTTATTTATTTATTTTTGACTGTGTTGGGTCTTCGTTTCTGTGCGAGGGCTTTCTCCGGTTGCGGCGAGCGGGGGCCAGATGGCTGATATCTTAAATGTGTTCCAAGAATGTAAATCAAAGCTTAGTAATATATTCAATAATCAGTTTGAAGATAATCCACTATAGTATTCAATGTGTGATGCTACCAATTAGCACTTAATAATTAATGGCAGTGTACCAACATGTCCAGAGTTCTCCTTTGTTTCATATACTCCAAGAAAATTCCCATTATAATGACCTATTGTTATGCATCCATTAGAAAATGACGGTGTTATGGATTTTTTTTTACATTACAAAGAAAGTATTGTGTAATGGAACACATTCTGGTTTGAGAATCAAAGTGTCATAGTCCAAACTTGGCCTATTGATTAGCTATGCATTCTTTGGTTTTAAGTGGTGTAATCTCCATTTTCCATCTGCAAAAGGAGGGCATTTTGTCTCCCAATTTGTGTTCAAGGAACAACTGATCTGAAACTTTGGTATTATCTAATATGTATGTTATAGTTCATCATGATCTGAGATCCAATTCTCATATGCCCCTAAGTGATTCTTATGCATATTAAAATATGAAAAAGCCTGTCTATATTAGCTCTGAGGATCCTTCAGTCTCTGACATTATATGATTCTAAATTTTAATGAAATAATTACATATGCCACGTTTCAAATAAAATCAGATCTGGTCTTAGGTAAGGAGAGATTTTATTGGAAAGGATTACTGCAATAAGGAGTGGAGGATAACTGTAACAGCTGGAAGGAGACTCTTGTAATAGAGAGATTTGCAAGCATCTCAAAGGTTAAGTAGACAAACACTTTCCTAAGGAGACAGAATGAGGTGTGAGGTTTGGAATGAGAGGGTGACATGATCAAACAGTTGGTCAGGGAATGTCTTTCCTTGAGGTCAGCTGATTCCTAGGAGGGTTCCTTAGGGAAGGATTGTATACTGGCCCAGGGTGATAATGGGTCAAAGTTCAAGAGTCTAGGGAGGGGAGAAACCTAACTTGGTCAATCCCTTAACAAGTCTTTGTTTCAGTTGATCTGCCAGGAAAAACAGTTCAGCTGATCTTTATGAAGCAAAAGATAGGAGCTTGAACAGTCTATGTCTAGCCTTGTCACAGGTAAACCAGGAAGGAATCTATGAGTTGTATGGGGAAAGGGAGTTCCTTGCACTAAGTCATTTCGTGAACAGAGAATTTTGGCAGGGAGTAGGGGGAGAAGTTTATTAATATTGCTGTTTTCTAGGGCTCGGGTACAATTCAACATTGTCAAAAGCAACTTCTGAATTAGAAAAATAAACCCTCTGAAACTATGACAAAAACAAGCAATCAGTTTCAGAAGTCCACAAAGGCATTGTTAAATTGAGGTTGCACTTCTCCAGCAAAAACATAAAGGATTTGAGTTTTCACAAAAGTAGGTACAGGCCTCAGTTTAGTCCAGCACTTCATTCTTACAGAGTGCTCTTTTGTGAAAGCATCCTGCTGCATTTTTGTTTCATGAAGGTGAACCACTACCGTGGATAATATACTTGGCCTTTTTTAGATAGGGAATATATATATACACACACACACACACACACATATATATATGTATATATATATATATATATACATATATATATATATATATATATATATATACATATATATATATAAAGTTCCATGTCAGCTTAATGTCCTCAGCATGGGAAGACTTGGCGAGCTACAGATTTAGAACAAAGGCAGTGAATCTGGGGCACCCTGCTCCCAGACTGCTCCAAGCAGAGTCTAAAGTACCTTGTATAGCAATGAAAAGCATTATACATGTATACACAGCTGCTTGTTATCAAAATTGCTTATCTGGTAGTTTTTAATAAAAACTTATTTGATTTCCTGGAGTGCATTGTCACTACTTAGCAGGAAAAAAATATCATTTTCTTTAGCTATTCCTCCCCTTTATTCTAACCTGCCTTCCCTGTCCTCCAAAACACACACACGCACGTACAGGCATGCATACACACAGACACATGCACATGCTTTGATAATGAACCACTCAAAGACAAAGATGTGGAGCAGTTTGAAGATAGAGAATGTGTGCCATGCTCTCATTGAAACTGAGCATTATTTATGGGTATGGATTGACAATTCATGTAGTATATGCTTTGTTTATGGGAAGGGTTTGGTTGGTATACTCAGTAAATAATTTCTTCATAGATACATCTGTGTTGTTGCCTGCAGACTGTGTCTATGTTTTGATCTCTAAAACAATTTTCTTTCTTCAGGAGTACCTGAGACAATAGGAAATCATTTTCAGACTTGAAGCTCATTAACTGCTTATATAATGCTCATTTTTACAGATGGGGTGTGATGTAAGTGGAGAATCTGTCCATACTGAGGATGAAGCTTAATTTTTTTTTAATACTCTTTAAAATATACTGACATATCAAATCACCTAACTCCTGACCTTGCCTTAGTTCAGAAATGATTATCTTAGAGTAATTCCTTGACATTTATTGGCAAGAAAGATCTTGGAAATACTGTATATTAACTGGATGTAATATATTAATAATATTAATTAATATTAACTCAAATGTATTAATAATAATGGTACCTACAAAGTTTATTTTGCTTGATCAGCACTTTACAGTGTTGAATTCTTTTATTTTTTTTAACATCTTTATTGGAGTATAATTGCTTTACAATGGTGTGTTAGTTTCTGCTTTATAACAAAGTGAATCAGTTATACATATACATATGTTCCCATATCTCTTCCCTCTTGCGTCTCCCTCCCTCCAACCCTCCCTACCCCACTCCTCCAGGCGGTCACAAAGCAGCGAGCTGATCTCCCTGTGCTATGCTTCTGCTTCCCACTAGCTATATACCTTATGTTTGGTAGTGTATATATGTCCATGCCTCTCTCTCACTTTGTCACAGCTCACCCTTCCCCCACCCCATATCCTCAAGTCCATTCTCTAGTAGATCTGTGTCTTTATTCCTGCCTTACCCCTAGGTTCTTCATGACATTTTTTTCCTTAAATTCCATACATATGTGTTAGCATACGGTATTTGTCTTTCTCTTTCTGACTTACTTCACTCTGTATGACAGACTCTAGGTCTATCCACCTCATTACATATAGCTCAATTTCGTTTCTTTTTATGGCTGAGTAATATTCCATTGTATATATGTGCCACATCTTCTTTATCCATTCATCCGATGATGGACACTTAGGTTGTTTCCATCTCTGGGCTATTATAAATAGAGCTGCAATGAACATTTTGGTACATGACACTTTTTGAATTATGGTTTTCTGAGGGTATATGCCCAGTAGTGGGATTGCTGGGTCATATGGTAGTTCTATTTGTAGTGTTTTAAGGTACCTCCATACTGTTCTCCATAGTGGCTGTACCAATTCACATTCCCACCAGCAGTGCAAGAGTGTTCCCTTTTCTCCACACCCTCTCCAACATTTATTGTTTGTAGAATTTTTGATGATGGCCATTCTGACTGGTGTGACATGATATCTCATTGTAGTTTTGATTTGCATTTCTCTAATGATTAATGATGTTGAGCATTCTTTCATGTGTTTGTTGGCAGTCTATATATCTTCTTTGGAGAAATGTCTATTTAGGTCTTCCACCCATTTTTGGATTGGGTTGTTTGTTTTTTTGTTGTTGAGCTGCATGTGCTGCTTGTATATTTTGGAAATTAATCCTTTGTAACTTGCTTCATCTGCAAATATTTTCTCCCATTCTGAGGGTTGTCTTTTGGTCTTGTTTATGGTTTCCTTTGCTGTGCAAAAGCTTTTAAGTTTCATTAGGTCTCATTTGTTTATTTTTGTTTTAATTTCCATTTCTCTAGGAGGTGGGTCAAAAAGGATCTTGCTGTGATTTATGTCATAGAGTGTTCTACCTAGGTTTTCCTCTAAGAGTTTTGTAGTGTCAGACCTTACATTTAGGTGTTTAATCCATTTTGATTATATTTTTGTGTATGGTGTTAGGAAGTGTTCTAATTTCATTCTTTTACATGTAGCTGTCCAGTTATCCTAGCACCACTCATTAAAGAGGCTGTCTTTTCTCCATTGTATATTCTTGCCTCCTTTATCAAAGATAAGGTGACCATATGTGCATGGGTTTATCTGTAGGCTTTCTATCCTGTTCCATTGATCTATAATTCTGTTTTTGTGCCAGTACCATACTCTCTTGATTATTTTAGCTTTATAGTATAGTCTGAGTTCAGAGAGACTGATTCCTCCAACTCCATTTTTCTTTCTTAAGATTGCTTTGGCTATTCAGGGTCTTTTGTGTTTCCATAAAAATTGAAATTTTTTTTGTTCTAGTTCTGTGAAAAATGCCATTCGTAGTTTGATAGGGATTGCACTGAATCTGTAGATTGCTTTGGGTAGTAAAGTCATTTTCATAATGTTGATTCTTCCAATCTAAGAACATGGTATATCTCTCCATCTGTTTGTATCATCTTTAATTTCCTTCATCAGTGTCTTATGGTTTTCTGCATACATGTCTTTTGTCTCCTGAGGAAGGTTTATTCCTAAGTGTTTTATTCTTTTTGTTGCAGTGGTAAATGGCAGTGTTTCCTTAATTTCTCTGCTTGATTTTTCATCGTTAGTGTAGGAATGCAAGAGATTTCTATGCATTAATTTTGTATCCTGCTACTTTACCAAATTCATTGATTGGCTCTAGTAGTTTTCTGGTAGCATCTTTAGGATTCTCTACATATAGTATCATGTCATTTGCAAACAGTGACAGTTTTACTTCTTCTATTCCAATATGGATTCCTTTTATTTCTTTTTCTTCTCTGATTCCTATGGCTAAAACTTCCAAAACTATATTGAGTAATAATGGTGAGTGTGGGCAACCTTGTCTTGTTCCTGATTTTAGTGGAAATGGGTTCAGTTTTCACCACTGAGAACCATGTTGGCTGTGGGTTTGTCATTTATGGCCTTTATTATGTTGCAGTAAGTTCTCTCTATGCAAACTTTCTGAAGAGTTTTTATCATAAATGGGTATTGAATTCTGTTGAAAGCTATTTCTGCATCTATTGTGATGATCATATGGTTTTTATTCTCCAATTTGTTAATATGATGTATCACATTGATTTATTTGCATATATTAAAGAATCCTTGCATTCCTGCAGTAAACCCCACTTGATCATGGTGCATAATCATTTTAATGCACTGCTGGATTCTGTTTGCTAGTATTTTGTTGAGATTTTTCATCTATGTTCATCAGTGATATTGGCCTGTAGTTTTCTTTTTTTGTGACATCTTTTTCTGGTTTTGGTATAAGGGTGATGGTGGCCTTTTGGAATGAGTTAGGGAGTGTTCCTCCCTCTGTAATTATTTGGAAGAGTTTGAGGAGGATAGATGTTAGCTCTTCTCTAAATGTTTGATAAAATTAACTGGTGAAGCCATCTGGTCCTGGGATTTTGTTTGTTGGAAGATTTTAAATCACAGTCTCAATTTCAGTGCTTGTGATTGGTCTGTTTATATTTTCTATGTCTTCCTAGTTCAGTTTCGGAAGGTTGTGAGGTTGTGCTTTTCTAAGAATGTGTCCATTTCTTCCAGGTTATTCATTTTATTGATATATATTTGCTTGTAATAATCTCTCATGGCCTTTGCATTTCTGAAGTGTCAGTTGTTACTTCTCCTTTTTCATTTCTAATTCTCTTGATCTGAGTCCTATCCCTTTTTTTCTTGATGTATCTGCTTAATGGTTTATCAATTTTGTCTGTCTTCGCAAATAACCAGCTTTTAGTTTTATTGATATTTGCTACTGTTTCTTCATTTCTTTTTCATTTGTTTCTGATCTGATCTTTATGATTTCTTTCCTTCTGCTAACTTTTTTTTTTACTTCTTTCCTTAATTGCTTTAGGTGTAAGGTTAAGTTTTTTATTTGAGATTTTTCTTGCTTCTTGACATAGGTTTGTATTGCTATAAACTTCTCTCTTAGAACTGCTTTTGCTGTATCCCATAGGTTTTGTGTCATTGTGTTTTCACTGTCATTTGTTTCTAGGCTTTTTTTTTTGCAGTACACGGGCCTCTCAGTGTTGTGGCCTCTCCCGTTGTGGAGCACAGGCTCTAGACGCGCAGGCTGAGTGGCCATGGCTCATGGGCCTAGCCGCTCCATGGCATATGAGATCTTCCCAGACCAGGGCGCGAACCCATGTCCCCTGCATCAGCAGGCGAACTCTCAACCACTGCGCCACCACGGAAGCCCTGTTTCTAGGTATTTTTTCCTCTTTGCTTTCTTCAGTGATCTCTTGGTTATTTAGTAGTGTATTACTTCGCCTCCATGTATTTGTATTTTTACAGTTTTTTTCCTGTAATTGATATGTAGTCTCATAGCGCTGTGGTCAGAAAAGATGCTTGATACGATTTCAATTTTCTTAAATCTACCAAGACTTCATTTGTGACCCTAGATATGATCTATCCTGGAGAATGTTCCATGAGCACTTGAGAAGAAAGTGTATTCTGTTTTTTTTGGATGGAATGTCCTATAAATATCAATTAAGTCCATCTGGTCTAAAGTGTCTTTTAAAGCTTGTGTTTCCTTATTTACTTTCATTTTGGTTGATCTGTCCATTGGTGAAAGTGGGGGTATTAAAGTCCCCTACTATGATTGTGTTGCTGTCGATTTCCCCTTTTATGGCTGTTAGCATTTGCCTTATGTATTGATATACTCCTATGTTTGGTGCATAAATATTTACCATTGTTATATCTTCTTCTTGGATTGATCCCTTGATCATTATGTAGTGTTCTCCTTTGTCTCTTGTAATAGTCTTTATTTTAAAGTCTATTTTGTTTGATATGAGAATTGCTACTTCAGCTTTCTTTTGATTTCCATTTGCATGGAATATCTTTTTCTATCCCCTCACTTTCAGTCTGGATGTGTCCCTAGGTCTGAAGTGGGTCTCTTGTAGACAGCATATATATGGGTCTTGTTTATGTATCCATTCAGCCAGTCTATGTCTTTTGGCTGGAACATTTAATCCATTCACCCTTAAGGTAATTATCATTATGTATGTTCCTATTACCATTTTCTTAATTGCTTTGGGTTTGTTTTTGTGTGTCTTTTCCTTCTCTTGTGTTTCCTCCCTAGAGAAGTTCCTTTAGCATTTGTTGTAAAGTTGGTTTGGTGGTGGTGAATTCTCTTAGCTTTTGCTTGTCTACAAAGTTTTCATTTTCTCCTTCAGATATGAATGAGATCCTTGCTGGGTAAAGTAATCTTGGTTGTAGGCTTTTCCCTTTCATCACTTTCAATATGTCCTGCCACTCCCTTCTGGCTTGCAGAGTTTCTGCTGAAAGATCAGCTGTTAACCTTATGGGCATTCCCTTGTATGTTATTTGTTGCTTTTCCCTTCCTGCTTTTAATATTTTTCCTTTGTATTTAATTTTGATAATTTGATTAATATGTGCTTTGGCATGCTTCTCCTTGGACTTCTCCTGTATGGGACTCTCTTTGCTTCCTGGACTTGATTGACTATTTCTTTTCCCATGTTAGGCATGTTTTAAACTATAATCTCTTCAAATATTTTCTCAGTCCCTTTCTTTTTCTCTTCTTCTTCTGGAACCCCAATACTTTGAATGTTGGTGCATTTAATGTTGTCCCAGAGGTCTCTGAGACTGTCCTCAATTCTTTTCATTCTTTCTTCTTTTTTCTTCTCTGCAGTACTTATTTCCACTATTTTATCTTCCAGGTCACTTATCCATTCTTCTGTCTCAGTTATTGTGCTTTTGATTCCTTCTAGATATTTTTAATTTCATTTATTGTGTTTTTCATCATTGTTTGTTTGCTCTTTAGTTCTTCTAGGTCATTTTTAAACATTTCTTGTATTTTCTCCATTCTAGTTCCAAGATTTTGGATCATCTTTACTGTCATTACTCTGAATTCTTTTTCAGGTAGACTGCCTATTTCCTCTTCATTTGTTTGGTCTGGTGGATTTTGACCTTGCTCCTTCATCTGCTACATATTTCTCTGTCTTCTAATTTTGTTAAACTTACTGTGTTTGGGGTCTCCTTTTTGCAGGCTGCAGGTTCATAGTTCCCGTTTTTGTTTTTTTGGTGTCTGTCCCCAGTGGGTAACATTGGTTCAGTGGCTTGTGTAGGCTTCCAGTTGGAGGGAACTGGTGACTCTGTTCTGGTGGGTGGGGCTGTATCTTGTCCTTCTGGGGGCAGGGCCACGTCCAGTTATGTGTTTTGGAGTGTCTATGAACTTAGTATGACTTTAGGCAGCCTCTGTGCTAATGGGTGGGGTTGTGTTCCTGTTTGGCTAGTTGTTTGTCATGGGGTGTCCAGCACTGGAGCTTGCTAGCCGTTGGATGTAGCTGGATCTTACTGTTGAGACACAGATCTCTGGCAGAGTTCTCACTGATTGATATTACATGGGACCAGGAAGTTTCTGGTGGTCCAGTGTCCTGGTTTTGGCCCTCCCACCTTGGCTCAATTTGGACACCTGGCTTGAGCACCAAGACCCTGCCAGCCACACAGCTCAGAAGAAAAGGAAGGAAGGAAGGAAGGAAGGAAGGAAGAAAGAAAGAAAGAAATAAAGAAAGAAAGAAAGAAAGAAGGAAAGAAAACCAAACAGACAGAACCCCATGACAAATGGTAAAAGTAAAACTAAACAGAGAAAAATCATACGAGGAAGCATACACATACACACTCACAAAGAGAGAAAAAGGAAAAAAATAATTCTTTTAAATTTAAAACATATAAAAATTAAAAAGAAATTAAAATTTTTAAAAATTAAAAGTAAAATAAAAAAAGAGGAAAGCAACCAAAGCAGTGAACAAATCCACCAATGATAATAAGCACTAAAAGCTAAACTAAATAAATATAAAATCAGAAACAAATTAGGTGCAAAAAGCAAACCCCAATTCTACTTTTGCTCCCACAGTCCACTGCCTCAATTTTGGGAACATTCATTCTCTATTCAGGTATTCTTCAGATGCAGGGTTTATCATATTGATTGTGGGGATTTAATCTGCTGCTCCAGAGGCTTCATGGAGGAATTTCCCTTTCTCTTCTTTTTTACACAGCCTGGGGTTCAGCTTTGGTTTTGGCCCTGCCTCTGCATGTAGGTCATCCTCAAGAGTCTGTTCCCCTCCCAGACAGGAGGGGTTTAAAGCAGCAGGTGATTAGGGCTCTCTTGCTCACTCAGGCTGGGGAGAGCAAGGGGTACGGTAGTCATACTTGGAATGCTGGCTGAGACTGCGGTAGCAGAAGCCAGCATGACATTGCAACAGCCTGAGGTGCACTGTGTATTCCCCCAGGGAATTTATCCCTAGATCACGGGACCCTGGCAGTGCCTTGCTGCACAGGATCCCGGGGGGTTGGGGTGGGTAGTGACCTGTGGTTGCACACAGGATTCTTGATGTCATCGGCAGCAGCGTTAGCAGTTCATGCCCATCTCTGGGGTCTGAGCTGATAGTCACGGCTTGTGCCCATTTCTGGAGCTTGCTTAGGTGGTTCCCTGCCTTCTGTGGGCACACAGGGAAGGAAACCACTCTCCTTGTGCACCCCAAAACACCTGCCTCTTTGGCAGGCCCAGACATTTTCCCTGATTCCCTCCCAGCTAGCTGTGGCACACTAGCCCCCTTCAGGATGTCTTTATGCAGCCAACCCCAGTCCTCTCTCCCTGGGGTCTGATCTCCAAAGCCCACGCCTCAGCTTTCAGCCACCACCGGCCCCAATAGGTGAGAAGACAAGCCTCTCGGGCTGGTGAGTGCTGGCCGGCACTGATCCTCTGTGTGGGAATCTCTCCACTTTGCCCTCTGCACCCCTGTTGCTGCACTCTCCTACGTGGCTCCAAAGCTTCCCCCCTCTGCCACCCGCAGTCTCCGACAGTGAAGGGGCTTCCTAGTGTGTGGAAACTTTTCCTCCTTCACAGCTCCTTCCCAGAGGTGCAGATCCTGTCCCTATTCTTTTGTCTCTGTTTTTTCTTTTTTCTTTTGCCCTACCCAGGTATGTGGGGAGTTTCTTGCCTTTTGGGAAGTCTGAGGTTTTCTGCCAGGATTCAGTAGGTGCTCTGTAGGAGTTGTTCCACCTGTAGATGTATTTTTGATGTATTTGTGGGGAGGAAGGTGATCTCCATGTCTTACTCCTCCGCCATCCTGAAGGTCCCTCCTCTAGATGCTTTTTTTTAAAAATGACTTTTTATGCTATAAAATGGGCTGCGTTTGGAAAATATAGATTTCAGGCGATCCTTGTTGAGAGATTTCCAGAAAATAATTCTATAATCAGAAACTCTTTTGAGCAGGGTATTCCAAAAAGTTTTGCTCAGTATTCCTTATCTCTTCTGTGAAATAATCTCAAGGCAATAAGGAAATCCTAGTCAATAAAGTTCAGTTCCTCAGTAGGACGTTAAGATTGGCTGTGCATGGGAAGCAGTCAATTAATACACTTCTTGTTTGCTTTCTGCTTCTTTTGGACAGAAAAACAGAACCAGTGAGAAATGAAATCATTCACTTTCCTTAGTTTTGACATTCTGGAGTTAGATAAGAAGCAGAAGAGCTTTAAGGAAGTTTTACCTCTGGACAGGTACCTGAGGGCAAGCTAAAAATAAATGCATTTAAAAATTGTGAAATGTAGCATACGTACAAAAGAGCACACACTTCATATTTGTAAGACTTAATGAAAAGTTACAAAGTTGAACATTCCTGAACCACATCTAAAGGAAGCCATGCTGACAATCTCAGGGAGCTCCAACTTGCTTTTTTACCTCTCAGGAGATTGTGAGGCTCATAAGAGAATTTAAACTCTCTGGTCTTAATCTGAATGAACATTTCTGCCTGTATTTTTCTGAAGCTTTCCTTCTCATTACTTCAACTATTCTATGAAAACTAGAACCCAGAATTCTCCTCCACTGGTTATTTCTGTATTTGGAAAGCCTAGGGACTATCCTTGACGGTTCTGTTGCAATCAATATTCTTTTCCCTCTATCAGCAGAATCAAGTTGTTATTTTGAAATTAATTTACGTCACTTTTCTTTGCACTATTCACTGAGATCCATCTTGTCACCCGCATTTCAAAATGTAACATCTTGTCAAAGCTGTTTTGCTGCAGGCCTTTTGAAACCAATTTCACAAGTCAAATGACTGGTCTGTATACTAGGATAAAATTTTCTCCAGTCAGCTAAAATGTTGATGTTGTCATTTTTAATGAAGTTGTCCTATAAGAGCAAAACATCCAACTCTGGCAGACTCACATATACATGTACAGGTATAAGACAGGTCTAAATGAATGCATCTTTAAATAAAAATTGGAACTGATTGCATATTTAGATAAGCTAATTTAATAAACCCAAAAAAAAAAAACCCACTGTTTGTGATAGAAATTATATCCCTGTAATTGTTTGCTGTTGTCATGTCTGCCACTTGATAGAATTAGGAGAAAGGCTGCCAGTGGAATGTTAACAGAAAATCAGCGAGTTGTCATCCTAGACAAGAATGGAAACGCAACACTCTCTCCATTCCCATCAATCAGAAGGATAATTCAGTTCCCTTGCATCAGAATCTTTTTTCTACCAGATTATATGGAATCTTTTTAATTGTCAAATTTCTCAAATTAAAGGACAGCTGTTTACTCTCCAGAGAGTAATTATATTCTGATATTCTAATGTATTCTTGAAGATGTAAACCATAGAAAGAAACAAAAAAATCACTGGGAGGTTGGCCTGAGTGGAGAAAAATGTAAATGAAATTTCTTAAGGACTCTTTCATCAAATGAGCTCAATTGAGGCTATTTGCTTCACTCAGTGCAAAGGAAAATTAGGCACTTTAAGTGGTTCATTTGAGGCTTTATTTTTGGACACAGACACAACTGTGTTACATATTTGCCCAGGGATTTAACATTTTACTATATTTTTAGGTAGTGCTTTACTATTTTCAAAGTCCCCAAAGATTATAATCACTGTGTAAAAAAATGAAAAACACTGAATATCATGTGCGACAAAATCAGAAATTCTGTTTCTGGAATTGTGGCAGGTAAAAATCAGCATAATAAACTGAAGTTTGATCTTCTACAGAGCTAATTCTCGATTGTAGATGGTTTGTTACCGAGCTATGAAAATATGATATTTTTCAGTCTTATTTTAATCAGGTAAGGTTATCTACAATGCTCAATAAGGAATTATAATGAAAGATTATTGCTATAAGTCAGAATATGATAGAGTTATTTAAAATAAGTACTATCAGATCAACAATGTGCGATCTGTATGGGATTGAGAAAAATAAATATAGAAAGTAAGATTTTATGTACAATGTCTGTGTCAGAGTAGTGTGGCTAACAGGATCTTAATTCCCCAACCAGAGCTCGAACCCAGTCCCACAGCAGTGAAAGTGCCAAGTCCTAACCACTCACCCACCAGGGAATTCCTGAAAGTATTTTTTAAATGAAGTCCAGCTTACAAATGATTTATTTCATGGATTATGCCTTTGGTATTATATCGAAAAAGACAACACTATACCCCAGGCAATTTAGATTTTCTCATATGCGCTATCACCTAAGTTATCTTCCAGGAGTTTTATAGTTGTGTATTTTACATTTAGGTCTGTGATCTATTTACAGTCAATTTTTATGAACAATGTAAGGTCTGCATCTAAGTTCATTTTTTGGAAGTTTTCCATTTAATCTACCACTATTTGTTGAAGAGACCAACTCTGTTTGCTCTGTTGTCAAAATAAGTTGACTCTGTTTGTAGGAGTCTATTTCTGGGCTCTATAATTTGTTCCATTGATCTTTCACAAATGCCACACCATCTTAATTACTGTCACTTTATAGTAAATCTTGAATTCAGGTAGTGTCAGTCCACCAAATTTCTTTTTCTCCTTCAATGTTTTGTTGCCTATTCTGGACCTTTTACCTCTCTCTATAAACTTTAGAATTGGTATATCATATTCACTTAAAAAACTTGCTGGAATTTTTATTGAGATTGCATTGAATCTACAGATCAAGTTGGGAATAAATGACATCTTGAAAATATTGTCTTACTATTAACATAGAATATTTCTTCATTTATTTAGTTCTTTGTTTTTGTTCATCAAATGTTTATAGTTTTCATCTCTATTTTATTTATTTCCTATCTAATCTTTATTATTTCATTCCTTGCTCTGACTTCAGGCTGTGTTTGTTCTTCTTTTTCTAATTCTTTTAGCTGGTAGGTTAGTTTGCTTGATATTTTTCTTGTTTCTTGAGGAGGCCAGTGTTGCTATGAACTTCCCTCTTAAAACCACTTTTGCTACATCTCAGAGATTTTGGAGTGTTGCGTTTCCATTTTCATTTGTCTCTAGGTATTTTCTGATTTCCTCTTTGATTTCATGGTTGGTCCATTGGTTTAGTAGAATGTTGTTTAGTCACCACATGTTTGTGTTTTTCTCATTTTTTCTTTTTGTAATAGATTTCTAGTTCCATACTGTTTTGGTCAGAAAAAAATGCTTGTTATAATTTCCATCCTCTTAAATTTGTTGAGACTTCTTTTGTGACCTAGTATGTGATCAAACCTGTAGAACATTGAAATGAATGTACATTTGAAATGAATGTGTGCTCTACTTTTTTTTGGATATAATGTCCTGTACATATCACTTAAGTCCAACTGGTCTGTTGTGTCATTTAAGACCACTGTTGCTTAATGATTGTCTTTCAAGATGATCTGTTGATTGATATCATTGTGCTGTTAAAGTCCCCTACTACTGTTCTATTGTTTTCAATTTATGCCCTTATGTCTGTTACTATTTGCTTTATATATTTAGGTACTCCTGTATTGGATGCTTTTATGTTAACAAGTGTAATATCCTCTTCTTGTATTGATCTTTTTATCATTATATAATGCCCTTCTTTGTATAGACTTTGTTTTTAAAGGATCATTTCACAGGGCACAGAATTCTAGGTTGGCGGGTTATTTCTCTCAATATTTCAAATATTTTACTCACCTCTTTTCTTTCTTGCATGCTTTCTGAGGAGAAGTCAGATATAATTCTTATATTTGCTTGTCTATAGGTAAGGTGCTTTTTTTACCCCCATCTGGCATCTTTCAGGATTGTTTATCTTTGTTTTTCTGTAGTTTGAAGATGATATACCTTGTTGTAGTTTGTGGGCATTTTCCTACTTTGTGTTCTCTGAACTTCTTGGATCTTTGGTTTGGTATGTGACATTAATTTGGGAGAAATTCTCAGTGATTATTGATTTAAATATTACTTCTGTTCTTTTCTCTCTTTCTTGTCCTTCTGGTATTCCCATTACATGTACAGTACAACTTTTGTAGTTGTCCCAAGGTCTTTAAATACTATGTTTATTTTTTTTTCAGTCTTTGTTCTCTTTTGTCTTTGGTTTATGAGGATTCTATTCATGTGTGATCTAGTGCAGAAATTTTATATCTCATCTGTGTCCAGTCTACTAATGAACACTTCAAGGGCGTTCTTCATTTCTTTTAGAGGTTTTTATTTTTAAAAAAATCCCTGGCATTTATTTTTTATTCTTTCTTAAGATGTTCATCTCTCTCCTTACATTGTTTATCTTATCTTGCATGCTGTCTGCTTTATCCATTAGAGTCCTTAGCATATCAGTTATAATTGTGTTAAATTCCTGGTCTGATCATCCAACACTGCTGACATGTCTGGTTCTGGTGCTTGTTGCATCTATTCAAATTGCATTTTTGCCTTCTGTTATGCCTTGTAATTTTTTCTTGGTAGATGGAAATGAAGTACCAGGTTAAAGGAATTGCTGTAAAGAAGCTTTTAGTTATGTGGCATTGAAGTCTGAGGGGAAAGGAAAGTTTCTATAGTTAGTTCTGTGATTAAATCTCAGTCTTTTAGTGAGACTATGCCCTTGGAATATGAACTTTAGAAGTGTTTCTCATTTTTTCTCTCCCTTATAAATTGCATAGGATGGCTAGCATGAGATGGAATTTGGTAATTCCCTTGCCCAGGTCACTCAGGCTCTGGCAGTTTAGGCTTTGCTTAATTACTTTTCCTGGAAGGCAGGCCTTGTTAAGAACAGAAAGGTTTCTTGCTCCTCCACTGGCTGGAAGACCAGGGGATTTTTCTCTGATATTTACTGTGGGACCCTGGTAAAGCTCCTGGAGGTAAGTCTCACAGTATGGTGGGGTTCCCTAATAACTGGGTCCCCCTGGAGTTTTTCATTTTCAGATTTGTCTGCCCTGAGCCTCCAGCAATTCTTGAATTACAGTTCATGTTTTCCTAGCTAGGCACAGTCCTTGTGGGGGTTTCTGCTTATGAGTCTGCTCTGGTGAAACTTGATTCCCTTTATTTGCCTATCTCTCCAATCTTGAGAACAGGACTTTGCCCTGTGTCTATGTCTTTCTTATGGATCCCAAAAGATTTATTGATTTTTCAGTTTGTTCACTTTTTTACTTGTTAGGATGTGGCAAAAAAGAAAAAATCCTACAATACAATAAAATTGGACACAAATATGAAAATATCTGATGAAAAATACCTATATCCCTTTGCCAAGAAGAATTGTCTTCCAAACTTTACTAGAATGCTATGTATTATGTTTTATGAAATATTTTTGTAAGTGACCATTTTCTAAGGCCTTATAATTAGAAACCTGGCACAAAATATTACAGAATGGCAAAGAAAGAATACATCATAAGACTAGATTGGGTTGGATTGGGCCTATTCTGCTCATTCATGGCACTAAGAAAAGGAGGCCACTTATTAATGATTATATTGTCATGTGTTTTGCATTAATATTATATCTTATTTATTTTACAAAAGAAAAAAGATTCTATACTCCCTACACAATTTGCTGAGTCTTTGCCAAGGAACTGAATACTCAGTCTAAACTAAAGAGAAAAATGACTTAGGGAGAAAATGTAAGATAATAGGGAAGGTTAATTCATGACTAATTACTGAACTTTTACTAAATCCCTCTATGTCTCAATCACTATATAGGTATTATGGATGCAAATGGAAGAATTAGACTTTGTGGTTCTCTCTTGTCTTCTAGATGTTATCTAAAACTACCCCAGTGATGAATTATTTTCAGTTTGTGCAACTAACATGCTGTATGATGCATCTCTATTGTATTACAAATCTCTTCAGCCTTCTAGGATTAACTTCTTATACCATCCTGGGTGTAAATGTTTTATGATTTTTATCCATTAGCCATGGCAGAGTCTTTTTGTCTGTTTCAGTAGAGCCCTATTATACCACCAGCTGGAAATCTTCACATTTGCCTATTTTTCAACCAGTCGTGCATAATTCTAATCTCCCAGCATCTACCCTATAACCTTGAAGCCGAGTTGGCGATATTTCGTAAGGAACCATGTAGAGAGATTTAATACTAAAGTGACCATGAAAAATGATGCATGCACTACCAATTTAAATGCTGCACTTTATGAGTACAGTTTGAAGGGGAAAATTATACATAGTTACAATGAACTCTGAAACTTCTTGGAAGAAGAAATTATATTGTAAAAAAAACGGTTATTTAAAAGATCATAAAAGGCAGTACATTTATCTGCATTAATGATTGACTAAACACTATGTAAAAATTGACTATGTTGTAGAATTGTATTTAATTTTATCCAGTGTGAATTTGGGTACTACATTTTACTATACTTAATTTCAAGTACTTTATAATAAAGAGAAAAATGTTTTTTGCTATAAGATTCTCAGTGAAGAACTGCATATATTGATATAAAAAAGCAACGTATTCATTTATTCATTCGTGAATTTATCCAATATTATTAAGCAGCACCTCTCCCTCTGAGGAACCCTGCAAATTTTTGTGATTCAAAGATGACTAACACAGGCTTATTTGCTCAATACTTGCTTTCAAAGGGGTTTCATAGAATTGTTATTTCTTTGAAAATAAATGATAATTTCCACTTTTCTTAGAGTTGAAAAGAGCTAAAAAAAACATGGTAATTTTATATTAGTACCACTTATGTGGTGGTACTAATGGAGGTACCTTAATTACCTTAATGGAGGTAACCTTTCCATTACTAGGTCTCCTCATTTGTTTATTCTTTATCAATCAATTTTAGATATCTGAAATATGCCAGGCCCTGTGTTCAGCACAATTTGTATGAATTACTGCATGAAATATTCTTATCAACAAAGGAAATAAATATTTCTTTCTCATTTTCAATTAAAGAAATTATAAAATGAATTAAATTCATTGTGTAAACTTATTCAGGCTAAGAAACATTAGAGCTAGGATTTAGGCCATGGTGATCTAAGGTAAAGCTCAAATTCTTCATTTAGACAACCCTGCTTTCTCTGGTGATATTGGGACTTCTACTTGAGTGTTGTAAGGATTCTTCAGCGACTGAAAAAATGTCTCTAAATTCTCTTGAATTTACAGATGTCTACAAATGTAAAGCATATATTTATAATCTACTTAAGTTTACTGTTTCTCCCAAAAACATTATAAACTTGAATATAAGTTTGTATTCCTTATAAAATTTTTTCTTTGATTTGCTTTGAGATAATTTCATGTATATGGCTCTATGAATCAGTTACACAAATAATGAAAAAATATAAATATACATAAATGCAAATTTGGCAAATGAAATCATATGATACTCAAAGAAAAATGTTTTAATTTTCCCCTCTTATTTAAAATGATAAGAAAAGAGAGGAAAAGGAAGTAACAGATATTTTAAAACATTAAAAACTGCAGGACTTCCCTGGTGGTGCAGTGGTTAAGAATCTGCCTGCCAATGCAGGGGAACCGGTTCAAGCCCTGGTCTGGGAAGATCTCACATGCTGCAGAGCAGCTAAGCCCATGTGCCACAACTACTGAAGCCTGCGCGCCTAGAGCCCATGCTCCACAACAAGAAAAGCCACTGCAATGAGAAGCCCGTGCACTGCAATGAAGAGTAACCCCCGCTTGCTGCAACTAGAGAAAGCCCACACGCAACAATGAAGACCCAACACAGCCAAAAATAAATAAATAAAATTTTAAAACTGCAATATTTATTTTATTTCAGTTCCAAATCATTGATTACACACAATGTCAAAATAAATTTGTCAAGTCAGTATTAACTTTCTTTTATTTGAGACTGTCCATTTCCCTTTCTGTTTTGTGAGCTCTAGAATTCACTATTGGTAATTATCCTCTTTCAGCACTTTCTTCTGGCCTCCATGGTTTCAAATGGGAAATCATTGGTTATTTGAACTGGTATTCCTATTAAAGGGAATAAATAACTTCTCTCTGACTGCTTCCAATTTATCTTTTTATTTTTTTCTTTTAAAAGTTGACTTTTGATGTATCCTGAAGTGGATTTCTTTGGGATTATACTGTTTGGGTTCACTCAGCTGCTTGGATCTATAGGTTTGTGTCTTTTCCCAAATTTGGGAAGTTTCAGACATTATCTCTTCAAATACTCTTTCAGCCCCACTCCCTTTTTCCTCTTGTCTGAGACTCCAGTGATACAAATGTCAGACATTCTGTAATGATCCATGATATCTAAGGCTTTTGTTCTTTTACTCTATTTTCTGTCTGTTTAGATTTGCCGAATTTTGTTCTTCCCTTAAGTTCACTAATCCTCTCTTCTGATATTTGCACTCTAGCCCATCCAACGTGTGTTGCTTTTTCTGCTATTGTATTTTTCACTTCTATAATTATCATTTGTGTCTTTTTTATGACACATTGCTAAGATTTTCCATCATTCTCATTTGTTTCAAGAAAATATGTATTTGATTGCTGGAGTATTCATATGATAGCTGCTTTAAATTCTTTGTCAGATAATTCTACCTTCAGATATATCTCAATATTGGCATCAGTTGAATGTCTTTTCTGATTTAAGCTGTGCTGTTTTCATTCTTGGTATGACAGGTGATTGTAACCCAAACATTTTGTCTATTATGTTAGGAGATTCTGGGTCCTATTTAAATAAATATAAATATATATATATATATATATATATATATTTTTTTTTTTTTTTAAGCAGTCAGTTACCCTGCTGAGGTTCAGCACTTGGGTCTTAGCTTACTTTTCTGGGCTGTGGTTCCAAGGATAGTTTAATTTTTGGAGACTTTGTGGTATTCTAGTCTGATTAGTTTATCTTGTACCTCTGGGGCCCCCAGATGTGGCCTGAGGGGACAGAAAATGTTTCTCCAGGCCAGGGGCTGTCTGATGTTTCTGTGTGTAGTGTGTGTTGAGATCTCTCTTATCAGTGCCCTACATCCTGCCAGATGTCTCTGAGCAATCAGGAGAGTCTTGTCCTGCAGGAATAAAATGGCTTCCCACACTAAGACTGTAACTGGATTCTGCCTGCTTGCCTCCTGAAAAAGGAAGGACATTGAGATGATAGAAAACAGGTTGCCTGGACCAGTTTGCTTAGTGTAGTTTGGTCTCTCCTGCCAGCTCTGCCTGCTATGGTCCATATCTCTCAGTGTCTCTTACATTTTTACTAGGTTTATGGTATTGCTTAGTGAGGAGAAGCAAGGAGATATAGGCCTACACCATCTTGTTTGAAATGGAATCCAACATTAATTTTCCTCCTCATCAGAGATATAAATTCAGGAACACATGTCATGTAACAATTATTAAACTTCTTTCTATGTATTTTAAGAGTATTGTTATTGTTGTCATTTTACTGAGGATAAATGTTCATACAAAATAAATACAACATCTACACATTTCTTGATGTTGTACCAATTCTCTTTCTGCAATGTATTATTTTTAGCCTTGCTCAATTTAGGAAACTCTAGCCCCGACTTTGAATAAATTACATAATAAAACAGAATAGTTGTAAGGATTAAATGAGTTAACTTATGTTAAAAACCTGGAACCTTACCTAACAGAGACTCTATCTGTCTGTCTGTCTATCTATCTATCTATCTATCCATCTATCTATCTAAGTATTAAAAAACACTTTATTGAGATATGATTGACAACAAAAAAGCTGTACATTTTGAATGTATACAATTTGATGTTTAAAGTATACACACACAAAACCATCACCACAATCAGTGCCATAAACATATCTAGCGTTTCCAAAAGTTTCCTGTATTTATTTACTTGGTGAGAATGTTTAACCTAATACCTACATTCTAGGCAAATTTTTAAGTACTAAATCCAGTGTTATTAACTATAGGTTGTATGTTATACAGTAGATTTCTAGGACTAATTCATCTTTCTTAACTCATACATTATACCCTTTGACTAACACCTCCCATTTCCCCTTCTCCCCCAATCCTTGTAACCACCATTTTGCTCTGCTTTTACGAGTTTTACTATTTTAGAATTCTCATATAAGTGAGATTCGCTAGTATTTGTCCTTAAGTGTCTGGCTTATTTCAGTTGGCATGTCCTCCAAGTTCACCCCTGTTGTTGCAAATGGTGGGATTTACTTCATTTTAAAAGCTCAATAATATTCCATTGCAAGTAAGTACAATATTTTCTTTGTTCACTTATCTGTCGTTGGGCATTTCAGTTGCTTCCATACCTTGGCTAATGTGAATAGTGTTGCAGCAAACATGGGAATGCAGATATCTCTTCGAGGTTTGGATTTTGTTTCCTTTGGATATATACCCAAAAGTGTGATTACTAGATCATAATTCTTTGTTTAATTTTATATTGCCCCAAATAAGACAGTCTTAGAATGGACAGTGGGTAAACATCTATTGCCTGCGGAGAAATTTACTGGGAGAAAAGAAAGAAACTCAGTTTTTACCTTCTTTGATCTATCAGCAACATTTGAAATTTTTGAGCATCGTTTTTGCCTTGAAATGCTTTCTACACTTGGCTACCAGCATACCACACTCCCTTTATTCTATTTTCTTTACCATCGTCCACTCGTCAGGATCCTTTGCTGGTTCCTTCTAATTTCCCTCATTTGACTATTCCTATGACTTCTCCCTGCCTTCCTTTTAAACTCCATTTCACTTTGCTGGTAATTTCATTCAAAATCCAGGCTTTAAATAGTGTGTATTTCTACGTGTCTGAAAATTATACCTTTATTCCAGAGCTCTTCTTTGTATTCCTGACTTGCATTTCTTATTGAATACCAAATATCTCCTTTTAAATGTCATATGTGTAACTCATAAAATACTGCGTTTATGAACTTTTTCCAAAATTTGTTCTTTCCAAAATCATTTCTGTCTAATTTAGTGGGAACTCAAATATTCTTTTTTTTTAACATCTTTATTGGAGTATAATTGCTTTACAATGGTGTGTTAGTTTCTGCTTTATAACAAAGTGAATCAGTTATACATATGTTCCCATATCTCTTCCCTCTTGCATCTCCCTCCCTCCCACCTTCCCTATCCCACCCCTCTAGGTGGTCACAAAGCACCGAGCTGATCTCCCTGTGCTATGTGGCTGCTTCCCACTAGCTATCTATTATATGTTTGGTAGTGTATATATGCCTATGCCACTCTCTCACTTTGTCCCAGCTTACCCTTCCCCCTCCCCATGTCCTCAAGTCCATTCTCTAGTAGGTCTGCATCCTTATTCCCATCCTGCCTCTAGGTTCTTCATAACATTTTTTTTTAAGACCCATATATATGTGTTAACATACGGTATTTGTTTTTCTCTTTTTGACTGACTTCACTCTGAATGGCAGACTCTAGGTCCATCCACCTGTCTACAAATAACTCAATTTCATTTCTTTTTATGGCTGAGTAATATTCCACTGTATATATATGTGCCACATCTTCTTTATCCATTCATCTGTCAATGGACACTTAGGTTGCTTCCATTTCCTGGTTATTGTAAATAGAGCTGCAATGAATATTTTGGTACATGACTCTATTTGAATTATGGTTTTCTCAGGGTATATGCCCAGTAGTGGGATTGCTGTGTTATATGGTAGTTCTATTTGTAATTTTTTAAGGAACCTCCATACTGTTCTCCACAGTGGCTGTATCAATTTTTATTAGCAGTGCAAGAGAGTTCCCTTTTCTGCACACCCTCTCCAGCATTTATTGTTTCTAGATTTTTTGATGATGGCCATTCTGACTGGTGTGACATGATATCTCATTGTAGTTTTGATTTGCATTTCTCTAATGATGTTGAGCATTCTTTCATGTGTTTTTTGGCAATCTGTATATCTTCTTTGGAGAATGTCTATTTAGGTCTTCTGCCCATTTTTGGATTGGGTTGTTTGTTTTTTTGTTATTCAGCTGCCTGAGCTGCTTGTAAATTTTGGAGATTAATCCTTTGTCAGTTGCTTCATTTGCAAATATTTTCTCCCATTCTGAGGGTTGTCTTTTCGTCTTATTTATGGTTTCCTTTGCTGTACAAAAGCTTTGAAGTTTCATTAGGTCCCATTTGTTTATTTTTGTTTTTATTTCCATTTCTCTTGGAGGTGGGTCAAAAACGATCTTGCTGTGATTTATGTCATAGAGTGTTCTGCCTATGTTTTCCTTTAAGAGTTTGATAGTTTCTGGCCTTACATTTAGGTCTTTAATACATTTTGAGCTTATTTTTGTGTATGGTGTTAGGGAGTGTTCTAATCTCATACTTTTACATGTACCTGTCCAGTTTTCCCAGCACCACTTATTGAAGAGGCTGTCTTTTCTTCATTGTATATTCTTGCCTCCTTTATCAAAGATAAGGTGACCAAATGTGCATGGGTTTATCTCTGGGTTTTCTATCCTCTTCCATTCATCTATTGTTGTGTTTTTGTGCCACTACCATACTGTCTTGATTACTGTAGTTTTGTAGTATAGTCTGAAGTCAGGGAGCCTGATTCCTCCAACTCCATTTTTCGTTCTCAAGACTGCTTTGGCTATTCGGGGTCCTTTGTATTTCCATACAAACTGTGAAATTTTTTGTTCTAGTTCTGTGAAAAATGCCATTGGTAGTTTGATAGGGATTGCATTGAATTTGTAGACTGCTTTGGGTAGTAGAGTCATTTTCACAATGTTGATTCCTTCAATCCAAGAACATGGTATATCTCTCCATCTATTTGTATCATTGTTAATTTCATTCACCAGTGTCTTATAATTTTATGAATACAGGTCTTTTGTCCCCTTAGGTAGGTTTATTCCTAGACATTTTATTCTTTTTTTTGCAATGGTAAATGGGAGTGTTTTCTTAATTTCATTTTCAGATTTTTCATCATTAGTGTATAGGAATACCAGAGTTTTCTGTGCATTATTTTTTTATCCTGATACTTTACCAAATTCATTGATTAGCTCTAGTAGTTTTCTGGTAGCATCTTGGGATTCTCTATGTATAGTATCATGTCATCTGCAAACAGTGACAGCTTTATTTCTTCTTTTCCAATTTGGATTCATTTTATTTCTTTTTCTTCTCTAATTGCTATGGCTAAAACTTCCAAAACTATGTTGAATAAGAGTGGTGAGAGTGGGAAACCTTGTCTTGTTCCTGAATTTAGTAGAAATGCTTTCAGTTTTTCACCATTGAGCATGATGTTGGCTGTGTGTTTGTCATATATGGCCTTTATTATGTTGAGGAAAGTTCTCTCTGTGCCTACTTTCTGCAGGGTTTTTATCATAAATGGGTGTTGAATTTTGTCGAAAGCTTTCTCTGCATCTATTGAGGTGATCATATGGTTTTTCTCCTTCAATTTATTAATATGGTGTATCACGTTGATTGATTTGCGTATATTGAAGAATCCTTGCAATCCTGGGATAAACCCCACTTGATCATGGTGTATCATCCTTTTAATGTGCGGTTGGATTCTGTTTGCTAGTATTTTGTTAAGGATTTTTGCATCTATGTTCATCAGTGATATTGGCCTCTAGTTTTCTTTCTTTGTGACATCTTTGTCTGGTTTTGGTATCAGGGCGATGGTGACCGCATAGAATGAGTTTGGGAGTGTTCCTCGCTCTGCTATATTTTTGAAAAGTTTGAGAAGGATAGGTGTTATCTCTTCTCTAAATGTTTGATAGAATTTGCCTGTGAAGCTGTCTGGTCCTAGGCTTTTGATTGTTGGAAGATTTTTAATCACAGTCTCAATTTCAGTGCTTGTGATTGGTCTGTTCATATTTTCTATTTCTTCCTGGTTCAGTCTTGGCAGCTTGTGCATTTCTAAGAATTTGTCCATTTCTTCAAGGTTGCCCATTTTATTGGCGTAGAGTTGCTTGTAATAATCTCTCAGGATCTTTTGTATTTCTGCAGTGTCAGTGTTACTTCTCCTTTTTCATTTCTAATTCTATTGATTTGAGTCTTCTCCCTTTTTTTATTGATTAGTCTGGCTAACGGTTTATCAATTTTGTTTATCTTCTCAAAGAACCAGCTTTTAGTTTTATTGATCTTTGCTATCATTTCCTTCATTTATTTTTCATTTGTTTCTGATCATATCTTTATGATTTCTTTCCTTCTGCTAACTTTGGGGTTTTTTTTGTTCTTCTTTTTCTAATTGCTTTAGGTGAAAAGTTAGGTTGTTTATTTGGGATGTATATTGTTTCTTAAGGTAGGATTGTATTTCTATAAACTTCCCTCGTAGAACTGCTTTTACTGCATCCCATAGGTTTTGCGTCATGGTATCTCCACTGTCATTTGTTTCTAGGCATTTTTGATTTCCTCTTTGATTTCTTCAGTGATCATTTCGTTATTAAGTAGTGTATTGTTTAGCCTCCATGTGTTTTTTGGGGGGTTTTCTTTGTGTGTTTTTTTTTTCGGTACACAGGCCTCTCACTGTTGTGGCCTCTCCCGTAACAGAGCACAGGCTCTGGACGTGCAGGCCTGGCAGCCACGGCTCACGGGCCCAGCTGCTCCACAGCACATGGGATCCACCCGGACTGGGGCACAAACCCACATCCTCTGCATTGGCAGGCAGACTCTCAACCACTGCACCACCAGGGAAGCCCCCATGTGTTTGTATTTTTTACAGATCTTTTCCTGTAATTGATATGTGGTCTCATAGCGTTGTGGTCAGAAAAGATACTTGATACAATTTCAATATTCTTAAATTTACCAAGGCTTGATTTGTGACCCAAGATATGATCTATCCTGGAGAATGTTCCATGAATACTTCAAAAAAATATGTGTTCTGTTTTTTTTGGATGGAATGTCCTATACATATCAATTAAGTCCATCTTGTTTAATGTATCATTTAAAGCTTGTGTTTCCTTATTTATTTTCATTTTGGATGATCTGTCCATTGGTGAAAGTGGGGTGTTAAAGTCCCCTACTATGAATGTGTTACTGTCGATTTCCCCTTTTATGGCTGTTAGTATTTGCCTTATGTATTGAGGTGCCTCTATGTTGGGTGCATAAGTATTTACAATTGTTTTATCTTCTTCTTGGATTGATCCCTTGATCATTATGTAGTGTCCTTCTTTGTCTCTTGTAATAGTCTTTATTTTAAAGAGACTTGCTACTCCAACTTTCTTTTGATTTCCATTTGCATGGAATATCTTTTTCCATCCCCTCACTTTCAGTCTGTATGTTTCCCTAGGTCTGAAGTGGGTCTCTTGTAGACAGCATATATACGGGTCTTCTTTTTGTATCCATTCATCCAGGGTGTGTCTTGATGGGAGCATTTAATCCATTTACATTTAAGGTAATTATCAATATGTATGTTCCTATTCCCATTTTCTTAATTGTTTTGTGTTTGTTATTGTAGGTCTTTTCCTTCTCTTGTGTTTCTTGCCTAGAGAAGTTCCTTTAGCATTTGTTGTAAAGCTGGTTTGGTGGTGCTGAACTCTCTCAGCTTTTGCTTGTCTGTAAAAGTTTTAATTTCTCCATAAAATGTGAATGAGATCCTTGCTGGGTAGAGGAATCTTGGTTGTAGGTTTTTCTCCTTCATCACTTTAAATATGTCCTGCCACTCCCTGCTGGCTTGCACAGTTTCTGCTGAAAGATCAGCTGTTAACCTTATAGGGATTCCCTTGTGTGTTATTTGTTGTTTTTCCCTTGCTGCTTTTAATATGTTTTCTTTGTATTTAATTTTTGACAGTTTGATTAATATGTGTCTTGGCATGTTTCTCCTTGGATTTATCCTGTATAGGACGCTCTGTGTTTCCTGGACTCGATTAACTATTTCTCTTCCCATGTTAGGGAAGTTTTCAACTATAATCTCTTCAAATATTTTCTCAGTCCCTTTCTCTTTCTCTTCTTCTTCTGGGACCCCTATAATTCGAATGTTGGTACATTTAATGTTGTCCCAGAGCTCTCTGAGACTGTCCTCAGTTCTTTTCATTCTTTTTTCTTTATTCTTCTCTGCAGTAGTTATTTCCACTATTTTATCTTCCAGGTCCCTTATCCGTTCTTCTGCCTCAGTTATTCTGCTACTCTGATCCCATCTAGAGTATTTTTAATTTCATTTATTGTGTTGTTCGTCGTTGCTTGTTTCCAGTTTAGTTCTTCTAGGTCCTTATTAAATGTTTCTTGCATTTTGTCTATTCTATTTCCAAGATTTTGGATCATCTTTATTATCATTATTCTGAATTTTTTTCAGGTAGACTGCCTATTTCCTTTCCATTTGTTAGGTGTGGTGAGTTTTTATATTGCTCCTTCATCTGCTGTGTTTTTCTGTCTTCTCATTTTGCTTATCTTATTGTGTTTGGGGTCTCCTTTTTGCAGGCTGCCGGTTTGTAGTTCCCGTTGTTTTTGGTGTCTGTCCCCAGTGGCTAAAGTTGGTTCAGTGGGTTGTGTAGGCTTCCTGGTGGAGGGGACTCATTCCTGTGTTCTGGTGGATAAGGCTGGATCTTGTCTTTCTGGTGGGCAGGTCCACATCTGGTAGTATGTCTTGGGGGTCGGTGGCCTTATTATGATTTTAGGCAGCCTCTCTGCTAATGGGTAGGGTTGTGTTCCTGTCTTGCTAGTTGTTTGGCATAGGGTGTCCAGCACTGTAGCTTGCTGGTTGTTGAGTGAAGCTGGGTGTTGGTGTTGAGGTGGAGATCTCTGGGAGATATTCACCATTTGATTTCATGTGGAGCTGGGAGGTCTCTTGTGGACCAGTGTCCTGAAGTTGGCTCTCCCACCTCAGAGGCACAGCACTGACTCCTGGCTGGAGCACCAAGGGCCTTTCTTCCACATAGCTCAGAATAAAAGGGAGAAAATGTAGAAAGAAAGAAAGAGGATAAAATAAAATTATTAAAATAAAAAATAATTATTAAGAAAAAAAATTTTTTTAAGTAAAAACAAAAAAAACAGAAACAACAACAAAAACATGGACAGACAGAACCCTAGAACAAATGGTGAAAGCAAAGCTATACAGACAAAATCTCACACAGAAGCATACATATACACACTCACAAAAGGAGAAAAAGGGGAAAAAATAATATATCTTGCTCTCAAAATCCACCTCCTCAATTTGGGATGATTTGTTGTCTATTCAGGTATTCCACCGATGCAGGGTACATCAAATTGATTGTGAGATTTAATCTGCTGCTTCTGAGGCTGCTGGGAGAGATTTCCCTTTCTCTTCTTTGTTTGCACAGCTCACGGGGTTCAGCTTTGGATTTGGCCCCGCCTCTGCGTGTCGGTTGCTTGAGGGCATCTGTTCTTCTCTCAGACAGGACAGGGTTAAAGGAGCAGCTGCTTCGGGGGCTCTGGCTCACTCAGACCGGGGGAGGGAGGGGTACTAATGCGGGGTGAGCCTGCGGTGGCAGAGGCCAGCGTGAAGTTGCACTAGCCTGAGGCGCGCCATGCGTTCTCCCGGGGAAGTTGTCCCTGGATCACGGGACCCTGGCAGTGGCGGGCTGCACAGGCTCCCCTGAGGGGAGGTGTGGGTAGTGACCTATGCTTGCAGACAGGCTTCTTGGTGGCTGCAGCAGCAGCCTTAGCGTCTCATGCCCGTCTCTGGGGTCTGTGCTGTTAGCCGCGGCTCGCGCCTGTCTCTGGAGCTGCTTTAAGCAGCGCTTTTAATCCCCTCTCCTCGTGCACCAGGAAACAAAGAAGGAAGAAAAAGTCTCTTGCCTCTTCGGCAGGTCCAGACTTTTCCCAGGATTCCCTCCTGGCTAGCCATGGTGCACTAACCCCTTCAGGCTGTGTTCACGCTGCCAACCCCAGTCCTCTCCCTGGGATCCGACCTCCGAAGCCCAAGCCTCAGCTCCCAGCCCCGCCCACCCCGGCAGGTGAGCAGACAAGCCTCTTGGGCTGGTGAGTGCTGGTTGGCACCAATCCTCAGCACGGGAATCTCTCCACTTTGTCTGCTGCACCCCTGTGGCTGCGTTCTCCTCCGTGGCTCTAAAGCTTCCCCCCTCCGCCACCCACAGTCTCCACCAGTTAAGGGGCTTCCTAGTGTGTGGAAACCTTTTCTTCACAGCTCCCTCCCGCTGGTGCAGGTCCCATCCCTATTCTTTTGTCTCTGTTTATTCTTTTTTCTTTTGCTCTACCCAGGTACGTGGGGAGTTTCTTGCCTTTTGGGAGGTCTGAGGTCTTCTGCCAGCGTTCAGTGGGTGTACTGTAGGAGTTGTTCCACGTGTACATGTATTTCTGATGTATCTGTGGGGAGGAAGGTGATCTCTGCGTCTCACTCTTCCTCCATCTTCCCCCTCTCCATCTTATATTCTTAATACTCAGGGGATCAAGTGGGCAAAAAATAAATAAATAAAATCTGCATCACTTCCTTTCTCTCTCTCACTCTCCTCACTTATTAGTCTCCAAATTCTAGAAGATTTAATCTATATCCAGAGTCCTCATCACTAACACTGCCACTGTCATAGTCCAATCCACTATCTATCTCCTGGATTGTTACGGTAGACTAACCTCCAGTTCTTTCCACAGCACAACAATTTTCAACGTAATAGATAAATCACTTCTCTGCTCTAAACTAACAGCTTTCATCACACTAAACATACACCAAAGTCATTACAATGGCTCCAACTCTTTTTATGGTGTTTGCCACCCCACCATTTCACCTCTTCTCACTCTCCCTGTCAGTTACTCTGATCTTTTCAAAATGATCTCTATGTTCTCCTTCAAGCTCAGCAGGCCGACCCCCCAACACAATGTAACTGGTACTTACGCTTCACGGGATGCTACTTGCTCTGACATTTCACGTCTCCCTCCTTCACCTCCTCTTTGCTCTATTGTCTTGCTAGACCTTTGCTAAGTGTCCTATTTAGTGTCCTAATTGTTCTGCATGCATGTTCTCTTCTTTATGATTCTCTGTGCCACTTTTTACTATAACAAAAGAGCATATATTTAATTTGTTTATGAGCTTATTAACTGTCTTCTGATATGAAAATCCAAGTTCCACAAAGGTGATCATGTTTGTCTTTTTCTTCATTCCCTAGTACTTAGACTATGTGTAGCAAATACTCAATAAATATCTGTTGAATGTATGAAATGTTTAGAGCTTTCCAATATATAAATAATATTATATGTTGTCATACTCTAATAAGATATCTGATTACTCTTTATTTCTTTAATATTTTTCCATAGTTACCTGTAGTTTTTGGGTTCATGTCAAATTTCAGAATGCTCAAGACCATTCATTTCTGATTCCTACCTAGTCACTTGACTCCACTTACTATCTCTACACATACAGAGAATTACTTGCAATTTTCTCCAACTAGATCCTGTTATTTCACACTTTCTTTGCATTATTACATATACTATACATATATATTACATATATTTCCACCCCTTTGGGGAGGATAGCTAATCCCTCTTTTGTTTTTAATAATAATTATAAAATATTTAATATATAAAATAATAATTAGGATATATGACATGTTTAAAGGAGATTAATAAAATGAATTTCCAGTTATACACCACTCAGGTTAAGAAATAGACTATTTCCCTTAGCTTGCAAGCCCTTCTTGGTCCCTCTCAGATCACATCCATTCTATTCCCTGCTTCACCCCTTCTCAGTGATAAAATAATCCTTAATTCTTTGTTAAGCACTCTCTTGCTCTATGTTTAAATAGTTTTTCCAAATAGGTATTTAAGCTTAAGTAATGTATATTTTAGATTTTCTTGTTTTAAAACTTTTAAAATATGAAACTGCATGATCTACCTGGGAGCTCTTTGAATGTGAGGGAGAAATGGATATAGATCAAGAGAAAGGAAAAACAAGGAGTGTGCTAAAAGTGGTATGATACGATAGGATAAGCCTAAAGGAATATGGTCATTTACAAAGGAAAGGAAACAGAATAATCTGAAAATGCTAATGGAGAATGGTCAAGACAACTCTGAGCCAGTAACCATCCCCTTCTTACAACAGGTTTTGCAGCTGGCTCCTCTTTTCCTCCTAGTCATTTAGTCAAGATAATCTTTCTGAGCTTGGATTTAGCTTCATTCCGTCTTCCCTGTTTCCTGTTTCTGACCTTTGATTCTAGATTCCATTCTTGTCCTCTTTCTCTTTGTACATAATAGTTTGGATGTTCCGTTGTTTTTCATGCTTACCCTGGGGCATGGACAGCTGTCACACTTTCTCCGTGCTCAAGTTTATTGTGTTAATCTCACCCATTTCTAACCAAACTATCCAAAACCTTCAGTCTGTGCCAGAATCCCAAACATTTCCAATTACCCTGTAAAAGAGGGTGAGCTACACTATGCAAACATACATCCTCAGTCTTCTCAAACTGAGTTACAGTAAGAAATGATTATAATTTTGACTGACATATTTATCTTTGTTTCAAGATTGCAAACTAACAACCTCCTCCCACCACTACCTGACCACCACCACCAATACTCGTTCATTGTTTGGCTTGTAGTTGCTTCTCAATAAATGCTTACTACATGTATAAAGGAATAAATGAATGAATGCCAGTTGCAAAATATTACAACTCAAACAGATGTAGAGTAACTGTTCAGAGTTGAAGTTGCATTCCTAGATTCACATCACAGATCCTTTGCTTTCTGGCTCCGTGATCTTGGACAAGTTACTTATTTTTCCTGAATCCACTCATCTGTAAAATGAGAGATAATAACAGACCTACCTCACTGAATTGTTATAAAAATTGAAGAGTACAGTGCCTGGCACAAAGTTAGTAAAAAAATATATATGTGTCTGTGTTTTCTTTATTTATCTATGTATCTATTTTTAAATTATTTATTTATTATAAGAAGCTATTACATGGAATGGAATACAAGGAAATCTGCCGGGGGATTTATTTTTAAATGTCACCTTTTAAAAACTAATTTGCTTGCATTCATTTCTTTTCCTTGAGTGCAAAAATATGTTTCATCTATCTGGATTCTTAACATACCTCTGCCAAATTAATTAGAAGAGATGAACCCTTCACTACATTAATAATAGCAAGTCACACTATAGAAATTTGAACGACCTTATTATTGCCTTACCTTTTTTCCTTGAAATAAGCAGCAGAGTGTCTATTATACACAGAAAGAGTTTCCTTTGAAACATAACTGTGGAAGAATTTTCCTATTTTGTATTTGCAAGAGATGTCTATTTCCTTCCTGAACACCACTTTTTCATTTGGCAGCCAGAAAAAGCTTACTGCAGTACTATATTTAAGCTTTTGGTCTGGTTCTGCATAATCTAATTTTTATACACTCTGCATAAATTGTAGTCACTTTATCAATGTCTTATTATTTTTTCTCTTAACAATGCAATGACAGTGATTGATTTCTAAAGACTGGTAAACAAAAACCTTACCTTGGAAGTGATTAAAACTGAGCTGCATACTGTGTGAGGGCTAACAAATTTATACACATGCTAATACACCACACACACTCTATGAATAGAGTAATATACATGACTAAATATTCCTATAAAAAGAAAACAAGATAATGTACTCCACTACATTTTGATAAATATATTCCCTACACCTGGTTATATTTTAACTGTTATAGATGTTAGTGGCCATATATGAGAATGTTAAAGAATTCTAAAGTAAGGATTTTAATATAAAATGAAGTAGAAAGAATTTACTCTTTAGAGTGTTATTATAAAATGCTTATTTATTTTCCATTCTATGTTTTACTAAATCTACCTCTGTAATAAAATCAGAGTTGGACTATTTTGTCACAGGCAAATCAAGTCCTGAACAATATTGACAATTTCTTTACCTTGTCGAAAGATATTTTTCTTAGTCATTTTTGTGTTTTATAAATAGCTCTTAATTAGACCTTTGAAATCAGCAGTGAAAACCAAACAGCATTTTTTTCCCTATCTGATGGGTTTTTGTATATGAATCTAACTCATCATATATTAAATAACAAAACAAGAGCATTCTGAGATTCCTTTATAGCCAGGAGATGTGTACTGATAAAACTAAGAGAAAAGAGGTACTGTGCAGAAGGGGATTCATTTTCAGTTTAAACTCTATGCAATGAGGAATAAAGAGGAGAGAGAGAGAGAGAGGGAAAGAGAGAAGCTGCTCTACTGAAGACCAAGAACTTTATAAATGACAAGTTATAGCCAAAATGAATTTTATATACAGACACTGAAAATAATTCCAAATCTTCTCCAGGACGTCAAATTAAAACTAGGTAGGAAATCTAAATTTTGAACAAAATATTGCAAAATACTTAAGAAGTTGGAAGATGGAATTTTAGGGCCAATGATAAATATATTAAATCCTACCTAACAGTAATAACATTAAATGTAAATGGATTAAACACTCCAATTAAAACACAAAGATAATCAAAATGGATTAAATTACATGATCTGAGTATGTGCAGTCCACAAGAAACACATTTGGACTAAAAAACACAATAGCTTGGAAAAAATGAATATAAAAAATAAACATTGGAAAGAGTGGTTCTACATATATCAGGTAAAATAGACTATAAAACATAAAAATGTTACGAGAGACAAAGGAGAACATTTAGTAATAGTAAAAGGGTCAATTTATCAAAAAATAATTTTAAACATATGTGCACTGATAAACAGAGCTGTCAAATAAAGTAAAAGCTGTTGGAATTGAAGAGCGAAAGATACTATTCAACAATAATAGTTGGAAAAGTCAGTATTCTAATTTCAAAAATGGTTAGAACAAGTAAACAGAAGATCAACAAGGAAATAGAAGACTTGAACAACATTGCAAACTAAGTAAACATAGCTAACATATGTAGAACATGCCACCCACCCAACAAGAGCAGAAGGCACATTTTTCTCAAGTGTGCATGGAACACAGGCCAAGATAGACCATATGTTAGTTCACAAAGATACATGTCAATAAATGTAAAAAGACTGAAATTATACAAAGTATGTTCTTCAACCACAATAAAATGAAACTAAAACTCAATAACAAAAGGAAATGTGTAAATTTACAGATATTCAAAAATTAAACACCATCCAAAATAAGAAATGGATCAAAGAAGAAATCATAATGGACATTGGAAAGATAATTTAACATGAGTGAACACTATAAAAAAAAACACCAAAATTTATGAGATGTAGTGAAAGAAGTCCTTGGAGGGAAACCCATAGCTTTAAATGACAATTGTTAAAAAAAGGTCTCTAATAAATTAATAACCTAAACTTTTACCTTAAGAAAATAAAAAATAAAGCAATAATGAAACATTTCTAGAAAATCCATAATGCATTTGGAAAGAATCTCCACTACAACAATAATAAAACAACCAATAAATTGAATTACCTAGAATCAGAATTTAATACCTAGCTGTAATATTTAAAATTTTTTCCCCAGGATCTAGTTTATAAACTTGGGTAGGTATAAAATGACTCAGATTCTTACACAAAAAGGAAACTATTTTAAATAGAAAAATGGTAAAACAAATTACTATTTCAGTTATGGAAATTTGTTAGATATTAAGAGGAAAAGGCTAAAGAAATTTTGCAAAAAATTAAAGGTCTTTTATTAAGCCAACACATGGTGATAAAATATCTTCATAACAATAACTAATATTAATTATGTGAGATGAGACATTGCTCAATTAATACTTCAGATAACTCTTATCTCTAAAGGCCTTCAAATTTACAACAATAAATTGTCATTCTACAGCCTAAAATATTCAAATTTGTGGGGTTTTTAATATTTGTCAAGAAGAATCTTACTTAAATATATAAATTTTGTTTCTATCACCATTTACATTTCTCCAAAATTTCAGGTTAAAGTATGAAATTAGGAATATTTTAAGAGAAGAACTTAATGTTTCTTTTAATTAATCATATAACTGTATGATACAGATTAAAAATACTCATGTGTTGTTTTCTTAAGCAGATTCTATGGAAAATATTATGGATACTGTTGTTAGTATCATTCAGTATTTATGTACAAAGACTATGGATCATTGCGAGCTTATGGAACTGCTTAAAGAAATAGAAGACAATTAATTTAACAATTTAGTGTTCTTTGCCATATGCATCATTTATGTTCTGGAAATGTATTACTGTACTCTTAATGTCTGTTTAAGTTTACCTTGAAAGAAAAGGAATGCATGTAAGGGAATATTCAGTAATCAAAGGAAAAAAAATTGGCAGTGTAATTTACTTTTGCTCCATGTCTTCATCCTGTTTATGAATGAGCTAAATATAAAACTATAGCAATGGAAAAGGCTTACGTGATGTAACTTTAAAAATTTAAGTTGAAATTAAAGATGTTATAAGGCAAAAATATAAAAATTACACATTTATAGTGAATCAGTATCAACAGTATTATTTAAGTTGGCTTCAAAAACTAAAAGAAAAATTTGAAGAACATATTGATATTTAAAGTTGCTTTTTAATTTATTGAAGACTTTTGAATTTGATGTTAATAAAAATAGTTGACAAACATGATGGTAAATTTTATTATCTTGGACAAATATAACTCTGAAAATTTGAAATTCAAATGTAGATGTAATTATTTAAAAAATAACTTTTAGTATTCAATTCAATTATTAAATAGCCATTGAAAATTTTGTGTACAAAGTGTGATGTGTTATAAGTGTAAAATGCATGTCAGATTTCAAAAATGTATCCCTATAAAAATATTTAAAAATCATTATTTTATACATGTAGAAATGATATTATTTTGGACTATTGGATTGAATAAAACATGTTAATATTAATTTAATATTTTTCTTTTCAGTTTTTTTAATATAGCAACTAGAGAATTTAATATTTCAAATGTGCCCTGCAATATATTGGACAGCACTGGTGCATGAGATGCATTTTCTTTCTTTTCTAAAAATTATTTATGCATTATTGATTTTTATCTTAGGTATCACTCATGTTCTCAATTATTTCTTAAAGATTATCAATGATATTTTGGTAAATTTCTCTATACATTGTCCCACCTGGACCTGAAGGACAGAAATTACCTAGAAAAGTTGAATTACATTATAGGATCATTTCAAGTGTTCTCAACTTTGATTTTCTCAAAAAGATGTTAATTCTATCATTTTAAATATCCTTGGTTATTCTCCTTGAACAATAAATCCTCAAAATGGGGGGAGGGAATTTACAGTCATTTATCTGTTATAAAACTCCATAAACTTCAATGAGCTTTTCTGTTTTCCTTCTTACTCTGAACAGAACATTAAAAGCATTTGTTGTTTTTATTATTAGTTTTCTCCACAAGCCTCTTCCTTTAGGCTTCTTGATGCAATTTAGATAAGCCTATAACATTGATATTGGTACTTTGTCAATGATAATCCTTCAATTTGGGGATATGTAATTGTTTTGTTTACTTCTGGGTTTTTCATATCTGGTTTATAAAACACTGCTTACAGTTTTAGAGCTCTCAAATAGTACTCAGAAGTGTATATGAGCTTAACAGAAAACTCCTGGGTCAGCTAGGGACAGACTTTCCAGTAAGCTGCAAGCAATGCTGTTAGCTGATAGCCTCTAGCTATTATTATCTTCAATATCTTCATACATTTCTACCCTGTGATGGTTAGTTTTTGTCATCTTGTCTAGGCCATAGTATCAAATATCAACCTAGGTGTTGCTGTGAAGGTATCTGTAGCTGTGCTTAACATCTGCAATCCGGTTACTTTATGTAAAGGACATGACACTCCATAATGACCTTAGGCATTATCCAATCAGTTGAAAGCCTCAAAGGGTACTAACAAGTTTTACCAGAGAAGAAGTTCTTTTTCAAGATTTCAGCATCATTTGCTGGGTTTCCAGTTGGATGGCCTGCCCTATAGATTTTGAACATGACAGACTCCAAAACCGTATAAACTGGTTTCTTAGGATAAATAAATAATTCATGTACATATAATATATATTATAGTAATATATATTCTAAAATATGTTCATATGTATATCCTATTTGTTCTTTTTCTCCGAAGAATCCTGAATGAACTATGCCCCCTTAGAAATAAAGGTATTTAATTTGTTCTCCTTTTGGTAAGAGAAGATGCAAATTAGAAATGTGGATTGTCATATAATATTACAGTTATTTGTGGTTTGAAACATTTTTTGGTTCTTAAAATGATTTTGTTATTTCAAAGCCTTGAAATAATGTCTGTATAAGATTTCTTAAGAGCAGTACTTGGGAAATATGAGATTATAGATAAAAAATATTTGCTTTACAAAAACGATGCTAAAACCTTTCTATATAACAGAACGTTTTTGGAATGAGGTAAACTTGGTGTCATAATATGTTATTCTTTCTTTTATGATAGAATTTATTCTTTCATTTTCGGCATTGAAATATGCAAAATCCCACACTTGATTGTCTTAAGTTTTCAAATTAGAAATTGCTGTTGTCTCAGTCAAGAATCTGGTGAAGCACAGCCATCATGTCAGGATTCGACATGCTAAAATTTTGAACTGCAATTCAGACTCTCCATTGAATCATAGGTTTCTCTCTAGACGTCTAACATGGTGTGTGGAGCACAGAGTAGTGGGATATTTGCATCTGCATGTTTGTGTTCTGAACAAGGCTGGCAACAATGTTCTACCAGCAGAAAATGACAACTAAATTGATTTTCAAAGAGTAAATGAAGAATAAGTACCTAAATCAACACATGATAAAGAAAATATGGGACAGGTTTATTCCAGTGTCAAAAATCTTTGAAGTGAAACATAAAATTATAAGTGAAATCTGACTAAATACTAGGATTGAGGCTCATAAAATGAGAAAACTGAAGCAAAGGGAGTCTCTGGAAGATTGGCATGAATAGGCTGAAATGGAGTGAAATCTAGCTTGGAGTTGACACTGATCTGTTCAGTTTCATGGGGATAATGTACTATGTCTGCTGTAGAGTGGAAAAAAATGTAACAGTGGCAAGACAGCTTTGGGTTTAAGTGAAAGATGAGTGAGTGTCATCTCAAGGTTAATTTTCTGGGTAAGACACTGAGATTGCCTGTGTAGTAAGAGTTAACTCACCACTCTTGGGGTGCTCAAGCCCTGTATTTCAAACAAAGCGCTAGCCTTCAACCAGCTCCTGTGAGATTAACTCTGAACTCTTGGAAAAGCGTCTGGTCAGACAAGTGTCTTTGTATACCTGAGACATTAGATCACATCAGATAGTTTATGCTGAATAATGTTACTTAGAGTGAACATCTGTTTTTGCTCACCTGGGGCCCTCGTACACTGTATCAGTTTGACCTTTGCAGGGTAGAGGGTTGAAGGCTAAGTAGCTAAGGTCAGTCGCACGGGCACTCCAAGACTTCATGAATAACCTCCAACAACTATCCTGGACACAAAGGCTTGAGTGAGCTTCCCTGGTTGGAAACACTTTCTAAATGTTGACTCAATCATTTCTGAGAGAAGGAAGCACTGTCCACTGGAAGAAGACAACTGGAAGCCCATGCCATGTTTCTCCTGGACTCCACCCTATGAAAACTTTTTTTGTCTGTGTGCTGCTTTTAATCTGTATCCCTTTTGATGTGATAAACCATAACTGTGATAATAGCATATCTTCTTTTCCAAGTTTCTGGGTTTTTCTGGCAAATCATGGGACCTAAGGATAGTCCTGAGGATCCCTCACATACTGCCTCAGTGGCACTATGATACCATAATATGGGGAAAAGAAAAAGAAAAGAGAAATAATGAAGCATTCCACCTTGGTAGGGATAATCTGTTATCCGTGGATTATTGGACCAGGAGCTGTGCCAGTTGCACTCAGAAAAGTTAGGATATTCTAGATAACACTACAAAGTGGTGTAGGCCACCAAGAACTAGGGTTTACTATTTAGCTATTTTTGAATAAATAAATAAATTTCAGGTCCAGAAGGCTCCTCCTTGATTCTATTGGATACCTTAATTACAAGCACCATTTATCAATTGCCTATTATGGACCAAAGATTACCTATATTGTAATTACTTTGGTCCATTGACTTTTTCCCATTGCATTTTACCTCCTTTTGAGTTTCTCAGACTTTGATTCTTTAGCTGTCATCACCCTACCCCAATTTATAATGTAGTAAATAGGGGTTTTGTCTCTATATTCTAGATATAGAAGCTGAAGGACAAAAATGAAATGACTTGCCCTAAATTACTCATATAGGTGGTATGTGACAGAGCAAGGGCTTGAAATCATGTTGTGCAAGTATGATTCTTGAAATTGTTTTCATGTTACACAACATGTACACGGCATGAAAATTAAAAAAATATTTTTTTCTTATTTGTTCCCTTTTTCTTTTTGTGTTTTATAAGTTCCTTGTTGAAAAGGTAGAACCTCAGTTGTAATTACAGTATCTTGATGTTTTAAGCTGTGACAGAGCTTGCTAAAGTGTTTTAACATTGGAAAAAGCAGATTTCTGAGGACTAGGTGTAGTGGTGCTTTTTAAAATAAACTCTCTATGCTTACTCTTTATTATCTATTTTACTTGATTAACACTATGAAGTTATTCTTTCTATGGTCAGTATTCTTTTGGATCTTCCTAAATGGTTAAATCCTTTTTATGTAAACTATGGCTCCTTGCATGCCAATTCTTTCTTCTGTATTAATTTCTTCTTGAGAAACTACATGGGTCAATAGTTCTTCCAAAGATTCTAATTAGAAACTCCCTCAATATGTCTTTCACAACATATAACTGGATATAATTTTAGATTAACTCTTATTTTATAGTTTAAAGTATTTTTTGATTGTCTTCTTACATCTGTTATTGCTGATGAGGAGACTACTGACTTGAATAGCCCTTCCTTGTTTTTTTTTTTTTTTTAAAACATCTTTATTGGAGTATAATTGTTTTACAATGGTGTGCTAGCTTCTGCTTTATAAGAAAGTGAATCAGCTATACATATACATATATCCCCATATCTCCTCCCTCTTGCGTCTCCCTCCCACCCTCTCTATCCCATCCCCTAGGTGGTCACAAAGCACTGAGCTGATCTCCTTGTGCTATGCGGCTGCTTCCCACTAGCTATCGATTTTACATTTGGTAGTGTATATATGTCCATGCCACTCTCTCACTTTGTCCCAGCTTACCCTTCCCCCTCCCCATATCCTCAAGTCCATTCTCTAATAGGTCTGCATCCTTATTCCCATCCTGCCCCTAGGTTCTTCATAACATTTTTTTTTTAAGATCCGTATATATGTGTTAACATACGGTATTTGTTTTTCTCTTTTTGACTGACTTCACTCTGAATGACAGACTCTAGGTCCATCTACCTGACTACAAATAACTCAATTTCATTTCTTTTTATGGCTGAGTAATATTCCATTGTATATATATATGCCACATCTTCTTTATCCATTCATCTGTCAATGGACACTTAGGTTGCTTCCATGTCCTGGCTATTGTAAATAGAGCTGCAATGAACGTTGTGGTACATGACTCATTTTGAATTATGGTTTTCTCAGGGTATATGCCCAGTAGTGGGATTGCTGGGTCGTATGGTAGTTCTACTTTTAGGTTTTTAAGGAACCTCCATACTGTTCTCCATAGTGGCTGTATCAACATACATTCCCACCAACAGTGCCAGAGGATTCCCTTTTCTCCACACCCTCTCCAGCATTTATTGTTTGTAGAATTTTTGATGATGGCCATTCTGACTGATGTGAGGTGATACCTCATTGTAGTTTTGATTTGCATTTCTCTAATGATTAGTGATGTTGCGTATCCTTTCATGTGTTTGTTGGCAATCTGTATATCTTCTTTGGAGAAATGTCTATTTAGGTCTTCTGCCCATTTTTGGATTGGGTTGTTTATTTGTTTGATATTGAGCTGCCTGAGCTGCTTGTAAATTTTGGAGATTAATCCTTTGTCAGTTGCTTCATTTGCAAATATTTTCTCTCATTCTGAGGGTTGTCTTTCACATATGGTCACCTTATCTTTGATAAAGGAGGCAAGAATATACAATGGAGAAAAGACAGCCTCTTCAATAAGTGGTGCTGGGAAAACTGGACAGCTACATGTAAAAGAATGAAATTAGAACACTTCCTAACACCATAAACAAAAATAAACTCAAAATGGATTAAATACCTAAATGTAAGGCCAGGCACTATAAAACTCTTAGAGGAAAACACAGGCAGAACACTCTATGACATAAATCACAGCAAGATCCTTTTTGACCCACCTCCTAGAGAAATGGTAATAAAAACAAAAATAAACAAATGGGACCTAATGAAACTTAAAAGCTGTTGCACAGCAAAGGAATCCTTGTTATTTTAAAAAATATCTTCATTTCTATTTTAACTTTAATAAGTCTCAATGAAGATTAATGTTGTTTGTGCTTTGTAGAACTAATTGTCTTCTATATTAAGATCTCATGTCCTTCAGTCTTGGAACTGTCTGATATTATTTCTCTCCCACTTTTTGTTTTCTTCTTTCAGAATTCTTGGTGATGTGTTTTGGGGGTTCTTCTGTCCCATCTATTTGAAATTTTCTATGTCTTTTACTTTTAGTGCTACATTGTAGGTAACTTCCTCAGACATATAATTCACTTTCAATTATTCCTAAATAATTAAAATAATTCCTAAATGATCCTAAATATTCCTAGTATTTTTTCTAAGTATTAATGGAAATGTGGGTGTTTATGTTTTAATTTCATTGAGTATATTTTATTTGATTATTAAATCTACTTTTTTTAAATCATATTAAACTTACTATTTATATAGTCTGTAATATCCAGTTCTTTGTGTGTGTGAGTGTGTTTGTATGTGTGTTTGTGTGTGTATGTGAATGTGTGCATGCTAACTCATCTTCATGATGTATTGTTTCCCCAAATACTTCCTTGTTTAAAAGTTATGTCCTCCTCAGTGAGGTTGTTTTCTATGATAATGTAAAATATCATGGGTGGTGGAACTATCCCTTTAAAATATATTAATGTTTGTCACTGCTAAGGCCGTAAGAGTTTTTCCAGTCAGAAGTCATTTTGAGGTAGGTTCCTCAATTTATGTGCCTGTGTACCCCATTAGTGGTATTAATTGACTTTATACAAAAGCATGGTGGAGTACTCAGTTTCCAGATTGTCGCTGGAGACTCCTGTTTTATACAAGGGCCCACATGCATCACAGGCATCCTTTACACTTTCACTTGACAACTAGCAGATATTTTCACTTACAGATCAGTGCTTTATGACTTTCAGCTATCTACAATTATCTCAGTTTTTACCTTTTTTATAAGTGTTAGAATCCAGACTTACTCCCCTCCATACTTTGGGGTGTAAGTTCTCAAAGTGTGGTCTGGCATCTCTGATCTCTCGGTGTCCTTAGACCCATTCAGAAGGACTATGGAATCAAAACAATATTCATTTATTCTCCTAGGAGTGTCAAGTAAGTTTCTTCATGGTGTGTGATACTGAAACAGATTGAATGAAAAAGACAGATATGGGAATATGTCTGTAATCTATTAATCAATCATTATTGTTTTGAAAAATATAGTTATTAGTTGTAAAATTTTATTTATGTTAACTTATCATGAATTAATTACTGCTATTTAAATTAGTAAATAAATTTTAAATTCTGTTTTCATTTCTAATAGTGTAAATATCAATCTAATCTAAGAGAGTAAATAGTAATATTTACTCTAATAAAGTAAATATTAATCTAATATAATAAATAAACAATAGCTTTTGGGGATCTTTATTAATTTTTAAGAGTATATGGTTTTAAGACAAAAGTATAGGAGAACCACTGGTCTGGGGCCTTAAACCCTAGCCATTAAAGATCCTATCTGGTTCTAATTATGGTATAAGCACCTGGATTTTAGTTCCCTCACATTTCTGACTTTGAGTTTCTTTTTTATCCCTTTCACTGGAGATTTATCTTTCCTGATTTTGAGTTCCATAATTTATTAATTGTTTCTCTTCCAGCATTATTTTATATAAGAAATAGGAGAGAGAAATCCATTTACCAGTTCAATCTGCCAAATTAACTGAAAGTGGCCACTGTCATTTATCTTAGTTTTACCCACCAAATCCATTTCTATCTTCATTTTCTCCAATATTGTCAGTTTTATGCATAAATACCATCTAACTATATACAAATCTTAATGCAGAGTTATAGTTTTACAGGTGATTTCATTGTGTAAATTTTTTTCAGAATATTAAAATATTTTACTCAAAGTTTTATAACTTTATTCCATCATATGAATATACTCACTTTATCATGTTTTATGACTGGATTAAGAAGACCAAAATTGGATTCAGAGATGAAAGAAATAAAACACATGGACACTACCAGCTCTCTTTCTCATTCCTTTGAAAAACAGTAGGCATTATCACCATGCTTGACAGTACATAAATTTGAAGTGATTGGTATGTATGTTTCACTTACATAGATTTATGGCTGGATAGATGATAAAAGCCTATCAGCCCTTTGTTTGACACATATGAACTTGGAACTTTCTCTACTATTTGGAACATCAAAAGTGAGACACAGATGATAAACCTGAGACATAATGGCTTCCCCAAATCTCTCTTCTGTTTTCAGTGGATCTTAGTTGAAGGTAATGGTCAATATTTCTGTGACTTAAGGAATCAAGAATAAGGTCACAAACCAAGTTTGACCAAGTCAGTTAAGTTTTTGCATTGACAATTTCAAGTCTGGGGGAAACTCCATTGCGCTGCCATGCAAGTATGATTGGTGACCCCAATCAGACCATAATCAGTAGCTACCATGTAAGATAACAAACATGTTGTTCAGCAAGCTGTGCTATTCAAAACTGATGTCATGATTCTGACCCTGAAATTAATTTGATCCCTGTGTGGAAGGCTGACTTCTAAGATGTCCCCTAAGGTTTTGCCTTCCAGAGTACACACCCTACGTAATCCCTTTTGTTTTAGTGTGGGTAGGGCCAGTGAATGAATAGGATAGACTATCATTCCCATGATTATGGTACCATATATGGCAAAATGAAACTTTTTCGTATGTAATTAAGGTCTCTAATCAGCTGCTTTGAGTCTGACCTAATCCACTGAACCTTTAAAAGACCCAGGAAGCAACAGTAGAAATTCTTCTGCTGGCCTTGAAGAAAGTAAACATGCACACTTTGCACTTCCTCTGGGGGTCCTGTTATAAAGAACTGCAGGTGGCCTCTAGGAGGTGACAGTGTTCCATGAGTGAGCAGCCAACAAAAAGTGTGAAACTCAGTCGTATGGCAAGGAAATGAATCCTTCCAACAACTTGGAAGCTTGGAAGAGAATCCCAAGAGTTAGATAAGTATTGTAGCCCAGCTGACCATGCTTTTACCCTGATGAGACGCTGAGCAGAAAACCCAGTTAGCTTTTACCTGTACTCTTGACCCATGGAAACTGAGATATTAAATTTGTTTTGTTTTATGCTGCTAAATGAATAATAACTTGTTATACAGCAATAGAAAAATTAAACATCCTGTGTGTCTATGTATGTTTATGTGTGGGCGTGGGTTTGTGTATTTAAGCCTCTGTGCTACTGATTATGTACCCTGCCTTGATTTCATTGTACTAGGAATTGTTTATATATATCATTTTAAGAACTTGCTGTGGAGAGTTATTGCATGGTTTACCAGGAATTAATGCTACTTTCTTTTTTTTTTTTTTTTTGCGGTACGCGGGCCTCTCACTGTTGTGGCCTCTCCTGTTGCGGAGCACAGGCTCCGGACGTGCAGGCTCAGCAGCCATGGCTCACGGGCCCAGCCGCTCCGCAGGCATGTGGGGTCTTCCCGGACCGGGGCACGAACCCGTGTTCCCTGCATCAGCAGGCGGACTCTCAACCACTGTGCCACCAGGGAAGCCCAATTAATGCTAATTTCTGAATAGGTTTAGTAAGTTAGAGGGGTTGTAATATATACTGAACACCTTAAGTAGAAAGAGGGAAGTTAAGCTAAAACCATCCATTACAATTTAAAAAATGTATTGAGGAAGAGTTATTGTTGAAATTTGTGGGAGCTATAGAGATGAAAATGACAGTTGCTGACCATTAAGTGTGTGTCATCTGGAAGGAAATAATGCTCATTCTTAGAACAAGAAATGATAAGAAAAAATGTACTCAAAAGATAAGATGTTTAAAACTTAAGAGGAATGAAATTAATTTTATGTATATTTTGGAAGAGAGATTTTATTGAGTTGTCGAGGAATAGACAGAGCTGAAATATATAGATGGGTACATGAAGTAATTTTCAGTGGCTGTAGGTTCAGGGAGGGACATTTGAATCTATGATAACAGCTTGTACAAGAGAAATGGTGGCATATGAGGCATTTTTGAATGGCTGTGACCAGAACACCAGATTTTTAATCTGTTCACTTCATTCCATTTTCTGTCACACACTTTTTAGTAGTATGTGTTTTAAGATTTGCATATTACCTTTATCCATTGATACCATGACACAAAGTAATTGCAGGAACAAAATCACCAAAATGAAGATTGATCTATATACTACATTAGGGTAGTATTGTTGTATGTTCATTGTTCAAAGATTTTTTCTGCTAGGGTCTATATTGATTTGCACCTTCAATTTATTAATTGAAGGGATGTGAATGGCACTTGTCCTTGTGAAACGTTCAGTTAAAAATCAACATAACAGGGCTTCCCTGGTGGCGCAGTGGTTGGGAATCCGCCTGCCAATGCAGGGGACGCGGGTTCATGCCCCGGTCCGGGAAGATCCCACATGCCGCGGAGCGGCTGGGCCCGTGAGCCATGGCTGCAGGGCCTGCGTGTCCAGAGCCTGTGCTTTGCAACAGGAAAGGCCACACAGTGAGAGGCCCGCATACCGGAAAAAAAAAATAAAAATCAACGTAACATTTTGTAAATAAGAATTCAAATGCTAATATTATTTTAACTTTGAAAACTCATTTTAAATATCTCATTATTTATATGTTTTGTAAAGTTATTTGTACTTAAGAGAACTTTGACTATGTAGCTAATTAAGTTTCACTAGATATTATGAAATACATTTATAAATGTTCTTTTTCTGAAATTCAGCTGCCAAACAACAAATGCTCTTTTAAGTATTTTAAAAATCAATTTGTTTCCCTAAATGTTGTAAAGTGCGTATGTGTGTTTTATTTTAAGCAGTCTCTCTAGCAAACATATTGTAGTCAAACACTTACATAGTCCTAATAAATCCCACAAATTAAATTTATAAATGCAGTTATTTATGTTTTCCTGAATATTGTTTGCAAAGTTAGCTAAATTTTTATCTTAAAATCACTAGTCTAAAATAAATTAACAAGTATTATTATTTGGAATAAAGATATCTGTACCTATTTAATGTCAGATTATTTTAAACATATTTTAAATACCAAATATCCTCACTTGTTGCTAAATTTATAAAAATACTAAAGATATAGATTTGATTTACTACACTTATGTATTTTCTCAGGGTGTTAAATTCTTACATGTTATACAATAGCAAGTGAATTTAGGGTTAGAATTACAGATCAGAATGGTTTGGTTTGAGTTTTCTAGTGTACTTAGATTGACTAGAAATCAGATTTTTGGTCAGACCATTGACTGTAGAACTACAGGTATCTAGCATGTTTTCCCTGTGATCACAAGAAACAGGTTGAGCCTGGCTATAATCTCTTTGCCAGTGTGGAGCTAAATATAGTATGGAAAACCAGGATTTCTTTCACAGCCTAAGTCCTTTGACTTCAGGTGTAATCCTTTTTTTTTTAACTGCTTTGGACTTTATCTCCTAATTAATACAGATGAACCACAGTAACTCTAGTCCAGGATGCTTTACCACTTTATTAGATTTAAGTAACTTTTTTAACATTGATTCAATTTTTAAATTATTTGAATCATATCTGTTCTTAACAAATGTATTCTGTAACCTATATTGGCAAGTATCTCACTTGTACAAAAGTATAGTTTTTGTCTTCTTATATCTTAGTTATTAATCTGGCCACTTTCATATGTTAAAAAGTTTAAAAAATATTTAACATTATAAAAAGTTAAAGGAATAATGGTTTCATGGATAACACTATGACTCTATCAGGACTATTGGTAACTAATTATTAAAATGTGTTATGTATGCCTCAGTGTTTTCAAGTCTTCCCCTCCTCAAAAACACAAACACCTTCTTTCCCACTGAAACTGATTTTTAAAAATAACTAATACTTACAAAATATCCTAGCAAGTTTTTAGCCATTAAACAGTGCATAGGCTCTCTGGATACCAGCCCCATTCTTTTTTTTTTTTTTTTTTTTTGCAGTACGCGGGCCTCTGGACGCGCAGGCTCAGCGGCCATGGCTCACGGGCCCAGCCGCTCCGCGGCATGTGGGGTCTTGCCAGACCAGGGCACGAACCCGTGTGCCCTGCATCGGCAGGCGGACTCTCAACCACTGCGCCACCAGGGAAGGCCACCAGCCCCATTCTTGAAAGGTTTGTTTCCCATGATTCCACCCTCTTCTTTCTGAAAACTTCAGGTTATTTTACCCAATCTCTTCAATTATACCTTCTCTTAAAAATGTATTAAGTGCTAGTATTCCTAAAAATTCTGGTTTGGCACTCCTTCAATCCCAATAGCCATCTACCTAGTTGAGATACATATTGAGAAAGACAAACCAGTGCCTGATATGCAGGAGCTTGGCTGGCGCTGTCATTCAGACCCTGGTATTACTATGGTTTGGCACTCCCAGTTAGGTCCTGGTATTCCCTTGCTGAGCAGAAACAATTTCATAGAACAGCAAGATCAGATAAAGCTACTCTGTGACCATAATGAATCAAGACAAAAGTAAAAACATTCACAGTGATGCCTGAACACAGATAAAACTGGAACATTTTCCATGCCACAAAATGCCAGGTATACCTCTACCATAGCTAAAATGGGTGACTGGCTGTTCCTTTACCAATTACAACTTTAGTTATGCTCTAATCTCCCTTCCCTATAGATAAGATTTTTAAAGATACCTAATCATAGTTTTCCCTTACTGCCCAACAGCATCTCATACAGAGAAAAGCACTGCTGTCATTAATCTTCCACATACTCACGTAACACAAGTTCAGATCCTTTAATAAGTCTTTTTTAACATCCACTTACTGAGGTGGTCCATGGTTCCCCATGGTGTGTGTAATCCTTTGCTGCAAAGAGTAATCAATGCAACTTGTTCAGTAACAGGTGTGGTTGGAAGTGATTGACAATATCTGTAAAACTCCGTGCTTTTACATGTATGCTTTTACACCTGTATGTTTAGGACTCCAAAAATATATAGCCCAAGCAAAAACTCTTATCTAAAGGTAAAAATTCACTTAATTGTCATTTGCTAAACTTTTTTTTTTACCTACATGTTTCTCAGACATACCAATTTCAACATCCCCAAATTAAACAAATTATCTCCTCCAGAGAAGCCCTTTCTCTAATTTTCCTATCCTATTGAAGAAACCTCTTCTTTAGCCAGAAACCCAAAAAGTAGCTTTGACAGCTACCTAACTCACTACATGCAACTTTCATTCTTTTGGACTTCTAAATATCTACCTTTATTTTACATTGCCACTGGTGCTTCTCAAATTCAGGTCCTCACTTTTCTTATCACAGTAGCCAACTGACAATACTAATTCATGTACAGTATCATTCTGTTCCTATCATGTCAGATGCCCAAGTGATCTTTCTAAGAGTCTAAACCCATCAGGTCACTTCTTTACATAAAATCCTTCAATTTCTTCTCAAACTTACAAGATTAAATTCGAATCTCTTAGGAGAGTTTGCAAGCAAAATCATTATCAGGTCTTTGCCTACTTCATTAGCTTTATCTCAAGCAATTTACAAAAGAACATTTCAGACCAGTTGTTATCCTTATGAATCTGTTTTCTAATTACACGTTACTGAAATATAATTAACATAAAACAAAAGTCAAAGATCCTAAGTGTTCAATTTGATGAGTTTTGATGTTTCTCTATACCCTTGTATGACCACATAAAATAAGAAACTGTTGTCATGCCCCTTTTTAGCTTATTTTACTTTGACTCAGCAACTACTTTCTAATTTTTGTCTCATTAAACAGTTTTGATTGTTCTTGGACTTCATATAAATACAGTATGGACTCTTTTAGTTGAGCTTCTTACATTTAATAAATTATGTAAGGGATTCATTACTTAGCGACTTCATTGGAAAGCAATTCAATGTTTTTGTATGGATCTATTTTTGGACACTGTATGCAATTTCAAACCTTTATTTTTTTATTTTTTGTGATACTACACCGTCTTAATGAAACTTTGTACCAAGGCTTGAAATTAAGTGATTTAAACCCTCTAATTTTATTTTAAATTATATAATGTTAAAGATATTTTAGGTCCTTTGCATTTCCTTATCAAACTTAAAATGAACGTGTCAGTTTTTTTTAAAAAAAGTCTGTTAGAATTTAATTATGAGTGCATTGAATCTATAAAACAATATTGAAGAATAGATATCATAATAATGTTGAATCCCCCAATCCATGAGTATAGTATATCTCTTCATATAGTTAGGCTTCTGTAGATTTTTGTCAACAATATTTTATAGATTTCAAGACAAAGAGTTTAAATTTTGAAAAATTAATTGCCAATTATTTGATTTTTTGAAGCTATTTTAAATAATTGTTTAATTTTATATTTCAGTTGTTTGTGACTAATATATCGATCATGTATTTTTTTCTTTTTATGGCTCAATCTTGTATGTTTTTCTTGTATGTCTTGATTCTGATAAATTGATATATTTTAGATTGCTGTTGATTCTACAGTGTTGTCTATATATACAATGATGCTGTTGCTAAATAATTAGAGTTTTGGTTCTTCTTTTCTCATCTTTATTACTTTTATTTATGTGTTTTTTCCTATTTGAACTTCCTAGACTCCCCAGTACAAGTTTGAACATAAGTAATGATAAGGCTTCCTTTCCTTGGTCCCAGTATGAAAGGCAACGTACTCAGTCTCTCCTCAAGATGCTAGCTGTAGGTTTTACAAATATTCTCTTTATTTAGTTAACAATGCTTCCTTCTATTTGTATTTGCTAAAGGTTTTTATCATGAATGGGTGTGAATATTGCCAAATGCTTTTTTTTCTTTGTCTTACTTCTTGTAACTCCCCCATATCAGGCTTAGGGCTCTTTCTATAGGAATGGCTCAGTTCAGTATTTCAGACTTCTAGACCAAGGGTCCCTCTCAATGATTTTGGCAAAAAAGTGAAACAAGGGGCCAGAATCACATAAAGACTCTTGTATTTTTTTAATCCTACATACCACTTATATTTTGCCTTCTGAAATATGAAAATAGAATTTTTACAAACCTCAGTTGAAGGCTAATACTTAAAATTTTTTTTTAAAAATTATTGTAAATTAATGTATCTGCCAATTCGGTTCCTGTGGCAACATGGATGAAAAACTCCAAATTGAGCTAAATCACTTCTGTCTACTATTAATACATTAAGTTGGAAGTATGCAGTTGATAAAGGCCTAGTGGTACTTGCCTCAAACATTAGAGCAAGCTAGATGTTAGAAAAGATACATTTTCATTTCTCTCAAATGACAAATCTAGTACCTTTATTCTGCAACTACCAATCTCCTTGTTTTCTGTGATTAATGACATGATAGACCCACTGTCCCAGTCAGTGGATGTCTGTGTAGTTCATCACCTCAACACTTCCTCCCCCTGCCCAAAAATACATTTATAAACTGTGATCCTGCTCTAGGGATTTTCTTTTGTAGCAGATAAGCAGATAGTCTTTCATACATTTACCTGATATTTAAATGTAAATACACAGAGAGAGATAGATTGTGGTATCTTAAATACTGATCTGCCTTCCACTAAAGTGCCTATATTGTATGTCTAATTTCCCTACCATTTTTTTAACCCTCTACTTGTTCTGGTGTGTTCAAATCTAACTACATCTCCTTTATTATGTTGCTGAAACTCCGAATGCCTTTTCCTCTAGTAAAATGTAATTTTTCACATACATTTTCTCATTATTAAGCCTATGTTGAATAATGTCATTTATCATTTATGTAGAGTTTTTATATGAAAGTAGGATATAAAGTGAATTTTCGTTTATCATGTATTGATATCTTTACACATAGTATTTTATTTTAAACACTCAAGAGTTTTGAAGAAGTCCTCTCTGCACTATATCAAGGAAGAGCTAGAAAAGTTGTTAATGAAAATACTTAACTTTATTAGTTTAAAAATTTAATGGAATACAAGTAGTGTATATCTTTTTTCTATTTTTTCAAGGTATCTGTTCTTTTTACATTTTGCAAGCTCAAGTCAAGATTTGCCTCATTTCACTGAATGAGAGCTATGAATGTTATATGGTGTTAACTCTTTGAGCTCTATTTTGTTGAGTGTCACATGCCCATTAAAATTAATCAATCAAAATAAATGTTTAGTTTTATTGATAGCCACTGTTTTCACACAGTATTATTTATTTTGCTTTAAATGGTGTGATCTTGTTTTCAGTCTAATATGGTAATTCGAAATGAGATCAGTGATTAGGCATGCTGTGTAATTCTTTAAAGTAGGTTTAGCTTAATTTAATCTAATCTAAATCTAGAAATATACAGCCATATTTTAGTTATGTAATTATAGTTTAGGTACTAATTGACTCTTTTCAGAAGATTGAAGTTCTGCAAAATCTTTTTCACACTTCAGCAGATGATCACAGTGCCACATTTAACCAGTCATTTCCATCTTCCTGTTGAACAATAAGCATTTTGTAGAACAGTTGACTTCACAATTAGGCAAGAAATTCCCAAATTCTGTTACACTAGGTTGACATTTCCAAAGGGTTTTGGACAGTGTAAATCTAAGCTAGAAAATCTCTTTGAAGAAAATTTAATTCTTCTAAAGTAGAAATACTTTGAAGAAAATAAAATATTTAAACCTGGATTATTGATAACAAACCAAAAATAGAAGTATATACAGTTGACTCTTGAACAACATGGGTTTGAACTGCACGGGTCCACTTCTATGTGAATTTTTTCAGTAATAAATACTACAGTACCACATAATTCATGCTGGTTTAATCCATGGTTGTTTAAATTTTTGTCTGTGGAACTACAGTTATGGAAGGCCAAATGTAAGTTATACATGACTGCACTGAAGGGTCAATGCCTGCAACTGATGAGTTGTTCAAGGGTATACTGTACTTGGTATTACAGCTGTTCATGTTTGACCTTGAGAGAAGGAAAACACATGGGGAAGAGATAGGAAGCCTAGGAATAAAACTTGTCATATGTCCTTAAAGTAGGAATATTAGGAAAGAAAGAAGGTATCCTAGGATACAAAGAGTTAGTACGGTAATAACAGGGAAAACAACAGAGATGATAATATAGAAAATATTTACCCTGTGTCAATCCCTGCCGCAGGGACTTTTTTTTTTTTTTTGGCGGTACACGGGCCTCTCACTGTTGTGGCTTCTTCCGTTGCGTAGCACAGGCTCCGGACGCGCAGGCTCAGCGGCCATGGCTCACGGACCCAGCCGCTCCGCGGCATGTGGGATCTTCCCGGACCAGGGCACAAACCCGTGTCCACTGCATCGGCAGGTGGATTCTCACCCACTGCGCCACCAGGGAAGACCCAGGGACTTTTTATACATTTAATTATGTAGTCATAACAAAAACCCCATGTGAGAAATATTTTTATTTCCATTTTATAAATATTTTAAAAGAGACTGTATGAGTTTAAACTAAAGTAAATGTAGATATTTTGTATTAAGTGTAGCTGAATTGGGGCTCTAGAAATATCTCTAACTCACTCTGTTGAACAGCTTTGATAGTACTACCTGAAATTACACAGGGACATATTTTAATAGATGAATTGAGGGACCTCACATAATGTAGAATTATCAAGAAAAAATGATAGTTCATTGGTCACTTTCACAAGCAAATTTATTAGATCAATAGGCAAAGCAATCTAATTATTGGGATTAAGTATACAGCAGATGATGGAGAAAGACAGTTACACTGTAAAGACCTTTCAGTGAAGTTTTAGAGTTAAGACAGTATGGTTGTCAACAATGTAGGTTTTTAAAAAAGTATTTAAGATGTGAAATATATTAAATAGAGAAGAAAATAAAGAGGGTACAAATATAGTTTAAACGTTTCATAGCAAGTAACACAAAACCTAATTCTAAGGACCATTCTTTTTTGAGATTAAAAACATACAGTTTTGTAAAGGACACATGTTGAATGATATTTTAAGAGGATAATGGTTTGAATTCCAAATGTCTCAGTTCAATGGTCATATTTAAGACAATCTTTTTCCATTTCCACTTACAAGAAGTGGTTTAATACGTTCATGAAAGGGTACAAGCACCAATACCTTAAATTAATATTTGCTTTCACAAGTGTTTATAAACATTAATATAAACAAAGTGGATGTTACTTATTTTATCATCTCTATACTAAATTTGTAATAAACATTTATCTAAAATTTGAATGATTCCAATGTTTAAATATCTATGGATATTTCTCATTTACATTGACATTTTTATGGAATACTGAATCCCAGGAATATGAGTTTTATTAGCACTTGAGTTAAACACATTTTTTTAGATAAAGGAAATATATCTGTCAGTATGCTTTCACAGCTCTTTGATCTCCCTGTAGAACATACTCTATAGTTAGTATGTCTGACTGCAAATTTCTCTTTATAATATTTCACAGGTTATTTTAAGACAAAGAATAATGTGTTTTCTATTAGTTAAGAAGTTTTGTCACATCTTATGCATATCTTCATATGTTGAAATGTATCAACTCCAAGGATATTTTGGCTTATAAACCTCTTTAAATGTGACTTTTTCACTCTGTTTTGAGGCTTTATATTTACTTGCCACCTCATAAAAAAGATATCAAAATGAAAATACATTTAATGTGCTGATTCAGAAATATGTGTTACTTTCTGAAATTCAAAACATAAACTGAAATACAAAGAATAATTTAAAACATTAAAAGTAGTACCACACAGATATAATACCATGCACAAATTCTCTAGCCCATCAGCATTGCTCGTGAGAGACAGTTACCATCATTAAGTGTATAAACCAGTTGCTAATATTCAAGGAGGACTCCCACAAAATAGTCATGTGCAAAGTGGCTGTCTTGCAAATCAATGCCTCAATTTTAGACCAACTAGCCTAGTGATTTTCACCTTGGAGCTCAGAATTGGAAGTCCTGGCTAGGTTTCCAATATATGTAATTTTAATTTATAAGGCATTCATCTCTAAATGAACATTCAAACAGACTTGTGCTCGCTTTCAGTTGTTTGGAGAATGACTGCCTACCTCTTTGAAGCAAGCTTCCTGACACAAGCTAAGATCCCTGGATGAGACCTTCATTCATAAGCAAAATGACTTATGAAAGTTGAACCATCAGAAGCGTGCACTTCTTTGAATGTTTAGTACAATTCACCTGTGATGCCGTCTGGTCCTAGAGTTTTGTTTATTGGGAGGTTTTTGATTGTTTCAATTTTATGTTTCTTCCCTGGTCAGTCTTGGAAGACTGTATGTTTCTAGGAATGTATACATTTCCCCTAGGTTGTCCAGTTTGTTGGTGCATAAATGCTCATAGTATTTTCTTGTAATCCTTTTTATTTCTGTGATCTCAGTTATAATTTCTCCACTTTAATTTCTAATTTCGTTTTTTTGGATTCTTTTTATTTCTTGGTTAGTCTAGCTAAAGAATTGTCAATTTTGTGTATCTTTTCAAAGAACCAGCTCTTAGTTTCATTGATTTTTTCTGTTGTTTTTTAGTCTCTATTTCACTTATTTCCAATTGAATCTTTATTAGTTTCTTCCTACTACTAACATTGGGCTTCATTTGCTCTTCTTTTTCTAGTTCCTTTAGGTATAAAGTTGGTTCATTTGAGATTTTTCTTGTTTCTTGAGGTAGGCCTATATTGCTATATACTTCCCTCTTAGGACCACTTGAGCTGAATCCCATAGATTTTGGTATGTTGTATTTCTGTTTTCTCTTGTCTTTAGATATATTTTGATTTCTCCTTTGATTTCTTTGATAATCCACTTGTTGTTCAATAGCATGTTGCTTAATCGCCACATTTTTGTTTTTTCTCTCATTTTCTTCTTGTAATTGATTTCTGTTTCATTCCATTTAGGTCAGAAAGGATGATGGATATGATTTAAACCTTTTTGAATTTATTAAGACTTGTTTTGTGGCCTAATATAAATCTATCCTGGAGAATATTCCATGTGCTCTTGAGAAGAATGTGTATTCTTGTATTCTGCTTTTGGATGGAATTTTCTGTATATATCTATTAAGTATCTTGTCTAATATTTTGTTTGGACCACTATTACCTTATGAATCTTCTGTCTTGATGATCTATCCATTGATGTAAGTGGGACATTAAAAAATCCCTTAGTATTATTGTATTGCTGTCAATCTCTCCCTTTAAGCCTGTTAATATTTGTTTTCTGTAGTTTGGTGTCCCTATGTTGGGTGCATAAATATTTATGAATGTTATATCCTCTTCTTAGATTGACCCCCTTATCATATGCAATGCCATTCTTTTTCTTTTGATACAGTCTCTGTTCTAAAGTCTATTTTGTCTGATATGAGTATAGTTATCCCAGATTTCTTTTCATTTCCATTTGCATGGAGTATTTTTCACATCCCCTTCACTTACAGTCTGTGTAAGTCCTTACTTCTGAAGTGAGTCTCTTGTAGGAAGCACATAGATGGATCTTATTTTTTTTTCCATTCAGCCACTTGATGCCTTTTGATTGGAGAATTTAGTCCATTTACATTCAGAGTAGTTATTTATAGATATGCACTTATTGCCATTTTGTTACTTGTTTTTTGACTATTTTCATAGTTCTTTCTGGTCCCTTCTTCTCTTTCTCTCTTCCCTTGTGGTTTAATGCCTTTCTTTAATATTATATTTAGATTTCTTCCTCATTTTCTTTTGTGTATTTACTGTAAGTTTTTGCTTTATGGTTACCATGAGGTTCACATGTAACATCCTTTGTATATAACGATTTGTTTAGAATTGATAGCAACTTAAGTTTGAACACATTCCAAACTTTGTGTTTTTACTCCCCCAACCCCACATTCTATATTTTTGACGTCACATTTTACATCTTTTTATTTTATTTATTTCTTAACTAATTATTGTACTTTTAAAGTTAACTTTTTTTGTCTTTTAAACTTCTTACTTGCTTTATAAGTGACTGATCCATTATCTTTACTATATATTTACCTTTTCCAGTGATATTGGATGTTTTCTTATTTTAATTAGTGCCCTCCCCCCCATTTTTAGCTTAAAGAAGTCCTTTTTTTTTTAAACATCTTTATTGGAGTATAATTGCTTTACAATGGTGTGTTAGTTTCTGCTTTATAACAAAGTGAATCAGTTATACATATACATATGTTCCCATATCTCTTCCCTCTTGTGTCTCCCTCCCTCCCACCCTCCCTACCCCACCCCTCCAGGCGGTCACAAAGCAGCGAGCTGATCTCCCTGTGCTATGCTTCTGCTTCCCACGAGCTATATACCTTATGTTTGGTAGTGTATATATGTCCATGCCTCTCTCTTGCTTTGTCACAGCTCACCCTTCCCCCACCCCATATCCTCAAGTCCATTCTCTAGTAGGTCTGTGTCTTTATTCCTGCCTTACCCCTAGGTTCTTCATGACATTTTTTTCCCTTAAATTCCATACATATGTGTTAGCATACGGTATTTGTCTTTCTCTTTCTGACTTACTTCACTCTGTATGACAGACTCTAGGTCTATCCAACTCACTACAAATCACTCAATTTCATTCCTTTTTATGGCTGAGTAATATTCCATTGTATATATGTGTCACATCTTATTTACCCATGCATCCATTGATGGACACTTAGGTTGCTTCCATCTCCTGGCTATTGTAAATACAGCTGCAATGAACATTTTGGTACATGACCCTTTTTTTTTTTTTTTTTGGCAGTACACAGGCCTCTCACTGTTGTGACCTCTTCCGTTGTGGAGCACAGGCTCCAGATGAGCAGGCTCAGTGGCCATGGCTCGCGGGCCTAGCCGCTCCATGGCATGTGGGATCTTCACAGACCAGGGCATGAACCCACGTCCCATGCATCGGCAGGCGGACTCTCAACCACTGCACCACCAGTGAAGCCCCATGACTCTTTTTGAATTATGGTTTTCTCAGGGTATATGCCCAATAGTGGGATTGCTGGGTCGTATGGTAGTTCTAATTTTAGTTTTTTAAGGAACCTCCATAATGTTCTTCATAGTGGCTGTATCAATTTACATTCCAACCAACAGTGCAAGAGGGTTCCCTTTTCTCCACACCCTCTTCAGCATTTATTGTTTCTAGATTTTTTGGTGATGGCCATTCTGACTGGTGTGAGATGATATCTCATTGTAGTTTTGATTTGCATTTCTCTAATGATTAATGATGTTGAGCATTCTTTCCTGTGTTTGTTGGCAATCTATATATCTTCTTTGGAGAAATGTTTATTTAGGTCTTCTGCCCATTTTTGGATTGGGTTGCTTGTTTTATCCTTATTGAGCTGCCTGAGATGCTTGTAAATTTTGGAGCTTAATCCTTTGTCAGTTGCTTCATTTACAAATATTTTCTCCCATTCTGAAGGTTGTCTTTTGGTCTTGTTTCCTTTGCTGTGCAAAAGCTTTGAAGTTTTATTAGGTCCCATTTGTTTATTTTTGTTTCCATTTCCATTCCTCTAGGAGGTGGGTCAAAAAGGAACTTGCTGTGATTTATGTCATACAGTGTTCTGCCTATGTTTTCCTCTAAGAGTTTGATAGTGTCTGGCCTTAAATTTAGGTCTTTAATCCATTTTGAGTTTATTTTGGTGTATGGAGTTAGGGAGTGTTCTAATTTCATTCTTTTACATGTAGCTGTCCAGTTTTCCCAGCACCACTTATTGAAGAGGCTATCTTTTCTCCACTGTATATTCTTGCCTCCTTTATCAAAGATAAGGTGACCATACGTGCGTGGGTTTATCTCTGGGCTTTCTATCCTGTTCCATTGATCTATATTTCTGTTTTTGTGCCTGTACCATACTGTCTTGATTACTGTAGATTTGTAGTATAGTCTGAAGTCAGGGAGCCTGATTCCTCCAGCTCCATTTTTCTTTCTCAAGATTGCTTTGGCTATTCAGGGTCTTTTGTGTTTCCATACAAATTGTGAAATTTTTTGTTCTAGTTCTTTGAAAAATGCCAGTGGTAGATTGATAGGGATTGCACTGAATCTGTAGATTGCTTTGCATAGTAGAGTCATTTTCACAATGTTGATTCTTCCAATCCAAGAATATGGTATATCTCTCCATCTATTCGTATCATCTTTAATTTCTTTCATCAGTGTCTTATAATTTTCTGCATACAGGTCTTTTGTCTTCTTAGGTAGGTTTATTTCTAGATATTTTATTCTTCTTGTTGCAATGGTAAATGGGAGTGTTTTCTTAATTTCATTTTCAGATTTTTCATCATTAGTGTACAGGAATGTCAGAGATTTCTGTGCATTAATTTTTTATCCTGCTACTTTACAAAATTCATTGATTAGCTCTAGTAGTTTTCTGGGAGCATCTTTAGGATTCTCTATGTATAGTATCATGTCATCTGCAAACAGTGACAGCTTTACTTCTTCTTTTCCCATTTGGATTCATTTTATTTCTTTTTCTTCTCTGATTGCTGTGGCTAAAACTTCCAAATCTATATTGAATAAGAGTGGTGAGAGTGGGCAACCTTATCATGTTCCTGATCTTAGTGGAAATGCTTTCAGTTTTTCACCATTGAGGACGATGTTGGCTGTAGTTTTATCATATATGGCCTTTCTCATGTTGAGGAAAGTTCTCTCTGTGCCTGCTTTCTGCAGGGTTTTTATCATAAATGGGTGTTGAATTTTGTTGAAAACTTTCTCTGCATCTATTGAGATGATCATATGGTTTTTCTCCTTCAATTTGTTAATATGGTATATCACGTTGATTTGCATATATTGAAGAATCCTTGCATTCCTGGAATAAACCCCACTTGATCATGGTATATGATCCTTTTAATGTGCTGTTGGATTCTGGTTGCTAGTATTTTGTTGAGGATTTTTGCATCTATGTTCATCAGTGTTATTGGCCTGTAGTTTTCTTTCTTTGTGACATCTTTGTCTGGTTTTGGTATCAGGGTGATGGTGGCCTTGTAGAATGAGTTTGGGAGTGTTCCTCCCTCTGCTATATTTTGGAAGAGTTTGAGAAGGATAGGTGTTATCTCTTCTCTAAATGTTTGATAGAATTCACCTGTGAAGCCATCTGGTCCTGGGCTTTTGTTTGTTGGAAGATTTTTTTTTTTTTTTTTTTTTGCGGTACGCAGGTCTCTCACTGTTGTGGCCTCGCCCGTTGTGGAGCACAGGCTCCAGTCATGCAGCCTCAGTGGCCATGGCTCATGGGCCCACCCTCTCTGCAGCATGTGGGATCTTCCCAGACCGGGGCATGAACCCGTGTTCCCTGCATCTGCAGGTGGACTCTCAACCACTGCACCACCAGGGAAGCCCTGTTGGAAGATTTTTAATCACAATTTCAATTTCAGTGCTTGTGATTGGTCTATTCATATTTTCTATTTCGTCCTGGTTCAGTCTCGGCAGGTTGTGCATTTCTAAGAATTTGTCCATTTCTTCCAGGTTGTCCATTTTATTGGCATAGAGTTGCTTGTAGTAATCTCTCATGATTCTTTGTATTTCTGCAGTGTCATTTGTTGCTTCTTCTTTTTCATTTCTAATTCTATTGATTTGAGTCTTCTCCCTTTTTTTCTTGATGCGTCTGGCTAATGGTTTATCAATTTTGTTTATCTTCTCAAAGAACCAGCTTTTAGTTTTATTGACCTTTGCTATCATTTCCTTCATTTCTTTTTCATTTATTTCTGATCTGATTTTTATGAAATCTTTCCTTCTGCTAACTTTGTGGTTTTTTGTTCTTCTTTCTCTAACTGCTTTAGGTGCAAGGTTAGGTTGTTTATTTGAGATGTTTCCTGTTTCTTAAGGTAGGATTGTATTGCTGTAAACTTCCCTCTTAGAACTGCGTTTGCTGCATCCCATAAGTTTTGGGTCGTCGTGTCTCCATTATCATTTGTTTCTAGATATTTTTTTATTTCCTCTTTGATTCCTTCAGTGATCACTTGGTTATTAAGTAGTGTATTATTTAGCCTCCATGTGTTTGTATTTTTTACAGATATTTTCCTGTAATTGATATCTAGTCTCATAGCGTTGTGGTTGGAAAAGATACTTGATAAGATTTCAATTTTCTTAAATTTACCAAGGCTTGATTTGTGACCCAAGATATGATCTATCCTGGAGAATGTTCCATGAATACTTGAGAAAAATGTGTATTCTGTTTTTTTTGGATGGAATGTCCTATACATATCAATTAAGTCCATCTTGTTTAATGAATCATTTAAAGGTTGTGTTTCCTTCGTTATTTTCATTTTGGATGATCTGTCCATTGGTGAAAGTGGGGTGTTAAAATCCCTTACTATGATTGTGTTACTGTCGATTTCCCCTTTTATGGCTGTTAGTATTTGCCTTATGTATTGAGGTGCCTCTATGTTGGGTGCATAAATATTTACAATTGTTTTATCTTCTTGGATTGATCCCTTGATCATTATGTAGTGTCCTTCTTTGTCTCTTGTAGTAGTCTTTATTTTAAAGTCTATTTTGTCTGATAAGAGAATTGCTACTCCAGCTTTCTTTTGATTTCCATTTGCATGGAATATCTTTTTCCACCCCCTCACTTTCAGTCTGTATGTTTCTCTAGGTCTGAAGTGGGTCTCTTGTACACAGCATATATATGGGTCTTGTTTTTGTATCCATTCAGCCAGTCTGTGTCTTTTGGTGGGAGCATTTAATCCATTTACATTTAAGGTAATTATTAATATGTATGTTCCTAGTCCCATTTTCTTAATTGTTTTGTGTTTGTTATTGTAGGTCTTTTCCTTCTCTTGTGTTTCTTGCCTAGAAAAGTTCGTTTAGCATTTGTTGTAAAGCTGGTTTGGTGGTGCTGAACTCTCAGCTTTTGCTTGTCTGTAAAGGTTTTAATTTCTCCATCAAATCTGAATGAGATCCTTGCTGCATAGAGTAATCTTTGTTGTAGGCTTTTCTCGTTCATCGCTTTAAATATGTCCTGCCACTCCCTTCTGGCTTGCAGAGTTTCTGCTGAAAGATCAGCTGTTAACCTTATGGGCATTCCCTTGTGTGTTATTTGTCTTTTTCCCTTGCTGATTTTAATATGCTTTCTTTGTATTTAATTTTTGATTAATATGTGTCTTGGCATGTTTCTCCTTAGATTTATCCTCTATAGGACTCTCTCTGCTTCCTGGACTTGATTAACTATTTCCTTTCCCATATTAAGGAAATTTTCAACTATAATCTCTTCAAATATTTTCTCAGATCCTTTCTTTTTCTCTTCTTCTTCTGCGACCCCTATAATTTGAATGTTGGTGTGTTTAATGTTGTCCCAGAGGTCTCTGAGACTGTCCTCAGTTCTTTTCATTCTTTTTTCTTTATTCTGCTCTGCAGTAGTTATTTCCACTATTTTATCTTCCAGGTCACTTATCCGTTCTTCTGCCTCAGTTATTCTGCTATTGATCCCTTCTAGAGTATTTTTCATTTCATTTATTGTGTTGTTCATCATTGCTTGTTTCCTCTTTAGTTCTTCTAGGTCCTTGTTAAATGTTTCTTATATTTTCTGTATTCTGCTTCCAAGATTTGGGATCATCTTTACTATCATTATTCTGAATTCTTTTTCAGGTAGACTGCCTATTTCCTCTTCATTTGTTAGGTCTGGTGGGTTTTTACCTTGCTCCTTCATCTGCTGTGTGTTTTTCTGCCTTCTCATTTTGCTTATCTTACTGTGTTTGGGGTCCCCTTTTCGCAGGCTGTAGGTCACAGTTCCTGATGTTTTTGGTGTCTGTCCCCAGTGGCTCTTGTTGGTTCACTGGATTGTGTAGGCTTCTTGGTGGAGGGGACTAGTGCCTGTGTTCTGGTGGATGAGGCTGGATCTTGTCTTTCTGGTGGGCAGCTCCAAGTCTGGTGGTGTGTTTTGGGGTGTCTGTGTCCTTATTATGCTTTTAGGCAACCTCTCTGCTAATGGATGGGGCTGTGTTCCTGTCTTGCTAGTTGTTTGGCATAGGGTATCCAGCACTGTAGCTTACTGGTCATTGAGTGAAGCTGGGTGTTGGTGATGTGATGGTGATCTCTGGGAGATTTTCGCCATTTGATATTACGTGGAGCTGGGATGTCTCTTGTGGATAGTGTTCTGAAGTTGGCTCTCCCACCTCAGAGGCACAGCTCTGACTCCTGGCTGGAGCACCAAGAGCCTTTCATCGACACGGCTCAGAATAAAAGGGAGAAAAAATAGAAAGAGAAGAAGGAAGAGGATAAAATAAAATAAAGTACAATAAACTAAAATAAAGTTATTAAAATAATTATTAAGGAAAAAAATTTTTTAAAGTAAGAAAAAAAAAACAAAATGGACAGACAGAACCCTAGGACAAATGGTGAAATCAAAGCTATACAGACAAAATCACACACAGAAATAATCACATACACACTCACAAAAAGAGAAAAAGGGAAAAAAAAAAAAAAATATATATATATATATATATATCGCTGCTCCCAAAGTCCACCTCCTCAGTTTGGGATGATTCATTGTCTATTCAGGTATTCCACAGATGCAGGGTACATCAAGTTGATTGTGGAGTTTAATCCGCTGCTCCTGAGGCTGCTGGGAGAGATTTCCCTTTCTCTTGTTTGTTCCCACAGCTCCCGGGTTTCAGCTTTGGATTTGGCCCTGCCTCTCCGTGTAGGTTGCCTGAGGGCATCTGTTCTTTGCTCAGACAGGACAGGGTTAAAGGAGCAACTGACTCGGGGGCTCTGGCTCACTCAGGCCACGGGGAGGGAGGAGTACAGATGCGGAGTGAGCCTGTGGTGGTAGAGCCTGGCATGATGTTGCACCAGCCTGAGGTGCATCGTGTGTTATCCCGGGGAAGTTGTCCCTGGATCACGGGACCCTTGCAGTGGCGGACTGCACAGGATCCCGGGAGGGGAGGTGTGGGTAGTGTCCTGTGCTTGCACACAGGCTTCTTGGTGGTGGCAGCAACAGCCTTAGTGTCTCATGTCCGTCCCTGGTATCCGTGCTGGTAGCCACAGCTCGCGCCCGTCTCTGGAGCTCCTTTAAGTGGCGCTCTTAAACTCCTCTCCTCGCGCACCAGGAAATAAAGAGGGAAGAAAAAGTCTCTTGCCTCTTTGGTAGGTCCATAATTTTCCCCGGACTCCCTCCCTGCTAGTTGTGGGGCACTAGCCCCCTTCAGGCTGTGTTCACGCAGTCCTCTCCCTGCAATCCGACCGAACCCTGAGCTTCAGCTCCCAGCCCCCGCCCGCCCTGTGGTTGAGCAGACAAGCCTCTGTGGCTGGTGAGTGCTGGTCGGCACCAATCCTCTGCGTGGGAATCTCTCCTTTTTGCCCGCCGCACCCCTGTGGCTGCGCTCTCCTCCGTAGTGCCAAAGCTTCCCCCCTCCGCCACCCGCAGTCTCCGCCCGTGAAGGGGCTTCCTAGTGTGTGGAAACCTTTCCTCCTTCACAGCTCCCTTTGGTGCAGGTCCTGTCCCTATTCTTCTGTGTCTGTTTATTCTTTTTTCTTTTGCCCTACCAGGTGTGTGGGGGAGTTTCTTGCCTTTTGGGAGGTCTGAGGTCTTCTGCCAGCGTTTATTGGGTGTTCTATAGGAGCAGTTCCACATGTAGATGTATTTCTGATGTATCTGTGAGGAGGAAGGTGATCTCCGTGTCTTACTCTACTGCCATCTTCTCAAATCCCTCAAAGAAGTCCTTTTAACATTACTTGTAAGGTTGGTTTTATGGTGATGAACTCCTTTAGTGCTTATCTGAAAAACTCTTAATCTCTCCTTTAATTCTGAATGATAACCTTGCAGAGTAGAGAATTCGTGGTTGGAAGGTTTTTCCTCTTAGCGCTTTGAGTATGCCATACCACTCTCTTCTGATCTGCAAACTTTCTGCTGAAAACTCTGCACATTGCCTTATGGGGTTCCCCTTTTATATAACTAGTTGTTTTTGTCTTGCTGCTTTTAAGATTTTTTTTTATCTTTAACTTTTACCATTTTAATTATGTTGTGTCTTGATGTGGATCTCTTTGGGTTTGTCTTATTTGTAACTCTCTGGGATTCCTGGACCTGGATGTCTGGTTCCTTCTCCAAATTATGAAATTTTTTTAAGCCATTATATATTCAAATAAGTTTTCTGGCCCTTTCTCTCTCTTATCCTTCTGGAACCCCTATAATGCAAATGTTACTCCACTTGATGTTCTACCATAGATCCTTAAGTTATCTTCACTTTTAAAAATTATCTATTTTCTTTTTGGGCTGTCTGGGTGAAGTCTATTGCTTTGTCTTCCAGCTTGCTGATCCAGTCATTTACTTCATCCAGTATCCTGTTGAACCCTTCTAGTATATCTTTCAGTTCAGTTATTGTATTCCTCAGCCTGTAACTTCTCTTTGGAACATTCTTATATTTTCTTTCTCTTTGTTCAATATCTCACCGTGTTCATCCATTTTTCTCCCAAGTTTGGTGAGCATCTTTATCACCATTATTTTGAACTCTTTAATGGGTAGATTGCTTATCTCCTTTTCATTAGAGCCTTCTTCTGAGTTTTAGTCTTGTTCTTTCATTTGGAATACATTCCTCTGTCTCCTTATTTTGTCTGACCCTCAGTGTTTGTTTCTTTGTATTATGTGAATCAATTACCTCTCTCAGAATTGATGGAGAAGACTTGTGTGGGAGTTGTCCAGTGGGGCTATGATACATGATCCTTCATGGCCACCAGAGATAGGTACTCAAGGGCATCTCCTGTGTAGGCAGCACATGGCTACCTACTTACGTGGAGCTGCAGCTGCCATGTGGGGTGGGTGAAGTTCTCAGCTGGCCTGGCTATAGCCCACAGCTAATGTGCAATTGGCGGGGGGGCTTTCAGCAGGGCATTCCCTCCCGCTCTATCAGTTTAGAGAAAGAGTTTCAAGATAGTACTCACCAGTGCTGGTATTAACAAATGTAGAATGAGATTGCAAAGATTGATTTTTCCAGTGTCTTTGTCCCTGGAAAGAGTTCGAACATATGTCTCCAGCATATGCTTTAATGTTAGTAAGTGGGTCTCCTCCTCATATAGAATAGGTGCTTTTCAATCTAGTGTTTTTGCATTGAGTTCTGGGATCAGTAAGTCAGTACACAAGCCCTTTAAAAGCAGGTTTTCCATTCTGTACAGTTCTATGATTTTTCTGGTTGTAATGCCTGTTGGTTTTCAAAGCCGTAGATTTTGGGGCCACTCCTTTACCGGATCTAAGGGTTGAGGTGCTTGATTGGGAGAACAAACCCCTAACTCCTCTGGGAAATGTTTTGAATCTTTGAATTCCTTACCACTTATGGATCACTGTGCCTGGGCTGGGTTTCTTTCTTTGGCAAGACTGCATCTCTGCCTCTCCTACTGTCTCAGTGGCACCATTTTATCCTTAGTTGTAGAGGCTCTGTTCATCCAGCTTTCAGTTTTTATCAGAGGAAATTATTCCATATGTAATTTTAGATTTGTTGTGTCCATTGGAGGAGGTATGCTCAGAATACTCCTACACAGCTTTCTTGACTAGACCTCCCCTAAATATAATCTTATATATACATTAAATATGGATGTGTGAATATATAAAATTATTTTTATGAATTTATATATCTCTCTACAGGAATAAATAAATATATTAGTATGATTGTTTTCTTATGTTATTGTATAATTTGTTTTATTTCCGGTTTTCTAATGAGGTCAACATTTTAAGAATGTCATCACTGGAAAAATAAGAAGTCAGAATTGGGGTTATTGTTTTGTTGTTTGTTGGTTGGTTTGGCAGTGGTTTGGGTGAGCCTAGTTTCATGCTCCTGGAACAAGTCAATGACAGATAATGGCTTCTCTCTGTCAGGACTTAGCAGAGTATAGCCTAACAATAGTCACTGAGCTTCTTCAACCTGATCCATCTGCTACTTGTTGGCCTCGATGCTCATTACAAACCCCAGGTAATTACTGTGTATTTTCATAGCTAAAACCAAAACCGAGGAGATTTGGATGATGAGTAGTGGTAAGTTATACCTCAACTGGATATTTTTTGAGATTCCAGGTCTATCCAAGTCAAAGTGTCTCAGTGGCATTTCCTGAGGTAATCTTTTTGTGCCTATGAGGGTCGCCATTCACCACAGGCTTGTTGTCCTTTGAAGCTTTTTTAGTGGATTTAAATTTGGGAATAGCAGATGCTTATATTCTCTGTCTTCCATCCCCATCTTTGTAAAAAAGGCAACAATTTCATTTTAATCTCATAAAAGTACACTGGCTATTTTGCTTTACAAATGCTGTTGATTCTGGGCGTGAGAGAAAAATTTTCACAAATGAGTTTACTAATGCTTGCCTTTGTATCATGTCTTTCTTGCCACGTTTTTCAAGATGCAGCTATTTCACATCAAAGTGCTCCAGACAGATTGGAATTTCAGTAAGAAATTTATCAAGATGTAGTGTTTCTAGTAGATAACATTTTATTTTTTAGCTAAAAATATATTTGTAATTTATTTTACACTTTTATCTCTATATATTAATGATCTTAGTTTTAAAAAGTGTCTTATACATTGGTTTTTAAAGGTAAATATTATCAGTAATCACTTTAAATGTCAATGGCCTATATGCACCAATGAAAGAGATTGTTAGAATGGATGAAAAAACAATACTAAATTAATATTGTCTACAAGAAATCCACTTTAAATATGAAGATGCTTATATATTAAGAGCAAAACAATGGAGAAAGATAAATCATATTAACAAAATCAAAGAAAGCTGGAGTAGCTATATTAATTTTAGACAGAGCAGAATTCAGAACAAGAAAACTCATCAGAAATAAAGAGGAATGTTACATAATGATAAAGGGGTCAATTCTCTAAAAATGTATAACAATTCTTAATGTGTATGCACCTAATAAAATATGTGAGTTTTTTTTAAAAAATGGATAAAACTGAGAGGAAAAATAGATAAATCCCCTATTATAGCTGTAGATATCAGCAGTACTCTATCAGCAATGGACAGATCTTATAGGCAGAAAATCAGTAAGGACATAAGTTGAACTCAAAGCAACAAGAATCAATTGGATCTAATTGACATTTATAGACTAATTCATCCAACAACATCAAAATAAACATTTTTCTCAAGCTCACACAGTATGTTCACCAAGATAGAACACATCCTGGGCCATAAAATACACCTTTACAAATGTAGAAGAATAGAAATTATACAGTTTACACTCTCAGACCACAATGGAATTAAACTAGTATTTAAGGGAAAAAGTATGTGGAGAATCCCAAAATATGTGGTTATTAAACAACACACTTAAAAATAACACATGGATCAAAGAATAAATCTGAATAAAGAGAATTTTAAAATATTTGAACTACATGAAAATGAAAACAAAACATCGAAATTTGATGGATGCTGCAAAAACATTACCTAGAGGGAAATGTATAGAAGTGGCTGCATAATTTGAAGTGATATCTAAAATCAGTAATCTAAGTATCTACCTTAGAAAACTAGAAAAAGAAGAGCAAATTAAATCTAAAGTAAGCATAAAAAAGAAATAATAAAAAGAACAGAAATAAATAAAATTGAAAATAAGAAATCAATAGAGAAAATAAACAAAACCAAAAGCTGGTTCTTTGAAAAGATCAAAAAGCCTCTAGTCAGGTAACTAAGAAAAAAAGAAAGATGGCACAAATTACTAAGATCAGAAATGAAAAAGAGAACATCACTACAGATCCCATAGATATTTATAGAAGGATACTGGGAAACTATGAACAAGTCATGTCCACAAAATTTTAAACCTAAATGAAATGGATCAATTCCTTGAAAGACACAAACTGTCACAATTTACAAGCAGAAATTGACAATCTTAGTAGCCCTTTATCTATTTTTAAAATTGAATCAATAATTAATCTTCCAAAGCAGAAAGCACCAGGCCAGATGGGTTCACTGGTGAATTGTACCATGCATTTAAGGAAGAAATTAAACCAATACTCTATACTGTCTTCCAGAAGATAGAAGAAGGAGTACTTTCTAACTCATTCTATGAAACCAGCACTACTTTAATACAAAAAATGGACAAAGACCTTGCAAAAAGAGAAAATTACAGACCAATGCCTCTCAAGAACATAGATGCAAAAATCCTCAAGAAAATACAAGCAAATCTAGTTCATCAATATATAAAAAGAATGTTCATTGCAGCTCTATTTACAATAGCCCAGAGATGGAAGCAACCTAAGTGTCCATCATCAGATGAATGGACAAAGAAGATGTGGCACATATATACAATGGAATATTACTCAGCCATAAAAAGAAACGAAATTGAGTTATTTGTAGTCAGGTGGATGGACCTAGGGTCTGTCATACAAAGTGAAGTAAGTCAAAGGAGAAAAACAAATACCGTATGCTAACACATATATATGGAATTTAAGAAAAAAAAATGTCATGAAGAACCTAGGGGTAAGACAGGAATAAAGATGCAGACCTACTAGAGAATGGACTTGAGGATATGGGGAGGGGGAAGGGTAAGCTGTGACAAAGTGAGAGAGTGGCATGAACATATATACACTACCAAACGTAAAATAGATAGCTAGTGGGAAGCAGCTGCATAGCACAGGGAGATCAGCTCGGTGCTTTGTGACCACCTAGAGGGGTGGGATAGGGAGGGTGGGAGGGAGGGAGACGCAAGAGGGAAGAGATATGGGAACATATGTATATGTATAACTGATTCACTTTGTTATAAAGCAGAAACTAACCATTGTAAAGCAATTATACTCCAATAAAGATGTAAAAAAAAAAAGAATCGTACTTCATGGCAAGGTGGGATTTATTCCAAGCATGCTAGATTGGTTTGAAAGCAACAGCCAATATCTAATTTATTTGGCTGTTAGGCAACTCTCAGCTTCGACTTATTTTATCTAAAAAGGTGAGAGAAACAGATATTATGTAGAATTTCAAAAAATAAAACTTATCAGAGCCATTTAATCTTCCATTTTTTTTAAAGTATGAGAATAAAATATGAGAAACTATATGGAAAGAATTTACCATTTGCTTGTTTGGTATAATAATTGGATTTAACTTAGCATTACTGCTAGTAATTCTTTGTATGGAAAGTTCCTTTCTGTCTTTACCCTAGAGACTGCAATGTTCACACAGTGATGACCAAGTTTTTCTTTCAAGGAAGTAATTTCAGAATATTTGATTGCTCGACATTGTAAACATGTCAGTTAAAACCAGATAACTTTGTAGGTCATCTTTCTTCAAGTAAATTAATATTGTCTAAATTGCAAGTTTACCAAACTGAAGAGATATAAATGAAATTAAATTATTCTCTATATATTTTCACTATTTCATTTTTCCTCTCAAAACCAAAAGAAGGGTAAGGTAATATGTTCAATGGCAATAATTTTTTAAATATTACCAAGTTTTGACTGGTAAATTATTAAGTATTAGAGTTTTTATTTTCATAATTGGAACATTATTTATTTTAATGTTTCGTGTTTAACAAGTGCCAACTTCACAAAGTTGGAGTAAGTTTCGTATTACCACTTGTTATACTTTTTCTGAAATTTGTGTAAATTTCTTATACTTCTAGTGAACGTGTTGAGGCAGTAAATAAATAAATAAATAAATTGAGGAAGGGCCAGAAGACTCCTTCACCCTTTAATATCTGCTTGCCTTACTGTCCATATGCTTGTTCAGAAAGTATAATGGTGTTTTAATCGACTACCTTCTTAAAAAAAATCATCCTAGGCGAGAGTGTTTGGTAAAATTGTATGCATCTCAGAAAGGCATCCTAGAAAAGCAAAAGAGGTATAAAATTATATCAAAGGATAAAATTATATCAAGGCATAAATTAGTTTAGGTACAGTTATAGGCCTTAGAGTTTAATTGCAAAGTAGAGACCATGTCCTAGGTTCAGCTATCTAAGCCTACCCATAAGATGCTCAGTTTAGTCTGGGACAATCTTCTTTGGTTTGGGACCTGTGATTTATTTTTTAAACTTGTTTATTGAACATTTACTTGATGATCATCCTGGGAATGAAAATAGAGTGCCATAATTTTAAGGACTTGTACATATTGAATGTCTCTTCATTCTTCTCCATATCCTAACCTGATATTTGTTAATATGTTGTATAGAATTGTTTTATTTGTCTCAGTTCATTATATGCTATTATTTTCATTCTGTTTAAAGCCCCTGGTTAGCTACTTAATGCATTTCTACTTCTTTATACCATTTTCTCTTCTTCTTCCTTTCCAAAATCTATTTTGATCATAACATGAGTTTTTACCCTTCAGTGTATTTATCTATAAGTTTAATATGCTAATTTGCATACATATCTGTAGATAAGATATGGCACTGATTTACATGTGTTCATTTAAAATTTTGTTTTTACTTCTGATGTACCTCATTCTCTTTCTTACTTTCTTGTATGTAATATGTTTTGAGGACTCATCCATGTTGCTATAAGTAAATCTTGTTAATTTTTTCCTTCTGTACAATATTCCATCTTAGGTATTGATCATATTTTATTAATCATTTTCCCTAAAATAACTATGAGGTTGGCTTCCAATATTGGTGATAAATGTTCTTTATGTTTCTTTGTGCTCCCATGTGAGAGTTTCTTTGAAGTGTAAACACCCAGAAGTGGAATTTTAGAGTTCTAGGAAATACACATTCTTAGTTTCACTAAGTACTGCCACATACTTTCCAAATTACTATACCAATTACATTCACATCAACTCTGGTAATATTAGTAATTTTTTATAGCAACATTGCAGTTTCACATTATTTTAATTATTTCAATGGAAAGACATTAATTTTAATATCAAAGCTCTAGAAAATTTTAATGTGAATGTGAACCTGAGTAAGAAAGTAATTCTTGGTTTTTCTTTTTTTTTTATTTTAATTTAATTAATTTATTTTTTATATAGCAGTTTCTTATTAGTTATCTATTTTATACATATTAGTGTATATATGTCAATCCCAATCTCCCAATTCATCCCACCACCACCAGCACCTGCCTCCCACTTTCCGCCCTTGGTGTCCATACATTTGTTCTCTACCTTGGTTTTTATTTTACTCATTCACTATCTACAGACCAGACTTTCATTTTTGCTGAACTCAATCTGTAATAGTTAAGTTCAAACTCCTATTAATTTCTAATTTTCAAGTTTATGAATTGTGCTTCTCATTTATTTACATTTAATTAATTTATTTTTATGAAGTATAGTTGATGTACAATATTATATAATGTACAACTTATTTCACTTAGCACAATACCCTCCAGTTCCATCCATCTCAGAAATGGCAAATTTTCATTCTTTTTTATGGTTGAATAGTATTCCATTGTATATACATACCACATCTTCTTTATCCATTCATCTGCTGATGGACATTAAAGTTGCTTCCATACCTTGGCAATTGTAAATAATACTGCTATGAACACTGGGGTCCATATATCTTTTCAAATTAGTGTTTTTGGTTTTCTTGGATATATATCCAGGAGAGAAATTGCTGAGTCATATAGTAGTTCTGTTGTTAGTTTTCTGAGAAACATCCATATTGTTTTCCACAGTGGCTGCACCAATTTACATTCCCACCAAGTGTACAAGTGTTTCCTTTTTTCCACATCCTTGCCAACATTTGTTACTTGTGTTCCGTTTGGTGATAGCTATTGTGACAGGTTTGCGAGGTGATATCTCATTGTGGTTTTGATTTGCATTTCTCTGGTGAGTGATGTTGAGCATCTTTTCATGTGCCTATTTGCCATCTGTATGTCTTCTTTGGAAAAATGTCTTGCCTTCTGCCCATTCCCTCATTCAGTAGGTTGTCTTTTCATTTTGCCAATGGTTTCCTTTGCTGTGCAAAAGCTTTTAAGTTTAATTAGGGACCTGAGATTTATACTTTAAAACCCCACAACACAGTGTGACCAATAAAATAAACTAAATAACCTTACATAGTCCATGTGGAATCTAGGGAGATTTCCCCAGAATATTTCATATCATCTTCTCAGGGACAAACAGCTATTTGGCCTATATTTATTTTGAAATGTATGGGAAAAATTAATCATATGTATAATAGAGCCTGGAACAGATAAAAGCTCTAAGAAATTGGGCAATTATCTTGGAAACCAGTTTGATCTTGGAATTGACAGAGTCTGAAATACCTTCATTCTGCTTGTAAAGTGCCATGAACTATGCTTAAATGTAGAGTACTTAAAAACACAGGAACCCAGGGTCACAAAAAACCTGACTTGAATCCTGGTTCCACTTTCACAAGCCACGGGAAAATAATTTAATTTGAGTCTCCTAGGATTTTTTTGTTTCTAAGTCTCACTTTCTTCATTTATAAAATGAATATAATAATATTACCTAAGGATCTTATAAGGACCTAGTGAATATTGTAAATCTTGAACAAGGTATTCCTTGTGACCTATCTAGCATAATGACTGGTAAGTAGTAAGTGCTTCGTAGATATTTACTTATTTGTAATACAATTCCTTACTTTAAATGCATTGAAAGAAATTATTTAGAAGAGGTATATATAAAACAAAATATGATAGGATGAGACTTGAGTGATCATGTGGCAACAGAAACCAAAATAAGATTTTCTATCATTCACCTACTTCCTTGAGATTTCTAGTCTGACACAAACTCTATATTCAAAACAAATTTCAAACAGAGCTTCCAATGAGACTAGATCTACCAGTCTTATACCACTTTGTGTCTATAATATTAGATACAAAAATAAATAGTATTTTTAAAAAACACTTTAGCAGGTTATAAACATTTCAAGTTTACTAGCCAATCTAAGTTCTAACTTCTTTTTATCATTTACAATAGAAAATTAACATGTTAAATCATAGATGTTGCTATTAAATGTTAGCTACAGTAACATTTGTCATTGTATCAGTGACAAGAGGGATACAAAAATTTTCTTGTTTTATTCTCAACACTATTGAGCTCTGCTGATTCACCTTTTATAGTCTCTTATTTTATTATTTTAAGATGGCATTTGGAACAGGTATTAACTTTTATTTTTCTAAAAGACTCATGGTATAATAAAATGCAATAGTGTAAATAAAGACACAATTCTTTTTTTGTTTTTTCGGTACGCGGCCCTCTCACTGTTGTGGCCTCTCCCGTTGCGGAGCACAGGCTCTGGACGCGCAGGCTAAGCGGCCATGGCTCACGGGCCCAGCCGCTCCGTGGCATGTGGGGTCTTCCCGGACCGGGGCACGAACCCATGTGCCCTGTATCGGCAGGCGGACTCTCAACCACTGTGCCACCAGGGAAGCCCAACACAGCTCTTATGTAAAACAAAAAAGACAGTGTGGTATTGGTGCAAAGATAGATGTGTAGCTGGATGGAACAGATTGTGAGACTATAAACAAATCCTTACATTTGTAATCAATTGATTTTTTTATTATGGTAAAATATATATAACATAAAATTTACCATTTTCCCATTTTTAAGTCTGTATTCAGTGGCATGAAGTACCTTAACAATGTGCAACCAGCATCACTGTCTAGTTTTCAAAACATTTCTTTACACAAAAGAATAGAATAAAATTTTTTTTCTCCAAATATTTTTCAGATACCGTTGTACAGTTTCTCCTAAAGTAGATTTCCCTCTTTTTTTTGCGGTACAAGGGCCTCTCACTGTTGTGGCCTCTCCCGTTGCGGAGCACAGGCTCCGGACGCGCAGGCTCAGCGGCCATGGCTCAAGGGCCCAGCCGCTCCATGGCATGTGGGATCTTCCCGGACCGGGGCACAAACCCATATCCCCTGCATCGGCAGGCGGACTCTCAACTACTGCGCCACCAGGGAAGCCCCCTCATTTGTTTTTATATGGCTAAATCTCTTTAACTGGCCCTTAACTAAAGCAAGAGTTCCTCTTAGCTCTGAAGCTTCATTTTCTAAAGTGATATGGACCAGATCAGCAATTTGGTTGTTAAATTCCAAGGCATTAAGTCTTACTGTAAAGCAATCTTTAATCTTGTTACTTTAAGAAGTGCTTAATTATCTAACACTATTTTTTTTTTTTTTTGCCAAGAAATTACTCCATGGCTTTTTCCTATGAATTGCCCTTTAATTCAAAAGTTATGAGGCTTTTGGGTTCAGTCCATTTCCACACAGGAGCTGCATATCATGTTGAGAGATGGTGAAATATTAAAGGACTGGATCTTTTCATCTCTTTATTCATCAAAGCTTTTTTGAAAATGACATGGAATATTAAAGGATTTTTAAGGTAAAATCATAAGCATCTTGCAAATGTAAAGTGAACACAAAGATTTTTATTAAACTCATCAATTAATGGAAGAAGCAGCAAGATATTAAAAACCATTTCAAGTGAGAATCCTAAGAGCAGACAAAAATGTTCAAATGAATTTAGTAAAAAATAACTTCTTATGTATGAGATGATTTACATCTCCATCTGACAAAATTTATTTGCATCACAATAGAAAATTATTTCGTTGGTATCACTAGCAGTTTTCTACAATTTGAAGAGTTGCAAAATAGCTCCAAGACAACAAAAAGTGTGGAGCTTTATAGAATCAACTAATAAGGAAGTGTGTGCTAGGTGACACGTAACATTCAATTTCAAAGTCTTTCATACTTTTTCCTTAAATAATTTAGAAGCAGGGATAATGTGGAAAAGTTAAAGGACATTACATTGACTATATTGAATTGTCACCATTATTCACATGATATACAGAGGCAAAAATGGGGTAAAACAAATAACATTGTGTGTCCACAATGTATAGGTCTTTGCTAATCTGTTTGAATATAATATTGTATTTAATTTCCCTGAAACCTTTTTGAGTTAGTTATTTTTTGTGGGGTGACTGTGACTCCCCCCCAAAAAAACCCACATTTTTAAAAAAACAAATCAAAAGTTATGTTGAAGTTCTTGCTCCTGCTAACTGTGAATGCGATCTTATTTGGAAATAGGGTCTTTGTAGATGTAATTAAGGTGTAAATTAATATGAGGGCCTATGGAGTAGGGTGGGTGAGCCCTTAATCCAGTATGACTTGTGTCCTTATAAGAAAAGAAGAGACAAGAGATGGACACATCATATGATGACGGAGATAGATGTAGGAATGAACTACAAGGAACTCTGAGGATAGCCTGTAATGTTAGAAGCTAAGAGAAAGGCATGGAACTGATTGTCTCCTAGAGCTTTCTCCTATTATTTCAGAAAGAGCATGGCCCTGCCTACACCTTGATTTCAGACTTCTAGTCTTCAGAACTGTGAGAGAATAAATTTCTGTTGATTTATGCCACCCAACATGTGGTAATTTGTTACAGCAGCCTAAGGAAACAAATACAGAATTTTCATAACTGCTTTATAATTTAAGATAATGGTATAGAAAATGTTGAAGGAATTTGACAAATACTGCACAGATTCTAAGTGTCAGAGTAGAAATTTGCCCCAGGTACCTTTGATCCAAATTGTACTTTTTGTTCACTATGCTCTAATACATTTTTGGTTGAGAAAAGTTTTGATGGTATCAGTTATTTTAATGTTTATTAAATATTAAAATAATCAGTTTCTTAGTAATAAATCATGATCATTAATAAAACATCCTCAGACTGATGCCATTTCTGATTCCTTGAATTAAAAAAAAATACCAAGTGATGATTGTATTTTATTTTATTTTAGCAAATATATTACTGGGTTTTCTTTTCTTTCTTTGTATAATATAATTAGAAAAAAATGAAACATATTAGAAAACAAGACAAAACAAAAACCTAGGAATTATGACAGGCATATCTTTTATTTACTTTTTACTATATTTTATGATGTAATACAAATTCATCAAAGAAGCCAAAATAGTTATACATTACTGCCAAGAAAATGAGACATAAAATTAGGTATTAAGTCTAACTGATTTTTAGTGTTTTAGGTATTTGCTATGGTGACAAGTTTTCAAAGTTAGTTTTGTGAGCTTTGGTTGTATAGTCCAGATAGGAAAATGGATCCAAATATAAATTTTGGTTTCTGATTTATGGAAAATATAGTTATAAAAATGATGACTGATGGAGCACAAATAAATCAAAACCATGAATAATTTAACCAAACATTTTGGTAGATTTGGCATATTGTGACACATAAAATTCTGGTATATTTCTTTATATGGTTGACATCACTATACACATGCACACACATACATTTCTGTGCTCTGTTCTTTTCATATACCATTATGTAATTTAAACTCTATGATTGGAAATACCCAATGTTGGTTTTGAAAGCACATTATTTCAGTTTGGTGTCTATTGGTTTAATGGTAAAGTGAATTTTATTTTAGTGAGAGATCTTATAATAACTTCTGCTATATATCTATATCATAGCATGCTTATTTATTAGGTGATACAATTGTATAAATATTTTTCTAAGAGTAATGAAAATGAAAATTTCAATGAAAATGAGCAGTTACATTTATTCTGTATTTTTTTAAAGACTGCAAAACAAAAATGCTATCTCTGTCTTGGTCTTAGGTGGTTGTCTCAGTAGATATGCAGCAGTAATGAAGCCACAATTTTATTATATATGCTATAACTAAAAAGTAATTTTTTCCCTTTGAAGTATTATTGATTTTGTTCTTGCTGATGCTAGTGACTGAGTCTATATGAGTAGAGTCTGTTTGCTTCACAGATAGATTCTGATCTGTCACAAGGCATTATTTTTGGATTTATCTTGCCTCTATTACTGCCATGCAAACACTATAGGATAAGTTAATTTTCTAAACTGTCAGAAAGATGTTCAAATATACACATTTCCCCTTGATCTTAAAGCACACTTTTTATTCGTGCCTATAAAACCAGGCAAGAAAATGTGGATGTTTCAGCATATTACAATATGCTATTATATACTATTCTTATAGAAAGAACTTAAAACATATCTAGCTGACAGTGAATTCAGAGAATTACAAAAATCTTTATTAATAAAACAACTGAATATAAACACACCAGATTTATTCAGCAATTTTAATGTCTGTTGACTCATTTAGAAGAGAGATAAAGAGAGAGCAAAATGCTCGTCTTTCCTCAGACCCATCCATCCCCCTTAAATTTCCTGTGAATATCAAAGAAACTAGGGCATACACATGTGTAGGAGCCCCCCAAAATTTTCAAGACACAAAATCACTATCATACTCCCTGTGGGAATTTTCGTATATCCATTAATATATTTTACTATGGAACATAAGCTCTGATATGCAGTAAATTCCCGTAGTAAAATCCAAGTATTATATTAGGGCTGGGTTCAAAAGCTATATGTTAAAATTCCATATCAGTTAGACACAGTGAATCAGTAAATTTCACATAAAAGTTAGTATTTCCAAGTTTTCTTATAAATTAACTTTTACATTCTAAAAAGGATGATAAAAGAAATGAGACAAGATATGTGGGGACAAGAGGGTTTTTATCATTTTTAAAAACTTTTAAAATTAATTTTTATTGGAGTATAGTTGATTTACAATGTTGTGTTAGTTTCTGCTGTACAGCAAAGTGAATCAGTTCTACATTATACATATATCCACTGTTTTTTAGATTCTTTTCCCATATAGGCAATTATAGAGTATTGAGTAGAGTTTCCTGTGCTATACAGTAGGTTCTTATTAGTTATCTATTCTATATATAGTAGTGCATATATGTCAACCCAGTCTCCCAATTTATCCCTCTCCCCCTTATCCCCTGGTAAGCATAAGTGTGTTTTCTACATCTGTGACTCAACTTCTGTTTTGTAAGTAAGTTCATTTGTACCCTTTTTTTTTTTTTAGATTCCACACATAAGCGATATCATATGATATTTGTCTTTCTCTGTCTGACTTACTTCACTCAGTATGACAATCTCTAGGTCCATCCATGTTGCTGCAAATGGCATTGTTTTGTTCTTTTGTAAGGTTGAGTAATATTCCATTGCATATATGTATCACACATGCTTTAATCCATTCTCCTGCTGATGGACATTTAGGTGGCTTCCATGTCCTAGCTATTGTAAATTGTGCTGCAGTGAGCATTGGGGTCCATGTATCTTTTCGAATTATGGCTTTCTCCAGATATATGCTCAGGGTGGGTATTGCTGGATCATACAGTAGTTCTATTTTTAGTCTTTTAAGGAACCTCCATACTGTCCTCCATGGTGGCTATACCAATTTACATTCCCACCAACAGTGTAGGAGGGTACCTGTTTCTCCACACCCTCTCCAGCATTTATTGTTTGTAGATTTTTTGATGATGTGTGAGGTGATACCTCTTTGTAGTTTCGATTTGCATTTCTCTAATAATTTTGATTTGCATTTCTGTAATGATGTTGAGCACCTTTTCATGTGCTTTTTAGCCATCTGTATGTCTTCTTTGGAGAAATGTCTATTTAGATCTTCTTCAGTCATTTTCTGATTGTGTTGTTTGGTTTTTTGATATTGAGCTGCATGAACTGTTTGTATATTTTGGAGATTAATCCCTTGTCAGTTGCTTCATTGGCAAATATTTTCTCCCATTCTGAGGGTTGTCTTTTCAATTTGTCTAAGGTTTCCTTTGCTGTGCAAAGGCTTTTAAATTTCATTAGGTTCCATTTGTTTATTTTTGTTTTTATTTCCATTTCTCTAGGAGGTAGGTTAAAAAGGATCTTGCTGTGATTTATGTCATACAGTGTTCTGCCTAGGTTTTCCTCTAAAAGTTTTATAGTGTCCAGTCTTACATTTAGGTCTCTAATCCATTTTGAGTTCATTTTTGTGTATGGTGTTAGAGTGTTCTAATTTTATTCATTTACATGTAGCTGTGAAGTTTTCCCAGCACCACTTATTGAAGAGACTGTCTTTTCTCCATTGTATATTCTTGCTTCCTTTGTCATAGATTAGGTGAATTTTTTTGAAGAGAGGAAACAGAGTAGTATTGTGGTATGTTTATGGAAATGATCCATTAGAAAAGAAAATAATGATGATGTATGGAAAAGAAGATAGAATAGTAAGTAGAAGAGAGTGTATCTCTTCTCTTGACTAATAGAGAAGGGTTCATTTTAGGTTTGGGGTTTGAAAAACTGTCAGAATGACTGTAAAATTAAAAAAAAGAAAGTCCAAGCCAAGTTCTTTACTTTCCATCTGATAAATCTAACACCTTCCCTAGGTCTTATGTGATCGATAAGTTCAATCATATAGTCAATTGTATTGGAGAGAGGAAACTAGAAAAATCCCCTTCTCTTCAGAGAAGTGTGATCCCCTTTAGAAAAAAAAAATTTAATTGTTATCATGTCATTTTTAGATCATAGACAATTAAACCATCAGAGTGTGAACTTTAATTCCTTGCTATTCCTTGCTTTTATTCTTAGCAATAACAGTGTCTCTGAGCATTTGGGGGAGAAGAATCTCACCTGCAGTTTTATATTTAAGTACTATAGACCTGTAGAGTCAAAGGTGTTTGGCCTATATGTTACATAGCTACACAATATATATGTTATGTTGAGGACTAACCTACAACATCCAAGACATACACACACAGCTATGTTCTGCAGGGTATATCTGCAATGCTAGAATATTAGGGTACAGTTACTAGATGAGCCTAGAGCCAGCCCTTATCCATTATATCTGTGATTCAGTCCTCAAAAGCTAAAAAAGTAATCCATCTCTAAATACCGGCCTATTCAGAAATATCAGGATACTTGGTCTTTCTTTACAGAGTATGTCCCTACCATGTTATGTGCAATCTCCCTTTCTTTACTAATTCTAAAATCTTAAATCTGTCAACTTCTTTTCAGTCAAGAAAAAGTATTGGCTAATTGATAACCTTATGTTAAAAACTACAACTTACCAATACTCTGAAAAGGGCTTGAAATATTTCCTTTAATTTGTGATTATAGACCATGCTCCCACACCTGCCTCCTTCCCTACAAAAAAGACAAAACAAAACAAAACAAAACCCAAAACAAACAAACAAAAAAAGAGGATTCCAATATTCCAAAGTAATCTAAGGTAGTTTTATTGTAACGGCTCAAATCCCCATCTACCTTTGTGACAAGATTTTCCCAATTCCTGGAATTCTTTCAAAAGTAGATCTACAAGTCACTGGGCAACTCCTCATCTACCCTAAAGTCATCCTTTCCATTACTACATGTCATGAAATATATTTACCTTGTCCTGATCTGTATCCCTGTATGTTGTCCACTGCAAGGCTGAAGTATCATCTCTAAGGCCCCTGAAGCCTGGGCCATACGTTACTTCTGAGAAGCCTATGTGAAGTTTATGAAGGGACTTCCTGGAACTGTCATGCTATTCCCAGAGTCATTGTTGATTCCCTGTCAATGCTCATCTTCTGATTTTGCTTTGATTTTTCAAAGCTTCATAGCTTTTATTTTGGAATAGAGGATTTCAATAGCTTGTTTTATTCCTGGTTCTATACTCTGCTTCTCTCACATACGATCTAATTTATAAATTGGCTTTTTGTTTTGTTTTGCTTTTTGCTGTACGTGGGCCTCTCACCGTTGTGGCCTCTCCCATTGCGGAGCACAGGCTCCAGGCGCACAGGCTCATCGGCCATGGCTCATGGGCCCAGCCGCTTTGCGGCATGTGGGATCTTCCCGGACCGGGGCATGAACCCTTGTCCCCTGCATCAGCAGGCGGACTCTCAACCACTGCGCCACCAAGGAAGCCCTATAAATTGGCTTTGAATAGCTTGTATTCACATTGTCAATGCCATTTTCTCTCTCTGTATCTCAAGCAAAAGTCTGCAGATCTGAATCAGAGGACTATCTGAGAGAAAGTTTTTAAATTTTACTCAGAATAATCTTTACTTCCACAAACTGAAGCATTGTCCTATGCTACTGTGTGTATATCTTAAAGTTTACTTTGAGATACATCTTTTCCAGACATTTCCACAGTCCAAATAATAAAAGACACCTGATGGTAGTATCCAACAGGCTCTCTAGACATATTCACATATATTTTATTCCTCTGACAAATGCAGCTCAGAATTGCCAAAACAGGAGAAATACTCATCTATCATTATTATGTGAATTTTGACTTGTAAACTATACAGAGTTGGGAGATGGAATAGATAACAGAAAAGTCCCTGATCCTCAAGGGAATGTAGGATTGACTGAAACCTCTAATTCATGTCAAAGTCCTACAACTCCAAACTGCCTTTCAATTCCTAGCAAGCTTTAATACACATAATTTCATTTCTTACTCCACTTCCTGCTTCCTTTTATGTGACTTTTAAATGCACCACATCACTCAAATAGGAAACACATATTTTTCATTATTTCTTATAAACATAACAACCTAAGACAAAACAAAACAGTCTTATAAATACTTAGTATATATGCTTTTACTAAAGAGTTAGTGGTGGAGGTTGTATTTAGTCCAGTAAAATACATTTTAAAAGTGTTTTTAAAAAAGTATTTAGTGGGGACTTCCCTGGTGGCGCAGTGGTTGAGAGTCCGCCTGCCGATGCAGGGGACACGGGTTCGTGTCCCGGTCCAGGAAGATCCCACATGCCGCGGAGTGGCTAGGCCCGTGAGCCACGGCCACTGAGCCTGTGTGTCCGGAGCCTGTGCTCCACAATGGGAGAGGCCAGAACAGTGAGAGGCCCGTGTACTGCAAAAAACAAACAAACAAAAATTAATGAATCCTTTCATAACCATTAAAAAATGGTTGCCATGGTGTCCTTTTCTCCCAAAAGAAATGAAACGAAATAAAAAATACTGGAGTATTTGGAAGAGCCACTTTTTAATTGTGCACAGGCACAGTTTCCCCTTTCTTTCAAAAACATTTTTAAAGGACTTCTTTTATTATTTGCCCAGAGTTTTCTGCAATAAAATTTCTAATTCTTAATGACAAATAGTTAATATTCGAACTTTTCTTTGTAAGAATATTGACCCAGCTTTATTTACACAAGACTCTTTTCAGGGAAGTTTTCACTTTTCCTAGCTGGGGCAGTCAGTTGTTAACAGAATTTCATATGCATTTTTCTAAAAAAAAAAAAAAGTTTTATATCAAACGTTCAAAAATAGATAGAATGTGAATCTTTTGTTGGTCTGAGCTGTGCAGCTAGCTGAAAAATCGGAACAAAACCAAAAAACCTTCCTGGTGACAGAAGTATGAGTGAGAGGGGATCAAAATAATAGTCTCATGGTTTCTTAGGTATAAATATATCTGAGAAGCCAGGCTTATACGGGAAATAGCATTCAGCTTTTATATAACACATCTTAGTCAACATTGAATCCTATATGAGCATGGTTCATAGAAATTTTAAAAATCAGTAATGTTGAGAAAATACCATTTGGATTCAAATTCATTTTTTAAAGCATAAATCTTCCAGAAAAATTATAAAACATAAATAAACTTGACTCCATGTACAACGGTCAAAATGGAACAAAGTTTAAAGGCACCTCCTTCCCCCTCATACTACAGTTCTTACAGATACACGGGGGCCATGATACATCTCTGTCTTCACACTTGTAGTAAAGCAAGTCCATTGTGAAATAACAAAGAGCAAAATCTTTGTACTAGGAGAAGACCTGTTTCCACTGGTCATGCTGAATATGCAGCTTCACTAATAGACCCTTGTATCCCCAGGTATTGTTCAGCAAATATTTGATTGCAAGAAAGAGAACCCACCTGAGCTAAGGCAGATAAAATAAGACAGTGTGTTTGAAAACTATAAGAAGACTATCACACTTCTGTATGTTCATCAAGTTCTTAGGAGGAACTGAAGCCAACTGCAGCTCATTTTCTGTTGAACTTGAACAAAGACCCAGTATGGCCATTTCAGTCTCATATTTAAAGTAATTCTCAGGTTTTATTAGTAAGAAACAAATGGAATTTTCTGGATCCCAAATTCAAATTTCTAAGACAGATAATATGATTGGCTCAGGTTGGATCAGAGGCCAATCCTTGGCCCAATCAGCTATGGGCTAAGCCATAATTCAGAAAGAGGCAATAGGAGGAAGCTTTCTGAGAAGTAAGCAGAAGACAGAGTAGGTGAGATAAGCATTTGTCAGAGAAGTTAGTATAAAATAATGGAATTCCCTACTAAGGTATAGAAGAAAATCTATTTTCTTGATGGTAAGTGCAACTGAGGTGGGAGATAGGGAGCCTGTGATGATTTGGGAAAGACTCCTGACTCAGAAGAACTCTGTGTTTATTCAGCTAAGAGCACAGGGGTCCCTTTAAGAACAAAGGCACAGAGGATGTGTTAGTGCCTGTTTCCTAAGTTAAGACAAGGACCTCATTGTACCCCAGTAGTCTGGCTCTTAGAAGTTAACATCTTTCACATATTTCATTTAACAAACCATGTGTCTATACTAGCACACAAAAATACAGAAAAACACCTTGCTGCTTTCACTTCTTTCAAAATACCATAGGCTTCCCTTGCAGCACTGACAGCTCCAACTACATCAGAGAAACTAGTTAGGGACTCAAACCTTGGCAACATCAGTGCATTGTGATGACAGTTGACCTTGTTCTCATCACCTGGAGATTGCTTAAAGGAATTCCACAACAATTTGTCTTATATACACAATAGTGTTGTTAGAATGGTATTATTCATGGACTTTGAAGATGATAACTAAATCTAGGTTCCATATGCCAAATATAGCCTGACACCAGCTGGTTATAAATCTGTTCTCTCTGAGGAAGTTCTTTTTAAAATTCATGACTTAAAATAATTCCTTGTACACTGTGCATGTATGTGTATTCATATACAGTTGTACTTTAAAAAAAAGCCTACAGTGTTTATTCTTCTAATCTAAATTATATTCTTTTAAAAAGAAAAATGTTAGCATGATGATATATATGCTGCAGAGGATATCTCTAGCTTTCATTCCTGACCTGTCATTGCATTGCTTGAACTCAGACCCAGTTCCCAGAGGATTGGACAGGTGGTATATAGAATAATATATGTCATGCTTTTTTCAGAATTATTCCTCTGCCTTGAGCCTAAGATAAATGGCCTAAGCTTATTTGAACAATCTTCTTTTAGCTGAATTTTCTCCTAAGAGATTTATTGCATTATAAACAAAATATGAAGAAAGTATCATACTAAAATAAAATTTCTGTAGATATTGAGACATAAGCAATGCTACTTTGAAAACTCCCGAAAAGAATGTAACCCACAAGGGGATAGACATTCTTGCATCCCTCACATCAGGACACCAGGAGTGTGTCCTCCTTTTCTTTTCCATGAAAAATGACAATGTATGATTGCAGAGCATCAGTGATGATACATGCCCTGAGAATGAGTGGTGCCCAGTTGTAGGAGCAACAATACAAAGAGTGGCAGCACACTTACTAAGGAACTAAGAATAAGGGGCAGCTGTGCCTAGAAAAGAGCTGCCAAACTGGAAAGAGGAATACAAATCATAGACCCCCAACACACTGTAACTGAGTTCTTTGTGAAACTAAAATACACTGAGTAGAAAAAAGAACATTGAAATGTCTTGGGGTCCTGAGGCAATTCGTACAAAAATAGATAATAGAAAAATAAATGATTCTCTAAATTAATTTAAAAGCCCAATTTATTAAAATGACATAATACTAAAGAAAAACAGAACTATTTGTAATCAACAGAAACAAAGATTAAGAATTTGATCCAGTTAAGAGTGATCTTGTTATAGAAGTCACTATATCAATTTATATTACACTTTTAATATTTTGAAAATGTTAGAATTCTTAAGTTAGAATTCTATAGATTTCTAACAGAAATTAATATCCTCTTATTATAACAAATTTTAACAATTTGGCCAATTCTGAAATATTAGATGGTTTACAGTTTCTTATCCTAACTATACCCCTTCTATAGTATGTGACCTGAAACAAATAATTTCATATTTATAAGATTTACAGAATTGAGTTCCCTTGTCTGTAAAGTTAGTGGGGGAGGTAGAATATTTAGCTCTGGACTTTAAAAACTATGTCACAAGATCTAATTCTCAACCAACGAATGATTTGTTTGAAATTCAATCCATGTGATTCCCATGGTCAGTCAGTCACTGGGTAAAATGGCATTAATAAAGACTGGAACTTTTGATAAGTTATGATAATATATGTAAAAGTTTGGAGGTGTATTTTGTAGACCAATAGACAAATTATTAGATTTAAATACTCTATTAGGGTTATAAGAGTGGATAATATATTTCAACTGGTATTTTTATCACCAGTCTATTTTAAAACACTAATTAACACCACTTACTAAATTAATTCTGATCATAGTGGCTATATTTATACTGATTGTAAGATGGATTTAAATCTATAACCATTAAGAGCATTACCATCCCCCTGACCCATGTAAGACAGGTGATTTTAAACATGAAGAATAATAAGCTCCTTTCAACCTGTATATGATCCATGAAAGTTTTCCAATGCAAATAAAAGATCCTACGTTCTCAAGATAATAGAAGTAGATAGATTTACAAGCATAATTCTTTCTTCTTTTCTTTATACTAAAGAGTGATGGATTCTCTCTCATTTATTCTGCAGAAGTTCAAAGAGAGTATTTTTTGTCAAACATGGTTTATTGATAATAATAATTACCATAAATGAGGCTCTGTTTTGTCAGAATTGTTCTACATAAACTCTTAAAGCCTGCAAGGAAGGTGTCTAATATTCTTATTTTGTAATATAATATAATCAAGAGACTCAAAGAGTTTAACATAACACATAACAATTAATATAACACAGTTAAAAAATAGCAGAATTAAGCTTCAGAATATGTTCTACTGACTCCATAAACTATCCAACAATCAACATACTTCAACAGCTCTTCATGAAACACTTTTTTCTGGAAAGAATAGGAAGAACATTTATTTGGTCACAGAAGTTGGTTTAAGTTTAAGCTCTAATATTTACTTGTGAGTAACCTCAGGCAAGTCTCTAAGGTCTGTTTTAGTTTCCCAGTTTTCCTGTTCATTTCCCAACAGTTATGAAAGTAATATAACACTGATATATTTCCTACATATTAAATACTAATATTATTAATATAAATAGTAATGGATGAAATCCAGAAAAAGGATGTCAAATAGGAAGAATGGGCACCAGCATAGCCCCTAGTTTGGGAACTCTTTGTCGGTCATGTATATCCCTTTTCATCAGCTTTGATGCTGAGGACATTTGACCTATCACAAACAAGTCTGAGTCTACATGCGGTGCTGTGATACTGTGCTGCAGCCCCTAAAACATCTCTAACCAAAAAAGAAAAAGGAATTCTTATATATTCAAGTTAGGAAGGAAGACATGCTTATTTTTTTCCAGAATACACTTAATAACAAGCTTACTGTAAACAGGAGCCTAAACACATATCATTACAGTTAAAAGCACAGGTTTTGCAATAAAGAGGCAACATTCAAATCCTAGCTACACCTCTCAATGATGGCATGGCATTTGAGAAATTACTTAGTCTGCATTTTATGTGTGAACTGGAGATAATAACTTCTGTAACAATTAAATTAGCCAGAATATATAAATCAATTAGTACAGTACTTGGTTACTGTGTGGCAAAGACTTAATAAGTGGTAACTAAAAGTGCATTTGCCATTACTATCTTTATTGTGAATTTCCATATAATTAGAATAATATTTAACTGTAGTAGCAAGCAAAAGCCTTGGTAACTGAGAAAAATAAACATTCATCAATCCTTATCTAGGCTACCATTTTTAAAAGGCTTTTAAAAACTTCAGACTGGGGGCCCTTCAAGATGGCAGAGGAGTAAGACGTGGAGATCACCTTCCTCCCCACAAATACATCAAAAATACATCTACATGTGGAACAACTCCTACAGAACACCTACTGAACGCTGGCAGAAGACCTCAGACCTCCCAAAAGGCAAGAAAATCACCATGTACCTGGGTAGGGCAAAAGAAAAAGTAAAAACAGAGACAAAAGAATAGGGACGGGACCTGCACCTCTGGGAGGGAGCTGTGAAGGAGGAAAAGTTTCCACACACTAGGAAGCCCCTTCACTGGCAGAGATGGGCAGGAGGGAAGCTTCTGAGCCATGGAGGAGAGCTCAACAATTGGGGTGTACAGGGCAAAGCAGAGAGATTCCCACAGGAAGGATCGGTGCCAACCAGCACTCACCAGCCTGAGAGGCTTGTCTGCTCACCTGCCGGAGCGGGTGGGGGCTGGGAGCTGAGCTCGGGCTCTGGAGGTCGGATCCCAGGGAGAGGACTGGGGTTGGCTGCATGAACACAACCTGAAGGGGGCTAGTGTGCCACAGCTAGCCGAGAGGGAGTCCAGGAAATACTCTGGACTTGTCTAAGAGGCAAGAGACCATTGTTTTGGGGTGCACGAGAAGAGGGGGTTCCTTCCCTGTCTACCCACAGAAGGCAGAGCACCACCTAAATGAGCTCCAGAGATGGGCACAAGCCGCGGCTATCAGCTCAGACACAAGAGACGGGCATGAAACGCTATTGCTGCTGCTGCAGCCACCAAGAAGCCTGTGTGCAAGTGCAGGTCACTATCCACACACCCTCCCCAGAGGGCTGTGCAGCCCACCACTGCCAGGGTCCCGTGATCCAGGGACAACTTCCCTGGGAGAACACATGGCGCACCTCAAGCTTTTGCAACATCATGCTGGCCTCTGCCGTGGCAAGCTTGCCCTGCGTTCCAATTATAACTACTGTACCCCTCCCTCCCCCTGGCATGAGTGAGCCAGAGCTCCCTAATCATGCACTGCTTTAACCCCATCCTGTCTGGGCGGGAACAGAAGCCTGAGGGTGACCTACATGCAGAGGTGGGGCCAAAACCAAAGCTGAACCCCAGGAGCTCTGCAAACAAAGAAGAGAAAGGGAAATTTCTCCCAGCAGCCTCAGGAGCAGCAGATTAAATCCCCACAATCAACTGGAGGTACCCTGCATCTGTGGAATACCTGAATAGAAAATGAATCAACACAAAATTGAGTGGGGGACTTTGGGAGCAACTGTAGACTTGGGATTTGCTGTCTGTAATGGACTTGTTTCTGATTTTAATGTTTCTTAGTATAGTTTTTAGTGTTTGTTATCATTGATGGATTTGTTTATTGGTTTGGTTGCTCTCTTCTTTTTTATTTTAATAATTAAAAAATTATTTTATTTTATTTATTTATTTATTTTTCTTTTTTTGTCCTCCCTTTTCTTCTGAACCATGTGGCTGACAGGGTCTTGGTGCTCTGGCCTGGTGTCAGGCCTAAGCCTCTGATGTGAGAGAGCCAAGTTCAGGACACTGGACCACCAGAGACCTCCCAGCCCCATGTAATATCAATTGGACAGAGGTCTCCCAGAGATCTCTGTCTCAACACTAAGACCCAGCTCCACCCAATGGCCAGCAAGCTCCAGTGCTGGACACCCCATGACAAAAAACTAGCAAGACAGGAACACAACCCCACCCATTAGCAGAGAGGCTGCCTAAAATCATAATAAGTCCACAGACACTCCAAAACACACCACCAGACACAGTTCTGCCCAAGAGAAAGACAAGATCCAGTCCCCCCCACCAGAACAGAAGCACCAGTCCCCTCCACTAGGAAGCCTACACAAGCCACTGAACCAACCTTACCCACTGGGGCAGACACCAAAAACAATGGGAACTACGAATGTGCAGCCTGCAAAAAGGAGACCTCAAACACAGTAAGTTAAACAAAATGAGAAGACAGTGAAATATGCAGCAGATAAAGGAGCAAGGTAAAAACCCACCAGACCAAACAAATGAAGAGGAAATAGGCAATCTACCGAAAAAAGAATTCAGAATAATGCTAGTAAAGATGATCCAAAATATTGGAACTAGAATGGAGAAAATACAAGAAACATTTAACAAGGACCTAGAAGAACTAAAGCACAAACAAACAATGATGAACAACACAATAAATAAATTAAAAATACTCTAGATGGAATCAATAGCACAATAACTGAGGCAGAAGAATGGATAAGTGACCTGGAAGATAAAATAGTGGAAATAACTACCACAGAGCAGAATAAAGATAAAAGAATGAGAAGAATTGAGGACGGTCTCAGAGACTTCTGGGACAGCATTAAATGCATCAACATTCAAATTATAAGGGTCTGAGAAGAAGAAAAGAAAAAGAAAGGGACTGAGAAAATATATGAAGAGATTATAGTTGAAAACTTCCCTTACATGGGAAAGGAAATAGTCAATCAAGTCCAGGAAGCGCAAAGACTCCTATACAGGAAAATCCAAGGAGAAAAATGCCAAGACACATAATAATCAAACTATCAAAAATTAACTACAAAGAAAAAATATTAAAAGCAGCAAGGGAAAAGCAACAAATAACATAAAAGGGAATCCCCATAAGGTTAACAGCTGATCTTTCAGCAGAAACTCTGCAAGACAGAAGGGAGTGGCAGGACATATTTAAAGTGATGAAGGAGAAAAACCTACAACCAAGATTACTATACCCAGCAAGAATCTCATTCAGATTCAACGGAGAAATTAAAATCTTTACAGGCAAGCAAAAGTTAAGAGAATTCAGCACCACCAAACCAGCATTACAACAAATGCTAAAGGAACTTATCTAAGTGGAAAACACAAGAGAAGGAAAAGACCTACAATAACAAACCCAAAACAATTAAGAAAATGGTAATAGGAACATACATATTGATAATTACCTTAAATGTAAATGGATTAAATGCTCCAACCAAAAGACATAGACTGGCTGAATGGATAAAACAAAACCTGTATATATGCTGTGTACAAGAGACCCACTTCAGATTTCGGGATGCATACAGACTGAAAGTAAGGGGGTGGAAAAAGATACTCCATGCAAATGGAAATCACAAGAAAGCTGGTGTAGCAATTCTCTTATCAGACAAAATCGACTTTAAAATAATTACTACAAGAGACAAAGAAGGACACTACATAATGATCAAGGGATCAATCCAAGAAGAAGATATAACAATGTAAATATTTATTCACTGAACATAGGAGCACCTCAGTACGTAAGGCAAATGCTAAAGCCATAAAAGAGGAAATCGACAGTAACACAATAATAGTAGGGGATTTTAACACCCCACTTTCACCACTGGACAGATCATCCAAAATGAAAATAAATAAGGAAATACAAGCTTTAAATGACACATTAAACAAGATGGACTTAATTAACATTCATAGGACATTCCATCCAAAAACAACAGAATACACTTTCTTCTCAAGTGCTCATGGAACATTCTCCAGGATAGATAATATCTTGGGTCACAAGTCAAGCCTTGGTAAATTTAAGAAAATTGAAATTGTATCAAATATCTTTTCTGACCACAATGCTATGTGACTAGGTATCAATTACAGGAAAAAAATATGTAAAAAATACAAACATATGGAGGCTAAACAATACACTACTAAATAACCAAGAAGTCACTGAAATCAAAGAGGAAATTTAAAAAATACCTAGAAACGAAGGACAAAGAAAACACGATGACCAAAAACAAAGAAACAAACCTAAGACCGAACTCTCAAAGGGGTGAAAAGAGGGATATCATTCTTTATCAAAGATCTTGTTACTAACAATACTCTGCATAAAATGTCTATTTCTCTTTTAGAATGAACTTTAGAATCATTTTTAACATCCAGTGCAGAACCTGATGCTGTTGGAACGTGCTGCAATGTCTTCCAGTGGAAAATGCTTCAGTGTCTTCCAATATAGTAAGTGAACCAGTAGCAAAATAAGACTGATTAATATCAATAGTACTGTTTTGCTTATTTCTTGGATTGTCTACTTACTAATTGAATTTATTTGCTTTGTTGAGGAAAATGGCTTAAATCAAGAAAACTTATTTGCTTAAAGCAATGAATTTTATTTCTTATAATCCTGCAATTTATGGATATTTCTTATTCCTTAATTGGTATGTGGTTGATGATTCAAATGGTCTCACTAATACATAACTGCAGACAGCCTACTTGGTTCAGAAGGGAGAGCGTGTGTCTGCTCTGTGTGGTTTCTGATTCTCCAATAGGCAATCCTAGACTTTTCTTTACATGAGCAATCTCAGGATTCCAAATAGTCGTAGGAAAGCAAGACCCAATGCACAAACGTCTCCTAACCTCTACTTGGGTCACTTTTGCTAATGTCCATTGGATTAAACAAGGCAAATGGTGAAGGCCAGACACAAAGCATGAAGTATTAGACTTTACTTCTTGATGGGAGGGGTGGGAAAGTGATATTAGAGTTGTGCATAAAGGGATGAAAGGAATTTTTGGTAATTTCTGTACTCTCCCATACTAACCGAACTTGTTCAAATAATGTATGTGAGTTATGCTGCATATATTACCAATTTTGATAAGGCTTAAGGGAAAATACATACTTACACAAACTTGTTCACAGACTAAAAGGCATATCATAGACAGTAATCTAGGAACAGAGAAAAGTGAGGCGTATACTGATTGACAGTACATATTGCAAAAGGAAAAAATTATTAAAATAAGTGGTTTCTTAGTCACTTTTACCTTAATGTTACCTGTCCCCATATATACTGATTTCTTCCTTCACATTTTTTTCAAAGGACACATGCTTTTGAATAGAGAATTCTGAGTATATCTAGTGCAATGTGGTAAATATCACTCTTATTCTGTCAAAATTAATTATGCATTAAACCATTCTTTTAAATGACCTTTGTGAATTATGTCCTTGTAACTATATAGAAAGGAAAACATGGCTCCTTGACTTGCGGAGTTCGCAGTCATGGGAAAAATAGATATGGAAACAAGTAATTATAGTAAAGCCTGACACACTTAACTTATTCATCTAAATAGAATGGTCGAGCATAGGAACTCAGTCCATGTCTGTAGAATTAATCGATGTCATATTGATGGAGAGGGTCGTTCATTTCAGAGAAAATGAGTAGACAATTGCATAGCTAATCCTATGAGAGCAGAAAGGTTAAGGCAATCTGGGAGAGCATCCAGGGGCACATCTGCTGAGTTCTTGAAACAGGTCATTTCAAATCATCATTAAGGATTTAATCAAAGAAGAACTTCACTTCTAACAACAATGATTCATGCATCTCCAGGAAAAAATAAAATACACTTATTATAAAGGAAAAGTTGTAAAGGTAAATATAAACCTGGAATGGAGTGGCATTAATGAAATTTTTTAAAATGTATAGATGAACAGATGATCAAACCTGGATTTGGGCAGGAGGGACAACGATATAACAAAGAAAAGAATCAGAATTCCATAAGTAAAGTCATAGAAAATAGTCATGGGGTCCAGAATAAGGAATATAAAAATAAGGAATGATGATTAAGCACTAGTTAATATTTCAATATTTGCAATTGTAAACCACAAATGAGACTGGAGATTTAACTAAACTATAAAATATTTAGGTAGAACTCATAATTTCTTTAAATTACAGTTAAAATGTGTTGTTCATCTACATTTAGTACATGTGCTGGATTACATGGATTAGGGTTGTAAGGAATGACATTAAGCAGAAGAAGGAACAGTATTATAAATTCAAAAGGAGAAATGTCCCCACCTGCCATCTACAGTAGTTGCCCTGAGAATTTAATTTAAAAGAGAACAATGATACAGGAAATCCAGTAGTTTGTGGGGTACCTCTCTTGGTACTTTTCTGATTTGAAACAATGTAGAGATGCTTTTGGTTTGAAAGGTTTATATAGACTATACTACACTGTAAAGGGCATGCACTCCTTTAAAAGGAGATTAAAAATAGGCATAGTCTTCATCAAAACCAAAAAATGTTATTCTGATAATTTTGATATATTTGAAATCCTTAAATATTTCCCTGATATGAGAGTAATGCTTTCCTTTTTCTCTACAAAATATTGTGCAAGGTAGTAGATTTCTGTGATGTACAATTTGGTTCTTAGATGTATTTGCTCCTTAACTTAGAAAAGTACCCTGATATTTGTATTCTGTTTACTGCTTTAGAGACACTGAAAAAAATTGTTTCCTTTGGAGTAATCTTGTTTTGTTGGTGCATAGATAGCTAGTGGGAAGCAGTCGCATAGCACAGGGAGATCAGCTCGGTGCTTTGTGACCACCTAGAGGGGTGGGATAGCGAGGGTGGGAGGGAGGGAGATGCAAGAGGGAAGAGATATGGGAACCTATGTATATGTATAACTGATTCACTTTGTTATAAAGCAGAAACTAACACACCATTGTAAAGGAATTATACTCCAAAAAATATGTAAAAAAAAACATGTGGTGCAGGCTAATGTGGAAAATTTAGTCTGTCACTTTAAATCAATAGTGATCTACAGAACTATGCAAGGTCAAGCATTTGTTCAGGCTACCTTTGCGACAAATCATAATGCCACATTAAGTACTTACAGGATGTTGTTAAGCAGAGAAAACCTCCTGGGGAAAGCAGATCTGTTGAAGACAGTGGAAGGAAAGCTCCGTAGGCAAATATTAAAAAGCATTGTTTCAGGGGGACTTCCCTGGTGGTCCAGTGGGTAAGACTCCGTGCTCCTAATGCAGGAGGCCAGGGTTTGATCCCTGGTCGGGCAACTAGATCTCACATTCACTCCACAACTAAAAAGATCCCATATACCGCAACTAAAAGATCCCAATAAATAAACAAACAAATAAATAAAATTTTTAAATATAAAATAAAACAATAAAAAACATTGTCTCAGAATTTAGAGCTAGTGCAGCAGGAGATGGAAAACTGGAATGATAAGCAATACAAGGTACTAATAGGGGTTTTAATAATGTGCACATTTCTTTAGAAAGACTTTCAAGTTTATAAAGAAAGAGGGGGAAAAAATCAGCTCTTTCACCAGAAAAGTTTTTCTAGTCTGAATAAATAAATGTGTCTGATGTTCCCTAGCCACCTATCAGAAATACTTCTATCATTTCAGATTGTAAAAATGAAAAGAACATGAGGTGGGTAATTATGTTTGCGCGTGTGTGTCTGGTATGGGACTTCTAAAGGATATTCCTGGATGTGAGGAAGCAGAAGTACCCATTATGATGGAAACACAAAGGTCAGATGAAGTAATGAAATAATGAGTGGCTTCTTTTTTTTGTTTTTTTAAGATTTTTTTAATGTGGACCATTTTTAAAGTCTTTATTAAATTTGTTACAGTATTGCTCTGTTTTATGTTTTGGTTTTTTGGCCACGAGGCATGTGGGATCTTAGCTCCCTGACCAGGGATTGAACCCACACCCCCTGCATTGAAAGGCATAATCTTAACCACTGGACCGCCAGGCAAGTCCCTGGGTGTCTCCTTGGATAAGAGGATTCAATAAAAGCAGCTGTGTTGTGCTACAGACGCTCATGTGGCTCTGTTGTCTTGGTTGTACTTCGGAAGTTGATATCCTCTCCTCTTCTCTTTAGTGGATCTGCTTCTGTCTCTCTTTGCTCCAGCCTTGCTTCTTATTCTGCTGACTCCTGTCTCTGTATCATATTTTTAATTCTACAAAAGAGAGACTTAGGTTAGTTATGTACCAACTGTATCAATCAGGATTTTTATTTATGAGTAACAGTATCCACTCTAAATATTTTAATTTAAAAATTATTGGTCAGCTCACAGAAAATACAGGAGGGAGCAGAGACACAGGAATAGAGTAATGAAGACAAAAACAATGTTCAAGTTACCTGCACAGGACACATTTGGCAGAGGGCATGAACACCTCAGGAGTCACCATGCAATCTGAACACTGGATGTTCTTACACAGCTAACCTTTGGAGGTGGATATATCTGCCAATTCCCTCATCAGAGTGGATTCTCTACCACACATGCTTCTTCACAAAATTCTGTAAGTTTAAGAAGAGTATTCAGATATGGTCAGAGACCAAAAATCCATTATTACATCCCCTGCATTTTTCTAAATGGAAGACTACAACTTGACTGAGTTTTGGTGCAGACAAATTACAGGTCCCTTGACTCCATAAAAATCTATTGATTTTGTTGTTGTTTTGGCACCATTACTTCATCAAAGTGTTGGAGATTAAGGCGGTAGAGTCAAATGACACAAAAAAATTTGCAGAAATTCATCTGTAACTATTTCTGTAGAAAAAAGTAGCTATAGATGGTTAGAGCTTCTTAGATTTGGCTTCAATGATAATTTGGAGCTTAATAATTTCTCATCTTACACCACATTTATGGAACAATAAGTATAATGTATTTTTAAAAAGTATATTCTATTGTGTTCCCTAACATGTATTGCAAGTTGTGAAAAATACATTCCATGAAATGATAGAAAGAAAAAGATGAAAGGAAAATATAAGTTGTGAAAATAAAATGAGCCCCGAAATAAATTAAGGTAGAAAATAATTGTCTTTATATTTTGCATACATGCTATCTGTGATCCCCAAATTCTCAAAATTACATTCTGAACATTCTAGAATACATTTCAAAGAAGGAAGCCTGACAAGTTTCATTATCTATAATATTCATAAAACAAAACAAAATAATATAGATTACTCAATATAAGTACAACAGTTACTTTCAAAACTGTAAAATTTTAAAAACTTTTTTCAATAAAAGAAATAGTTCCCTGTGATACTTCATGAAAGAATTACTATAAAACAAACAATAGTGGCAATAAAAACTTCTTTAATGAGTGTATGGTTTTCCTACAAGCAATCCTTATGCTATCTCTTACTATAAGTTCTAGGATGTGCCAAAGCATAGTTCTGTTAAAAAAAAATTACCAGAGATCAATGCACACACCCTATATGGACAATTATCTAATGGTCTGCCCTAAGAAAAGAGATTTTAAATATTACATAGCTATGATGTTCATCTTGAAGAAGGTACACCTCCAAAGGCTGTTTATCATAACCTCCAGGGGATGCAATATGTTTTAAAAACACATATTCAATACTCAGATTATTGTAAAAATAAAAACTATACAAAGCAATGATTGACAGATCTTCTGTAGATCTATACAGATTAGAGAGTGAATAAACATTGAAGAGAGTCCAAAAGACACTGCTGTAGAGGAAGTGATGGACTGTATACTTCTAGCTCAGAGTCTGTAACTATGAATCTTTTCAACCATTTGGCAGATATTAATCAGAAGTAATTTTGGATTATACCCATCACCAATTATTTGTAGCATGTGTTTTTTTATGTTGCTAAATGGTCTGTCAACCTGAGCTGACTTGCCAGCCTAAGTAAGATAAGAAATCTGAAAGTGATTTTCACATTTAATACAGCACAGTAAAGAAGCTCTTACTACCCACACTCTATTTCTAATCCTTATGTTATCTAACTCTGTGTTAGGAGGCAGCTCCTCCTATCACAATTAGAAGTTGATGAGTAATGACAATAGAGTTATATTCTGAACATTCACCATGAAGATATTTCAAAATAGGTGACTTTAAAAATGTTAGTAGGTTCTTAAGCCAACCATGTGGAGGGTATAAATTGGTCAGGAGAGTGAATACATGAAGGAGAAAGCACAGATAACTACCAAGGGATCAGGAATAGTTACCTGTCCTTACCTTGGCCTTGGAAATGGAACTTAAACAGAATCATTGCAGTTATGGGAGGAAAAAGGAATTTGTGTATCCAGCCTAAAAAAAAACAAATATTGTTATATAGGTAAGCCAACCACAGATAGACCTGCCAAAAGGTATTCTTAGAATAAAGGATATATTGATGATTCTTATGAGGCATATATGGCTAAGAATGAGGATAGCTCACTGAAGTGGCAGTCTTTCATCCTACAGAAGAGGGCCACCTAGAGCAATAAAACAGGATTGAAAGAGAAATAATGGTATCTCTGGATTCCTGCATTCAGCAGAAGGAGTAACAAACCAGTCAGTGGGAGCGGGGGGTGGGTGGGGGGGGATGAACACTGTCATCAACTGTGTAAAAATCCCTAGTTATAGGGGGTATAATTCAAAAACAAAACAAAAAAAAACAGAAGAAACCTCAAAAGTAATTATTGAGAGAATGAGTCCATTTTCAGGTATGTGCCAGGCCAGAGATGACAAAGCCAGCGAAGTTAGAGTGATTTTGATCAGATTAAATTCTTGTCCCACTCCTATCCTTAACAGAGATGGAGAAAGAGATATGGTGTTAAAGAAGAAAAAGCCAATAAAATTCTTTTTCATGATGCAGAGTGTCTTGCTTCCTGACTACAGAAGGTCTTTGAAAGAAGAGGGGAGAAAAGTTTTATCTTTGAATAAAAAATGGAACATTGATTATTGTATGGATCTGGACATTTATAATTTTTTTAAATGTTAGACTGTGTTCTCTGACTTAAAGGAGTACAGGGCTTTTAATGAGCATAAAAATCATGAGGACTATAAGAATTTTCATCTAGGGTCACCGAAAAAATGTTAAGGGGTAGCTAGAATTAAAAATATGGTTTATTTTTACTACATCCTATAAAGCATGCTTGTTTATATATCTGAAATGTGTGTGTGTGTGTGTGTGTGTGTGTGTGTGTGTGTGTCTGTGACAGTAGAGAACATTTTTTTAAAAATTTCTGGAATCAAAAATTATCTATACATCAAGGTCATTTAAATGTTGAAATTATCTCCCCATGAATTGGTGAAGAAACCCCAGTTTCATTCATTGTTAAAATAAATTAGCAAATCACTAATGAAAGTGATTTCTGGCAAAGCATTTACATCATGACCCAATGAACATTTAGCATCCGTAATACTTATGAATAAGAAAGAAAGGAGGCTGCATTCATATTTGTTTACAACATTACAAAATAATAGCAGTTTACTCTCATGGAATCCCAGACATCTGTACTTGTTCAAGAATATCATCCCTGCAACACACAGATAAGTGCACTTCTATTTTCTTTAAAGCATCATACAACTATCAGTGTCACACCTGAGGTCAGGGAAAGTGTTTAAAAGATTGAATTCAGAATGACTGAATAATAAGTAAAAAAGTGAAAACATGTTTTGCTTCGAATATGTGTTCCCACACAGGTCTCTTCACACCTGAATCCAACAAAGCATTCATAAATATCTACCTCAGTCAAACAGGGCACAATTTACAAACAAAATGAAGTTTGTTTTTTCATTCTGTGTCTACATCACTAACTTTCTTTTATCATTTCCAGTGCATATAGCACCAACGAAACAACCTCAGCAATGAAGCTTGTTATAAAAGTGGGCTTTAGGGTACATTAAAAAATGATTGTGTATAGATAACAGCACATTAAAAAGAGTTTTCTTAGGAACAGATGCCAGCTGGCAGGGAATAAAGCACTTTATTGAGTTTTGTAACCAAGTCATTTTATGTGTATACTACAAATACAGTATTACATATAGGACAATTTATTGCCAGTATTGTTATGGAAACAATTCAAAACTTCTTGTGTAGATATATTCTTCTTTTTGCATTTCTGTTTTGTATATGGTAAAGAGAGTCTGTTTCAGGGGTCCTAAAGCAAAATAACAATCATTAGTAGAACCAAAAGTAGACTTGTTTATGTTGAAAAAGAAAAAAAAAATCCCAAACCAACAACATCGGACAAAATATTTGTACAATATACTCAGAGGTGAATGACTTATAAGTGAAAGCTAATTTTAAGTAATGTTTATCAAGTGTAATACATTCTCTCTATGCTTTACAAAATTTCTATATCATTACATGTTATAAAAAATGTTGTATGTTAGAAATTATGGTTCTATTAATGGTACAAATGGCATGCCGTTTAGAAAAGATGTGGAAACACAGAAGCAGGGCAAGTATCTCTTTTTTAAAATCACCATTTCAAAAGTTTGAGATAAACTTCATGTCCCCTTGGAGTTTACTCTTCCATATTGCCAACTATACCTAATGTCCTTAAGAATGTCTAATCTTAACGTTGTAATTGCAGCACCATACAATTTTGGCAATGATCTTAAGATAGAGTTTGATGAGTGTATTATAGAATACTTGGCCCTTCCCACTCTTCTTGCTCTGTAAAATTATTAATTGTATTAGCAGATATGAATTCTCTCAATAGGTTGAACTAAATATCCTGAAAAACCTTTTCAATTAGAAAGAGAGAAAACCAAAAGAAAAGAAAATCTACCACTTGAAAACACTGAATATAATATTTTGAAAAGTCTTTAAAAATGTATATGCAGACTTGCAGGGAAGTGAAGTCCATAGGGGCCACAATTAAGCAGCAGCAGGATTACACAATGGAAAGCTCTTGTTAAATTGTGGGTGCCCTCAGGTACTGGTCAATCTTTGTAACCCTCAGTCTTGAGGAGTGATGGCTGCAGTGATTATATGGTAAGAAGGATAAGGTTTTTCCAACTCAGTGTCCTTGGAAAAGCAAGCATGGCTATTCCATGCTTTCTTGTCAGACACCGCATACTCTGTAATTATACCTGATACTCCCAGGAACTGGAGTCTCACTTGCCTCATGGATTAAAAATCACAAGTAGGTGCTTAATCAACCATAAATTGATTGATTGATTCCACAAACACAGATTGTGTGCCCATTTTGTAAGACTTAAAGATTCTTTTGATGGTAAGACAGGACAATGGCACTTGATTAGATGAAAGGCAGGACTTTTTGAAACTTACAGCTTCAAAGTAGAGAAGGCTGCCAAGCACGGCCACATAGCGGATTACACCCAGGGACAGGGTAACAGCAGATTGTAGCTGTACAGGGCGGTTTGTGTATGACAAGTAGCCTGGGGTTAGCTGGGTTATGTGGACTTCCTGTGGATGGACTAATATGAATAATTTCTGGAGGAGGCAGACAGCAGTGAGCCTTCAGTTGTCTGATACATGGCTCTGGGGCAATTAGGGCTGGTGCATATTGGCCTGGAGTATGAAAGCCCCCATAACCAAAGTGGTTGGAATGTGGATTTATTCAGCTGCTCAAGGAAGGGAACTAACCCGTCTAACCAGTGTCTCAATACTGGGTCAAGACAGCATTTTAAAAAACAAAACAAATGAAAAACTTTATTACAGTACTTACCATATTCTAAACACTTCCAGATCCAAAGGGAGAAAATTTACAGAGCATTATGATAAAATATGAAATCAAGATTAAAATTATTTTTTAATCTTGGAAATAAATTTCTGGAGGAGGAATGCTGATATATTAAAAAACTATGTCAGGAGCTCTATAATATGATGACACGGTATTCTTACTTCCACTAATTTAAGACCAGTGGAACTCACAGGGCCTAGTCATAGACCTTTAAAGTAGAACATTTTGCAATGATATAGCTGAACTTGCAATTTTGTCTTCCTGTCACCTTGCTAGTACCTGATGTTTAATTCTCCTTTGACTTTACTTCTCATTATTTCTCATGATCAGTTCCAGAACTTTGGCCTTAATTCTGCTCTACGTCTAGCTGTATCAGCTTTGCCCCCTGTAAATTGTCCCAGAACAGATCTTCAAAGTCTATAATCCTAAGTCTATATAAAAGTTTTGAAGAGATCCCTTTGTTTACTCAGTAAAAGTATTGGCATATAGTGTTAAATCATGACAATGTTCATGGTTTGTAATATGAACACTTTCATATTATTTTTATACCACTAATTAGTAGTGTAGTATTAGTAGCCGCAATTTAATTATTGGCTATATAGTTAGTAATATTTGCTTTTCAGTGCTCAGTGTCTTTATTTAGTGCACATTATATGAAATTTAAATTTTTTAATTAAAATGTTTTCTTTCTAGAATAAAATAGTGACAAATATTTCAGTGTATAAGGGAGTTCATAGACACTAGTTTTTCCATTTTTGTTTGTTGATAAATATTTTCGTTTGCTCAATAAATCTGCTTTCATTGGTGTAATCTTCTTTGTAATATAATAAAATAAGTTTTCTAGGGAGGTTGAATTTGCTAGTCTAAAAATATGCATAGTTCTGATAGAAAAGATGAATAAACAAGAAAAACAAGTCTACTGTAAAGCTTCAAAGAGATACAGACAGTTCTAAGGCACATAGCGATTTCAAGCTGTGTTGAACAGCATGATAATCTATGTTTCTGCATGGTGATAAACATAAAATCTGAAATGGGTATTAAACATTGGTCCAGTGTTATATAAGCAAATGTGATACTCAGGTTCAGGGTGAATTTGGCCCCATTTGTCCAAGAGACTGATGGATATCTCATACCGCTAGCTTTCCCTGGAACACACCAAACTCAGCTTCATAGAAAGATAGCCTTACCTGGTGTTGGAAATCCTTTAACAACTGTATCATCATGTCTTTTTCTGCATTGCTCTTTGCCTGCCCACATCTCCCTCAACTCTATTTAGCTATCCAAACTTCTCTTTCGAGGGAGTACCAAGTCAACATCGTTCCTTACCACACACTTATTAATGTCTTTTGAGCTTTAATAATCCTCTTCAAGAATGAATGACTTCATCATGCAATTTGGTCTTGATTTTTACTAGTCTGTATCCCAGTCAAACTTCCCAATCCCTTCTTTTGTCTTGGTATATATAGTCTTATTCTCGTATACTAGCGTATGATATTGAGATCTATTACACATATAATGGTGGGTTGAAAAGCAGTCATGGTCAGGAATGATGCATGGTATAATAGAAAAGAAATGAGTTAAGCGGACTTTTTAATTTGTATTTGAAAAACTTCTGTGAGTATTAACTTATCCCATCAAGTTATGCGATAGAAATCACTTATTCCACCTGTGATGGAGAGTGCTAAATGAGCCCCGTAGTCTTAACTGCTGATCCATTTTCAAGGACAGACCTACATTCTCTTCCTAAAAAGAGAATTGAATTCAGTGCTATAAAGAAATGAGCTGTCAAGCTATGAAAAGACATGGAAGAAACTTAAATGCACATTATTAACCGAAAGAAGCCAATCTGAAAATGTTACATCCTGTGTGATTCCAACTATATGACATTCTGGAAAAGGCAAAACTACAGAGACAGTAAAAGATCCGGTGGCCAGGGGTTGGATGAATAAGCTGAACAGAGTATATTGAAGGCAGTGAAAATACTCTGTATGATACTATAACGACGGATACATATCATTATACATTTGTCCAAACCCATAGAAGGTACAACACTAGGGGTGAATTGTAGTGTAAACTATGAACTTTGGGTGTTTATAATGTGTCAGTGTAGGTTCATCAGTTGTCACAAATGTACCACTCTAGTGGGTGATGTTGATAATGGAGGAGGCATTGCATATCCAGGGGCAGGGAATACTTTCCTTTCAATTTTACTGTGAACCTAAAACTCCTCTAGAAAAATAAAATATTTTAAAGAGAAAAAAAGAATTGATGACATGCATTTTCTCCTTCTCAGAGAAACTTTATTGTTCTACTCTTCTTTCACCCTTCTCAATCTTTCTTGGGTGAACTGGTTGAAATCTCTTTGCCTTTGATCCTGTTTTTCCCCTCTGCTTGGCTCTTTTGGATTGGATATGTCCTCTGAACTATCACATGGTCACTGTGTTTGACCATGCTCGGGGGCTTATTACCATTTCTGCTTTCCTCCAGTGCCTGTTAAACAAGGGTCAACCTAAACCTCATTCCCATGCCTAATTCTGGCTTCTAAAATTCCAACCAGAGTTTAGATTCGTGCCTCCTCCTGTAATGTAAAAGAGCAGTTTGTGTACTATTAAACTCTCTCTGAATTTCAGAGCAATGTTTTTTTAAAGGACATTGAGCAGCATAATTGAATGGTTTTCTATGATCATTTATGCATATATTCCATCCATTCTGTTAGGAAGTGGAGAGTAGTAAACAAGATAAACAAAGTCCCTGAGCTCATGTTTTAGAGAGAAATGCATAAAACAAGTAACATATCAGCTAGATAATTTCTTAAACTGTGATAAATCAAAGAAAATAAACATGGTAATCTAATAAAGATGAACTGAGGTGGAAAGTAATTTGTGAGAAGGTAAAATGTTGTGTGATATCTGAAGAAAAAGAAGATGCCATTGATATAAATGGCCTAGGGATGGACTTGAGAGAGGGCTCTTTTGGGAAAGATATTTGTCTAACTTGAGAAAAGGAAATAATGTTCATGTGATTTGGGGGGGCGAGAGGAAGTTGGGCAAAATGATGTTAGACATGTGATGTTGTGATTATTGTAAAGTGGAAAGTTTGTAAACTGGGTCTGGAAGATTCTCACTGATGATTTTAATCTATTACTCTTTTTGCTGAATAGAAAATGGGTTATAGAGATGAAAAAATGGAAGAGAAGAAAATATAAGGTATTGTAGCAGTTGATGCAAGAAGAGATGTAAATTTAGAACTGGGTAATGGTACATGAGAAGTAGAGAAGAAAAAGTATTTGCTAAATATTTTGGATAACCTATATATGAAATAAGCTCTTATTTATGAGTAAAACAATCCTTTTCATAGGTTGTTGTAAACTGAAGGCACTTACAGAATTGAAAAGACCTGGGAAGAACAGGTTCATGGGATGGAGCAGGATGAGGATCAAAAGTTCTATTTTTATATACACTCAAATTTTAATGTATATGATTAATTTTTGAAACATTATCAGAGAGACAGTTTAATATATGTCTTTGAAATTCAGAAGCAATGTTTTAAATCGATGGTATACAGGTAAAGGCGTAATATAAGAGGTATTTAAGGCCATCAGATTGCATTATTGTCTATGGTGATGATAAAAATAAAACCAGGGAAGCAGACCCATGAACAAGCCCTGAAAAAATCTAATCTTTAATGGTTAAGTAAAAGGGGAAAATTTAGCAATGGAACCTTAAGAATATGCAGTTTAAAAAGTGGAAAGAAAACTGTAATGCCATGGAAGACAAAAGAGAAGAATGTTTCAAGAAGGAGGAAGTGAACAACTATTAACTGCTCTTGATGGTTTAGACAGATGAGAGCAAGAAGGGGCTACTATATTTGGCAACATGGGCGTTGTTAATGACCATGAGTAATATCAGAGTAAAGGGGACTGAAGTCATACTGGGTATGATTAAAGAGAGAATAGAGAGATACAGGTTAGTGGTGGCCAACTTCCCTCCACTTATAACACCAGCTCCAACTCCAACACCATGCCATCTAATTCTACCAAGAGTTCAGGTACATATAGACTAGGGGTAATCATAAAAGAGCCTCAGGGCAGTGAGAAGAAAGCAGCAGATCCTAGGAAGTGTCTTGATCCTGATATATTATCTGAGAGTGTATAATATTATGGGATGAAAATGGTGACTTAAAAGAGAATAGACATTCTGAAACTAAAATTATTAAACTATCTTGAGAAAACATAGACTTTGGTTCATGAGGGAGAGAAAAAAACATCACCATCATCATCATCATCATAAACCTCTTTTAAGACTGTAATAGTTAAAAACACAGATTCTAATATCAAGGTGTCTGAATTTCAATCTAGGTTTTACCAATTGTTGGTGGTAAAATTAAAATAAATCATATAACCTCTCTGTTCTACCATGCTTCCCATGTGTAAAATTGTGGAAGCATTTATTAAACAAATATTTCTTGAACGCTTGCTATATGCCAGTCACCATTCTAGTGCTTGGGATGCATTTGTGAACAAAACAGCAGAAATATATTGCTTTCATGGAGTTTTCAGTTTAGTGTGGCTCGTGATAGTCACTCTCATAGGCTTTTGCTGATGATTAAGTGTGTTAGTATGTGTAAAGTACAAAGAGCAGTGCTTGGCCTACACTAAACATTCTGTAATATTACCTATCATCAGTGCCTGGAGTTAGAGTAGAAGGTATTGGAGATGTGCAACTGTTCAAAAGTCTTAATTTACTTGGTGAGTGGAAACAGTGAGGGAACATTGTTTTGTTCTCATGTAATAGAAGAGAAGTATGTTTTGTTTGTTTATATGCACCAGGGGTACACAATTAATGTTGATCATTGATGAAATTTAAAAAGTAGAAAAATCTTCTAGGGAAGGAAAAAAAGGGAATATAAATAAACCCACTTAAATCAGCATAAATAATTACAAGGTAATAAAGAAAAAATAAAATAAATGATAAAATAAAAACAATAAAATTTTGTTCATCATTTGGTATATTAAACATAAGTAATTAAATTAAGCCATTATAAAATGTTAAATTTCTATGAAATATATTTGAAAGAATAAAGAAAATTTAAAAATAAAGGGTTAATTAAATATCTTCCAGACAAATATAAATATAAAAAAGTAGGTATAGAAATAGTTGTATCAAACAAAATACTATTTAAAGTTAAAAACTCTCAATAAGATGAAAAGATATTTTGTAAAATAAAAGATACACTTTTAGAAAAATACAAGTGCCATAATTGTATATACATAGATAACAAGCTGTAAAAAATTAATAAATGGAACCTAAATTAAATAGAGTTGGGAGACAGAAGGTGGGGGTCTCATGCCCTACAATGAGAGCAGAGCCCAACAGGAAGAAGAAAATATCCCTATTCTTGCCTGGCAAGAGCTCAGAAAATGAGAGACAGTCACAACTCAGTCAATGAAAAACCACGGACTCTTTGTTTACAATAGCCTTCCCAATTACCGTTTCCCATCTATAAAAGAGTTCTCTCCATTTTTGCTGGGGACTTGCACATGGCTGGCCGTGGTTGCACACCCTGAATTGCAATTCTTTGTTGATCGAGAACAAACCCATTTTTGCTGACGATCTGTTTTAGGTCAACAATGCCAGCACGTTATATATTGCAAAACTTATCAGATGTCAATCTAAATGAGATAACATGCAATTATGTTTGGAATTTTCCATGTATTATTTAGAGAAAAAGAGACTTGGTAACTGTGAACATGAAAGTATAAAATACTCTAATCAACAGATTTAATGAAATAGATAAATATATAAACTTGTATTCCTCATGAACAATTTATTTGTTTGTTTATTTATTTACTTTTCTGTCTAGTTACCACACCAAATAGAAAAACTGAAGAAAAATTTCAAATATAGAAAATTTGAAAAGCATATATTCTAATCATAATACAGTAAAAATTAATATATATATTTTAAAACCACAAAACATTTTGAACTGTATTCTTAGATAAGCACTGTATCAAAAAAGGATATAAAAATTGAAATAATATATTAGCTAGAAAAAATATATCATAGGTATGGGATATAGCAAATACAAGAAGAAAATTTAGTCTAGCCAGCAAAGCTTTTTATATGTTCATTACAAAAGAGAAACTATTTAAAAATTACCTACTTCTGGGCTTCCCTAGTGGTGTAATGGTTAAGAATCCGCCTGCCAATTCAGAGGCCATGGGTTCGAGCCCTGGTCCAGGAAGATCCCACATGCCACGGAGCAACTAAACCTGTGTGCCACAACTACTGAGCCTGCACCCTAGAACCTGCGAGCCACAACTTCTGAAGCCCGCAAGCCTAGAGCCCATGCTCTGCAACAAGAGAAGCCACCGCAGTGATAAGCCTGCGTGCAGCAACAAAGACCCAACACAGCCAAAAATAAATTAATTAATTTTTAAAATATTACCTACTTCTCATATTTTCAAAATAAGGAAAGAACATTTTAAAAATGAAATGAGGAAATATAAATTAATAAAAATAAATGTAGAAGTTAGTGTAATTAAAAATAATCTAAAGTTGGATTTATTGTTAAGGCAAAATATTTTAAGTGAACAAAAAGCATCACTAATATGATTAATAAACAAAAAAGAGGGCATAGTAGGTAAAATTAGGAATGAGAAATGGGCTGTAACCTCTTAGATTTTAGAAAAGATATTAAAATAATCACAAGAGAATACCACATACAATTCCATGGGGAAATGTTTAACATATGAGAGGAAACAGATGATTTCTTACTAAAAAATAAAATACAAAAACTAATCCAGAAAGAAGAAAACTTGATTAGACCTATTATTATGGAAAATATTGGAAAAGTGAGTAAAGGTCTGTCAAAAGTACACCAAAACCCATATCACATCTTTGTTATTTGTTAGCAACTAAGATACTTCTAATCTCCTTGTAACTATTCATGACCAAGAAAGTAGATAGCTTTCCCTCTATAAAGACCTGATAAAAATGATGTGAAAACAGAAAAATACATAAACTTTTTATATAAGTGAAAACATTCTAAATAAAATATTTTCACATAGAACCTACCAAAATATCAAAGTGATATAATCTGATTAATTAGAACTTATTTCAGGAATGAGTGGACGATTCAATATTAGGAACTCCATAAAATTAACTAAATCAATAAATTAAATGGAAAATATATAGTTGATGTGTTTGCCAGAAAGAGTCAAAGAGTGGGCCCTGCTCCTTAGTTGGCTCATTCATATTTTGCCTGGAGACATCTGTCAGCAGAAGGCAAGAGGGAGACCTAGACACTGCATGACAATCTGCCTCGGGGCCATTAAGAACAATTTCTCTCTCCTTATGAGACACCACAGAGAAGTCCAGTTCTCTCAGATTATTCCTCATCCACTACTCAACCCTGCAAACCCCACCATATGCCCATGGACTCTAAACATACCTTGTTCCCCATTTGGTTCTGTACATATCCTATTCTAACATCTTTCCCTAACCCTTTGCATATCAGAAACTTCCCCATATCTTCAAGCCTTTTTCTGATTTTTCTATCCCATTTATGTTCTAACAGAAATCTACCACTTTTCTGAGAACACTACTTACTCTATAGCCTCCTTCCTCCTAGTGGTGACTTTTGCATTTTATATCCCTTGGACCTCTGGCTTGATGTTGAGCTTGGCACCCTTTTATTTCTCATTGCTACATCCAAACTCTGCACCCTTCCACTTACACTTAAAAGCACAGAGCTTTGTATATTAGACTGGACCACACATTATTGCTCTTTGTTTTAATAATATACAGAATTCCAGGTCTCTTGTTGAATATTTTAGCTCCTAGCTCAGTTTAACTCTGTAACCTTGCTCTTTTTTATGATGATTTCAATTTCCACATATATGAACTTTCAATAAGCTGATGTGGCAAATAGTGATAGTTATTCATCAAAACTATTCATCTTTCCTTTTGACAGATAGCCAGACAATATTTATAAGTCTCTTCCATGTGGCCATATGGTTGAATTACAGCTAATGGACTATTTGGCAAAGACAAGAGTCTTTAACACTATGTTTCAAAACATAGATATTATTTTGTAACTTGGAAAACATCAAATAAAATATTCTTTTCAAGGGATGAATGAAAGGTGAGAATTTTGAGACAGTGCTGATAAATTGTTTCAGGAGTTACAAAGGACTAGGACACTGGAAGCAGATATGAGGTCAAGGTAGAGCTGCTTTGTTGATGTTTCTTTGTTTCTCTTTCTGATTTTATTTTATTTCCTTGCTGGTTTAGAAAGTATGTTTTAGAGCAGGTTTTTATGTGAATGGGAATGGTCTTGTGAAGACAAAGAAATTGAAGGTCAGATGACACAAAATAGATCAAAGTCAGAAATAGAAATACTGATACAGGGCTACTGATACAAGTTGGTGTGTTGTTTGGTAATGGGAAAAGGAGTATATTTTCTCAGATGGATTCCACATCACTAGTGAATTATGAGGCTAGGCCATCAGTTGAGAATATGGTTAGAAGAGAGGTTGAAGAGAAAAAAAATGGACAGGTTGAAATGAAAAGAGAAGAGTAACTTAATACAGTAGACATCTCAGAGAGTGGGAATGTAAACTTATGAGAAAATTCGTCTTGAACTACTGACAAGTGTTCAATATCTATTTGGGTGTTCAATATTTATTCCTTTGATCATGAAGTTAAAGTATAGTAATTAAATCATTTTTATTATTTTCTTTAGCAATACTTAACTATTCATGGGTAATCCCAGTGAAATGAGTAGTTGATTTCAATCATCCTTAGGAATTTTGTTCAGGCCAGAAAGACAGACAAGAGAGAGGGACATAAGTATTGAGTATGACCAATGAGTCAAAGGTAGGTAATAAAGAAAAGTAGGAGAAACAATAAAAAGAGGAATACCATGCAGTGAATGTGGCTATGAGGCTAAAACTTGTGCTCGGGTGTTTCTAAAGTAAATGAGTTGGAAGGAGAGGTGATGATTGCAGAGGGTAGAATTTTTGAAGCAGATTTTGGAGATGATGTATTTACTAGTAAGGATAAAGTTTATAATATAAATATGGGAACTGCTGGCTAAATACAATCAAGGGGATATTTTTGAAACTGAGAGACCAAAGAACTAGAAGGACAGGTTTTGCATGGTCTGTTCAAATGAGTTTTAGAAATTGTCCAGAAATGCTCTGTAATAAAAGTTGAGGAGACAATATTCATTAAACTCCAGGCAACATGTGTCTGCAACATTTTTTCCTACACTATAGGCTACAAAGTAAGGATTTTCTAATATGAGCACACTGAAGGAATTCAATTTATGTCTTTATACAAATAGGGGAATTGTATGTAAACACTTGTTACTTAGATTTGCATTGGGGGATCTCACATAAGGTTGAGCTATGTTAATATGTAATTTGGGTTTCTTCCCTAGATGTTAGGCTTAAGAAAGATATACAGAGTTTCAAAAGTCCAAAGGACCAAGTGATGCTTCAGCCATATTATAAAATATAATAGTGTTTAGAATTACGATAGGACATATATCTGTGTGATCTTGTTATACTTTGGAATATGTTCCCAAAAAAACATGTTGAAGTCCTAATCCCCAGTACCTCTGAATGTGACCTTATTTGGAAGTGAAGTTTTTTGTAGATGTAATTAGTTAAATTAAAATGAGGTCATAATGGAATAGGATGGCACCTTAATGCAGTATGACTGGTGCCTTTATAAGGAGATAGCCATGTGAACACACAGAAACACACATGGAGATGCTATGTGAAGACAGAGGAAGATGATAGAAGATTTAACTGATGCATCTACAAGCCAAAGAACATCTGGGGCTACCAGAAGCTGAAAAAGGCAAGGAAGAATCTTCCCCTAGAGCCTTCAGAGGAAGTGTCAACTCTGAAAAATGTTTAAGAGTTGTGTGTTTCAGTTTTATTTAGGAAACTTACTGAGGACTATAGTCCAGGAAACAGCCTCTCATTAGCTCTGAGGGGACTGCTCCAAAGAGCTAAGGGGAGAAACCTCATACATTTGATTTTTGGCTAGGGAATACATGCAGTGAATCATACAACTCAATAAGAGGTTAACGCTAGTCCCAAGGAACAAATATCTTAGTTAATGATTTAGTGCTTTTCTGTGTATGGGAAGATGCAAGAATCTGGTTCATTAAAAGTTTTCCTGAGATATACACCTAACTACCTAAGGGGCTTGTTTTTCCTAAAGCACAGAATGTCTCATCTTTATTTTCATCCTGAACTCCTTCCTGGGAGCACTGTTGGTCAGTGACTGCAGTGGCTAATGATTTAATCATTGTAGAACTGGATAGTGGGCAACATTCTTTGTTTTACAATACCATGGCCTTCCTAACACCAGGATTTCAAACTTCCAGTCTCCAGAAATGTAAGAGAATACAATTCTGTTGTTTTAAGCTAGCCAGTGTGTGATATTTTGTTGCAGAAGCCCTATGAAACTAGTATAGATGGCTATACATATTTAGGGATGTTTGGAAAGTGATGGTTACCCTCACTTCAGTTGTATAGACTTCATGCAGTTCCTTTCAATCCAAAACCAGTTCCAGTATGGGAGCCGGATTACAAATTTCCAAATGACAGGACAGGCAGCACTTGGCCAAGAAGGTTCATGTATGGGAAAAGTAAAGCAACACTTTCTAGAGGACAAAGCCTAGAGCCTGTCTCCTTTTGAGGTAAATTTCTAGAATGACAACTTACTTATTTAGAGAAGAGATTTTCTGAAACCCTTTCTACTACACACATAGAAAACTATTTGGAAACTGATTTCTCTGAAATCTACTCTATCATGTTTTACTGGTCTATCATTTCTACCAGAAATCTAGTACATATATTAAAAATTATGTACTTCTGAAATACTTTTCACTGTTCAGAACACAGTGAATATTCTGAAAATCATTCATTGAAAGTGACTGAATGAACACTAGTATAAAATTAATGCTTTGCTCTGATTGCATCACTAGCCTGTATGTCAAGAAAAGGAAACTTCATGGAGGAAGTTAGTATAATCTCAGTGGCTGTGGAGTATTAGTTAATTTGTTTCTGAAAAAGTCAGATACCTGAAATTTAAAAGAGATTTAAAGAGAGTTAAAGGTAGCTAAATGTTTGTGAGCACTGGCTAAATGTCTTGAGTTCAAACATCACACCATTTCTGCTGACAACAATGAAGTATCTTAGGCATTTATTTTTTATGTCATTATCATATCATAGGTCAGAAAAATAGGCCAAAAATGGTTAAATAATTCTTACAATGTCATATATCTAGTTGGAGGCAGAGGTGGGATTTGACCCTAGGCAGTCTCATTCCAAAGGATAGCTCTTAATTCCCATGCATAGACCCTCTCATTTTTAAATATCATATTTCATATATCATATATCTCATATATGTGAGATATATCATATCTCACATATCATATTTTATCAAATTACAGGATGTTCTATTTTTGCCAAATACATTATTTCACAATGCTTTTCTCCCATATTGATTGTAGAAGGCACCTTGATTTCAGAGATGTTAAAATATGAAGGAATTAAATCATGTGACTTAGAACTAATAAAATATGGTAATTGGATCCAAATACTATAAGCTAAGTAATATTAATTTATGGATTAGAGAACCAGGTACAAAAGGGATTTAATTACCTTGATTTGGTGTCATAGTGAAATAACAGTTAAAAATATATTTTCTCAACATCAAATCCTGTACACTGAAACACTAAGATATTCTTTAATTCAAAAATGATACACTTGAAACGATTATTTTTATATTTCTGTTTGGGAATAATTCAGTTGTAAAAAATCTTATATCAATTTTCATTGTATTTAAAATTTAAATCCTTAAGACTAAAGATTATCTTTTTTTTTTTTTTTTTTTTTGCGGTATGCGGGCCTCTCACTGTTGTGACCTCTCCCGCTGTGGAGCACAGGCTCCGGACGCGCAAGCTCAGCAGCCATGGCTCATGGGCTCAGCCGCTACGCGGCATGTGGGACCTTCCCGGACCGGGGCACGAACCTGCGTCCCCTGCATCGGCAGGCAGACTCTCAACCACTGCGCCACCAGGGAAGCCCAAGATTATCTTTTATATAACAGAATGTCTTACTAAAAAATCAACATGTACTTGTTACCCCCTCTTCCTTAAGGCAACTGCTTTTGTGGAGCTATTATTATAGAAAATAAGAATACCTATATTTATAAAGAGATTTCAGAGTTTAGGATTTCCAACGTTAAACTTATTGTTTAGGGTAAGCAATGGAATTAACTATTTGTGTTTCAAGAGTTAAAAGTAAGACCTCTTGATTCTTAGTTTAATATTGAGGAGAAGGATCCTAACTCCACTTAGGCTGGATGCCACAGTGGAATCTCAGGGCAAGAAATACTTGAGCAGCTTTCTATGATGTCACAGTGTGGCAACGCCGAGCAAAGTGGACACTGACCCAAGAGAATGACATGAATCAGGGCTGTTGCAAGTTGGATTAGAAATCAGGTGCAAGACCTTTGTGCACTGTGTAAGTCTCTAGATTTTGATGGAGGTTGCAACTTTCTTTTTAAACCTTCCATGACCAGCTACATTTTTTTAAGGACTCACATTTATTTATTTATTTATTTATTATTTTTGGCTGTGTTGAGTCTTCGTTGCTGTGCACTGGCTTTCTCTAGTTGCAATGAGTGGGGGCTACCGTTCATTGTGGTGTGGGGGCTTCTCCTTGTGGTGGCTTCTCTTGTTGCAGAGCACGGGCTCTAGGCACATGGGCTTCAGTAGTTGCAGCACATGGGCTCAGTAGTTGTGGCTCACGAGCTTAGTTACTCCGCAGCATGTGGGATCTTCCTGGACCAGGGATCAAACCCATGTCCCCTGCATTGGCAGGCGGATTCTTAATCACTGTGTCATCAGGGAAGTCCCTGAAATATTTAGGGTAGAATGTGATCTAGGGGGATGTGATATTAAACCTCTTACCTGTCTGAAATTTAAGTATTCCATGTGATTTTAATTTAATTTGGAAAAGGAAGGGAGATATGATCATGATATCACTGGGAGTATAGAAGAATGACATTCTAGTTACATTTGTTTTGTTGGCAGAAACAAACAAAAAGGGAGACAGAAAGAAAGATTCCTATATCACAGTTGGTCCTGGTGGAGGGGCATGCCAATGTATAGAGTTGACAGTGACAGTAATAAAGAGGAAAGGAAGGAGAGTGAGTCCCAGGGGGCTTGGAATAAGACAGAAAGAGGAACACAGAAGTAAACCAGGGTCAAAGAAGCTGATGCTGGTACTTGATAATAGAAGGATCAACTTGGGATCCTCAAAAGAGGAGCTCAAGAAACTATTTGTTTGATTAAGGTTTAGAGTAAATGTCTAAAGCTCAAAATAAACACAGAAGCAGTCATAGTGTCCATACATGTGATTTCAGGTTTTGGCTTTATTTACTTTATTTGGCTTTATTTATTGATATTTGGCTTTATTATTGATTTACTTTATTTGGCTTTATTTATTGATAAAACAGAACATAGTTGCCAGTGGTGACTTTTTACTGTTTAAAGGGCTGTTTACATTACAAACCATACTATGCTTTGAGTTTATAGAGAAATTCTGCTATACTATGTGTATATAAATATATATGACTGAAATGAACTAGTGGTCAAAACAGAAGGAAGACATCATTCAATACTTTGTTGAAATGTTAAACTAAGCAATGTAAAAGTTGCATACTAAGTTAAAATATTTATTTACTTATTTATTGAGGAATAAAACCCTAAGTTCAAAACCAATTGAAAATGCTAACGTTGAGTATAAAGTGTGAAAATATAAGGCTCCTGCATCTAGCACATTTGTAGGGCATATAGTAAGCACTCAATTAAAGCTTTTTGAATTTGTGTTTATATTCAAGAGGATAATATGGTCCCGGAAATTAATTTTTTCCACTTGATGATGATTATATAAAAATATCTGGGTACATTCAGAATCAGCAGTTTCTGAAATCAGAATAAAATCTATGCTAACACACAGATGAGGAAATAATCTATATGAATTTTAAAAATTCATGGCCCTAAAAAATCCACTAGATTCAATTCACAATTGTTTAAAATGGCTGGAAGAAATGTAAAAAAATGAAAAATTAATGATCTGTAATATTTGTTTGAAGACTTGGGTAAGGAGTGTATTTTGCAGGTTTGCTAAAATAAAATGTTAAGTAAACCAGTAAAAACCTTATATAAAGCAGTGTCTGCTTACAAGTAAATGAATATCTTAATGTACCCATTGTTTGTTAAGGCATTCTATTGGGAATGGAAAAAAATATATCACTTTGAAACAATCTTGGGACTTACCTAAACTTTTTTTTTTCCCAGCTAGACCAGTTAAATAAATGATCCAATGTATTTTATAAAGTAGATTGCATTGTTCCTGAAATTTTCATATATTTTTTAAAAGGACACCATTTCAAAATCATATCTTGCCAAGTTTGTATTGGTTTTTATGTTTATCTGAAAATAGTCACAAATCCATGCTTGCAATATTGTTAATGACACTAATGCGGATGATGATGGTGATACAAAAGTGACAGTGATGATAATGAGGTTAGCTAATGTTTATGGCGTGTATACTTTATCCCACAGCAAGCCATAACATAGATGCTAGAATTTCCTTACTTCTCATAAGAAGAGAGGAAGCTAAGACAAAATAAATAAGTTGCTCAATTACACATGAAGTTGTTGAACAGAGCTGGAATTTGTACCAATGCTTGTGTAACTCCCAAGCCCTTGGGCTTCCCTAAAACCAATTACAATTTCTGTAATAACAATTATATCCCTTTGTTCTCTGGTGATCCGTGAAGAGGATTTCTTTGCCAGTTTGGTTATCAACATTAATTCAATAGCGTTGGAATGCCATGAAGTTAAGATATATACTAAATTACATATCAAATGAAAGACTAATAGTGACTGTACATAAAGCTTTTAAATTTTGTTTTCAGAATAATTATGAGCTAGTTAAGCTATTGAACTAAATTTGCTTTATATAAATATTAGTTAAATCTTGTTTATTTTCTAATCATAGTATTTAATTATAGTTCTTTACAAGTTGACATAGGTAATGTAGTCATTACTACTAATTAAGCTATTATTTACTATGTATGCATACGACCTTGCATTCTATTAGAAGCTCGAAAAACATTATCACTAAAACTGAGTACAGAATAGAGAACCATATTGATATTTGCTAGCACTGTTAAAGAGGAGATTTTGTTTCCACACGCAGAAATCACTTGCTGTCTAGAATGAAAACATTTTTCTCAATCTGATGCCAAGTATTCGGCCTCTGTGCACCGGTGCCAAATCAAATCTTGGAGACAGAGTTTTGGGTGAAGTAGAAAAGAATAGCTTTATTGCTTTGCCAGGCAAAGAGGGACACAGCAGGCTCATGCCCTCAAAAACTGTGTGTCCCTACCCAGGGGGATTTGGTGAGGAGTTTTATAGCAATGGTTCAAGGGTGGAGTTGCTGATAAGGATCAGGGTGTGTGCAGGGCCTGCGCTCCTTAGTCTGGTCTCAGGTGGTCTCCTGATGAGCTCCTCTGGGTTACCAAACTGTGACCTTCTCTGGAATGAAGAATGCTGACATCTTCCATTTGTTGGGGGTTTTAGTTCTATAAAAGAGCTCAAAGATATTGTTATGTGTATCCCTTGAGGGGGAACCAGGACCCTGCCTCAAGTCTGCAATATTGTTTCTTGACTATTCCTCCCTTGTCTCTGCATCCCCTCCCTTCCTTGATTAGCAACTGTTTGAAAGGCTTCCATGCCCAGGAGTCCCACAGTGTCCTGCTTGGTTTCAAACCCAGTAAAAGGCTACCCTAACCTGTCATATCCTTAGGCTATTTGTTAGACTGCTGTCTACATATTGGGAGCTGCCTATAATGTTATTATGTTAAGAAGACAAAGTTATTTAAGAATAGTGTGTTTCTTTGCGATTTTTCTAAGCTTATATTGTTCTAAATAAGTCCATTTATATATAATGTACTATGTGTATATAAATTATCTGTATACTGAATGACAATAGCAGTTTACTAAAATCTGGCTATGATAAATCAGTAAAATGATTAAACTTTATACTAATGCATAGTAAGCAAAGCTTCTTTTTTTAACGGAATAACCTGAGCTATTACAAGATAGATCTGTACATGTGTTTGGAATAGTATTCTTAGGGTATGTTTACTCTTTATATTTGTGTGATATGAGGAATACATATTTGGTTTTCCTCCTTATTTCTGGCACAGAGCTCCTAAAACCCTTGGGATTTCCTGTGATGAGAGTGGTAGATGTCTTTTGTTATCTCAGTGGTATGACTTTAAGACCCACCTAAGAAGGGGGACTGGTTACCAGGAGAACCGACCAGTGATTACACATTTGGAACTTTAAGTCCTACCCCACCCTACCCCATGCCACCTCCAGGGAGGGGAGAAGTGCTTGAAGTTGAATCAAGGGCCAATGGCCAACAATTTAATGCCATGTTTATGCAATGAAGCCTCTGTAAAAACCCAAAAGGACTGGATTCAGAGAGATTCTGGGTTGGTGAATACGTGGAGATGTGGTGAGAATGGCACCCTTGGAGAAGGCATGGAAACTCCATGCACTTTCCCCATGTCTTGCCCTATGCTTCTCTTCCACCTGGCTGTCTCTGAGTTATCTCCTTCTATAATAAACTGGTAATTTAATAAGTTAAATGGTTCTCTGAGTTCTGTGAGCTGCTCTAGCAAATTAATTGAAACCAAGTAGAGGGTCATGGGAACCTCTGACTGATAGCCAGTAGATCAGAAGTATAGGTAAAAACTTGGACTTGGGATTGGCATTTTGAGTTGGAGGGGCTTGTTAGGACCCCTAAATTGTAGGCAGTCAGGTCAAAAGCTTGCAATTGGAATCAGAAAATGGAATTGGGGGTGTGAAGACCGTACTGTAAGACTAAATCTTTAACCTGTGGAATCTGATGCATGTTAGAATGGAGTTGAATTGTCGTACACCTAGTTGGTGTCTGAGAATTGCTTGTTGTTTTGAGGAAAACTCCCACATATTTGGTTACCCAAAGTGTCATAAGTGAAGTGTTTCCTATGAGAAGTAAAAGAGAGACACAGGAGAAAACATAGTAGGAAAGAACTGGGTTTTTTCCTATATAGGAAGGAAAAATCTGGGCCTTTCTATATTTTCATGTGCTTGTGAGAGGTATCCATTTATTTTTTATCTCTAACCTTTTATTCCTCCTGAACAAATATAATTTGGGGGGTTATAGATAATATACAATATAATGAATCATCTTCATGCATCATAGCATGCTTTACAAACACGTGCATACTGTGTGTATCCACATGGTATTATCTGCAGTACCCACACTTTAGGTGCTCCCCCCACCACACACTCACACACGCACCACACACACACACACACACACACACACACTTTTATGATCAAATGGTCACCTCAATATTTGCTACATCTGCAAATTTCCAATGGTAAAATGAGAACAAATATCATTATGGTTTAGCAACTATTCTAATTCTCTTAGAGACTGGCATGACTCTGAATCTGTTGCCAAATGCAAGTTCATGTACAAAAGGCAAAATCTGGGGTGAGCGCTGCAGGGTGTGTGACTTTCTTTGGTTGGTTGGTGGTGAGATAACAGGGTGGTATTCTAGGAATCTTGTGCTTAGCCTGAAGTTACCATCCTCCACCTGGGTGGGGGCCTTAGTTCCTACAGAAGAACTCAAAGGTAATGGTTATGTATATTCCTTGTGGTGGAACCAGGACCCTGCTTTATTGCTGCACTGTTATTTCTTGACTGCCTCTCCTTTGTTTCTGCATTCCCTTTCTTTTCTAATTAGTAAGTGTTTGAATATGCCCTTTGGAACTCAGGGAAGGTCTAGGAGGCTGAAGCCTTTTTCCTATAAACAAGACAGGGGACACAGACAGGCTTTTGTACCCAGGAGGGCCCCACAAGGTCCTGTTCAGTTTCAAATCCAGAGAATACTTTATTGGTATGATTTTCATTTATGCATCCAAATATGAAAAATCATACATGATGACATTGCTGTTTCCATTGCTTTAGTATTAGGATAATCAGGTTAATCATTCATAATAAAGAGGTTTATGCTAAATGGTTACATTTATGTCATTAGGCATCAAATACTACAAGATGCTACACCAAGAAAAACATGAGTGTTTTGATTTATAAGGGAATTATCAGATGCAGGATTAACCTCCAGGCTTTTAATATGTTTTACTAAAGCTTTACGTAGTATAAATATATTAATTGGCTAAAAGATAAAGAAATACAACCATAATAAATGGCTCTTCAAAATATTATAAGAACCTGATTTTTCTTTCAGTTGGAAAGCCTCTGGTATAATGGAAAAACTATGCCTCTTACATTACAAGAGGTTGATCCACTCTTTTCACATTGTTGAACAAATTCAGCAAGAAAGGTCTTGAACAAAGGGCAGAATAAACCTTCATCTTTGGATTTGAATTTAGACTCAACAAACAGTAACCAAAAAATCCCCAAACATTTCTGTTAGGCTGGGTAGAGGTTAAATTTTTGCTCTTACAGATGCAGTCACTGGATTAGAATACTACATTTCACTGGGTTAGAATTCTACTTTAAGAAATCATATGAAATAAAAATACCAATGGGAAGGGTAATAAATTCATTCTGACATTAAGGATCCTTAGGGCCTGTTTTGGTCACCATTATATTGCTAAAGCATAGCACAGTCTAAGACAGGTACTGATCATTTTATAAAAGAATAAAAGCATAAATAAATATCTTTTGGTGAAGAACCATATTCCAGAGGTAGAAAGATTGAGTTAATCTTAGTCACAGTTGACTGTTGGAACATTATTTAATTTTCCTGAACCTTAAAATTCAAGTTGTAAAAATGGACATAAAATGTAGAGCTCTCAAGGTTATTCCAAAGATGGAGGGAAAGAGTGGTGCAGTATGGTGCAGTAGGCTATCAGTTAATGTCAATAATCATTAATGTGATTCATTTTGTGCTATTAACAGGAACATATTACTAGTATGCTGGGTGGCTGGGAGGTAACAGAAAGGACGTGTGTGAGGTAAAGCTACAGCAAGGGATACCATCAAAACAAACTGTGCCTGTTTTTATGGATTCCTAAGTTACTAAAAAGCCAAGGTAATATTTAGGACTGTTTTATCCGTTCAAATTCAAAATTTTGATGCAGCTTTTGCCCTTATATCACAAGAACTAGAACAGTTTATTCAGGGAAAAGGACAAAGTTTTCCTGCTAGAGGAAATTAAGTCCTAAGTGGTTAAGAAACAAGGAAGATGGTTCTGAATAGACTCTAGAATCTCACAATACTCTAACTGAGCAGGAAAGTATTAGACTAGAACAAGTACTCTTAGTTTTTTGGCTGCTTAATAGGAACCATCTGTCTCTAGAGTCTTCCTACCCACATGTGTCGGTTACTTTGTCTAGGTTACCATGATAATTTTTTGATTTGGAAACAATCATTACATCAGTCGTATCAAGACTTGTTAGTGTCTAAAATATTTTTCCATTGCAGTCCATGTATAAAGCTTTGTTTGAAGTTTATTTCTGTCATGGAAACAAGACATTTCAAAGAAAGATATTTACATTTCAAATAGATGTTTGCAATGCTTGTACTTTCTTCAGTAGTTTATAATTCAATCAGTTGGATATGAAGTGCTGACACTGAAATGCAGAAGCAGAAAGTTCCTGTTCTCTCAACTTCAAAAGTATCTAAATTAATTCTGGCCCTGGTCAGTAATGGACATGCCAACACTCTGCATGCTATCTGGACTCAGAGGGAGGTTGTTTTAAAATGGCTTGAGACTCATAAAAAACATGTTTATACTAACACAAAAGCAAACAATCTCACCTCTAAAATTTCACGTGTTAGGAATACAACCCATTTATTATTAAACAAGTCATTGAAGGATATAGAGGAAGCTTGTGTAAATAATTGGGCTACCATAGTGTGCGCTTTCACAGGCATGTGTGGGAGGATAAGGAGTTAGTCCGTATTTTGTGAGCTGGAATTAAGTATTAAATAATTCATTTACAAGTGCATTATATATAATGTGTATATATATTTAATATTATATAGTAGATGTGAGATATTATATTGCTTAAAATCAAAAACAGACACCAGCCTTGAAAATTCCCTGAGCAGACAAAGCCAGTTTAGTCATACAAATAAAGCTTAATTTAGCTTATTTTGCAAGGCTAACTTGACCTGGGTCATTTCTTGCTTATGCCTCCTGAAATCAAGCAAAATTTGAACTGTTTCCCAAGGTTGACATGAGGTAACCACTGAAATTTCCAATATTACAATCAATCACTGGAAGAATAAACAGTCACTGCTTTCTCACTATATAAGCTGCTTTATAACAGTGTACCCCTGAGCCTCATTCCATATTTTGGTTTGAGTGCGCCTGGTTTGCAAACTGTCTTTTTACTGTGTGTACAACAAACTTTTGCTAATTAGTATTTCAGTGATTTGTTGGTTATACTTCAGCTATTTCTGAACCTTTGAATATATATATAGAGAGAGAGAGAGAGAGAAAGAGAGAAAGTCAACCTTTGAATATATTTGAATATATGTATGTATATATATTTGAATATATATGTGTGTGTGTGTATATATATACATATATATGTATATATATATTTCTTTTTGGCACTCTAGAAGTGAATTTTTATCCATTCTCTTCAACTCCCGTAATCCATTTCCTAACACAAAATACGTATTCAATAAATGTTTATTGAATGAATGCTTGGTTCCCTTTTAAGTAATTCTGGAATGGTAGGGCAATTATCCTTGATGATAGGTGACTTGCTGTTCCTATCCACTGAGATAAATAAATTGGAGTAAATGGCCACATAAATAGAAATAGAATGATGCGTATAGGAAAAAAATAATTTGGCTGCATTAAAAAAGTAAACAAAAAGGATAAAAATAATGCTCTGAAGATGAGCAACTGCACAAGAGCTCATTTCCTCCTGGAAAATCAGTGCTGTAGTTGGAAGAAATGAGGCAGTATAGGTTCTGTGAGAAATGCCATCGGTTCTGCAGTATAAAGTGAGCCAATAAAACTAATCTACAAGGGGCTTTTAGATTTTGACTAGATTGTAGATTGCAAGCATTTTGTGAAGTTTTTGTGAAAATAGAAATTGATTTCCCCTCTAACCAAGCAATTTAATCTATGGTACAATTCGCAAAGCCAGCTGTGGAATGATGGGTTTCCCTGCAGGATCAGTGAGCTAGAAGCAATACACCTGCCACCAGGCTTCTAAAATAATAATTTGGCAAAGATAATTTTAATAGGCAGGAATAAAGGTTAACAACCTTTGTTAAGGCTCTTTAGAGTAGGAATGATTCAAGGGCCCCATTCATCTTCCCATTCCTTCCTCTTTCAGTTTTGTTCCATTCAGTGCTAAGCAGAAGTTGAGGCCATCAGCTTTTAAGTTCCATATTTCATCATGCTGGTTCAAATATGCATGTATTCATGCAGAATATGTTAAATGTATGGCATGCTCTGAGCACTATGCCAGAAAATGGGAGGTAAATATGAGAGAAGCAAAAGATCTTATACAAGCAAGGATAAAAAAAAAAGCTGAATCTGCATTGAAAGACCAGACTGAGTAAAGTATCTACTTACAGATCTTGCTTTTTCCCTTTGAAAGTGGAAATGGTGGGTGCTCAGGTATTGTGCTGGGCTAGACTCTGGAGGTGAAACTTCTAATGAACAACTCTTCCCCAGCCATTGCCATGAAGAAGTCCCCTGCCTGGGGCTGGAGTCTTTTATCAGGAAAACATTTAGTAATAGGTCCCATTACTAAACACTTAGTAATAGACTGTGCAGAGGGAGGAGAAAATGGACTGGAAAAAAACTACTGGAGTAAAGATGAAGGAGTGGGAGTGGCAGTGGCAGGGGGTAGATATCCTGTGTGAGCAGTGAGTCACATATAGCAATCTCTGGTAGCTGTAACACAGTGGATTGCTTCCAGCCTTGCCTCTTGACATGATATTTAAATCCACTCTTGTGGGTTCTTGCTGAGAACCAGCATCACATTGTGCCAGACAGGCCCCATGTGATTTAGCAAAGCCACAGCTGCAGGATTCTAGGAGCAAGCCTGCCAAGAACTGCCATTGACTCTCATCTCTTCCTGATATTAACTTGAGTGTCACTTTGAGCAACACATAGCTATATGATAATTAAATAATTAATACTAATTAAATAATAATTATAAATAGTTTATAATTAAAATTATAATTAAATAATAATTAATTAAAATATTTTAAAAATCATCATCATCATTATTATGTTAACCTATTACTTGATGAACACTTAAAATGTTTCACATATTGTTTCCAGTACTTTAATTGTATTATCTTAATATATCATAATAAGAAAACCTATTTGGTAGAAGTTACTAATATCCCTACCAATGAACAAAGGTACATAAAAGTAGTATTACTTACCCAGTGTCATGCAGGTATTAATTGTTAAAGATATAATTCAAAACCAAGTGAGTGGTTCTCAAATATAGAATATTTTGACATACGCTAAATAAATGCAAGTAAAATATAATATTTCAATTACCATGAAGAACAGTACAAAACAATCTAAGTTTTCATATGGTTTTCATCTCCTTTATATAGTACAATGTTCAGCTATTAGGGATCAAGTGTAGGATAATATCACACACTGTGTGTGAAACAAATACTGGCCTATATGCTCTCAGAGGCAAAAATTCTCATCACCATCCTATCATTAGTGACTCAATAATTCCCAAGTAGACTGGTATCCAGGAAAGTGTGCTTCTCTTGAGTTCCTGCTTTATTTTCTCAGGAATACAATAGATCTTTTCTCTTCTCCCTTGTTTTGACTACAGTGGAGCTCAGAGCAAATGTTGCTGTGGTCTTCCTCTAGAAATTGTACCCAATATTATTGAATGCTTCCTTAGATAGTAATTTTATCTTTGGATTTAAATTAAATTTACATTCTATTTTTCACTGTCCACATGCATTTATTAATTTATGTACTTCCTAAATTAAGTCCATCATTTCTTTTCATGGATTTTTTTTCATTGTTCAATTTACAGTATTGATTTTTCTCTATGTTCCAAAGATGGAGTAGCTCACAGTTGAATAGTTACTGCTCATCAGTTCTTTCTCTAATGCTGAATTGCCAATTTTAAGTAGAAAATGTTCTTATTTAAAATAATATTTGTTTTGTTTTGGTTTTGGCTACCACTTCTCATAAAGGACAGAAATGAGAAAATGTATCCAACTGACATTCATTCTTATCAACAGAAGTGTTTTTTAGTTGTATATTTTCTAAATGAAGGATCTCAGCATTGAGTCATTCATACTGCTTTTAGCTTCCTACCAGAATCAAAGGCCTGAAGACTGTACAGGACCTTCCTGTGATTCTTCAGATGATAAGGCATCATTCATAAGAATTTTCAGAACACTTATCAGATTCTGTGCCTTTTAGCGTATTGGTCGCTAAAATCTTTTGTATAGCCCATCTGCAGCTTACAGACCAATATACTAATCCTTACACAAAAATCAAGGAGCGTTTAAGCCTTGTGTAGACACAGGTAAAGTACAAACATCATAGATTAGGAGATAGTCCAGAAGTGGGAAAACAGATGTCAGAGGACATGAATGGACTGAAAACGTATTGAATTCAGTTGCCGAGATCTAGTCTACTATGAAGATCTTTTTCTATCTCTTTCTCTTTGTCAAATACATTATTTGCACCATCAATAAGTAAAATAAATACTCATTATAAATTTTGACAAATATAGAACATAGAAAGAAGGAAAAAGTGGCCCATAGTTCTACCATCCAAAGACAATTCTTAATATTTGTATATACAAATATGCCCTCTTTTCCAAATCTCTTGTATCTTGAGTTCAAGTAATGCAAATTTGGATGTTAAGTTCAAATATTGAGGTATACTGTATTGTCCAAATATTGAGTTTCAAATATCAAGTAATGAGATAGCAAGAGATTCACATAAAATGTCTGAATCTATTTGGTTACTAAGTTCTATTACTGAGAATTCAAAAAGTATATTTCCTATATTTGTTTTTTAGATATTTCAAGTATTTGCATGTAAATGTATAAAAAAAACAAACCAGCGTTCAATGTATAAATATACATATATAATAAAATATGTATTGCTTGTTTACTTTTTAAAATTAACATCATAAGATATTATATACCCAATTGGATCACTGTAGAATGTTCTATAGTATGGAATCTTATAGTTTGCTTAATCATTTTCCTATTCTTAAACATTTAATGTGTGCTTTTTGCCAAAGTTAATCTATTATTAATTATGCCACAAAACTTTCTGTGTGTGTGTGTGTGTGTGTGTGTGTGTGTGTTTCACATTCATTCCTGAGAATAGATTCCAGAACTAGACTGACAAGATCAATAAAGGCCAGTTTTTTATGACTCCCTTTATAAATTGCTTAAGAGGTTTTTAAATCATGGAATGATTTAAATCCACATATTTAATTATAGTAAAGTCTTTTATCAGCATAACCAATTCTGTTACATTTCACACTGTTCTTTATGAGGCATACATTCTGCCTTAAGTTTGAATTAGTTTACTATTTTAATTACTAGTTGGATAGGGTTCCACACTTCCCCACACATAGTTTTTAACGATATGTTTTCCTCTATATTTATAAATGAAAAGTTTGTTGTTTATTAACATGTGAATTTCCATATTCATTATTATAGGGATCAGTAATTCCAAAGTTGTTTCGGTATGTTATATTAAAATATACAAAGATAGGATTAATAAACAGAATTCCCTATATTATTGCCTTTTAATAAAGCTCAGATATTTGCCATTGAATAGTACAGATGATTGTTTTTCTTAAAATTAGTTATCTCATTCCCATGTCTTTTCACAGAATTAATATATATATATTTTTGGACTCTGTGTAGTAATCACTTAGATAATAGAGTAATGTGATATCATGAACACTCAAATAAATTTAAGTTATTCATTTTTTTAAAAATTTCTTGGATAAAATGTAGAGTGTGTCATGGTAGAGGGATTTAATCCATTGTGTAAAAATAGCATTGCCTAAAGAAATTGCAATTTTTATTCCTATATGTTTATTAAAGACAGAACTTCTTACTATTTCTTATAAGTTTTTAATGTTTTCTTAAGTATTTCACAAAGTTTAGCTTATCTGTGCTAAACATAGTAAGAAATATATTAGCGTTTCTTTATATAAATTATTTACAAAAACATACCACATGAATTTTGAATGTTATAAATTATGTAATACCTTTTATAATTGCAGATTTATGAGCAAAAGTAACTTCAGAAATTGTAGTTATTATTATTGACATAAATTCACTTGAGTTTTCCTTGTATCACTTAGAAACATTCTTTCTGCAGAGATTTCTATGTACATTTTTTGGAATAAATAATTTTATTAACTGTGATACCCCAAAAGTTTGATGATTAGCAAAATACTCTGAGCTGTGCCATGACACTTTTGAAAGTATACCTCCTCTTCCTGTAGTAGTTTGTCAGATCTTATTTACCATGACCTTGGTATGTCTTTTAATTATATCTCTAATTATCGCATGACAATGCATATCTCGAACCATCTTTCTTTCATACTGATTGGTGAAAAATTTTGGATTTATAAGCCATTCTACAGTGTGCCCCACAAGTAATTAGAAGCCAAATAATAATAAAGTGCAATTAACTCAATGGCTGCAAGTATTTTAAAAATCATCTCATGAAAAAGAAAAAAAGCATAAAGTCAGAAGGAGAAATAATTTTCACTCCAGGAAGGAATGTAAAAAAAGAAATTCTCTGCCTCCTTCAGTCCATCAGTTCTTATCGTCATCAGCCATTTTAATTAACATGTTAATAAATTCCCTGTAGTTTTAATAGCAAGTGACAATAGCAAAGTGCAAGCCAAAGTAAGTAAAATCTAACACAGTAAATTTGTTACTTGTAAAAAATATCTTTATTGCCTAGTCAACCATAACTCGCTTTTTTTCCCTCTCCCCCTCTTAAGGGAAAGGTTGCTACTTGGAAGAAGATTTAAGCTTTAACCCCACATATTAAGCAGAATTAATGATCTACTTGCTTAGAAGCCATATATTAGCTCCAGTTTATCTATCCACTGGGTAAATGGTAGATATTACTTGGTTACTATGATAGATTTGAATGCAGGGAAAAGCATCAATCAGTGTCGGCAGCTGATTAGTTGTTGGTGTCTTTGACAGGGTCTTCCATCTCACTGAATGAAAGCCAGCTGATTGCTCTCACTTCTCTCTACATCCATTGCCCTCCAAGCTACTATATTACATAGCTAATGCTGAGGGTGGAAACTTCTCTGTGTCAGTTAACAGTGAATTTCTCCCCTTTGCTTGTTATTACATCCACATTGGTTTCCTATTTCAAATTACAGAATGAGGGTGGTCAGCAGTGTGTGGAAATGTGAACCTTTAGGAAGCAGTGAGTAGCAATGGGTGAAAACAGTTGTGTCTTAATAATAATATCTGTTCTCCTTAAGGCAGAAAATTGACATGAAGTGTACTTCCTTTGATGACACCATAAAAATTAGGTATATCAAGATTAAAAATCTTGATAGTTGAGGAATAAAATATTGTAATAACAGGAAAACATTACTCTTGAGATGAATTCAGGTTCTGCAAGTACAATAGTAATTAGCACTAAAATGACCATTAAATTTATATTTATTTCCTCTTAAAGTTTGCTCAGGCCAACCTTTTGTTACTAGGATATGTATTCAAACTCCATTATGAACACTGTAGCTTACCTGTGAGCCTGAAGAACAGATGGAGTAAATTTATTTGAGGGAATATTTGAGCAAGTGGAAATGATATAAATTTTGACTTTTTTGACACCCAGAATTATCTAGCATATGTGCAAATCTTGTCACTAAACACAAGGTCAAAAGGAATGAATCATCTGTAATTAGAATTAAGGATTACTTAATCTATTTTAGCTTTTATTTGTTTATAGAGTCAGGGTGATAGTATCAAGTACTAAGAAACCATTTAGATATGATTCAAATGACATTACATAGATTAATAGCAATGCAATTACATGTTGTTCCCATTTCCTTTTTTCTATATTTACCACATATTTATGTTGAATGCTTGAGGTTATTCCACAAATAAATATGGGTACTGACAATTTTCAATATCCAATCACACATTCCAATTTCTACTCAATAGAATATAGCTATTCTATATAGCTATATTTCAAAAGTGAAAACTGAGTACAAGTGTAGGATTATGAACTTCTAAATTTTATTAATTTTCCTTTTCAAGAAATTAAAATGAAAGAAATTAAGAAAATGAAATATCAACATGAGCATTCATTATAAATATAATCACTGGTATTAATTTTAAATTTTATTTGAATTATTTAAACACATCTCATTTGACAATTTTTCTTGAGCAGGAGTAGAATATTTATGCATAAACTTAAAGCAATGGTGTCAGAAGTGTGAAGAGAAAGTTCAAAAATCCATGAAGAGAGTGAGGCTGATTTTGTCTTCTGGTTAACTAAGATGACATCTTCTCAGACTGAGTTTTTCAGACATGATACATTATCCAGGCAGGACACTCCAACAAAAGACTAGTAATGAACATGTATCATAAGAAACTCATTTCTATGTTCAAAATAACTTGTGAAAAATATATATTTGTGGTTGACAGTCTTACTTAGTTCAAAATTTTATTTATTTTAAATATTGGAGTCAGAGAAGAGGGAGAGTAGTTTATTTTAAAATACAGTAGTCTAGGCCAAAAACAGTTTGGTAAATTTGTAAGGATGATGCAATATCAATAATATAAATAAACATTTCATGCATATAGTAAACTTTTAGTCAAAGAACAGCTAGATAAGTAATATCCAAGTTTAACTACATGTATAGGACAGATTTCCTCTGGTATCAGCCAGTCTAATGAAATAAAATATTCTCCATCAATACCTATGTAAGAAAGAGTTCTTACCCCCAAATTAAATCCAATTATTCAATTTATGATACACAGGGTTATTAGAGTCATAATCAGAAATCCTTGACTATGGAGAAAGAATTTGTCTTAGAAAAGTTGTTCAAACTAAGGAATACATTGTATTTGGCCCATGACTTAAGACCTCTCTCCTTCTGTTTTGTGGTCAGAGTACCTGACTACAATAGATTAAAAATTGTGGAGCCAGATGTGGGCACACTAAGATCATTTCAACTCTCAATCTTAATATTTTTGAGCCCCCAAACAGTGATTAATTAACTCACTCTTTTTACTAACATTACTCATTCATGATCAATTAAGTCAAGAACCTGCTTCCTATTTTAGATGAAAGATGTTTTCAAAATAGAGATAAAGGCTTTAGCACAATTTGTTTCTTGCACCGTAGTAGAGAAAAATTGGAAATAACCTGAATAGCAAATACTAGAGGAATTGTTAGGTGTACAATGTTACATCCATTCATTGTACTGTCATTTCAGAGATGGCCCCAACACCCCAGACTTGGGCCTGCAGGAGGAATTTCCTTAGACATAATCCTCAGCATCACCTTGTCTCACGTTAAACACTAATGAGGGTGCCTTGGTATTTTGGCATGAGATGTTTGCCACACGTGAATAGCAGCATTACACAGACTTCACACCAGTCTGGAGGGAATGGGAGTTAAGAGACAACCCCCATGGGAACATCAAAGGGAGAATCTCATGCCTGACAGAATCTTTACTTTGACTAGCATCATATATAGTTTATGATTTCCATGGGATGCCCTGGGTGAACTTGGAAGCCGCTAGAATCTCTTGAAATATGCTGTTTCAGCTCTTTATGTAACCAAATATTCAAGTTCTGCACTTTTGTCATTAAAGAATCTTTGTCCTGGAATCTGTCAACCCACTGCAATCTTACTTTTATGCAGCACAATTAGGATATCATTAAAATTATATTTATAAAGACAATGTAACATAATAGTAAATATTTATTCCATAATACTAAGCAGATAATGGTAGAATGCAAATTTGAATATATACTCTTTTAAAAAAGAAACAATTAACCTTTTAAAAAGAGAGATTGAAAAATACTTCCATATGCTAATAGTATAAAAACAAAGGTCTTTTTTCCTTCTTCTTTAACATCTGAAATGGACATAGATATCTTTAAATGGAAATAAAAAACATTTATTTTAAATTAGCTTGCCTCAGTTCTCTCCTCCTTTTAAATAAAAGATTTTGTAAAATTTAAAGATGTATTATGGTCAGACTAAGCAAATAATTAGGGCCATATTAAACATTGATTAATTTAGATCAGAAAATGAAGGCAAAAATAAGGCAATAGCTAGTTTCCCCATTTTTTATTACCTGCAGCCTCTTGAAGATATCTGTGCCCTATCTACAAGCTCAAGATCTTCTTCATTTCTGAGCCAATTATTCCAAGAGCAAAACTTACAGAAGGCTTATGAGCAAGCCATCCAATAAGACTTGAGATTAAATCATGGATCATTACCCATGGATCATGGATCATTAAGTGTGTCAAGAATGAATTCTAGGTTCTGCATAGTCTCAGACAGATTAAATACCTAGGAGTGTAAATGAGAACTGTGAACTATTAGAAGAATATAAAGGAGGGATATTTCCAATGAGAAAAGATTATCCTAATGATGAATACCAAATACAAATAATAAGGGATATATATTTGTACTTTTGATATCATCAAATTTGAAATATTTCTTTACTACTATAAAACTTAAACAATAAAGAATATGAGTAAATAGACAATGCTATGACAAAGTATTGTTATCTAAGGTATAAAAGAAATCTAACAAATCAATAAATATAGACTTGTAAAAATATCAAAAAAAATATAGGCACAGTCATATAAAAATCACACAATGACAATGAACAGATAATGTAAAGAGGAATCACATAATGTATATAAAAATAGAGTCATTTATAATTGTTCAAAGGTAAATTAAAAGTAAAATTTTAAATTTTATAATTAAAACTACAATTAGAGGTAAATTAAAAATTAATTTTAAAAATAATTACCTAACAATAACACTGCTAGGAATATCAAATTTTCACAAGGAGATCTGAGAATGATTTTGTATTTCTAGATTGTTAATAAGAACAAATAAAATGTGATGTTATGCATCCATATAAAAGGATAAAACATATGTGTATATACTGATATAAAATAACACTCAAGTATGTGTAATGTGCTACTACTTCTTAAAAATATTACACATGAATACATACCACATGTATACATAAAATATTTCTTATACAGAGGCATTCAGTTTTGGAAGTGTTGGGGCAGAGATTCCAGCAGGAGAGGCCACAACAGTGAGAGGCTCGCGTACCGCAAAGAAAGTAGATAGATATTTGTATTACTGCTCATGTGAAAGTAATTTATTATTTAGTATATATGAGCATATATAGTTAGCTTTATTAAGCTCTTATTTAGAAAATAATTTTAGTAACTTTGAAATTATTGACCCTCTTTGTAAAGTTGTAAGTTAGAATTTCTCAAAGTACTTGCTAATTTAACATCACTGATTAGAGTAAACTTATTGGAATAGTGGATCCCAGGACAAATTACAGTCGGTTGAGATGTGGTAGATAGATGGGTAATTTTATTTCTCTGAAAATGTGGTTGATATGGAAATGACACAAATGTTATTAATGGGGAGGACAGTTGTACAAAAGTAACATTTTATTTATTCAACAAATGTCCTAGAAAATTTGGGTACCCAAATTTGAGATCATAGGTCTAAATGTAAATTGCAAAAATATAAAACTTCTAGGAGAAAACCAGGGTTTGGTGACAAGACTTTAGATACAATATTGAAAGCATATCCCATGAAGGAAAAAAATTGATATGTTGGAATACATTAAAATTTATAATCTATAAAAATCACTATGAAGAAGATGAATATGTATGTCATAGACGAAGAAAATGTTTGCAAAACATATCTAATAAAGATACAGTATCCAAAATATGCAAAGAAGTCATAACACTCAATGATTAAAATATACAACCCAGTAAAATAATGGGCAAAAGATCTAAACAGACACTTCATCATATGGTATTAAATGCAGAAACTGTGAAAAGATGTTCAACATCATTTGTCATTTAGAATTGCAAATTAAAATGTTATACCCCTACACATATGTTAAACTGGTGAAAATCCAAAGCCTGACAATACAAACTGCTGACAAAATATAAAACAACAGGAGCTCTCATTAATTGCTGGTGGAAATATAAACTAATACATAGACATTGGAAGTTTGGCAGTGTCTTACAAAGGTAAACAAAGTTTTACTATATAGTTAAAGAATTTTACTATTAGATATTTATCCAATTTTTATTTATAAAATGTTTTTAAATAAAATTTTATAAATTTTTTTAATTTTATTTTTTATTTATATTTTTATTTGAAAAATTATACTCACACAAAAATCATTACAAAACTGTTTATAATAGCTTTTTAATCACCAATGACTAGAAGCAAATAAAATGTTCTTTGATAGATGAATGGATAAACAAATTGTGGTACATCCATTCAATGGAATACTGTTTTTCTCAGTAAAAAGAAATGTGCTAGCAAGGACATAGATACATCTTAAATACATATTGATAAGTGGAAGAAGCCAGTCTGCAAGGCTACATAATACTATATGATTCCATTTATATGAACTCTGAAAATGTCAAAACTGTAGAGACGGCAAACAGATCAGTGGTTGCTAGAGGTCTGTGGGGTGTTGTTATATAAGAGGACTTTTAGAGGTGGAGAAACTATTCTGTATGATAGTGTAACGGAGTATATATGGCACTATGCATTTGTTAAAACCCATAGAATTTGACAGCACAAAGAGTGGACTTTAACGTTTGCCAGCTTAAAATTTCTTTTAATTGGTCAAGGGATCTGGGATGGAGCAGAATATGCCAAAAGCATCCAACTGTATTACAAATGTATGAAACAACTTTAATGAAGTGGGCAGAAAAGGTGCAGTTCTAAATAATTTCAGAAATTAGTAGAGTCTATAAGATTAAAGGTAAACATAACTATTCATAAGCAGAATACTCTAGTTGATAAAGTTGTTTCCCAAGTGTATGTAAGTTAACAATTCTTAAACTACTATATACGTATACTGAAATTAAACAGTTAAGTAAATGGATGTTTAATTTTAGGAGGTAGGTTTCTCACTATTGGAGTGGGAGGTTATAGATAAACATGGGGAGGAGACCAGAATGACCCATGTGGTAATGAAGTTTAGACTAAAATAGGTACTGATGATTGCATATATAAATATTCATAGATACATGTATATATACAGTTTAGCATACCTATGTGTATTTTTTTGCACTGTGAGCTAGGAGTAGAAGCAAGCACTCCAGTAGCAATGAGCATACCTAATGCCTAGATATTACTTTCTAATACCATTTACCAAAAAAAGGAACTAGGGATCCTTGGCTGATTTTAAGATTGAGCAGTAAATACACAAGATAAGCTTGAAGGATATCATAAGGAAATGTAAGGAAACACTTCAAAACAAGAAAAAGAAAAAAGACATACATGTACACACACACACAAAATGATGGATTATGTCAAAGGGACACAGGAGCCAGTGAGAAAACTCCCAATGTCCAATCCTGGAAAAATATGAGAAACAAAATAAACAAAGTAGTATCAGATTATAATCCAAAGTATAATAAATATTTATGACTCAATGCTGATATAATGAGAGAACTACAAATATACATATATAGATAAGTAAATGAGTAAATAAATAAATAGATAGAGGAGAATAGAAATCTCCCATAAAGAAGGTTTCTATATAATTTATATATATACTCAGCCCTCAAAGAGGTGGAACATACTTCCCCACTCCTTATGTGTGGGCTACCCCAAAACCAAGTCCAATACAGGAATATTGTATGAAATACTTGAGCAATACTCCACAAAACTGTCAAGGTCATCAAAAACAAACAAAGCAACAACAACTATATGTGTGTGTGTGTGTGTGTGTGTGTGTGTGTGTATACACACACAAGCCTATATAAATGTAAGACATTTCCACATCCAAACTTATATGTATGTCTGCATGTGTGTATATCTCAAATATAATGATATGCCATGGGATTTTATTTTTGCTAAAAAATAGGTAGTTGAATAAATCTAACTAAGACTGAAAAAGAAGATGAACAAATTTCAGAGCTAGGATGATTTTCTCTTAAATAATAATTAGTAAGTAAGTGATATTTATCTAATTGAAATTTGTAAAATTTTGTTACCTCCTTTGTGATAAGGTAGTTATAATCCTTTTGATGATAACCTTCTAAAGGACCTATAATTTCTTCTCTGGTAAAGTAAGGTATAAATGTTTTACATTAACAGCTCTTGTACTTAAAGATTACACCTGATTTTCACAATCTTTAAAGATGCATATTTTGCAAATATTTATAAGCATACCTATCTTCTGTAAAATTTACATTGGAAAATCCAGCAGAATAAAATTTATTTCCCTCAATAAAATAATAAAGTATATATCCCTTAGTCAAACTACTTTTGGATTGAGCCATAAACTTGCCAAAACCTGAAAAATATTATATCATAAATATAATGTCGGGCTTCCCTGGTGGCGCAGTGGTTGAGAGTCTGCCTGCCAATGCAGGGGACATGGGTTCGTGCCCCAGTCTGGGAAGATCCCACATGCCCTGGAGCTGCTGGGCCCGTGAGCCATGGCCGCTGAGCCTGCGCGTCTGGAGCCTGTGCTCCGCAACGGGAGAGGCCACAGCAGGGAGAGGCCCGCGTACCGCCAAAAAAAAAAAAAAAATAGGTGACATTCCATAACTCACCAGCATATAATCTTCAAAAATATCAAGGTCATAAAAGTCAAGTCAAGACTGAGGAACATGTCCAGATGGAAGTAGATTAAGGATAAAAGACAACTGAATGCAGTGATGGTTCTTTTCTGGATTATTTTACTATAAAGAACTTTTGGGGATAATTGAAGAAACTTGAATGGGATCATAGGATTATATATATATTAGTAATATATGAGTATTCATATCCTTATTTTGATGGTCCTATTTTGGTTATTTAGGAGTATGTTCTTGTTTTTATGAAATACACACTAACAGGTTCAGGGATGGTGGTGCATCAGGTCAGCAAATTGCACTAAATTGATTCTGGAAAAGAAAGTTTTTATAATTCTACTTGCAATTTTGCTGTATGTTTGAGACTGCTTAAACAGTTAAAATTTATTTATTACCTTTTAAAAATGTAATCAAAAGGCAAGCCACAGACTATGAAATTATATTTACAATACATATATCTGTGAGAGGATTTATATTAAGAATACCTAAAGAAGTATTACAAATCCAAAATAAGGTGACAAACAATCCAGTTTTAAAAACTTCAAAAAGATTATAGCAGACACTTCACAATAAAAGTATTTAAAAGCCAAATAGCCACATGAAAAGATGTTCAGTACCAGTAGTCATCAAGGAAATGCAAGTATAATGAACTACCACTAGACAATGTCTACACCCACTAATGGCTAACATTTCTTAAATGTTTGACAATTCTAGATATTCAGGTGGGTGTGAAGCAACTGTTACTCTCATGCACTACTGGTTTCCACTTTGGAAAATAATTGTACAGTGTCCTGTAAAGTTTAACTTACATTTGCTATCTGACCGAATGATTTTATTCCTAAGTATTTACCCAAGGATAATGAAAACTTACATTCACTCTAGAACGCATACACAAATGTTCATAACAGCTTTATCCATATTAACCCAAATTGAAAAGAGTACAAATGTTCATGTCAGGTGAGTAAATAAACACATCTTGGTGTATTAATATGATGAAATACGAGTTAGTAATAAAAAGAAGTGCGTTATTCAGTTTGCAGAATTATTTTCGATGAATCTCCAAAATACTGTGCTGGATATAAGAATCCAGGAATGAAAGAGCTTTTTTTTTTTAATTAATTAATTAATTTTATTTATCTTTGGCTTCATTGGGTCTTCGTTGCTGCATGCGGGCTTTCTCTAGTTGCCGCGAGCAGCGGCTGCTCTTCATTGCAGTGCACGGGCTTCTCATTGTAGTGGCTTCTCATTGCGGAGCATTGGCTCTAGGCGCACGGGCTTCCGTAGGGGTGCCACGCAGGCTCAGTAGTTGTGGCTCGCAGGCCCTAAACCGCAGGCTCAGTAGTTATGGTGCCCAGGCTTAGTTGCTCCACGGCATGTGGGATCTTCCCGGACCAGGGCTTGAACCCGTGTCCTCTGCATTGGCAGGTGGGTTCTTAACCACTGTGCCACCAGGAAAGCCCCAAGAGCTTTTATAATATGCTTCTCTTTATATAAAATGCTAAAAAAGGGAAAACAAATCAATAATGGCAGATTAGCGTTGGTCTCGTGGGGGCGGAATTGACTGCATTGTGGTGTTGCCAAATCTCGGTTTCTGTACCCTGGTGCTGAATAGAAATACAGAGACAGAATTTAAGAGGAAAGAGAAAGAGTAGTTTTATTTCTTTGCCAGGAAAAGAGGGAATACAGCAGGCTAGCACCTCTAGAAACTGTGTCCCCCTTGGAGAGAGTAGCGAGTTTTTACAGTAATGGTTCAAAGAATGCATGATCAGCTCGTGGACATTTTTCTGATTGGTTGGTGGTGAGGTAAGTGGGAGTCAGCATCATCAACGTTCTTGTTTCAACTGGTCTGGGGTCTACGTGCTTATGGGTAGCATACCACCATTAATCGTTAACTTTTCCTACCTGGAGGGAGTTTCAGTACCTGCAAAACAACTCAAAGATATTGTTGTGCATGTTCATTGATGGGGAACCAGGACCTTGCCCCAAGTCTGAACTATTTTTTCTCCCAACTTTGTTTCTCCCTTGTCTCGTATCCCCTCCTTCTGTAATTAACAACTGCTTGAATCTGCCCGTTGGAACTCAGGGAAAGTCATGGAGGCTGAATGAAGGCTATTTCCTGTAATCAAAGAAATGGGGGACACAGAAAGGCATTGTGCCCAGGAGCCCACAGGGCCCTACTCGGTATCAGTGGCACAGTGACACTTTTTGCGTTTATGGACATCTTGTATAAAGAGATTGAGGGGGTGTCTATGTGAGTGTTGGGACTTGCCCAGACTCATCGAAATGCGCAGGGAAAAGCGTACTTTGTTTTATATATAACCTATGTATCAATAAAATAGATAGGAAAAGAAAAAGATCCGTGTTATATATCATGAAATAGACTAGAAATCAAAATATGTAAGTCATATGGAATCAGTAATGAAAGTTCACCTATTAAAAAATCTGTAGCTTTTGTTTTGTTTTGTCTGTGGGACCAAAAGGGTGCCTCAAGTTTAACTTTGCAGTAGTAAATTCCCTGCTGGATGCACAATGCTCATCATCATTCATAGACCTCATTCTAGGGCTTAATCTTACTCATCAAATGTGATCATCTTTCCATCACTTGACATTAGTGCAAAGCTACAAAGGAAACCTTTGTGGAAGGTGGGTAGATTTCCCTGTTAATGCAGTGATGCATCTGATACTCATGGATAATTAGATAAAGAAAGCAGATTGCTTTTTTTTCAGTAGGACTTTGTTGCTTTCTTACAATCTGGTCAGAGCTCCCGCTAGTAATTAAAAACCTTTGACAACAAAATTTACAGTAGGAATATTTACATTTCCAGGTAGCTAGCCAAAGAACATTTAGATGAAATTAATTTCCATCATTTATGCATGCTGGAACATTTATCCCTCTTAAATGAAAGTAAAAATATGTCAAGGTCTATTGGAAATTTGCCTTTTAGGGTTAGAAAAGCCAACATAGAAAAGGTAATAAGTAATATTAGAAATGAAAAATGCATAGCAAAGGATTTGCTAGAACTCATGCAGAGAGGCAGAAAAAAAGAGAGAAATAGTATTTATTAGAGCTTTTATTATTTTATATGCTATCTCATTTAAGTCCTATATAATTATGTAGAAATGGTATTTGATATTTTTGAAATATTTGACTTATTTTAGTACTGTATTTTCATTTAATAAAAATAAAGTGAATTTCAAAGAGCATTATGACCAGCCATAGTCTCTTTAAAAGTAACTTTTATTGTACAAGAATTCTTTTTTTACATAGCAACTGATACTTGTGTTATTTCTCCTTTCCAAGCCCTCAAAGCAATTTTTCTTATTTCTTATTTTTTTCAAAAGGATGATTCCTCTTGGTGGCTCAAAGTGATATAGCTAGTGGTTGCTTTCACAGCCAGCAGATACCTTCAGTCTGCTTGGTTGAGCAGCAGAGATTGGAATTGCAAGCAGCTATCTTCTTTTTCCCTTTTTGTAGTTTGCCCATAACTACTGTTTTACCAAAATGGAATCATTGCTTTCCCTGTCCTCACAGGCATCTCCCCTGATTTTAGACACTACAACCATATGTCTGACAGCATAACAAAGAGAGTAATACTAAGACTTAGTTTCAAATGTTAACGAAATATTGAGATCAAAAGGATGCCAAACACAAATTTAAACAAAAGAAGGCAACAAACACTCTTATCAATCAGGGAAATTAAATTATTTCCTGTCTTGCAAATTCAGTTTCTAGACACATAGCTGGCACTTACTACTTGGGCTTTGTCTGTCCCTGGGTGGGGAATGTGATGGGTGAAAGAGGGAAAGAAGTCAGGTCGCATAACATGGCACAATTACTGAAGGGAAAAAAAATGACTAAAAACAACTGATTTAATTTATTTAGAAGATTTCATTTTAAAGAACATGGTATTTTGTAAATAATGCATATAGTATCACAGTCATTTCATAGGAGGAAAAATCCTAACTTCTCTTATGTGCTACACAACTGAAGAGAGCCCAATTTGGACAAATTATATAATTTGCAAGGATGTGACATGAATACAAAGTGACCATAGAGAAAACACTACTGGGAGTTTATCCCGATGCCAAAATAGCAAGTTTTGACTTTGTATTTTCTTCCAAACGGGAAAAGTCCATTTTCCTCTTAGACCTCAAAGAAATAGGAAAAAGCTCCCTTTTTCACTGCATATCAAGAAGAATGCAAAGTGAGCAAAACAGTGACCATAAAGGGCACAAAATGCTTAATTTATAGACGTTAGTTGTGGTATTCAGCAAACAGAGAATAAATGAAACAAACAAGCAGACGTCTTCAGGCAACAATTTAGTGTAAGATACTCTGCAACACATAAAAAAGAGGACCAATTTTCGAAGAGCACTTAAAATCCCTCTATTTAAATATAGAGGTTAAGTCTTTTATGGTAAGTAAACATCATTGCAGAAAAGACTTTATGGAGATATAGTAGAATCTAAATAGTACTGAAATCAGAGAAATCAAAAAAACAACAATCATGACTGCTCTCTTACTCTAGACAATTTCATTGGCTCCTTTGTAAATATGAACTGAAAGCTTATTCCAGGAAAGCATTATTAAATACATTCCATTCATTCCACCAACAGTGGGTTTTTTTTTGTTTGTTTGTTTTTTTGAGCCAGATACTGTGCTATATCTTCTGAATGAAATCTTGTACAAGACAGATAAATTATTTCATTCAAGGAACTTACTTTTATCTTGGAGGTTACACTACTAATGATACCAAACAAGTGACCAAGACAGCCTCTGAGCTTGGTCAAACATTGGGCAGCCTTCTTCCTGCCTGAAGGCTCAGATCTCCCTTTCTTTAGACCATTTACTTTAGAAAATGTACAACTGTAAATCCTTCGCCTGACCTTTTGAGATGTAAAATCTTTAAAGGAGTCTCTTGCTAGGTTTATAACCCAGAACTGTCTTTCTCAAGGACCTGGGAACCACCCCTTTGAAATGTAATCACCCAGGAAATTAACACCCCCTATCTCCTAGTCTCTGAGAGGGTAGGAGCCTAACTTCTTTGACCACCTCTTCTCCAAGTTGTCAACCTATGTTCTGTCATGAAGATACTAGAATGTTCACTTTTCCTTTGTGTAAAGGCAATTAGCAAACACAGATGACCTAAGAACTCCTCATTATCCCAGAAAACTAGCAGAAGCTACAGGAGAGACACAGAACCAAGTCTTCCTTACAGCCCTCAGAAAAAACCCACCCTGCTGACACCTTGATGTCAGATTACTAGCCTCCAGAATTGTGAGGCAAAAAAAAAAGTCTGTTGTTTAAACACCCAGGTTGTGGTAGTTTGTTACAGCAATCATAGCATACTAATACATAATAATGCACACACAACTAACAGGATTTTTGTGAGGATTAAATGAGGGTACAATAATATGGTAGCATAACTTTATTACCTTTGTCTCTGAAGTTTCAAACAGGGTGCTTGGCCTGGTTTACTTGTGTAAGAATTCATTAAAGCCTGTTTAACAAATCAGTACATAAAAACTAAGCAATATGTTTGGAATGGAATTATCAGTGTTTAAAAACAGAAGAAAGCCTTATGACATATTAACTCTTTGTTACTCAATTCTGAGTTTTCCATGGATTTTCTATTTATAGTATAATTTATTTCTCTAATTTTGATAATTTCAGTGCTGTGTTAAAAATGGTAACCTCAGCTTTGTGTTTAAAACTCTTTAAAAACTTTTGCATTAACGTTAGCAGGTTGACTAATCAAAATATTGCCAATCACAAAATATTTGCAGTTTGTAAGAAAACATACGTTAACCTAGACAATGAGTTTCTTGGGATGGAATTTAAGGAGGTGTAACCAGTCAAAACCAAAGGTATTCATCACAGTCTTTTCTTATGATCTTCAAAGTACATTATTACATTCAGGATGTTTTCTACTTCCATGTATATAAGACTTAAAAACCAGTGGTGGAAATAAATGAATTCTTGGTTGCTGAAAAAATGTTATGGATAAGCTTTGTGTTGTAGTGAAGAAGGATGTCACAAAATTAGGAAAGAGACCTTAAATATGAAAGCAAAAATGGACATTTGCAAGAGAATGTAGGAATAACAAGAATGAAAAAGGAATGCACAGATTTTACTTATTTTCTGAAAGAAAATAAGAGACAGCCTCAGCTAGACCAGATTTTGAAGTATTTTGACCTCTTTGGAAAATGAATTTTCGTCACAATTTCATCAGTCAATGGCCCTTAGGTATTCTTATCTCTTACTGTATAGCTCTTAGCTGATGACAATGATTGCAAATTAATTAAAATCATTCTGACCTTTGGGCTTCAGAAAAGGAGGAAACAAAGTAGACAGAAGCTTTGATATAATTATGTTAACTTCAATTAAACAAACTTTCACCAAATAACCTGTTAGAATATGTGTAGTGAAAGAGCGGCTCTCAACATGCATATGATGAACTTAAATAAAAACATAATCAAATTTTCTTTTGAAAATGGAGAGAAATCTACACATTGTTTTAAAAAGGGATGCATTCCAGTCAAATTTTCTTTATTGCATTTTGTTGTTTACAAAATCAAAACTCATAAGTGTTCAGTAAAGTATATTAAAGTTGAATAGAGTGAACAAATGGATTACTTAGAATTTAAATGCAAGCAGTGTAAGGATTTATTCTCCATGGCCAGTGGAAAGAATGCACATTGCAATAAGTAAAAATCACAGACCTCATGGATAGGAGTAATACACTCATGATACTTAAGAAAATTAGAGCCTTAGTGTACTCCTAAAAGTAGATTCAAGATCAATATTAAGATACACATTCACATTGCAAAATAAACAAAAACTTCTACATTGTTGGAAAACAATTTAGAGCCTGACTGTCCCACAGTAATATTTATGGCATGTTTTAAGGTGATTTACATTACTTCAACAATTTGAAAGGTAATATGTTTTATTTATGCTTAAAAGTAAAGATAGAATATAAAAAAACTAAGTGCAGTCTGTGTTCTGTTGATTGAATTAGAGCACAGTTTCACATACTAATTGATGTGCTGTATAATGTACTATCCTACAAATTTATCATTTATTTGTAATAATACTCAACTGGTGTCTAATGCCATTATGAGAGTACTTTGTTATGTATTATGTATTAACTAATCTTTTTTTAAGATGTGAAAAAAACAAAAAATACAGTTCAGCCCCATGCAAAGAAAGAAAAAGTGATAAACCATATCACATTAAAAAACAAAGGGAAACAGTCTGTTTTAAAGAATTTGTAAGTGGTTTGATTTTTCCATGTAATATATATTGTCTATTTCACTATTATTAATGAATCATCTCTACCAAAATCAGAATCTTTAGAATACAAATTCATTTAGCTGAAGCCCCAAAGTGTCAAAAATAATGACCATGTTACTGAAAAAAATTTCATAACAATGTAGTTGAAATAGATTGTCACTCTAGCTTATGTCCTTTGTCTTATTTTTAGTTTCAATTAATTGTCCATAGATTCTGGTATAGGTCTTTGTGTGCTTAAGTGTGCAAGTGTGTGTGTCTGCATGTGTGTGTCCTGGATGCTTAAAAATGTAAAAATATGAAGTTATATTGTTTTCTTCCTGTAGTATTCAGACATTAGAGCAATAACTTGCACTTGATTTCATAGATCTGCCTGTAGATCTACTGAAAAAAGACAAATATATTTAACCTTTGGCTTTTAAAAATTTATAAGCTGTTCTTTAGAGATATGTAACAGAGTATATAAAGATGATTATATAAAATTATACTTATCTTTCTTGGGGTATTTTTTCTCAACATATTTTAGGGTAATAATATTTATTTATCTATATATCTATTTGTTAATACACCTCTTTCATTTTTTCTGAAGTTTTATAAGATATTGTATTGGCAGAATCTTTAGAACTGTACTAATGTGGACAAGTTAAAATGATAGATAGGCTATATAATTTCATATAATCACTTTGAATTTTCTAATAATACACTTCTTGAAACTATATATCAAAATAACTATTTGAATTTTAGTTGTTTTTAAGTGTCTTATGTAAAAAGAAAGAAAAAGAGCATTTATTTCCAGAGATTAGAATAAAACATTACCATACTAATTTTACTCTTTTAAAATGATGTTTTCACCATTAAATCAGTATGAAATATAGAAGAATTATTTTTCTTTTGGAAAATTAAATTTTTTAAAGGAAAAAAATACAAAAAATTCTTTCATTGGATATTAAAGAGACAACACAAGAGTTACATGATTTTTTAAATTTTAAAAAATTTTCTAAATTATTTATAGACCGAGGGCATTCTTACACAAAATTTGGCACTGCAAATAATATATCCTGGTCCAACTAAGGAAGGAAAGTGCTTAGATCCTAAAATATTGAAAAGCATAGAATTACAGAATTTCAAATCACTCTTTTCCATGTCTTTAATCTACCATCTGATAAACCCTACAGAAAACTACTTTATTGTTGAAAAGAATCTTAAAAGAGAATTCACATCTATTTGATTTTATCTCTGTCAAACTGAGGAAAGCTGGTGATTGTGCAAAATGAACTTTGGTTTTTGATTCTGTGGAAGTTGAGGTAAAATTGTTGACTACCTTAATTGCCTTGGGTTATTAGAAATGTGTTGCTCACTTCAGAAGCTAAGCATTAGGTGGCGGGCTTCTTATCACTCTGTGTTATATCATGTCAAGTTCTCCCAAGAAAATACACTAGAGCCCATCAGATTAACATACTTTTTATTTCTTCACTCAGGGAAGAAAAGTTTCCAGTGAGAATACGCAAGGCTTGAATCATTCAAATAAATTATTTCAATTCTCTCCCAGCTCATAGTCACTACACAGAACAGACTCAGGCTTTCTTGAATGAGACCTGTTAACACTGAAGCACTTGCTGCCTGGAACAGTATGTCCAGCCATGTATTTTGAGAACTGTAGGGCTCCAGGGGGCAATATTTACATAGACTATGATGGGAATGGTATCACTGGAGTTGTTTAATGCAACAGTCTTGCATTTTCTATGTGACTCCTGTCAAGAAAGACATGATGGAGGGACTCCATACTGATTAGAATTTAAAAATCACAATAGAATATTTCTACCAACCTTATAACAAGACATATGAGCAAAAAATCAGTTTTACAAAAATCAGAGGGGTGAAGATGCAAAAAAAAAATAAAAAGTCTAAGTGAACTAAATTCCAGAAAATGGCATGCCCTTCCTAGGAGAAAAGTGATGACCATGGCTGATTTTACTCCCAGTAGAGTTTCAAAATGAGGAAAAGCTCACTATATATATAGTTCCCATACCCTAGTGGCTGACAGGATTCTAATCAAGGGGAAGGCAACCGTCTTCTTTGGTGGGCAGGCATGGGGGTTGTGGGGAGGGATGGGACAGGATAGCGCTCCTAGGTACATGACTATTCCCCCAAACTGAAGGCAGAGAGCCTTTTTTGAGTACAAGGCAGCTGCCCATTGAATGCTGGAGAAGGGTAAGAGAGATGTCAGAAATATCTGTCCAATAGTTATAGAGGTCATCCTCTAATTAAAAGGTGATAGCCAGCCAAAAGATGGGGACAGGGCAAGAGTGCTGAAAGAAATGCAGTCCTCCAAATCTCTACAAGACTGCAATGAGCGTCTTGTATCAATTCTCTGAAGAATGGGTGTGTGGCAGGAAATCTGAGTGTCATGTCTTACCAAATTTATATGTTAAAGTTGTCACCCCTAGGACCTCAGAATGTACCCTTATTTGGAAATAGAATCATTGCAGATATATAGAGATTATATAGTATCTACTAATATAAGGTTCTTGTATTTTTGTAAAATAATATATTATCATTTGAGTATAAACTGTGGAACTTAAGTTACATGGTGTAATCTCTAGAGCAATTACTATAAATAACACAAAGAATAAATGGTAAAAAGTCATTCATAAAGTGGAATCAGAAATTTTAAAAAAAGTTATTACAATAAATGTCAAAAATGTATTTGGGCAAATTGAACATCTATTTAAGATAAAACACCTCAGCAATTTGGGAATAGAGTGGCATTTTATCAATTTTATAAAGGGCATCTATTTTTTAAAAAAGACTCAGATAACATCATATTTAGAAAGATTCCACTATAATCCTTTCTATTCAACATTGTACTGAAGTCCTAGCCCGTACATTAGAGCAAAGAAATGAAAAATTAAACATAATGTCTGAGAAAGAAGTGAAACTATCAGTATTAGATTATATGTCTTATTGTTGCCTCACAGAGGACAAGATTAATACCCCATCCAAAATTTTGTTTGGATGTTGAGACTTATGATCCCATGCATGTGGCATAGATCAACATCAGTTAAAATATTTATTAATTACATAATGAGTCTTTCTGGGGAAACAGAGCATAAGCAATCAGATCAATGGAACAAAAAAAATGGCTAGAAATAGACAAATAATCTATTAGCATTTTTAAAAAGAGATAGTTCAGTTCTTTTAAGGAAAGCAAAGTTTCTATTTTTTTTAATAAATGGTGCTCAAAAATGGATACCCTATGGGAAAACAAATTACTCATCACTCACTCCACACACAAAAATGAATTGAATATGTATTGTAGGCCTAATCATAAGAAGCAGAGTCATAAAGATTGTAAAAGGAAATATGAATTGCCTTAAGACTCTTGGAGTAGGGAAAGATTTCTTATTTAGAACACGGAAAGAATCATAAAAAATATTGCTAAACTGAACTTAATGAACATTGGCAATTTCTTATCAAAAAACTCCATAAAGAAGATGATGATGCATATAACAACTTGAAGCAAGATATTCACAATACATATATCTCTTAGAGGACATATTAGTATGTAAAGAACTATGAATCAATAGTGAAAAATAAAATACGTGCAAAAATACTTGAATTGACACTTCACAAAAGAAAACGTAAATTGAGTAATAGACTCATGAAAATTATTCAACATAGTCTACAAGAATTGTGAACTAAAATAGTAAATAATTGGGTACAAAACTAAAATTCACTAATAGGACAATGGATAAAGATATTGTGGCACATTAATGTAATAGACTACTGCTCATTTAAAAGGACTAAACTATTTATGCAATAGGTACAACAACATGGAAGAGTCACAAAAATCACAGTTTGTGAAAAAAGCCAGATATAGAAAAATATAAAATGTATGCTTTCATTTCTGAGATCCAAGAAGAGTCAAAAGTAGTTTTCAGTGACAGAATTATCTTGCAAAAAATTTACTGAAAAGAAATACAAGAGGATCTTCTATGGTAACTATACTAATATGTATAGTTTTTATATAGTGGACAAATAGTATATAATCGTCAGAACTTACTGAACTAAGTATTTACAATCAGGTCATTTAACTCTGAAAATTATACCTCAAATACAATACAAAAACCCTGTTTCAATCTATCTATATATCTATCTACACACACACATGCACACATACACACACGCAGTCAAATCTCGTTTGCAGTAGTTACATTCTATTAAGCTTCCTTGAACTTTGAATTAGCAAATACTGAACTATTGATCTTAAGGGAATGAAGGGCCAAGTTCCTGTGAATTTTGGTCACAATCTTTTTGTCAACTGATCAATACACAACCTCATTTTATATGTGTTCCTGTTAAAGATAATTTATTTAATATATGTTGTTGATTCATTCTGACTTGCATCTAGGACAGTAGCCAGCACCTCAGCACAGTGTGTGTTGGGGGGGATTTTAAATAGCGAAATCACCAACCAAAAGCACAAAAATGTGGCAAACATGACACTAAACAGACCATGAAAAGGACACTTGTTTAGATCATGAGAGCTGAAACAAGAAGGTTCCTGTTCGTCCTCAGCTGGAACACACAGACTGGGCAACTCAAATTTTTTGCCACTCTGTGCATTTCCATGAATGATTGCAAAAGTGCCTGTAATTGTTAATTTGGGGGTTACAAATAAATTTTAGCAAGTAGGTAAAGTTGCAAATTTGGGATCCGTGAGGATTGACAAAAACATACAAATGGAAGATATGACTATTGCATCTTTCCAACAGACTGTAAGAGAATTCTCAGTAAATGGCTCCGTTTTGATTTGCTCTTGCTAAAAATGCAGACTACAGGAAGACTATTGCTTATGTTGAAATGTTGGTACCAAAGTAGTTGAAAGCAGAAGCATAGTTTCTATCAAGGCTTTACCCATAGAAGGTGAAACAGAAACTTATTATCATGGTTCTCTGGGGACAACTTTCTTTTCCATGTCTTGCTCAAAGTTTTTTTTTAGAAATCATCTCTTTTTTTATCTACAAACTACATCTTGAGGTGAAATCTGAGCCCAGGATATAGAATAAGGCCTTCTTAGACAATTAACCACTTGTATACCAGTATTATAGTCTCTCCCTCCTCTCCATCAAATAATATTCTAGCGTGTGATTTATTATTGTTTTAATTTGTTTGCTTGTTTTTGTTCTTTGGCTTTTTTTGTGTGGGGGCGTTCACTTTAGCTTGGTTTTCCTCATCCTCCTCAAAACACGAGATCTGATTATATAAGAGAACAATCTGGGTTAATTCCAACATCAATTGCTTTCCTAAGGAATATTGTGCTCTGTCATTCCAAGATGATCTTTCCAAGATAAACTGAATATTCAAAACAATTTCAAGATTTCCTATTCCCATTCATATTTTCAAGGGAAAGCTTAATTTGATCTTCTAACAAAAAGTTGTTTAAAAAATGAAATTTAAATCCTTAGTGAGGCATCCTTTCCATAAGACACTCAATTACAATGATAAAACTATTCAGACTACATAAAAATGAGTTTTGTATTGATTGTTGCCATTATTTTTTTAAAGTTTCTCTTAAGTAGATACATAATAAATTAGCATTTAGGCCTTGGTTATAACACAATAAATTGATTAGGAATTGGGATTACAGGGCAATAGAAACTGAATCATATAATAAAATAACCTAGTCTGGTTCAGGGAAGCATTTACTCCCTCTGTTTCTTCATTCATTCTCTTCTCTCCTGCATTAAGGCTCCAGTGCTAAAACAGAAGTAATATAGTTAGGAAATTATACGTATTTCTCATAGTATAAAGATGAGCTATCATACAAAAGTAATATAATACTTATAATTATTAATAGTCCTGATACATAATCAGATAAATTTAAATGTTGCACTTTTGGCTCTCTAAAATTCTAAAATAAAAAAGTTGGAATTACTCCCATTAAGAAAGTCAAAATATCTGGGGAATAATTACTTTCTTTCCTCTTAACTAAGCCTTAATATTAGTTTTCTTACTGGCCAGTGATTGAAATAGGCTGTAGTGTAGCAAACTCCACTGAGGCCTTTGAGTGAAATTGATTAGGAAAAGAGTATTGCAAATTCAGCACTGGGAACCCTCTTAAGGAGTGTCATGGTGATAAATGCTAAAGCTTAAGCACCTTCAAGATTATCCTTGGGCCTCAACAATTTACTCAAAATTCTGAGAATTTATGAGTAAAGCAAATATTTTAAATCTGTGGTAAATTTTACACTCTCTCAGAAATTGTCCCTTGTTAATGGTCTTTTTGCTTGTTAGTATGTCTGTGCATTCCAGCTTTCCTTTAATGTGAAGTTAATCTTTTCCTCAGTCATAATATATGGGCTATTTCTCTTAGACTGGCTCAATTTACTTCCATAAGGAGTTTCATGTTACTGAATCTTTCGTGTCTTCTCACACTCATTAAAAACAGCCTCAATAACGAAGCAACAAAAAAACAGCAAAGCAAAGCAAAATCCCCATGGTTCTTTCTCTTTATTACATATCATCAAAACAATATTATCTGATTATTATTTCACTAAGAAGTATTATTATTATTGATATTAAAATATATGATCTTTTATAATGTGTTTTGTAATTTTGTTTTGCCCTATGCCCTATGAATTGCAGGAATTTAAAAACAGTGTTACAGAAAGTAGCTTTACTAGGATTACCTACAAAACAACCAAATACTAAGAATTTGAACATGGACAAATTGCTAAATAACTTACTTTAAATTAATGCCTTGAAGTAGTATAGCTAAATATCAAAATCTGCAGGCCTTGGAACAAGATAATGTATGGGTTTAGAATTTTCATAGGTTTGGAATTTCTGACTAAGCAGGAAATAGTAGACAGCAGGAACAACACATCTTTCATGCATTTCTTCTCTGGGAAACAATACTGAGTTTCCACATAATGAATGACTAAAAAATTAATACATGTTTGTATATGCTTGGATTTGTCAATGACATTTTGCTAAGCAAATTTAGTAGTATAATATCTACTATCTTATAGGATTTTTGTCTCAGGAAAACAACAACAATAAAGCAACCTAGTTGCTTCAAAGTCTTTCAGAAGTCTTGTTTCAAGTAACTAGCTTAAAGATGTTTGTGGATTTGAATACTTAAGAACAGATGACTAGTGAACTGCCAAAGATGTCCATGGCTTGATTCCAGAAAGCTATGAATATAATACTTTACAAGGCAAAGGAACTTTGCGGATGTAATAAAGGTTAAGGACCTTACAATAAGGAGAATGGCCTGGATTATTCAGGTGGGCCCAATCTAATCAAATGAGCCCTTAAAAGCAGCTGGGGAAGGAGGAAATCAGTGAAATGCAGCAGAAGAGTAGTCTGGTGAGATACAGTAGTCAGGGAGGTCAAGGAGATTCCACCTCCTGGAGATTGGTTGCAAATGTCATTGCTGGTTCTGAGATGGTGAGGGCTGCATGCATGGACTGGGGAGACCTCTGGAGCTAAAGTCAGCCCCCAGCTGATAGCCAGAAAGGAAGTAAGGATCTGTCCTTTGACTTCAAGGAATTGAGTGCTGTCAACAATCTGAAAATATTGCAAGCATGTTCTTCTCCAGATCTTGAAATAAGGAATGCAGCCTAGCCAACACCTTAATTTTCGTCTTATGAGAACCAGATGAAAGGAAACAGCTGAGTCCCCCTGTGCTGGGACTTTTGGCCAGCGTAAACTGTAAGATAATAGATGGGTATTTTTTTAAGCCTCTAAGTTTGTGGCAACATGTTCTGGCAGCAATAGAAAACTATGCAAGCATAGAGATATTTTAAGTATTTTATGTAAGGTATTATAATGGGCTAATACCATAAATATTAACTATAAAAGGACTGATACCATAAAGATAGCAAAGGAAGCATAGTGTGTTCTTTTTTTATTCAAATATAGTTGATTTACAATGTTGTGTTAGATTCTGGTGTACAGCAGAGTGATTCAGTTTTATATATATACTTATATATATTATTTTCCATATTATTTTTCATTATAAGTTATTATAGAATATTGAATATAGTTCCCTATGCTGCTACACAGTAGGGCCTTGCTGTTTATTTTATATATAATATGTTATATCTGCTAATCTCAAACTCCTAATTTATTCACCCCCTTTCCCCTTTGGTAACTATAAGTTTGTTTTCTATGTCTGTGAGTCTCTGCTTTGTAAATAAGTCCATTTGTATCATATTTTAGATTCCACATATAAGTGGTATCATATGGTATTTCTCTTTGTCTGACTTACTTAGTATGATAATCTCTAGGTCTACCCATATTGCTGCAATTGGCATTATTTCATTATTTATGGCTGAGTAGTATTCCATTGTGTGTGTGTGTGTGTGTGTGTGTATATATATACCACATCTTCTTTATCCATTTAGGCTGCCTCTATGTCTTGGTTACTGTAACTGGTTGAAGCATAGTATGTTCTTAATGTGCACTGAAAAAAGTTAGTTGAAAATAACTCACAAAAGTAAAAAGCTAACAAAAAATACAATAGAAGTTATTTCAATATAGTGTTTAGCTCTATTCCCTTGCATAATTTGATGAATACATATAAATATTTGCTGTTTATAACACTATTTGAACAATGTGGTCACAAAACTGCAAAGGCTGATTATTAACAGGAGTAAGGAAATAACATAAGTACATGTAAAAATAGAAATATATATCCTATAGTGTAATGAGACAGAGCTTTGAAATTCTATACATTTTTCTAATTTCTGACATGTTCCATTGTTTTAAATTTCCTTTGTGTGTTTAATTTTCACATAAATCCTTTTTTTTTGGAACTTATTCTGTGTTTGTTCTTAAAGGCTTTAGCATTTGATATCGATAGCAGTCAAAAAAAGAACGCATTGGGGCTTTCCTGGTGGCGCAGTGGTTGGAAGTCCGCCTGCCGATGCAGGGGACGCGGGTTCGTGCCCCGGTCCGGGAGGATCCCACGTGCCACGGGGCGGCTGGGCCCGTGAGCCACGGCCGCTGGGCCTGTGCGTCCGGAGCCTGTGCTCCGCAGCGGGAGAGGCCGCAGTGGTGAGAGGCCGAAGCGGTGAGAGGCCCACATACCAAAAAAAAAAAAAAAAAAAGAATGCATTGTTTATCCTATCCATGGCTCAATAGTTTAAGTCCTCCTTCCCAGGGCTGCTTTTATCACTGAAGAACGGTATTTCTTTCTTCAGAAGCACAAGAAACAATGTTCAAGCTGTGTAGTGCAGGTATATAAATCCCTTCCATGAAAAACCTATACAAGAAGTCTCTTTAAGAAAGAGATGGACAAAATGATGCAATTAAGCATTAGCATAAGTTCCCTAGTTCAATCATTTTCCTTGAACATAACACTCACCCAAAGTCCTTGTACTAAGATCACAAATGTCTATAGCATTATCCTCTCCAACTGAGAGTTTATTTTCTCGATGATGTGATTAACCAGTTGTAAATATTTTTACATATCTGTTTCTATATTGTCCTAAAAACAAAGATATTCTCCTAAATACAGTACAGTTATTAAAATTGGGAAATTTAATGTTGAATAAAATAGCTCATTAGTGTTTATTTTTACTTCTTTTCTAATATAAGTACTTTTGGATATGTATTTTCTTAACAGACTGTTTTACCTGTGTCCCACAAATATTGATATGAAGTGTTTACCCTATTTTAAAGTTCAAATTATTCTCCAATATCCATTATGACTTCTTCTTTGGCCCATTCATTCTTAATTTCTAGTTTTCTGGCTGTGTTCATTGAATAATTTTTTCAAAAATTTTTGCTGTTTACATGGTAGTCAGAGTATCCTCTATTTTATCCACTGTTGGAAATGTGTTAATGTTTGCTTTATGGCCTATAATGTGGTAAATTTTTGTAAATGTCCATGTGTACTTGAAAAAAGTAAGTATGCATTTCCTACCTAACTGTTGAAGGAAGAGACTGTATATGTTAATTTGGTCATGATCATTAGTTATAACATTTACATTTTGTATACCTTTAGCAATATTTTATCTTTGAAGTCTATTATTTTAAATAGAGATAGTGTTAAATTATTCAATTGTATTTGTTGCTTTGTCAATAGTTTTTGTAAATCTGTCACTTTTTGCTTCATATAGTTTGAAGTTATAAGCTTTATACAGGTTTGGAGTTAATTTTATTCTCTTTAATCTTAATAATAATTTTTACCATAAAGGTTATTTAATATGAGATTAATAGAGTCTTTTGATTTTGTGTATTTTCCATATATATACTCTCAAACTCTTTTGTCTGGGTCCTTATATCTTCATATATGTATTAGTCAAGGTTTTCCAGAAAAACAGATTCAACAGAATGTTTATGTATCTATCTATCTATGTATCTATCTATCAGTTATAAGGAATTGGCTCACACAATTATGAAGGCTGAGCAGTCCCACGTTAAGGAGGGCAATTTTCTTTATTCAGTCCACCAATTTAAATGTTAATCTCATCCAAACTATGTCCCTAACAGATAAACCCAGAATAATGTTTGACCAAATATCTGGGTACTCTGTGGCCCAGTCATGTTAACACATAAAATTAACCATCACAATGTGTCTCATAAGTGGTATATAGATGCCTTTTTATCCAAATTAATCAAATTAGTCTACTTATATTTATTTTATATATTTGGATTATTTCTGTCATTCTCTTTTGTGTTGTCTTTGCCATACTTTTGCTATACTTCTTTTTAATCTCACCTCATCTTTTGTATTGATTAAAATATTATTTTCATTCTGTATTGTTACTGATTTGAAAATTAAATATTCTGTGAGTTGTTATCTTCAAAAAATTAACCTAAAAATACTTAACTTTAATTAAAATTAATTAATATAACTTTACCTTTCATCACAAAATACACAGAATAATAGAAATAGCTGTTATCATCCATATTTTACAGATAAAGACACTGAGGTTGAAAGAGTTTCCATGGCCTGACAGAATTAGGGTTTGAGGTCAAATTTGTCCCAATTTTTTTTTTTTTTTTTTTTCGGTATGCGGGCCTCTTCCGTTGCGGAGCACAGGCTCCGGACGCGCAGGCTCAGCGGCCATGGCTCATGGGCCCAGCCGCTCTGCAGCATGTGGGATCTTCCCGGACTGGGGCACGAACCCGTGTCCCCTGCACTGGCAGGCAGACTCTCAACCACTGCGCCACCAGGGAAGCCCTGTCCCAATTTTAAAGCACATATTGTTTTCCTTTGCTTTGTTTGTTTGTTTTACTTCCCTGACATCAGACTTGAATTGTATGTTCAAGATTGATGCTGAAAACAATTTCGGCCCTATCTACCTCACAGTCTGGTTTAGTAATTAGATAATGTATAATAACAAAAAGTGTGCAAAATTTAAGATATATAATATCATATATTGTTATTCAGATTATCAGTGTTGCATTTCTCATGATCATTATTGAAAATTTTCTAAATTCAGTTGCTCTGTATTTGAATTTAGTTGGGAAGATGACTTGTATATTCTCCTATGAGGTTGTCCAAGGTTGCCCTCGTGGAGGTTCTAACCGAAATTTAAAGCACTCATCCAGCTATGAAAGGATAGTGTTTTCTAATATTGCACAGACACCAGTGGCGTACTCACTGAATTGTGACCATCAAAACACATGTTCAAAAATGACTTTCATTGCCTTTATTCTTTGTTAGGCAAAGCCACCCCTCATAAGGGACCAGGCTTATCTGTATGTAATTCATTTGCTTGACCCAAATGATGAAGTCTAAATGTAATTGCAATATCAGCCTAAATTACCCCATGCTGTTGTGGGTGACTCGCATGTGCTGTACTATACACAGTTAACAAGAATAAAGCAATATTGAGTTCAAATGTTTTTCAAAGAAGTGAGCACATGGGGCACAATTTGGATCTGGATTCACAGAGAATGCTCATTAAAGCCACTGAACATTTTGCATGAGTAGAGATTTTGGTATCGGGCCTGTGGTGTCCATGTTACTAAGGCAATAACTATTATTGCTAGAGCTAATGCATTTCTGACAGTGTTTAATAACACTCATCCACCTCAAAGGGATGTAATCAAAATTTATTAATTTTTGTAAAGCACTGTCCGTTTTAAAGTGCAATATAATATCTAAGTATTAATATATATTTTTCTCAGTGTAACTTAAAAAATAACTCTGTGACATTTCATACACCCCACAGAATCATTTAAATCTTAATATCTTTGATACTTGTGCTTTTTTGGCCTTCTTTTTAAGCAAGCATCTTCAAAAGAAGAGCTCTGCAATTTCTGTTCCTTTACTTATTTCAACTTTGCTTTCAATACCTTTTTATCCCCAGCTTTTCTTTACCAGGAAAAAAATGAGAATACTCTTTTGAAAAATATAGGGGCTTAGTCCACTTTTAAAGAGCAAGATAGAAAATGTAGCACTCTTGTCATTAAACATTACAGTTTTGATTTAATATATAAGTGCAATTATTTATCCCAGAAAAAGCAAATTCTCTTAATAAATTACTGATGACTCTGGTAAATCACATGTTAAAGAACAATCTGTTTGGAACTTAAATGAAATCTCACTTTAACTGCCTGATAGGAATTAATGTAAAGTAAATTAAACTGTTACAGAGTCTAGCATTTGGTTAAGCTCTATAAGTTTTAATATACTTAAATTTATACATGAAACCTGGGTACAGTTGACTTTTGAGCATATGTTTATAGATTAGCTAAATTAGCAATGATCTTAGAATTTTCCTCTTTGTCTATTGCTAGCCACCAAAGATGTCAGCACTAGTTTCCAAATTTCTGGCCAGGAACCCAGAATAAATGTCAGGAGTAGTCTATAGTAGAGCAAGATATTAGGGAATCCTAAAAGACCTACAGATATGAATAAGAATATCTTGATTATTAGCATTAGCTCTGTGTCTAGCCAACATAATGTCTTTAGAGAAGTCACTTTGGGTCTGTTTCCACAACTGTACAATGAAGTTCATCTTACAAGGTGCTCATTTTAGCTCTAAATTCAAGGGATTCTGCTTATGATAAGAAGGAGAGCAGTGGGAAAACCCAGAGGTTGAACGACAGAGGATAGGAAAAGGAGTCTAAGTTCAAAGTAACATTCACGCTTGACCATGTGACCTAGCCACCCAGATCATCCACAAGTGTTATTGGCAATGTCTTTCCATTTGTGCAAGAGATTGGGAATGCTACTGTTGTAGATGTTCTAGATCAGGGGTCCCCAACCTCCAGTCCATGGACCGGTGCCAGTCTGCGGCCTGTTAGGAACCAGGCTGCACAGCAGGAGGGGAGTGGTGGTCAAGCAAGCGAAGCTTCCTCTGCTGCTCACATTACTGCCTGAACACCCCCACCCCCACCCCCGGCCTTTGGAAAAATTGTCTTCCACAAAACTGGTCCCTGGTGCCAAAAAGTTTGGGGACTGCTGCTCTAGATCTCATGGGATGTAAGACTAGGGAGTTAAGTCTTATTTCAGTGAAATAATTAGAACAAGTTGGAAGGTTGGAGGTGATCAGCAGACTTAAAGAAGAGTAAATTGGTGATCTGACCATTCTGCCACTGGTTTTTCAAGCTATAATTTTATGTTTCGAAATGAATAATTAACAATTGGTGACTTTTTTAACAAATTCATATTTGGTTCATTCACCTTAAATATGAGAGTGTGACTATATGGTGTATTTATAGAATAAAATACTTTATGCTTTATCATAAATATATGTGAAGTATATGGGTGTCTGTGTGTGTGTGTGTGTATATATATATATATAAACACATATAAAACTAGGCACAATATGATTATGTATCAAACAATCATAAAATCTCACCAATATGCAACATATTAAATCATGTACTTGTAGATGAGTTTATAGTTGGCTCAGTTTACTAATCAGCTAATTTATGCTTGGTCTATTTTCACTTTTTTTTTTTTTTTTTTTTTTGCGGTATGCGGGCCTCTCACTGTTGTGGGCTCTCCCGTTGCGGAGCACAGGCTCCGAATGCGCAGGCTCAGCGGCCATGGCTCACGGGCCCAGCCGCTCCGCGGCATGTGGGATCTTCCTGGACTGGGGCACGAACCCGCATCGCCTGCATCGGCAGGCGGACTCTCAACCCCTGCGCCACCAGGGAAGCTCTATTTTCACTTTTGTGCAAGACTGGAGGTCACCAGACCTAGCTGGGCTCAGCTAAGGGGGCCTCTGCTCCACATGTCTCTCATCCCTATTCCTTGAACCAGCATACTAGTCTGGACATGTTCTTCTCAGGAATTGGCAGAGCACGTGGTTTTTAACAGATAGTATAGGTCGTCAAAGTTGTTCATTTTTTTAAGGTTGGCTTGGCTAGTCTTCACCTTGTGTCTGCTAGTATAAACTTAGGAATCAGCTTTTTAATGTCAAAAATTTAATGTCCATAAACCCTGCTTGGGTTTATTTAAATTTTATTGACTATATATTAGTATTGATATATTCAGTAGATGAACATAGTGTATTTTTCCTCTTATGTCTTCATTAATTTCTGTAAGTACTACTTAGTGGTTTTAGAATATTGGATAATTATTTAATATTTCTAATTATTTATATTATTTAATATTTATTTTAAATTATATTACATTATATTTATATTATTTAATATTTCTAATATTTTGTTAATTGTATATAAAAATGATTTCTCTATTTTGGAACGCACTAATTTTTAGAGTATACATCTTCTTGCAAACAACTATATCATCTTCTAATAATTATCCTTTAATTTCTTTCTCTCCATTTATCTTATTTTTTATTTTTCCCTCTTGCTATTTTACATTGGTTAGGATCTCTGCTGTAATGATTAATAGAAGTATAAATGGCAGGTTCCATTCTCTTGTTTCAAGTCTCTACGAGAAAAGATTCAATTAGTCAAAATTATGTATAATGTTTCTGGTAGATTTTTTGGAAATGTTTTATTGTAACCAAATGTAAGTATAAGATACATATGGTAGAGCGTACAAAGATTAGGTATACATTATAAATTTTTACAAAACGAACACATTTGTATAGCAACCTAATAATTCAAGGTATAGAATATTTTTAGATCCCCTAAAACTTCCTTCATGCTACTTTTTCAATCTTTACACCTCCCTAAATGGAACAAATTTTTTGAGTTTTATCATGAAGTATTTATTTTGTGTTATACTGACATGTATATACACAGAATCATATGCTAAATATTCATTTATTTTGGCTAGTTTTCTTAATAGTATATCTGTCTGATCGCTTTTCGGCCTTTTGGCTAAGATCAAGTGTAATCTGATGTAATCACCCATGTTGATTACCCATGTTGATGCATAACTCACATTTTATCCTCTTCCATCTTAGTATAGTTTTCCATGATATGAATAGATCATATTTTATCCATTCCACTGTTTATTTTAATAGTCATTTAGGTTATTTTCAGTTTGACGCTAGAACAAGAACAAAATAAAATGCTGCTATAGGATTTCCCATTCTGAACAGATGAAGAAGACACTTTTCCCTATGTTTCCTAGTAAGTACAACTAAAATCCCTGGACATTATATATGAAACAAATATAAGAAGACTCTGAACTCTGAAAAGTGAAGAGAGGAAGACAGGTTAATGATTTCAGGGTCCAAGGAACAATAAGTGGTGAGTTCCCTGGTATTTCTTTCTGTCTAGTATATCCCTGAGTTGAAGATGAAGAAAATGTCAACCTAGAAACACTTACTGCAGGCAAAAAAGCCCCAACAAATGTGTGCTCTCTAGCTAAAGATGAAGAAAGGGGTAGCCTAATAGGACAGAACATTTAAAGATTTAAAGGTTAAAGTTGCTCTATGTCATCATAATATTAAACATTTAGAACAACAATAACCCAATTGTTTAAATCTTAATGAATTAATTAGTGACTATGCTTGTTTGTAGTATACGATGATCATGTACATTATCAAATACAAATTGTGATTTCTCTTTGCACATCAGTGATCATATATTGTAATAAAAATGAAAAAAATTTTAGTGATATTAAAAATACTATTTTCACTGGGTACAGATTGATGGTATCCTCAGTGTCTAGCAGGAGTACACTCTGAAATCTATGAAAAGCTAAGCCTCAGGGAAAAGATGGGGAAGATGATAATAACAGTGCAAAATATATTTAAATGGCATGAACAGCAAAGAGATGCCTACTGAGAGAAAAGCTGATATGTAACCGCAGTGCATTCTACATGCTCTTTTTGTGGACTTAAGCAAAACGTTTCCCTCCTGGCATGCATGCAGGTTGATTACAACAGAGTTTTTATTCAGATATTGAGTTTTAGAAAAAATTATAGAAACTATTTTGATCTTGAGAATTTCAATAGCAAGAAGTATATGTATTTTGGGAGAGTGATTTTGTGATTATAATTTATTTCACCATCTTTGCCCAGAAGTATTAGTCATACTTACATCCTAATTATGAACAACTGAAAAACGGTTACTTGAAAAGTTGATATAATTAAATACACTTGTATTTTTGAGTCCCTAAGCCCTGGTTTGAATTCTCTGAATTAATGTTCGACCACATAACTCAAACCAATCACTTATAAGTGGATGCCTTAATGAATGCAATATGCTTATGGTATATAATTGAAAGAATTCTGAAACTAGAGTCGGAAAAATGGAATTCGTTTTGTGACACAAGACTTCCAAATTTACAAAAGTCTTTTAATGTCTTGGAGCTTCTGTTTCTTTAATATTGACAAAGTCATTCCTGAAACTTACAGAATTTTCATGGCAATGAAATGAAGTAGAAGTATATTAGAAAATTAGAAAACATTAGAAAATTAGATAAGTGTAACATATTAATTAGAATAAAGATGATGTACTTCCAGTCATACATGAAGTGTGAACTTAATGTTTTTCTATGTTACTGACACAGCCACTTTTTGTCTTGAGCCATAATGCATACCAGAGATGGAGACTGAATTTTAACTAATTTAGAAAAAAAATCATGCATTACCTATCAGGGGTCTTGTTGGATGACATAAGAGGTAGTGCATGTATTTTGCACGTGTTTATGAATTTGAACTCCAAAAGAGTCAAATATTGGAAAGTTAACATCTTAGCACTGTGTTAGGCAGAGTTGCATACAAAAAAGTATAATTTGAAAAATCAGAAGATTTTCTATTTTTATTTTTATATTAACCTCAATAATTCTCAATCACAAGATGTTCTCTGACTGAAATGAATATGGACAATGTTTAAACTAAAATCTAATCCCCTACCCACATACATATAAAACTTTTTTAAAGAGCTAGAACATTCATCATAATATTTTATTTTAGTTATGCTTTAGTTATTGAGGTTATCTTTTTAATGTTTTTCTTAAAGGGACAATAAAATTGTACTTGTATTATCTCATACACATGCTCAAAAAATGAAAACTATAGAAATTTCAGTCAACTATACCAGATATGACTTGTCATAGCCCTAAAATCTCTCATAAAATTTATCCTGAGCTAGCAACATGGAGATCATGTTTCAGTACCCGCAACTGATTTTAGAAGCCCATTCTCCTCTGGCTTTCAGCTTGATGACAGATATATAGAATCACATTTTTCAGGTATGGCTTTCAGAATGGAAGCAAAAGACTCAAATCCATCTTCCTAACAGGTTCACTGTTAACTGAAAATGCCTCTACATTGAGATTCAGAAGTTTCATTACTACTCCTGGCTCAACAGAAGCACTAATGCATTGTACTAGAATTTTCTCTATTACTTTTATCCAAAACAATCTCATCGTGCATTTTGGTCCAGCACCACGCCTCTGCAGTTTAAAACCGATTTACAGTTTTATATATGAGAAACAAGCAAACAAGTATTTTAATAACTGCTATCTATTGTAATGGTTGTTATTTAGATTGTTAGAGATCAAGTTATAATGGCTATAGTTTTCATTTCAAGTAATGCTGATTTTGGCATTAATGAAATTTTTCTATTTTAATTTTTAAAAAAATATTGGGTGACATTTAGATTTTGATAACAATGCATTTATCATATTTAACTCATTTTGGGAAGAAATTGGCAGGAGACAAGAATAAATAGTTATGTTGGTAATCATAAGTATTGTTTTCCAGGTATTTTTATTACCTCCTTACTCCCAGACCTAGTGTAGAATTGTTTCATCAGCTCCCTTGTATTTGGATGTAGTTAAAATATTTGTTTTGGTCCATGGTTTTTGAGCACAGAGTGGCACATGTAATGTTCAGGCTGGATACTGTAATTGTCAGGGTGAGACAGTCCGAAACTTTTTTTCTTTTTGCCACTATACTTTCTCTATTAAGGAAGTGTGTATCAGAGTACCCAGAAGACACAAAACGACATGTAATATAACCAAGAAAGCAAACTCTGCTTTACACCAATAAGATTTTGGTATTGTTTATTATCTCAACATAACCTAGCCTGTCTCAGCTGATTAATAGTAGAATTGTTGCACTGCTATAACAAACACACTCTACAATATATAGCATTGGCTTAGCGGTTGACAATGAGCAGTAAAGGATATTTTGGTTGGAAAACAGAAAGATAATCATCTGCGTTATGCAGTTATAAAAAATATTGGGTCAAAATGCCAAATTACACATGATAACATGGAAGCCATTTAATACAGCCAGTGAACTTCTACCTTCAAGGGCAGAGACTGGAAAACAGAAAGCTAATTTTATGTATTGATTCCTATAGACTGCACCAGAAAAAAAATTGCAAGCTTTAGACGAGTTCTCCAGAACTCAATGAAGAAAAGAAATTTCAATTTAAGAAATGTCGAGGAAATAGAAGAAATCTAGACATTATGGGACGTTTCAAATTGGGAAGAGAGAACAGGTTCCAACTTGTAAAACCTTTGATAGACATCAAATAGAGGAGATAACAGTCACTTATATTGTTAAAATCTCAGCATATATTAAGGGGGACTACTATAGACAGGTTTATTCTTTTGTTAAGAGCTCTTACTTCAGAAAACTTGCAATTAAAAATTAATTCTCTGCTTCTTTGAGATGTATATCTTTTCTCAGCCTCTTCCCAGTTTTAAAACCCAGGAATGTCTTTTTTAAAGAACCTGGAGCCATCCTTTGAAATGTATTAATCCTCTTAAGTGATATACAATTTTGATTTGTTAATTATACCTCAAAGTTGGCAAAAAAGAAAGAACTATATGGCCCCATCTCCCAGTATTTGTGGGACAAGAGGAGCCTCACTTCGGTAAGCACCGATTAGCAAACACAGAAGGCCTAATCACATGGACAAATTTCCCCACTAACATCCTCCAGAACTTTTTCACTAGCTCAAGACAGTGCTTAAAATCTCTCCTGGCTTTTGTTTCATCAGAGTCGAGTTTAATCTCTCTCCCCTACTGCAATAATCTTGAATAAAGTCTTCTTTGACTATTTAAGTTGTCTGGCACGTCTTTTCTTTGACAACTATACAGAGTAACTGAAGAAAAGAATCTGAGAAATATGAGATGGAAGATAAAATTTAAATAATGAAAAAGATGTCAAGGAACACTTCAGAACTTATGCAGAAGAATTAATGGGCACTGAATCTATTTAACTTGACTTGTAGCATCAATCTTAAGAGAAAAGTGATGATACAGAAACTATTAAGAATAACCAATCAACTCTTTGGATAGCTCTGGCTTAACCAAACTTATGGTTGGTGCAGAGTCAACTACACCAATAATTATCAAAGGCATCTGCACCATGATAAAAAGCTTTCTTTTGGAAATAGACATATTTCCTATACTCCCATAAAATTTACAAATTTAAACAACAGGGAAGTAAACAAACTCCATTCTGCAATTTCTTCATTTGTTCTAAAAAAGAATTTTTCAAGGAGAGTTCTTCTGAATGCTAGGTTTCTAGGAGATATCCTTAGCTGTCATAGGTGATTCTGATGTGAAAAAAACTGATATCTGGACTTCATGTGCTACATGATGCTAGTATAGTAACCATGCAGCCCTGCTTACAATTTTATTATGTTTCATCCTCATACGGTAGTGCACAGTAAGACCATGTTCGTGTATTTGAATCTGTTTTCATCTTTGACATGAAAAAGGGGAGACCACAAATAATGGGTGAGTGTGGAATTGCACAGAGGGGAAAATGGTAGGCTGATGACATAGATTCTCCCTCCTAAATTGCCTCCTTCACCAGCCTCTTACACCCTACTGAGAGACATACTGCAGCAAGCAATCTCTACTAGTGTAATAGAACACTGGAGGAAACTTTTATTATAAAGAAGGAATATTTATGCATTGCAACTCGGCTCCTCCACTGTAACAGTGCTTTTTTGCAGATGTGGCAAACCCTGGATTGGATAGGTTAGAAATTATATTGTAATGTTGTTACGTTTGTTGTAATTTTTTTCACTAACTTATTTTTCATTTCTATTATATGTTATATGACATTGAAGTTTGTGTTTTATAAAGTATCCAACAATTCAATGTGAAATTTTCTGAAGCAAATTTATGAGATGGAAGAGGAGAATTCTAATCCTAGAATTTGGACAATTCTAATGAGGTGAATGATAGGTACATAATGAAGAATTAAAAATTACTAGTGTGTAAAATTAGGAAGAGTGAAATAGTAGAAAAAGTACAGTAAAATAAATTAAAATGTTTCCTTTTGGAAACAATAAAATGGGGCTTCTCTGGTGGTGCAGTAGTTTAGAGTCCGCCTGCCGATGCAGGGGACGCGGGTTCGTGCCCTCGTCCGGGAAGATCCCACATGCCACGGAGCGGCTGGGCCCGTGAGCCATGGCAGCTGAGCCTGCGTGTCCGGAGCCTGTGCTCCGCAACGGGAGAGGCCACAGCAGTGAGAGGCCCAAGTACAGCAAAAAAAAAAAAAAAAAAAAAAAAAAAAAAATATATATATATATATACACACCCTTTTGAGAGATTTTCCTGTTAAGCCACTGGATTTCTCTATGTACTAAGAAATTTATTGGGTTTTTTTTCTTGGTTTTTACACAGAATTTTAAACACTTTCAAATAAACAGATCTTGGTTTAATGAAGATGATCATTTTTGTAGCATCGTCAGAATGTTTTCTTTTTATCTCTAAGAATTTATGCAGCAACACTTCTCTGTGAAGAAAACTGTTCTGAATGCATCAGAATTTTCTAATTTCTTTTTTTTTTTTTTTTTTACAATAGAGGCAACATCTGTCATGGAAACAACCATTGATGGGCAACATCACTATAAATGTCAACATAGTTCCTCTTAGAACAATTCTTTTCTGACATAAAGAGAAAACTTTAAATATATCTTGGTCTTTGCTTATTTCAGTCAGCTCTTTATAGCAGAAAATATTTTCTTTAATTTCACAATCATTTACAGATTCCGTTAATGTTACAGCATAAAGTATATTGGTGAAATTTGTTGACTAATCAGCCCAGATAAAGGACCTATTATTTTCCAGTTTAATATACAAAACCTCTTCAGCATATGTGACATATTATTCACACATTGATTCATTTTATTGTTTTGTTTTGTTTTTTTCCTGCGGAGCACAGGCTCTGGATGCGCAATTAGTGACACCTATAATTGTCAAGTTTATTCTTAAGAAATGTAACAACAAAAAGGAAAGATTCTCATCAATAACCTTAAAATTACTTTGAAATTTCTCATATCATTTCATTTTTTTAATGTTTTGCTTTGGAGGTAAGGAAAATGCAATGAATTACAGAATGTATGTCATATTTTGAGCTACGGAAACAGTTTCAAATAAACATATATTTAGAACCAAAAGCCAGAGTGCTATCACCTAGCACAACTACTGTTTTAGAATTTTTTTCCCCCAAGTTAAAAGCTACACATCTCTTTATTGAAATTGATAGGCACGCATGAAGGAAATATTGAGCCATAGATCATAACAGAAAAAGTAGAATTACAGAGAAGAAGGTGTGGTTACATTCAAACCCATCTGCATTGTTAGATACGTTACTTTCAAAAAATCAAGTATTACCTTGCTGCGATCAGTTTCACAGAGCCATCATGCTTTGTAAAGCTTTGTAAGTTCTAAAATACAGCATACCATTAAAAAAAAAAGGATTTTTTTTCATTTCTCCCTACTTACCCAATAAAATTATACCCTCCTATATTCTTGGAGGGTATAATTTTAACTAAAATATTAAATTGCATGTGTATGTAAAAGAATTCTGGGAGTATTAAAGACTAACTATAGCCTTCATAGGTAGTGCTACATGTAAAGAGATTTAAAGGTATTCCCAACTACCCTGGTAACCTGAATAGAGACACTGCCGAGAAGATATGTCTCCAGTGCAATATATTGATAGATTGGTAATATAATGGTCACTTATTAATTTTTCTCATTGCTGCCTGTATCCAAATTTCTTTCTTTGTTTTGGGGAATGCTCCATTTCATTAAAAATGAATATTAAAAATCATATACCTTGGAAAATTGAAGAAAAGTAGGCACGGTATGGATCTTTTCACTGCAACTTGTGTGGGTGTTGGAGCATGGGAACATTATTTAGACTTGGCTAAGTGGATCCCCAACTGGGATTCTATTAAGCAAGTGAAGCAAAATGATTTTTTTTTTTTAAACATCTTTATTGGGGTATAATTGCTTTACAATGGTGTGTTAGTTTCTGCTTTATAACAAAGTGAATCAGCTATACATATACATATGTTCCCATATGTCTTCCCTCTAGCGTCTCCCTCCCTCCCACTCTCCCCATCCCACCCCTCCAGGCTGTCACAAAGCCCCGAGCTAATATCCCTGTGCCTTGCGGCTGCTTCCCCCTAGCTATCTACCTTACTACGTTTGTTAGTGTGTATATGTCCATGACTCTCTCTCGCCCTGTCAAAACTCACCCTTCCCCCTCCCCATATCCTCAAGTCCGTTCTCCAGTAGGTCTGCGTCTTTATTCCTGTCTTACCCCTAGGTTCTTCATGACATTTTTTTCCCTTAAATTCCATATATATGTGTTAGCATACGGTATTTGTCTTTTTCTTTCTGACTTACTTCACTCTGTATGACAGACTCTAGGTCTATCCCTCTCATTACAAATAGCTCAATTTCATTTCTTTTTAAGGCTGAGTAATATTCCATTGTGTATATGTGCCACATCTTCTTTATCCATTCATCCGATGATGGGCGCTTAGGTTGTTTCCATCTCCGGGCTATTGTAAATAGAGCTGCAATGAACATTTTGGTACATGACTCTTTTTGAATTTTGGTTTTCTCAGGGTATATGTCCACTAGTGGGATTGCTGGGTCATATGGTAATTCTATTTGTAGTTTTTTAAGGAACCTCCATACTGTTCTCCATAGTGGCTGAACCAATTCACATTCGCATCAGCAGTGCAAGAGTGTCCCCTTCTCTCCACACCCTCTCCAGCATTTATTGTTTCTAGATTTTTTGATGATGGCCATTCTGACTGGTGTGAGATGATATCTCATTGTAGTTTTGATTTGCATTTCTCTAATGATTAATGATGTTGAGCATTCTTTCATGTGTTTGTTGGCATTCTGTATATCTTCTTTGGAGAAATGTCTGTTTAGGTCTTCTGCCCATTTTTGGATGGGGTTGTTTGGTTTTTTGTTATTGAGCTGCATGAGCTGCTTGTAAATTTTGGAGATTAATCCTTTGTCAGTTGCTTCATTGGCAAATGTTTTCTCCTATTCTGAGGGTTGTCTTTTGGTCTTGATTATGGTTTCCTTTGCTGTGCAAAAGCTTTGAAGTTTCATTAGGTCCCATTTGTTTATTTTTGTTTTTATTTCCATTACTCTAGGAGGTGGGTCAGAAAGGATCTTGCTGTGATTTATGTCATAGAGTGTTCTTCCTATGTTTTCCTCTAAGAGTTTGATAGTTTCTGGTCTTACATTTAGGTCTTTAATCCATTTTGAGCTTATTTTTGTGTATGGTGTTAGGGAGTGATCTAATCTCATACTTTTACATGTACCTGTCCAGTTTTCCCAGCACCATTTATTGAAGAGGCTGTCCTTTCTCCACTGTACATTCCTGCCTCCTTTATCAAAGATAAGGTGTCCATATGTGCGTGGGTTTATCTCTGGGCTTTCTATCCTGTTCCACTGATCTATCTTTCTGTTTTTGTGCCAGTACCATACTGTCTTGATTACTGTTGCTTTGTAGTATAGTCTGAAGTCAGGGAGCCTGATTCCTCCAGCTCCTTTTTTCGTTCTCAAGATTGCTTTGGCTATTCGGGGTCTTTTGTGTTTCCATACAAATTGCGAAATTTTTTGTTCTAGTTCTGTGAAAAATGCCAGTGGTAGTTTGATAGGGATTGCATTGAATCTGTAGATTGCTTTGGGTAGTAGAGTCATTTTCACAATGTTGATTCTTCCTATCCAAGAACATGGTATATCTCTCCATCTATTTGTATCATCTTTAATTTCTTTCATCAGTGTCTTATAATTTTCTGCATACAGGTCTTTCGTATCCTTAGGTAGGTTTATTCCTAGATATTTTATTCTTTTTGTTGCAATGGTAAATGGGAGTGTTTTCTTGATTTCACTTTCAGATTTTTCATCATTAGTATATAGGAATGCCAGAGATTTCTGTGCATTAATTTTGTATCCTGCTACTTTACCAAATTCATTGATTAGCTCTAGTAGTTTTCTGGTAGCATCTTTAGGATTCTCTATGTATAGTATCATGTCATCTGCAAACAGTGACAGCTTTACTTCTTCTTTTCTGATTTGGATTCCTTTTATTTCCTTTTCTTCTCTGATTGCTGTGGCTAAAACTTCCAAAACTATGTTGAATAAGAGTGGTGAGAGTGGGCACCTTGTCTTGTTCCTGATCTTAGTGGAAATGCTTTCAGTTTTTCACCATTGAGGATGATGTTTGCTGTGGGCTTGTCATATATGGCCTTTATTATGTTGAGGAAAGTTCCCTCTATGCCTACTTTCTGGAGGGTTTTTATCAGAAATGGGTGTTGAATTTTGTTGAAAGCTTTCTCTGCATCTATTGAGATGATCATATGGTTTTTCTTCTTCAATTTGTTAATATGGTTTATCACATTGATAGATTTGCGTATATTGAAGAATCCTTGCATTCCTGGGATAAACCCCACTTGATCATGGTGTATGATCCTTTTAATGTGCTGTTGGATTCTGTTTGCTAGTATTTTGTTGAGGATTTTTGCATCTATGTTCATCAGTGATATTGGCCTGTAGTTTTCTTTCTTTGTGACATCCTTGCCTGGTTTTGGTATCAAGGTGATGGTGGCCTCGTAGAAGGAATTTGGGAGTGTTCCTCCCTCTGCTATATTTTGGAAGAGTTCGAGAAGGATAGGTGTTAGCTCTTCTCTAAACGTTTGATAGAATTCACCTGTGAAGCCATCTGGTCCTAGGCTTTTGCAAAATGATTTTTAAAACATGGTGGTGATGGTGATATTAGATTCTCATTGATGGTATTATCACCAAATAATAATGGTGAGATCCTGTTCAAACTTTTTTTGCTACATATCCTCTTTTGGTTCCTTCTCAGCAGTGAGACCCAGTCCAGTTAACCAATTACTCCTTTTGCTAACAACTAAGAAATTCAAACAATACAGTACATATTTAAAACGCCCTAAGAAAAACTAAAGTTAGAGCTGTGTAAAACAAAAAGTAATTCAGAAAGACATAAAAGAATAGATCTGAATGTTCACACAAGCAGAATTCCTTAACCTCACCAAATGGGTCTACAAAAATCTCTGATAACTAGTCTATAAAAGTGTAGTAAAAGTATATAGTTTACTGTATCACAGCTATAATTATACACTAAGTCACATCCAGTTTTTTATACACCCAGAGACCTACTGTTTAACTCCCACACAAAGACTGAAAAATCTTTAACTCCTTTCAGGATGCTAGCACATAATTCAGTTGGACTCTAGCTTGATTTTTTTAATTTTTAGTTATTTGTTATATCAGGTAGTAAATTTTAAATTACATGTTAAGATAATGCTAGCTGTTGTAACAAGCAAACTCAAAAAGTCTAATATGGCTCAAATATGATAGAAGTCTTCACACATATAAATTCTAAAATGTATGTTCCTGAAACACTCCAAAGAATGATTCAGGGAGCCAGACTCTTTCTTTCTTGGAGCTCTCTCTTTTTTGACACTAAGCCAGGAGAAGGAAAAAAGAATTATAAATTACTACATGTGAAAAGCTTTTATACTCCGTCCTGGAAATAGCACAGACTCATAGTCTACTGGCCAGATTTCAGTCATATGAAAATATCTAACTGCAAGCAAGCTGGGAAGTATAGTTCAGCTGTTTTCCCAGAAAGAAGGGAAAATTGGTTTGATGAAGAGCCTGCCAGTATATATCACATGATAATTCTATTTCAATCAATTATTCACCCTACAGTCAGAATGAGCATCATAAAAATGCAAATCCACACATGTAACTCTCTAAACTTAGAATCTTTACTGTCATTTCATTGTCTTCCACATAACGTCTAAACTCAATAACATTATATAGGAACCCCTTTAAGGTCAAGAATCTTCTAAGTTCTTTAAACTCATTTCCTCTGCACACCAAACTCCAGGCATACTAAACTGATTGATTAATCCACAAATATGCAGTCTACATCCTCAAATCTCGCCTCTTGCGTATGCTATTAGTTCTGTCTGAAGTGCCTTTACCCTTTATTCAACTAACTAAAATTCCCATTTCTTCTTCATATAGTAATTTAGAATCATTTAATAGAGCAAAAATGTATAGATTACATGCCCTTCCTATGTGCTCCCATACAGTTTATGTTTACAATGTATCACACAGCTCCCAGTGTAATGAGACAGAAATAATTACTTTTAGAGTGTACCCCAGCTCTCTCTTCTTCCTGTCCACTAAAGAAGATTCTGAGTTTATGTCTTCACTTACTTTCCCTTTCTCCTCTTTAGAATTTCACCAACCAAGAATGGGTCTACAGACTTTTGAGAATAACATCAGAAATTGAAAATATGCCAGTTAGGCAGATTCTCTCAAGAATATCAGAGAGAAAGAAACATAATTTCATTACCCAAATACTAGTAGATGATAGATAAAAGATGTGCCATGCAATGATAACAGCAAATTTGGAAAGGTAGGGAGGATATGGTGGAGAGATGGCAATTGTGAACCAAATGAATGAGGCATGAGAAACCCTAAAGAGATTCTGGTGTTAGAAAAGAAGAGATTGTTGTTACCTGTGTTCTTGGAGGTTTCTTCAAAGGTATGAAGGGAAGTAAATATCAGAATTTATGTTAATATTATGCTCCTTTGGAAGGGAAACCCCTCTGCAACTTATCTACACGGGTCATGACTTCATTTGAGTTGAACTTGTTAACTTGTCTTTCCCATTAAACTCCTGGGTAGTTGAATTTGAGTGTGGTGTCTACTTGAAACTCATAAAGCTTCACTCAGATTCAAAATAACAGCCTTCTAAGGAAAGCTAATATCATAGATAAAAGAAGAATGCAAATATAAACACAGTTGACTTAAAGCTAGGTAGAGATAGAACTACACATACAAAGAAAAATATACACATGGCTTATGTGGGAAGCTTGTATTCCCCTCTCCCCATTTTCACAGAGGAGAGAGGTATTGCACCATTTCTCCAGAAGGGAGTATTGGAAGAATAGTGTAGTATTCTACTGGAATACTATTGGAAGAAGAATAGAATAGTATTAGAAGAATGCCTCCAGTCTGGTCCTCTCTGCTCATGGCTTGCTCTTTGCCACAGAAAGATTGCTACGTAATTGTCAAAGCTGACACAAGGTTCAGCTTGCTTAACTCAACCATGTTTCAATACTCTGAGAAATCTCTCTGCAAGTGATATGGTTTTCTTTCTGCCCTTATTCTCCATGAAGTAAACACTGGGAAAGTTTCAGGGAAAAATTCTAAAATACCCTGCTGCTTATCCTGGGGGCATTAAGAAGAAAGAATAGAAAACTTATTTTTCTTTGGATTCAAGCAATCTTCTCTTATCTAGCTTTAAGTGTAATACAGCTAATTTTTTTTTTTTGTGGTACGCGGGCCTCTCACTGTTGTGGCCTCTCCCATTGTGGAGCACAGGCTCCGGACGCGCAGGCCCAGCAGCCATGGCTCACGGGCCCAGCCGCTCCGCAGCATGTGGGATCTTCTCGGACTGAGGCACAAACCCGTGTCCCCTGCATCGGCAGGCAGACTCTCAATCACTGCGCCACCAGGGAAGCCCTAATATAGCTAATTTGAAAGTATGTTTTTTCATTTTGATTAGAAATGGTGAGGTGCCATTTATGATAATTATCATACTCAAACGTCCCTGCCCACCCCCACAATATTATGAGTACAAAGCCAGAGTTTTAAATTATTAATTTATAATTGGGGAGGGACTTTCTACTTTGATCTGATTCTAAAGTTCTCCCCATTTCCAAATGATATTGAGTTAATTTTATAATACATTTCTAGTTGCTTAAGATCTTTCATCTAAGTAACTCAAAATTTGTGTGTAGAAAAAGTCTCTTCTTAATGCTGGGCTGATACATTGGACATGGCCTACTAGACTGAGGGAACAATGTGGCTGAATTGTAATTCTCGTTCTTGCGGGTAAAGCTCCTCTCCTTCATATTAATAGAACCTCTAGTAACAACTATTATTTGCAATGTTTTGTAGTAATAGATTATAACATAGATTATACTATGTTAATTATTGTATGATTAATCTATGTAATAGATTATACTGTGTTAATTCTAGTCCCTAGCAATTTTGTGCATATGATAGTGAAGAATAAATGTTTTAAAAAATAATTAGCGTGACAGATTCAGTGTATAAAAGAAGATAGCTGTTTTCCCTTCCTTCCTTGGAGACAACCACACCCCAAATCTAAAGAAGTTAAAGCATTAAAAATAGATCTTTCATCTCATGTATCATATAGAATGAGAAATTTGTTCAGCAACTCCTCACTTCTTTCCAATTTCTGATTTTTCTGTCTAAGAATTGGAACAATATCTAGAGTGTGAATTGAAATAAAATTGAAAAAGAAACAAGTGCTTTCTCTTCCTATACTGAGGCTCACTTTTTTATATATATAATATAATCTATGTGATTTGCCCTAAACCCAAATTCAATATTCAAAAACTCAAGATTTATTGAGACAACTTACTAAATAGTTATGATGACTAGCTAAAAAAGAAATGAGAGCTATAACAACAATTATTAATGTTAACTATTGACTTGTCCGAAAAGCATTATGAAAAAATTACTACTTTGGCTTTAATCTGAGACTATAATGATGAAATTATTTGATACTATTAGCTAATAAAAACAGAATTTCTTGTCTTTTTTTGTCAATAACCTCTCCAACATGAGATATTTACAAATATTCCAAAATTGCTTATATTCCTAATACCCTCTAATATGGATATGTTATATATGTGTCATACAGTTATATAATATAATATAATATAATATTAATTTTCTATTACGTACATGTCTGGTGAAAGTTACATAGTGCCTCAATCTAGCTGTTTCCCCTCATTATAATAAAATTTAAGAAAGCATATGTTGGAGTAAATACCTTTTTTAATTGGCTGCAGTCTAACTTATTTAATTTGTTAAATAAATTATTTGTATATATATATTATTATAGTATGCAATATTACCATAAATTCAGCTAAAAGGATCATGGTATTTCATTAATGGTATGTGAAATGTATTTTGTAGAGAATTTAATAATATATGCCATCCTACCCAAGTGCAGTCCACTTTTAAAAAGGAGAACTACAAATTTTTAATCAATATCAAGGGGAAAACAGCACCAGTGGTATTAGAATCGTGAAATATTCAATAAAATCCAAAGGTTAACTTTAAAATAAAGATAAAATGAAAGTACCCTCTATTATTTAACTGTGATAACACTGCTAATATAGAATGAAGCTGTTAACACAAAGTTGAACACACCCTAGACTGATATTTGTTAGGAAATGAATAATGTAAAAAATGAGAAAGTTTAAAGCTGCTTAATATTTTTAATATAATCTCCCATATATAAGAGCTACACCCAATATTTGAGAGGAAAGGTAAGATTTTGGATTATGTCCAGGCTTTGGACACAGACAAGCCTGAGATTGAATGCTGGCTGTGCCATGTCACTTAGTTTTCAATTAACTCAACAAATATTTCCCAACCAGCTGCTATAGATCATAAACATATAATAGATGTCAGTGAAATAATTGTGACCAAACCCAAGGAAAGTTTGTTATTTATGCTCTCTAAATATCATTTCCTCATAACTATACTGATTATAGTAATTAAAATAAAATACTTTAATATTGAATACTTTAGTGTAAGATAATATAATAAAAATAGCTATAGCTTTCCATGACTACTCTATTGACATGTACAAAATTTTGCAAGTAAAAGTAATGCTTCAGAAGAGGATTTCACACATCCTAGATATCAAACACTTGCACAGAGTCAAAGGTAGATCATAAGAACACTGTGACAGCATCAGTTAACACGCTGTTAAAAATGAGCAGTTGAAAGGGGATTGTGGTAAAAAGAACTAATTTGATTTGACGGTGATTTGACAGGTAGCAGAAAAAATACTGGCTTGCAATGTGTGTGAATGCACATATATATATATATATACACACATATATATTGTATGTATATGTATCTGTGTATACACACATGTATACACATTGTATACAGATATAGAACAGTTTTACCCCGTTTCTGTTGTTTGGCATGTGCATATTTGTTATGCATGCAAAGTCAGTAGATAATACCATCCCTAAATCTCAGAGAAGAAGTTTGACCAAGACTACCCAATACACATCTAGTAAATTGCAGAGCCAGTAGTTGAACCTAAATCTAATCTGACTCAAAGGTCTTTGACATTTTCTACTGTGCCACTCAAAACACTAATGAGAATTTTGGCATTGCTTGACTTTCAAACACTTGCTATCACATGGATTCCACATTTTGGGATGGGCTCAAATGGCTGTAAATAAAGTAATCAACTGGGAATTAGGAGGAGGATATAAGCAAAAGAGCAAATTGGAAAGAGGGTGTTGTGAATAACTTTATTTAGTTAACTCTTTAATTCTACTGCCAAACACTCCTATCACCAAGGAACTGTGCCACTAGAAGGCTGCCAAAATTCTCTCCATCTTACCTTTTGCATATATCTCTGAGATGCTTATTACATCATATTTGCCTTTTCAAGACACTCTTTAAAATTCATGTTAAGCAGATATCAACTGTGTGAGTTGTTTTTGAGGAGGGAAACTGGTAAAAGACATTTTAATTCATTCAACAGATAAGCATCTAGTATGTGCAAAGCACTGCAGTGCAACGGAGAACCATAGTCCAGAATGTAAAGTGTGTGGGATGTTAGATATTAAACAAGAAATTAAAAATGAAGAACAATGTTATCTTATTATAGAGGAGCCAATTTTCTCATTTCTTGGTCCTCAACCCACATCTCTGAGGCCATCAGCCCACAGATTCTGATCAAAAACATTTTCAGAAACCATTTTTTTTTTTTTACAAAGAGAAGGCAAGAAAGAGTACAAAATGTTAAACCTGGTTGCTATTAAATGCCAAAAATATGGATATAGTTCCACTAACTTTCTATATTTCCAAATATTGTTTTATAAGTATTATTTTTGCAATGGAAAAAAATAGTAAACCTGTCATTATATTTTGCATTTACTGGTAATGAAAAAAAAAATTCAGAGGCAACAAATTGTTCTGTTGTGCTCTGCTAGCATCTGCTACTTTTGCAAGAAAATTGCTGCATATTCTAGTCTTGTCTATTAATAAACAATATGTGCCATGAACAGAGAGATTTAATCTAGACTAGGTGGAAAGGATTCCCAGAATAAAGAGAAAAGGTAATTAATAAGGGAGGACCATGGTGGAGGAAAGGAAGTCATGCGTGTTCAAAGGCCCCATGCAAGGAGGAAGCATGGCTCTATTTAGGATCAATTCTCTGAGCCAGAACCACTGAGAATGAACATAAGTATATGCACTTGCAGGAAAAGAAATAAGCTAGATTGTTCAGGGCCTTGAAGCCATGGTAAAGATTTGCTCTTAGAAGCAAAGGAAGCGATTTAAGGGATTTAAATTGTATTAATATACTTTGGTTTTTAAAACACTACTCTGGAAAATAGTTTGGAGAAATTCATGGTGGATGTGTTGGGATGGGATGCTTCTTCACTCTTTAGAGGTAAAATCATTTTGTGAGGTTTGAATTAAAGCAGTGAACGTGGAAAATGCTATGTGTATTTAAAATACGTATAGAAGGTATCATTGATAGGACAAGTTCATGGATTACGTAGAAAACAAGAAGGCAGTGTTGAGGGTGAGTCCTAGGTTTCTGCCTAAGATAACAGAATGATAAGGCTATGATCTGACTTGGGAGTATGTTTAAAGTATCATGGGTTTGTATTTAGACATATCTGAGACCCCTGAGACAGAGTTTCAAATTTAGTTCCAGGGAGCAAACAATGAGATGGTGATTAGTATATAGACTTATGCCTGGGATGCACTTGGAATCATAACCTTTAGAAAGGTAGAAAGCAGGATTAGATACAAAGGAAAATTGGCCCGTGGCAGTGCAATCTAATGAAGGCCTCAGAACACACGATAGGGAACTTGAAGCTGGGATAAATCTTCAGAGTTTCCCTGTGATAAGGGACAGTAAAAGGCCTTTATATCATTTCCACAGTCTTCCATGGCACTCTGCCATTTTACCTCAGTTAGAGTTGGCCATTTTTTCCTCTGTTTCTACAGGCCATCTTGTGTAGCATGTTTGTGCCACCTCCCAAGATTCTTGCCATCGCATTAAATCTTGAATCCTAGGGAGTGCTCCCACATTAATAAATCCTTCCTTAACAATCTTCTGTCCTGTTCTCATTTTTTTTTTTTTTTTTTTTTTTTGTGGTACGTGGGCCTCTCCCTGCTGTGGCCTCTCCCGTTGCGGAGCACAGGCTCCAGACGCGCAGGCTCAGTGGCCATGGTTCATGGGCCCAGCCGCTCCGCGGCATGTGGGATCCTCCCGGACCGGGGCATGAACCCGTGTCCCCTGCATCAGCAGGCGGACTCCCAACGACTGCGCCACCAGGGAAGCCCTGTCCTGTTCTCATTTGATCTCACATCCTCAGACCCTAGTCCCATGGGTACTCACTGGGCCCTTCCTGGTACATGTTGTTTAGGTACTATAACTCTTTTGGTATATAGTCCTCTTTCTTCTCTTTTGGGTTTAGTATGCCCTTGGATGGTTTATGACACCCACATGGTCTTAGTTATTGGAAGTCACTGCATCATATTCAAGCAAGGGGTGGGTGTACTGCTAGTCTTTAAGAGGGAAGAGTGGACATCTTCCTCTGGATCAGAGGGTTCAGGGGAATTTGGGAATTCAGGATTTTCAGATGCATCAACCTAGATATTCTCATCCCATATGTCAGGGTCACAGTTTTTCCGTTCTAGGGCCCTAATTATGGCATAGCAACCTAGCATTAGTTACAACTTTAACTTTCTTTGAATTTCTTTGTATTTTTGGATATGGTTAAGTCCCAAGCTTTGTTTTCAGCTTTCTTTACCTTCAGGCTGTAAGAGATGATAAGCCTCTTTACAAGCTACCAAGGAGGCCTTCTGCCTTCACACTTGGTTTTTAATTGCTGATTAATCACTCTCGCGCTTTATCTTTTTCCAAAGCCTCAGATATCAGTCAAACTAAGTAACAAACACCAAATTCTTCTCCCTCGTAAGTATTATTGCTTTGATATTTTACAGACACTTGCTACATCAAGCAGCTAGTGGCTTCTCCTCCAACAGAACATCATCCTACATCATCAGTAGGGAATGTTTTAGAAATTGCTCCCATTTCGTGCCAGAGACTAAGCTTGCCCAAGCCAGTAACTGTATCTTCACTGCCAGCTGGGTAAGGTGGGATGTAGCTTCAGCATCTGATCTTAGTATCTGTTTTGTTGGGCCACACCTGGTACCAATTGCCACAGATCGTGCTTCACTGGAAGCAAGCTCTGAGATGTAGGACCATCCCTGGAAGATAAACGAAAGAAGCAGAATTGGGCAGAGAGAAAAGTTGCCTTGGGATGTAGTCTCAGCAGAAAATCTCAGCCAACTCCTCTGATGCTGGATAGACTTTCACAGTTATCCCCATATAGGGTGAGAGTGCTGGGCCTTTACGCCCTCATTCAACAAGTGATTTCACGTGAGCTGCCCTGGGTGGAGGGAATGGTCTTAGGAGTGATGACTCAGTTCAGCTGAATCAATTCTTGAAAGGACTGACAGCTGAGGGTTGTTTGCCGCTAGGCTTCCTGGGAGCTAGGTAAATAAGTCTCTCCTTCCTGACGAGGTATCTGGCGTGCCGTTTCCAACAGCTAAGCCGAGTGGGACACGACAACTGGCTATTTGTATTTGGAATATCAGGAGGAGGACCTGTCCTGGAGGTCAGTGTAAATGAATTATCTGTGTACATATGATCAGTAAAGCTATGACCTGGTTACAACTATTTCGGGAAGGAGTATACTCTGAGGAAGAAAGGGTCTCACACTAGGACTCAGGGAATCCCAACATATCAAGGAGGACATTTTGCAAAGGAGAGCAAGAGGGAGATTCAAGAGGGAAGTTTAAAATTATTCTACTTGAATTCAGATTTTTCTTTTGAATATTAGATCTCCATTTCCTTGATACTATTTTTGTTCTTGAATTATGTGGGTGGGAACTTTAATGTGGGGTTCATGGAACTTTAGGAACAGAAAAATAAAAGAAAGAAGTGCTGTATTTACCTCAGAGGGGAGTAAGGTTTCATTTGAAAGAACGTAAGTTTAAAGGGTAGAATGACCCCATAAATAGAGGATTAGTGTAATGCCTTTCAGTGACTTCGGTCTAGAATGAGTCCAGAAGATCTTAATCTGAACAGGTAAGAAAAGCAACAACAACAAAAAAAGAGGATTAATATTAATATGAAATGGTTTATATTGTTGCTTGAAATAAACATTCTTAAAATTATGTATGACTACAACCCTGACAAACTCATTTTGAATCTTTTCCCAGTATATTTAGAACAGATGGATTCAGGTCTTAGGGAATTCAGAAAGAACTAGAATCACTGTTGCTTCTTCAAACTTCAGTGAAAATACGAACGAATTACATTTTAAAGAAAATGAATGTATTCTTATTTCAAAACCTAATGTAGCTAGTTTTAGAATTATGGGAGGGATATGTTTGTTTACCAGATGGATGGGATAAAGTTGTTTTGTTTTTTTTGTTTTTTTTGCGGTACGCCGGCCTCTCACTGTTGTGGCCTCTCCCGTTGCGGAGCACAGGCTCCGGACGCGCAGGCTCGGCGGCCATGGTTCACGGGGCCAGCCGCTCCACGGCATGTGGGATCTTCCCGGACCGGGGCACAAATTCCGGACCGGAGCACGAACCCCATCCCCGTGCCCTGTGCCTCGGCAGGTGGACTCTCAACCACTGCGCCACCAGAGAAGCGCACAAACTGTTGTTTTTTTTTTCGGTACGCGGGCCTCTCACTGTTGTGGCCTCTCCCGTTGCGGAGCACAAGCTCCGGACGCGCAGGCTCAGCGGCCATGGCTCACGGGCCCAGCCGCTCCGCGGCATGTGGGATCTTCCCGGACCGGGGCACTAACCCCACCCCCGTGCCCCGTGCCTCGGCAGGCGGACTCTCAACCACTGCGCCACCAGAGAAGCGCACAAACTGTTGTTTTTTTTTTCGGTACGCGGGCCTCTCACTGTTGTGGCCTCTCCCGTTGCGGAGCACAAGCTCCGGACGCGCAGGCTCAGCGGCCATGGCTCACGGGCCCAGCCGCTCCGCGGCATGTGGGATCTTCCCGGACCGGGGCACTAACCCCACCCCCGTGCCCCGTGCCTCGGCAGGCGGACTCTCAACCACTGCGCCACCAGAGAAGCGCACAAACTGTTGTTTTTTTTTTCGGTGCGCGGACCTCTCACTGTTGTGGCCTCTCCCGTTGCGGAGCACAGGCTCCGGACGCGCAGGCTCAGCGGCCATGGCTCACGGGGCCAGCCGTTCCGCGGCATGTGGGATCTTCTCAGGTCGGAGCACGAACCCGTGTCCCCTGCATCGGCAGGCAGACTCTCAACCACTGCGCCACCAGAGAAGCCCCGGGATAAAGTTTTGATGGTAAATGTAGAGGATTTTTTGCGTTATTTGCTGTCTATGTCATATCTTACATATAGTATCTTAGATAAAGAATTTTTGAACTTTAATACATATCTTTTATATATAAATATGACTTTTAACTTTTTATTTAGAGATAATTGTAGTTTAACATGCAGGGGTTTGTTTTTTTGGGTTTTTTTGCGGTACGCGGGTCTCTCACTGTTGTGGCCTCTCCCGTTGTGGAGCACAGGCTCTGGACGCACAGGCTCAACGGCCATGGCTCACGGGCCCAGCCGCTCCGCAGCACGTGGGATCTTCCCGGACCGGGGCACGAACCCATGTCCCCTGCATTGGCAGGCGGACTCTCAACCACTGCATCACCAGGGAAGCCCTAACATGCAGTTTTATAAAATAATAGAGCTGCTATACTTTTTACCCAATTTTTCTCAATTGTAATCTATTACGTAGCTATAGTACAATAGCACAATTAGGAAATTGACATCAATACAACCCACTCACCTTATTCAGATTTCACCAGTATCACTTGCACTTGTGTGTGTGCCTGTGCGTGCGTGCATGTGCTTGTGCATGCATGCATACATTTCGTTCTATGCAATTTTATAATGTGTTTTTTAACATGAAACTGTATTTATACAAGTATGTATAAATGGACTTTGTATCTTGACCTTTGAAGTTCAGTTGAATATATTTTTGAAAAAAAACTAAATTTGATGTAATCCTGTGATTATAAAAAGTAATTTATAGAGGACATATCTAGGAAAAAGGGAAAATATCAATTTATGATATGTAGAGATATTCTTCCAGGATGACTCTCTTCAACTTTTTATGAGACATCTATGCAAAATAATTAATGCCTATATTTTAGTATCATTTTAACTTTTATTATTTTACTAATTGCTAGTAGGGAAAGATGCCCTGATATTTTAGCTTTCCAAGTCTTATATCACTGTTTAGATGAGGAGAATGTATAAATCCATTCTAGATAGTTTAAATAGGAATCTTATTTTGTTTTCTCAGGACACAGTTCTCACTACAAATTCTGAAGGACAGAAATAAACTACCTACTTATGTGTGTATATGTATACGTGTAAGTGTATATGTATACGTGTAAGTATATGCAACACATACGTATATACATTCATATGCACGTGTACATACATGCACACAATCGTTAATTAACAATTGTTAATAAATAACTTTATTTGTTAATTAATAAAACAATAAATTGTTCTATTTCAAATGAAAGTCACTGTATATATGTGAGTACAGTGCATAATTTTCTGCTGAGAGTCCAAAATATGTATGTGAGGACATAGATCTCCTCAAGAATTAATGATCTAATGTGATAATAATAGGACACATGCTGAGGCTCGTTACTTAGATTCTAGTTAACTACCTTCAAGTTACCAAAATATTTCATATGTGTTTCACAATACATTCTCCTTTCTTTTTTCATATATGACCAGTACTTTTCTTGTACTTAATTCCTTGGACAAAGAAGTTTCTTAGACCAAAGTGAGTCTTGTATATTTTAAATCAACAAAAATATGGAACTTCAATTATTGAGAGCTTAGTCTGTATTTAGAGACTTAAAACATTTCACCATCTTACTGTTTTCTAAAGCATAAGTAAAAACCAAATATACTTTTGTGCATATCTTGCCTACCATCTAAAATTATAAGGCAAGAAGTAGAGAACAATAATATTGTTTCTAGTGAGTGTTTTCAGGACTTAAAAATTAAATGAACTATAGAGTGACCATAAATTAATAATACTAGTCTAAATTCTTCTGAATTCGTAAGTAAAGTTAAAATTTTTAAAAAATAAAATGCTTAACTGCATTTGATCTAAAATTCTCTTTATTTGATACATTTGGAAAATATTTATAGTATTTTGTGTTCAGTATGTCTAATAGTGTTGCATAATTTTGACATGGTAAACAGTTTCTTGTATCTTTGAGATGAGAAGGAACAGGAAAACATTCAGGAGGTTATTATTTTACCTTTCTTTTCAAACTGGTGTAGATAAACATTATTGTCAGCAGAAATCCAAAAACATTTCATGTATTGAGAATTTTCATATAGTATCTGGATATCACCATAAGGAGATTGTGCATAACTTTAAATTATTTCCCATCTTATATAACTTTGCACATTGCTTAAAATATCCAATAGTATATTTTTAATGTAGTCCATAAAATTGTTTAATAAATACATGAATGGTTAGATTGATAAACATTTGTATCAGTCTAATGGCTACCATTCATATTTACGCAATCTCTTTTCCCATATATTTGAGCTGTTATATGTCAGTGAAGAAAAACCTTATGCAGAACTACAGCTTCATAACAACTAAATATATTGAATGTGTTTTTCTGCATTATTGATATTATACTTGTTTATACACTGTTAGTAATTATGTGTTACTTACAGAGGAGATTATATAGGATATAAATACAGATTTCATTCAAAATTCATGGGGAAAAGCCATATGATTCAAAAAGAAAAGCAATCTAGACATTACTGAGTTATGAAGGTGCTTTACAAATAAGATTCTAAAAAAACCCACAAAAATATATAAATCAGAAGAACAATCTTATTTACTATTACTTAAATTATTTTTCATAATGCTGATAAAATGTTTGCTGAGTTTTAATTAACTTACTGGAGTAAAAATGTTCTCTTAAAAAAAAAAACATGTAACAGGACTGAGTCTCTTGTCCTACTGATTTTTGCAAAGGAGTGAATACTTTTGCTACTGCTGGGCTGAAGCTAAAAGTAGATCTGAAAATGGTGTAAAATTCCACTGTTCATTTGAATGAAGTCTGAGTTTTAATTTTAATAACTGCAAGTTGAGAAAAAGGAATACTATTAAATAAATCATGATGTTATTAGTTTTTTGTTTAATTTATATGTTCTCATACTCTTGCTGATTAACTGAGGAGTAATAGCTGTCAGGAAAAAAGTATAAAACTGTGCAAAGGGCTTCCCTGGTGGCGCAGCTGTTGAGAGTCTGCCTGCCGATGCAGGGGACGTGGGTTCGTGCTCCGGACTGGGAGGATCCCACATGCCGCGGAGTGGCTGGGCCCGTGGGCCATGGCTGCTGGGCCTGCACGTCCGGAACCTGTGCTCCGCGGCGGGAGAGGCCACAGCAGTGAGAGGCTCGCGTACCGCAAAAAACAAACAAACAAACAAAAAAAACTGAGCACAAACTAAATGTGTTTAACTGTTTGAATTCTGGTGAATTCATATTAGCATGTTTTATTTTGACAGATATAGAAATGCTTCCATAAACAGTGTAGCATTGCTTATAATTTAATTCTTATGAGAGCTGCATGAATATGTAATACTGGAAACTATATTTTTCCTTTTCACTATTAATTGTACCAGCCAGTTCTCTTTCACTGTTGGTTTCTTTTTTCTTTTTTTTGGAGGTGGGAGGTTGAAGGGGGAAGATTCCCAATACTCAAGCAACTTACTTAAAATTATTTAAATTTAATAGAGTCTTAAATGGAAATATATTTCCTAGATGAAGCAAGCAAGGATGAAAACAGCCTGAGACTTTAGGCTTCTTGAGGGCTGAAAACATAAATATCTTACATAGTTACATGGTAACCTATATCAGTCATGGTACATGAGATACAGTCGATGTTTAATAAATATTTATATAATTGAATTTTAAGAGTTCAGGAAACAGAAGTGTGAAATTAACATTTGTGTATAGCATAATCTGACCTGAACAAAAACATTGTCACCAAAAGATAATGAATCTACAATCTTGGTAGTGTATTTTCTGCCAAACTCAAAAATTCTTTAGTGCTCTGACTGATACAACCATCAGTAACAGCAAATTGTCCTTTGTAATCTATAAAGATAAGATCTATCATAATCAGTATACGTATACGACTTTAAAGAAATGAAAGAATTGCTGAAAATTTAAAGACAGTATTGAAAAAAATGTTAAAAAATTTCCTAGTAACATGCCTAGTCTCTCAGTGCAACAATGAGTTGTCCTAAAATGGTGATAGCAAAGAAATGAACACACAAGTCAACAAAAACGCTTCAGAGATGCTTCAAGAAAATAAGATGTTGTTGTTAAACATATTCTGTAAACTCAGAAAGAAATTTTATTTTAAACTATGAGAGATAAGATGGAGAATCTAAATGTTAATGCTAGAAAATTAGATGACATCTCAGTAATAACAAGGTTATTTGGGGGCAAGACTAGAAAGACAAAATCTTGGACCAAGAAAGAAAATGTGGCAATATTTTATGATTAACTATTATTAATCTGATAATGTGCTAGCTGTTTCGACATACATTACCTCATCCCCATACCTAATAATGTCGGAACAGTATTGACACGCTAATTTTGGATGGAAAAGTAATATTTGAGAGTTAATACTTGCTGAAGATCACGTGGCTAGTGAGTGGTAGAGCCATGATTTTCATTCAGGTTTTTCCTTTAGACTCCAAATTTATAACCTTGTATCATGAAGATGACTTAAACTTCAGATAGGCCAAAGAAGAGAGGTAGAGCAAATGTGAATATATTCCAGGAATGTAAGTTTCATGAGTTACACACATACTTATCATTTCTGGTGCTCTGCATTCCTTGTGTAGATTGAGCTTTTTAATCTGGTGTATAGTACTTATACCTGAAGGAATTCCTTTAAAATTTCTTGTTTTTTAGAACTTCTGAAGTTCTGCTGGTGATAAATTCTAGCTTGTGTATGTCTGAAAACATCTTTATTTCACCTTTTTCTGTTTTGGTGGTTTGTTCTAGCTGCAGATTGCAGTCAGCTGTGGGGTTCTAGATAGGCATCTTATACTCAGAGGTGCAGAGGTCTGGGATGGCTGCCTCTGTGGGTCCTGGTTTCCAGCAAGGGAGATGGGGAGGGAGAAGGGAGGGACTCAGGTGGCTGGCAAAAGTAAACACAAATACCTGTTGGGTGAAAAATGGTGAAATCTGCAGGGAGTCTGGGATGCCAGTGTTGGCTGTTGGTGCCTTCAGTGCCAGAAGCTGCTGGAGTTGTCTGCAGAGTAGATGTCTGAGAACTGTGGTCATTCCCACTGCTTGGCTGATACTGGTAGCCCCCACTTTTCTTCCTTACTCCTAGCCGTCTCTGTATGTCTCAGTTTTGCTGGTGTGTGGGTAGAGTAAAAGTCAATTAAGTTGAGGGGAGCTTTTCCTAGCTAGTCTCCTTTTGGCTCTGAGTAATGCTGAGTGATGGGATGATGCAGGCAAAAAAAAAGGTATTCTTCACTTTTTTAGGTGATTATTCTCAAGTTGTTTTGTTCCACAGTGTTGCTGAAGTTTTGCTAAGCAGATTGCAGAGCTCTCAAAGAACTGTTTTATGTTCATGGTTGGCTGTCCATTGTTGATCTCTGTGTGGGGATGGAGGCTGGGGTCTACTACTCCACTGTCTTAGTAATGTCAATCTTTGTTTCCTTTATAAGTACCTTCCTTCCCACCTTCCTCCCATCCCCAATCCTTCAAAAATCTTGACAACCACTAATCTGTTCTCAAGCTCTATAATTTTGTCACTTCAAGAATTTCACAAATGAAATCATAAATATGTAATATTTTGAGTCTTTTTCATTCAGCATAATTCCTCTGAAAGTCATCTAAGTTGCTGAGTACATCAATAGTTTGTTCCTTTCTATTGCTGAGTAATACAGATTACTACAATTTGTTAACCACTTGCTTATTGAATGATGTATATGGTGTTTGTGGCTATTCTGAGTAAAGCTTCTATGAACATGTGTGCACAGGTTTTTGTGTGAACATGAGTTTTCATTTCTCTGAGGTATATGGCCGAGACTGAATTGCTGGGCTGTATGTTAATTGTGTGCTTGGTTTTATGAGAAACTGCCTAACTGTCTTCCAGAGTGTCTGTGACATTTTTACCTTTCCACCAGCAATGTTAGATTGATTCAATTTTTTCATATACTTGCCAGCATTTGGTATTGTCACTATTTTTTTATTTTAGCCATTCTGATAGGTGTAAACTGATGCCTCATTGTGCTTTTATTTTTCATATCTCTAATTATATTGAACTTTTTTTCATGTGTTTATTTGCCATGTGTATACACTTGCAGGAAATATTGGTAAATGACCTTTGCTTATTTTCTCAATTATTTTATTATTCATTTTCTATTTGTTTCCTGTGTTTCTCATTCTTTTGTTTCTCTTTCTTATGAATTACACAAGCATGTTTTAGGATTCATGATGACTGATTTGTGGTATTTTTAAATTATTATATTGCTCTGTAGAGTTTTCCTAGTGGGGATATACATACACACACACACACACACACACACACTTATGACAGTCTACTGCTATAAGTTTACCACTTCCAGTGAAGTGTAAAAATCTTATTTTGGTCCCTTTATATTTGTCACCTTTTAAAGATCATTGCTTTGAGTATCAGTTACTATTTTAATTTTAATTTGTATTATGTATTTAGATACTTGATGGAAATATAGTCTATTACATTTACTCACATTTATGCTCTTTCTATTGTTCATTCTTTGTGATCCTTTGAGAGTTCATCTTTTATCATTTTGTTTCTGTTTGAAGAACTTCTTTAGCCATTCTTCAACAGTAGGTTTTTTAGCTTCCTTCATCTGAGAATGACTATTAATTTTTTTAGAGATTGAATATCCACACAACAGTCACACCATATTTTAAAATAGTACTCTACCTGCAACCTGCAGTAATGAGTCCAGGAAGCCAAACCACAACCTCTGTAGCAGACAGCCCCAGTCAGGACTTGATCAATAACTGACAGCTTATTTTTTTGTCCCTGTTTCCAATGTAGGACCAAGTGGTGAAAGCCAAATATGTTCCTCTAACTAATCCCTTAGGATACCCTGTTACTAGTTAGCTTGCCTCCAGTTTCTCCGTGTCAACAGCTTCCAGTCAGGGCATACCTGAAGGCTTCCCTTTTTATCATTATGAAGTTTTTTATTTCCTCTGCTTGTCTTGGAGTCTCTGCAGAAGGTAACTGATGATGTCTGGCTCGTTTGTTGCAGCAAGCTCTGAACAAACAGCTTTGCTCATTCTCATTTGGATGGTCTTCATTTATTTAAACACCTCCATTCCTGAAGAATATTCCTGAAAGACACAGTTGGCAGTTCTCTTTTTTTTTTATTTCAGTAATTGAAAAATATTGTGCTACTTACTCCATGATTTCAGATAAGAATTTTTTTTTGTAATTTGAACTAGGGATTCTCCTATAGGTAATGTCTTATTTTTCTGGCTGCTTTCAAGATTATTTTTAGTTTTCAGAAGTTTAATTTTGCTGTACCTCAGTATGGATTTGTTTGGATTTATGCTATTTGTGGTACTTCTCAGTTTCTGGAATCTGTAGATTTATATATTTCACTAACTGTGAGAAGTTCAGCCATTATTTCAGCAGCTCTGTATTTCCTTTCCGAGATGCTGGTGGTATGAATGTTGATTTTTACTGTCCTATAAGTTCTAGAGGATGTATTCTTTTTAATTGTACATTCTCTCTGATGTTTCATTTGGGTATATTCTATGTATCTGTCCTAACTATATCATGTCATCTCTGTACTACTATTGAACAGACCCAGTGAGGGTTGTTTTTTTTTTTCAGTTATAGTGTATTTCAGTTTTATAATTTCCTTTTTATTTTTGTTACTTCTGTGTCTTTGCTGAGATTTAAAATTTTTCTTTATTTGTTTCAAGAAATTGGCAATTTCTTGTTGAAATTTTGTTATCGTTGCTGCTTTAAAGCCCTTGTTGGATAATTCCACCATCTGATTTTTCTTAATGTTGATATCAGTTCTCTTCTCTCATTCCAGTTGTGATTTTTATGTCTCTTGGAATGACAGGTATTTAAAACATTTTATCCTGTGTATTTTACCAGTTATGTTAGGAGACTCTGGATCTTATTTAAGTCTTCTGTTTCAACAGTCAAGTCAACCTGTTTAGGTTTAGCACACAGGTCCTGGCATATTTTTATAAGGTATTTTCTGGTTTTAGTTTTGTATTTGTTTGCTTTCATTTAAATTGAAGTATAGTTGATTTACAGTGTTATATTAGTTTAACATATACAACATAGTGATTCAATATTTTATATATTACACTCCATTTAAAGTTACTATAAAATATTGGTTATATTCCTTGTGCTGTACATTATATCCTTGAATCTTAGTTATTTTATTCCTAGATTACCTTTCTCAATCTTGCTCCTCCCTCGACCCCTCTCCCCTCTGGTAACTACTAGTTCACTATATATATCTGTGAGTCTGTTTCTGCTTTGTTATTGTCGTTTTTTCTTTTTTTAGAGTTCACATCTAAGTGAAAACATACAGTATTTGACTTGCTGTGTTTGACTTTCTTCATTAAGCATAATACCCTCCAGGTCCGTCTGTGTTGTTTGAAATGGCAAAATTTTGTGTGTGTGTGGTTTTTTATTTTTGTTTTTTTTTTACTTTTATGGATGAGTAATAGTCCACTTTGTGTGTGTGTGTGTCCACATTTCTTAAAGGTGCTGTCTTTTCCCCATTGTATATTCTTACCTCCTTTGTCATATATTAATTGTCCATATAAATGTGAGTTCATTTTTTGGGCTCTCTTTTCTGTTGCATTGATCTATGTGTCTGTTTTGTGTCAGTACCATACTGTTTTGATTACTGTAGCTTTGTATTATATTTTGAAATCAGGGAACATTATACCTCCAGCTTTGTTTTTTTTCTGAGGATTGTTTTGGAAATTTGACATCTTTCATATTCCACATAAATTTTAGAATTATTAGTTCTAGTTCTGTGAAGAATACCATTGTTATTTTGATAAGGATTGCATTGAATCTGTAGATTGCCATAGGTAGTATTGTCATTTTAACAATATAAATTCTTCCAATCCATGAACACATTATATCTGTCCATCTGTTTGTGTCTTTTTCAATTTCTTGCATCAGTGTCTTACAGTTTCCTAAGTACAGGTCTTTTACCTCCTTAGATTTATTCCTAGATACTTTATTCTTTTTGATGCAATTGTAAATGGGATTGTTTTCTCAACTTCTCTTTCTGTTAGTTTGTTGTTAGTGTGTAGAAATGCAACAGATTTCTGTGAATTAATTTTTCCATCTTGCAACTTTACTGAATTCATCTATGAGGTCTAGTCATTTTTTTTTGGTGGCAATTTTAGGATTTTCCACGTATAGTATCATGTCATCTATAAATGCTGACAGTTTTACTTCTTCCTTTCAAATTTGGATTCCTTTTATTTCTTCTGCTTGCTGTGGCTAGGACTTCAATACTATGTTGAATATAGGTGGTGAAAGAGGCATTCTTGACTTGTTCCTGATCTTAGAGGAAATGCTGTCAGCTTTTCACTGTTGAGTATGACGTTAGCTGTGGGTTTGTCATATATGGCCTTTATTACATTAAAGTATGTCCTTCTATATGTTTTGATAGTTTTTATCATAAATGGATGTTGAATTTTATCAGTCTTTTTTTTTGCATCTATTGAGACAAACATATGCTATTTATTTTTCAATTTGTTGATGTAGCATATCACACTGAACTTGCAGATATTGAAAAATCCTTGCATCCTTGGGATAAATCCCACTTGATTATGGTGTATGATCTTTTTAATGTATTGTTGAATTTGGTTTGCTAATATTTCATTGAGGGCTTTTGCATCTATGTTCATCCGTGATACTGGCCTGTAATTTTTTCTTGTGGTGGCTTTGGCTTTGGTATCAGGGTGATGCTGGCCTTGTACAATGAGTTCAGAAGATTTCCTTCCTTTGCAATATTTTGGAATAGTTTGAGAAGGATACAAGTTAATTCTCATCTAAATGTTTGGTAGGATTAACGTGTGAAACCATCTGTTCCTGAACATTTTTCTTTGGGAGATTTTTTATTACCAATTCAATTTCATTATTGGTAATTGCTATTCATATTTTCTATTTTGCCTTAGTTCAGTCTTGGGAGATTGTACATTCTATTGATTTGTCTCTTTCTTCTAACTTATCCACTTTATTGGCATATTATTTTTCATAGTAATCACTTATGATCCTGTGTATTTCTATGGTATCACTTGTAACTTCTCCTTTTATTGATTTTGTCTCTTTGTCTTGATTTTGGCTAAAGGTTTATCAATTTTGTTTGTCTTTTCAAAGAATCAACTCTTAGATTGATTTTTTTTTCTATGACTTTTAAAGTCTCTATTTCATTTATTTCTGCTCTGATCTTTATGATTTCTTTTACAAACTTTGCATGTTATTGTTGCTGTTCTTTTTCTAGTTCCTTTAGGTGTAAGGTTAAGTTCTTTATTTGAGGGGTTGTTTTTTCTTCTTGAGGTAGACATATCACTATAAGCTTCCCTCTTAAAACTGCTTTTGCTGTGTCCCATAGATTTTTGGATCAGTTTGTTTTCGTTTTATTTGTCTCCAGGCTTTATAAATTTCTTCTTAGATTACTCCATGTTAAGTAGCATATTACTTAGCCTCTACATGTTTGTGTTTTTGCAGTTTTTTTTTTATTGTAGTTGATTTCTAGTCTCATTGTTTTGTGGTCAGAAAAGATGTTTGATGTGATTTCAGTTTTTTAGAATATACTGGGATTTGTTTTGTGGCCCAGCATGTGATCTATCCTGGAGAATATTTGATGTGCACTTGAAAAGAATATGCATTCTACTGTCTTTTGATGGAATGTCCTATATATATTTATTAGTTCTATTTGGTCTAATGTGACATGTAAGGCCAGTGTTCCCTTATTGATTTTTTTCTGGATGACCTATCCACTGATGTAAGTGGGGTGCTAAATTCTCCTAATGTTGGGTTACTGCCAGTTTTCCCCTTAATGTCTGTTAGTTGTTTTATGTATTTAGTTGCTCCTATATTGGGTGCATATATATTTAGAATGGCTATATGTTCTTCTTGGATTGATTCCTTCATCATTATGTAATGTGCTTCATTGTATCTTGTTACAGTCTTTGTTTTAAAGTCTTTTTTGTCCAATACAAGTATTGCTACTCTGACTTTATTTTCATTTCCTTTTTTCATCCTCTCACTATCATCAGTCTCTGTGTATCTTTAGATCTGAAGTTAGTTTCTTGTAGGAAATATATATGTGGATCTTGTTTTTGTATCCATTCAGCCACTCTGTGTCTTTTGATTGGAGCACTTTGTCCATTTACTTTTAAAGTAATTATTGCTAGGTATGTACTTATTATCATTTTGTTAATTGTTTTGGGGTTGTTTTTGTAGTTGATTTTGTTCCTTTGTTTTCTTTTGCTCTTTTCCCTTATCTGATGACTATCTTTGGTGTTATGTTCAGATTCCTTTCTCTCTTTTGTGTGTAACTATTATGAATTTTGGTTTGTGGTTACCATGAGGTTTATATATAGCAATATATATATATATATATATATATGATTATTTTAGAATGTTGACCTTTTACGTTCAAACACTTTTTATCAACCCTGCCATTTTTACCGCCCCCCAGATGTTACTGTTTTTACATTGTATTTTACATCTTTTTGTTGTGTGTATCCCGTAACTACTGATTTTGGATATAGATGATTTTACATTTTTGTCTTAACCTTTCTTCTAGCTTCACCAGTTTGCTATACCTGACCACAGTTCAGCTGGGAACTTGGAAACCAGTAAATTATATTTAAAAGCCACACAGTACTTACTCCCACCTCCCTGGACAGCATATATAACTCATAATGGTGGTGCTCCTATCTCAGATCACACTCCTACATATGCTACCAAATAAATTCTACTTTAAACTTAAAATCTGCAGTAGAGTTTCCAGCAAAATTTTATCATCCAATAAAATCTTTAAATGTTAACATTAAAACCTATATGATCGTATCCAGCAATTGCAATGGAGAAAAAAACCCACAAGAATACTGCTCTGGGAAATTAATTCTTCGGCTTGTTGCCTAAGCCTTTGTTTTCTAATGAAATACCCCTATTTAAACAACACTATTCTTCTATAACATATTCATCTTTAAATTATGTTTTTATTGAGAGCTTTCAGTACCACGTTTTTGAGCTGTTGTCACGCTTCATTTAAAATCATGCTCTCAGTAGCCTTAGGGAAGCACCATTTCCCACCATTCTAATTGTTATCTATAGTTATAGTTATCTAATTGTCATAGTTGTGTATAGTGGTATCTCATTGTTGTTTTAGTTTGCCTTTCCCTGATGACATATGCTGTGGAACATCTTGTCATATGCTTGTTTGCCATCTGTATGTCTTTGGTGAGGTATCTGTTCAGGTGTTTGGCTCATCCTTTAATTGGGGTGTTTGTTTTCTAATCACTGAGCTTTAAATGTTATTTTGGTATACTTTGAATAACAGATGTTTATCAGGTATGTATTTTTCTAATATTTTCCTCAAGTCTGTGGCTTGTCTTTTGATTCTTTGGACAGTGTTTTATGCAGAGCAGAAATTTTTATTTTAATGAATCCCAACTTTCACTTCTTTCATGGAGTGGACTCAATTCATTTTCGTTAACACGTGTGAAAGGTATAAACTCTGTGTCTAGAATCATTCTTTACTTTGTGGTTGTCCAGTTTTTCTAGCACCATTTGTTGAAAAGACTATTTGCTCCATTTTATTGCTTTTGTTTCTTTGTCACAGATTACTTGACTACCATTATGTTGTATGCCTTAAACTTACACAGTGTTGTATGTCAGTTATATCTCAATAAAACCGGAAGAATAAAAAACCTTAAAAAATGAGTAGACAGTACTTAGGTGGATCTATTTCTGCTCTTTATTCCACTTCCTTCATTTCTTTGTTCTTTCAACAATAGCAAACTCTCTTGATCACTGCAGTTTTATAGTAAGTTTTGAAATTGAGCAGTATCAGTCTTCCAATTGTATTCTCCTGTTTCAGTATTGTGTTGATTATTAAGACTTTTTAACCTCTCCATATAAATGTTAGACTCAGTTTGTTGCTTTCCATGAAGTAACTTGCTGGGAATATGGTTGGATTGAATCCATTGATAAAGCTGGGAGGAACTGACATCTTGATAATAACGAGTCTTCCTATCCATGAAAATGGAATATGTCTCTATTTATTTAGATCTTATTTATATCAACAGATTTTGTAGTTCTTCTCATATAGATCTTGCACATATTGATTTATGCCTAAGTACTTTTTTTGTAGGGAGTGCCAATTTAAATGACATTGCATTTTAAATTTCAAATTCCAGTTGATCATTGATAGTATGAAGAAAAGTGAATGAATTATATGTATTAAGTTTGTATCCTTCAAACGTGCTATAATCATATATTAGTCCCAGTAGTTTCTTTGTTGATTCTTACAGATATTCTACATAAGTGAACATGTTATCTGTCAACAAAAAGCATTTTATTTCTTCCTTCACAATATCTGTATCTTTCATTTCTTATTATTGCATTATCTGAGACTCCAGTATGATGATGAAAAGAAGTTTCCTTGCCTTGTTCCCAAAGTTAGTAGGAAATTTTGAGCTTATCACTATTAACTATGATGTTAGCTGATGAATTTTTGTAAATATTCTAAATATCCAATTTTAGAGAGTTCTCCTCTGTTCCTAGTTTACTGAGAATTTATATTATGCACGAGTGTTGGATTTTGTCAAATGCTTTTTCTGTATCTACAGATATCATCATATGCTTTTCCTTCTTTAGCCTATTGCTTCATTTATTTTTCTCTATTGATTTTTTATTTTCAATTTCATTGATTTTTGTTCTAATCTTATAATTTATTTCTTGTTCTACTTTGGATTTAATTTACTCTTATTTTTCTAGTTCTAAGATGAAGCTTAGATGATCGATTTTAGATTGTTCCTCTTATCTCATATACACATTCAATGTTGTAAATATCCCTCTAGGCACTGCTTTCACTGTATTCTACAAATTGTGATAAGTTGTGTTTTCATTTTTATTTAGTTCAAAAACTTTTAATTTCTCTTGTTATTTCTTCTTCAACCCGTGTGTTATTTAGAAGTGTGTTGTGTAGTCTTCAAGTATTTTCAGATTTTCAGTGTATCTTTTTGTTATTGATCTAGTTTACTTTCACGGTTGTCTAAGAGCAGACATTGTATGATTTCTTTTAGATGTGTTAAGGTGTGTTTTATGGCTCATAATTTCTGTCTTGGCTAATGTTCCATGTGAACTTGAGAAGAATGTGTATTCTACTGTTGGATAAAGTAGTCTGTTGATGTCCATTATATCCAGTTGATTGATGGTGTTATTTAGTTCAAGTATGTCCTTACTGATATTCTGCCTGCTGGATGTGTCCATTTCTAAAAGAGTGGTATTAAATGTCCACTGTAATAGTAGGTTCATCTGTTTATCCCCTAAGTTCTATATGTCAAGTTTTTGCCTCACATATTTTGACACACTGTTATTCGGAGCATATAAAAAAATGGGTGCCCCATTTTTTCCCTGATAAATTTTCTTTCTTAGAAGTTAGCTCTATCTGAGATTAATATAGCTACTCCCACTTTCTTTTGATTAGTGTTAAAACAGTCTATGTTTCTCTTTCCACCTATTTTAATCTCTGTCTTTATAATGTTTTCTGTGTGTGGACAACATGTATTTGTGTCTTGTATTTAGATCCACTCTAACAGTCTTTTAACTCATGCATATAGATCATTGATGTTCAAAGTAAATATTGATTTAATTGGATTAATATCTACAATATTTGTTAGTTTCTTTATTTGTTGTCTTTGATCTTTGTTCCTATATTTGTTTTCCAATTTTCTTCTGCTTTTCTTGTTATAATTGAGCATTTAGTATGATTCCATTATCTCTCATTTCATTTTTTTCATTTCTTAGCATATGTTTATATATATGTATACATTATATGCATATATATGTATATACGTTTATATATATGTATACATATATATACATATATATATATATATATTTACTTTTTTAGTGGTTGCCCTGGAGTTAGCAGCATTTATTTACAACTTTTTCGACTCCAATTTCATATAGCTCTATACCATTTCACTAGTAGTACAAGTACCTTATAGGATCAGAATAATCCAAATTCTTCATCTCATCCCTTGTGTCATTGGTATAACTAATTTCACTTATTCACACTTATAAGCACACACAAATACATTATCCATAATCATACATAATTGAATATATTATTGCTATTATTTTGAGTAAACTATTGTCTGTTAGATCAGTTAAGAATAAAAAATAAAAGTTTTTATTTTACCTTCAGTTATTCATTTTTTTCATGCTCTTCCTTTCTTTATGTATATACTGTCTGACCTATATTGTTCTCCTTCTTTCTGAACAACTTTTAACATTTCTTACAAGGCTTTATTTCTCCTTCACTATTTTTTTTTTAATTTTTATTTTTGGCTGCGCTGGGTCTTCATTGCTACGCACAGTCTTTCTCTAGTTGCAGTGAGCAGAGGCTACTCTTTGTTGTGGTGCACAGGCTTCTTATTGCGATGGCTTCTCTTGCTGCAGAGCATGGCCTCTAGGCTTGTGGTCTTCAGTAATTGTGGCATGTGGCCTCAGTAGTTGTGGCTCACAGACTCTACAGCGCAGGCTCAGTAATTGTGGCACACGGGCTTAGTTGTTCCGCGTCATGTGGGATCTTCCCTGTCCAGGGCTTGAACCCGTGTCCCCTGCAATGGCAGGCACATTCTTAAAGAGTGCGCCACCAGCGAAGTCCCTCTCCTTCACTTTTGAAGGATAATTTTGTACAGTACAGAATTCTACACTGGTTTATTTTTTTCTCTCAGCCTTTAAAATATTTCACTCAATTCTCTTATTGCTTGCATGGTTTCTGAGGAGAAGTCAGATATAATTCTTACCTTCCTGACTTTATGAGGTTTCCCTCCACCCCTGGCATCTCTTCAGGGTTTTTTCTCTATATTAGATTTTCTATACTTTGAAAATTATATGACTAAGTGTAGGGTTTAGGGTTTTTTTATTTGTCTGTTTGTTTTGCATGTCTCTTGCTTGATGTTCTCCGAACTTCCTGTGTCTGCATTTGGTGTCTGACATTAATTTTGGGAAGCTTAAGTGATTATTGTTTCAAATATTTCTATTTTGTTTGTTTCGTTTTTTGTTTGTTTGTTTGGCTGCACCATGCGGCTTGCAGTATCTTAGTTCCCCGACCAGGGATCGAACTGAGGTCCACGGCAGTGAAAGCACCGAGTCCTGACCACCAGACAGCCAGGAAGTCCCTTAAGTATTTCTTTTTTTGTTCTTTCTCTCCTCTCCTAGGATTCCTTTTATTTGTATGTTACACCATTTGTAGTGTCCCATTTTTCTTGGATATGCTGTTCTCCTTTTTAAATAGCTTTTGTTTTTTTCCGTTTTTAAGGTTTCTATTGAGTTATGCTCAAGGTCAGAGATACTTACATCAGCTGTGTCCAGTCTAATAATAAGCCCAGCAAAGGCATTTGTCATTTTTGTTACAGGGTTACAGTGTTTTTAATCTCTAGCATTTCATTTTGGTTCTTTCTTAGGATTACCATCTCTCTCATTAGAGGCCTTCGCTATTAATTATATCCCCACAATGTCTGGGACCTAATGCTTGCTCAGTCTCCTCAAACTGTGGTTTTGCCTTTTGGTATGGCTTGTAATTATTTCTTGATAGGTAGACATGATCTATCACATAAAAGTAACTGCTGTAATGTGGTGATGAGCTGTCAGAGTGGGGAATACTCTATTATCCTGTGATTAGGTCTCAGTCTTTTAGTGAATCTGTGCTATGGACTGTAAGCTTCACATGTGCTTATGAGTTCTTTCTTTCCTTCAGTAGGACAGGATGGTTAGAGGGGGCTGAAGTTGAATAATTCCTACAGGTTACCCATCTGTAGTTGGACATCTCCCTTCCCCTGGATTAGTTAGGATCTGATAATACCTCAGTGGATTAGGCACCAGTAAATTAGTTTCTCCTGAAGGCTGAGTTTATTAAGAACGGAATGCTTTGGAGTATTTCAAACTGTTCCCTTTCCCCTCTGTACACTGGAAGCATGAGATGATTTTTCTCATATATTGACTGTGGGAACCTGGTTAGAGCTATCTAAAGTAAAACTCACCAAACTGTGGAGCGTGCCCAATGACTTGGTCCTGCTGAATTTTTTAACTCTTAGAGCAGTCCACTCTGAGCCTCCAGCATTTTGTCAATTGCAGTTCTAGTTTCCCTACCCCACACTGGTTATGGCATGTTTCTTCTCTGGTCAGTTGTGATTCTCTGTATTTACCTGTCTCTCCAATTTTGTGGGCAGTTGTTTGCCCTGTGACCTCACATCTCTTAAGAATCTAGGAACAATTGTTGATTTTACGTTTGTTCAGCTTATTTGTTGTTAGGGTAGCTTGGGAACTTCTGAGCCTCTTACAGGCCTGGTTTATAAATTTTTAAAATTATTAAAATATGCATATAAATAACAATGGGAGCCAAAGAGGACCAAAGCTCAGAACTCTGATTTATCTCCTTACTCAGCATTTTGAATATGTTTGAGAAATGCATATAATTTGAGAGATAGGAAATAATTTCAAAGTAGCACAGGACCATAGTCATACATTTTATTTCCCTTCATGTTTCAGCTGAAACATATTAGTATCCAAAATAGAGAGTTTAAGAATTTCTGGGAAATACTTATATATTAAAATGAGCCTCTTACACAAATACACATAAGAAAAGGCAAATTTTTTAGAAATGTAAACACTGTCAAAATCTTAGTAAAAAGTAGAAAGCGTTTTGGGAAGTTTAAGTTCCCGTCTTACTTTATTAAAAATAACTGATACTCTTAAAGACCAATGGAGATTACCAGAGTAGCAACAGAGGAGAATTGAACCACTGAAATGGGAATTTTGAATAAATGCTTTCCTCTTCTAAAACCAACTAAGATTTTTATGCTAATAGGCTAATAGGAAAAAGATACTAGAAGAATGTATTCAGAGTTGGAAGGACTACTGATATTTCCCCATATTCAAGCTTAAACAACAAGAGAGGAAATTTTCTATTAAGACTCCATCCTCTTAACACATCTAAAGGAGAAGGGTGTGTAACCTCAACCTGATTGATCTTTAGTAAAATGTGATGAACTTTTACTAATTAGTTTCAAAGAAGGATCCAGGACATCTTTTTTCCACCTCCTTAACTCAAGTATAATATTCTCTCTATCTTGCTCTCTGCTCCTGGACTAGAAATAACTTTCCTCTGTCTTTATTAATCAATATTTCAGAGGCAAGGGGTGACAAATTTGATAAATCAAAGGCAAGATTTATGTTGAGGATTTAGACAAAGTAAAAGGCTTAATCTGCCTCATCCAGCTGAGCTTTCAGCAGTGCCTCTCCATTTGAGGTTGCATGGTTTTAAAATTAATTAATAAAGTTGATAATTTTATCCAGAATAATTATACATGTTTCATTAGCAAAAATTTTGAGTGGTCCAGAGGTGACTTTTCAGAACACCTGATATTTATAGTTGGGAGGACTCTAAGAAAATGATACATTTGCTTTAATCTTTTAGGAAAATAGTCAAATGTATATTGCAGTTGTTAGTTGTAATTAGATTTTTATCTAAATATAATATGGAGGATATGGCATATCATTCCATGTGTTTTTCAATGCAAAGTTGATATTTATGGCTTAAATAGAACAATTTTAGCAATTTAATTTAAAAAATTACACTTAAGTTTGAGTTTTATATTCCTCCTTCATGCTTACAAGTTTCTTGGTATTTCTAGTGGAATTTTAATTTTACACACCTGTTAATCAGTATTTGTCTTAATACACGCTATGTCTCCACTTTATTCTGATTGCCTTTAAATAGGATGCATATAAGAAATGTCAAATATGCCTTCCGATATATCTCCAGATATTTCGTGTTCTTTTAAATTCCTGAAGTGATATTTCCCTTTTATGTCAGAGTTCAAATGGTCTCAGAGCACAGTTGAAGAACAGAGATGCTTTTAGTCTTAAAGTCACCATTACAGTCCCACAAAAAATCATGTAAACTATTTCTCATTCTAAATATTCATGATAGTATGTCACTGACATGAAAATTGTTATTCACAAGTTTCTTTACACCTGATGAATTTTATTGTTAAAAATGATGAACACAATAGACTTTATCAAACTAAAATAACTTAAGATGAGGAAATTAAAAAAATAGTCCACACATAGTCGTATGATACCCAAGAAAATTTTTTAAGTTTTCAAAATACAGGAAAGATGAAATATGAGAGAAGGAGGTAGAAAATGAATATATCATGTCTATTAGAGTTAATTAAGAACAAGTGCTACATCAAAAGTGTGGTATAACTGTTCCTATGTTTTCTTCCCCCCAAAATGAATGAGTATTTTTCACTGAGCCAGAGAGGCCTGAGCTAACAATATTGTCTTGAGTTTTGTTGTAAATTACTTAAAATGCCATTAAGAAATATTAACACAAAAATAGAGAAAATGCATAGGCACGATTAAATTCAGAGAATAAAACCACTGAAATAAAGCCAGGCATGAGTTTTTTTTTTAATATTGTATCTTAAATTGAAAAAAAAATAAGATTTGTGTTTAAATTATGAAAGCTGAATCAATGCTGATAGCCAACTGAGAAAAATAAGGGACGATAACTTACTGATGATTCTATAAGGCAGGAAGGAAACTCCCATATTTTAAAAAGTGTTTGAAGTTTTTGCTTTCTGAGTGTTAAACTGTAAAATAGATGCAAAGCCAAAGCCACCTTATAGGAAGGGGAAACTTTTTTTTTAAGAAGATGTTGGGGGTAGGAGTTTATTAATTAATTAATTTATTTTTGCTGTGTTGGGTCTTCGTTTGTGTGCGAGGGCTTTCTCTAGTTGTGGCAAGCGGGGCCACTCTTCATCGCGGTGCGCGGGCCTCTCACTATCGCGGCCTCTCTTGTTGCGGAGCACAGGCTCCAGACGCGCAGGCTCAGTAGTTGTGGCTCATGGGCCTAGTTGCTCCGCGGCATGTGAGATCCTCCCAGACCAGGGCTCGAACCCGTGTCCCCTGCATTAGCAGGCAGATTCTCAACCACTGCGCCACCAGGGAAGCCTGAAGGAGAAACTTTTAAGTAGTCCTGAATGGATCATAATCACTGAAATAAAGAGAAAGAAAATTTATCAGGGAAAGAACTTGGGAGAAGCAGAACACCAGACCCTAGTTCTGCAGGATCTGTAGCTCCACTGCACAAATTTTCCCTACTTGAGAAGTATAGACCTCATATATGGGGCAGACTATCTGTATTATGTAATGGCTTTGTCTGCTGTCTTGACTGACTTCTATTAAAAATGCAGTTAACCCTTGAACAGTGTGGGGGTTAAGGGCACTGACCCTCCACAAAGTTGAAAATCTGTGTATAATTTATAGTTGGCCCTTTGACTACATAGTTCCTCTGCATTTGAGGTTCTGCATCCTAAACTCAACCAACCACAGATTGTGTAATAATGTAGTATTCAATGGTGAAAAAAAAAATCTGCTTATACGTGGACCCCTGCAGTTTAAACCTGTCTTGTTCAAGGGTCAACTGTGTAATTCGCCAAATTTCTTTTTTAGCTAACAAAACCAAGTCTCCCATGATCTGATCAGCATCAGTGCACATACAAGAACAACTGCTGACATTTTTCTTTCCAGTCTAATGACTTTTCTTTCCCAAGCTTTACTGAGATATAACTGACATATGACATTGTGTAAGTTTAACATACACAACTTGATGGTTTGACACACATGCATGTTGCAAAATTATTACCACATTAAGGTTAGTTAACACTTCCATCACTTCACATAACTATCATTTGTTTGATAGCAAATATCTAAGATCTATTTTCTTAGCAACTTTCAAATATATAATACAGCATTGTTAACTATCTTGACCATAAAAAAAAAAGGGGGAAGCATACAAACTTGTGAAAAAATCAAACTAGTTAGGATATCCATGGAGGTAAGCTGAGGTAACAGAAGATGAGGTCTTCACAAGCTATGGTGTCTTGTTTATAATTGTAATGAGGAAATGTTGATAATGTTTGACTATCACAAATCAACAAAGATGTACATCTCATAATTGATGTAGATTTATGTGTCCTCACATTACTTCAATTTAACTTTTATTGTGCCAAAATTATAGAGACATGTTAAGTTTTACCATTGCTCTTGCTTCCCTCCTATATACACACATAACCCAAAGGTTGACTTTTAACCACTTCTTTTGGTATATATCTCTTTATCACTAGATAACATGTTTATAACTTTAATACTCTATATTTTAGATTTCATTATCTAGGCACTTGCCACTGCTAAAGATGAAAATAAAACTCTTTTCATTAACTAAAACTCAACATATATATACAACTGCCATCCTGTTAATTATGAATGAAACCATAATATGCACAACTGAGCCATATGGTATACTTCTTTGCACAGATAAAGGAATATCTGTGAATCAGCTATACATATACATATATCCCCAAATCTCTACCCTCTTGCATCTCCCTCCCACCCTCCCTATCCCACTCTCTAGGTCGACACAAAGTACCGAGCTAATATTCCTAGGCTATGCTGCTGCTTCCCACTAGCTATCTATTTTACATTTGGTAGTGTATATATTGTCAATGCTACTCTCACTTCACCCCAGCTTCCCCTGTGTGTTCAAGTCCATTCTCTATGTCTGCATCTTTATTCCTGCCCTGACACTAGGTTCAACAGTACCGTTTTTTTGGATTCCATATGTATGCGTTAGCATATGGTATTTGTTTTTCTCTTTCTGACTTACTTCACTCTGTATGACAGGCTCTAGGTCCATCCACTTCACTACAAATAACTTAATTTCATTTCTTTTTATGGCTGAGTAATATTCCATTGTATATATGTGCCACATTTTCTTATCCATTCATCTGTTGATAGACACTTAGGTTGCTTCCATGTTCCAGCTATTGTAAATAGTGCTGCAAAGAACATTGTGGTACATGTCTCTTTAACTGTTAAATCATACAAGAGTAATAATTTTATTAATTGAAATCATACTAGAGCAATAATTTTATCTAGTCAACACAAATATAAAATTTATGTATTTTTGATACAATATATTTTTGACAAAAACTTGATAGATTAATTGATGAGACTTTTCCATCAAATGTTATAAATTTAAGCACTACTAAATTATACATCTGTCACTCTTTGTGACCTATGAAATTATCTGAAAAAAATTTTAACTGATTTTAAAACAGCAAAACCCAAAAGTTCTTATTCTTCATAAGTAAAAACTTACGTATTTGTAGGAGAATTTTTCTCCTTCTCAAGACAATTATCCGTTCTTAGTCTCTGATACAGTAGTTCTCTTTCTCATTTCCTTTTTCAGAGTTTTTCCAAAGACTCTTCTAAAATATACATATATATATATTTTTCCCCCTTGTTTTGTTATTGAGCCTAATAGTTTTCCCCATTTAAAAAAATGTTTTTGGTATTACTTTTTCAACATTTTGCTTCTGCAGCATCAACTCAACATATAGTATTTAATGCAAGCATAATCTTATTAATGGTGATAGGAAGGTTACTTGCATAATTATTTTTCAGTCTTCAAGCCAAGAGTTATAGGTACAATTTGTAAGTTAATTTAGTTAAATAACTTGGTTACATTCTTGTTCACTTACAGTGGGTTTGACTGTTTTAAGATAATTTTGTTGGTTCTATAATGAAATTATAAAAATTAATAGTTCTTCCTAGCTGTCCAATCATAATAGCTGTAGAAAGTAGAGTCCTCTATATATTGCTTTATTCCTACTGTTTTTATGGTTATTTTTATGGTTACTTACATTTTATTCTATTTTGTCTGACATTACATTTGCTACATTAGCCTTGTTTTGTATCTAGCTACTTAACTGATTTTCATCTATTTTCAATTTCTATATTTTTCAGATTTTAAAGCTATTAATAGCAGTCTTCAATGTGCCATGTTTAAAAATAGAGTTAAGATGAGTATATATATTTATTCCACCAAACAGCTGAAATAAGTTTATAATCATTTATTGAAGTAAATACATAAAGAAACTGCATATATCATAACTGTAAACTTGATGAATTGTCACTAACCAAACACTCGTGCAACCAGCACTCAGGTTAAGACATCAGATATTATCAGCTATAGAAACGTAACTCACTCACGTTCCTTCTAGTTAAGACCAGCCCTTCCTTAAGGGCAACCACTACCTTAACTTGTAATAGCATAGATTTCTCTTGCCATATTTAGTATTTTTAATCAATGGAATCGTACAGTGTATACTCTTATCTTGGCTTCTGTTAATAAATATGAACTTTGTGAGATGCATCCATGTTATGGACTGTGTGTATATCCCCAAAGTCATATGTTGAAACCTTAAATCACTATGTGACTGTATTTGGAATTAGGTCCTTTAGGAGGAGATAATTAAGGTTAATCAGATCATGAAGGTAGGGCTCTTATCTGATAGGATTACTGTTCTTATAAAAAGAGAAACCATTGTGCTTGCTCTGTCTCTGAGACCTAAGGACACAGCAAGAAGGCAGCCCTCTGTAAGTGAAGTAGCGCTCTATGACTAGAAACTGAACCCTGCCAAGAACTTTGGTCATGGACTTGCCAGGCACCAGAATTATAAGTAATTTTTGTTGTTTAAGAAATGACACTGTCTGAGGTGTTTTGTTTGTTTGTTTTTTAATGGCAGCCTGAGCAGATGAAAACAATGCACATTTTTATGTAGATTTAAATATTGTTATTCCTGTAGATTATTCCACTGTGAATATGCCACAGCTTATCCATTCTGTTGTTGAAGAACATATCCATAGTTTCCAGATTTTGGTAATTATGAAGCCTGATTCCGTGAACTTTCTTGTACATATGTATTAGTGAAATACTACTCCATTGTCTCATAGCATTTACTTACCCAGTGTAAAATAAATTTGATTGTGGCTCCAATTAGGCAATTACTGACACTGATGCATAGAAAGCATCTATAAGCTCCCAAGAAACTTTTTTTCTTTTTGTTTTTTTGCGGCACGTGGGCCTCTCACTGTTGTGGCCTCTCCCGTTGCGGAGCACAGGCTCTGGACGCACAGGCTCAGCAGCCATGGCTCACGGGCCCAGCCGCTCTGCGGCATGTGGGATCTTCCCGGACCGGGGCACGAACCCATGTCCCCTGCATCGGCAGGCGGACTCTCAACCACTGTGCCACCAGGGAAGCCCCCAAGAAACTTTTGAAGGAAATGAAGTGCAATCCATAATTGCCACACTGAAAATTCTAATCCTGTTGTGTCAATTTCATATTTCACTGAGATAGGTTACTTCAAGACTTATTTTTCGATATGGTCAGGATTTTTATTTGTATTGTTTTAAATAAAATTAAGGAGTTTGTAGTTTTTACCATCATGTTTGCATTCCTAAAAAGGCTGTTATTTAATATTTACAATATTATGAAGTTTACATACAAAGGCTACTATTGTATACTTTGAGTTCCTTTTTCTTACATTTTTAGATGCATTCATACTGATACACATTTCATTTTATTTTGATTTTGATAGTTTTGAATGTATCTAACAATTATGCCTCTTTTCTACCCTTAATAACTATTAGGTTTTTTCAGTTTCTTGTTATTACAAAAAATCCCGTTAGAAATAAGGGAGGATTAGGATGTGAATAGGATAAACTATTATCCTATCCCAAGCAGTTTTCCAGAGCAGTTGGCCCTAAAATTGTCACTGGATGAACTTTGATTACCCTCCAATCTTGCCAACTGTTAATATATATTGAAATTTGCATACCTATAAGAAATTAAATATTTAACCTGGTGTTTTTAGTTTGCATTTTCCTGACTTGCTAATAACTTTGGTAAATTTTTTCTTTTTGAATACTCCTGTTTCCAAAGCCTTTCATGAATTTAGCCTTTTTTTTTCTAATGTAATATTTGTCATCTTAATGTTTTGTTGGAGTTCTCTGTATTTTCTGGACACTAATTTTTTGCTAGTTAAATATGTAGGAAAATCATCCCAATATTTAGCTTATGTTTTTTCCCTCTTTTTAAAATTTTAAATGAACATACATAAATCTATTATCTTTTCTTCAGTCTCAAATATAATTCCTTATATTCTCTTCCAACAATTAAAGGACTAATTTCATCTTTCAACTTTTTATCTACTTGAAATACATAAATGCACATGCTTCTGTTTTGCCTATTTTGATCTATGTATCTTAGATATATATCATAGCATATTAATTGTCATAGCTTTGAATATGTCATTACATCTGGACAGGTAGATTTACTCTCCGCATATTCTGTAAGACTAAGAAAAAGTTGAAACTTATATTGAAATTTAATTGAATCTATAGATATTTTACTAATAGATAATATTTTATGGTGTTGACTTTTTAATCCAAAAACATTATTTTTATATTCTATTTATTTGTATAGTTTTGGAATATTTTCATTCTTTTATGATTTCTCCATGAAAAGTTTATATAATTCTTGCTAACTTTCTGTACATTTTCTTCATTTTTTTTATTTTCTGGCTTAATATATTAATGCTGATAAGTTGTCAATTTCTCCTTATATTTCTATAAATTTTTCATTGTATTTCAGGTTCTAATGACATACTATTTTGAAATGGTCAAAAAAATTTTTAACATCTTTATTGGAGTATAATGGCTTCACAATGGTGTGCTAGTTTCTGCTTTATAAAAAATTGAATCAGCCATACATACACATATATCCCCATATCTCCTCCCTCTTGTGACACCCTCCCACACTCCCTATCCCACCAATCTAGGTGGTCACAGAGCACTGAGCTGATCTCCCTGTGCTATGCGGCTGCTTCCCAGTAGCTATCTATTTTACATTTGGTAGTGTATATATGTGCATGCCACTCTCTCACTTCGTCCCAGCTTACCCTTCCCAATCCCCATGTCCACAAGTCCATTCTCTACATCTGCATCTTTATTCCTGTTCTGCCCCTATGTTCTTCATAACCAATTTTTTTTTTTTTTTTAGATTCCATATATATGTGTTGAGCATATGGTATTTGTCCTTCTCTTTCTGACTTCACTCTGTAGGACAGACTCTAGGTCCATCCACCTCAATACAAAGAATCAATTTCGTTTCTTTTTATGGCTAATATTCCATTGTATATATGTGCCACATCTTCTTTATTCATTCATTGTCGATGGACACTTAGGTTGCTTCCATGTCCTGGCTATTGTAAACAGTGCTGCAGTGAACACTGTGGTACATGACTCTTTTTGAATTATGATTTTCTCAGAGTATATACCCAGTAGTGAGATTACTGGGTCATATGGTAGTTCTATTTTTAGTTTTTTAAGGAACCTCCATACTGTTCTCCATAGTGGCTGTATCAATTGACATTCCCACCAAAAGTGCAGGAAGATTCCCTTTGCTCCACACCCTTTCCAGCATTTATTTTCTGTAGATTTTTTTTTTCTTTTTTTCAGTAGGCAGGCCTCTCACTGTTGTGGCCTCTCTCGCTGCAGAGCACAGGCTCCAGACGCGCAGGCTCAGCGGCCATGGCTCACGGGCCCAGCCGCTCCGTGGCATGTGGGATCTTCCCGGACCGGGGAACGAGTCCATGTCCCCTGCATCGGCAGGCGGACTCTCAACCACTGCGCCACCAAGGAAGCCCTGTTTGTAGATTTTTTGATGATGGCCATTCTGACTGGTGTGAGGTGATACCTCACTGTAGTTTTGATTTGCATTTCTCTAATGATTAGTGATGTTGAGCATCCTTTCCTGTGTTTGTTGGCAATCTGTATATTTTCTTTGGAGAAATTTTGGTTTGGGTTGTTTGGTTTTTTGCTATTGAACTGCATGAGCTGATTGTAAATATTGGAGATAAATCCTTTGTCAGTTGCTTCTTTTGCAAATATTTTCTCCCATCCTGAGGGTTGTCTTTTCATCTTATTTATGGTTTCCTTTGTTGTGCAAAAGCTTTTAAGTTTCATTAGGTCCCATTTGTTTATGTTTGTTTTTATTTCCATTTCTCTAGGAGGTGGGTCAAAAAGGATCTTGCTGTGATTTATGTCATAGAGTGTTCTGCCTGTGTTTTCCTCTAAGAGTTTTATAGTGTCTGGCATTACATTTATGTTTTTAATCGATTTTGAGTTTATTTTTGTGTATGTTAGTAGGGAGTGTTCTAGTTTCATTCTTTTACATGTAGCTGTCCATTTTCTCCAAAACCGCTTATTGAAGATGCTGTCTTTTCTCCATTATATATTCTTGCTTCCTTTATCATACATGCATGGGTTTACCTCTGGGCTTCCTATCCTGTTCCATTGATCTATATTTCTATTTTTGTGACAGTATCATACTCTCTTCTTTACTGTAGCTTTGTAGTATAGTCTGAAGTCAGGGAGCCTGATTCCTCTAGCTCCGTTTTTCTTTCTCATGATTGCTTTGGCTATTCAGGGTCTTTTGTGTTTCCATACAAATGGTGAATTTTTTTTGTTCTAGTTCTGTCAAAAATGCCATTGGTAGTTAAATAGGTATTGCACTGAATCTGTAGATTGCTTTGGGTAGTATAGTCATTTTCACAGTGTTGATTCTTCCAATCCAAGAACATGGTATATCTTTCCATCTGTTTGTATCATTTTTAATTTCCTTCACTGTCTTACAGTTTTCTGCATACAGGTCATTTGTCTCTTTAGGTAGGTTTATTCCTAGGTATTTTATTCTATTTGTTGCAGTTGTAAATGGGAGTGTTTCCTTAATTTCTCTTTCAGATTTTTCATCACTAGTGTATTAGAATGCAAGAGATTTCTGTGCATTAATTTTGTATCCTGCTACTTTACCAAATTCATTGATTAGCTCTAGTAGGTTGTTGGTAGCAACTTTAGGATTCTCTTTGTATAGTATCATGTCCTCTGCAAACACTGACAGCTTTACTTCTTTTCTGATTTGGATTCCTTTTATTATTTTTCTTCTCTGATTGCTGTGGCTAAAAATTCCAAAACTGTGTTAAGTAATAGTGGTGAGAGTGGGCAACCTTGTCTTGTTCCTGATCTTAGAGGAAATGGTTTGTTTTTCACCATTTAGAACGATGTTGGCTGTGGGGTTGTCATATATGGCCTCTGTTCTGTTGAGGTAAGTTCCCTCTATGCCTACTTTCTGTAAGGTTTTATTCAAAAATGGGTGTTGAATTTTATTGAAAGTTTTTCTGCATATATTCAGATAATCATATGGTTTTGCTCTTTCAATTTATTAATATGGTGTATCACATTGATTTATGGATATTGAAGAATCCTTGCATTCCTGGGATAAATGCCACTTGATTATGGTGTATGATCCTATTAATGTGCTGTTGGATTCTGTTTGCTACTATTTTGTTGAGGATTTTTGCTTCTATGTTCATTAGTGATTTTGGCCTGTAGTTTTCTTTCTTTGTGATATCTTTTTCTGTATTTGGTATCAGGGTGATGGTGGCCTTGTAGAATGAGTTTGGGAGTGTTCCTCTCTCTGCTATATTTTAGAAGAGTTTGAGAAGGAGGGGTTATAGCTGTTCTCTAAATGTTTGATAGAATTCGCCTGTGAAGCCATCTGGTCCTGGGCTTTTGTTTGTTGTGAGATTTTTAATCACAGTTTCAATTTCAGTGCTTGTGACTGGCCTGTTTATATTTTCTATTTCTTCCTGCTTCAGTTGTGGAAGGTTGTGCTTTTCTAAGAATTTGTCCATTTCTTCTAGGTTGTCTATTTTATTGGCATATAGTTTCTTGTAGTAATCTCTCATGATCCTTTGCATTTCTGCAGTGTCACTTGTTACTACTCCTTTTTCATTTCTAATTCTATTGATTTGAGTCTTCTTCCTTTTTTACTTGATTAGTCTGGCAAATGGTTTATCAATTTTGTTTATCTTCTCAAAGAACTAGCTTTTAGTTTTATTGGTCTTTACTATTGTTTCCTTCACTTCTTTTTATTTCTGATCTGTCTTTATGATTTCTTTCCTTCTGCTAACTTTGTTTTTTTTTTGTTCTTATTTCTCTGATTGCTTGAGGTGTAAGGTTAGGTTGTTTATTTAGGATGTCTCTTGTTTCTTGAGGTAGGATTGTATTGATACACACTTCCCTCTTAAAACTGCTTTTGCTGCATCCCATAGGTTTTGGGTCATTGTCATTTGTTTGTAGGTATTCTTTGATTTCCTCTTGGATTTCTTCAGTGATCTCTTGGTTATTAAGTAATGTATTGTTTAGCTAGCCTCCATGTGTTTGTATTTTTTACAGATTTTTTCCTGTAATTGATATGTAGTCTCATAGCATTGTGGTCAGAAAAGATACCTGGTACGATTTCAGTTTTCTTAAATTTATCAAGGCTTGATTTGTGACCCAAGATATGATCTATCCTGGGAATATTCCATGAGCACTTGAGAAGAGTGTATTCTGTTGTTTTTGGATGGAATATCCTATAAATATCAATTAAGTCCATCTTGTTTAATGTATCATTTAAAGCTTGTGTTTCCTTATTTATTTTCATTTTGAATGATCTGTCCATTTGTGAAAGTGGGGTGTGAAAGTCCCCTACTATGATTTTGTTACTGTCAATTTCCCCTTTTATGGCTATTAGCATTTGCCTTATGTATTGATATGCTCCTATGTTGAGTGCATAAATATTTACAATTGTTATATCTTCTTGTTGGATTGATCCCTTGATCATTATGTAGTGTCCTTCTTTGTCTCTTGTAATAGTCCTTATTTTAAACTCTATTTATTCTGATATGAGAATTGCTACACCAGCTTTCTTTTGATTTCCATTTTCATGGAATATCTTTTACCATCCTATACTTTGAGTCTGTATGTGTCCCTACGTCTGAAGTTGGTCTCTTGTAGGCAGCATATATATGGGTCTTATTTTTGTTTCCATTCAGCCAGTCTATGTCTTTTGGTTGGAGTATTTAATCCATTTTCATTTAAGGTAATTTTTGATACGTATGTTCATATTCCCATTTTCTTAATTGTTTTGGGTTTGTAATTGTAGGTCTTTTCCTTCTCTTGTGTTTCCTGTCTAGAGAATTTCCTTTAGCGTTTGTTGTAAAGCTGGTTTGGTGCTGAATTCTCTTAGCTTATGCTTGTCTATAAAGGTTTTAATTTCTCTTTCGAATCTGAATGAAATCCTTGCTGTGTAGGGTAATCTTGGTTGTAGGTTTTTCCCTTTCATCCCTTTAAATATGTCCTGCCACTCCCTTCTGGCTTGCAGAGTTTCTGGTGAAAGATCAGCTGTTAACCTTATGGGGATTCCCTTGTATGTTATTTGTTGCTTTTCCCTTGCTGCTTTTAATATTTTTTCTTTGTATTTAATTTTGATAGTTTAATTAATATGTGTCTTGGCATGTTTCTCCTTGGATTTATCCTGTATGGGACTCTCTGCCCTTCCTGGCCATCATTAACTATTTCCTTTCCCATATTAGGGAAGTTTTCAACTGTTATCTCTTCAAATATTTTCTCAGTCCCTTTTTTTTCTCTTCTTCTTCTTGGACTCTCTGTAATTTGAACTTGGTGCCTTTATTTTTGTCCCAGAATCTGAGACTGTGCTCAGTTCTTTTCATTCTTTTTTCTTTATTCTGTTCTGCAGTAGTTATTTCCTCTATTTTATCTTGCAGCTCACTTAGCCGTTCTTCTGCCTCAGTTGGTCTGCTATTGATTCCTTCTACAGAATTTTTAATTTCATTTATTGTGTTGTTCATCACTGTTTGTTTGCTCTTTAGTTCTTCTAGGTCCTTGTTATACGTTTCTTGTATTTTCTCCTTTCTATTTCCAAGATTTTGAATCATCTTTACTATCATTACTCTGAATTCTTTTTTAGGTAGACTGCCTATTTCCCCTTCCTTTGTTTGGTCTGGTGAGTTTTTACCTTGCTCCTTCATCTGCTATGTGTTTCTCTGTCTTCTCATTTCGCTTAACTTAGTGTGTTTTGGGTCTCCTTTTCGCAGGCTGCAGGTTTGTCATTTTGGTATCTGCTTCCAGTGGCTAAGGTTGGTTCCATGGGTTGTGTAGGCTTCCTGGTGGAGGGGACTGGTGCCTGTGTTTTGGTGGATGATGCTGGATATCTTGTCTTTCTGGTTAGCAGGACCACGTCCGTTGTTGGTTTGGGGTGTCTGTGACCTTATTATGATCTTAGGCAGCCTCTCTGCTAATGGGTGGGGTTGAGTTCCTGTTTTGTTAGTTGATTGGCATAGGATGTACAGCACTGTAGCTTGCTGGTCATTGAGTGGAGCTGGGTCTTAGTGTTGAGATGGAGATCTTTGGGAAAGCCTTTGGCATTTGATATTACATGGAGCTGGGAGGTCTCTGGTGGACCAATGTCCTGAACTCGGCTCTTTCACCTCAGAGGCACAGGCCTGACACCTGGCCGGAGCATCAGTGCCCTGTCAGCCACACGGCTCAGAAGAAAATGGAGAAAAAAAGAATGAAAGAAAAAATAATATAAACTAAAATAAAGTGATTAAAAAATAAGTGTTAAAAATTAAAAAATTAAAAGGTAATAAAAGAGAGCAACCAAACCGAAAAACAAATCCAGCAGTGATATCAAGCACTAAAAACTATAGTAAAAAAAAGAAAGAAAGAAAGAAAGAAAAAACAGACAGAACCCTAGGACAAATGGTAAAAGCAAAGCTATACAGATAAAATCTTACACAGGAGCATACACATACACACTCAAAAAAACTGAAAAAGGAATAAAGTATATATATTGTTGCTTCCAAAGTCCACCATCTCAATTTTGTGATGTCATTGTCTATTCAGGTATTCCACAGATGCAGGGTACATCAAGTTGATTGTGGAGATTTAATCCACTGCTCCTGAGGCTGCATGGAGAAATTTCCCTTCTCTTCTTTGTTCACACAGCTCCTGGGGTTCAGCTTTGGATTTGGCCCCACCTCTGCATGTAGGTCGCCTGAGGGTGTCCGTTCTTCGCTCAGACAGGACGGATTAAAGGAGCAGCTTATTAGGGGGCTCTGGCTCACTCAGGCAGGGGGGAGGGAGGGATATGGAATGTGGGGTGAGACTGCAGTGGCAGAGGCTGTTGTGATGTTGCAACAGTCTGACGTGTGCCGTGTGTCCTCCCAGGGAAGTTGTCCCTGGATCATGGGACCCTGGCAGTGGCGGGCTGCACAGGCTCCCCTGAGGGGAGGTGTGGGTAGTGACCTATGCTTGCAGACAGGCTTCTTGGTGGCTGCAGCAGCAGCCTTAGTGTTTCATGCCCGTCTCTGGTGTCTGCACTGATAGCTGCAGCTCACGCCCATCTCTGGAGCTTGTTTAGGTGGTGCTCTGAATCCCCTCTCCTCGTGCACCCTGAAACAATGGTCTCTTTCCTCTTAGACAGGTCCAGACTTTTTCCAGAACGCCTTCCTGGCTAGCTGTGGCTCACTAGCCCCCTTCAGGCTGTGTTCACGCAGCCAACCCCAGTCCTCTCCCTGGGATCTGACCTCCGGAGCCCAAGTCTCAGCTCCCAGCCCCCACCTGGCTTGGTGTGTGAGTGCTTTGCCCTTTGCACCCCTCTTGCTGCATTCTCCTCCGTGGCTCCGAAGCTTCCCCGTCTCTGCCAGTGAAGGGGCTTCCTAATGTGTGGAAACTTTTCCTCCTTCACAGCTCCCTCCCAGTGGTGCAGATCCCATCCCTATCCTTTTGTCTCCGTTTTTCCTTTTTTCTTTTGCCCTACCCAGGTATGTGGGGAGTTTCTCGCCTTTTGGGAAGTCTGAGGTCTTCTGCCAGTGTTTAATAGGTGTTCTGTAGGAGTTGTTCCACCTGTAGATGTATTTCTTATGTATTTGTGGGGAGGAAGGTGATCTTCACGTCTTACTCTTCCGCCATCTTGAAGGTGTCAGAAATGGTCAAATCTTTTGATTTCACAGAAACTTTTTTATTACATGGTAATCATCTTTTTCAAAGTTTTGTTTTTGTTTTTGCCTTAAAACATATTTGACTGATAGTAATATAATTGTATCTAATTTGTATTAGTTGCTTTTGGGGATGGTATGTCTTTATACATCATTTACCTTTTAATTGTTACAGGATTTTTATGTTTAGGTGTATTTCTTATATATATAATTTTTATAGTTAAATTTAGAGCTTATATCTCTTACAGTTTCATCTGTTATGTTTTAGATTTAGCTCATGTTCAAAAAGCAAAATTCAAGTGAGTAAATTTGAAGAGCTAATTTGCTTTATTAGGCAATTCATGAATCCAGCAGTATCCCATCTAGCAACTAGAAGGGTGCTATGATAGGCTTTACTAAATAAAATACTTTTATAGCAAGGAGGTGGGGCAAGAAGGTATTAGCAAAAGAAAATAAAGGGTTATTTTGTGTCAGGACAACTTCTTCTGATGGAGAAAGGAACTGGCATGGATTTTATCAGGCAGATTACCTTATTAGTCCAACTCAGGAAATTTCAGCTTGTTTAAAGGTCACATTCCTGATCAGTGACGTGAATCAGAGAGAGACAAATAATATATCACTTATATGTGGAATCTAAAAACGGGTACAAATGATCCTATTTACAAAACAGAAATAGAGTCACAGATGTACAAAACAAACTTATGGTTAGCAAGGGGGAAAGTGGGGCGTGGGATAAATTGGGACATTGGGACTGACATATACACACTATTATATACATAAAATAGATAACTAATAAGAACTTACGCTATAGCACAGGGAACTCTACTCAATACTCTGTAGTGACCTATATGGGAATAGAATCTAAAAAAGAGTGGATATATGTATATGTATAACTGATTCATTGTGCTGTACAGCAGAAACTAACACAACATTGTAAATCAACTATACTCCAATAAGAGTTACTTAAAAAAAAAACAAAGATCACATTCCTGAGAGGGGCTGAAAACTGCAGTTAAGTTTGTGTTTGCTGCTGTGGTGGCCAATTTGGATCTGTTATTTCTTTCTTTAACACTCTCATCAAGCAAAATTATCTAATATATTAACCAGCTTTTTAAAAACTTTATTTTATAGAACAGTTTTAGGTTTACCAGAAAACAAAGGGAACATACAGAGATTTCCCATATACTCTCTACCTCGTCATTGGCAGAGACACTCCAGTTATCAAAATCACTCACCAGAATGACATATTTTTCACCAAGGATGAACTGATATTAACACACCACAATCACCCTAAGTCCGTAGTTTACCTAAAAGTGTACTGTTGCAGTACATTCAATGAGTTTGGACAAAAGTACAATGGCATATATCCATCATAATATATCATATAGAGGATTTTTACTACTCTAATCTGCTTTGCCAAATCATTTATTCCTCTTCCCCCATCCCTGGTAACCACTGGTCATTTTATAGTTTTGCCTTTTCCAGAATGTTATGTAGTTGAAATCATATAATATGTAACCTTTTAAGATTTGTTTCTTTCACTTATTAATAAGCATTTACGGTTCCTCCATGTCTTTTCACGGCTCGATAGCCCCTTACTTTTTAGCACTGAATAAGATTCCACTGTATGGATATACTGCAGTTTATCCATACACCTAGACAAGCACATCTTGGCTGCTTCATAGTTTTGGCAATTATCAAAAAAGCTGTTTATAAACATCTTTGTGCAGGCATGGACATAACTCCTTTGTGTAAATACCAAAGGGAACCACTGCTATATCATATGGTAAGTGTATGTTTACTTACACTTTTTTTGTGGTTTTGTTGGAAACCACCAAACTGTTTAGCAAAGTGGCTGTACCATTTTGCATTGTCATCAGCATTGAATGTTCCAGTTATTTCACATCCTCACCAGCCTTGGTGTTGCCATTGTTCCAGATTTTGGCCATTCTAATTGTTATATAATGGTGTCTCATTGTTGTCTTCATTTATATTTCCAGATGCCATAGGTACAGCATATTTTCCTATTTTATTTGACAAGTGTATATATTCGTGGGTGAATAGTTTGTTGGGTCTTTGGCCCATTTTTTAATCAGGTTGCTTTCTTATTATTGAGAGTTTTAAGAGTTCTTTGTATATTTTGGATAATAGTTCTTTATCAGATATGTCTTTGCAAATATTTTCTCCCATTCTGTGTCTTCTCAGAAGAAGCCTTTAATTATAATGAAGTCGAGCTTATCAGTAGTTCCTCCATGGATTATGTCTTTGGTGGTATATCTAAAATGCTGTCCTCATACTCAGTCATATAATTTTCTCTTATGTTATCATCTAGAAATCTATAGTTTCACGTTTTAAATTTAAGTTTGTGTTCTATTATGGGTTAATTTTTGAAAGGTGGAAGGTCTATGTCTAAATTCTTCTTCATTTCTTCTCACATGTGGATATTCAGTTGTTCCATTTGTTGAAGAGACTATCTTTTCTGCTATGGATTGCCTTTACTCACTTGTCAAAGATCACCTGACTATATTCATGTGAGTCTATTTGGGGGCTATCTATTCTATTTATTGATCTGTTTGTCTATTCATTTGTCAATACTCTACAGTGTTGATTAACTTTTTACTAAGTCTTAACATCGAGTAGTGTCATTCTTCCAATTTTGTTCTATTCCTTCAATATTGTGTTAGCTATTCTGGGTCTTTTGCCTCTCCATATAAACTTTAGAAACAGTTTGTTGATGTCCATGTAGTAACACACAGTAATTTTGATTGGGATTGCAATGATCTATACATCAGTTTGGAAAGAATTGACATCTTGATAATATTGGGTCTTCGTTTTCATAAACATAGAATATCTTTCCATCAATTTGTTCTTTGATTTCATTCATCATAGTTTTACAGTTTCCTTCATATAGAACTTGTACATATTTTGTTAGTTTTATCCCTAAGTATGTTATTTTTGGTTGTTGATGTAAAAAGATTTGTTTGTTTGCAGTTTCAAATTCTACTTGTTCACTGTTTGTTTATAGGAAAGCAATTGACTTTTGTATATTAAGCTTCTACTCTGCAACCTTGTTATAGTCATTCATTAATTCTGAGAGTTTCTTTGTCAAATCTTTCATGCTTTTTATATAGACAATCAAGTCACCTACAAACAAGAGAGTTTTATGTCTTCCTTCTCAATCTATGTACCTTTTTGTTCTTCTTTGCTTGCCATATTTTATTGTAAAGGACTTCCAGTATGATGTTGAAAAGGAGTGATGAGAGAAGGGATCCTTGTCTTGTAACTGATTAGTGGATAAGCTTTGGGTTTCTCACCATTAAGTAATGTTAGCTGTAGGTTTTTTGAGGACAGTCTTTATCAAGTTGTGAATGTTCCATGCTATTTTTATTTCTCTGATAGTTTTTATTATGAATTTTATTTGGTTTTTGTCAAATGGTTTTTCTACATTTACTAATTTAATCATGAGATTTTTCTATTATGTTGTGTGATGGATTACATTAATTTATTTTCAAATGTTGAACAAGCCTTGCATACCTGGGATAAATCCCAGTTGGTTTTGGTGTATAATACTTTTTATCTTTTTTTAGATTTGATCTGCTAATATTTTGTTACCATCTATGTTCATGAGAGATAATGGTCTATAGTTAGCTTTTCTGTAATATTTCTGTGTGTGTGTGTTTTTTTTTGTATTGGAATAATCCTGGCCTCATTGAATGAAATAGGAAGTATTCTACCTGCTTCTATCTTCTGAAAGAGATTGTAGAGAATTTGTATAATTTCTTCCTTAAAATTTTGTTAGAATTCACCAGTGAACCCATCTGGGCTTGGTGCTTTCTGTTTTGGAAAGTTGTTTTTGATTCAATTTCTTCAGTAGATAGTAGACTGCAGTTCAGATTGCCTATTCTGTGAGTTTTAGCAGATTGTGCTTTTCAAGGACTTGGTCCATCTCATTTAGGTTATCAAATTAGTGAGCATAGAGTTGTTCATAGATTATCATTTTATTCATAATGGTACCTATAATCATTTCCCCTTTTCTTGTTTCTCATTTTAGTACAATAATATGAGTCTTTTATTTTTTAGTTATTCTGTCTATAGGGTTATTCATTTTACTTATCTCTTTAAATAACAAGCATTTGTTTCATTGATATTTCTCTTTTGAGTCTCCATTTTCAATTTTATTGCTTTCTGTTCTATTATGAATTTTCTTGTGCTTACTTTGGATTTAATTTATTTTTCTCTTTCTAGTTCTAAGGTGGAAATTTTGATTACTTATGTTGTATCTTCTTTTCTGATATATGCATTCAGTGCTATAAATTTCCCTGTAAGCACTGTTTTTGCTGAATTCTATAAATTTTGATAAATTGTATATTTATTTTCTTTTAGTTCAATATATTTTAAAATTTCTCTTGAGATTTCTTCTTTGACACATGTTATTTAGAAGTGTGTTGTTTACTCTCCATATATTTGGGGATTTTCCAGTTATCTTTCGGTTATTGCTTTCTACTTTAATTCCATGGTTGTCTGAGAGCAGGCAATGTGTTATTTCTATTCTTTCACATGTGTTAAGGTGTGTTTTATGGCGCAGCCAGTGTATTATTTCTATTCATCCAAATGTGTTAAGGTGTGTCTATGTTGATTTATGCTGCATGTGACTTGAGGAATGTGTATTCTACAGGAGGAAGCAGTCTATAGATATTCATTATATCTAGTTGATCGATGGTGGTGCTGTTCAACAATATCCTTACTGATTTTCTGCCTGCTGGATCTGACCATTTATGAGAGAGGGCTTTTAAATTCTCCAACTACTAGAGTTGATTTACCTATTTCTCCTTGTAATTCTATCAGTTTTTGCCTCACATAGTTTTTTGCTGTTCTTATGCGCATACACATTAAGAGTAGCCATTTCTTGGAGAATTGACTCCTTTTTCATTATGTAATGCCCCTCTTTGCCTCTGAAAATTATATATCTACTACTGCTTTTTTTTTAATTAATAGAGTATATTTTCTCCATTCTTTTACTTTAATCTTTTACTGTTGTTATATTTAAAGTGAGTTTCTTTTAGACAACGTATAGTGGGTCATTTTTTGATGTACTCTGACAATCTTAGTCTTTAAATTGGTGCACTTAGACAATTGACATTCAAGTAATATTGAGATAGTTGGAGTAATATTTACCCTATTTGTTATTGGGTTGTTTTTTTTTGTTAACACTTGTTACTTGTTTCTATTTTTGTCTTCCACTATTTTTCCATATTTTGTTATTTTAAAATTAGTATTATATATGATTCCATTTTCTCTCCTTTCTTAGCATACCAATTATACTTCTTTATATACTTTTCTTAGTGGTTGCCCTAAGTTTGCAATATACATTTATAACTAAACCAAGTCCACTTCAAAATAGCACTGTACCCTCAAAGGTAGTGTGAGCAAGTTATAATAATGAACTTTCCTAATTCCTTCCTTTTTTCCCTTGTGTCATTGCTCTTATTCATTTATCTTATTCATAAGTATACATAAATATATATATAATATATACATAAGCATACATAATCATATGCATTATTTCTATTATTGAACAAGCTATTATCTGTGAGATCAATTAAGAATAAGAAAAATTAAAGTTTTAAAAATTTTTTACATATTCCTTCTTCAATATTCTTCTTTCTTTATGTACATCCAAATTTTTAACCTCTAATATAGTCCTTCTCTTTAAAGAATTTTTTTTTTTTTTTTTCAGTACATGGGCCTCTCACTGTTGTGGCCTCTCCCACTGCAGAGCACAGGCTCCGGACGCACAGGCTCAGCAGCCATGGCTCACGCGCCCAGCCGCTCTGCAGCATGTGGGATCCTCCCAGACCAGGGCACAAACCCATGTCCCCTGCATCGGCAGCCGAACTCTCAACCACTGTGCCACCAGGGAAGCCCTAAAGAATATTTTTTTTAACATCCCTTGCAAGGCAGGTCAACTAGCAACACAGCCCCTCAATTTTTGTTTGAGAAAGTATTTATTCTCCTTCACTTTTGAAGGATAATTTCACAGGGTACAGAATTCTACATTATGGTCTTTAAATATTGTTGTTACTCATGTCTTTCCTAAGCCATCTTTTTCTTCTTGAGTCCATTTTCTTGCCAAATACAATCCACGTGAATAGCATTACTTGCCACCCATTTCTTTATGAATCCTAAGTCTTTCCATAATCTCACTCCTAAGCCTTCAAGCTTGTATCATCTCCAGAGTGGTCACCTGTTCATGGATGTTTCACACAAATACACAAAATAATACTTATCATCTACTTATAGCTCTGTCACCTGTGTCTACACTATTGTACTCTGACCCCATGAATAACACCAAAATCCAGTCATCTATGCCATCCTTTATAGTTACATCACTTGTGCTGTCACTGGCACTTAGTTCCTGTCACTATCACCTCTTTCTAATTACCATACCAGCCTTAATAGTGGTCTTTCTTCCCCTGTTTTGACCAATGCAAAAATTCCTGAAACAGGAGTTAAAGTGAACTTTTAAAATGCCAATCTACTGAAGTGGATATTAGAGTAGTAGAGTAGTATTAGAGTAGTAGTGATATTTTCAAAAGAAACAACAATTATTTGTGCCCTTCTTATAATACAGGTGCTAAGATGTTTTATTTTAAAAATAATTTTAGGGAGTGCTACTATAAAGAATATATAAAATGTCAATAGAACAGAAATGGGAGGGTAGGAAAATACACTACATTTAAGTTATACTTCTTTATATATTCTATTTTGAAAAAGCACCATGATTTATATTGTTTTGCATTTCAGAGCAGAGTTTGGTTAAAGGACATGGATTTTGGAACCATACTGCCTGTATTTGTTATGATTGTAACTTATGTTACCATAGAAATCACTTTAACTACTTAGAACTTAATTTCTTTATCTGCTATAAGAAATAAAAATACATAAGAAAACTAATCTCAAGGGGGTCGATGATAAAAAATGCTATCTAACTCCTAGACTCACCTTGAGTTTGAGAAAGTTTAATGGATAAATCAACACACAATGCTTAGAATAGATGTTGGCATATTGAAGTACTTAGTGTTAGATGACATTATTATTATTGCTGTTATTAAATTATTGAATTAAAGAAAATTGTATTTTATTTTTATTCTCAATTTATCCTGAATTAGTAAAAAATTAATGTGAGGGAAAGTCAGTTTATAAACATATTACCTCACACACCAATATGCTCCACCAATTTGAGCATTTAACATAAGCTTTTATAAAAAATAATAGTAAAGCATCAATTTGAATGTCGGATTTTGACCATATTATGTCATAATACCTGAAATTCTACCATTAAAAATTTTATTTTAGATTTTGAAAAGTTTTGCTTTCAACATTATATTTAAAAATGTCAGTAGTAAAATCAATACCCTAATTTAAATAACCTTTAAAAGTTTTATATGATAATAGCTTTAGTCATTTTCTAATACAATATTTTATATAAAAGATCTCCTTCCATTTCCTGTATGTAGAGGAAACTATGAAGAGGGCAAAAAACCTACAATCCACTAAGCTATTATTGTTTTGTTTGCTATATCTACAAAAGATTTTACAGTAAATGATTCATTATTATATTTTTTTCCAGAAGCAGGCTTCCTCATTAAAACAAAGACTTCAATAAACTGAAATAACATCGCTAGTGGCAGTGTTAAGTGTAAAATTTTAGTTTTTCCATGATAAAAAGAGGTGTGAGATTACATTTTTGAATTTATAATTTACTATATATTATAGGGCATGTATTGACATTTAAATTCAGAAAATTTTAAAGGTAAAACTAAAACTTTCTGGTATCCCAATGCTCAGATGTAATCTTTTGATTTTCTTAATACAAAATAATATATACACATCTTTTAAAATTCAAAGCAGAAGAGACATGCTTAGAATGAAAAGAAAACAATCTTCTTCCCTCCAACATCCTCTCCTCATATATAAGCCTGTTAAGTTTCCTGTATTCATTCTTTAAACATATTTTAGTGCTTATGTCAATATTGTAATGCTTATGTCAGTATTTTCACTTACTGATAATATTTTCTATATCAAAATAATTTACCTCATGCTTTAAGAAAACCACTTTATTATGTTGTATGAATACATCATAACCTTTTAAACCAGTGCACTATAAAATCAAGTCATCTCCATTACAAGTTTATATTTAACATTTTGATGACATATTTTCAACAAAAGGAAACTTTCCATGGTAAGAATGATATTGTAATTTTCTTATGCTTATTATTTTGAGATTATTTCATAATAGACTAAACATAATTGGATTAATTGGATTATAATTTAAAGAAACAGCAAATCATATAACCTCTGTTGTACAAGTATGAAACAATATTTTTTTAGCCTTTTCTACCCTGAGATTTATAATTTAGAAATCCGATGGATTATGAACACAAGTGTGTGAACATTTCTCACTCCATGCTTTACTAACACAATATGAATGAAAAACAAAATGGGCACCACTTTTGACAGATTCTCCACTTTTACATCTAAGTTCTTGGTCTCCTGTCACTATGAGGAGCCAAGGTCAAAGAGATCAACAGTGGTTCACCTTGGATACAAACCTGACCATCAAAATGCAAGCTGTTATACAATGCTGGACATTTGTCACAGGCTGGTGAACATGTGTCCCACATTCACATTTGTGCATGCAAAGTATATTAGAATTGGAGAAATTTAATAAATTGATATGCTGAAGAGCAAAATTATGGTAATTAGTGTAAGTGGGAGAGTTACTCATTTAGCAAAGAATTTGAGGTATCAGTGATCCAGATGATAGAGATGGGTATCAGCACACTCATTTCCAGAATTATAATTTTAATAAAATGAATTAATAAATACCTCAGCGTATTCTCAAGCAACATTTTAAGATTGTTCTTTTTTTCTGCAACTGAGGGTAAAATTGCCAAATAGAAAAAAAAAAAAAGAAGCCTCATCAGGAAATGGTTTGATTCAGTAATGCATAGTTCCCTGTGATGGGGAAAATGGTAATGCAGTCATTCTGAGTGTTGAAGTAGATGAACTGGGAAGGCAGTACTAAAATTTGTATCAGTATAATTGGTATTGACTTCAACATATGAAAGAAGTAAACTCAGAAATCAGAGCATAAGCACAGAACATTCTTGGAGCCTTTTATTTTCCAAGTATCTGTAATGTAAATAGTGTCTTTTCATTTTCTTAACTGGCAAAAGGAGCTTTTTTGCAAAACTCTTTTGCAAATAAAATTGTCTATGCTTTCACCTGAATATTAATGAACAAAAAAAAGTTTTTAAGTGGAAAAAATCAATGAATATACAGTATAAACAATGTTAAAGTTTAGAGTTGATAATTAGGAAAAATGTGGTTTTTATTTATCTTCATATAAAACAAATATTTTCAAGTATTAGTTATTGTTGTATTTTGAAATATATTACTTTTGTTTCTCAAATTTTACTAACCATTTAATATAATTGTTTCATCTTATAATACGGAATATGTGTTTTAGGAACAGCAAAGTTCTTATTAATATGTAACAGGATCAGCTAGTAGTAAGCATTGGAAAGGCAGCAGCTGCTCTCATTTTCACAAACAACTTCTTATTTAAGATTTAGTTTAAAGTGAACTAATACATATTTTTAGGAAAATGGGAAATTTGGAAGAGAGTTCAAATTACATGTTTTTTAAAATCTCATCAAATCATTGAGAACGTATTTAGTATCTTCTTGTATAAGAAATTCTCATTTAAAAGTTACTTGACTTGGAGTCCAAAGAGTTGTGTTTGTTATATAATATATTTTACAGGCTGACGGTATTTTGCCATCAGGGTGAACATCCCTAATTCTAAATATCCTGATACTAAGTTTTAAGAAAACCTAAACAACTGGTTATATTCATATTATTATACATTTTCTCTTATTCATGTTTTAATTATGTCCTGTACATGTAAGTTTTAAGTCAAATTGAAAAACAGCTATATAATACAGAGAATTGGGGACAGAAGCTTCATCAACTAATTGAGAAAAAACTTAGAGCTTCATATGCTCAACTATGTTTGAGTAAGCCAATTACAGCCAAATTGAAAGCATTTTAAATGTATGATATAACATTAAAAGACCATGTGCAGAAGTAATGTTTATATTAAAATCTGAGATTTGTTCAGTGTTTAAATTTAATGAACTGCAGAACTACAAGGTGGAAGCAAATCTGTACTTTCAGCAAATTTTATGTCAAATTGATCTTCTTGTCTCATACTTTGCTTTTGTCAGTATAACTAGAGCATTTACTGTAAACTCATTCTAAATTTCTGCAGCTGGAGAAATGATAAAAAGATTTATTGTTTTTTCCTGTCCATTTGGTGCTTAACTCTAGATTGTTTACAAGTTTAATTCTTGGTTCTCTCACTATAAATGGGTCAGCTTTTCCACCCAGTTGCAACTACATTGACTAATAATGATCCTGTTTAATCTATTAGAGTTTTTCTCTTAGCAAAGCTTCAGTACACAGGGTTAAATCTTACAAATCTCTATTTGCAATGGATCTTTCTCAGAAACAAAGAGTAATTTTAATATGAGTAAATATTGCAGTGTTTAAAGCTGGCTAAGAGTTAATTGTTTCTCCAATGCTCAGTGTTTATTTTTTTATGTTTAACTCTGGTGAAATCACTTACCCTTCAAAACATAAGAAGCTTTCTCTGGTATCATATCAAAATTCCTCAGTGTTACTTCCAAGAATCAATTTTTAATCTCTCCAGATACTATGTTTCTCATGATATCCAAAATTATTTTTGTATAGACTATGGTCCTTAGTGATGCATCAATTACCCAGTATTGTTATCTTTACAAATAAACTTTCTCCCTTTCCACTGTGCAGCTTTTGAAATATCCTTGTCACTTCTTTCTTCCTTTTTAGACTCCACTCAACTTTCTTCCTCTAGTGGCTCTTTCACACCTCAGGTCTTTTCTGACACCCATAGTTATCTTTTTCTCAATTTAAATTTAACTTCTGTATAATATATTATTCCATGATATGCTAATACTTCCCAACCACCTAATTAGACCCTTTGTCTCCTATAATTTTTTCATGTTTTAAAACCTTGGAGGTACTCCATAAATGTATTTGTGGAATAGAGATATGAATTAATTTATTTGAAATGCTTCCTTAATTTATTTGAGATGAAGAGTATCTCTGTGGTACTTACTTTTAGAAATAAAAGAAAGGTAAATCTCATATTTTTAGGACCTCTAAACTATGAGGTTCAGTTTCCTTTCATAGCAAATAGAACTTATTCTTACATGTTAGTTAACATTCATTTAACAAGTGTTTATTTTGCCAACAGTTCCAGGTTTGGGGAATATAAAGAATAATAAAATATTCCCTGAAAAGAAGATTATAGAAAATAGAATAACTTAGAAAGTAAAAAGACAAATACAAAAAATTTTGTCATTTTATAATTAAGCACATTGTGCTCCCTTGGTATATAGAAATTAAAACTAACCAAAGTGAGTTTTGTTGCAGAGGCAGGAGAATATAAGTTTCCAGGCTATGGGAGCATAAAAAACACATAAACAAGAGTTTCAGTGTCATCCTTTATGAAACTACATATATTCAATGCTAAGAAGCAAAGTAGATATGTATCTATCTTTCCATGCATATAAATGTATGTATGTATGCATATAAAATAGATGATATAATCAAGTTTCTAACCAAATATATGTCATACAATATCATTCATCTTAAAAAGATATCAAATATCTGAGACTTTTTAATAATTTTCAAGAGAAAATGCTGGGGGATAGCTTCAACATGGTGGAGCAGTAAGAAGTGGAGATCACCTTTCTCCCCACAAATACATCAAAAATACATCTACATGTGGAACAACTCCTACAGAACACGTACTGAACATTGGCAGAAGACCTCAGACTTCCCAAAAGGCAAGAAACTCCCCATGTACCTGGGTAGGGCAAAAGAAAAAACAGAGACAAAAGAATAGGGACAGGACCTGCACCAGTGGGAGGGAACTGTGAAGGAGGAAAGGTTTCCACACACTAGGAAGCCCCTTCGCGGGTGGAGGCTGTGGGTGGCGGAGGGGGAGAGCTTCGGAGCCGCGGAGGAGAGCGCAGCAGTAGGGGTGCGGAGGGCAAAGTGAAGAGATTCCTGCACAGAGGATCGGTACCGACCAGCACTCACCAGCCCGAGAGGATTGTCTGCTCACCGGCAGGGGCGGGTAGGGGCTGGGAGCTGAGGCTCAGGCTTCAGAGGTCGGAGGTCGGATCCCAGGGAGAGGACTGGGGTTGGCTGCGTGAACACAGCCTGAAGGGGGCTAGTGTGCCACAGCTAGCTGGGAGGGAGTCCAAGAAAAAGTCTGAAACTGCCTAAGAGGCAAGAGACCAATGCTTCAGGGTGCGTGAGGAGACGGGATTCAGAGCACCACCTAAACGAGCTCCAGTGATGGGTGTGAGCCACGGCTATCAGCACAGACACCAGAAATGGGCATGAAATGGTATGGCTGCTGCTGCAGCCACCAAGAAGCCTGTGTGCAAGCACAGGTCACTATACACGCCTCCCCTACCGGGAGACTATGCAGCCTGCCACTGCCAGGGCCCCATGATCCAGGGACAACCTGTCCCGGGAGAACACACGGAGTTTCTCAGGCTGTTGCAATCTCATGCCACCGCAGGCTCGCCCTGCATTCCATACCCCTCTCTCCACACAGACTGAGTGAGCCAGAGCCCCCTAATCAGCTGCTACTTTTACCCTGTCCTTCTGGGCAGGAACAGACGCCCTCAGGTAACCTACATGCAGAGGCAGGGCCAAATACAAAGCTCAACCCCAGGAGTTGTGCAAACAAAGAAGGGAAATTCTTCTCAGCAGCCTCAGGAGCAGTGGATTAAATCTCCACAATCAATTTGATGTACGCTGCATCTGTGGAATACCTGAACAGTCAACAAATAATCCCAAAATTGAGTCGGACTTTGGGAGCAACTGTAGACTTGGGGTTTTTTTTCTGCAACGAATTTGTTTCTGGATTTAGGTTGATGTTAGTTTAGTATTTAGAGCTTATTATCACTGATAGATTTGTTTGTTGTTTTGGTTGCTCTCCATTTTTTTTAAACATCTTTGTCGGAGTATGATTGCTATACAATGGTGTGTTAGTTTCTGTTTTATAACAAAGTGAATCAGATTTACGTATACATATATCCCCACATTTCCACCCTCTTGTGTCTTCCTCCCACCCTCCCTATCCCACCAATCTAGATGGTCACAAAGGACCAAGCTGATCTCCCTGTGCTATGTGGCTGCTTCCCACTAGCTATCTATTTTACATTTGGTAGTATATATAAGTTCATGCCACTCTCTCACTTCGTCCCAGCTTACCATTCCCCCTTCCCATGTCCCCATGTCCATTCTCAACATGTGTGTCTTTATTCCTGTCCTGACCCTAGGTTCTTCAGAAACATTTTATTTCTAAGATCCATATGTATGTGGATATAAATACGATATTTATTTTTCTCTTTCTGAATTACTTCATTCTGTATGGCAGTCTCTAGGTCCATCCACCTCACTACAAATAAATCAGCTTAATTTCTTTCTATGGCTAATATTCCATTGTATATACGTGCCACATCTTCTTTATGCATTCATCTGTTGATGGACACTTAGGTAGCTTACATGTCCTAGCTACTGTAAAGAGCTACAATGAACGCTGTGGTACATGACTCTTTTTGAATTATGGTTTTCTCAGGGTATATGCCCAGTAGTGGGATTGCTGGGTCGTATGGTAGTTCTATTTTTAGTTTTTTAAGGAACCTCCATACTCTTCTTCATAGTGGCTGTATCAATTTACATTCCCACCAGCAGTGCAAGAGGATTCCCTTTTCTCCACACTCTCTCCAGCATTTATTGTTTGTAGATTTTTTGATCATGGCCATTCTGACTTGTGTGAGGTGATACCTCACTGTAGTTTTCATTTGCATTTCTCTAATGATTAGTGATGTTGAGCATTCTTTCATGTGTTTGTTAGCAATCTGTATATCTTATTTGGAGAAATGTCTGTTTAGGTCTTCTGCCCATTTTTGAATAGCGTTGTTTGTTGTTTTGATATTGAGCTGCCTGAGCTGCTTGTAAATTTTGGAGATTAATCGTTTGTCAGTTGATTCATTTACAAATATTTTCTCCCATTCTGAGAGTTGCCTTTTCATCTTGTTTATGGTTTCCTTTGTCTTGGAAAAGCTTTTAAGTTTCAATAGATCCCGTTTGTTTAATTTTCTTTATATTTCCATTTCTCTAGGAGGTGGGTCAAAAAGGATCTTGCTGTGATTTATGTCCTAGAGTGTTCTACCTGTTTTCCTCTAAGAGTTTTACAGTGTCTGGCCATACATTTATGTCTTTAATCCATTTTGAGTTTTTGTGTATGGTGTTAGGGAGTGTTCTAATTTCATTCTTTTACATGTAGGTGTCAGGTTTTCCCAGCACCACTTATTGAAGAGGCTTTCTTTTCTCCATTGTATATTGTTGCTTCCTTTATCAAAAATGAGGTGACCAGGGCTTCCCTGGTGGCACAGTGGTTGAGAGTCCGCCTGCCGATGCAGGGGACGCGAGTTCGTGCCCCGGTTCGGGAAGATCCCACGTGCCGCGGAGCGGCTGGGCCCGTGAGCCATGGCCGCTGGGCCTGCGCGTCCGGAGCCTGTGCTCTGCAACGGGAGAGGCCACAACAGTGAGAGGCCTGCATACCACAAAAAAAAAAAATAAAAAAAAAATAAGGTGACCATATGTGGGTAGGTTTATCTCTGGGCTTTCTATCCTGTTCCATTGACCTATGTTTCTCTTTTTGTGCCAGTACCATACTGTCTTGATTACTGTAGCTTTGTAGTATAGTCTGAAGTCTGGGAAGCTGATTCCTCCAGCTCTGTTTTTGTTTCTCAAGATTGCTTTGGCTATTCGGGGTCTTTTGTGTTTCCATACAAATTGTGAATTTTTTTTTTCTAGTTCTGTGATAAATGCCTTTTGTAGTTTGATAGGAATTACATTGAATCTGTAGATTGTTTTGGGTAGTGATATTCACAGTGTTGATTCTTCTAATCCAAGAACGTGATATATCTCTTCATCATGTTTGTATGATCTTGAATTTCTTACATCAGTGTCTCATAGTTTTCTGCATACAGGTCTTTTGTCTCCTTAGGAAGGTTTATTCCTAGGTATTTCATTCTTTTGTTGCAATGGTAAATGGGAGTGTTTCCTTAATTTCTCTTTCAGATTATTCTTAATTAGTGTATAAGAATGCAAGAGATTTCTGTGCATTAATTTTGTATCCTGCTACTTTACCAAATTCATTGATTAGTAGTTTTCTGGTAGTAACTGTAGGATTCTCTCTATATAGTATCATGTCATCTACAAACAGTGACAGATTTACTTATTCTTTTCTGATTTGGATTCCTTTTATTTCTTTTTCTTCTCTGATTGCTGTGGCTAAAATTTTCAAAGCTATGTTGATAGTGCTGAGAGTGGGCAACCTTGTCTTGTTCCTGATCTTAGTGGAAATGGTTTCAGTTTTTCACCCTTGAGAATGATGTTGACTGTCGGTTTTTCATATATGGCCTTTATTATGTTGAGTTAAGTTCCCTCTATGCCTACCTTCTGAAGAGTTTTTATCATGAATGGTGTTGAATTTTATCAAAAGCTTTCCCTGCATCTATTGAGATGATCATATGGTTTTTCCCCTTCAATTTGTTAATATGGTTTATCACATTGATTTATTTGCGTAAAGAATCCTTCCATTCCTGGGATAAATGCCACTTGATCATGGTGTACGAACCTATTAATGTGCTGTTGGATTCTGTTTGCTAATATTTTGTTGGGGATTTTTGCATCTATGTTCATCAGCGGTACTGGCCTGGAGTTTTCTTTCTTTGTGACATCATTGTCTGGTATCAGGGTGATGTGGCCTCATAGAATGAGTTCGGGGTTTTTCCTCCCTCTGCTATATTTAGGAAGAGTTTGAGAAGGAGAGCTGTTAGCTCTTCCTTAAATGTTTAATAGAATTCACATGTGAAGCCATCCAGTCCTGGGCTTTTGTCTGTTGGAAGATTTTTAATCACAGTCTCAATTTCAGTACTTGTGATTGGTCTGTTTATATTTTCTATTTGTGACACCAGATATGATCTATCCTGGAGAATGTTCCATGAGCACTTGAGAAGAAAGTGTATTCTGTTGTTTTGTGATGGAATGTCCTATAAATATCGGTTAAGTCCATCTTGTTTCATGTCTCATTTAAAGCTTGGACCCTTGTGGGTAGTTTCAGGTCTTTTGCCAGCATTCAGTAGGTGTTCTGTAGGAGTTGTACCACATGTAGATGTATTTCTGATATACTTTTGGGGAAGAAGGTGATCTCCAGGTCTCACTCCTCTGCCATCTTGAAAGTCTCCCACATTTTTATATATATATGTATATTTTTTTCCTTTTTTGTGACTTTGTATATATATGCTTCTTTGTGTGATTTTGTCTGTATGGCTTTGCTTTCACCATTTGTCCTAGGGTATTTGTCTGTCTTCTACAATCCTACCTCAAGAAACAAGAAATATCTTAAATAAACAAAAAAACTTTTTTTTTTTTTTACTATAGTTTTAGTGTTTGCTATCAGTTGGATTATTTTTTCTTGGTTTGGTTGCTCTCTTTTCTCTTTTTATTTTATTTTTAATTTTTTTCAATAATGAAAAATTTTTTATCTTAATTATCTTATTTTGTTTTATTTTATTTTATTTCTATTCTCTTTTCTGCCTTTTCTTTGGAGCCGAGTTGCTGACAGGGTCTTGGTGCTCTGGCCAGGTGTCAGGCCTGAGCCTCTGAAGTGGGAGAGCTGAGTTCAGGATATTGGTCCATCAGAGACCTCCCAGCCCCATGTAATATCAAATGGCGAAAGCTTTCTCAGAGATCTCCATCTCATTGCTAAGACCTAGCTCCACTCAATGACCAGCAAGTTCCAGTGCTGGACACCCTATGCCAAAAAACTAGAAACACAGGAACACAACCATACCCATTAGCAGAGAGGCTACCTAAAATCATAATAAGGTGAGACACCCTAAAACATACAAGTGGACGCAGTACTGCCCACCAGAAAGACAAGATCCAGCCACATCCACCAAAACACAGACCAGTCCCCACCACCAGGAAGCCAACAAAACCAACCGAACCAACCTTACCCACTGGAGCCGAATCCAAAAACAGTGGGAATTACGAACATGCAAGCTGAGAAAAGGAGACCCCAAACAGAGAAAGTTAAACAAAATGAGAAGACAGAGAAATATGCATCAGATGAAGGAGCAAGGTCTGAACCCCCCAGACCAAACAAATGAAGAGGAAATCGTGCAGTCTATCAGAAAAAGAATTCAGAGTAATGATAGTAGAGATGATCCAAATCTTGAACATAGAATGGAGAAAATACAAGAAACATTTAACAAAGACCTGGAAGAACTAAACACCAAACAATGATAAACAACATAATAAATGGAATTTAAAATTCTCTAGAAGGAATAAATAGCAGAAAAGCTGAGGCAGAAGAACGGATAAGTGACCTAGAAGATAAAATAGTGCAAATAAGTACTGCAGAGAAGAATAAAGAAAAAATAATGAAAAGAATTGAGGATAGTCACAGAGCCCTATGGGACATAATTAAATGCACCAACATTCAAATTATAGGGGTCAAAGAAGAGAAAAGGGACTGAGAAAATATTTGAAGAGATTACAGTTGAAAAATTCCCTAATATGGGAAAGGAAATAGTCTCGTCCAGGAAGCACAGAGTCCCATACAGGAAAAAGCCAAGGAGAAACATCCCAAGACACATATAAATCAAACTATCAAAAACTACAAAGAAAAAATATTAAAAGTAGCAAGGGAAAAACAAATAACATACAAGGGAATCCCCACAAGGTTAACAGATAAACTTTCAGCAGAAACTCTGCAAGCCAGAACAAATTGAAGGAGAAAAACCATATGATCATCTCAATAGATGCAGATAAAGCTTTTGACAAAATTCAACACCCATTTGTGATAAAAAAAAAAAAAAACCTTCAGTAAGTGGGCATAGAGGGAACTTACCTCTACATAAAAAAGGCCAAATATGACAAACCAATAGCCAACATTGTTCTCAGTGGTGAAAAACTGAAACCATTTCCACTAAGATCAGGAACAAGACAAGGTTGCCCACTCTCAGCACTATCATTCAACATAGTATTGGAAGTTTTAGCCACAGCAATCAGAGAAGAAAAAGAAATAAAGTTTAGGAATCCAAATCAGAAAAGAGGAAGTAAAACTGTCACTGTTTGCAGATGACATGATACTATACATAGAGAATCCCAAAGATGCTACCAGAAAACTACTAGAGCTAATCAATGAATTTGGTAAAGTAGCAAGATACAAAACTAATGCACAGAAATATCTTGCATTCCTATACACTAATGATGAAAAATCTGAAAGAGAAATTAAGGAAACACTCTCATTTACCATTGCAACAAAAAGAAGTACATAGCAATAAACCTACCTAAGGAGACAAAAGACCTGTATGCAGAAAACTATAAGACACTGATGAAATAAGGACCATACAAAGAGATGGAGAGATATACCATGTTCTTGGATTGGAAGAATCAACATTGTGAAAATGACTATAGTACCCAAAGCAATCTACAGATTCAATGCAATCCCTATCAAACTACCAATGGCATTTTTGACAGAACTAGAACAATAAATTTCACAATTTGTATGGAAACACTAAAGACTCCGAATAGCCAATGCAATCTTGAGAAAGAACAACAGAGCTTGAGGAATCAGGCTCCCGGACTTCAGACTATACTAAAAAGGTACAGTAATCAACATAGTATGGTACTGGCACAAAAACAGAAACATAGAGCAATGGAACAGGGTAGAAAGCTGAGAGATAACCCCACACACATATGGTCACCTTATCTTTGATATAGGAAGCAAGAATACACAATGGAGAAAAGACAGCCTCTTCACTAAGTGGTGCTGGGAAAACTGGACAGCTACATGTAAAAGAGTGAAAGTGAACATTCCCTAAGCCCAGACACAAAAATAAACTCAAAATGGATTAAAGACTTAAATATAAGGCCAGACACTATAAAACTCTTAGAGGAAATCTTAGGCAGAACATTCCATGACATGAATCAGAGCAAGATCGTTTTTGACCCACCTCCTAGAGAAATGGAAATAAAAACAAATACAAACAAATGGGACTTAATGAAACTTAAAAGCTTTTGCACAGCAAAGGAAACCATAAGCAAGACAAAAAGACAACCTCAGAGTGGGAGAAAATATTTGCAAACGAAGCAACTGACAAAAGATTAATCTCCAAAATATACAAGCAGCTCATGCAGCTCAGTATCAAACAACGCAATCCAAAAATGGGCAGAAGACCTAAACAGACATTTCTCCAAAGAAGATATACAGATTGCCAACAAACACATGAAAGGATGCTGAACGTCACTAATCATTCGAGAAATGCAAGTCAAAATACAATGAGGTATGACCTCACACTGGTCATAATGGCCATCATCAAAAAATCTACAAACGATAAATGCTGGAGGGAGTGTGGAGAAAAGGGTACCGTCTTGCATTATTGGTGCAAATGTAAATTGATACAGCCACTATGGAGAACAGTATAGAGGTTCCTTAAAAAGATAAAAATAGAACTACCATACAACTCAGCAATCCCAATACTGGGCCTATACCCTGAGAAAACCATAATTCATAAATTCATGTATTGGGGCTTCCCTGGTGGAGTAGTGGTTGAGAGTCCGCTTGCCAATACAGGGGACATAGGTTCGTGCCCCGGTCCGGAAGATCCCACATGCCATGGAGCAGCTGGGCCCGTGAGCCATGGCAGCTGAGCCTGCGCGTCTGCAGCCTGTGCTCTGCAATGGAAGAGGCCACAACAGTGAGAGGCCCACATACCGCAAAAAAAAAAAAAAAAAAAAAACGTTATGTATCACAGTGTTCATTGCAGCACTGTTTACAATAGCCAGGACATGGAAGCAACCTAAGTGTCCATCGACAGGTGAATGGATAAAGAAGATATGGTACATATATACAATGGAATATTACTTAGCCGTAAAAAGTAATGAAATTGCGTTATTTGTAGTGAGATGGGTGGACCTAGAAACTGTCATACAGAGTGATGTAAGTCAGAAAGAGAAAAACAAATACCATATTGTAACACACGTATATGAAATTTTTTAAAAAATTGCTCTGAAGAACCCAGGTGCAGGAAAGGAATAAAGACACAGACATAGAGAGTGGACTTGAGGACACGGGGAGGGGGAAGGGTAAGGTGGGATGAAGGGTAAGGTGGCATGGACATATATACACTACCAAATGTAAAATAGATAGCTAGTGGGAAGCAGCCACAGAGCACAGGGAGATCAGCTTGGTGCTTTGTGTCCACCCAGAGGGGTGGGATGGGGGAGTGGGAGGGAGATGCAAGAGGGTGGAGATATGGGCTATATGTTTATGTTTGTCTGCTTCACCTTGTTATGCCGCAAAAACTAACACACCATTGTAAAGTAATTATACTCCAGTAAAGATGGTTAAAAACAAAAGAGATTATGCTAGGGTATAAACTACTATATGTAAAATATATGAGCATTAAGGATATATTGTACAAAATAGTAAATTATAGCCATTATTTTGTAGTAACTTGTAATGCAGTTCAATCTATTAAAAAAAAAGAAAGGAAACAAATACAATGCTGGATGAGGGTATTAAGTAGATGTATTTTTGAATTGCTTTTAATTAGATACAGTTACATTTGAGGATATTTAATTTTCTTTGCTGACCCTTTTTATTATACAATTACCTTCTTTCTGTCTGTTAATACTTCTCAATTTGACTTCTAATTTGTAATTAATAAAGCCAAACCAGCTGTCTATACTTTTTCTTCCAATGTTTTACTTTCAATGTGCTAGTGTCTTTATACTTAAAATTCATTTCTTTTAAAGAGCTTACAGCTTCACCTTGCTCTTTTAATCCTGCTGGGCTATCTTTGCTTGTAATTAGAGGTTTTACTTCACTTATATTTAACATAATTCTTGGTACATTTGGTTTTATGTTTGTCATTATGTTACATACTTTCCATTTTTTCTTCTTTCTTTTCTGTCTTCTTTAAAATCAAAGAAATTTTGTTGTTATGCCATTCTGTTTCCTCTGTTGACATTTCAACTGTCTTGCTTTTTGTTATTTTTAGGGATTTCTTTAGAGAACAAAATAGGCAGTCTTAATTTATCAGTCTTTAGCTTGAATTGATACTTACCACTTTATTTATAATGTACGAATCTTACAACAATCATTTCAAATAAAAAGTTCTTTTCTTGATATCAAATATTTTACAGACATACTTGTTATAAAGCCTCATAGATTCCCTTAAAACCTCATGTAGTACAGGTCTGGTATATCTTGTGTAATTGCACTTCACAAATTGTGCTTTTTACAGCCTGCATATAGCAAGTCTATCGGTGCCATTTTTCCAGCAGCATTTGCTGACTTCATGTTTCTTTGTCATATTTTGAAATTTCTCATAATATTTCAAACTTTTTTCATTATTACCATATTTGTTATAGTGGTCTATGATCATTGCTCTTTAATGTTAACTATTGAGACTTGTTGAAGGCTCAGATGACCATTAACATTTTTTAACAATAAAGTATTTTTAAATGAAGGTTTTTAAATTAACTTTTTAGACATAATGCTATTGTACATATAATAGTCTACATAATAGACTACAGTGAAGTGTAAACATAACTTTTATATGCACTGGGAAATCAAAAACTTTGTGTGACTTTTTTTTGAGATATTCACTTTAAGTTGGTGTTGTCTGGAACCGAACCTGCAATATCTCCAGGGTTTACGTGTACTAGAGACAAATTATCTCTGCTTACATGTGAAACACCTATACTTCAACTTTACGGTTGAGAACTTTTACTACAAAGTTAAATTTACAGAAATAATGTGGAGAGAGTGGAAGCAGATTCCATAAACTCTGCACCCAGTTTCCCTTATATTTAAATTGTATGATACACTTGTTAGAACTAAAAACCAGTATTGATTATTTGGTAAAGTCAATGTATTATTCAGATTTTCTTAACATGCACTTAATGTCCTTTCTCGGTTCCAGGATCTCATCCAAAATAGCATACTGAATTTAATCATCATGTATCCTTAGGCAGCCCCAGGCTGTAACAGTTGCCCAGACATTTCTTGTTTTCAGTGAACTTGAAAGTCTCAGAATACTGGTCATATATTTTGTAGAAAGCGTCTCAATTATAACTGAATATTTTTCTCATTTTTAGACTGGTGTTATACAAGAAAGACCACTGAGGTAAAAGTGTCATTTTCAACACATCATATCAACAGAGCACAATACCAAGGTAAGTAATGACTGCTGATGTTGATCTTAATCACCTGCCTGAGTTAGTGTTTGTCAGCTTTCTCTACTTTAAAGTTGTTCTTTATCACCATTTTTCAGTACTGTACTACCTGAAAGGAGTTCAGCATCTACAGTCCATACCTAAACAGTGGGGAGTTAGGCTTTGCCTCTGTGGTACTGGATTATCTAGATAAATTATTTGGAATCCTTATTCATGGGACATAAGTCTCTTATCTCTGCCCCATTTATTAATTTAATCATCTAATTGTATCAGTATGGATTCATGGATACTTATTTTATACTTTGGTTAGCATCCAATACTATTTTATTGATTTTATGGTTCAAAATATTCCAGTTTTTTGCCATTGGAAACTCTTTCAGTTGGCTTCTCTAATCCTATTTACTTACCCCCTCCTATTATTGTGTGTGTTTTGGAGGAGTTGTTTTGTTGTTTTAGCACTCTCTTACTTTCTGGTGCTACAGGATGATTCAGGAACATCTGGTACACTTCCTATTCAGTCCTAGAATCAGCCACTTTTCCAGGAGCTCAGTTTCATTTTATTGGAGGACGATATTTGAAACTAAGACTTGGGTGCTAGATGTGCTTGTCATTTCTGTAGTATCATTGTTTCTAGGGCATCTTGGCTGATAGAGCAAAGAAATATATGTGTGTGTACTAACCCATAAATATACATATATCTATAAATATTTCTCTATATAAGCTAGAGATGATTCATACTGGTATCTCCAGTTCTAATTCCCTACTGTATAGATCATTCTAGCCTCTCCCCCTTGCTTGTGTGTGAACTCCCATTCCAAAAGTGATACAGTGGTACCAAAAATTTTAACCTATATCCCCATAGGCAAGAAAAGTAATCAACTAGAATTCAATTCTTATGAACAGCTTCTTTTGCCTTTATTCTTGCTAACCTAAGTAACTTTGAAAGTGAATGGAACATGCAATTTTCTCCCCCATCCACTTCAGTGAGAGTGTTTCATACATTTATAATATAGTTAAATTGTTTTTGTAATAGTTCACATTCCTTCACGGGACCTCCCAACATCCTAATTGATTTTTGTTTCATACATAAAGTTCAGTCTTTGTGTTGTAAATTCTATGGATTTTGACGAATTCATAGTGTAATGTATCAGTCATTACAGTATCATACAGAATAGTTTTACCACCCTAAAAATTTTCCTATGTTTTACATATTCAATCCTATTCATCCTACTCCCAAAACACTTGGAACCTATTGATCATTTGTTGTTTCTGTAGCTGTGCCGTTTCCAGAATGCTATATAATTGGGATCATACAGTAGGTAGATGTTTTAGAGTGGCTTATTTTGCTCATCAGTATGCATTTTTAACTCATCAGTGGCTTTGCATGGCTTGGTATTTCCATAGCATTCCTTTTTATTGCTGAATAGTATTCCATTGGATAGATTAAAACATTGTGAGTTTATCCATTTCACCTATTGGAGGTCCTCTTAGTTGATTCCGTTGCTTCTAGTTTTTTGGTGATTCCAAAGTTGCTGTAAACATTTGTTTGCAGGTTTTTGTATGGACATAAGTTTTCATGTAAGTTGGGTAAATACCTAGGAGTGATACTGTTTTATCATATGGGAGACTATATTTACCTATTAAGAAACTGCCAAACTGTCTTCCAAAGTGCCTGTACCATTTTACATACGCAGCAGAAATGAATGAGAATTTTTGCTGCTTCTCATCCATACCAGCTGTTGGTATTATTAGTATTTTGGATTTTAGCCATTCTAATAGATGTGTAGTGATATTTCACTGTTGCTTTAATTAAAAATTTCCTTATGCCATATGTTGTTGAGTATCTTTTTATATGCTTTCTGGCATATGCTGTAAATGTTGTATACATCATGGTGAGATACCTGTTCTGATACTTGGTCCATATTTTTTATTGTGCAATTATTTTAAAATTTTTATTGGAGTATAGTTGATTTACAATGTTGTGTTAGTTTTAGGTGTATAGCAAAGTGAATCAGTTATATATGTACATATAACCACTCTTATTTTTTTAGATTCTTTGTCTATATTTTAATTGGATTATTTTTATTGTTGAGTTTTGAATTCTCTATATTTGTATGTATTTTGCAAATGTTGTCTCTACATAAGTGGCTTCGCTTTCAAGTTTCTTGATACTGTTTTCACAGAGCAGAAAGTTTTAATTTCAATTAAGCTCAAATTGTCATTTTTTCTTCCATGTTTCGTAGTTTGGTGTTGAATTAAATAATGAAATCTTAGATACAAAATCACACAGATTGTCTCCTATGTTTTCTTCCAGAATTTTTTGTTTTTGTTGTATATTAAAGTCTATGAACCACTTTGAGTTAACTTTTATAAAAAGTGTAAGGTCAGTGTCTATGTCATTTTATTTTTCCTTTTTGTACCTTTGGGTTTGTGTCTGTTTGGTTTTTTTGTTTGTTTTATTTCATTGCATATGGACATCCTTGTTCCAGCACCATTTATTGAAAAGTCTATCATTTCTACTTTGTATTGTCTTTGTTCCTTTGTCAAAAAGCTCTGTTCACTATGTTTGTATGTCTTTTTCTGACATCTCTATTCTGTTCCATTGACCTATGGGTCTATTCTGTCACCAGTACCATAATGTTTTCATGATTTCCTACATAGATAATCATGTCATGTGCAAATGAAGACAGACTTATCCCTTTTCATATCCATATGTGCTATATTTTCTGTTCTTGTTTTATTGCACAAATAGAAAATCCAGTGTGTTATTGAATAGGATTATTCAGTAGAGATAATTGCCTACTTTCTGACCTTAAGATTAAAATGTCCAGTTTCTTATCATTAAGTATACTGTTAGCTGTAGGTTTTTGTTGACGTACTTTATCAAGTTGAGGAAGTTCTTTATTTCTAGTTTGCTGAGAGTTTTAATGAAGAATGAGTGTTGGAATTTGTTAAATGCTTTTTATGCCTGAATTGATAGGATCATATAATTTTTCTTCCTTATCCCATAATGTGGTGAATTATACTGATTTTTAAATATTGAATCACCCTTACATACCTGGAAGAAATCTCACTTGATTGAGATGTATAATTTTTTTATACATTTTTGGATTGGATTTGCTAATACTTTGTGAGGATTTTTGAGTGTAAGTTTATGAGAGATACTGGTCTGTAGTATGCTTTTTTTCAATGTCTTTATCAAGTTTTGGTATTTGGAGTAATGTTAAACTCACAAAATGAGTTTGGAAGTGGAAACTATTACCTCTGCTTCTGTGTTCTGGAAGATAATTATGGCTTTATTTTTGAAGGTTATTAATAATTGACTTTATGTAATTGATAAAGGTCTAGTCTTATTATGCATTTCTCCTAATTTGAGTGCTGGTAGTTTGTGTCTTTCAATGAATAGATCCAAATTAAGTTAATTTGATTTGTTACCAAATATGCGGGCATGGAGTTGTTAATAGTAAGTTTTTATTATACTTTTAGTGCCCATGGGATCACTATTGATAACTCTTCTTTTATTTCTGATAATGGTTATTTGTATTTCCTGTATTTCCTTCTTAATTAACCTGGCTGAGTTTATCAATTTTATTGATCTTTTTAAAGAAACAGCTTTGATTTTGTTCATTATACCAATTTTTTTTGCTTTTAATTTCGTTGGTTTCTCCTCCAATTTTTATTTCCTTCTACTTGTTTAGATTTAAATTGCTATTATTTCCCTAGTTTCCTAAAGTAGAATCTTAATTATTAATTTTGGATATTTTTAAAATATATTCATTCAACGCTATAAATTTCCCTCTAAGCATTGCTTTTACTACATTGCACAAATTTTTATAAGTTGTATATTCATTATACTTCAAAATATTTTTATTTTTCTTAAAATTTCTTCTTTAAACCATACATCATAACAAGTATATTGCCTAATTTCCACATATTTGAGGATTTTCCAACTATCTGTTCTTGATTCTAGTTGAATTCAACTGTGACCTGAGAAAAGATTTAATAATCTTTTCTATTCTTTAATATTACTTTAAAAGAAATTTCTATTCTTTTAAATTTGTTGCAGTGTGTTGTGTGGCCCAAATATGGTCTATCTTGATAAATGTTACATGGGCTTTAGAAGAATGTGTGTTCTGCAAGCCTTTTGGAGTATTCTGTAAATATCTATTGAATCATTTTAAAGATGCTGTTCAAGCCAAATACATCCTAAGTAAGTTTATGACTGCTTGATTTATCAGTTATTGAAATTGGAGTATTAAAATTGCCAACTATAATAGTGGATGTGTCTATTTCTCGCTGTAGTTCTAGCAGTTTTGCCTCATGAACTTTGAAGTTCTTTTGTTAGGTGCATATGCACTTAGGATTGTTGTGGCTTCTTGGAGAATTAACCCCTTTATCATTATGTAATTTTCATATTAATCCCCATAATTGTCCTTGTTCTGAAGTCAGATTTGTCTGAATGTAGTACAGCTACTTCAGCTTTTCTTTGATTAGTATTAGCATTGTACATCTTTCTCAATTCTTTTAATATGTGAGTCTTTATAGAGTCCTTAAAATTGAAGTGGGTTTCTTTAGACAACAGATATAGTTGGGTCTTGATTTTCATATTCTCTGACAATCTCTGTATTTAATCAGTTTATCTAGATCATTCACACTTAAAGTGATAATTGCTGTAGTTGAATTAATGTCTGCCATGCTTGTAACTGCTTTATCTTGGTTAACTTACTCCTAGTTTCTTTTATTTCTACATTCTTTGGTTTTTACTTGAGTATTTTATGATTTCATTTATTTCTTTTTTGAGCATATCAATTATATAGTACTTTTAGCTGTTGATTTAGATTTTGCAATATATATTTTAACTATTTTTAAGTCTGTCTTAAAATAACACAATACTACTTCACATGTCCCTTGTAACATAGCATCATTCATTTCATTTAGTCACATGTTATGAATACCCAATATATTTTTATTACTACCTAAACAGATAGTTATTTTAGATAAATTTAAGAATAGAGAAATAAAATATTTATCTTCATTTATTAATTTTCCAGTGCTATTTTTTTCTTTATGTAGATACAAATTTCTGATCTATATCATTTTCCTTCTCCATGGGAATTTTAAAAAGAAACTATTTCTTTCTGGACAGGTCTGCTAGCCTTGAATATCCTTTTTTGTTTGTTTTTTCCTGAGAAAGGATTTATTTATCTTTCATTTTTGAAAAATTTTCTGGACATAGAGTTCTATATTGGTGGATGTTTTTCTTTCAACACTTTAAATATTTTACTCTACTTTCTTCTTGATTGCGTGGTTTTGACATAAAGTTGGTTGCGATTCTTTTCCTCTTTTTCTGTATAGGTAGGGTGGTTTTTGTTACCTGTTCAGCTTCTTTTAAGACTTTCCCTTTGTCTTCAGTTTTCTGCAGTTTGCTTATGATATGCCTAATGCAGAATTTTTTTGGTACTTATTCTGCCTGATGCTCCTTGTAGAACTGTAGTTTGATGCTTGTTGTTAACTTTGGAAAATACTTGCAGGACATTTGATCCTGTCCAAAACATCCATAAGACATTTGGACCATACCAAAAAGTACTTAACATTTAATCATATTTAGACTTGTCCAAAATGTCCATAAGACATTTGGTCTATGTGAAAAGTCCTTGATATTTGGTTCTGTCCAAAACCATTTGGAATGAACCAAAAATGCTCACAGACATTTTAGATAGGACCAAACTTTAGGGACATTTTCACGTGGATAAATATGGACATTTTGGAAAGGACCAAATGTCTGCTAACCTTAGATAACTCTTTACAATTATTAGTTCTAGTATTTGTTCTGCTCTATTCTCTGTCTTCTGGAGAGTCGTGTTTATGTTAAGCTTTTGAAATGGTCCCTTAGTTTCTGGCTGTTCTGTCTGTTGTCTTTCTTTCAGTTTTTCTTTTTGTATTTCAGTTTGGGAAGTTTCTGTTAACCTATCTTCAAGCTCACTGATTTTCTCCTTGGACATATCTACTTTATTTTTAAACCTATCAAAGGGATTTTTCAACTTTTTTACAATGTTTTTTAAAAAATTAAAGTGTTTTAGATTTTTTTGAGTTTCTATCTTTTAGATTACCTATATTTTATTGTACAGTGCACATTTTTTAACATATAAATGATATTTAAATTAGATTTGTGATAATAGTTTTATGTCATATTTCAGTCTGGTCCTCATGTTTGCTTTGCCTCATCTTGCCTTTTAGAATGGCTTATAATTGTTTTTGTTCAAAGCTGGACATGATTACTGAGTAACAGAGACTGAGGTATAATTAGGGCTTTATGTAAATCTAGTTAGGAGTTGGGCTACTTTGTAATGTTAGCTATGAGAGCCAGAGACTTCAAATTCATCTAGTTTTTATGGTTTTTGTCTCCCCTGTTAACTTTGGACTTCCCTAAATACTTATTGGACTTCCCTAAATACTTATACTCCAAGTCGATCTGTGTTTCATAACTCTTTGGTCTATACTCCACTGTTATTACACTGGAGTCTTGCTGGTTTGGTGGTAAGGTTGTGGGGGCAGGGAAGCATTCTAAAATATTTTGATTAAATTTCATTTTTTTTTTTTTGCGGTACGCGGGCCTCTCACCGCTGCAGCCTCTCCAGTTGCGGAGCACAGGCTCCAGACGCGCAGGCCCAGCCGCTCCGTGGCATGCGGGATCCTCCCGGACCGGGGCATGAACCCATGTCCCCTGCATCGACAGGCGGACTCTCAACCACTGCGCCACCAGGGAAGCCCAAATTTCATTATTTTAATGAGTCTATGTGTCCTTGGCTGTGACCTTAACAAATGTTTCTTAACTTTCCACTCACAAGGCTACACTGTGCGAGAATGGGAGAAATGCCCTGTCCCCAGGTGGAATCTGGAGATTACGCCTTTGTTATGAAGAAGGTGCTTGGAGTATATTTCACAAGTACTATTAGTCCCCTTCCTGTATCAGAGCCATAAGGGAATCTTTCTTGAATTGTTACCATGATAATCTTTGCTTTGTAGCAGAGAAAGGTCAGTATGCTGATGACTTTCCTCCCTGGTACTCACCAGTTACCTTATACTAACTTAGAGTCTTCTAGTGCTTCTAGGGATCTTCAGATTTTCCTGTTCCCCTTCAAATCTTGGCAAGCCCTGCAGACTTGCACCATGGGGGGCAGTAGTCTATCAAGTCTCCAACCCTACATTATTGTTTCTCATGAGACCTTGGGGAAAAATAATAATAAGGTGCAGATTAACTTTGTAGTCAAGGTTTCCAGTGACTTTAAAATGTCATACTAGTTCTCTATAAGATTAAAAAAAATTTCATCTGTTTCTTCTAACTATCTTCCATGATGGACTCCTATTCATGTTCTGACAAAGGTGAATCTGTTTGTATGCCTAATCTTCACAGAGATGTTTATCAACCTTTGGACTTCAGTTAGCATGCTTACCTTGTGACCTCAGATATCTGTTGGGCTCAAAACCAATGATTTAATAGACTAGCTTATTTTATTACTAGAATGGAAGACATTGTCTTGCAGCTTTTTATCCCTCAGAGAACAGGTGTTCCTGAATTTATATTTAAGTAATACACTTTTCCGTAGTTTTACTTCTGTTTGTTTTTATTTTTCTTGTTTCTGCACATAATCATATCCAAAATCAATGTATTGTATTAACTTATACAATCAGTTTGTACTACTTAGAAAATACCCTCAGTATATCTCTTCTAGAAGTCCTCAATTACTTATAGAATAATTATTTTAGCATTATATTTTCAAGTCCCTTTAGAATTCTTTACTTTATCCCCCCTTTGGCAGGTTCTGGATGTATATTTATTTATTTTAGAGAAAATGTCCCAGGAATTGTGTTAAATGCTATGAACATTTAACAAAATAGCACAAAATCCGTTTTCTCAAGGGAGTCTCAAATAAGTAGAGGAGATAGTTTCAAAACAATTTAACATATGTTAAAAGAGTGGCATTGACTAAGGAGCCCTATTTCTGTTTGAGGACATAAGGGAACCCTGGACTGAAGAGATGATGCCTGAGCTCAGTTATGCTAGCATCTCTCAAGGGTTAGAATTCCAAAACTTAAAAATTTTTAATTTATACTACAATCACTGTCTAGAATACAAGGTATACTTATTTGGATAATGGTTATTGGTTTATTTCATGCCCAATGTTATTAATCTTTATTAAAAACAATCATCCTACACTTAAAGATTAGTACATTATTCTTGTTGAACATAAATGCAAATACTTAGTTTGATAATCAACATTCCAACTACCTGCAAAACATCTGATACAGTCATGAAACAGTATTGAAAACAGTATCAATAAGCGTTTGATTTATTTGAAATTAATAATAAAGCTATTTGCTAATTTTTTAACTACAATTTAATAAGTCATAACATATGATACACCATTCTCACAGCCATTTCTAACCTTGACCTACAGCCTTGGTTTAATCCAAACTCCTTGGTTCTACCATATTACCTAATTCACTACAGCAGTGACAGCTGTTATCTTTCACTATATTGGAGATGAAACAGTCACTTTGAGCCAGACAGGCTGTCACTTCTCATTATTCTTGGTTAGCATGATATGCCATACAAAATTAACCAACATGTTGTAGGAAATATCATAAGTGGTTTCATGGTAATAATCAATATAAATCTGGCATTTGATTCTGGAATCAATAACTGCCAAAGACATCTTAGACCCAGACTTCCAGCAAGGGAATCTGCTGAACTATCGTGAGTAAGTGTAAATAAAGAATGATAAGGCTTAAACTCTAGAGATGTCATAAAATCCTATGGTTATGTGCCTCAGAGTTTAAATCAATATGACTTTAAAAGAGTAGAAATGTCAGGAATGTCCACACTTAACCGTAAATGATGAAAATGTGAAAATGTGTTTGTAGTAACAACTCAGGGAAATCTAAAACTACTTGTGTAGAAGAAAAATAAACAATGCAGTCTAGTCTGTGCTAGTCTTTTCTCTTAACAGTGTCTTTCTCAAGCAAAACAAAAAAAATTAACAAAGTTAAATTTATCCAATTTTATTTTATTGATGGATTATACTGTAATGTTTTATGTAAGAAATTTAATACTAGATAATCTATAGATAATTAAATTATCTGCTAAATAATAGATCTTTATTAGATAATAGATTATGTAAGCTACCCAAGGTCATAAAGATTTCTCCTTATTTTTTCTTCTAGAACATTTATAGTTAAGTTTTCACATGTATTCCTGAAATCTATTTTGATTTACATTTTGTATTTGGCTCAAGTTATGGATTGAAACTTACATTCCTATTTTCTGTATAGATTGAAACTTAGATTCCTTTTTCAGAATAAATTTACAATTTTTCTATCTCCATTTGGTATTAAAAAGAAAAAACCTTCTTGCTTTCTCCATTGAATAGCCTTTACACCATGTCAAATATTAATTGACAAAAATGGACGTGTCGATCCACTTCTGAACTTCATATTCCTTTCTACTGATATATTTGCCTATCTTGATGCTACCACCAAACTATCTTGATTTATAGCTTTATAATATGATGCGAAGTGAGCTAGTATAGTCATATAATTTTGTTCTCCTTTTAAAAGTTGATTTAGGCTCCTATACAAATCCTTAGACTCCATGACTCTCTTCTAACATGGCCCAAGATAACTCTTCAAAACAAGACCATAGCAACAAAGCGTAGAGGCAGATGCACCAGCTTCACAGAAGATCATTTGAAAATCCTCACTGACACATTCAACAAAACCCCTTACATAGGCTATGCTACCAGACAAAGACTTGCTCTAGAAACCAACACTGAATAGTTTACAATCCAGTATTGCTTTCAGAATCAAAGAACTAGGCATGGATTCCAGAAAAAATCAGAACGTGAGAAGCACGTAGAATCAAGCCAGGACTGAGATCACACTGAAGAGAAGATTCAAAGTAGAAATGACAGACAGCCTCGCATCAAGTACACTTGGTCCCAATTACACACCCTCAACAAAGCATTTATAGGCAACAATTATCCTGGGAGAGATTCCATAGAGAAACTTGCAAAAGAAATTGGGGTCTCAGAGTCAAGAGTTAAAGTTTGGTTTCAAAATCACAGATCTAGTTGCTGTATCCAAATAAAAACAGAAGCTAATGAGAGCTTAGAACAAAGACAAAACCAGGGACAAGATCTCTGAGATGAGAGCCTTGAAGGTATAGAAAGTACGTAGAATGGTACCAATCTCATTAGAGACAACTATCTTATTTCTCTGGAGTCAGAACAGGGTGAAAAGGGAGACAGATTCAGCGTATTTTATGTTATCAGCCTGGGATCCAAATTTTTCAGTCTTCCTGGGAACATACCCTGCTAAACATACCTTCAGCTTCTCTAGAGGCAGAGCCTTCTGGAGATGGTAAAGAGGACTTCAGGAGGCAGAGGCAGAGACAGATTAAAAGCACCACACAACCCTACTGACTGAGCCTGGCTCCAGAGTTCAGCAGATCTTGAGGACAGTGAAAATAAATGTATTAATATCAGTTTTCAGTCATCGTAGTAATGACTGATTCAGGCAAAAATCATAAATACATGTGTGGTATTGTGACGTTTGATAAAATATAAATATTTGTCTTCATCTTTACTGGTACAGAACTCCTAAAGCCCTTGGGATTTTCTGTGGTAAGAGCAATAAATGTGTTTTTTGTTATGTGAGAAAAAAGAGTTTAAGGTCCTTACACGCACACACACACACACGTACACTCACACAGTCACATATATATTTTAGAATCAACTAGTTATTTGGTTAAAAAAACAAGCCTGCTGGGATTTTGACTGGAATTGCATTGAATGTGTAGATAAACCTGTAGATAAATTTAGTCAGAATTGGCATGTAAATGATAGTGAATATTTTGATTGATGAAAATTTCTCTTAGCAATTTTTTTGTAGCTTTCAGTATACAAGTCTTTATACATCTTTAGTTTATACTTAAGTATTTCAGATTTTGATGACATTTTAAGTTTTCCCTTTGTAATTATTTTATATAGAAAATAATTGATGTGTATATATTGATCTTTTATTGTGCAACCTTGCTAAATTTATTGTTTATAGTAGCATTCTTGTAGGATCTGTTATGTTTTCTACATAGATGATCTTGTGTTCTATGAATAACATTTACGTCTTCCTTTCAAATCTGGACATTTTTCTTTCTTTAATTTTCCCCATTTCATTGAATGGAACCTACAAGATCTTGTTGAAGAGAAGTGACGAACATGGACATTCTTGTCTTGTACCTGATATCAGGGGAATTCCTTTAGTATTTCTCCATTAGATATGACACTAGCTGTAGGGTTATTTGTAAATGTACTTTTATCACATTGATGGGGTTCCCTTCTACTTTGCATTTTCTCTGATTTTTATCAGGAATGGATGTGGAATTTCACCAAATGCCTTTTCATCAATTAGTATGTGTTTCTTTTCTAGTTTGTTAATATGGTGAAATGCATTAGACAATTTGGAAAGTCAATTCAACCTTATATTTCTGGGAGAAACAAAACTTAGACATGATGTATTGTTGATTTCAGTTTGGTAAAACTTTGTTTAGAATTTTTACTTATATGTTCATGTTAATTTGGGACATTGGTCTGTAGTTTTATTTTAATGTCTTTCTCTGATATCGGTACAAAAATGATGTGAACTTCATAGAATGAACTAGAAAGTATTTCCTTACCTCTAATATTCAGGGAGATTCTCTGTAGATTTATTAGTGTTTCTCCCTTACATGTTTAGAAAAATTCTCCAGTGAAGCCATCAAGGCCTCAAACTATTTTGTTGGAAGCTTTATTTTGTTCTGTTTATAAGAAATATGATGTATTCAGTAGTACTGAGCAATTCCTATTTCTTCTTGAATGAGCTTTGATGCTTTGTGTCTTTTAAGAAATCTAGATTGTCAAACTTATTTGAATAGTTTGCATTATACCCTCTTAATATACTTTTAATATATAGAGAGCTTGTAGTGATATCACTTGTCTCGTTCATGACATTATAATTGGTGTTTTTATATCCTTTTCTGAATTATGGATTTAACTGATCTCCTGAAAAAAAATTTGTATAATTTATCTATTTTTTGTTTTCTTTTTCTTCAATTTCTGCTCTGATCTTTCATTTTTTTCCTGCTTATATTGTTTTATTTTTTAAATTCTCAAGGTAGAGGCTGAGGTCACTGATTTAAGATCACTGTTCCTTTCTGAAACAGGGCTTATTGTTGCAAATTATCTTCTAATAACTACCTTAGTAACATTTCATACATTTCAATATATCGTTTTCAGTTTCATTCTACTCAAAAATAATTTCCAGTTTCTTTTTTTTAATACATCTTTATTGGAGTATAATTGCTTCACAATGTTGTGTTAGTTTTTGTTGTACCACAAAGTGAATCAGCTATATGCATACATGTATCCCCATATCCCCTTCCTCTTAAGCCTCCCTCCCACCCTCCTTATCCCACCCCTAGGTTGTCACAAAGCACAGAGCTGATCCTCCTGTGCTTTGCAGCAGCTTCCCACTAGCTATCTGTTTTACCTTTGGTAGTGTATATATGTCAATGCTACTCTCTCACTACGTCCCAGGCTCCCCTTCTCCCACTGTGTCCTCAAGTCTGTTCTCAACGTCTGCATCTTTATTACTGCCCTACCACTAAGTTCTTCAGTACCATTTTTCTAGATTCCATATATATGCTTTAGCATATGGTATTTGTTTTTCTTTTTCTGACTTACTTCACTCTGTATGACAGATTCTATGTTCATCCACCTCACTACAAGCAACTCAATTTCGTTCCTTTTTATGGCTGAGTAATATTTTATTGTTTTAAACTTCTTCTATGATCCATATGTCACTTAGAATTGTATTATGTTTTGAAATATTTAGAAATAACCCAAGTAGTTTTCTGATATTGATTACTTAGTTTAATTTTATTGTGGAAAATAGGGTGTGCATAATTTTAATCCTTTTATATATATATTAAGAGGTATTTTCTGCTGGTGTTGGGTTTGAGGTGGAGTGTGCAATAAATGTCAGTTGTACCAAGTTGGTTTCAAATGTTGTTCAAGACTTCTATATATCCCTTACTGATATTTTTTTCTAATCTATCAACTATTGAGATTTTTTTAAATCCCTGAGTATACTTGTAGAATTACCTATTTTTCTTTGCAGAGATATCAGTTCTGTTTCATTTATTTTGAAGCTCAGTTATTATGTACATAATAATTGTAGACTTATATATCCCCACATATAAATTTTTGCCTTAGTCAATGAGTAAATTTTATCCTTGGTAATAGTATTTGCTCTAAAACCTATTTTGTCTGATATTAATATAGCCACCTTAGATTTTAATTTAGTGTTAGCATGACAAACCCTCTTCCATCAAAAAAAAATCAGTGATTTTAATCTGAGTTTCTCTTAAAGAGTATAGAGATGATCTTGCTTTTATATTTATTATCAAAGTCTTTGCTTTAAATGGGGGGTTTTATACCTTTATATTTAATGTTATCATTGAAATAGTTGGATTTAAATCTATGTTCTTGCTATTTGGTTTTCACTTGTCAAATCTCCTTCCTTTCCTTTTCCCTCTCCTTCTCTTTTCTATAAATTGCTTAATTTTTATAGTTTCATTTCCTTTCCTTTTTGGCTTACTAGCATTTATCTCTAATACTTTATTGTGATACTTTGGTGGTTGCTTCAGGGTTTGCCATATATCTTCAACTTACCACAGTCTGCCTTCATATGATATAATTCTTCCATAGAAAAATAAGCTTCTTGCTGGCCTTTTGTTATTATAGTCATTCATTACATTTCTACATATATAATAAATCATACAATTCAGTATCTTTTTTCCCATTAAATCTTTGATTATCTTTTTTAAAAATTTCAATAATATGGAAAAAAACTCCACATGTACTCAGTATTTTTGATGTTCTTCATTACTTTTCCTTGTCCCACATTTCTATTTGGTATCATTTTCCTTTGGCTTAATGACTTGCTTTATCATTTCTTTTAGTGCAGTATGGCTGAGGATGGACATTGTCAGATTTTGTGTGTCTAAAAAAATGATTTTTCCTTCCATTATTTTTGAAAGATATTTCTTGCTTAATAAAGATATCTAGGTTGACATATTTTTATGGTTTGAATGCATTGCTTCACTATCTTCTAATGAAAAAAACACTGTATTTCTTACATTAACATACAGAAGATTTAAATTGTCTTTTTATTTATGAGCTTATTTTAAGATTTTCTCTCTTTTTAAAAATATACAATACAGTATTACTGTTAACTTTTTTTACTATAGTCACCATGTTGTACATTACATTCCCATGACTTATTTAGATTATAAGTGGAAGTTTGTACCTTTTGACTTCTTCACCCATTTGGCCCACTCCCCACCCTCCTGTTTCTGGAATCTGTTTTCTCTTGCTATGATCTCATTTTATTTTGTTTGTTTTAGATAATACATATGCATGAGATCATGTTATTTATTGTTCTCCTGACTTCTTTCACTCAGCATAATGCCCTCAAGGTCCATCCATGTTGTCAAAAATGGCAAGATTTCATTCTTTTTTATGGCTAGATAATCCATTGTACAGCACATATTTTTATTCCTTTATCTATCAATGGAAACTTAAGTTTTTTCCATATCTTGTATGTTGTAAATAATGCTGCAATAAACATGGGAGTGCATATATGTTTTCAAGTTAGTGTTTTTTATTTTCTTCAGATAAATACACCAAAATGGAATTGCTAGATCATATGATAGTTCTATTTTTAACTTTTGGGGAACCTCTATACTGTTTCCCATTGTAGCTGCACCAATATACATTGCCACCAACAGTGCACTAGTGTTCCCTTTTCTCCACATCCCCACCAACAGTTATCTCCTGTCTTTTTGATAATAGCCATTCTGACATGCGTGAGTTGATATCTCATTGTGGTTTTGATTTGCATTTTCCTGGTGATTAGTGATACTAAGCACCTATTCATGTACCTTTTGGTCATCTGTATGTCTTCTTTCGAAAAATAACTATTCACATATATTTCCCATTTTTAATTGGATAGATTTTTTGTTCTTTATTTTTTTGTTTGTTTTTGCTATTGAGTTGTATGAGTTTTTTCATATTTTGGATATTAACCCCCTATCAGATATATGATTTACAAATATTTTCTCCCATTCAGTATGATGTCTTTTCATTTTTGTTGATGGTTTCTTTTGCTGTGAGGATTTTTAGTAGGGTGTAGTTCCACTTGTTTATTTTTACGTTTGTTGCCTTTGCTTTTGATGTGAGTTCCAAAAAATCATTGCTGAGAGTGATGTCAATTTGCTTACTGCCTGTTTTTCTTCTAGAAGTTTTATAGTTTCAGGTCTTGTGTTCAACTCTTTAATCCATTTTGAATTAATTTTTGTGCATTGTTAATTTTGTACATTTTTTTCTTAATTTTGTATAAGATAGTCCAGGTTTTTTTTTTTTAATGTGGCTGTCTACTTTTCCCAACACCATTTATTGAAGAGACCATACTTAGCCCATTGCATATTCTTGGCTCCTTTGTTGTAAATTAATTGACCATATAAGTGTGGGTTTGTTTCTGAACTCTATTCTGTTCCATTGGCCTATTTATCTGTTTTTATGGCAATACCATACTGGTTTAATTACCGTATCTTGTGATACAGTTTTAAGTCAGGGAGGATGATGCCTCTAGCTTTGTTTCTTCTAAGTTTGCTCTGGCTCTTCTGGGTCTTTTATGGTCTTATGTAAATTCTTGTATTGTTTGTTTTATTTCTGTAAAAATGCCATTGGAATTTTGATAGGGATTTCACTGACTCTGTAAATTGTTTTGGGTAGTATGGACATTTTAACAATATTAATTTTCTAATCCATGAGCGAAGAATATCTTTCCATGTATTTTTGTCTCCTTCAGTTTCTTTCAACAATATCTCATAGTCTTAAATACAACATACTGAAACTTATGGGATGCAGCAAAAGCAGTTCTAAGAGGAATGTTCATAGAGGTAAATGCCTACCTCAGGAAGCAAGAAAAATCTCAAATAAACACCCTGACTTTACACCTCAAGGAACTAGAAAAAGAAAAACAAATGAGGACCAAGCTAGTAAAAAGAAGGAAACAGCAAAGACCAGAGCAGAAATAAACTGAAACCAAAAAGACAATAGAAAAGATCAATGAAACCAAGAGCTGGTTTTTCGAAAAGATAAACAGAATCGACAAACCTTTAGCTAGACTCACCAAGAAAAACAGAGAGAGGACTCAAATAAATAAAATCAGAAATGAAAGAGGAGACATTACAACTTATACCACAGAAATACAAAGGATCATAAGGGTCTACTGTGAACAATTATACACCAACTAGTTGGACAACCTAGAAGAAATGGATAAATACTTAGAAACATGCAACCTTCCAAGATTCCTCTTCTGTGAATCAAGATGGCAGAATACAAGGACATGGAACTCACCTCCTCCTAGAAATACATCAAAAATACATCTACATATGGAACAATTCTCACACTATACCTACTGAACACTGGCAGAAGATCTCATAACAACAAAAGCTGCAAGAAAGACCACCACATAATCATGTAGGATGAAAGAAAAATAAAAAGGAATCTGATGGGACCTGTGCTCCTAGGAGGGAGCTGTGAAAGAGGAAATGTTCCCTAACCCTGGGGACCTCCTCCAATGCTGAAAAATCAGCTGGGACAGACAGGGAGTGCCAGAGGCTCAGAGGAGAATGCAGCATCTGGCTTGTGGCAGGCAGAACAGAAAGAGACCAGCACAGATGCTGCTGGCCACCATACTGCAGTCTCCAGCTTGAGACATGTGTGTGCTTCAACAGACAGATCTGGGGGGAGGACTGGGGCTGGCTGCATGAAGATAGCCTGAAGGGGCTGGAGTGTGGTCTGAGCTGCAAACAAGGAAGAACCCAGGTCCACCATGGAAGCCCCATTGTGAACACAAGCATGAAGGGAGGGGTAGGGTCCTGCAATAGTAGCCTCATTCTCAAAGTGCTCACAGTAGGCCCAACTCTGCCTCTATGAGCTCAGGTTGCCCACATGCAGAGAAGGGGCTGAAATCTGAGCCAATCCCCAGGGACCGTGGGATTTTGGAAACAGGGCTGAAATCTGAGCCATGTCCTGGTGGCTTTGAAGGACTTACGCCACAGGCACCTTATAAGCTCAATGCCTGCGTGATGTCTGAGCAGATTACTGGTGCTCCTTTGGCTGGGACTGGGACAGGTCCAGCATTAGCAGCTGTGGACCTTGCATGTGGAGGTGGGGTTGGGGTCTGGGCTGACTCCATAGCTCCCATGGTGGGTCTAGGTGTGCGACTACAGTGGTCCCAATGCCTGACTTCATCAGCAGATCTGTGTGGTGGCTTTGGGAGCACAGTGACTGATGGACATCCAGGATGATTGCATTCATTCCCACAACTGAGGCAGAGCTGAGGACAGTGCCAATAATAATGTACTTTGTGAGCACACACAATGCGTGATGGGCAACAACACAGAGTGCACTTCCCAGTGGAAAGCTCCTGTGGAGGAATACTCAGGGCCTCTTCTCCCAGCAGAAGTGCTCCAGTCCCACCTAACTCACACTGCAGCTCAGGAACTGATCTGGGGGTTTCCACTCCAACAACTGGGGAGCAGACCCTGACCTCAACAGGGATGTGACAACCACAGAGCAAAGAGGAGGTCACACTCAACATCCAGTGCAGGCTCTGGTCACCACAATAATCACAACCCCTATCAAGGGGATAGCAGTCAGCACACACTGAGCTCGGACATGGCAGGCATCCATACTAAAAACAGCCCTCGAGTCAAAAATATTGGACTTAACATAGGCTACACAAGGATGCTCCCACATAAAAACAGCCCTTCAAGACCACAGTAGATGACTGTTTCTCCTAAATTCATAGAATCAGAGAAATATAAATAAAATGAAGGAGAGAAACCACTCCTAATTAAAAGAAAAAGAGAAATCTACTGAGAGAACAAACAATGAAACAGACCTCTCCAGTCTACCCAATCCTGAGTTCAAAAAGAAGGTAATAAAAATACTGAAGAAATAAAGAAAGGCTATCAAGACAAAGATCAGTGTAACACAGAAGTAGAAACTATAAATAAGAGCCAGTTAAAATTAGAAAACTCATTTGCTGAGATGAAAGCTGAGCTAAAGGCAATAAACAAATAATGCAGAACAAATAAGTGATCTGGAAGACAGAATAAAGAAATCACCCAATCAGAACAGCAGACAGAAAGACAAATTAAAAAGAAAGAAATCAATATAAGAGACCTATGGGATAATATGAATTGAGCCAATCTATGTGTAATAGGGATCCCAGAAAGAGAAGAAAGAGAAAAGGGGAACAAAAATGCATCTGAAGAAATTATGACTTTAAATTGCCCAAATCCAGGTACAGGAAGCACAGAGGGTCCCAAACAAGGTGAACCCAAACAGAACTACACCAAGACATTTTTACAATTAAATGGCAAAAGTTAAAGAGAAGGTTCTAATAGCAGCAAGAGAAAAGCAAATAGTTAGTTACAAGGGAATCCTCATAGGCTGTCAGCTGATATCTCTACAGAAATGTTGCAGGCCAGAAGGGAGTGGCAATATGCATTCAAAGTCCTGAAAAGAAAAAATATGCAACCTAGGATACTCTACCCCTCAAGATTATCATTTAGATTAGAAGGAGAGATAAAGAATCTCTCAGATAAGCAAAAACTAAAAGAATATAGCAATACTAAACTTATCCTAAAAGAGATATTGAAAGGTTTTCTCTAAATAGAAAAAAAGCAAGAATGTATAGGAAAGAGAAAATCACAATTGAAAAAAAAATCACTTAAATAAGCAGTACATAGATTAAAAAAAAAAGTTGTGAAAGCAATAATAACTACAACAAACAGTAAAAGGATAAACATGAAGATGTAAAAGAGGGCATCAAAATCATAAAATGGGAGGGTGTAAAAATATAGATTTTTAAAAGAAAATGTGTTTGAGCCTACATGACTACCAGTCTAGAGCAGGCAGATGTAGTAATGAGTTAACATCCTTGAAAAACAGTGTAACCACAAATCAAAAACATACAATAGATTCACAAAAACCAAAAAGAAGAGAACTCAAGTATAGTACAAAAGAAAATCATCAAACCACAAAGGGAAAGAAGAAAGGAACAAAAAAGAAATACAAAATCATCTGGAAAATAAGATTTCAAATGGCAATAAATTCATGTCTAGCAATAATTGCCTTAAATGTCAATGGACTATATTCTGTGATTAAAGACATATAATAGCAGATTGGACGGTTAAAATAAGAGCCTAGAATATGCTGCCTACAAGAGACACACTTTAGCTTAAAGGACACACAAAGATTAAAAGGAAGGGGATGGAAAAAAATATTACATGCAAACAGAAATGACAAGAAAGTGGGGGTAGCAGTACTCAGGTCAGACAAAATAGACTTTAGAACAAACACATAAAGAAAGATAAAGGACATTATATAATGATAAAAGGACCAATACAAGAAGAGGATATTATATTCATTAACATATATGCACCCAATATAGAAGCACCTAAATACAATAAAATACTAATAGACATAAATGGAGAAATTGGTGGGAATACAGTAATAATAGGAGACTTAGTCACCCCACTCACATCAATGGACAGATATTCCAGATAGAAAATCAATATGGCAACAGAGATCCTAAATGACACAATAGAACAAAGTTAATTGATAGTTTCAGGATATTACATCCAAAAGAACCCAGAATATATATTCTTTTTAAGTGCACACAGAACATTTTCTAGGATAGACCAAGTATGAGGACACAAGCCTCAACAAATTTAAGAGGATAGAAATTATTTCAACCATCTTTTCTGGACAAAATGGCATGAAACTAAAGACCAACCAAAAGAAATGAAAGAAAGGGAAATGAGATTTAAAAAAAAAGGTTACATGGAGACTAAACAACATGCTACTAAAAATCCAATGGGTCAATGATGAAATCAAAGAGGAAATTTTAAAAAATACCTTGACATAAATGACAATGAAAACATAGCCATAGAAAATCTGAGACACAGCAAAAGAAGATTTAAGAGGGAAATTCATAGAGATACAGGCCTTCCTCAAAAAAGCAAGAAAAATTTCAAACAACCTAACCTACCACCTAAAAGAATTAGAAAAAGAAGAAAAAACATAACCTAAAGCCTGCAGAAGGAAGGAAATAATATCAGAGAGGAAATAAATAAAATGTAGATAAAAAGCAATAGAAAAAAATCAATAAAACCAAGAGCTGATTTTCTGAAAGGGTAAATAAAATTGACAAACATCTGGCCTGGCTCACCAAGAAGAAAAGAGAGATAACATAAATAAAATAAAAAATAAAAGAAGGAGAAATAACCAGTACTGCAGAAATACAAAAAAAAACCCAAAAAGAATACAATTAGAAGCTAACAAATTGGACAACCTAAAAGAAATGGACAAATCTCTAGAAACATATAACTAACTCACCAAAACTGAATCAAGAAGAAATAGATAATTTGAACAGACTGAACACAAAAGTGGAATAGAATATATTAAAAAAAAAAAGACTGTAAACAAATTTCAGGAGCAAAAGACTTCACTGGGGAATTCTACCAAACATATATAGAAGATATTATACCAATCCTTCTTAAACTCTTTCAAAAGATTGAAGAGGAGGAGGGAACACTCCCAAGGTCATTCTATGAAGCCACCATAATCCAAATATCAAAACCAGACAAAACAATACCAAAAATACAGATGCAAAAATTCTTTTTTTCTCTGTAATTATTTTCTTTTTATTGGAGTATAGTTGCTTTACAATGTTGTGTTAGTTTCTGCTTTACAACAAACTAAATCAAGTATGTATACATATATCCCCTCCCTCTTGAACCTCTCTCCCACTCTCCCCCTCCATCCCACCCATTTAGGTCAACGCAGAGCACAAAGCTGAGCTCCCTATGCTATACAGCATGTTCCCACTAGCTATCTATTTTACACATGGTAGTATATATATGTCAATCCTAATCTCCCAGTTTGTCCCACCCTCCCCTTCCCACCCTGTGTGCACATGTCCATTGTCTACATCTGCCTCTGTTCCTGCCCTGCAAATGGGACATAATTAAGCTTACAAGCTTTTGCAGAGCAAAGGAAACCATTAACAAGACAAAAAGACAATGCTCAGAATGGGAGAAAATATTTGCAAATGAAGCAACTGACAAATGATTAATCTCCAAAATATATGAACAGCTCATGCAGCTCAATATCAAAAAAACAAACAATCCAATCAAAAATTCTTAACAAAATATTATCAAACTGAATCGAACAGCACATAAAAAAATGTCATACACCATAATCAAGTTAAATTTATCCCAGGGTCACAAAGATGGTTCAACATAGGTAAATCAATGTGATATACCACGTCAACAAAAAAAATGAGAAAAAAAACTCATGATTATCTCAATAGATGCAGAAAAAGTATTTGATAGAATTCAACATCCATTCATGATTAAAGCTCTTACCAAAATGGGTATAGAGGGAACATATCTTGACATAGTAAAAGCCATTTATGACAAACTCACAGCCAACATGATATCCAATGGTGAAAAGCTGAAAGCCTTCCTGCTAAAATCTGGAATAAGACAAGGATTGCCCACTCTAGCCAATTCTATTCAACATAGTATTGGATGTCCTAGCCACAGCAGTCAAATAAGAAAAAGAAATAAAAGGTGTCCAAATTAGAAGGGAACAGGTAAAATAGTCATCATATGCAGGGGACATTATACTCTATATAGAAAATGCTAAAGACTCCACACAAAAACTACTAGAACTGATAAATGAATTCAGCAAGACAGCAGGATACGTGTAACATACAGAAATCTGTTGTATACCTTTATACTGACAAGGAAATATCAGAAAGGGAGAGTAAAAAAAAAATCCCTTTTAAAATCACATCAAAAAGAATAAAATAATAAAATAATTAGGAATAAACCTGAACAAGGATTTGAAAGACTTTTATGCCGAGAACTATAAAACATTGATAAGTGAAGCTGAAGATGATTTAAAGAAATGGAAAGATAGCCCATGCTCGCGGATTGGAAGAATTAATATTATTAAAATGGCCATACTTCCCAAAGTAACCTACAGATTTAATAAGATCCCTATCAAATTACCCATGAGATTTTTCACAGAACTAGAACTAATAATCCTAAAATGTATATGCAACCATAAAAGAACCAGAATTTCCAAAGCAATCCTGAGGAAAAAGAATAAAGCTGGAAGTATAACCTTCCTAGACTTCAGACAATACTACAAAGCTACAATAATAAAAACATAATAGTATTGGCACAAAAACAGACATATGGATTAATGGAACAGAATAGAGAGCCCAGAAATAAATCACACACCTATGGTCAATTAATCTTGGACAAAGGAGGAGAGAATATACAGTGGAGAAAAGACAGCCTCTTCTGTAAGCGGTGATGAGAAAGCTAGACAGCCACATGTAAATCAATGAACTTAGAACACTCCCTCACACCATACACAAAAATAAACTCAAAATGGCTTAATGACTTAAGTATAAGACATGACACCACAAAACTCCTAGACGAGAACATAGGCAATATGATTTATTCTCTAACATAAATGGTAGCAATGTTTTCTTAGGTCAGTCTCCCAAGGCAATAGAAATAAAAGAAAAAATAAACAAATGGGACCTAATCAAACTTATAAGCTTTTGCACAGCAAATGAAACCCTAAACAAAACAAAAAAACAACCTATGGACTGGGAAAAAATACTTGCAAATGATGTGACCAGTAAGGACTTAATTTCCAAGATATACAAACAGCTCATCCAACTCAATAATCAAAAAACAAATAACCCAATCAAAAAATGTCAGAAGACCTAAGTAGACATTTCTCCAAAGAAGACATACAGATGGACAAGAGGCACATGAAAATATGCTTAACATCACTGATTATTAGAGAAATGCTGATCAAAACTACAAAGAAGTATCACGTCACACCGGTTAGAATGGCCATCATTAAAAAGTCTACAAATAAATGCTGGAGAAGGTGTGGAGAAAAGGAAACCCTCATAAACTGTTGGTGGCAATGTAAACTGGTTCACCCACTATGGAAAACAGTATACAGCTTCCTTAAAAAACTAAAAATAGAGTTTCCATATGATCCAACAATCCCACTCCTGGTCATATATTCAGAGAAAACTTGTAATTTGAAAGGGTATATGCACCCCAATGTTCATAGCAACACTATTTACAATAGCCAAGACATGGAAGCAACCTAAATGTTCATCAACAGATGAATGGATAAAGAAGACCTGGTGTGTCTCTCTCTCTCTATATATATATACCCCCCCACACACATACACATACAATGGAATATTACTGAGCCATAAAAAAGAATGAAATAATGCCTCTTGCAGCAACATGGATGGACTTAGAGATTGTCATACTGGGTGAAGTAAGTCAGACACAGAAAGACAAACATCATATGATATCACTTGTATGTGGAATCTAAAATATGATACACAAAACAGAAATAGACTTACAGACATAGAAAACAAACTTATGGTTACCAAAGGAGAAAGGGGAGGTGGAGGGATAAGTTAGGAGTTGAGATTAGCAGATATAAACTACTATATATAAAATAGATAAACAACAAGATCCTACTGTATAGCACAGAGGACTATATTCAATATCTTATAGTAGTCTATAATGGAAAAGAATATGAAAAAGAAATGTATGTGTGTGTGTGTGTGTGCATGTGTGTGTGTATATATGTATAACTGAATCACTTTGCTGTGTACCTGGAACTAACTCAACATTGCAAATCAACTATACTTCACTAAAAAAAATATGAAAGTTAAAAAAAAAATCTAAACAGACTGATTACTAGCATAGGAAACTGAGTCAGTAATCAAACTCTCCCAACAAACAAAAGTCCAGAACCAGACAACTTCACTGATTAATTCTACCAAACATTCATAGAATTAATATCAATCCTTCTTAAACTTTTCCAAAAAATAGAACTGGAGGGAACACTTCCAAACTCATTTTTTAAGGCCAGCATTACCCTGATACCAACACCAGACAAGGATGCCACAAGAAAAGTACACACCTGATGAACATATATGCAAATATCATCAGCAAAATATTAGTAAACCAAATTCAACAAAATGTTAAAAAGATCATATACCATGATCAAGTGGGATTTATTTCAGGGATGCAAAGATAGTTCAACATATCCACATATCGGTGTGATACACCAGGATAACAAAATATTTAAAAACCATACGATCACCTGAATAGCTGCAGAAAAATTATTTGACAAAATTCAACATTCATTTATGATAAAAACTCGATACAAAGTGGGTATAGAGGGAACATAACCTCAACATAATAAAGGCTAAATATGACAAGCTTACAGCTAACATCATTCTTAAGGTGAAATACTGAGGCTTTCATCAAAGATCAGGAACAAAAGAAGGATGCCCACTCCTGACACTTTTATTCAACATAATATTGGAAGGTCTAGGTGGAGCAATTAGGCCAGAAAAAGAAATAAAAGTCATCCAAATTGCCAAGGAAAACGTATACCTGTCATTATTTGCAGATGACATGTATAGAAAACCCTAGACTCCACAGCATACTATTATAACTAATAAATTCAGTAAAGGTGTAGGATACAAAATCAGTGTGTAAAAATCATATGCTACTAATGAACTCTCAGGAAGAGAAATTAAGAAACCAATCCTAAAAATACATTTAACCAGGGATGTTAAAGTACTGAATATTGAAAACTATCAGATTTTCTCTTCATCACTGATTTTAACTAATTGAATTATGATGTGTCTTTTAGGGTTTTTCTGTATGTGTGTGTGCTTGTGATTCATTTAGTTTTTCAGTCTGTAGCTTTTTACTTTCCATAAAATTTGGAAAAAAATTAGTCATTCATCATTTATTTAAACACTTTTCTGCATCTGCCCAACTTTCAGTTCTCTTTTTTTTTTCAGTTTTTTTTTCCTCTGTGCTTCATTTTGGGTAGTTTCTATTCCACTGCCTTCAAGTGACTGATATTTTCTTATGCAATATTTAATCAGCATTAACCCCAATTAGAGCATTTTTAAATCTCAGACATTATAATTTTAATCTCTAAAAGCTTGAGTCTTAATCCATAATTACCATGTCTCTGTTTAACATGTGCAGTCTTTCCTCTAACTTTTCAACGTGGAAACAGTTTTAACAACTACTTAAGTGTCAGTGTCTACTAATTCTCATATGTTCACATCTGAGTCATTTTTAAATGATGGACTTTTTTCATTTTGTTTTATGAGTTGGTTGTCCTGCTTTTACAGTGTCTGGTAATTGTTGTTTATTTGTTTTTCTAGGTTTTTGTTAGCTGTCAGGCATTGTGAATTTTACTTTGTTGTATTGTGATTTTTATTGCATTTGTTTAAATATTTTGGAGCTTTGTTCTGGGACATGTTTGAGTAAATTGAAAATGCCCTGATCCTTTAGAGTCTTGCTTTTAAGCAGTTTTAGGTTAGACCAGAGTAGGGTTTGGTCTAGGGCTACTTTTTCTCCACTATTTAACTAAACACTTATGAATACTTTACCCAATGTTAGCAAACTGTTGAGGAGGGTTTCTACTCTGGCTAGTGGGAAGAGCACGCAATAACTTCCTTTGGTCAACTCAAGGAGTTTTAGTTTTCCCTCTAATTATCTGTTTGTTTGTTTGTTTTCCTCTTAGCCTTGAGTCGTTGCCTGACATATATATATGAGCTGATCAAGTATTCAGCTAAATACTAAAAAGGGAATCTTCAAAGCTATCCAGAGCTCGCTCTCTCTGCAGTTCTCTCCCTGCCAAAACTCCACTTCTAGCTGCTTTAGCCTTCATAAAAGCCCAGCTCCATTTCACAACTCATGCAGACTGCTGAGCTTGCCTGTGTTTGTCCTTCTGTACAGTAATCAGAAAACATTCTATAGGCAAGATGTGAAAATTATTGGATTAATCTCCTTTGTGTGTTTTTTTTTAACCTCTCAAAGATTATAGTCTGTTCTTGTCAGATATAAAACTTGAGACCATTAATGCATATATCTTGTCCATTTTAAAAAAAAAGTTTTTCATGCTGCAAGGTATTGTTACTGTTCAGGTTTTTGGCTCTGGTACTCCATCTTGGTCTGATATTCCCCATTATTTAATTTTTCCTTTCCTACCATCCTAGATTAACCTGACCGCTGTCTATTTTGAAAACATAAAAATTTTATCCTATCCTTATTAGGTAGGATAACTTACCTAATTCTTTCTTGCATTGACCAAATATGACCCTCATAATTTTAAAAGCAAAGGCAGCCCTGCTGTGTCACCCATCCAAAGATGGATCAGTCTCTGATATCTCACGTGGCAATCTTCTTCAGTGTTATTAAAGGATGCTGAAGATTTGCTTTGTCATGGTAAAAACTGTTGCTTGTGGGAAGATTATTTAAAAATACAGTAAATACATGTATGTCTATGTGTGTGTGCACATATGTGTGTGTACATGTATCCATGTCAAAATATTGGGACATCTGTATTAGCTGTATGTTGTGCTTTGGGAGGACTTTCTTATGATTTGATCAGATACAAATTATCATAAGAGTTTCAGCAGGAGTTGGCAAACTTTTTTTCTAAGTTTCATGTAGTAAATATTTTAGGCTTTGAGGGTTGTATCATCTCTGTGACTACTCAACTCTTCTGTTATAGTGAGAAAACAGCCACAAATAATACAAAGGAATGGGAATGGCTGTAGTCCAGTAGACTTTATAAAAAACAACTAATGGACTACATTTGGCCTGTGGGTTATAGTTTGCTGATACTTAATCTAGAGAATGTCTTGAATATTTATGGTAGACAAAATAACTTTTGTGGCCCCTTTAGGTAGTAAATATTTTGGAAGTTTAAATTCATATAGGGACATATTATCTTAAAATGTCCTTCAAAATAATTTTAGGTTCTTTAATGAGAGCAGGAAAAAAGGGTCATATTTGAGCCATATTAATTCCATACCTGAGACCTTTGGACAATTACAAGGAAATTGCTTCCTTTAAAGAACAAAGGCCACTTGACAATTTTAAATTAGTTTTTTTGTGCAGTTTCTTGCTCTTTCCGACGGGTCCTGTGTGATGCTACTGCTAAAAACTGTCCTATCTGCTTCCTTCCTTATTTGTTCTCTTTCAACTGTATTTTCCTGGCATGTAAAGATAAAGTTTAGGAGATTTCTCACACATAATTCCTGACAGGTTGGGTAAACACACTTACAAAATTTATTGAAACTTTTTAGAATATCTTGGATATTTTCTTTAATACCTTTAAGTCTTGTTGGTGCCAGAATTAAAACCTGATATGTATCAATTAGATAGGATATCAGAATAAGCATTTTAAAGAACTTACTGAAATTTATGTGGTATTTATATGTGTGAATATTCTTATTGGTCAATTTCCTTAGTTCCCAAGCAGGAATTATTCCTTTTAGCAACTTTCTTTGGTTCTGCCCAGTGTGGTACTCTTTGTGAGTGGGAGAATCAGTGATAGTAAGACAAATATTGTAAGGCATTATTATAGCATTCTTCAGAGAAATGAACTGAACTTTTCCTAAGCCTGTGATGCCATCACAGGTGTATATCATTGTTGCAACCTGCTAGACCTCATTGCCATGGGGAAAAAAACAAATAAAAGATTCAAAAATAGCAAAGTTGCAAATATTAATAAATTATTATTGACTTATATGCCAAAAAGAATACAAGGAAATCTAATAAGTAATTTTTTACCTTATTTTAAAATTGATGATACTTGAAATCTCTATCACTTTACTCATTTTCTGTCATAAGTCTTACTGCCAGATGGTAAATCAGACACTGAACTGGGCATGAAGAATACAACAAATCATATTCCCTGTACTTTTGGCAAGTAAACTGATTAAAATATAGACTACTATATGCTATGACCGAGAAATACTCAGAATACTATGGAACCATAGAAAAGGGGTTAAGCAAATCAGATTGAAGCATCAGAAAAAGACTGAGGGGTTTCCTTGTCTGAATTTTGAAAGAATATAATGTGCGATGCAAACCAAGATAAACTTGAGGCAGGATAAAAAGTATTTCATGTCAAAGGGCCCAAATATAACAGTGAACATGATCCATCAGGGGTACTAAAAGTAATTGGGTGTGGTTGTAGCATAGAATGTAAAAGTAGTATTGATGAGAGGTAGCTCTGGAGAAGTAGAAGAAAATCTTGAATGCTTTACATAGGGGTTTAAAAGTATTCAGTAAAGACATGCAAAACCATGAATGAATTTAAATAAACTGCTATGAATAATTTTTTTCTTTTAGAATATTTTCTTGGAATTTTTGAAAACTGAACTTGAAAGGTGAGGGTCTTATTAGAAGGATATTTCAGCAATACAAGCAAGATATAAGGGCTTGAACTAAAAAATTGTTAGTGAGAATGATAAAAGTGGGATAGATTTCAAGGACATCTAGGAGGAAAATTAAATAGAACATAGTTTGTTTTAAAATTCTGTTAACAGCAGTAACATATCTAAGCATGTTCTGTGTGCTGCACAGTATAAGTATTTATTTAATATTCATAAATACCATAACAGTATCAAGCAAGTATTATGATATTATACTCAGTAAAGTTATTATTCAAATCTTGTGTGGCCAACTATAAAGTTCATATCTTTAAACACTTCACTATGCAAATTTATTTTTTTATTGAGATATATTTGTTGTACAATATTACATAACTTACAAGTGTACAACATAATGATTCACAAGTTTTAAAGGTTGTATTCCATTTATAGTTATCATAAAATGTTGACTATATTCCCTGTGTTGTACAATATGTCCTTGTAGCTTATTGACTGTATTCATAATAGTTTGTACCTCTTAACCCCCTACCCCTATCTTGCCCTTCCTCCTTTCCCTCTCCTGCTGGAAACCACAAGGTTGTTCTCTTTATCTGTAGTCTGTTTTCTTTTTATGTTCACTAGTTTTTTTATTTTTTAGATTCCACATGTAAGTGATTTCATACGATATTTTTCTTTCTCTATCTGACTTACTTCATTTAACATAATACCCTCGAAGTGCATCTATGTTGTTATAAATGGTAAATTTTCATTCTTCTTTATGGCTGAGTAGTATTCCACACACACACACACACACACACACACACACAATGGAATATACCACATCTTTATCCATTCATCTGTTGGTGGACAATTAGGTTCTTGACAATTGTAAGTAATGCTATAAACATTGGGGTGCATGTATCTTTTAGAATTAGTGTTTTTGTTTTGTTTGGATATATACTTGGGAGTGGAATTTCTGGACCACATGGTAGTTCTACTTTTAGATTTTTGAGAAACCGCCATTCTGTTTTCCACAGTAGCTGTACCAATTTACATTCCCAACAACAGTGTATGAGGGTTCCCTTTTCTTCACGACCTTGTGAACATTAGATATTTGTGGTCTTTTTGATGATAGCCATTCTGACAGGGGTGAGGTGATATCTCATTGTTGTTTTAATTTGCATTTTTCTGATGATTAACATAGTTGAACATTTTTCCATGTGCCTGTTAGCCATATGTATGTCTTCATTGGAAAAATGTCTATTCAGATCTTCTGACCTTTTATAGTCAGGCTGTTTGTTTTTTGATATTGAGTTGTATAAGCCTTTATGTATTTTGGCTGTTAACCCCTTTTTGCTACAATTCATGTCAAAGAGTGTTTTGCCTATGTTTTCTTCTAGGCGTATTATGTTTTCTCCTCTTACATTTAGGTATTTAATCCATTTGGTGTTTATTTTTGAATATGGTATAAGATGTTCTACATCCATTCTTTCACATGTAGCTCTTTAGTTTCACCAGCACCACATATTGAGGAGACTGTTTTTTCTCCATTGTGTATTCTTGCCTCCTTTGTCATAGATTAACTGACCATGTAAGTATGTTGGTTTATTCTGGGCTTTCTGTTCTGTTCCATTGATCTCTGTGTCTGTTTTTGTGCCAGTACCATACTGTTTTGATTACTTACTTTTGTACTGTAGTCTGAAGACAGGGAGAATGATTTCTTCAGCTCTGTTCTTTCTCAAGTTTGTTTTGGCTATTCAGGATCTTTTGTGTTTCCATACAAATTAAAAATTTTTTTGTTCTAGTTGTGTGAAAAATGCCATAGGTAATTTGTTAGGGATTGCATTGAATATGTAGATTGTCCTGGATAGTCTGGTCATTTTAACAATATAAATTCTTCCAGTTCATGAACACAGTATACCTTTCCATCTGTTTGTTTCATCTTTAATTTCTTTCATTAATGTCTTATAGTTTTCTGAGTACAGGTCTTTTATATCTTTACTTAGGTTTATTCATAGGTATTTTATTCTTCTTGATTCAATGGTAAATGGGATTATTTCCTTAATTTCTCTTTCTGATACTTCATTGTTAGTGTATAGAAATGCAACAGATTTCTGTATATTAATTTCATATCCTGCAACTTTACGAAATTCATTAATGAACTCTAGTAGTTCTCTGTTGGTGTCTTTAGGATTTTCTATGTACAGTATCATGTCATCTGCAGACAGTGACTGTTTTACTTCTTCCTTTCCAATTTGTATTTATTTTATTTCTTTTTTTCCTCTGATTACTGTGGCTAGGACTTCCAATACTGTGTTTAATAAAAGTGGTGAGAGTACGCATCCTTGTCTTATTCCTGATCTTAGAGGCAATGCTTTCAACTTTTCACTGTTGAGTATGATTTTAGCTGTGGTTTTGTGATGTATATCCTTTATTATGTTGAGATATGTTCTCTATATGCCCATTTTGTGGATAGGTTTTATCGTAATTGGATGTTGAATTTTTGTCAAAAGGTTTTTCTGCATCTACTGAGATGATCATATGATTTTTATTCTTCTATTTGATAATGCAGTGTATCACATTGATTTTTGTAGATACTGAAAAATCCTTGCATCTCTGGGGTAAAACCCACTTGATCATGGTGTATGATCTTTTAAATGTAACACTGGATTGGTGTACTAACATTTTGTTCAGGATGTTTGCATTTATGTTCATCTGTGATACTAGCCTGTAAATTTGTGTGTGTGTGTGTGTGATAATCTTTGTCTGGTTTGGTATCAGGGTGATGCTGGCCTCATAAAATGAGTTCGGAAGCATTCCTTCCTCTGCAATTTTTGGGAATAGTTTGAGAAGGTAAGATGTTAACACTTCTCTAAATGTTTGGTTTGGTAGAATTCACCTGTGAAGCCATCTGGTCCTGTCCTGGACTTTAGTTTCCTGGAAGTTTTTAAATTGCTGATTCAATTTCATTACTGGTAATATGTCTGTTAATATTTTCTCTTTTTTCCTGGTTCACTCTTAGCAGATTGTATGTTTCTAAGAATTTGTCCATTTCTTCTAGGTTGTCCACTTTATTGCCTTATAGTTGTTGGCAAATTTTATTTTTTAAGAAGTATTTGCTTACTATGGGCCAGTATCTATTATATGTGCTTTTTGAATATTAACTCAATTTTAAGTGCGTTGAGTTTGATATGCACATGATACAATAATGATTAAGTGCTAATAAAAGTATGTGTATGTTTATTTGTTTGAATATATACATTTTATAGTCTTCAGGCTATAGGTTTTTAAAATTTATTTTATTTTTTAATTAGAAAATTATTTTTTATTTTTAATTGGAGTTTAGTTGCTTTACAATATTGTGTCAGGCTATAGTTTTTATGTAAATATTTCAAAGGGAGTAAGGACATGTGGAAAAGAGATTATTGGTAGCTTCTCTGGAGAAATTGGCTGGGGAATAAGATCACTGAAAGAAAAGAAATGGAGAAGCCAAAATGTAATTTTTTGGAAGCCATGTAAAGAAAAAGAGTAATGAATGAGAGACAGAGTATAATAGTCTCACCTCTGGCCAGTTTTAGGTAGTGATGAGCCATATTTTCCATTGGCCTTAGCATGAAAATCATCTACATCATTGGTTGGATGGTGGGATCAGAAACCCATTTGCAGAGATTTGAAGTAGGAAGGAGACTGTAGTTAGGTACACGAGCTGGGTCTGCAAAAACTGAAATGACGTGAGAAAAAGAAGAGAGAGGCTGCTGAGTAGAAGTGGATTGGCAAGTTTCTTGGAGGAAGAGTGACAAGAATAGGATAACAGACATAGTGCAGAATACTAAAAACTTACAACCCGAAGTTCAGAGATAAAATATTTCACGTGTGGGACAGCTGTATGTAAATCAATGAAGTTAGAACAGTCCCTCACACCATAAACAAAAATAAATTCAAAATGGCTTAATGACTTAAATATAAGACATGACACCATAAAACTCCTAGAAGAGAACATAGGCAAGACCCTTTGATATAAATTGTAGCAATGTTTTCTTAGGTTAGTCTCCCAAGGCAAAATATATTAAAGCAAAAATAAACAAATGGGGCCTAATCAAACTTGTAAGTTTTTCACAGCAAAGGAAACCATGAACAAAATAAAAAGAACACCTACAGACTGGGAGAAAATATTTGGAAATGTTGCAACCAACAAGGGCTTAATGTGCAAAATATACAAACAGCTCATACAACTCAGTAACACAGAAAAAATAAACAGCCCAATCAAAAAGTGGGCAGAAAACCTAGTCATTTCTCCAAATAAGACATATATGTATGGCCAACAGGCACATGAAAAATGCTCCACATTGCTAAGTATTAGAAAATGCAAGTCAAAACTACAATGAGGTATCATATCACACTGGTCAGAATGGCCATCATCCACGTGTCTACAAATAATAAATGCTGGAGAAGGTGTAGAGAAAAGGGAACCCTCATACACTGTTGGTGGGAATGTAAATTGGTACAGCCTCTATGGAGAACAATATGGAGGTTTCTTAAAAAACTAAAAAGAGAGTTTCTGTGTGACCCAGCAATCCCACTCCTGGGCATATATCCAGAAAAGACAAAAACTCTAATTCAAGAAGATACATGCACCCCAATGTTCATAGCAGCACTATTTATGATAGCAAAGACATGGAAGCAACCTAAATGTCCATCGACAGATAACTGGATAAAGAAGATGTGGTAAATAGATAGATAGATAGATAGATAGATAGATAGATAGATAGATAGATAGATAGATAGATACAAAGAGTGGAATATTACTAAGCCATAAAAAAGAATGAAATAATGCCATTTACAGCAACATGGGTGAACCTAGAGATTATCATACTAAGTAAAATCAGACAGAGAAAGACAAATATTACATGATATCACTCATATGTGGAATTTAAAAAATAGTACAAATGAACTTATATACAAAACAGAAACAGACTAGCAGACACAGGAAACAAACTCGTGGTTACCAAAGGGGAAGGGATAAATTAGGAGTATGGTATTAACAAATACACACTACCAAAAATAAAATAGGTAAACAACAAGGATTTACTGTATAGCACAGGGAACTATATTCACTATCTTGTAATAACCTGTAATTGAAAAGAACTCACTTTGCTGGATACTTTGCTGTATACCTGAAACAATTACAATATTGTAAATCAACTGTACTTCAATAAAAAAATATTTTAAGTGTGTTCAGGGTACAGGATTTAGTTTTTTAAAACAGAGGATAACATTATGCATGCTCCCCCAACAGAATGTTGCAAATAATGGGTTACTTAGGGGACGCAGGTGTAATTAATTATTCTTCTGAGTGTCCTTTAAATGGGACAAATGAGTCTCATGAATCAAGCATGGTAGAATTTGCTTATGTCTGAATTACTTTCACTTTTCTAGAATTTTATTACTTGCAAAATTTGAAAAGGATTTTTTAAAGGGGAGGAATGCTGATATTTCTGTGTTTATCTTGTCTATGAGTGTTTAGTGAGGAGGAGAATTATATTTACTTTTTACAACATTAAAAATTAATTGGTATATAAATATGAAGTAAAATTTAGGTAAAAATATCTATAGGGCCAGAAAGTACCAAAATTTTCTTTCACCCGTCATAGTTTCTCTGTGTTTAAATATAATTAGCAATGTGTTTTATGCACTTGGGTGTATTTCATAATTACACTCAAGTCCCCAATGTAGGTTTTTCCTAAGCAAGAAGGAAAAACTATTGGTTTTCCTTTCCATGTTTTTATATCACAGACAGTAGGGAAAGAAAGACCAATAAATCACTACAGCCTTTATGTATATCATATATATATATATATAAATATTCAGCCAGCTGTCAGAGCCCGTGCAGGTGAGAACCACAAATGAGCTGACCTGACCTACTTGTGGTTTGGTGCAGTTTTCCCTTTTCCATCTCAGTTAATTATACCTTTAGAGACAACTCAGATTTGCTTATTAAAAAAAAGAAAAAGAAAATCCTCTATTTTTTCTCAGTAATTTTGATGACCTTATATTTCCTGTGATTCTCCTTGTTTTTTTTAAATAAAAAACTATTTTCTTCCTTTGAGGAAATTTTCTTTTAAGCTTTTTTTATTTTTTTTATTTACAACTACTGCATTTTCTGTGTCAGAAAAGAAAAGTCATTCAAATTGGGGAAATGGCAGTCAAGTCTCTGCCAAGTTTGTCAATGTCATTTTGTTCCCAGGAGAGATGATTTTCTCTCATTTCACAAATGTCACATAGATACCAGAGAATAAGCTTATACAAGTTGAAAAATAGAAAGCATGTGAGGGTCAGAACAAGGGACATAGACTCGGGCTAGTGTTTTAGTCTTTATGTGCTTCTGCATAACTATCTATAAAATGGGTATTATGGTTGTGCCTGTCTCACATTTGTACCAAAGGAATTAATAAGCTATTTCTTATGAAATTATTTGAGGTTCCCACAGTAAACATCTAATACGTTATAAGGAATATATATAAAATAATGTATGACCATGAAACTATATATATTATGTATATATGTGTGTGATATATTATTTCACAGTATCAGAACAAAACATTTTTAGGTATTTATAAAATGTGTAATTTCACAGAGAGGACAGTTTCTAACATGGCCCATCTGTGCTTAGCACTGTGCTGTGCAGAGAGTAGATAATGAAGAAAAAAAGTAGGAAGCATGTAAAATGACAATTGTTAGATATATTTACTATTATTAATTTCCCTGTGCTTAGCAATACCTTAAAAAATCAGAATATTTCTATAGTAGTCAGGATAGAGTTTGCTATATTGTGGTATCAAGTAAATCCCCAAATCTTTATGGATTAACAATACAAGCCTTTATTGTTCCTTCATTTAAAGTCCAGTGCATCCAAACCTGCCATCCTCTTTTGAAACTGACCGATTTTGAACACATCGGTCTGTAACCTGTTATGAATGGTGAAAAAAAATAATTAAAGTCACTTTTATTTACTAAATATAATTGAGCTTCTAATCTTGAGAGTCAAAGACATGAGCCTACTGAGATGCAAGGTGGTTCAAAAAGGCAGCTTTGGGGTTTCCATGGTGGTACAGTGGTTAAGAATCAACCTGCCAATGCAGGGGACATGGGTTCAAGCCCTGGTCAAGGAAGATCCCACATGCTGTTTAGCAACTAAGCCTGCACACCACAACTACTGAGCCTGCACACTACAGCCCACAAGCCACAACTGCTGACCCCACGTGCCACAACTACGGAAGCCCGTGCACCTAGAGCCCATGTTCTGCAACAAGAGAGACCACTGCAATGAGAAGCCTGCACACCACAATGAAGAGTAGCCAGCACTCACTGCCACTACAGAAAGCCCACGCACAGCAATGAAGACCCAATGCAACCAAAAATAAATAAATAAAAGGCAGCTTTGCTCTATACCTAGGAAAACAAAGTTATTTAGTAAACTCATAGCATTATGTTATAATTCCTCTTAGAAGTATAATTCTCAAAACTAAAGTTTCACAAAGAGACATTATCTAAAATGGACTTGTAGACACATACACAGAACCACACACACATAGATATACACGTTGGTATTTTAATAATTTGAGGCACATTAACCCTTAATTCCTGAAATATTTTTTAATTGCAAACATAACTAAAAAAAACTCTTCTTTAATGCTATGAGATTAGAAATCAATTACAGGGAAAACACTGTAAAAAACACAAATGCATGGAGGCTAAACAGTGCACTACTAAATAACCAAGAGATCACTGAAGAAATCAAAGAAGAAATAAAAAATACCTAGAAACAAATGGCAATGAAAACATGATGATCCAAAACCTATGGTACACAGGAAAAGTTGTTCTAAGAGGGAAGTTACAGCAATTCAAGCTAACCTCGAGAAAAAATAAAAATCTCAAACAATCTAACCTTACAGCTAAAGCAACCAGAGAAAGAAGAAGAAAAAAAAAAACCCAAAGGTAGTAGAAGGAAAGAAATCATAAACATCAGAGCAGAAATAAATGAAAAGGAAACGAAGAAAACAATAAATAGCAAAGATCAATAAAACTAAAAGTTGGTTCTTTGAGAAGATAAACAAAATTGATAAACCTTTAGCCAGACTCATCAAGGAAAAAAGGGAGAGGACTCAAATCAATAAAATTAGAAATGAAAAAGGAGAAATTACAACTGACACCGCAGAAATACAAAGGATCATAAGAGACTACTACAAGCAACAATATGCCAATAAAATGGACAACCTGGATGAAATGGGCAAATTCTCAGAAAGGTTACAACTTTCCAAGACTGAACCAGGAAGAATTAGAATATAGAAACAGACCAATCACAAGTAATGAAATTGATGCTGTAATTAAAAACTTTCCAGCAAACAAAAGTCCAGAACCAGATGGCTTCACAGGCGAATTCTATCAAACATTTAGAGAATAGTTAACACCTATCCTTCTCAAACTCTTCCAAAAAATTGCAGAGGCAGGAGCACTTCCAAACTCATTCTACAAGGCCACCATCACCCTGATACCAAAACCAGACAAAGAAGTCACAAAAAAAGAAAATTACAGACCAGTATCACTGATGAACATAGACACAAAAATCCTCAACACAACACTAGCAAACAGAATCCAACAGCACATTAAAAAGATCATACACCATGATCAGTGGGATTTATCCCAGGGATGCATGGATTCTTCAATACGCAACACAATGTGATACACCATATTAACTAAGAATAAAAGCCATATGATATCTCAATAGATGAAGAAAAAGCTTTTGACAAAATTCAACATCCATTTATGATAAAAACTCTCCAGAAAGTGGGCATTGAAGGAACCTAACTCAACATAATAAAGGCAATATATGACAAACCCACAGCAAATATCATTTTCAATTGTGAAAAACTGAAAGCATTTCCTCTAAGATCAGGAACAAGACAAGGATGTCCACTCTCACCGCTGTTATTCAACATAGTATTGGAAGTCCTAGGCATGACAATCAGAAAAGAAAAAGAAATAAAAGGATACAAATTGGAAAAGAAGAAGTAAAACTGTCACTGTTTGCAGATGACATGATACTATACATAGAAAATCCTACAGATGCCACCAGAAAACTAATAGAGCTCATCAATGAATTTGGTAAAGTTGCAGGATACAAAATTAACTCACAGAAATCTCTTGCATTCCTATACACTGACAACAAAAGATCAGAAGGAGAAACCAAGGAAATAATCCCATATGCCATCACATCAAAAAGAATAAAATGCCTAGGAAAAAAACCTACCTAAGGAGGCAAAAAACCTGTACTCAGAAAACTATAAAACACTGATGAAAGAAATCAAAGATGACACAAACAGATGGAGAAGTATACCATGTTCCTGGATTGGAAGAATAAATACTGTGAAAATGACTATAATACCCAAAGCAATCTACAGATTCAATGCAATCCCTACCAAATTACCAATGGCATTTTTCATAGTATTAGAACAAAAAATCATACAATTTATATGGAAACACAAAAGACCCCGAATAGCCAAAGCAATCTTGAGAAAGAAAAACAGAGCTGGAGGAATCAGGCTCCCCGATTTCAAACTATACTACAAAGCTACAATAATGAAGACAATATGGTATTGGCACAAAAACAGAAATGTAGATCAATGGTACAAGATAGAAAGCCCAGAGGTAAACCCATGCACCTATGATCACCCAATCTATGATAAAGGGGGCCAGAAAGTGCAATGGAGACAAGACAGCCTCTTCAATAAATGGTTCTGGGAAAACTGGACAACTACATGTAAAACAATGAAATTAGAACACCCCCTAACACCATACACAAAAATAAACTCAAAATGGATTACGGACCTAAATGTAAGACCAGACACAATAAAACTCTTAGAAGATAACATGGGAAAAACACTCTTTGACATAAATCACAGCAAGAACTTTTATAACCCAGCTCCTAGAGTAATGAAAATAAAAGTGAAAATAAGAGAATGGGACCTAATGAAACTTAAAAACTTTTGCACAGCAAGGGAAACCATAAACAAGACGAAAAGACAACCCACAGAATGGGAGAAAATATTTGCAAATGAAGCAATGAACGAAGGATTAATCTCCGAAACATACAAACAGTTCATGCAGCTCAATATCAAAAAAACAAACAACCCAGTTAAAAAAAAGGATGGAAGACCTAAATAGACATTTCAGCAAAGAAGGTATACAGATGGCCAAGAGGCACATGAAAAGATGCTCAACAGAACTAATAGAGAAATGCAAATCATAACTATAATGAGATATCACCTCACACCAGTCAGAATGGCCATCATCAAAAAATCTACAAACAATAAATGCTAGAGAGGATGGAGGGTAAAGGGAGCCCTGTTGCCCTGTTGGTGGGAATGTAAATTGATACAGCCACTGTGGAGAACAGTAGGGAGGTTCCTTAAAAAACTAAAAATAGAACTACCATATGACCCAGCAATCCCACTACTGGGCATATACCCTGAGGAAACCTTAATTCAAAAAGACACAGGTACCTGAATGTTCACTGTAGCACTATTTACAATATCCAGGACATGGAAACATCCTAAATGTCCATCAGCAGATGAATGGATAAAGAAGATGTGGTATATACATACAATGGAATATTACTCAGCCATAAAAAGAAATGAAATTGGGTCATTTGTAGAGATGTGGATGGACCTTGAGTCTGTCATACAGAGTGAAGTAAGTCAGAAAGAGCAAAACAAATATCATATATTAATGCATATGTGTGGAATCTAGAAAAATGGTACAGATGAACTTATTTGCAGGGCAGGAATAGAAAGGCAGACGTCGAGAATGGACATGTGGACCTGGTGGGGGGAGGGGAGGGTGGGATGAATTGGCAGATTAGGTGTGACATAAATACACTACCATGTGTAAAATAGATAGCTAGTGGGAACATGCTGTATAGTACAGGAAGCTCAGCTCGGTGCTCTGGGATGACCTAGAAGGGTGGGATAAGAGGGTGAGGGAGTTCCAAGAGGAAGGGGATATATGTCTACATATAGCTGATTCACTTCATTGTACAGCAGAAACTCACACAACATTGTAAATCAATTATACTCCAATAAAAAAAAAGAAACCTTTAGTACTCTGAGCCATGACTTATACCTACATTAGTGATTTAAATTTAATTCAACTGTCAAGGGATATATTTCCTTTGTGTTAACCACATTTATCTCTATATTTTTCTAATTTTTTGTTTTTTTCCCCAAAGCTTGGAAGCTTAGAAACTCCATTTCCAAGAGTTGTGTTCATCAGAGTTCTCTAAGTGATTTATGGTCTGTCCTTCAGAAGCATTAGTTTGAGATTTGGAAGGGGAATTGGAATCTTTTTCACTCTTTCATCAGCAGTGACAGCAGATATGTGGGTTTTTCAGGGTCACACTTTACAGATTCCTTTGTCCCTTTGTCATCCACTTTAGAGTGAGACACAGTAAGCAAAGTATGCAGAAGTTTCTTGAATGTTCCTGATATAGAAGCATCAAAAACTCTTTTGAAGAAATGTAATTGTGATAGTCAGAATAAAGACTACCTCTACACACACACACACACACACACACACACACACGTTCATACCCTAATTCCCAGGACCTGTATGTTATTTTACATGACAAAAGGGACTCTGCAGTTGTGATTAAGATTAAGGAAATTAAGATGAGAAATAATCCTGGAATATCCATGTAGGCTCAATCTAATCCCACTTGTCCTTAAAAGCTGTGAACCTTTCTGGTGTGGTCAAAGGGAGATGTAAATATGGGGGGAAAAAAGTCAGAGATACAATACTAATGGCTTTGAAGACAGAGGAAGGGGGCCAGGAGCCAAGATGTGCACACAGCCTCTAGAAGCTAGAAAAGGCAAACAGAGTCTCTCCTAGAGTCTCCAGAAATGAATGCAGCCTTGCTGACATTATAGCCTGATGCAAACTGTTGTGGTCTTCAGACTTTCAGAACTGTAAAACAACAAATTTTTATTTTTAAGCCACAATTTATAGTAATTTATTATAGCAGCAATAGGAAACTAATAGAGGTAATTTCCTACATCTTAGATAAAAATAGATATTATCAATCTTTTTAGGAATAAAAATATTATGTAGTGCTATTTGAATCTTCACTTTAATTTTGTCTAAATTTGAGTCTATATTCATATTTGAGTGGATATTCTGCTATTTAGTAATTTTTCATATTTTATAATCTTCCCACATCTGTCAACATGCCAACATATGTGTATGGGAGCAGTGGATGAGTGAGGTCTTCATAAAAGAAGAATCGAGGCAAAAACAGTGTTTTTCTTTTCTCTGGCCTGTTTCACTTCAGTCAAGAGGGTTCCATCCTTTCTAGTAGACAAACTATACTCTCCTTTCTTAAGTATGTGGATCCCCGTTTCCCCAAATATTCAAAGCTAGATCCTTAATTCACTACTTATACTAGCTGAGTGTAAAGAAGTTTCTGCCAATTTAGCAGCAGAATTAATATTAATAAATTGTATCATCAAATAAATCACCTTTTCCATGTAACAGTTTAATAAACTGCTGGCAGACCAATTAGCATTTACTCATAGCTGACTTGTTCTTGAATATCCTTTTATTTCCAAGTCACTTGAAAAGACAAAATGTTTTTGTTAGTTAATGTCCAGTTTAATTAGCTTCCATTGAAATATTGATTTTACATTAAGGAAGATAAATGCTAAAGTATTGGCAGCTGAATGTTGTTTTTATAAAAAACTGACGGTTTACAGATAGAAAAGACTTTGTGCTATCATTGCTCTGTCACTTTTGTGCAATTTCAATATGTACCTTACTCTCTATATACAGCAGTACTTATAGTGCTCCTGAACTTTTAATATCTTGGTTGAAGAGGCCAGGTCAAAATCTCTACATCTGGATTAAATAAACATGCAACCCTACCTATTTATACATCAGGAATATCACATGATTTTTTCCTAAGCAAATCTATACTTGGAAAACTTACAGGACTTGTTTATGGTGTAGCACCAACTTCCCTTGAACTTGTTGAACTCTATCTGGTAACTGCCAGTATATTTTAATCTTGGCTTTAATAACGGCTGTGGTGATGTCCAAAAAAAGCAAAAGATGATTGAGGCAATGCCTTTGATAAGTTTCATTCTGTTCTTTTCCTTGTATGTGTGTGTATATGTCTATGTAGATATATGCATACGTTTTCCTCTGTGGAGAAATGGTTATGAATGAAAATTTTGCGTTATTTTATTGAAATTAGATAATTATCTTACTGGGATATTTAGTGAATAAAACAAAAATGAAGTTCTTAAAAAAGTCTACTAACAATATAGGTATTGAGGGCTTATAATCTTTGTTTCCTAGAAAATGTGACATGGAGAATGGAAATCTGCATGCTCAGAACCCTGTATTATGTATGCTATGTTTAAATTAATATTTTATGATAGTGTTGTAATAAACATTTTTTAATGATTATTTGACATCTTTATTGGAGTATAATTGCTTTACCCTGGTGTGTTAGTTTCTGTTTTATGACAAATTGAATCAGCTATACATATCCCTATATCCCCATTTCTCCTCTCTCTTGCATCTCAGTCCCACCCTCCCTATCCCACCCCCCTAGGTAGTCACAAAGCACCGAGCTGATCTCCCTGTACTATGCGCTGCTTCCCACTAGCTATCTATTTTACATTTGGTAGTATATATACGTCCATGCCACTCTCTCACTTCCTCCCAGATTACCCTTCCCCCTCCCCATGTCCTCAAGTCCATTCTCAATGTCTGAGTCTTTATTCCTGTCCTGTCCCTAGGTTCTTCATAACCATTTTTTTTTTAGATTCCATATATATGTGTTAGCATATGGTATTTGTTTTTCTCTTTCTGACTTACTTCACTCTGTAAGACAGACTCTAGGTCCATCCACCTCACTACAAATAACTCAATTTTGTTTCTTTTTATGGCTAAGTAATATTCCATTGTATATATATGCCACATCTTCTTTATCCATTCATCTGTTGATGGACACTTAGGTTGCTTCCATGTCCTGGCTATTGTAAATAGTGCTGCAGTCAACATTGTGGTACATGACTGTTTTTGAATTATGGTTTTCTCGGGGTATATGCTCAGTAGTGGGATTGCTGGGTCATATGGTAATTCTATTTTTAATCTTTTAAGGAACCTCCATACTGTTCTCCATAGTGGCTGTATCAATTTACATTCCCACCAACAGTGCAAGAGGGTTTCCTTTTCTCCACACCCTCTCCAGCGTTTATTGTTTGTAGATTTTTTGGTGATGGCCATTCTGACTGGTATGAGGTGATACCTCATTGTAGTTTTGATTTGCATTTCTCTAATGATTAGTGATGTTGAGCATTCTTTCATTTGCTTGTTGGCAATCTGTATATCTTCTTGGAGAAATATCTATTTGGGTCTTCTGCCCATTTGGGGATTGGGTTGTTTTTTTTTATTGTTATTGAGCTGCCTGAGCTGCTTGTAAATTTTGGAATTAATCCTTTTTCAGTTGCTTCATTTGCAAATATTTTCTCCCATTCTGAGGATTATCTTTTTGTATTGTTTATGGTTTCCTTTGCTGTGCAAAATCTTTTAAGTTTCATTAGGTCCCATTTGTTTATTTTTGTTTTTATTCGCATTTCTCCAGGAGGTGGGTCAAAAAGGATCTTGCTGTGATTTATGTCATAGAGTGTTCTGCCTAAGACCAGACACTATAAGCATTTTTCTGAATCAAGCTGTCCTGGGTATTTGGACATGATGGAAGATGGTTGCCTAAATGACATCTCCAGAGTCATCTTTGATCTTTTGCTCCATAAATCTACCTGCTTGTGAGAAATCTCTTGGCTGAATGACAGACATTTTAATTGTACTTAGAGTCACCATATTATTCCCATGTTACAAACAACGTTTTTGCTTCTGTTCCCTATCGCAGTGAATAGCACCATCAGAAGATGGCATCAGTTTTAACACCCTCTCTACCTCATCCTTCTCCATCCCTACTGTGGTCCTTGGAAGCCCTGCCAATTTTGTGCCGGGCTTGGATAGGGTAAACTTCTTCCAATTCTATCCAAAAGCCTAGATTCTGCTTTCCTAAATGCAGTGGTCGATGGTTGTCTAAGAGGTCTTCCAAACCTCCTCAGGATTATTCCTTGAAGCAGGGTGTGGATTCCAATCATTTCCAAGACTTACAGAGTGCTGGCCCATTCCAATCCTTGGAAATCTCCCCAAGTTGCTTGCCTGATTCTCAAACGCAATGCCTTTCTGGAATACCTAACACATCTCCTCCACTCGGTTCAAGCTTTTGGGAAAAGTCTATTCTTTCAGATTATGTTTGCTTCCCATGGTCCCTTCTTAGGACTTATCCCAATGCCACTACAATCCTTAAGGCAGACAATCAAAAATGTTACTTACAATAAGATAAAGAGAAAAGAATTGAGAGGAAAATATGAAATTTAATATCTTAAAATATGCTTGGCTGCAAGTATGTGTGACTTTGTTTATTGCATGTAGTTTTAAAATTTTTATTTTATATATAGTAGCGTGTATATGTTAATCCCAACCTCCTAATTTATCCCTCCCCCCCTTTCCCATTTGGTCAGTTTGTTTTCTGTGGCTGTGGGTCTATTTCTTTTTTGTAAGTAAGTTCATTTATATCTTTTTTTTAGATTCCACGTATAAGTGATATGATATTTCTCTGGCTTGCTTCACTTACTATGATAATCTCTAGGTCCATCTATGTTGTTGCAAATGGCATTATTTCATTCATTTTTATGGTTCAGTAATAGTTCATTGTGTGTATATGTATTTGTGTGTGTGTATACACACACACACACATACACACACACACACACACACATACACCACATTTTCTTTATCCATTCATTTGTCAGTGATCATTTTGTTTGTTTCCATCTCTTGGCTATTGTAAATAGTGCTCCTATGAACATTGGGTGAATGTATGTTTTTTAATTTTAATTTTATTGGAGTGTAGTTGATTTACAATGTGTTAATTTCAGGTGTACAGCAAAGTGATTGAGTTATATACATATACATATATTAATTCTTTTTTAGATTTTTGTCTCATATAGTTTATCACAGAATATTGGGTAGAGTTCCCTGTCCTATACAGTAGGTCCTTGTTGGTTATCCTATATATAGTAGTGTGTGTATGTTCATCCCAAGCTCCTGATTTATCCCTCCCTACCACATTTCTCCTTTTGTAACCCTAAGTTTGTTTTTGATATCTGTAACTTTGTTTCTGTTTTGGAAATGAGTTCCTTTGTATCACTTTTTAAGTTAGATTCCACATATGAGTGATATCATATGATATTTGCCTTTCTCTGACTTACTTCATTTAGTATGATAATCTTGAGGCCCACCAATGTTGCTGCAAATGGCATTATTTCATTCTTTTTTATGGCTGAGTAGTATTCTATTGTGTACATATACCACATGTTCTTTATCCATTCATCTGTCAATGGACATTTAGGTTGCTTCCATGTCTTGGCTATTGTAAATAGTGCTGCAGTGAACATTGGGGTGCATGTATCCTTTTGTATTATGATTTTCTCTGGATATATGCCCAGGATTGCTGGATCATATGGTAGTTCTCTTTTTAGATTTTTAGGAACCTCCATACTGTTCTCCATAGTGGTTGTACCAATTTACATTCCCACCAACAGTGTAGGAGGATTCCCTTTTCTCCACACCCTCTCCAGCATTTATTGTTTGTAGAGTTTTTGATGGTGGACATTCTGACAGGTGTGAGGTCATTGTAGTTTTGATTTGCATTTCTCTAGTAATGAATGATGTTCAGCATCTTTTTCTTGTGCTTTTTGGCCATCTGTATGTCTTCTATAGAGAAATGTGTATTTAGATCTTCTGCCCATTTTTTGATTGGGTTGTTTGTTTGATATTGAGCTGTATGAGCTGTTTGTGTATTTTGCAAATTAAGCCCTTGTCAGTTGCATTGTTTGCAAATATTTTCTCCCATTCTGTAGGTTGTCTTTTGGGGTTGTTTATGGTCTCCTTTGCTGTGCAAAAGCTTTTAAGTTTGATTGGATCACAATTTTTAATTGCTGTTTTTATTTCCATTACTCTAAGAGACGGAGCCAAAAAGACAGTGCTGTGATTTATGTCAGAGTGTTCTGCCTATGTTTTACTCTAGGAGTTTTATAGTGTCCTTCCTTACATTTAGGTCTTCAGTCCATTTTGAGTTTATTTTTGTATGTGGTGTTAGAGAATGTTCTATGTCATTCTTTTACATATAGGTGTCCAGTTTTCCCAGCACCGCTTATTGAAGAGACTGTCTTTTCTCCATTGTATATCCTTGCCTTCTTTGTTGTAGACTAATTGACTATAAGTGCATGAGCTTATTTGGCTTTCTATCCTGTTCCATTGATCTATATGTCTGTTTTTGTGCCAGTTCTATACTGTTTTGGTGACTGTAGCTTTGTAGTATATTCTGAAGTCAGGGAGCCTGATTCCTCCGGCTCTGTTCTTCTTTCTCAAGATTGCTGTGGCTATTCCGGGTCTTTTGTTTTTCCATTCAAATTAAAAATTTGTTTTGTTTTTATTCTGTGAAAAATGCCCTTGGTAGTTTGATAGGGATTGCATTGGATCTGTAGATTGTCTTCGGTAGTATAGTCATTTTAACAATATTGATTCCTACAATCCAAGAACACAGTATATTTTTTTATCTGTGTTATCTTCAATTTCTTTTATCAGCTTCTTATAGTTTTCTTAGTATGGATCTTTTGCCTCCTTAGGTAGGTTTATTCCTAGGTATTTTAGTCTTTTTCATGTGATGGTTAATGGGAAGTTTTCCTTAGTTTCTCTTTCTGGACTTTTATTGTTAGTGTATAGAAATGTAACATATTCTGTGTGTTATTTTTCTATCCTGCAACATGACTGAATTCATTGATGAGCTCTAGTAGTTTTCTGGTAGCATTTTTAGGATTTTCTATGTATAGTATCATGTCACCGGCAAACAGTGACAGTTTTATTTTACAATTTGGATTTGTTTTATTTCTTTTTTTTTTTTTTTTTTTTTTTGCGGTATGCGGGCCTCTCACTGTTGTGGCCTCTCCTGTTGCAGAGCACAGGCTCCAGATGCGCAGGCTCAGCGGCTGTGGCTCACGGGCCCAGCTGCTCTGTGGCATGTGGGATCTTCCCAGACTGGGGCACGAAGCCACGTTCCCTGCATCGGCAGGCGGACTCTCAACTGCTGCACCACCAGGAAAGCCCTCTTTTTCTTTTCTGATTGCTGTGGCTAGGACTTCCAAAACTATTTTGTATAAAAGGAGAGAGTGAGCATCCTTGTCTTGTTCCTGATTTTAGAGGAAAAAAAATTACAGAGGAAGGAACACTTCAGAACTCATTCTGTGAGGCCACCATCACCGTGACACCAAAACCAGACAAAGGTACCCCCAAAAAAGAAAATTATAGGCCAATATCACCAAAGAACATAGATACAAAATTCTCAGCAAAATACTAGCAAGCCAAATCCAACAATACATTAAAAGGATCATACACTATGATCAAGTGGGATTTATCCCAGGGATGCAAGGAATTTTCAATATCTGCAAATTAATCAGCGTAATACACCACATTAACAAATTGAAGAATAAAAACCGTATGATCACTATGATCTCATTAAAACCATATGGCTTTTTATGATCTCACTTGATGCAGAAAAAGCTTTTGATAAAATTCAACATCCATTTATAATAAAAACCCTCCAGAAAGTGGGCATAGAGGGAACATACCTCAACATAATAAAGGCCATCTATGACAAACCCACAGCTAACATAATACTCAATTGTGAAAAGCTGAAAATAGTTCCTCTAAGATCAGAAATTAGAGAAGGATGCCCACTCTGCATGTGTGTGTGTGTTTTTAAATATATTGTACTTCCTCTAGTTGTGGGTAGATTTAATGTAAGATGGCAATAAGTTGATCATTTTTTTCTTAAAACAAATGGTAAAAAGAGGGTTTTGGGGGTCTCTCTGAAGTTTATTACTGTTCTGTAGAACTATCCAATAACAATTTTATATCAAATGTAGGGTATAGATATATAGATGTAGATATAAAATATATATATTCGGTTATCAAAATGGGTAATTTTTTTCACCCATGTACCCTAGAAGGTCTATGAATATGATTTATGGGATCGATTAGCTCCTTGACATGGTATATGATACACAGAAAATTGTGTATTTCAATTCTTCTATGTGTAGTGACTGTAGTTCTAATCAAATTTTCAAATGGCCCATGGTCCTCATAAAAGCCTTGATATAAAAAGTGTTTGACTTTCTCACATTCCCTGGATTATATATGCCAGGGTATCCAAGAAAGTAACTATGTCATTCCTTCTATGAGTGAAATGAGGAGAGAATAAGTTTGGGAGTTTTTAAACAAGAAATGGAGCAAATGGTATGCTTTATGAAAGCTGAGATTAATGCAGACTCATTGATTGTGTTTTTCATTAAACTAATGAGAAAGCTAAAAAGTTTCTCAAAGAACTGAAAGTGTCCAGTTTGTCTGAGTACCAGAAAGGCAGAGATAAATTGGATAGAAAATACCACAATCTCTCTCATATTCCAGCTTATTTTAGGCCCCAAAATGATTTACATTTACTTCTCTGTTGACTAAAACTTGTTTGGGTCAGTCTGAAGTCAAGTACCAATGGTGGCATACCCTAAAGGATAGATACTGGAAAGTTATCCATGGAACTGTCTTTACACAGTTCTGTTCCATGCAGCGTTTTCACTTTAAATAATAACTGTATTAAACCTCTTTCACATCAAGCCATTTATACTCTTAATAGAAGTATATCCTGGTTATATCTGAGTATTTGATTTCTGTTAATATTTTTATTTTATGTCCTATTATCATATTAACATCACATACAATCCTTACATTTCAAAACATTTTCCTCAGAGGTCAAAGTATAAGCAACCTGAAATATCTGAGTGCATATGCATGCTCATATTATGAGTTTTGAATAACATAAAATATACCTAGTTAACAGTCTCACCTGAGTTAACACTAGAGAGTTTGAATCAGTAAAAGGGAAAGACTGAAATTATCAAGAGAACATAGAGGTTAACAAAGTGTTTCCCATTAATCTCATGATGCTTGACATAAATACGATAGTGAGGAAACAGATTCAGTCTCCTGTGGGTATGAACCACTGCCAGAAGGCGCTATTCAGTGCCAAGGTAGTTATAGTATCTGATACCTTGATCATTGAGCATATTGCCTCCAGTTTATTCCTATGATAATGGGACTTTCTTTTTAAAGTTGGAGGAAAGCATCAAAGATACAAAATACCCTGAACCCCCGGGAGGAGAGAAATAACTTCAGTAGGGAAAAATAGAAAATGAAGAGTACATGAAAAGTTAAGGTTGAACTCAATAATTGATAAATCCATCCATGCCTAAGATGAAGGGTTTTACTTTGTGTCTAGTCATATAAATACATATATATAACTATCAGAAGGAGTGTTTGGCTGATGCATCCTAGACAGTGTGTGTGTGTGTAGTTCTGTTTTGTTTTGGTTTTTGGATGATGGTGACATTTTCTTATGTTAGTAATAACATTGTTTAACATAAGTTTTATGTATATATGTAAAAGTATATACATACATTTTAAAAGACGTAAAAATATGTATGTGTGTATACATATGTAGTTGATATATATGTAACATATACATGAATTATTTGTCTGCAATCACTGTTTCTATTTGGGTCATCCTACTAGTTTGATTTAGCTGTCAGCTTCATTTGATCTGTAACTTTTTTTTTTTTTGGAAAATCTTCGCTTCCTGCCCCAAGCACCTCATGAAAATTTAGCACATTATTTTGACATTGTTGATGACCCAAGGTGAAAACATTTGTTAGAAACACTATTGTTGTCTCTGGGGAATACTTAGTTTTGGGGAATAAACTGAACCCCAAATTAATATGTATTAATTAGCAGGGTTATATTTTAACAAGTTTTTTGTATATGTCATTTTCTTCGTAAGCATATTCTTTTTTAATTTCTTCTTTTCTCTTCTTCCTCTCTCCATCAATTGATCTATTTCTTTCATTTTTAGCATCATGAGTGGATAGTACCATATTGAATATGACCTGAAACCATCCTACCGTTTTTCAAATGAATGACATCACTGATGATCCCAAGCAATAATCCATATGTGGAAACACTCTCAGTATCAATGAATGGAATAGGCTAACTGAAAGACAGTGAGATCAGAACTAAGGAATCTGTTTTCTAGTATGTGCAAATCTGGTCAAGATGATAAAATTAAATTTCCTATTTACAGGTATGGCATGGCATCCATAGATAAGCATCTTGGTCAAAGGTTTCATTTCCTTTTTACCATTTATTAACCTCTCACCTTTTTCATGCTCAAAGCAGAGCTTTACAAATCTTTTCAACCTGTACCCTCACTAAGAACTGCCAAAATGTTCAGTCTACTAGAATCATTTGTTATGACATTGGCCTGCAATGACTAATACCTCTTATAGACACATTGTTTTTCAGTGTGACTTCTCTGTTTCTCTCCTCAATATTCAGAGTACCTTTTCTGCTTCTTGTATCTAGATTGCTCATGTGAATTTCTTTGATCTTTACAACATGGTTGTAAGTGATATTGTGTCACTTCCAAGTTAAGGCCTTAGAGGCTTTGCGAATTCTGCTTTGACCCTCTTGGAACCCAGTTGCCATGTGAGCTAGCATGTGGAGAGGCATAACTAGGTGTCCCAGCCAAAAGTTCTGCACAACATCCATACTTGTGAAGGAGATGGCATGTGATCAGCCATCACAGTGAACCTGCCAGCAGCAGGCATGAGCCCTATTGACCCCAGGGGAGGCAGGGAAGAGACATGTAGTTGAGAATTACCCAAATATTAAAACTACAGATTTGTGAGGAAATGAACAGAGATTAAATTTTTGGGTGATTTTTTAAAGTATGTATATTAAACATATATATTTGAGGTGACTTTATATGTGATATATATATATATATATATATATAGAGAGAGAGAGAGAGAGAGAGAGATTTGATACCTTCACACATTGAGTGAGACAGAGAAAGAATGGAGATTCCTTTTAAAATTTGTTTTATAAATACATAATCATTTTAATGTATTTAGGATAATTCTTCCCTTAGTATATAATTAAAAATAGCACACCATTAGATAATTCATATGTAATAGCTGTTGAATTTGCATTGTTAAACGTAGAGTTCAAAATTAGTGCTATGTACATAAAACGTGATTTATCAAAACCTGGATATTATATTGCCTATGGTACATGTTAACTTTTTTTCATGAGGAATACTGAGTGGATTCACATATGGATGATTCCTGGAGGGTCATTATATTTTTTTTCTGACATGGATTAGCATTTAATTTTATTTTGAATGTTTACCATATAGAATGTTGTAATTTTAGTAGTTATTTCATCAATTTTTTATTGAATATTTCCAATTTTTAAAGTAACTTTATGTTGAGAGCAGCTTTAGTTTCTAGCAAAATTGAACAGACGCTCATAGGTTTCATGTATACCCCCTGCCCTTAAACTGAACAGCCCTCACAATTATCAGTATCCCTCGTGGTACATTTGTTACAGTTGATGGACCTACACTGCCAAATCATTATCCCCCAAAGTCCATAGTTCATATTAGGTTTCACTCTTGGTAGTGTACTTTCTGTGGATTTTGACAAATGTATTGACATGTATCTACCATTATAGTTTTAGACAGAATAGTTTTGCTGCCATAGAAGGCCTTTGTGTTCTCTCTGTTAACTTCTCCCTTCACATTATCCACTGGAAGCCACTAGTCTTTTTATTTTCTCCATAGTTTTGCTTTGCTAAAATGTCATCTAGTTGAAATCATACAGTATGTAGCCTTTTCAGATTGCTTCTTTCACTTAGTCATAATCATTTAAGGTTCCTCCACATCTTTTCATAGCTTGATAGCTCATTTCTTTTTAGCACTGAATAATATTCCATTGTATGGATGTACACAATTTATATATCAGTCCTATTAAAGATCACTTTGTTTGCTTCCAAGTTTTGGCAATTATGAATAAAGCTGCAATAAACACGTATGAGTAGGTTTTTGTGTGGACATAAGTTTTCAACTGCTTGGGTAAATACTAAGGAGCCTCATTGCTGGATCACATGGTAAGAACATGATTACCTTTGTAAGAAACTTCCAAACTGTCCTCCTCCAAAGTGGCCATCCCGTTTTGCATTCCCACCAGCAATGAATCAGAGTTCTGTTGCTCCACATTCATGACAGATTTGGTAGTGTCAGTGTTCTGGATTTTGGCCTTTCTAATAGGTGTGTAGTAGTATCTCACTGTTTTAATTTGCATTTACCTAGTAACAGATGATGTGGAAAATCTTTTCATGTACTTATTTGTCATCTGTATATCTTTGGTGAAGTGTCTATAAAGGTATTTGGCCCTTTCTTTAACTGGGCTGTTTTCTTATTGTATATTTTAGGTTCTGAAATGTTCTTTGTATATTTTAGGTAACAGTCTTTCATCAGATGGACTGTTATTTTTAAAATATATTTTCCCAGTTTGTGGCTTTTCTTCTCATTCTCTTGCAATTGTCTATTGCAAATCAGAAATTTCTAATTTAATGAAGTCCAGCTTAGCAACTATTTCTTTAATGTATCATGCCTTTGGTATTGTACCTAAAAGGTTATTACCAAACCCCAAGTTATGTAGATTTTCTCCTATGTTATCTTCTAGGAATATTATAGTTTTATGCTTTTCATTAAGGTCTGAGATTCACTTTGAATTGTTCGGATGCTTGTAAGTTCTGGTATAGATTCTTTTTTTTTTTTTTTTTATGTCAGTATCCAGTTGTTCCAGCACTATTTGTTCAAAAGACTATCTTTTTCCATTGTATTGTCTTTATCCTTTGTCAAAGATCAGTTAACTGTATTTCTGAGGGTCTATTTCTGAGCTCTCCACTCTCTTCTATTGATCTATTTATCTATTTTTTGGCCAACACCACATCATATTGACTATTATAGCTTTCTAGTTAGTCTTGAAGCCAGGTAGTTCTTTGACTTTATTCTTCTGCTTCAATATTGTGTTGCCTGTTCTGGTCTTTTGCCTCTCTGTTTATACTTTAGCATTAATTTGTTGATATCCACAAATTTAACTTGCTGGGATTTTGATTGAGAGTGCATTGAATCTATAAATCAAGTTGAGAAAAACTGACATCCTGACAATATTGTTATCCTGTGCCTAGACATGGAATATTTCTCCATATATTTCTCATTTAAGTTCTTTCATCAGAGTATTATAGTTTTTCTCATACACATTTTCTTATACACATTTTCTTAGATTAATACTAAGAATTTCATTTTTTAGGGTGCTAATGTAAATGGCATTGTGTTTTTAATTTCAATTCTACCTGTTCACTGATAGTCCCCTCCTTTAAGAGTAGGAAAGGACCTCAAGAGGTTATCCAGGCCAATGTTCATGCTGTACAGACCATGAAATTGAGGCCCAGCAAAGGGGAGGTGCCTCATCAAAGCTTGACTTGAGAGCAGGAGCTGGGAAAACAAGGCCTGCGTCTCTCTCTCTATCTCTGCACACACAAACACACACACACACACACACACACACACACGGTATTTGCACTACCAATGAAGTGATACAATGTTACATATATATATATACTTTTTATCAGTTTTATGCGAAAATATAAATTTCTATATTTAATATGTATTTCTATATATCAAATAACACTTTATTATATAAATATTTATATATTTTCATCAGAAAAATATGCTTATATATTTACATGCACATAGATATTATTGCACCATTTCATAGGTAGTAAAAGTACCTTGTAATAACAAAATTATCCTAACTCCTCTCTCCCTCCTGTACCATATTTTATTGCTGTCATTTATTTCATTTTACATAACTATATATATATATATTCAGCTTTTTATATTTTGTTAGGATGGAATGGAGACTTCCAAACTCCTTACATGCCAGACTGGAAACCAGAAGTGTTTTCATATACTTTTACTACTTGCAAACCTCAGTACCGTATGAATAACTAAATGTTCATAACTGTTTGCTTCAAGCCATGTTTTTTATATTGATACATTTAATCTAGCTGAAAATAGTGTCAATATAAAGTATGAGGTGTGAAAAATACTATTTTCTCCCAAATTATAGCCAGGTTTCTTAGTAGCTTCTACCAAGTAACTTACCTCTTTTCCCTACTAATTCTAAATGCTACTTTTGCTGTTGGGGAAGAATTTTTTTCTAGGTGCCCTATCTTCTACTTTTATCAATTTGACTTTTTTTTGCATAAGTAATACATTGTAATAATTACAGCAGGTTTATAGTATATTTCTTGACTAATAGGTCACAACCCTCCTTTTCCTGGTCAAAATGCATCTGGATATTCTTGCCTGTTTTTTCAGAAAAGCATGAAAATTTTCAAATGTCTCCTCTATCATCACAACAGCTCCCCACAGTTTTGCCTGAAAGTATAAGAAAACTTACATTAAGCCTATACATTCATTTAGAAAAGAATGGATTAAAAAAAAATAATATCAGGAACAGTATATGCTTTCACTTACAAAATTCATTTCTTCTATCTTCTAGTAAATTTCTGTCAAATAATTATCAAATTTATTGTTTCTTATTTGTATAAGTGTTTACATTAATAAACACATGCATATATATATATAATTTGTCCATATTTTTAAGTGGGACAACCATTGGTTTAATTATCATCAATATATGATCTAGTCTTCACATATTAAAATTCAATTATGTGACATTTAGTCGTTTGTTCAATTCCATTGCCTTAATATATAGTCATTTTCACTAAAAATTGAAGGAAGTAGATATACATAATGCAATCTTCTATGTTCTTTATATTCCTTCTTAAACTTTAAATGAGAATGATCTGTATTATTTGTTAAGATTTGAGAGTTACTCAAAGAGCACTTCAGAGACTACTAATATAGTATATATCTCCTCTAGTAAATAAATATATATCATATAAAAACGTAACTAACAGTTTATAATTTTACATACTATAAAACTCATATAAATTCAGAACCTTAGTAGTTTGGATGAACTCAACCCCAACATCTGAGCTAATGTCAGAAGGTAAAATATTCTAATACCTGACTTTTAAATTGCCTACTGTTAATCACATCAGAACATTTCATAGAAAACTATATGAACTATATCAACTATTCGTCTTCAGTAGAGTTATACTTATTACTAGGCTGCTCATTCTCTGAAATTTGGGGTAACTTGGCATTCTTTGCTTAACACTTGCTATAGAGCAGCTCACATCTTGGCACCACCATATAAACTATTCATTTTTTCAAACCTATGAAATATAAGTTAGTACTGTTTGTTCTCAGCCTTACACAGCCACCAGGAGGGTTTGAAAGCCAGTAAGAATAATTAATTACAGAATTCTGTTGAATGTAGTATCTAATCCAACATTGCTATTTTACATCTGGATACAGTGTAGAAGAGGCTATATAGTTTGCTTATGACTAGGTGACAAAAAGCAGACTGCCAATATGGAGACAGTTATAGGCAATGGGTCCACTTGAGTTTGAATTAAGATGCAGACAATTAGTAGCTATAAACATAGGAAAATTTATTTTACTCATGTTGCCTCAGTTTGCTCATTTAAGATATAGGAAATATGTACCTGTCTTTCTTATTTTAAAGATTATGAAACATAATGTAAGTAAAGCATCCAGTAGATAATCAGGGAGTCTAAGGTCAGAGTAACATTAGGAATACATAGTAGAAGGACTCTGGTCTGTGAATGAAATGAATGAAATTTCCTTAAATATATTTAACTCCTTAATCAGGTAAAATACAATTTGAACTATACATACCACACATGCATATAAAAGAAACAAAATTTCTAAGTCTTCTCACTATCTGACCACATTAGTAAGACTATTCTGGATTCACTCTTTTTTAATTGGGGTAAAATTCACATAACATAAAATTAACCACTTTAAAATGTACAATTCTCTGGCATTTAATGTATTCACTACATTGTAAAATAATCACCTCTATCTAGGTCCGAAACATTTTCATCACCCCAAGTGAAAACTCCTTACCAATCAAGTGGTCCACTCTTTATTCATTTTTCTCCCAATCCCTGTAAACTACTAATCTGCTTTAAGTCTATATGGATTTACACATTCTGTATATTTCATATAAATGGCATCATGCAATACGTGATTTTTTTTTCTGTTTGCCTTTTTTCACTTAGCGTAAAGTTTTCAAGTTTCATTCACATTATAGCATGTATCAGTATTTCATTTTTTACTGGCTGAATAAGATCCTATACTAAAGGTATGTAACGTTTTTCCTTTCATCATTTGATGGTCATTTGAGTGTTTCCATATTGTGCTATTGTGAATAGTGCTAATATAAACATCTGTATACAAGTTTATGTTTGACTATCTTTTAAAAATGATATTAGATACCTGAGGAAGAATTTTTGGATATTGTGTAATTTTTGTTTAAATTATTTTTTAAAAAATCACAAAACTGATTTCTACAGAAGCTTTGCCATTTTATATTCCCACCAGCAATCTACAAGTGTTCTAATTTCTCCCTGCCAAGACTTGTTTTTTTTTTTTCCCCATCCGGGTTTTGATTATAGCCATCCTACTGAGTATGAAGTGATATATCTCATTGTTGTTTGGATTTGCATTTTTTGAATGAAGAGCTGTGTTTAGGATCTTTTCACGTGCTGGTTGGACATTTGTATATCTTCTTTGGAAAGATGCCTATTCAAGCCTTTTCTCCTGTGTTTATTTGGGTTGTCATTTTGTTGCCGAATAGAAGAGTTCTTTATAAAGTCTAGGTACTAGACCATTGTCAGGTACAAGATTTGCAGTATTTACTACCATTTTATAGGTTGTTTTTTCATTCTCTTCATGATGTACTTTGAAGACCAAACAAATTTAATTTTGATGAAATCCAGTTTATCTCTTTTTTCTGACATACCTAAGAAACCATTGCCAAATCCAACATCCTATAGAATTATCATTATGTTTTCTAAGAAGTTTACACTTTCAGCTCTCTTACATTCAGGTCTTGGATACATTTTTAGTTGATTTTTGTATGTGTTGTGAGATACATCATTCTTTTGTATGTGCATATATAGTTTCCCCAACAATATTTGCATCACTCTGATAAACAGTAACATTGAGCACAGTTTTATTCCTGTTGGCCATTTGTATTGCTCCATTTGAGAAACGTTTCTTTAGTTCTTCCCCTTTCTGCCAACTCTTTCTCTTTTGAAAAAGTTTAGGTATAATTAACATAAAACATTATATTAGTTTCAGGTATAAAACACAATGATTTGATGTGTGTATACACTATAAAATCATCACAATAAATCTAGTCAGCATGTCACCTTACATGGTTTTAACAATATTTTTTCTTGTATTGAGAACCCTTCAGATTTACTATCTTAGCAATTGTAAAAAAGCAGTATGATGTTATTAACTGTAGTCACCATGCTATAGTTTATATCCCCATGACTTATTTTAAAACTGGAAGTTTGTATCTTTTGACCTTCTTCCCCTATTTCTCTCCCCCCAACAACCAGCCTCTGGCAAAAAATCTGTTATCTGTATCTATGAGGTTGGTTATTTTCTGTGTTTGTGTTGTAGATTCCACATATAAGTGAGATCCTACAGTATTTGTCCTTCTGTCTGACTTATTTTACTTAGGGTAATGCCCTTAAGGTCCATCCATGTTGTCACAAATGGAAAGATTTCATTCCTTTTTATGGCTGAATAATATTACAAGATGTTTTTAAATCCATTCATCTATTAATGGACACTTAGATTGTTTCCATATCTTGTATGTTGTAAATAATGCTGCAATGAACATAGGGGTTTGTATATCTTTAAGAATTTGTGTTTTCATTTTCTTCAGATAAATACCCAGAGGTGGAGTTGCTGGATCATATTGTTCATATTTTGAGGAACCTCGATACTGCTTTCTATATTGGCTGTACCAATTTACATTCCCACCAGCAGTGCACAAGCCTGCCCTTTTCTCCACATCTTTGCCAATACTTGTTATCTCTTGCTTTTTTGATAATAACCATTCCAGCAGGTGTGTGGTGATAGCTCTTTGTGGTTTTGATCTGCATTTCCCCAGTGATTAGTGTCGCTGAGTATCTTTTCATGTACTTGCTGGCCATATGTATGTCTTCTTCAAAAAAATGTCTATTCAAATTCTCTGCCTATTTTTTAATCGGACTGTTTATTTGCTCTTGAGTCTTATGAGTTCTTTAGATATTTTGATATTAACCCATATGAGATATGTGATTTGCAGATATTTTCTCCTGTTCATTTTGTTTATGGATGCTGGGCAGAAGATTTTTAGTTTTATGTAGTCACATTTGTTTATTTTTGCTCTAGGTTTTGAGGTCAGATTTAAAAAAAAAATCTTTGCCAAGGAGTTTACCATCTGTCTTTTCTTCTAGGAGTTTCATGACTTCAGGCCTTACATTCAAGTCTTTAAAGTAAAGATTTCAATTCCTCAGGCTTTGCTCTTCTTTCTCAAGATTGTTCAGCAATTCTATGTCTCTTACGTTTACATAAATATTTTAGAATTGTTTTTTCTATTTCTGTGAAGAATGCCATAGGAATTCTGATAGATCTTGTACTGAATCCATAGGTAGCTTTGGGTAATATGGACATTTTAACAATATTAAATCTTCTGATCCATGAATGAGGGATGTCTTTCCACTTGTTAGTGTCTTCTTCAATTTCTTTCAACAAAATCTTGTACATTTTGTTGCACAAATCTTTTATTTCCTTGGTTAAATTTATTCCTGGGTATTTTGCTTTTTAACTATTGTAAACTGGAGAGTTTTCTTTATTTCTTTTTCAGATATTTCATTCTTAGTATATGAAAATGCAAGTGATTTCTGTATGTTGCTTTTATATCCTGCAACTTTACTGAATTAGTTGATCTAACCGTTTTTTTGTGGGGTCTTTAGGGTTTTCTATGTATGGTAACATGTCATCTGCAAATGGTGACAGTTTTACTTCTTCCTTTCCAATTTGGGTGCCTTTTATTTATTTTTCTTGCCTACTTGCTCTGGCTAGATCTTCCAATAGTATGTTGAATAAAAGTGGCAAGGGTGGGCATCTTTGTCTTGTTTCTGATCTTTTAGGAAAAGCTTTCATCTTTTCACCTTTGAGTATGATATTAACTGTGGGCTTGTCATATTTAGCCTCTATTATGATAAGGTACTTGCCCTCCATACCGATTTTGTTGAGAGATTTTTTTTGTTATTGTTATCATAAATGGATGTCATATTTTGTCAAGTGCCTTTTCTGCATTTATTGAGATGATCATATAATTCTTATCCTTCATTTTGTAAATGTGGTATATCATGTTGATCAATTTGTGGGTTAAAACTATCTTCCAATCTCTGGAATAAATCCCACTTAATCATGGTGTATGATCCTTTAAATGTATTGTTGAATTCAGTTTGTTAATATTTTATTGAGAATTTTTGCCTCTATATTCATCTGGGATATTGACCTGTATTTTTCTCTTCTTGTAGCATCGTTGTCTGGCATTAGTATCAGGGTAACATTCTATTCTATTTTTTGGAAGAGTTTAAGAAAGATTGTATTAATTCCTTTTTAAATGTTTGGTGGAATTCACCAGTGAAGCCATCTATCTGGTCCTGGACTTGTATTTGTTGGGATGTTTTTGATTATTGATTCAATCTCTTTACTAGTAATCTGTCTGTTCAGGTTTTCTATTTCTTTATGATTCAATCTTGGAAGTTTGTATGTTTCTAGAAATTTATTCAATTCTTCTAAGTTGTCCAATATTTAGCTGTAAAATTGTTCATAGTAGTGTCATGACCTTTTGTATTTCTGTGGTATTAGTTATAACCTCTCTTCTTCCATTTTTTTTAAATTTAAATTTTTATTTTTATACAGTTTTTAAATGTTACACTCAGTTTAAAGTTATTACAAAATGTTGGCTATATCCCCCATGTTGTTCAATGCATTCTTGCAGCCTATTTTACACCTAGTAATTTGTACCTCCCACTCTCCTACCTTGTATTGCCCACCCCCACCACTGGTAACCACTAGTTTGTCCTCTATATCTGTGAGTTTGCTTCTTTTTTGTTACATATACTAGCTTGTTGTAGTTTTTAGATTCTACATATAAATGATATCATATAGTATTTTTCTTTCTCTAACTTATTCCACTTAGCATAATGCTCCATCCAAGTTGCTGCAAATGGCAAAATTTCCTTCTTTTTTATGGCTGAGTAGTATTTCATTGTGTATATGTAGCCATTCATCTGTTGATGGACACTTAGGTTGCTTCCATATCTTGACAATTATAAATAGTGCTGCTATGAACATTGGGGTGCATGCATCTTTTCAAATTAATGTTCTTTTATATATATATATATATACACACACACACACACACACACACACACACACACACACACACACCAAGGATTGGAATTGCTGGGTCATACAGTAGTTCTATTTTTAGTTTTTTAAAGAAAACTCCATACTGTTTTCCACAGTGGCTGCACCAATTTAAATTCCCACCAGCAGTGTACCAGGTTGCTTTTTCTCCCCATCCTTGCCAACATTTGTTATTTGTGTTTTTTGTTGATCACCATTCTGACAGGTTTTAGGTGATATCTAATTGTGGTTTTGATTTGCATTTCCCTGATAATTAGTGATGCTCAGCATTTTTCATGTGCCTGTTGGCCATCTGCTTATCCTCTTTGGAAAAATTTCTGTTAAGTTATTCTGCCCATTTGTAACTAGGCTGTTTGTTTGTTTGTTTGATGCTAAATTGTATGAGCTGTTGATATATGTTGGATATTAATTCTTTATGGGTCATATCATTTGCAAATATTTTCTCCCATTCCCTAGGTTGTCTTTTCATTTTGTTGATGCTTTCCTTTGCTGTGCAAAAGTTTTAAAGTTTAATTAGGTCCCACTTGTTTATTTTTGCATATATTTCCTTTGTTTTAGGAGATGTATCCAAAAAAATATTGCTGCCATTTATGTCACAGAGGGTTCTGCTTATGAGTTCCTCTAGGAGTTTTATAGTATCTGGTCTTAAATTTAGGTCTTTAATATATTTTTAGTTTATTTTGTATATGATGTTAGAGAATGTTCTAATTTCATTCTTTTACATGTAGCTGTCCAGTTCTTATTTTATTTGAGGATTCTCTTTTCTTGGTAATCTTGATAAGTCTTGATAAAGGTTTGTCAATTTGCTTAACTTTTCAAAGAACAGATTCATAGATTCATCATTCCTGTTGTCTTTTTAGTCTGTATTTCATTTATTTCTGTTCTGATCTTTATTCTTTCCTATCTTCTAGTAACTTTGAGCTTCACTGTTTTCTTTCTCTAGTTTTTTGAGGTGTAAATTTAGGTTGTTTCTTGTTTCTTGAAGTAGGTATTTATTCTATGATCCTCCTTCTTAGAACTGCTTTTGCTGCATCCTATAAATTTTGATATGTCATATTTCCATTTTCACTTCTCTCAAAGTATTTTTTAATTTCTCTTCTGATTTCTTCTTTGAACCATTTCGGTTTTTCAAAAGCATGTCATTTAATATCCACATATTTGCAACTACATATTTGTAAATTTTCCAGTGTTTTCCCTTATAAATTGATTTCTAGTTTCATACCATTGTGGCCAGAGACATGCTTGATATGATTTAGTCCTCTTAAGCGTATTAAGACTTGTTTTGTGGCCTAACATATTATAACCTGTAGAATGTTCCATGTGCACTTGAAAAGAATGCGTATTCTGCTGATTTTAGGTAAAATGTTTTGTGTATATCTGTTAACCTGTCTTGTGTAATGTGTCATTTAAGGGCAATGATGCCTTATTAAGCTTCTGTCTAGATGATCTATTCATTGATGTAAGTGGAGTATTAAAGTCCCCTATTATTGTTTTCCTGTCCATTTCTCCCTTTAGGTCTCTTCATATTTGCTTTTTATGTTTAGGTGCTCCTTTGTTGTGTACATAAATATTCACAAGTGTTATATCCTCTCATTAGATTTACATTTTTATTATTATGTACTGTCCTTCTTTGTCTATTACATTTTTGTTTTAAGTATATTTTGTCTTATATAAGTATTGCTACCCCAGCTGTACCCCTGTTTCCATTTGCATGTAATATGATTTTCTATCCCTTCATTTTCAGTCTTTGCATGTCCTTATATCTGAAGTTAGTCTCTTGTAGGCAACATATAGATGGGTCTTGTTTACGTACCCATTTAGGCACTTTGTGTCTTTGGTTAGAGAATTTAGTCCATTTACATTTAAAGCAATTATTGATAGGTATATACTTGTTGCCATTTTGTTAATTGTTTTTAGGCTGCTTGGAGTTCTTCTATGTTTGAGTATTCTTTTCTAGCTCTCTTAGTCATTTGATGACTTTTTTAGTGACTCACTTATATTCCTTTCTCTTTATCTTTTGTGTATCTACTCCAGGACTTTGTTTTGTAGATACAATGAGGCTTCAGATAACAACTTTTATCTATAGCAGTCTGTTTTAACTTGATAACATCTTAAGTTTGATCCCATTCTAATGTTCAATATTTTTACTCTCCCTCTTTCATGTTTTATATTTCTGATGTCACATTTCACATCTATTTATATTGTGTATCCCTTAATTAATTTTTATAGTTATAGCTATTTTTAGTATTTGTTGTGTTTAACCTTTACACCAGCTTTATTAGTGATAAATCCACTATCTTTACTATATATTTACCTTTCTAGTGAGATTTATTCTTTTATATGTTTTCTTCTTACTAATTAGCACCCTTTCTTTTCAGCTTAAATAAGTTCTTTAATATTCCTTGTAAGGCTGGGTTAGTGATAATCAGCTGTTTAGCTTTTGTTTATCTGAAAAACTCTTTACCCTCCTTCAATTCTCAATAATGATTTGATTTTTTTCCCCCACCACTTTAACTGTATTGTGCCAATCTATTCTGGCCTGCAAAGTTTCTGCTGAAAAATGTGCTTATAATTTTATGGGGGTTCCCTTATATGTTACAAATTGTTTTTCTCTTGCTTCTTTTAAGATTCTCTCCTTGTCTTTACTTTTTGGCATTTTAATTATGATGTGTCTTGGAGTGGATCTCTTTGGAGTCATCTTGTCAGAAACTCTATGGGCTTCCTGGTTCTGGATGTCTATTTTCTTCCCCAGGTTGGGAAAGTTTTCAGCCATTATTTCTTCAAATAATTTTTCTGCTCCTTTCTCTTCTCCTTCTGGGACCCTTATAATGAAAATGTTATTCCACTTGGTGTTGTCTCATAATTCCTTTAAGCTTTCTTCACTTTTTTTTCAATTCTGCTCTGTTAGATGAGTACCACTGCCTTGTTTTGAAGTTCACTGATCCTTTCATCTGCTTCATCTAGACTGACACTGAACCCCTCTACTATATTTTTCAGTTTAGTTATTGTATTTGTCAGCTCTGTGACTTCTGTTTAGTACTTTTTTTTCTTTTTATATATTTTCTCTCTTTGTTGAAGTTCTCAGAGTGTTCTTTCTCCTAAGTTCAGTGAGTATCTTTATGATGATTGCTTTGAGCTCTTCATCAGGTAAATTACTTATCTCTGTTCCATTAAGGGTTTTTTTCCCGTGAGGTTTATGTTTCTCTTCTTTTGGATCATATCCCTTTGTTTCTTCATTTTGCTTGACTCTCTGTTTGTTACTATGTGTTAGATACAACAACTTTCCTAGTCTTGAGGAAGTGGCCTTGTGTAGAAGATGAACCTTGTCATTCAGCCCTGCCCTAGTTCTTGGTTGTCTCTCAAACCTTTGAGACTGTTCCAGCAGACTGTTATGTTTTAATAGCTCTCAGTTGTTGAGAGCGTGCCAAGACTTGTCAGTATTCCAAAAGGGAGGATCTTAGTTGGCACCTAGATTTAGGCTGATTGGAAGCCAGACCTTTAGTCAGTAGCTTTTAAAGTATGCAAATACATACAATTCTATGGGGCTGCAAGCATAAGCAGTCACGGGAGCCAGGCAATCTAGAGGTTTCCCCTAGGTGGCAGTCACAAATGAATAGGATCTCCACTCAGTTGGATAAACTCTTTTCTCAGAGATATCAGAGGGAGATCCCAAAGATGGCATCTGCTTTGCCATTCCCCGAGAGCAGCTTCATAGGCCCCTAAGTGTATGCCAAACCTGAAGCTTGCCCCTCAGGCCAAAGCTCCAGAACTAAGAAATAAGCCTCTTTCCCAGTAATAATGGGGGTGTGTTTCAGTCTGTTGTCTGTGTAGTGCTTTGGGGGTAGTAGCTGGCAAAAACTGTTTCCAATTGTTACAGTTTTATGGGACACAGAAGCAAAAGCCACTGTGGCCACCAGAACCAGGTGGTCAAAGGGCATCCCCTGAATGGCAGCCATTGAAAACTATGACACCTGAGGTAAATGCCAGGACAGCAGATGCATGTAAGAGCTCCCCTTTGGGAGATGCTGCTATTCTACGGTGAAGCAGAAGGAGAGCTCCATGATAGCACCTGCCTTCTGAGGTCTCTAGAAGGGATTATGGTCAGTCCTTAGTTACATATTTAATTAGAAGCCTGTCCCTGCATCTATGATTAGCTAATAGATGTCCTTCACAGAGAGACTAAGCTCCTGGATCTGTTGCGTCTTGCTGCACCCTAGGGTTTGTAGCTGTTTAAGGACTCTTTTTTCATTGTTTATAGTCCTGTGGAAACTGTGAACATAAGCCCTGCTAGCCACCAGAGCCAGGCCATGTAGAGGTGTCCCAGGTGATTGCTGCAAAAATTGGGGCACCAGATAAGGTTACAAGTACTTTTCTGGGAGATTCTGTCTTGTCCGTTGTGACTCAAAAAGATACTTGGTATGCTTTCTGTCTTCTTAAATGTGTTGAGACTTGTTTTGTGACCTAACATATGATCTATCCTGAGAATGTTTTGTGTGCTTGAAAACAATGTGTATTCTGCTACTTTTGGACTGAAATTTCTGTATGTGTCTGCTAGGTCAATTTGCTCTATAATGTTGTTCAAATCAGCTGTCTCTTTATTGACTTTTTTGCCTCCATGTTCTATGACTTATTTTAAGTGGGGTATTTATTCACTGACTATTATTGTACTGCTTTCTATTTCTCCTTTCACATCTTGAATATCTACTTTATATATTAAAGTACTTTGATATTGGGTGTGTGTATGTTAATACTTGCTAAATTTCTGATTTAATTGTCCAAATTTGTCATTATATAATAACCTTCTGTGATTATAGAGACAGTTTTGGACATAAAATGTATCTTATTGGATAGAAGTGTAGTCACTGCTGCTTCCTTTGTTTACCATTTGCATAGAATATCTTTTCCCATCTCTTTACTTTCAGCCTGTGTGTGTTTTAAGATAAAGTGAATATCTTATAGATAGTATATCCTTGAATTGTGTTTTTTGATCTTCTAAGCAACTCTGTGATTTCTGATGAGGGAGTTGAATCCACTTACATTTAAATTAATTATAGGAAGGACTTACTATTGCTATTTGGTTTATTGTTGTTTGTCTCTTTTGTAGTTGTTTTGTCCTCTTTCATCTATTCCTGTCTTCCTTTGCTATTTGATTTTTTGTAGTGATTTGGTTATTAATTTTTCTTTATCTTTTGTGCATCTATTACAGTATTTTGTCCTTTGTCACTAGCTCAAGTCTTCCATAAAATATCTTCAAGTTATAATCATCTATTTTAAGTTGATAGCATTTAACTTGTTTTCTTAATTGAAAAATATTAGAAATACAGCATTGTGCAAGTTTAAGGTGTATAATATTTTAATTTGATACATTTATATATTGTAATATGATTGCCACTGTAGCTATAATTAGCATATCCATTATGTTACATAATTATCATTTCTTTTTAGTGCTTGAATGCTTATGTTCTAGTCATAACAAGTTTGATAACTAAGGTACAATATTGTTGTCTGTATTCACTATTGTGCACTAGATCTCTAAGATTTATTTACTACTCACTGTAAGTCAGTACCCTTAAGCAGCATCTATCCTATTCCCCTGGTAACCACCATTTTACCCTCTGGTGTCACAAGTTTGGCTTTTCCAAATTCCACATATAAGTGGTATCATACAGTACTTGTCTTTGTCCGAGTTTTCTCACTTAGCATAATGTGCACAAGGTCCATTCATGGTGTTGCAAATGGCAGAATATCCTTTTTCTCATGCCTGATTAATATTCCACTGTATATATACACCACATCTTTTTTATCCATTCATCACTTGATGGACACTTAGGTTGTTCCATATCTTGACTATTATGAATAATACTACAATAAACATGAGAATGCATATATCTCTTTGATATCCTGTTTTCATATCCTTTGGGTATATACCCAGAAATGAATTGCTGGATCAAATGATACATCTATTTTTAATTTTTTGAAAAACCTCCATTGTTTTCCATTGTGGCTGCACCAATTTACCTACATTCCTATCAGTAGTACTCAAGGGTCCCCTTTTCTCTACACCCTCACCAACCATTGATATTTCTTGTCTTGATGATAGCCATTCTAGCAATTTTGAGGTGGTATCTCCTTGTGGTTTTCATTTGCATTTCCCTGATGATTAGTGATATTGGCCCTTTGGATGTCCTCTTTGGAAAAATGTCTATTTAGTTCCTCTGACCATTTATCAAGCAAATTGTTGTTGTTAATGAGTTGTATAAGTGCTTTATACATTTTAGATGTTAACCACTTACCCAATATATGGTTTGCAAAAGATTTTTTCTCATCTGTAGGTAGCCTTCTGGTTTGTTAAATTTTTGCAGAAGTTTTAAAGTTTGATGTAGTCCCATTTGATTTTTACTATTGCTATTTGTGCTTTTCATGTTATACCTAAAATTATTGCCAAGACCCATGTTGTGAAGCTTTCTCCCAAGTTTTCTCCTAGGAGGTTTTTTGTATTTTTTTTTTTTGCGGTACACGGGCCTCTCACCACTGTGGCCCCTCCCCCTGCAAAGCGCAGGCTCCGGACGCGCAGGCTCAGTGGCCACGGCTCACGGGCCCAGCCGCCCCACAGCATGTGGAATCTTCCCGGATCTGGGCACGAACCCGTGTCCCCTGCATCGGCAGGCGCACTCTCAACCACTGCACCACCAGGGAAGCCCTCTCCTAGGAGTTTTAGTGTAACAGGTCTTATATTTAAGTCCTTGATGCAATTTTAGTATGTGGTACAAGATAAGGTCCAATTTCATTGTTATGTTTATGTGTATCCAGTTTTCCCAGCACCATTTGTTGAAGAGACTATCTTTTCCTCGTCGTGTATTCTTGGCTCCTTTGTTGAATATCTGTTGAGCATATTTTTGGGGGATTAATTCTGAGCTCTTCATTCTGTTCCATTGGTTGATATCTATCTTTATGCCATAGTTTTGTAGTATAGGTTGAAGTCTGAAAGTGTGATACCTCTGTCTTTGTTCTTTCTCAGGATTGTGATGAATATTTGATGTCTCTTGTCGTTCCACACAAATTTTAAGATTGTTTTTTCTATTTCTGTGAAGAATGTCATCAAAATTTTGATAGAGATGGCATTGAATCTATAGATGGCTTTGGTAGTATTTTAACAATATTAATCCTTTTGATCCATGAACACAGGATGTCTTTCCATTTTGTTTGTGTGTTCTTCAGTGTTTTCCCTCAAAGTTTTGTACTTTTTATTGTACTGATCTTTCACTTCCTTGGTTAAATTTATTCCTAGGTATTTTATTATTTTGATGCCACTGTGAATGGGGTAGTTTTATTTCTTTTTCAGTTATTTATTATTACTATATAGAAATGCAACTGATTTCCATATGTTGATTTAATACCCTGTAACTTGAATGAATTCATTGATTAGTTCCAACAATTTTTCAGTTATTTGAGATTTTCATTATATAAAAACATATCACCTCCAAATAATGACAATTTCACTTCTTCCTTTGCAATTTGGGTTTCTTTTATTTCTTTGTCTTGCCAGATTGCTCTAGTTGGCACTTCCAGTACTATATTGAATAAGAGAGATGAGAGTGTGCATTCTTCTTCCTGAATTTAGGGAAAAGGATTTCAATATTTCACCATTAATTATAATGTTAGCTGTGGTTTTGTCATATATGGTGTTTATTATGTTGAGGTAAGATCTTTCTGTACCCAACCTACTGAAGGTTTTTATCATAAAAGGATAATATATTTTGTAAAATGCTTTTTCTGTACCAGTTGAGATGGTCATGTAATTTTTATCTTTTATTTCATTAATGTGATTTATTACATTTATCCATTTGTGTAGGTTGAACCACTTTGCATCCCAGAGATGAATCCCATTTTGTCATTGTGTATAATACTTTTAATGTATTCTTGTATTTAGTTTAGTATTTTGGTTGAAAAATTTTGCATCTATATTCATCAGGGATATTGGTCTATAGTTTGCTTGTAGTGTCCTTATCTGGCTTGATTGTCAGGGTAATACAGCCTTGTAGAATGAATTTGGAGTTCAATTCTTTGGAAGTGGTTGAGAAAAGTTAGCATTGATTCTTAAAATATTTGGTGTAATTCTCTAGTGAAGCTGTCTGGTCCTGCAGTTTTCTGTTTGGGGTTTCTGTATTGGGAGTTTTTTGATGACTGATTCAATCTGTTTTTATTCTGTTCAGATTTTCTGTTTCTTGCTGATTCAGTGTTGGGAAATTGTATGTTTCTAAGAATTTATCCATTTCTTCTAGATTATCAAATTTGTTGGCATATAATTGTTAATAGTAGTCAATTGTGATCCTACACATTTCTGTAGTATCAGTTGTAATGTCGTCTCTTTCATTTCTTATTTATTTGAGTCTTCTCCCTTTCTCTCCATTCCATACTTCCCATCTCTCTTTAATAGAGTCTAGCTAAAAGTCTGCCAATTTTATTTACTTTTTGGCGGAATCAGCTCTTAGATCCTTTCTATTGATTCTTCTGGTCTCCGTCTCACTTACTTCCACTCATCTTTATTATTTCCTTCCTTCTGCTAACTTTGGACTTAATTTTTTCTTCTTTATCTAACACCTTGAGATATAAAGTTAGGTTATTTAAGAACTTTCTAATTTCTTAATATGTGTATTTATCACTTTATAGTGATAAAGTTTATACTTTTTAAAGTTTATGGTTTCTTCTCAGAACTGCTTTGGCAGCATCCCATAGGATTTGCTATTTTGACATATGATATTTGATGTTTATATTTTCATTTGTTTCAAGATAATTTTTTAAAATTTCCCTTTTGATTTTTCATTTTATCCATTGGTTGTTCCGAATGGTGCTGTTTAGTTACCACGTATTTATAGATTTTGCAACTGTCCTCTTTTCGTTGATTTCTAGTTTCTTACTTTTGGGGTAAGAAAAGATTGTTGGTATGATTTCAGTCTTCTTAAATTTGCTACGACATGTTTGGTGTCCTTTCACATGATCTATCCTGGGGAGTGTTCCATATGCACTTGAGAAGAATGTGTATTCTGCTGATGTTGAAGAGCCAGTTCTATATGTTTCTTTTAAAACCATTTGGTCTAAAGTGTGATTCATTTTCAACATTTTCTTGATTTTTCCATTTGGATGATGTATCCGTTGCTGACAGTGGAGTAGTAAAGTCCCTTCAATTGTTGTATTGTCAGCTTCTTCCTTCAGATCCGTTAGCATTTGCTTACTATGGTTAGGTGTTCAGTACATATATATCTACTAAGGTTGGATGCATATATTTTTCATTTTATGCCATCTTGATGACCTTTTTCTCTTGTTACCATTTCTGGCTTACAGACCATTTTTTCTGATATAGTAAGTATGGCTATCCTTACTATCTTTTGGTTTCCCTTGCATGGAATATCTTCTGCCATCCTTTTACTTAAGCTTAAGTGTGTCTGTAAAGCTGAAATGAGTCTACTGTAGGCAGCATATAGTTGGGTCATTCAGCAACTGTGTGACTTTTGGTTGCTAAATTCAGTACGTTTACATTTAGAGTGATTATTGATAGGTAAGGACTTACTACTGCCATCTTATTCTTTGCCTTCTGGTTGTTTTGTGTTGCTGTTGTTTCTTTTTCCTTTCGCCTACCTATGTAAATTGGTGAGTTTCCATAGTGGTATGCTCTGTCATTCCTTTTTCTGTGTGTATCATGAATTTACTGTAGATCTTTGCTTTGTGGTTACCGTGAGACTTAGACAAAATAGTCCACTGTATGTTGACAGCACTTACCTTGTTTTACATATAGAGGCTCCATGCTTTCACTCATCCCCTTTATTTATATATTTGTTTATTTATTTACTTCTGTATGTATTTATTTAACGGCACCACGTGGCATGCAGGATCTTAGTTCCCCTACCAGGGGTTGAACCCATGCCCCCTACAGTGGAAGCATAAAGTCTTAACCACTGGACCCCCAGGGAAGTCCCTCATTCCCTTTTATATTTTGATGTCATAATTTACCTTTTTATTCTGTGTTTTCATTAATAATAGTTGCTACATTTATTTTTAATGTTCTTTTTCTTTAACATCTATAGTTAAGTGGCTAACACACCATCCTAATATAGTTAGTTTTCTTTTTTTTTTTGATTTTTTTTTTTTTTTTTTTTTTTTAGCATTTATTAGTACTTCATTTTTATTGTCAAATAATATTCCATTGTACGGCTATGCCACTTCATTTATCCATTCATCAACTGAGGGACATTTGGGTTGTACAGTATCTTCTTTTGTACCATTATGAATAGTGCTGCCATGAATATCCTTGTAAAAGTTGTTTTGGAAGTGTATGCTCTAATTTCTCTTGGGTTTATACCTAGGAGTAGAATTGCTGGGTCATGTAGTAAAGCTATGCTTAACATTTTGAGGAACTGCCAAACTTTCCCAAGGTGGCTGCATCATTTTACATCTAATTAACAATTTTGAAGGTTCTGATTTCTCTGCTTCCTCCATAATGCTTCATCCTTTTCTCCTTCTGTTCCTCAGACTGGCTATCACAATGACCTATCTCCAAGTTTGCCAATTCTTTATTTTGGACAGCTCAAATCATTTCAGTTATGGTAGTTTTCAACTCCAGAAATTTTTTTGCTTTTTTTTTTTTAGATAAATTTATTTATTTTTGTCTGCAGCATTGGGTCTTCATTGCTGTGCACAGGCTTTCTCTAGTTGTGGCGAGCGGGGGCTACTCTTTGTTGCGGTGCACGGGCTTCTCATTGCGGTGGCTTCTCTTGTTGCAGAGCACGGGCTCTAGGCACGCGGACTTCAGTAGTTGTGGCTCGTGGGCTCTAGAGCACAGGCTCAGTAGTTGTGGCACGTGGGCTTAGTTGCTCCGCAACATGTGGGATCTTCCCGGACCAGGGCTCAAACCTATGTCCCCTGCATTGGCAGGCGTATTCCCAACCACTGCACCACCAGGGAAGGCCCTGCTTGTTTTTTTAAAATAATTTTTATCTCTTTACTGATATTCTTTATTTGTGAGATGTTCTCATACTTTCCGTTTATTCTTTTAGGTGTAGTATTTTTAGTTCTTTAGACATATTTATACTATTTTCACCTTTATCAGAACGTTGCGTACTTTCATATGTTTTCATGTTGCAGATTACCATCTTTCTATTTCAGCTTGAAGAACTAACTCCTTTCTGTGTTTCTGCGAGTCAAGTCTAGTGGCGATGAGCTCCCTCTGCTTTTGTTTGGGAAAGCTCTCTTTCTTCTTCATATCTGAAGGATAACTTTGTGAGATAAAGTATTCTTGGCTGGCAATTTCTGTCTTCCAATACTTTAAGATAGCCTATTGGTAGTTATTTGTAAGTTACATTATTTTCTTTTTCCCTGGCTGCCTTTAAAGTTCTTTTTCATCATTGAGTTTTGATAGTTTCATTATAATGTACCTTGGAGAAGGTCTTTTTGCATTGAGATAATAGAGTGTTCTATTAGCTTTGTGGAATTGTATGTCCAGTTACTTCCCCAGGTTTGGGAATTCCTCAGCTATTATTTCTTTAAATAAAATCTCTGCCCCCTTAACCCTCTCTTCCCCTTTTTATATACCAATTATTCTTAGATATGCCTTTTTGACTAAATCCCATAGCTCTCATAGGGTTTCTTCAGTTTCTTCATTTAAAAAACAATCTTAGTTCTCTGTTCCCTTCTACCTGAATTATTTCTATATTCCTATTTTCCAAAACCCTTATTTTTTCCTCCATCTCATCTGCCCTGTTACCAATACTCTCTATTGCAATCTTCACTTCATTCATTGAATTCTTCATCTCTAGAATTTCTGTATGATTGTTTTTAATAATTTCATTCTCTTTAGTAAAGAACTTTTTTTGTTAATGTTATTCCTGTGTTGATTGAATTTCCTTGCTGATTTTTCATATAGTTTTAAAATTTCATTATAAAAGCTATTTTGAAACTTTTATTATCATTTGGATCACAATATTCTGTGTATTTATGTTTAGTTGCTGGAAAATTATCATTTTCTTTTTGTGATACAATATTTCCTTTATTTTTCATAGTGTTTGAGGTGTGCGCTTTTGCTTTCACATTTGAAGTAGTAGACACCCTCCTTACATAAAGTTTATGTCTGCTTTGGTTCTTTCAATTCAAGAGTTTGGTTACTAGAAACTTTTCTTTTGTATTCCAATATACAAATTCCAGGTGGCACTGTAGCTCGTTTGTGGTTTCTCCTACCTGGTCTGGCTATCTAAGATGTGCTTGTGAGCATGCACATGGTGCCAGCAGCAGGGTGGGGGGAGGTGTGGGCTTAGCACCTGGGGCTTTGTGGGGACCCATGGTCCCAGTGAGGGAAAAACATGAGTGGGTTACTCCTAGGCATTCATGGGTGGACCTCCAACTAATGTCCCAAAGGAGACAGCAGGAAATGCATTCCTTTAATGCCCTTTTATATTCTTATCTGGATCCTTCTCTTTCCTTTCCCTCCTCCCAGTCATTGGGGTCCCTCCTCAGAAATCTGGGTCCTGCTACAGAAAAATCAGGTCTCTCCAGCCACAACCTGAACAACTGGGGCAGCCAGGCAGTCATTCACCACTTTTGCTTTCTACCTCCTCTGTGGGGGATATCACCACTGCCAAAAGCCAAGCCCCTTGCAGTGTCACCCTGGGGAGGTGGGCCTCCTTAGCAAGTTCCTCCCTCTCCTGTGCATCCAAGCATGTCTCTGTCCCACTCGAATTGTATGTCAGATTCTTCCCTCAGGCAGGCTGGTCTCTCACCCATGGGTATCTATATAGTTTTATACTCTCTTTTTCCTGATTGTGGCAAGTGGGGTTAGGGCAGATTCACTAGCTTCCTTGGATCCACAGTTCCCACTGAGATTCAATCTGTCCCCTTTCAGATGTATAGGTGGATAGAAACCTCCTGGGTATGTGGTATGATTTGCAGAAGAAGTTTCGTTCAGTTAAGAATGTTCAGTTAGTTGTTAATCAAAAAGGAGAAAAAAGAGGAAGGACTCACACTACCCTGAATGCTGACGTAACACACCAATAAAGCAATAACATCTTAATTTTAATAATATATAAAAACTCTAAATTTCTACTCTCGCTTCACACTCTGTGTTTTTGTAATGTTTGCTTCTTTTTATACTGTTTATCCATGAGCAAATTTTTATCTTTGAACTTTTATATTAGGATCAAAAGTAATTTCTGCACTACCATTACTGTGTTTCATTATTCTGTGTTTGTCTATATATTTACCATTACTAGTGGGATTTATGCTTTCACATGATTTTGCATTGCTATTTGCCATGTTTTCTTTTCAATTTAAGAATTTGGTTAAACATTTGTTGCAAGGCAGCTATAATGATGATCAAATCCTTCAGTTTTTATTGTCTTGGGAAGACTACCTCATCTTCTTTTTCAAAAAGAATTTTGCAGGATAGAGTATTCTTGATTTTCAATTTTTTTTTCATTTAATACTTTGAATATATAATCCCACTCTCTCCTGGCCTGCACAGTTTCTGCTTAGAAATCCAATCATAGCCTTATTCAGGAGTTCCTTGTATGTAATGTGTTATTTTTCTCTTGATGCTTTCAAACTTTTTCCTTGTCCTTATCTTTTGACAATTCTATTATAATGTGTCTTGGTGTAGTCATCTTCTAGTTGATCCTATTTGGAGTTTCATGGACTTCATGAATCTGGAGACCATTTTCCTCCTAAGACTTGGTGAATTTTCAGCCACCATTCTATTGAATAAGTTTTCTGCACCCCCTTTTTTTTCATTTTAGGACTCCTGTGATACAAATATTGTTTCACAGGATAGTGTCCCATTATTCATGTAGGCTTTCTTCACTCTTTCATTCATTTTTTCTGTTTTTTCTTCTTACTGGATAATTTCATATGATCTCTCTTTGAGTTCACAGATTTGTTCTTCTGATTGGTCATGTCTGCTGCTGAAGCTCCGTATTATACTTTTCATTTCATTTATTGTATTCTTCAGCTCCAGAATTTCTTTTTTTCTCTTTGTTGAATTTCTCTTTTTTCCATATATTGATTTTCTAATTTCACTCTCTGTGTTCTCTTGCAACTTGCTAAACTTCCTCAAACCATTATTTTGAATTTGTTTTCACACAGTTTATAGATCTCTATTTTTTTGGCATCAGTTACTGTAAATTTATTGTGTTCCTTAGGTGGTGTCATGTTTCCTTGTTTTTCATGTTACTTCCTTGTTTACATGTTACAATACAAGTAACATGTTTCAATGTTACTTGTATTCTTTTTTTTTTTTTTTACATCTTTATTGGAGTATAGTTGCTTTACAATGGTGTGTTAGTTTCTGCTTTATAACAAAGTGAATCAGCTATACATACACATACGTTCCCGTATCCTCTCCCTCTTGCGTCTCCCTCCCTCCCCCCCTCCGCCCCTCCCCATCCCACCCCTCTAGGTGGTCACAAAGCACCGAGCTGATCTCCCTGTGCTATGCGGCTGCTTCCCACTAGCTAGCTATTTTACGTTTTGTAGTGTATACATGTCCATGCCACTCTTTTGCTTTGTCACAGCTTACCCTTCCCCCTCCCCATATCCTCAAGTCCATTCTCTAGTAGGTCTGTGTCTTTATTCCTGTCTTACACCTAGGTTCTTCATGACATTTTTTTTTCCTTAGATTCCATATATATGTGTTAGCATATGGTATTTGTCTTTCTCTTTCTGACTTACTTCACTCTGTATGACAGACTCTAGGTCCATCCACCTCATTACAAATAGCTCAATTTCGTTTCTTTTTATGGCTGAGTAATATTCCATTGTATATATGTGCCACATCTTCTTTATCCATTCATCCGATGATGGACACTTAGGTTGTTTCCATCTCCTGGCTATTGTAAATAGAGCCGCAGTGAACATTTTGGTACATGACTCTTTTTGAAATATGGTTTTCTCAGGGTATATGCCCAGTAGTGGGATTGCTGGGTCATATGGTAGTTCTATTTGTAGATTTTTAAGGAACCTCCATACTGTTCTCCATAGTGGCTGTACCAATTCATATTCCCACCAGCAGTGCAAGAGTGTTTCCTGTTCTCCACACCCTCTCCAGCATTTATTGTTTCTAGATTTTTTGATGATGGCCATTCTGACTGGTGTGAGATGATATCTCATTGTAGTTTTGATTTGCATTTCTCTAATGATTAATGATGTTGAGCATTCTTTCATGTGTTTGTTGGCAATCTGTGTATCTTCTCTGGAGAAATGTCTATTTAGATCTTCTGCCCACTTTTGGATTGGGTTGTTTGCTTTTTTGTTACTGAGCTGCATGAGCTGCTTGTAAATTTTGGAGATTAATCCTTTGTCAGTTGCTTCATTGGCAAATATTTTCTCCCATTCTGAGGGTTGTCTCTTGGTCTTGTTTATGGTTTCCTTTGCTCTGCAAAACTTTGAAGTTTCATTAGGTCCGATTTGTTTGTTTTTGTTTTTATTTCCATTTCTCTAGGAGGTGGGTCAAAAAGGATCTTGCTGTGATTTATGTCATAGAGTGTTCTTCCTATGTTTTCCTCTAAGAGTTTGATAGTTCTGCTCATTTGAATGAGTGCTCACCTCTTCCAGACTTTACAGACTGATTTTGGGTTAGTGCAAGGGCACTGGCTGCTTGGTGTGCAAAAGCTCTGGCCCCAGGGATTGCAAAAGTGGCTCCATCTCCAAGGTGATACTGTGGCATGGACTCTGGCCAGCTCCACCAGTTGAAGTCAGTGACTGTGAAGATTGCAGGGGTCCTTGGTCACTAAAAGGCTGAGTGTCTCTGCCATACTTGCAGGGCTTCTGAGTTCTTTGATAGTGAAGTGAGGTATGCTGGGATTCTCCTATTCTCATTTTCTTAGATATGGTAACATCATGGCTGAGGGATCTCTCTTGGTAGTAAGCTCTTGGTGGTGGTGGGGATTTGTGCAGTAGTGACTCCTGTTTTGGAGGGTTGTGGCAGTATGAACTCTGGACAGCTCTGTCCACTGGGGTCAGTGTGGGTGAAGATGGTGGGGGGTCCTCCTCTCCTTGTTTTCCCCATGATGGAGATCCAGCTGAGGATATTGAGGGTATCCTTCTTAGTGCTGAGCTGTTCTGGGACAGTGAATGGAGTGACAGATGTAAAATGCTTCCTGTGTTTTTCTGCGCAGCCATCCTTGGTTTGGGTGTCCCACTGGGTTGCTTCAGCTTCTTAATTTTAATCTGGATTTATTCCAGAGATACTTTCATCAGTCGGCAGTTGTTTAATCACTATTTTTGTGGGAAGATGAAGTCTGACCTCCCAATCTACCATCTTGCTGACACCATTCTACTGTATGTCCTATCTATTATTGATAGTGTGGTATTGAAGTCTCCAGATACTATTGTAGAATTGTTTCTCCCTTCAACTCTGGAAGGTTTTGCTTTACATGTTTTTCAGTAAATTTCATAAATGGATTGTCATTCTACATAATTCTTTATGGCTTCTTCTTCTTGTCTCTATTCAGCAAGGCAAAAATTGCTACTCTTAAAAAATAGTAACTCATTTTTCCTTTGACATTTACATTGTTTCAGTTATTACCCTTTCCAAGTACTGAGATATCATTGTCTATATATAGATGATTTCTATCTTGGCCTTCAGAGTATAGTGTGATAGTCAAGAGCATCAGTTGGTTCTGCCAGTTGCTTGCCGTATGACATTCAGTAACATAGTTTCTTTTGTTAGCGGTTTACTTTTGAGATAATGGGGACATCAATATCTACATACTAAGTTATTCATAGGATCGAACAATAATAAGTACAGGAAGTGTGTACTGCAGTGACTAAGCTATAGTAACATGCAGTTATTTGGAAACTATATTACTATAATAAATATAAGTATGATTTCCAGTATACTTCTTTTGTTATATGTATTTAACATAGTAGTAAAATGCATACTCAACATAGTTAAGGAAGTACTAAACTATACACTTACTTATACTTTAAAGTCACAACAATCAATTTGAATTACCAACATTATTGTGATTTTTATATCGTAAAATCCTATCATAAACATTAAATATATTATTAAAATGTCAGCAAGAATATACATCCTATTTTTTGGAAAATTGTGTCTTTTATTTTTGCCATGATAGGCCCCAGATCTTTGAAAGAATAAGAGGTTTATTAAAGAAAATTTGAGAACCACTGTTCAGAAGCATTCCCCAAGGTGGAATATTTGAAACATTATATCTGGAATTGGAAAGCTTGAGTATAAATCCTGTCTCAGCTGTCACCAGTTCTGTGGCTTTGAAAACCATTTCAACCTCTTTAAATGTCTTGAATCTTTTCTAAATAGGAATAATAGTTATTGTGTAACCTCAAAGGGTTATGTAGTCATCAACTTAATTAGGAATACATTGTGTGCTTTGATACAAACGCTATTCTTTTTTAAAAAAAATCAGCTTGGTGTACTTGGATTAAAAGTATAGTAAGACTGGTTTAGGGTCTAATCTTGGCTCCGGTCACTTACTAGTTACGTTATGTGAGCACATACTGAACCTACTGATTTTATCTGTAAAATGTGGTTAATTTTATTTTCTTGCTGGGTTATTGAGAGGATTAAATGAGATGGCTAATTCTAAACAAAGATCTGACTCTTAATAAAGAGGAATTGTTGTTACAGTCGTTGTTGGTAATTATGATTGCTGATTTTCTTATTACCCACCCAGTAAACGCTTTTTACTGTGCCTTAGTTTACGTACCTACTATTTGACAATTGGCTAGGAATGCCAGTTCAGTCATATGTTCCTAGGCAAGTAGACAAGGGCTAGGCATTGTCCATTATCTTGTGCTTTACTCTTCACTCCCCTATTTCACTAATGTAGAATTCAAAGCTATACATTGTTCTCATATATTTAAGGACAAAATAATTTGGAGTTATCAGCTTAAGGACACTCAACTCTCATACTTCATTTTACTTATATTGGCTAATGGTGACATAACTTTAGAGAATTTATAGAATGTGCCTCAGGTTCATTATTTTTGTTCTTTCAACATGTAGCACTTGAAAGCTAATCTGAAATGTTCGTTACTATCTCCACTAGTGCTGTTTTCTCTTGGATATTCTTTAATTAGAATACTAGATAGAGATGATAATAACTTTCTGCTTGAGGTTAAAATGATTCCTGTTTCAGCCTTTTTGTGTGAGCTCTTTGCTTCTCAACACAAACCACAAGGATGTATTTGTGAAATCCATATCATCTTTTGAAAAGCTTAACTTGGCGAAAACATTGCAGGTGTATCTAGAGACTGTCTTCTTGTCCTGAGTGGCAGTACTAAGGTTTAGGATAAGGCATTATTGCTCTCTCATGGAAAGTGAAAGTGCTGAAGTGTCCTTAAGATCTCAGCGGGAGTGATTTTACTTATAATAAAGGAAACTGCATCCATTATGGTTACCACATGCTTTGCTACGATTCCTTTAAAAAATACACAATGTGGAAAAAGGGATTTGATACTAAAAGGAAAATGTTAAAACTTGAAAAACAACAACAGCATCCCTGTTACTTTTTCAAGAATGAAAATGAAAATTATGCCTTTTTAGTGCCACCTTCTGAGTGTTTTTAGGTATGGATCATATTAACTGTACTAGAATACATCAGACCCAGACACTTTGGTCCATTCTGCTCTTCCAGTGTTATCTGATGGTCATTGTGCAATCACTGGCCTTTCACAACAGTAAGATTTTAGATTAAAAAAAAATATTTAGTATCCTTGTACAAAAATAATAATTGTTCTATCTCTGGAGTGCCTATGTGATCAGAGCCTTCTGAAGAGTAACTTCATTGTGCTCACAGACGTATTGCTAAGCTTTTAAATTAGTAGACACCTGAAAGTGCTGTACTATAAATAGGTCACAGACTATTGGCTCAGAAATAAAGGAAACATTTAAGTAATGAAGGTCTATAAGGAATGTACTCCAGGTAATACTATACTGTACTAATGGTCATGTTAGGTAGTCTGGTGAAATGTAAGCCAGAGTAATTCTGTTAAAAGATTTCAGGAGTCAGTAACTTAGCTTCATCCATCCTGATTCTAAGAAGAGGTGTTCCTGTTGAAATGATATGCCATTTCTGAGGTTTGTGGCATTTATGGTGCTCATGAAACTGTACAACCATAAAATATCAAAGTTTTACAAAATCAGCCTCAAGGAACAATTTAAAATCAGCTGGTTAAATGAAACTGCCTTGGCAATTTTTTTTTTAGGACACATGAGAGCCTGAGAGGAGGTTAAATGGAGGTTCACTCTCTCTCCTAACTCCCCAAATGTCATGACTTCATAAGTCATTCCTACCTTTTGGTCCTCAGTTTTTATTCTCCTCTATATCAGTCTTCTAAGGGAAGTGATTTATTTGAAAAATATGTTGTAAAAGCTACATTTTGGCCTCAATCCTTTACAGTTGCTGCTTTGCCAGTAGTCACATTGACTTCCATTCAACTGGACCAGGAAACTTATAATTCAAAGTGAAACATTAGAGAAAAATTAACACTCTCATAGCTTTGAAGGCATTCCCATGCCTTCAAAGGTATGAAATTCATACATTTCAGGGTTGTTTTCTTCACTTTTGTTGTGATTGCTGTTATAGGGTTTTGTATAAAATGAAATACTTCCTATCTGTATTTGCATTACTGAAAAAAAATTTACCTGATACGACAAACTCCATAATGCAAATGTACACCCATTTCACAAAGGATAAGAAGATATTTTAACTTAACACACATACTGATTAGGAAAAGGAAAAATTAACATATACTAAATGTCTTATAATAAATAAATAACTAAGGTGGAATATATTCAAATGACTACAGGCAGTCATTGTAAACTTTATATAAAAACTTTTAATTGTGGGAAACCAGAATTAAATGCAAGCTAAAATGATTTATTCAGTATGATGTCAAATTTGTTTAAATGTGTTTAAAAATTGTGTAAATTTGGTATTGATGATTTCAGGTTTGTAGGAATTTAAAAAATAGTTTTCTTCTTTGCATTTCTAATAATTTCCCAGTATCATAAATTAAAGAAACATTATTTTTAAAAAGTTAAGCAGGAGATCTTTAAAAACAAAAACAAAAACCTTAGAAACAACTAGCAAGTGTAAAATGCTGTATTATCTTTGACTCTTTCAAAATGTCACCGATGGTCACCAACCATAGCATTGGATTAAGAAATTAAGAGTTAAGGGTGTTGCTTTCTATAAATTTATTTGAAATTGTCTCTTTTTGTCATTACATCATTTTTCAGTTGTTCTGTACGAATAGTACCTATTACATTTAGCTGGAATAATGTTTCTATTAGACATGAAAACTAGTTAATACTGTCATGATTCTATAGTACAACTTTTCTGGTTACACACACAACTACCTGATGGGAAATCCTGATATATTTTTACATACATATTGTAGCTAGCCAGTGTTGGGGCAATGTTGCCTGAAGGTTATATAACTTTGAGTTTAGTGTAAAAATAATGCATAGCTTTACAGAAATGTCTTGTTTTGCGTGTTGGCGGTGGCTGTTTTTCCAGTAGATTGGATTTTGAATTTGTCATGAAAATTGTACTTTGAAAGAAAATTCTGATACCTAGAAAATCACTTATTCCACATGAGATGTTTATGATTTGGAACCTACTGTTGTGTGATTCAGGATTAGACAGTGAGTTCAAAAATATTTTTTTCAGATGAATAGCTATTCAGGCAAGAAAGCCTTTGCCATCAGATTTTCCAAATAAGAAAAATATCATTAGAATGGAATTAAATAAAATGAAACACCAGAGAAAAGCACCCCGTGTTTTGCTAAACTACATCTAAAAAATAGTTTAATAGTATTTCAAGATTTATTCTAATCAAGATTCATTTTCCAATTTATGAACTTTGATGCCACTACAGCTGATATGAATAGAACAGAATTTATGTAGATACATTTACTCACTAGTGGTAACTTCAAAGTTTTCAATCGCAATATTATAAGAGAAATTTTAAGTTAAAAGCATATTTAATGGTATTTAAAATGTTTGAGGGCTTTATACTTTACCTGGCACACATTTATTTAATTTCCAAAACATCTCATTGGTGTTTCAGGACAGACATTATTTTTACTATTTCACCATTGAGGCATAGAGAGGGTAACATGTGGCTACTGCAAACTGTATTCAGAACTTGACCCTGGGTCTTGTGGCTTCAATATAGTAGTTTTTCTTTTCTATATTAGAATTTGTGATTATTCTTATTAAAATAAAGAGCCCAACAATTGTCATTTTGTTTTTATAAGTAATATAAATGGTATGTAGTGGCTGCTTATGTATGTGAGAGGTAGTCCAGTTCTTTCACTCACCTCTAGGAAAGGCAACAACACGATACTCCTTAAGATATTCTCTAGGACAGTAACCAAAACAAAGAATGAAATTAATGCTTGTTGAATGAACTGTGTCATCCCATTAGTTGGAGTAGCAAATGGAATTTTTTCATCATAGTTCTTTTTCCCTATATTCTTATTCATTCAGCTAGATATCATGAACTGAACATTGAGGACAGACGCAAGTTCCAGTTGTTTATAGAAAGCTGACCCAGCTACTCTGTACAATAGCTATGACTAACATAAATATCAGGAGATTCTTCAATAATCGTCAGCTTACAGGATGTGGGCTATAGTTAGGGGATAGCTCTCCAGCTCATAAAAATTGTTATCCCTCTTGTGGAGCCCTATTTTGATATCCGTAACATTCAATTGTTTGTGCTCTTTGAGATTGCTAGTTTGCTATCTCAAACTAGCTTATTTATTTTTCTATTTTTGGTATTTTTTCTTATATTTTTAACATCTTTAGTGGAGTATAATTGCTTTACAATGTTGTTATTTTCCTCTGTATAACAAAGTGAATCAGCTATACATATACATATATCCCCATATCCCCTCCCTCTTGCGTCTCCCTCCCACCCTGCCTATCCTGCCCCTCTAGGTGCTCACAAAGCCCCAAGCTGATCTCCCTGTGCTATGCGGCTGCTTCCCACTAGCTATCTATTTTACATTTGGTAGTGTATATATGTCCATGCCACTCTCTCACTTCGTCCCAGCTTACCGTTCCCCCTCCCTATATCCTCAAGTCCATTCTCTACGTCTGCGTCGTTATTCCTGTCCTGCCCTACCCCAGGTTCTTCAGATCCTCTTTTTTTTTTTTTAGATTCCATATATATGTGTTAGCATATGGTATTTGTTTTTCTCTTTCTGACTTAGTTCACTCTGTATGACAGACTCTAGGTCTATCCACTGCACTACAAATAACTCAACTTCGTTTCTTTTTATGGCTGAGTAATATTCCATTGTGTATGTGTGCCTCATCTTCTTTATCCATTCATCTGTCAATGGACACTTAGGTTGCTTCCATGTCCTGGCTATTGTAAATAGTGAAACTACATTATTTTTAAAGGAAAAAAAGGGAAATATTATATACATCAGGAAACTAAATTAGGCTGTTGGATGTTTCCTTTGAGAATTCTGCATAAATACAGATATTTCAAATTTAGGAGACAATTTTTCCACTAAAACAGCATTTCTAAAGCTGAGCTTAGTAGAAACTGTTTTCTGCAATGTTAATAAGATGGCAAGGTCTCTGGTTAAACAAGTTTACAGAGTTATGTCTACAAGTATTTTCATCATGCACATTAGCCCTTTAAAAGACTCTGGGAAGCTGTTCTTTACAGAAATCAGTTAAAACAACCCTTCAAATGTATTGCCTATGAATATTCCATTCTTTTTTTTCATTCACGGAATTCCTCTTGTCAGCTCCAGAAATCACTGCTGCTTGGATCACAGGTTGGGAAATGCTGTTCTAGCATTGTAGTGTAAAAAAACACTAGAAGTGAGATCAGAAAATGTGGGTTTGAGTCCTAACTCTATCAATTAAATTAGCTCCATGGTTTGGGGCAAGATCCTTCTCTGGATATCAAATTAGAACATTATCTTCTTAGGGCAGTTTTTTTTTCCTTGAAAATAAATTTTAAATTGTTTAATATACGTGTGTGTGTGTATGTGTGTGTGTGTACCTCCTAATGCCTTTTATCCTTTTTTAATTGGGATATCATTGATCTATAACATGGTATTAGTTATATGTGTTTGATACGTGTATATATTGCAAAATTATTAACTCAAGTTAACTAGCATCACCACTATCGTTAAATTTTTTTTTCTGTGATGAGGACTCTTTGGGTGTACACTCTAAGCAACATTCACATATACATACAGTATTGTTAATGATACTTATCATGCTGTACATTACATCCCCAGGATTTTTTTATCTTATAACTAGAAGTTTGTACCATTTGACCACTTTCACCCATTTTGCCTACCCTCTACTCCCAATCTCTGGCAACTACCAACCTGTTTTCTGTATCAGTGAGTTTATTTGTTTGTTTAAGATTCCACATATAAGTGATACCTTACAATATTTATCTTTCTCGGTCTTATTTTACTTAGCATAATGTCTACAGGGTCCAACCATGGTGTCCTAGATGTCAAAGTTTCCTTCTTTTTTATAGCTAAGTAATATGTGTATATATATACCACATCTTCTTTATACATTCATCCATGGATGCTTAAGTTGTTTCCATTTCTTGGCTATTGTAAATAATGCTGCGATGAATGTGGGGGTGCTGGCAGATTGGAGGTGCAGATAGATTTCTGAGATGGTGATTTTGCTTCCTTTCGATAAACACCCAGAAGTAGGATTGCTGGATCATATAGTAGTTCTAGTTTTAAATTTTGAGGAGCATCCATACTGTTTTCCATAGTGGCTGCAAATATTTACATTCCCATAAACAGTGCACATAGGTTCTTTTTTCTCCACATCCTATGCAACACTTGTTATCCCTTGTCTCTTGATAATAGCCATCCTGTTATCTCTTGTCTCTTGGTATTAGCCATACTAACAGGTTTGAGCTGATATCTCATTAATCCACTTCGAGTTATTCAACTCATTAATCCATTTTGAGTTGTTCTATGTGTACGATGTAGATAGTGGTCCCATTTCATTCTTTTGCATGTGGCTGTCTGGTTTCTCAACCTCATTAATTGAAGAGGCTATCTGTTGCCCACTGTATATTCTTGGCTCCTTTGACATAAATTAATTGACCATTTATGTGTGGGTCAATTTCTTTACTTTCTATTCTGTTCCATTGATCTGTGTGTCTGTTTTTATGCTGATACATTACTGTTTTGATTACCATAGTCTTGTAATATAGTTTTTCATCAGTAAATGTGATGCCTCCAGCTTTGTTCTCTCTAAGGATGGTTTTGGCTATCTGGGGGTCTTCTGTGGGTCCATACAAATTTTAGGATAGTTTGCTCTCTACCGGTGAAATATGCCATTGGAATTTTGATAGGGATTGCATTGAATCTATAAATTGTTTAGGGTAGTATGGACATCTTAACAGTATTAATTCACTAAAACATGAGCATGGAATATGTTTCCATTTATTTGTGTCTTTTATCAATGTTTTATAGGTTTCAATGTACAGGCCTTTAACCTTGGTTAAATTCTCTGAGGTATTTTATTCTTTTTGATGTAATTTTAAATGAGATTGTTCTCTTGCTTTCTCTTTGTGATAGTTCATTATTAGTGTATAGAAACACAACTTATTTTTGTATATTAATTTTGTATCCTGAAACGTTACTGAATTTATTTGTTCTAACAGTTTCTTGGTGGAATCTGTATGGTTTTTAATGTATAATGTCATTTATTTGCAAACATATATATATATGTATAAATGATATATATCTATACATTATATATGTGTATAAATCATTTGTAGATGGTATATACTGATAGATAATAGTAGCAAACAAAGAGGCAGTTTTTAATTGGCTGTCTGCCCAGGGATCAACACAAAAGGAGCAGACAAAAATGTCCATCTCCCAATCTTTCCCTGAAAGGGGTTTATCTGCATTCTTTTAAAGCTGTTGACTGAGGGCCAGCTTTCTAAGCATACATCTAGGGGCTGGCTGCAGTCCTCCATAGGGACCAGAGAAGCTGGAGAACACATCCCCCACTTTCTCCCTCCAACCAGTTCCAACAATAAAACCAAGTTGCCAGTATCTTCTGGTAAAGAGCTTGTACATACTTCTGGTGCCAAATCTTTTGTGGCAGCCATCTGAGAGTCAGCCCTCTGGATCACTAGCACTGATAGCCAATGAGTTTTGCATTTAGTAGTCCCACAGGACCGTAGAAAACCGAGAAACAGTTCTAAAGGGTGCAGGAGCACCACTTCTGTGGCTTTATACATGAGTCCAGCACCGAGGGAGCAGGCACAAGTTCCCACCCGCCAGTTTCTTCCAGGAAGGGGCTTAGCTACTACTTTCTCAGCAGCTACCTGAGGGTCCAGCTTCTAATCATCCTGTGAAAGGTGCTGAATGTAATTCTCCCCTTTGGGACACTGGTGCTTTAGCAAATCCTTAACTACTAGGTACCTCTAAGAACAAAGGGAGTGACTTGAACAATCACAAAAGTTTAGAGACAATTAGCAGCACAGGCCAGGTATATTGTCAAAGTTCATCGTCAATACAAGACCATTCTGTTAACACTGGGAGAAGTGGATGTTTCATCTGACACACAGAAACCGAAACAGATGGTTGAAGAAAATAAAGAAATGGAGGCGTATGTTCCAAATAAGTAACATGACAGCACTCTAGAGACAGATCTTAATGAAATGGAGATATGTAATTTACGGGAGAATTCAAATTAGTGGTCATTTAGATGCTCACCAGGTGGTGCAGTGGTTAAGAATCTGTCTGCCAATGCAGGAGACACGGGTTCGAGCCCTGGTCTGGGAAGATCCCACATGACGCAGAGCAACTAAGCCCATGTGCCACAGCTACTGAGCCTGTGCTCTAGAGCCCGTAAGCCACAACTACTGAGCCTGTGTGCCACAACTACTGAAGCCCACGCACCCTAGAGCCTGTGCTCTGCAACAAGAGAAGCCACCACAATGAGAAGCCTGTGCACCACAAGGAAGAGTAGCCCCCGCTCACCTCAACTAGAGAAAGCCCCAGAGCAGCAACAAAGACCCAACACAGCCAAAAATAAATTAAATAAATTAAAAAAAAAAAAAGATGCTCACCAAGATCAGGAAGGCCATTCATAAACAAATTGAGAATATCAAAAGAGAAATAGAAAATATTTAAAAGTACCAAACAGAAATCAGAGAGCTGAGGAATATAACAACTGAATAATATAATAGTAGAGTTCAGTAGCAGACTAGATTAAAAGAAAGAAAGGATCAGTAAATTTGAAAACAGGGCAGTGGAATTCAGTCTTTCAGAGAAGAAAGGATGAAAAAGAGTGAAGATACCTACAGGGACTTATGGGATACCATCAAATGGTCCACTATATGTATTAAAGTGGTCCCAGAGGGAGAATAGAGTGAGCAAGAGGCATAAAGCTTCTTCAAACAAATAATGGCTGAAAACTTCCCTAACCTGGGGAGAGAAGTTGATATCTGTATCCAGGAGGCCCACAGAATTCCAAAAAAAACCAAAATGATGACTCTAAAGACACACACAAGACACATTATAATTAAAATCTTGCAAGTTAAAGACATAGAATCTTAAAAGCAGCAAGAAAAAAGCAACTTGTTACTTACAAGGAAGCCCTCATAGACTATCATAGGAATTTTCAGCAGAAACCTTGTAGGCCAGAATGAAGTGGGATGATATATTTATAGTGCTGGAAAAAACAGCCAACCGAGAAATCTACCCAGCAATATCATTCTTCCGAATTGAAGGAGAGATAAAGAGTTTTCCACCAAACAAAAGTAAAGGAAATTGGTGAAGTGAAGGCCATGATACTGGCCTTATAAGAAATCTTAAAGAGCCTTCTTCAAGTGGAAATGAAAGGATGTTAATTAATAACATGAAGCATGAAAGTATAAAACTCACTGGTAAAGGTAAATATGTAGTTAAATTCATAATACTCTAATATGGTAATGATGGTGGGTGACTTTCTTATAAATATAGTGTAAAATTTCAAAGACAAAAGTATATATTGAAAATATAATTTCAATAATTTATTAATGGATACAAAATATAAAAAGAGGGAAATTGTGACATCAAAACATAAGATGTGTAAAGTTTGTAGAGCTGTAGTGTGTGTTCAAAATAAAGTTGTTAATGGTCTAAAATAGACTGTTATACCTATAAGACTTTTTAAGAAAGCGTCATGGTAACTACAAAACAAAAACCTATAGTAGACTCACAAAAGATAAAGGAATCGAAGTGTACCACTACAGAAAATCATCAAATCACAAAGGAAGGGAAAAAGAAAGTAAGGAACAATGCAGCAATGAAACCAACCAGAAAACAATTAACAAAATGGCAGTAGTAAGTACTTACCTACCAATAACTACTTTAAATGTAAATAGACTAAATTCTCCAATCAAAAAACAGGTTGGCTGAATGGACTGAAAAAACAATTTCCAACTATATGTTGCCTCCAAGGAACTCACTTCAGTTTTAAGGACACATGTGGACTGAAAGTGAAGGGATAGAGAAAGATAGTCGATGCAAAGGGAAGCTCAAAGAAAGCAGGAGTACCTATAATTATATTAGACAAAGTAGACTTTAGCCAAAGAATGTAACAAGAGGCACTTTATTATAGAGTGATAAAGGGGTTAATTCATTAGGAAGATAAAACACTTGTGAATATGCACCCAAAAATAGGAGCATCTAAATATACAAAGTGAATATTAAGAAATCTGAAGGGAGAAATAGCAATACAACAATACTAGCAGATTTCAATACTCCAATTTAAATAATGGATAGATCATCCAGACAGAAATCAATAAAGAAACATTTAACTGATTTACACTTTAGATGAATCTAACAGACATATACAGAACATTCCATCAAACAGTAGCAGAAAGCACAATATTCTCAAAAACACATTCTCCAGGATAGACCATGTTAGACCACAAAACAAGTCTTGAACTTAGGAAGACTGAAGTCATACCACATATCTCTTCTGACCACAGTGTTGTGACACTAGAAATTAGTTTCATGAAGAAAACGGAAGATTAATAAATACATGGAGATTAAATGACATGCTCTTGAAAATCCAATGGGTCAAAGAAGAAATCAAAAGGAAATAAAAAAATATATCTTAAGACAAGTGAAAATTGAAACAACATGCCAAATCTTACGGGATGCAGCAAGCACAGTTCTAAGAGGGAAGTTGATCATGATAAATGCCTACATCAAGAAACAAGAAAAACCTCAAGTAAAAAAACCTAATTCTATACCTCAAGGAACCTGCCAAAAATAAGAATAAACCCCAGAGTTAGTGGAATGAAGGAAATAATAAAAATCAGAGCAGAAATACAGACTGAGAGGACAATGGAAAAGATCAGTGAAACTAAGAGCTGTTTTTTGTAAAGATAATGAAAATAGAAAAAGTTTTAGCTAGACTTACCAAGAAAAAAGTGAAAGTGCTCTAATAAAATTATAAATAAAAAAAGAGACATTACAGTTGATAACAAAAATACAAAGAATCACAAGAGACTCCTGCCATTTTGGATAGAATTAATAGGATTTGTAAACTTTGGCTAAGGCAAAACTTAATTGAATAACTAGATATGCAAATCTTTAAATAGATTTTGCAAGATTTCCAAATTTCTTTTTCATATGAAGTTTTTGTTATTGAAGTATGGTTGAATTACAATGTTGTGTTAATTACTGCTACACAGCAAAGTGACTCAGTTATACATGTATATATGTTATTTTTCATATTCTTTTCTATTATGGTTTATCACAGGATATTAAATATAGTTTTCTGGGCTATATAGTAGGACCTTGTTGTGTATCCATTCTCTATATATCAGTTTGCATCTGCTAATCCCACACTCCCAATCCATCCATCTCCCACCCGCTTGGCAACTACCAGTCTGTTCTCTATGTATGTGATTCTGTGTCTGTTTTATAGATACGTTCATTTGTGCCATATTTTAGATTCCACATATAAGTGATATCATGTGGTATTTGTCTTTTCTTTCTGACTTCACTTAGTATGATAATCTCTAGTTGCATCCATGTTGCTGCAAATGATATTATTTCATTCTTTTTTATGTCTCAGTAGTTTTCCATTGTATTTACGTACTACATCTTCTTTATCCATTCATCTGTTGATGGACACTTAGGTGGTTTCCATGTCTTGGCTATTGTGACTACTGCTGCTATGAACATAACTACGGTATGAACATACTACTGCTGCATGTATCTTTTTTTTTTTGGCGGTACGTGGGCCTCTCACTGTTGTGGCCTCTCCCGTTGCGGAGCACAGGCTCTGGATGCACAGGCTCAGCGGCCATGGCTCACGGGCCTAGCCGCTCTGTGGCATGTGGGATCTTCCCGGACCGGGGCACAAACCCGTGTCCCCTGCATCGGCAGGCGGACTCTCAACCACTGTGCCACCAGGGAAGCCTTATCTGTTTGATTTATAGTTTTGTCCGGATATATGCCCAGGAAAGGATTGCTGGATCATATGGTAATTCTATTTTTAGTTTTCTGAGGAACCTCCATACTGTTTTTCATAGTGCTTACACTGACTTAATTTCCCACCAACAGTGTAGGAGGGTTCCCTTTTCTCTACACCCTCTCCAGCATTTGTTATTTGTAGAGTTTTTAATGGTGGCCATTCTGACCAGTGTGAAATGGAACCTCATTGTAGTTTTGATCTCTTTAATAATTAGCAATGTTTAGTATCTTTTCATGTGCCTATTGGCCATCTTTATTTCTTCTTTAGAGAAATGACTCTTTATGTCTTCTGCCCAGTTTTCTATTGGATTCTTTGGGGGTTTTTTGTTGTTGAATTGTGTGAGCTGTTTGTGTATTTTGCAAATTAAGTCCTTGTCAGTCACATCATTTTGCAAATATTTCCTCCCATTCTTTAGGTTGTCTTTTCATTTTGTTGATGGTTTCTTTTGCTATGCAAAAGCTTGTAAGTTTGATTAGGTCCCATTTGTTTATTTTAGTTTCTATTTCTATTGCCTTGGGAGACTGACCTAAGAAAATATTGGGAGGATTCATGTCAGAGAATATAGGCAAAGCATTCTATTTTAGGAGTTTTATAGTGTCATGTCTTATGTTTAAGTCTTTAAGCCATTTTGAGTTTATTTTTGTTTGCAGTGAGAGGGTGTGCTCTATTTTCATTGATTGACATATGGCTGTCCAACTCTCCCAATACAACTTGCTGAAGAGAGTGTCTTTTTTCCCATTGTATATTCTTGCCTCCTTTGTCTAAGATTCATTGACCATAGGTGTGTGGGTTTATTTCTTGGCTTTCTATTCCATTCCACTGATCCCTGTGTCTGTTTTTGTGCAAATACTATGCTGTTTTGATTACAGTAGCTTCGTAATATTGTCTGGAGTCTAGGAGGGTTATGCCTCCTGTTCCCCCCCCCCCCCGCCACCCCACCCAGGATTGCTTTGGCAATTCTGGGTCTTTTATGGTTGCATATGAATTTTAGGATTATTTGTTCTAGTTCTGTAAAAAATTTCATGGGTAATTTTATAGGGATCACATTAAACCTGTAGATTGCTTTGGGTAGTATGGACATTTTAACAATATTAATTCTTCTAATCCCAGAGCATGGGATATCTTTCCATTTCTTTGAATCATCTTCAGTTTCCTTTATTAGTGTTTTATAGTTCTCAGTGTGTAAGTCTTTCATTCCTTGCTGAGGTTTATTCCTTAGTATTTTATTTTGGGGGGTTGCAATTTAAAAAGATATTGTTTTTATGCATTCCCTTTCTGATATTTCATTGTTGGTGTAAACAAATGCAACTGATTTCTGTATGTTAATCTTGTATCCTGCTGCCTTGCTGAATTTGTTTACCAATTCTAGTAGTTTTTGTATGGAGTCTTTTGGGTTTTCTCTATATAGTATCATATCATTTGCATATAATGACAATGTTACCTCTTCCCCTCTTCCCTTATAATTTGGATACCTTTTGTTTTTCTTTTTCTCTTCTGATCACTGTGGCCGGGACTTCCAGTACTATGTTGTATAGAAGTGGTGAGAGTGAGCAATGTTGTCTTGTTGCAGATTTTAGTGGGAAGGCTTTCAGCTTTTCACCTCTGCGTATTATTTTGGCTGTGGGTTTGTCATAGATAGCTTTTATTATGTTGAGATACTTTCCCTCTATAACCACTTTCATAAGTGTTTTTATCACGAATGGATGTTGAATTCTAACAGATGCTTTTTCTGCATCTATTGGGATGATCATGTGGTTTTTCTTTTCTTTTGTTGAGGTGGTGTGTCACATTGATTGATTTGCATATGTTGAACCATTCTTGTGAACTTGGGATGAATCCCACTCGGTCGTGGTGTATGTTTTTTTTTTTATGTGTTGTTGGATTTGGTTTGCTAATATTTTGTTGAGAACTTTTACATCTATATTCGTCAAATATATTGGTCTGTAAATTTCTTTATTTGGTGGTGTCATTGTCCAGTTTTGTTACCAGGGTGATGGTGGCTTCATAGAATGCCTTGGGAGTGTTCCCTCTTCAATCTTTTGGAAGAGTTTGAAAAGGATCAGTATGTTATTCTTTGTATGTTTGGTAGAATTTGCCTGTGAAGCCATCTGGGCCTGGAGTTTTGTTTGTAGGGAGTGTGTTTTGTTTGTTTGTTTTTAATTACATATTCTATTTCATTTTTAGTGATTGGTCTGTTCCAATTACCTATTTCTCCTTGAATCAGTTTTGGTGGGCTGTATGTTTCTAGAAACTTGTCCATTTCTTCTAGGTTGTCAAATTTGGGGGCGTATAATTGTTCATAGTATTCCCTTACGGTTGTTTTGTATTTCTGCAGTGACAGTTGTTATGTCTCCTCTTTCATTTATTATTTTATTTATTTGGGTTCTCTCTCTTTTATTCTTGGTGAGCCTGGCCAGTGGTTTCTCAATCTTGTTTATCCTTTCAAAGAACCAGCTCTTAGTGTTATTAATTTTTTCTATGTTTTAAATCTCTATTTATTTCCTCTCTGACGTTTATTCTTTCCTTCCTTCTGCTGACTTTAGGTTTTGTTTGTTTTTCTTTTGTTAATACTTTTAACTGGTAGGTTAGGTTGTGTATTTGAAATTTTTCTTGTTTCTTGAGGAAGGCCTATTTTGTTATGAACTTCCCTCTAAGAACTGCTTTTGCTGCATCCCATGGATTTTCTATGGTTGTATTTTCGTTGTCATTTGTCTCAAGGAATTTGTTAATTTCCTCTTTGATTTCATCATTGACCCATTGGTTTTTTAGTAGCATGTTGTTTAGTCTCCATATAATCATTTGTTTTCTCACTTATTTTTCTGTGGTTTATTTCTAGTTTCATGCTGTTGTGGTCAGAAAAGATGCTTGAGATAATTTCTACACTCTTAAATTTGTTGAGGCTTGTTTTGTGCCCTACCATGTGGTCAATCCTAGAGAATGTACCATGTGCACTTGAAATGAATGTGTATTCTCTTTTTTGGAGACGTAATGTCCTGAAAATACCACTCAAGTCTAAGTGTTCTATTTTATCATTTAGGATCTCTGTTGCCTTACTGATTCTCTGTCTGAAATGCATGTCCGTTGATGTGAGTGAGGTGTTAATCTCCTACTATTATTGTATTCCTGTCAATTTTTCCCTGTATGTCTCTTAGTATTTGTTTTATGTATTTGGGTGCTCCTGTATTAGGTGCATATACGTTGATGAGTGTAAAATCTTCTTCATGTATTGATCCTTTTATCATTATACAGTGTCCTTTCTCTTTCTCTGTGGCCTTTGTTTTAAAGTCTATTTTGTCTGATGTGAGTATTGTGACCCCTGCTTTCTTGTCATTTCCATTTGCATGAAATATCTTTTTCCACCTGCTCACTTTCAATCTATGTGTGTCCTTTGCCCTAAAGTGGGTCTCTTGTAGGCAGCATACTGTAGGCTCTTGTTTTTTTTGTCCAATCTGCCACTCTGTGTCTTTTGATTGGTGCATTTAGTCCATTGACATTTAAGGTAAGTATTGATAGATATGCATTTATTGCCATTTGAAACCTTGTTTTCCCGTTGATTTTATATTTCTTCTTTGTCCCTTCCTTTTTCTCTGTTTTTCCTTTTGTTGCTTGATGATCTTCTTTTGTTTTATATTTATGTTCTCTTCTTTTTTGGTTTTTGTAAGTCTGTTGTATGTTTTTGATTTGTGGTTACCCTGTTTTTCAAGTGTGTTAACCCCTTCCTGTATCTACTTGCCTTAGACTGGTAGTCATATAGGCTCAAACACATTCTGGGAAAAAAAAGTCTGATTCTCTTATTCTCCTCTCCCACATTTTTTGATTTTGATGTCCTCTTTTACATCTTCATGTTCATCTTTTGTTGTCCACTGTGGTTATCATCACTTTCACAGAAAAACTTCTTGATTTTTTGTTTAATCTTTGTTCTGGCTTATTTAAGTGATTTATGTTCCAATTGTAATTTTCTCTTTCCTATAGATTTTTACTTCTTTTCTATTTAGAGAAGACGTTTCTTTGTTTTTTATCTTTTATTTTTTGGCCATGCCACATGGCCTGAGGGATCTTAGCTCCCCAACCAGGGATCGAACCCATGCCCCCTGTAGTGGAAGTGTGGAGTCTTAATCACTTAAAGGGAAATCCCAGAGAACCTTTCAATATCTACTTTAGGATAGGTTTAGTATTGCTGTATTCTTTTAGTTTTTGCTTGTCTGAGAAATTCTTTTTCTCTCCTTCTCTTCTAAATGGTAATCTTGCTGAGTAGAGTATCCTAGGTTGCAGATTTTTCCCTTGTAGGGCTTTGAATATATCTTGCCACTCCCTTCTGGCCTACAAAGTTTCTGTAGACCAATCAGCTGGTAGCCTTATGGGGGTTCCCTTATATTTAACTGTTTGTTTTTGTCTTCCTGCCTTCAGAATCCTCTCTTTATTTTTAACTTTTGCCATTTTTATTATAATATGTCTTGGTGTAGGTCTGTTTGGGTTTATCTTGTTCGCCATCCTCTGTGCTTCCTGTACCTGGATATCTGTTTTCTTCTTTGGATTTGGGAAGTTTTTAGCCATAATTTCTTCAAATACATTTTCGATCCCCTTTTCTCTTTCTTCCTCTTCTGGAATCCCTATTACGTGTAGATTGGCACACTTCATATTATCCCATAGGTCTATTATATTGCTTTCTTTTTTTTTTTTTTTTTTTTATTTGGCTTTCTGTGTTCTGTCCCAATTGAGTGACTTCCATTATTCTATCTTCCAGGTCACTTTTCATTCTTCTGCATTATTCATTCTGCTCTTCATAGCCTTTAGCTCAGTTTTCATCTTTGCAAATGAGTTTTCTAATTTTTCTTGGTTCCTCTTTCTAGTTTCTAGTTTCTTTTTACAGTAACTCTGCCTTTCTGTCAGTAGTCTTTCTTAATTCCTTCAGTATCTTCATTATCCCCTTTTTGAATTCAGTGTCAGACTGAAGAGGTCTGCTTCATTGTTTGTTCTTTTAGGGGAATGCTCTTGGCGTTTTAACTGGAAGTGGTCCTTCTGCTTCTTCATTTTACTTATATTTCTCTTATTCTGTGAGTTTAGGAGAAACAATTATCTACTTGGCCTTGGAGGGCTATTTATATGTGCGGGCATCCCTGTGTAGCTTGTGAGTTTAGTATATTTGGTGCGAGGGCTATTTTCACTGTGTATATCTGGCGCCTCTTTCCTCAGCATGTGCTGGTCATTATCCCTTGCCAAGGGGTATGTAGATGTGGTGGCTGGTGTCCAGTTCTGGGGTTCTCAGCTGAGGTTGCAGCTCAGGCGCACCACCAGAGTATGGGATGGGAGCAGAGGTGGCTGACGACCACTCCTGGAGTTTGGGTGGGTGGCGGCTCCTGACCACTCCAGGATTCCACGAGGGTGGAGGCTGCCTGCGATCACTCCAAGGGTCCGGGAGGAAGGTGGAGGGGGGGCTGTGACCAGTCCCAGGGTCCAGGTGGGCACGGGTAGTGGCTCATGACAGCCCCTGGAGCCTGTTCAGGCAGTGTCCTCCTGCCCTCTGGGAGCGAGTGCACCCAGGGAAAAAGACTACAATGTGGTCCTGCCTCTCCCCTCGTGCACCCCTCAAACAATGGCAACTGACCTCTAAGGCAGCCCCGGCTTCGTCCACGTAAAGCTCCGCTGTGGTCACACTGGATTCCAGCATCCCCAGTCTGTCTCCACACAGACAACCCCAGTCCTCTCCCCATTTCTGATCTCCAAGTCCCAAATTCCAGCGTGTGGCCTGCTCCAGAAGAGTGAGTCAGGCTGGGGACTGCAGGGTGGTGACACTGACCATCTGTGCAGTTCTTCCTCTGCTCTGGCTGCCACTAACTGGCTGCTGTGCTCTCCCTCAAGGATCTGAAGCTCCCTTTCTGTCCAGGCCAATCTCCTAGCCAGCTAAGGGGCTACCCAGGGGGCAGAAACTTTCCCTATTTCACAGCTCTCTCCCAGGGCCACAAGTCCCATCCCAATTCCTTTCTAACTTTCTTTTTTATTTCTTTTTTCATTTTTCCTCCCTGGTTATGTGCCGAGTTTCTTGACCTTTCAGCAGTCTGTGGTCTTCTGCCAGCATTCAGTAGATATTCTGTGAGAATCATTTCACACGTAGATATATTATTTTTAAATTTTTATTGGAGTATAGTTGATTTACAATGTGTTTCAAGTGTACAGTGAAGTGAATCAGTTATACATATACATATATCCACTCTTTTTTTAGATTCTTTTCCTACATAGGTCATTACAGACTATTGAGTAGAGTTCCCTTTACTATACAGTAGGTCTTATTAGTTATATATATTATATATAGTAGTGTGTACATATCAATCCCAATCTTACAATTTATCCCTGCCTCCCTTACCCCCTGGTAACCATAAGTGTGTTTTCTACATCTCTAACACTATTTCTGTTTTGTAGATAAGTTCATTTGTACACTGTTTTTTTAGATTCCACATATAAGTGATATCGTATGATATTTGTCTTTCTCTTTAGGACTTTCTTCACTCAGTATGACAATCACTAGGTCCATCCAGGTTGCTGCAAATGGCATTATTTCGTTATTTGTTTTGGCTGAGTGATATTGCATTGTATATATGTACCACATTGTCTTTATCCTTTCCTCTACTGATGGACATTTAGGTTGCTTCCATGTCCTGGCTATTGTAAATAGTACTGCAGTGAACATTGCGGTGCATGTTTCTTTTTGAATTATGGTCTCCCCTGGATATATGCCCAGGAGTGGGATTGCTGGATCAATGGTAGCTTTATTTTCAGTTTTTCTAAGGAACCTCCATACTGTCCTCCAAAGTGGCTGTACCTTTTCTGTTCCCACCAGCAGTGCAGGAGGGTTGTCTTTTCACCACACCCTCTCCAGCATTTGTTTGTAGATTTTTTGATGATGAACATTCTGACCAGTGTGAGGTGATACCTCATTATAGTTTTGACTTGCATTTCTCTAATAATTAGTTCTGTTGAGCATCTCTTCATGTACCTCTTGGCCATCTGTATGTCGTCTTGAAATTGGGTTGTTTGTTTTTTTGATATTGAGCTCCATGAGCTGTTTGTCTATTTTGGAGATCAATCCTTTGTCCGTTGCTTCATTTGAAAACATTTTCTCCCATTCTGAGGGTTGTCTTTTCATCTCGTTCATGGTTTCCTTTGCTGTCCAGATGTTTTAAGTTTCATTAGTTCCCATTTGTTTCTTTTTGTTTTCATATTCATTTCTCTAGGAGGTGGGCCAAAACGGATTTTGCTGTGATTTATGTCATAGAGCGTTCTGCCTATGTTTTCCTCTAAGAGTTTTATAGAGTCCAGTCTTACATTTAGGTCTTTAATCCATTTTGAGTTTATTTCTGTGTATGGTGTTAGGGAGTTTCCATTTCATTGTTTTACATGTAGCTGTCCAGTTTTCCCAGCACCACTTATCGAAGAGACTGTTTTTTCTCCATTGTATATTCTTGCCTCCTTTATCAAAGATAAGGTGACCATATGTGCGTGGGTTTACCTCTGGGCTTTCTATCCTGTTCCATTGATCTATATTTCTGTTTTTGTGCCAGTACCATACTGTCTAGATTACTGTAGCTTTGTAGTATAGTCTGAATTCAGAGATCCTGATTCCTCCAGCTCCATTTTTCTTTTTCAAGATTGCTTTGGCTATTCAGGGTTTTTTTTGTTTCCATACAAATTGTAAAAATTTTTTTGTTTAGTTCTGTGAAAAATGCCATTGGTAATTTGGTAGGGATTGCATTGAATCTGTAGATTGCTTTGGTAGTATAGTCATTTTCACAGTGTTGATTCTCCCAATCCAGGAGCATGGTATATCTCTCCATCTGTTTGTGTCATCTTTGATTTCTTTCATCAGTATGGTATAGTTTTCTGAGTTCAGGTCTTTTGCCTCCTTAAGTAGGTTTTCCCTAGGCATTTTATTCTTTTTGATGTGATGGTATATGGGATTATTTCCTTGGTTTCTCTCTCTGATCTTTTGTTGTCAGTGTATAGGAGTGCAAGAGATTTCTGTGCATTAATTTTGTATCCTATAACTTTACCAAATTCATTGATGAGCTCTATTCGTTTTCTGGTGGCATCGGTAGGATTTTCTATGTATAGTATCATGTCATCTGCAAACAGTGACGGTTTTACTTCTTCTTTTCCAGTTTGGATTCCTTTTATTTCTTTCTCTTCTCTGATTATTGTGGCTAGGACTCCCAAAACTATGTTGAATATTCGTGGTGAGAGTGGACATCCTTGTCTTCTTCTTGATCTTAGAAGAAGTGCTTTCAGCTTATCACCTTTGAGAATGATGTTTACTGTGGGTTTGTGGTATATGGCTTTCATTATATTGAGGTGGGTTCCCTCTATGCCCACTTCCTGGAGAGTTTTTATCATCAATGGGTGTTGAAATTTGACAAAAGCGTTTCCTGTATCTATTGAGAGCATATGGTTTTTATTCTTCAATTTGTTGATGTGGTGTATTACACTGATTGATTTGTGGATATTGAAGAATCCTTGCATCCCTGGGATACATCCCACTTGATCACAGTGTATGATCCTTTTCATGTGTTGTTGGATTCTGTTTGCTAGTATTTTGTTGAGGATTTTTGCATCTGTATTCATCAGTGATGTTGGCCTGTAATTTTCTTTTCTGTGTGATATTTTTGTCTGATTTTGGTATCAGAGTGATGGGTGGCCTCATAGAATGAGCTTGGGACTGTTCCTTCCTCTGTAATTTTTAGGAAGAGTTTGATAGAATTCGCCCGTGAAGTCATCTGGTCCTTGATTTTTGTTTGTCAAAAGCTTTTAAAGCACAATTTCAATTTCTGTACCTGTGATTGGTCTGTTCATATTTTCTATTTCTTCCTTGTTTGGTCCCAGAAGGTTGTACCTTTCTAAGAAATTTGTCCATGTCTTCTAGGTTGTCCATTTTACTGGCATATAGTTGCTTGTTGTTGTCTCTTATGATCCTTTGTATTTCTGCAGTGTCAGTTTTAACTTCCTTTTCATTTCTAATTTTATTGATGAGTCCTGTCCCTTTCTGTTCTTGGTGCGTCTGGCTAAATGTTTATCTTATCAAAGAACCAGCTTTTAGGTTCATTGATCTTTGCTACTGTTTTGTCTCCATTTCATTTATTTCTTCTCTCATCTTTATGATTTCTTTCCTTCTATTAATCTTTGGTTTAATTTGTTCTTCTTTAGTTGCTTTAGGTGTAAGGTTCGGTTGTTTATTTGAGAGTTGTCTTATTTCCTGAGGTAAGACTGTATTGCTATAAACTTCCCTCTTAGAACTGCTTTTGTTTCATCCCATAGGTTTTCAATCATCATTTGTCTCTAGGTATTTCTTGATTTCCTCTTTGATTTCTTCAGTTAGCCGTTGGTTACTTAATAACACATTATTTAGCCTCCATGTGTTTGTGTTTTTTACATTTATTTCCTGTAATTGATGTCTAAATGCATAGCATTGTGGTCAGAGAAGTTGCTTGATATGATTTGTTTTCTTAAATTTACCAGGGCTTGATGTGACCCAAGATGTGATCTATCCTGGAGAACGTTCCCTGTGCTCTTGAGAAGAAAGTGTATTCTTCTGTTTTCAGACAGAATATCCTACAAGTATCAAGTAAGTCTATCTGGTCTAATGTGTCATTTAATCTTGTGTTTCCTTATTGATTTTCTGTCTGGATGATCTGTCCATTGGTGTAGGTGAGGTTGTTAAAGTCCTGCACTAAGATTGTGTTACTGTCCATTTCTCGTCTTATGGCTGTTAGCATTTGCCTTATGTATTGAGGTGCTCCTATGTTGGGTGCATAAATATGTAGAATTGTTATATCTTCTCCTTGGATTGATCCCTTGATCATTATGTAGTGTCTATCCTTATCGCTTGTAACAGTCTTTGAAGTCTATTTAGTCTGATATGAGTATTACTACTCCAGATTTCTTTTGATTTCCAGCTGCATGGAAAATCTTTCTCCCATCACCTCATTGTCCGTATGTGTCCCTACGTCTGACATGGGTCTCCTGTAGACAGCATATATACAGGTCATGTCGTACTACTCCGCCATCTTGATAGCTACCCCCAAGATTTCCGAGTTATATAATTAAAATCTAATCTATGACTATTAGAGCATAGTTATTAATAATAGCAGACAGATGTGGTCTTTTAAGCAAACATCATCCGAAAATTAGAATAACATTATGAACATTATTTTTTCATAATGCAATTTGCTTTAAATAATTTCTGCCCATGACTAAGAAATTAAAAACAAAATAGAAGGCTATGATTTCAGTGGCAAGAGGAATTTCTAGATTACATGTACAGGGATAGTTTTTATCTAACTGAAAAGCATTGTAATGAAATCTAAATTCAGAGTCTGTTTAGACATGTGATGGCATATATTTCTAAATTGGGTGACCTTTCATCTCCTATTTCTACCATCACACCATTAAAATACACTTATTATATTACTTTAGGCCAGAGGACAATGAATAGAGAAGTTGAGCTTCTCAAGGGGTAGGGGTGTGAATTTTCTCTGTACCTATAATGTCAGAAAAATGAATGAAGTGTTAATTCTGCAAAAACCTGCTAAGTAAATTTGAGAAATAATAACAGCTACATGTTTTCACTTATTGCTGTGTCCCAGGAGCTTTTAAAAAAACTTAGGCAAAAAATTTAATTTTCGTGGGCCACAGTTTAATTATCTCTAAAATGAAGCTGTAGAAAGAGATGATGTAAAAAGGCCCTGCCCAGGTATCTCCTGGAACTATATATGTAAACAGAACAGCAATGTCCACTCTAGAGTAAAATGACTCTTCCTGGCAAAACTTTTCACTTTATTGGAAACTTAACAATTTTTAAGCCACATTCATATTTGTTGCCTCATTAAGTCCCTCCATCAAACCTATGAGGCAGATTTTATTACTTGCTCTTAGTGTGTGAATGACTGGGATTGAAAGATTCTTGAGTTGACCAAGGTCATCCATCAAGTAAGTAGAAGATAACTGAATACCGTCTTGTTTAGTCCGAGACCAGTTCTTCTTTTGCCTCTATACTAATGGCTTTCCTTGTTTTTATTTTCTGGTTTTGAATTATATTTGCATTGAACATTTTCCACTCTCACATTTACTTACATTCTCTGGCTATTTTATGTTCATACCATTTATTTCCTCAATCAAAATTTCTCTTGTTTGTATATATGTGTGTCTTTCCTAGTTTAGTTCCTACATTGCTCTGCACATAGTAGGTAACCAATAGAGGCTTACTTGGTCAGCTTTATGTTTAGATAGTTTTGCTTGGAAATTTGCTATGAATTGCAGGAGGTTAAACTGCTCAAATGTATGAAAAATCAATTCCTCTTCAAAAAAAATATATCAGGTGGCCTATAGATCCTTACTAGGTTGTTAAATTAGTCTTGATTCAGCTCTTGGTAAAGCCTGCATTTTTGAACTAGCTGGGTTGTTTCATTTGCTGTCACCGCCTGGAATGTGACAAGACCTTTTAGTCTTCTCTGGGCTTTAATGGTATTCATGGAAAAGCAGACTAAATTTTTTTACAGCGAATGAGGTGTCAGTTTCCTTAGTGACTCATTTTCTCTTTTGTCTGTCAGTATTTTACATTCTCTGCCTCAGAGCCACTATAGAGTAACCAAATCGTAAGAGGCTATTAAGAGAGCATTTGGGCACCTCATGAAAACACTTAAAAAATAATCAGAACCAGGACTCAACATTAATTTTAATATTTTCCTCAGTATCTAATTTCTATCTCCACATTTACATCACAGAAAGATTGCATATTGATGACAGCATTCATCAGATGATCTTTCAGCTTCTTCAACATTTTACCATTTAGGCTCGTCTAACACTGGTGAAATATGTTTTAGACAATAGATGTGAATAGGCTGATGGAGCCTCTGCCCACTAACAAACACTTATTTGTAGTTTTCTAAAAGTCTTCTTGTAAGAAAGAGATCTCTTTGGCCAGTGTTGTCTGAAGTTCTTGTATTTATTTCCATAATTTGAGTAAGCTCCTTATTAAAATGCAAATATTTTGACTTGATGTTATTATACTGATGCACTTATATATAAGCATGTAGTAACCAACAACATATGAGCAGCACCCTGGGGAATCGATGTTGCTGCCCTATGGAATTTGTCTCCCAGCAAAGATCCACATGGGGCACAATTATCATGGTCAGGCCCTCTCTTCTCTCACATACTCTGGTGTGAATATTTTGATAACCACTACTTTGGCATTGAGGATTTACCAGTCCTGTTGTTGACTCTGTTAGCAATTGCAAAGGCTCGTGACATGTAGACATTTGTAATTTTTCTCAGGCACGACACAACTTTACATAACAAATTTTATGACTGATGTGGATAAGTGCCTATTTGGTAAAGGGGTCACTTGCTTGAAAAGGGAGTATCTCCTATCATCAAAAATCCTGGGGTTTTTTCATGTTATTTTGTAATTTCTGTTTGAATTTCTATTTCCATTAAAGTTTGGGCTAATTTTTTTTCTTAATTTTCAAGCAGCTTAGATGTTTTTCCAGGTCATATTTTTAGAGGATAAATTTTTATTATGTATTTCTTATTTTGATTATGAGTCGAGAAAATGGCTTGTCTCTAATTTCGATCCTTTCTGTTCTTGATCTTCCTACACAAACAAACATACATATGTATAAACAGTATACCCAGAGTTCATTAATATCAGGTCCTCCTTTTCCATATTTGTGGTCTACTGAACTGGTCCCCTTCCTTTGACATAATGACTAAAGTACATTAGTATTGGAAGTATTATATATTAAGCGAAGTCTATTCTTCCTCCCTTCCTTTCTAGTTTCCCTTTAATGGCTTTTGAATGTATAGATTTTGGACTTTCTATGTCTTAATAATAGACAATTGTTACTTATGTACTCTTTGCATCTCTCTCACTTCTTGAGTTTCTTCTTTAACTTCCAAGTATTGGAGCTATCCTCCAATTTTGTTATTTTCTACTTCTTGCAACCTCCATGTTCCACGTTTAGATTTTTCCTCCATTGCTTTAAGATATTTTCTGTGGTATCAAAATTTTTTATTCTTAGAAAGCTTTGTTTGAGCTACTTACTGTAAGGTCAGATCTTAGCAAACGGCACCGCGAAACAGAGGAAAGCTTCAAGTGAGTTTTATTAGGGAGCGCTCTGGGGCGAGGTTCAGTGGTCCGAGAGCAAGGGGCCAGAGAAGTTGCACCCGGGCAAGGGTTGGGCAAGATTTTATAGGGGAAGAAGGGAAAGGGGTGTGGTGAATCTGGGAGGGCGCAGGGTATTCCTTATTTGGTGGTCTCTTCGGGTATCGTGGCAATATCCGGTGCTGGTTGCATCAGTCTTGGGACCGTTAGTCCCGCCCCTCGAAAGGCGGGAAGGCTGGGCCGGGCGGAAAGTCCCCAGGTCAGTCCCTGGAACTGGGTGGTCCGGTGTGTTTCGGTCTGATGCAGTCTGATGCAACCTGTGAATCTGATTGCGTTCCCCTGCCTCAGGCCAGTTGGCCTTACATCCTGACATCTTTGGTGTAATGGGGCAGCGTTCTGATCTCTGGCTACTTCATGCTGAATGGGGGGGGGGGGCGTCGAAAGGGGAGTGGGGCGACCAGAGGTCTGAGGCTTAGGGGAGACCAGTGGGGGGTTCTGTAGGAAGCAAGGTGTAAGGACCGAGGAGCACTTGGTTTGTGGCCACCCTAGAGCCTTCCTCCATGCGCCTGCGAAGGAACCTAAGAATACAGGGAGCTTAAGATTGCTGTTAGCCAGGTATAGAGGGTGGATCGCCACCAGTTGGGGAGGCGGACTGTTGGTGTCTGCGTTGGAGTTCTTAAGCAATGGAGGGCGTTTACCTTGTCTTCGACGAGTCCTGTTTCACTGATGTGATAGCAGCATTCCTCCTGTAGGAAGAGGCAGGTACCTCCTTTGTTGGCTGTCAGGAGATCCAGGGCTTGTTGATTTTGGAGGGCAGCTTGGGCTACTGAGGTGATCTGGTGCTGGAGGGAGGTGATGGAGGCGGCAGAAGCCTCGATGGCTAGCTGGAGTTTGTGCTAGGTCCCGGGATGTTGAGACACTGTGAGTTAGGGCTCCTCCCCTGATGCCTGCAGCAACGAGAGAGGAGGTGAGGGAAACGCCTGCGACCATAGGGAGAAAGATGGCCCTTTGGCCCTTAGAGAGGTCGAGGGCCTGCGTGAGTGCTATCAGTTCAGCTCTTTGAGAGGCTGTCCCTTCTGGGAGGCTGTTAGCCTTGATAATAGTTGAGATAGTTACCACCGCATAGGCTGCCCGTCAGCACCCGTCAGGACTGAGTATTCTACGAAGAGGGTGTGGTCTGGGTTTGAAAGAGGGGTGTCAAGGAGTCCCTCTCTCGGCGGGCTGAGGGCCTCTATGACTTGGGGGCAGGAGTGGGAAGAGGAGGTCCTGGTGCCAGAGATAGGCAGGAGGGAAGCCAGGTTCAGGTGAGGGGAGAGATCAAGAGAAATAGCTGGGTTTTCAATGAATAGTAGGTGGAACTCCTGGATGCGGGAGGGACCCAGGAGGGAGAGAGACTTGTGGCCTAGGAGGTCGACCAGCGGGTGGGAGGAAAACACGGTTAGTGGGTGGGCCAGAGTCAGTTTGAATGTTTGGTCAGTTCGGCTGCTGCTAGGGCCTGAAGGCATGGTTGCCATCCCCGAATGGAGGAGTCCAGTGGCTATTCCGGCCCGTTCATCCACAAAAACGTCCGTCTGGGTTGGGCAGAGAAAGGGGAGGAGAAGGTATCAGAGCATTACGGAGGGCGAGAAAGGCCTGTCGAACGGCGGAAGGAGAGGGGAGGGGTCCTTGAGGGGTTTCTTTAGTGGCTAGATATAAGGGTTTAGCGAGGAGAGCAAAGTTAGGGATCCAGTGTCGGAAAAATCCTATAAGGCCCAAAAAGGAGAGAATTTGTTCCGCTGTTTCCGGAGGCTAGAGTTCACGGATAGTCCGGGTGCGGTCGGCTGTTAGACCTTTTGTGGTAGGGGTAAGGTGGAGCCCCAGGTAGGTTACAGAAGATACAGAAAACTGAGCCTCGGCTGGGGAGACCCGATAACCGTGAGAGCCAAGGTAATTGAGGAGATCTGCAGCAGTGTGTTGTCTTGAGAGACGGGCTACAACGGAGGAATTCATCTACAGATTGAAGGGGTGTGTTGGGGGCAAGGGAGCAGGAAGTGAGGTCCCGTGCGAGCGCCTGACTGAAGAGGTGAGGACTGTCGCGGAAGCCCTGGGGAAGAAGGAAGTATGAGTATCCGGATCTGTCCAGGTAAAGGCGAAGAGGAAATAGGAGTCGGGATGTAGGGGGATAGTGAAAAAGGCATCTTTGAGATCCAGAACCGTAAAGTGCGTTGTGGATGGGGGGGTATGGGAGAGCAAGGTGTATGGGTTTGGTGCTACTGGGGGGAGAGGAGTTATGTCCTCACTGATGAGTCGCAGGTCCTGGACCAGGTGATCAGCCCCAGAGGCCTTGCGGACAGGTAGGATGGGGGTGTTGCAGGGAGAGTCAGTGGGGATAAGGAGTCCCTGGTTTAGGAGTCTGGTGATAATAATAGGTTGTAGGCCCCTAAGGTGAGTCTCAGAGATGGGAAACTGGGGCCTTGATGGAAATCTGGAGGGGTCCTTTAGGTGGATGAGGATGGGGGAATGGTGTGTTGCTATTACAGGCTTAGAAGTATCCCAGACTTGGGGATTGATTGGGTTCGGTGTGATTGGAAGAGGGGGAATAGGAGGGGGAGGGTTGTAGAGACAGGCTGAGAAGAGGAAGCAGGAGTTGGGAGGAGGGGACCTTAGGGTCAAGTCTAACCAGCTGCAGGGAGGCCCTTAAGTGGAAAAGGACATCTTGGCCTAGCAAGGGAACTGGGCAGGATGGTATGACTAGGAAGGAATGAGTAAAAGGGAGTCCTTCGATATGACATGGGTGTGGACCAGTCTGGAGTGGGAAGGAGAAACTGGCCTGGAGTAAGTATAGGCAGGACCCAATAGGTGGCCCCCGTGTCCACCAGAAATGAGACGGACTTACCCGCTACCTGTAGCGTTACACTGGGCTCCGTGAGGGTGATGGGGGTCTTTGAGTCCGGGCGCTGTCAGTCAATCCCAGCAGTTCGAGGGGTAATGCCGTTGGGTCGGCCTGCCCCCTGCGTGGAGACGCTGAGGGAGGGCCAGTTGTAGGGCAGTCACTCTTCCAGTGGCCCGTTAGCCTGCAGCTGGGATATTGGCAAGCCCAGTGGCCTTCTTTTCTGCATCTGAAGCAGGCCCCTGGCGGGGTTGCCTTTTGCAGACGCCTGTCCCTGCCAGGGTGTCGGGATCCAGCTGGGTGTAGAGAGTTAAGGCCTCTGTAAGGCGATTGAGAAAGATAGCTGGATTTCCGTTAGGTTCTTGGGTTATCACTTCCTTACGAGTGGCAGCCTGCAAGCCAGCCAGGAGGCATCAGTGCCAGGTACATCAGGTGCTCTGACAGGCACAAAGTTGTCGGTAAGGTGAACCTGATCTGCGTGGTTTCGGGCAGCAGTTTGAATTCTTTCCCTCTCGTCAGGGGTCAGACTGGAAGATAGGATCACAAAGATGTTGTGCCAGGTTAGATCGTAGACTTGAGAGAGGTAGCGAAATTCTTTGATGTAGCGGGAAGAGTCGGCAGAAAAGGAGCCTAATCGCTTTTCTATTTGAGAGCGATCTCGGAGGGAACGTGAACTCTAACCTGCTCCTGCTACCTCCCTCAGAGGGCATTTGGATCTTGGGAGTTGTGAGAGCGAAGCAAAGGGCGTGGGAGGAGAAACCGTTGAGGGTAGGCGGGGGAGCAGTTGGAGGGGCCAGAGCGGGTTCGGGAGGAGGAGGGACTGCTTCAGGGTAGGGTGGAGGTTGGAGAGGAGCTCTGGAAGGGGGAGAGGTGGGAGATTCTGGTGGGTTGGCTAGTGGAGAGGGGTCATTGTCAAAGGAAATTAGGGGCTTGAATGTAGGAGATGTCTGTTTGGCAAGAAGGATCTGGGAAGTGGAACAATCGACACAGAGGGAAGGGCGGGAGCGCAAATAATACCAGAAGGCCTGAACAGAGGGGACCTCGGCCCATTCGGACCATTTGCCCGTCCTGCGGCAGTAATTATCCAGATCACGGAGGATGTTAAAATCGAAAGTCCCTTCGGGAGGCCATTTGGATTGATTGTCTAGAGGATATTGTGGCCAGGCCACAGTGGGATAGAAAATAAGCCGTTGGCGACGGAGATCTTGGGAGAAACCGAGGGCTGTAAAATTGGCTAGGAGACACCCCAGGGGCGTCTTGGGATCTGGTTTCGATTGTGAGGTTCCCATGACCCCCAGTCTCCAATTCACTGCAGGTCGGAGGGCGGTCAGGTGATTGGGATGTCTCCACAGTTGCCCGAGGTCTGGAGAGAGGAGTCCCTGACACAGCCATGATTAAGGACAGGGAGTCTGGTGGGCAGGGACTCTGAGGGTCGGAGGAAAGCTTCAAGAGAGCTTTCTTAGGGAGTGCTCCCAGGCGAGGTTCACTGGTCCGAGAGCAAGGGGCCAGAGAAGTTGCACCCGGGCAAGGGTTGGGCAAGATTTTATAGGGGAAGAAGGGAAAGGGGTGTGGTGAATCTGGGAGGGCGCAGGGTATTCCTTATTTGGTGGTCTCTTCGGGTATCGTGGCAATATCCGGTGCCGGTTGCATCAGTCTTGGGACCGTTAGTCCCGCCCCTCGAAAGGCGGGAAGGCTGGGCCGGGCGGAAAGTCCCCAGGTCAGTCCCTGGAACTGGGTGGTCCGGAGAGTTTCGTTCTGATGCATTGCGGTCCCCTGCCTTGGGCCAGTTGGCCTTCCACTTACATTTCCTAATTATTATCTTCTGTCGCTATCAGCGCCAGTCCTTTCTTTCCTGAGTACTGTGCACACTTGTTTTGGATTGCGGTTTCTCTCTCTGGTTGATGAAGAAACTTTTTGGTTGATGAAGAAACTTTTTAATGACTCTACTATGCTTGTGTTAGCCTACAAAGCCAGCTTCAAGTCTGAGCTAGTTATTGAAGAACATTGCTGCGTTGGGTAGAAGGCAGTTTTTTCCCCAGCTTATTGGATAGAAACAGGAACCCTTGCTGAAGAGGCTGCCTGACACTTGAGTCGAATCTCCTAATAGTCTCTCAGCCTGCGGACAGTAGGCCGCAGGCTATAATGCCAGTTCCTTTATTATAGTGGTCCGGGGCCATCAGACACATTATACAGAATGCATGTAGACTTTGTAGGTTCCCACATCAATGTTGTAGTAACTTACTCCATTTCTTATGCCTTGAGGCTCTCTCTCAATGTTGTGGTGCTGACTCCGAACATAGTAGCAAACGATCTTCTGTTTGTCTTGTAGAGCTGAGGTTGCACTGGTACCAACAAGCTGGGCAGTGAGCCCAAGTAGAAGGTTAAATTGGAGTTGTGAGGGTTTGGGAAGAGAGGTGCATCGTAGGTCCTATTTTGGTTGCTGGAGTCACAATAGCAAATGGGGAAGCCATCGTTCCTACTCTTACGAGTCCTAAGAGGAGGAAGGAAAATGGAACTCATGTGTGAAAAAGTTAATCTCAGATAGTGATGTGCTATGAAGATTATCAACTAAGAATAAATAAATGCTATAAGATGTCTGGGAGATGTCAGAGTTGCATATACTTGGATCATGAGGGAAGTGATCTGAGATAGGTAAGAATAAGAATAATAAGGTGGGAAGAACTGAATGTGAAAGAGCTAGACGTACAAAAATTCTGGAGATAAACATTCAAGGCATAGAAACAGCATAGGCAATAGCCCCCAAATAGGTTTTGTGTTAGAATTCAAAGAAGAAGGCCAATGGAGTTGAACGATAGTGCTCTGAGCATAGTGGTTGGTACAGATAAATGCAATGATATCTGAAAAAGGGATGAAAAGGGATCAGCATTAACATCAAATATAAGCATAAAAATATAGTGTGTAACTCTGCAAAAAGGTTGTCTTTCCTTTCTTTACTAAAATAGAGAGATACTGCAAATTTGGTTATCTTATCCGTAAATATACAAAGCTCTCTGGATAGAATGTTGAGCATCAGGATATATAATTCCAAACATGTCAGACAGTTTCATACTTTGTATCCTATTCTCAGGTTACTCCTTTTGATTGGTAAACAAAAACACTTTTTCTTTTCATCGTCTTCAAGAATAAATGATAGGCTAAAGACCAAATGGAGATGCAGAAGAACCAGGCCTCTATCCCCTGACAAAGATCAACAAAGAAACAGCTGTCCACAAAAACTGGCAGAGTCCGTGTATAAAAGCAACACAGCAGAACAGAAAACCAGAAGAAGGGCATGACTTAATAGAGAAGGGAGACAGCTTCATCTTGCCTGCATCATCCGTCCACCAAGCTTCCACCAAGCTGGCACTGCTTAGCCCCAAGAGGGAACTTCCCATCTAGAAAGCCATCTAGAAAGAGTTTGCTGCAAAAGGAAGAGCATGGTGAGTAGTAATTAGCTTCCCCAGGCTTTTGGGACACCCAGTGAAGGTCTGTCTTTCTATGGTTTCACCCCATGCAAGCCAGCAAAGCCGAGGTATATAGAGATGACTAGCAACAAGAAAGAAAACGGTGGCTACCAATAGCAGCCATGCAGCAGGAGTGATGGTGGATCACAGTGACCTGCTCTATAGGATGACGATACTAAAGGGGCCAGCAAGGTCACCCCAAAGAGAACTCTCTCTCTTATTTTACCTGCTTTTACCCCACAGATATTTGCTGACGTCAGCCCAGGGCTCTGTGTAAGACGACACCAGTCTAGAACCCCTACCGCAGACCACCTGGCAGGCACTCTGGACAAGCCTCTGCACCCACCACTGTGCACGTGCAGGAGTAGAAAGTATCCACCCCCCCACAAGAGAGCATGCCTATAGCCAGGGCCCCTGCAGCTGCCAGTGAGCCTGTAGGTGGCCCCAATCGTTGCTGTGTGCGTTGCTGTGTGCTTTGGTCCCACCAATGATGTGGGCCCCTTAAGCTGTTCCCCCATAGCTGAGTGTGTGCACACACTGGCTCTGGACAGCACCATTCCATTTGCCTGCCCCAGTTCTTAGCTGCTGAACTAAGCTAAGAGGTGCCACTGAGGACACACCCCACTGCGTTGCAGTGCTTACCACAGTTGTTTGATTCTGTGCACCACAGAGGCCTGAGATAACACACCCCACGCTTGCAGCCCTGCACCACTTGAGTCAGGCTCATACTATGCGTAAGCACACTTCTGTCCACAGGTAAAAGTCTTCTCTTACCACAGTCAGGCCATGAAGTGTGGATCCATGAAGTCTGGAAGAGGTAACTGCTGCTTCAAATGTGCTGATGCCTATGCAGGGCTACAAGGGACATAAAGAAGTCAAGTAACTGTTATGAAGATGCTCAGAGAGCTATTAGAAAGCACAGGTAAGCAGCAATTTAATAAAAACAGAAAAAATGTACATGAACAAAATGAAAAGTTCCACCAAAAGAAAACGTGAAAAAGACCTGAACAAACACGAGTGGATGAAAGAATTCAACAGAGTTTTCAACAGCAGACTTGACAAGACAAAGACTCAGCAGATAGATCAATTGTCCAATCAGAGAAGAAAACAGAACGTCTATGGGACTTAACAGGACAACATCAAGAAAACAGCAGAGCCCCAGAAGGAAAAGAGCAAAGGGATAGAAACTTACTTATTTAAGGAAATAAGGGGGCTTAAGGGAATAAGGGCTGAGAAATTCACAAACCTGGGAAGGGATTTGGACATCCAAGTATGGGAAGCTAATAGGTGACCCCCAAACTTTACCCCAGAACGATCTTCTCCAAGACACATTATGCTAAAACACCAGTCAAAAGTCAAAGAAAGGATTTAAAGGTAAGATAATTTTTTAAGGTATTCAAGAGTACTTCTTTCAGGCTATCAAGCAGCTTTCTCAGTAGAGACCTCGCAGGCCAGGAGAGAGAGAAACGGATGATACATTCCAAGTACTACTATGAGAGAAACAGCGAACCAAGACTATTTTACCAAGCAAACATATCCTTCATAAATGAAAGAAAGTGAGATAAAGCCTGCCTAAGAAACAAAAAGCTGAGGGAATTTATGAACGCTAAACCTACCTTACAAAAAATGCCGACCGGAGTTCATCAAGCTGAAGGTACCATGAAAAGATACAACACACTGGTAAGCATATAGTCATATTCACAATACTCTCATATTTCAATTTAGGGATACGTTAACTAATATCATTAACTGCTTTAATATAAAGGTTAAAGAACAAACGTATCAAAATAGCTGTAGTTGGATGTCACCGTCATGGCATGAAATGGTTTTCTTTTTTTCTCTTCCTTTCGATTTACAACTAACTGGATGTCTACGTACGTCTATATGTCTCTAACATAACCAAACCAAAGGGCCTCTGCACAGTACACCAGGACACCCGAGAGATCACCCAGTGGACATCTAAAGATGCTGCAGCTCCAAGGCCTGAGCCTGCCTCACCCACCACAGGAAAAACAATCTGGCGAGTACAGAAGTGGGAAGACACTCATGGGAGATAGGGCATTCGTGGTGCTCTCGCCAGTCTGACAGAAGAACTTGGCAAACCAGCTGAGCAGGATAGAAACAAGTCTGGAGGCAGACAAAGACAAAGGGACGAATGGCCGGAGTGGACCCCTCTCCCCAGAGCTCACTTGGTGAGTGCAATGGTGGCAGCAGTGACAGCAGCTACTTCTCTGGCAGAGGAAGTGAAAAGTGCCAGCACCTGCAAACGTTATAGCTGGAGGTACCCTGAGGTTTCTCTCAGGCACAATGCAGATTTCTGAGAAGGAAGGGGCCTCTGTGAAAGTGTTACCTGCTATCTGCTCAGGATTTCAGCAGGAGATACGGCAAGAGACCTCTGAGAGTCTTGCAAGCAATCAGAGACTCCCCTGACAGGTGTGTTGGGGACCCTCAAAGCCCCAGGTGCTAAGCCCACACGTCCCACAACTCTGCAATACCTTTCGTTTTTATATGTACTCTCCCAAGTGTAGTAGCAGGGACAGTCCGGGCCAGTGAGAAGTCAAAAACTTGGGCATCACCACCTTCTGGTAAATAAAAGGAAGTTTTGTCAGCATGTTAAAATGTTAAGGAAATGATTTTTGTAACTAAGAAAGGTGTCTGCTACTTTACACGTTACAGCAAAGGCACAGTTAGTTAGTTAATGATACACTATGAAAACTCATGGTACCACCAAAAGAAAATGACTATTCTCCAGCACCTGAACTCAAAGATATGGACTACTACAGTCCAACAGATAAATACCTCAACATAGCTGTTTTGAAGAAACTCAACAAGCTACAAGAAAACTCAAAAAACTCGAACATAATTAATGACTAGAAGGAATACTGTACCACAGTAATTGAAATTATAAGAAAGAATGCATCGGTGCTAGAGGAGATCAGATGGAAGAAAGTGAAGTAGATGACAGGAATTTAGAAATGATTTAGACGGAAAAGGAGTGAGAACTAAGATTTGAATAAAGTGAAGAAATGCTATGAGAGCTATTAGACTCAATTAGGAAAACCAAGATAATGATAATAATGGGTATACCAGAGGTAAAAAGAGAGAAGGGGGCAGAGGGTGTATTTAAAGAAATAATAGCTAAGTACTTACCAAAGAAGGAACTGGACATACTAAGGCATTCTATTGGCCTTGTGGATCAAAAAGACCTTCTTCAAGATACATCATAAGGAAACTGTAAAAAAAAATCAATGATAAAGAATTTAAAAAGTGGCCAAAGGGGAAAAAAGTAACTTACAAAATGATCCCCCATTTAGACTACCAGCAGATTTCTCAGCAACAGGCTAGGAGAGAGTGTAGTGACATATCCAAAATATCAAATTGCCAGCCAGGTATATACCCTTCCCTTATCTGGCAAAATTACCCTTCAGATGTGAAGGAGGAATAACGGCTTTCCCAGACAAACTGAGGGAGTTCACCACCACAAGACCTGCATTGAGAGAAATGCTGAAGGGAGTTCTTCAAACAGAAACGAAAAGGCACTAATTAGAGACACACACGAAATGAAAGAACATAAAACACTGAAAAGGGTAATAGACAGTCGGAATTAGAAAACCATGACCGTTTTACAACAGACAACAGTGGGTTAAATAATTATACCAAACAGGTTAAAGGAAAAAAAGCATTAAAATACACTACTACAATATTACTGAATTCAATATTACTGAATTCATAACATAAAAGCCATAATTTGTGAAATCACATAGAGAAAAAGGGAGGAGTAAAAGAGTAGAACCTTTGCAGGCAAATGAAGATAAGATGCTATCAGCAGAATAAAGGACTGTTTTACCTCTGAGATGTGAGATGTTGTTTTATGTAAGCCTCCTGGTAACCACAAAGCGAAAATCTAGAGACCTAAGACAAATAGGGGTGACTGAGCAAGTCACCATGGAAGACCAAAAATTTACAAAGGTAGTTTGAAACAGAAGGATAAAGACACAAAATGAGAAGAAGGCAAAAGGTAAGGTGGCGGCAGTAGTAAGTCCTTACGCATCCATAATCAACCTTGATGTAAATGGATCAAACTCACCAATCAAAAGGCATAGAGTGCCTGAGTGGAGTGGATTTTCAAAAAAAAGTAAGATGCAACTATGTGCTGGATATAGGAGACCAATTTAAACGCTAAAGACACACAAAGGCCCAAAGAGAAGATGGTAATATTCCAAGCAAATGGAACCCAAAAGAAAGGGGGGCATAGTGATATCTATATCAAGCAAAATAGACTCCAAGCCGAAAATGGTACCAAGAGACAAAGGAGGTCATTCTATATATAATGAGGAAGGAGACAATACAACACAAGATACAATAATTATAAATATATAAGCTCCCAACAGCCAAATACTAACAGGTCTGAAAGGGGGCATAAACAGTACAGTACTATCAGGGGACTCGAATACCCCACTGTCAGCAAGGAGAGATCACCAAGACAGAAAATCAAGAAAACATCTGAACCAAACCATAGTTTAGACGCGATGGGCTTCACACACACAACCTATAAAAACTGAATCAGGAAGACATAGAAAAAACCAGGACCAGCTGGCTTCACCGTCGAATTCTATGAAACATTTAAAGAAGACTTAACACCACCCATTCTGAAACTCATCCCAAAAATCCAAATTCATTCTCTAAGGCCAGTATTCCCCTAATCCCAAAGAAAGCCAGCTAAGGACATCACAACAAGGAAAACTAGAGACCGATATCGCTAGCAAACAGAGGTGTGAGAATTCCCAACAAATATTAGCAGACCAATTCATGAACACATTAAAAGGCTCATAAACGATGAAGAAGCGGGATTTATCCCTCAGCTATAAGAATGGTTCAAAATACACAAGTAAATCACACCAGTACAATGAAAGATAATCACATGATCAATAACAGCAGAAAAACCATTTGACAAAATACAACATGCTTTCATTATAAAAACACTTGATAGACTAGGTATAAGAAGGAAAATCCCTCAACGTAATAAAGGCCATATATCAGAAAACCACAGCTAACATTATACTCAATGGAGAAAGAACCGAAAACATTTTCTCGAGATCAGGAACAAGACAAAGCTGTCTACTCCCACCACTCCAGTTCAATGTACTACTGGAAGTCCTAGCTGGAGCTAGAACAATTAGGCAAGACCAAGAAATAGAAGACATCCAATAGAAAAAGAAGTGAAAGTGTCACTGTTTGCAGATGACATGATTTTATATATAGAACCCCCAAAGATTCAACCAAAAGACTGTGGGAACTAAGCAGTGATTGTAGTAAAGTTGCAGGGTACAAAATGAACACACAGAAATCAGGTGCATTTCTATACACCGAAAACCCTTTTGAAAAACACTACCCTCTTCACAATAGCATGAAAAATATACCTAGATAGATATAAATTTATCCAAAAAGGTTAAAGACCTGTGCACTGAAAACTGGAAGACACTGAAGAAGACACAAACAAATGGAAAGACATCCCATCTTCATGGCTCAGAAGAATTAATATTGTGAAATTATCCATAATCTCTATACATCAATGTAAGCTCCATCAAAATACCGAAGGAATTCTTCAGAGAAATAGAAAAAACAATTCTAAAATTTCTATGCAACCACAAAAGACCTCAGATAGCCAAAGCGATCTGGAGAATAAAACCAAAGCTGGAGATATCACTCCTCCTGTTTCCAAGTACACTACTAAGCTATAGTACGTACTAAAAACAGTATGGTAGTGGCACAGAAATAGTCACATAGACCAATGCAACAAAATAGAGTCCTCAGAGTCAACTAATTTTGACAAGGGAGTTAAGAACACCCACTGGGGAAAGAAGAATCTCTTTGACAAATGGTGCGGAAAAACTGGATAAGTACATGATGAACAATGAAATCTGATAACTGTCTCACACCACTTACGAAAACTAACTTGAAATGGATCCAAGACTTAAACGTAAGACCTGGTACTCTAAAACTCCTAGAACGGAATGTGTGGAAGAAGCTCTTTGACATTGTTTTTGGCAAAGATCTTCTGGATACGACTAAAAGCGCAAAAATCAGCAAAGGGGACTACGTCCCATTTAAAAGCTTCTGCAAAGCAAGAGAAAGAAACAATTACCAAAATAAAAATAAAATGGCAGTGTACCAAATGAGAGAAAAGCTTTGCAAACTATATATTGGATACTGGGGTTAATTTCTAAAATATATAAATAATAACTCATATACAGTTGAAACTTGAACTGTGCAGGTCAACTTATTCATGGATTTTTTTCAGTAGTAACTACTACAGTACTACACGATCCATGATTAGTTGAACCCATTAATGCATAGGAACTGTGGATATGGCGGACTCACATATATGGAGGGCCGACTCTAAGTTATACACAGACTTTCCACTATGCAGAGGGGCAGTGCCCTTATCCCCCACACTGTTGAAGGGTCAACTGTACTCAATAACAACGACCAAAATACAATATACAACCTGATTAAAAATGGGCAGAATAACTAAGTAAACACTTTCCCAAAGAGGCTATCCAAATGGACAACAGGCACGTGAAAACGTGCGGAACATCACTGATCATCAGGGAGATGCGAATCCAACTTACAATGAGATATCACCTCACACCTGTTACAGTGGCTACCGTCAAGAAGAAGAGACACAACAGGTGCTGGAAAAAAATTGGTAAAAAGGGATCTTTTGTTCACTTTGGTGAGAATATACATTGATCCAACAACTATGGAAAACAATATAAAGTTTCCTCAAAAATTAAAAATAGATCTCCCATATGATACAGCAGTACCACTTCTGGGTATATGCAAAGGAAATGAAAACGGGATTTCCAAGAGATACATGCACTCTCATGTTTACTGCATCATTAGTCTCAACAGCCAAGATATGAAATCGACCTAAATGCCCACTGCCAGATAAAGGATGAAGAAGACCTTATGTGGCGTGTGTGGTGTGTGTGTGTGCATACCTGCCATTTGCTACAGGTATACACCTTTTGGTCCATTTGGATGGGCCTTGAGCACATTATGCTAAGTGAGATACGTCCGAGAGAGAAAAGACAAGTACTGTAAGATATCAATAATATATGTAATCTAAAAAAGTCAAACCTGTATAAGCAGAGTAAAATAGCGATTACTGCTGGGGGTGGGTAAGACAGATGATGTTTCAGGGTACAAATTTGCCATGAGTAACAGCTACGCTGTAGAGATCTAATGCACAGTATAATAAACATAGACAACGATATCATATGTATTTATCAAACCTGCAAAGAGACTCGAACTTAATTATCATGACTACTAAAAGAGGGATAATTATGTAACGTGATAAAGGTGCTAAATTGCCAAGAATGGCCATGATATCACATTATATAAATATATCAAATCAGTATATATTTTACACCTTAAATGTACACAACGTTATGTGTCAAATATATTCAATAAAAATAATTATAGTTACAATTTGTTAACGGATGTGCAGTATAAAAAGATGTAAATTGTGACATCAGAAACATAAATGGGGGTGTTTAAAAGTCAAGTTTTGATTGCAACTGAACTTAAATTGTTATCAGGATAAAACAGACTGCTGTTAGAAAACATTGTTTGTAAGGCTCATGGAAACCATAAAACAGACCCTACAGTAGTAGATTCATAAAAGAGAAACAGAAGGCAGTGGAAGCATACCACAACGGAAAATCACCAATCACGAAGAAACGCAGCAAGAAGCAGCAGCAAGGGATCTACCTATAGCCTGAAACAGTTAATAAGGTGACATTTGTAAGGGCTTACCTATCAATAATTATTCTAAATGTAATTCTTCAATCAAAATACACGGAGTGGCTGGAGAGATTAAAAACAAAATAGAGCCTACTATAAGCTAAAGAGACTCACTTCAGCTTTAAGGCTGACTCTTATAGGCTCCAGGTGAAGAGATAACAAAGGTACTGCATGCAAGTGGAAACCAAGAGTAGGAATAGCTATACTTGGAAGAGACAAGATTGATTTTAAACCAAAAATGGTAACAAGAGACAAATAAGGTCATTGTATATGTAAAGGGGTCAATTCAACAAGAGAATATATCATAAATATATATGAACCCAACGCAACTAAACAGCTCTGAAGGGAGAAATAGACACCACCACCATAATAGTGGGGAACGTCAATCTACCTTTCAACGTAGATAGATCATTCAGATAGAAAATCAACAAGTAAATGGTGGACTTGAAATAGACTTTACCAAGTGGATCTAACAGACAAGAAAACGTTTCAACCAACAGCAGCAGAATACATTTCCCTCTCAAGTGCGCATGGAGCATTCTCCATAATATGTCACCTGATAGGTCACAAAACGAGTCTTAGCAAACATAAGAAGATTGAAATTACACCACGTATCTTTTCCTACCACAATGGTATGAAATTACAAATCAATAATGAGGAAAGCAGGAAAATTCACAAGTATGTGGAAATTAAACAATACAATCCTGAATAACCAATGAGTCAAATCAAAGGGGAAATCAAAAGTATCTTGACACCAACACAAATAAAAACACAACATATCAAAACATGGGATGCTGCAAAAGGAGTTCTAAGCAGGAAACATAAAGCAATACTGAGAGAGAGGAAGGATGTCTACTAAACAACCTAACTTTATACCTCAAAGAACTAGAAAAACAAGAACAAACTAATCTAGACCCTGAAAGATCAGAGCAGAAAAAGAGACCAAAAACAAAACAAAAGCAAAGAAAAGATAAAACTTAAGACCAGTTTTTTTAAACAATAAATAGAATTAACTACCTTTAGCTAGACTAAGAAAAAACCCTCAAATTTATAGAAATGAGAACTGAAAGGGCGGGGACATTAAAACTGACTGCATGGAAATACAAAGGTTACTAAGATACTATCATGAATACTTATACACCAACCATTTGATTACCCTAAAAGAAATGGATGAATTCCTATAGACATACAACCTCACAAGGTTAAATCGTGAAGAAACAGAAAATATGAATAGACCTATAATGAGTATTCAAAAACCTCCCAAGACGGAAAAGCCAAGGACCACATGGTTTCCCTGGTGAGTCTACCAAACATTTAAAGAAGAACTAATGCCAATTCTTCTTAAATAAACTCTTCCAAAAAACTTGAAGAAGTGGGAACACTCCTAAAATCCTTTCACTGGAACAGCATTGCCCTGATTCCATAGCCAAATAAGGACACTAGAAGAAAAGTATACTTACCAACCAATATACCTGATTACTATATATGTAAAAATCCTCAATGAAATATTAGCAAACCAAATTCAATAGCATATTAAAAGACTCATACACTACGATCAAGTGGATTTATCCCTGGGATACAAGGTTGTTTCAACATATGCAAATCAATAAATGTGTTCATTAAGAGAAAAATAAAAATCATATGATCATCTCAATGACAAATACATCTTTTATGATAAATATATTTTAAAAAGGTATAGAATCAACATACCTGAGTACTATATGACAATCCCACAGCTAACATCATACTTCATCATACAATGAAAGATTAAAAGCTTTGCCTTTAAGATCAGTAATAAGACAAGTGTGCCACTCTTACCATACCTATTAAATATAGTGCTAGAAGTCCAACCCAGAGCCATCAGGCAAGAAAAACATATGAAGGACAATGAAAACAGAAAGAAAGAAAGAAAGAAAATCCTATTTGTGTACGATATGATCTTATGTATGGAAAATTCTAAAGACTTCACCAAAAAACTGTAAGAACTAATCAACAAATTCAATAGTTACAGGATACAAAATCAGTATAAAAAACTAGTTGCATTTCTATATAACAACAAGGAACCATCAAGAAAGAAAGAAAGAAACTAGTCTCATTCAATTCAATGTTCATAGCATTAAAAACAATAAAAATCCTTAGGAATAAATTTAGACAAGGAGGTGAAAGGTCTGTACGCTGAAAACTACAAGCCTTTGATGAAAATCGTTGAAGACACAAGAGTGGAAAGATAGCCCATGTTCAGGAATCAGAAAAATTAATATTGTTTAAAAGTCCACACTACCCAAAGCCATCATAGGTTCAATGCAGTACCATCAAAATTCCAATGGTATTTTTCCTTAAAAGAAAAAAAAAATCCTAAAATTTGTTATGTAACCACAAAGACTTCTAATAGCCAAAGCAATGCTGAGAAAGAAAAAAAGCAGGAGGCACCACACTTCTTCATTTCAAACTATACTAAAAAGCTATAGTAATAAAAAAGTAAAATACTGGGATAAAGATAGACATAGACCAGTGGAACAGAATCAAGAGCCCCAAGATAAACCCACGCATATTCAATTGACTAACATTTCACAAAGGAGCCAAGAATACTAGATGTAGAAAGTATGGTCTTTTCAACAAATAGTTTTAGGAAAACTAGATAAACATATGCAGAAACGTAAAACTGGACCTCTATCTTACACCATTCACAAAACCTTACTCTGAATGGATTAAAGACTCAAACATAAAACCTAAAATCATAAAACTCCTAGAAGAAAACTAGCAAAACTGATCTATCGCTCTTGGCAACGATTTTTGTATATGATAACAGAAGCACAAGTAACAAAAGCAAAAACTGGTAAGTGGGACTACATCAAACCAAAAAGCTTCTGCACAGCAAACGAAAGAATCAACAAAATGAAAAGTCAATTTATTGAATAGGTGGAAATATTTATAAATCATATATCTGATGAGTTTAATATTCAAAATATGTAAATAATTCATACAACTCAACAGCAGAAAAACAATACAATTTAAAAAGGGGACAAGGAAGTGAATATATATCTTTCCAAAGAAGATATACAAAGAGCCAACAGGTACATGGAAATACGCTCAACATCTCTAATCAGAAGAGATAAGCACATCGAAACCACAATAAGATATCATCTCACACCTGTTAGAATGGCTATCATCAAAAAGACAAGATATAAGTTGTTGGCAAGGATGTGAAGAAAAGAGGACCCTCATGCACTGTTGGTGGGAATGTATATTGGTACAGCCCCTATGGAAATAGTATGGAGATTCCTCAAAAAATTAAAAATAGGACTACCATATGATCTAGCAATCCCACTTTGGCATATGTATCCAAAGGAAATAAAAAGTGGATCTCGAAGAGTTATCTGAACTCCCATGATTATTGCAGTATTATTCACAATGGCCAAGATACAGAAACAACCTAAGTATCCACCAGTGAAAAAATGGATAAAAAAGAATAGAATACTATTCAGCCATGAGAACAAATGAAATACTGCTCTTTGTAACATCAGAGCTGGACCTTGAAGGCATCATGATAAGTGAAGTAAGTCTGACAGAGAAAGAAAAATATACCAGCACTTATATATAGAATCTTAAAACAAAACAAAACAAAACAAAACAAAAACAAAGAACTCATAGAAACAGAGGTTAGAGTAGTTGTTGCCTGGGGATAATGGGAGAGACTGGTCAAGGGGTACAAACTTCTAGTTATAAGACAAACACATTGTGGATGTCTAATATACTGCAGGTAATTTTAATAAGTCTGTTATGTTTTTGCAAGTTGCAAAAAGGTAAATCTACGTGATCTTGCCACAAAAGAGAAATGTAATTATGTGAGGTGATGGAGGTGTTAACTAACCCTGTGTTAATTATTCTCTAATACAGATGTATTACATTAATTCACAGTATATCTTAAACTTACAGAACGTTGTATGTCAGTTATATCTCAATAAACCCAGGAAAATTTAAAGAGGAGTAAATCACAGATCGTTTGTTATCCCCATATGATATCTCATCGATTCTCTTCTAAAACTATTTGAGTACTCTTTTCTTTTACCCCATAGGTACCTCATACAAACCTTTATGATTTCACTTATGACACTTAACTGAACCTAAAACCTCCTCCTCCATGCGTGAGTTTTCCTGTTTAAATTATTTTTCTATACTCAAATCTTAGCCCAATAACTGGCACATATTATATGTTCAATAAACAATATTGGTAATGAATGAGGGAGAGAGAAGAGTTCCGATGGACACGTGTAAATGTCAAAAGAAGGGAAGTGAATAGTGTCAAAATACATTGAGTAATGAATGAGGCTGGAAGGGAAAGGGAATTGAGATGTAGGTTGTGTACAAGTGCTGGAAACTTTCAGCTGCATGATACTGTCAAAATGCTCATGTTGTTATTATCCAATTCCAAAAATCTATTGTAAAGATACTAATCAATATGTGGGAAATGTGGAAATGTGGGATATTAAAACGAACAGTGTAGAGATTTGCACTAGGTGATTTTCTCGTTGACTTACGAACATTATCAGCCAGTTTAGAACAAAAGAAACTAACATCTCTTTGTAAGTATGGATCAGTCTATAAAAAAACCTTCACAAGTAAGAGATATTTGCTGGGTTAAGGCATATTTCTTACCTTTGTAAGTATTGATCAGTCTATAAAAAAACCTTCACAAGTAAGAGATATTTGCTTGGTTAAGGCATATTTCTTACTCTTCCGAGATCGTGTTGTATAGGATTCATACTTTTCCTATCGTCACTCTTACAAAATGGGTAACTGGCCACCTAAGTTGACTTACTCCTTGAGTTTAGCGTGCTCACAGGAGGTGTCTTTTGTTCAAACACTATTGAATCCAAAGATCAATCTTCAGAATGCATCTTTTCTGGGTTGGACTTGAGAGAAACCCTAAATGACACTAGCACCCAAGCAGCTGTTGTATGAAGAGCGATGAAATAGTAGTGTTAGAAGTGCAATTTTCAGTGTATAAGCGTAACTGAGTTTGCAGAAAAACTAATACAGCAGACAAATAGATTTATGAAGGACCTGCAATAAGAGATCGAATAGCTATGACTGAAATGTGGCTATGATCTGATCACGATGGAAACTGAAAAACCCTGAAGAAATATATATTATTACTCTGTCTAAAGGTCAGAGAATGAAGTTCTCATGAGTACCATAGCAAGAGGGTCTGATGTCTTTTGTGTTAATAATGTGATTTTTAAAATTTTGTTTTGATCATGATAAGCCTACTTGAGCTAGCATAGTACATTAAGAAAAAGAACGCTTCAATACATACACTAAGTTTTAGGTGGCATGTATATACAAAATATCCTTTAAGTAGAAACTCTCTGTATTCCAATATGGCTAAAGTCTGAAATAGTATTTTAGTACTGTAGGTCACTGGCTCTTCATCAAGATACATTACACTTTCTGTGACTTGGGGCGAGTAACTTTGGGCGAGTATCTCTGGGCAAGAAATTCTTTAAGCCTCTGCCCATTTGTGAAACCAGGTAAAACTTCTCACACTGAATGCCTTCCAGCAGATTAAATGGTGTCTATTACAAAGACTGACATATGAATGTTTGAATAATAGTTACAACAGATATTCTAATTTGACTGATCAGAAACCACGTCCCAACCAACTTTTCCCTTACTGGCTTTTAGAAGAGAGCCAGGAAATGTAAATGCTCGTATTTCCAGCATTATTACAGCTGTGAGCAGGCTTTTGATACTGTTCTGGACAGTAATATATAGAAAAATTTGGGGTGGGGGGCAAAAGCAAGGGGTTCTGGAAAATCTCCAATGAGAGGGATCAGAAAGGATTGATATCACTCCTACCCTGGCCCCCAACACATCTCCATTCTTAATTCCTATGTTGAATAATGGCTTCATTTTCACAGTCGTGTCAGCGTTCTGCTGATAAAAATAGAAAGACTAACGGGATCACAGAGATAATACAGAATCACACTCGATTCAGCCCCATCCACTGGGTTCCAGGTTGCAGTGCTAAATCTTTATTGGAGGAGCTGCTGTTGCTGCCCTGGGCTTCACTCCTTGAGTCCCAAGTCATGCTTCAACTGCCATTATCAGGACTATGCTGCTGCCTCCTTACCACCCACCGACCACTTTCCAGGTTGCAGCTCTGAGTAGCCATTGCCAAGGCCGCTGCTACTGCCCTGAACACCACCCCTCATCCAAGATTAAGATGCTAAACTGTCATTGCTGAGAAGGGCTCTTGCTGCCCTAAGCCCCACCCTCTGGGGTTCCAGGTTACATCTGTGACCCATTCTTGCCAGAGGAGCTGCCACTACCCAGAGCCCTACCCCCATGGCAGGTTGAGGTGCTGACACATTCTTACTGAGAATGAGCTGCCACCGTTCTGGACCCTACCCGCAGGTCCTGAGTTGTGGCTCTGAACTGTCACTACCAGAGCCATGCTGCCACTGCTCTATGCCCGGCACCCCAGGTCCTGACATATAGCTTTAACAGACTACCATGTGAATTGTGTTGCTGCTATCCTGTGACTGACCCCTGGGACCAGAGTTGTGACTTTGACATACTACTGTCCCCCAGCTGTCCCTACTACTGCACCCTGCCTTCTGGGTCCAAGTCACCACTGCAACTTCTCATCCCAGGGCATGTGACACTGCTGCAATCCCCCCACTCTCACCAGCTGGATTCGCAGTGGTAATCCCCTGAAACCCAGGTATTGGTTCTACAGGACATCTGCACACACCCTTATCCTAGACACGAGTGCCACCATCATAGCGAATGCACCTGTGCATCAGGACCCAGGCACTGCGGTAGTCCCACATATGCCTGATGCTAGGATCCTGGCTCCAATACTGCTTTGTGGATTCTGAGCTTCAGCATGCCAACCCATTCTCCAAGAAGGATCCCCTTGGATATAACCTCCTCCCATGGGCGAACATAAAAAAACAAAATAAAATTTAAAAAGGGGCAAAGAGGAAGACCTCAGCATCTAAAGATCTGAATAGCCCTACCTGCCATTCCGACCTGCACGTCCTCTGCAGCCTTGGCCAAGAAGACCCCCCACCACCATCTGACCAACATCAGTCTCAACCAGCAGAGTGGCATGGGGACTGTGCCAATGTGACTTCCCAGGAACAAAAGATGCTGCATCCCACCCAGCTAGCACCCTTACAGCCACCTCCAGGTGAATGTCTTTCCTTACTAAAGTCAGTCCAGAAAGACTGAAAGAGACGAATGTGCCCTCAAATGCAGAGATACCAGTAATACTCCAACAACTGACCCAAGGATACAATCTGCACATTATGTGAGAAAGAACTGAAAACAATTTTAAGGAAGCTCAGCAAGATTCAGGACAACACAGATAGACAAATCAATGAACTCAGGAAATAATACATGACTGAAATAAGAAATTCAATAAAAAATAGAATTCATAAAAAAGAGAGACAAAAATAAATTCTGGAGATGAAGAATACAATAAGTAAAATGAAAAATGCAATACACAGCTTCAAATGTAGTCTCAATCAGGCAATAGAAAGAATCCGTGAGCTTGAAGACGTTTCCTGATATCATTTAATCAGAGGAAAATAAAGAAACCAGCAGGAAAAAGCGTGAAGAAAGCCTATGTGAGCTTGGGACCAGATCAACAGAAACATTATGGGAGTCCCAGAAGGAGAAGAGAGGGAGAAAGGGAAAGAAACTTCAGATAAATAATGGCTAAAACCTTCTTAAATCTAGGGTGACAGATGTCCATCCAGATACAGGTGCCATACAAGAAATGCTAAAGAATGATCTTCAAGGTAATACAAAAGTATGCTAATTAGTAACACAAGAACATACAAAACTATAAAATTTACTGGTAAGGTAAATATGTAGTCAAATTCAAAATACTCTCATACTGCCATGGTAGTGTATAAGTCACTTTGAAATCTACCATGTAGGTCAACAGAAGAAAGTTTTGAAAATAGGTATATCTCCAATATTATATTAATGGAAGCAATATAAAAAGATGAAAATTGGGAACTCAACATAAATTGGGTGGGGATAGATTGGGAGTTGGGGATTGACATGTATACACTGCTATATTTAAAATACATAACCTACAAGGACCTACTGTAGAGCCCAGGGAACTCTGCTCAATATTCTGTAATAACCTAAATAGGAAAAGAATTAGAAAAAGAGTAGATACATGTATGTGTATAGCTGAATCACTTTGCGGTACATCTGAACCTAACACACCATTTTTAATCAACTATGCTCCAAAATGAAATAAAAATTTAAAAATCTGTGGCGGTGGCAAGTAAATGGGTAAAACTTTCTTGTGCAATGAAGTTGTTATCAGCTTAAAATAGATGGTTATAAACCTATAAGCTGATTTATTAAAGACTCATGGTAACCACCAAGCAAAAACCTAAAATAGACATACAAGTGGTAAAGAGAAAAGAGTCAAAGCAAACCACTTCAAAATATCACCAACAGAAAAAAAATTAGGAAGAAAAAAAACTAAGGAATTACAAAACGATCAGAGAGCAGTGAACAAAATAATGATAGGAAGTGTTTATCTATCAATAATAACTTTAAATATTACTGGTTTAAATTCTCCAATTAAAAGACATAGAGAGACTGAATGTATTACAAACAAGACCCATTTATATGCTGCCTACAAGAGACACACTTCAGTTTTAAATATACTCACAAGCTGAAAGTAAAGTGATGAAAAAAAGATATTTCAAGCAAACAGAAACCCAAAGAGAATAGGGTAGCTATACTTTTCAGAGAAAAGAGTCTAAGTTAAACTGTCATAAGAGACAATGAAGGTCATTATATAATGATAAAGGGGTCAATTTATCAGAAGGAGATAACAATGGTAAACACATACTCTCTAATAACGGAGCACCTAAGTATATTAAACAATCATTAACAGAAATGAAGGGAGAAAGAGACAGCAATGCAATAATAGTCGAGTACTTCAATACCTGGCTTTAAACACTGGCGAGATCATCCAGACAAATTAAATAAGGAAATAATGGACTTGAATGATACTTTAGATGAAATGCCCTAACAGACACATAAAGAACATTCTACCCAACAACAGCAGAAAATACATTCTTCTCAAACGCACACAGAACATTCTCCAGGAAAGATCACATGAGAGGTGATCTTTACACAATATGTCTTAACAAGTTGAGGTCATTCTAAGTGTGTTTTCTGACCACGTGATATGAAACTAGAAATCAATCAGAGGAGGAAACCTGGAAAATTCACAAATCTGTGGAAATTAAAAAATATAAACCTGAACAACCAATGGGTCAAATAAGAAATTAAAAGGCAAATCAAGAAATATCTTGAAACAAACAAAAATGGGAGCATAACATAGCTAAACCTATGGGATGTTGCAAAAGGATTTCTGAGAGGGAAGTTTATATTGATAAACACATTCAGAAACAAGAAAAATCTCAAACTCGCTTGACGTTTCCATGAACTAGAAAGTTTCTGTTCAACATAGTACTAGAAGTCCTAGCCAGAATAATTAGTCCAGAAAATGAAAGGCATGCATATTTGCTTGGAAGAAGTAAAATTTTCTCTGTTTGCAGATGACAAACTCTACTAAAAACCGTTAGAACTAATGAATTCCGTAAAATTGCAGCGTACAAAATGAACGTACAGAAACTGACTGCATTTCTGTACACTAACAACACATTACCTGAAAGAAATTATGAAAGCAATCCCACTTATAATAGCATAAAAATACTTAGAAGTATATTTAACCAAGAGGTGAAAGACTTGCACGCTAAAAATGATAAAACATTGATAAAAAGAGATTGAAGAAGACCCCCCAAAATGGAAAGATCCATGTTCCTGTATTTAAAGAATATTTTGAAAATGTCTACACTACTCAAAAGTGATCTATAGATTTAATGAATTCCCAATCAAAATTCCAATGTGTTTTTCAGCAATAGACAAACTATCCTGAAATTTGTCTGGAACTACAAAGGGCTCCCATAGCCAAAGCAATCCTGAGAAAGAACAAATTGGAAGCATCATAATACCTTATCTCAAGCTAGATTACTGAGCTTTAGTAGCCACAACAGTATGGTATACGTACAAAACCAGACACATAGATAAATGGAACAGAGTAGAAAGCCCAGAAATAAACCCACACATATACGGTCAATTAATTACGATGACGGAGCCAAGCATGACTAAGTGAAATAAGTCAGACAGAGAGGGACAAACACTGTATGATCTCACTTATATGTGGAATCTTAAAAAAAAAAAAAAAAAAAAGGAAGGTGAGATCAGATCTTTGGTCACCAGAAGAGGCAGGGGGTAGGGAGAGGGGAAATAGGAGAAAGGTGGTCAGAAGTTACAAACCTCCAGTTTCAACATAAATAAGTACTAGGGATGTAATGCACAACATGATGACTCTAGTTAACACTGCTGTATCGTATATATGACGATTGTTAAGAGAGTAAATCCTAAGAGTTCTCACCACAAGGAATTAGTTTTTCTTGTTTTGTCTTCTGCGTATTCTATCTATATGAGATGATGGATGCTAACTATACACTTATACCAGTAAATAATTTAACACTATATGTAAGTCAAACCATTATGACATATACCTTAAACTTATACAGTGATATATAAAAATTATATCTCAATAAACCTGGAGGGACAAAACCTAAAAAAACAAATGTTGGTAAGGATGCGGAGAAAAGAGAACCCTTGAACACTGTTGGTGGGAATGTAAACTGTGCAGCCACTATTGGAACACCATGGAGGTTCCACAAAAGATTAAAAATTTAATTACCATATGATCCTACAATCCCACTCCTTGGTATGTAACGAAAGAAACTGAAATCAATTTCAGTTTCCGTCAATATCCCTCGAAGGGATATCTGCACACCCATGTTCAGTGCAGCGTTATTTATACTAGCCAAGCTAGAGAAACAACCTAAGGGTCCAATTACAGATGAATAAAGAAGATGTGGTATATATACAATGACTTATTATCCAACCCTGAGAAAGAAGGAAATTCTGCCCTTTGCCAACAACATGGATAGAACTTGAAGGCAACCTAAGTGAGGTAAGTCAGACAGAGAAAGGAAATATTGTGTGGTAACATTTATAGGTGGAATCTCAAAGAAAACTGAACTTGTGAAAACAGAGAAATGGGGACGAGGTGACGAGGGGCTGGGGGAATTAGGGAGATGCTGTTTTAAGAGTACTAACTTACAACTAGTAGGTAAATAAGTTCGGGGGAGCTAATGCACAACATACTGATTATAGTCAACAATACTATATCATAAACTTTAAAGTTGCTAAGAGACTAACTCTTCTCAACCCAAAAAAGAAATGATAAAAGTGTGCCATGATAAACGTGTTAGCTACTGTTACTGTAGTAATTATATTCAATATATAAATGTATCACCAACATGTTATACAACACTATGTTATGGTCAATTATATATCAATTAAAAAAAAAAAAGAGTCCAGGAACTGTAAATGCTCTTTTTTCCAGTCTTACTATGGCTGGGAATAGGCATAATTTTCAGGGCAATAATGGATAGAAAAGTTTGGGGGTAGAGAAAGGGAAAGTGTTCGAAAAAATCTCTGAGGAGAGGGATCAGAAATGGTTGATGCCACTCTTCCCCCACCCCTCCGACACACACTTACCTCCATTCTGCCTTTGTTGAATGATGCCTTATTGTTCAGTGTTGCGGCAGGATTCTACTGATAAAAATAAAAGGATAACAGAATTAGAGATACCAGTCAATTTATCATTAAGTCGACTGGAACTGATTATTCACAAAAATGAATAGTTTCTATTTTAAACCACTTTAAGTAAGGTTTTCTGCTACACAGAGCTAAATCCAAGCCAAATTGATAAAATGACTAATTGTAATATTACTTTTCTAGGGAAAAACCTCTCTGTAGTGATAACATCTTCACCTTCCCAATTAAAAACATGGATTGCGTGCTCAACACAGAACACTCTGAGAGATGAATGGCAGCATTGATATTTTCACTAAAAATGGAAATAGTGTTATAGGATTGTATATATTAACATTAAATATCAGGAAGAGTATACATTAAAGATGTTACAGCAAACATCTCTTGACTGTTTTCTCCATTATGCAGAAATGAAAACAAATAGCTTTCCAATTTTATATACTACTCAAGGTATTAATTAAAATTATGACTTTTGATTTACACTGACTATAACCATATTTAAAACACTTACACACTAATATCTTATATGTGACCATATCACAGTTTTAGAGCGTATGAGTTTATATTAGTTAGAACTGACTAGGTATTACTGCAAGGTTTGACCCTACCATGTTAAACCAAAGATTTCTTTACAATTTCCTGATAGCACATGAGAGATGTAGAGAGTCTCATACTGAACTTTAAATACTTTGGAGAAGAAGCAACACACATCATTTCACTTGCCATATTGTCGAGAACTAGTCAGAGGCCCACGTAAAACTACAAGCGTTCAAGTCAATGTGTTCCTGTATGTGCCTCAAAGCACAGGAGGCTCAGATATTGATGAGTTAGCAATATCTATCCAAGGGCCTAAATATTAACTAAATGAGCTAACCAGTGTTCTTGTAATAATTTAACTTTTAATAATTGTCATCTTTTAAATTGGTTATCCAGGGACAAACAATCAAAACAAGCCCAAACAGTGGATATTAGAATATTCAGTGTTCTATCAAGCACCCTCTGAAATATTGTATATCTTATAATGATGAGTGGCATTTCTTTTAATAAATGATAGAGTTATTTAACATCTGAACTGCTTTGGTTTCTTTCCTTTACTAGTCTCAAAATTACCTACCAAGTTGGAGAGCATAGTTTGAGCAATATTTGTCCCGTATCAAAATATTTTACCAACTGCACAGCACCTTTCAATCAGTTCGTTCTGGATCAGGACTATCAACACACTTTCTAAATCATACTTTCTTTATATTAGCACAAAAAAATCTGACCTCTGACCTGACGATACAAACTCCTTGCCTAATACGAGCTTTGATTTTTCTCTCCTATATCTAAATCTTTGTATAAATTCTTAAATGGTGGAAGAAGAGATACACAGGTAAATTCAGAGATATATACTTTACTATGTAAATTTTAATGGCTTTAAATTTAAAATTAAATCACTTTATTTGTAAATGAACTAAATGCTCCAATCAAAAGACACAGGGTGGCTATTATCAAAAAGTCTACAAATAGAAAAGGTTGGCAAGGATGTGGAATAAAGGGAACTTCTGTACACTGCTGGTGTGAATGTAAATTGGTGCAGCCACTATAGAGGTTCCTCAAAAAACTAAAAATAGAACTATCATATGATCCAGCAATTTCACTCATGGGTATATCTCCAAAGAAAACAAAAACGGTAATTTGAAAAGATACATGCATCCCAGTGTTCATAGCTGCACTATTTAAAATAGCCAAGTATGGAAGCAACCCAAACACCCTCAAAAGATAATCATCTTTTGATTTAAGTTTAAGAATTGGTTTAAGAATAAGATATATAGATAGATAGATATATAATGGAATATTACTCAGTCATAAAAAAGAATGAAATTCTGCCACTTACAACAATATGGATAGACCTAGAAGGTATTATGCTTAGTGAAGTAAGTCATACAGAGAAAGGCAAATACTGTATGATCTCACATATATTTGAAATCTGAAAAATAAACAAAGGAATACACAAAAACAAAAACAAACTCACAGGTATAGAGAACAAACTAGTAATTACCAGAGGAGAGAGGGAAGGGGGAGGGACAAATAGGAATAGGGAATTAAGAGGTACAAACTACTATGTATAAAATAAATAAACGCCAAGGATATATTGTATAGCATAGGGAAATATAGCCATTATTTTGTAATAGCTTTAAATGGAGTATAGTCTATAAAAATATTAAATCACTATGTTGTACACCTAAAACTAATATTGTAACTCAGCTATATTTCAATTAAAAAATAAAACAAAAATGACAATGAGTGTTTCTGTGCTATATCCTTTTACATTTTAAATACTAAAACCATTTAAATGAGAATCCTCCTTTTTCCAACGATGTAATAACAAGGACATGACTTACCCTATGCCTGAAATAAGTAAAAAAAATTAGACAAAATATTTTAAAAAACTATAGTTTTAGATATGCTGAACCTCAGACAATAATGAATAGTGACCCATGAGAAATACAGAAGAAGCCTGGGAACCTTATGACTGTCCCAGCCTACTGCCTTGAGAGAGTTTACAGGCTGAAATACTGGTGGAAGAAACTCAGATGTAGCCTGGTGGATACTCTGAAATGAGGAAAGAAGAGGAGATCCACAGAGATCAAGACAGTTAGAGTTCACAGGAAGAGGGCTGAGGAAGAGAGAGCTGAACAGAAAGAGAACTCTGGAGATATGCATAGATCAGGAGAGTACTAATCAGTGAATGTATGTGAGGCAACTACCAAAAGCAGGGTAAAAACTTCTGAAAATATTAGAGAACAGTGTCAGGCACTCAGGGCCAGGAATAGAGCCTGTTCCCCCACCACCACCAAAAAAAAAAAACTTGAGAATTTCTCAAGGAATTGGGTAGAATACTCAAGAAGGTCTTGCCTTATTACTGAGAAACACTTAACCCTAGACTGAGCGGTCATTTGGATTGCCCTAATAAATCATAAAATCAGATCAAAAAGGATCACCCTGTTTTAAGTAATGCAACTGCATTTTAGAAAAGGGCTGAAGAGGGGCTTCCCTGGTGGCGCAGTGGTTGAGAGCCCGCCTACCGATGCAGGGGACACGGGTTCGTGCCCCGGTCCGGGAGGATCCCACATGCCGCGGAGCGGCTGGGCCCGTGAGCCATGGCCGCTGAGCCTACGCGTCCGGAGCCTGTGCTCCGCAATGGGAGAGGCCACAACAGTGAGAGGCCCGCGTACCGAAAAAAAAAAAAAGAAAAGGGCTGAAGAATTTTTACAGGAATACCGACATATCCAGTACAGGGGGGAAGATTATCTTTAAGGTTTTCCCATCCCCATCCTCTCCGCATAAAGAAACCTCAGGAGGTAACTGAGGGAGACTTCATCCCAGTGTCTCAGATAAGCAGACCTAGGAATGAAGGTGTCTGAGATAGGAATGTAAATATGGCATGGCTGGCCAGGGGAGCTTAAGACTTTGACAGCAATTCCCATCTGAGATTGAAATACACTGTGCATCAGACTCTGAATGCTTTGCAAATGAATCCTACAGAATATTTATGTAAGGAATTCTACCAATTCTACACTAATTCGTCCAGAAAAAGTTGAAGCTGAGGAAATACTTTCCAACACATTCTTTGAGGCAAGATTTACCCTGATACCAATTTTAGACAAACACACTCCAATGAGAGAAAACTATAGACTAATATTCACAGAAGCAAAGATTCTAAACAAAGTTTTAGCAAACTAAATCCAGCAATATATACAAAGGATAACATATCATAATCAAGTGGGGTTTAATACCAGGAACACAGGTTTGGATTTAATATTGGAAAAATCAGTGTCATTCACCATAATAGCAAACTGAAAATTAAAATCCATAGTTATTATAAAAATGTAAGGAAAAGCATCTGAGAATATCCAACATCAATTCCTGAAAGCAAGTCTCTGTAAAATATACATGAATAGAAGGTAATTTCCTCAATAGTAAAGGAAATCTATGAAACACCAACAGCTAACTTCAGACTTGATGGTAAAGGGCTGAATGTTTTTCCACTTAAAATCAGGAATGAGAAAAGGATGTTTATAACGATAAGCATCTTGTCGAGGGTGCTGTCCATGGTGGCATTTATGTAGTAGTGGCAGAACCAGTGGTGCTCTATCTATCCAGAATACTCCTGTGGCCTATGCTCTCACTGCCTAACCTCTTTTGCTTCCTGTGTATTTTATGAGATTGGGGAACCAATCTTCCTATCATGTCTGTGTGCATTGGTTAGCTAGAGTTTGTGAACATTGGAGGCATCCAAGGATTCTTATCCAAAATTTAAATTTACTTAGATGGACAATCATACTAATAGCTATTTTCATTTTTTAAGTCTTAAAAATTTTTTTAATATATTATGTATTAAAAAAAATTAAAGCAGCAACATATAAAATTATGTAATTTTAAAGAATGGAGAGTCAATATGGCAGAGTTGCACTGACCTTTTATAAACGCACATTAGATTCATATCTTGACTCTAACCAAACATATTGAGATACAAGAACTCAATTTTCCTATCTATAAAATGAAGAAAAATGCTTACCTTTTGCTGTCATTGAATTAACTAAACTCTATACAAAATTTAAATAATAATATTTTTTGGGGACATTGAAAGCATCTAACAAGCAGTGAGAGGTGTGTGTGTGTGTGTTGTTTAAGGTGGCATAGTAACACCCCCTCCTCCCCAAACAATTGAGCAGCATATCTCCTCCAAAAACAATTCAAAATCGAACTATGGCTATAAGGAGTAAAAAAGCACTAAAAATGTAGTCAGGCATCAGTTTGCAAAGATTCATGACTCTGAATGTTAGAAATGTGGACACTTGGGGTGAGGGTGCGGAGAGGTGGAATCAAATTAAGCATAAAACATGTGAGCTCAGAATCCAGTTCACTCAGCGGAATTTTGGACATTCAGGACCATTACCGTGTTATTTTTATAGTCTCTTGAACTATTCTTCTTTTCTGTGGGAAAAATTCAGAATTTTTAAATAAAATATCAAGCTTCACAATCACTTTTTGAGTTGTACATATATGTGGAGATTTAGAATGTTTGCCTTTATTTCCAGGTTATAGAAAGGTACAGGGAGAGTAGAAATGCTTGAATGTAAGTCTATCACCTTCTCCGTTTATGACTTAGAAAGGCGTATTGTGATTCTTTCATCTCTGAAGTGATGAAGGCACATCAACTTATTTCCTGAGAAGATTTAAAAAATGTTCCTGCATGGAGTGTGTGAAAGTCTGAGAATGTACTACATACCCAGTTGGTACAAGTAGTTTTTTCACAGATCATTTCAGTGCTTTAACTTTCAGTCAGTGCTTAAGATCTCAAGCTTATCAATGGAAATCATAATGTTACAGGAAGCCTGGTATGGTGGTAAAGCAATGACTTACAACTTTAGGATCTTGGGTTCAGTCTCAACTCTACCAATACCATGCTACTGCTCTCAAATAGGTTCAAGAATATAAAAATGTGGCATTAGACTCCCACTTTTTAAAAACTCATCCCAGCAGGTAGCCTCAGGATATACTGAGGATGAGTTTTGTGTGAGTCAGCACACAAAATATAGATGTAGACCTATTTTCTTTCTATGTTAATGTTAGGGTGGCTTGAATTTTTATTTAATTTGTGAAAACTCTGAAGGGTCTTTGTTGACACTGTGGAAACACATTACAAATTGTCACATGCAGTCTCTGATATGTTAATTCCTTAAGGATTCATGTACTGTCTATTCCTATTTTCCTACTTTCCTTTTTGAAAATTAAAGAAGAAAAATGATTGAGCACAGAGATAAAATGAATGCATAAGTATAATTCTGATAAGAATCAAAGAACAATAAGGAAATGTATGGCATTTGCATTTGGAAATGCTTCTCCACAGAGGAAGTGTTAGAGATTTTTTAGTAAGAAGAGGTCTGACCTAAGTAGACATTTCTCCAAAGAAGATATACAGACTGCCAACAAACACTTGAAAGGATGCTCAACATCATTAATCATTAGAGAAATGCAGATCAAAACTACAATGACGTATCACCTCACACCAGTCAGAAGGGCCATCGTCAAAAAATCTACAAACAATAAATGCTGGAGAGGGTGTGGAGAAAAGGGAACCCTCTTGCACTGTTGGTGGGAATGTAAACTGATACAGCCACTATGGAGAACAGTATGGAGGTTCCTTAAAAAACTAAAAATAGAATTACCATATGACCCAGCAATCCCACTACTGGGCATATACCCTGAGATTCAAAGAGAGTCATGGACCACAATGTTCATTGCAGCACTATTTACAATAACCAGGACATGGAAGCAACCTAAGTGTCCATTGACAGAGGAATGGATAAAGAAGACGTGGCACATATATACAATGGAATATTACTCAGCCATAAAAAAAAAACAAAATTGTTATTTGCAGTGAGGTGGATGGACCTAGACACTGTCATACAGAGTGAAGTAACTCAGAGAAAAACAAATACTGTATGCTAACACATATATATGGAATCTAAAAAAAAAAAAAGGTTCTGAAGAACCTAGGTGCAGGACAGGAATAAAGATGCAGATGTAGAGAATGGACTTGAGGACACGGGGAGGCAGAAGGGTAAGCTGGGATGAAGTAAGAGAGTGGCATGGACATATATACACTACCAAGTGTAAAACAGCTAGTGGGGAGCAGCCGCATGGCACAGGGAGATCAGCTCGGTGCTCTGTGTCCACCTAGAGGAGTGGGATAGGGAGGGTGGGAGGGAGACGCAAGAGGGAGGAGAAATGGGGATATATATATATATATGTATATATATGTATAGCTGATTCACTTTGTTACACAGCAGAAACTAACACACCACTGTAAAGCAATTATACTCCAATAAAGATGTGAAAAAAAAGAGGTCTGAATCAAAAACAGAATCATATATATAATAAAGTAGAGTGTTAGAGACAAGTTTATTGAGACATTTGTGGATAATTTTATTTATACATACATAGTTAAAATTTTTTAATAAGAAAACAAATAGGAAATTTCAGAAAAGAGTGGATTCTCTGTGTTTTCTCAGAATTTTCAAGTCAAAATATATGGACCATTTTAAAAATTAAATATAAAGAATATTATTTACTTCTTTCAGACAGTTGTTCAAATATCACTTTATTCGTGAAGTATTTTCTGACTACTCTGCTTAAAATTACATAGATACCTTATCTCACTTTCCTGGCTCTGTTTGCTTTCTTCTCCATAGCACTGGTTATCTACTATTTTGTACATTATACTTTATAAGTTCATCTTCCCACAATTAATATGTGAGGTCTATAAAAGCAGACTTGTATTCGGTCCTCTCTTTTGCCTTAAAACAGTGACTGGCGCAAACTAACCTCAGAAAAATATTTGATAAATGAATGAATCAAACAATTATCTGAACTGTATAAGGTGCATTAAAAACTTATTTAAGTTAGTCTTCCCAACAACCCTTGGGACATTACTCTCCTCTCAGTTTTTACAGAAGAAAGTGAATCTTACAGAGTTTAGCTGCCCAAGATTATACACATATTAAGTGTTGACTTCAGAGCTGTGACTCGAAATACATAAATCTGATTCTAAAGCTTATAATCTTGTCCAGTAATCTCAATATTTCTGCAACAAAATTCGTAGAATGATAAAATTAGAATGGATTCATCCAGAATTTGGCTAACACTAATCATGTTATTCCTAATTGAGATGGTATATAGGCTCTTTTTAGTCATATTAGCCAATAAATATAACTATTGTAATATATAAGGGCAAGGTACTAAAAATATTACCATGCAGGAAATGTATAATGATCAGAAAAATTATCTTTTTTGGTTCTGCTATACTATTAATACCACTTTTTGAAAAAGGAAAAAAATACTTCTTACTTATACTTTTTCTCTTTGTACATTTAATGCCAGAATAGAATCTTTAGAGAGCACCATAATTAAGTCTATATCACAAAACTCCAATTTAGTTATTTCTAATAAAGGATAACCGTAAATACTTCTTTTATATACAGCAGTCACCTTTAAAATGGAAAAAAAAATCTGTAGTTACAGGTGGAACAGGGCAACACATCAATTCTTGAGTATCATGGAAAGTAAGTATTTTTGATAGATTTTAAAAATGTGTTGGATTTTTCTTTTTCTTTCCCTATAAGTACACTATATATACCAAGACTATGCAGCCAATTCATGGAAATTCCAATTCCTTTAAAAAAGTGAAACAGCTTATGTCATGAATCTCTCTTAATTAAGAGATATATTGTTGATAGAGACAACCTGGTAATACGTGGAACCATAAACACAAAATTTGCACATTTACCACTCTTTCATGTTTATCCTTGAAAAAGAAGTTCTGGAGTTTGTTTGCATGATTGGACTAGAAAATTTAAGGATTAAGATTAGTGAGATGGACTGTGGGAATTTCAAATTTACCTGTTTTGGCGACTCTTACTATTTGTGAACTCCTTATGATTCTGTTTCAGGTTTCCCAAGAGAGAATTTCTCCTTCCGTGTCATACTAGTAAAGTTCTATTAAATTAAAACTGGCTTTATCTACAGTGTGAGTTAACAAATGGGACACTAGCCTTTGAGTACTGCTTTTCACAAGGATTGTCGGCCAAAATGGTCAAAACCCTACATCAAAAAGACGCACACGGGCTTCCCTGGTGGCGCAGTGGTTGAGAGTCCGCCTGCCGATGCAGGGGACACGGGTTCGTGCCCCGGTGCAGGAGGATCCCACATGCCGCGGAGCGGCTGGGCCCGTGAGCCATGGCCGCTGGGCCTGCGCGTCCAGAGCCTGTGCTCTGCAACGGGAGAAGGCACAACAGTGAGAGGCCCGCGTACCGCAAAAAAAAAAAAAAAAAAAAAAAAAAGACGCAGACAAGGTGAGACATGAAAAAATAAACTTGGAAGAAGCCACCTGGGGTTCTACCAAAATGTAAGATTTAAAATATGCATTATATCTTATTTTATAAATAATATGTATTTATGGTATAAAAATTTAAAAATCAAAATAAATATTATCATAACCTATTAATTTACCACACAAAGATGAAAACTACTAATAGTCACCAGATATTCTTCCAATTTTTTTCTTTAGTAACATATATGGCCAAAATAGGATCACATTGAAAGTCTGATTTTGAAAACCTACTCTTCTTCCTTTAGCATGTTTTTCTGAGTAAATATGAATTTATTGTTTTAATGATGAAAAATAGTAATTTATTTAACCACACTCCACTTTTTTGTTTTTGAGGACAGATCCTGGGACACAATTTACCTATAGTATGAATATGCTAAGTGAAATAATAAAATGATAAATTCTAAGTGACATTTAGAAATCTTATATTCTTCAGTTCTATAAATAAAACCAATTTCCCTGAAACCAGCTAATTCCAGGCCATATTCTGTATCTGTGTTACAAACATTTTGGTTCTAAGAAGCTATCCTTGTTGCTCTATTTTTTCATGTTTATTTATGGATGTGAGCCCCTTTGGTTAAATTCAGGGACTATTTTTTACATAATTGCCCGTTTCTACAAATTATACAAATATTGAATTTTAAACTATGTAAATTTTGTTATTTTATTATTGATTACATTCAAGACCGACATTTCCTGCCAATCGGCTTCACAGGGTCTTCACAAAGGGGCGGTTTTTCCAATTATAACCATATTTACACTCTTCACCTCATCATCGTACAATCTAAAATAACAGGATAAGGTAATTTTTGCATCATTTCTTGACATAACTTTACCACTAGACTCAATGCAAAGTAATCTACTAAATGTCAAGTGGTAAATTCAGGAAAGGTGACTGAATTTTTATGATTAGAGATGGTATAGATTTCAAAAGCTTTTGACAATCAAAATACAGAATCAGCAGGATTAATCTTTTGATGGATGACAGTATCCTGTGAGATATAAGGGCAATGTGTGATATCTGCTCTTAAGTTTACCTTCTTAGAGGCTTAATCATCACTCCATACTTGTTCTTTTCTTAACTCAATACTACATTTGGAGGAGTTAAGTTCCTACTTCCTCTTTCTTCGAAAACTGATGTACAAAGCACGATAGAGATCTTAAAGACAGGAATCTATATTTGGAAGATGTGTTGGGAAGTGAATTCAGCAGGCAACTAACCATGCAATATGATTACTTCTAAAATAATTGGCTTGACATCTGGTTCATGACGGTGGACTGAACAATGCCCAACTCATCTGGAACCTCACTACTGTTTAGAAATACAAGAAAAAATAAAATTGCAAAGAAGACTGTAGAGGAGGTTACATGAACAGGAGAGTTCATGTTTTCTGTATAGTCTATATGAGCAAATGTTTCCTAATGTATCACATAAAAGTGTATTTGGAAATAATACAAGTAAAATCTGTACTATTATATAATATTTAAGGTAAAACCTTCACAGTTTCTAAGAACTTTATAATGCCACATTTATTGAATCACATTGGTGCTATACAATATCAAGCAATCCCTTTAAGAACTATTAGAAAGCTATGTCAGAAAAGTCTCTTCTGCAATATCTATTGTTCAATACTAAGTAATCCTTTCTAAGTATTAATATGGGCTTTATTTTATATAGTTAAGATTCTAATATTGTTTAAATACTAATATTTTACTAGTTATGGTTTTATAATTAAGTCTGCATTTAGATACTTAATGATTTGTTAAATATGGTTTCATATTTCTGAATATGAAAATCTTTAATATTGATCATTTTTGTGTATACTTTTAATAAAACATGCAACATATATTATTACAAAGGGGAAATTACCAAGTAATTCATTGTTTATGTCTAGAGAGATTAAAGCCCGAGTTAAGTAACCTATCATTAAACAATACATTCAAAAGATGCTCAAACTGATTTACCATTGAAAGAAGACCTGTGAAAATGTGTATTAGGCAGGTATGCAGATCAGTTGTTTCCATTCTTACCATTCTGTCTGTATTACATGACATTTGAAGCACCTGGGTGGGCGGTCAAATGAGAAATTTAGCATTATACATTGATAGCATTGGGAAACATAGGTCTTTTGTTTCCCTTTTTGGCCTCTGTCCCTCCCCTAGCCCTACAACATGTCATTTATCTGGTTTTAATGCTGCATAAATATGCATTGTCTTATGCCTGTTTGCCTTGGATGCTGTGTGCCCAGCTGTAACAAGATGTTGCTTCTTTTGTTATTTGTATACAGCTGCTTGCTTTAAACTAGTAGATTCTGAAATACCTTTCCTTGCATGTCTAAAATAAAACTATTGCTTGTAAAAAAAAAAAAAAAAAAAAACTGGTAGATATGCATCAGTTGGGAAAACAAAGTAGAGAAAGGAAGCTCCTGCTTAGACCACATCCATCAGTAACTTCTGAAGAAGTGGGGCTGGTGTTATCAGTGAAACCCCAGAGGCTCTAGGCAAGGTGTTACATACATACAGTTCAGCCTGAAAAAGTTGCTGAAAGGGAATTATTGAAGGTATGTTTACTCAATAGTTGTATCAGGAAAACTGACTCTTTTCTACTTCACTCTATAGACAAAATCACTCATATCCACTGAAGCACTTAGGGAGACGTACAGGGCTGCACTAGGCGTTGGCATCTGAAAAAGTCAAGTTTCATGATTGTGAAGAATAGAAACAGTTTCTCACTGATTTCATCAGAAAAATAAATTTATTAAAGAACATTGGTTAGCTCACAGAATTATCTGATAAGCTATTAAATCCTACGGTGAGCTAAAAAAACAACAAAGTCTAAAATCTGGTTGTATAACTGTTCCATAAAGGAAACTAGTAGACATAATAACTTGTTTTATTGACACATTTGCCCTGGGAGCTTGATAGTGCCACAACTTCTGCTACTGCTACCACAGAAATTGTCATTACTGTAGCAGAAATGTGATGTTGTTACAATAACTATCTTTACCGGATACAGAATCATTTCAGTTAACTGTATATTTGTGTCACTAGCATTGAGTTAGAGTCTGACATGAGTGTGTCTTACCAAAAGAAATAAGTAAAAATAAAAAGCAAAATTTATAAATCCAAGCTCTCTAACATGTGAATAAAAGGAGTTCCAGAAAAAGAGAATAGGAAAAATAAAGAAAGAATATTATTTGCAAGAGTTGAGTACATAAATGAGTCTTTATTTTGAATGGTCTCATCAAGTGTTGATAAGCACGAAAGAAAAGAGACTCACATCTAGACATACAAAGCCCACTGAAGTGCCAGATTATCACACATAAATAGAAATTCTAAAAACAAAGACAGGTGGATAAGTGAATAAATAGATTAATATATACACATATTACAGATTTCAATTTTCTAAAATACTGCCTTTAAGCCATTTTTTTCATTTCTTGTTCTAAGGAATGAAAAATATTGTTTTTATTAACTTCATATAAGGATAAACTATCTAAGAAATAAAATTGCATTTATATATGTTTGATAGAATGATCTATGCTTGCATACCTTTTTTAAAAACTCTGGATTATAAAATATAATCTGTAAGAGAATAATTTTAGTTTTTAAAAACTTACTTTTAAGCACACATTTTTTTGTTCATTTCTTACTCTAAGGAATAAAATATGCAACTCCTAAACTCTATGAAACACCACATATTTTAGGAAGCTCTTTTAGCTACCAATACTATTCAATAAATAGCAAAAACAAAGCTTTATCAAATTACATACTCTGAAAAGTGTATACATGGACTCAAGGTCATAGGATATCCATTTGAGGGCAAGTTTTCATTTTTGAAACAGTCTGAACCTAATATCTCCTTGAAGTATATCTGTCTCTTTTGAGGATGAAAATCTTGAAAGATCTCAGATACATTAGAGAAGAAAGGTCATATCTCTCATTAAAAATCAATATTACTTACTTCATAAAATATATGTAGTCTGAGTCCATTTAGAGACCTGCAAGGATCCTCCAAAATCATATTACAGAATTTTAAATCTCCCTGGGGGGTGGGGGCATGGAGTGGGAGATAAATCATTACTTGTTAAATTCCCTTTCAATTCTCAGACAGTATACTGACTGTGTGCCTGCCAGTGTACCCGACCATGCTGTATCAGGCAATAAATACCAGGGGTTCCTGACCTTGAATTAACTGAATAGTTTTGAAAAGTTAATGTGATCTGCTCATGGTATAATTTAGAAGGGAAGTTGGTCCAAAATGCGTTAAGTATTGACCGCAAAAGCTCCCACATTGTGGGAGCTGTGCCAGATTGTAGAAGAGAATAAAATCTGTCATCTGCAATATTCTCTAACCTGTAATTTCTAAATTTTAATTTTCTTTTACATTTTGAAACTATTTAGAAGCCAACAGGAAAAAATAAACTATCAAAAAGGCTGACTGAACAGTGAGATTTCTTCTATGATATGCTTGGTGCTAAATATGGAAACAGCATCTTTGCAGTAAATAAGGACTTGGGGCAGAATCTTGCAGATTTCTGTATATTCTAATAATATAATAAATAAAGGATAAGGTATTTTTGGTGCTGCTTGAGGATATCTGCAGTAGAAACACATCAGCTTTCAGATCTTTGCAGTACAATGACAATTATGAAGAATACCTCTGTGTCAAGACAAGTGCCTGAGAGGGATTGTCCTTTTGTATTTTACTATTCAAGTTTAGGATAAATCAGCCATTCTCTTATTAAACAGGAATTATCCTGCCTGTATGCTGGAGCCTGGCATAACTAGGCTCTTAACAATGCTATAAAAGCCTTGAGAAATAAAATGTCTGTGAGGTGTTAATTTCCTCTTTTTTTCCAGTATTGCTCGGTAACAGTAAAACACAACTTTCCTTTAGTTACTCCATTCATAATCCAATTATAGCTTCAAATTTACGTTATGTAGGCTAACAAGAAAATTCATAGAGAAGACATGTTCTCTTCAACAAATAACTGTTAGTACAGAAAGGAAGTATTTGAAAATTGACTTTTATTTCCTGCAGAATTGGCACTTTGATACATTAAAAAGGTACAAAATATGGAATTGCTCTTTGGTGATGGCCATTTTATATATATTGCTTGATAAATTATTCTGAGTATCCTGCAATATCTTGAAGAGGTAAACACTTCGTGTCTGTACAAGTGATAAAATAAACCAAAAATCCTGACTAAGTTAGAATGAAACCAGATCAAGGTTCAACTTAACCACCATGTGGCTGTACTCTGCTTCATCATTCAGATGCCCCTGTTCCCAACTTTTAATTGCTATGATATACAATGATTAATTAAGGGGAGTTTCCTTCTGGAAAAGTCAAACCCTGGCAGTTCCTCCTGCTGATCCTGACGCTTTTGGAAAACTCAGCCCTGCAACTAATTAGAATGTCAGAATGTGCTGATGACCTTTGCATTGAAGAGAACTATAGAGAAGTTAACAGGAATGAGCTATTTAGACAGTAATCATCTCCTCATGAACTCAAACATGTGCTATAGCCAGCAATAATGTATGGCTAGCTTTTTATTACCACAAACAGTGGGAGAAGATTCACATGGTTAAGTGGTAAGAGCACAAATATTTGTCTACCCCTTTTTTTCAATGTAGTCTAAAGGAATTATAGAAAACAAAATAAAGTAAAATAATAGAAATGTACCATTACCGTGAGCTCAAAGTGCAAAAGGGGAGTGGCCAACTTCAACACACACACTCATACAACAATTGTAAATCATTCTCTCTTCATTTCTCTCTCTTCACCTTTTTCTCACTCTTGTTATTTGATTGGACTCTACCAACTCCATATTTACCAAAAAAGGTAACTGCAAACACTTTTGTTGTTAACGAATGAATTGATCTTGTTAATAAAATGGTTGATACAACAAGATTTTAATGTCATAATGGATTATCTAATTTTATTCCATAAAAACAGCTGATTGTTTTTAAAGTATACATAATGACTCTAAGAAAAGGAGGGCTAGGGACTTGTAGAAAGGAAAGAACGGAGAAACAGAATTGGTGGAAAGGAAAACGGAGAAGAGAGATGTCTAATCCCATCTAATCAAGCACAATATGGGTTTGCTCTCTGTCTCTGGTTGTTTTTCTTGGATCAGATTAACCATCCAAATTTATCCAGAAACTCCTAGATTATATCTAGAATACTGAGGTTTCTATTAATAACATTTTATTTATTTCACTCTCATTTTTATTTCACTCTCACCAGTGGTTACAATTAGACAATAAACTATTTGGTCATTTAAATATATTGTGGCAACAAGCAAAGACCACCCAAATGAGAACAGGCAGAAGCTATTTATTAAGAGTTTGCTATAGCAAGGGTGTCAGCCATCATTGTTTGCACTTGGGAGAGACTCAAATGCAGGCAGGGTAGTATAAAAGCTTTATAGTGGAAAAAAGGGAAGGCTTCACTTATGCTCTGATTGGAAGCTGTTTGCATGGGTGAGCTGGAGAGGAGACGTCCTATGTGATTGGGTAAGGGAGCATATTTGTTTTTCTCTGATTGGTTCTAAATTGGAGTAAGGGCAAATGATTAGGAAAGCTAGTAGTTAAGGACCAAGTCCTGACTGTTTTTAGTCTACAGGTGCTAAAATTGGTTGCTGCAGACTGTGGGTCAGAGTTCTGTTTTGTACATATGGTTTGACCGTTGTCAGTTTGTATATTTGGTCTCTGAATAGTTGCTCAGACGAGTGCTTCTTTCCTCCAACACAAGCAGTCGTTTATGCTTTGCCTTTCAATTTGGATACTGAGATAGAACTGAAATGGTAATGAATAACTATTGCTGTAACTGCCTGTATCTCAGCTGACTCAAGTAAGATATAATTTTCTCGGGGACAACAACGATTATGTTCATAAAGATTTATAGTTAAACTTCAAAGATAAGTTGTAAATAAAACTTTGTTTTTCTTTAGAACGCTAATGCTAAAGAATGCAGGTTATTTTCCTGAACCCCAGTTTCCATATCTACAAGAAGAACACAGGATGCCTGAGTTCCTGTCTAGCTCTCACATGCTGATTTTGTGAAGTGTCTTGGTGTGCACAAAATTACAAAATTTCAGACATTTACTCTGGAACTTTAAGGATGGCAGTTAATTCAGAATTCCAGCTTGTGATCATTTCCTTAGCATCCAGTTTTCTATTTGCTTTCGGAGTAACAGACTCCATCTGAACGAGGCCTGCCTCAGTCAACAATATCCAAGGACTATAATTTGTTTTAAAGATTCACTGAATTGTTTCTAATTAATCTCTGTTCCATTTCCCCTCTTCCCATACACAGAAGTGCCTCAAATACTTTACTTTTTTCTCAGATTGGTCCTAAGTTTAAATATGACACGAAGAAAGGTAATTAATTATATATTAAAAAACCTTTAAAAAGCTATTTAGGGAAAAGAAGAAAGCTTCCTTCAGTTTGCAGCTTATCAGTTCTCCTTGTTAAATATTCAGAAGTTCCATTCTGCATGGATAGTACAGAAACCTCCATTTAAAAATACTGAATCCTGGGACCGCTGTTACAGGCCTTCAGGGAAATCCCAAAACCCCCTTCACAGAGAGAAACCACAATCGGTGAATTATTAACTATCAACAAAAGTATTCAATGTGGAAAATAAATAGCACAATGCCTGCTCATCTCTTAAAAATTATATATTTAAAGAAAGAGTATGAAAACAGGCATTGCCAATGTAGCAAATTAACCTTAAAGAAAAACACTAAGGTAGAATAGAAATAATTAGATGGGGAAAGAGGATTAAACATATGCTTTTTTGTGTTTTATGTTGTCAGAAAATGTGCCCTTATTTTTAAAATATACATTTTATTCATTTACTAGGAAAACTGCTATAAAGTGACTATACATAATATATGAAAAGATTTGCTGATTTTCTGAGACAAAATTTGAAAAATTTACTTTTTCTATTTTATTTTGTGATAGCTTTACTTTTTTTAACTTTTTATTTTATGTTGGAGTATAGCCAATTAACAATGTTGTGACAGTTTCAGGTGCACCGCAAAGTGACTCAGCCATACATATACGTGTATCCTTTCTCCCCCAGACTCCCCTCCCATCCAGGCTGCCACATAACATTGAGCAGAGTTCCCTGTGCTATACAGTAGGTCCTTGTTGGTTATCCTTTTTAAATATAGCTGTGGTGTACATGTCAATCCCAAACTCCCTAACTATCCCTTCCCTCCACCCTTTCCCCCTGTAAGATTTACTTTTAAACATAAAGGATTCACTTATAAAATATATAAATATAAAATTTTAGATCGTCACATAAGATGTGATTTTTTAAAAACAAATTTTTAAAGAAAATTACTTTAAAAATCATTATAAACTGTAATCCTAATATATACAGATAATCAGCATTCATATTTTTAAATGTTTCCTTCAGCTCTGTTCCCTCCAGTGTGTGTTCATGTGTGTGTTCACAGTATGTGGTGTGTTTGTTTTAGCTTATTTTACAAAATGGGATAATCTGGTTATGTATTATTTCATCCTGATTTTTCTTACTTGAAGTTATATTTTTACCATTTAACCCTGTCAATGTTTTCAGCAGCATTGTTTTAAATAATAGCATAGTAGTCTATTTCAAAATCTGAGTTTCCAATTTATGCTATTATAAAGAAGAACTCAGTATGGTTCCTTCAAAGGACAATTCATGAAATCAATATAGTATTCCTATGTTTTTCCTTTACAAAATCATTAGTCAGATAGAGTCTGGATTTTAAGGGGGCTCTTGACTCATATTACCATGTTAACATTCACAAAATTTAGACCAATTTAATTTCCAGCCAGCTTTACTGAGAAAAACTCTCACCAAACAATTGCAAACATGGCATTTGATCAGTTACAGAAATATTTGATAATTTCATAGATGACAATATCCTATTTATAAAAAACAGAATAACTGTTAAAACACATTTCATTAGTCACTAATAGGTTCTGGGAAGTCCTAAAGATTTTACTCCTAATACGCTTTTATTATTGAGCTGCATATTATTACTTTGAGTATTGAGATAAATAAAATCAATTATATTGTGATGTTGCATATCTGAAGTAGCATTAATTGTTCACATTCCAGCAATAACTAATAAACTCTCAAGCCAGGAAGGCAATAATACCTGATTGTATCGTTCAGAAAACATTTGGGTTTTATCAATAGGGACATACTGTATTCAACTTTAGAAAGCTTGGATTTTAGCTTTCAAATTCTGTCTTGGATTTTCAGATGCTGCCACAGAGTTCATTCACAGGGTTAATTTGTTTACCTTTTTAATTTATCTGGGCTTCAAAATTACAATATGAACTTGGCTAGGTCATTTATTTGTTTTGAACTCTGCTTCAACACTTTGACCATGTAGAGAAATTACTAGAATTCTCTCATAAAGTTTCTTTGTAGCAAATTCACAGAATTTTGGAGTACTTTACATCATTAGTGTCCTCCTAATGCTAAATGACTAATATTTCAACTACCACTTTCTCGTCCATAAAATTAATAATATTTCAGGATTCAGTGTTAGAAGGTAACAGAAAATGAACTGGAGTTGAAAGCAGAGTATCTGAATTATATTTCCAATTTTGCCATTTACTTCCTGACACCTTAGAAATACAAAACTTCTATAAGGTTACAAGTCTATCCTCAAAGTGAATAAAATAGCCTTCTTAATTCCATTTACAATAGCATCAAAAAGAATAACATACTTAGGAATCAACCAGAGCGGTGAAACGCTTGTAAAATGAAAACTACAAAACAATGCTGAAAGAAATTAAAGACATAAATAAATGGAAAGGCACTCCATGCTTAATCAATATTGTTAAGATGCCAATACTACTCTAGGCACTCTACAGACTCAATGCAATCCCTATTAAAATCCCAAGAATGTTTTTGCAGAAACAGAAAAATCCATTCTAAAATTTATACGGTATCTCAAGGGACCCCAGGTAGACAAAACAATCTTGAGAAAGAGAACAGTCTTTTCAACAAATGGTGCTGGAGAAAAGTGGATATCCATATGCAAAGGATCAAGTTGGATCCTTACCTAACATCATATACAAAAATGAATTCAAATGGATTGAGAACCTAAACTCAAGAGCTAAAATTATGAAACTCTTAGAAGAAAACATAAGAGGAAAGCTTCACGACATTGGTCTTGACAATGATTTCTTGTATATGACACCAAAAGCATAGGCAGCAAAAGAAGAAACAGACACACTGGACTTCATCGAAATTCAAAACTTTTGTGCAAAGAATACTATCATCAGAGTAAAGAGGCAACCCACAGAATGGAAGGAAATATTTGTAAATTGTATATCAAATATGGACTGGCATCCAAAAATATAGAGAACTCCTAAACCTTAACAATAACAAAATACAGTCCAATTAAAAATAATCAAAGATGAATAAACATTTCTCCAAAGACATAGAGATAGTCAAAAGAACATAAAAAGGTGCTCAACGTCACTAATTATTAGGCAAATGCAAATCCAAACTACAATGAGATACCATGTCATACTCATTAGAATGCTTATTATTTTTTGAAGTAATAATAGCAAGTATTAGTAAGGATGTGGAGAAATTGGAACCCTTGTGCGCTGGTAGTGAGAATATTTTAAAATGTTGCAACCATTATGGAAAACAGTAAGTCAGTTCCTCTAAAAACTAAAAGTAGAATTACCATATGATCCAGTAATCTCGTTGCTAGGTATACATCCAAAATAACTAAACCCAGGGACATAAACAGATATCTTTATACCCATGTTTATAGCAACATTATTCACAATTGACAAAAGGTGGAAGCAATCCAGGTGTACATTGACAATTGAATGAATAAACAAAGTATGGTGTACATATAGAATGGAAGATTATTCAACTTTTAAAGGAAATTAATTCTGAGACATGCTACCACATGCATGAACCTTAAAGACATTATACTAAGTTAAATAAGCCAGTCAAAAAGGACAAATGCTGCATGCACATATATGAGGTACTTAAAATAGCCAAATTCATAGAGAAAAAAGGTAGAATGGTGGTTATCAGGGGCTGAGTGGAACAGAGAATGCAGATTTATTGTTTTAGAAAGTGCAAGGTTTCAGTTTTGCAAGATGAAAAAAGTTCTAGAGGTGGATGGTAGTGATAGTTACACACCAATGTGAATGTACTTCATGCCAGTGAACTGTATACTTATAAATGATTAAAATGGTAAATTTTATGTTATGCATAATTTACTGAAATTTAAAAAATTAAAAATCAACAAAAAACAAATGCTGCAAAGAGAAGCATTTTATAGTGGTGCAGACAGAGTTCAAGCTAGGTAATATAGATGGGTCAATGTTTTGAAGCCTCTTAGGTACTTAGATAATTAAAATAAAATTAAGGAAGAGGTGCATTCCTTTCAAATAGTCTCTCTATTGGCTCTTTAGAAAACCAAGTAAGTGCTAAATGGCTGAGTCATCAGGAGGATTACTCATAGTTACAACTTTGAAGCTTGCCTGAATGTTTTCACTTGAAGTATTCATCTGACAAGGGCCAACAGTGTGAACAATTTTGCTTTCCACTAAAAATCTCATGTCCTTTGCATTTTGAAAATATACCAACAAATTGGAGCAACTCATAGACTAGTAAATGCAGACTGGCATTTTGTTATTTCCTTAGTAAATATAACTAGAGGATTTACCTATAAAAGCAATATTAAAAAATTCATTCTGAAAAAGTAAAAATCACAAAAACTAAATGTGTTAAATAAAACCAAAAAAATTAGAATTCATGTGTTTGGATTTACCCCCCCTTAAGGTAATGATATATAAAGGAGGTTATATAGATTCTTTTTCTTTCCTTCTTAAAGAGTAAATTTTTTACCATCTCACTGCTGTGGAAGCAACTGCCAAGCAGAATAGCCTTGGCACTTTAGGTGCAAGAACTGGAAACATGCTCTAGCTAATAACTAAAGCAGGTAAGGGAATTATTAAAAGAGGTAAGTGACTCAAGTTTTTGAAGAACAAAAGAACGAACTTTGGGGGTCACATATCTAAGAGAAATGCTAAAAGTAATGCCAAATAATCCTTGAATTTATTCCTGAAAACTTGTACCACCTCCTGAGCATTAATTGCCTCAGATAGTACTTCTGCTACTATACCCACTTGCAGTTAGATGTGGCTCCTGCTGCCATGCTTCCTAAGATGGGTTATGATAATTCCCTGCTTGTTCACCTCCGTTGTGATTTAGATCATGGGACGGACATATCTGACTTGTACAACCTTCAGGATATGCTAAGTCTTACAAACATGAAAAGCTGGGAAAGTAAAGAACTAGTATTATCAGCTTTGGTGATGGGAGATGCAGAATTGTCAACACAGAAATGGAGGTCAAATGCTGGGCAGTGGAAGAGAATGATGAATGTTAGCAACAAGGGTGAGTACTGAAAAGAAATTCAGAGAGCCATGTCAAAATTAAGTTTTATTATTAGCTTGTTGTGTGAAACTTGACAAATGACCAAGCCTGCCTTAATGTTTTCCTCAGCTTGACTAAACCTTAGACAGCTCCTTCCTGACCCTAGGTCCCTGAATTCCCTTGTCCTAGAGCATTTACTCTAGAAAACATCATACTGTATTTTCTTTCCCTGCTCCTTTCAGATGTAACATTTCTTCCAGCCTCTCATCAGCTTCACACCTGAGGAATGTTCTCAAGGACCTGGGAACCATCCCATTGAAATCATCAAGAAAGTTAGGGCCTCTTATCTCCTAGTCTCTATGGGAGGGTAGGGGCTTAGCTTCAATAAGTACAAATTTGCAAACAAAGGTGGGCCTAGTCACATAGACCAAACTTCCTCCTAATGTCCATCCTGCAGTACTTTTTCACTATCTGACACTAGCACTTAAAAACACTCTAACCTCTTCTTTCAATGGAGTTGAGTTAAATCCCTCTCCCCTACTGCAATAGTTTTTATCCCTACTTCTATAATCTTAGTCTTCCCTGCCTCTTTAACTCCATCCAGTGCAATGTTTCTTTGACATAAATGATTAAAATATGCATAATTATAAATAGGTAGATAGATACGGATAGATAGATATGATACATGTATACACACACACATACACTACATGGCATACCTGTATACCTGTATACTCTTAAAATGTAATTTTTTTAAGAAGATAAAATCATGACTCATATAGAAATATAAATCAGGTTAAAACATTTGTTTTACTCAATGATATGACAGAACTAGGCAGATATTTTAACTGATTCAAAGGAAAAATAAAAAGAGCCTAAATTAATATGGAATAAAGGAATATTAAGACAAAGGTAATTTTTGGTAGTGGCGAGTCAATTAAATCACTAATAGACAGGACAGAATCTACATATCTCCCAGTTACCTACAACTTACAGAGTTGGAAGTTACACAATAGCTCAAAGTTAATGCATAGAAGTGGAACCTCATAACCTGGGAGGGTAAACTTTAGACAATGAATAGTTTTGTACTGGAAGACAAATTTGTTTTTTCTAAAGTGCACAACAGTGGGTGTGCATGTGTGTGTGTACATATTATGAATGGTATGCTAATAACTTTCTCCTAAGATACTGACAAAGATCAAATGGATAAGAGTAGACATTAGCAGCCAAAGTGCAAGAAATGCAATTAGTAATCATCGGTTGAAACCTAACTTGTTTCAACATCATCAGAAGGAAACCTGGCAATATTTCACACATTTTTAAGTCATCTAGCTGTCGACATAGCAAATCTAATTTTGGAAATTTTTCTTACACAAATATAGGCACATGGGTGCAAATGTGTGTGTACACACACACATACACACATATAGCATTTACTCTGTTTTTAGAATAGTAAAAGGCTGAAACAACATACATATTCGTCAGTAAGGAGAGGCTTAACAAATTGTGGTAAAGCTACACAAGAAAATATTTTACGAATGATAAGAAGAATGTGACAGATAAGCAATCTATAAAATAATCTTCAAAAATTTAGTCTTAAGTGAGAGAAAGGAGGTTTATATAAGGTAAGTAGCTCTAAGTAAATAAATAAATCTATTATCCCCTCATGCTTACACAGCAAGTTTCTTGTTCTGTTTAGTGCATGTGTCATTTTGCCTTCTAAATGTTTCTTCAGCCTAGCTTTCTCCAAGACGGTGCTCTGATCAACCTCCTGTCAGGGCTGAGCACTTGCTCTTCTTTGCTTCTAGCATATGGATATATATCGCTCAGATTTTGCTGTTGTTACTGTTTTGTGGAATTGAGTAGAATGGTAGAATGGCATATTCCTTTGGGGAAATGAGCTCCAGAGTTGACCCACAAAATAACATAATGTTTTTCTGGTGTGCTTTCTTAGCTGTGCAGTGAAGACCTTCTGAAGAACAGTCTGAAAGGGTATTTCAAACTCCATGAAAAAAAGTACAAAATATTGAAAGAAATGATATTGTCAATAAAGGTCTAGAGAATATGTTGCTTGCTGTGTGTGTGTGTGTGTGTGTGCGTGTGTGTGTGTGTGTGTGTGTGTGTGCTATAGTCCTCAATGCAGTGCTATGATACTCACGGCCAACTTTGACCCAAGAGAATTAATGTAGTGCACTTCTAATTAGAATTTCTTGTATGGGAGAAATGAAACATAATTTCCATCCCTGATACATAGCATTTTAGTATTCTGACCTTTTGGTAAAGGTACGTGCGTGATTAGAAAACATTTGAACACCCTTGCCATTGGAAGACAGGGCTGTAAATGGTAAAAGCAATGAAATGAGCCCCCAATTTAGTACAGCCTCTCCAAAGGTCAAGATGAAGCAGCCCATCTATTTAACTACCCAAATATATGAGGCATTCATTCTAGTACAAGGCAGTTTCATGACAAAGAATATAAAACAAAAGCAATGGCACTATATTAACTGAGTTTATAGTCTGTATTAATAAAATAAAATTCCATATATTTATATATACACGTATGTAATATTCTAGAAACTATAATTCTGAAGGTGTTCTTCTTTGCCAACACAGGATATCAGATTAATTTAAGAAAGCTGCCAATGAATTTAAAAAGTTTCATCAACAAGAAAGGATTTCTAATAGCTTCCTATAAGAAAAACTTCCCTCACTAAACTTTGTTGTTGTTTTCCTTTTCTGTGAGAATTAATGGAATGTTTTCTGCTCTGCTGAATTATTAAGCTTCCTGATATATATTTTCAAGCCACTGTTGAAAGGCCATCTTCAGAATTGTTACTTCACTGCAAATAAGTGAGTTTGAAAAAGAAAATAAAAGTAAAACAAAACAATCGGCTTAACAAAAAGAACTGAGAGAAAATAGAAACAAATAACTTCATCATTAGACTTTCAGTGTTTCATATAGTATGTTCTTAAATCGTATTTTGGGACCCACTAAGATATATCTAGTTACCTGAAGGGAACTTTGTAAAGTGAACTTTTTTTTTTTTTTAACATCTTTATTGGAGTATAGTTGCTTTACAATGGTGTGTTAGTTTCTGCTTTATAACAAAGTGAATCAGCTATACATATACACATATCCCCATATCTCCTCCCTCTTGCATCTCCCTCCCACCCTCCCTATCCCACCCCTCTGGGTGCTCACAAAGCACCAAACTGATCTCCCTGTGCTATGCAGCTGCTTCCCACTAGCTATCTATTTGTAAAGTGAACTTTTTATTCACTTCAATTTATAAAATAGGAAGAGCTGATATAGCTTTTAAAAAGGATTAGGCATTATAATAAAACAGAGAGGAGATGCAAGTTCCTAAAATCCTGGGAATGGCTGTTTGAACTATTTAAATAAGGATTTATTGGGGTTTTTTTTTAAAAAAATTTCCCTATACTAAATTCAGTATAAACAAATAGATTGTTTCAGTTTTTATTCCACATTTTATACTACTGAACAAAAATTCTAGAAAGGCTTTTTCCATTATTCACAAATATTTGTGTATTTGAACACCTATTACATAAACATTCTTTTTCATATCCTGTGTGCTTCTGATGTAGAGCTAAATTTCCTCACTATATAATTGTCTTCTTTTGGCTTTCATGGAATACATTTTCCTGATCTTCTTATTTACACCTTTGAGCTATATATAAGGCAATGGGATTTATGTGAGATGTCCTCTGGTGCTCTTAAACAGGATGATCATTTAACATGAATTCACATTTTCGGTCTCATTACTTGTCATTGATGAGAACTGAGTATCACACTCTACTATAGGAAAGAAATGGGAAAACTTGCAGTAATTTAAATTATAATACCATGAGATATCTTCTGTGAAAATAACATGAACTGTGTACACTTGTGGGACATAAAATTAAAAATCAGCACCAACGGTTATAGACTCTTTAAAGGGTTCAAAACACTGTAACAATATTGACCAGTGAAACCAAGCAAGAGTCTGCTGACGTAAAGTAAGGCTACTGTTCCTATGTTAAAAATGAGAACCCAGAGAAAAAATAAAGAAAGAGAGAAAAGGAATAGACGACTTTCATAGGTCTGAAAAGCAATTTAGTAATCAAAGTGACCATTTTACAATGGCACTAGCGCAAGAGGTCCAAAGCATCATTTTCCCTCAAACTTTCAGACTGCTAGAGTGTAAACATTGTAGCAATAGAAGTTAGCATAAGCTAACATAAAAGGAAATGGAAGGAGGACCTGATATGGTAAGGGTTAGAGGTTGGGAAAGAAGTCAGTGTTGGAAGCAGATGGCCCAGGATTGCTCTCACTCAGAAAAATACTGATTGAGTTTGTAGCTGTCAAAATAGCTGGGGTCGTGTCAGTTTTAAACAGAGGTCTACATACATAAAAAAATCTAACCCATTCCTTGACTCCTTACCCACGTTTCAGCATGTCATTTAGGAATCAAGTTTGCTTTTATAATGAACCTGACCTTACCATAAAACAAGTGAGCAATTAGCAGAGAGAGTTTAGGTATCCTTAGCAAAGAAAGTTGAATTATTAACCACTCCATTGAAGAGAAGATAAAAAGACGGTATTTCTGGCACCATATCAGAACAAGGAAGGGCTGGGGGGTAAATGGATGGGATAGCCAGGTGTGAGGGCAAGATCTCGGACATACAAGTCTGATTAAGCATTCGGTAATTGGAAACATGGAATGAATAAATTGAATTACAATTTTGATTCTCAGTACAATGGTTGAAGAATGTGTTTAAGTCTCTTGCATATCTCACAGATGAATAAAGGACCAATTATTATTTAGTGATTTTCTTTAATTAAAGCATATATTTAATTAAAATTTATCACTTATCTTTTTAAAGATAAGGTTTTAAGCCAATTCTTCTCTATCCTATTGTGTTTTGCAGGCTGTCCCCAGAGCACAAGAGTTACCTCTATTCCATCCATAATTAATGTGTCCACACGATGACACCACACATACACTAACGGGATATGAAAAGATTTTTTACTTATATATGGAAATTTTTTTGAAGAGAACAACAGTCATTTAAGCTGGTCAGAAATGGCTTAATGGTCGGGAGGGCTTTGGTTTTCCTTGTGGTTGTGCAGGGGGAGCAGGCTGAAGGGTTTGTGGGCTGCAGTTCCCACGGTTTGAACTTTCTCATCAGTGGTAAGGGAGGGCACAAGCAGGCATTATTTGCTTGTCCACATGTGGGGCAAGAGGGGAAGAGAGAAGAGTGGGGTCTAAAAGTGGTCAGCATTCAAGTGTCAAAAGTGGAGTCAGACTCTCCTCTTTAGAAGGATTAAAAAAATACAATTTTATTTGGAACCAGAAATGTCAGGAATGAAATAAAAAAGTCAAGGCACCTTATACTTTAGTTTTCTGTTTTAGTCATGAGGTCTAATAGAAACTTTCTTCTATAAAATGATGCCCTTCTTATGATCCATTTGAAGTACAGCTGCATATAATCACTGCAAATGACAAATTTTTTTAATCTAAAAAGACCTATCTTGCATCTCCAAATGGAGTTTAATTTCCCCTCTGTGTGTCCTTAGTGACTCATTTATACTTCTACTATTACATTTCCTATTCCATGTAATTATTTGTTACATGTTGTCGAACCATGATTTTCCTATTCTCCAGAATTCTGGATGAAGGCCTAAAGCTTGGAAAACATGTTCACAAGGTTTCTGTGTGAGATGTCTCTCATTTGCTCATCAATAACTGCTCTCCAATTTTCTCCATCTTTCTCCATTCATCTCTCTACATCACATGAAAAACACTGGATTCTTTTGCCCTCTAGCTCCTGTTCGGTTTTAGCCAATGGGGGACACTGGCAGATATGGAAAATATAAGAAAGGAAGGTGTGTGGGTCACTTTGGTACGACTGCAACTTCAAGGGAAGGTCACATCCCTTCTCAAGGCAGCCTCTCATTAACTTTCTTCTCTAATTTCTGATAAATTCTTCCTCTTCATTTGATAAGGTTGTCAGAGCCTCAGGGTTCTGCACCATCTTTTATGATTTTCTTTACTCTTTCTACACATTTGTCAGTTGTCCTGTTATTAAACTCTTTATGAAAAATATTGAATGTGCCATTTATTTGCTGCTGGGAATCTGATTTACACACATCCTAAGATTACTGAGAAGTGTAATACACATCTATGCCAGAATCACCAAGGGAGAGAACAGATGAAATTGGAAACTTAATCTTTATCACTCCATCAAACTTAAGACCATAAATTCAGAAGGCGATTCACTGATAAATTTTATGAGAGTGTTTTGACTTTTCTCCTCTACTTTCCAAATTATGGGTATATATATATATATATATATATATATATATATATATATATATAGTTTTCAAGAAGGAAAACCAGGACTTCAGTCTTGAGTTACAGAATTGCTGGGCTGCAGAAACTAGAGAACCATCTTCATATAGCTTCTTGAATAGTTTAGTGTATTTGTTTTCGATTGTTGCTGCAACAAATTAAAAACTAGTGGTTTAAAGCTACACAAATTTACTATTGTTTTGTTCTGGAAGTCAGAAATTTAAATTGGGTCTTATAGGGTTAAAATCAAGGTATCTCTAGAGCTTCATTCCTTCTGCAGGCTATAGGGGGAAATATCTTTGCCTTTTTTTATTTTTACAGGCTGCTGGCATTCCTTGTCCACAACACTCCAACCACTGCTTCCTGCGTCTCATTTCCTTCTCTACCCTTTTGCTTCCCTGTTACACGGACCTTGGAGATTATACTGGGCCTACCTGGAAAATCCAGGATAATCTAAACATTTCAAGATACTTAATATAATCACATATGCAAAGTCCTTTCTGCCACATAATTTAACACATTTCCAAGGTCTGAGAATTAGGGCATATATATCTTTCGGGGGGGGGGTCATTATTCGGCCCACCACATAGAGTGAGAGACTTTTGAGGACAGAGGGATATTTGTACCCTGGAAGCTGGGAACTGTGTGAGCACAGCTGCTGGTTCTGCTTATCAAGTGAAAAATATAAAGACTAAATGCAAGCTGCAACAGTTTGCAAACATGGGATAAAGAGACTGATTGTCACTTGGAAAATTGTACTTTCACCATTTAGCGGAACTAGGATGTGTAGCATTCTATGGACTAAGTGAAGTCCACGGAAATGGAAGGCTTGAGTCATTATGAAGGGACCCAACCTAGGAGGGGTTACCAGGGTGGAGGAACTTCAGAAGTAAGAAATTCTGTGTGGCAGACCACAGAACATACAGTGAGAGGGAGGGTGCTGTCACAGATCACAATGGGGGAGGTCATGTCCCAAGTCAGAGAATTGGGCAGTATGTCACTGTAGAGGGTTGAAAAGTAAACATAAATGCAGTGAAGCAACCACAGGAGTGTCTGCAACAACAGCAGGCACAGGGCCAGAAAATATCATCCAAAGAGATAATTAATACAGCAACAGGCAAATAAAATAACCTTAGCAACTTTCTTTCTGTCCTCTCACAGCCAAGACCCTAGAATAATAAGAAGGGAAAAGGGGGTGGAAAGGGAATATTGCAGAGTGGACCACTCTTCCTTTGCCACTGATGATTCCTGAACCAAAGGAAAGAACTGAGTTGTGGAAAGGCAAATTATTGGCCTGGTATTCGAGACTGGGTTTTTAGAAAATATCTATTAGACTCTACTGGATGTTTTAATAAGTCAACCCAATTTTTTTCTAATTACAGAAATACCTTCTGATATATGTTTACGACTAGGGACAGTAAAATCAGAGAGAACACATTTGAAAATAATGAAATATTGCCATACTTTATTTTTAGCCTATCAAGTGCAGCCCATTCCAGAAAAAAAAGTTAAAAAGCTACACAGAAGAGCACTGTTAATGTTAAGCTCTTTTTCTTTACCTTTAGATTCTGAGTACAAAGAGCAGGTCTCCTTCTAATCATCTGAGTGGGATAGGGCTGTGTCTCTATATTCCTCTTTCTGTTTATTTCATTCTACTCCTGAGGAAAAGGGAGTCTTTTTATATTGTTTTGTTTAATTTGGCTACACAGTGTGGCATGTGGGATCTTAGTTCCCCCACCAGAGACTGAACCCACGTCCCCTGCGTTGGAAGCATGGAGTCTTAACCACTGCACTTCCAGGGAAGTCCAGGGAGTCTTTAAAATTAGAAATGCATCACAGACATAGAAAACAAACTTATGGTTATCAAAGGAGAAAGGGGGTAGGGTAAATTAGGAGTTTGGGATTAGCAGATACAATTCCTATATATAAAATAAATAAACAACAAGGACCCACTATATAGCACAGGGGACTGCATTCAGACTGTAAAAAAGAAAGCCATAATGGAAAAGAATATATGTATGCGTGTATAACTGAATCAGAAATGTAACTGAATTAGAAATGTATGCTCTGATACATGGTATATATTACATAGAAAAAGGTATTTGTAAATTATTTTTTTAATTGTTATTGAAATATAGTTGATTTACAATGTGTTAGTTTCAGATATAAAGCAAAGTGATTCAATTATACATATATATGTATATTCTTTTCTTTACATTATCTTCCATTTATAGGTTACAAGATATTGAGTACAGTTTCCCGTGCTATCCAATAGGTCCTTGTTAGTTATCTATTTTAAATATAATAGGGTGTATATGTAAATGCTCTTTTCTGATGAATGTGAAAAACCTAAAATACCCACAAAGGACTAAGAGGATGTTGTCAGCTTTCTAGGATGGAATCTAGAAAATTAGTTTTGACTTTGTAGCACACTTAGGTGGAATAAAGTTAATGAGAGGAATGATAAAAACAATAACACAAACACATAGAGCAACAAACCCAACAAGTAAACAAGCAAATGAAAAAACACCTTTGGAGTTGGTAAGAAGGTAAAGGAATAAAACTATAAGAAAGAAGGAAAATTATAGGAATGCCCTCTATATAATGAAAAAGGAAGAGTACCTTTTATGTCATTTTCTAGAAATCGTAGGTGTTCATCATCATCAAATATGATACAATAGGTAGTGAACAGAAGCTTTCAGAAAACAAAAGTTTCCATCATACAAATTATATTTCATAGATTTATTCCTTAGTCTTGCATTCTATGATTATCCATAGAATTTTCTAAAAACTGATAGGTTTGCCAGTATGTTAACCTTGAAAAAATTTTGAAAACAACATTTAGTTTTAACTAAAGCAAGGTATAAAATCATCATGTCAGAATTTCAAGAGGAGTGAAAGAATAAAATAGTTTTCTTAATCTGTGTAAATATTGTTTATAAATATATCATTACAGAATAATTTAAATCAATTACATTTAATTGGAATAATATTTTTTTGACTTTGTTCACAATTTCTCAAGGAAGCCTACCTTTTCCATATACAATCGTCTGTCTACACATCAAACTAATAATAGGATGTTGACATTTATCCCTAATCAATAGTCACAGTTTCTCCACACTTATTCTCAGAAAACCAAAAGAAAAAAAAAATGAAAAAGAAATAGAGCAGTTAAATAGCATACAACTATCATTATGCCTGCTTCCTGGTTTTCATGACATTGGAATGATGAATTTTTTATGGAAAACCTGCCTATCATAGACCACAAACTCAGTGATACAGTTATCCTACACAGCCCAGGAAGAGCTCTCCAGACATTAGTTTAGATTTTTTTGAAATTAATTGTAGCAAATGAATTGCTTGAAGTATAGAAAATCTCTATTTTCATACTTTACTATAAATGTAGAAATTATAGAAAATGAAATGTGCAATCTATATATAAGGATCAATTCAGAAATCTAGTCCACTATTAGTCTTTTTTTTTCCCATGAATTATAGCTGATTTACAATGTTGTATTAGTTTCTGGTGTATAGCAAAGTGATTCAGTTATACATGTATACATATATTCTTTTCCATTATGGTTTTTTTTTTTACAGTCTGAATGCAGTCCCCTGTGCTATATAGTGGGTCCTTGTTGTTTATTTATTTTATATATAGGAATTGTATCTGCTAATCCCAAACTCCTAATTTACCCTACCCCCTTTCTCCTTTAATAACCATAAGTTTGTTTTCTATGTCTGTGAGTCTATTTCTGTTTTGTAATTAAGTATGTCTGTGTCATATATTAGATTCCACATATAAGTGATATCATATGGTATTTGTCTTTCTCTGTCTGACTTACTTCACTTAGTGTTATAATCTCTAGGTCTATCAATGTTGCTGCAAATGGCATTATTTCATTCTTTTTTATGGCTGAGTAGTATTCCATTGTGTATATATACCACATGTTCTTTTTCTTTTCTTTTCTTTTTTATGGCTATACACATTACCTACTTTTAAGTTTAATCTGCATTATTAGCATTTTCTCTATCCCTTTTTTAAGTATAGAAACAATTGATAAAACAATATATCAATCCTGATTTGTAGCGTTTGCTGATTTCTATGGTGTAGTACTACCATCGTGACTGAGTTCAAGCTTCCAATATGAACTCCCTGAATACAGAGTTGGGAAGAAGTGTTCTACTTCCCACTATTTTGTAGTATTTTGACTACACAGACACGATAGATGTAAATAAACTGATGAGCATAACCTATAGTAAAATGCAGTAAAATACAGAGATAATGAATTTTGAGTATTTATTACCATTGTTTTTTTTAACATTTTTATTGGAGTATAATTGCTTTACAATGGTGTGTTAATTTCTGCTTTATAACAAAGTGAATCAGTTATACATATACATATGTTCCCATATCTCTTCCCTCTTGTGTCTCCCTCCCTCCCACCCCTCTAGGTGGTCTCAAAGCACTGAGCTGATCTCCCTGTGCTATGCGGCTTCTTCCCACTAGCTATTTTATGTTTGGTAGTGTATATATGTCCATGCCACTCTCTCACTTTGTCACAGCTTACCCTTCCCCCTCCCCATATCCTCAAGCCCATTCTCTAGAAGGTCTGTGTCTTTATTCCCGTCTTACCCCTAGGTTCTTCACGACCTTTTTTTTTTTTTCCTTAGATTCTATATATATGTGTTAGCATACGGTATTTGTTTTTCTCTTTCTGACTTACTTCACTCTGTATGACAGACTCTATGTCCAACCACCTCACTAAAATGACATGATACTATACATAGAGAATCCTAAAGATGCTACCAGAAAACTACTAGAGCTAATCAATGAATTTGGTAAAGTAGCAGGATACAGAAATCTCTGGCATTCCTATACACTATTGATGAAAACTCTGAAAGTGAAATCAAAAAAACACTCCCATTTACCACTGCAACAAAAAGAATAAAATATCTAGGAATAAACCTAACCTAAGGAGACAAAAGACCTGTATGCAGAAAATTATAAGACACTGATGAAAGAAATTACAGATGATACAAATAGATGCAGAGATATACCATGTTCTTGGATTGGAAGAATCAACATTGTGAAAATGACTCTACTACCCAAAGCAATCTACAGATTCAATGCGATCCCTATCAAACTACCACTGGCATTTTTCACAGAGCTAGAACAAAAAAATTCTCAATTTGTATGGAACCACATCTTCTTTGTCCATTCATCTGTCAGTGGACATCTAGGTTGCTTCCATGTCTTGGCTACTGTAAATAGTGCTGCTATGAACACTGCGGTGCATGTATCTTTTTGAATTACAGTTTTCTCTGGATATATGCCCAGGAGTATGGGATGGGCTTTAGAGAAGTTCCTGGCAATTAGGTCTTCATTAAATTGTGACCATTATTGTATTGTAATTGTTGGTTTGATTTGGAAAATTGACAAAATGCCTGAAACCTCTTACAAGAACAAGGCCAAGAGCACTTGTAGTGATAAGATCACTTTTTTTGTTTTTTGGGGAATTAGTGGTCACGTTCAGTCTGGACTTTAATCTCTGTGAGGATTCACAGATGGATTAATATTTGAATATGGAAGACATTTTTCTTTACACCCATTTGACACGTCCATAAATCATGTTCTCCTTTCCTCCAAAAACACCAGTATAATTTTATAGATTTAAAATTAAAGTTTCTATCCCACAGAAACTTCTTTGGGATATCCTAAGGATATTTTAAAAAATCGAAACCCCATCTGTAATCTTAAGTATCAATGGTGAAATAAAGCAGGAGATAAACATTACTTACTTGAAGTGATCAGCTTTAGAGATAAATTACCTAATTTGATAAGCCATTTACTTCTGTAGAAGAGATAACTTACCTTGTAAAGGGCCTTGCTCTAGTTCCAAAGGGAAGAACACTTTATTCTTCTGTCTGTAACATGATGCTCACATCCGACAAGAATTAAGAGAAATGGCACCACTTAGCCTCTTGAACTGCAGCAACCACAAGAGAGCAAAGAATTGGAGAAAGAAATGTTAAATGATTGAGTGCAAATGAAGCATTGTATGAAGCAATTCAGATAAAGTATTTTAAGTCCAGAAATAATGTCTTCGGGGAAGAGTACTTTGACTACTAATTATATAACTTATAACTTACAATGCCAATGACCCTGGCTTTTGAGATTTTGTGAACAATTTTAATTTAGAAGTATACTGTTGGCAAACCACACAGTTTTCAGCAAGTCAATTAGAAACAAGCAGGAAGTTACCCTAATAGAATCACAGATTAGAGTGTCTTTCCCCAGTACTTTTGACTTAAGTAACATCTATTACAGGCTAAGCAAGAGATATCACTGTTTAAATTTTTCTCAGCCCTTTTTTTAAACTCCAGAGAACTAATTCTGCCCAAGATTTCTCAGAACATGTGTTTGTGATTCCCTTACATGACTCCTGGGTCACTAGGAAACTGTTAACATTTAGTGAACTTTATGCAATTATCTCTGTCCTTTGGGTGTTCAAACACATTTTCTTTATCCTTACTCTGTGTATGGGAAAAGAAAATTTATAGTAGAAATGTAGTCTTGCAATCTTCATTAAAGTCTCCCAGGGCACTTCACAATCATTAAAAGTTATAATTAGCACTGAATAACATTCAACTCCTAAAAGGATCATTTTGTAAACTAATAATTTTTTTTTAACATCTGTATTTTAAAACTTGAAAACAGTTTAAGTGCTCCCAACTTCAACCGATAATGACTTCCTAAGTATAGAGGAAAGAACCCAAAGTGTTTTTAAATGCTCTGAGACATATTTCCTGATCCCCTCTAGATTCTGTTCATTGAAAACAGTCAATTATTTATGTAGTTTAAGAAGGGTTTCTTTATTTAAAAGAAAAAAAAAAGGCTTCAAGCAAAGAGATAAGTAAACTATAGGAGTAGGTTGGCTAAGGAGACTACGACGAGTTATGAATTTTACTCTAGGTCTTAAGTATGCAACTAGTTAAAATTAGGCCTTTATATTGATATCTTCTGTTACATTTTTAGGAGTTTAGCTTTATATGGTAGATATTGTTGGGTGGGAACTCAAGCTATGTATACAATCATTTCTTCCCAGCCATCATCCAGCTGGGGTTATATCCATGACACAATTCTAGTCAATATCATTGTCAAGAGCTCTGAAAGATCTGATAGCTTACACTATTTGCAAACTAACAAATGAGCCTGTCACAGTTTATTGGATGCTGGTAGAAGACACAAATCTTCTGGATCAAAGAAAAAGGACAATTATTTTTCACAAAATAGCAGTAGCCAGAGTATCATTTTCTCGTACTGATTCTTTACCAATGCAAGGCTGTAAAACTTAACCAATAACAAAAGGGAAAGCCCTATTAAAATTATGACTGCTCATCACATACATAGGTAGCAAAAAGAGAGAGAAGTAAAGGTGCCTGTGTCTCTGTCATCTGTGCCTTAGGATAGCACTGAAACAAAAGGAAACAGATGACGTGACTATGCAGCATGAGTGTTGGGAACCCCTTTTGCAGAGGAGCTGATGTCATGCTGTAGCTAACCAGTCTCAGAGTCCGCAGCAGTACCCTAAGGAGGCAATGCAGACAGCCTCATAGCTCATCAGAAACCGGAAGACTAAGAACAAGTATCTCATGACAGTATCCCAGGGGAAATGGGAAGCAAGTAGAAAATGGCCTTTTAACAGCTCTTCCCAAACATCATGATCTCATTAACCAGGAGGATCACAGGGCATTCTGCAAAGACTTAGGCAAGTTGAAGTCAAGTCTTGCCTATGTGGTCTACACAGAAATGTGCGAGGTTGCTAGGGTGCCAGGGTAGAGTCATTCTCACAGATTCCACAAGCCTCAGCTCCTACAGGCAATAGAGTAATAGTCAAGAGAACCCAGAACACACAGTGGGTTGCATTACAGAAGAGGCACTCTGAGCCTAGGAAACCTCAACCTTTTATAAAAGCTGCAATCAAATATGACTGTCCTTTATCCCAGAAGTAGATATATTGATATAGTAGATATAGTATATTATATTGCTCTTATTGGATAACACACAAACGTGCCCTCTGCTCTTCTGGGAGATTCTACTTCCCAAAGCTATTTCCTCCATAAATACCTTTGAACGATTTTATGTAACAAAACACTGTTGGTGCCTTTGCAAACATGCAAAATCATAAGAGACTCATGGAAAACTGTCTCCAAATATTCATGTATTAACAAGTAGCAGGTGAGAGTGGCCAAGAGGGTGGAGTAAGAAGACCCTGAGTTCACCTCCTCCCATGGACACACCAAAATCACAGCTATTTACAGAGAAAATATTGATGAGAAAGACCAGAGGACTAGAAAAAACCTGCATCTAAATATATAAAGAAGGAACCATAATGAAGCAGGTAGGTGGGGCAGAGATGCAATAGAGTCAAGTCTCACATACCTGGGTGGGCAACCTGCAAAACAGGAAGATAATTAAAATTGCAGAAGTTCTCTCCAAGGCACGAGGAGCAAGAGGCCCACATCGGGCTCCCCAGCCCAGGGGTCCTGTACCAGGAAGACAATCCCCCCAGAACATGTGGCTATGAAGGCTAGCAGGGATTATTTTGGGGAGATACAGAAGGCCATGGGGGAAAGAAACTCTACTCTTAAAGGACACATACAAAATCTCATATGCTCCAGGACCAAGGACAGAAGTAATGATTTGAAAGGAGCCTGGGTCAGACCCACGTGCTGATTCTGGGGAGACACCCAGAGAGGCAAGAGGCAACTAGAGCTCACCCTGGAGACACAGACGTTGGTGGCAGCCATTTTTTGGAGCTTGTTCTCCTAAGAGGATACTATTGCTGGCAAACACCATTTTGGAATTCTCCCCCTAGCTTATTAGTGCTGGAATGCAGCCCTACCCACTAACCTGTCAGAACCATTACTGGGATAGCTCAGACCAAGCAACTAGTGGATGGGGAAACAGTCCCACCCATCAGCAGGCCAGTTGTCTTAAGACTGCCTGAGCCCACAGTGGCCACAAGAACTAGCCCCATCCATCACAGGGCCTAGGACATCAGCCAGAGACCACAGGACTTGGCTACACCCACCACTGGGCCAGCACGAGTGACAGGACCCAGTTTTATCACCAGTGGACAGGTACCAGTCCCAGGATCACCTGATTCACAGCCCCATCCACCAGCAGGTAGACACCATTTCCAAGACCACCACAGCACTGCAGCCTGCCATGTTAGCACCCAGTCCACCTACCTGAAGGCCAGGACTAGCCCAGGGACCCCCCTGAGCTCTGGCCCTACCCATCAGTAGGCCAACACCAGCCCAGGAATCCCCCCCAGGCCCCAACTCCACCCACCAGGAAGCCAACACCAGCTTCAAGACACCTTGGATCCCTCAGTCAGCTGCCCCAGGATCCAGCCACACTCAACAGTGACCAACACCAGATTTGAGCCCCACAGGCTGCATAGACAGCCATTTCAGGAACTGGTGTCACACACCAGCAGGCTGACACTAGATCCAGGAAACCCAGTCTTGCAACTATCCATCCCAGGACTCAGCTCTGCCCACCAGTGGACCAGCAATAGACCTGTGACCCTCGGGACTCTGCAGTGAGTTACCTCATGAATTGGCCTTGTGTACCAGCAGCCACAGCACAAGGCAGGACTTGGCAACCAAACAAACTGGGGGCTTGCCACACATACCAGACCACCCACAGTATTCCGACTTCCACAAGAGAAGGGCCCATGCAGCCCACAGAGGGTGCACGGCTAGAGCACATAGCTCTGGTGACAAAAGAGGAGTTCACTTCTTGGATGCACATGATATCTTCTACAAAAAGCCACTTCTTCAAGATCAGGAATCACAAACAAACCTCCAAATACATAGAAATAAAAACAGCAAATCAGGCAAAATGAAGTGACAGAGGAATATGTTCCAAATGGAGAAGCAAGATAAAACCCCAGAAAAAGAACTAAAATAAGAGAAGATAAACTATCTACCTAATAAGATTTCAAGGTAATGATTATAAAGATACTTAAAGAACCTAGGAGAAGATTAAATGAACAGAATGAGAAGTTACATGTTTTTAACAAAGAATTAGAAGATATAAAAAAGAACCAAAGTGAAATGAAGAATACAATAACTGAAAGAAAAAATACTCTAGAAGGAATCAACATCAGATTAGATGATATAGAGGAACAGATCAGCAATCTGGGAGACAAGGTAGTGGAAATCCCTGACACTAAACAGAAAGAAAAAATAAAAATAAAAAGAAATAAGGACAGTTTAAGAGACCTCTGGGACAACATTAAGCTATTAATATTTACATTATAGGGGTCCCAGAAGGCAAAGAAGAGAAAAAGGAGCAGAGAACATATTTGAAGACATAATAAATGAAAACTTCTTTTACCTGGGAAAGGAAACAGATATCCAGGTCCCAGAATTATAGAGTGTACCAAACATGATCAATGCTGAGAGGACCACACCAAGATACACTGTAAATGAATGACAAAAAAATAAGATAAACTACTAAAAGCAGCAATGGAAAAGCAACAAGTTATGTACAAGGGAATTCCAATAAGGTTATCTACTGACTTTCAGCAGAAACTCTGCAGGCCAGAAGGCAGTGGTAGAATATATTTAAAGTGATGAAAAGGAAAACCCTACAACTAAGAACATGCTACAGAGCATGGTTTTCATTCAGATTTGATTGAGAGATCAAAAGTTTTACAGACAAGCAAAAGCTAAAGAGTTTAACACCAGGAAATAAGCTTTACAAGAAATGTTAAAGGGACTTCTCTGATCAAAGAAAGGCCACAACTAGAAAAATAAAAATTATGAAAGAAAAAAGCTCATTGTTAAAGGCAAATATACAGCAAAAGTAGTAAATCAAGCATGTAAAGAGTTAGCAGGGAGGTTAAAAGAAAAATGTAGTAAAGTCATCTATATCTGCAATAAGTAGTTAAGGTATACACAAAACAAAAAGCTGTAAAATAGGATGTCAAAAACAGTAAACAGGGGAGGGGAGTAGATTCAGAGTTGTTACAATGCATTTGAACTTAAGACATGAGCCAATTAAAATAATCACACACACATAAACACACACAAACACACACACACACTGCTCTATATAAATTTGCATGGTAACCACAAACGAAAAATCCATATTAGATACACACATACAAAAGAGAAAGGAATCCAAACAAAATACTAAAGATAATTATCAAATCACAAGGGAAGAAGAAGAAAGGAATAAAAAAGAACTACATAAACAATCCAAAAGCAATTAACACAATGGCAATAAGTATATACCTAGCATTAATTGCTTTAAAAGTAAATTGACTAAATGCTCCAATCAAAAGACACAGAGTGGCTGAATGGATACAAAAACAAGACCCATGTATATGCTGACTACAATAGACTCACTTCAGATCTAAAGACACACAGAGACTGAAAGTGAGGGAATGGTAAAAGGTATTCCATGCAAATGGAAATGAAAGGAAAGTAGGGGTGGCAATACTTATATCAAACATAATAGACTTCAAAACAAAGACTGTAACTGGAGACAAAGAAGGACATTATGTGATGATCAAGGGATCAATCCAAGAAGAAGATATAACAATTGTAAACATAATGCACCCAACATAGGAGCACCTAAGTACATAAAACAAATATTAATAGACATAAAGTGAGAAACTGACAATAACACAATAATAGGGAACTTTAACATCCCACATACATCAATGGACAGATCAGTAATAAAACACTGACCTCAGATGACACATTAGATCAACTGGACTTAATAGATGTAAATAGAACATTCAACCAAAAGCAGCAGAATACACATTCTCTAGGATATCTCACATGCTAGGCCACAGAACAATTCTCAGTAAATATAAGGAAACTGAAATTATATCAAGCATCTTTTGCAACCACAATATTATGAGACTAGAAATCAACTACAAGAAAAAAAAGCAAAAAAAACACAAACATGTAGAGGCTAAACAATATACTACTAAACAAAAAATAAATCACTGAAGAAACCAAAGAAGAAATAAAAAATGCATGGAGACAAATGAAAACAAAGACACCAATTCAAAAATCTGTGGGATGCAGCAAAAGCAGTTTTAAGATGGAAGCTTATAGTGATACAAGCTTATCTCAAATAAACAACCAGGCCTTACACCTGGGAACTAGTTCAAGTTCCAGTTCAAAACCTGGAACTAGTTTTCTAGTTCAAGGGAACTAGAAAAAGAACAACTAATACCTAAATTTAGTAGAAAAAAAGAAATTATAAAGATCAGGGCAGAAATAAATAAAATAGAGACTAAAGGAACAATAGAAAAGATCAATGAAAGTGAGAGCTGATTCTTTGAAAAGATAAACAGAATTGATAAATCTTTACCCAGAAAAAAAGAGAGATTGTCCAAATCAATAAATTCAGAAATGAAAAAGGAGAAGTTACAATCACCACCACAGAAACATGAAGGATCTTAAGAGATTACTATGAACAATTATACTCCAATAAAATGGACAACCTAGAAGAAATGGACAAATTTCTAGAAATGTAAAATCTCCCAAGGCTGAACTAGGAAAAAACAGAAAATATGACCAGATCAACTACCAATAATGAAATTTCATCAGTAATTTAAAAATATCCCAACAAACAAAAGTTCAGGACCAGATGGCTTTAGAAGTGAATTCTTCCAAACATTTAGAGACGAGTGAACACCTCTCTTTCTCAAACTAATCCCCAAAATTGCAGAGCACGGAATTCTTCTGAACTTACTCTGCAAGACCAGCATGATTCTGATACAAAAATCATGCAAAAATATTACAAAAAAGAAAATTACTCATAAACATAGATGTAAAAATCCTCAACAAACCATTATCAAATGAAATTCAACAATACCTTAAAAGGATCATATGCCATGATCAAGTGGGATTTCTCCCAGGTATGCAAGGATGGTTAAACATATGCAAATTTATAAATTCTATATACCACATTAACAACTGAGGGATAAAAATCATCTCAATAGATTCAGAAAAATCTTTCAGCAAAATTTAACATCTATTCATGATAAAAACTCTCAAAAAAGTGGTTATAGGGGAAATACACCTTAAGAAAATAAAGGCCATATACGGCAACTCCACAGATAAAAATCTCAGCCATTGGTGAAAAGATGAATTATTTCCTCTAAGATAAGGAACATGACAAGGATGATCCCTCTCACCACTTTTCTTCAACATGGTATTGGAAGTCCTAGCCACAGCAATCAGAAGAAAATGAAAAAAAAGAAATCCAAATTAGAAAGAAAACTGCCACTGCTTGTAGTTGACATAATACTAAACATAGAAAATTCTACAGATGCAACCAGAAAACTACTAGAGCTCATCACTGAATCTGGTAAAGTTGCAGAATACAAAATTAATATACAGAAATCTGTTGTATTTCTAAAAACTAACAACTGCCAGAAAGAAAAATTAAGAAAACGATTCTATTTACAATCTCATCTAAAAGAGTAAAGTACCCAGGAATAAATCTAACTAAGGATATAAAATACCTGTACTAAGAAAACTATAAGACAGGATGAAAGACGGTGAAGATGACACAAATAGATGGAAACTTTACCGTGTTCATGTATTAGAAGAATTTGTATTGTTCAAATGACCGTACAACCCAAAGCAATCTACAGATTCAATGCAATTCCTATCAAAATACCAATGGTATTTTTTACAGAAATAGAACAAATAATTTTAAAATATGGAAACACAAAAAACCCAATAGCCAAAACCATCTTGAGAAAGAAGAACAAAGTTGTTATCTCACTTTGTGATTTCAAACTACACTACAAAGCTACAGTAAACAAAACAGTATAGTACTGGAACAAAAACAGACACATAGATCAATGGAACCAAACAGCCCAGTAATAAACTCACACTCATATAGGCAATTAATCTATGACGAAGGAACCAAAATATACAGTGAGGCTAAGATAACCTCTTCAATAAATGGTGTTGGGAAAACTGGACAGCTCCATGTAAAAGAATCAAACTAGACTACTCTCTCACACCATGCATGAAAATAAATTCAAAGTACATTAAAGACTTAAATATAAGATCTGAAACCATAAAACTTCTAGAAGAAAACTTAGGCAGTAAGTTATTTGACGGGTCTTAGTAATATTTTTTTGGATATATCTTCTCAGGCAAAGGAAACAAAAGCAAAAATAAACAAATGGGACCATATCAAACTAAAAAGATTGTTTGCACACTGAAGGAAATCATCAACAAAATAAAAATGCCACCTCCTGAATGAAATAATATATTTGTAAATGATATATCTCATAAGGGGTTCAAATGCAAAATGTACAAAGAACTTACACAACGCAACATAAATAAAACAATCTGACTAAAAATGGGCAGAGTATGTGAGTAGACATTTTTCCAGAAAAGACATACAGATCGCCAACAAACATATGAAAAGATGCTCAACATTGTTAATCATCAGAAAAATGCAAATTAAAACTACAATGAGATACCACCTCACATCTGTCAGATGACTATCATCAAAAAGACCACAAATATCATTATCATAATCATTTCATGGTGTATATAAGTCAAATCATTGTGCTGATCACCTTAAACTCATACAGCGCTGTAAGCCAATTATATCTCAATAAAAGTGGGAAAAAAAGAAGAAAAAGTAGCAGGTGGCAGTGCTTACTAAAGCTTCTCAGATTTTGCTTTCCTTACCAAAACAAAACCAAACAAAACCAAACAAAAATAGACTAAGCAGGCCAAACCTTGGCTTCATTGCCCTTGCACCCACTCCGTTCCTTGAACATAAATATAATGTCTAATATAGTGTAGGACCGAGGGGCCAAGAGCAAAATGATTCCACATAAGGATGGTAGAATGGAAAAATAGGAGCCTATTTCCACAGAATATTGTTAAACATCTTCAGTTGCCCTGGACTGCTCTCCTTCTCTTTGTGTGTGTGTATGTGTGTGTGTGCGTACGCATGCATGCATGCATGCGTGCTTATGCCAATGGGGGGGGGAGAGAGAGAGAGAGGGGGGGGAGGGAGGGAGGGAGGGGAGGGAGGGAGAGAGAGGAGAGGGAAGATGCTATTTGCTTAAGCAACCATGAGCCAAATATTCTGTTGCTTGCATTTGAAAACATTCCAAATCAAAAAAGCTTTAATTCAGAAGAAACTGTATGTCATTATTCCTCGACATTGAATGCTATCTCCAAATCTCCATTATTAGATGGAAACAAACTCTCATTTGATGCTATTATTTCTAAGTTATCATTACTACCCTATGCTTAGTTGTGTGACTCTATGACATATACTCAATCCACTATCTCCTCTTCTGTTGCTATTTCCTCTTCTGTTGCATTTGAGATATTATCTAATTGGCTTTGTGGGGAGAGTAAGTTATAATGGTTATAAATGTATCTCCTGAGGCCTATACAGATGCTTAATAAACATCAGTTTCCTTAGAGCAAAATGCCCCTGATAACCTCCTGTGAAGATAATGGTAACTAAAATTTCCTTTATTCAGTACATGCAGAAGTGTTTTTATCAATTTCTAAACACATCATTTAATTCAAAAGTTTAACAGGATTTTTAGATGTTTAGATCCCTAAGTCATGTTTGTTAATAATTTATGTTCATGGGTTTTTTTTAAGTGAATTATCATGGAACCAAATAGAACAGCAGTAATTATTTGACCTTTATTCTAGTGGCAAATAAGTTTACTGAATTGCTTTAAAAAGTCTTAGAAAAATTAGGTATTTTAAACTTACCCACAAGTGAGGAAATATTTAATTTTTATTTTGTCATCTTTGTTGTTTTCCTCACCCTCATAACATTGTTTTAGGCAAACAATGTATACCTTTGAGGGAAAAATAAGAATGATTTTGAGACAAGCAATAATTTGGAGTGTGGGTAAATTAATGTGTATTTTAAAATGTACACTTTTGGATTCAGTTGTTAATATTTTGTTATGAACATTTGAATCTATGTTCATGAGATATACTGGTATGCAGTTTCCCTTTCTTGTAGTGTACATCTGATTTTGTTTAGGATGATGATGGCTTCAAAGGTTGCATTAGCAAGTATTTCCTTTGCTTCTAATATCTGGCAGAGGTTGTGTAGAAATAATTTATTTCTTAAATGATTGGTTCAGATACCTCAAAAAATAATGCTATAGGAATAGAGGAAATTTTTAATGATGAGTGTACAGAAAAAGTAGAGAAAAATTAACTATAGCCCAAAGAGTTGAGTTATAAAAAGGTTAACAGTGCTTATAACATTATTATAATTATACTTACTATAACAAATTAATCATAATAATTATACCAAGATAAAGGATATTATTCTAGTACATCTGTTAAAATGAACTGGGGCATAAAATTTTCATGAATAACTTATTGGAAATAAAATAAGAATGTAAGTGTGAGGGAGAGAGTTACGTATTACCAGCACTTGAACTGAATAGGAGACCTAGCTTAATGATACGGGGCAGTAAAGGAATTTGCATTCAGCGATTGAACATTATTTGTCAAGTACGTCTCTAATTATCACAATAATCTCATAAAGTTGTGTAATCAATCCCCTTATTTTACAAAGGATAATGTGCCCGAAGAGAACGAGAACTAACAAGTTGAGTTTCTTTCACCCCAGAACCCTGCTACCTCTACAAGATACCATGCTCATTCCCTGGATCAGTAGACAGACCTCCCTGGAAAGGTATCAGATGATAGGATTTGGGAATCTTCTGCTAATTTATGATAAGCTTCTCCCTATGACAGCTTTAATACTAAAATTACCCTAGTATTAGAGATTAGAAGGCTGAATGAATGGGTAGATGAATGGATAGAATAATATCACAAACAGGAGGCTTTCAAGAGTATCAAAAAATCTGTATCTCTTTTCCATTCCCTGTCACTCATATGACCATTGAACCGGATCTTACGGGTCCTAAATTTGAATCCTAGGGAGAAGGCAATGCAATTTAAACAAAACGGCCATTCTCCAAGATGTTGTAAACCTGAGGAGCTATGGTTTTGTGTTTCCTCATATAAATGAGATTGGAACTTAAGTTGGGTAGAGCTATTCTTCTCACTTCATCAGAGTTAGGATCCTGGCAGTACTGGCAGGAGGGCCTCTGCACATTAATGCTTCAGGTTCTGGGAGATCTGGGTGAAGTGAATCACATTCAGTTCTGCAGTGCATTAATGCGGGACTGTTCAGATGGATGTTAATGTTAGACGTTACTACTAGCCTTGGAAGGTGACTTCATTAAGATTGCAAAATGTATATATTACTTCTAAAATATATGAAGAAAATATAACTTTATGTTTTATAACTAATTTTAGCTTCTTTAAAGAGCTCCTACCCCATTCATTGGTAGCAGGTGTCAGAAAACTTGTGAAGACACTGAAATGGGCAAAAATGATTACTGTCCCATTGAGTGTATCCTTCCAAGTTATCTCTGCCTTTCATTGACTTTGAGCCATTTTAAATCTCTGAAATCTGTAGAACACTAATAGGAATAAAATGTTTCTTGTCCATAAAAATACAAATTGTGTCTGGTGGAGACACACAAAAAATTACCCTAAGGACACTGATCACTGTTTTGTAAATCATTTCAGTCTTCCTGAAAGACATTAATATGTATGTTTTTACAATTCTCCTATGAACTGGTTGTAACATCTACTAGTTACCTCATTGATTAATGAATTAATAAAATCTTTGAAACATAAGAAAATACTCTTTCCTTCCAATAAAATTATTTAGACTTTGTGCTTTCTTTTGTGAAATGTTACTAATTAATGATTCAAGTTTTAAATAGATATAAGCACATCCAAGTTATCTATTCTCCTTGCATAAATTTTGGTAGTTTGTATCTTTCAAGAAATTGATCCACTTTATATAAGTTATCAAATATATGGGCATAGATGTGCTCATAATATTTCTTTGTTATCCTTTAATATCCACAAGTCAGTAATGATGACCTAATCTTTATTTCTGATATTCGTAATTTGTGTTTTCTATTATTTCTTAGTTAGCCAAAGTAGAAATTTATTATTTTTATTGATCTTTTTAAAAAACTGGCTTTTTCACTTTTCTCTATTTTTTTCATTTTCAATTTTATTGAGTTTTGCTCTGTTTTTATTTATTTTCCTTCTGCTTGCTTTATGTTTAAAGTGCTCTTATTGAATTTTTCTTCTTTTATTACACATACATTCAATGCTCTAAGTTTCCCCCATGTACTGTTTTCACTGTGTTTCACAAATTTTGATCAGTTTAATTTTTATTTAGATAAAATACTTTTAATTTCTCTTGAGATTTAACCCATGATTTATTTTAAAGTGTGACTTCATCTCTCTCTCCAGCTACCATCGTATCACTCTCCTTCCTCACAAGAGTCATCTCCCTGCTTCTCCCAAGGGTTCAATTGCCATTCTCTCTCAAAGTTAACCAAATGGACCAATTTTTGTTACACAATAACCTTAACTGTTCCTGTTTGCAGATGACCTGATCTTATATATAGAAAACCTTGAGGACTTCACAAAAAATTAAAATATCAGAATAAACTTATTCATTACAATGGTAGGATACAAAATGAGCAAGCAAAAATCAGCTATGTTTTTACACACTAACATGAAACCATCCAAAAAAGAAATTAGGAAAACAATCCCATTTAAAATTGCATCAAAAGAATAAAATACTCAGAAATAAACTTAACTACGGAGGTGAAAGACTTCTATATTGAAAAGTACAAAATATTAATGAAAGAAATTAAGGAAGACACAATGAAAATACATCATGTATTCATGGATTGGAAGACATAATATTATTAAAATGTTCATACTACCCAAAGCAATCTACATGTTCAATGAAATTCCTATCAAAATCTCAATGTCTTTTTTGCAGAAACAGAAAAAAAGCAATTATAAAATTCAGATGGAATCACAAAAGACCCCTAAGTAGTCAAATCAATCTGAGAGAGAAGACGAAAGCTGGAGGCATCACACTTCCTAATTTAAAAATATATTGCAAAGCCATAGTACTTAAAATAGTGTGGTACCGGCATAAAGACACACATATAGACCAAAGGAACAGAAGAGACAGCCCAGAAATAATTACTTACATATACAGTCAACTGTTCATCAAGGGTACCAAAAATACACAGTGGGCAAAGGGCAGTCTTTTCAATAAATGGTGCTGGGAAAACTGGATAGGAACATGCAAAATTATGAAATTGGACTGATGTTTTACTATACACAAAAAAACAACTCAAAATGGATTAAAGACTTAAATGCAAGACCTGAAACTGTAAGACTCCAGAAAACAAAGGGAAAAATCTCCTTGATACTGACCTTGACAATACTTTGATAGATATGACACCATAAGCACTGGCAACAAAAGCAAAAATAGACAAGTAGGACTATGTGAAACAATAAAAAAATTCTGCACAGCAAAAGAAATAATCAAGAGTGAAAGACAACCTGCAGAATGAGACAAAATACTTCAAAACCATATATTTGATAAGGGATTTATTTCCAAAATATATAGGGAAGTGCTACAACTCCATAGCAAAACAAACAACATTTAAAAATGGGCTGTGGACTTGAGTAGACATTTCTCCAGAGAAGACATACAAATGGCCAACAGGAACATGAAAACATGCTCAACGTCACTAATCATCAAGGAAATGCAAATCTAAACCACAATGATATACCACCTCACACCTTTCAGGATGGCAATTATGAAAAAAAAATGTTGGCAGGATGTGAAGAAATTGGAACATTTATACACTATTGGTGGGAATGTAAAATGGTGCATCTGCTCTAGAAAGCAGTAAGAAAGTTCCTCAAAAATAAAATAAAATAAAGGATCCACCACATGATCCAGCAATCCCACATTTGGGTATTTATCCAAAATATAATATATGAAATCAGGATCTCAAAGAGATATTAGTGCTCCTATGTTCACTGCAGCACTATTCATAATAGCCAAAAACCTGAATGTCTATCAGTAGATGAATGTAAAAAGAAAATGTGATATATATGCACATAATGAAATATTATTCAAACTTAAAAGGAACGACATTCTGCAATATGTGACAATAGGGATGAATAAAGATATTATAAAAACAAAACTCAATACAAACAATATCTCATGAAAACAGTTGCAAAAAATCCACAACAAAATATTAGCAAATCAAATTCAACAATGTATCAAAAGAATTATACACCATGATTAGCTGGGATTTTTCCCAGGTATGCAAGACTAGCTCAACATTCAAAAATTAATGTAACCAATCATATTAATAGGCTAAAGAAGAAAAAATAACACATGATCACACCAAAAGTTACAGAATAGCATTTGACAAAAATCCAACACACATTCATAATAAACATTCTCAGTAAACTAGGAGCTCAGGGAAACTTTCTCTAATGATAAAGAATATTTACAATAATCCTACAGTTCTAATATCATAGTTAATAATGATAAGCTCAAGCCTTTCCTAATCAGATCAGGAACAGGCAAGGAAAGTCTTTCTGTCACTATTGTCTTTCAACATCATCCTGGAAGCCTTAGCTAATGCAATAAGACAGAAGGGAAAATAAAAGGTATAGAGAGTAACAAGGAAAAAATAAAACTATGTTCGCAGATCACACGACTGTTTATGTATAATATCCAAAAGAATCAGTAAAGAAATTCCTGTAATTAGTAAGTTATTATAGCAAGATTGCAGCACATGAGGTTAATACACAAAATTAAATACATATGTGTGTGTATATGTACATGTGTATACTTGGAGTATGCAAATAGGTAAAATAAGGCAAATTGTTAATACCTGGAAAAATTTTTTTAATGTGGGAATAAAATACACAACAAATAATTAACTAGAACTTTAGACTGGATTCAGTTGAGGAGAGAACATCAGTAAATTACATATAGAACAAAGGAAGGCACTTGTAACACTGTACAGAAAGACAAAATTATAAAAGTAGTAAAATATCTGGATGTAATATGGAAAGGCTGAATATTCTAAGAAGTAGTCCAGAAAAAAAAAGAGAGAATATAGAGTATAAAAGAAAACCATTTTGGAAAAGATTATTTTTGAAAACTTTTTTGAATTGTGGAAACACATAGGTTTGCAGATAAAAAAACGTACTTCAAATACCAAACGAGTTTAATACATACATTCAAACCAAGACATATTATAGTATAATTGAGTAACAGGAAAGCTAAAGTGGTACTCTTAAAAGCTATCAACGGTTCAGACACAGTACAGACTACCTCCAAATGAACAATTAAACAGGGAAGAGTTTTCTCAGTGGAAATATAATTTCTCTATGATATTGAAAAGATATGTATGAATGCTGAGGAATACTAGGATTTTACATAGTCAAACTACCATATGAGTGAAGACAGATGAATAAAATTTTATATATAAAAGCTGAAATACATTACCACTCACTAATCTCTATTTAAACACATATTATGCAATATAGTTCATCATGATGTCAACTGAAGAAAAAAGAAAGGCTTGGGAATAAATAAAACAAAAGCCGTAGAAACTTATAAAATCTATTTTAAATTTATTTAACTATTTACTATATGATAATAATATTCACATATTTTGTGTTAGAGAGATATATAATACCATCTAAAGGAATAGCAATTTGAACAATGTTCAATGGGGAGTTCAAGAACATTAAAAAAAACTGGGCAAAAGAAGGGTATTAATGCTAAATAACTCTAACTTTTTGAAGTTAGAGTATATTTTCTAACAAAATCTAAGGAGGAGCACTAAAACAATGAAATGATAAACATATAATCTATATTTTATGAATCAAGAAAGGGAAACAAGAGAAATTAAAATTATATCTAATGAAAGGCAGAGAGGGAATACGTCAAGAATCAATGTTGAGGGAAGGTACACAGCAAAAGAAACCATAAACAAAATGAAAAGACAACCCTCAGAATGGGAGAAAATATTTGCAAACGAAGCAAGTGACAAGGTATTAATCTCAAAAATTTACAAACAGGTCATGCGGCTCAATATCAAATAAACAAACAACCCAATCAAAAAATGGGTGGAAGACTTAAACAGACATTCCTCCAAAGAAGACATACAGATAGCCAACAAACACGAAAAGATGCTCAACATCGCTAATTATTAAAAAAATGCAAATCAAAACTACAATGAGGTATCACCTCACACCAGTCAGAATGGGCATCAACAGAAAATCTACAAAAAACAAATGCTGGAGAGAGTGTGGAGAAAAGGGAACCCTCTTGCACTGTTGGTGGGAATGTAAATTGATACAACCACTATGGAGAACAGTATGGAGGTTCCTTAAAAAACTAAAAATAGTATTACCATATGACCCAGCAATCCTACTACTGGGCATATACCTAGAGAAAACCATAATTCAAAAAGATGCATGCGCCCCAATGTTCATTGCACCACTATTTACAATAGCCAGGACACGGAAGCAACCTAAATGTCCATCAACAGAGGAACAGATAAAGATGATGTGGTACGTATATACAATGGAATGTTACTCAGCCGTAAAAAGAAACGAAATTGTGTCATTTGCAGAGATGTGGATGGACCTAGAGACTGTCATACAGAGTGAAGTAAGTCGGAAAAAATATTGTATATTAACACACATATGTGGAAACTAGAAGAATGGTATAGATGATCTTATTTGCAAAGCAGAAATAGAGACACAGATGTAGAGAACAAATGTATGGATACCACAGTGGAAGAGGGGGTTGAGATGAATTGGATGATTAGAATTGACATATATACATTACTATGTATAAAGTAGATAACTAATGAGAACCTAATGTATACAGTAGGTTCAGAGGGAACTCGGTGCTACGTGGTGACCTAAACGGGAAGGAAAACCAAATAGAGAGGATATATGTATACATATGGCTGATTCACTTTGCTGTACAGCAGAAACTGACACAGCAGTGTAAAGCAACTATACTCCAATTAAAAAAAAAGACAAAGGTAAAGAAACATTCAAAAATTTAAAAAGTAAACATGGATCAAAAATTTTAAAGTTAACAAAGTTATATGGTGTTTGTAATGATACACCAAAACCAAAATCATGTGGAAACATATATATTCTAAATTACATATTATTACTGAGTAAAATTAATGAACTAAAAAATTGAAGGACAGGGGAAACTGAATAAAATTTCAAATTTAGCCAGAGCAAACCATATATATAACACAACCCCAATCAAAATCATAGCTCTGTCTCTGTGTGTGTTCATAGATTTGTGAAGGATTGGGGAGGTGCTAAAAGCTGATTCTTAAATTCATTTGTAAACTCTAAGGGTAAAAGTGCCACAGGGATTTGAAGTATCGCAATACTATACAACTTACACCACCAGATACCAAGACCTATTATAAAATATATTAATCAGGAAGTGTAGTGTTTGCATTGCACTGGGATATACAAACTCATCAGTAGAATGTCATAGAGATTTCCAAAATTCTACCCTACATAAATGTTCACCTAATTATGACAACACTAAAGTAGAGAAATGAGTTATGTTTCAATAAATTGCTTGTGTCAAATGGATATTCAAATGGAAAAAAAGAAAACTGTCTTGATCCGTACTCCCATTTTAAGTGAAAATAAATTCAAGAGGAAGGGAAAATGCAAATATGAAAGTTAAAACAGCAGAGCAGGTTAGAGGAAAACATAGCAATACATATCGATACCTTGGATTTGGCAAATATTTCCTTACTATCACACAAAAGATATTATCATTAACTTAAAATTACCTCTGTAACTATATTAACACTAAAAATGTCTATTTATCAAGAGAAACAGCATTGAGTAAAGTCAACCCATAGGGTGATTGAAGATATTTGCAAATGCAACAAACGTCACTATTGACAATATAAGTAAGAAACTCAAAATTGGCAAGTAATTGAACAGATGTTTTGCAAAAGAGGATATCTAGTCACTGAATATATGAAAATACACTCAACTTCATTCTTCATCAAGAAAATGCAAATATTCATGATGACACTGTTAATGTCGACCAGTGAGGATAAAGTGAAAGAGATAATACCAAGTTTGGTGAGAATATGGACAAACAAGAGTCCTCTGCTGAACTAATGCATAGCTCGTGACTCAGCTTTCATTCATGCATATATAAACAAAAATGTGTACATTTGTTTACCAGTGCACATGCACAAGAATGCTCATAGAAGCATGATTCATAATTACTAAAATCTGGAAACTACTGAAATGCATCATCAAGGGAATAAATTGTGGCATTTCACATAATGGAATAATCTACAGCAATGACAATCTAAATTTACATGACAATATGCATTCTCTTGGTGTGGGCTGACCACAGACTGTTTGTGGCTTAAACAACAAAAACTGATTTTCTCATACGTCTGGAAGTTGAAAAGTCCAGGATCAAGGTTTTCTCAGGATTCAGTTTCTGGTGAGAGTGCTCTTCTTGCTCTGTTGTGTCCTCTCATGGCAGAGAGAGCAAAAGCTCTCTGGTTTCTCATTTTAGAGGAACACTAATTCGATTGAAAAAGAGCCCGACCCTTTTCACCTCATTTCATCTTAATTACCTCCTAACGCCCTATTTTCAAATGTAGTCATTTTATGGGTTAAGGTTTCCACATATGAATTTTTGGGAGGACACATTCAGTCTATAACATGGACACATCTCACAAACATACTACTAAGTAACAGAAACCAAACACAAATAACATTTGCTATATGCTTCTATTAACATAAAATGAAAAATATGGAAAGAGAAATCTATGCTGTTAGCAGTTAAGATAGCGGTTGCCCTTGGGGAAGAGGCTGGTGTTAACTGGAAGGGAGCATGAGCTATGTTTCTACAGCTGGTAACATCAGGTGTCTTAAACTGGGTCCTGACTGCTCAGGTGTGTTTGATTAGTGAAAATTCATCAAAGTATACAGCTGTATGTTCATTTTCTGTTAGGTATTTACTTCAATAAAATGTTCATAAAACATTTCAGCTTTTGGTGACATACATACATGCACTTTATCTCATTCTTAAACAAGGTACATAGAAGGCTGCTATTAAATAAATACAACAGTGCTTGTAAAATATATAAGAATGTTTAAGTTTGAGACCAAATAGAATTTTAATATCAGAATATAAGTTAAAAGTTATAAGTACACATAAACTTGAAGTTAGCCATGAAAACAACAGTAATAAGGCAAACTATATAAAAAAAAACTAGTCCTTGAATTTTGTCAACGATAGAGTCCTCAGATATAAAAATCAAGAAGTGGCAAAATTACAAGGAGAAGCGAGAAATTCAAGGCTATAGTGGGAGATGTTAACATGTCCCTACCAGGACAGAGACTCTGCTGGCCAAAAAAAAAGAAAAAAAAATCAATGTATTAGAAATTTGAGCAAGAAAATTAGCTTTTTCAAATTAAAAAAATGGCTACAAAGAACTCTGCAAGGAAGTGGAGAACATCATTTGCAAATAAAAATTCAGTTGCCACTTGTTACCCGGAGGACACTGGTTCCAAGACACTTGGGGACACCAAGATCCGTAGATTCTCAAATTCCTTACATAAAATGGCATAGTGTCAGCACTATATATCCATGTGTTCTGCACCCACAGAGTCAACCAACAGTGGATTGAATTCATCAGAAAAAGTAAGGTTTATATTACAACATGGTGGCCACTGACTTACCAAGTAAAGATTATATATTACTGAACTAATTACACTTTCTTCCTAAAGTGTGTTAAATTTTGTCATTACAGTTTCAAGTGACTTTTCCATTAAATCCAAAGGAATTTGACAAAATTGGCAGCCTGGATTAGAAATCTATATCTAATCTATCAGAGCTAAATTATTTTAGATGTCAAGTGTAAATCTTTATTGGGCTGAAAAACTTATTCCTCTGTGTGACCATTAATTTTCTCTACAACTTCATCTATTTTAGGGTGTGTTCCACTCCATCAGATTACAAATTTCCCAACCTGATTATTAATCACGTTTAGGCTTTGCTCACCTAGAAATTTAATCCAGCTTTACATTCTTTATGTAGAGAAGCTATTATAATCTCCTTTCTATCTCTGAAGGAAAAATACTTTTTTTCTCCTCACATCAGAGAGCACATTGGCCATAAAAAAGCTCATTCCTGTATCATGTATTCTTTAAAAAATACATCACCTGTTAAATAATTGTACAATTTTTTCTAGTCATATCGATGAACAATGGGTCTAATAGATAATAAAATAGGTTACTCCCCATATAAGATACTTTCTTGACTTTATACAAGTATAATGATTGGACAATTAGAGAGAACTATTAACTTCTATAATCTCATTGTGGAACCAAAGAAATTATCTTAACAGCCAAACACGTTACATAATAATAAGTGAACAGTCCAATTATTTGGCTAAATTTATTAAATTACAAATTGTACCTTTAATTCCTGGCCCGCTGAAGACTGAAAAATAATTATAAAACACTCTTCATAATACTATTAATAAGATAATGCTTGCTTGAAATACTAAATGTTGATCTAATGCTAAAGAGCCAAAATGTTGAAAGATAACACCAAATAGTTTTTAAGTGTGGGAAAGTATTACATTCATTAAGGGAACAAGGGGAAAAAAATATATGTTTTAGAAAAGTTTCTTTGGAAAAACTCTAAAAAATAAAATGCTAAATAGAACTACTGTATGGGAGACTAAGACCAGATAATTGTCTTGAGAGGGAGAAAATTTCTCCTACAAACATATTTATAAATATTTGGTTATGAAGAGTGAGAACTTTTGTTTTATCCTGTTTTAAAAATCAGTTAAAATAATTTTCAGATCATTTCAAAGGTCACAAATTGTAACATATGTAAAAGTTAACAGTGTTTAAAATTTTAACATTTGATAGAAAAGATTCATCAATAAATTTATGAATCTTTAGTCAAAAATATATTGTATAAAATGTATAAATTTGATATTTGTGTTGATTGGATAAAGGTATTTGAAATGAGAAAATTATTAATGCAGTGCAATATTAAAAAGGTAGACTCGGGGCTTCCCTGGTGGCGCAGTGGTTTAGAGTCCGCCTGCCGATGCAGGGGACACGGGTTCGTGCCCCAGCCCGGGAAGATCCCACATGCCGCGGAGTGGCTGCGCCCGTGAGCCATGGCCGCTGAGCCTGCGTGTCCGGAGCCTGTTGTTCCGCAACGGGAGAGGCCAAAACAGTGAGAGGCCCGCGTACCGCAAAAACAAACAAAACAAAACAAAAACAAAACAAACAAAAAAGGTAGACCCTATGCAATATGCTTCTTACTTGGTAAATTTCATTTATCATAGCCATAAATACTTCACAAATACACTTACATATATAACTTTCCCCCAAAAAATTAAAAAAAATTTTAAACTCACAATTATTTTTGTTTCAAGAATGAGTTTAGCATTGTATCTCAAGAAATGTAATTATTATTTCTACTAAATAAACACACACATAGACACACATATGTCATATGTGCCAAGTAGTATGCCACATGGCTCAGCTATGCATATCATGGTTTCATTCATAATTTTTACATGATAGTGTTATACATATCCTATGTGTATATATATTATTGAGGTGTAATGGACAAAGAGTTATATTTTTATCTCAAGCAGTGGTAAGTGCCTACGTAATACCTGAATCTAAAATACAAAGCACTAAAATTATAAACATGTTATCTAGAGATAGAGAGATAAATGCCACAAGAAGTGGCTAAAACTCTACCTCTGGGAAATAGTCATGTAGGGAGGAAAGCAAGAGCAATGGAAAGACTTACATAAGAATTTGTGTAATTTTGGTACAAATATAAGTTAAATTGAAGAAACATAAGGGTACATAAATCTACATCAATTTTGAAATGTATCTTCTTTACTTTGTGTTAGCAAAAACTTCGTAATAGCTAACATGGGGAAACAGCTCTTCTATTACTTTAGTTTCCTTCCATAGATACCATAAGTTGTTTGATTTCTTTTGCAAGTTTTGATTTTTCCCTGTTGCCTTTTTTTTTTTTTTTTAACGTCAGCAGTTTGTTAACTATATACTGATCAGATTGTGGAGACTTGCTCTTGTTAGCTAAAAAAGAAATGTGACAAATTTGATGAACTGAATTTTAATAGAAGCCAGTCAATAGAGCAGACCAAGCCATTACATAATACACATAATCTGTCCCACAAATGAAATCTACTCTTCCCAAGTAAGCAAGATCTGTGCAATGAACCTGCAGACACTGCAGAAAAAGGGTCTGATATTCTTTACCAGCCTTGTTTTGCTTCTGACAAATTAGTTCTGCCTTTCTTTTGCTTCAGCAGCTGAGGGACATTCCTTCTGAGTACATTTTTTCCCCAGATTTGTTTAGTATATCTATTCAGACTATATTCAGCTTGGGCTAATTTGAAAGTCTCCCTTTTTCTATGAGATGGTTTTGTATCTTTCTTAGAGATTCAACTGACTCAGCAAAGATTTCAACCATTTTTAAAACTGGGATGTTACTAACTGAACTTTATGGGACCATCAATATGTTACAACCCTTTCTTTTTCTCAGCTGGCTATCAATGTTGATTCACCTTTCACCATTTTAACACAAATTTCACATCATATTTCAATATAAAGATATAATATTTTAAATAAATAACTTCTCATGCCAGGCTTTATTTCAGTGGCTTTTCTCTGTGTGAATTTAATCTTCCCTGTGCATTTTCTTTCTTTTGTGGGAATATTTCTGAGTGACATTTTAAGTGATCTCAAGCAAAACTCAAAACTGTCAGTTCAGTCCTCTCAGTCTCAGAGAAAACTTAAGTTCATTAATTTTGGAAGTACACATTTTTTTATTCAGATTAAAAACAGAATGAAATCTTGCCATTTGTGACAATACAAATAGAACTTGAGGGCATTATGCTAAGTGACACAAGTCAAACCACACTGTACAATCTCTCTTATATGGAGAATCTTAAAAATAAAACAAAGCAAAAAACTAAGCTCAGCGATACAGAGACGAGATTGGTGGTTGCCAGATATGGGGCATGGGGAGTTGGGTGGGAGAAATGAGAGAACTACTTAAAAAAATTTTTTTTTAGTTTAAATAAATTGAATAATTTAAAAAAGTGTACCTGAGATGTCTAAATTCTTGGTTCAAGTCCATCCAACTGAGAAAGTTTATCAGGAGCTGATTTGGCTGCACTGGACCCCAAATCCCTCCCTTTGTCTTGTGGTCCAATTATAGTTTTATACTGAACAGTATCCAAAAAAAAGTACAGATACATCACAGTTTTGATGTGGCCCCTGCTCGTTTAATTAAATTAAATCTAACAAACATATTCATTTTCTACCTCCTCACAGTTTTGTTCTTTCCTGTAACATAAACACTTTGAAAACATCTTGTGTATCACAAGAAAAAGCATGGAGAATTTTTTTAAATGTCCTCATTTATTTTAGGTTGATAAAGTCTATTTGCTTCATCATTTTTTAAATCACAAAATTCCTCAGGAATAAAGAAACTTGAGAATAGTCATTTCTATGTCAATGGTATACTATCATGAATATCTGGAATGAGAAATAATTCACATGATGTTTTGTAGAACTGTACTTTAAGACTGAAAGCATTTCTGTCCTCAAACTGCTCACTGAGATAATCTGAAATGTGACAAAGGAAATCTCACTTCAGGAATGTAAAAGAATCCAAAATATTTGGAAATTTATCTTAAGACATATTGGACTTTTTAAAAGTGCATCCCACTTAAAGGCAATCACGTTGATGTTGAGACATAGTGTGTACTAAGGTAAATAATACTGACAAACAGGTGTGTATAATTAAAGCTCCACTAGAAACACCAAGAAACCTGTGAGCATTGAGGAAGAAAGAAAACTCAACAACTCAAGTGCAATTTTAATTAAATCATTAAAATTGTTCTATTTATGCCATAGCTAATAGCAGCTTTACACTGAAAAAAAAACATATGAAATTCTGCAGTCCATATCACCAATATTATATATAGATTTAGTCTAATTACAACATCTGCAATGAATATGCATTTAAGTGTTTCCTTTTAAGATAAAAACAAATTCGATATAATGTTTTCTTACTGTCTTTCAAAAAGCCATTCCAACTATAAGTATCAGGTATTCTGAGAAATCACCTCTGAACTCCTCAAAATTTTTGTAATGTAGTGCATATAATCAAATGGGAAACAATTATCAACTCTATTAATCCATGTAAAAACCAGGTAACCTCATATGAAAGAGGCTCTGCTAAAATCTCAGTTGGATGAGGCAAATTATACCTTTTACTTTGCCTAAATCCTCACCATAAATCTTGCCTTTGAATTATCAAGACCCCTTATAAAATAGTAGATCAAATTTACCACCCAGAGCCTCAGGAATGCTGTGACTAATATAGATAGAGGGAGATTGTGTCCAGTCCAGGAGAGAACAAAACAGAGAGAATGTTATATTTGAGTGAAGGAGGTGACAAAAAAAAAGGGTGTTTCAGACCCTTCTTTGAAACAAATTAGTAAAAGTTAACCACATTTTACTAAAGATCACATTCCAATCAATCAGGTTACACACAGTTCCCTCGGGGAGGACGAGTTAACAAGATAAAGACTCAACAAAAATTTCCTTGCATGTTATATAAGGTTAGAATATGGGCAGAAATCAATAGTTCTTCCAACCCTGAACACACTTTTCTACTATTTCTGTCATATTAGACTATTTGTATAAAAATATTAGTTGATATTAGGAAAGCAAAGTATTTAATCAAAGTTTCTGTCTCAATTCTCCTCTGCTCCTACTTCTGCAATCTCCACTGGACTTTAAGAACCAGTTACTTTTAATACATTTTTTTTTTCTGGCAGGAAGTCAGATTACATGTTTTAGTAATGGGTGAGAAAAATAAGGCACTGGAACAACAGCACAGGGGTCACAGGGAGAGTAAGAGACTGAGAGCTAGCATTTGACCTAAATCTTACAAATAAATATGAAAGAATCTGTCTACAGTAACAAAACATCAAAGGTTTATAAGAGCAGTCTTATATACAGAACAAAGAATTGTACAGAAGAAACTAACACAAGATTGTAAAGCAATTTTACTCCAATAAAAAAAAAAAGAAAAAATATTGCTTCCCTTGCAAAGATTACCGACCAGACTGGGAGACAAGACTCAGAGAAGGCCGCAGGGAGGGGAGTGGAGAGCTCATTGTATGCGTAAAAGGAGGGTGAGATGGGGAGAGGGGTCTTTTCCCAGCATAAGTTTATAGGCAGGGGCTGGGGTCAGCCATGAATGGGTTGAGAGTGTTTGCCTGCCCTGTCCCCCTGGTGCCTCGCTCTTGGCTTCAGCCTGGAGAGGGTTTCACGGTGGGGACCAGGGGTCAGCTGGGCCAACTGGCCAGAGAGATGTGAAACTTAGATTTCTGAAAAAAATGCTTTTTTACTCTTTAAGATTTTGACCATGCTTGCATTTCTACCAAATTTGATTTTCTTGTGTGTGTGTGTACATGTGTAAGAGACTCTTATTCTAGCATTTGAGTATTTCCAAACTGTGAACTTTTAATACTAATGTATTACATCTGAAACATAAAAGGAAATAAAATGTTTTTACCACTATCTTCCATTTCTTTAAAATAATTTCCCATCTTTCAAATTATATGTAGCTGTCAAATGTATTACAAATGCTGAATAAGGAAAAAAAGTTCTGAGTTTTGTCCTCTTCGGCCTTCATAGCTACTTACATACACATTTTTATAAATTTTAATAATTTAACGTTTATAAACCCAAACCCAGACTGTTGGAGGCTTAGAAGTTGACAAGCTGTCCTAACAAGAGGCTAAGCAAACTGAAAATCAACCACTCTTACATTCTTAAGAGAAGTGAGGACACAGAGCAAACCACTGCCTAAAATTTGGAAACACAGGCAATTACAGAAAATCACAACACAGAAGAAACATGCTGATAACCAATGACTGGTAGGGAAATGAGAACTGTAATTGACAAATTCCTGGAGGCTCAGCGTGGACTACATTGAGTGTTAAAAAATTCAGAGGGACCCAGTGATCGGGAGCTCTCCACACTTTTGAAGCTTTAACTAGGTTCTCTCAGTGAGTATCTGAGAAAAATCCCTTTGTGTTTGCAGCACAGGGAGAGGAAAGGGAACTATTTTGAAATACACCAGGGCATTCTGTTCCTCTTAATAAGGTCGGCCTTCAGGAGAAACTAATCAACCAGATCTTAATCAGGGGGGTATTATCAGAGCCTAATTGACCCGGGGCGAGAGAAATATCCAGCTCTAGGAGGCTACCCAATTTCAGCACACTCTATCCATCCTGTCCCACTAAGGAGGGAAAAAAATCTGACTAGCACATGTGTAGCTTACAGTACAGAGGCAGAGACTCACTAAAAGACTGAGACCCAATCATAGGATTAGAGAACACTTCCACTCCCCCAATACCTCATCACCATATTACTAAAGGTCTAACTGGGGCAGGTCCTTTCACCTGGTACCTCATGTCCAGCTATTAACAAACAATTATACAGAATATCAAAAAACAAACAAAAAACCCCACAGAAACAATACAATTTGAGGAGACAGGGCAAGCAACAGAACTAGACATAGCAGAGATGTTAGGATTGTAAGACCAGGAATTTAAAACAACCATGATTAATAGGCTAAAGGCTCTAATGGATAAAGTAAGCAGAGAGATGTAAATCCTAAGAAAAAATAAAAGGAAATGTAGAGATCAAAAATACTGTAATGATGTAACAAATGAAGAACGCCTTGGCCTGGGCTTAGTAGAGAGGATGCGACTAAGGAAAGAATCCCTGGCCTTGAGCATTTCACCATAGAAACCTCCAAAACTGAAAACAAAACAGAAAAAAAAAAAAGGTCAAAAAAATAACAGAATATCCACTACAAGTAAGACAACTACAAGAGGTATATGTCAGATGCAAAACCAAAGACCCAGGAAGCTTAGAGAATGCCAAACAGGATAAATGTCGAAAATACTCTACCTAGGCATTATCAGTTTCAAAATACTGGAAAACAAATAAAGAAAAAATCCTGAAAGAAGATGGAAGTGAAAACAAAACAAAACCTTATCTATAGAGGAACAAAGAATTACATCCCACATTTCTAGACAAAAAAATGCAAGCAAGTAGAGAATGGAGCGAAATATTTAAATAGTTCAGAGGAAAAAACCAAAAACAACCAAAATCCCCACAAAATTATGTACCCTGAGAAATTATCCTTCAAAAATAAAGAAATAAACACTTGTCAGACAAACAAAAATTGAGAAAATTTCTGGCAAATAGACCTGCCTTGCAAGAAATGTTAAAAAAAAAAACTTTTTTTACAACAAAGGAAAATGACATAGGTGAGACATAGATATATACAAATAAAGGAATAGCAATGGAGAATAAGTAAATGTAAAATACAAACTTTTTTTATTCTTACTTTTTCTAACAGAAAACAGTTTGTTCGTGCTTCCTTGGTGGCGCAGTGCTTGAGAGTCCGCCTGCCGATGCAGAGGACGTGGGTTCGTGTCCCGGTACGGGAGGATCCCACATGCCGCAGAACGGCTGGGCCCGTGAGCCATGGCCGCTGAGCCTGTGCGTCTGGAGCCTGTGCTCCACAACGGGAGAGGCCACAACAGTGAGAGGCCCACATACCGCAAAAAAAAAGTTTGTTCAAAATACTAGTGACAATGTATTAAATTATGCATGAATATATATTTATATATTATTACACAAGTATATATAATTGAAATGAATGACATCAATGATATGGGAAGAAGGAATTAGGATTATTTTGTTATAAAAATGTGCTTGTACTACTGGTGAAATAGTATAGTGTTATTTGAAGGTAGACTTGGATTAGATGTTAATGTATATTGTATATGCTAGGGCAACCACTTAAAAAAAGGAGAAAAAAAGTATAACATATATGCTAAGAAAGGAGTGAATATGGAATCATATTAAATGCTCAGTTAAAACCACAAAAGGCAGAAAAAATTGGAAGACAAATATAGGAAAGAAGAACAAGGGCAACAAATAGCAAACTAACAATTATCATAGATATGCATCCAACTACCTTAATAATTTCTTTGAACATCAGTGATCTAAATGCACAAAATAGAGATTGTTAAGAGTGGATCAAAAAAGAAACCTAAATATATGTCATTTACAAGAAAACCACTATTAACAATACATACATGTATAGATTAAAAGTAAATGGATGGATAAAGATGTGTACCTTGTTAACACTAATGGAAAGAAAGTGGGAGTAGCTATATCAGTTTCAAATAGAACAAACTTCAAAGAAAGGAAAGTCAACAGGGAAAAAGAGGGGCATTTTATAATGAGAAAGGGATCAAATAACCAAAAACATGTTACAGCCTTTGAAGTTTATGTGCCTAAAAGTAAGTGTCAAAATATGTGAAGCCAAAACTGGACACATAGAACTGCAGGAAGGAACAGATGAATCCACTATTACAGTAGAGACTTTAACTCCCCTCTTGGAAATGGACAGATTCAGTGGGCAAAATATCAGTAAGGACATAGCTGAACTCGACACCACCATTAATCAACTGGATATAATAAACATTTATAGACTACTTCATCGAACAATAGCAGAATACATATTATTCTCAAGTTCATACAGAACATTTACTAAGATAGATGCCATTCTGGACATACACAGAAAATCTCAAACTACTTCAAGACTAAACAACACACTCTTAAATAACACATAGGTCAAAGAAGAAATATCGAGAGATTAAATAGATTTTAGCTAAATAAAAATAAAAACACAACTTATCAAAATTTGTGGAATGCAGTGAAAGCAGCTCATAGAGGGAAATTTATAACACTGAGTGCATATTATTAGATAAGAAGTATCTTCCACCTTACAACTAAAAGAGAAGTGCAGATTAAATCCAAAGTAAGCACAAGAAAAAAATAATAAAAATTAGAAATGAATGTCTTCCAATCTTTTTCTGCCTTTTGTGGTTTTTACTGAAAACTATCTGGCAGCATTAGACAAAAATCAAAAGCTGGTTCACTGGAAAAGTCAGTATAGTATATAAGCATTTACACAGACTAATGAAGAAAAAAGAAGATACAAATTACTAATGTCATAAATAAAGAACAGGACAACACTACAGATGCTATGGTAAATAAAAATACATTAAAGGAAAACTATGAACAACTCTATGCTGAAAATTTTGATAACTTAGAATGAACCATAATTTGCCAAAACTTACACATGAAGAAATAAACAACGTTAATAGGTATATATCTATTAAAGATATTGAATCAATAACAGCCTTCTAAAACAGAAAGTACCAGGTCCAGATGGGTTCACTGGTTAATTAAAAAAAATATAAGGAAGAAATTATATCATCTCTACAATCACTTTCTGAAGACAGAAGCAGAGAGAATACTTCTTATCCCATTTAATGAAGGCACCATTACTCTAATACTAAAAGCAGACAAGACATTACAAGAAAACTAAGACTAATACTGCACATGAACATAGATGCAAAAACCCTCAAAAAATCTTAGCAAATAAAATCCAACCATGCATAAAAAGAATTATACATTATGACTAAGTGGGATTTATTCCAGATATGCAAGGCTGGTTCAGTATTTGAAAATCAATTAATACAATTCATAACATCAAAAAGCTAAAGGAGAAAAAGTATATGACCATATCAATAAACGCAGAAAAAGCATGTGACAAAACCCAGTACCCATTCATAATATAAATTCTCAATAAACTAAAAACAGAGGGGAACTGTCTCAGCTTGATAATTTATCCACAAAAACCCTACAGCTAAGATCATACTTAACGGTGAGAAATTCAAAGTTTTCCCACTAAGATCAGGTACAGCATAGATGTCTCCTCTCACCACTCCTTTTCAACATTGTACTGGAAGAGCTTGCTAATATAATTAGGCAAGAAAAAGAAGCAAAAGGTATAAAGATTTAGAAGGAATACATAAAACTGTCTTTATGTGCAGATGACATGATTGTCTATGTAGAAAAATCCAAGAGTGCTTAGTGAGGAGGGAGGGATGAATATGTGGAACACAGATGATTTTTAGAACAGTGAAAATACTCTGCGTGATACTATAATGATGGATACATGACATTAAACTTTTGTCCAAACTTATATAATGTATACATCTGGAGTGAACCCTAAGGTAAACTGTGGGCTTGGGGTGATTATAGTGTATCAATGTAGGTTCATCAATTTTATCAAATGTACCACTCTAGTAGGGGATGTTAACAATGGGGAAGCTATGCATGCATGATGACAGGGGATATATGACAAATCTCTGTACCTCCCTCTTAGTTTTGTTGTAAACCTAAAATTGCTGTAAATATATATATATAAAACAAAAAATAAAAACAATAAGTCACATGAATGAATATGAAGAAAGCAGACACAGGCCAAAATAACTATGCTTATTATTTTCACGAATAAAAAACAGAGTACCAAGAATTTTGGCAGAAAAAAATTTTAATTATTTAAAAAATAAGTTGGGGATATTATAGAGATTAAAAAGTACTGAAATTGCAAACCTAGTGGGTAGATTAATGCCAGATTAGATACCACTAAATTAAAAAAAATGTAAAACTGATTATGGTTTTAAAGAAAATATCCACAATACACATGCATAAACAAAAGAAGGAAAATACAGGAAAGAATACAGAAGACCTATTTAATAGCATGAAAAGCTCTAACTGACATGTTCTTTGTGTTCCTGATGGAGATGAGAATTAGGCAAAAGCAAAATTCAAATGGGATAATGGCTGAAAGGTTTTCAAAAATATTAATAAAATACAATTCCTGTCACAGAGGAAGTCTGACAATATGACAATTGCTAAAAATCAAAGACCACAACCTGAAAGGAAGGGGTTCAGTGATAGGCTCAGGGAGGAACTTGAAAAGAATATCAATAAAGTGATAGTTGGCTTCTCAAAAGAAAGAATGGACACCAGAACACTATAGAATTATATTACCTTTGCTTCAAGAGTTTAACGATAAAATGAAGCCTAGATAAAGACATTTTCAAGCAAGCTAAATAAAGAAAACTCACCAGCAACAGACCTGCTCTAAAGATAATGGAAAATACTATCCTTCACTCAGAAAGAAATGTAACCTGGAACTAAGATTGAAGATAAAGAATATATATGATTAATAGAAAGTTTTCACATAGTTGTACATTTAATAAAAATACTGACTGTATAAAACAGTAATAAAAATACTTGTGTAGACAGATACATCAGAAATACATCTACACGTGGAAAAGAACACCTACTGAACGCTGGCAGAAGACCTCAGACCTCCCAAAAGGCAAGAAACTCCCCACGTACCTGGGTAGGGCAAAAGAAAAAAGAATAAACAGAGACAAAAGGATAGGGACGGGACCTGCACCAGTGGAAGGGAGCTGTGAAGGAGGAAAAGTTTCCACACAGCCCCTTCGCGGCGGAGACCATAGGTGGCAGAGGGGGGAAGCTTCAGGGCCGCGGAGGAGAGCGCAGCAACAGGGGTGCGGAGGTCAAAGCGGAGAGATTCCCGCACAGAGGATAGGTGGCGACCAGCACTCACCAGCCCGAGATGTTTGTCTGCTCACCCGCTGGGGCGGGCGGGGCTGGGAGCTGAGGCTTGGGCTTTGGTTGAATAAGTAGGGAGAGGACTGGCCACGTGAACAAAGCCTGAAGGGCTTAGTGCACCACAGCTAGCCGGGAGGGAGTCTGGGAAAAGGTCTGGAACTGCCAAAGAGACAAGAGACTTTTTCTTCCCTCTTTGTTTCCTGGTGCTCAAGGAAAGGGGATTAAGAGCACTGCTTAAAGGAGTTCCAGAGACAGGCACAAGCCACGGCTAAAAGCGCGGACCCCAGAGACGGGCATGAAACGCTAAGGCTGCTGCTGCCGCCACCAAGAAGCCTGTGTGCAAGCACAGGTCACTCTCCACACCTCCCCCGCCGGGAGCCTGTGCAGCCTGCCACTGCCAGGGCCCCGGGATCCAGGAACAACTTCCCCGGGAGAACACAGGACGCGCTTCAGGCTGGTGCAACTTCCGCTGGCCTCTGCAGCCACAGGCTAGCCTCACATCCTCACCCCTCCCTCCACCCGGCCTGAGTGAGCCAGAGCCCCCGAGTCAGCTGCTCCTTTAACCCCCATCCTGTCTGAGCGGACAACAGACGCCCTCAGGCGACCTACACGCAGAGGTGGAGCCAAATCCAAAGCTGAGCCCTGGGAGCTATCAGAATAAAGAAGAGAAAGGGATATCTCTCCCAGCAGCCTCAGGAGCAGCGGATTAAATCTCCACAATCAACCTGATGTACCGTGCATCTGTGGAATACATGAAAAGACAATGAATCCCAAATTGAGGAGGTGGACTTTGAGAGCAAGATTTATTATTTTTTCCTATTTTTGTGAGTGTGTATGTGTATCCTTCTGTGTGAGATTTTGTCTGTATAGCTTTGCTTTCACCATTTGTCCTAGGGTTCTATCCGTCCGTTTATTTTTAATTTTTAAAATAAATTTTTCTTATTACTTTTTATTTTAATAACTTTATTTTATCTTACTTTATTTTATTTTATCCTCCTTCCTTCTTTCTTTCTTTCTTTCTACATTTTTTCCGTTTTATTCTCAGCCGTGTGGATGAAAGGCTCTTGGTGCTCCAGGTAGGAGTCAGTGCTGTGCCTCTGAAGTGGGAGAGCCAACTTCAGGACACTGGTCCACAAGAGGCCTCTCAGCTCCACGCAGTATCAAACAGCGAAAATCTCCCACAGATCTCCATCTTACCACTAACACCCAGCTTCACTCAATGACCAGCAAGCTACAGTGCTGGACACCCTATGCCAAACAACTAGCAAGACAGGAACACAACCACACCCATTAATAGAGAAGCTGCCTAAAATCATAATAAGTCCACAGACACCCCAAAACACACCACCAGACGTGGAGCTGCCCACAAGAAAGACAAGATCCAGCCTCAGCCACCAGAATATAGGCCCTAGTCCCCTCCACCAGGAAGCCTACACAACCCACTGAACCAACCTTAGCCACTGGGGACAGACACCAAAAACAACGGGAACTACGAACCTGCAGCCTGCAAAAAGGAGACCCCAAACACAGTAAGATAAGCAAAATGAGAAGACAGAAAAACACACAGCAGATGAAGGAGCAAGATAAAAATCCACCAGACATAACAAATGAAGAGGAAATTGGCAGTCTACCTGTAAAAGAATTCAGAATAATGATAGTAAAGATGATCTAAAATCTTGGAAACAGAATAGACAAAATGCAAGAAACAGTTAACAAGGAACTAGAAGAACTAAAGATGCAACAAGCAACGATGAACAACACAATAAATGAAATTAATAATACTCTAAAAGGGTTCAACAGCAGAATAAGTGAGGCAGAAGAACGGATAAATGACCTGGAAGATAAAATAGTGGAAATAACTACTGCAGAGCAGAATAAAGAAAAAAGAATGAAAAGAACTGAGGACAGTCTCAGAGACCTCTGGGACAACATTAAACGCACCAACATTCGAATTTTAGGGGTCCCAGAAGAAGAAGAGAAAAAGAAAGGGACTGAGAAAATATTTGAAGAGATTATAGTTGAAAACTTCCCTAATATGGGAAAGGAAGTAGTTAATCAAGTCCAGGAAGCACAGAGAGTCCCACACAGGATAAATCCAAGGAGAAACATGCCAAGACACATATTAATCAAACTCACAAAAATTAAATACAAAGAAAACATATTAAAAGCAGCAAGGGAAAAACAACAAATAACACACAAGGGAATCCCCATAAGGTTAACAGCTGATCTTTCAGCAGAAACTCTGCAAGCCAGAAGGGACTGGCAGGACATATTTAAAGTGATGAAGGAGAAAAACCTACAACCAAGATTACTCTACCCAGCAAGGATCTCATGCAGGTTTGATAGAGAAATTGAAAACTTTATAGACAAGCAAAAGCCGAGAGAGTTCAGCACCACCAAACCAGCTTTACAACAAATGCTAAAGGAACTTCTCTAGACAAGAAACACAAGAGAAGGAAAAGACCTACAATAACAAACCCAAAACAATTAAGAAAATGGGAATAGGAACATATATATCGATTATTACCTTAAATGTAAATGGATTAAATACTCCCATCAAAAGACACGGACTGGCTGAATGGATACAAAAACAAGACCCATATAAATGCTGTCTACAAGACACCCACTTCAGACCTAGGGACACATACAGACTGAAAGTGAGGGCATAGAAAAAGATATTCCATGCAAATGGAAACCAAAAGAAAGCTGGAGTAGCAATTCTCATATCAGAGAAAATAGACTTTAAAATAAACACTATTAGAAGAGACAAAGAAGGAAACTACATAATGATCAAGGGATAGATCCAAGAAGAAGATATAACAATTGTAAATATTTATGCACCCAACATAGGAGCACCTCAATACATAAGGCAAATACTAACAGCCATAAAAGGGGAAATCGACAGTAACACATTCATAGTAGGGGACTTTAACTCCCCACTTTCACCAATGGACAGATCATCCAAAATGAAAATAAGTAAGGAAACACAAGCTTTAAATGATACCTTAAACAAGATGGACTTAATTGATATGTATAGGACATTCCATCCAAAAACAAAAGAATACACATTTTTCTCAAGTGCTCATGGAACATTCTCCAGGATAGATCATATCCTGGGTCACAAATCAAGCCTTGGTAAATTTAAGAAAACTGAAATTGTATCAAGTATCTTTTCCAACCACAACGCTATGAGACTAGATATCAATTACAGGAAAAGATCTGTAAAAAATACAGACACATGGAGGCTAAACAATACACTACTTAATAACGAAGAAGTCACTGAAGAAATCAAAAAATACCTAGAAACAAATGACAATGGAGACACGACGACCCAAAACCTATGGGATGCAGCAAAAGCAGTTCTAAGAGGGAAGTTTACAGCAATACAATCCTACCTTAAGAAACAGGAAACATCTCGAATAAACAACCTAACCTTGCACCTAAAGCAATTAGAGAAAGAAGAACAAAAAACCCCCGAAGTTAGCAGAAGGAAAGAAATCATAAAGATCAGATCACAAATAAATGAAAAAGAAATGAAGGAAATGATAGCAAAGATCAATAAAACTAAAAGCTTGTTCTTTGACAAGATAAACAAAATTGATAACCCATTAGCCAGACTCATCAAGAAAAAAAGGGAGAAGACTCAAAATCAATAGAATTAGAAATGAAAAAGGAGAAGTAACAACTGACAGTGCAGAAATACAGAAGATCATGAGAGATTACTACAAGCAACTCTATGCCAATAAAATGGACAACCTGGAAGAAATGGACAAATTCTTAGAAAGGCACAACCTGCCAAGACTGAATCAGGAAGGAATAGAAAATATGAACAGACCAATCACAACCACTGAAATTGCAATTGTGATTAAAAATCTTCCAACAAACAAAAGCCCAGGACCAGATGGCTTCACAGGCGAATTCTATCAAACATTTAGAGAAGAGCTAACACCAAACCTTCTCAAACTCTTCCAAAATATAGCATAGGGAGGAACACTCCCAAACTCATTCTATGAGGTCACCATCACCCTGATACCAAAACCAAACAAGGATATCACAAAGAAAGAAAACCACAGGCCAATATCACTGATGAACATAGATGCAAATATCCTCAACAAAATACTAGCAAACAGAATCCAACAGCACATTAAAAGGATCACACACCATGATCAAGTGGGGTTTATTCCAGCAATGCAAGGATTCTTCAATATACACAAATCAATCAACGTGAGACACCATATTAACAAATTGAAGGAGAAAAACCATATGATCATCTCAATAGATGCAGAGAAAGCTTCCAACAAAATTCAACACCCATTTCTGATAAAAACCCTGCAGAAAGTAGGCACAGAGGGAATTTTCCTCAACATAATAAAGGCCATATATGACAAACCCACAGCTAACATCGTCCTCAATGGTGAAAAACTTAAAGCATTTCCACTAAGATCAGGAACAAGACAAGGTTGCTCACTCTCACCACTCTTATTCAACATAGTTTTGGAAGTTTTAGCCACAGCAATCAGAGAAGAAAAGGAAAGAAAAGGAATCCAAATCGGAAAAGAAGAAGTAAAGCTCTCCCTGTTGGCAGCTGACATGATACTATAATAGAGAATCCTAAAGATGCTACCAGAAAACTACTAGAGCTAACAAGGAACTAGAAGAACTAAAGGATGAATTTGGTAAAGTAGCAGCATACAAAATTAATGCACAGAAATCTCTGGCATTCCTATACACTGATGATGAAAAATCTGAAAGTGAAATCAAGAAAACACTCCCATTTACCATTGTAACAAAAGAATAAAATATCTAGGAATAAACCTACCTAAGGAGACAAAAGACCTGTATGCAGAAAATTATAAGACACTGATGAAAGAAATTAAAGATGATACAAATAGATGGAGAGATATACTATGTTCTTGGATTGGAGGAATCAACATTGTGAAAATGACTCTACTACCCAAAGCAGTCTACAGATTCAGTGCAATCCCTATCAAACTACCACTGGCATTTTTCACAGAGCTAGAAAAAAAAAATTTTCACAATATGTATGGAAACACAAAAGACCCCAAAGAGCCAAAGCAATCTTGAGAACGAAAAATGGAGCTGCAGGAATCAGGTTCCCTGACTTCAGACTATACTACAAAGCTACAGCAATCAAGACAGTATGGTACTGGTACAAAAACAGAAATATAGATCAATGGAACAGGATAGAAAGCCCAGAGATAAACCCACGCACATATAGTCACCTTAGCTTTGATAAAGGAGGCAGGAATATACAGTGGAGAAAGGACAGCCTCTTCAATAAGTGGTGCTGGGAAAACTGGACAGGTACATATACAAGTATGAGATTAGAACACTCCCTAATACCATACACAAAAATAAGCTCAAAATGGATTAAAGACCTAAATGTAATGTCAGAAACTATAAAACTCTTAGAGGAAAACATAGGCAGAACACTCTGTGACATAAATCACAGCAAGATCCTTTTTGACCCACCTCCTAGAGAAATGGAAATAAAAATAAACAAATGGGACCTAATGAAACTTCAAAGCTTTTGCACAGCAAAGGAAATCATAAACAAGACCAAAAGACAACCCTCAGAATGGGAGAAAATATTTGCAAATGAAGCAACTGACAAAGGATTAATCTCCAAAATTTACAAGCAGCTCATGCAGCTCAATAACAAAAAAACAAACAACCCAATCCAAAAATGGGCAGAAGACCTAAATAGACATTTCTCCAAAGAAGATATACAGAATGCCAACAAACACATGAAAGAATGCTCAACATCATTAATCATTAGAGAAATGCAAATCAAAACTACAATGAGATATCATCTCACACAAGTCAGAATGGCCATCATCAAAAAAATCTAGAAACAATAAATGCTGGAGAGGGTGTGGAGAAAAGGGAACACTTGCACTGCTGGTGGGAATGTAAATTGGTACAGCCACTATGGAGAACAGTTTGGAGGTTCCTTAAAAAACTCCAAATAGGACTACCATATGACCCAGCAATCCCTCTACTGGGCATATACCCTGAGAAAACCATAATTCAAAAAGAGTCATGTACCAAAACGTTCATCACAGCTCTATTTACAATAGCCAGGAGATGGAAACAACCTAAGTGTCCATCACCGGATGAATGGATAAAGAAGATGTGGCACATATATACAATGGAATATTACTCAGCCATAAAAAGAAATGAAATTGAGTTATTTGTAGTGAGGTGGATGGACCTAGAGTTTGTCATACAGAGTGAAGTAAGTCAGAAAAAGAAAGACAAATACCATATGCTAACACATATATATGGAATCTAAGAAAAAAAAATGTCATGAAGAACCTAGTGGTAAGACAGGAATAAAGACACAGACCTCCTAGAGAATGGACTTGGGGATATGGGGAGGGCGAAGGGTGAGCTGTGACCGGGTGAGAGAGTGGCATCGACATGTATAGACTACCAAACTTAAAATCGATAGCTAGTGGCAAGCAGCCGCATAGCACAGGGAGATCAGCTCGATGCTTTGTGACCACCTAGAGGGGTGGGATTGGGAGGGTGGGATTGGGAGGGAGACGCAAGAGGGAAGACATATGGGAACATATGTATATGTATAACTGATTCACTTCGTTATAAATCAGAAACTAACACCATTGTAAAGCAATTATACTCTGATAAAGATGTAAAAAAAAAAATACTTGTTTAGTGTACAACATGGAGGACATTGAAATGCATAAAAATAATCATATATAAGTTAAGAAGAAAGTGCATTGTGCTAATGTAAAAAAATACATGTTTAATAATAATGTATTTATAGTATAATAACTACAACTCACAATGAATGTATAACAGTTGCTGGTAGCTGTGCATTAAAAAATCTGCAGCCACCTTCACAAAGAAGACACTGGAAGATATACAAGGAAGAAGATAAAGAAACTGCCCAGAAACTCTCTTCAGGACTGAGAGACCTTTCCCTCAGCTGCTTGGAATGCTGCCAGTTGCCAACTCCCAGTTGTTAGCCCTTTCTGGAAATTGTCTTGGCTGGAGAGAGTTGGCTCTCCTAAGAAAAGCCCTGTTTCTGGTGACAGACGACATCCAGAGACCCATCAATATAAGAATATAAATGCCTGACCCACGGATGTAACATCGGAGAACTCTGAAGGCCCATCCCAGCTTCAGTGCTCCCCTTAGGTTTGCTGGCTGAAGTCTTTGTAGAGACTGCATGACAGCTCAACTACTTCCTTGGCCTATTCTGGCTGTTTCCATTTCTATCAGTAAATATTGATCCCAGGAGCATTTTTTACTACACTTCCAGCACAATATTTTGTTTCAGATAAAATTGATACAGTATTGAGTAAAGATGAAAAACATCTGAATAGCAATCAATAAAGAGGCTCTTACTGAAACATCTAATTTTGAACTCAGATAGTAGAAAATCCAGCTACTTTTTACGTGCTCATGGGACCTTCCAGTATTTATTCATTTATTTATTTAACGAAGTATAGTTGATTTACAATGTTGTGTAATACAATGTTGTGTTATTTTCTGGTGTACCACCAACCTAAAAATAAAAACAATAAAAATGGAACTGCAGAAAAATCAGTAGTAGAAGGAAGAACTAAAAAATAGTTTCCATTGATATCATAGTCAAAGTCCCATTATGTAAAATGCTCTGATAAATAGAGAAAAAAAGAACAAGTTGACAGAATAAAAGGGCAAAAGGAAGTTAACTGGGGGAAAGAAAATGGTCCTTAGGAACATGAAATTATGTTTAACACAATAATAACACCAATACATAAAACTACACAGTGCCATTTCTCTTTTATCGGATTGACAAAATCAGAAAGACCAAACACATCCTCTGTTGGCAGGTTGTAGAAAGGAGGAATTTTATATGCTGTGGGAATATTTCAAAATGTTAGAACCTCTATTATATAGAGTTTGATTCAATTCTGTAAAGATAAAACAATATAATATGTAAGTATATTGTTATATCATTACATATTATAGCAGAGATTGGAAAAAATCTGCAATTTCAATACCACAATAGGTAACTAGCTGGGTACACTACAATACACACATACTTATCACAGTTAAAAGAACTAATTAGTTATAAAAAGAAATAAGATGTTCATTGTGGGTTTATTTCTAGCATATTGTTAATTTAAAAATGCAGGTTACAGATACATTGTATAGTTTGCTAAAATTGTTTAAAATATAAGGGACAGTATGAAAAATATATATTCTCACAAAAGAGGACAAAGTACAAAATACTGAAAATGATTTGTTAATGGGGAGGACAGAGCTAAGGAGATGCAAATGGAGTAATATTTCCCTGAATATACCATTTTTGGAAAGTTTTTATATTTGGACCATGTCAGTTTTACATATTAAAACTATAAATTTCAAATTTTTAAGGAAAAATTAAGCCTAAAAAAATTTAACCAAAGAAAAATAAAACAGAGAGAGAAAATTAACAGGACTATATATCAGGTGGTTTAACATAACTACGAAAAGACAATAAGTGTTTTGTAATAAATTTGAATACAGTACACTGACTAAATACTCTTTGTGGGGCATACTCTAAGGACAAAAGGAATTACTAAGGAATCTTTTTTTTTTTTTTTTTTTGTGGTACGCGGGCCTCTCACTGCTGTGGCCTCTCCCGTTGCGGAGCAGAAGCTCCAGACGCGTAGGCTCAGCGGCCATGCCTCACGGGCCCAGCCGCTCCGCGGCATGCGGGGTCCTCCCAGACCGGGGCACGAACCCGTGTCCCCTACATCGGCAGGTGGACCCTCAACCACTGCGCCACCAGGGAAGCCCCTACTAAGGAATCTTAAACTACAATGTTAGTATTACAACTTTAAAATTCTTTTAAGCATATCATAGGAAAACATACATCCGTACATACTTATGAAATAATGTTACTAATCAAAGAAATGTTCCATATTAGACAAAAGAAAGATAAATGTAAAATCAATAAAGGTATGAAAAATGTTGCAGACCATATTTAAATTGGAAATATTAATTAAAGCTCAGATTTTAAAACATATACATCAAGGGATTTCTGGTTTAAGCTTCAATATGTAAAGAACTTGGAAGTTTTACTCTCTTTCTTACAGCCAGAAACAGCTGAGCAAATTGAGAATCAATGACCTATCTTGGACTCACCAGAGGACTGAGGGTGCAAAGGCTAACTGCCACTTTGAAAGTCAGAAAGACAGACAAATCGAAGGAGTCACAGCTCTTTACCAGGGGAAGAAACAGCTGGAGCCATTACGAGTGGTAGGGAGAGTTAAAAGGACATTTTGAAGAATTGGTGGAGTCTGAATATAGACCAGCATGAGGGTGAAGGTGAGAAACTCTTGGGGTTTAGAGTATTGAGAGGGCAGAAACTTCTGTAGATTTATCTCCAAGGAACCAACCAGATTCTTGCGGTGAAGAGCTGCCATTCCCATTATCAGTTTGTCAGATAAAGGGGGAAAGTAACCATTGTGAACTAGGTTAGAACTTTCTCCATAAGAAAGGCCTACTCTCCAAGGAAAAATGACCTTGTCAGAGCCTTATTGGACTTGGGGAGAGAATATTTCCCCAAATATCTGTCCTTCCTGTCTCAGGGAGGGTGGGGGGAGGGAGCTAAGAAATGCTTATTAAAAACCACAGTTCAGGGTACAGTTCTATTATAACACTGAGATTTAATCATAATATTATAGAATGCTTTTCTTTCCCCATACCTGATCACCACACCAGCAGAGAGCCTGTACAGTAACAGGGATTACAGTGAAGATCTGCAAGACTCCATCTAAGAAGTAGTTCTTAGGGAAGCTCAAAGACAACAGGGAAGACCAAAGCAGGAATAGTCTAGGAATTCAAATGTGCCTACAGGTATAGCAAACATTGTAAACACCTCAACTCCTAGTCAAAATGACATAAATGCTCACACTAAGGCTATTTACCTCAATCGATTTTCATCACACCTGGCATTCAAGAAAAACATAAAAATTAAAAGACATGCTAAAAAGTTGAGAAGAAACAAAGTCTGAAGACACAAAGAAAACATCAGAAACAGATATGACACAGATGTTAGAAATATCAGACAGGGAATTTAAAATAACTATAATTAATATAATAAAGACTCTAATGGAAAAAATAAATAGCATGCAAGAACAGATGAGAAATGTAAGGATTGAGATGGCAATTCTAAGAAAGAATCAAAAGAATAAGTAAATGCAATAAATTCTCAACCAAATGTTAGCAGATGAAATTCAGTAATATTTTAAAACAATTATAAACTACACCAAAGTCAGATTTTTCTAGGTATTCAGGCTGTTTCAACATTCAAAAATCAATGTATAATATCTACCACATTGACAACTGAAGCAGAAAGATACTTTTGATAAAACTGAATATTCATTAATGATAAAAACTCGGCATACTAGGAATAGAAAAGAACTTTCTCAACTCGTTAAAAAACATCCATAAAATCATACAGCAAACACCACATTTAATGGTGAAACATTAATGCTTTCCCCCCAAGGATGAGAACAAGCCAAGGGTGTCTTCTCTCAACATTTCTATTCAACCTTGTACTGGAAGTTCTACCTAGTTCAATAAGCTAAGAAAAGGAAATAACACGTATACAGATTGGGAAGGAAGCAATAAAACTGTCTTTGTTCTCAGACAGGATAATCTTTGTAGAAGTTCTCAAAGAATCAACAAAGAAATTCTTGGAAGTAATAATCAAGTACAGCAAGGTCACAGGACACAAAGTTATTATACAAAAGTCAGTTACTTTCTATGTACAATATACTAACAATGAACAAATTGTGAAATTAAAAATACAATATCATTTATAATAGAACCAAAAAAGAGAAATAATTAGGTATAAATCTAACAAATTATGTAAAGATTCTTTATGTAAAAAACTATAGAGGTCTAATGAGAGAAAGCAATATCTAAATAAATGGAAAGATATTTCATGAACTGGAAGACTCAGTACTGTTAAAAATGTCAATGCTTCCCAACTTGACTTATAGATTCAATACAATCCCAATCAATATCTCAGGGACATATTTTGTTGATATTGAGAAATTTATTCTAAGTTAATACAGAAATGCAAAGGACCTAAGATAATCAACACAATACTGGAAAAGAAGAAAAATATACTTGGAGATTTCATACTACTCAGTTCCAATACTTAATATAAAACTGCAGTATTCATTGTTTCAAAAATGTGTGCGTTCCCCAGGTGAAATCTGAAACTGGTCCCCGTACACGAAGGGGAAGGAGAGACCTAAGAAAGAGGAAACCCACTCCAGATTGGTAGGTGGCAGGTTTAGTAAACAAGGGAACTTGCATACAAGGCTTATCTTGGGTGACTGCAAGATGAGTATATCTCTGCACCCACCCACCAGAATCTTAAAAGTTTATATAGAGACTTTAACTGGGTTCAGTAACATATTCAGTCCACACGGTCTCGGCAGCACTTTCTCAAGTCTATGTTTCTGATACAGGTCCAGCTATGGGAATGGTGGGCAGAATGTACATTCCAACTATAGGAGAAAGGGTAAGGAGTCTCTTATTGCCTGGGTTCAGCTCTTGGTCAACCAGTGGTCATGTCCTCCCAATGACCTCCTCTAACAGTAATCAAGGTAACATAGTACTAGCAAAAGAATAGATACATAATTCAATAAAACAGAATAGGAAGCCTAGAGACAGACCCATAGAAAGATGATCCAACGGAGAAAAGTTTTTTCCACAAATGGTGCTGGAATATTAAATATTGATATGTAATAATGATAATGAAATAATACCAATATAATAAATAAATCTAATCTCAGAATTTACAATTTTCACAAAAAATAAATAGAGATGGATCAAGGACCTAAAAGAAAATGCAAAACCACAAAACTTCTAGGAGAGAGCACAGTAGAAAATTTAAGTGACCTTGCAGTTGGGTATGAGTTTCTAGATAAAGTATCCAAAATACAATTCATGAAAAAAAATTGATAGATGGATTTCTTAAAGTGAAAACTTTTCTCTGTGAAAAACAGTTAAGGGAATGAAGAGAAAAACCACATACTGGGAGAAAAGACTGTCAAAACACACATATCTAATAAAGAACTACAAAAGAACTCTGAATAAGAAAAAGGAACAACCCAAATAAATAGTAATGAACCTGAAGAGAGAACTCACCAAAGAAGACATACAGGTGGCAAATAAGCATATGAAAAGATTCTATACATAAAACGCCATTAGGGAGTTACAAATTAAAACAAGATATCATTAAACACCTATTAGATTAACCAAAAACCAAAAATCTGATAATATCATTTCTGGTGCAGAAGTGAAGGAACACTTACATGCATTACTTGTGGGAATGCAAAATAGTACAACCACTTTGGGAGCATTTGGAAGTTTCTTACAAAGGTAAATATACATTTAACATGTGATTCATTAATTGCATTCCTCAGTGTTTACTCAACTGACTTGGAAAATTATGTCTGCACAAAACTTGCATGCAAATGTTACAGCAGCTTTTTTCACGGCCGCCAAAAATAAAAGCTACCAAGATGCCCTTCAGTAGATAAGTGGAGAATCCACTGTGATACATCCAAAATATAGAATATGTATTCAGTGATAAAAACATGAGCAATCAAGCCACAAAAAAATGTATGAATCTTAAATGCATATTTATAAGTAAAAGGCTAAAAAGGCTATACACTTTGATGCCAATTAGATGACACTCTGGAAAAGCCAAAACTACATAGACAATAAATCCAGTGTTGCCAGGGATTTGGGGAAAGGGGAGGTAGGGTTTAATATATGAAGCACTGGGGAGTTTTTAGGAATGTGAATCTATTAAGTATAATACTATATTTTTGGATAAGTGACAATATTCAATTTTCAAAATCCATTTATCAACATAGGACAAAGTGTGAACCTTAATACTCAAAAATCTTAAAAATAATAATTTAGTAGGTCAGTGACTCCCAGAACGGAATGTAGAATGTGACAAAACAATTGAACTTTATTACAAATATATGAAGCAACCTCACTGAATGGGGTGGGGGAAATGTTCTAAGGTAAGTAACCTCAGAAATGAGTGGAGACTATAAAACAAAAGGGGGAAAAATAAACTATACAAAATCACTGAACTTGAGATGAAAAAGGTATATCCCATCAGGTATGAGTTAACAATTCTGAATACATATGTTTACTAGAATTAAAGTAAATGGAAGGTGGATGATGAAAAAACAGTTTCCTCACTTTTGTAGTGGTAGCTTAGAGATAAGCAACAGGAAGGAACCAAAATGAATGAAGTGGTAATAAATTAGAATTGGGATACATCAGTATCCCATTAGATAAATATCGATATATATGGTGACATAAGGTATCTATAAATATAGATATGTATATATACATAGGCTAGTATATACACATATATTTTTCCTGCACTGACACTGATAAGGGGGCCTAAAGATACCTCAGTAGCAAAGAGTAAACTTGTATTAGGGTTTACTAAGCTAAACCTATATTACTAACTATGTTTACTAACTAAACCTGCATTAGGGTTCTCCAGAGAAGCAGAACTAATAGGATATATATAGACATATAGAAAGAGATTTAAAATGAGGAATTGGCTCACACAATTATGGAGACTGAGAAGTCTCACCATCTGCTATCTGCAAGCTAGAGGCCCAGGAAAGCTGGTGGTATAGTTCTAGTTTAAACTCAAAGGCCCTAGGACCAGGGAAGTCAATGGTGTAAGTAAGACCAAGTCCAAATGTCCAAGAATCAGGAGAACCAATGTCCAAGAACAGAAGAAGATTTATGTCCCAGCTCAAGCAGAGAGCAAATTTACCCTTCCTCTGCATTACTGTTCTATTGAGGGCCTCAACGAATTGGATGACATCCATCTGTATTGGAAAAGGTCTTTCTTTACTCAGTCTACCCATTCAATGTTAACCTCATCTGGAGACACTCTCACAGACACACTCAGAAATATTTCTACCAGCTATCTGGTTATCCCTTAAGCCAGTCAAGTTGATACATGAAATTAATCATCTTTTCACCTATTGCCCAGATTTTGGTTTCTAAGTCCAAACTCCAAACCTCCAAAATAAGGAACTAGAACTTTGGATAAATGGCTGATTCTAGGACTAAGGCAGGAAATATACCAAATGAGCCTGGAAAAAATCTTGTGGTGCCAGAAAGAGTTCTAAAAACAAAACAAAATTCCACATAATGTGGAATTTAAGGAACCAGAACCAACTGAAAGATCTCCCAAACAATTTGAACAAAATATATAAGCATTGCCTTCTAACCCAAAGTAGAATATAAATATTCATGAGTATTTACTACTATAAATAAGTTGTTGAATAAGGAAAGAAGCAAATGAGGGGTAAGACACAAATTTCCAATGCAGAATAAAATCTAATTTATGTAGTTAATTTGCCTTATTGGAGGTGGAAATTCATTCCACAATCTTCAAGTGTTGCTTTCATATTGTGACTTCTCTTCAAAGTGTACAGTATAGAAATGAGGAAAAAGAGTAACTGGACAGTGGGGAAACCTGACAAACCACCACCTCAACCAGAGGATCAGGTTAACAGCAACAACGTCAGGATCCTACATACCCTTGATGTGATGTGCTAAAAATGGCACTTCACCTCTGGTCTTCCTTCCAAAAGCCCATGACCTCAGTCTAATCATAAGAAAAACATCAGACTTTCTAACTCTAATTGAGACAATTCTAACTGAGAAACTTTCTATAAAATACCTGAACAGCACTCTTCATAGCTTTTAAGGTCACTGAAAACACGAAATGCCTTGGAAACTTTCAGCCTAAGGAGACATGAGACTAAATGCAATATGGTATCTTGGATGAGATCCTGGAACAGAACAGGTACACTAAATGAAAGTTAATAAAATCTGAACAGGATGTGGACTTTAGTTAATAACAGTGTTTCAATATGGAGTAATTAATTATAACAAATATACTAAAGTTAGATGTTAATTATAAGGGAAACTGAGTGCAGAGTTTATAAAAATTGTACTATCTTTGCAATATTTCTGTAAATCTAAAAGTGTTCTAAAATATAAAACTTATTTAAAAAATATATCCTACAATCTGTCCACTGAAAAGTTCTAAAAGCTATGATATTCCAAGAGCAATGAGCACACCTAGCACCCAGGTCTTGGTTTGCAACTGCCATTTGACACGTTAAAAAACTAGGACTCTGGGCTTCCCTGGTGGTACAGTGGTTAAGAATCCGCCTGCTAATTCAGGGGACACGGGTTCGAGCCCTGGTCCAGGAAGATTTCACATGCCGTGGAGCAACTAAGCCCATGCTCCACAACTACTGAGCCTGTGCTCTGGAACCTGCAAGCCACAACTACTGAAGCCTGTGCACCTAGAGCCTGTGCTCGGCAACAAGAGAAGCCACTGCAATGAGAAGCCCATGCACTGCAACAAAGAGTAGCCCCCGCTCACCGCAGCTAGAGAAAGCCCACGCACAGCAAGGAAGACCCAACGCAGCCAAAAATAAAATAAATTTATCAAAAAGAAAAAAATAAATTAAAAAAACTAGGACTCTTTGAAGATACAGCTGAATATAGTTCTATGGCACGAAGAAAATGCAAATAAAACTGATAAATGTTGTTAGGCAAGAAGCACTCAAAGACTAATGGCATCATGTAAAAAGAATGAACTCTACTTGACAGAGGTCCTATTGGTCACATTTGGTGCAAACTGAGCATCAAAATGAATATTTCCAGTGATCATTAAATAATAAAAGCATGTGAATCCATAATGATGTACAATCAGACAGATATTTAGAGAGAAAAAGGGAATGAACATTTTATACACATTTAGTTCACTTTAATTCCTAAACTTTCCAATACATTTAAAAAATTCATATCAGTAAGTCACTTAAGCCTCATGAGCACAAATGCAATCTTTTAATGTATACACACCCACACAAACACAAGTTTAGATTTTAAAAACAACATAAAACCAAAATACAGTAAACCTTGCAGATAAGCAGATATATATTAGAAATGTTGATTCATAATTAAGCACTTGATAATAATATTAAGAACATCATTTAATCATAAGAGTATTTCATAGTATTTATTAAGGATGAAATAAAGTAATACATTTAAAGTACTTAGATTTATGCCTCATATTCAATATACTTTCATATAGTAATTATTATTTAATAGTGACCATAAAATCAAAATGGTTTGAAAGACAGATATCTATACCTAGCAATTTTTTTATTCATACCCATTCTCTAGGTCACTTGTTTTTAAATCATTTTTTTCCATAAAATTTACTGTACACAATTCCATCTACAGTTTATATTACAGGATATTTGAAGGACGTACATTATCATTTTTTTATCCAAGTAATTTTCACCTTAAGTTTGAATCCGAGTTTCAAGAAATATGTGACACTACATTCTACAGTATTTTTGAAGAACATTTCACTATTTTCCTTTCATTTCATTGTATTGCACAGGTATTATCGCTCATCCTCTAGGCTTGTTTCAGCAAGATAAAGTTTAGAAAATGTGATTCACTTTTCCCTGGTATGTAACATTACTAGACACATGGAATTTCAGTTCAATGAAACATTCACAGGCTCATTTCTATTAAAAAAATTGTTCAGTATTGTTTTTCAAGTCTAGAGCGAAGTCAATGTAAAAGAATTATTAGTGTTTATGTAAATCACATACCAATGTACATCACCACCTGAATACTGAAACTCTAAGATGTAAATGGTGATTATTTGTGTTTTAATAAGCCTTTCAGATGAGCAGAAAACTTTTTTAATAAAATGGAAAAATGATACACTTGCAACATAAAATAATATATATAGTTACCAAGTCAATACCAATTTTGCTCTACACATTTTCATTAGTTACATACAGTTTTTACTGTTATTATTGAAATATTTTGGAAATTCAACTCTCCACTCCTTTTTCACCATTCATTATGGTGATCAGTATGGACAAAACATAAATGTCAGATGTTTGACTTCCTGTACTTGGAAATTTCCATGCACTTGCCTTGAAATTCCCAATACTACAGACATAGAGAAGACAAATCCCTTTCACATATTTCTGCTAAATTCCCAAGAAATAACTTAAACTATCTGGGCCTCCTAGGAATTTAGGTCAGTGATGATCCAGCCTGGCTGCCGAACAGAATTATTTTGCAGCAGTTTAACTAACAGCCATGCCCAGGTCACACCCCAGATTAGTTTACACAATCAATTAGAATGGGTCCCAGGTATAGATATTTATTTAAAGCTCTAAAACTAATGTTAATCTGTAAGCATGGCTGAATCACCCTAGTGTTTTCGCTTAATCATGTTGTTCTCATCCAGTACTGTATTGATTCCAACACAGAACTTAATCACTTCTTCATGTTCTACAGTGTATATTTAGCGTATACTACTGAATTTGGTATACCTTACCAAATATCATTTGTTAATTACTTAAATATTTGAAAATTAAATAATTTTTCAACAGGCAACTTGGAATTTACAGTGTTGTATTGATTATTTTATGTGTTCCTTTAGCACTTTGAATATAATTCCTAAAGAATACACCACCTTCTATTGTAATGATCTGTAAAATTGCCAGTCTCCTATCATATACTGGGAGCATTATGCAGGCAGAGATCTTTGTACACCTGGATTGATTATATTTCCAGAAAGGCTTAGTCCCTGGCACAAAAATATGCTTAATATATGCTGGATGAATAAATAATAAATAAATGTACCATAATTCTGTGTGGATATTATTTCTTTCCCAAATGTTTTTTTCCCCTAATATCCAATATGCAAATACACTGAGATTCTTGTGCAATAGTTGGGTATCTATTTGTAAGTGACAAAACTGCAATTTAAATAGACCAGTAAATACCAAAAATCTTTTCTTCAGTCCAAACAAAAGATTTGAGCTTCTATCAAGGATAAACAAAACTAAGGACATGAAGGCTTGTATACTACTTCTCCCTTCTTCCTCCCCTCCCTCCCTCCTTCCCATTATTCAGATTGGTCCAGATAACAAATGAGCTCAGCCTGAATCAGAGTTATTTTGAGGGTAACAATTGACCCATCCCAGTTTATATGTTCAGCTTTATCCACAGAGGCAAGTCTATCACCATAAGGACAGGGAAAGCACAGGCACAGCAATGAGAGAATGACAAGGTTGGCAGTAACTTCAGATTTTTCTCTATTGTATCTAATAAAGCTTGCATTCAAAGGCTCCAAGACCACAGGTAAACTAAAGATAAAACATGAGAGAAAGAAAAATACAGAGCTATAATGATTGTGTGGTATGAAATTTAAAAACATATCTGTATTGTTTCTACATGTTCTTCAAAGTATATTAGACTGAATGAAATGATTAAAGCAACTAATACAGCCAGAAGTAGAGACTGAAAACATAAATAGTGAAAGTGGACATAATGATTAATCAAATGAAAAAGTATTTATGTAGTGGCAAAATTCGTTAGCTAAAATGGAATATTTCAGAGAGAAAGAAAATTTAGAATGTACCTCTTTTTTGTGCTTTCTTTTCCACATAGAAAATGAGACTTCTTGGTGCTTTCATACTTGCGGAAAGAAAATTAAGTAGATAGAATTTAAGAGATTTGGAAAGGTGTTCATGAAGGATTTGGAAATGAACAATGATGAACTCTATGATCTGTTAGCATGGTGACACAGTAAAACTTTATGAGTTCAACAGTTTCATATAATCTTTCAGTTAACAAGTTCCCTGTATGTAAAATGGATATAAGTCTTCCTGACCCAGAAGTAGGAGAAGGGGTGAAGAAGACCAGAAGTAGCATTTATTATCACCTTCTGTGTTAGACTCTATATATTTCTGAGTATAGTTTATTCTCACAACTACCTAGGGATAATAAACCCCATTTAAAAGGCTAGAAAACTTTCTCAGAGAAGATTTAGCTTATCAAAGTTCACATATGCTGGCATATCTGTTTTTGAGCAGTTATTTTTAAATCTACCTAGACATACACAGAACAGGACAGGACTGTTATGCAAATGAGCAAACAAAACACTTTTAGAATACACAGAGAAGAAAAATAAATTAGAATTTGTTCAACTCTTTTCATGTTTTTATAGAAATTTTCAAATAAACAGAAACAAGGGGAATAGTATAATGAATCATCATGACCTCATTATCCAGTTTCAATAAAACAGCATTATGCCTTTCTTACTTCATTGCACCCCTCTTTTATTTGTGAAGTATTTTAAGCACATTATACACAAAATTAAATGAAATTATTAACAGTATATACTAACATATAAGGAATTAAAAAAAATACAGTATCAAAATGATTAACAAAATTAAATGTAATTCCTTATTATTAGCTAAAAATAATCTCCACTAAATTTTTTTCTTTTTGTGGTACACGGGCCTCTCGCTGTTGTGGCATCTCCCGTTGCGGACCACAGGCTCCGGACGCACAGGCTCAGCAGCCATGGCTCACGGGCCCAGCCGCTCCGCGGCATGTGGGATCTTCCCGGACCGGGGCATGAACCTGTGTCCCCTGCATCGGCAGGCGGACTCTCAACCACTGTGCCACCAGGGAAGCCCTCCATTAAATTTTTACTGATAGTTTTATAAATATTATTTTTAGCTAATTTTATTTATTTTTTAGAATTTAGATCCAAATGAAATCTATGTATTATATTTGGCTTACATCTCTTTAGTCTGTTTCATTTTTCCCCTGTGGCATTACTTTAAGAAAACATGTCACTTGTCAGAAAGAATTTTCCGTATTCTGGGCTCAGCTGACTGTATCTTTACAGTGTCATTTAGCATGTTTTTCTCTCCCAGTCTTTCTTCTAAACTGATAGAGTTAAAAGTGTGATCCATGTTCAATGTTTGGAAAGAATATGCCATGGGTAGTACTGTCTAATTCATATTATATCATATCAGGAAATACATGATATTTGTTTGCCTATTGTTTAATAATTTTAGCATTGATGAGAAATTCAAGTGCATTAGCCTGATCCTTCTATAATATTCCACATCAACATCCCACAATGGTTAGCATCTATTGATGACTAATTAGCATTTATTAGCTGTGATTTCTCTAGAAGGTTGATTTTTCATCAGCATCCATTTGGTTACCCTCAAATACTCTCCATATATGAACAGCAGGATAAGTACCTGATTTTATTTATAAATCACAAGATTATATATTATTATTATATTATATATGTATAATAAAGGGTTATATACATGACATGTATAATATCAGGAAACTGCGGTATGGAGTTCAAAAAAAGTCATGGAGATAATATTTATTAGTTTGTCATGCTTTTTATGAGAGTTGAAGCAATGGGAGTGAATGTGTTTGACCAAAGACAGAGAAATGAGAGCAAAAACAATAGAAGGCCAATAAAAATATCTGAAGTAAGTTTACATTTTTAGGGTAGACTATAACAGAAGTTGAGATGGTAAAGGAAATAGAAACCATTTGGCTTGAGAGGCAGCCAGGAAACCAGTGAATATTCACTACTTGGAAAGTAAAAGAAAAAGATATTTGCATCAGGAGAAGGTTAATGTTTGGGAGTTTCAAAATATAAAGTAGAACTAGATTTGACACAAGGTAAACATTATTAACATTTGAAAACTAATGTCCCTAGATTAGAAAAGATTAGAAAAGTTTTGCCAAAACTCAGTAATGGCCCCGAGAAAGCATTTATGTTTATATCTACGTCTATGTATATAGACAGACACACATATAGGAAAAGACAAAGAGTGTGTGTGCGTGTATGTGTTTACTTGTATGATGAAAGGTATATGGCTAATGTTGTCTTTTCCTATATAATTACTCAAATAACTAACTGGCAAATTTCCTTTGAAAAGTATTTCATGGGGGGATGTGTCCCTATAGCTCCTTTTACTTATCCTGAAGGAAGTCATTTCAACAAAATCCAATGCAAATTATTTCAAATCATGTGGACTTATCTGATTATTACATGCTTGAGGGATCCCTTGAAGCACAAAATGTTGTTAAATACATTATTACAGACTCTTCACCAATAATTTATGCCTTAACAGTATCATTTCATCAAAAACAAAAATTCCTCAGTGGAGTGTTAATGTTATGGTCTGCATTTTGTGGAATTACTTTATGATGATAAATTTACCAAAGGAAGGATGGCCTTTATTGTTTCACATTTATTTTGCTCAAATAATTATTGCGTCTATCCCATCACTCTTCATGCTGGTACCCAGAGATTGTACCAAGTGCTTTCATATAAGAGCTGCTTTTCATATTTTTAGTTTCAGTACTGCATAATATTCAGTGTATCATTCAGTTTCTACTCTCTAAAGTGCTTTATGAATATCCTATACCGTCATTATTCCTCTCAAATTAGCCTACTAAATACTCCTCATATGACAGTATATAGGGGATCTATGAAAGCTGCAGGAAAACAAAACAAATTTAAAATGATCCTTGTTATTCAAATGCTAAGGAAACTCAAAATTTTTAATGTTACGTTAAAACAAATCAATGTATTATGTTATTTTACGTTAAAACAAATCAATGTATTATGGAGTAAAATGTAAATTTCACATGAACTTATAAGGAAATTATTAAACCTCAAAGAAAATTAAGGGTTGGAGTAATGGTTTCTAGATGTGTCCTCTAGACCCCTGGAGGCCCATGCTTACTTTTTTCTAACATGATAATTTCTTCAGGAAGGAAGAAAGGAAAGAAGGAAAAGAAATAAAATGTGAATAAAGATATGTGCATTACAGCTATATTTGTAGAATACCTATCCTTTAAATTATCCTTCAGGAGGGGTGGGATAGGGAGGGAGGGAGGGAGGGAGACACAAGAGGGAAGAGACATGGGAACATATGTATATGTATAACTGATTGACTTTGTTATAAAGCAGAAACTAACACACCATTGTAAAGCAATTATACTCTAATAAAGATGTAAAAAAAAACCCAAAAAAACCCCCCAGTAAATTATCCTTCAAATTTGCTTATTCATAGCTTTTGTAACTAATTTTACTTTTTGATAACTCCCAACCCCTTGCTCAAAATAGTTTTGTTCATTATTCTCAAACAGTTCTCCAATTTGTTTATGTGAGTTCTTGCTTATTTTGAACAATTGGTGATAGTTGCAGATGGGCTTAAGAGATAAATAAAGAGGAGAAAGAGTGGAGATGAAGGAGAAGGATAAGGAGGAAGAGGAGGAGAAGAGCTATGTCTTGTTCTGTCCTTGTCTTTCAAGTCTACCACATGTTACAGGAGATGCTAAAAATCTAATAACCTTGAATTCACTCACCCCCAAATCTGTTTTATTCTCCTTGTTTCTGGATTACATGCATCCTTTTAACAGAAATTGCTGAACCGTTTTCAGCCTACTACACTCTCCCTATCAAGGATTTTACGGAGCTTCCCTGGTGGCGCAGTGGTTGAGAGTCCGCCTGCCGATGCAGGGAACAAGGGTTTGTGCCCCGGTCCGGGAAGATCCCACATGCCGCAGAGCGGCTGGGCCTGTGAGCCATGGCCGCTGAGCCTGCGTGCCCGGAGCCTGTGCTCCGCAACGGGAGAGGCCACAACAGTGAGAGGCCCGCGTACAGCAAAAAAAAAAAAAAAAAAAAAAAAAAAGATTTTATGTATGTGTTTTCAATCAACTGTCCATCCATCTAATGAATATTTATTGATAACAATCGATATATAAACTGAAATATCTCCCTAAGGTAGTGATCTTAACAGAGGCACACTTTTTGCTTAACATTTCATCCTCTCTTTTTAAGAGTGCTATATGACTATTCTAAATGATTTTTTAAAATATAGTTAAATGTTTACTTTATAATGTTTTCACCAGGAAATGTAGCCAAAATTGTGGCATATATTGCATTGTAATCTGAGCAATTTGAAACTTGAATAAAGTATGTTTCTCAAATAATTTATACTCATTGAACTATATTCATATCTTTAAATAAGACTAAATATATTCATTAATCCATAACACAACTGTAATATACACTGGTTAATATACTGGTAACACATGAAATAGTAAATGAGCTGTTTCTTTCAGTATTTATTCAAAAAAACTTCATTTGCTAAAAAAAATATTTATTCATTGCTTGCCAGAAACTAAGCTAGGTAATGTAGCCAATAGAGAGAAGAGTAAAACAAAGAAGATCACAGAGTAGTAGAGTATATTGGGATAAATGATTTTCAGAAGCCCTCATGCCCCAGGTGGACATGGCTACTTGTATTATTCATTTCTGTGCTAGTGTCTTGGAATTAATCATAGAAATGTCATGTATGGGACAATGTTGGTGAAACTATTGTGTAATCACTCATGCCTTAGAATCTCCTGGGTTGAGCAGATATGTGTGAGAAAACGACAAGGAAATCACAAGGGTCAGACTGGAGATACATGAGAAGGGCCAGGAATTTTTCCAATAATGGATTATAGGCAAAATGACCCATGAAGGAGATGACTGGGCAGTGTCTAAGTTACAAGAGACTATCCCATCTATGACTTTCAGGGGCTAAATATTGAAGACATAATGCCAGATTGCCTAGTTAGAAGGGTTTGTTAGCTGCAGTGGTGATTCTCCAGTGACAAGTGACTGAGGAGGTTCATTCCAATTTATCAGCAATTTCTGTTCCATGCTGTTTCCTGGGGGTCCACAATCCTGGGCACTTCTGACTAGAGCGGTTTCCTAATCTCAAGGGCAAGGAGTAGGGTAGATTTTGAGAGGTTTTATCATATGATTGGTTTCACCACTGTACCCCCATAAAAATTTTTTGCTTTAAGAAAAAAGAGTGCCAAGAATATTTGAATTGATCAACTTCAAGGAATTATTGAGGGAAGAAAACATCAGAGGAAATGATAAGAATGTTAGCTTCTCTTTGTGGTGTCAGAAGTAATACAAATATTAAGAAATACGATTATCTTAAGTGAATAGCACTATATTACAATAAATTTTGAGAATTATGAGAAGTAAAAATAAGAATAATCTGTGATGCCTTGGTCTACTCTGTTTCCCCACTTCCTCCAATTCCTTCTCTGTTCTACTTAGCCTAAATTATACATCACTACATCCATGAATGTCTTCCTAATGAGCTTACCTGGAAAAGTACTATCACCTACTTCTAAGTTTTTAATATTTTGCACTTTCTTATTTATAGCACTTATCACACTTGACCATATACTGTAATATTTTGACCTAAAAGAAAAACATAAGTGAAAGAGTTCAGAACAACTGCTTTATAACTCCTTATTGCTAATAGTGTTTCAGCATGTACCTTTACTTTGTTTACCCTTACAATGGGCTCTTAGGTCTATGTAGTTTCTTAAGGGCAGTTACTGTGTCATTTAATCCTTACAACCGAGCCAAAACTTTCACATATATTTCAGAATAGTCTGATTGTTACTAAAGAATAATAAATATTTACTTTTCTTCTGTTTTCAGTTAGCCATCTAATAAGTTAATTCATTCTAATGTAATCATGGGAATGTCCATTATTAATAATATGTCCATAGGGAAAACTGATATATTAATGTGGCACCTAGCATCTTAAATGCAGTGATATTTAAAACACTTCCAGAGAAGGCTAGGGTTCATTCAGTAGAAGTGCTTTGGAGATCACTGTTGGGGACAGGGCTAGGTGAGGTTGTTGTGAAAAAATAAATGGACTACTCCTCATCCCAACTTTAACCAGTGTAGCTCAATTTTTATTATAATTTAACTTGGCCCTGTCTAATTCAATAAAAAATCAACTGTTAAAAATAGTTTGAAAGCCATTGGTGTAGTAATTGTAACAAAGGTAGTGTTTGATCAATCTCAGTTTTAATTCTGGTTCTGCCACTTAGAAGCTTACAGACCTTGAAATAGTTATGCTTTCTCTTGTCCTATGAAAATCAGATGATTTTTTCCTACCATCCTTCAGATACACCTGATGAACAATTTCCCATTCTTCCCAAGAAAAATCTTGGTCCTAAGGTTGACCAGTTGCGGACTGAAAATGTCAACTGGCATTTCAGCATTACATGTTGGTTTTGTGGGCAGGAACACAGTTAGTTGAAGCAAATTCTAAATTTTCCTAACTTCCTATGGAACATCATTTTACCAAGTCTACTAATAATGCAGTTCTTTTTATGAACTTCAAGACTCATATCCTCTCTGATTTCTTAGTTAACATATTTTCCCTGAAGACACAATTATCTAAGCTAAGATTTTTCCCATTAGTTACATAAAAACGTTGTTTATTTCATTATGTGTCTGCAGTTAAGACTGAAAACCATGATTTAGGCTGAGATCTAAAACAGCTAATTAAACTGTCATAGAGAATGTACATATCATTAGACTTAGAAGTTGAAACTAATTTACATAAAATGGAAATTTATTTCAGGCTAGGTATCAAAATCATGGGTCCATCTTGATTTACCACTTTCTATTTACCACTTAACCACCATCTGATCTACTTATGAAACTGATCGACTTCTACTCCTGCCCCATGAATGAAAGAGATCCTATGGAGTCTTTTCCAAACATATCTTTGGGTTGTAGAGATCAAGCTGTTACTTCAGGCAGTCAAATAAGTAATAAAAGGTCCATCAGGAAAGGTGATACTGAGAACCAGGTTTGATAATTTTGCCTTCCTACACAAACTGGGCTTGATCCAAAATTCTTTAACTTTCTACTGGTGTAAAATTGAGCTCATTAATGTCCATAAAAGTGCTCAACTATAAAATGGATATAATACGCACCTACTGTGATTGAGTAGTGCTTGAAAAACATGAAACACTGTATGTGACATAAACGATCAATTATAGTCATTCAGAAATGGATATAGACAGAAGATTAAACTGAACTGAGAGAAATGCTTTATTATTTCATTTACCCTTTTCACCAGTACTGCTTGCCTCAAATTTACTTAAACTATGATTCAGTTTGTGTCAAATATGAGTTAATAAAAAATACCTTTATATATAATCATTAAGGTCTGTACCCTCTGAAATAACATGGTGAATATGCAATCTCAGAATCAGAAATATTCTTTGTACCTTTAGAATTTTTATTGAATTATGACATACATATAGAAAATGTGGAACCGAGTTTTGTGGAATCCTATAGTAGGTACTTATTTGTTTTTGGCCACTTTCCACCAATATTTTATCTGTGAGATGTATGTAGTTTTCTATGGTATGAATATACCACAATTACACGCTATAACACAGATGGATACTTCAGTTATTTTCATTTTGGAGAACATATATACCTGATTTTATTGGGTGTTTAACTAGGAATTGAATTGCTGACTTATGGGGTAAATATGGGTTTAGCTTTGTAGGTAATGCCAAATGTTTCATTCAAGTTATTAGTATAACTTACTTTGCTGTGACAGTTATGATAATTCAATTTTTCCTACATCTTATCAATATTTGATATTGTCTGCCTTTTAAAAATTTAGTCATTCTTCTGGGTGTATAATAATTTGCACTGTGGTTTTAATTTACATTTCCCTAATAACTAATAAAATTCAGTTCCATTTCAAAGTCTTATTTATCATTTTTTTTTCTGTTGTATGAAATGCCTGTTGAAATTCCTTATCCATCATTTTATTAGTTGGTCTGCTTAAGTTATTTGTGTGAAGAGTTTTAAAATATATTATGGATTTGAGTCTTTTGATATGTGTGTATCAATGTATACCAATACATGCATATTTATAATGGATATAAAGGATTTAGATATGAGTCTTTTTAGTCTTTCTGTGGTTTTGTTTAATAAATAGAGATAAATAGGTGTAGAGACTATACTACAAAGCTACAGTAATCAAAACAGCATGGTACTTGCACAAAAACAGACACATAGATCAATGGAACAGAATAGAGAGCCCAGATAAACTCATGCACTTACAGTCAATAATCTACAACAAAGAATGCAAGAATATACAATAGTGAAAAGACAGTCTCATAAATAAGTGGTGCAGGGAAAACAGGACAGCTACATGTTAAAGAATCAAATTAGAACATTCTCTAACACCATACACAACAATAAACTCAAGATGGATTAAACATCTAAATGTAAAACATGGAACTATAAAATGCCTAGAAGAAAACAGAACACACTTTGACATTTATTCTGGCAATATTTTTTTGGATCTGTTTCCTAAGAGCAAAAATAAACAAATGGGACTTAATTAAAAGGTTTTGCACAGCAAAGGAAACCATCAACAAAATGAAAAGACAACCTACTGAATGGGATAAAATATTTTTAAATGATATATCTGATAAGGGGTTAATATCCAAATTATGTAAAGAGCTCATACAACTCAATATCAAAAGCAAACAATCTGATTAAAAAATGGGCAGATCTGAAAAGACATTGTTTTCCAAAGAATATATAAATGCCCAACAGGGACAGGAGAAGATGCTCAACATTGTTAATCTAATTATCCAAGAAATGTAAATCAAACCCACAATGATATATTACCTCACACCTGTCAGAATGACTATCATCAAACAGAACACAAATAACAAGTATTGGGTAGGATGTGGTGAAAAAGAAACCCTATTACACTGTTGGTGGAAATTTAAATTGTTGCAGCCACTATGGAGAACAGTATGGAGGTTCTTCAAAAATTAAAAATAGAACTACCATATGACCCAGCAATTCCATTCTTTGGTATATATCCAACACTAATTTGAAAAGATACATGCACCGCAATGTTCACAGAAGCATTATTTACAATAGCTATGACATGAAAGGAATCTAAGTGCCCATCAACAGATAAATGGATAAAGAAGATGTGGTATGTAAATCTGCAACAAAATATTACTCAGCCATAAAAAAGAATGAAATTTTGCCATTTGCAACAACATGGATGGACTTGGAATGTATTATACTAAGCCAAACAAGTCAGACAAAGAAAGACAAATACTCTGTATTATCACTTACATGTGAAATCTAAAAAATAAAACAAATGAATGAATACAACAAAACAGTACAGACTCACAGATATAGAGAAAAACCAGTGGTTACCAGTGGGGAGAGAGAGGTGGGGAGGGGCAAGATAGGGGTAAGGGATTAAGAGGTATCAACTACTATGCCTAAAATAAATAAGCTACAAGAATATATTGTACAACACAGAGAAATATAGCCATTATTTTGTAATAACTTTAATTGATGTATAATCTATAAAAATATTAAATCACTATGTTGTACATCTGAAACCAATATTATATTGCAAATCAGCTATTCTTCAGTTTAAAAGACCATCCTTATTCCAATGCACTATGATGTCAACTTAGATATAAATAGGTGACAATGAATGTGTTATTTCCAGGTGCTCTTTTATGTTCTATTCTTTTTTTTTTTTTTTTCTGCAGTATGCAGGCCTCTCACTGTTGTGGCCTCTCCCGTTGCGGAGCACATGCTCCGGACGCGCAGGCTCAGCGGCCATGGCTCATGGGCCCAGCCGCTCCGTGGCATGTGGGATCTTCCCAGCCCGGGGCACGAACCCGTGCCCCCTGCATTGGCAGGTGGACTCTCAACCACTGCGCCACCAGTGAAGCCCTATTCATCTATTTTTTCCCATCATCGCACCAGTAACAAATACCAAACAGTCTTAATCCTCATAGCTTTATGTACAACTATTGATAAACTAGTGGTATAAATTTTCAGGCTTTGTTCATTCCCTTAAAGATGGCCTTTATGCAATAAATTTATCTTTAAATGCTAGAATCAGTTTGATAATTTCTACAAAACAACTGGGTACATTGATAGAAATTGCCATAGATCTATAGACCAATTTGGAGTCAACTTTAATAATTTGAAGTTATCTCAATACTTTACTTTATTCCTAGACTTTAACATGTGTATGTTATATGAAAAAAGCTTTTCAAAAAATTTATATATTCTATTTATTTGTTGCTGATTGTTTCTATTATCAATTTTTATGTAACACAAACTACCCCTAAGTATAATGGCTTAAAACAAAGACAACATTTGTCTTGTTCACAATTCTTTTACATGTACAAGCACATGGGAGAAAGGTAACCTTGGCTTCTCTAGATGTCAATGAGGCTCACTCAAAGGTACTTCATTCTGGCTGTCAGCTTTACTGTCTACCAGAGAAAGACACACTCTATGGGGAAGAATGATATCACTTTGTGTCTTTACGTTTTTAAAAGATAAAAACCTTGAAACACCAAAATACTGTAATCAAAACCAAGACATTAAAACAGACAAAAGATCCAGGCTTAGATTTAATACAGAATCTGGTGTTATCTGCCAAGGTCTTTAACAATATTGTTTTCCAAAAAATTTTTAAATGGATTACCAGAGGTTAGAATCAATTTTTTAAGAAGTGAAATGTAATTATTATAATTATAAAATATACAATGAGCTATTTAAAAGGCACATAATTTTCTTAAAAAGTAAAAACTATATTTTTAAGATATACTTCATTTTGTATTGAAATATGACATTTAAAATTTTAAATATCCTGGTATCTTTTATCTCAAAATTATTCTTGCAATAATCAGATTTAAATTTCTAATACAACCCAATTTAAGATTTATTGAGGCAAAGTTATCATTGACAATAACCGTAATCCTGTTTTGATAAGAAGCAGAATCAGGCAACTAAATTAAGACAAGAACTCTGCTCATAAACCATAATTATACGTTTAAAATAGTTGTACATTACTGCCTTTAAGTTTGTCACCTCTGCTTATGATAAGATTTACTTGAGTTATACAGTATTCTTTATGGAATAGGGACTTCTCTGTGTCATAAGTATCATTAGCAATTTTAATGTCTGTTATGAAGAAAATGTGATATGTGTTATAAAACAAATGCACATCTTTTCCAATGGAGAAGAATGAGATGAAAAGAAGAAAACCTAGGCTGAACCATAAGCTGTCACTTTTTGCACATTTATTAACAACACTCTTAGTGTAACTTCCATCTTAGTTCCTGAATAAAATGATAGCGATTATCAATCTTATACTTTATAGTTGTTTACAAGTTTATAAAGTAATTTTTAATAGCTATGATTTATTGAATGCCTGTCACATATAATGATGTTTTATAAAACCGTAATCTCTAATGTCATAGTTACACTTATTCCCATTTTTGCAACAGGAAAATGAGGCTTTGATGACTTAAGAAAGTCACACCTATCGTAAGAACCAGATTTGAGATTTTCTGCCTTTCCGATTCCAAGGTCTTGCTTCTTAAGCACCATAAAATACTACCACGTACAGTAACCCTAAGATCCTAACAACACTGGGAGATTTTTAAGGATTTTTTTCTGTTCATTTCATAGGTATAAAACTTAATAATGAAACAATAAGTGATAATTAGATTATGATGTAGAGAAAATATCTGCCCAATTCAACTGACTGCAAATCTGATTTTCTCTTTTTCCTTATAACTATTATATCCTTTAAAAATTGACTTTTACTTAGCTTTATTGGTGTTTTGCTGCATTAGGTCTGGATTTCACACAGTATTGTTTTAGTTGGATGTTTGTGGTCAGCATCATAAACAAAATTAAAAATCACATTAAACATCAGAGTTATGAAGGTGCACTGATTTAAACTAGATTGCTGCAATTAATCTACTTGAAACATCTCTTCAAGGAAAAATGGTTCATCCTAAGAAAGAAGAGAGGTATTCTGCTTTGCTTAAAAAACTCAAGACCAAATTCTAATTAAAACCAAAAATAATACATGCACCCCAATGTTCATAGCAGCACTACTTACAATAGCCAGGTCATGGAAGCAATCTAAATACCCATCGACAGACGAATGGATAAAGAAGATGTGGTACATATATACAATGGAATATTACTCAGCCATAAAAAGGAACGAAATTGGGTCATTTGTTGAGACGTGGGTGTATCTAGAGACTGCCATACAGAGTGAAGTAAGTCAGAAAGAGAAAAACAAATATCGTATATTAATGCATATATGTGGAACCTAGAAAAATGGTACAGATGAACCAGTTTGCAGGGGAGAAGTTGAAACACAGATGTAGAGAACAAACGTACGGACACCAAGGGGGGAAAGCCGCGGGGGTGTGGGGATGGTGGTGTGATGAATTGGGCTATTGGGATTGACATGTATACACTGATGTGTATAAAACTGATGACTAATAAGAACCTACTGTATAAAAAAGTAAATAAAATAAAATTAAAAAAAACTGAATCACTTTGCTGTATATCTGAGACTAATACAACATTGTAAATCAACTATACTTCAATTTAAAAAATAATATGAATATGACTGTATTGATATTAATAATATATGTGATTATAAAAGTATAATATAAATTTGTATATTTATAAAAAACAAAAGTAAATGTATTTTCTATTATCAATGGCTGGAAACACTTCTTCAAAAGTTTTTCTTTATTGAAGTGTAGCTGATTTATAATATATTAGTTTCAGGGGTATGATACAGCAGTTCAATACTTTTATAGATTACACTCCATATAAAGTTATTATAAAATATTGCCTATAATCCCTGTATCCTTATAACTTACTTATTTTATACCTAGTTATTTGTACTTCTTAATTGCCTTCACCTACCGTGGCCCTTTCCCAACCACCCTCTCTCTCTGGTAACCACTAGTTTGTTATCTGTATCTGTGAGTCCATCTCTGTTTTGTTAGAGTCATTTGTCTTATTTTTTAGATTCCACATATAAGTGAAAGCATACTGTATTTGTCTTTCTCTGTCTGATTTATTTCACTAAGCATAATACTCTCCAGGTCCATACATCTTGTTGAAAATGGCAAAATTTCATTCTTTTTTATGGCTGAGTAGTATTCCATTTTGTGTGTGTGTAAAAACACACATATATATACATAAATATACATACCACAACTTCTTTATCCATTCACCTATTGATGTATAGTTGTTTCCATTAACATGACTATTGTACATAATGCTGCTATGTATATTGGGGTGCAAGTTAGTGTTTTCATTTTCTTTGGCTAAATACCCAGGAGTGGAATTGCTGGAGCATATGTTAATTCTATTTTTAACTTTCTGAGGAACTTCCATACTGTTTTCCTTAGTGTCTATACCAATTTACATTCCCTCTGACAGTGTACTAGGGTTCCCTTTTCTCCACATCACCCCTAAAACTTGTTATTTCCTTTTTCACAACAGCCAGTCTGACAGGTGTGAGGTGATATCTCACTGTGGTTTTGATTTGTGTTTCCCTGATGATTACAGATGTTGAGCATCTTTTCATGTGCCTGATGGCTATCCGTATATCTTTTATGGGAAAATGACCATTGAGGTCTTCTGCCCATTTTTTAATATCTGGTTGTTTGATTTTTGATATTGAGTTGTATGAATTCTCTATGTATTTTGATATTAACCCCTTATCAGACTGGTAAATTATTTTTAAAGCACTCAAAATCCATACTCAAGAATTGGAACAATAGCAATGTGTTTTGGATTAATTTATAAATATATGTATATGTTTAAGGCCAAACTGTGGAACTAGAGAATTTCTACTATATGATCTATCATATGCATTCTTCTACTTTATTAGAACAGACATCATATTGAAATAATAAACATAGGAAGCCTTCACTTCTTTGATGTATATTGCTAAATGTCTGACTGGCTCAAATATAAAATAAACTTTGGTATGTTTATACTTGAAAAGAAATCCATACTCATTCTACATTGAAATTAAGAAACATGATACAACCTAATATATTTTAAAAATATAACTTAACATGAATTTTACATATGGTGGCTCTTGATTGACCAGGCTTTCAATTCCAACAATTATTAGTCATACTAGGCTGGGCAATTTACTCACTGATTAGGATCAATCCTCACATTTAAAGGAGGATGCCATTTTAGCCAATGGGAGATGCAGAGCAGTTACTCTTTTAGGAACCCACTGGCAAGAGTCTCATTGATCCACACAAACCCTGGAGTGGTAAGCAACGGATCATCCTGTGCTTAGACTTGCATTATCCACCAGGTTTCATTGCTTTAGACTGTTAACTAACAGTGAAATCTAGCTAATAACCAAGGAAAGACTCAAGATCAAGATAGGCCTCCATCTGTTGTAGGATAAGCAGGTTAGAGACAAGAAAAAAGCTTTACAGAAGTGACAACAATTTTCTATTTTGAATTCCATAATAAGTTCTTGAGAATCAGCAAAGAAGACTTAAAAGGGAACCAAACAAAGAATACATGCCATAACAATAACGGAAAGTGGAATAGAGAGAAAATATAAATAACCTTGTTTCTGATCCCTAGAAGACAAGAAGGGAAAGATAAGGGTCTCAAAATCTGGGAATAAGATAAAAAAGATTAAGCAGTTCGGGTTTCCTGATAGATGAGATAGAAATCGAGGAGCTACTGGGATAAAGGGAGTCAGTCAAGCTCCTTTGGTGGCAAATTATATGATGCCAAGCATTCCGGAGAGCAGGTAAGCCAATCCCACTGAGTCCAGATTAAGTGAGACGAGGTCCAAGTCCAGCAGTGCATCAGATCAGTTTGGGAAAGGCATTTGGATCATATTCTTAGTGGAATGGGATACTATGGGAGAGTTTAAGCAAATAAGTGATGTGATGTGATTTACCTTTGTGAAAGACCCCTCTGGCTGCTCGGCAAACACTGAGCAGTAGGAGCATATCAGAGAAACCAGTTCAAAAGCTCTTATTGTAATCTTGGTGGGGATAAATATTGGTTAGTCTAGAACAACGGTTGTGTAAGGTGAAAATTGAGGAAATTTACAACTTAATTTTAGAAACAGAGTCAAAAGGAAGAATCAGAATAAGTGACAGGATTTGGTCTTAAGCAACTGAAAGGGTGTAAGTGTCAACTGCTAATGGAAAACAGTGAAGGATTTGATAGACTAGGGGAGGAGTAGGAAAAAAAAAAAAATCAACATTTCTGTTTTAGACATGGAGAGATTAAGTTGCCTTCTGGGTATCCGGCTGGATGGAGGACCTGTCTAGCAGGCAATTGGATACATGAAGTTTGAGTTCAGGGGAGACATTATATATATTCATATATAATATAATAATTATATTATTGGTATTATAATATATTACTAAAATTTTACAGATATAATTTATATATAAAGCCTCTCCTAAATATATGTGTGTACATTTGAAAAGATATATAACACATATGTGATGTGTGTGTGTGTGTGTGTGTGAGAGAGAGAGGGAGGAAGAGAAAGAAATAGAGAAAGAGAGAGACCAAATGTGATTACTTAACATTCCAGGAACTCTGAAACCTTGATTTCACATTCAGTCACCCTGCTTTACAATCTACAACACATTATCTGTCTTAATTATATGAGAAAAGAGCCAATTTAGCAGTGGCTCTGCTCTATGATATAATCTAGTCCATTTCATACTTCACACACATAAAAATGAAGGAAAAGCAATTTGAAACATTTTTAGTGACTGTTTCAGTCATTATGTATATTTAATTTAATGAGGAATACTATATGCTTATTAGTATTTTAAAATATGGGAGTTAGCTATTCATACAGGAAGTTTTGATAAATTGGATACAATGAAATTAATTGGAATTTAATTGGAATTTAATTAATTGGAATTTAATTGAAATTCCAATACATATATCTAACTAAGTATTCAGGCCCACAACATAAAAGCTACCACAAATCTATTTTGAAAAGTAGACAATCCAACAGCAAGATACATAAAAGGCTCAGGGAGAAATTTCACACATGATGACATGAAAGAAGTCAATAAATAGAGCTTAAATTTGACATCAGTGAAATGCAAATTAATACCACAATATGGTATTGCTATTCATTTACTAAAATGGCTAACATGAAAAGAAAAGGCAGATTATATCAATACCAACTAGGGTGTGCAAAAAACAAAAGTCATTATAGATAGATTAGATTACATAGCTCTATCTATCTAATCTAATCTATCTAATCTTACCTACCTATCTATCTATCTAATCTATGTATCTATCTACCTACTTACCTATCTCATACTGATGGCAAATGACATATGCCAAAATGTCCAGAAGAAAATATATCAAATCTTATTACCTAGAGGAAAATATGAGTATCATAGCTTCTTGCTTTTTGAAATTTGGAAGGTCCTTAGGTGCTTATTAATTTGTCTAAACACAAGTGTCCATTTATTCTCAGATTAAACTTGATTTGTAACTACATATTCAAATGGTTTACTGGCACATTTACTTGAAAAGATCGAATCAGTATTCTTTGTATGAAAGGAATATTAAAGCATACCTATGATATAGTGAAATATCTTAGCATTAACCAAGAATACATTCATCTCAGTTTCTTGGTTACGAATACCTTATAAACACAGAACTGTCATCACCTCCAGCTCAATCCTGTTTCACCTATCCAAGAAGTTCACACTTGTAGCTTGTTAGAAATAAACAGCATGAAAGACATTCAGTCTCAATGTGACTAAAACCTTATCACCTCAATCATGAGGAAACTCTTTCCATCTTTATTATTTAGATGAATTTTTCCTCCACCTTTAATTACATTTTTTTCTATTTTGTATAAATACTACTTTACCAGGCACTTAGTTCTTCCATGCAAACCACAAATAAACACAACATAAACCCAGTTCACATGCAAATACACAGTAATGTTCAAGTTACATTCCTGATCAAGTTCCATTTAACAGGAAGAAAATGTTAGAAGAAGTTACAAGACATACCAGAATATTAGAATATTAACATCCACACATCTACCTTAGGTGGTCATTTACTTTTAACCACAGTACATAAAGATTTAATTTTTGCCATGCTTTGCATGGGGAAACATATTTTGAGATTTTAAAGTATTTTTTTCTTCAATATATTCAACAATCCCTTTTCCCAAAGACTAGGCAATAGAAAAATAGAAAACGTCCTTATCAGCAAAAGTAACACTTGTGCTGATCTATTCATGGAGAATCAAATACAATAAAACATGTTATAAATCATTTTTCAGTTCCCCAATCCAGTTATATAGTAAGTCAAACAAGGAACTCTAAAAAGTAAAGTCTCAAACATAGGTTTTACTATAATAATGACGACATTAGACAGAGATGGTTTTCTTTACCCAGACTTATTTGTATTTCTCAATATTCTAACAAAGGTTTACAAAAAGGCAATTTACAAATAGGGAACCTCTCAACTGGTATGTCCTTACAAACAGAGCAAAAAGTAGTAGCTAAAAACTACAAATGATGTTTTTGAGAGAGAGAACAATACAGGGCAGCAAACCGTAATGGAATAACTCTGCCATATTATGTAAATACTTCAATTTCTAGTCCTCACTTCCTCATCCTTACAGATGAGGAAGATGGTGATAACTCTAACCTCTTACGTTGTTTGACAGGATCAAATTATATGTAAGTTAAAATACTTTAAGCATAGTTCCTGACAAAATCTTCCATAAATAATAGTATTAATATAGCATTAGGATAAACTTCTGTAAAATTTTTAGTATTAATTTTAGAATTTGTAGTCATTCTTTCATTCTTCAAAATACATATACCTTCTTTCCCCTTCTAAAATCTCTAACATGTTAATTCCCATTATCACTGTCATCTGTTATATCCCGGTTCTCATTCAGATATCAATTATTCATTAATTTATTTGTATCTGTTAATTCATAGGTAGCTATTTTATTAAATGGGTTAAAACCATTATTGAAAATTTTCTTTGATGCTCAGATTGTCCAAGATTTGGCCAATGGGAGGACATTCAAGCCTGTTTCTGTATCTTCTTGACATGTCCCCACTGTTTTTTGAGTACTTTATTGCTTTCTGATACAAAAAGATACCCTAGGTTCATCTTATACTTACCCTTCCCAGCCACTCAATCAGTCATTTTCAGAGGAATCTTTGTCCCTTTTTATGTTCTTTAGAGGCCAAGATTTAGGTGTTAGCTATACTCATCACCATGATGGTTTTGCTGCTCCTACATTCTATCATTGGACAGAAATATGCATACACACAGCAATTTCCACCTATGTTTATTTCTATATGTATCTATATATTTTAAAACTATGAGTTTAGACCTGTACCTCCAATTACAGTCCAATATTACAGGCTTTAATCTAGTTTTCTCCCTTTTCATATTTGTAACATCTTTCTCTGAAAGAGATATACTTAGATCCCTTATTCTTAATATATTTACTCTTTTGATCAATCTCCTGGTGAATCTCCCTTCTTCATCACCAACTCTATCCCCATAAAGTGCCTCCATCACCCTGCTTAAACTACAACCACCTCACTATGGGTTTCCTGCCAAATCTGCTTGGACCGTGACATCTGTTCTGGATCATCCCCATATGTGCTCTGACTCCCTATGCTAAGCAGTCCCCTGCTGGACTCCACCTTCGCCTTGCTTGGATTCTAATTTGCTGTTTCAAGCCAGGTGCCTCATCCCCAACTTCTGACACAGATGTTTGCCTCTATCTGCCCCATCGAATGGATTTACGTTGAAATTGTTCAGGCAGAGAAGATAAATGAATAAAAGAGAATGGAAAGTTGAGAAAAAAGGAGAGAAGTGATCACTACTATAGTTTTAATAACAAGTAGATGATGAAAAATATTCTCAATGTGATATATATACAGATATGTTATTTACATTAACTTATGTCATCACTAAACTCTCAAGTTTATTATCTAAATCTATGTAATCAACTAACACACATACTACACAAAATGTCATTTTTGTGTTCTCAGTCTGACACTCCTAAAATATTATGTCTCATTAAGTTGCTTTGTAGAGTTTTGAGTTTCTAGTTGAATTAACAATTAGTAAATATAATTTGCTATTAATGACCCTTTTTTGAGAATGTGGCTTGTCGGCTGGTTAAAGAAGGTGTTGAACTAATTCTTAATAGAGGACAGAAAGGGTGCAGTTTGGAGGATGACAAGTTAGGCTGTCTCCTGGTCAATGCAAAGTTCAGAGATGTCAAATATACCACACATGTCAAACACTAGGGATGAAAGTACGTAGATCATTATTCAGAATCAAGACTCTCTGGTAGGTTTAGTCTTTAACCGCTCACCTAAAAGACAGGTGGCTGAAGGACTTTTCTCTTTAGCCCAAAGCACCATAAGTTGAATTCAGTATTATATAAAGGGTTTTACATTTCTCCTAGATTAACATTTATTATAAAAACAAAAATATTTTAAAGAGGTTACTGATAACAAGTCTTTCTGACAGGCTTATGCTACTTATGTAATGTACAGAAAAATTATTTCTGCATCTAACTTAGCCTGAGACCTAGAATTATCTAAAGTTCTTGAAATAAATTGATTTTTTGTACTTTGCAATATCAACTAAGAGTTTGAAAACCTCTAATTGTCTTGTTCAAATTACTTAATTTATTGATAATACCCTGCTCATCAAGTTTCAGGGTACGACTTGAGAGAAAGTAATTTTGCAATTAATAATTCATTTATTACTCCTCGCAACAAATGAAATTTTGCTTCTATTATGAAATAAATGTGTTTCTTCTAGTGATTTAAAGTACATAGTGATAATATATAAGTACATTATTTAACAAAACAATGAAATAATCTTAGTTAAAAAAACTGTTAGAATAATAAAATATATTTGCTACTTTCTCTTTAGTCGATATAAAATGGAAATATACAGCTTGACTACCATAACCACTGGCCCAGATTTTGAATAAAAATGTTATTTTATTTTTTTGATGTAATGAATTTTGTTCATTCAGATACCCATTAAGAGAATAAAAATATATGGGACCATACATTTATGTATAATACACATATCTAACAATTGACTAGTATTCATAAGGAATTTCTAAATATCAGTAATTTAAAAACTACTTAAAGAATTAAATACACATTTCGCGAAAGAGGAAAATAAAACGTCCAATAAACATATAAAAATTCCTTCATCCCTGGTACGCGGTAGGGGAATGCAAATCAAAACCACAGTGAAATATTGGCACACATACCAGAATGACAACAATTTTTAAAGTCAATATTATTATTTCTTGACAATCATGTGAAGCAACTATATCATATAATTCTGATGGGAGTATGCATTGACAAAACATTATTGGGAAACTATTTAGCATTATCTACTAAGGCCTTAATTATTCTATGATCCAAAAAGCATTCCTAGCAGAAGAGATATGAGAATAGTCTCAGCAACAGTCTTCACAATGACCCAAAGTGGTCACAACCCACACCTCCATCAACACTAAAATGGATCACACATACCTAAACATATATATACTTGTCATTAGATCTCATTCTAAGACAGGCTGGGACCTAGAACCCTTTGCTGCAGTGCTGCAATGCTTGCACCTGGACAAGCGTCTCTTCCAGCAACAAAATACAAAGAAACTATAAGGAACTAAAAATAACTGCATGCACGCACAGGTGGGGCAAATTATGGACAACAAGACACAAAAAGACCAAAAAGACCAATTGCCACTTCTGAAGAGCCAGGAGCAAAAGCAGGGAGTCAGAAGCAAAAGCAGGGTACTGCACATGGCCCCTGCACCCACCACCACTAAAGGGGTGGGCAAACCGCCTAAGCTACCCCTCCAGCCCAACCCCTGGACACACCCCTACCCTCACCCCATATAAGGAATCAGCTCACCCCGCTTCGGGGAGCGAGCAAGCAAGGGAACTTGCTTGTTTTCGTTTCCCCCCTGTTGCAGCAAGGGCCCCAATAAAGCCTTGCCTGAATTTCTTGTCTGGCCTCTAATCCATTTCTATTGATTATGAAGGCCAAGAACCCTGGTCGGTAACAATTCTGTTATATAGATATAGATATATTGTAGATAGATATATAATCAGTACCACACAGCAATAAGAATGAAAAACTCTATATGCAAAAAAAATAGATGAATGTCAATTATCAGGTTAAGTGGAAAAGTCAGGTGTACTGCATTTTTAAAAGCAAATCTATGATGATAAAAGTCATCATGTTATTCAGCTTTGGGGTGTAGTGAGTGTATGGAACAATAGGAAACTCCGACAGTACTGGAAATATTCTATATCTTGATCTGGCTGCTGGTTAAATAGACTTTTTTAGTTTTCGAAAATTTGAGCTATAAGCATGATACTCAACAAAACATGTCGGAACAGTCTCTTCACATTTGTCTAAGGTATAGTATTCTAGGCTTGGATTTTTCATTTGTGCACTATAATCATGAGTAATACTATAAAACGTGTTCTAGAAATAATCTGACCAAACTCCACTGCAAAAAGAGGAAAATAAGGTCTTGAAAGATTAAATGATTGGTACATATTGAGGCAGGAAATAAGTCTAAGAACTTACACTCAAATGTAAGCCTCCTAGTTCCTGAGCTCATTCTATTTCATTAGGGCTTATATTCATTCAACAATGTTTTTCCATTGAATACATTTACTTCTATTATATACCATAGTTCTTATACTTCCCACTACACATTGCCAACATGTGTGATGAATGACAATTTAGTAATCTGTTCTGAGAAATAAATAATATGGGTCATATGTATGTCAAATTAGCCTGTATTTATTTTTCTTCGTTTACTGCATAAAAATAGTTTATTGTAATGGTGCTTCATAATCATACAATCAGAACATGGGGTATTATGAATCTCTACATGTGTTATGTATCTTCCAGGTAGATAAGACCTGCTATGTTGCCTGTTTTTTCTTGACAGTGTAGAAAAGGCATTTGAAATATTTAATTCAAGGAGAATTTGTACTGGGTCATGTTCTTCCTTGATACAGATCTTTATACAAAATAGTCATATTGTTACAAAATAGTATGGAGCTAGAGATGAAACACAAATTGTCAAAGATTCCTACTGTTCAGTTATTTAATGGTCCTCCTCTAAAGAATGTACAAACTTTTCCAGCGAGAGATCACAAATGAAGTGTTCTGTGGTTCTGCATACTTGATTATGTTACACACACACAGTAAACTTGATATCGCTACCGTGTTTAAGCTCAATAGTAACCTTAAAGATGCAAATGGAATAGGAATACGTTTGACAGTTAAACTCAATATTCATATCTCTCTGCAAGCTTCTGGGTACAATGGCATGAGTAAGCCAACAAGAGGGGAACAGGGACCACAAGGTAATTCCAAAGAAATTGTGTTAGCATAATGTTATGAACAGAATGATTGTGTTCCCCCAAAAGCATATGTTGAAACCCTACCCTCCAATGTGGTAGTATTAGGAGGTGGGGCCTTTGGGAGGTAATGAGGATTAGAAGAGGTCATAATGGTGGAGTTCCCCCACGATGGGATTAGTGCTCTTACAAGAAGAGACAAAAGAGTTTGCTTCCTCTCTCTGCTCTCTGCCATATAAGGAGACAATGAGAAAAGGGCCCTCTGTAAATTAAGAGCCCTTCCCCAGACACCAGATCTTCTGGCACCTTGATCTTGAATACCCAAGCCTCCAGAACTGTGAGACATAAATTTTGTTGTTTAACCTACCCAGTCTGTGGTGATCTGTTATAGCAGCCTGAACTGACAAAGACACTATCACATCTGAAGTGAATTCTATCAGCTTTTGTCTCATAAACTGAACATAGCCTGAACTCATCCTCAAGCTAAAACCCTATACCGTATTCAGGGCTTGCTGAACTTATTACAATTGATACCATTTCCTTTCTTCTTCTAAAATTCTTTTCCCAGTATTTATATAATACCTTAGACATATGGGCACCATGAAATAGTTTGATTGACATTAACCACTGGCCCTCTAGGCACCCTGAAACCTTATACAGTTATAGAAAATAGCCACTTGCATCCTAGGAGTGACAGGTAAAAAATAAATTCTGGGTTGTTAGGGAAACTGCACAAAGGATTGAAAACACATTGCTCTATATCCAGAGGAAGAGAATTATCTCCAGAAAAGTGCTCTTGTCAGCAATGAATCAAATAAATGGTTTGCTTTACTGAAGTCAGAGGAAAAGAGATTCTTAAAAATATCAACATGAACCTCCTATTTAGTTGGATAAATAATAAAAATGCCTTTCCCCTCTCCCTTAATTCTATTTTCAACAATGAGAATACCATCCAGTTTATAGTTCTTTGGACTTGATGTGTTTGTACAATGCAGATGAATCCATGAAGTTAGTAAACAGAATCGAAAAGTATGCTTCACTTTATCATTTGACTCTCTCAGACTGACAACTAAAAGCTTAACTGAAGATGTTAGAAGTAGTCAGTCTCTTTCTCTCTCCCTCCCTCTATCGCCACCAGCCCATTCTTTTTTCTTAAAGACCGTGTACACCTTTGAGCTTCCTATTTCCTGATTTATACTGGGAGGTTTTCATTTAGTCTTTTACATTTTGACATCTTAGATACAAAAGGTGTTTTCAATGATTCCTCTGAAAAATTTGCTAGAATGGGAAACAAACAAAAATAATGTAAGCTGGGACTTCCCTGGTGGCACAGTCATTAAGAATCCTCCTGCCAATGCAGGGGACACGGGTTCCATCCCTGGTCTGGGAAGATCCCACATACTGCGGAGCAACTAAGCCCATGCACCACAACTAATGAGCCTGTGCTCTAGAGCCCGCGAGCCACAACGACTGAGCCCATGAACCACAACTACTGAAGCCCGTGTACCTAGAGCCCATGCTTTGCAACAAGAGAAGCCACCGCAATGAGAAGCCCATGCACCGCAACAGAGAGTAGCCCCTGCTCACCGCAAATAAGGAAGCCGCACACAGCAACGAAGACCAAACGCAGCCAAAAATAAATAACTAAAACATATATTGCCAAAAAAAAGTAAGCATTCATTTATAGATGCTATAATACCTAGTGACTATTTAAAATAAAAATTATATTTTATAATTTGATGTATTAACAGTGATTAAGAAGCTTCTTTGCTATAATCCTTTTGAAAAAATGTGTCAAAATATATGTTACTTCATAAAAGTTGATTAAAACAAGACTTTGTATTATGCAAATTCTGTTATGCTGGCAACTATATTTTCTGAATATTGCATGCAAATTAGAGAAACCATTTGCTGTGGGAGAATCAAATAATCTAAAACTGTTCGTCCCTTGGTTGAAAGAACCAACCAATTAGTTATATGACCCTTAATTAACAGTACATCATCTAAAAGCCACTTGTGAACAGTTCAATGCACTAGCTTCCATAAAATCACTTTACAAATATTTTGATTAAAATTTCAAGAATTGTTCCCTATTATTACTTCATCACTTCATTAAAGCACATCCAAACTATAACATTTACATATTCTTAATTTTACCAGGACTACCCTCACCACAACATCTGAAAATTTATCTAACATTGATAAGCTTTCTATTTTTAAGAACTGATTTTTGAGAAAAGGAAACATTTTTTAAAATTGTGTAAATCCTAATACATCTTAGTCTAATGAAGATTTCAGCAAATGTGTCCATAAGTTCAGTTGAATCAAACCTAAAATTGTATTATTCTAGAATATGTATTTATATACGTAATCTTCAACCATTTATGTAATATATATGTAATCTTCAATCATATGTATAATATATACCCCCTTTATATATATAGTATGTTATATATGTAATCTTCAAATGTATATAATCTCTGATCATATATATATAATAAATATCCCCTTTATATAAGTTTTAGGTTATATATATCTACTTTTTAATATTTCAACACTTTATAATGAATGATCTGTCACATCAATACAGAGATGCAACTCATTGTTTTAATAAACTATAAAATGTTCTATAAAATAGATACATTAATTTATTTATCCAGTATTTTCTTTGATTTTTTTTTGCTTAAATGAATATATTTGTCAATATACTCTTTAATTAATTCCATGAGTATCTATCAAATAGACCCATAGAAGCTGACTGTACATATATTATACGAGTAGACATGAACAAATTGCCTTCTGAAAGTCTGCAACAATACATATACCGTTGAATGTGAGGGTTAAGCAATCACATCATCTGAAAATAATGCATTTTATCTCTTTTTAAATATTCATCTTGCTCTATTTTTGCCTTATCATATTGGCTATTATCAGGACATATTAAAATTATACCAATGATTGTAGGTTTCCATATCTTGTTCCTAATTTCAATAGAAATGTTTTTAAGAGTTTCCATATTAGGTATCATGTGTTGTTGATTTCTAAAATATATCTTTTTCTCAAGATAAGAATTTTCTAATTTTAGATGCATAAGAGTTTTAAACTTAATCAAGAATGTGTTGAAATTATCAAATGTCTTTTTATATCTATGGTAATTACATTAATCTATTAATGTAGTGAAGCACATAAGTGGTTTTCCCATCAGTGATGATCCTTGCAAACCTAGATTAAAAATTTCTAAATCATACCACACAATTCTTTTAATATGATGCTGTATTAAGTTACTTATATTTCATTTGGAATATTTTCTATGTTCATACATCAGTTTGGTTTATAGCATTCTTTCATATTCAATATTTTACTAGGTTGTATGTCAGAGGTATGGTAATACCATGTAATACAGTATTTATCTGCTATGAATATTTAAAATTAAAGGTTTCATTTCTTATTTGAAAGGCTGGTAGAATTCTCAATCCTATACAGTCATCCCTCCATATCCAATGGGAATCGGTTCCAAGACAGCCCTGAGGATAACAAAATCTGTGAATATTCAAGTGCCTTATAGAATAAGGGGAATATTCACATAATATAATCCACACACATCCTCCCGCATACTTTAAATCATCTCTACATTACCTATAATACCTAATAGAATGTAAATACTATGTAGTTACCAATGTATGGCAAATTGAAGTTGTAATAATTTTAAATGGAGTATAACCTATAAAAATACTGAATCACTATGTTGTACACCACAAACAATATAATATTGTAAATCAACTAGACTTCAACTTAAAAAAAGGAAAAAAACTATATCAGCAACAACTGCAACTACATCAGCAATAACGGCTGTTCTGGAAATGTCAAGAACCAGCTGATAAAGAAAAGATGTGAGCCTTTCTAAGCTAAGAGAAGGTAAGATATGTAAAGGATTATCATACATATCAGTAACTTTTGGTAATGGCAAGATCAAATAAGTGTCTCATGACTAGTTATCAAAACTAGTATCACAGATTACCAAATAACAGTAATACTGATCAGTTTAACTTTTCACTGCCTTGCCAAATAATCTGTAAATACATATGGAGCAAGGAGATATTGAGAGGGCAGCAGTCGGAAAAAGAAAGAACACACAATAATTCATCATATGGCAAATTTAACCTTCATTTGTGAAGAATATATTCCTAGAAAGCAAAGGGACATGTCAAATTGAAACTGTCTCCCATGAATCAAGCCATGATAAATAGAAACTCATGTCCAACCTTCGTAAAGATGCCATTTAAATTTGTTTTTAATTCTTAAAATGAGCAGATTGTCCTATTCACTAACTCGCCTTCCAGACCCAACAATTTATAAGTTTAGTTATTTCTTCCTTTTACAAATAGGGATCAACAGACTTAAATTAGGAACATATTTTCTGCATATATTTTTTAAAAGCTAGTAATAATTATTAAGTACTTTGATACATTATATTCCTCAAGGATTATCATTTATAAGGTATTTTTATGTATATTCTCATTAAATTTTAAAACACTGAGGCAAAAGAAGTCACTAGTCTCGTTTTATAGATTAAGATTGTAGGTGTACAGATTTGTTCCCTGAACCAAGAAGGCGGAGTAGAAGGATGTGCTCTTACTCCCTCTTGTGAGAACACCAGAATCACAACTAACTGCTGGACAATCATTGACAGGAAGACACTGGAACTCAACAAAAAAGATACCCCACGTGCAAAGACAAGGAGAAGCCACAATGAGATGGTACGAGGGGCACAATCACAGTAAAATCAAATCTCATAACTGCTGGGTGGGTGACTCACAGACTGGAGAACACTTATACCACAGAAGTCCACAAACTAGAGTGGAGTTTCTGAGCCCCATGTCAGGCTTCCCAACCTTGGGGTCTGGCAAAGGGAGGAGGAACTCCTAGAGAATCAGACTTTGAAGGCTAGTGGGATTTGACTGCAGGACTTCAACAGGATTGGGGGAAACAGAGATTCCACTCTTGGAGGGCACACACAAAGTAGTGTGTGCACAGGGACCCAGAGGAAGGAGCAGTGACCCCAGGGGAGACTGAACCAGACCTACCTGGTAGTGTTGGAGGGTCTCCTGCAGAGGCAGGGCTGGCTGTGTCTCACGGTGGAGACAAGGACACTGGCAGCAGAAGTTCTGGGAAGTACTCCTTTGTGTGAGCCCTCCCAGAGTCCTTCATTAACCCCAACAAAGAGCCCTGGTAGTCTCCAGTGTTGGTTTGCCTCAGGCCAAACAACCAATAGGGAAGGAACCCAGCCCCACCCATCAGCAGACAAGTGGATTAAAGTTTTACTGAGCTCTGCCCAGGATAGCAAGAGTCAGCTCTATGCACCACCAGTCCCTCCCATCAGGGAACTTCCACAGGCCTCTTAGATAGCCTCATCAACCAGAGGGCAGACGGCAGAAGCAAAAAGAACTACAATCCTGCAGCCTGTGGCACAAAAACCACCTTCACAGAAAGACAGACAAGATGAAAAGACAAAGAGCTATGTACCAAATGAAGGAACAAGATAAAACCCCAGAAAAACAACTAAATGAAGTGGAGATAGGCAACCTTCCAGAAAAAGAATTCAGACTAATGATAGTGAAGATGATGCAGGACCTCGGAAAAAGAATGGAGGCAAAGATCGAGAAGATGCAAGAAATGTTTAACAAAGTCCTAGAAGAATTAAAGAACAAACAAACAGAGATGAACAATATAATAACTGAAATGAGAACTACACTAGAAGGAATCAATAGCAGACTGAGGCAGAACAACAGATAAGTGACCTGGAAGACAGAATGGTGGAATTCACTGCTGCAGAACTGAATAAAGAAAAAGGATGAAAAGAAATGAAGACAACCTAAGAGAACTCTGGAATAACATTAAACGCAACAACATTCGCATTATAGGGGTCCCAGAAGGAGAAGAGAGAGAGAAAGGACCAGAGAAAATATTTGAAGAGATTACAGTCAAAAACATCCCTAACATGGGAAAGGAAATAGCCACCCTAAGACCAGGAAGCGCAGAGAGTCGCATACAGGACAAACGGAAGAAAAAAAAAAAAAAAAACCGAGACACACAGTACTCAAATTGGCAAAAATTGAAGACAAAGAAAAATTATTAAAAGTAGCAAAGGAAAAACTACAGGAATTCCCATAAGGGAAACAACTGATTTCTCAGCAGAAACTCTACAAGCCACAAGGGAGTGGCATGATATACTGAAAGTGATGAAAGGGAAGAACCTACAAACAAGATTACTCTACTCCACAAGGATCTCATTCAGATTTGATGGAGAAATCAAAAGCTTAACAGGCAAGCAAAAGCTAAGAGAATTCAGCACCACCAAACCAGCCCTACAACAAATGCTAAAGGAACTTCTCAAAGTGGGAAACACAAGAGAAGAAAAGGACCTACAAAAACAAACCCAAAACAATTGACAATGGTCACAGGAGCATACATATTGATAATTACCTTAAATGTGAATGGATTAAATACTACAGTGAACAGACACAGGCTTGGACTTCCCTGGTGGCTGAGTGCTTAAGAGTTCGCCTGCCGATGCAGGGGACAGGGGTTCGTGCCCTGGTCCCGGAAGACCCAAATGCCAGGGAGTGGCTGGGCCCGTGACACATAGCTGCTGAGCCTGCGCATCTGGAGCCTGTGCTCCGCAACGGGAGAGGCCACCACAGTGAGAGGCCCGCGTACCTCACACACACACAAAAAAAGACACAGGCTTGCTGAATGGATACAAAAACAAGTCCCATTTATATGCTGTCTAAAAGAGACCCACTTCAGACATAGGGACACATACAGACTGAAAGTGAGGGGATGGAAAAAGATATTCCATGCAAATGGAAATCAAAAGAAAGCTGGAGTAGCAATACCCATATCAGACAAAATGGACTAAAATAAAGAATTTTACAAGAGACAAGGAAGGGCACTACTTAATGATCAAGGGATCAATCCAGGAAGAACATATAACAATTATAAATATATACGCACCCAACATAGGAGCACCTCAATACATAAGGCAACTGCTAACAGCTCTACAAGAGGAAATCAACAGTAACACAATAATAGTGGGGGACATTAACATCTCACTTACACCAATGCACAGATCATCCAAAATGAAAATAAATAAGAAACAGAAGCTTTAAATAATACAATAGACCAGATAGATTTAATTGGTATTTATAGGACATTCCATCAAAAACTGCAGATTACACTTTCTTCTCAAGTGCGCATGGAACATTCTCCAGGATAGATCACATCTTGGGCACAAATTAAACCTCAGTAAATTTAAGAAAACTGAAATCATATCAAGCATCTTTTCTGACCACAACGGTATGAGATTAGAAATCAATTACGGGGAAAATAACGTAAAATACACAAACACATGGAGGCTAAACAATACGTTACTAAATAACCAAGAGATCACTGAAGAAATCAAAGAGGAAATCAAAATATACCTACAGACAAATGACAATGAAAACACGACGATCCAAAACCTATGGGATGCAGCAAAAGCAGTTCTAAGAGGGAAGATTACAGCTATACAAGCCTACCTCAAGAAACAAGAAACATATCAAATAAACAATCTAACCTTACACCTAAAGGAACTAAAGAAAGAACAAACAAAATCCAAAGTTAGCAGAAGGAAAGATATCATAAAGATCAGAGCAGAAATAAATGAAATAGAAACAAAGAAAACAATAGCAAAGGTCAATAAAACCAAAAGCTGGTTATTTCAGAAGATAAACAAAATTGATAAACCACAGCCAGACTTATCAAGTAAGAGGGAGAGGACTCAAATCAATAAAATTAGAAGTGAAAAAGGAGAAGTTACAACAGACACTGCAGAAATACAAAGCATCCTAAGAGACTACTACAAGCAACACTATGCCAATAAAATGGACAACCTGGAAGAAATGGTCCAATTCTTAGAAAGGTATAACTGAACAAGGAAGAAATAGAAAACACGAACAGACCAATCACAAGTAATGAAATTGAAACTGTGATTAAAAACCTTCCAACAAACAAAAGTCCAGGACCAGATGAATTCACAGGTGAATTCTATCAAACATTTAGAGAAGAGCAAACACCCATCCTTCTCAAGCTCTTCCAAAAAATGGCAGAGGAAGGAAAACTCCCAAGCTCATTCTATGAGGCCACCATTACCCTGATACCAAAACCAGACAGAGATAATACAAAAAAAGAAAATTACAGACCAATATCACTGATGAATATAGATGCAAATCCTCAACAAAATACTAGCAAACAGAATCCAACAACACATTAAAACGGTCATACACCATGATCAAGTGGGATTTATCTCAGGGATGCAAGGATTCTTCAATATATGCAAATCAATCAATGTGATACACCATATTAACAAACTGAAGAATAAAAACCATATGATCATCTCAAAAGATGCAGAAAAAGCTTTTGACAAAATTCAACACCCATTTATGATAAAATCTCCCCAGAAAGTGGGCATAGAGGGAACCTACCTCAACATAATAAAGGCCATATATGACAAACCCACCCCAAACATCATTCTCAGTGGTGAAAAACTGAAAGCATTTCCTCTAAGATCAGGAACAAGACAAGGATGTCCAATCACACCACTGTTATTCAACAGAGTTATGGAAATCCTAGCCATGGCAATCAGACAAGAAAAAGAAAAAAAAGGAATACAAATTGGAAAAGAAGAAGTAAGACTGTCACTGTTTGCAGATGACATGATAATAAACATAGAATATCCTAAAGATGCCACCAGAAAACTAATAGAGCTCATCAATGAATTTGGTAAAGTTGCAGGATACAAAATTAATGCACAGAAATCTCTTGCATTCCTATACACTAATGATGAAAGATCTGAAATAGAAATTAAAGAAACACTACCATTGCAACAGAAAGAATAAAATACCTAGGAATTAACCTACCTAGGGAGAAAAAAGACCTGTATGTAGAAAACTATAAGACACTGATGAAAGAAATTAAAGATGATACCAACAGATGGAGACATATACCGTGTTCTTGGATTGGAAGAATCAACACTGTGAAAATGACTATACTACCCAAAGCAATCTGCAGATTCAATGCAATCCCTATCAAATTACCAATGCCATTTTTTATATAACCAGAACAAAAAAATCTTAAAATCTTTATGGAGACACAGAAGACCCCGAATAACCAAAGCAGTCTTGAGGGAAAAAAAACAGAGCTTGAGGATCAGATTCCCTGTCTTCAGACTATAGTACAAAGCTACGGTAATCAAGACAATATGGTACTGGCACAAAAACAGAAACACAGATCAATGGAACAAGATAGAAAGCTCAGAAATAAACCCATGCACCTATGGTCAACTAATCTATGACAAAAGAGGCAAGGATATACATTGGAGAAAAGACAGTCTCTTCAATAAGTGGTACTGGGAAAACTGGACAGGTACATGTAAAAGAACACTCCCTAACACCATGCACAAAAATAAACTCGAAATGGATTTGAGACCTAAATGTAAGACCTGACACTATAAAACTCTTGGAGGAAAACATAGGAAGAACACTCTTTGACATAAATCCCTGCAAGATCTTTTTTGATCCACCTCCTAGGGTAATGGAAATAAAAATAAACAAATTGGACCTAATAAAACTTCAAAGTTTTTGCACAGCAAAGGAAATCATAAACAAGATAAAAAGACAACACTCAGAATTGGAGAAAGTATTTGCAAATGAACCAACTGACAAAGGATTAATCTCCAAAATTTACAAGCAGCTCATGCAGCTCAATATTAAAAAAACAAACAACCCAATCCAAAAATGGGCAGAAGACCTAAATAGACATTTCTCCAAAGAAGACATACAGATGGCCAAGAAGCACATGAAAAGCTGCTCAACATCACTAATTATTAGAGAAATGTGAATGAAAACGACAATAAGGTATCACCTCACACCAGTTAGAATGGGCATCATCAGAAAATCTAAAAACAACAAATGCTGGAGAGGGTGTGGAGAAAAGGCAACCCTTTTACACTGTTGGTGGGAATGTAAATTGATACAGCCACTATGGAGAACAGTATGGAGGTTCCTTAAAAAACTAAAAATAGAATTACCATATGACCCAGCAATCCCACTACTGGGCACACACCCAGAAAAAACCATAATTCAAAAAGACACATGCACCCCAATGTTCATTGCAGCACTATTTACAATAGCCAGGTCATGGAAGCAACCTAAATGCCCACTGACAGACAAATGGATTAAGGAGATGTGGTACATATATACAATAGAATATTAGCCATAAAAAGGAACGAAATTGGGTCATTTGTTGAGACGCAGTTGGATCTGGAGACTGTCATACAGAGTGAAGTAAGTCAGAAAGAGAAAAACAAATATCGTAAATTAACGCATATATGTGGAACCTAGAAAAATGGTACAGATGAACCGGTTTGCAGGGCAGAAATTGAGACACGGATGTAGAGAACAAACATATGGACACCAAGGGGGGAAAGCGGTGGGGGTGTGTGTGTGATGTACTGGGCGATTGGTATTGACATGTATACACTGATGTGTGTAAAACTGACGACTAATAAGAACCTGCTGTAAAAATAAATAAATAAATAAAATTCAAAAAATAATGATTGTAGGTGTGTGTGTTAAATAAATCAACCAACAATATGCAAAGAAGCAACCAAAAATCAGTTATGCAAAAGTCAGCCTTCAGGGTCAGTTAAAAAAAAAAGTTACTCAAATTATTTTTGTGATTTCTAATTATTCTTTGATCTTTGATAACACTATTCCTTAATTTTTTAACACACAGTTCTACAGAATTAACAAAAATGGCCATATTCTGATAATTAGAATATTTGGAATCTGGAATATTTCTAAAGGTTTTTGAGTAAAAAAAAAAAGTGCACTTTTTCCACTTTCTTAGCAAGTGTCAGTGGAAGTGTTAAAGCAGTCAAATTTAAGTCTCCTAAAGTAGCCAACCCATGAAATAATATCAAGTGTGTTAATTGGTACCAAGATTGAAAAATAAAATTAATTCAAAGAATAAGTAGTCATTTTTTGTGTAAGGTTGGTGGTATATGAATGTAGTCTCACAGGGTATTTTAAAGAAGGCCAAATATTCCTTTCTTATTGATTGGTATAAATTACATATTGGAAATATAAAACCAAGACATTTTTTTCCAGTTGAAGTAAAAGAACTGTTGTTTCTAACCCACTATATCAGTAAGTATTAACACTTGTAATGGGGTCAGTTTTTAAATATGTTCTCTTGGAATGGTGAGTTTCCATGTAGGCATTATAATTATCATACATCTTTATAATTGGGGTATATTACCTATTAATCATAGAACTCACTCAGTGAAATGTGATATTACTTCCTCATATATTAAACTATGTTAATTACTTAATTATTGTAAATAGAAAGGATAATTTCAATGTAAATTCACAGAAATCACAGATTAAAAATTTAAACTATCCAGCTCTGTAACAGGAAGGCTTCACTAAAGATGAAGGCAATTGGACAACTTGCATAATTGACATTTTCTATTGAATAGAAAGGACTGTCACTGTGTCCAGATGATTAAATGGATATCAGAATGTACAAAGGGACACACATCTCTTGATGCCCCCCAAAGCCTTCTATCCATTCAAAGAGAACACTCTATTGCAGGAGGTTTTAGTCTCGTTTATTTTGTGAGTTCAGACAGTTTGATTATGTCCAGAATGGAACTTTCACATTTGCTATGAAATTTCCTTTAGTCAGAAAAAGCTAAAAAATTAAAGGATACTTTCTTCATGATACCTCATCTCTGCAGCCCAATTGATTTTAGGAAACATAACTCACCAGATAGGTCACAGGGCACAAATCCTTTGGCCCATCAAAAGCCAGTAGAGATGCCCTGCATTCATACTTGACCTTACAATAGGTTGACAGAAGCTTTTGAGTTTGAGTGGCATAAATCAACAGAAAGTTGTACTTGAAAAATAGTAACATCACAAAATGGAAGAACTGAATTTCAAATCACTTCTCTAGCTCAACTGTAAATGAGAATGATATTTATGAAGCATTAGCACTATGTTTTTCTGTAATGAGTATCTAAATGTGTTTTTCAGAGATTAAGCGGCAGTATAGCCCATTAAACTACAGCAAACATCTGGAAGACTCTCCTTAGCAGTTTAATCACAGCACTTCCCAAAGTCTGCTCAGAGCAGTGACAGTTATTTCAGACGTGTTTCAGAGTAAGCACATTGTGGACATGATGTAGTGCAGTGAATATCTGCACCAGTTGAAGCATACTCATTCCTGAAGGGGACTCCCTGTTTCCCAGTGGCAAATGTGAAAACCTTTTATTTCTAAAATTAAGAATACTAGGGAAAATGATTATCTTAACTACTTTACTAAACTGCCAAACCTTGCTACTAGGTTTTGGTGGTACAAAGGGGATGAATATTATCCCAGGATCTGACCTCAGGGTCTAGCAGAAAACAACAGTTAAATAACGAGAAATTATTACAAACTCCGATACACACTGCAACTGGAGATATGTTGATACTCTGTGATGTTGGAGTTCAGTTCAGTAGCAACTAACCTAGTCAAAGGAAGTAAAAAATATTTCACCTATTTTGTAAGTGAAGGTATGTGGGTGAAGAAGGGAGTTCGGCATTTTTTTTCTACTAGGTAATTCCCAACTCTGAAAAATTGTTAAACATTTACATAGACTATAATCTCCTTAAGAGCAAAGGGCCATGTTTATATTTTAGATTCTAAGGCTTAGAGATTCCATCATAAAATATAGCATGATAAAATATTTGGTGGATTGGGTTTATAGAAGAAGCAATGAATAAATGAATTAAGCAATGAATTAATAAATGAATCACTGACCAAGGGAGAGAGAGAGGACCTAAAGATAATGTCTTTGCAGAGGAGCCCCAAGTACATCAAAGATGAATGTAGGCAGACCCACTGTTTCTTCATATATGTCTCACACATTTAACGACCATCTCCATGGTGAAGAAATGAAAACCATCTTGCATTTTGTAATCAAGTCATTTTCCATCTCTTTTTGAGATTCAATTAACTAATACAAAACAAAAGATGAAAGAAGTAAAAGAGGAAAATTAAAAGTCACTAAATTCAAGGAATACTATCTTTTTCCATTTAATTTGTAATCACACCAAATGGAGGCACAGCACTGTCATCTGTATTTTCAATCAAGTACCAAACACAGGGTTATGATTCTGTTCTAGCTGGAATATTTTCCATTATTCAACTTATTTAATAACCTGTCACTTGAAAGGGGGTCTGATAGGCTTTTTCACAATGAATCAAAGAGCTGCTCTGCCTTCCTCCTTTATTATGCATGCTATATTTGAAGCTAATGAAGCATAACCTGTGAGCTGTTACTTTTATAGATGAAAGAGACATCATGACACATCTTCTATTTATTTCATCAGCTACCCTAGCCAACACAAAACACATTGATTGCCTTGCACTTCATTTTTGACAGATGATGGGCATTCTTGTTGCTGTCTTATATAATTGTCCCATACCATATGCATATTTTAGTTACTAACTATGAATGAAACTACTTGAAAAAATAATCTGTGATAAAAATGATACATTTAAGAAATGTAGTGGGGATAATCCCGATTATTTTATTTTACAGAACTGAATGTATTCTCCTCCTAGAGCAAATATTGCCTTGGAATAGTTATTTTTAAGAAGTGTAATATCACCTAATACTGTCTTCATGAGCCTTTGTTATTTATTTTTAAAAAATCTAGAAAATCAGCTCAGATAAAACCATACAATCTTCTCTGCAAGTAGGAAAGCTTCACTATAAAAGGGCATCAAAAGGAATAATTCATCACTAAAAAATGCTTTCATTACAATAATAGTATTCAATGTCACTAACACTAGTCAATTCAATGTGAAATAATACTCAGGCATAAGCTATATTTGATCCATAACATGGTATAGGAGATAAATAGCCTTTACCATTTATAGAAGCACACAAATATATGTAAAAAAACCAGATTTTTATATATAACATTTAGCAGCTTTTTAAACTTTAAAAAATGTTAATGTAGGATATAACTTTTTTAAAAATTGGCTCCACAAGTAAAATTCCAAGAGTGTAAAGATATTTCCAGAATAGTAAAGTCTACCACTGTGAGTAGAAATACAGCTTTTACTCATAAGAATAGAAAAAAGTTTTGCCTACATGCACATATTCACACAGATTACTGGACAAATATAGAGCCTTCATTTTATTACATAACTTGCTTCTTTATAATCAATTGCTAGCTTGTTTACTCAATAAACCTCACTCGTTCCAAGCACAGTAAGTTTTACATTTGCAAGTGAGGAAAAGTACTTGAAGTGGGATTATAACATACTCCAAGACATATCATTACAGGGAATTGTATCATGAGTTATCACAATCAAAACAAAGATGAAAAAGCTATGGCAACTCTAGAGCAGCTAACTGGAAAATTGTTCCACATGTGCACAATACCAAGTTACTGAAAACATACATAATAACAAGTTATTATAAGTCAGTGACGACAAAATTAACAGAGAACAAACACACCCAATGTACAAAAGCTATGTAAAGCCTCTCTTCCTAAAGACAACTGTCAAGGATCTTCACAGTTAAAATGACTACACAAAAAGGAAAGAAAATGAAAATGCATAATTTACTCAACAATTAAAAACTGGACTCCAAATCTGTTATTTTTATATATTTGGAAAGTTGTGGAGTTTTAAAATATGTTTTAACGAAAGTAAAATGTTAAAAGTAAAAATTATTTTTCAAAAAAAGTATTGTTCATTGCAATTCAAAATTTGCTTTCTGTTATACCTTCTCTTAAGCTATACTATTCAATCAAAGTTATATAAATCACTGATTCAGGATCCATTATGGCTAAGGTCTTATTAACTCTGTAGTATTCTCAGTTTTCAGTCCCCGAGAGACAACCTGGCTCTGTCTTTGCATGAAACTGGTCTGTTCCTTAATATAGTGCTGTCAAGTGTACTTCATTAGAAATCACAAGAAGCCCATTCTATTCATGGCTCATCTACTCATCTACTCTGGGTCAGTACCCTCATTTGCAAAATAAAGCACTGAACCAACACCAAAGCTCTAAAATTTAGTAATTCTAAATCATCAAATACTATGAATTCTATTACTTATTTTTAAAGAATACTATATCAGAAATCCAAATATTAAATGTGTTAATGTATATACGTTTTCTGTATATAAGACATAGTCATACGAAATACAGCTCTTCTTATGCATAATCAAACTCTGTATTGCTCAAATAAGCCTAGTTATCCGTATCATGGTATCACATAATTGAAAATATATTTACATGTTTCCCAAATCAAAGAAAGCTATTACATGATCATCCTTTAATCATCACTAGAATAAACAGTAGTATTCTAGTAAAATTTTATATCAAGTTCAATTTCATTTTCTCTGTAAGAATCCCTTTCTTAACCCATTCTGACTCATAAAGTTTCTGTGAAACTTGATCTCATCAGGAGTATTATCTTCAAAATTGTTCATATTATCTTTAGTCTATTCAGCATGGTATCAAAGAGTTATATTAAAAGATTTTAATGTTGATCACATACCTATGGATTGTTTAATACCTAAGTTCAGCTTTTTATAACCATTATGCAACCTCCTTGACTGTCTAGCTATGACCTCTAATAAATTTTCTATGTCTCCCTAAAATATATATTTCAACAGATAGGTCAGTATAATGAGAATTTCAGTGGTTAAGTATAGGTTCAAGAACAAAACCCAAACTTGAGTAGACTTCTTGTTGCTCTGCATTTGTACTTATCTCTAGACTTTATTTTCTTGTATATTAAATACATAGAAATAAAATACACCCCATATGATTTTAATTGGAATCATATACACTAAAGGATATGAGGTACCTAGAAGAATTTCTGGGCGTGTAATTATTGTCCTGTAAGTATTATTATATTTTAATTTATATTATTATATTTTAATTAATATATATAAATATTATATCAAGTATATATCAAGTATATATATAATTTAATATTAAATTATATATGGCCATCATTACATACTAGATTTTATTGATATTCTTTAATGATATCATACATAATTATTATAAGCACCATATATATTAAATTATTTTATATAATGAGGAAAAATATATATAACCCTGAGGAAAAATCTATATATTTAAAACATTTCATTTGATATATGGAAATGTCCTCAGGTCTTTATTTTGCATTCCAGATATTTATAAGGTGAAGTTAAACTTTCTTCGAGATTTTAATACATTCATATTAACAATCTCATCAAGTGGAAATACATATTCTGCACAACTACAAGAGTGACTGAAAGGGTACATTTGAGATCTACAATACAAAAATATAAATATGTTCATCTGTAACTACTCTAAACCTTTATTATTCAAATACATTGAATCACAAACAAGATTTTTGTCAGTATGATCATAGCAAGAGTTTATTAACAAGGTACATTTCTGGCATGCTAGTTAAAAACATACTTCACTGTTTCTGAGATTCTGTACAATTACAAAACAACACTAACAGGATGTGACATAAAAAAACATGGTGCAGTCCTGAATGTGTAACAAAACAATGCAAAATGCAATTCAACAAACATGTATTAAATAGCTACTCTATACCAGATACGTTCCTAAGTGCTAGGGAGAAAGATTTGGCAAGTAAACCATAGACAATTTCAAAGTGTTTTAAAGGAGACTAAAGAGTGGGGTATTAGTGAGGGGATGTAAAAAGATATTCCTTGCAAATGGAAATCAAAAGAAACCTGAAGTAGCAACACTCATATCAAATAAAATAGAATTTAAAGTAAAGAATGTTACAAGAGACAAGGAAGGACACTACATAATGATCAAGGGATCAATCCAGGAAAAACATATAACAGTTATAAATAAATATGCACCCAACGTAGGAGCACCTCAATACATAAGGCAACTGCTAACAGCTCTACAAGAGGAAATCAACAGTAACACAATAATAGTGGGGGACTTTAACATCTCACTTATACCAATGCACAGATCATCCAAAATGAAAATTAATAAGGAAACACAAGCTTTAAATGACACAATAATCCAGATAGATTTAATTGATATTTATAGGACATTCCATCCAAAAACAGCAGATCACAATTTCTTCTCAAGTGCACACGGAACATTCTCCAGGAAAAATCACATCCTGGGTCACAATCAAGCTTCAGTAAATTTAAGAAAACTGAAATCATATCAAGCATCTTTTCTGACCAAAATGCTATGAGATTAGAAATCAATTACAGGGAAAATAACGTAAAATACACAAACACATGGAGGCTAAACAATACGTTACTAAATAACCAAGAGATCACTGAAGAAAACAAAGAGGAAATCAAAATATACCTAGAGACAAATGACAATGAAAACACGACGATCCAAAACCTAAGGGATGCAGCAAAAGCAGTTCTAACAGGGAAGATTATAGCTATACAAGCCTACCTCAAGAAACAAGAAACATCTCAAAAAAACAATCTAAACTTACACCTAAAGGAACTAGAGAAAGAGGAACAAACAAAATCCAAAGTTAGCAGAAGGAAAGACATCATAAAGATCAGAGCAGAAATAAATGAAACAGAAACAAAGAAAACAATAGCAAAGATCAATAAAACTAAAAGCTGGATCTTTGAGAAGATAAACAAAATTGATAAACCATTACCTAGACTCAATCAAGTAAGAGGGAAAGGACTCAAATCAATAAAATTAGAAATGAAAAAGGAGAAGTTACAACAGACACTGCAGAAATACAAAGCATCCTAAGAGACTACTACAAGCAACACTATGCCAATAAAATGGACAACCTGGAAGAAATGGACAAATTCTTAGAAAGGTGTAACTTAACAAGGAAGAAATAGAAAATATGAACAGACCAATCACAAGTAATGAAATTGAAACTGTGATTAACAACCCTCCAACAAACAAAAGTCCAGGACCAGATGGATTCACAGAAGAATTCTATCAAACATTTAGAGAAGAGCAAACACCCATCCTTCTCAAGCTCTTCCAAAAAACTGCAGAGGGGGCTTCCCTGGTGGTGCAGTGGTTGAGAGTCTTCCTGCCAATGCAAGGGACACGGGTTTGTGCCCCGGTCCGGGAAGATCCCACATGCTGCGGAGCGGCTGGGCCTGTGAGCCATGGCCACTGAGCCTGCGCGTCCGGAGCCTGTGCTCCACAACAGAAGAGTTCACAACAGTGAGAGGCCCGCGTACCGCAAAAAAAAAAAAAAAAAAAAATTGCAGAGGAAGGAAAACTCCCAAACTCATTCTATGAGGCCACCATCACCCTTATACCAAAACCAGACAAAGATACTACAAGAAAACAAAATTACAGACCAATATCACTGATGAATATAGATGCAAAAATCCTCAACAAAATACTAGCAAACAGAATCCAACACACATTAAAAGGATCATATACTATGATCAAGTGAGATTTATACCAGGGATGCAAGGATTCTTCAATATACACAAATCAATCAAGGTGATGCACCATATTAACAAACTGAAGAATAAAAACCATATGATCATCTCAATAAATGCAGAAAAAGCTTTTGACAAAATTCAACACCCATTTATGATTAAAACTCTCCAGAAAGTGGGCATAGAGGGAACCTACCTCAACATAATAAAGGCCATATATGACAAACCCACCCCAAACATCATTCTCAGTGGTGAACAACTGAAAGCGTTTCCTCTAAGATCAGCAACAAGACAAGGATGTCCAATCTCACCACTATTATTCAACAGAGTTTTGGAAGTCTTAGCCATGGCAATCAGAGAAGAAAAAGAAATAAAAGGAATACCAATTGGAAAAGAAGAAGTAACCCTGTCACTGTTTGCAGATGACATGATAATAAACATAGAGTATCCTAAGGATGCCACCAGAAAACTAATAGAGCTCATCAATGAATTTGGTAAAGTTGCAGGATACAAAATTAATGTACAGAAATCTCTTGGATTCCTATACACTAATGATGAAAAATCTGAAAGAGAAATTAAGGAAACACTCTCATTTACTATTGCAACAAAAAGAATAAAATACCTAGGAATAAACCTACCTAGGGAGACAAAAGACCTGTACGCAGAAAACTATAAGACACTGATTAAAGAAATTATGATACCAGCAGATGGAGAGATATACCATGTTTTTGGATTGGAAGAATCAACATTGTGAAAATGACTATACAATCCAAAGCTACCTACAGATTCAATGAAATCCCTATCAAATTACCAATGGCATTTTTTACATAACTGGAACAAAAAATCTTAAAATCTGTATGGAGATACAAAGGACCCCGAATAGCCAAAGCAGTCTTGAGGGAAAAAAACGGAACTGGAGGAATCCGACACCCTGACTTCAGACTATACTGCAAAGCTACAGTAATCAAGACAATATGGTACTGACACAAAAACAGAAATATAGATCAATGGAACAGGATAGAAAACCCAGAGATAAACCCACACACCTATGGTCAACTAATCTTTGACAAAGGAGGCAAGGATATACAATGGAGAAAGGAGAGTCTCTTCAATAAGTGGTGCTGGGAAAACTGGACAGCTACATGTAAAAGAATGAAATTAGAACACTCCCTAACACCATACACAAAGATAAACTCAAAATAATTAGAGACCTAAATGTAAGACCAGACACTATAAAACTCTTAGAGGAAAACATAAGAAGAACACTGTGTGACATAAATGACAGCAAGATCTTTTTTGATCCACCTCCTAGAGTAATGGAAATAAAACCAAAAATAAAAAAAGGGACCTAATGAAACTTCAAAGCTTCTGCACAGCAAAGGAAACCATAAACAAGATGAAAAGACAACCCTCAGAATGGGAGGAAATATTTGCAAATGAATCATTGGACAAAGGATTAATATCCAAAATATATAAACAGCTCATGCAGCTCAGTATTAAAAAAACAAACCACCCAATCCAAAAATGGTCAGAAGACCTAAATAGACATTTCTCCAAAGAAGACATACAGATGGCCATTGAAGCATATGAAAAGCTGCTCAACATCACTAATTATTAAAGAAATGCAAATCAAAACTACAGTGAGGTGTCACCTCACACCAGTTAGAATGGGCATCATCAGATACTCTACAAACAACAAACGCTGGAGAGAGTGTGTAGTAAAGGGAACCCTCTTGCACTGTTGGTGGGAATGAAAATTGATACAGCCACTATGGAGAACAGTATGGAGGTTCCTTAAAAAACTACAAATAGAACTACCATATGACCCAGCAATCCCACTACTGGGCATATACCCAGAGAAAACCATAATTCAAAAAGACACATGCACCCCAGTGTTCATTGCAGCACTATTTACAATAGCTAAGTCATCGAAGCAACCTAAATGCCCATCGACAGATGACTGGATAAAGAAGATGTGGTATATATAGACAATGGAATATTACTCAGCCATAAAAAGGAACAAAATTTGGTCATTTGTAGAGACGTGGATGCATCTAGAGACTGTCATACAGAGTGAAGTAAGTCAGAAAGAGAAAAACAAATATTGTATATTAACGCATATATGTGGAACCTAGACAGTGGTACAGATGAACCGGTTTGCAGGGCAGAAATTGAGACACAGAAGTAGAGAAAAATTGTAGGGACACCAAGCGGGAAAAGTGGCGGGGGGTGGAGGTGATGGTGTGATTAATTGGGAGATTGAGATTGACATGTATACACTGAAGTGTATAAAATGGATGACTAATAAGAACCTGCTGTATAAAAAAATTTTTTTAATTAAATCAAAAAACTTTAAAAAATAAAGAAGGTAAAATTCAAGATTTCGTGCACTGCTGTAGTGGCACTGCTCTCAGAAAAAGTTATGAGAAAGTTTCCTATTAGAGTTACACGATCTTGTCATTTAGAAATAGGTCATTTAAATTTTCTGCTCTTGTTCTTCTCACGTACTCAGACATTTTTGTGCTGGATATATACTCATATTATGAACTACCCCAGAGTATTTATTTAAATGATATTTCATTATGAAGTAACACGAATTCCTTAGTGACTAAGATTTGATACCTGTTGTAAATAAACGACTCACATAACCGATGTATGATCAGGGTGTTACTTCAAATAAATCATTTAAAATGGCAAAAAAAAAAGAGTGGGGTATTAAGTTTTGTATAAGATACAGAGATAACAGATCTTATTAATGAAATGTATCTGAGGGTATATTTTGGAATTACATGCAATTTTGTGTCGCTGGGCCATGAAATATAATTAATGGCTTTTATAATGTCCTACCAGGCCTTATTGAATTTGGCTTTTGGAAGATCCAATGGAAACCATCTACTGGCCAAAAGAAGAAAAGCAACTAATGTCATAGAAGGTAAGCAACACGGGAATAGCTTGAAACAGATTATACTGGTTTTGGAGGCATTACTTTAATCTATTAAAGAGTATATAAGGAAGGGATACATATAAATGGCGGCTTCCTACACATTTGTGAGAAATGATTTAGAAACTGTGATAAGATGTGATATAGATCTCAAGTGAAAAGCCAAGCTGATGATTATATATGGATTGCAAAATCAAGATTCTAGCGTATCTCAACATATCAAATGTCATCCCAGAAAAAGCATTGCTGATTATCTGCTTTTTGTTTTATACAGTAGAATTTCAAGGAATTTTCAACATTTAAGTGCTTAAAGTATGAGAACGCATTACTGTCACTTGACATTGGGAGACACATGGTGCTTTTTGAGAGTACCTGTTCCCACCCTCTTATAAACTCTGGGTAATCTCCTCCAGAATCTATCCTTAGAAACAACCCTACTTTTTATGGTGCACGTTCTTTGGTCCAGAGCTGGATGTCACACAGCACAACACACTTTCTTTTACCCTCCATTCCTTTTCGTGCTGATATATCATTCAACAATGAATTTTACATATAGTACCAAGAAGTGTCAGTTTTAAGCCTTTTGTTTTCTATGAAAATCTGTCATCTTTTAAAGCTTGGTTGGTGACATTGAAGTCTTCATTTTTCAAAAATGTTTCATATTTATCTGATATTCATGGTTGCCATGCAAAGATACAGATTCTGATCATATATATGAGTGAAGTTCAAGAATGCAGACATCAGCATAATGCACATTGCTGGGTGACTGTCTCACTGGCTTTAGGTGATTCTCATTATCTTCTGAATTGAGGAGTTAGCTATAAAGCTGCATAGGTGTGAAAAAAACAACAGTACGTGATATTTTATGCCTTTAAGAGTGTACAGAGTAAAAAGTATTAAGCAGAATAGCTGAACCATGAAGGTCAGCATAGTATTTTATACAAGTAAAACATGTAGCTTCTTGATAGTTTTTCTAATCTGATTTTAACACATGTAATTTCTTGCCAAAGCTTAAAGGGTTTGAATGAAGATCTATTATATGTGTAAATCGATAGCCTGAATATACTTTTTTCTGTTATCTGGTTCAACACTGCTACAAAAAGATAAGTGTGAATTTGTACTGTATATTATCTCAAAGAGATGCTTCCTAATCCTTTGGCAGTAGTGTTCAGAATAATAAGAGTTTCAGTCAAGAGTTAAATGATGAATCTTTGCTGATTTGTTGACATGGACAGTGCTACAAAACACAATAAAGAGAAACCAGTATCTCTAACCGTTTTCACAGTGCAAATGAAGAGGTAATAAGTGGGAAAGAAAAACTGTTATTAATATAATTTATATAAATGTTTTTGTTTTGAAGGTTTTCAAAGTTCTTTAAATTGGGACTTAATTTTATATTTTTTAATCCTTCATATCCAGTTCTTCATTTCTTCTTAAAGAAGAGATTATAGTGTAGCATAGTGTTGGAGTAGTTTACTCTCTCTACCTTTGTGTTTGTAAACATTTATAAATACAGTGATTAAAAAGCAAATATAGCTGACACTTGTTTTCCGTCCCACTGTAATAAATCATCCACATATATGTCACAATGAAACTATTTCTAAAACTCCCTGCTGACCTCTCCAATTCTTTCTCCCCAGTTCCTCTGGAACATCTGCAATTACTGCATAGCTGTTGTTTGCTGGCTTCCGTTATAAAAGAAAAAAGTCTGGATTCTCCATTTATCTCTATGATTACTTCTACCCAGTTTCCTTGCTGAACCCCTCTTACATTATTGTAGCTTTACTTTGTAAAGATTATTCAAGTTATTACACTTTGCTCTGTTATCAGAATCTCTGAGAAGGTCCACCTGTATCATGTTTTCCAGTACCATTATTATGTCAGTAGTTCCCAATTTTGTATCTCCATTCTTGTCCTATGTCCTGAGTACCAGGACCAAACTGTCAAACAGATGGGGACTATAACACACATATGTCCATCACCACCGGAAACTAGCCATGTTCAAAACTGAACTCATCTTCTTCCTCTCCAGAGTTATTCCTCCTTTTATTTTCCTTCTGCCTATTCCGTAGATTGTACACTTGAGTTGTCCTTTACTCATCCATCTCCCCTCTTATCTACGCCTTGGTTACTAAATGTTGCCAAATTTCTTCTTAACTCTCTCACATCTCACATCTATAGACTCCTTTCCATCCTACTGTCACAGTTCTATTACAGATCTCATTATCTCTCACCTGAATTATCATCTCAGTCTAATTGCTCTTCCTCTCCTCTTTCACCTCTGTTAATTATCTATGTGCTGTCAGAGTTATCTTTCTAAAGTATAGTTATGAGAATATCTTATATCTTATGATTGCTCAGGACCAAGTAGGAAAAGGTCAAACTCTAGTCTGGTCTATAAAGTTCTGTGGAGTAATATTTTGTGGAAATTATTTTCTGAAGATATTTAATCTCACATGTATGATATTTATATGCATTGGTTTTGGAATCAAGTCTTATGATTGTTTTACCTTTACTCAATCCTAGTTCTGAAACGCTAAAAAAGTTCTTTAAGCATTTTAAACACCGGTTGCCTCACAGTGAAAGAGGTGTAACAAAGGATTTAACTCAGAACATTCTAACTGCCATCAAAGAATAAACAATAAACATTATTTTCTGTGGTTTTTTGTTAGTTTGAAGGATGTGAAATACCTAAAAGAATTTCCAAATGTTTCCAAAATCCTTAAAGATAAACTGTTAAATAAACCAACAGTAAGTTAAAAGAGTTCTTAATATTTGTATATGTTTATGAGCAACTTATTATTGGAAGAGCATGTGCAGAACATTAAAATAACACATTTTTTGCAGTAATAATAAGAGGTACCATTGTTCCGTTGTTTTAACTGTGAAATTTTTACCAGAGGTGAAATCCAGATATGCTGCCTTAAAGTGCACTGTTCTCTCTCAGTGTTACACTATTTAATATTTTCAAGAGAATTACTAAAAACTCCTATTTCATCCATCTCTGGAAGATGTCTTCTTTGTAAGAAATATTTTAATTTAGAAATGTTTAAACATATATTTTAAAGACATTTAAAAATAATTTTATTTTAAAATAATTTGGTCAAATTAATATAATTTTATACAGTACTTGAAACACTTGACCGATTCCTATGTTTTAAATATTTATAAATTAAGAGATATAAATACAGAAAGAAATATTTTGAGCAAACATAGGTTGCTTACTCCAAAACCTGAGAAATATAAATAAGCACATCAAGAGCCAAAACATGATTTTCACTAAGCATTACTTGGTGTGAATAGTGCCCCACAGAGTTGTTTCAGGATAATTCATTTCATCTATAATGAGAACGAATGGAGTAAATTTGCAAGCACTGAAGACACAGAAATGGCACTGCCAATTACCCAGTGCCATCACAACATGCTTCTTCCCTCTGACAAAACAGTGAATGAAATTACAATAAGCACAGTCTAGGGACATATAGCAACTACCAAAGAAGTAGTTTGCCTAATCTTGGTAATTATGTCCTAAGTGCATTCCTTCCAACATTTCTATTTGGAGTTAGACATTTTTTTTCCTCTGTGTTTTTGAATATTGTGAAAGAAAAATGCTGTGCTTCAGCCTAGAGGTATCTGAGTTTCACTGGGAAATCTTTTCAAAAAGTTCTAGAAACCTTGGAACTGTATCACTCATGGTGCGTTCTAGGCAGAGATCAAGCTGAATCTCACTTGATCTTTTCTGAGGTTGTGGACCTAGATTGCTGAGCTGTTTGAGTAGTATGGTTGGGAAGTCAACTGGTGGCTTATAAAGAGGCATTTCTGTATCCAAAGAGCCAAATAAAATTTAACTTCACAGACTTAACCACAATAGCACCATATTCCTTTGGGATGCTGGTTCACTGTTCCTAGCAACCGGTCAGAGGGAGGGAAAACCCCACCAATTGTGAGTCAGCAACAGAGTTTTGACTTCTGACAAATATCACATGTACTATTCTTCTAGTGCAAATAGACATGGCTGTTAAGAGACTTGCTAGGTAGCCCTAACTGTCACGAGGACCAGTTGTGTGACTCAACCCAGGTTATGCCACGTTTCTGATCGCAATGACCTTTATTTATGAAATGAATGAGTTTGAGACTAGCACAAACAACATATGATTCCCTTCCTTCATGTGAGAAGACATTCATTTTCAGAACACTTCCTTCATTATACTCTAGGATAACATATTCGGGTGAAAGACTTTGCAGTTGACTTTTCAATATGCGGACTATCTAGTCTTATTGCCCTAGGTAGTTCTCTATCATAAAATTGATAATGTGTGCCATGAAACTTTCATTGCACAAACATTCACTAAGTGCCAGTAAGTGCTAAGCACTGTGTTGAGTGCTGAGGGTAGAAGAAAAATATGATACAGACCTTGACCTAAAGACATTATAGAGAAAATAAAACATGAAATGATTCACTATTCCTTGGGTGTTTACTACGCACCAGGTTGTATATTTCCAATTAATAGATAAGCAGAGCAATTTGTATTCAAGTCTATATTTGACTGCCTCCAAATTCTGTGTGTGGTCAACGATACACTACCACAACAGGCAAGAGGGTTTAGCAAATAATTATGCAGGCTCCCTTGCATTCCAAGCCCTGTTTATGTACATTCCTTGATGCCTTTAATATATAAGGCTTATCCCACCAAATTTCTTGAGCCAATCTTGGTCAATACAGACAGTTTACTCTAGGCCCTTATCCCTTCCAGTGGGTGTTTCAGGAATTAGTGATATTGCCTGTTAATCACACACTGTACAAAGTGTCACAGGAAATCCTCATTAATGCCCTCTCAACTTCCTTGACTAGCAAGGTCCTGACCATTTGCTTTGCCCATGCCAGCCCCCTCCTCTAAGAGTAGAACTGACTCTAAAAGCACAGTCGGGCTTCCCTGGTGGCTCAGTAGTTGAGAGTCTGCCTGCCGATGCAGGGGACACGGGTTTGTGCCCTATTCCGGGAAGATCCCACATCCCGCGGAGCGGCTGGGCCCGTGAGCCACGGCTGCTGGGCCTGCGCATCTGGAGCCTGTGCTCCGCAACGGGAGAGGCCACAGCAGTAAGAGGCCCATGTACCGCAAAAAAAAAAAAAAAAAAGCACAGTCATCATCTGGAGTTCATACTACAACCCAAAAGATGCATCTATATGAAAAACAATATTGTCAATAATCAGCCGGAAGATATTACCTTCTTCAAACATGATGCCTGTCCTCAGAATGCCCAAAATCATCCTGGTTTTTTGTCTAATGACTATTTTTCTTGGGGCTAACCATAAAGCTGGGCTTTTTCTTGGCCTCGGCCCTATTTGATTCTGAATTTCCTCCATTAGCCTCCATCCAGCTAAGGTCCTGAAAAATTCTCAACATTGCTTTCCTATTTAAGAATCGTGTCACTATTCAATTTACAGTAATTACATTAAACTGATAACAGACCCTCTATCCAATATGTTTGGCTTAAATTAAATAAATACCTCTCACTTAAATAAGTATAATAAATTTACAACATTTGTACATTTATCTTTATAGATTGAAACACAAATGACAACCCTTTGTTAAATAGATTCTCTGGCTTTCTTCTACTTAGAGTCAACACAGTAACTTTGATGACCACATCTTATGGATGCCAAACTCTTCTATGGCAAGTGTCTTTCTCTTTCTCTCTGTCATCTTATCTGTTTTGTGATCTCTATGGGCAATGGTTACTTTGGAATTAGCTTGAAAATGTCTGTGTGACTAGGCAGTTGAAAACATCCTGTGTTTTGTAGGGTTCCATGTTCTGATGGCTTAATTATACCTGATCTCTGGAAGGATGTACATTTTTAATTGAGGTGCAGATGCTACATTTGTAGGATCAATGACTGGGTATTCTATATGTTCCTATTTGAAAATAGGAATTAGCTTCCTTTTAATGCAATTTTATTCAAAATACAAAATGCAGTTATTCTGTGAAGTTTCCTTATCATAGGAGAACACATTGTACAAAAAAGCATATTTATTACAATTTTATGGAAATTGCTAGACTTGAAACAAAACGTATTTTCTCCCCTCATAACATTTTTAAAAAGAGATTCAAAAAAAAAAAAAGAGATTCATTTTAGGTGTGCTCAGTTAGATAATGACTATATTCACTAAAATTCCATAATTAACGGTAACACCACCAGCAATAATAGGATGTTGAAAATAATATATCACATTGCTGAAATGTTAAAATTTGCAAAGCTCCTTAGAACATGGGCCTTATAATACCTTAGATAGGAAGCCTATTGTTTACTAATTTTGTGACTTTAGTATAATCACAACCTCTCAGAACAGTTTCCTACCTACCTTATGTGTTGGCTTTAAGCTTCATCTGAGTTAATATAGGTAAAAAAGCATATTTTTGTTAATAACAAATGCTTAATAAATATCAATTTGTATTAGAACAGATTTTATCCACAAAGCAACACTGTGAGACCCCCACCAACAAAGAAGCTCACTGGGAAAAGAAAAGATCTACATATGGATGTAATCATCATAAGCAGTGGTGATCAATTAGTTCTATGGTGCTTTGAGTGATACATATTTTGCTGGAATAACAGATGATACATGAGAATAATAAAGAAAACATTTGGGAAGAATGAGAATGAGAGTTACACCAATTTTTCTGAAAAACAAATGTTCTCACCATATAGAATAGCCATCTTAAAAGACTTGGTGATGTTAACGTATAGAAATGCAGCTGATTTTTGAACATTCATTTTGCATCATGCAAGTATGCTGATTTCATTTATTACCTCTAACTTGTTTTTGGAGTCTTTATGGTTTTCTACATTTAAGATCATGTCATCTGCAAAAAGAAATAATTTTACGTCTTCCTTTCCAATTTGGGTGTCTTTTATTTCTTTTTCTTGCCTTATTGTTTTGGCGAGATTTCCAGTACTATGTTGAATACAAATGGCAAGAGTGGGCATCCTTGCCTTGTTCCAGATCTTAGAGAAAACTTTTTTACCTTTTCACTATTTAGAGTGATATTATATGTGAGCTTTGCATATATGATCTATATTGGGTTAAGGTAATTTCCTTCTGTAACTAATTTGTAGAGTTTTTTTTTTAATCATAAAAGGGTACTGAGTTTTGCCAAAGGCTTTTTATACATCTACATTCTGTTTTTACCCTACATTCTGTTAATGTTGTCTATCACCTTGATTGACTTGTGTACGTTGATCCATTCATTCTTGCATTCCAGGCACAAATTCAATTTGGTCCTGGTGTATGATCATTTTAATAAGCTGTTGATTTCAGGTTTTCAATATTTCATTAGGATTTTTGTGTCTATGTTTATCAGGGATATTTCCTACAATTTTCTTGGGTGCCTTTCTCAGTTTTTGTAACACAGAGAAACTTTGGAAGTCGTCCCTCTTCTTCCATTTTTTGGAAGAGTTTAAGAAGGACTGAATTATATTAAAAGGAAATTAAGGAAACAATATAATGTACAATTGCAGCAAATAGAATAAAATACTTAGGAATAAATTTACCGAAGAGGTAAAAGACTGATGAAAGAAATTATAGCAGACACAAATAAATGGAAAGGCCCCATATGTTAATGGATTAGAGTTATTAACATTGTGAAAATATCCATACTACCCAAAGTGATCTACAGTTACAATGAAATCCATACAAAAATCCTAATGACATTTTTTACAGAAACAGATAAAATGATCCTCAAATTCATATAGAACATAAAGACTCTGAATAGCCAAAACAATTTTGAACAAGAAAACAAACCTGGAGCCATCACACTCCCTCATTTCAAAATATATTAGAAAGCTACAATATGGAACTGGCATAAAAGAGATATATGGACAATGGAACAGCGCATAGAGCCCAGAAATAAACCCACACATATACAGTCAACTGATCTTTGACAAGGATGCCAGAATACACAATGGGGAAAGTTTATTCAATAAATAAATGTTTCTTCAATAAATTGTATTAGGAACAGTGGATATACATATGCAAAAGAATGAAATTGGACTCATCTCACACCATACACAAAAATCAACTCAAATGGATTAGAGACTTAAATTAAGACCCCAAACCATAAAACTTCCAGAAGAAAACAGAGGGGAAGAGCTTCTGAATATTGGCTTTGCCAATGATTTTTATGGACACCAAAGCACAGGCAACAGAAGCAAAAGTAGGTAAATGGGACTAACTCAAACAAAAAAGTTCCTACACAGCAAAGGAAATAACAGAGTGAAAAGGCAACTTAGAGAATGGGAGAAATATTTGCAAACCATATTTCTGATAAAGTGTTAATACAGAGAGATAAATATAGATACCACCTATAACTTAATAGCAAAAAAACAAATTACCAGTTGATAAACAACAAAGGAGCTGGATATGTATTTCTCCAAAGAAGACTTACAATTGGCTAACAGGTATATAACAAGGTGCTTAACATCACTAATTATCAGGGTGATGCAAATCGAAACCACAGTGAGATATTACTTCACACCTGTTAGGATGGGTATTATGAAAAGAAAAAACAAATATTGGTGAGGATGTGGAGAAATGGGAACACTTGTATACGCTGGTGGGAATGTAAACTGCTGTAGCTATTATGGAAAACAATATGCAGGTTTAACAAAAAACTAAAAAAATAGAACCACCATATGACTCAGCAATCCCGCTTCTGGGTATTTAGGCAAAGGAACTGCAATCAGGATCTGCACTCCCATGTTCACTGCAATATTATCCAAAATAGCCAAGATATGGAAGCAACCTAAATGTCCATTGATGGATGGATGAATAAATTATGGTATACACATACAGTGGAATATTATTCAGGCTTAAAAAGGAAGAGAATTCTGCTATTTTCAGCAACATGGATGAAACTAGAGGACATCGTGCTAAGTGAAATAAACCAGACAGAGTAGACTTATTTCAAAATGTCACTTATGATATATAAAATACAACATACAAAATATCACTTATGTATCTAAATTAATCAAACCCTTAGAATCAGAGAGTTGAATGGTAGCTGCCATGGGCTGGAAGGAGGGGGCACTGGAGAGATATCCGTCAAAGATTTAAGGTTCAGTTATACAAAATGAATAAGTTCTAGAGATCTATTCCACAGCAGAGTGCCTCTAGTTAACAATAATTAACACTTTGCAAAGAGTGTAACTCTTAAGTGTCCCTATTATAAAATAATAATAATAAATAAGAGAGCTGGAAGAACCTTTTGGAGGCAGTAGATAGGTTTTGGCCATACGTTATGGTGATGGTTTCACAGGCATATACATATCTCCAATCTCATATTGGATACATTGCTTTAGTGCAGTTTTTGTATATCAAAAAAAAAAAAGTTAAAAAAAAATATATACTCAACTTTCAACTGACGTTACTCTAATACATTATCCTGGACTTCCTTCTTACAACACTCATTGGAATTGTCTCAGGTTTTTAAATTAATCTAATGTTTTGTGACTTTACTCAATTGACAACTGGTTGATTTCATGGATATATTAATTTAAATATCAAAATATTCAGAATGAGCATTAAATCCAATTGAATATAATTTATTAATTGAACAAGTCATGCATGAGAGAATAGATGGGTGAATGAATCCTTCAAAAAAATAATTACAGCGTATTATTGAAACTTTTCTATATATTTCTCTGCCTGCTTCTGTTATTTCTAGATTTCTTATCACCTCATTACCACAATTTTTCACCTAAGTTGTGAACTTCACTTTATCACTGTATATTTTTTGTCCCTTATATTACTGAATTCACCAACTTAAGTTTTTCAGTATCACCTCTGTGCTGAAGACTCCCGAAGTTCTTTCCCAATCCTGATCTTTGTTGTTTTCCTGTTCGAAATCTCTAATTGTCTCCTAGACAATCCCATTGGATATTCTCTTTTCCCCTCCAATAGTTCAAAGCTAAAATGGATTGATTACACTGCCTTTCACTTTTTTTGTGCAGAGCTGTGCAGAACACCAAAGTTGGCACCAGCAAAATAAAATGAGCAACACTTTTCTGTTATATACCCCGCTTCAAAACTCAGTGCCTGTTTCCTGCCAGCATCTGGGATCATCTAGTTCCTCACTACTAGCCAAGCCCAAGAGTGTCATCACATGGGGTCCTCCCTCTGACAGTACTTTATATCCACTGATCTCTTTCCCTGCTAGAAAATGTAAAGGTCTGTAATTTCTCTCCATCACATATAACAGTATTCATCAGGACGGGCCACACGATAGAATTATGTGGAAGATTTAAACAGATACTGGTGTTTAAACTACATCCCCAAATATTCCTCTTTAATTGGTAAGAAGTAAGACTTGAGAATTTGAATTGTGATAAACTCCCTGGATGATTCTAACATGCATCCGGACTTTCCCATGACTGAATTACAAGAGAGATTCTGGATTATTTTGTTTAATAACACATGTTGTCCAGATGCTGCTTCCTTCGCTCTCCAGACTCACCTTCCCTGTATACGTGGCACTTCAGCAGTACTGCACTATACTTGTCATTCCCTAAATATAGCATGAGGTCTATTTCACAGTACTAAGGTGTTTCTCATGCTCTTGTCATATTTTTCTACTTCCAAGTCATCCTTCAAACTTCTGTTCACACATTGCCTCTCTCAGGAAGCATCTCTGGATGACAATATCCCTTCACATCAGCCTATTATCTTTACCTATGTTCATTTGTAATAAATTTGAGAATAGAGAGTGGCATCTTCCTAAATTTTAATAAGTCAGACTCACATAGGTGTATCAGTCTTATATTCCCATCTGGTCACTAATGAAGGAGTTGGGCTGCTTACCTGAAGATGCAGTGAAAAGTTTGCTAAGGCTGACCAAACCAAGAGCTCAGAGTAATCATTGTTATTTAATACAATGGCCCTAAACTGGGCTAAATATGTCCTATTATTTTCCCATTTCTGGAGATGGAGAGTGACAAAGAAGTGGATGGAGATTATAACTAGACGGATCCTGCATTAAAATAGAGGAGAATTAGAATAGAGTATCCCTTCATAGAAAGGTAAAAATGATGGAATGAGAAATATTCTAACAGAATTAAAGCTTCCTTTCCAGCTGTGTCATCTGAGATTAAATTACTTAACTTTTTATTACTATATTTTGCAAAATTCCTTCCTGTGCTATTGTTTTAGACCACAAGACTTTCTGCAACACTGGATTTTATTTTTTTTTTAATATATTCTTTTGGTAGTTATGGTTCTGTCCAAACAATACATGTAGAACAAGATCAAACAAACAAATCCAAGACTTTGTTATAATGGGTCCCTGATTCCACAGCCAAAGTCATAAACAGTAAGTTAGAAGCATCTCAACTTCACAAAGCCACCATTGATGTCATATATGTTATCACCAATGGCCTGAGTTTTTTTTTCCTGAATTTTTATTTATTTTTTTTATATGGCAGGTTCTTATTAGTTATCCATTTTACACATATTAGTGTACATACTGTCAATCCCAGTCTCCCAATTCATCACACCACCACCACCACCACCACCACCCTGCCACTTTCCCCCCTTGGTGTCCACATGATTGTTCTCTACATCTTGCAACACTGGATTTTATTCTTCATTATTCATACACCCATTCCTCAAATTGTACTGTCTACTATTTATTGAGTGCCTACTAAATATCTGATAGCAATCAATTTAAATTCATTAACTCTACAAGATAAATGGATGTTTAATAACATCACACTGCCAGTAAAAAAATCATTTGATTTTAACATGTGTATCTTCATTATTTCTAAGTGATACAACCTCCAAACATTCTCAGGTTATTTAGAGTAAGCATGTCACAGTAAGTATTTAGTAAAATCTTTTACCCATAGGACATATTGAAAGGACTAGGTGAGATTAAAAACCACAAGAACAAAACAAAACAATTATAGCAAAAGGAACAAAAATTCAGAAATTAACTTTCCCAAAAGTAGGCATAGAGTAAAGGGATTAGCTATGCACTCAGAAAAAAATTATAATAAAGGATATAAAGTTACCAGTAAGGCAATACCTATTCATTGAGCACCTACAAAGTGTGTGCATGTATGTGTGATTATGTATACACTCACACATATATAAATATAGATACATATATTCACATATACTCATAAACATATGATAAATGAGTGTGTATATATACACAAAAATATATGCACAGGGCTTCCCTGGTGGTGCAGTGGTTGAGAGTCCGCCTGCCGATGCAGGGGACATGGGTTTGTGCCCCAGTCCGGGAATATCCCACATGCCGCGGAGCGGTTAGGCCTGTGAGCCATGGCTGCTGAGCCTGCGTGTCTGGAGCCTGTGCTCCGCAATGGGAGAGGCCACAACAGTGAGAGGCACGCATACCACACACACACACACACACACACACAAATATATATGCACATATATATTAGCATCACACACTGAGATATATGTATATGTGTACATATGTACAAATATGTATATATACACACAGACAACACAAACACATAGATATGTTACAACAGCACCTGGCAAATAATTAGTTATAGTAACATTAGCCATTGTTGTCACTGTTGTTGCTAATATTGTTATTACATACTAGCCATTCTCTAAAACCTAAGGAGCTCATGAACTGATATGTGAAGGTAGAATCCTTATGACTGTTCAGTAGAGAAAGACTACAGGGATACAAGGATGGAAGTTGGAACAATAATGAGGAGATAATTGCAAGAAAACAGCTGTGATATGACAGTAATTTGACTGCGTAGGTAGAGGAGAAGGTGGTAGGAAATTATGGATTTTTAAACATATTTCAAAGGAAGAATCCACAGGTTTGCCTATGGACTGGACAGAGAGTATTAAGGAAAGAGGAATGCCAAGGATCATTTCAAGAATGACAGTGATTTAAGAAGTACAGATGAATATTGTCCAAATTCAGAAGAAGAAAAAGTTTGCATCCAGCTAGAAATATACAAAATACTACATCAATAAGATCATATTTTTGCTGGACCTTCTAAATCATTGTATGAGTAAATGTTTTATAGACATGAGGGTAAAATATAAATATATGTACGTTTTCATTTCTTTCTCTTAAACATTTTACGTTCGTCTAGACTCCCCAGCTGGTAACTGATGATAAATACAATTTCTGTTGCTTGTAGGACCTCCAATGTACGTACATGGGTCATGCATTGATCCAAAGTTTACAAGGAGCTGGAAAACTGGAAGGGACCAAATCCTTTGCCAATCCCTGTCACTATTGTTATCACCAGTATTCATTATTACTCTAAGTTTTTCTATGTGATAATCCACTGATCTTTCAGAAACTATGGGGCAGGTCCCTTACAGAGAGACACCGTACAGAACACAGAGTCGCATAACTTTTGAGGAGATGCTTCTGAGAATATTTCATATCTTCTGCCACATGCAGAATTCCCCCCGCAACCAAAAACCACCAAACATCTTAGTCTCTAGAAATATCAGATCACTGAATGCGGCTCTATTTACCTGCCATCTTCTTCAACAACAACAGCAACAAAACAACAACAAAAACCCAGTGAGTAAGGATGCTAAGTACTTGGAAATTTCTGGTTTTGATGCTAAAACACACAGACCAATAAATACCACCCATATTTCTTCTGCTTCCATGCAACGGACTAAAACTTAGGACCGATCTTAATTACTTCCTTAAAAAAGGAAATAGAAAAATATCAACAGCAGAAAAAATAAATCTCAATTTACTATTTCCATAAATTAGCCTGAAGTAGATTTTAATTTTTGGTATCTGCAGACATTTTGAGAAGGTATTCAAGGTAACATTGCTAAAATAAATGACTATCCAGCAGTTAAGACTTCATTGTTGCAAAAGTGAAAGCAATTCTGCAACTCTGGGAATATCTTTGGTTTTTAACAACTTTTGCATGTGATATTAAACCTAATCCCCAGTTGGATGACGGAATGCAGGATATAATTTTTTTCTTCTGTTCAGTCATTTTTATTAGAGTATTGTCACATATGGAAGAAGAAGGAGAACACCATAAAAATAGCTAATAAAGCTAAAGATATTCACAGACAAACAGAATTGAAATCACAGAGAATGTTACTACTCATGTAGGACTCCTCAGCCGCTATATCTGATAAAAGTAATTTCAACACAAACAGATTCAGAAAGATACTACAGATTTACAATAACAGAATTATGCAAACTATATTTCACTCTTCAAATGTTCTACAATATCTAATATTAAAAGTAATAAGATGTAGTTTGATTACTTTTTAAAATTCTCAAACCTCAGCTATTTTAAAATCTGATTTTAACCTACATGTGCCATACGTCCTATGCTCCTTATGTAGATGACAAAATAATGAAACATTACCCGGTTTTTCAATATGTACATTAAGTTACAGGATTATAGGATGAAATATGGAATAGTTAACCCGGAAAAAAAGACAGAGTCCTGGTTTTGTGGTTTTTCGTTTTTTTATTCCAGAAGCCACTTGACAAGTCTACCAACACACTAAACTTTCTTCTCTCTCCCTAGAGTTTCTAGTAATAGAGCAAATGTGCCACTTCCTATCAAAGATGAGCAATATGTTTGTGGGCTGGGAGGTTTGTGCTTCCCCTTCAGCATGATTAGCCTTGACTGCTTGGATCCGCACTTGAGTTTAGAAAACATGTACAATCCTAAATCACTTTTCTTTCTGAAGCGCAATTTAAAAAGGGAGGTGGGTAGAACATTTGTGTGTGTGTGTGTGCGTGTGTACAATGAGTTAAGCTTATCAAAATTATATTTACAATCTCATGTAATCATTGCAAAAACACTGCCAATGGGACTTCCAGGAGACTCTTAGGAAACCTTTGTTATTTGCAACATAACAATAATCTTTATTTCACCTTTAAAAATTGAGATTGTAGTAATTTATTCTCCATTTGCCCCTTATATCCACGTTCAATTCTTCTTGATCCTATAACACACCTCAGGAGACTGTCTATGGGACACATCACTCAGACTCCATCGTCACTGGACTTCCCCTTGGGTTTGGCCACTGGAGGTACTGACAGGAGATCAAAGAGGGGGAAGAGAACTAACTTAGGAGGTATGTTTTCCCCATCTTTCTTTCTCTGAAGGGGTTCTGACAGAAGTTGTGTTCCTTTATGAAACTAGATTCTGCATGGGAACTCCACTTGCCTGATCCCAGACCTTAGCCAGTCTTCAATACCACCCTTACAAACGCTTAATGTAGGCTCAGATATGCTACTGCTAACACCACGTAGCCTCAAATCCTTAGCTGACTCTCATAACTTAGCCCACATGTCTATCAAAGGTCCTTTTATTACAAAAAATAATCACAGCTCAGTACACTATCTAATCCTTCTGTGGATTAGAGAGAAACAGTATTACAAGACTGAAGGTTCTACCCCAAAATAAAATGTAATCAAGTTACAACAAAGGAAAAATATGAATTATTCTAAACAGAAAAATCAACAAACAAAACACCTTTATATTTCTATATCCTCAGTCCAAAGAAATTATATGGGTTGACTATTTTGTGATACTTCTGTTAGAGGATGCCATCTTTCAATTACCCAAGTTAAAAAAAAATGTAATCATATATTATCACTGTCAATCATATAGATGAGTGATTTTCAAATAGTAGGTTCTAATATTTAGTGCCTCATTAAATCAAAGTAATCAGTCAAGACCAGCAATTTTTTAAAAGGTACAATAGATCAGACAAGTCAGAGATTTAATTAAAATAAAATGTAAATGATCATGAGTTGTACATAGTAAGGATCTTTTTTCATGAATCTTGATTTATTACAAACACGTGTGTTTATGAATATGTTACAATGTAAAATAGAGTTCTTACCATGAGTTACATTTTTAAAAGCTTGAAAATTTCTTTTATGAAATAGGGATCTGAACCATTCTTCCTTTGGAAGCATTTACAAGGTTGTGTCAACAGAAGTTCATTCTGTACGCACTACAATATACGTATGCCTTCTAAAACTGAAAGAGTCATCATTCTCCAGGATTTTGACACAAAATAAAGAAAACAGCTAAGGGTTGGGAGAGCACTGTGAGAAAGCTCATTTTTACTCAATGTATTTTGTGTAGAATATAAATGAGGTTTTGTTTAACCTCAAAGTTCTGAATCTCTTGCTCACTGCTTAATTGCAAATACGTACATACATATATATTTGTGCATATACTCCCTTTATAAATAGTGAGCAGAAGATTTAAGACCTGAAAATAGAAAGAAAATTCCTCAGATCACAGGCAAGGATTACCTGTAAAGTGTAGGAAATATTATTCACGTTTGAGAGAAGAAGGAATTTAGGTTTAGTAGGATAAAGTAATACCTACACCAAAACAAAGCCAATTTTAATGGTATTGATGTTGAAGTGGACGTATAACCTAATGATTTATATTATAGGCCCTAGGGACTGACTTTCTGGGTTTATAGCCTTGCTTTAACATGGTTTAGCTATGTCATCTTGCACAAGTTTTTAATATCTTAATTCGTCAGGTTTTTTTTTCTTAAAATGGAGACAAAAATATTTAAGGCTTGATTGTTCTGAGAATTATATAGTTAAATAAGTAAGTACTTAGATAGTGCCATATATATCATAAGCATCCGATAAAGGCTAGCTACTATTCTTCGTAGTTTTCTCTTTCTTTTTACTCAGAGTTGTCATTTCTTGGTTCTTTCCTGTAGGATAACATTGGCTTATAATGTTTAAAATATACATATCTTTATGTATGACCATGGTAAGCTTACATACAAGCTTATTATGTATATATTATCTTTCATTTCTTACATATTTGAAGGAGATTAAAAAGATAGTCTTAAAAAAAAAAAAAGATAGTCTTGGAACTTCCCTGGTGGTCCAGTGGTTAAGACTCCATGCTCCCAATGCAGGAGACATGGGTTTGATCCCTGGTCCGGGAACTAAGATCCCACATGCCGCATGCCACACAGCTCAGGCAAAACAAAAAAAGATAGTCTTCTTACCAACAAGAAAGGCTGCATAATATTATATATAATATATGCTAACATACATAACATATAAATAATACATAGCATATAGTTCATTTCTTTTTCTTTTTCTTTTTTTTTTTTTGCGGTACTCGGGCCTCTCACTGTTGTGGCCTCTCCTGCTGTGGAGCACAGGCTCCGGACGCGCAGGCTCAGCGGCCATGGCTCACCGGCCCAGCTGCTCCGCGGCATGTGGGATCTTCCCAGACCGGGGCACGAACCCGTGTCCCCTGCATCGGCAGGTGGACTCTCAACCACTGCACTACCAGGGAAGCCCCAGTTCATTTCTTTTTAATTTGAAGATTCTTGTTGTGAGAGAACTGTAATACCCCATTTCTACAACAATATCAGGGAATATGGTAATTCTTTTAAGTAAGTTATTCAGAGAATTTTAAACTGTGCAATTTTGATGGGAAACTTTAGAAAAATATACATAGTATATTGACCAGGCAGAATGATGTGGTTCAAACAGCAGTGTATTAGATATTGCACCTAATTTCAGTTCTAAGTTAGCAACTTGTTATGTCCCTCTGGTAAGTCACTTAACTACACTGTACCTCGAAATTCACCTATAGAATGGAACTGTGGAACTACATAATATATAAAGTACTTTTCTGTATTTCTCTGACTCAGGATAATAATTATGAATATAATTTATTAGTACTACTCCAATGTATTAATTCTCTCAGGAACTATTCAGAAGTATTGCTTTTTCCCTCACAATAAAAAACTTCACTCTTTGATTTTCTCTGTTTGGATGGAGTAAAATTTTTTCTCTCTTTCCCCATGGTATAAATATTTTCTACTACTTTTCACTGCCTCGTGATTGTATTTAGTTTCATCAAATAAAATACAGTGCAGTGATTAAGTGTAAGAGTGTAATATCACTACTATCATTTCTTTTACTTACTAGTGACATAACTTTGGGCAAATTGCCCGAACCATTTAACTCTTAGTTTTTCTTTTTTATACAAAAGAGATATTAAAAACAGTAACTATTTCACTTTTTCAGAAATGATTGATTATCCAACACATCACTGACTGAACTCTAGCTATAGACAAGCATTGTTCTATGTGCTCCCAGGCTGCAGAATATGCATGCAACTTAATGCCCTCATGAACGGAACCCTGCTTTTAGGGAAAGAAAACACAAACAAAAACGCATTTAGTGCCAGAAGGCTGTAAACAAGGTGAAAATATAAAGTAGTGTAAACATTTAGAAAGTGACGGACAGAAAGTCAGAGTGTGACGGGAACTATTTTAGATTGGGTAATTAACGTAAACTGATATATACTCCGAAGTCTCAATGGCTTAACATTGTTTAAATTTACATGCTGCCCATGTCTTAGTCCCATTTGGGTCAGGATTTTCTCATAGACATCTCTGTATTAAGTCTGACTCAGATATTCAAGTTCTCTTCATACTGAGGCAACATCCTGCCTTTGTTTTTGCAGTTGGGGAAAGGGTGGTGGAAAAATCATGGAAAGTGTTTTTCAGCCACTCGGTATGTGGCATGCTTCATTTCTGACCACGTCATATTTGTTATAACCCAGTCACATGACCCCAACTTAATTATAAAAGAGACTGTGAAATTACCCTACTCTTATACCCATTACACCCACAAGAAGTGAACCTAGATTTGATGAACACTGAGTGGGACTCTTAGCCACTCCTAATGGAGAGTACTATACAGGCCTTTCTGAAGGCATTTGGATAGAAACCCCCGATTTCTAGCTTTGCTAACATTGCAAGAATTTGGCCTCTGAATAAGTGAATATACTTTTAGTTAAGTGTTTGGAAGGAACGTAGAGTCAATGCTAGAAAAAAAATGCCAAAGATTTATTACTTGTCCTTCACTCTGTGGTCCGGCTCTGATCATTTAAGACTTCATACTGGATAGAAAAATTGTCAATGACTGGTCTATTATGATTGAGGTAAATTAACTGGTTTTGCAGTGACTCTTACTGCTTGATCCCCAAACTGTGTATCCCTTTTCCTGTACCCCAGAACCTAAGTATACCTCATTCTATTCCTCCAGTAATCAATCACTAATTCTTGGATTTCACTGGTTGCATTATCTTTTAATCAGATATGTATTTTTGAATGAATTTAAACATTAGTAAATATCATATTAATATCAACAAATAAATCATTCATAGAATTAAATTCAAATTTCATCTTCAGAAAATATAATTTTCTAGAAATTAAGGGTTCATATATATGTGTGTCTGTGTATGCACATCATACACACACACACACACACACCCCAAATGTAAGTTTAAGTGCACTTAAGTTCGAGACTGTTTCTATAATTTTTTCTCAATAAAATTACTCAACTGGAAAAGATCCATTTGTTTCCAAGAGAGTAATTTTGTAAGTAGAAGCCTATTGCTTGAAGTAGTTCCCTATGGGAATACTATCATCTGGCAAAGAAGTATGCACATCAAAGTAGAGAGATAACAGCACCACTTAAAAAGTAATTTTCTCTGAGGGTTTTCTTCCTGGTATCCTACCAACAACAATCTTTAAACCCTTAGCTTGCTACACAGAGAAAGGCTCCCAGCACTAGTCCCAGATTAGCGATGCCCAGGTTTACGCTTCTAGTTCTGAATAAAATACATACTAATATTTAGGGGAACCAACATAGAAACAAAAACTCTTAACTTTATAGCAGACAAGTAACTGGGTTATTTCTTTTGCTACATTAACCACAGATTTCTTCTGAAAATAAAATATGCATACCATTTTGGGATAACGAGGCAAATCTAATCATTTACCAAAGTAAAGAATTCATGCTGATGACTCTAAGATTATGTAGAATGTAAGTTTATCTAGGTATAAAAGTAAAATAATAATAATGGGGAATGATAATACAAAGACAATAATGGCAAATATACTAGTAACTAATTTTGTAATTACCGTGTGCCAGAAATGGTGCAAAGCATTCTCATGAGTTATTTACTTAAATGACATAACAATTCTGAGATAGGTGTCGTAACTAACTTCATTTTACAGATATGAAATGTGAGGCTTAAGACTTTAAATAATTTTTACAAGATGGCAAAGTAGTAGAGATGTTTGATGCCACAATGTTTGCTCTCTATCTCTGTCAACCCCCTTTTATTCAAAAAGACAGATGATGCATTCAGAATCCTTTCGTCTCCATCCACTTTGTATTTTTTCTTCTTACTGTGCCTTCATTCTTTCCATATATATTTTCACCCACTCAACCTGCTTAAGCCTCTTCTACTGTTAATGAGTTTTCTTTGCTTAAATTCAAGTTTCATTTCTCCCTAGGGACTATACAAGAAATTCAAAAACCCTACACGTAGTGGTCAAGTCTTCTATAAACTAGTATTAATCTTATATTTAAAACTCAGGGAATAGTTACTCTGTTGAAAGAGCAAGGTTTAGGGGTTAGATTCTCTCGAACATAACTCATACCTCTAATATACACTGCACGCTGCTTAAATTTTTAAACTATCTATTTTCTCACATTTGAACTTTGTATTACATTGTACATTGTGATTTTATTAGGAACAAATGTGATGTAACATATAAAATACAAGGTATAGAGTAATTATTTAATTTTTCTCTGGGTATGGTTCCTATTTTGATCCTGTAGGTTCCTATCTTGATCCCTTTCTCCAGCTAAAATACAGTACTTGTCATTTGCCGTTTCACAGCTATACAATGTCTTTCTTGCCTTAACACTTTGCTGCATCCATTACTACTAAATAGACTTTCCCCCCAATTTTGTTCCCGGAAAAAAGAAATATATTTAAGGGCGAGTTAAAAAATCACCTCCTGACAAACGTGCTGAAATAAGAAAACAACTTCTTCTAAGACAAAATAAATACATCTACAAACAAAAAGGCTGAAGAAAGTGATCTCTACTGGAAGCACAGACCTACTGCAAGGAAGGAAGAGCACTATGAAAGAGTAAGTATGGATGACAGACAAAAGTGAAGCAGTGACATAGGCAAATCCATCAAACGATGGCAGCATTTTAGACTAAACCACCAAAAAATAGAAAGCAGTGGCTAAGACTATGACATTCACATGGATTAGTATGATAGTATTACTCGGCATTTGTAACTGAGCAAATTCTGTCCCGATGTGTGTGTGTGTGTGTGTGTGTGTGTGTGTGTGTGTGTGTGTCCGTCTTATTGGAGTATTTCTCCTCTTTTTTTTTTTTTAATTTTTTTTCATTTTGGCCTTTCAGCTTATGGGATCTTAGTTCCCCGACCAGGGATTGAACCCAGGCCACAGTAGTGAAAGCTCTGGGTCCTAACCACTAGGCCACCAGGGAACTCCCATCTCCACTCTTTTATAAACTAGAATAAGAGAGCTGTGAATACTATAATTCATTATATTTGTATGAATAGTTATATTTACTATGAGGGAACTAAATTTGAATGTTAAGCTTTTTAATATCATAATTTAAATACTTATGTAAAGCTTTTAAACCTGTCCCCTTTCGTTGGGGATATTATGTATTTTAAATATACATGATACATATCAAACAAAAAAAAGAAAGAAAAGAAATGATTATCATAATATTCAGGATACTGGTTACCTCAGTGAAGAAAGCAGCAGGGCGGTACACAGAAAAGAAATATGGTGGACTGAGCAGTACTGAATCTTAACCTCACTTTTTTTTTTTTGTCTTGTTTTTCTATATTAAAAAAATTTTGGGGGGGAGTATAGTTGATTTACAATGTTGTGTTAGTTTCTGCTGTAAAGCAAAATGAATCAGTTATACGTATACATATATCCCCTCTTTTTCAGATTTCCTTCCCATTTAGGTTACCACAGAGCACTGAGTAGAGTTCCCTGTGCTATATGGTAGGTTCTCATTAGTTATCTATTTTATACATAGTAATATATATATGTAAATCCCAATCTCCCAATTCATCCCACCCCTGACTCCCACCCTTGGTATCCATAAGTTTGTTCTGTACATCTATGTCTCTATTTCTGCTTTGCAAATAAGTTTATCTGTACCATTTTTTCTAGATTCCACATATAAGCGATATTGTACGATATTTGTTTTTCTCTTTCTGACTTACTTCACTCTGTATGACAGTCTCTAGGTCTATCTATGCCTCTACAAACGGCACTATTTCTTAATCTCACTTTTAAGATGGGTAGTGGGTTTCCCAATTTGCATGTCATTATTCATCAAAATTTGCATATTTCTTTATGTATACCAATCTTTCCTTAATAAAAATTTTAAGAGAAGAGAGATAATGAAATGAGATAGTTTGATTTATTATTCCTAACCAAATAATTAAAGGAAAGTTTTGTAGAAGGAAAACCTGTTTCATTTCCTGTTCCATGATCATTGTGGGTCTGCTGTGAGCCAGGAATTGCCCATGTTGTCAGATACCAAACAGCATGTAGGACATCTGTGGCATGTATACGATTGTGATCTAAAGTCACCAAAATGTTTTATAAAAATAATCATTCTGTTATTTTTAATGTAGGACACTTTTAAAAGTACTTTCTAGTTGTACTGTATCCTTATAAATAAAATAGATGGCTTAGAATAATTTCACACACACACAAATAATCACCTCCTGCAAGGAGTCTTCCCTGATCTTCCTAAGAAAACTTATCTCTCCAAACTCCAAATCTGATAACCTTATTATTTCTAGTATATTCTCCTTTGTAAGTTAGTTAATGGTTACTTTTTAGTCTATATAAAAGAAATAGGCTTTTCTTGCCTACTGCATTGGGAACTCCAGGGCAGGAACCAAATCTGAGATGTATCATGCCCTCTCATGCCTATCATGGTGACTTCTATGTAGCAGAAACTCAATAATCATTACTTATAGGTAATTCACGTATCTCCTTATTCATTTAACATTGTTTTGAAGTTACGGTGCATTATGCACTAAATACAGTATAGATTTACCTACCAAGATAACATATAGTATAGTAACTCTATCTTTTATGCACTTAATAAATTTGTCTTTATATTGATATTAATGCATCTTTTGGTGACTCCTTCTTTGAATCCTAATTTACCAACTTAAAAGGATGGCTTAACCTCCATCCGCCATCTTCTGCCCTCTACTTCCTAAGTACTGTGCCATTCTCCTCACTGTTTCTTCCAGATAATTATCATTATTGTCTACTCCTTTCTGATATTGCCACTTTTGTAGACTATGCATCTTTAAACTGTGGCTTGTCACCTAGTGCAGAAATTCTACCAAGCTGAGAAATAAAACCTTTTATCAGCTCTGACAATATTTGCAGTTATTTCCCAGATGTTTGGTTGGCCATATTAGTCAAAATGGGTTTATAACTATTAGAAATCACTGGGCAGTTTATTTGGGTTCAATTTTGTTTTGTGTCTGTCTGAGTACTCTCCACCCTTTAGGACTCAGAAGAGTAAGGAGGAAATGACAACTAATGATGCAGCTCCTACTGTGTTGCACTAGGAATGGTGTTACATAGAGAAATCAACTACTGTACAATTCTTGTAGTTAACTATCTCCAGTTGAGTTTTAATTTAAATGAAGCTTAGCTAATTTTAAGTGTTAAGCAATTTTATAGTAAAGTATTCATACAAGTGAGAAAAGAATTTTATCCTTCTACTTGAAGGATGACATGGCTTCCACACCATGAACTCAGAGTTTCTACACCTCCCTGACTGTGTTAAACTCTGGCTTAGTGCATCACCTGGAAAAAAGTGTGATTTTATTACATGCTAGAACTAGGACCTTAAAAATGGAATATTATTTAACCTCTTTAGGTCTTAGTTCTCTCACCTTAAAATGAGGAATAAACTTTATCTTCCCTTGCCTTGAAAGTTTGGTTGTGAGGCATAAATATGATAAACATCAAAGTTGTATAATAAATTGCAAGTGTTTTGTACTTATTATTATTACAAATGAGAACTCAACATCCCTATGAATTTTGAACTTGACAAAATCATTGTCTTAGCACAAATATCTTTCTGGTCCCTTCAATTACCTCACCTCTTTTACACACCGTGAGCCTGTTCTTCAAGTACACGAGGACTACATTCATGTCCAATCATAACAACAAACGTTTTCAAACACCCTGTGTGGACAGAAGCTCCAAAGATTGACAAGCCACATTTCTGGTATCATCTCTTTAATTCCTCAGTAGACCTTGCAAAGCAGCTCCTTCAAAGCTTGTTATCTCCATTCAAATCTTTATTTCAAAATTTCTGAGTTAACTGAGAAAATTGAAAACATATAGCCTAGTTGATCCACATTTACCTTGGTTTCCATATCAGTACACATTTATTCTATTTCTTCTAATGCAGCATGTCCTAAGCTGTGTTATAAAAATGACTAGTCCCACAAGAATCTCCAAGGGAAAAAAGTCACAGGTATATTTTATTTGATTATCTGTCTCTATTTAACACTGTTTTCCATTCTATTTTTCATGAAAATCATTTCTATTTTTTAGTATCTGTCTCATCATTCTCTCCTAATTCTTCTCCTATTCTTTTAGCCCATCTATTTCAAATTCATTGCAAAAATTTTTTCCCTCATTTTTCTTCTTAAGCATGTATTTCACTGGTTACTTTGGTTTCCCCTTTTTCCCACGTTCTAGAACTTATTCCTTTCATTTTATCTGTGCCTTTAACTACTACACAGATATCATAAACTACACACACACACACACACACACACACACACACACACACACACACACATATTGCTGACTCAGCATCTCTACTCTAAACCCCTACTCTATGCAAAAAAGAAAAAAGAATTCAATGAAAACTCAACTCTATACCACGACTCCAAAATCTACCTAATCTTTTGAAGTATTTTGTTTTTTCACTGAGTTATTCAAGAAAACTAGCATAATACTAAGTATAAACATTGCATGTAATTAATAGATGTTTATTTTTTAATGGTATTTAAATCTACCTGAAATTAGTGTGTGTCCCTAACGCTATGTTAAGGCACATAAAAAGATAGGGCAGAATTAGGAAACCTAAACCCTGTCACTATACAGTTCTTCTAAAGCCTAGAACATTCAACTAACATGACGTCTACAAGTACTTTCTTCAAAAGTTTAACTTAGGCTCTTTTGATGAATGAGGACTGAAGAAATCAATTTAACTAGAAGGAACTTTACTGTCCCTCATTTCTACTGTGCTAAGTAGAACCATCTGAAATCCTTTCAAAAATATTCCTGCAAATATGCCACTTTTTAAAAACTTAATATAGTTGCTACACACAAGGCCACATTCTTGACTTAGATTTACTTACTCTGATTCACTATTTTTTATCCTCAGCCAGCATTTCTGAGCATACAGATACTGGCTAGTGAACAGCCTGATCTCATGAGTCAGCAACAAAATATTTAGCTATACTTTATTAGAGATGAGGGTGTAAAGGGTGAAAAGAACACAGTGTGAGTCACACATCTGGATTGAATTTGTCACACTTAACTGCAAATAAATAAATTTGCAAAGTGCACAAGTTTTTATGCAAGATACTGCTGGAGAACAAATATGAAATGTGAAGTGTTTTAACTCTCTTCTGGCTCTAAGGCTAATTTAAAGCAAAAAATAGTTTAAAATGAAATAGAGAAATAATAAAAAAACAAAGACCTACGATTTAATGTAGACCTAAGGCACATCTTAATGCACTCCTCTTTGTTCTTTAGATGAGGATTCTCAAAACTGTCTGTTTGCCCTGAAACTACTCTCCATAAGACTGAACACTCCCCCATCACTTATTTCCATGAAATATAAATCATAATAGACCTATATAAAATTTGGTGTTCATTTTTTGAACATTTCTCAAATCAAATTTTTTAAAAAATCTACTTTCATAGTGCATCTTTTTATAGTCTTCATTTGTTCAGGTTCTATGAAAATTTTGAATTAGAATTTGGCTTTAATGTATCTGGCTTTTAAATGTATAGTCTGAGGTATCATTCCTTTCCCTGTGGTTTCCTGATATTCTTTTAGTGAATTATTTAAAAGATTTTTTGGCTAACTTTTGTGTAATTTAAACTCATATTTTCTGAACTTAAACACATAGTCTCTATGTACAGAATTGCTTGTGGAATAAATTCTCAATCATAGATGCCTGTACTTAGATATCTTTCAGAAATTGATGATGTATTATTCATCAGAGTATAAATTAAATTTCATTTAAAATAAGTGATTAAAAACTATTAAATCTAGAATATATTGGCAAGGCAGTATAATTTTAGTGGGAGGGTCATCATATTTGAAACCAAAAATAAACTACTTTCCAAATGGAGCCATAATATTCATTTTGTAATTTTGACCAATTTATTTAGCTTCTTGGTTTCATTTCACTTATGTGTAAAAAGCACAATATAAAAAACCTAACTCTCTATGAGGAGTGATGTTCTAATGAATGTATGAATGTGAGGACAATATTCTGTAACCACAAATTTTTATATATTTCCGAGTTATTGGAATTAATGTTTTCTTGCTTTGGTTCCTAGCAAATTGACATTTTTAGGACTTTCAGTCTCTTTCTGTAGGCCAAAGTGGTAGTTTAATGTTAGCTTTATGCATATAAGACACTAATAAAGCTGAATAATATTTAAATGTTTTCTTCTTTCTTATTCCCTTACAGATCCTCTCACCCCTTCTACTCACTCCCCACTGCCACATGCACTGCTCACTGTGAACAATGAAGTGTCCCTGTCATTTGGATAACATCTGGAGAAAACAACTTGTCACAAAACACTGTAGATTTTCACATGTATTTAAAGCAGTCATATGATTTTCATTATAACCTGTAGGAGAATGCAACCGTTCAAAAAATTTTTTGAAACTTTAATAGACTGTGAACATAACGGCAATAATGAAGTAGCAAACAACTTTTGATTCTCCATGTAATCATATTTAAGTCTGTTACCTAAGGCTTCCTTAACATTCATTTTAAATGGTATGTTTTTGAGCAGTTACAATGTCTGTAATTCGAACTATGGAATTTATGTTTTGCAGTTTCTTGACCAGTCTCATTTATCTTCTACATAGTCTCAATGTTTGCATTATCCTTGAGTTTTCACTTAGTAAAATTCTTAATGTTTTCTTAGAGATAAATCTAAATTAAATGTAATAGAAAGGATTCCATGAACTAATTCCTGTAAATTGTTATCATATCTAATTCTGGGCTGTAAAGAGACTCAAGAAAAGTAAGGTAGTTATTATAATGTACCTAATTAATTTTTCACTTCCATATACTTGAATTTTATCTAGTGAATATAAAAAATCTGATATGGCAAAAAATTATATTTTATTGGATTAATTTTATAAAGATAGAAAATGCATGTGAGGTGAAGACAACATTTAAAATGTAATTTAGTGTTCTCTTCTTCATTAAAAATCTAGAATTGGAGTTGTATATGATTATATAAGATTGAACTCTATCATGAGGGATAATTCATGTCTAATGTAAGAAAAGTTTCTAAAAGCTCTACCTTATTTCCTAAACTAGATGGATACCATAGAAAAAACCAAAGTGAAGGGAAAGAGAATGATTGAAATTTACTTTGCAAATATAAATGAAATTGAATAGCAAAGATATATGAGTACATGTACAGCTTGTCAATGACAACGGGGCATAGACTTTAGAGAGCAAACATTTAGGTACTTAATATTCATAAAAAAACAACAAAAAATACTTTAAAAATAATTCAAGATAGAACTCTTTAGAAGGTTGATCAAAGTAAATGGTAACACAAATTAACGATTGCCAAAACATCTTTTAATTTCAAGCACAAAGAAAAAATCCCGTATGCATTCAAGAAAAATATTCAAATTACTTAAATAGAAAATAATAAACAAAAAGTTTGCAATAGACTTCTCCTGGCCAACATTCGAGGCAAAATCACCAAAGGATCTGGATTCTAAAGGATATAGATATAAGAAAATTGTAATCCAGATGCTTAAACAAAGTTGTTCCTGAGGACAGCAGCAGAAAAATCGCAAATGTGCTTAGCTTTGTAAACAAACCCATTTAAGAACAAAACCCCATTCCAGACTTCATTGTGTCTACAGAATCATAATGAAATAGACTGAGATGTAATGTTGGGAAGTGAAACAACAGGTAAAGGTATAGCAGGAAAATATGCAAAAGGCAGAAAATTAGTAAATTTAGTTAATATCACATAAAGTTGAGTAAAGAGAAAGCAACATTCAATAACATTACAAACAACAACCATTTCAAAAATAAGAATAGTTGACAACAATGGACAGAAAATGTATAATAATTGCATATTTTTTCTTAGTCGAAAAATATAACATATATAAAAATTAGGGAAAATACCAATACAAAATGGCAGACATAAAATAGTAAAGGAGGAGATTAGCATCTTGGTGCTAAGCTAACAAAAATGATAAAAATTAAAGATACAGAATATCACCTATCTACCTATCTAGCAACCTAGTCACCAAAATCCATATTTTCATCAGCAAAAATTTGTAAGAGGAGATTAACTGTGACTTTTCTTTTAGCTTGGACTATCAGAAGAAAGCCTAAGACTGAGAAATAGTTGCATTCTTCTACAGTTTAATATGAAAATCATATAACTGCCTTAAAATACACACGAAGACTTTGCAGTATCCACTTAAACTATACAAAGCTATTATGAAACAGATTTTGAGACTCTTAACTCAATACTCATCTAGACAGTTTTAATTAGGCTAGACTACGTATCTGACCCAGGGACACTGAAGAAACTAGGGAGGCTGCAGAATAAGAAAGTCTTTGTAGAGAGTTATCAGATACCAAGGTGGATGGATCCTTGAAGAGGACTGAGGCTGCTTCTCCCCTAGTTTAATCTAGTGATGTTGACTCTTTGAGAAACACATAGAGGATGTGGCATAAGTCTTTTGACATAGGGATGTCAGGGATTGCTATTTAATTTGCAAGCAAAAATCTGAATTACATGCCTTCTGTGAACCTGATATAGACACTGAAGAAGGGATCTCGATGTGAGTTATTTTACAAAGAAGCACCCTCGAAAGAACTGCACTGAGAGGAGTAGACCACTGGAAGACAGGGACTGTAAGGAAGAGACCATAATAGGCTAAGATAAGGAGGCACTGTCCCTGTCAATGAACTATAGTCCAAAGAATCCAGAAAAAGCGTTTCTGAGGAAGCCAAAAAAGCATTCTCTAAGAAAAAGCAGAAGCTTGGGTGCCCATGATGTGCCAGATTGCATCTCTTCTAGTTGTATAAGTCCTTTCCCATTAGGCCTGACCCCAGAGGGGCCACAGATAGCAGCTTGCAAGAAGAGAAGGAAGGAAAGCAGACAATAGAGACCAGTCATTTATTCTTCTCCACTTATTACCAGTTTCCAGCCTAAAGAAGCATCAATCTGGGTATGCGATGACAGTAAGGAGTTTTGAGAAAAAACTGTATTTGTTTATTACCTGAGACTCATTACAAAAACCTGAGATTTCATCCAGAATTAAACCAACCAAACAAACAACTAACCAACTAAACGAACAAACAGCAACAACCAAAAGTCAAGGGAACAATTTTAAAGGATAACTATAAAACTGAATAAATTTGCTTTACTTGTATCTTATTGAGACCAGCTTATTCAAGGCAATAGGAAAGGAGTAAATACTATGCAAACCAGCAAACAAACAAACAAAACCTTTCAAAAATTTTTCAAGAACAAAACACAGAGAGAAGAATTAAAATTTATTTTTACTCATTTCTATAGTATTTAGGAATGGAAGATATAAAACTCTGTAATTTAGTGTATGCTACCATATATTTCCTCTGTTAAAGCAAAAAAAAGGAAGAAAGGAAGACTTTATTCAAGATTATTGTAATAGGGCCGAGATACCAGACTCAGTTCGGATTCAACTCCATTGAAACAAAGGGCTGGAGAGTCTGTAATAGCTGGAGTGGGAAGATCATAGGCTACTTGTTTTTCACTGGCCTCACAGAAAGGAGAAGTATCCTCTTACCTTCATGACAGGAGGTTGTTTTGTAACTTGGAGAAAAGCACCCACCCAAGTTAGAATCCTGCCCTCTCACAAAGACCCTGACAAAGGGGTGCTATCTTCCTAGATGATGACATTTCAAAGGGATGGCTCCCAGGTACTTGACAAAGACAATCCTGGGCTATAAAATGGGCAGGAGTCTTTTAAAAAAGATTTACACCTCAAAGGGGCAGAGAAAGAATTTACAAATATTTTAAAGTAAATGCTCTAAGAAAAGGAAAGTGATTGCATATTAATACATAAACTGCATTTTATGCATTGAGATGGACCGACATCTTTCTACAGCTGAATCTTAATACCTAAACTTCACTTTGTTATACTTTTTTATTCAATTAGCTTTCACTTACCTTAGAGATGAAAGGATCAAAATGAACAACCCAAGTGCATTTACTTAAACAAATCCAGTTAAAAGGACTCAAAGAGCTGAAAAAAATATTTTCCTAAAACATATTTTAGTAGTAAATCTACAGATTTAAATATTCACTGTTGAGATTCAAACAAGTGACCTGGAAGATCAAGTGTTAGAAACATCTAAGCCTCAAGATAAAATGTAAATGACTGAAAAATGAGGGATAATTACGAGATTTGCCAGCATATTTTATTCAGTTGATAAGTTCTATTCTTTCTTTAGCACTCTTAATCAGACACATGATTTTACTTTTGTTTGTAAGCAATATTCATACTATTTCCCATCATAAAATACATTATTCTCTTTCCACTACCTCCCAATTTCTCCCCTATTTCTTCCTCTCATAGGTGAAAACATTTTTTATCTTCCCCTTCCCCAATTCATCTTTTCCTTTTTATACCTCCAGTGAGTCTGTATCACTGCAAAAACAAACGAACAAACAAAAACAGAAATAATGCTTATATGTGTAAGAAAATGGGATTTAATTCAGGGAAACAGGCGTAAGGAAAGGTGTTGGATAGACGTGGGCATCAAGAGGCTACGCATGATGCTGATGCCTTGTGCAGCTGACTTAGATGATTTGATCTTTGAGTCTGGGTGCTATTGCCACTGAAAGTGGTTTCTCAACAGTCAAGTCTCTACCTTGCTTGAGAACAGAAATAGACAAATCTGTATAAAGTCTGTTGCACAAACTTGGGAAGTGAATCTATTTAATGGAAACTTATTTGCAACCATAAAAGCTGCAAAAGAGGATGAGATGTTGTGTTTTGTTTCACCTATCCAGCCTCTGCTATACCTAAACACTTACTAGAAGGAAGTAGAAATGGGTACCGAATGTCAATTGATTACATACAACACAGTACAGCCTTTGTCTACTCAACGTTTAAAATTTACCTACCTACTTACCCTAAATTTTAACTCAACCACAGCAGTAACAACATAATGCATCTCCTGCTCAAGAAGCAAACACTGCTCAACCTCTCCCCCAAATGGATGAGCAAGGTCATTTCAGTCTTTGTGGTTCTTTCTGTATGAGAATTATTCCATTTCTAGTTAATTACAATCACCCTACATATTCTATAACCTAAGGAATAAATTATATAAGTAGCTACCAATAACAATCCTATAAAATAACTGGTAAAAAATAAAAGGAAAAGGATATTGGTTTATATATAACACATATATAAATTTGGTAAGGTCAAAAATATGAATAGCTATTACATTCTTTATTTTTGCACTTTGTCAGAACCTTATTTATAACAGTGTTCCTTTATTGTTTAAATATTCTATCAGTTCTAAAATACCCCCTTTAGTTGACTAACAATTTGTAACTTATGGGGTGACTTAAATGGTTATATATGAAATATCTGAGTGTTGAGGGTCCTGCCTGGATGAGTTACTATAATTGTTTACTAATTTTTATCACTGCCTACGGAAGTACCAGAGTCATCCCAAATAATTCCCTAGCTTCCAGACATATTCCTACTGCCTCAATCCCACGTTTCTTAACAAGAATGAATTACTCAAGATAACACAGTAACTTGCTTTTGACCGATTTGTTCAATGGCATGAGGAATCCATATTTTCAGAGAAGGGACTTCAATAACCAATTTAATAGAACCATTGTTCTGTTTTTTAATGGAAGCACCTCCCTAAGAATAATTAAGTCCTCTTGATGAACAATGTCTAAAGATACAAAATGAGAAGAAAAAATGTAGAAATTGGTCATTAGAAGTCATGTTGAAAACAGCCATTCCTACTCCCACCCCTTGGTTTTCAGGTCCATGCATATTGGCCATGGTGTAAATAGCATCAAATATCATTTGTTGGTTTAGAACACGTATAACCTTTAAGAGAGTATCCACACTTGTATGGTATAGGTTACTGTCTGGTATTTTATTGAATCTTCCAAAAAACAAACACATAATAATATTATAGTAGGCTAGCTGCCTCTCATTAAATCAATTACATCAAAAATAAAGAAGAGAAAGAAATCATTGTATCATATCAATAAATGCCAAAAGGGTATTTGATAAAATTCAACAGAGCTGTCTAATAAAAACTCCTAAGTATCACTGGACTAGAAGGCAAGTGTAATAAAGATTATCTACCAATACTCAAAAGGAAATATGTAATATGGTGACAAAATGAATTGTTTTCTGTTAAATAATTACCTAGACAAGTATGCCAACTATCACCACGAGAGTTTAACATTTCTTTGAAGGATTGGCAAATATAATAAGAGATGAAAATAAAATACCTTACACAAACTTCAGAAAGGATAAAATCACCTTGTTTTGCTAAATGAAAAGATGAAAATCTAGAAAATCCCTAAGTTAGTGTTGCTAGACTGAAGAAAATTTGTCTTCATTTTAATTCTAAATATTAGGGGTGAAATGAATAAAAACATTCTATTGGAAACAGTGAAGTTAATATGTGAAATACTTAAAGATACTTAAGAAATAATACTCAGGAAAGAAAAAATATCTATATGAAATAAAATAATGAAAGCATTAGCAGAGATAAAACAGTATCAGTAAACAAATGTAGGGGCTTCCCTGGTGGTGCAGTGGTTAAGAATCCGCCTTCCAATGTAGGGGACATGGGTTCAAGCCCTGGTCTAGAAGATCCCACATGCCACGGAGCAACTAAGCCTGTGCGCCACAACTACTGAACCTGTGCTCTAGAGCCTGCAAGCCACAACTACTGAAGCCCGGGCACCTAGAGCCCATGCTCTGCCACAAGAGAAGCCACCACAAAGAGAAGCCCACGCACCACAACAAAGAGTAGCTCCCGCTCGCCACAACTAGAGAAAGCCTGCACTCAGCAACAAAGATCCAACACAGCCAAAAATAAATAAAAAATAAATTAAAAAAAATGTAAAGTTGTACATAACGAATACCTGGATATCATCATAAAAATATCAGTTCTCCCATAATTAATACAGTCATTTATTGTTATCCCAATGGAATCCTAAAAGAGGTTAAAATTATCATAAAAATCATTTTAGTTTGTATTCATTTGTACAAAAACCTAAGATAATGATTTGAGTGCAAGTGGTTTATATGGCAGATGATCTTAGGAAGCAAAAGTCAAGGAAGAGGGGTGAATGAGGAAAGGAAAAAAAATCCATAAGAAGTGTGATCATGGTGTCTGTTTGAGGGTACTGGGGGCTCAATCCACTGGGGTTACCTGAAAAGTGAAAAGAATGTTTCTCAGAATTGTGCACCGTACCACTGGGAGGATGTAGTTTTTTCCACCATCTTTATTCCCTTGCTCTTTAAGGATGGATCCAGGAGGCATTAATTCAGGGCAGCACAAAACTTGGGCCAAACAGGCTGCCAGTCTTGCAAAAGATCTGGAGTCAGAAATGGAAAGACTTTAGATGAGAGCTTGACTTTGTCTAGGGTCTAACAGAAAGAGGTAAGTCTGAGTTCTCAGGGAATTAGCCAATTCAGATGCTACTGAAATGAGAGATGGGCCAAGGGGAAGTGACAAAGTGCAGTAAAAGTATCTGGAACAAAATTCAAATGAAAATAAATGATAACACTATTAAAATTTTAGTAGAGAATTATCTTAGGATAATATTAAAATATATTAAGTAGACACTGTAATCAAATTAATTTATTACTGAGGTAGGAATATACAAAACAATGAAACTCAATGGAGAAATTAGAATTAAATTCTCAAATATAACTTATTAATATATGTGAATATACAAAATTGATTCAGTGGAAAATGGTAAATAGTACCATAAAACAGTACCAGACATAAGATATTCAACTGAAAGAAAAAAATTGATTCTAAGTTTTCATCATATTCAAAACTAAAATCAAGATGAATACAATACTTAAATATTTTTAAAAAGCAATGAAAACATTACAAGGAAACCTAGAATATTATACAAATTATTTGAGCATAGGAAAATATTTTCTAACAAGACTAGAAACCAAGGAGCTATAAAATTTTTTTTGACCATATAATTATGGTCAATGAACAACAAACAAAACCAAAAAATGGGATCACAGTAGACAGATAAGAGTTAGTTTTTATAATGCCTAAATTATTTATTAGAGATTAATAAGAGAAATAAATAATAAAACAAGTCCAGGACCAGATGGTTTCCCAGGTGAATTCTACCAAACATTTAGAGAAGGGTTAACATCCATCCTTCTCAAACAATTCCAAAAAATTGCAGAGGAAGGAACACTTCCAAACCCATTCTATGAGGGCAGTATCACCCTGATATGAAAACCAGACAAAAATAATGCAAAAAAAGAAAATTACAGGCAAGTATCACTGATAAACATACATGCAATAATCCCCAACAAAACATTAGCAAACCAAATCCAACAATCCATTAAAAGGATCATACACCATGATCAAATGGGATTTATCCCAGGGATCAAGAATTTTTTAATATCTGCAAATCAATCCATGTGATACACCACATTAACAAACTGAAGAATAAAAACCATATGATCATCTCAACAGATGGAGAAAAAGCTTTTGACAAAATTCAACACCCATCTTTATGATAAAAACTCTCCACAAAGTGGGCATCGAGGGAACATACTTCAACACAATAAAGGCCATATATGACAAACCCACAGCTAACATCATACTCTGTGGTGAAAAGCTGAAAGTATTGCCACTAAGATCAGGAACAAGACAAGGATGTGCCTTTCACTGCTTTTATTCAGCACAGTTTTGGAAGTCTTAGCCACAGCAATCAGAGAAAAAAAGAAATAAAAGGAATCCAAATTGGAAAGGAAAAAGTAAACTGTCACTGTTTATAGATGACATGATACTTACTATACATAGAAAATCCTAAAGACACCACCAGAAAACTACTAGAGCTCATCAATGAATTCAGTAAAGTTGCAGGATACAAAATTAATACACAGGAATCTGTTACATTTCTATACACTAACAACAAAACATCAGAAAGATAACTTAAGGAAACAATCCCATTTACCATCACATCAAAAAGAATAAAATACCTAAGAATAAGCCTACCTAAATAAGTAAAAAAACTGTATTAGGAAAGCTATGAGACCCTGATGAAAGAAATTGAAGACAAAAACAGCTTGAAAGATACACCATGTTCTTGGATTGGGAGAATCAACATTGTTTAAACGACCATACTACCCAAGGCAATCTTCAGATTCAACGCAATATTCAGATTCAATGCAATCCCTATCAAAACACCAAAGGCATTTTTAACAGAACATGAACAAATAATTTTTTAATTTGTATGGAAACTCAAAAGATGTGGAATAGTCAAAACTATCTTGAGAAAGAACAGAGCTGGAGAATAGTCATGCTCCTTGACTTCAGACTACACTACAAGCTCCAGTAATCAAAGCAGTATGGTACTGGCACAAAAACAGACACAGATATCAATGGAACAGAATGGACAGCCCAGAAATAAACCCATGCATATGTGGTCAATGAATCTATAACAAATGAGGCAAGAGTATACAATGGAGAAAAGACAGTCTCTTCAATAAGTAGTGCTGGGGAAACTGGACAGCTACAAGTAAAAGAATGAAATTAGAACATTCTCTAACACTGTATACAAAAAGTAAATTAAAACTTTAAATGTAAGACCAGAAACCATAAAACTCCTGGAGGAAAACATAGGCAGAACACTCTTTTACATCAATCGTAGAAATATTTTTTTGGATCTGCCTCCTAAAGCAAAGGCAATAAAAGCACAACTAAATAAATGGGACTTAAACTTAAAAGCTTTTGCACAGCAAAGGAAACTGTTGACAAAACAAAAAGACAATGTACTGAATGGGAGAAAATATTTGCAAATTATATGATCTCTAAGGGGTTAATAAAGATATACAAACAGCTCACACAACACAACATCAAAAATACAAAGAGCCCAATTAAAAAATGGGCAGAAGAACTGAATAGGTATTTTTCCAAAGAGGCAATGCAGATTGCCAACAGGCAAATGAAAAGATGCTTAACATCACTAATCATCAAGGAAATGCAAATCAAAACCACAATGAGATATCACCTCACACCTGTCAGAATGGCTATCACCAAAAGAGAAAACAAATAACAAATGTTGGCAAGGATTTGGATAAAAGGGAACCCTAGTACACAGTTGGTGGGAATTTAAATTGGTGCAGCCACCATGGAGAAGAGTATGGAGGTTTCTCAAAAAACTCAAAATAGCACTACCACATCACCCAGCAATTCCACTCCTGGGTATATATCTGAAAAAAACAAAAACACTAATTTGAACAGATACATGCACCACAATGTTCATAGCAGCATTATTTACAATTGCTGAGATATGGAAGCAACCTAAGTGTCCATCAAGAGACGAATGGATAAAGAAAAAGGGGTATATATACACAATGGACTACTACTCAGCCATAAAAAAGAATGGAATATTGTCAGTTGCAGCAACATGGATGATTTGGAAGGTATTATGGTAAGTGAAATAAGTCAGACAGAGAAAGACAAACACTGTGGGATACCACTTACATGTGGAATCTTAAAAATATAATAAACTAGTGAATATAACAAAAAAGAAACAGACTCACAAATACAAAGAACAAAGTAGTAGTTACCAGTGGGGAGAGGGAAGGAGGAGGGGAAATATAGGGGTAAAAGATTAAGAGGTACAAACTACCAGGTACAAAATAAGTTATAAGGATATATTGTACAACATGGAGAATATAGCCAATGTTTTATAATAGTTATAAATGGGGTGTAACCTTTAAAAATTGTAAATCACTACATTGTACACCTATAACATATAATATTGTACATTAACTATACTTCAATTAAAAAATGTAATAAAAATAAAATTTAATAAAAATTGAAAAGAGATGAAATGATATTACAGAGGAAAATATTCAAAAGATTGATAAAAAAATGAAGAGATGCTCTAAATCAAGAGTAATCAAAGAAAGGTGAATTAAACATACATTGTAATATCTCAAGTACTGAAATATATTAAAAAAGTAGACATCATTCAGTCATTCCACACTGTAAATTTACAAATTACAAAGTACTTCTTACAAAGTAAGAAAGAGGAACAAAGTGAAGGAAAATAGAAAAATAGATTTGGAAAAACTGCATATGGAACATATGTTACAATTAAAAGGCAGTTAAAACTGAAGAGAATGAAGAGAATTCCATAGTCAAGTTAGAAAAGCAAGATTTTTTTTTTAAGCAAGATATTTTTAAAAGAATGTAAAATAATATTTTTTTAAATTTATGATTACAGTTATAGAGACAATTTTGAGGTAGAAACATATTTGATTGCCATGGCTTATCTCTGTGTAGAGATGCAAGCCTGTACTAAAATGATTGGAGGAGATGCAGATGGATATCATTGCCACAGAGAAAAACAACATCTATGCTATGAATTCAGTTAGCTAAAATGTATGATTGGAATTAATTTACATATGATTGTAGGAATAATTAACCTTCTGTCATGTTAAATTTTTCTTGCTAAGCTATATACATCATACAAACTTTATAACATATATGCTGAAATATAATACTAGCTGTTATTATTTTCATTTTTCTAATTATATAAGCAATATGTTACTAAAATCAAATAGTTAAGTAATTAATAATTAAATAATTCTAAATTTTATTTGAAATATTACACTTATAAGAACTCAGAACACCTGGACAAAGGCAAGGTAATAATGAGTAAAGTCTTCAGATATAAAAATGTTACATAATCATACAAAAAATATATAAAAATCTTTCAATAATAGAAAGGAAGATCAATGAAACAAAATAGAAAATCCAAAAGTAAGTAAATAGCATATATAATGTAGTATATGATGAAGATGGAAGTTTAAATCATTTGAGAAAAGTTGAAATATTATAGGTAATATTGAGACATTTTGCTGGATGTTCGAAACATAAAGCTCTGCTTCTCTCGCATTAAAGGAAAGAAGGAATAAAAGAAGGGAAGGGAAGTCAGGGAAGAGAGATAATATCGAAATATAAAAGTGAAATAGTAAAAGTACTTCAGTGAATTATATTTTTATAATGGGAAAGTCCTTTTTTGATATAAAAATCAATAAACCATGATGGAAATTAATAAATGTGACTACCACAAATGTGGTAATCATAAAACATACACAGAACCAAAAACATATAAAAAATATATAAAACTAAAGACAAATTTTAACAAAAGATAATCTGTACAGATAATGGTTACAGTTAGCTCTGTATTTTGTGATTTCAGGTAATTAACATGTTTCTCTCAATTATGTTTGATTGTTTCTTTTTCTACAGTAGTTTCTGAGGAAGTAGATTAGTTTCTGAGGGTTTCCATAGCAATGCGCTACAAACTAGGTAGCTTAACACAGCAGAAACGTATTCTTTCACAGTTCTGGAAGCCAGAACTGTGAAATCAGATGGTGGCTCTGAGGCAGAATCTGTTCCATGTCTTTCTCCTAGCATCAAGTAGTTGCTGGCAATATTTGGCATTCCTTGGCTTGAAGTCACATCACTCTAATCTCTGCCTATTTTCGCATAACTTTCTCCCTGTGTCTCTGTTTGTCCTCTTATAAAGACACAAGTGTTTGGATTTAGGATCCACTCTTATCCAGCATGATTCATCTTAACTTGATTACATCTGTAAATGCCCTTTTTCCAAGTAAAGTCATTTTCACGGGATTCAGGAATTATGACTTCAACATATCATTTTGAACGACACACACACACACACACACACACACACACACACACACAGAGTAAATATATACAATTTATAAGGTAAAATTATTTTTTGCCAAAAAGCAACTTTAGCCTTCTGCTTTGTGCTGGCATCACACTCAGAACTTATTGAACATTCCCCATGTATAATTAATAAAAGAAGATACTGATTCATTAACCCATTAAGCCACCTTTTGAAATCATTCATCTTTACTTTTGTGCCTTGATTTACTGTTAGTTGCAGTTCTTAATACTTTAGGAAATAAATTATCTCACAGAGCCAAGTAATGGCTGTATAATGTGTGCACACATGTCCACATGCAAGAAAAGAGTGTATATAAAATACCTGCCTTGTATTTAAAGATTGCTTTGGGGGTAGAAGGAATCTTTAGAGGTAATGGATATAGATCATGGTTATGATTTCACAGATGTGTACTTATCTCCAAACCCATTGGGTTGTGCACATTGAATACATACAGCTTTTTGTATGTTAATCATACCTAAATAAAGTCATTTTAAAAAACTGCTGTGGGTTATTCATTCTTGTGTGTGCTGCTTTTCATTCAAAATAATCTAGAGTTTCTGCAAATACTTGTATTAGATTGTTTAGTCTTCTTCATTAATGCTCTTAACAATGCCCCCTATCTCATGTAGCATACTTCCATACATTCTCAGTTTCTAAATGAAATGTGATTGATTCATTCTGGGTGCAACTGAAGGTGTTTTCCTATGATATCACAATAAATAAATGTCAATTTGCCTTATAAGATTTTACATAACCAGTTGTAACCCTTTCAAACATTACCTGATTTACTAATCCCATATTCTAGGGATTCCTTTCACTAATATTTGCCCTAAGAGGACCATGAGTATTAGAATAACTTATTCATAGATATGTTATTTTTAAATGTTTTCTCACATATGTATGTGTGGAAATTCTTAGTAAGAAGCCATGAAAATGAAGCCCAATCAGAACAATAAGAAGAAACTATGAGATGATGCCTTTTTTTTCATAAAGTAATTTTCTAGAATAACTAAGGAAAATAGTTATGAGCAGTATCATTTTTTACCTAGACTTTTAGCATTAGAGACCAAACTACTGATATGTCCTAAAAGAACCTGCTGAGAGAGACTGCTGTACAGACAGCTTACCAGGGACGAAGGGACTTGCATCTGGGTGTGCTGGATACTGGGGAATAGAGAAGAGGTGAAAACCCCTGTCAATCTCCCAGAGGTCTGTGTTTGGTCTGAACAGAGAGCTCTACCCACTGAAAGCATGAGTCTCTTTGTCTCTCATAGGCATTCTTTTACTTCCAAACCTTGTAACAGAGAAAATAAAGTGCAGGGAGGCCCCTTTTCAGAATTCACTTTTTAGTGCAGCTGTACACAGATTTAAAAATCATTCTTTGATTTTTCAATTTACTCTCCTCTAAAGCTGATAACGCTTGAGGGTTGTGCTGAAGAGAGATTAGAGGCAGGTAATGGAAAGAACAGAAGTAGAGACACTTGTTTTCTACTATGGTAAATATGAAAAATTATCCTACTTTGATGAGTGCAAACCTGACGTGCTGAGAAACACAGAAATAAGACAAAATGTAAATTAAACGGTCCTTTTATATTCAAAGGAAAATTCAAGTTATGTTTAGAATTGTGTTCTCTCCAGATGCAACTGAATGACAAGCTCTGTGTATCCTAAAAGAAATATTTTCTATAGACAGAAAAAAGGAATGAGGGCTTTATCTTTGTTTCTCTTTGTATGTTGTATGGCAAAAGTTTTGGAAGCTAATCATTTTTATGTACCACAACTGCTAGAGTAGCATTTCACAAACTGTGCTGAGCAACTCATTTTCTGAGAAACATTACAAGGAGCATCTAGCCACAAACTGCCAATTGTTTTTTAAATGTTAGTAACGTATTTCTTCTAATAATTTGTTTTCAACATATATTGATTTATGATTTATTTACTTGTCCTTTAATTGTCTGATAAGCAGCCCTCTGGGAATTCAAGAGGGTAAAGGAGAGATGGAGCGATATCTGGCTACTTTTAAGCCAGATATTTCGAAAGACAAACTAACATGTCATGTGCACTCACTATATGCTAGCCCCTGATCAAAGGTTCTATGCATTAATTCCTTTCATCTTCACAATTTGTGAGGTAGGTGTTAAATTAACTCAGCAAGGATGCTATTAGACTGAGATGGCTCTAATGCCACGGAGGCCTATGTAAGCAAACCAAAATCTAAGCCTTTAGATGCTTCTGGCTTATGAAATGTAAACGTAAGACTAACCAACCACAAACAGTCAAGTAGGCATTAAATGATAGGTGATCAAATAATGTTCTTGCTTTATTTCCCACCCCTTCTCTATAAGAGTCTTTCCCTGAGTTCTTCAACAGTGGGCTTCTCCTAACTACTTCTAGTTTGGTGCTGTCAGATTTCAATTGGTTTTTGCTCAAATAAATGCTTAAAATTTTTCTTATTCCTCAGTTTATCTTTTTCACAGGTAATGTAACTATCACCATTTTACCAAAGGTAAAGCAGTCCACCTCTTGGTGACAGGACTGAAATTAAGATAAGTGGATCAAAACAGGCCAGAAATATGCCCATACAAGCATAGTCACTTGATTTTTAATGAAAGTGAAAACTTGGCTCAATTTTATGGAGAAAGAATATTCTTTTCAACAAAAGGTGTAGAAACAATTGAACCTCCAAATGCAAAACTTGAACCTTCACCCACAAGATAATAAAACTTCTAGAATGGAACATAGGAGAAAATATCTGTGACCTCAGAATCAGCAAAGTGTTTTTAAGTATGTCACCAAAAGCGTGACCCATGAAAAAATGATAGTTTTAACCGCATCAGCATTAATCGCATCAACAGTCTCTCACACTGTTAAGAAAATGAAAAGACAGACTGAAGACTGGAAGAGGATATATACACACACACACACACACACACACACACATATATATACATGTATGTATATAGATCACATTTGTGACTAAGGATATGAAGGCAGTGTATATAAATAACTTAAAATCAAAAGAAGATATAATCAGATAAATTACAGGAATATGAAGAGACATTTCCACAAAAAGGATATACTTTATGGGTGGCAAACATATAAAAAAATGCTCAATGCCATTAATCATTGGGGAAATTCAAATTAAAATCAAAATGAGATACCACTACCCATTCACTGGAATAGATAAAAATAAGGTAAAATGAAACTGACAATAACAAGTGCTGACAAGGAGGTAAGCAACTGAAACTCTCATACATTGTTGGTGGGAATGTCAAAAATAACAGGTAATTTGGAAGAGAGCCTGGCAGCTTCCTGATTTATTTTTAAGCTTTGTTCTTAAGTAATTATTTCCAAAAATGGAACTATGTTTTGAAATTTTTTTGCACAAATTAATTTATATAAGACTGAGTCACTAAGAAATACAATCTAATTATGCTTCACTATACAAATTCCCCTTGCGGGTATCTAATAATGTCGTTTAAAATTTTTCCTTTTGTTAAATAATTTTAAGAAAAGCTAGCAAGGAATAACAAGAATAACATGAATTATGGGCAAATGGAAATGGTTTCTACATATGAAATAATAGATATAATAGCAGCAATATTGTTTACAATGTGTCACCATAGACATGCTAAAATTATTGAGGGGTATGTTCAGAAGGCTCCTTTCCCTTTATCAATTTTCCCACTCACCAACCAGTATTCCTTAAACTTCTCAAATGCTTCTCGGTGTCTCTAAACTAAGATAATCTGAGTTAAAGTAACTATTGTTACTACCACACATCTATCTTTTCAAATATACATCCAGACTGAAATCTTAAGTAGTGTACATATAGTTCTCTGATATATATTGGTAATGGAATCCTCAACTTGAATTTTCATGTTTTGATCTGAAATTCTGTTAATTTTCATATATTCTTATTTTAATTGTGTCTTCTCCAAGGCTATTTAGAACACCCCAAGGTGCTGTGTTCTTCAATTCCTTTCCTAAAATACATGTCTATTGCTGATGATTACCAAATTTCTGAAGTTACTCAACTGGCTCAGAATTTTTTGGTAGATTATTAAGAACAACAACAATAAAAAGCACCTCTACCTTGCTTCAAAATTGGCTCTGCATTCTTTAATAAACAAGAATTGAGAAATTATCAATGAAACAGATGTTCATTTACCTCAAACTGACTCTAAAATTTATTATTTAGAATATTTTGAATTATTCAATGTTTACACTATTTTCCCATTAATAGAGAAAAATAAGAACACATTGTATGTGTATTTAATTATATCTGATCTTGTTCTCAAAAGCATTTTTGAAAATTTCCAGAGAAACAAAATAAAACAAGGTAAGTTAAATTAGAAATACATGAGCCATTAAGAAGGAGAAAAATTTTAAATGAAGGTTAAAAATGAAATATATATACAACTGAGGCTCAGGGCTCACTTATTATTTGTGCCTCAAAAACTAGGCTTTCAGACAAATAAAATACAGATAACAAGAAGATAGACAAAATTTTTTTGACTTTCCTTTACTTTCAGCAGACTCAAAAAGGATTATCTCTTAAAATGAAACATAATTAATCCTGATAACAAAACAGAATTTTCAAAAAGAAAATATCTTTTAATATGTGCAAAATGGTTTCAAAAACATTTTATATACATAATAATAAGTACTTTCAATTTAGATGGTTGAAGTTTTATCAAAATACAATGGAACAACATCAATTACTGGATATAATTGACACTTATAGACAACATGAACAGCAGCAGACTACACATTCTTCTCAAGATCCCATGGAGCATTCACCAAGATAGTCCACATTCTGGGACCAAAACACATCTTAAGAAAGTTAAAAACTAGGAATCATACCATATCTGCTCTCAGACCGCACTGCAGTTAAACCAGAAATCAATAACAGAAGGATAAATGGAAAATAACAAAATGTGTGGAAATTAAACAACACACTTCTAAACAACACATGGGTTAAAGAAAAAAATCTCAACAGAAATTAAAACATATTTTGAGTGACATGAAAATACACTCATCAAAATTTATGAGATAAGCGAAAGCAGTAGAGAATAAAATTACAGAAATGAATGCATGTATTAGAAAAGATCAAAAATTAATATTCTAAGCCTCTACCATAGGAAACCGAAAATGTAGAGTAAACTAAATCCAAAATAAGCACAAGAACAGAAATAATGAAAATTAGAGCTAAAAATCAATGAAATTAAAAACAAGATATCAAGAGAAAAAATCAACAAAAACAAAAGTTGGTTCTTTGAAAAGATTATTAAAATTGATAAGCCTCTAGCCAGGCTAACTGAGAAGAAAAGATAAAGGACACAAATTACTAATATCAGAAATAAAATAGGGAACATCATTACAGATCCTATGGGCATTAAAAGGATAATAAAAGAATGCTATAAACAATATTATGCTCACAAAATTGATAACCTAGATGAAACAGACCAATTCCTTAAAGGAACAATTTGCCAAAACGAACACAAGAAGAAATAGACAGTCTGAATTGGCCTATACCTATTAAGCAAACATTGGATAATAACAAATAACCTTCAAAAACAGAAAGCACCAGGCCCAGATGGATTCACTGGTGATTTCACTATATGTTTAAGGAAGAAATTATACCAATTCTCTACAATCTTTTTCAGAGGATAGAAACAACGGGAATACTTCCTACCTCATTCCATGAGGCCAGTATTACCCTAGTACTAAAACAAGATAAAGAAATTACAAGACAAAAACTATAAACAAATATCTCTCATGAACATAGAGGCAGGAGTCCTCAACAAAATATTAGCAAAGAAATTCAAACAATGTATACAAAGAATTACACACCATAACCAAGTGGGATTTATCCCAGGTATGCAAAGCTGGCTAAACATTTGAAAGTTGATTAATGTAAGCCATCCAATTGACAAGTTAAAAAGAAAAATCATCACTCCTTTTCAATATCTTACTAATGATCCTAAATATTAGGAGTAATAATTATCTTACTAATAATCCTACCTAATGCATGAAGGCACGATAAGGAAATAAAAGCTATACAGATTGGAAAGGAAGACATAAAACCACCTTCATTTTAGGATGACATGATCCTTTAGTTAGAAAATCAGAAAAAATTAAACATAAAAAAATTCTGGGGCTTCCCTGGTGGCACAGTGGTTGAGAGTCCGCCTGCTGACGCAGGGGACACAGGTTCGTGCCCCGGTCCAGGAAGATCCCACATGCCGCAGAGCGGCTAGGCCCGTGAGCCATGGCCACTAAGCCTGCACGTCCGGAGCCTGTGCTCCGCAACGGGAGAGGCCACAACAGTGAGAGGCCTGCGTACCGCAAAAAAAAAAAAAAATTCTGGATCTAATAAGCAGATATAGTAAGGTTTCAGAATACAAGGTTAATATAGAAAGGTCAATTGCTTTCCTGTTAACCAGCAATAAAGTGAAATTAAAAATATAATACCATTTATATTAGCATCCCCCAAAAGAAAATACTTAGGTATAAATCTAACAAAACATGTACGAGAGCTATATGAGGAAAACTGTAAAACTCTGATGAATGAAGTCAAATAAGAACTAAATAAATGGTGAGACACTCCATGTATATGGATAGGAAAACTCGATATTGTCAATATATCAGTGCTGACCAATTTGGTCTATTGATTCAATGCAATTCCAATCAAAATCCCAGCAAGTTATTTTGTGTATATGAACAAACTGATCCTAAAGTTTATATGGAAAGGCTAAAGACCCAGAATGGCCAACTCAATATGGAAGGGAAAGAACTAAATAGAAAGACTGACACTACCCAACTTCAAGACTTACTATAAAGCTACAGAAGTCAAAACAGTATGGTATTGGTAAAAGAATAGAAAAATAAATCAATGTAGCAATAGAGAGCCCGGAAATAGACCCAGATAAATACAGTCAACTAATCTTTGACAAAGGAGCAAAAGCAATACAAGGAATAGTCTTTTCAACAAATGGTGCCGGAACAACTGGACAACCACATGCAAAAACAAAAACATGAATCTAGACACAGACCTTACACCCTTCACAAAAATTAACTCAAAATGGATCACAGCCATAAATGTAAAATACAAACTATAAAACTCCTAGAAGATAGCATAGAAGGGAACCTAAATGACCTTGGGTATGATAAGGACCTTTTAGAAACAACACTAAAAGCTCAGTCTATGAAAGGAACAACTGACAAGCTGGACTTCATTAAAATTTTAAAAACTTCTACCCTGTGAAAGAAAAGTCAAGAGAATGAGAATATGAGCCACAGACTGAGAAAAAATATTTGCAGAAGACATATCTGATAAAGGACTGTTATCCAAACTATAGGAAGAACTCTTAAAATTCAACAGCCAGAAAACAAACAACCCAAATTTTAAAAATGGTACAAAAACTTAAACAGACATCTCTCCAAAGAAGATATAGAGATGGCAAATAAGCATTTGAAAAGATGTTCTGCAGCATATGTTATCCAGGAAATGCAAATAAAACAACTAGATACCTCTGCATACCTATTAGAAAGGCCAAAGTCAGGAACACTGACAACACCAAATGCTGTTGAGGATGTGGAGCAACAGTAATTCTCATTCATCACTGCTGGGAATTCAAAATGGTACAGCCACTCCACAAGACAATTTGGTGTCTAAACATACTTTTACCATATGATCCAGGAAAGGCACTTTGTATCATATACCCAAAGGATTAAAAAACTTATATCCACACAAAAACTTGCCCATGGATAATTATAATTATAGTTGGAATCAACCAAGATATGTTTTAGTATGTGAATGGAGAAACCGCAGTACACCTAGACAATGGAATATGAAAGTCCAAAAAAGAAATGAGCTATCAAGGCATGAAAAGACATAGAGGAACCTTAAATGCATATTACTAAGTGTAAAAAGCCAATCTGAAATGTCTTCATACTGTGAGTCCAACTAAATTGCATTCTGGAAAAGGGAAAACTATGGAGACAGTAAATGATCAACAGTTGCCAAGAGTAAAACGAAGAAGAGTGAATTGGCAGAGCATAGAGGATTTTTAGAGCATTGAATACATCCTGTATGATACCATAACAATGGATGCATGTCATTTTACATTTGTCCAAACTCACAGAATTTTTAAGAGTGAACCGAATGTTTACTGGACTTCGTGTGATTGTGGTGTGACAATGTAGGTTCATCAGTTGTAGCAAATGTACCACTCTAGTGAGGAATGCTGATAATGGGGGAGGCTATGTGTGTGTGGAGACAGGAGGTATATGAGCAAACTCTACCTTCCCCTCAATTTTGCTGAGAACCTGAAACTGCTGTAAAAAGCGGTCTTCAAATGAACAAACAAAAAAACCAAAGAGATTAAATACTATACTATAAGTTATGGTTTTGTTATACATTACATCACTAAAATGGAGTATTTTGCAATAGATTTTTAAATGAGGCATATATTCACCACCACTTTTTGGTACCTATTTTATATTAAATCTGCTATTTTTAGATATTATCCAAAATTATTTCACCATGTTTGATTTTCAAATTCAAAAGTAATAGAGAATTCATAATATGTAAATGCAGAAACAAAAATGTTTTCTTGGCCTTGGGTAAATGTATAGTATTATAAAAAGTCGGTAAGTCAGTTGGTAGATGGAGAATATCAATGGAATTTAAATATGGTGTTTGTGATTTACCTGCTTTTCATGTAATTATGGTAAATATAAAAGGCAATATTTTTGCTAGGAAAACGTCAGAATTTGAAATATGAGAACAGAGATCTTTTCTAATATATTATTTTTAAAGGATTCTGCTTTGTTTATTCATCCATGTTTTGATTTCTGCTCTCTGTTGGGAATGTAGAAAAAGTCTGAAAATGTTCATGTTTTTATAAAGATCACAGGGTGCCATTTATAACTCCCCAGTCAATACAATTTATGTAAAATAGTTAATGTGAGAGACAAGGTAGCAAACAGCTGTTTCAAACACCTCACAAAATCCTCAATTCTATTGTAAAAAAGTACAAATAAACCAAAAAGGAAACTCCCTGTGGTGTAGCATATGTATCAGTTTTCATTTGATTAGTATAAATTGGTAGAAATGACATTCTTTGACAGGAAGCTTTTGTTTATATGACTGAGAGAAAATGAAAAAACAAATCAAATAACTTGAAAAGAAAGGTTTTATTTACACAACAGGCTTATGAAACCAATGCTAGGCTCTGTCGAAGCAAAGCAAAATATATATTTACAGTTATTTAAATTTTCTTTCCTTATGTGCATTTCCTAGAAAGAAGAAATCAGCTTGAAGATTCTAAGTAGGCATTTATGCTTGAGATATAAAGCGTTTTTATTTTTTTCACAAAATATTTCTTGTGTTATAGTGGATATAGAGAGCTAAAATAAAAGTCATAATTATAAAGTAATCCAGAAATCAAACAAAATGAAATACAATAGGGAAATCTCTTTTTTAAAATAACTTTTTGTGGATAAAATGTTACACATATTCATTTTACAACTTACTTAAAAATAAAATTATATATACTTATGATATTCCAAGTAATTAGACATTGACGCATTAGATTTGTGGGTCTTCCAGCCTCTTTTACTCTAGATGCTCTTATTAAATTGGAATATTTTTTCTTTCTCTTTCACCATCTCTTTATCTCTCTCAGTTTTTATTTAAAAACCACTTCCTATATCATCTAAACCCTTATAAACCATAGCTTAATTGACCACATATACATATATCATTTCCTGTATTTTTATAATTTTTCTATTAAACATGTCTATTTCCAAATTTTCACTTTCATAAATAGTATAAAATATTTTACTCCTCACTTGTTATGCTTGTAGAATGAATTCCTCAAGTTAAACTATTGATAAAAACATGAATATCTTTATCACCTGTTTTATATTGGCAAAATAAGCTCAAAAAGTTATGCAAACTTACAGTCACAGCATTCCTATAGTTGCTGATTTCATGATATATTATTAAAACTTACACAGAAAGATAATCTTTGTCTCATCAGTAGGAAAATATAATTTATAATTACCTTAATTTTCAAACAAAGCGTATTACTTCCAAATTTTAACATTTTATTTGTTATTGGAAATTATCTTTGGCTAAAGAGTTTGTTGATACACCTTTTTTGTTAGCATTCTCCTCTCTTTATGATTTACAAGCACTTAATTTACAGAATGTCGCAGTTTTGGCTCATAAATGTTACAAATGTTGTTTGTTTAGCGATCCACCATTTTAATTGCATTTGCAGTAATGTTTATGTGTTTACTGATATTTTCTTTCCTTTGCTTTTTGTATGTTTTTTCTTTATTGTTTTAAAAGGCTTACTACATTACAAACCATATAACAGTAAATCATGGTTTGGTTATAATCTTTTATTCTTTTCCCTTTTTACCATTTAATTCATTTGAAATATCTAGTGTTTTCACTGTGCTAAAATTTTAAATGATATATCATTTCAGATTTCATTTTCCTTGGGTCTAGGATATATTTATCTAATTTTTATATTTTAATAATTTCTAGTTTTTCTTCATTGTGCCTAGAGACATAACATTTTTAAAGTAAATGTTTTCTTTGCAGTTTATCAAATTGGTAATGTTATACTGATATAACATTTGGTAAAGCTGATACAGCTACTCTTATATATACTACTTATATCTATCAACACTTCCCTATTTGATGTACCAAAACTCAAAGACATCTGTTGAAAACTATTAATATTTTGTTATAAATATCTAAATTACTTTTTACATGTTTGGAATCTTTTAGTTTAACAAAAAAGATTCAAAACTACTCTAACTCAATAGAAAGTTAATTTTAACATTATACTAAAGGCTTGTTTTACCTATAAACATAAATTTAAAATCTTAAATTTTAAGTTACAGTTAACTAAATATTATATGGATGGGGAAAATTGATATTGTAGGAATACACGGTTTAGCATCAGAAAATTCATCACTGACATTTAGCATGAACATAATATAAAGTTTAAAAAAACCTATGATAATTCTAACTGGTGGAAAAAGCAATTTAATGAGTTTTAACACCCCCTGATTGTAGGCATGTTTATCTGGATTCCTCAAATGCAGAGCCTGAGGCAGGGACTTAGAGACAGGATATTTATTTGGGAGGTGATCGCAGGAAGAAAGAATGAGAGAGTGGAGAAAGTAAAACCCCAAGCAGGAAAAACTAATACAGAATGTGTTTTGAAGCTGATTAATGGCATTTACAACTGGGAATCCTAGGCCTTTCTGAGGAATCTAATTCAGAATAGTTCCTGCAAGAGATGAGAGACTGTGACAAAAGAGTTTTTAAGCCTTTAACAATTTCCCATGCTACTAAAACGTGAAAAATATCCTTTCATTAAGCTGAGACTAATAAAATAAAATCTATTATGGAATGATGTAGCACATCACAATATGTTAAATCAACAATTCTATGTGATCTCTGAACATGAGAAGATCCCTTTCACTGAAGAGTCTCATCCTTTGAAGGAGAGAAATAGAACCTTTCACACAGTTGCATGTTTGTTTCAGAAACCAACTTTAAGATTAAACAAATACTCTGATATTTCTAACAAATTATATCAGTTAGTTATCACCAGTAGTTGAATGGAAATGATTTTTATGACATCAATACAATTTCTTTTAAAGAGAAAATGTTGGCATGACTATCTAAATGAATCAACATCCTGTTTTCAGCTGATTTTTGTGATGAAACAAGTATGGTTATGAAACCGATGTGAATATTTTAAACCTAATATAGATTATTTTTCATCTCACCAATAGCAGTGTTGGGTCTTTTTTTTTTTCATAGTTTTCATGTGTTTTAAAGCTGCATGTGGCATTCTGTGTAATGTGCCTGAATAGAGGTTGCAATGATAGAAAATGAGCAAATAAAGCTACAGCAGTTACACAAAAAGTGGTAAAGAATTAGAAAGAGAAAGAAGAAAAAGAAAACAAATACAGATCTTCCTTGACTTCCAATGAAGTTATATCCCAATAAACCCATCTTCCTTGACTTACAATGAGGTTATATCCCAATATAAATTGAAAATATCTTAAGTCAAAAATGCACTTAAGGAGGGGGACCTTCAAGATGGTGGAGGAGTAAGACATGGAGATCACCTTCCTCCCCACAAATACATCAAAAATACATCTACATGTGGAACAACTCCTACAGAACACCTACTGAATCCTAGCAGAAGACCTCGGACTTCCCAAAAGAGAAGAAACTCCCCACATACCAGGGTTGGGCAAAAGAAAAAAGAAAAAAGAGAGACAAAAGAATAGGGACAGGACCTGTACCTTTGGGAGGGAGCTGTGAAGGAGGAAAAGTTTCCACACACTAGGAAGCCCTTCACTGGTGGGGACAGGGGGAGGACGGGGTGGGGGGTGTGGGGAAGCTTTGAAGCCACAGAGGAGAGCACAACAACAGGGGTGCAGAGGGCAAAGCAGAGAGATTCCCGCACAGCGGGTCAGTGCCAACCAGCACTCACCAGGCTGAGAGGTTGTCTGCCCACCCACTGGGGCGGGTGGGGGCCGGGAGGTGAGGCTCAGCTTTCGGACGTCAGATTCCAGGGAGAGGACGGGGGTTGGCTATGTGAACACAGCCTGAAGGGGGCTAGTGCACCATAGCTAGCCGGGATGGAGTCTGGGAAAAACTCTGGACCTGCCTAAGAGTCAAGGGACCATTGTTTCAGGGTGCCCAAGGACAGGGGATTCCTTCCCTATCTGCCCACAGAAGGCAGAGCACCACCTAAACGAGCTCTAGCCTTGGCTATAAGCAAGGACCCCAGAGATGGGCATGAAATGCTAACGCTGCTGCTGCAGCCCCAAGAATCCTGTGTGCAAGCACAGGTCACTATCCACATGCCTCCCCCTCACCCTGGCAGCCTGTGCAGCCGGTCACTGCCTGCGTCCTGTGATCCAGGGACAACTTCCCCGGGAGAACACACGGCACACCTCAGGCTGTTGCAACACCACTCCAGCCTCTGCCACTGCAAGCTCTTCCTACATTCCAATTATAACTACCATACCCTTCCCACCCCCTGGCATGAGTGGGCCAGAGCCCCCTAATCAGCCACTGCTTTAACCCCATCCTGTCTGGGCAGGAACAGAAGCCTGAAGGCAACTTACATGCAGAAATGGGACCAAAACTAAAGCTGAACCACAGGAGCTGTGCAAAGAAGAGAAAGGGAAATTTCTCCATGCAGCTTCAGGAACAGTGGATTAAATCCCCACAATCAACCTAAGGTACACTGCATCTGTGGAATACCTGAATACACAATGAATCAACCCAAAATTGAGGTGGTAGACTTTGGGAGCAACTGTACACTTGGGTTTTGCTGTCTGCGACTGACTTGTTTCTGATTTTTATGTTTATCTTAGTATAGTTTTTAGCCCATGTTATCACTGGTGGCTTCGTTTACTGGTTTCGTTGCTCACTTTTTATTAATTTTTAATTTTATTATTTTAATAATTTTCCTTATTTATTTTATTTTGTTTCATTTTTTATTTACTGTTTTCTCCCTTTTCTTCTGAGCCATGTGGCTGACAGGGGTCTTGGTGCTCCAGCCTCATGTCAGGCCTGAGCCTCTGAGGTGGGAGAGCAGAGTTCAGGATACTGGACCACAAGAAACCTCCCGGTACCACATAACATCAATAGCTGACATCTCTCCTAGAGATCTCTGTCTCATCGCTAAGACCGAGCTCCACTCAATGGCCAGCAAGCACCAGTGCTAGATGCCCCATGCCAAACAACTAGCAAGGCAGGAACACAACCCCACACATTAGCAAAGAGGCTTCCTAAGTCATACTAAGTTCACAGACACCCCAAAACACACTACTGGATGCAGCCCTGCCCACCAGAAAGACAAGATCCAGCCCCACCTACAAGAACACAGGCACCAGTCCCTTCTACCAGGAAGCATACACAAGCCACTGAATCAACCTTGCCCACTGGGGACAGACACCAAAAACAATCGGAACTACGAACATGTAGCCTGTGAAAAGGAGACACCAAACATGGTAAGTTAAGAAAAATGGGACGACAGAGAAATATACATCAGATGAAGGAGCAAGGTAAAAACCCACCAGACTAAACAAATGAAGGAGAAATAGGCAGTCTACCTGAAAAAAAATTCAGAGTAATGATACAAAAGATGATCCAAAATCTTGGAAATAGAATGGAGAAAATACAAGAAACGTTTAACAAGGACCTGGAAGAACTAAGGAGCAAACAAACAATTATGAACAACAAAATAAATGAAATGAAAAATTCTCTAAAAGGAATCAATAGCAGAATAACTGAGGCAGAAGAACGGATAACTGACCTGGAAGATAAAAGAGTGGAAATAACTACTGCAGAGCAGAAAAAAGACTAAAAATAAATGAGGACAGTCTCAGAGACATCTGGGACAACATTAAATGCACCAACATTGGAATTATAGGGGCCCCAGAAGAAGAAGAGTAAAAGAAAGGGTCTGAGAAAATATTTGAAGAGATAATAATTGAAAACTTTCCTAATATGGGAAAGGAAATAGTCAATTAATTCTAGGAAGCACAGAGAGTCCCATACAGGATAAATCCAACGAGAAAAATGCCAAGACACACATAAATCAGACTATACAAATAAAATATATTAAAAGCAGTAAGGGAAAAGCAACAAATAACATACAAGGGAATGCCCATAAGGTTAACAGCTGATCTTGCAGCAGAAACAATGCAAGCCAGAAGACAGTGCCAGGGAATGTTTAAAGTGATGAAAGGTAAAGACCTACAACCAAGATTACTCAACCCATCAAAGAGCTCATTCAGATTCAAAGGAGAAATTAAATCTTTTACAGACAAGCAAAAGCTAAGGGCATTCAGCAACACCAAACCAGCTTTACAACAAATGCTAAAGGAACTTCTCCAGGAAGGAAACACAAGAGAAGGAAAACGCCTACAATGACAAACCCAAAAGAATTAAGAAAATGGTAATAGAAATATACATATTGATATTTACCTTAAATGTAAATGGATTAACTGCTCCAAACAAAACACATAGACTGGCTGAATGGATACAAAAACAAGACCCATATATATATTGTCTACAAGAGACAGACTTCAAACCTAGGGACACAAACAGACTGAAAGTAAGGAGATGGAAAAAGATATTCCATGGAAATCAAAAGAAAGCTGGAGTAGCAATTCTCATATCAGATAAAATAGACTTTAAAATAAAGACTATCACAAGAGACATAGAAGGACACTACATAATGATCAAGGGATCAATCTAAAAAGAAGATATAACAATGGTAAATATTTATGCACCCAACATAGGAGCACCTCAAACATAAGGCAAATGCTAACAGCCATAATGGGAAATCGACAGAAACAAAATAACAGTAGGGTATCTTAACACCCCACTTACACCAATGGACAGATCATTCAAAATGAAAATAAATAAGGAAACACAAGCTTTAAATGACACATAAGACAAGATAAACTTAATTGATATTTATAGGACATTCCATCCAAAAACAACAGAATACACTTTCTTCTCAAGTGCTCATGGAACACTGTCCGGGATAGAACATATCTTGGGTCACAAATCAAGCCTTGGTAAATTTAAGAAAACTGAATTCATATCAAGTATCTTTTCTGACTACAATGCTATGAGACTAAATATCAATTACAGGAAAATAATGTAAAAGATACAAACACACGGAGGCTAAACAATACTCTACTAAATAACCAAGAGATCACTGAAGAAATCAAAATGGAAATCAAAAAATACCTAGAAACAAATGACAATGAAAACATGATGACCCAAAACCTATGGGATGCAGCAGAAGCAGTTCTAAGAGGGAAGTTTATAGCAATAAAATCTTACCTCAAGAAACAATAGAAATCTCAATAATCTAACCACCTTACACCTAAAGAAACTAGAGAAAAAAAAAAAAAAAACCCTCCAAACTTAGCAGAAGGAAATAAATAATAAAGATAAGATCAGAAATAAATGAAAAAGAAATAAAGGAAACAACAGCAGCAAAGATCAATAAAACTAAAATCTGGTTCTTTGAGAAGGTAAATAACATTGATAAACCACTAGCCAGACTCATCAAGAAAAAAAGGGAGAAGACTCAAATCAACAGAATTAGAAATGAAAAGGAGAAGTAACAACTGGCACTGCAGAAATACAAAGAATCATGAGAGATTACTACAAGCAGTTATATGCCAATAAAATGGACAATTTGGAAGAAATGGACAAATTCTTAGAAAAGCACAACCTTCTGAGACTGAACCAGGTAGAAACAGAAAATATAAACAGAACAATCACAAGCAGTGAAATTGAGACTGTGATTAAAAATCTTCCAACAAACAAAAGCCCAGGACCAGATGGCCTCACAGGCGAATTCTATCAAACATTTAGAGAAGACCTAACACCTATCCTTCTCAAATTCTTCCAAAATATGGCAGAGGGAGGAACACTCCCAAGTTCATTCTATGAGGCCACCATCACCCTGATACCAAAACCAGACAAAGATGTCACAAAACAAGAAAACTACAGGCCAATACCACTGAAGAACACAGATGCAGAAATCCGCAACAAAATCCTAGCAAACAGAATCAAACAGCACATTAAAGGGATCATACATCATGATCAAGTGGGGTTTATCCCAGGAATGCAAGGATTCTTCAATATATGTAAATCAATCAATGTGATACACCATATTAATTAAGTGAAGGATAAAAAACAAATGATAATCTCAATAGATGCAGAGCAGCTTTTGACAAAATTCAACACCCACTTATAATAAAAACTCACCATAAAGTAGGCAGAGAAGGAACTTACCTCAACGTAATAAAGACCAAATATGACAAACCCATAGCCAACATCATTCTCAATGGTGAAAAACTGAAACCATTTCCTCTAAGATCAGGAACAAGACAAGGATGTCCACTCTCGCCACTATTATTCAACATAGTTTTGGAAGTTATAGCCACAGCAATCAGAGAAGAAAAATAAATAAAAGGAATTCAAATCAGAAAATAAGAAGTAAAGCGGTCACTGTTTGCAGATGACATGATACTATACCTAGCGTATCCTAAAGATGCCACCAGAAAACTACTAGAGCTAATCAATGAATCTGGTAAAGTAGCAGGATACAAAATTAATGCACAGAAATCTCTTGCATTCCTATACACTAATGATGAAAAATCTGAAACAGAAATTAAGGAAACACTCCCATTTACCATTGCAACAACAAAAAAAATACCAGGGAATAAACCTATCTAAGGAGAAAAAAGACCTGTACGCAGAAAACTATAAGACACTGTTGAAAGAAAAGATGATACAAAAGGATGGAGAGATATATCATGTTCTTGGATTGGAAGAATCAACATTGTGAAAATGACTCTACTACCCAAAGCAATCTACATATTCAATGCAATCCCTATCAAACTACCAATGGCATTTTTCACAAAACTAGAACAAAAAAGTTCACTGTTTGTATGGAAACACAAAAGACCCCGAATAGCCAAAGCAATCTTGAGAAAGATAAACGGAGCTAGAGGAATCATACTCCCTGACTTCAGACTATACTACAAAGCTACAGTAATCAAGACAGTATGGTACTGGCAAAAAACAGAAATATAGATCAATGGAACAAGATAGAAAACCCAGAGATAAAACCACGCACATATGGTCACCTTATCTTTGATAAAGGAGGCAAGAATATACAATGGAAAAAGACAGCCTCTTAATAAGTGGTGCTGGAAAAACTGGACAGTCACATGTAAAAGAATGAAATTAGAACACTCCTTAACACTGTACAAAAAAATAAACTTAAAATGGATTAAAGACCTAAATGTAAGGCCAGGAACTATAAAACTCTTAGAGGAAAACAGGCAGAACACTCTATGACATAAATCACAGCAAGATCCATTTTGACCCATCTCTTAGAGAAATGGAAATAAAAACAAAAATAAACAAATGGGACCTAATGAAACCTAAAAGCTTTTTCACAGCAAAGGAAACCATACACAAGACGAAAAGACAACCCTGAGAATGGGAGAAAATGTTTGCAAACGAATCAACGGACAAAGGATTAATCTCCAAACTATATAAGCAGCTCATGCAGTTCAATATCAAAAAAATAAACAACCCAATCCAAAAATGGGCAGAAGATCTAAATAGACATTTCTCCAAAGAAGATATACAGATTGCCAGCAAACACATGAAAGGATGCTGAACATCACTAATCATTAGAGAAATTAAAATCAAAACTACAATGCAGTATCACCTCACACTGGACAAAATGGCCATCATCAAAAAATCTACAACAATAAATGCTGGAGAGGGTGTGGAGAAAAGGAAACCCTCTTGCACTGTTGGAGGGAATGTAAATTGATATAGCCACTATGGAGAACAGTATGGACATTCCTTAAAAAACTAAAAATAACACTACCGTATGACCCAGCAATCCCACCACTGGGCATATATCCTAAGAAAACCATAATTCAATAAGAGTCATGGACCACAATGTTCACTGCAGCACTGTTTACAATAGTCAGGACATGGAAGCAACCTAAGTGTCCATCAACAGATGAATGGACAGATACACAATGGAATATTACTCAGCCAAGAAAGGAAACAAAATTGAGTTATTTGTAGTGAGGAGGATGGACTTAGAGTCTGTCATACAGAGTGAAGTAAGAAAGAGAAAGACAAATACCGTATGCTAACACATATATATGGAATCTAAAAAATAAAATGGTTCTGATGAACCTAGGTGCAGAACAGGAATAAACACACAGACGTAGAGAATGGACTTGAGGACAGGGGGAGGGGGACGGGTAAGCTGGGATGAAGTGAGAGAGTGGCAGGGATATATATACACTACCAGATATAAAATAGCTAGCTAGTGGGAAGCAGCTGCATTGCACAGGGAGATCAGTTCAGTGCTTTGTGACCACCTAGAGGGGTGGGATATGGAGGGTGGGAGGGAGACGCAAGAGGGAGGGGATATGGGGATATATGTATACATATAGCTGATTCCCTTTGTTATATAGCAGAAACGATCACAACACTGTAAAGGAATTTTAGTCCAATGAAGATGTTAAAAAACAAAGAGTGCCTATCTTACACTGAGAGACCTGAATTCAAAGTTCATTCAATAGCAGTATAAACTTAGAGAAAATATTTAATTTTCTAGACCCCCAATTTCTCCATCCAAAATTTTAAAATGACACCTACAAAACAGGTCATGTTGAAAGGGAAACGAGGTAAAGATTATAAAATGCCTTTTATACAGTGTTTGCTCCATTCATATTAATTCCTCAGCCAACTAATATGAATAAGTATAAGTTTATGTTAAGCCATGATTTCTCTCAATGACACAGCGCTGTTCAGGCCTCCTGAGAAGAATCTCCATTTGCGGAATCATTACTGGCATTCCCCTCATGGCTTCTGCTTACTCAATATTGGGATCATCTTATTACTCACTGCTTCTTTAATTTATCAATGAACTTATGATCTTTTATGCCAGTAATTTGTAATGATTAAATACGATATTAAAAGGACCTCATTGCTACCAGTGTTAAACAGTTGAAATGAATTTCCTGTCGTGATGACGTCTACTTCAATTATTTGAAATTTCTTTCTAGTAGCTACAGTCAGTGCTCTTGACCAGATCATCCAGAATCCCCTTAATGGTTCTGTACACCAGATGCCCACAGAGTCAGATGCCCCCAAAGATAACCGTGCCTGGAATTTCAGCTCTCCCATGCCCAAAATTGCCTGGCATAGGACTCTGAAAGTCCAGCTCCCTCACCTCAATGGAGAACAAAGCAGTGATTTTTACAATCCTGATCCCTGCTTCATCAGCAGAAGCATCACCTGATGGTTCTTACCCCTTCTCCATCCTGCTTTCCTCCACTCTCTTACCAATTCTCCTTGGAGCACTTTCATTTTTTTTTTTTTGCAGTACGTGGGCCTCTCTGTTGTGGCCTCTCCCGTTGCGGAGCACGGGCTCCGGATGCACAGGCTCAGCGGCCATGGCTCACGGGCCCAGCCGCTCCGCGGCATGTGGGATCTTCCCGGACCGGGGCACGAACCCGTGTCCCCTGCATCAGAAGTTGGACTCTCAACCACTGCGGCACCAGGGAAGCCCTAGAACATTTTTTAAATAACTCATTTCCATAAGAAATGATTCTGCTCCAGGAGACCATTAGACACTATTCACACTGTTAAAATACCGTGATCTAACACATTTAAAGAGAAACGTTCTCTTTAAATTATAAGCCATAATCAAACCACTGGAAGGTATACCTTTTTGCAAAGATCTCAGTGATTCACATCTATTCACCAAAAAAAGTGAGTATAATTTTTATAAAATTTGTTTGTAACTGTGTGCTTAATATATTATAGATGATATGATTTTACTTCACCAGGAAGTATCTCTTTTTTATTAGCCACTGGAAGAGGAAACACAAATTATATCCACCTCACAATTACAAATTTATACGACTAATTTAACCTGACTAAAGTTTTCTGGAGGCCTTGCTTATATTTATTTATTACTGACTTTACACGTTAGGTAGCTCCACCTTCTTTAATATTTTTATTCTTTTTTGTTACTCTCTTTTACTGATATGGTATAAATATTTGCTGTATCCGTGCCAGACAAAAAACACAGCACAAGGATTTGTGTTTATGGATTCATTTATAAATATAAAATGAATATAAGTTCTTCAATAACTTTATAGAATTTTTAAAAATGCATTTAATACATCTAACATATCAAACGTCATAGCTGAGCCTAGTCTACCTTAAACATGCTCAGAACATTTACTTTAGCCTACAGTTGGGCAAAATCATCTAACACAAAGCCTATTTCATAAAATAGTGTTGAATATCTCATGTAATGTATTGAATACTACACTAAAAGTGAAAAATAGAATGGCTATATCAGTTCTTCACCCTTGTGATGGCGTGGTGGACTGGGGGACCTGAAACTTGCAGCCACTGATAGTCCACGCGATAGCATCATGAGATAGTACCTACCACATGTCACTAGCTTGGGAAAAGATCAAAGTTCAAAATTTGAAGTATGCTTTCTACTGAATGTGTATTATTTTTGCATCATTGTAAAGTTGGGAAATTGTAAGTCAGACCATAATAGGTCAGAGACTGTCTGTACTTGTGGTAGGAAAAATTTTACTTCATCAAAATATAACATTAAACTGAAATTGCTTTTTTTAAAAGTCTTAAAACAAACAAACAAACAACAACAACAAACCCAGAGATATTAAATACTGTGTGTGGCAGCATAACTCCAATTTCTGCCTCTGTCTTGGCATTCTCTTTTTGTCTCTTTTTCCACATGGCCATTTTCTTATGAGGACACCAGTAATATTGAATTAGGGGTCCATCCTACTTTAGTATGGCCTCATCTGAACTTAATTAATTATATGTGTGGTAATCTTATTCCAAATAAGGTCACATTCAATATAACAGGGGCTATAACTTCAACATATCATGATGGGGGTGCAATTCAACCCCTAACAATTGTTAAATATATTTTAGAAAAAATATATGGTTGCTCAGTGGGACTACAAAATTGAAAATAATTGCACTATATATCTGCAGAAAACCAGGAGTTCCCTTTACAGGCTCCTCCTTTTCAGCCTGAACTCCGAATGTTAGAATGCCTCAGGACTCCATCCTTAGCCCTCAATTCATTGCTATCCATCCTTACTCCCTAGTTAATCTCATCATTGCCGATGACCACTGGACTGAACTCATTCTGTTGCATATGTCTAATTCTTATGTTTAAATGAACATCTGTGGAACATTTGCCGGTACATTGGGAGTGTTAGATGAGGTTAGGTGATTATTATTACTTTTCAGTATAAAAGAGTTCAACTTAAGTGACATTTTAAAAATGAAACTTAAGGAACTTGTTCAATTAATCAATTGAGATTTCTCACTCTCTAATACTGTCTCTTCCAAATAAACTCAGTGTCAAAAAAGTATTCTGTGAAGTAGATAGGTGTCACCTGATGTGATACAATAAACATTAACAGAAGTGATATTCACCAAAAAAGCAGAGTGTGACTCATTCATTTGAAGAGCTAGAAAATTAGGGCACATAAATTAATATAGTAGTGCTTTATAAAAGCAGTAATAGTTAAGAGAAAAAAAAAAAACAGACCAAGTTTTCTCCCTAAAATTACTGAACGCTTTACAACACATGAATTTCACAAATCAGTAAGACTATTAGTGAGGAGAAAGCTTTTGTCTTTCCTTGTAGTTGAATTTTTTAATTGATTGACAAACTTTACTACTATAAAATTTGGGTTTAGGTTTATCAACCACTCCACTAGCTCTACCCCACCACCGTGGATGCATGCATGCATGCATACACACACATACAGATGTTTTTAATTGAGAATAAAAATTCTGATACAGGCATACCTAATTTTATTGTGCTTTGTTTTACTGTGCTTCGCAGATATTGTGCGTTTTACAAACTGAAGGTTTGTGACAACCTTGCATCAAGCAAGTCTATTCATGCCATTTTCCCAACAGCATTATTTTTTAATTAAGGTATATACTTTTTTTAAATACATGATGCTATTGCACATGTATTTGGCTACAATATAGTGTAAATAAAACTTTTATATGCACTGAGAAACCAAAACATTTGTGTGACTTGTTTTATTGCCATATTCACTTTATTGCAGTGGTCTGAAACCAAACCCACAATACCTCTGAGGTATGCTTGTATTTATATGAGTTTTATTATTTAAGACTGTGAAGTGGAGAATGTTGAATGACAGCAGGAAATCACTGGAGACGATACAAGTCCCTGAGAAAAAGCTTCATCTGCTAGCTTACTGGGGTTCCTTACTGTGGGTAAAGGAGAGGAAAGAGAGGTTGATGCGAGATAGAGGCAGAGAGAGAAAGAAAAAGAGAAAGAGAGGCAGAGAGAGAAAGAATAGAAAAAGAAGGAGGAGGAGGAGCAATGCTATTTTTTAATGTACTACATTCACCTTGCTGTAATATGTGGTCAACAATCTGAAGACTGATCTATATTTTTCACAATTCAGATAAATCACTTTCTCCAATGAGATTAACAGCAAAGCTAAAAAAATGCTATTTTATTCTAAGAAAATTTTACTAAGGACACGAGAGAAGCAAATTAAATTTCCCTCTAAATGTGTATTATCAAACATAATACAGATGAATTTTGAGTGTTGTCTTGTTTCAATAAAAAAAGAATGAAGGAAAACAAACACATAAAAACTCCACCTATACTTGTCTTAACAATGATTTATAGTATGTCAAATGTCTTCTACAATTACTCATATTCTAGTCAACTACAGAAAAGTTAAATTTAACTGGAGAAAATAGATAATAAATTGTGATAAATCTCAGCTTAACTCTTTAAATAAAAGAACTGGCTAAGTTATAAACACTGTTTATTCTAAATTAAGAAGAAAATTTTGAAAACATTTATGGTCTACATTATATATTTCATATATAAATATGTCCATATAATTCAAATTAAATACTCTGTAGCCCTTTACACTTTATAAAGCTTAACTTATGCTAATGCCTGGCTCAGAGAATCCAGTAAATTAAAAGTAGTTCAACGTTACTATTTAAGATAAGAAAACTAGATCTTAATGAGTTTATGTAACTTAAATCAGATACAAATAATGTTCTAGAACATGACCCCCATTTTCCCCCCACTGTTTAGAATGTGTGTGTGTGTACCTGTATTTGTGTGTAATAAAGAAAGGTAAATGTATTTTGGTCAGACCTGGGAACACATGAGAATGATGATTATGAGCCTGATGATGATAGGAGTATGGCTAAAATATAATGTAAATAACCCAGTTGGATTTGCCCAAACTGGCTGAGCAACTTATTTTCACGTAAGAAACCTGAAATGGTGCTACCCATCCTAACAAAGTGGAAAAAAACATCTTCTCTGAAAAACAAAGTCATTCAGAAAATATACAGGACAAGGAGAATAACTTTGACTTTTGGAGTACAAAATGCATATATTTAAGAATAATGACGTATAATTGAGCAGACAGAAAGAAACCACACTCGGAGTAGCATTTAAAGCAAGCATCCATTATCTCGCAGAAAAGAGAGACATACACCAGGTGAGAGATTGTATATTCCTCCCTGACTTATGCAAAAGGCAATATTGGACTCTCCTTCCCAGCAACTCGTCCAGTTTAATACACCTGTATAAATGAACCCAGGTGAAATCAGCAAAGAAACAATTCAACCAACACACACAATAATAAGAAGTAATAAATAGCTATTGTTTATAGCCACTATGTTTTAGGCTCCTTGGTTTAGTAGCAACTGAAAATCAATACACTGACTAAGCCAGGCATGGAGTGAGAATAATGTAATTTATGGAGACATCCTTTAATAAATGTATGTTGGTCACCTATATTCTCTGTGATAATCACTGATTATACAACAACATAAACTAGAGAGTTCCTGCCTCCATAGAACTACCATATAAACCAGCAATTCCATTTTTGGGTATACATCTAAAGAAAACAAAAACAATGTGTTGAAGAGATATCTGCACCCCCTGTGCATTATAAGTTTATTTATAATAGCCAAGACATTGGGGCTTCCCTGGTGGCGCAGTGGTTGAGAGTCCGCCTGCCGATGCAGGGGACACGGGTTCGTGTCCCGGTCGGGGAAGATCCCACATGCCACAAAGTGGCTGGGCCCATGAGCCATGGCCGCTGAGCCTGTGCTCCGCAATGGGAGAGGCCACAACAGTGAGAGGTCCGCGTACCGCAAAAAAAAAAAAAAAAAAAAAAGAAGGCTCTATATAATAGCCAAGACATGAACATAACTTAAGTATCCATCAGTGGATGAATGGATAAAGAAGTTGTGGTATATTGAATAGAATATCATTCAGCCATGAAAAAGAAGGAAATTCTGCCAATCACAACAACATGGATGGACCTTGAGGGCATTATGGCTAAGTGAAATAAGTCAGACAGAGAAACACAAATACTGTATGATCTCACTTATATGTGGAATCTAAAACAAACAAGAAAACTCATAGAAAAAGAGATCAAATTTCAGATTTGGGGTTATCAGAGGCAGAGGATGGGGGGAGAGTTCAATGAAGGTAATCAAAAGGGAAGCCTGACCCAAATTTAGTGAATACAAGGCAAAGGGTAACAAATGGGCAGTAGTGAACAGTTAGAGTTCTTACAGTAAAGGAGACCAAGGATGCAGTGACTAGTAATTTCTTTATATTCTCAAAAAAGTCTCAGGGAAAGGCGGTGAAAGTTGTGACTCTTTCACCCAAATATGGTTTGTTCAAATTAGAGATTTTATTTGAATCAAGAAAGGGAGAGAGATGGGAGAGCAGGCGAGACAGTAAAGAACCACAGCAATCTAAGAAGCAGGCTGGAAAGGAACTGTGATTATTTATTATTACTTTACATGTTATATCCATCCTGACCTCCTTATAGCTATCAAAATTCTCATTTAGAATTCAAAACTCAGTGCATATTTCATTTCATCTGGAAACCATTCCCTGTATCCAAGTTTCATCTATTTTTTTCTTCCTCAGGACTTCTGTAACTCTGTGAATAACTTAAAAAAATTATTGGATTAACGGGTTTAGACTTTTTTTCTTTCTCTCAGTAGACCTGATTCCTTGGAATCACAAACCACTATTTTCTCAACTTTATCCTATGGGCTGACACCTTGACATTCAATACATGTCAGGTTTTGTTCTTGTTTTTGACAACCCTTACACTGTTGTCTTCATAAAGTTCTGAGGAAAACATTTTTATTGAAAATACCCATACAGGGAGCACTACCTACATTATAATTTCTCATATTTATTATTAAACAAGAACTACACCTTCTAGAATGTGACTTTAACAAGAAATATTTCCATCTGGGTTTTTTTATATATTAAAAATTCACTTAGGTAATTATGTTATACTTTCTACTACTATCAAATTGAATGCAGGGGAGTAATCGAGGAATTATTTTTGTCACCAGAAATCAAAGACTTTCTTTTGCAGAAATAACACATGCCCTGCTCTAGTCTAGCCAGATGACCTTTGTGGATGCTTGGTTATTTGCAGGTAGATGTAGAAGGATACAGGAGTATGCTGGTTTCAGCAGTTCTACTACGGTCATTCCTTACCTAAGACTTTCTTCCTTTACAGAGAATTTCAACCACTCTGGATCCCGTGCCTGTGATTCTAGCAATAAGCACAAGGCTGAGCACAAAATACAACTCCAGTGAGTAGATCGGAACTGTAGAAATGATTGCAACTTTATTACTTATACTTCAGAGAGTTGTCTATTCCCAAATACTTATATTTCACATAGGGCACGAGTTACTATAAATGGTGTTTTTAGTATATTAAAACTTAGAGATCTCTCTAGTATTTTACACATTTTTCTTTTATCCTTATATATTATCCCTAAATCACAAGGAAATCAATACTTATTAATAAATATTATTATTATTATTTTTGTTTGTTTTGCAGTACGCAGGCCTCTCACTCTTGTGGCTTCTCCCATTGCGGAGCACAGGCTCCGGACGCACAGGCTCAGCGGCCATGGCTCACTGGCCTAGTTGCTCCGCGGCATGTGGGATCTTCCTGGACCGGGGCACAAACCCGTGTCCCCTGCATAGGCAGGTGGACTCTCAACCACTGCGCCACCAGGGAAGCCCAATAAATATTATTAATTTCAGGTAAAAATAAGATGAAATCCCTTATTCCACATTGCATAAATGTAGAATGTGGGACCATGTATTTAAATGTTATTTTCCTGTTAGCCTATTTCTGTGAGTTTTGCTTTTCTAAGCTTTTTTTTCCTACCTATTTTGCTTCCTCAAAGGATCACTTTGAAAATTAGTTCTACTTCTGTAAATATGATTTAAATTCCTTAGGGAGAAAGCACTCAGAAAATGGAATATGTAATACATTTATTCAGTAAATTGTTATAGCAAATCATAATCCAAAGAGCTGTTTTTTGAGTTTGCAAAGTGCAGAAACCATATATATATCATCTTAAAATAAAATCTTATAAAAACCATTTAAGAGAAAATCATCCACCACCAATATTACCTTAATAAAGCCTCTATTTTATACTAATTTTAGTAGCTACTGTCCATTTATGTGTGCAATTCCAATTACATAATTTGGATTAAACTGATTATATTTTAATTTTGGTGTATTAGTGATTTTCCCTAAGAATGGTATATAGTGATATTCCTTGCCTTTCACAAACACAACTATTACACCTTTCTCTAGCTTTATAAACATTTCCAACTTATGATGCCTAAATAGATAGCTTTCTTCCTCAAAATGAAATGGTAGACGAAATTTAAGTATTCACTGTAGTACTAAAAAAGTTATTAGATTATGATGAGCAAACCACAGGCACAAAAATATCTCCATATATAAAAATCATGAAACCAGAATGAATGTACAACTCGATAAAGCTGGTTAATTAACAGCCTTATGTCAGACAAACAAAAGACCTCAGAATAAAGTAGCTTGTAGCCTGAACAATAGCCAGAATAACTCAAGGAGTGGGAAATGGACCCTGGAATAGTGGTGTAATTACTTGGCTAATTAATTAAAAGACTGTGGAGTAATGGATTCCATCCCTTCTCTCACAAGTGCCGGCACCCAGCATTATCTAAAGGGCTAACGCTACAGGCCACTTCCTAAAGGGTCAGTTTTGAAAGGGGAGAAGGAGCACAATGTCCCAGGTAACCTAAAACACTGTCAAAGCAAATAATCTTCACACCCAGAATATTATCTCACTAACAGTAAACTTGCTTAGCCATACATACAGCAACAGCTATCAATTAACTTCTCATAGGTATCTATATTTTTCCTCAGGGAAACAGAGATTATCATCTGTGGATGACCAAACACAATTGTTACCAATAATAGTCAAACTAGATGGTTATTTATAAATGTGAATAACCAATGTAGCTGAAAAACATATATAAATATATAAAATGCAAATGCACATATTTATATTTGATTTGTTTTAATGAGATTAGACTATCAAGTTTTCTGTTTAAATATAAAAAATACATAACCATATGTTTTGATTTTTGCTTCTTTCCATGAGGAAAATGTGTCAATGATCTACTTCTGATTTAAAAAATAAATCTCATAACTGCTTAAACTTTTCATTAAAGAGATCTTAGTTTAATTTTTAGTAACAATATATTCTTAAGGCAACCAAACAAATTATAGACTTATTAGGGCTTAAAAATTACCCATAAAACAAAGATATAATCTTCATATTTTGAGTGCATCTCAAGAATGTCATTAGAAATAATATCTGTAAGAATACCTCTATAATGTTGAATAGCATGTATCTTTCTGCAGCTGTATGAGGAAAAGGAATTATTTCTTATTTTAACCTTGTGAGATGTCTTTCACAAGGAGGTAAAGAAATCCTATGGCTTTCAAAAACCTCAAAATTCTGGGATTCCATGAGTTAGCAATGAGAGTCAAACAAAACATGACTAAAATTCAGAAACTAAAATATAAAGAGAAGAGAAGCAGACTCAGTCTATGAGCAAATGGATTATAGAAAACGGAATGTTTTAAACACCTAGACTTTGAAAGCCTCTGCTAAAAACTTAAATAGGTGGGTGGTATTCTTATGAGCATTAATTTTAACCTTCAACCTAGTCACTGAATATTCAAAAGGAGACTTTTACAACTAAGCTTGATAGTGAGAACTGGAGAAAGCTGTGTTTCTCTACATAATATTTGGGCACAGCTTTTGTAGGGGATGTCTTTGCTTTTATTTCTGAAGGAGGGGAGTTAGAAATCATGGATAGAGGCAGAGAAGGAAAGAGGGAACATTAGAAGGCTGAGAAATCTGATCAAAAGTTTGAACCTGTTGGGAGAAATTGCCAAAAGAATTTCTAACAACTAGGATACTTAATGGTAACATTCAGTTGTTTCTTGCCTAAAGATCTTTCTGAAGGTGAAGGGTGTGGCCATGATGATGACGTGCTTTCAAATCCCAGCTCTGCTACTTAGCTACATGACCCTGGGAGAGCCATTTAACCTCTCTCTGCTCAATTCTCTCATCTATAAGATGATGATAATACTAGGACCTAATTCAAAGAATTGTTGTGAGGACTAATTGACCTAATACATTTAAAAATCTTAGACTGGCGCCTCTAAACATTTGGAAGATATGCATACTGCTTTGAATTCCATAAATTCTTGGTGCTGAGCTTGCAGAGTAAGTACACTCTTACTTAGTTGAGTAAGACACTTTGTAATAGGGATTGGGGCATACTAGGTAATAGGGGTGCGGTAAACAGACTGCCATCTAATCCTCCTCTGGCATCAGTGCTGGGAAAAAAAGGATTTCAGCCTCTGACTACTTCGGAAGCCTTATATGTTTAGTGGTTCTTGCTCTTAGATTCAAATATATACCTTTTATCTCTACACTAAACTCTTCTTGAGCTAGCTCGTTTATGGCCTTAATTACTATTTATCATGTGTTAATTCGAGCCATCCGATATACAGACAATAAGTATGATCATTTTTTTCTGAATATTAAAGGATATTTCAATAGGAATATGAGAAAATGTAAAATTTTGCAATACATATGCTTCCAAGTGTTGCTTTTCTGTTGAATTCTGTTTATATATAGAAGCACATCCATCAGCAGTTTTGTACTGATTGCTCAGTTTTCTGCTGACAATGTCGGTGACGCAGCCAAAATGACTAAGCTAATACATTCAGTAGAGACAGGTGATACATATCTAGAAATATGTTTTTTTAAAAAAACATTTGTCTTGAAGATTTAGCTTAAGTTCTGTCTGTTCCCTCACTAATTTGAAAAGGGCTGGGGTTGGGGGGGCACTGAGTAAAAGTTGATAGTAATAAAAATAACAACAACACTTACTTTGCATTTGGCATCAAAACATTAAGATTCATGATACCCAAACTCTAAGAAAACCAATGTACATCACTATCCAACACCTAACTTGAAAACAATTCTATGTACTGGTTAATATCCTAAGTACTCCTAAAAAATATGAGCAAAAGTTCCTCTATATAGTGTTGATTTTTGTGTTTTGGAGAATTTGTATGTATCCAGCTATAGTGAATATATATATAGATATATATATTCAGACATTCAGGATGAAGGGAAACTATGATGACTTTGGAAGAAAAAGTTAAATAAAATGTGCTAAGGGAAGACCAACACATATACAAGAATTCAATCTCACAGTTCACAGATTTGCATAATATTTCAGGGATTCAGGGGTTCTCTTCCATGGATCACCTTGGAATAACCTCCAGAGGATTAAATTTCCTGCATCCAAATCCAAATAAACTAGAAAACTGTTTAATTGTAGGTAACATACAGCCTGACAAACTCTTGGTCTGTTGCTATGTTACCTCTAAGTATTGAATATGATGCTGTGAACCTTGTCTTATAAAAATTATGGGACCCAAACAGGAAAAGTACCTGAATGAAGACCATTTCAAATAGAAGTAAGTTGAGCGATTACAGGCTCAAAGCCAAAATAGGCACAACTGTTGCTTCTTTCATTATGTACAGTTGAACTGACACTCAAGTTTTATCTCAGAATATACCTAGAATCACGTTAGCCTGGAAAGTATTTAAAGGATATTTAACCAAATGACCTGAAATAATAAAACAAAATATCTACTGGGTATCAAATCTTGGCCAACATAACTAACATATTTACGATCCAAGGTAAAGTAAAGATAATATGTGCCTATGTAGATTAGAGTTTTCCTTTATAGAGCTATGTACAATAAACCACTTAAAAACTGGGACACACAGCTATGCTGGAAAACAGTTTGGCAGTTTCTTGTAAGGTTAAAAGTTCATTTGCATAAGATCTAGAAATTGCACTTGTGGTTATTTATCCTAGAAAAATGAAAACTTATGTTCACATAAAAACCTATACGTAAATGTTCACAGAAGTTTAATTGGTTAGGAAAGAAACCAAATGGCCTTCAATGGTGAATGGATGAACACACTATGATACGGTGATACAAAAGTATACTACTCAGTAATAAGAAGGTACAAAGTATGGTTATATGTAACAACTTGGATAGACCTCAAGGGGATTATGCTGAGTAAAAAGACAATCTAAAAGGCTACATATTGTATTATTTTATTTATTTATAACAAATCCTTAAGGTAACAAAACTAACAGTGATGGAGAACAAATCCATGGTTGCCAAGGGGTTAAGGTTAGAGGGAGATCGTGACTATGGAACAATAACATGAAGGTATTTTGTGACAAAATCTGTATCCTAACTGTGGTGATGGTTACATGAATAAATATATGGAATAAAATTCCATTAACTATAACCTCTCCTCTTTAAAATAAATGAGTGCATGTAGAAACTGGTGAAACCAAAATACGGTTTTTAGTTAACAGCAGTGTACTGATGTAAGTTTCCTGATTTCGCTAAAATACTTTAGTAATGTAAGGTGTTATCATTGGGGGAAGCTGAATAAAAGATACAAATGAACACTGTAAAATTTTTAACTATGAGGATGAACTACTTAAAAAGAAAGTACCAGTACCTCCCATCAGGAAACTTGCACAAGCCTCTTAGATAGCCTCATCCAGCAGACGGCAGACGGCAGACAGCAGAAGCAAGAAGAACTACAATACTGCAGCCTGTGGAACAAAAACCACATTCACAGCAAGACAGAGAAGATGAAAAGACAGCGAGCTATGTACCAGATGAAGGAACAAGATAAAACCCCAGAAAAACAGCTAAATGAAGTGGAGATAGGCAACCTTCCAGAAAAAGAATTCAGAATAATGAGAGTGAAGATGATCCAAGACCTTGGAGAAACAATGGAGGCAAAGAATGAGAAGATGCAAGAAATGTCTAACAAAGACCTAGAAGAATTAAAGAACAAACAAACAGAGATGAACAATACAGTAACTGAAATGAAAACTACACAAGAAGGAATCAATAGCAGAATAACTGAGGCAGAAGAACAGATAAGTGACCTGGGGGACAGAATGGTGGAATTCACTGCTGTGGAACAGATTAAAGAAAAAAAATGAAAAGAAGTGAAGACAGCCTAAGAGACCTCTGGGACAACATTAAATGCAACATTTGCGTTTTAGGGGTCCAGAAGGAGAAGGGAGAGAGAAAGGACCAGAGAAAATATTTGAAAAGATTATAGTCAAAAACTTCCCTAACATGGGAAAGGAAATTGCCACCCAAGTCCAGGAAGCAAAAAAAGTCCCATACAGGATAAACCCAAGGAGAAACACGCCGAGACACACAGTAATCAAATTGGCAAAATTTAAAGACAAAGAAAAATTACTGGAAGTAGCAAGGGAAAAACAACAAATAACATACAAGGGAATTCCCATAAGGTTAACAGCTGATTTCTCAGCAGAAACTTTACAAGCCAGAAGGGAGTGGCATGATATACTGAAAGTGATGAAAGGGAAGAACCTACAACCAAGATTACTCTACCCCACAAAGATCTCATTCATGTTCGATGGAGAAATCAAAAGCTTTACAGACAAGCAAAACCTAAGAGAATTCAGCACCACCAAACCAGCTCTACAACAAATGCTAAAGGAACTTCTCTATGTGGGAAACACAAGAGAAGAAAAGGACCTAAATAAACAAACCCAAAACAATTGAGAAAATGGTCATAGGAACATACATATTGATAAGTGCCTTAAACGTGAATGGATTAAATGCTCCAACGAAAAGACATAGGCTTGCTGAATGGATACAAAAACAAGACCCATATATATGTTGTCTACAAGAGACGCACTTCAGACCTAGGGACACATACAGACTCAAAGTACGGGATGGAAAAAGATATTCCATGCAAATGGAAATCAAAAGAAAGCTGGAGTAGCAATACTCATATTAGACAAAATAGACTTTAAAATAAAGAATGTTACAAGAGACAAGGAAGAAAAAAAAAAAAAAAGAGAGACAAGGAAGGACACTACATAATGATCAAGGGATCAATCCAGGAAGAAGATATAACAATTATAAATATATATGCACCCAACATAGGAGCACCTGAATACGTCAGGCAACTGCTAACAGCTCTAAAAGAGGAATTCGACACTAACACAATAATAGTGGGGGACTTTAACATATCACATATACCAATGCGCAGATGATCCAAAATGAAAATAAATAAGGAAAAAGAAGCTTTAAATGACACAATACACCAGATAGATTTAACTGATATTTACAGGACATTCCATCCAAAAACAGCAGATTACACTTTCTTCTCAAGTGTGCACAGAACATTCTCTAGGATAGATCACATCTTGGGTCACAAATCAAGCCTCAGTAAATTTAAGAAAATTGAAATCATATCAAGCATCTTTTCTGACCACAAAGCTACGACATTAGAAATCAATTACAGGGAAAAAAATGTAAAAAACACAAACATATGGAAACTAAGCAATACGTTACTAAATAACCAAGAGATCACTGAAGAAATCAAAGAGGAAATAAAAAATACCTAGAGACAAATGACAATGAAAACACGATGATCCAAAACCTATGGGATGCAGCAAAAGCAGTTCTAAGACGGAAGTTTACAAGCCTACCTCAAGAAACATCTGAAATAAACAATCTAACCTTACACCTAAAGGAACTAGAGAAAGAACAAACAAAATCCAAAGTTAGCAGAAGGAAAGACATCATAAAGATCAGAGCAGAAATAAATGAAATAGAAACAAAGAAAATGAGAGCAAAGATCAATAAAACTAAAAGCTGGTTGTCTGTGAAGATAAACAAAATTGATAAACCATTAGCCAGACTCATCAAGAGGGAGAGGTGTCAAATCAATAAAATTAGAAATGAAAAAGGAGAAGTTACAACAGACACTGCAGAAATACAAAGCATCCTAAGAGACTACTACAAGCAACACTATGCCAAAAAATGGACAACTTGGAAGAAATGGACAAATTCTTAGAAAGGTATAACCTTCCAAGACTGAACATGGAAGAAATAGAAAATACAAACAGACCAATCACAAGTAATGAAACTGAAACTGTGATTAAAAACCTTCCAACAAACAAAAGTCCAGGACAAGATGGCTTCACAGGCGAATTCTATCAAACATTTAGAGAAGAGCTAACACACATCCATCTCAAGCTCTGCCAAAAAGCTGCAGAGGAAGGAAAACTCCAAACTCATTCTATGAGGCCACCTTCAACCTGATATCAAAACCAGAGAAGCAGCCGCAAGGCACAGGGATATTAGCTCGGTGCTTTGTGACAGCCTGGAGGGGTGGGATAGGGAGAGTGGGAGGGAGGGAGACGCAAGAGGGAAGACATATGGGAACATATGTATATGTATAACTGATTCACTTTGTTATAAAGCAGAAACTAACACACCACTGTAAAGCAATTATACCCCAATAAAGATGTTTAAAAAAAAAAAAAAAACACCTTCCAACAAACAAAAGTCCAGGACAAGATGGCTTCACAGGCAAATTCTATCAAACATTTAGAGAAGAGCTAACACACATCCATCTCAAGCTCTGCCAAAAAGCTGCAGAGGAAGGAAAACTCCAAACTCATCCTATGAGGCCACCTTCAACCTGATATCAAAACCAGAGAAAGATACTACAAAAAAAGAAAATTACAGACCAATATTACTGATGAATATAGATGCAAAAATCCTCAACAAAATACTAGCAAACAGAATCCAACAACACATTAAAAGGATCATACACCATGATCAAGTGGGATTTATCCCAGGGATGCAAGGATTCTTCAATATACGCAAATCAATCAATGTTATACACCATATTAACAAACTGAAGAATAAAAACCATATGATCATCTCAATAGATGCAGAAAAAACTTTTGACAAAATTCAACACACATGAATGATAAATACTCTCCAAAAAGTGGGCATAGAGGGAACCTACCTCAACATAATAAAGGCCATATATGAAAAACCAACAGCTAACATTGTTCTCAAGGGTGAAAAACTGAAAGCATTTCCTCTAAGATCAGGAACAAGACAAGGTTGCCCACTCTCAGCACTATTATTCAACATAGTTTTGGAAGTTTTAGCCACAGCAATCAGAGGAGAAAAAGAAATAAAAGAATACAAATTGGAAAAGAAGAAGTAAAACTGTCACTGTTTGCAGATTCCATGAAACCATACATAGAGAATCCTAAAGAAGCCACCAGAAAACTACCAGAGCTAATCAATGAATTTGGTAAAGTTGCAGGATACAAGATTAATGCACAGAAATCGCTGGCATTCCTAAACACTAATGATGAAAAATCTGAAAGAGAAATTAAGGAAACACTCCCATTTACCACTGCAACAAAAAGAATAAAATATCTAGGAATTAACCTACCTAGGGAGACAAAAGACCTGTATGCAGAAAACTATAAGACACTGATGAAAGAAATTAAACATGATACCAACAGATGGAGAGATATACCATGTTCTTGGATTGGAAGAATCAACATTGTGAAAATGACTATAATACCCAAAGCAATCTACAGATTCAATGCAATCCCTATCAAATTACCAATGGGATTTTTTATGGAACCAGAACAAAAAATCTTAAAATCTTTATGGAGACACAAAAGACCCCGAATAACCAAAGCAGTCTTGAGGGAAAGAAACGGAGCTGGAGGCATCAGATTCCCTGACTTGAGACTAGAGTACAAAGCTACAGTAATCAAGACAATATGGTACTGGCACAAAAACAGAAACACAGATCAATGGAACAAGATAGAAAGCCCAGAAATAAACCCATGCACCTATGGTCAATTAATCTATGGCACAGGAGGCAAAGATATACATTGGAGAAAAGACATTCTCTTCAATAAGTGGCACTGGGAAATCTGGACAACTACATGTACAAGAATGAAATTAGAACACTTCTTAACACCATACACAAAGATAAACTCAAAATGGATTCGAGACCTAAATGTAAGACCAGACACCGTAAAACTCCTGGAGGAAAACACAGGAAGAAGACCCTTTGGCATAAATCACAGCAAGGTCTGTTTTGATCCACCTCCTAGGGTAATGGAAATAAAAACAAAAATAAACAAATGGGACCTAATGAAACTTAAAAGCGTTTGCAGAGCAAAGGAAACGATAAACAAGACAAAAAGACAACACTCAGAATGGGAGAAAATATTTGCAAATTAATCAACAGACAAAGGATTAATCTCCAAAATTTATAAACAGCTCATGCAGCTCAATATTAAAAAAACAAACAACTCAATCCGCAAATGGGCAGAAGACCTAAATAGATATTCTTTCAAAGAAGACACACAGATGGCCAAGAAGCACATGAAAAGCTGCTCAACATCACTAATTATTAGAGAAATGCAAATCAAAACTACAATGAGGCGTCATCTCACACCAGTCTGAATGGGCATCATCAGAAACTCTACAAACAACTAATGCTGGAGAGGGTGTGGAGAAAAGGGAACCCTCTTGCACTGTTGGTGGGAATGTAAATTGATACAGCCACTATGGACAACAGTATGGAGGTTCCTTAAAAAACTAAAAGTAGAATTACCATATGACCCAGCAATCCCACTACTGGGCACATACCCAGAGAAAACCATAATTCTAAAAGACACATGCACACCAATATTCATTGCAGCACTATTTACAATAGCCAGGTCATGGAAGCAACCTAAATGCCCATCGACAGATGAATGGATAAAGAAGATGTGGTACATATATACAATGGAATATTAGCCATAAACAGGAACGAAATTGGGTCATTTGTTGAGACGTGGATGGATCTAGAGATTGTCATACACAGTGAAGTAAGTCAGAAAGAGAAAAACAAATATCACATATTAATGCATGTATGTGGAACCTAGAAAAATGGTACAGATGAACCGGTCTGCAGGGCAGAAGTTGAGACAGAGATGTAGAGAACAAACATATGGACACCAAGCGGGGAAAGCCATGGGTGGGTGGGGATGGTGGTGTGCTGAATTGGGCGATTGGGATTGACATGTGTACAGTGATGTGTATAAAATTGATGACTAATAAGAACCTGCTGTATAAATAAATTAAATTAAAAAATTAAAAATTAAATAAAATAAAAAGAAAGTATAAACATTAAGAATGTATGTGTAACTGTCTCTAGGTCCATCCACGTCTCTGTCATACAGAGTGAAGTAAGTCAGAAAGAGAAAAACAAATATCGTATAGTAACGCTTATATGTGGAATCTAGAAAAATGGTACAGATGAACTTATTTGCAAAGCAGAAATAGGGTCACAGATGTAGGGAACAAACTTATGGTTACCAAGGTGGGAAGGGGTGGGTGGGACGAACTGGGAGATTGGGATTGACATATACACACTACTATGTATAAAATAGATAAGTAATGGGAACCTACTGTATATCACAGGGAACCCTACTCAATGATCTGTGGTGACCCAAATGGGAAGGAAATCTAAAAAAGAGTGGATATATGCATATGTATAACTGAATCACTATGCTGTACAGCAGAAACTGACACAACATTGTAAAGCAACTATACTACAATAAAAAAATATATGTGCCAAAATTAATTTTAGAATGATTAGTCTGAACTTATTGCTGGCTCTAGTTAGATGTTAGTGTCTATTTATTATTGACACAATTTCTAGTTTATGGCAATAAAACCAAAGCATGAGCATATGACCATTGTGTTCTTTTGTTGCTGTTGCTGTTTTCCATTAAAAGGTAGCAAAAGTGGGATGGAAGACCTCCAAATATTGCATGGAGGGTGTACTACCAAGTGGTTCAGATAATTAAAGATATCTCTTGGGTGTTGGTGGAAATATACTATATCAAATATATTCCAGCATAAAAGCTTTTTTTGGTAAAAATGTGGGTATCATGAAAATATTGATGGGTATGGAAAAGAAGGTATTTGTGAATAATTTCTGGAAATCATCCTGCTGTATCTCAAATTTTGCATTTGACTGTTGCTTTGATTTTAAATGAACTTTGATATTATTTCAAGGCTAGAAAGACCATACTCTCCAAGTATTTTAATCCACTGGGATTATGTGATGCAACCCTTTACATTGTTAGCAGCAGTTATAAGTAAAAGTTTTGCATAATTTCCTTAAATATAGTCAAAGAATAGTGATCCATCTCCAAAAAATGCACATAACAAAATAGCCTACTATATTCCATATACCCCTAGATCATTCTCTAACATTTTACATATACATAATGTGCTTAGTTCTCCAATTAGATTCTAGCGTTTTAAGACAAAGTGTTTTTCCTACTTCTGTTGCATCTTTGTTATTCCTTAGCAAAGTTGATGAATGCATTTTTGGTCCATAAGAATTGCTTTGTTGATTATAGAAGCTAGTACTATATTGAATGCTGCTTCTAGAAAACAAATATTTCAAATTATATTGAATCATTTGGTCCAAATATATTGCTTTCTCAGGCTTTTGTCAGCAAAAATAGCTCAGTTTGTGTATTAAATTGTGAATAATTGCTACAATTTTCCCTACTTATCATTTTTTTATGAAGTAACTTAATTTTCACCAAATCTTTTATGAACAAATGGTTTAGTAACTTCCATTTTATAGAATAAGAAACAAATTCAAATAGGTTACATTACTGTCAAAAGATATTCCCTACTTTTAACCACTACTATCACTATACACATACTAGAAAGGCTAAAATTTATATATATTTATATGTTATATGTATTTAACACACAAATATACACAAAATACATACATATACACACAAACACACTGACAATACAAAATACTAGCAATGATATAAAGCAATTAAAACTCTAACATATTGTAGCTGGGAATACAAAATGGTACTGCACCCTGTAAATTAGTTGGGCAGTTCCCAGAAAGTTAAACTAACATCTGCAAAATGCTGTAGAAAACCCATTCCAAGGTATTTATACAAGAGAAATAAAAGGTCATGTTCACACAAATACTTGTATGCAGCTATTTATAGCATCTTTATTCATTTGGGAAATTTGGATTTTATTTATTTGGGAAACAACACAAATGTTTTAAACTGAGTATATAGATTTTAAAAACTGGTACATTATGCAATGGACTACTACTCAGCATTAAAAAGGAACAAAATATGGAAACACACAACTTGAATGAATCTCAAGGTGTTACCTATATGTTAAATGAAGGAAGCCAGTTTCAAAGTGTTACCTACTCCACAGTTCCAGTGATATGGAACATGGTATGATCAAGTAATTCCACTCCTGGGTGTATACCCAGAAAAATTAAAATACTAATTCAAAAAGTTACATGCACCTCAATGTTCATAGCAGCACCATTTACAATAGCCAGGACATGTAACAACCCATGTGCCCATCAAAAGACAACTGGATTGGGCCTTCCCTGGTGGCACAGTGGTTGAGAATCTGCCTGCCAATGCAGGGGACTCGGGTTCGAGCCCTGGTCTGGGAAGATCCCACATGCCGCAAAGCAACTAGGCCTGTGAGCCACAACTACTGAGCCTGCGTGTCTGGAGCCTGTGCTCCGCAATAAGAGAGGCCACGATAGTGAGAGGCCCATGCACCGCACTGAAGAGTGGCCCCTGCTTGCCGCAACTAGAGAAAGCCCTCGCACAGAAATGAAGACCCAACACAGCCAAAAATAAATTAATTAATTAATTTAAAAAAAGACAATTGGATTAAAAAGATACAGTGTGTGTGTATATATATATATATATATATATATATATATTTATATAGTGGAATATTACTCAGCCACAAAAAGAATGAAATACTGCCATTTGCAGCTAAGTCAATGGACCTAGAGAATATTATGCTTAGTGAAATAAGTCAGACAGAGAAAGACAAATACTAAACACAATCACTTATAAGTAGAATCCAAAAAATAATAACAATGAATGTACATACAAGACAGAAACAGACTCACAGACATAGAAAACAAACTTGGGGTTACTAAAGGAGATAAGGAAGAGGGGAGGGAAAAATCAGAGGTATGGAATTAACAGAAACAAACTACTATATACAAAATAGATAAGCAAAAGGATATACTGAATAGCTCAGTAAATTACGCCCATTATCTTGCAAGAACCTACAATGGGATATAATTTACAAAAATACTGAATCACTATGCTGGACTCTTGAAATTAACACAGTATTGTAAATCAACTATACTTCAATTTAAAATTACAGTTAAAATTAATATTTCAAATTTATAGAGATTTTTTTTATAATTTCTTAAAATATTCTCTTCTTCTTCCCCACCCACGAGTATGTAACTAACCAAATGGAAACTGAAGAGCTCTACAACCATTTCTAAAATACAACTACTTTTTAAAAAGCAGTTTAAAAACTGATGAACAAATTTCCAAAGGTTCTATTATTTTGTTCTCTATTAATGTGATTTTAAATGCGACTATGAATTTTATCTATGTGCAACATGAATGCAAAATATCTATATAAGAGTTAATTGGATGAAAATACTTGTTAACCTGATCATTAGGCTTCCTGCGGTTAATACAGAATTACACCTGGCCATTGGAATTGACTTAAATGTTCAGAAAAAAGTTGTTTCTGATTCTACTGACCTTTCTACTGTGTTTTATCTTTATTCAAATCAAAAGGATACTGTGGAACAAGAAAAAAATTACAAGGATATAGGACCAGCCTCTGACCATTACTACCGTATATCTACAATTGAATTTGCATCACAGCAATACCATCGAGTAACTATGGAGGTCACAATAGATGAGTGACAACAGTTTTGTAGCTCAGTTTGCTCATCTTTACCATGGGATGTAGAGTGTCAATTACCATTTCAGTGCTTACTGGGTGCTGGCTACCTAAGTAGTTTTAGAGTTTGAATAGGTGGCAGGACAGTGTACTATATGAGCATACAAGTGATCCAAGTGGCAGAGACAAGGAGAGTTTGATGCAGGATTCATATATGTACATAATGCGTCTGCCATCTTACACAAATCACAGAATCTCTCTAAGTGCCATGCCTTCCCTTAACATGGGGGAATAACAGTAAACCTTAGCTCACAATGCTGTTAAGAGGATCAGAAACAGTTAATAGAAAAGCATTGTCAATTATAGATAAAATATATGTTTTGTCTTTTGGGGAGGGTACTTTTTAGGTAATCCCATTGTTTAAAAATACATGGACACTGTATACATACAGTAGGAATTCTGATTATAATACAATTACAGAGAATACAAAAGAACACAGCAATAGAGAATAAAGAAACTTTCACTGTTTAATATTTTCAGTGCAGTTAATCTATATTATGCGTAAAGTTGTAATTAGAGAGTGCTTATATGAAAATAATTACTATTATAGGGACTTCACTTGAATCTTCAGGATCTGCCAACTAATTAGCTCATTCCAAAGACAAAATGATAATGTAACATTATCCACTTTCAGAAACTGACCCTTGCCACCTAGACAATTAAGTATTCGTGAAAAGTATGATCTTGCTACATTCCATTAAATGCCAAGTAAACAAACTGAAGTGAGAAAAACATTTTACAAAGTAGTTAGCTAATCTGAACACACTTTCTGATATTATTCACAAAAGCATTTAGTCTGTATTTTTTCTCTTAAATCCTATGTGGTAATGATTAAAATTTAGTTTCTTATCTTATCTCCCTTAATAACAATTCCAAATTCCCAAGCACACATACTTTTTCAATTAAAAATATTAATCAAATTAGATACATTTCATTAGTAGCCAAGTGAAATCAATTAGTATTTAATAAGTACTCATACATAGAGTGCACTAGGTCTCCAAGCGGATAAATAAAGGGAATAAACTATAAATTCTTGTCTCAAAGGGTGACCAGAATGAGTGTGGGCTATAATCTGAAAATAAGCTAAGAAAGTTTTATAAGGGAAAATTACCAAGTCAGTACCTAGAGAATAGATATGCAGAGACTATGATGAACCCATTATCAACTGGAGGCAAAAAAACCCACAGGATTTACTGAGAATGATGTTAGATTGATTTAACGACTTTGGGAAAGGCAATAATGGGAGGTGTAACACAATAGGTTGCTTGGGACAAGATTGTTTAGACTTTGGAATGCTAGGTTTAGGAGTTTTAGTTTGATGTTTTCCATTTCTCTAAATGGAAAGTCACTTAAACTTTCTGAGGATAAATTTTTTATCAGAGTAATAATGAAAAAACAAAAATGGAAAGGTCAAACTGGAGGGTTTTTTTTCTTTTTTTTTTTAATGTGGGCAAAACATAACTAATGTAACTGCAGTGGTATTAGAAGAAAGGAAAGAGAATATGTATGTGAGAAACCCTGAAGAAATAGAGTCATTAGGATTTTAGAATGGAAGAGTTAAGACAGAATTAGCTATCAAAATAGAAAAGCTTTTAACTCCAGGCAGCTTTGAGAATTGGAATATTAAGAAGATGAACTCCTCTGAGTGTGCAGGGGGAAGTATTTTTAAAGCCTGTTGAACTTGAAGAAGCAGAATATTTAAGTGGAAATATCTGAGGAATCACTGCAAATTGGGAAATGCAGAGTAAAACTCCAGAAAAACTAGCAAAGAGAATATTCTCCAAGAGAAACCTGAGGAATATTTATACATTATACATGAGAATTTTGAGAAGAAGCATCAAGGCGAGTTAGATATTATGAGATTTAGAGGAAGCAGTATTTTTAAAACGAATGAAATGGCCCGTTGTGTTGCCCTCTACAGTGAAACCAAAGAAGGTGGGACAAAGAGGAGAAAACTGTTTGACTATTGGAAAGTCTGTGTTGATAGAATAAGTTCAGAGAAGTAGGGAAGAAAACCAGATAAAAAGGAGTTAAGAAATTAGTACTTGGTGAGCAACTGGAGGCAGCAAATCATGTACCATGCTTTCTAGAATGTTTACAATTCAAGATTTAACTAATCAGACAATCCTTGAAAGAGTTCTATCTAGCCAGAAAACAGAGTTGTCATTGAAGCTTAGAGTACTGCACACGTTAGGGCGACTGGAAAGTAAAATATTGTGAGGGGGTCATTGAGAATTTACGACACTGGTACAAAATGAGACTAAACAGGAAGTCATGACCTTAGAAGTATTGCTAAGAAATTATAACTTTCCCTCGAGTAGAAAGAATTACAGGACCCTAAGCAGGGGAGTGCTATTTATCTCAGTCAGTCACAAGATTAGCCAAGCTATTCCCTTAAGTTTACGCAAAAGGAGAAAGGCAGAGAAAACACAGTCAATTGTCAATCATGGGACAAAAATCTATGTCTGTTTCTTCTAGTTTTGAAATTTCTGAAGCCTCCAAGGATGGGAATTATGAAACTCATAAATACTCTGAATTTTAGGTTTGTTATAGCCTGCCTCTAACTTAAAAAAAAAAAAAAAAACAGTCTGGGTGATCTCTTAAGTTAAAGTAAGAGCAACTGTAAAAATGGTGGGAATGATTATTCATCGTACAAGGGACTTTATTTAGATCTGAGGCGTAAACCAGTATGACTCTGAGCAAGCCAATGGGCACAAAAAGGAAGGATGCTCAACAGAAAGGGCAGCATAGAACACAGAGGCTCAAGGGAATTCCTCCCTGCATTTGAAGATATTGAATAATCTCTCCACAGCAGTAGAAAAAAATCCTCTCGCTGGAAAACAGCATGAATAAAAAATGACTGACTACGGTGCAAAGTAACCAGTCACTGGGGAATGATTTGCCTATATTACTAGCTTACAAAAATGGGCAAAATAAAATATAATCTTACACTCACTTATTTCATTTGTTAGCACTTTCTGAAGAAGCACTTTAAATCCTAGTGTGTATCAAGAATAAATACATCAATGTAGCTGTGCTATACATTTTATTGAATCCTATATGATGTACCAACACCCATAATTTTCAATTACCACCCAGAGGGGAAAATCATCAGTTGTGAAAATAAACACTTTTAAAAATTACTGTGGGCTGGTTATTAGGGACAAACTTTCCTGAAATAAATGATCACACTTCAAATTCATGACCCCAAACTGTTGCTGTTCTTAGCTGTGAGATGGGCAACCACCAGCAGGTGTGTGTTAGGAGAAAGATACCTTTTTAAAGATCTGTTAATTTAACTTATGTAAATTAATCGGTTGAAACACAAAGTAATCGTGTACAATTTTTACCATTTGGACGGCTTTATTCACTGAAAAGTCAGGTGTTGAAATACATTTAAAGATTTGTTTTTCTGTTCTCTGCTGGTGTGATGTGGGCAGATTCTCACTTGTTAATTATATTGTGTATAAAAAGTAGAAAAACTAAATTGAAGGAAATAAAATATTCTATAAGTATTTTTTGCATGGAAGCTTATGCCCACAAAGAAATACGGCACTTGCTGTCACAAAAGTAGCTCTGTGCTAATCGCAACCCCACAGTCACAAATTATTATGAATTACTTCCTTTTTCAAATGCTGCTTTCTACTGTAATAAAATCTCTTATTACTCTACTGTCAGTATTCATCATTATGCAATAGCTACTTAAAGACACCTACCCAGAAACTCTCTAGAAAATTATAACAAACCTTGACTCGTCATTTCAGAGAGCCAACATTCCAAGATAAAGTACTGACACCACTTAATGAACAATTCAGAATTGCTTATTTTTCAACCTATGAGTGGTCGCAAATTCCAGCTTTACAACTATTCTTACACCAGTACCCCACTGTTATAACACTAAGTTAAAAGACTAAATTTCAACTCACCAGTTACTCCTAAAATTTATAATGATGTGTACTTGTGAGAAACTGTGATTTCACAATTACTATTTCATAGACCTGATTCCTCAAACATGTTAGACATATAGAAGTTTACATCTCTTTTAAAAAACATTATGAATCTGCATCTTTTCTATGGATTTTAAACATCAAAATATACTTTTAAAATTCCTATTCTGATTTACATTTGGCATACTAAATATTGAATAATTTATAAATATATATAAAGTTATCAAATTAGATATCTTTTTATACCTATTTCCAGATTCTAATATTCTTGAGAACCCTGACCTACTGTCTGTCTAACCAACCCAGTTTTATGAGAAAGTGGATTAGTTAGTACCCAATGAAGTGGAATATGAAGGGTGATTTCTCTGAGATTTATTTGGTATGCTATGTTAACATAGCAGAAAGCTCCATAGATGGGAGCTGCATTGTGAGTTCAGGAATATTAACCAGGTCATATTATAAATTATACATCTTTACATTCCTATGTTATTTAAGCCTTATCTCCCACATTCATTTTAGAGGTCAAGAAATTTTATACAAAAGTTTATTTATAAATAAATAGTGTCAGAAATGTATGAGACTTTGGACAAAAATTGAGTCAAAGAAAAATAGGGCCTATTTTGTTGAAGTTTAATGATCACAACAGATATTTATTAATCCACCCAATGCAGAATAATACAATTAGATAGTTGATTCTTTGAAGCAATGTATAGGGAGCTATGAGAGCTAAAGCAAAGGGGTCTGATCTAGTTTCAGGGCACATGGCGTTTAAGTGGAGAAATGGTATGTGAGCAGGAGTTAAACTGATAAAGGGATGAAGTGGGGTGAAATTCTCAGCAGAGGGATGAGCAGGTCAAACAGACTGAGCCTGACGGACATGCTGAGTATAATCTAGTGCAGGCAGTATAGGTAGTAAGAAGAAGAATATTTGCAGATGATCCTGAGACATCCATAGGGTCTTAGATGTCAAGAAGGCTAGGATCTTTGAGCTTTAACCTAATAACTGGCAAATGATTTTAAATGGGAAGGTAACGTGACTAACTATAGCCACCTTTATGAAGATCACGGTGAATGCAGAAGTAAGTGGATTGGATAAGGAGGGCTGGGGTTGAGAAGGGATCATCTATAATTTTGTCAGTAAGAATGCTTAGGTGATTGTTACAGTAGAGTGACAATCTTGGCTAACCACATCGTTTTCTTCATTTCTCCAAGCTCTGAACACTGAATGACTCACGTCTCAGTAGCCTCTTTTCTTCTTTATGTATGCTTACTATCTAGATGCACTCACATCTCATGGTTTAAAAATCATAGATCATGATATCTCCCAAATTTGTGCCTAATCCATCAGCAAATCACATCCCCGATAAACACACAATCCAACCCTGTTTTGCCATTTCCACTCAACACCACGGTCCAAGTCACTAATTCCTCTAACTTAGAACAGTTTGACAGCTTCTTAATTAATCTCATTTTGTCTACATTTCACCACTAAAGTGTATTTCAACAACAAAAACAAAAACAAATCATCTTATATCTTTTCCCATCTCAAAAAACCTCCGGTACATTTGAAATACATTCCAAATAAAATTTAATTTCCCTACTCTGGCACATTCTGTTTTCCACAAGGGCCTGCAATATTTACCATTTCACATGATCTTCGGGATCTTGCCACTTCTCCACTAAGAAACTAAATCCATATCTCTACCTCCTTGACTCCAGATGACTCAATGACTGGTTTGACCAAAAGAATAAGGCAGAAATGATGCTGTGCCAGTTCTAGAAATAGCCCTTACCTAACTCAGCAGCTTCCTCTCCCTGCTTCTTGGAATGCTCGATTTTAAAACTCTTGTTCTTGAAACACTCCTTTTAAACCCAGGCCCCATCTTACAGTTAGTTCACGACACATGAATAAGCCACACATAATAAGGCTGTTGTTTGAAAGTCCTAGATAAGCATCTAAGCATTAGCCTACACCAGCCCAGCCAAGTGACATCTACATACCAGCTCAGATGAACTTTTGAATGAGTACAGGCCCACCTGACATCTGAGTAAACACACATAAGAAACGATGAGCATGAATACCACCTCCTAAAAAATGGTGATGTAGGAGAATCCAGCTTCCCTGTCTCCCCACAGAGATCAATGATTGGACAGCTACCCAGGAACAAAAACTCCAGGCAACCTCTAGAGTTCACATTGGAAGTTTTCACACAGAAGAGAAAGAAGGTAACTTCATTTTACCTGCAGCCTCCCATCCCCCAAGCCATCATTGTTCAGTGTCAATAAGGAATTTCCCAGCTTGAAAGATTTTTCTCTCACCAGAAAAAGAAGAGGTGGGTGAGCGATCAGCCTCTCCAGCCTCACATGCAGGGCACTATACGAAGGTTCAGCTTCGGTTTCACTCCACTCAGACCAGCAAAGCTGAGACGCTAGGGACAAGGAAGAAAAGCAGAGGCTGTTAGCAGACATGCAGTGGGAGGTATTATAGTTCATATAGACCTTCTCTGCAGACAAACTCAGCAGATTTTTCCTCAGGGAGTCAATGGCCAACACCGCCTCTGCAAAACTCACCCCCTTTTGCCCCACAGTTATCTGCATTTACTGGTATCAGCTACCTAAGTACATAAACACTCCCTTGCCACCACCACCCCTGCCAGAGCCCAGGACCCACGCTGGCAGCCATCCAACTTCTCTATAGCTGTGCAAGTATAAGATGCCAGCTGAGTTCCTTCCCACACCACTACCCCTCTAAACTGAAAGCCACTTTTGTAGCCAGTTCAGGCTTCTGCAGCTGTGCGAGTACAAGAGACCAGCCTGGCGCCCCACCCTCTGGCTGACCCCCTACATCACCATGCAGCCTCATGTCTGTGCTTGGGTCTAGCCCCTCCTGCTATGCACCCACATGTCACCCACCTGATACCTGTCATTGGTCTCCACTGTAGTGTGCACACACAGGGGAGTGGGTGTAGCCACAGAAGAGCACCCTAACTGTAAGCCCACAGTTGGCACTGGTCCTCCATCACTATGAGTATGTCTAAAATGAGCCCCTGCTGCTACATAGGCACTTGCAGCTGACATCCACAGCTTAGTGTGTGAACACCATTTGCTTCGGCTACTATCACTGCCTGCCTTTGTCCCTTGTTACTGGACCTGGAGGTGCCACTTAGAATCACAACAGCTCTTACAGCTACTGTGGATCCTCTGCAGTACTGGCCAAGAACCACATAGCTGTTGATACTGTGAAACACAGTGGCCAGAGCTGAAGAAATATCATGCCTCCCTGAAATCATTGCTACCATACATCCCTGAACACTTCATTCCGCACCAGTAGACCCAGGGTCGCATCATCATCTATCATGCTCCCACCCATAGGTAAAAGGCTTCCTTTACTAAAGTCAGTCCATAAAGTCTGGAAAAGGTGAATGCTTCTTCAAATGCACAGAAGCCTATGCAAGTCTACAGGGACCCAAAAGAATCAGGGAAATATGTCTCTGCCAAAGTAATAGAGTAAGCCTCCAGGAATTGGCACCAAAGAAAAGAAGAATCAGAACTTGCCTGACAAAGAATTCAAAATAATTGCTATACAAATGATCAGAAAGCTATAAGAGAACACATATAAATAATTTAACAGTATCAGAAAAACAATACAAGAACAAATTGAGAAGTTCAGCAAAGAGGTAGAAAACAAAAAAGAAACAAACAGAAGCTTTGGAGTTGAAGATACAATGAGTGAAGTGAAGAATTTAACAGAGAGCTTCAACCTCAGACTTGAACAAGCAGAAGAGAGAATTAGTGAGCTTGAAGACAGATCAACCGAAGTTATCCAATCAGGCGAGCAAAAGAAAAATAATAAAAAGCAATGAAGAAAGTCTACATACTAATGGAATACTACAAGAAGAAATTATGTATACATCATTGCAGTCCCAGAAGGAGAAGAGAGGAGAAAGCAGTAGAAAGCCTATTTAAAGAAATAATGGCTGAGAACTTTTTAAATCTGGGAAGAGATTTGGACATACAAGTTCATGAAGCTAATAGGTAAACTCATAATTTCAATCCATAACAATTTTCATCAAAATATATAATAAAACTGTCTAAAACAAAAGACAAAGAATTTTAACAACAGCAAAATAGGAAAAAAACAAAACAAAACCTCTTTCATAAAAGGCAACCCTCTTAAGGCTACCAGCAGATTACTCAGCAGAGACCTCGCAGGCCAGGTAAGTATGGCATGATATAATCAAAGTACTAAAACAAAGAAACTACCAACCAAGAATACTTTACCCAGAGAAACTGTCTTTCAGAATTGAAGGCAAAATGAAGAATTTCCCTAATTAAAAAAAATGTTGAGGGAATTCAACACCACTAAACCTGCCTTACAAGGAATGCAGAGAGGAATTCTTCAAGCTGAATCAAAAGCATGCTAATTAATTACATTGAAATATAGGAAAATATACAACACACTGGTAAAGGTAAGCATATAGTCAAATTCAGAATACCCCAATACTCTAATATGGTGGTTTGACAACTAATTAACTTTGGTATAAAGCTTAAAGGACAAAAGTATAATAAATAGCTATAGCTTCTACAATTTGTTGATGGATTACATAATATAAAAAGAGGTATGGTGATATCAAAAACATCAAGGGGGAACAGAAGGATAGAGGATTTGAATGCAAATGAAGTTAAATTGTTATCAGCAGGAAATATAATGAGAATATATATATACACAAATACATATGCATATATGTTTTATGTAAGCCTCATGGGAACCACAAAGCAAAAATCTACCATAGATATGCCAAAGATAAACAGAAAATAATCAAAGCAGACCACTAAGGAAAATCATCAATTTAAAAAGGAAAAAGAGCCATGGAACTGCAAAACAGCTAGAAAGCAATAAGATGGCATTAGTAAGCCTTTATAAGTAATTACTCTAAATGTTAATGGATTGAATTCTTCAGTCAAATGGCATAGAGTGGCTGGATAGATTTAAAAAACAAACAAACAAACAAAAAACAAGACCCAAACTTTGAACTGGCTACAAGAGATGCACTTCTGCTTTAAGGACACACATAACTCAAAGTGAAGGGATGTTAATAGATATTCCATTAAAGTAAAAACTAAAAGAGAGAAGGGTTAGCTATACTTATATTGGACAAAATGGACTTTAAGCCAACAATGGTAACGAGACAAAAGTGGTCATTATATAAAGATAAGGAGGTCAATTTATCAAGAAGATAAAACAATCATAGATATATATGCACTGAACATGAGAGCAACTACATATACTAAGCAAATAGTAACAGACTTGAAAAGACAAACAGCCAAAAATAATAGTAGGGGACATCAATACTCAACTTTCAGCAATGAAAAAATCATCCAGACAGAAAATCAACAAGGAACCTTGGACTTGGACAATACTTCAGAACAAATAAAACTAATAGACATATACAGAACACTTCATCCCAGAGTAGCAGAATACACATTCTTCTCCATCACACACATAACCTTCTTCAGGACTAATCACAGATCATAAACCAAATCCTAGCAAATTTAAGAAGATTGAAAACATACTAAGAGTCTTTTCTGACCACAAAGATGTAAAACTAGAAGCCAGTAACAGAAGAAGGTTGGAAAATTTACAAGTATATGGAGATTAAACAACATGCTACTGAAGAACCAATGAGTCAAAGAAGAAATAAAAAGGGTAATCAAAAAATATCTTGAAACAAATGAAAATGGAAGCAGAACGTATCAAAACTTGTGGGATAATGCAAAAGCAGTTCTAACAGGGAAGTTTACAGCAATAAACACCTACATTAACAAGAAAGATAACAAATAAACAATCCCACACCAAAAGGAACTAGAAGAAAAATGAATAAAGACCAAAGTTAGCAGAAGAAAGGATATAACAAAGACTTGAGCATAAATACATGAAATAGAGACCAAAAAACAATAGAAAACATCAACAAGCTAAAAAACTGGTTTTCTTAGAGGTAAAATTGACAAAACTTTAGCTAGACTAATTTAGAAAAAATAAAATCAGAAACGAAAGAGAAGATGTAACAATGATTCCATAGAAATACAAAGGATCATGAGAGACTATTATAAATAATTATACACAAACTTGATAACCCAGAAGAAATCAATACATTACTAGAAACATATACCTACCAAGATGAAATCATGAAGAAATAGAAAACATGAGCAGACAAATTATGTGCGAGGGGATGAATCAGTAATCAAAAAACCTCCCAAAAGAGGAAAGAAAACTAGATGGTTTCACTGGTGAATTCTACCAAATATTTAAAGAATTAATGTCAATTCCTTCCAATTACTTCAAAAAAAAAAAAAACTGAAGAGTAAATGACACTTCCAAATTCATTTTATGAGGCCTGCATTACCCTGATATTAAAGACAGATAAGGACACTACAGGAAAAGAACATTACAAACCAATATGCCTGGCAAAAATCAATGTAAAAATTCTCAACAAAATATTAGCTAACTGATTTCAACAGCACATTAAAGGATCATTTATTATAAAAAAGTGGGATGTAACCTTGAGATTCAAGACTGGTTCAACATCCACAAATCAATATATGGTATATACCACATTAACAGAAGAAAGATAAAAATAATATGATCATCTTAACAGAGGTAGAAAAATCATTTGACAAAACATAACATCCCTTCATGATAAAAATGTTTAACAAATTGGATATAGAAGAAACATACCGCAACACATTAAGTGCCATATATGACAAACCTAAAGCCAACACAATGCTTAATAGTGAAAGCTTCCAAGCTTTTCCTCTACAATCAGGAACAAGACACAGATGCCCATTCTCACCATTCCTATTCAACATAGTGCTGGATAGTCTAGCCAGAGAAATCGGGCAAGATAAAGAAATAAAAGGCATCAAAAGAGGAAAGGAAGAAGTAAAATTATCTTTGTTTGCAGATAGAAAATCCTAAACACTTCCCCAAAAAACTGCTAGAACTAATCAATATATTCAGTAAAGTTGCAGGATACAAAATTAACATACAGGAAAGAGTTGCATTTCTATACGCTAACAACTTGACATTGGTCTTTGCAGAAATTTCCTCATTAAGACACCAAAAGCACAAACAGCAAAAGCAAAAATAAATAACCAGGATTACATAAAACTAAAAAGCTTCTGCACTGCAAAAGAAGCAACCAAGAAAATGAGAAGGCAATGTATGGAATGGGAGAAAATATTTCCAAACCTTCTATCTGATAAGGAATTAATATCCAAAATACATGAAGAACTCAAAAACAACAACAGCAACAAACAAATAGCTCCATTAAAAAATGGGCAGAGGGGCTTCCCTGGTGGCGCAGTGGTTGAGAGTCCACCTGCAGATGCAGGGGACACGGGTTCGTGCCCCAGTCCGGGAAGATCCCACATGCCGCGGAGCGGCTGGGCCCGTGAGCCATGGCTGCTGAGCCTGTGCATCCGGTGCCTGTGCTCCGCAACGGGAGAGGCTTCAACAGTGAGAGGCCCATGTACCGCAAAAAAAAAAAAAAAAAAAAAAAAAAAAGGGCAGAGGAAGCAAATAGTTTTCTAAAGAAGACATATGGTACAAAAAAAGGTGTTCAGCATCACTAATCATCAGGGAAATGCAAATCAAAACTACAATGACCTATAGAGTGAAGTAAGTCAGAAAGAGAAAAACAAATACCATATGCTAACACACATATATGGAATCTAAAAAAAAAGACAAACTGGTTCAGATGAACCTAGGGGCAGGACAGGAATAAAGACGCAGGCGTAGAGAATGGACTTGAGGACATGGTAAGGGGGAAGGGTAAGCAGAGACGAAGTGAGAAAGTGGCATAGACATATATACACTACCAAATGTAAAATAGATAGCTAGTGGGAAGCAGCCACAGAGCACAGGGACATCAGCTTGGTGCTCTGTGACCACCTAGAGGGGTGGAATAGGGAGGGTGGGAGGGAGACGCAAGAGGGAGGGGATATGGGGATATATGTGTATGTATAGCTGATTCACTTTGTTATACAGCAGAAACTAACACAACATTGTAAAGCAATTATACTCCAATAAAGATGTTAAAAAAAAAAAAACCTACAATGACCTGTCACTTCACACCTGTTAGAATAGCTATCATCCCAAAGACAAGAAATCGTGTCGGTTAGAGTGTGGAGATAAAAGAAGACTTGTGTAACACTGGTAGGAATGAAAATTGTTACAGCCGCTATGGAATACAGAATGGATGTTCCTGAAAAAGTTAAAAATAAAAGTATCAAACCACCCAGCAATCCCACTTCTGGGTATATATCCAAAGGAACTGAAATCAGGATCTCACAGAGATAATGTACCCCCATATTCACCGCAGCATTATTCACAATAGCCAAGATATGAAAATAATGTGTCAATGAATGAATGAATGAAGAAAACGTGGTATATTCATACACAATAGGATATTATTGAGCCACGAGAAAAGGAAATCCCACCATTTATGACAACTTGAATGAAACTTGAGGGCATTAAGTGAAATGAGCCAGAGAAAGACAAATACCATATGATATCACATATGTGGAATCTAAAAAAGCTAAACTCGGAGAAACAGAGGGTGGTGGTTCCCAGGACTAAGTGTGGGGGGAAATGGGAAGATATTGTTCAAAGAGTACAAACTTCCACTTACAAGATTAAGTTTTGAGATGTAACGTACACCATTGTGATTATAGCTAAGAATACTGTATTATACACTTGAATGTTGTTAAGAGAGTGAATTTTAAGTATCCTACAAAAAAGAAATGGTAATTATGTGATGGCTGGAAGTGTTAGGTAGTGCTTTGGTGGTAATTATTTTGTAATAGTATAATATCAAATCAACTTATTGTATATCTTAAACTTACTCAATGTGACCTGTCAATTATACCTCCATACTGGCAAAAGTATTCTACCCCCAACTGAATCAGTCCACAGAACAAAAGAAATTAATAATTATTTTTGGTGATTTAATACATATCAATGGATAAAACAATATTTACTATGATCTACAAAACCTTACTTGATACGGTCCATACCTCCATGATTTCAACTTCTACCACTGTTTTCACTCACCCAGTTCCAACCATGCCGGCCCCTTAATATTCCTTGGACTTGTCTAGCATACTCTTACCTCAGGACCTTGATGTTCTTTTCTAATTAGAATGCTCTTGTTTCATAGAGTGGTCTGTATGGCTGGCATCTTCATTCCCTTTATTGATCTGTTCAGACGTCATCTTATTAAAGAATTCTTCCTTGACTGTCCTACAAAGAGTAGGCCCACTTCTCCCCAGCACACATTTTGCTTCTTGATTTGGTTTATTCTTCTTTACAGCATTTATTATTGTATCTCATACTATGTTTTTAGATGTTTGTTTTAATTATTTATCTTTCTCAACAAAAATGCAAGTGCTATAAAGGCAGGACCACTTTTTCCACCAAAGTTTTTACTACTTCAGCTCCAGCACCTAAAATTGTAGCTGGCAGATCAATACTTGTTTTTTATCAGTGAATTAATAAACTAATGGATGATGGATTGATAAATGAATATGAATCCCATAGGAAAAAAACCACCAAATTGCCTTACTGTATGTATAAGAGCAGAAATTATTAATTTAGAGAACACAAAAGGAGGATCCCAGGTTTGAGAAAAGGATCATTTTCCCTAAATGTTGAATATAAGGCTCTTGTAGGGCATCTAACAGTAAGTTAACAATTGGAAATAAGTGTCTCAGAGGATATCTCTTCCCAAAGCCTAGTAAACTCTAGGCTTTTATATACATATGCAGTATGTAGATATGGAGATTTAAGGCATTGCTACAGATAATTTTTCTAAGCGTGGCATCTTAGTGCATTTGGGTTGCTACAGCAAGAATACCATAGACTGGGTAGCTTATAAGTAACAGAAATTTACTTCTCACAGTTCTGGAGGCTGGGAAATCCAACATCAAGTCACCAGCAGTTTAACATCCCATGAGAGCCTGCTCTCATGGGCAGTCTTCTAGATGTGTCCTCACATGAGAGAGGAGAATGAGGTAGCTCTCCAGAGTCTCTTTTACAAAGGTACTAGTGCAATTCACGAGGGTTTTGCCCTCTGGATCGAGTCGCTTCCCAAAGGCCCCACCTCCAAACACCACCACAATGGGTATTAGGTTTCACCAAATGAATTCTGGGGCAACACAGTTTATTAAAAGAGGAAAATAGAGTTAAGAGAAGGCGGCCTAGAATGCAATATGGAGAGGAAAAATGTTTATCGTTTCTAAGTCTTAAATTATGCCAATCCTTGCTATTTACAGGTGGTGTTGTATCAGTTTGTCACATGTCACTGAGGTTATATATTTAACGAAAGAAATATATGTCTGCTTATAAAAAGAATATCAGGCATGGAGTGAGGACCTCTGCACTTCAAAATACTCTTATTTGTTATTTGATTTTTGATTCAATCATGTAGCTTCTCATGGTTTTACTTTGACTTTCAAGGCTTCTTCTTCTCTTAGCTTAATTTCTGGCTCTTTACCTTCAAGTGCCTCCAATGCTAGGCTATTAGTTGAAACCAAAATCCATTTGCTGAGAGCTGGACTTTGACCAAAAAACCACAAGTTTTGGCTTGACAATTGTAGCTGCATTCACTCTGTTGCTAGGAAAATCAGAAGAAACAAAAAGTGATGCAAGATTGCTTCCAAGGTTCTGTCTCTTACAATTCCTTTACGAAAACAAAATCCTCATCTGTTAGTTGTTACTGTTTTTTGTTCAGTCAGTATTGTGTTCTTATGTTGAAGGAACTCTTCTTTCTCTTGAGAAGTCAAAACAAATGTTCGTGAAAGTGTTATTTTAGATTTGTTTTTGCTGTTTTATGTCATAATGGTCTATTTTGTCATAATTTTTTTTTCTTACTGTGCTTTTTGACTTTCAGTATTCTGGGGATTTTAGGGGAGAAGCAAAATATATAGTATAAAGTTGTCTTACCAAGGATGAAAAAATTACCAAGGATAGTTTTTCTTTTTTTTTTTTTGTACGGTACGCGGGCCTCTCACTGCCGCGGCCCCTCCCGTCGCGGAGCACAGGCTCCGGACGCGCAGGCTCAGCGGCCATGGCTCACGGGCACAGCCGCTCCACGGGCATGTGGGATCTTCCCGGACTGGGGCACGAACCCGTGTCCCCTGCATCGGCAGGCGGACTCTCAACCACTGCGCCACCAGGGAAGCCCTGGATAGTTCTTATTGTAATGTTTCATAAGAGGTTTATTGCCTGCTGTAAGCTTTTAAAGATGCCATGATTTTTGTGGACTTCAGCTCAAAACTGTTAGATAAGGTTTAAAGAGTCAGACAAAAGGTATATAATCGTACAGTTCTTGATTACATTCCTTTAATACAAAGTTCCTCGTTCTCTTTAGTGAAATTAGTGCTTAGTACATAAGATGCTAAAAGTGATTCTAGTACCAATTACAATGTTTGTGAAGGTATGAGTTTCCCCACACCAAGCAATGTTCAGACACCAGCTTGGTTTCCCAAAATTCAACTCAGTTCTAACACTATTGGCCCTGAGGTAGCATTGCATTCCACAGAGGAAGGGCTCCATCCAAAAAGACCACCCTCCACTTCAAACTTCAAATGCAAGCCCAGGTTGTTACCTGTACTTCTGACTGACTGGCTATAAATCACAGATTGCCATGACCCCCTCCTTGGGTTCCCCTCCTTGCAGCTCATAAGTCTCAGGAAATCTGTTTATTAATTAGATTATCAGTTGATTTCAAAGGATATTAGAGGATATGAATCAACGGCCAGATAGAGAGATACATGGGTGAGGTCCTGAACAAAGGAGCTTCTGTCCTCATAAAACTTGAGGCCCACAAAGATGGCACCAGGCAGTATTCTGTTTCCCCAACTTAGAAGCTCCCAGAACCCCATCTCTAACTCAGGAGCAGCCAGATGGAATAAATGTTTAGGGCAAAATTATGGGGGAAGGACAATGAGTTTCAATGCTCTCTCCAGGCAAGCCACTCTCCCTGTATCTCCACAGGTTCACCAACACAGAAACTCTCCAAAGCCTCTGCTTTCGGATTTTCTATGGAAGCTTCATCACACAGCAATGATTGATTAAATCATTGGCCCTTGGCCAATAATTCAACCTCCAGCCCCTCTCCCTTCCCTCAAGGAGGTCTTGGGGTGGGACTAAAAGTTCCAACCTCTAGTCACACGGTTGGTTTTCCTGGCAACCAGTTCCCATCCTTAAGTGGGGCCCAAAAGCCACCTCACTGACATAACAAATGACACTTTTATTGAAAGCAGCTCTTTTGCCCCTTTCCTGTTTGCCCATTTCTGTTCCCCTCTTTCCTTAAAAGAACCTAATTATAGCGATGAGATCATTAAGCAACTGAAACTAACTCCTGACTTAGGCGCTCCTCAATGTACATCGTGCCCTGTCTAACCTGTTGATTCTTTTCCTAGATAAAATGAAGAGTGAAGAATTAAGCAGTTAAAAAAGGACTAGCTCTCTACCCTCAACAGCCCCGCTAAGTAATCCTGCAGGCAGATCATGTAGGCAAGATAATATCTGAAGAAAGAGTCGGCCAGTCTGCACTCAATGGGGCATGATGCAGAACCCAACCTCCTGCCTTGATGATTCACTGAGATTCTTCCCCCTGCCCCATTTTTCCTTTTAAAAACTGTCATGGCGAGGGCTTCCCTGGTGGCGTGGTGGTTGAGAGTCCGCCTGCCGATGCAGGGGACGCGGGTTCGTGCCCCAGTCTGGGAAGATCCCACATGCTGCGTAGCAGCTGGGCCCGTGAGCCATGGCCGCTGAGCCTGCGCGTCCGGAGCCTGTGCTCTGCAGCGGGAGGGGCCACAGCAGTGAGAAGCCCGCTTACCGCAAAAAAAAAAAAAAAAAAAAAAAAAAAAAAACTATCATGGCTGAGCAGACTCTTGAGGGGTGGTCTCTGGACCCGAGTCCACCTTCTCCCCAGATTGCTGGGTTTTCTAATTAAAGATTAAAACACCTTTCCTCTCTACCTACACTTGTCTCTCGAATTATGAGCTGAGAGCAGCCAAACCTGGGTTCAGTTACATTATTACTCTCTCACTTCGGAAATCTCAAGTGTTTCAGGAGCTGTGAGCCAGGAACTGTGGATGAAGACCAAATATACATGAGAAATATATCTTTGGTCATCTGAAAGGCAAATATGTATTTCTTATAAATCACAGATACCAAATGATTTCTATTGCTTTGTGTAGTAATTAATATCTAAACGAAAAATATAGTGGAGGCAACATGAATTTGGGAATTAGGTGGACCTGAATTAGCACCCCCCATAGCCACGTCTTGTTTGTTTCTTGAAGCCTTCAAATAATGTTTTTATATGCAAGGACACAGAACTGTGCATTAAAATGAGAATCAGTGAGGCATACAGTTTTCCTTGAGAGAGGAAGGTCATGGGTTTTTCTTTTAACAGGGATTCAAGGTAATCATCCTGAGCCAGAAAGGACTCCACTGGTTTCCCCTCTTCTTTGAGTTTGAGAGGACAGGTCTGTAGTACAGAAGTATGTGCACCACAGGGTTGGTTTGGCAGGCAAGACATTTGCTAGTTCTGAAGCATGTATGTTGCTTTCTATTTCTAACACACCAGAGGCTCTTCTCAATGCCAAAATTTCTCCTTTGTCAAGCTCCATAGGAAACTGATGTAGTCCACGCTCAAAAGACATCTAATAAAAAGCTATGAAGCTGCCATTGACTTCACATCTCCAATGGAGGAAAAAAAAATTATTACAGAATGTCAGGCCAGTCTTAAAAAGTTATGCTTATGCTATTACAAAGGGCTAAGAATTCCAGTTTTAAAATATCCTTCTGGGTATGGTAGCTCTGTGAGAGAATGAAAAATGCCATTGAAGAAAGGTTACTAGTTCTTTCTCGATATTCTAATCCCTTTATACTTCTGAAACATATTATCATGCTGTTGTGAGATCTTCTGGCTGGGTGTGGATTTCATTTAATGGTTTCCCATCAGCGATCCCAATCTCAAGAAAAAAAAAGTGAATGGGCTTCCTTTTTTTTTTTTTTTTTTTTGTGGTACGTGGGCCTCTCACTGTTGTGGCCTCTCCCGTTGCGGAGCACAAGCTCTGGACACGCAGGCTCAGCGGCCATGGCTCACGGGCCCAGCCGCTCTGCGGCATGTGGGATCTTCCCGGACCGGGGCACGAACCCGTGTCCCCTGCATTGGCAGGCAGACTCTCAACCACTGCGCCACCAGGGAAGCCTGGGCTTCCATTTTAAAACAAACAAAAAAAACCCCACAACTGGAAACACATTCATTTTTGCTAGTCCACTTACACAAACTCCAGAAATGTTAGAGCTTTACTGTGAAGAAATTTTAGTACTCATCAGCCAGATCTTATGAAAGCAGTAAGTAAAAGTTGATGAACTGTTTACTGCGGCCGTATTTCTCCAATTAACAGTATTGTATAGATGTATTTTGTATTAGTTTACAGGAAGAGCTGCTATAATAAAAATACCCCAAAATGTTGAGTTTTAAATGAGATGGAAATTTATTTCTCTCTCCTGAAAGAGTTCATGTTTCATAGCCTACAGTGGCAGAGGGGCTTGGCAACATGAGATCATGCAGGGACCCACAGCCCTTCTTGCTTCTCCTCTGCCTTTGCCCGGGGTGTTAGATGTGTCTGTAGGGTTGAAGCTGAAAGCCTCTAGGACTGGTTCCCAATACTCAGGGTAGGGAAAGGAATAACAGAGGAAACATGTATATATACAAAAAGGTTATGTTTTTAGGGGGGAAAACTCGCCACCCCAAAACGTCTCTGGTATGCAGCTTATTTCGAGATGACAACAATCAAAATCCAAAACACCTAGAAAATTTGACCTTCCCCTTAACTGCCTAAAAGACTGTAAATAGAGAACCTGTTCCAGGAAGGGAACTATCACCATAGATAAATATAGTAGGATTCAGGTGTGTAGACAGGGAGGAACCTAGCAAAGTCTATTAAAATCCCTCTCTGTGTCCCACTAACTCTGCAGGGACTAGCATTTGTTTACCAAACATTTGCTTTTCCATCTTCATGTGAAATACCTTCCTCCCCTTTAAAGTCCCAAACCACTTCCCCAACATCCTGTTTTGTCTTTAGCTGAAGATGGTATTTAAGGTGAGGGGTTCAGCCCTTTTGACAAGTTACTCAGATTTCCTGGTTCTCTCCCATATATACATGTTATTAAACTTTCATTTGATTTTTATCTTGTGAATCTGTCTCATGTCAATTTAGTTTTAGATCAGCGAGAAACACCAGAAGGGCAGGGGAAAAATGTCTTCCTCCCTGACACCTTCATCACTGTTGCCCACGCCCCACTAGCTCTAACTTATTCACATTTCCTCAGCAAGGTACAAAGGAGTCTGAGCACTGAAGTCCCTGGTGGACAGGCACATTCTCAGCTAAATATTGATCAGGGAATGAGGAAGAAATGTCATATTACCAAAAAGAAAAAGGTGAGAATGGATATGGAGAGATTTAATAATCTTTGCTGTAATATGATCAAAGAATTTCCCCTAGGAAATATAATTGCTGTCTTAGGAATATTTAGTTGTGGAATATCAAGTTATACTACTCTGGAATGTTGAAAGAGACAAACTTTTGGACTAGTGGGCTTACAGATTATGTGGGCTTGATATGCTTCTTACCAAGTCTCCTCTTAAACACACACACACACACATACCAGCAGGTTTGTACTGATGTAATTAAAGAAAAATAAAGAACATATGTACAATTTCATTCAGAATTTAAACAAATGGTGTTGTTGATGGAGGTGAATTTAAAAGTATATCCTCAAAACACATATCACATCCAACTACAGTCTTATGGAGAACAGACATCCAAAAATAAAACAGGAAAAGATTCTGATACCCCTAATATATGACATTCGACTGTAACCTTAAACCAGAATAGTTGTCAAGAAGCAAATAGGACTATGACACGTTGCCTCAAGTGCAAAGAAGTTATCATTTTATCCCATCAGAGCTATGAGTTCTGTCCCCAAACTTTGTGAACAGCTTTTTCCTCACTGGCATTGGGACACTGCCAACATACATCACTGCAAGAAGTAGGCATATGCAGTGCTTCTTTATTACCTGAAATGCTTACATATCTTAGGGAATGCACTGGGAAGAGTGCTGAGACTAAGCTTACAATGCTAAGTGTGGAGGGGCTTATGAACTGTGGTGCTGAAATGACAATTTCAAACTAGATCCTACCCTCTAGTTTAATCAAAAATACAAGAAGAGAAGAGAAAATGAGACTTCAGGCCAGTAGAACACATCAAATGACTCTGAACAAAATTTACATACTGACCTACAAGAAAGAACTTTGTACATCAGCCTAACCATCTTATTGAAATTTGGAAGGAGGAAGTTGTCCAAACATGGATAGTGGTGACTACACACATGTACTACTTTTGCACTAGACTGATATTCTGAATTCAAAAATGAAAACAGAAACACCGACATGCTTATGAACAGAAACTACAGAAAGGGGGACAATGCCTTGATGAGCTTGAGGATGTTCATATCTTTGAGAAAATTCTCTATAAATACGATTAGGGAGCTATGAAGAAAGAACACCTTGAAATAAAAGCAGAGATGAAATGAGAGCTGACTATTGGAAGGAAAGAGGAGTGAAGGGAGAAAAAAAGACAGAGAAGGAAAAGTTAAAATATAAAATAAACATGAAAATCTTATTTGGAAGCAATGAAAGTTTGAGGTAAATAAAGGATTTTATTTTGGAGAGCACATTCAGTAATTTCACTTGTAATGCACAGGAAAGTTTAAAATAAGAAGAAAATAATAGATGAATAAGAAAGTAATAGTTTATTTAAGAAGATGATTGAAATTCTAAGAATTATAAGTTTTCAGCTGAAGAAATCATGAATAACAGGAATACAGCCAACAATCACAAATAATAACCACTAACATGTATGAATCATTAATGATTTACATCTACCATTAGCTCATTTAATCTGCAAGAAACCTCCATATAATACAGTCTTACATCTGTTTAACAACTGATGAGACAGTCTTGCAGAGAATTTTAAATAACCTGCCTCCTAGTTAATAAGAAGCAGATGTTGCAAAGCCAGCATTTCTACCTCTAGAGGTGATGCACTTTATATCAACTTCCATGGAGCTGAAGAAAAACTTGATTCTAAAATTTGAAAGTGTTTGGTGTTTTATAGGATAAAAAATTACAAAGTAGTTCTCTCTCTAGATATATCCTGGGGAGGAAAGAAAATTGAATTTGAACAAGTTAAAAAAAATCCTGAATGCATCTACTAAGGAAAAATACTTTAGCTTAAAAATTAAAACTAAAAATTTTTTAAAAATTCAACAACTCCTTTCAGAATTCTATTTTCTGACATGGAGCACTGTGGAGATGACACTGGAATTTTGATGGCGAAAGTTTAGGATCTAATTGTCATTCACGTGTGAAAACCTCAGAGGAAAATGCTGTTTCCCATGGACTCCTTGCCTTTGTAAGAAAATTATTTAAAAAGCTAATCTAACCAACAAAATGTCAGTTATAATAAAGTATCTGAGTGGAAAAGCTGTAGTGACAGAGGAGGCTTAAAACAAAGGAATGAGAACATGAATTAAGGAGTTACCACTGGAGTTTAAAAGTCAATGACATGCAGTTAACCTGCTCTGGTTTACAAGGCCTTTCTTTGGTTCTCCCAGATTAGTATTTTCAGTTTTCTCTTGTTCTATTGTGGTAGTTCAGCCACAGGCTCAAAGTAAAAGTTCAATAAATATTTGTTTGATAGATTAATAATAATGCATTATATTTCCATATCTGAGTACAAGGCTCTCAAATAACAATGTGAATTCCCCTTTTCCTTTGAATGCTTGTGAGGAAGACTGGAATTTTCCTACATATGTATCATTTACTAACAATGGTTTAAAATCATCAGGATGCCTTGATTCACATGGGGGCTTTTTAATGCTGTTGGTTGATACGGGTCAGGGGCCCATAAAATCAATGGATGAGACCTCTGAAAATCATCCTCCCTGAAACAATTATCTTTACTTGGGATTTGGAAGTTTGGGAAACTACAGGTGCTTTCCATTAGTCCTTCCTGATCTTATTCATCACACCTGCCATGAGATGAATGCTGTTGTTTGGTGAGGGGTGGTAGTTGGTGGGGAATGAAATGGAGGAGGATTGAGTAATGTATATACAGTGTAAGGTAAAAATGTGTTTGAGACTGTGCTCCTTGGTAATGAGCATGAGAACTATAATGGCTCCGTGTCATTGACAAACACCATAAGCACGTTGAAATCTCCTAAAATTCTCCAGTTACATTGTTCTATCATTTAGTAGAATGAAGACAAACATGATTATTAATGTAGCTGGGCCTGGCTTGGCATTGGATATGGGTGAGAGGAGGTTACAACAGAGGAAGAAAATGGTACAAAAAGACTGACGAGAGCACTGAAATATTAAAATAATTCTACAGTTCTCTTGCATAAGATGCTATTGTATATATGGCTTATAAACTGAAAATTCATTTTAAAGACTTCATAGAGTAAATAAAATTTGAGTCCAATAACATTTTTATAAGCTAGGCCTATGATTGAACATTACATTAACTTACACTTAGAAATAAGGAACGTACTAGCAGAAGAAAGTAGGATAAGTACATTATTTTGAAAGTTATAACATTACATTGTCTTTGTTCATTAGAGAGAGATAGATAATGTTTGCAATTAGTATACTGAAAGGCAGCTGGGATAGCTAGTTTTCAAAATAACATTTATTACTTCCCCACAACCTTCAGAAAACACAAGAAAACAAAGCATAGTTTCTGTAAAGTCAAAAGAAAAGAAAGCACAAAAAATAGGGTAAAATGAATAAGCAGATTGCCAAATTGTTAAATATTAAACAATAAATATACATGAACTGACAATGTTGAATTTTATCTCAGCCCAGTACTCTTGGAAAATAGAAACAGTTAAGAAATTTTTCTCAACTTTAGGTTCCAGAAAATGCTTTACAGCAAAGAACCACTTTTCCCCACACGACTTAGGTAACACTCGTGTATGACCCTTTGTTTATCTACGACAAGGCCAGGAACAGACCCTTCAAATTCCTGTTCTCTTTCTCATAAATGATTAGCTGAACTATTTGTCCACCCCACCACCCCCAGACTAGCCAAACCCAGCGATAAACATTTACTGGTTGACAGAGATTCCCTGATTACAAAACAATCCCACCTGTAAAATCACCCCACATACAACTTTCCTACAACTTCTTGTAAAAATCTAAGGCGAAACCACCCTCTGAGACACTCAAATATTCAGATCTGGGGTTCTACTCCTACCGCAGGAGCCAGAATAAGGTTCATTTCCCAAGCTGTTTGTTTTTTGACTTTGACGGCTCGGTGTCATAACTTGCACTTTATATCAGATACAATGGGCTTTTTATACCAAAAGCCTCCCATTTACCCCTATCTTCTGCTCTCAGGTACTGGAGCCTCTGGAGCCCCCATGTTCCACAATTTGGGGAGCCCACAGTGAGTCCAGCTCCTGACCCCTGTGTTTCAGACATCTGATGGCCACACAGTAAAGACTGAATTTCAATTCATGTTATCAGCATTCTTTTGGCTTGGTTTGGTTGCCAGTGTTCGTTTAAACTTGTTATAAAAAAATTTCAGTTCACTTTCCAACACCCTTCAAAATCCCTGTGAATTATAAATTTCACCACTACAGAAACAATTCAGTTGATTACCTTTGTTTGGTAGAATTTTACTCAAGCTTGTCTCTCGCCGCCAGTGGCCTCCTCCAGCTCTTCCTTCACCTCCAGCAAACTCAGATCCTCTCCTCACTCAAAACTCTCCACAACAGATCATTCCCAGCCCTTTCTCTTGCCAAATACTCCTCCTTAATCTACAGTTTTCCCTGTTTGCTTTTAGCCCCTATTACTCCTCATTACTTTCTCCTGGCTCCACTAAATGCCCGTGCTTCCCAATTTTCCATCTTAACTACTGTTATTGGCTTGTCTCCACCTGTGATGAAAGGTCAGTGACCTTACCATCCATCTGAAGACTTGAAGCCTTGGTCTCATTCAGATTTGCATGATATTATTAAAGATTTTCCAGAATCATATAAGAATAGGAAAAAAATTAGTAATCAATTCAGGCTGGTCCTCAGGATATATTTTTCTGGGCTCCCTGATATACATCTACTTGTGCAGCTGCTGGTGAGCCTGGGAGATGGGCCATCAAAGAAATTAGAACACCTCTGAAGCTTACATACAGGCTAAAATCATAAAGAAGAACAAAAATTTGTTGAACGAAGATGCAAGACTGCAGACAATAAAGAGGTAAATTCAACTCTAGTTATAGGTATAGATTACCCTATGCTTGAAAGAATTATCATGCATTTGCTCTCCATAATTGAATCACATCCACCATCAACATGTTTTGTTAAGAGCTTACAACAAATATTAGAGATATTATTTTTTAAAAAATAAATTCGTGAAATATTGCTATCTCTGAAACACATACACTAGCTCAATACCATGAGGACTCCACTGCAGAAAAAATGAAATCAACACAATGTAAACTCATGGCTTTACAACTTAAACAATGTGAAGGAAACAAGCCAGGGAAATCTGCTCCCTGCAAAAATTATAGGTAGGGACACTTACAAACGTTATAGAAGAAAGAATCATGGGTCTTGGCCTTAGAATGCAAAAGGGAACAAGAGTACAAAAATCCACTTCCCCAATGATTTTTCTTTAAGCTACCAACTTTGTCACAATTAATTCTCAATGGGCAAGGGAAAACAATCATCCCCATAAATGTATACCCCTCTGTCTTCCTAGTGGACACAAGGGGAACACACTTCTCTTACTCTCCCACCACCCTCTCTTGGAGTAAGCAAACCATATCTGTGATGGGACTTGAGAGTCAATCTACCTCGTGACCTGACTTTATCTAAACATCCTTTTATCTCACTAGGACCTCTCACTACTCTGCATAGCTTTCTGCTTAACTCTACTACTTCAGTAAACGTTCTGGGAAAATATGTACTTTCCAATTAGATCATCTGTATTCTTCACTTTTCTCAATGTCTCTACTTCCACACCTATACAACTTTTCCTTTTAATGCCTCTCACTGACTCTAAGACAATTCTTGTTCCTGGCAATGCTCCCTCCTCCCCCACAAGTCTTTAATGGACATAAATGAAATTAATGGTAGCTGCAGGGATATTTATCAAAAAAGAAACCTGAGTCACTAACCTACTGGGGGCTTTACCCAAGGAATTAGCAAGTATCCCCCAAAGCTAAAGGAAAATCTTTGGCTGGCAAATGTACTAAAGATAACCACTTGCCAAGAAAGCTATTCTTCAATCACCAGCATACATTCCTTTACTCAACCTCCTTTAGAGTCAAAATTTAAGGAACTTGGGCTTCCCTGGTGGAGCAGTGGTTGGGAGTCCGCCTGCCGATAAAGGGAACACGGGTTCCTGACCCGGTCTGGGAAGATCCCACATGCCGCGGAGCGGCTGGGCCCGTGAGCCATGGCCGCTGAGCCTGAGCGTCCAGAGCCTGTGCTCTATAACGGGAGAGGCCACAACAGTGAGAGGCCCGCGTACCGCAAAATAAAAAAAAATTAAGGAACTTAAGACGTAACATTTTTAGCACCTGAGACTAACATAATTGGAAATAGGATGGATTTTTTTTTTCATTCAAATAATCTTTGGAGATACCCACACAGCCCCGGATCTCTCCTTGGTCTCTCATATAAAATATGGTCCACAGTCTACTTAATATTATACATCATGGTACAGAAATTCTTAAAGGTCTCCTTCACAAATATCAGTGGAGATGCTTTAGTTAGATGTTTTATCTGTCATTTTGAGAGAGTAACCTCAATTTGCCTCATCTGTAAGAAATATAATCCTGCAAAAAAATAAAGGTGAGGCAAAAATAAGAGTCAGCTCTTTTATGTGAATCAGTGAATTTAACATTTAAGCTATAAACTCTCTATTGTGTCTGTATGCTTATGTACGTGTGTTTATATATGTGATGTATGTATATTATCTTACTGCCAATGATATGATCAAATCAGATTATAAAATCCCTTAAAGGAGATCTATTCTGATTGGTTTAGAAATAAGCACTTACATAAACTGCATATTCTAAACATTTCCAGATATTAATATTTTCAATGTACATAAAAAAGTATTCTTATAGAAATCACCAAAACATTTTAAGAGTACAAGTTCACATAATTTTAGGCATGTCTTTGACAAACAAGACTTATTTAATATTATTGTTTTAGTAAAAATGTCTTCTGAGTTAGTGTTAAGTACAATTCCAGCATACATTTTTATTCTACTTGGGCATATTCTCCCAACAAAAACAGGTACATCTGTACATGTTTACTAATCAAATAAGCTAGGATTACACATACTAGATGTTTAAATTGATAAAAATATAAATTTGTGTTTAATCAAATTGAATCATTATTCTGACAAACTTTAATTCAACGGTAATTATCTCACCTTGAAGATAGTATCCAAGATCACTGGGTAACTTAAAACCTTAGACTCAACGCTAAATTAATGAGTAGTCATTAAATACCTAGATTATTTCTAGTAAGAGAATACTGAAGTGTAATTTTAAGTATATATACTTTCTTTCTTTCTATTTTTACGGTACAGAAAGGCTGTGTACATTGTATCTGAAGAAAGTGTATGGCTATAAAAAATTTTGAGATGTATATTCACGAGCTCTGTTAGTCTGCTACAAAATTCTGCTGTATGAAAGTTTATAATTATCCACCTCATAGTTACTGTGAGAAATAGAAGTTACTGTGATTAAAAGTTATACTCAATGGGCTTCCCTGGTGGCGCAGTGGTTGAGAGTCCGCCTGCCGATGCAGAGGACACGGGTTCGTGCCCCAGTCCGGGAAGATCCCACATGCCATGGAGCGGCTGGGCCCGTGAGCCATGGCCGCTGGGCCTGTGCATCCGGAGCCTGTGCTCCGCAACAGGAGAGGCCACAACAGTGAGAGGCCCGCGTACCGCAAAAAAAAAAAAAAAAAAAAAGTTATACTCAATAAATGTCAAAGAGACTCTACTAGGAGCAATAGTGGCAGAGAGGAACAATTTTATATGCAAGGTGTACAGGATGTATTTTTGTTAAAAGAAAAAGAAAATAGTTATATTCTAAGTAAGAAGACTTTTTTTGCCTAGAGTTAGAAAGAGGAAAATGTATGACAAGACCTAATTGAATATATATAGTTATAGAACATTCGTGGAAAGGGATTTTTATTTGCCATGGCCAAAGATGGCTAAAGTTCAGTGGATTTATTAAGATTGTTTAAATAGAGCTTTAGCTTAAAAATTATACTGATGCAAAATTAGAATTTAAGTTTCTCTCTGTAAAACTGACAAAACTTTCTTGAATAATTGGTCTTCTCTTGATGAGAGATTAAAAAGCGTTTCTCTTTACATTCTATGTAATCTTTTAAGGCAAAGATACTGTGTCTTAGAATAATTAACTGTACTTTATGCTGACTTTTAGCATGTCCTTGACTATTTAAGAGAACAAAGTCTAACTTTTGAAAGATCTAAGTTTCTTCACAGTTGTGTTATTTCTTATTTTTAAAATATTTTATTTTTTATATTTAAAAAATATTTTATTGTCACATTGGTTAAATAGGTAGCTGAGTGTTGTTACTCATTAACTCATGATCCTATTTAATCCTATGTTCAAACTTCCTGACAACTTTTGACTTTTTTCCATCCCCAAATCAAATCCAGAATGCTATATTTTGCACCTAAAACTGTCTCTGAGGTCTCCCAGGGCCTCCAGGAAATTACAAAGAATTTGTTCTTTTGCCTTGTAAAAAGAGAAATGCTAAAAATAATTTTATTTCATATGATGTGAGTTGCATAGGGAATATTATCAAGTCAAAAGAGATGCTTAGTCTTCCTTATGTTAAATCTATATGGGTAAAATATTATTGATATAAAAATTCCAGAAATTATTTATTATATAGGAAGTTCCTAGGGAATCATCAATCTCCTTGCTGTGCTCGTGCAGCCTTGCCTGAATTTATACAAAAATATGGTGTTTTCAGTCATAGCTTGTTATTCTTTAAATTATTAAATTTGGTGGAATTTTACTTCTTTAATTTAAATCCAGAATGTTCGAGGGCAGTAGTTTTCAATTAGGGACTCACATCACTTACCTATTAAGTTTTATGAATATGTAAGTGTTTAAGACTTACTCCAGACTTACTGGATCTCTTCACTTGATAATCTTGACATATTCTCACTATAAATGCTTGGTATATTCATGGCATCTTAAGACTCAGGACTATTAGATATTATATCTGAAGACTGTTTTCTCTGTAAAGGTTATGTTCATCCATTTATTATATGTAAGTTAGATGTAATATTTACTGTTCTTTGAACATAGTCTTCATCATTATGTTTATAGATATTCTGTCTAAACTTTTCTGCATTAACTATTTTGTTTTGCATGCCATAGAAGAGATAAAATTTCCTTACCAGCTGAATTATTTGTGTAATGAACTTGTGTCAGATCTTTCACTTGTGCAAATTATAGTAATAACCTGACCACAACCATTTTAAGTCTTGTTGTCTACAAACAGATTTCTGTTTTACTCTGAGGCTTCCCTGAAGGTGCTTGCAAATATGTCACAGAGACCCAAAAGAATGGACTGTGCCAGGTACTCTTGGCCTCTTTCCTCTACTTCAATAACCTTGAATAAAGTCATTCTTGCCTGTTTAACTTTGGTGCAATTTTTCCTTCCACAGGAGCCAAGATTAATTATGGAAGTAATGCTTGCAAAGCCCTCTTGGGAAAACTAGCAAGGTTCCACAGTACAAATTTACTAAACCTTACAGGTGAGGAAGGAAGGCCCAGGAAATTTAGGATATTTTAGGGGTCTTGAGAGGAGAGGAATTTACCCAATCCCTAAGTATTGCAGGTAAAATATCACGGGTAGTTCTAAGGTTGGCTTCCTAGCCTCAAGAGATTTTAAAAGTCCAATCTAAAATTTCTTGTAAAAATTTATAGCAAAGCAAACTTTAAAAGCCTATATGGTTAATCCCATTCTTACTTCACCTATGTAAACAATCAGGGCAAATCTAATGAAATCAACCTTACTTTAAGATCAAGGACAATATTTCTTTGAGATTGTCTTTGATCAAAAATAGGAGATACAGTAGAGAGAAATTTTGCTTTTCAATAAAAAAATGATAGCACATTATTTTAGGTTATCAGATTCTCTTCATTGTCTTTGTGCTATTTTGCACCTCTCAGTAAATTTCAGGTAACTGATGGATATGCAAACTATCCTCTCTGTTAAATTTAATGGACTTCCTCTTCCACTGTGGAAAACCCACTTTTTTACTTATTTATTGTGATAACACTTAAGTTCTACTCTCTCAGCAAATGCCAATCATAAAATCATACAGTGCTTTATCTACTATAGTCATGATGTTCTACATTAGATCCTCAGACCTTATCTATCTTATAACTGAAAGTTTGTACCCTTTTACCAGTCTCTCACTATTTCCCCAACCCTATATCACCTGGCAACTGCCTCTTTACTCTGTTTCTGTGAGGTTGATTTTTTTTTTAAGATGCCACATGCATGTTATATTATGAAGAATTTATCTTTCGCTATCTGGCTTATTCCACTTTACCATAATGCCCTTCAGATTCTTTCATGTTATGGCAAATGGCAGGATTTCCTTCTTTTTAAGGGCTGAACGATATTCTATTGAGTATATACATTCGTCCATCATGAGACACTTAGATTGTTTTCATACCTTGGCAATTGTGAATAATGCTGCAATGAACGTGAGAGTACACATATCTCTTCAAGATCCTGATTTCAATTACTTTAGGTACATATCCAGTGAGGTTACTGGATTAATATGGTGATTCTATTTTAATTTACTGAGGAAACTTCCTACTGTTTTCCACAGCAATGTGTCAGTTTACATTCTCACCAACAGTGTACAAGGGTGCCCTTTATTCCACATCCTCACAAGCATTTGCTATCTCTTGTCTTTCTGACAACAGACATCTTAACAGGTGTGAGGTGATATTTTATTGTGGTTTTGGTTTACATTTCCCTGATGAGTACAGATATTGAGCACCTTTTCAGTTACCTGTTGGCCATTAGTATGTTTTCTTTCTTGGAAAGCTTTTTATGCAGGTCCTTTACCCATTTTTAATTGTTTTGTTTTTTGTATTGTGTCACACGATTCTTTGTATAGTTTGGATATTAACCTCTTGTTGAGTATGTGGTTTGCAAACATGTTCTCATGTTCCATAGGTCATCTCTTCACTTTGTTGATGCTTTCCGTTTCTCTGCAGAAACTTTTTAGTTTGATTGAGGCCCACACATTTATTTTTGCTTTTGTTGCCTTTGTTTTTTTGTGTCTAGTTGAAGAAATCATTGTCAAGGTCAACGTCAAGGAGCTTACCTCCTATGTTTTCGTCCAGGAGTTTTATGGTTTCAGGTTTTACATTTAAATTGTAAGTCATTTTTAGTTGATTTTTTGTGTATGGTTTAAGATTGGGGCCATTTTTATTTTTTTGCATATGGATATTGTTTCCCCAATGCCATTCATTGAAGAGACTATCCTTTATCCATTGTATATTCTTGGCTACTTTAAGATTAATTGACCATACATAAATTGATTTATTTCTGGGCTCTCTCTTCTGCTCCATTGGTCTCAGTGTTTTTATGCCAGTACCATACTATTTTGATTACTGTAGCTTTGTAGTACAATCTGAAGTTAGGAAGTGTGATGCCTCCAGTTTTGTTATTCTTTCTCAAGATTGTTTTGACTGTTTGGAGTCTCTTATGGTTCCACACAAATTTTAGGATTCCTTTTTCTATTTCTGTGACAAATGCCACTGCCATTTTGATAGAAATTGCATTGATTCTGTAGATTGCTCTGGGTAGTATGGGCATTTTAACAATATTAATTTTTTCCAAGCCATGAACACAGAATATCTTTCCATTAATTTCTGTTTTCTTCAATTTCCTTCATCAACATTCTATAATTTTCAGTGTACAGATCTTTCAGCTCCTTGGTTAACATTTTTCCAAAGTGTTATATTGGTTTTGATGCCAGTGTAAAAGGGACTGTTTTCTTAATTTTTCAGATATTTTGTTGTTAGTGTATAGAAACACATCTGATTTTTGAATACTGATTTTTGTATCTTGAAACTTTTCTGAATTCCTTTATTAGATCAACCAGTTTTCTTGTAGTCTCTTTAAAGTTTTCTATATATATATAAGATAATGTCATCTGAAAACAGAGACAATTTTATTTTTTTCTTATTTGGAAGGCTTTTATTTCTTAATTCTGCCTAAATGCTTTGGCTAGGACTTTCAGCATTATGTTGAATAAAAGTGGCAAGAGTAAGCATTGATCATTCCTGAGCATACAGAAAAAGCTTTCAGCTTTTCACTGTTGAGAATGTTAGCTGAGGGCTTGTCATATATGGCTTTTATTGTGTTGAAGTACCTTCTTTATATACACAACTTGTTGAAAGTTTTTAATCATGGTAGTATGTTTTATTTTGTCAAATGCTTTTTCTGCATTTATTGAGACGCCCCTATGATTTTTTATCCTTCATTTTGTTAGGGTGGTGTACCACATTTATTGATTTGCAAATATTGAACCATTTTTGCCTCCATAGAATAAATCCTATTTAATCATGGTGTATGATACTTTTAATGTACCACTGAATTTGGTTTGTTTTTATTTTGTTAAGGACATTTACACCTACTAATATGTTCATCCGGAATACTGACCTGTAATATTCTTTTCTTGTATCTTTGTCTGATGTGATATCAGGGTAATGCTGACCTTGAAAAATGTGTTTGGAATTTAACCCTCCTCTTGTATTTTTTAAAAGAGTTTGAGAAGGATTTGTATCAATTCTTCTTCAGGTGTTTGGTCGGATTCACCTCTGAAGCCATTCTGTCCTGGACTTTTCTTTGTTGGGAGTTTTTTGATTACTGACTTAATCTCCTTAGTAATTGGTCTGTCAGATTTTCTATTTCTTCATGATTCAGTCTTAGTAGAAAAGGTGTTTCTAAGATCTTACCTTGATTATTGCTAATTTTACTTATTGATTCTAGGAAAATTCATTCTTTCAATTCCTGAGAATTTTCTATTTATATATTGAGTTTTCTGTAACTGTTGAAATTTGCAATCTGTGAAATTTTAAATCTTCTTTTTCAATATATATACCTTTTATTTTTTTCCCATGCCTTATTAGGGTTAGTAACTCCAGTACAGTGGTGAATAGAAGTGGTGAGAGTCAGCCTCCTGGCCTTATTCCTGCTTTAAGAGAAAGACTCAATCATTCACCATTTAAAATGTTATCAGTAGAATTTTTTTAAATGTCTTTTATCAAGATGAGTAAGCTTCTATATATTGTGGGTTTTTCCATAGTTTTAATTATGAATATTGTTGAATATTGTCCAAGTTTTCTTATGTTGAAAAGATGATTATGTTCATTTCCAGATGTTAAACCAAGCTTGCAATACAAGGATAAATATCTCATTCATATAAAATATATTTTTTATATATTACTAGATATTTGCATTAATATTCATGAAGGATATTGGTCTTTGGTTATTTTTGCTTGCAATGCCTTTGTCAGGTTTTGTTGCAAGGATAATGCTGACCTCAAAAATTATTTGGGAGTATTCTCTCCTGTTCCATTTTTTGAAAAAAATTTGTGTGTGGCGTTACTTATTTTTTAAATGTTGATAGAATTCAGTAGTATAGTCATCTCAGCCTTGAGTTTCCTTTTTGTGGGAAAGTTTTTACTTACAAACTACCTAAATGTTTAACAGATATAGGGTTATTTACATATCTCATTTTAATTTTGGTGATTTGTATCTTCAAGGAACTTATCTATTCTACCTGAGATTTTTAATAATTTATTGGCATAAAGTTGTTGTAATATTCCTTTTAACATCCATTTAGTGTCTGTAGGATTTGAGATGACCTTCCTTCTTTAATTCCCAATATTATAATTATAACTTATCATTTTTATATTTGTGTCTCCTCTCTCTCTCCCCTCACCCCCATCATTCCATTTAGGTTCTTATTAATTTCATTAACTTTAAAAATAGTAACATTCATTTCACTGACTTTTGCAATTAACTATTATTTTCTTTCTTCTCCTTACTTTGTTTTTTTGTGATAGCTTTTTAAGGTAGAAGCTCACATAATGAATTTTAACCTTCCTTCTGTTCTAATGTAAGCATTTAGAGTTTCTAAGCACTGCTTTAACTATATTTTGTAAATTTTTACCTTGCATTTTCATTACCAGTTACTTTGAAATATTTTCAAGTTTTCATTTTGATTTAATCAACCTACTAGTTATTTATGTATGTCGTTTCATTTCTAAATCTCTGGGGGATATTCCAGATAACTATTTGTTACCGATTTCTAATACAATAATTCCACTGTGGTCAGAGAAAATACTCTTATAACTTTGTAATTTATTGAGACATGTTTTATGGTCTTGAATTATGGTCTCTCTTGGTCAAAATCCCAAGCTATTTTTAATGACAGCATTCCGTAGTCATTGGTTATTATGTGACATTAACACTAAGGAGATTAAATTTCATGATAGTATTCAAATCTTCTGATTCTTAATGACTTTTGTCAACTGATGAAGGAAGAAAAGAAGACTGTTAAAGTTTATAATTGTGGATTTGTCTTCCTCCTATCCTTAGATCTGGTGGGTTTTGCCTTATATATTATGACAATGTCATTAGGTGCATAAACATTTAGGTTTATTTCAAATTCGTCAATGAACTGGCACTTCTATCAGTAGAAATGACGCTTTTTATCTTTGATATTACACTTTTTCGTGAACTCTACTTTTGTAGCATTAATATAGCCATTCTCACATGCTAATGCTACATGTTTGATTGTACGTATTTCTCTATTCCTTTAATTTAGTAGTGTCTTTATGTTTGTAGTGCCTTTCTTATTGGCAGTATATATTTGCATCTTGCTTCTTTACTCAGCCTAAAAACAGCTCGTTTTTATTTAAATAATACTATCCATTTTAAATGCAATTATTGATATGCTTGATTTTAAGTCCACTATCTAGCTGTCTTTTTTATTTGCTTCACCTGTTCTTATTTCTTCTTTCTTGATTTCAACCTTCTTTTTCAACAAGCAAGTATATTTTGGATTTCATTTATTCTCTGATCTTATCTTTTTAGATATATGTATTACTTTTTTATTTTATTGCTTCTACTGAGATTACAATATTCAGTCTAAATTTATCCTGTAATATCCTTTAAATTAATATTATACAACTTTACATGAGGTAAAAATCATACAACAATAAACAACATACCATCAAATTAAAATATAGAAAACAAAATTAAATTGAATTCAGAAAATAATATTTACATTCATGCATTCATGATAAAATATTGAGTGAGTACTAAACTGTTATGAGAAACAATGAAAGGCAGAAAATAATGGGTGAACATCATTAATGTGCTGAAAGAAAAAAATGTAAAAAAAAAACTTGTCAACTTCTAATTTAATGGCTATTACAAATATCTTTTTAAAATGAAGTTAACATAAAAGTATTTAAAAATAAATAAAAACTGAAATAATTCTTCACTCACAGAAATGCTCTACACAAATCAATGAGAAAGAACATTTCTTAGTTGAAGGGAAATATTACCAGAAAGAAACTTGGAGCTATTCAAAGAAATGAAGACCATCAAAGATGTTCAGTATGTGAGTTAACATAAAATATGTTTTATTGTTTATTTTTATTAAGCACATGTTACTACATGCAATGGTAATAACATATAGAATAATTTATAGTATTTCTGAAAGTAAAATGCATGCAGTAACACAAAGGATGAGTAGAGCCAAAATTTCCTTCTTCTGCATATGTCTAGTAATTTTTACTGTATGGTGGACATTGTGGATGCTATTGTTAAAATTCTGTTGTTGTTGCTGTCCTTTCAAGAGTTTTAAGTTTGCCCTTGTTGGCAAATAATTTACTGGTAGACTCACCTTGTCAATGCTTGTTTTTAAACTTTGTTAGAGTCCTTAGTTTAGTCCTGTTACTACACTAGAGTAGCTCTGCTTTTGAGGTTGTGCCTTTCTAGGGCTCAACTGAATGCCCATGTTATTCAGTAAGGTTTACTCACTCTGTATAGTCAGAAATTCAATGCCTGATTTCTATATGATCCACAGAATCTCTGCCCTGAATATGTTTAGCTAATTATTCTGCAAAAATTTTAAACAGACCTATTTGTAGATTTATGGAGTTTCCTTTCTTTACGGATCCCTCATTTCTGGTAACTTGCATGTGAATTCTAGCCATCTCAATTACCCTAAATGATAATCAGTTTTCTCTGCCCAGTAATATTAGCTGCTATTTGTCTGGATTCCAATTCTCTGTGTGTATGTTGTAAAATACATTTAGATAGAATGTTGAGATGAATGTAGAGCTCACTTTGTGTGTTTCTTTTCTTTCAAGAATCAGGGGTCCATTTGCTTTTTATTGTGAAAATAGGTGATTCATATATGTTTTCCAGATAAAAATTATTTACAAAAAGTGTGTCAGTCTGATACACATTATTCTCTGATGACCAGGAAAAAGACCCTGCAATTAGTTTTCAACTAGGCCAAAACAGTTCAGAAAAAAAAAAAAAAGTGGTAATAAATAGAGTACTGTTCTATTCAGTGTTCCTGAAGCAATTTACATAAGTTAGTACATACTAAAATAAAGGAAATACCACTTTCTAGAAATTAAAGATTCTATATATTCTCTGATCAAGATTAAGTAAAATCCAAAATAACTGCCAAAACTTCAAATAAAAACATTCTTGACAGAGATTTTTTAATTCCAAATGTGAGTTATGTATTAAGCCTAGAAAGAAGTCAGTCTAAATTAGTATAAATAAGAGAAGATTCCAAATGTAATGATTTCCAAAGGAAATAAATTTCAGTTTCTTATAATATGATAAAAATGCAAGATGATGTTAGCAAGAAGTTGACTATTAAATAAAATTTAAATTTTAACAATGTTTTTTATGAGTTTTTCTTTCCCTTGCTTTCTCCAAATTTCCATTAGGTATCTTTTTCTTTGTGATGCTGAATTATAAAAACATAGGATCACATATCCATCTCTATAAATCCAAACTCACTATCTCATTTCTAGAGTAAATGATATTTATAGCCAGAATGTTGTCTTTGAAAATTGGAATCGACCTATGAACATACCCTGGAAGATACGATTTTATTCACCAGATTACAAATTTGATGAATTCTGTGGTATAGAAGAAATAGTAAAGTGGGTAGATATGGGGATAGGGCATGGTAAAATAGTGTTTGGAGTTGAGTATGTTGACCTCCTCCTACTAAAGGACAGAAAGTTGGGGTACGGTCTAAAACTAGCAGGTTGTAACATATATTATATATAATATAATCTATAAAAAGGACAAGGAATGGAGAGAAAGAAAGTGTCCGTGATATAAATTCTTAATGTTTCATAGTGGCAAATAAATAAACTTTGTTTATAATCAGCAAATCAAGAAATAAATATATAATTATATTATTTAGAGTTATGGAGATAACCACCAGCACTAAAATCAGAAATTAAAATCTTTATTTCCTCCACTACCCAAGAACCTACTTCCCAGAGGATATATCTTATTTAAAGAAGATGAACAGCTTTTTAAATACCACAATGAATTAAAAAAAAAATGCCTGCAGATACACAACCTGACAAAATTTCAAATATCCCAAGATAAAAATGTTATAAAAGCCTATAAAGTAAGAGGAAAGAGAATGAGAGAAAAGATAAACACTACTTGAAGTTACAAGAGTCAGGTTGATGCCAGACTTCCAAACACCAGTCTTGAAGACTAAACTACAAAGGAGCAATGGTTCAATATAATAAACAAAAATAATTTCACATTATTTTACAGTCTTACATTCTGTGACCATGTGATATTTTATTGGGAAATATATTGTTTCTTTCTAGCTTCTACTTTACTAAGTAAGAAAATAATAGTTTCATATTGAAGAATATTGTTTTCTAGTCAATCAAAAGCAATTATTGAAACACTGTCAAGGAAAAAATTATATGGGGAGGTGGAGGAGGGCTAAAATATTTATAGTACAACCAAGAAAATGAGTAAGACTGTGAAATAAGAATTTAAAGACAACCCAACAGCATTTTACTGGACTAAGCATGCCAAGAAAGAACTATTAAAAGATTCATGCATGTATAAGCATAAGAAACAGCATCCAGAAAACAGGAATTGTAATTTATTCAGATGTAGCTCTAAGGCTCAGTGGTATTTACTAGTATTTCTCTAAATGCCAGGCTCCACAGTAAGCAATAAACAAATAAAAAACAATTCTATCAATATGTACTTGTATAAAAATTTCATTGAAATATAAAGAACCATAGAGAATTGCCACAAAAAAGTGCATATTTAGCTACATATGCTTTTAAATTTAAAATATATTTTTAACAGTCACTTTACCCTCATACTCTATTGTACTATATACATGGGTATCATATTTCCCTAACTACTACAACTTTTTTTCTGGCAGTTAGTGACCTATTTTAGAGGAATAAATAAAATATAGTGAAATACGCATCTTAATATGCTAGCAGATAACCATGTACAAGCAACAAATGTTTGTGACAGTATTTAACACTCCTTTCTTCTGAATATATTTAATACCAGAAATAAGTACTGGTTATATTATTTCTAATTAAGCCTTCATAACTGTGAATGCCAAGAAATGTTTTTAGACATACATTCTAGTTTAACACAATTTTAGTAGTGTTAACTGAAGTTAATTTCCCACTAATATCAGTGAGAAAGGGTAACTTTATATATAAGTGACCTCTCGGAAATATATATGTATAAATGAAGTCCAGGAACAGGCAAGCTGAGGAAGATTTTGAACTCCCTATGCTTTGTCTTTAGAACATAAAGTGCTAATTTCTAGAGGTAAGAGTAAATCAGAAAAATACTGGTACTTTCAAGAAAAGCAGCACCACTTCAAATAATCTAAATTCCTATGAACAGGTTAAGGTTATCTGGGGTTGCCATTGCCCTTAACACCTGACAAGAGTAAATAAAAACCGTCTTCTAATTACAGTCCTTTAATTATTTCTACAATTTTTTAATTTGATATTCAGTACTACATTACCTATTAAGTGACAAAGGAGAAAAGATACACCATTAATATAAAGCAAAAACACATACAAAAAAGAAAAAAAATAGTAAAAACAAACTCAGAAGAGATCCATATGATGTAATTATCCAGATAAGGCTTAATATGTTTAAAAGATAAAAAGTAAGACAGAAAATTTAGCAGAGGACTAGAAAGTATAAAATTCAATAAAAATAAGTAGGTTTAACAAGATAGTAGACTGAGATGAAAAGAGAATAATGTGTTGGAACATAGGTTTAAAGAAAATATTCAGAATGGAAGCAGAAAATAAAAATGGATATTAAATACAGAAGAGAGAATAATATAAAGTAACAGTAATATAATCTAACATGGATAATTGGAGCTTTGGAAAGGTAAGAGCGATAAAATAAGAGCAATAAAATAAGCCCAAAGCAATATTTGAAGAAAAGATGCCTAAGAATTTTTCAAAACCAATGAAAGATATCCAGCTAAAGATTTAACAATTCAAATAAGAAGGAAGGGAAAAGACAAAGAAAGGTTTATTATAGTTAAGCTACTAAATAAAGGCATAGAAGGGCATATAAGTCAGTCAGGAATTGAAAGGCCAAGATATCAGAGAGAAGAAAAATGTTCTGAAGTGAGCTCAGTCTTCTGTGAAGATTTCTTCCTCTAAATTTTCATCAATTCTTAAATGGACTGGCCAACCAACCAGAACTCTTAAGCCAGAGTCTTTGGTAGAGTCATGGGACTAGGGAGAGAAAGTTGAATTTCAGAGCTGCTAAGGCAGTCAAAACTTAAGGGGACAAGATCCTGTAGACAAAAGAACTACAGAGAAGTGAGACCAAATCTGTCCTATTTCCCTACCTCACACAAAGGATGTTTCTGTTTTCTTAGACTGTGGCTTTTAGGATATAAGCAAAATTCACCAGGTAGGGAGCAACTAAACTAAAAAGAGCCTTTAAAAACTCCATTGTCCTGGGAGTACAAAGAATAGAGTTAAGAGACCACCAGGTTATTATTTGAGAACACATATGAGGTACATCCTAGGAACAAAGGCAAACCCAAAATGACATCCCTTAAAAAAAACTAAATGCAAATTTAATTATTGCTTCCTCTAATTGGAATAATGTGATCAGACTTTATAGAAACCCTCACTGTAGGAAAACAATATCAATCAAAGCCTCTAAAATAGAACTTTCCAATAAAACTTTCTGTTATTATGAAGCTGCAATGTCCAAAAATATAACCACTAGCCATATGTGGCTACTGAACACTTGAAAGGTGGCTACTGTGACTTAGGAACATAATTTTTAATTCTATTTAATTTTAATTATTTTAAATGTTTATTTAAATAGCTGCATATAATTAATGGATACTTTACTGGACAGTGCATTGTTTTTATTTGTTTGTTTTTGTCAATGTCTAGCATTCAATCAAAAGTTATCAGATATAACAAGAGACAAGAATAGTAAGAGGTGAAAAACAGGTAATAGAAAGAGCCTACAGATGATACAGTTTCTGCAGTTTTCATGTACTTGTACACTTGATTTATTAAGGAAATTAGCCAAAGAGAAACAGAGAAGAGCATGAAAGCAGGAAAGAAAAGGGAATGGAATCAAGCAAGGGACTTAATGTCAAGTGGAATCCCCATCTCAAAATGATATCACAGGAAACTCTGGCATGTAAATTGCACTGAAGAATTTGTCCTATCTCAGAGAAAGAGCTGTGCTTTTATTTATTAGTTTTTTTTTACCAGTATGCCACTGGATACAGGCTGCTCTAGGGGGACAAAAATTACCAAGTAATTCTTGTTTTTCCATGTCTGGGCAAAACCAAGTTATCTGAAAAGGCTGCAATATAAATTACTAAGATTGAAGTAAAGATAACTGGGCACACAGAGGTGAATTAAACTGACATCCAAGTTGTGACTGCATCCTCTATAACAGGAAAGGGTTCCACACACTGACAGCATCCGCTAAAGCAGTAGTTATCAAAATGTGATACACAGACCAGTAGCATCAGCAATACCCAGGAACGTGCTAGATATACAAATTCTCAGGCCAACATTTTCAATATTCTCTTTTTACACACTATTATTTTAAGTATAATTTTTAACTCTATGATAGGGAATTCCGTTATCTGAGGCTTCCACATGTGTCACTTCTATGGTCATTTTTTTTTCCTTATGCGCTATGTTTCCTTATCAATATGTTTCCTTATGCGCTAACTTGCTTTTAGAAGGACTGGGAAAACAAAGGTTAGAGAGGATGTATCTGTTTTTCAGAAAATTGGAAAGTTCAAGAATCTTAAGGGAGGCACCACACACAGGTGATGGCTGCTTCTGAAAAGCACCAGAGGGCATGATTCTTAGGGACATGCTTGAACTGCCCAGTTAAAAATGTCACATCTATCATATACGTATGCCACATGCCTCCTTTAAGCTTTCACCAAGAATAATAGCTTTTTTTTTTATTCTACTTTCCATCTCAAGCAAGTTCTTCTCATCAGTTAACTCTAACTGAAACCCTGCTGGCAAACAAGCTAGGAAAAGTAATTTCCAGTCTTTCAGAACTTTTGACACAGAAGGAATTTTAGAATGTTGGAATGAAACTGTTTACCAGATAAAGAATTTGGACACATCCTACAATTATATTGTTTTTTTCCCCCCAGTGTTTCTCTAAATGGTTTCCTTTTCACCATCTATAACCTAAATGTGGGTCTGGAAATAAGTAGTGTATTTTGTAACTTCTCCTAACAAATACAAACCTCTGTTAAGGAGGATTCTAAAGGAAGGGGATGCTGCTAAAGTATAATATTATGTTTAAATATAAAGATTTTGGAAAAAAAAGTGCCAGCTCTGCTTTTATTATTTGTTATGAGTCATGTCACAAAGGACAGATTTCTTCCTCTTTTTAGCATGCTACCTTGCACATAGATGCATCTTAGTAAATGTTGCTCTATGTCTACCATCATTTCATCAAATACCAAAGGTTTGCCTTCTCTGAGAAATAGAACCTTGATTCTGATAAGCAGATTGGGCCCATTTATTTCAAATAGCTCTATTTAACAGTACATAAATTCTTTTGTAAGTCCAAACTTTATAGAGATAAAATAGAGAATTTAAAAAAAATAACCAAGTCTATACTCTCTAAAAAGAGCTATAAGTATTTTACTTTTCATGCTACTGGCCTTTAGATAAAGTACTATTCCTTCCTGCACAGAAGTATTTCTCCCTCACTCTTCTTCCAGTGACAATTAAGTAAGCTGGGGCACAGAAAGGGCAGCCCCTCTATTTAAAAAGATTGGAAAACCGGGTGGGAGGGAGGGAGATGCAAGAGGGAAGAGATATGGGAACATATGTATATGTATAACTGATTCACTTCGTTATAAAGCAGAAACTAACACACCATTGTAAAGCAATTATACCCCAATAAAGATGTTAAAAAAAAAAAAAAGATTGGAAAACCTCTATACCCCACTCCTATGCCAGTACAGGACATCATGTCTTCTTCCTGACGATCTGGGTATGGAAAACAATTAATGTTTCCCCTGTACAAAAAAACCTGGCCACAAATTAGCATAAAATTGTCACAGTAATAAAATTGAAAACCATATGAGAGGATCAATAATGGAGGTATCACACCCGACAAAAAGGAGAAGTAGCTCTACAAGAAGTGGAGATAATAAAATGTTCTGTAAAATCTGAAAAACTTGCAGTGAAAACCCCCCAAAAATCAATGAAGGAGTCAAAATGATATTAAATACACTAAGAGATGACTCTAGAGACAGGCTTCCTGAGTTTAATTACCAATTCCACCATTTGTGTGTTTCTTACCACCTATGTTGTTCAGTTTTCCAATCTGCAAAGAGGGGATAATTACAGTATCTACCTCATTGGGTTGCTGTCAACAAACACTAAAGATCTGATAATGTGCAGGGCATAATTTCTGCCTATCGAAGAATAAATTCAGGAATGAATAACAAGAACAGAGACAAAAATACTTCATACATATTGTGTAACACAAACTATTACATAATCCACAGGTAAAGGAGCAATTATAAAAATTACTAAATATGTTTAAGAATGAGAAATGGGATTATCAGAATACATCTAAATTTGGGGGATTATTAAAATATATCTAAACTTGAATTACACTAAAACTTATAGTTGTAGGTATTCTATTGAAAAATTTAAAAATTGAAAAGTAATCAGGTGGCTTCTAAATCTAGAAGTTGGAAAAAGAATAAAAAAATAATCCCAAAGAAAGTGGATGGAAGTAATAGAGTTACTTATAGTAATAGAGATTTGCAAAATGGAAAACAAATATGAAGAAGAATGAAAGCTGGATCTTTGAAAGAATAAAAGAGAAGGCATTAAATACCAACATTACACACTAAAAGAGGATACAAATAAATAAAAGTAAAGAACTTGTAAATTTTTTTGAAAAAAGTAGAAAATTTTCTAACAAAATAACAAAATTTTCTAACAAAATATCAAAATTTAAAAAAGAAAATATGATTCAAGTTATTACTGTTTAAAAAATTAAATCTATAGTATAAAATCAAACTAAAAAAATTAGCTGGAGAACATGTTTTCATGTTACATTTATTTTATTATAGTAAATACATATTAATATGTTAAATATATTCATATATAATTGTAATTAAATCAGGTGGTGATAAACTTCATGAAGAAAAAAAAGCCAAAAGCAATAGAAAAAATGTGTGATATATTCAGTAGTCATGAGTGGTACCTTTGTGAAGATGACATTACTGCAGAGACCTAAATGAAGGGACAGAGAAGGTCAAGCAGATTTCTATAGGCACTACAATGAGAGCATTATAGACAAAGTACAGAAAAAGCACAAATACCCTGATGGTGTTAGCTCAGTGGTCCAGAGACAGCATGGAAGCCAGTGTGGTATGAGCTGAGTGATGGCGATAGAAGATGAAAGAAAATGAGGTCAGAGAGGTAGAAGCCATCAAAGTAGTGGCCTATAATGCAGAACAAGGAACATCAAAGTATGGTCCCTCAGGTCAAGTAAAGAGAGCAGTTCCAAAAAGAGGAGATGATCAACTGTCCCATTTTACTTAGAACTCTCCTGATATTTTCACTGACACCACATATCCAGGGAAACACTCAGTCCCAGAGAGACCAGGACATTTGGTACTCAATGATGAAGACTGAAAATTGACATGGGAATTGGCCAAATGGAAACCTGTCTTGAACCTGGTAAGAGCTTAAGCAAAATAGAGGGGAAAAGGCTGATTTTCTTACGTGTTCAAGAGAATATAGGAGGAAGTACCAGGATTAGGTTCATGAAGAATACACGTCTTTCAGAGTTTTTCTATAAAAGGAAACAGAAAATGGGACAGTAGATCAAGGGTTTTTGATTTATTTTCTTTGTTTTAGTTAAAAATATGTACCTCCACTCCACTCTGTATATCCAATGACTTTCTCAATTCATCAAGTATGGTGTGTATACTATCTTTTAACATTCCTTCTGCTGTAGACGGAATGTTTGTGTCCCTGCAAAATTCATGTTAAATCCTAACTCCCAGTGTGATGGTATTTGGATGTGGGTCATTTGGGACTTGATTAGGTCATGAGCGTAGGGCTCTCTCTCATGAATGGGACTAGTGCCCTTATAAAAGAGACCAAAGGGAGCTCCCTTCCTCCTTGTGGGGACTCTGCACAGAGAGTCCTCTATGGAAAAGGAATCTGACTCTCACTGGACACTGAATCTGCCAGCACCCTAATCTTGAATTTCCCAGCCTCTTGAATTGTGGTACTAGGTATAAAGTTCTATTTTATAAGCCACCCAGCCTGCACTATTCTGTCCTAGCAGCTGAAATGTCCTAAGACATGGCCCAAGTAATTCTTAGTATTAAGGCATTTAGGGAAAGCCACTAGTATTTAATAATCCCATTTCAAAATCCTTCTCCCATCTTTCTAAAAACTTCAATCCTATATTTTCCTCAAGGCCCATTTAATATTTTATGTTTTCCATAGTACAGATTCTATCATATCCTCAAATTCTTTTGGTTTATGATTTATGGTGCCTTTAATTGACCTTGACATACATTTCTGAACCCATAGTAGATATTAAACTTCTCCTGGGTAGTGACACATTTCTATTTCTTCTGTCTCTGGCTCTATGTTCAGTATATTTTATATTGCTAAATGCTTGCTAACTTGTTGCAAATTAACGATGTAAATTCTAGTATATCTGCAGTGGTTTACCATGAGGTTTTGGAAACAAAGGAGGTCTTGATTTTAAGAGTAATTTATGCGTCTTCCCTGGTGGTACAGTGGTTGAGAGTCTACCTGCCGGTGCAGGAGACGCGGGTTCATGCCCCAGTCCGGGAGGATCCCACGTGCCACGGAGCTGCTGGGCCCGTGAGCCATGGCCGCTGGGCCTGTGGGTCCGGAGCCTGTGCTCCACAGCGGGAGAGGCCGCAGCGGTGAGAGGCCCGCATACCGCAAAAAAAAAAACAAAAAAACAGAGTAATTTATGAAGATATACTGTGCTCTAGGTGAGTTCATAGATTTACAACATAAAATCCCCTAATGGATATACCCAGATCCTCCCTGCAGTCTTCTGAGTAGGTACTGCATACAGGTTTACTGTGCTACTTTAGCTGAAAGATGCTTTGCTGCCAATAACCACGTCATTATTATTTGTCTCAAAGGAATAGAAATACATTCTTCTCTCCTTTCTGCAGTGATATACAAATAATCAAGGCACAATCACAGCACTCTCTTCTTCTCTTAGAGGTGTAATTTAAATTCTGAGATATTCACAACGAGAAATTAAAATGCCTTTTGCTTCATGTATAAAACCTGACATCTTAATTCCAAATACTTTGGAGATTTAACTAATGAGAAGTGAATCAACCCTTCAACATTAAAAAGAAAATCCATAATTTGGCCTCTTTCAGTGAACAGAGTGAAATGTCAAATTAGTTTAGGCCAACAGACAGGATTTTTCATAACTTTTTTTTTTTTTTTTTTGTGGTACGCGGGCCTCTCACTGTTGTGGCCTCTCCCGTTGCGGAGCACAGGCTCCGGACGCGCAGGCTCAGCGGCCATGGCTCACGGGCCCAGCCACTCCACAGCATGTGGGATCTCCCCGGACCGGGGCACAAACCCGTGTCCCCTGCATCGGCAGGCGGACTCTCAACCACTGCGCCACCAGGGAAGCCCAGATTTTTCATAACTTTTATGATGTAAATGTTTCATAATAATGTCAAAACTTCTCCTCTATTAAGCCAGCATGTAACTGATCCAATACAAATTGGCCATGACATTAAACTATACTGATGTCTTACCAAAGAGATAAACTTGGCTGTGGAGAGCGGGCCATGCTCCCTCAGCAGCAAAAGAAAGATATTTGGGAAATCAAGTGACCAAGCTACTTACCACTCCTGGAATTGCTTGCCTGTAGCAGCAGCTCAGAGGTGCCCCTGCTTAACATGGAGTAACAGGAGTAGAAAAGTCTAAATTGGAACTGACAATCAGGTTTTGTATAGTAATTCTCTATTTGCTCCTGCTTCTCTTTTTACTCAGCCTTTAGCTATATACAGTGAATTCATTAAAAGCACTCGAAGCTGCAAATTCTGTAGGACTAAATGCCTGGCCCAGACAGCAAATGAAAATGTTGACAAATGTGATTTCCACAAGTTGCTGCGTTCACACTATTTTCCAGGGAATAGGTATTTCTCCTTCAATCACCAGGACTGATTAATAGCTACAAATAACTTGCTAATACCTCACATTATAATACTATGTGCATGTATTTGCAATTATAGAAGATCTTGATAGATATCACAAAGACTTCAGTTGTGAATAATAGTAACTTTTTCTACAATTACGTATTTAGGGACTATAAAAAATAAGACAAGTTAGGAACATGAGAGATGAGAATATTTTGTTATAAATGGTCAAATGAAATACAAACACTTAGCCAAGATAAGATAATATGGACAATAACTTTTCAAATAAGTAAAAAGGCTAAAAATATAGTAGAAGGATTAGGCATATTGCATAATGCTTAAAAGGGAAGTATAAGGAGGGATAGAAATGATAATAAGGTTTACTCAACTCAGCATTAGGGGAATCCTCTTACATTATTTAGAATTAGTTCAACATTGAGTTAGCTATTGGAGGAGGTAGTGAATTTTCCGTCTCTGGAGGTATTTAAGCAAAGCATATGGGGTTCAAGCAGTGGTTTTCAATCTTGTTTTGACTATGCCCCATGTTACAAAATATCTTTGACACTATCCTTAATAAACACATGTAGGCTTCATGAAACAATATTTATCATTGATAGCTATATATTTCAATATTTTCTAGAATATATAGGTATTGAATATATGTCATTGATACCTGATATATTCTATTTTTCTATAATATTTATATTTTAGAAAACTAGTGTATGACCCTCAAATTTTATTTTTGCGCATTACTAATGTTTCATAAAGCACACTTTGAAAAACAATTAAATAAACATCCTCTTAAATCTCTTTCAATCATAATTATATCAAAATAAAACAGTAGTACACATAAAATGATGGGGGAAAAAAACCTTCACAAATCTATTGCTTGAATAAACTGAATCTGACTTATAAATGACTCACAGAGCTGACAAGAGATACGTTCTCAGTCATATAGCAGGGGTCTTAAATCCTTTCTAAGATCATGTAAGAATCTTTGGAGGCCCAGTGTCTTAGTCCATTTAGACTGTTATTATAAAATACCAAAGGCTAGTTAGCTCATAAACATCAGAAATTTATTCCTCACTCTTCTAGAGGCTGGGAGGTCAAAGATCAAGGCTGCTGTTTGGTCATGTTCTGGTGAAGGCCCTCTTCCTGATTCACAGCCAGCACCTTCTCCATGTGTCCTCATGTGGTGGGGAACAAGAGATCTCTTTGTGTTTTATAAAGTACTACTCCTGTTCTTGAGGGCTCCACTCTCATGACTTAAGCACCTCCCAAAGGCCCACCTCCTAATATCATCACATTTGGGGGTGAGGATTTCAATATATAAATTTGGGGGGCACACAAACATTTAGATCATAGCATCCAGAAATTCAGGAGAAGGCAAGGAAAGAACCACAGTCACCATGGTCAGAGTCACCATTAAAATCCTCATTGCCCAAGACCCTGTGGGTCCTCTTGAGATGGGCAGCCCCATGAACTCTAGACTGAAAAGAGATAGAGGATCTTCGATTTCAGTGTTCACAGCCATAGGTCTGTGTGTCTAGCCCCACTGACAAGAGAAGCTGGAGATCTCAGTACTTTGTGGAACCATCACCACTGACATCACAATCTTGGATGCTAACTCTAATGTGTATATTAAACGTATAATCAAAATAAAATGTTACAGAAATGTGTCAACCCACTACTCTGTTTTTGCATATACCTTTATAATATGTCTTTTTGAAAAGTTACATGTGGTCCAATATCCCTTCACTGTATTAACTCTTAGCCAGTTTGGGTAAAATTATATAAATAAAAGTGGCTGAGGTATAGTATAAAAATAGTTGATATCAAAATCAGAGAGTCCTTATTTAAACTCCCATGTCTTTTTACTTAATGTACCTGAAAGTCATGATTTTCTCATCTGTAAAATGGGCTTCATATTTGTGGGGCTATTGTGAAGGTTAAGCCATAAAACGAGTGCCTAGAAATAGAGCCAAGAGGAGCTCATGGAGACATGACAACAAAATGTCATGTGATATTTGCATATGGAATCCTGAAACAGATGAAGGACATTAGGTAAAAAGTTAAGAAAATCTGAAGAGATGATAGACTTTAGTTAATAATGACATATCAATATAGGTTCATGAATTATAAACTAATGTACCATACTAATTTAAGATTTTAAAAATAGGGGAAACTGGGTGTGGAGTATATGGAAACTCTTTGAGCTATCTTTGCAATGTTCTTGCAAATCTAAAAATACTCTAGAATTTAAAGTTTATTGGAAAGAATGCCTAGAACAAATCACATAATTATTTAATACCCATATATAGTAGTCTGTGTATATGTATATCTGTAGATATGTACATTATACATATATGCATACTCATGAATATTTGATTAAATATGTGTATATACATTCAATATATGCATACACATATATTCAAGCAAATACTCATAAAAGAACACATACATATAATGTACTTACATACACATATGCAAAGAGGAGACATGGATTTCTAAAAAGTTTTCTCAACTTTTGAAAGTTTCAAAATCTTGGAAGTTATATAAAATAGAATAGAATGAAGAGACATTAATTTTTTTTCTTCAGTTTTAATTTTTAAATTTCATAACAGATTTAGTTAGGTTTTTTTTTTGAGTTTCTATGCCTTCACTAATTAAACAGATATGGTTTACATAAATCTGTGTTAAAGCAATGATTAAATCATCTTCTGAAGATGACAGCCAGTATGTTCTCTAATGAGGGTACAGTTTTAGTAAGAGCACACCAAAGCACTTAACTGACGGGCCAGTAGTCATAACCAGCTTAATTGGCTATTAGTAGGTTTACTCTGTTGATGTTCTTAGTTTGGAATCCTCCACTCTCATGTAACAGTTACTTACCATTCGACATTAAAGCAAATTTTGTCTCACATTTTCTTTTTCAGGCCTCAAATTATTCTTTTAAATTATTAGGGTTGCACTTACTGATATAATTAAGGTAGATAAACCCACAATATTGGAATCATTTAAAAATATCCATTTAATAATATAGCCTGACATCTCTTACCTAAGATCAAAATACCAAAAACACAAAATTGCTTCCTCCCACTCACCCTGCCTCTCCCAACACATGTGACCAACAGATGCCATATTATTAGAAACATGTATTTTGGAATTAGAAGTGAGATAAGATACTGGCCCTGCCATATTGGGTGGGCTTTGATTTTTCTCATCTGAAAATAAGCAATGATATGAAATATCAGATATCTTAAAAGGATTAAAAACTATCTGAGATAATATGGCCATCAGCCCACCTCTCTAAACTTTACCAACACCTCCTCATAACCATCCCATGACTAAGTTCTATTCCATACTTTTTCTCAAGTCGCTCAGTTTCATCTGCACTTCTATCCAAAATTCAATGAAAATCTTATTATCTAGATTTTTGTAATCATCTCCCTAGTCTTCCATCTTGCCTAAAATTCAAATTTATTTTTAGTAACAGAAAACTACTCTCTCCCACAATCAACTTTTATTTGCTGGTTAAATGTTTAGCTTACTAGGTAATTGTTTAATGTATCTGGTGAATGACTGTGCTTTAATCATCAAATATCAGAAACTGTCTGATTTGAGAAATTTATTTGAGTTTCTTTTGCTTCATATTTTAGGGGTGTGCGTTATTTTCTTTTTAAGATCTTTATTGGAATATAACTGTTTTACAATGTTGTGTTAGTTTCTGCTGTATAACAAAGGGAATCAGCTATATGCATACACATATCCCCATATCCCTTCCCTCTTGCGACTCCCTCCCACCCGCTCTATCCCACCCTTCTAGGTGATCACAAAGCACCAAACTGATCTCCCTCTGCTATGCAGCTGCTTCCCACTAGCTACCTAATTTACATTTGGTAGTGTGTATATGTCAATGCTACACTCTCACTTCATCCCAGCTTACCCTTCCCCCTCCACGTGTCCTCAAGTCCATTCTCTGTCTGTGTCTTTATTACTGTCCTGCCCCTAGGTCCTTCAGAAACATTTTTCTTTTTTTAGATTCCATGTATATGTGTTAGCACACAGTATTTCTTTTGGTCTTTCCGACTTACTTCACTCTGTATGACAGACTCTAGGTCCATCCAACTCACTACAAATAACTCAATTTTGTTTCCTTCTTTGGCTGAGTAATATTCCACTATATATATGAGCCACATCTTCTTTATCCATTCATCTGTCGATGGACACTTAGGTTGCTTCCACGTCCAGGTTACTGTAAACAGTGCTGGTATGAACATTGTGGTACATGACTCGTTTTTGTTTTTTTTTTTTGCGGTACGCAGGCCTCTCACTGTTGTGGCCTCTCCCATTGCAGAGCACAGGCTCCGGACGCGCAGACTCAGCGGCCATGGCTCACGGGCCTAGCCGCTCCGCGGCATGTGGGATCTTCCAGGACCAGGGTACGAACCCGTGTCCCCTGCATCGGCAGGCGGACTCTCAACCACTGCGCCACCAGGGAAGCCCCACGACTCTTTTTGAATTATGGTTTTCTCAGGGTATATGCCCAGGAGTGGGACTGCTGGGTCATAAGGTACTTCTATTTTTGTTTTTTAAGGAACCACCATACTGTTCCCAAGTGGCTGTATCAATTTACATTCCCACCAACAGTGCAAGAGGGTTCCCTTTTATCCACACCCTCTCCAGCATTTACTGTTTGTAGATTTTTGATGATGGCCATTCTGACTGGTGTGAGGTGATACCTCATTGTAGTTTTCATTTCTCTAATGATTAGTGATGTTGAACATCCTTTCATGTGTTTGTTGGCAATCTGTATATCTTCTTTGGAGAAATGTCTATTTTCTTGAGGATTTTTGCATCTATGTTCATCAGTGGTCTGTAGTTTTCTTTTTTTTGTGACATCTTTGTCTGGTTTTGCTATCAGGGTGATGATGGACTCGTAGAATGAATTTGGGAGTGTCCCTCCCTCTGCTACATTTTGGAAGAGTTTGAGAAGGATAGGTGTTAGCTCTTTTCTAAATGTTTGATAGAATTTGCCTGTAAAGCCATCTAGTCCTGGGCTTTTCTTTGTTGGAAGATTTTCAATCAGTCTCAATTTCAGTGCTTGTGATTGGTCTGTTCATATTTTCTATGTCTTCTTGGTTCAGTCTCGGAGTGTTGTGCTTTTCTAAGAATTTGTCCATTTCTTCCAGGTTGTTCATTTTATTGGCATAGAGTTGCTTGTAGTAATCTCTCATGATCCTTTGTATTTCTGCAGTGTCAGTTATTACTTCTCCTGTTCCATTTCTAATTCTATTCATTTGAGTGTTCTCCCTTTTTATTTGGCTCTGTCTGGCTAATGGTTTATTGATTTGTTTATCTTCTCAAACAACCAGCTTTTAGTTTTATTGATCTTTGCTATTGTTTCCTTCATTTCTTTTTCATTTATTTATGATATGATCTTGATGATTTCTTTCCTTCTGCTAACTGTGGGGTTTTTTGTTCTTCTTTCCCTAATTGCTTCAGGTGTAAGGTTAGGTTGTTTATTTGAGTTGTTCCTTGAGGTAGGACTGTATTGCTATAAACTTCCCTCTTAGAACTGCTTTTGCTGCATCCCATAGGTTTTGGCTCATCACGTTTTCATTGTCATTTCTTTCTAGGTATTTTTTGATTTCCTCTTTGATTTCTTCAGTGATCTCTTGGCTATTTAGTAGTGCATTGTTTAGCCCCCATGCATTTGTATTTTTTACAGATTTCTTCCTGTAAATGATATCTAGTCTCATAGCATTGTGGTCAGAAAAGACACTTGATACGATTTCAATTTCAATATTCTCTCCTGGAGAATATTCCATGAGCACTTGAGAGGAAAGTGTATTCTTTTGTTTTTGGATGGAATGTCCTATAAATATCAATTAAGTTCACCTTGTTTAATGGATCTTTTAAAGCTTGTGTTTCCGTATTTTTTTCATTTTGGATGATCTGTCCATTGGTGAAAGTGGGGTGTTAAAATCCCCTACTATGATTGTGTTACTGTCGATCTTCCCTTTTATGGCTCTTAACATTTGCCTTAGGTATTGAGGTGCCTCTATGTTGGGTGCATAAATATTTACAATTGTTATATCTTCTTCTTGGATTGATCCCTTGATCATTATGTAGTGTCCTTCTTTGTCTCTTCTAATAGTCTTTATTTTTTAGTCTATTTTAAAGTCTATTTTATCTGATATGAGAATTGTTACTCCAGCTTTCTTTTGATTTCCATTTGCATGGAATATCTTTTTCCATCCCCTCACTTTCGTTCTGTTTGTGTCCCTAGGTCTGAAGTGGGTCTCTTGTAGACAGCATATATACAGGTCTTGTTTCTGTATCCATTCAGCCAGTCTATGTCTTTTGGCTGGAGCATTTAATCCATTTACATTTAAGGTAATTATCATTATGTATGTTCCTATTACCATTTTCTTAATTGTTTGGGGTTTGTTTTTGTAGGTCTTTTCCTTCTCTGTGTTTTCTACTTAGAGAAGCTCCTTTAGTGTTTGTTGTAAAGTTGGTTTGGTGGTGCTGAATTCTCTTCACTTTTGCTTGTCTATAAACGTTTTAATTTCCCCGTTGAATCTGAATGAGATCCTTGCTGGGTAGAGTAATCTTGGTTGTAGGGTTTTTCCTTTCATCACTTTAAATATGTCCTGTGACTCCCTTCTAACTTGCAGAGCTTCTGCTGAAAGATCAGCAGTTAACCTTATGGGGATTCCCTTGTATGTTATTTGTTGCTTTTCCCTTGCTGCTTTTAATATTTTTTCTTTGTATTTAATTTTTGATACTTTGACTGATATGTCTCTTGGTGTGTTTCACTTTGGGTTTATCCTGTATAGGACTCTTTGTGCTTCCTGGACTTGATTGACTATTTCCTTTCCCATATTAGGGAAGTTTTCAAGTATAATCTCTTCAAATATTTTCTCTGAAACTTTATTTTTCTCTTCTTCTTCTGGGACCCCTGTAATTTGAATGTTGGTGCATTTAATGTCCCAGAGGTCTCTGAGACTGTCCTCAATTCTTCATTCTTTTTTCTTTATTGTGTTCCCTGGCAGTTATTTCTACCATTTTATCTTCCAGCTCACTGTTCCATTCTTCTGCCTCAGTTATTCTGCTACTGATTCCTTCTAGAGTATTTTTAATTTCAGTCATTGTGTTGTTCATCACTGTTTGCTCTTAGTTCTTCTAGATCCTTTTTAAATGTTTCTTGTATTTCCTCCATTCTTTCTCCAACATTTTGGATCATGTTTACTGTCATTACTCTGAATTCTTTTTCAGGAAGGTTGCCTATTTTGTCTTCATTTATTTGGTCTTGTAGGTTTTTACCTTGCTCCTTTGTCTGTAACATTTTTTTTTGTTGTTGCTTTTTTTTTGTTGTTTTTAATGGGTGGGCCTATATTCCTGTCTTACTGGTTGTTTGGTCTGAGGCGTCCAGCACTGTAGTTTGCAGGCAGTTGGATAGAGCCGGGTCTTGGTGCTGAGATTAGGACCTCAGGGCAGTGTCTCTATGACTAATATTCCCTGAGGTCTGAGGTTCTCTGTTAGTCCAGCAGTTTGGACTTGGAGCTTGCACCACAGGAGTTCAGGTCAGACCCCTGGCCTGGGTATCAAGATACTGCAAGCTCACGGCGCAACAAAAAAAAAAAAAAAAAAAAAAAAAAGAAAGAAAAAAGGAGCAGTACAATATCAAAGAATAAAAATCAAAATAAAATTTGAAAAATAAAAAATATATAAAATATATTAGGAAAAATAAAAATATAACTCAAACAACTACAGCAAGGTAAAATAAAACCACAACAGAAAAAAAAAGGGGGGGGCAGCAGGGGGACCAAGCCCTGTGTCAGGATGTGTGGGTGGGGTTAAGCCCCATGCATTGGAGTGGGTTTCACAGGGGGTCTCTGAGTCTAGTGGTAGGTCCCTGGATGGGGGTGTAGGGGCAGGGCTTGGGCTCTGTGCAGCAGGAGGTGCTCTGAGGGCAGAGGATTAGGCCTGGGAGCCCAATAGCTTCCCTGGTGCCTAAGTGGACAGGGAAAGCGCTGGCTGCATTCCCTTCTGTTCCTGCGCACTCCCCAATCGTCTCCCCCATCCCTGCTGGACTCCTAACCATGTGTGGGTTCCACTGGGTGTAGGAACTCCTCCCCTCCCCCAGCCACTCCTCAGGGTTGCAGTTCCTTGAGCTCCAACCTTTACTTTTGTTCCCCTTTCCCTCCCTCCCATTCCCTCAGGACCCGCGCAGCTGGAGGGGGCCTCGGTGGGCAGAGGATCAGACCCAGGATCTCAGCAGGCTTCCGGGGGCCCAAGTGGGCAGGGGAAACCTGGCCACACTCCCTTTTGATCCTCTGCCCTCCCAATGGTCCCCCAATTTCCCCCTTCGGGCATGGGATCCCTTCCCCTCCCCCAGCAGCCCCTCAGTGGTGCCAGTCCTGTCCCGCCTCCACTTCTCCTCCTCCTTCACTTCCCCCATGCCCCACATCCTACTCGGTCGCTGGGGGTTCCTCCCGTCCCCTTAGGTGTCCGTGGTCCCCCACCAGGGCTTGGTAGGTGCCCTAGCTGTGAGGAGATGTGAAATCCGCGTCCTCCTAATCCGCCATCTTGACTCTGCCACAGGGTGTGAGTTAAAGAGAAGTGCACTGATTGAGAGGCATTAGGATGAGTATGTGCACTTGCACGTTTTTCACTGGAATTAACCTCACAACTACCTTGTTTTAGTTTTTGTGTGTGTGGATTTTGAAGAGCACTAGGTTTAACACTTTACAAACATGTGATTTGGAGATTCTTCACCTGAAGTAATACTGTACCTTTCACTATGAATTTTTATGATGTCTATAGTTATATAATATTGCATTGTAATTTAAAATTCCACTTACATAGCCAGAAACACAGCCTTTGCTACAGAAATAAGTATGTAAAGAAGAGCAATATATTTAAAATGTTAGTGTAGCGGAATTGCCAGTTATGAAATTAACTGTTTTCTCAGCTGTAGTTTAGTCATGAAAGAATGTCAGATACCCCCTGAAGAGGGGAGATAGGGTTTACCATTTTGAAGATAGAGGTTTTATTTACTTCTCGAAGAGTTAATCCGGCTTCATTTCCCAAAGCTTAGGCTCTTAGAGTAATTAAGTGGACTTGGTGAGAAGGAAAGGAATAAAGGAATAAAGGTGCAGGCTTTGAGAAATAAAAAGAGAGGATTTTAATTCTAGGTAGTTTCTTTGAGAATGAGAAAGGGAAAGGGAATGGAGTTGCAAGTTTCTCTGGGTGGTAGACAGAACTGGAGACACCGAATGGGACTAGGTTTCTGATACCTGGTAAAACTGACATCTAAACCTACAAACTTCCCCGCACAGTGAAGTCTCCATGACCCAATATGGTGGTAGCGGAGGACAGACATGTCCAAACCATGGTGAGAATTTCCATCCAATACAGGCTGAAACATATGGCATTCAGCCATATAATTGTATTGCAGAAGAAACAAAAGTACTGAGGGCAACAACCCTGGTCCCTTCCTCATTTTTCTAGAACCATAAGAGCCTGGGAACATTGAACATCCTTTGGCTATCAGAAAAGCCACCATTAATGTCTGACATTTAAAATCATGGTTTATTTTATTGATTTGTGTTTGGAACCAGATTTGACATGATTTTGAGCATTAAAGAAATATAATATTTCTTGCCTTTCAAGTGTTGTAGTGAAATTCATATTTGTTTCATAAATTTGGTATATTGTTTTCATTTTTAGTTTATTAAAATTTCTCATTTTATCTTTGCCAGACTCAGACATATTTCATGTCTAGTATAAAATTTCTTAAGTATCAAAGAATAAATTGATTATCTTAGCTCTCTTTCTCTAGGTATAGAATTGCTCCAATTGCTAAGTATTTTCTGTATCTGACTCTTTTCACAACCCACAGCTTTTCTTACTCTTGGGTTAGGAGACATAAAGCTATGTCAATAGAGCATATGAATTCCATTAGATAAAATGTGATGATGTTAGAATAAACCAGTAATCCATTACTTGTTTTAGTAAAATAGCATTTTAGCTTATTTAAAAGCTATGTCAAGTAAATTTCTTAATTAAAATGTATTGTTACTGTAAAGAAGTACTAAAAGATTTTATATCAAAACAGCAAGCAAGGGACTTCCCTGGTGGTCCAGTGGTTAAGACTCCATGCCTCCACTGCAGGGGGCACAGGTTTGATCGCTGGTCAGGGAACTAAGATACCACATGCCGAGAGGCCAAAATAAATAAATAAATAAATAAATAAATGAAAGCTAAAAACAACAACGACAACAAAAAAAAACAGCAAGCAAAACTCAATTTAAATGTTAGTCACTTTTAGTAAAAAAGTATTTAAAATATATCATACACAGTCTATGGAAATAGATTTGGACATAATGCTTTTATCTCCTGAGCACTTATTTCATAATTATTAGAGCCCTCTTTTTTTTTTGTACCCTTAGAATCAGTTTGCCTATGGAAAATCTAGATCAATTTGCATGATATACACATGAATGCAAGTACCAAAAAAGAAAACTAAAGAGGGATGATGAATTAGAATATTAGGATAAACAGTTAAGATGAAATAGCATACTAAAGTATAGTCAATTCAAAAGAAGGCAGGAAAGTTGTGGAGCTTAGCAAGAGAACAGCCATCTTAGACTGCAGAGGTCATTTCAAGATAAGACCATCACACCCTCCCCCAATGGAAAATTACCAGCAGTCACAAGCAGTTGGCATTCCAGGAAGATTGAGCTACGACACACCCAGCCTTAACCACCATATAGGTGGAACATTAACCCAATGGTGAACAGAGGGGACCAGAAAAGAAGCCCAGTTTCTCTCCTCCTGTGCAGACCCCCTCTTGGTCTCACCTGCTGCTCCCTTGCAATGTACTCAATAAATCTTGCTTTCTACCCTTGCTTCTGACTCGGTAAATTATTTTACCACCAGCGTTGCCAGTACTACTGCCACAGTTTGTGGCAAAAGTGAGAATACAATCAACAAAGAACATTTAAGACAACAGAGTATAAGCAGTGAGGAGGTATACTTAAATCCATCCATGCTGATATTTACAGTCAACTAACATTGCTTTTACAAGCCAAATCCTAGACAGAGATAATCAAAATGGATAAAAGCATGACTCAGGAGTACTGTGTCTATATATAGGTTAAAAGTTAAACAAAAAGAAATGACATGCAAAAACCGATCATAAGAAAGCTGGAGTGACAGTATAAATATCTGGCAGAAAAGATTTGGGGATAAAGAACATATTCCCCATAAAAGGGATCTGGGACCTGATTTCCAATGGGAGGGGGGCAGGGGAGAAGTTTTTCCCACACACCACCAAGCAATTCTCCAGACACCAGCTGGGTGTCCTACAATTCAACTCAGTTCTGACATTATGTACCCAGAGATAGCATCATATCCCACAGCTTAAGGGCTCCATCCTACAAAATGTACCCTACCTCCTTTGGATGACAATCACAAGCCCAGACTATCACCTGTGCCTCTGACCAACCAGCCCCAGGACCCCTGCCTTGCGTTCAATTAATTTGTTAGAGGTGCTCACAGAACTCTTTTCAGGAGCCGATTTTATGAGCACAGTTCTTGTATCTCCTCATATCTAGAAAAACACTAAAATCCTTCATGGTGACGTCTGCTCCTCTTGACTAGCAGTGACCTTCAGGAGACTAGCAGAAACCTGTGCAAAAAATATGTGCTCGACTGCATGGACTCCCTCTTCACCAAAATCACATGTATACTGGCCTCCCCCCGAACCTCTTTGGAGCAGCTTTTCAGAGCTATCTGGGATGCTGTCTCCCAGGCTGCAGCCCTCATTTTGCCCCAAATAAAACTTAACTCGTAACTCTCACGTGCATTTTTTTTTAAGTCAACAGCAGCAACAGCCAGATGAAAGAGATGAATGTAAGGCCGACTGGCCCGAGGCAGGGGAACACAGTCAGATTCATATCAGACCGAAACTCTCCAGACCACCCAGTTCCAGGAACTGCCCTGGAGACATTCCGGACCACCCAGTTCCAGGAACTGACCTGGGGACTTTGAACCCGGGCCCAGCCTTCCCGCCTTTCGAGGGGCGGGACCAACGTCCCCCAGGATACCCGAAGAGACCACCAAATAAGGAATACCCTGTGCCCTCCCAGATTCACCACACCCCTTTCCCTCCTTCCCCTATAAAATCTTGCCCAACCCTCGCCCGGGCGCGACTTCTCTGGCCCCCTTTCTCTCGGACCAGTGAACCTCGCCCGGGAGCGCTCCCTAATAAAGCTCACTTGAAGCTTTCCTCTGTTTCGTGGTGCCGTTTGTTAAGATCAGACCTTACAATGAATAAGGCAAAGTGTGGGGAAAGGGGTGCAGCTTCCATGATCTCTTGGAACAGATGAATCTCTGTCAACATGGAAGCTCTCTGAACCGTCTCCATTTTGGAATTTTTAATGGAAGCTTTATTACATAGGCACAATTGATTAAATCCTTGGCCATTGGTGACTGAACTCAATCTCCAGCCCCTCTCCCCTCCAAGGAGGAACAAGGGGTGGGGCTGAAAGTTCCAACCTTCTAATCACATGGCTGGATCCCCTGGAAACCAACCCCCCAACTTTAGGGGACTTCTAAAAGTCACCTCATTAACATAAACTCAGTTGGGGTTGAAAGAGGCTTTTTATGAATAACAAGACACCCATTTCACTTTATAGCTCTGAAGCAATATCCGGAACTGAAGATAAACCAAATATAACAAAAGATGCTCCTTGCTCTTATCACTGTTTGGGGATGTTTATGCCAGAAATGGGACGAAGACCAAATATATATTTCTTATTATAAGTCATAATATCACAACCAGTGGTAAAGAACATTTCATAATGATAAAATGATCAAAATGAACATATAAGAAGAGTAAAAGTGTACACAGTTAATAACAGAAATCCAAAAAAATGAGAAACCAGGCCCCCTTCTCTCTCTCTCTGCCATTTCTCTGTCATCTCTCTCTATCCGTCTCTCTGTCTCTCCATGGAAAGCAAAGTAGTTGTATGAATTCCATTTGTTCCTGAATCATTTTTTAGTACCAGTGAAAATGATCTGCTATTCGTTTCCATTAGTACTGCGTATATTTCCTACAGGTAATAGGAAATCGAATTTTCTAAGAAGAGCTTACCTCTACTTTCAAATGCAATCTACATGCATTCAGTATTTTTATTTTAGAGTATTTAGAATAGTCATGCATTAATTTTTTTCAGCATACAGATTAGAAGTAGTTCATTAGGGCAGGTTTGTTTGTTTCCATCTAACCATGTATTTTTTTCCTTTTAAAAATACAATAACAAGAAAACCTCATATTCTAAAACAGTGTAAATTCTTTTGGAATTCTCTATTTAGGATAGGTATCAGATTGCCCGTGGTTTAAAAGGCTGAGTGGAACTCCAAATCTCTCTAATCAGAGTAATCAGAATTGTCACACAGGGGACCTCTGAAGGAGAGCAGAATTTGCCACCCCTAAAAATGCCTCTTTGAGGCAGGTCATTACTTTTTTTAAAAATTTATTTTTTTGCGGTACGCGGGCCTCTCACTGTTGTGGCCTCTCCCGGCTCTGGACGTGCAGGCCCAGCAGCCATGGCTCACGGGCCCATGTGGGATCTTCCCGGACCGGGGCACGAATCCGTGTCCCCTGCATCGGCAGGCGGACTCTCAACCACTGCGCCACCAGGGAAGCCCTAAATTTTTTTTTTAAGAAACAGCAGACACAGGAGACCCTCTAGTAGATGGTATCTTTTTGCAAGAGACATTTACATTTGCAAGGGAAACCTCCACTTGTCAGGGTGTCTTTCTTTTTGTACCCTGAGGAGGAGGACCACTAAATCACTAGAAACTCTTACCAGGTGGAGTAGGCAAGACAAATCTGCATAACAACTATTCCCTTATTTACTGTGCTTTGCCTGATAACTTCCCCCAACTGGCTCCACACACTTCAACAGCTTTCTTTCGTCTTTAGCTTAAGAAGGTATTTACGGTAATGGCTTGGGCCGTTTATGGGAATTAGTTTCTCTGGGTATCTTCCATATATATATAGGAAATATATATATGTTATTAAACTTCTGTCTGTTTTTCTCCTGTTAATCTGTCCCTTATTACAGGGGTTCTAAGCCAAGAACTGAGAAGTGTGAAAAGAAAATTGTTTTTCCTCCCCTACACCTCCATAAGCGATGCTAACGTACCTTTTTGAGGATTGCGAACCACTGATAACTAGAAACACATGTCAACTGAAAAAAAATGCACAATGTGAGAGTTATGAGTTAAGTTTTATTTGGGGCAAAATGAGGATTATAACCCAAGAGACAGCTTCTCAGATAGCTCTAAGAAACTGCTCCTGTGGGGCCTTTAGGGACTTTCCACCCCCTCACTTGTTCCCGTAAACCAATTCTTCTCCCTATCGTGCGCCACTCCTTCTCCCTATCGAAACCAATTCTTCTCCCTATCGTGCGCCACTCCTTCTCCCTATCGAAACCAATTCTTGGAGTTTTTCAGTTGACGGGGACTTGCCAGACAGCGGGTAATTTTCCAGTTGCCCGTAACAGGTATACGCCCTAACCGCCACAATGAACAGACAACTATAACGGCCAGAAGGTGGGGCAAAAGTTCCTAAGCCAATGAATTCAAAAGTCACCACATTTACCCAATCATTGTGAGAATATACCCGCCCTATGAGTAAATAAACCTATAAAAAGTATGTGATTCCGCTTTTAGGGGTTCCCCATCGGCCTCCTGCATGAGGTTCAGGGAACCCCGGTGCATCGGCTCCTAATAAACCTCTTGCGTGTTGCAGCGGCTCTCGACTCTTGGCGGTTCTTGGGCGAGTTGGAATCCCTCGTAGACCGTTTGGGTCTAACATTTGGGGGCTCGTCCGGGATCCCCACTCGCCCCCGGGTCACAAGAACATCGGGAGTCGGAGGTATCAGGTAGGCTCGAGCCCAATTGTCTGTTTGTTTGTCGTTTGTTTGTTGCTAGCCGCCATTAGGAAAAAGCCGTGCGAACCGGCTTGCTGTGGAATCTGTATTGGACTCCTGGCTAGGCAGACGTGCCGAAAGCTGGTGTCCACGGGCCCCGGGGGACGCCCTGGTGGTCCATCTGGAAGGAGAAACAAATTTTGTCTCCCCTTCATCTGGTTCTGGCAGGTTATATAAGCTGCCATCTGAATTTGAGTTGGTTTCGGGTTTAAGTTCGCGGCGGCTGGTTCTGGCAGGTTATATAAGCTGCCATCTGAATTTGAGTTGGTTTCGGGTTTAAGTTCGCGGCGGCAATATCAATGTATGTCTTTTGAAATTTTATTGTTTTTCTGTACTATTATCTTTCTTTTGACGGACGACAATGGGACGAACTATGACGACTCCTCTTTCTCTTACCCTAAGCCACTGGACTGAAGTTAGGGCTAGGGCCCACAACCTTTCGGTAGAAGTAAGGAAAGGAAAATGGCAAACGCTGTGTACCTCTGAGTGGCCTACATTTCAGACAGGGTGGCCACCCGAAGGATCTTTTTTGTTAGATAAGGTTGGGCTAGTCAAGTCTAGGGTCTTTAACACAGGACCCCACGGACACCCAGACCAGATACCATATATCTTGGTCTGGGAAGATCTAGTTCTCTCCCCGCCTCCGTGGGTCCGGCCCTTTGTTTCCTCAACAGGCACGTCTGCATGCGCTCCAGCACAATCGGAGATATTGGCCCTGAAGAAAACCCCAGACACGGAAAAGTCATTTGCTGCCCCGGACCCGCCAAAGGCGATATATCCTGACCTGCAGTCTGATTTGCTTCTTCTAGATTCCCCACCTCCTTATCCTCCGGCCCTAAATCCCATGTCGCCCCTAGGACCCCCAGCTTCACAACCCTCCGCACCAGTAGGGCCACCTGTTATGGCGGAAAGGGGGGGTCCCTCGGCGGGCACCAGAAGCCGGAGGGCTGTTTCCCCGGATTCTACTGCTTTACCCCTTAGAGAATATGGCCCCCCCGATAACCACGGGAATAGGCCCCTTCAATACTGGCCCTTTTCCTCTGCAGATCTTTATAATTGGAAGATGCATAACCCTACTTTCTCTGAAAACCCACAGGCTCTTACTGCTCTAATAGAGTCTCTTGTCTTCTCCCACCAACCCACCTGGGATGATTGTCAACAGCTCCTCCAGACTCTCCTCACAACTGAGGAGAGGCAACAGGTTCTCCTGGAGGCTAAAAAATGTGTTAGGCGCCAATGGACAACCTACCCAGTTGCCTAATGAGATTGATGCCGGTTTTCCACTCGTCAGGCCGAATTGGGACTTTAATACCCTGGAAGGTAAGGAGCACCTGAAAATGTATCGCCAGGCTCTGGTGGCGGGTCTCCATGGAGCGGCCAGGCGCCCCACGAATTTGGCTAAGGTAAGAGAGGTAACTCAGGGGCCCCAGGAATCGCCAACCGTGTTCCTAGAACGCTTAATGGAGGCTTTTAGACGATTCACTCCTTATGATCCAACCTCTGAGGAACATAAGGCCACCATAGCAATGGCCTTTATTGACCAGGCGGCCCCTGATATTAGAAAGAAGTTACAAAGGCTGGATGGCCTACAAGGTTTCTCCCTTCAGGACTTAGTAAAAGAGGCAGATAAGGTATATAATAAGAGGGAGACAGAAGAAGAAAAGGAAGAAAGAAAGCAGAAGGAACAAGAGGCTCGTGAGGTAAGACGAGATAAGAGGCAAGAAAGACATTTGAGTAAGATACTGGCCACTGTAGTCAGAGGAAGAAACAGTAGAGACAGAAATAGACAGGAAGGGCGAACAACGGATAGAAGGCGGCCATTAGACAAGGACCAATGTGCCTACTGTAAAGAAAAAGGTCATTGGGCAAGAGAATGCCCTAAAAAAAGGAACGGGGGAAGGATCACTAAGCCTTTTCATCTGTACGTGGCCGAGAATAAAGGTATTGCAAAGGGAGTACTAACTCAGAAACTGGGCCCCTGGAATCGCCCGGTTGCGTACCTATCAAAGAAATTGGATCCTGTGGCAACAGGATGGCCCGCCTGTTTAAAAATAATCGCCGCGGTGGCCGCTTTGGTCAAAGATGCTGACAAACTGACTTTGGGGCAGAACCTAACGATAACAGCCCCCCATGCATTAGAAAGTGTAATTCGCCAGCCACCCGACAGATGGCTAACAAATGCCAGGATGACTCATTACCAAGCCCTGCTGTTAAACTCAGATCGTATTAAGTTTACCACAGCCACAGGACTCAACCCAGCCACCTTGCTACCCGACCCTGACCTGGAAAGCACTACCGTCATCCATGATTGTCAGGAAGTACTGGCTGCAGCACACGGTAGCAGACCAGACTTGATGGATCAGCCCCTCCCCAACGCCGACGTTACCTGGTTTACTGACGGAAGCAGTTTCCTAGAGGAAGGTAAGCGTCGGGCGGGAGCTGCCGTGGTAGACGGGAAAGAGGTCATCTGGGCAGCCGCATTACCGCAAGGGACATCGGCCCAACGGGCTGAACTAATCGCCATGACTAGAGCATTGGAACTAGCAGAAAACAAAAAGGTAAACATCTATACGGACAGTAGGTACGCATTTGCTACCGCCCATGTCCATGGGGCCATTTACCAACAAAGAGGGTTGCTCACCTCGGCGGGCAAAGAAATTAAAAACAAAGAAGAAATAGTGGCACTGCTAGCTGCCCTCATGCTCCCCACTAAAGTCAGCATCATTCATTGCCCCGGACACCAGAAGGACAATACCCCGGTGACAAGAGGCAACAACATGGCAGATAGGGTGGCACGAGAAGTGGCTCTATGGGAAATCATACTAGAACTATCAGATGAGAGTCCTGGGAAACCAAATGATAGGGGAACAAGTACCCCAGCCATAACTAAAGGAACATTATCTCCTCAACAAGCAAAATCCATGCTACAACAGATTCACAGATGGACACACTTGGGAACCAAAAAGATGGTGTCCCTACTACACAAGACAGGTTATGATACCCCTGGACTAACTAAATTAGCTGAGCAGATTGCACGAGAGTGCATTCCATGCCAACAGGTAAACTCCCATAAAGGAAAACTTGAGGTCGGAGAAAGGCTCAGAGGAGACCGCCCAGGAGCCTATTGGGAGGTCGACTTCACTGAAATACGCCCTGGAAGGTACGGTAACAGGTATCTTCTAGTTTTTATAGATACCTTCTCAGGATGGGTAGAAGCTTTCCCGACGAAGAAGGAGACAGCTACTGTGGTGGCCAAAAAGATCTTAAAAGAAATTTTCCCCCGGTTCGGGGCACCAAAGGTAATAGGATCAGATAATGGTCCCGCCTTCGTCGCCCAGGTAAGTCAGGGTGTGGCCAAATACCTGGGGACTGATTGGAAATTACATTGTGCCTATAGACCCCAGAGTTCAGGACAGGTAGAGAGAATGAATAGAACTCTAAAAGAGACCCTAACTAAATTGTCCATAGAGACTGGCGGTACAGATTGGACGGTGCTCCTTCCCTTAGCCCTGTTCCGGGCTAGAAATACCCCCTCCCGCTATTATCTTACTCCATTGAAAATACTATACGGGGCCCCACCTCCTCTTTTTACGCTAAGGGAAAAATTAAGTCCTGACTGCCAGAATAACACTGACTTATATGCTAGGCTGTTGGGACTCCAGTTGGTCCAAAAGGAGGTGTGGTCCCAGCTGGCAGAGGCTTACCGACCAGGAACACCAGCAGAGGCTCATCCCTTCCAAGTCGGAGATTCCGTGTACGTCCGTCGGCACCGAACCCAGACTCTAGAGCCTCGGTGGAAAGGACCATACATCGTCCTGCTCACCACCCCCACGGCTATAAAGGTAGACGGCATCGCTGCGTGGATCCACGCTTCACACGTGAAGGCCGCACCAGCATCTGCAACATCGGAATGGCGAGCCCAAAAGACCAGCAACCCGCTCAAGCTCAAGCTTCTGCGATCATCAGACTTATAACTTTAACTTTGTTACCCCTACTGACTGTGAGTAATTTTAGTCCTCACCTGCCCCAGCGTTTAACCTGGCAGGTAATTTCCCAGACTGGAGATGTAATATGGTCTGTTAGCAATATCGCTCCCCCATGGACCTGGTGGCCAAACCTTTTTCCTGATGTTTGTAAACTGGCCATAGGGGCTCCCGGTTGGGATTTAGAAGACTATTATGATCAACATAATGTTCCAAAATTTTTATCAACTAGAGCTGATTCCTCCGGAAAGGGTTGCAAAAACGGGATTCGGAGGACTGGGCTCAGAGCTCCTGCTTTCTACATATGCCCCGGGTTCCATCGCCACAGGTCCCTTAATTATAAATGTGGAGGAACTGAAAACTTTTATTGCAAAAGCTGGGGATATGAAACCACAGGAGACACCTATTGGAAGCCCACCTCTGGTTGGGACTTTATTAAGGTGACAGCCAATTGTACACACCCAACCAACCCCTTAACTTATAGGCCTGAATGTACTAAATGGTGCCATCCCCTTAAGATCTCTTTTAGTGAACCAGGAAAAAAAGATAAAAAACTGGATAAATGGCCATTCATGGGGAATCAGGTTTTATAAAAAAAGATATAATGATGGATTACTAATGACCATCAAACTAAAAATTGAAACCCCTACTCCAGTTCCTATAAGCCCCAACCCTGAGATAGGGCACTCTTCGCTACCTTTGGCCCCTCCCACAGCGTTACCAGAGATAAAAAACCAAACTTCTGAGCCAAAAAGAATGACAATCAAGCCCAAGACCCCCCTGGGACCGAATGCTCTCATTGGTCCAGGCGGCTTTTGAGGTTTTAAATGCCACAAACCCGGAGGCTACCAAATCCTGTTGGCTTTACTATGCTGCTCCTCCCCCTTATCATTCTGGGGCTATTACCAAAACTATGGACAAACTTAGGGAGCGCCTGGACAAAAGACAACAGGAAAGGGAAAATCAAAAAGGATGGTTTCAATCGTGGTTTGATAAATCTCCCTGGCTTACTACTTTAGTTTCCACCTTGTTAGGGCCCCTCATTATTTTATTGTTGCTTTTAACTTTTGGACCATACATTCTGAATCGCCTGATAGCCTTTATTAGAGAACGCATTAGTACGGTACAAGTTTTAATGCTAAGGCAACAATACCAAAACTCGCAAAAAGAAACTGAAATTCCATGATTGAAATTAGTTACAAAAAAAAAAAGGGGGGAATGTGGGGCCTTTAGGGACTTTCCACCCCCTCACTTGTTCCCGTAAACCAATTCTTCTCCCTATCGTGCGCCACTCCTTCTCCCTATCGAAACCAATTCTTCTCCCTATCGTGCGCCACTCCTTCTCCCTATCGAAACCAATTCTTGGAGTTTTTCAGTTGACGGGGACTTGCCAGACAGCGGGTAATTTTCCAGTTGCCCGTAACAGGTATACGCCCTAACCGCCACAATGAACAGACAACTATAACGGCCAGAAGGTGGGGCAAAAGTTCCTAAGCCAATGAATTCAAAAGTCACCACATTTACCCAATCATTGTGAGAATATACCCGCCCTATGAGTAAATAAACCTATAAAAAGTATGTGATTCCGCTTTTAGGGGTTCCCCATCGGCCTCCTGCATGAGGTTCAGGGAACCCCGGTGCATCGGCTCCTAATAAACCTCTTGCGTGTTGCAGCGGCTCTCGACTCTTGGCGGTTCTTGGGCGAGTTGGAATCCCTCGTAGACCGTTTGGGTCTAACACTCCAAAGAGGTAGGTGGGGAAGGTCAGTATATATGTGATTTTGGTGAAGAGGGAGTACATACAGTCGAGCACGTATTTTTTGCAGAGATTTCTGCTAGTCTCCTGAAGGTCACTGCTAGTCGTGAGGAGCAGACATCACCATGAAGGATTTTAGTGTTTTTCTAGATATGAGGAAATGCAAGAATTGGGCTCACATTCTCCTGAAAATAACTATCTGAAGACCTGTTCTGCCAGTTTTTCCCAGAGCACAGAGGGCCTCATTCCAGATCTCCACCCTGAACTCCTTTGGGGGTGTTGATGCTCAGAAGCTGCAGCAGCTCATAATTTGATCCTTTTTGAGGTGGATGGCAAGTGCCAATTTGTAGGTAAAACACAATTTTAAAATCTATTATTGCATTTTAAAATCTAATTCAGAAATAGTGTGTTGTGCTGTAGACTAAAATACAGGTGTAACAGAACAGGGCCACCTCACCTCTGCTTTTATTAATTCTACCTCTATTATAAGTGAGATTGAAAATTGTTTTCACTCCTCTCATTTTGAAAAAAAAATATACAAAGACCTGAAGTTCTGATTATTGTGTACATATATTATTTCCAAATAGGTAAACTTAAATTTCACTCTATTTTATAAATATTCATACTATTCATCTGAAAAATATATTTTAAATATATCAGATCAAAAAAGAGCCATTGATCCATATTAAATCTAAGCAAGGTATGACCCTTCTTTCTAAATTTCCTAAATTAGACCCCAAGCACTTTGTGTTTGTTAGATAAATTATGCTCTATAGTTTAATTTTCATGAATATAAATTCCAACTCGTGTTTTATCACAAAAGGTTTACGTTCTACTGAGGGGCAGCAGACTGTGCCATGCTTATACGTACCTCTTTGGCACATAGATTATTTTTAGGTGACGACAATTAAGAACCGTAAGATTCAGGAAAATCTGAATCAGGCAGTTCTCCCTTAACTGCCAAAAAAGAATTTAAATAGGAAAAAACCTGTACCCGGAAGGCCTGTATGAGGAAGAGAGCTATTACCAGACATAACTTTTTATACAGGGAAGATTTATCTGCATGACCTGGCAAGCATCTGTTTACCAAACATTTACTCTCTCATTTTCCTGTGAATTATTTCCCTCCCCTTTGAGACACCAGACCCCTACCACCTTCTGCTTCACTCAGGTATATAAGCCTCAGTTGCCTGACTACCTTAAAGTCTCATGTTTTTGTGGGTCTCCGCTAAGTAGGTAATTCAATGTTTTCTTTCTCCCATTGATCTGTCTTATGTCCATTTTATTATTAGGCTGCCAAACAACTTAGAAGGGAAGAAGGAAAAATGTTTTCTTTCCTACACTTGGCTGAGGGTCTAGATTATTCTAATGGGTTAAGTGCACACATATATCTGGACTAAAAAAAAAAGCATGGATTTCATGGTAAAAAGTAGTATTAAAAGAATGCTTTTTACAGTTGTAATAAACAAGACAACAGGCCCAAAATGGAGTCACTTATGCTAAGCCCTACATGACCAAATGGAGACTTAATTACAATTCTGCCTCTCCCATAAATAGAATCTTAAGCCAGTCAATAAGGAATCACCTGATCAGCAACAGCTAGGTAATCCACCAGATAAATCCCTGCCATTCCCTAAAGGAAAGTGACCTTGCCATAACCAATTCACATTTTTGCCTAGTATAACTTCCTTATTCCCACTCCCTTCTGCCTATAAAAGTCTTTCATTTAATTTACTTAGAATTTAGTTTTTTAACACAGTCAATATTACTCTGTAAAAATTTTCTTTTATTGAAAATCCAGTACTTTACACATTACTTCATTTTTCCATCCAGAAAAGATTATGCATGTATTGTGGGGTAAAGAACAGGACTACTTTATATTGATATCATTTAAGAATTAGGATTTTCTGTGTTGGACAAGGGGTAGAGAGCTATAAGTTCAAAGAGGTTAAGGAAAAATCCTAGAATACTGAATTTTTGGGGAAGTATTGATATGAACTCATAATGGCATTTTAAAAATCTTTTTTTATTAGCTTTTAATAAGAAAGAAAGTGGCCAACCTAGCGACCAAGTTGTGGTCTCTAAAATTCTTTTTAACTAAATAAATCCATGGCTTCTCGGATATGACTGATTCTAGTTCTACGCCAAGAAATACACTAGATGACCCTGGGTTCATCTTATGTAATGAAGCAGAGAATGTTTTCAAAGACCCCTAGGGTCATGTAAGTGATCAGGAAACAACTTGAAGACGGTCCCACTGACTCAAAGATAGAAAAGCTTGATTATCAAGAAGAAGAATTGCAATGGATTGAGATACATCACATTTATTTAAATTCATGAGCTCATAATGGTATTAAAGAGAATAATAACAATAATTGACTAACAATATAGGGTTCTAGAGAAACCAGTCATTATTTTGAAAACTGGAAAGAAGGTTAAGAATCAAGAATCTGTTTTGCCTTACTGTGCAAATCATATTTCTGGATACGTATTTAAATGAGAATGGGATGTCTCTTTAGAAGAGTATCCTGGTCTTAATGAAAAGAAAGGATGAATTAGAATATCACCGTTTGTAACCGCTGGTGAAATCATGGATTTAGGCAACAATCACAAAACGGAAGCAATTGGACATAGAGACCTCCTGATGGAAAAATAGCAAGTAACTACAGCATACTCTTGCCAAAAATCAACCTTAAACTGATCAAACTTCTAGATCCGAGTACTAATTTACATAAAATATACGAGCAGAGGAAGATGTTCAATATGATTTCAAGGATGTAGTCAATAGAATCCAGACTATGGGATACTGATTAAACAAAAAGTCTGATTATTTTTAACAGATAAATTGTAAGTAAAAGACAAAAGAGAGGTGGAGAGTCATTTATTTGATCTTCACTTTCCAATACTGTAGCCACTTTCTATATGTGGCTATTTAAATTTAAATTCATAAAAATTAAATAAAAAATTCAGGTCCTCATTCACATTAGCACATTTCAAGGGCACAATAGCCACAAATGAAGACCATGAATACAAAAGTTTTCTATTATCACAGAAAGTTCTACTCAACAGCAATGCTACTGACTGAAAGAAAATTCATTGTTGTATCAACTAAATATACTGCGTGGGTTTCATTAGGATCCTATTTCTATACATTTAAAACACATACATGCATTTATGTGACAAGCAGAAAAATTTTAACAAGGACCTGATATTTAATTATATTAAGGAATTATAGTTATTTTTAATGTTTTGGAATGAATTGTGGTACGTTTTAAAAGAGTTTTTACTTTTTAGAGATGAATATGCTAGTGTGTATGTATATGAAATAGTATGATGTCTTGAGTTTGCTTTAAAATTCATACAATTGGGAAAACTGATTGGGAGTGTATTTGAGGCATGTTTGCCCATATACTAATAATTATTGAAGCTGTACGACATGATGATTTGATAGATGTATATACTGTGAAATGATAATCACAATTAAGTTAATTAGCACATCCATGGACTCACTATAGTTACTGCACCATACACTTGCAGTTTTCTGAGGGTAGATCTTAAACGTTCAAATCACAAAAATAATTGTTAAATTTTTTGAAGAAAACCTTAAATGTGGAGGAATGTAGGTTTTTCAAATTTCTTTTAAGAGTAATATGAGCAAAAGTTTGGAGACCATTGTTCAAGTACTCAAGTGCGTGAAAATTACTGTTAATCATGCAGATTTGACATTCTCCTACCAGAGATTCTAATTCAATGGGTCTCAGAGTTTACTTGGAATTGTATCTCTTTATATTGTGAGTTCTCAAAATGCAGTCAATGAAATGTCTTCTCTGATGCTACCCCTTTAGGAAGCTCCTGATTAGATTCTAAAGTGAGTGTTCTTTAGCAAAACTTTGAGAAATAACTTCTTCTCTAAGCATCTGCATTGCCCTCTCAAACTGTTACCTCTTGCAACAAACAGGGCTCAAGCCTAGAAAACCACACAACAGGTCTCCCAGCCCAAATCTTCAAAACCCCGAGATCCTTTCTCAGAGAGAGTCTATGTTAGGATGCCCAATATATAATTTTCTGCCAGTTTTAATTTACTCCATTTACCCTACCTTCCTTCTAAGATTGCAGGATGTGGCTGAATAACTGTTCTCTTTATGATCTCTCCAATAGATTTCTTCTTAAATGGTGGAAACTTAGAGAATCTTGGCATATATCAATCCAAGTATTAGAAATATAGATTGCTTTTATTATTTAAACATTGTAAAACAGGCTGAAATCCCTATAAGTCTTCATAATGTACCAAAACATAAATCACCTATTTCCACATTATTTCTACATTAACATAATATCTGGAAAATATTACATTTGTCTTATTTTGGTTTTGCCGATAAGTAGATAGAGGGAAAAATAAATAAAAGTACAAGTACTTGGATTCATTGCTCACAGGTTGTATTTTACATAGCATACAAGTATTTGAGCACAATCAAAAAGTTCTTTCTATCTTATTATTTTTATGAAACTCATACATGTTTCACTACTTTGAATATGGTCTAATTATCCATCTTCTCAGATGTCTGAATGACAATGTCACACTTACAAAGAATGATGATCATTATTAATCTTTGCTAAGCCACCTACTTATTGACTGAAGAGTCAAAGGAACTTGTCACTGTCTCATGCTCTATTGACTGGGGGATTAGAGGTCAGATCAGAAGGAGAGAGTGATGTACTAGTGAGAAGCAAGAGATTTAGAAAATAAACTGTCACTCATGAGCTCTAATGGAGCAGTTTCTGTATTTGTAGAACTGAGACAAAAATAAGGTAGGTAACGCAAAGAAAGAAGCATGATTCTGCCTTCACAAAAGCTAATGTTAAGTTTGATTTTATAAATAGGATATATGTCACTTCCATTTCTAGCTGCTCACACCTTGCTTTTAATAACTTTCTCACTTGCCTTCTGCCATCATTTTTCTCTCCTCATATTCATTCTATATATTGAGGATGATCTTCTGAAAGCTATTTCTTTGTTAATGTTACCATAATAAAAATCTCCAGCATGTTTCCATTAGCTATTAATTGAGACACAAATTGCTTGCATCAATAAGCAATACCTCTGGGTATACAGGTTCTAACCAGTTCATCAGCATTCCTTTGCAACACTTTTCAATGAAAGCCTTTTGCTTTAGCCAAGTTAGGATATACTTTTCAAACTTCACATGGTTTGCTTGGAGTAGTATGTCTTTTTATCCCTCAAAATATAGTTCAGTGCAATGGCTTCTCTGATGCTTTCTCAGGACAGACCATCCTGGAAAGACTTATCCCTTTGATGCTCTCTTAAGCAACCTTGTTCTAACACTGATATACTACTTGTCACATGGTGTCTTTATGGGAGCTCTTTGTACGTGAATACACTGACACATTCCCATGGTATGTTTGGGAAGAATCTATGAGAGTTAATCTTATGTTCAAAGGATAAGTAATCATTTGACAGGTGAAAAAGATGTATGAAAGCTCAAGAAAGGATGTAGAGGTAGAAATGACAAAGGCAGTACATAGGGTCCCTTGTTTTTACAAGGTAACTTGCAGTAGAAAGAAAACTAAATCAAGTTAGATATCATCTTTGAGTTTCAGTGTCCTTACCTGTAAAATGAGGACAGCAATTTTGTGATTATTAAATATGAGGCTATATTATAAAGAACAAAGCACAGTTACTAACACATAGTAAATGCGCATTGGGCTCCTGGTTTCCTTTGTTTTCCTCCATCGTCTTCTTCCCTAACTATGTCTCCCTAATTGCATCAAGTTACAGAATTCAGTAGTACTAAAAGTTTGGGTAATTCTGGAGTTATTTGTTCAACATTAGAAAAATAAGTGTACTGAAATTGGGCAATAGCCGCCTTCTGGTCTTCTTTTAGCTAGAATTATGATATTGTACAAGTCAGTTCACATCTCTGTCACTCATTTTCTTCAACTATAAAGTAAGAATATTAGATTAGATACCTTTGAATCTTCCAGCAGCAGCATTCTATGACATCCTCACAGGCATTTTTCATAAGCAAAATGATTCCATTATGAAACACACGGAGACTCTTTTAGTCCAAAGCCATTTTCAAAGCATTTGTCAATGTTTCTGGGGTTCAGTCCATTTTTTTTTTCTTGCCTGCAAATACATAGAAGAAAATGATTAGTTACCCACAGTGCATAATATATGGGTGGATTTTCTGAGAAGCCAAGGAAGTTCAAACTTCAAGATCTCTCATGTGGATCCCTCCCAAGTTCCTAGGAGTTTCTGATGCTTGTGGCAATCAACAGATTCTAAAATTTGGAATTGTGTGTGTTTTCTTCTTAATTCTAGATAAACATTAACATTTGTACCTAATTTTTAATTATAATTTCTTATTATTCTTAAAAAGAACCATCCAGGCTTCCCTGGTGGCGCTGTGGTTGACAGTCCGCCTGCCAATGCAGGGGACACGGGTTTGTGCCCCGGTCTGGGAAGATCCTACACGCCGCGGAGCAGCTGGGCCCGTGAGCCATGGCCGCTGAGCCTGCGCTCCGCAACGGGAGAGGCCACAACAGGGAGAGGCCCGCGTACCGCAAAAAAAAAAAAAGAACCATTCAGAGTTTTAAAGATCTAGAACTACCAGAACTTGGATCTGCCCTGTCTTATTAGGTCCCTGTCAACTTGGCATTCCTTCTAGAAATGTACCATTAGAAAAATAAATAAGTAGAGAAGATAAAATTCCATACCTACATGTATACGTTATGTTTAAAATACATACTAAAATTTAGAAGAGACACAATGAAATAAACATATTGTATACAAAAACTATTTTTTCATTAAGTGGTAAAGGATGCAGTGAAATTTACCTTGCCTGAGATAACATTTTGTAAATATTTTTTTAATGTTTTTTTCAGTTGTAATTACTAAGCATTGTTTATTTTATTTTTTTTTTTTTTTTTTTTTTTTTTTTACATCTTTATTGGAGTATAATTGCTTTACAATGGTGTGTTAGTTTCTGCTTTATAACAAAGTGAATCAGTTATACATATACATATGTCCCCATATCTCTTCCCTCTTGCATCTCCCTCCCTCCCACCCTCCCTATCCCACCCCTCCAAGTGGTCACAAAGCACCAAGCTGATCTCCCTGTGCCATGCGGCTGCTTCCCACTAGCTATCTATTTTGCGTTTGGTAGTGTATATATGTCCGTGCCACTCTCTTGTTTTGTCACAGCTTACCCTTCCCCCTCCCCATATCCTCAAGTCCATTAGAGCATGCATCATTAAAACTGAGGCTACTACCCTGAGATAGCCTCAGTTTTTTTTTTTTTTTTTTTTTTTTTTTTTTTTTTTTTTAACATCTTTATTGGGGTATAATTGCTTTACAATGGTGTGTTAGTTTCTGATTTATAACAAAGTGAATCAGCTATACATATACATGTGCTCCCATGTGTCTTCCCTCCTGCATCTCCCTCCCTCCCACTCTCCCCCTCCCACCCCTCCAGGCTGTCCCAAAGCCCCGAGCTAATATCCCTGTGCCTTGCGGCTGCTTCCCCCCAGCTATCCACCCCACCACGTTTGTTAGTGTGTATATGTCCATGACTCTCTCTCGCCCTGTCAAAACTCACCCTTCCCCCTCCCCATATCCCCAAGTCCGCTCTCCAGTAGGTCTGCGCCTCCATTCCTGTCTTATCCCTAGGTTCTTCATGACATTTTTTCCCCTCAAATTCCATATATATGTGTTAGCATACGGTATCTGTCTTTGTCTTTCTGACTTACTTCACTCTGTATGACAGACTCTAGGTCTATCCATCTCATTACAAATATCTCAATTTCATTTCTTTTTAAGGCTGAGTAATATTCCATTGTGTATATGTGCCACATCTTCTTTATCCATTCGTCCGATGATGGGCGCTTAGGTTCTTTCCATCTCCGGGCTATTGTAAATAGAGCTGCAATGAACATTTTGGTACATGAATCCTTTTGAATTTTGGTTTTCTCAGGGTATATGCCCAGTAGTGGGATTGCTGGGTCATATGGTAATTCTATTTGTAGTTTTTTAAGGAACCTCCATACTGTTCTCCATAGTGGCTGAACCAATTCACATTCCCACCAGCAGTGCAAGAGTGTCCCCTTTTCTCCACACCCTCTCCAGCATTTATTGTTTCTAGATTTTTTGATGATGGCCATTCTGACTGGTGTGAGATGATATCTCATTGTAGTTTTGATTTGCATTTCTCTAATGATTAATGAGGTTGAGCATTCTTTCATGTGTTTGTTGGCATTCTGTATATCTTCTTTGGAGAAATGTCTGTTTAGGTCTTCTGCCCATTTTTGGATGGGGTTGTTTGTTTTTTTGTTATTGAGCTGCATGAGCTGCTTGTAAATTTTGGAGATTAATCCTTTGTCAGTTGCTTCATTTGCAAATGTTTTCTCCCATTCTGAGGGTTGTCTTTTGGTCTTGATTATGGTTTCCTTTGCTGTGCAAAAGCTTTGAAGTTTCATTAGGTCCCATTTGTTTATTTTTGTTTTTATTTCCATTACTCTAGGAGGTGGGTCAGAAAGGATCTTGCTGTGATTTATGTCATAGAGTGTTCTTCCTATGTTTTCCTCTAAGAGTTTGATAGTTTCTGGCCTTACATTTAGGTCTTTAATCCATTTTGAGCTTATTTTTGTGTATGGTGTTAGGGAGTGATCTAATCTCATACTTTTACATGTACCTGTCCAGTTTTCCCAGCACCATTTATTGAAGAGGCTGTCCTTTCTCCACTGTACATTCCTGCCTCCTTTATCAAAGATAAGGTGTCCATATGTGCATGGGTTTATCTCTGGGCTTTCTATCCTGTTCCACTGATCTATCTTTCTGTTTTTGTGCCAGTACCATACTGTCTTGATTACTGTTGCTTTGTAGTATAGTCTGAAGTCAGGGAGCCTGATTCCTCCAGCTCCTTTTTTCGTTCTCAAAATTGCTTTGGCTATTCGGGGTCTTTTGTGTTTCCATACAAATTGCGAAATTTTTTGTTCTAGTTCTGTGAAAAATGCCAGTGGTAGTTTAATAGGGATTGCATTGAATCTGTAGATTGCTTTGGGTAGTAGAGTCATTTTCACAATGTTGATTCTTCCCATCCAAGAACATGGTATATCTCTCCATCTATTTGTATCATCTTTAATTTCTTTCATCAGTGTCTTATAATTTTCTGCATACAGGTCTTTCGTATCCTTAGGTAGGTTTATTCCTAGATATTTTATTCGTTTTGTTGCAATGGTAAATGGGAGTGTTTTCTTGATTTCACTTTCAGATTTTTCATCATTAGTATATAGGAATGCCAGAGATTTCTGTGCATTAATTTTGTATCCTGCTACTTTACCAAATTCATTGATTAGCTCTAGTAGTTTTCTGGTAGCATCTTTAGGATTCTCTATGTATAGTATCATGTCATCTGCAAACAGTGACAGCTTTACTTCTTCTTTTCCGATGTGGATTCCTTTTATTTCCTTTTCTTCTCTGATTGCTGTGGCTAAAACTTCCAAAACTATGTTGAATAAGAGTGGTGAGAGTGGGCAACCTTGTCTTGTTCCTGATCTTAGTGGAAATGCTTTCAGTTTTTCACCATTGAGGATGATGTTTGCTGTGGGCTTGTCATATATGGCCTTTATTATGTTGAGGAAAGTTCCCTCTATGCCCACTTTCTGGAGGGTTTTTATCATAAATGGGTGTTGAATTTTGTCAAAAGCTTTCTCTGCATCTATTGAGATGATCATATGGTTTTTCTCCTTCAATTTGTTAATATGGTTTATCACATTGATAGATTTGCGTATATTGAAGAATCCTTGCATTCCTGGAATAAACCCCACTTGATCATGGTGTATGATCCTTTTAATGTGCTGTTGGATTCTGTTTGCTAGTATTTTGTTGAGGATTTTTGCATCTATGTTCATCAGTGATATTGGCCTGTAGTTTTCTTTCTTTGTGACATCCTTGTCTGGTTTTGGTATCAAGGTGATGGTGGCCTCGTAGAAGGAATTTGGGAGTGTTCCTCCCTCTGCTATATTTTGGAAGAGTTCGAGAAGGATAGGTGTTAGCTCTTCTCTAAACGTTTGATAGAATTCACCTGTGAAGCCATCTGGTCCTGGGCTTTTGTTTGTTGGAAGATTTTTAATCACACTTTCAATTTCAGTGCTTGTGATTGGTCTGTTCATATTTTCTATTTCTTCCTGATTCAGTCTTGGCAGGTTGTGCATTTCTAAGAATTTGTCCATTTCTTCCAGATTGTCCATTTTATTGGCATAGAGTTGCTTGTAGTAATCTCTCATGATTTTTTTTATTTCTGCAGTGTCAGTTGTTATTTCTCCTTTCTCATTTCTAATTCTATTGATTTGAGTCTTCTCCCTTTTTTTCTTGATGAGTCTAGCTAGTGGTTTATCTATTTTGTTTATCTTCTCAAAGAACCAGCTTTTAGTTTTATTGATCTTTGCTATCGTTTCCTTCATTTCTTTTTCATTTATTTCTGATCTGATTTTTATGATTTCTTTCCTTCTGCTAGCTTTGGGGCTTTTTTGTTCTTCTTTCTCTAATTGCTTGAGGTGCAAGGTTAGTTTGTTTATTCGAGATGTTTCCTGCTTCTTAAGGTGGGCTTGTATTGCTATAAACTTCCCCCTTAGAACTGCTTTTGCTGCATCCCATAGGTTTTGGGTCGTTGTGTCTCCATTGTCATTTGTTTCTAGGTATTTTTTTATTTCCTCTTTAATTTCTTCAGTGATCACTTCATTATTAAGTAGTGTATTGTTTAGCCTCCATGTGCTTGTATATTTTACAGATCTTTTCCTGTAATTGATATCTAGTCTCATGGCGTTGTGGTCAGAAAAGATACTTGATACAATTTCAATTTTCTTAAATTTACCAAGGCTTGATTTGTGACCCAAGATATGATCTATCCTGGAGAATGTTCCATGAGCACTTGAGAAAAATGTGTAATCTGTTGTTTTTGGATGGAGTGTCCTATAAATATCAATTAAGTCCATCTTGTTTAATGTATCATTTAAAGCTTGTGTTTCCTTATTTATTTTCATTTTGGATGATCTGTCCATGGGTGAAAGTGGGGTGTTAAAGTCCCCTACTATGAATGTGTTACTGTCTATTTCCCCTTTTATGGCTGTTAGTATTTGCCTTACGTATTGAGGTGCTCCTATGTTGGGTGCATAAATATTTACAATTGTTATATCTTCTTCTTGGATCGATCCCTTGATCATTATGTAGTGTCCTTCTTTATCCCTTTTAATAGTCCTTATTTTAAAGTCTATTTTGTCTGATATGAGAATTGCTACTCCAGCTTTCTTTTGGTTTCCATTTGCATGGAATATCTTTTTCCATCCCCTTACTTTCAGTCTGTATGTGTCTCTAGGTCTGAGGTGGGTCTCTTGTAGACAGCATATATAAGGGTCTTGTTTTTGTATCCATTCAGCCAATCTGTGTCTTTTGGTGGGAGCATTTAGTCCATTTACATTTAAGGTAATTATCGATATGTATGTTCCTATTCCCATTTTCTATATTGTTTTGGGTTCGTTATTATAGGTCGTTTCCTTCTTTTGCATTTCTTATCTAGAGGAGTTCCTTTAGCATTTGTTGTAAAGCTGGTTTGGTGGTGCTGAACTCTCTCAGCTTTTGCTTGTCTGTAAAGGTTTTAATTTCTCCATCAAATCTGAATGAGATCCTTGCTGGGTAGAGTAGTCTTGGTTGCAGGTTTTTCTCCTTCATCACTTTCAGTATGTCCTGCCACTCCCTTCTGGCTTGTAGGGTTTCTGCTGAGAGATCAGCTGTTAACCTTATGGGGATTCCCTTGTGTGTTATTTGTTGTTTTTCCCTTGCTGCTTTTAATATGCTTTCTTTGTATTTAATTTTTGATAGTTTGATTAATATGTGTCTTGGCGTATTTCTCCTTGTATTTATCCTGTATGGGACTCTCTGTGCTTCCTGGACTTGATTAACTATTTCCTTTCCCATATTAGGGAAGTTTTCAACTATAATCTCTTCAAATATTTTCTCAGTCCCTTTCTTTTTTTCTTCTTCTTCTGGAACCCCTATAATTCGAATGTTGGTGCGTTTAATGTTGTCCCAGAGCTCTCTGAGACTGTCCTCAGTTCTTTTCATTCTTTTTTCTTTATTCTGCTCTGCAGTAGTTATTTCCACTACTTTATCTTCCAGGTCACTTATCCGTTCTTCTGCCTCAGTTATTCTGCTATTGATCCTATCTAGAGTACTTTTAATTTCATTTATTGCGTTGTTCATCGTTGCTTGTTTCATCTTTATGTCTTCTAGGTCCTTGTTAACTGTTTCTTGCATTTTGTCTATTCTACTTCCAAGATTTCGGATCATCCTTACTATCATTATTCTGAATTCTTTTTCAGGTAGATTGCCTATTTCCTCTTCATTTGTTAGGTCTGGTGGGTTTTTATCTTGCTCCTTCATCTGCTGTGTGTTTTTCTGTCTTCTCATTTTGCTTATCTTACTGTGTTTGGGGTCTCCTTTTTGCAGGCTGAAGGTTCGTAGTTCCCGTTGTTTTTGATGTCTGTCTCCAGTGGCTAAGGTTGTTTCAGCGGGTTGTGTAGGCTTCCTGGTGGAGGGGACTAGTGCCTGTGTTGTGCTGGATGAGGCTCGGTCTTGTCTCTCTAGTGGGCAGATTCACGTCTGGTGGTGTGTTTTGGGGTGTCTGTGGCCTTGTTATGATTTTAGGCAGCCTCTCTGCTAATGGGTGGGGTTGTGTTCCTGTTTTGCTAGTTGTTTGGCATAGGTTGTCCAGCACTGTGGCTTGCTGGTCGTTGAGTGAAGCTGGGTGCTGGTGTTAAGATGGAGGTCTCTGGGAGATGTCCACCGTTTAATATTATGTGGAGCTGGGAGGTCTCTTGTTGATCAGTTTCCTGAAGTTGGCTCTCCTACCTCAGAGGCAGAGCCCTGCCTCCTGGGCTGGAGCACCAAGAGCCTTTCATCCACACGGCTCAGAATAAAAGGGAGGAAAAGTAGAGAGAATTATTAGAAGTATGAGGAAAGAAAGAAGGAAAGGAGGAAAGGAAGGAAGGAAGAAAGAAGCAAAGAAGGAAAGAAAGGAGGGAGGGAGGGAGGAAGGAAGGAAGGAAGGAGGGAAAGAAGGGGAAAATGTAGAGAGAATTATTAGAAGTTTGAGGAAAGAAAGAGGGAAAGGAGGAAAGGAAGGAAGGAAGAAAGAAGCAAAGAAGGAAAGAAAGGAGGGAGGGAGGGAGGGAGGAAGGAAGGAAAGAAGGAGGGAAAGAAGGAGAAAATGTAGAGAGAATTAGTAGAAGTTTGAGGAAAGAGAGAAGGAAAGGAGGAAAGAAAGGAAGGAAGAAAGAAGCAAAGAAGGAAAGAAAGGAGGGAGGGAGGGAGGAAGGAAGGAAGGTAGGAGGGAAAGAAGGAGAAAATGTAGAGAGAATTAGTAGAAGTTTGAGGAAAGAAAGAAGGAAAGGAGGAAAGGAGGAAAGGAAGGAAGGAAGAAAGAAGCAAAGAAGGAAAGAAAGGAGGGAGGGAGGGAGGGAGGAAGGGAGGAAGGAAGGAAGGAAAGAAGGAAAAAAAGACAGAAAGAAAGAAGATACAGTAAAAATAAAATAAAGTATAATATAGTTATTGTACTAAAAAATATTTAGAACAAAAAAAAAAAAGAAAAAGAAAAAGAAAAAAAAAAAAAAAAAAAAAAAAAAGAACAGATAGAACCCTAGGACAAATGCTGGAAACAAAGCTATACAGAGAAAATCTTACACAGAAGCATACACATATGTGCTCACAAAGAGAGGCAAAGTGGGAAAAATCATAAATCCTGCTCCCAGAGACCACCTCCTCAACCTGGGGTGATTCGCTGTCTAAAGGAGGGAAGGAAGGAAGGAAAGAAAGAAAGAACGAAGGTAAAGTACAATAAAGTTATTACAATTAAAATTAATTATTAAGAAAAAAAAATTTTTTTTTTTTAAAAAAAAACATGGACAGATAGAGCCCTAGGACAAATGTTGGAAGCAAAGCTATACAGAGAAAATCTTACACAGAAGCATACACATACACGTTCACAAAGAGAGGCAAAGGGGGAAAAATCCTAAATCCTGCTCCCAGAGACCACCTCCTCAACCTGGGGTGATTTGCTGTCTAAAGGAGGGAAGGAAGGAAGGAAAGAAAGAAAGAAAGAACGAAGGTAAAGTACAATAAAGTTATTGCAATTAAAATTAATTATTAAGAAAGAAAAAAAAATTTTTTTTTTTTTAAAAAACCATGGAAGGATAGAGCCCTAGGACAACTATTGGGAGCAAAGCTATACAGAGAAAATCTTACACAGAAGCATACACCTACACGTTCACAAAGAGAGGCAAAGGGGGAAAAATCATAAATCCTGCTCCCAGAGACCACCTCCTCAATTTGGGGTGATTAGTTGTCTAAAGGAGGGAAGGAAGGAAGGAAAGAAAGAAAGAAAGAACGAAGGTAAAGTTCAATAAAGTTATTACAATTAAAATTAATTATTAAAAAAAATTTTTTTTTTTTTTTTTAAAAAAAAAAAACCCCATGGACGGATAGAGCCCTAGGACAAATGGTGGAAACAAGAGTATACAGACAAGATCTCACACAGAAGCATACATGCCCACATTCACAAAAAGAGGAAAAGGGAAAAAAATCACCGATCTCGCTCCTAAATTCCCCCTCTTCAATTTGGGCTCACTCCCTGTCTATTCAGGTATTCCACAATGCAGGGCACATCAAGTTGATTGTGGAGCTTCAATCCGCCGCCTCCGCGGCTGCCGGGAGAGACCTCCCCCTCTCCTCCCTGCTCTCACAGCTCACAGGAGCTCAGCTTTGTACCCGGCCCTGCCCCTGCGCGCTGATCGCTGGAGGGCGTCTGTTTTTTTTTGCTCAGACAGGACGGGGTTAAAGGAGCCGCTGATTCGGGAGCTCCGGCTCACTCAGGCCGGGGGTTGGGGGATGGGGGAAGGCGGGGCACTGCGTGCGGGGCGGGCCTGCGGCGGCAGAGGCGGCGTGACGCTGCGGCAGAGGCCGGCGTGACGCTGCACCAGCCTGAGACCCGCCGTGCGGGAAGCTGTCCCCAGATCCCGGGAACCCGGCAGTGGCGGCCTGCACAGGCTCCGCGGAAGAGGGGCGCGGAGAGTGACCTGTGCTCGCACACAGCCCCCCTGGTGGCGGCAGCAGCAGCCCCAGCGTCTCCCGCCCGTCTCTGGGCTCCGCAGTTTCAGCCGCGGCTCGCGCCCGTCTCTGGGGCTCGCGCTTCCCGCCGCGGCTCGCGCCCGTCTCGGGGGCTCGCGCTTCCCGCCGCGGCTCGCGCCCGTCTCGGGGGCTCGCGCCCTCAGCCGAGGCTCGCGCCCGTCTCTGGGGTTTGCGCTTTTTAGCCGCGGCTCGCGCCCTTCTCTGGAGTTCCTTTAAGCAGCGCTCTTAAACCCCTCTCCTCGCGCGCCAGGAAACAAAGAGGGAAGAAAAAGTCTCTTGCCTCTTCGGCCGGTGCAGGCTTTTCCCCGAACTCCCTCCCGGCTAGTCGTGGCGCACCAACCCCTCCAGGCTATGCTCAAGCCGCCAACCCCAGTCCTCTCCCCGCGCTCCGTCCAAAACCGAAACCCGAGCCTCAGCTCGCAGCCCCGCCCGCCCCGGCGGGTAAGCAGACAAGCCTCTCGGGTTGGTGAGTGCCGGTCGGCACCGATCGTCTGTGCAGGAATCCCCCCGCTTTGCCCTCCGCACCCGTCGCTGTGCTCCGCTCCGCGGTCCCGAAGCTCCCCCCTCCGCCTCCCGCAGTCTCCGCCCGCGGAGGGGCTTCCTAGTGTGTGGAAACTTTTCCTCCTTTACAGCTCCCTCCCACTGGTGCAGGTGCCGTCCTTATTCTTTTGTCTCTGTTTTTTCTTTTTTCTTTTGCCCTACCCAGGTACGTGGGGAGTTTCTTGCCTTTTGGGAGCTCTGAGGTCTTCTGCCAGCCTTCAGTAGGTGTTCGGTAGGAGTTGTTCCACGTGTATATGTATTTCTGGTGTATCCGTGAGGAGGAAGGCGATCTCCACGTCTTACTCTTCCGCCATCTTCCCGCCCCTCGCATTGTTTATTTTAAATTCCTAAGTAAGCAAAAACATCTCTTAAATACATTTGAATGAAGGATGATGTTTAAAAGTTCTAATTTTTTATGCCCAATTTAACATTTCTTAATTGATGGTGAGTTGGCAGTAATGATATAGTTGTCTTTACTTATACATGTGAAAACTTGACAAGTACATCTGATTGTATGACGGACAACTCTTTGAATTTTCAGTAAAGAGATCTCTTAAGAATGATTTGAAGAAGGATTATAATTCCAGGGTATTGTTTTTAAATATTCCATAATATATTGTGCCATGATTTTAATAATGTGTTGTCTATACATGTGGAAACTAGTTTGGTGGTTCATTATGAAGTTAACCAAAGAATTATCAAATGACCCAGTAATTCCAATCCTAGACATATATCCCAAAGAAATAAAGACACTCAAAAAAAAAACCTTGAAAATGCATGATAATAGCAGAATCACTCACAACAGTCAAAGGTAGCAACAACCTAAATATTTAACTGATAAACAGATAAGTAAATTAGGCAATATGCATACAATATAATATCAGTCAGCCATAAAAAGGAATGTCTTAATGCATGCTACAATCTTGATAAAACTCAAAAACATTATGTGAAGTTAAAGACAACAGACACAAAACATCATATATTACCTGATTCCATTTATATGAAATATCCAGAATAGGTAAATCCATAGAAACAGAAAGCAGGGTGGTGGGTACCAGGGACTAGGGAGGCCAGGGGGGAAATGAGGAGTCACTGCTTAATGGATACAAGTTTTGTTTGGGGGAGTGATGAAAATATTTTGAAATTAGATAGGGGTAATGGTTATACAACATTGCGGAGGTGCCAAATATAACTGAATTGTTCACTTTAAAGGGTTAATTTATGTGACACACAATCAAAAAAGAAAAGTGCCAGTATTAAAATTTCCCAAAGGAATATTGATGACTTAGAATAAAATTCTAGAGACAACAGGGAGCATGACTCTGAAAACGTTGCTTCAGTAACTCACGATGGTGCAGACGACAACGCTATGTGAAAAACCGTGAACCTGAATCACTCTGGGTAGAAAACAAGAGTTTGATATGATTGTTATGAAGCTTTATAAAGACCTTAACTAATTCCTTAATTTATATTTCCTGTTTCATGTGTATACAAAAATAAGAAATAATATAAATGTATGTCTTGGGCTCTGGCCAAAAGAATAATATAAAATTCACATTGAGAAGAAAATATTGCGTCATAGTTTCATGGCCAGGTTTTTTTTCTTCTTAGTAGAACGCCGATAAAGATATACCTTTATAATCAAAATCATCTTTACTTCAATGAAATGCAGTATAGCACACTTTGAACAGAGTATTTGCTAGTTTAAGAGTCAGGTACCCAAGGCAAGGAGCTGGGGGAAATGGAAAGAGGGTGGGCAAAGTGTGCAAGTTGTAGTTATGTAGGATGAATTAATCCTAGAGATCTAATGTGAAGCATGTGACTACAGTTAGTACTAATGTACTGTATCCTAATAATCTGCTTAGAGAATGGATCTCAGGAGATGGATATACTAATTAGCTTGACTACAGTAATCATGTCGCTCTGTATATTTATGTCAAAACACCATGTTGAACACCTTAAACATTTACAATCTTTATTTATCAAAAAAAAGAATCCTGAGTAGTGATTCGCAGAGGGAAACATAAACTGGGTTTTTCTCTCCTGAGTGTTCCTCTCTGGACACAGAGGAGCAGACACTTTGGAAACAAAATCTTGGTGTAGGTGGGGCCTAAGCTAAACATGTTATTAAGAAGTGTGTGCACGGCATTTTAGTTTATATGAAAACAGCTAACGGTCCTGACCCTCTGACAGCGTTGGTCACACTCTAGAATTTCCACTTTCCATCTTAATCCTCATTCAGTCATCTTGTCTAATAAAAGTGTGTGCTAAATTAGCCTAGGAAAGTTTAATCCCAGTAAATGCAGTCAAAAGTTCATTTATTTGTGAAGATTCACAATGCAAATTATTGGTCTCCTCTTGATGCCAGTTACTTAGTTTCTAACTAGATTTTCATTTAAAAAAGACAAAAATTTACTTAATGTAAATTGCTCACGGCCTATTTTGATTTCATCAAAAGTCTATATGTAAACTAAATAACAATCTAAATAGCATAAGGGCCATAATCTTGTTAGCTGCTGGTGTAGTCTGAGTATGTTTAGTGTGTAATATCAGTATCAAGTAAATTACTGATATTATATTTATGACTGGATAATGATAATACAGCTAACTCAATATCATAAATACTTTACTCAACTTCTCAAAAATGTCAGGTTAAATAGGGTAGTTGAGTATGTATAGCAAACAACTGTTTTCAAATACCCAGTATTTGACTATTGCCATTTGGGTATACAACGCTTATATTTTGAGAAAGTAATTTAAAGTGCCGGAGTTTTATAATGATCAGATATAGTTCACAGCAAAATAAGACATCTGAACACAATTTACCTAGGAGTACTGAATTATTCTATGGATACTCATGGATACATCTCAGCTGTCACTGAAATATTTTAAAATTTCTTTGCAAAATAATTTTAAATTTAAAATTAATATGGTTAAATGGATTGTGCCATTTTCTCTAAGTTCTTCTCAGATTGTGTACTTCACAGGAAACAGGGACATGTTAACTCATGAGAGGACACATTGTTTTCTTTCTTCAAATATCAGCAAAGGTTTAATGTTTGCATTTATTTTAGAGAACACATTTTCTACTTTGACCCATTTCCACTGTTTCTACATCTATGACCTGTTTGATAATTCATCTGTATGTTACGCTTAGACAAGATAATTTTAGCTTTGTTGATTGTGGTCATATTCAACTGTGGAAAATGGACTTTTTGATTACTTAAGAAGATAGGGTTTTAAAAAATGTGTTTGAAGGTTCAAATGGGCACATTTTCCTCTTAAACAAATAATAGATTACAGGACTACTTACCAACAGGTTCTTAACCTTACTTGGCTTGTTTGTTTAATATAGTAGTCATGATACAGTCAGCTCAAGTATAGCCACTTCTTTAATAATAGTGATTCGATTATACAGAATAAACAATAAATTCTTATATATTAGAAATTAATCATATGCTCTCTCAACTGCATGCTCTCACGCAGTCGTCTTGTACTTCTATGTGGTTTTACAACTTTATTGTCTCTTCCACAATCCCTTTTCACTCATTAATAATATATTTTTTCTCTCTGTAACGTAAAGGGAAGGGCATTTTAACCTCTTTGGGATCAGAGTCATTTTCTCCCTTGAATTTGGATGAAAACTGATTCCCCACTGTGCAGTGTTATGAAGCTTCCACTGAAAATCCATTCAACATCTCCTTAGGAGCTGGGAAAGAAATGAGTTTACTACTTAAATTATTCCATATCCAAATTCCCTCGGGCTATAATATACTTAAACTTCCACTGCTCTACTTTTTCTTTCAAACCTAAGTAAAACTGGAGATCTTTAACTAAGAAACTGTTCTAAAAACAGAGGAAGATAACTGAAACAGTTCTTTCCTGCCCACTCCTCTAATACTTTTTTTTTTTTTGGTGGTACGCGGGCCTCTCACTGTTGTGGCCTCTCCCGGTGCGGAGCACAGGCTCCAGATGCGCAGGCCCAGCGGCCATGGCTCACGGGCCCAGCCGCTCCGCAGCACGCGGGATCCCCCCAGACCGGGGCACGAACCCGCGTCCCCTGCATCGGCAGGTGGACTCCCAGCCACTGCGCCACCAGGAAAGCCCTCTAATACTTTTTTGATTAACATTAAAACTTGAAGATTCTATCAGTTCAAGATAATTCCTCTTTAAATGAGTAGCTAAATTACAGGATGTTTGGCTGCTATTTCAAATTTCTTTAATAGAAATTCTATTGATTACAAAGGTACTATAAACTATGGAAAATTAATTTGATAAGAAATAAGTTTTATATGAAAATATTTGAAAACTAGATACTAATTTACCATTAATATACCTTAAATGTTAATTTTTCTTAATATGGCCCTAACCCACATATGTTTGCTTCTACAGCTTCAAAATCTTGTATTAATCTGCTCGTCACAAAAAATAATGATTGAAAATTATTGTTTTTACATAAGAATTGTTACAGACAAAATGAAAGATAAATAGAACTTTCTACCTTGAAGTGGATTTTTTGAATTGATGGATACTAAAGACATAGTTGTGCAACTTCAATTTTTTATTAATGTATTATGAATTATTTATTTTTAAAAAGACTTTTGGGACATAAAGCCTGTTAGCTAACAATTGCAAAATGGTCTAACAATATCTTTCTGCAAAGTAAATATGAACAATTATAAGCAGAAGACTTCCTGTTCAGTTCAGACATTGGAAGATATCACTCCTATCCTGACAAGCGGACAAAATGAAATGCAACGTTTTGAGACATATCAAAGAACAAAGGTTTCAGGCCAAACTGCCAACGCAAAATCTAGAGACACGCGTGCATTCAGATAATCACAGCCAAAATATGTAAGTCTGGAGTAGAAACCACTGGACCAGAAAAGGACAGGAACATTTAAATAGTAAGTTCAATGAATTGTTGGAGGCTGAATATGAATTAGAATGAGAGTGAGAAACTCCTGTGGATCATAATACCCAAAGGCCACCATACTGTCATGGGGTTTAACTTTAGGACACCCACCAGCTTCTCACTGAAGATTTGAAAAGATTCCCTCAGAGTTCTGGCAGGGGAAGAGGAAGAGGAATCATCATGAAATACCCAAGAGCCTAAAATTAAGGACATCAAACCACAGATTTAGGAGTTCAGAGAGTACCACTCAGGATAAATACTAAAAAGTTTCTTTTTAATCTCACACCTATGTATGTCATATTAAAACTGTAAAATACCAAAGACAAAGGGAAAATTCTTGAAAGAAGACAGAGATAAAAACACCTTATCTATGGAGGAACAAATATAATAATTACAGCAGACTTCTATTCAAAAACCATTCAAGCACAAAGAAAATAAAGCAAAACATTTAAAGGACTGAAAGAAAAAACTGCAAAACTTGAATTCTGTATCCAGTGAAATTATCCTTCAAAAGTAAAGGATAATTGTCAGACAAAAAATACTGAGCGAATTTATTGTCAGCAGATGTTGTAAGAAATGTTAAATAAAGTTCTTCAGGCATGAAAAAATGATACAGGTCAGAAACTTAAATCTACATGAAAAAAAAAAAGAAAAAGGAGAGTACCAGAAAGGAATAAATGAGGGAAATATATATATATATTAAGTTTATCATTCTTATGGAATTAAAAGAACTATTTGTTAAAAGTAATAACAGCTGAATGATTAAAGTATATGTATAAGTAAAAATAATGAAGCAATGTCGCAAATGGTATGAGGTAGGAATTGGAAATTCTGTTATAAGGCATCTGCATTTCACATATAATATTATATTTGAAGTTGGATTTCCAATAGTTTAAAATGTGTATTGTTAACTCTAAGGCAACTTCTAAACAAATTAAAAATAAGTAAAATTGTTATGTTAAGATTGAGATAGAATGGAATCATATAAAAATCTCAGTTAAAACCAGATACAGCAGAAAAAAAGGGTGAAAAAAGATACCAGGAAAACAAATGAAACAAATAGAAAACAGAAAGACATGGTGGGTATTAACTATATCAATAATCAATTTAAATGTGAATAACGCAAACATAGCAATTAAAGCCAGATATTGTTAGAATAGATTTTTTAAATTACACCTATATGTTAACTAAAATAAACCAGTTTTAAGTATAAATGCTCAAATATGTTACAAGTGAAGGGATGGAGAAGGATACACCACAGTAACACTAATCAAAAGAAAGCTGGAGTGGCTATATTAAGTTCACATAAAGCTGACTTCAGAAACAGGAAGATTACCAGGGATAAAAGGAGCATTAATTAATGATAAATGTGTCAACTTTCTAAGAAGACATAATAATCCTAAGTGTGTATGCATCTAAAAACAGAGCAACAAAATATGAGTCAAAACTGACAGAAATGCAAGGGAAGAAAGAGATAAATCCACTCTTATACTTGATTACACCCCTTTGTGAGTAATTGATAAATCAAACAGAAAGAAATCAAAGATATAGATGACCTGAACAGCTTTATCAAAAATGACTGAACTGGGGGCTTCCCTGGTGGCGCAGTGGTTGACAGTCCGCCTGCCGATGCAGGCGACGCGGGTTCGTGCCCCGGTCCGGGAAGATCCCACATGCCGCAGAGCGGCTGGGCCCGTGAGCCATGGCCGCTGAGCCTGCGCGTCCGAAGCCTGTGCTCCGCAACAGGAAAGACCACAAAAGTGAGGGGCCCGCGTACCGCAAAAAAAAAAAAAAAAAAAGATTGAACTGGGAATTCCTTGGCGGTCCATTGGTTAGAACTCGGCACTTTCACTATGGAGGGTGAGGGTTCAATCCCTGGCCAGGGAACAAGATCCCACAAGCTGCACAGTGAAGCCAAGAAAAAAAAAATTGAACTGATATTTATATAATATTACATCCAACAACAGCATGCAACAACAGCAAAATATCCATCCTTTCCCAAGCTTCCATGGAACATTCTGGTAAATCAATTCTAGGCCACAGTGGAATTGAGTTATATATCATTAACAGAAATCTGGATAAGGATGAACTAAATGCCCACCAATATGATAACTTACATGAAGTGGACCAATTACCTGAAAGTCAGAAACTACCAAAAAGTCACACAAAAAATAGATAGCCATAACCATAATTTATTAAATAAATTGTATTAACAATGTATAACCTTCCTAATAAAACACAGCAAGCCCAGATTGTTTCATTGATGGATTCTACCAAATATTCAAGGAAGAAATAATAACAATTTTCTGTAATTTCTTTTAGAGATTAGAAACAGAAGGAATACGTTCTAACTCATTCAAAGGAAAACTGGAGTAGCTTTAGTAAGTTCACACAAAGCAGACTTCAGAAGAAGAAGATTATCAGGGACAAAAGGATAAACATAGTGATAAACACATCAATTCTCCAAGAAGATATTCTAGGGTAGCATTACCCTAATATTAAAACCAGATAGAGAAATTACAAGAAAAGAAACTATAGACCAATATCTCTTGTGAATAACAGACGCAAAAATCCTCAATAGAGTATTAGCAAATTCAAACCCACAATGTATGGGAAGATCCACATCACAAGTATGTTTATCACAGGTATGCAAGGCTGGTTTTACATGAGGATCACTCAGTGAGAACCATCACATCAACCAGCTAAAGAAGAAAACTCACTGATCATATCAATTGAGGTTGTAACCACTTGAAAAACCCCAACACCTGTTTGTGATAAAAAAAAAACGTTCAGTCAACTAGGAATGTAAGAGAACTCTCTCAACTTGATGAAGGACATCTACAGAAAAAACCCCTATAGCTAACATCATACTTAACAGTGAGAAACTGGATGTTTTCCCCCTGAGATCAGGAACAAGATAAAGATGTCTGTTCTCAATTTTATGTGGACAATATACTGAAATCCTAGCTAGTGCAATAACTATGAAAAAGAAATCGAGCCTACAGTTTGGAAATGGAGAAATGAAACTGTATTTATTTGCAAATGGCATGCTTGAATACACAGAAAATCCCTAAGGATTTACAAAAAAAAAAAATCCTGGAACTATTAGGTGAATTTAGTAAGGTCTCAGGATACAAGATCAGTATACAAAAGTTAATTTTTTACCTATACACTAGTGTTTTGGTCAGCTTGGGCTGCCATAAGAAAATACCATTGACTAGGTGGCTTAAACAACAGAAACTTATTTCTCACAGTTAAGGAGACTGGAAATCTGAGATAAGGATGCCAACAGAGCCAAGTTCTGACAAGAGATCAATTTCTGCCTTGCAGATGGCTGCCTTCTTAGTTTAACCTCGGTGGGGGGGGGGGAGAGGGAGAGAGAGAGAGAGAGAGAGAGAGAGAGAGAGGGAGAGAGGGAGAGAGGGAGGGAGGGAGGGAGGGAGGGAGGGAGGGAGAATTCTCTAGTGTCTCTTCTCATAAGGACACTAATTCTGCTGGACCAAGACTCAGCCCTTATGACCTCATTTAACATTAATTTTCTCCATAGAAGTTCTATCTCCAAATAAGGTCTCCATGGGCGTTGAGGCTTTAATACATGAATTTTCGAGGACACAAACATTCAGTTCATAACAATCAATAATGAAAAACTGAGATTTGAAATTTTTAAATATCATTTATAATAGAACCAAAATAATGAAATAGGTACAACTCTAACAAAATGTGCACAGAATATGCATGCAGAAAACTATACAATATTGATGAAAGAAATCCAAGACTCTCCAATTGATAAATGGAGAGATAGTCTATTCATGGATTGGAAGACTCACTTATATTGGAGGTCGGGGGGATCACAGGATCTAAAGTAACATGTGGCAAAAGATTTAACTATTACAAATGTGTGAAACAACCTCACTGAAGGAGGCAGGGAGAAAGAAGCTTACCTAAGTAACTTTGGAAATGAGTAGAGTCTCTAATTTTAAATGCAAAAGGAGCAGTGTGTAGGCACCGTACTCTGAGTTGATAAGGTTGCTTCTCATTCTGAAACTACTATAAATGTATAGTGGAATTGAACAATTAAGTGAATAAATGGCAGGTGGTTGGAGCCAGGTTTCTTACTGTTGGAGTGGGAGGTTCTATCAAGAGGAGGATAGAATTATCCCTGTGATAATGGATTAGAATCAAAGACATTGGTATGAATTCATGATTAACTTACAGATGGACACATATAGAAATATTTATAGATAGATATATATACATGGGTTAAGATATGCACATATTATTTCCTTGTTCTAGCAGGTGACATTGCCTAGAAGAAACAATACTTCTATAATAATGAGCACCCTAGTGCCCATAACTTGGTTTCTAATACTATGCTCCAATAAAAGGAACTTCTGGGAGAAGTGTTTGATTCTAGGACTGGAGCAGTTAATATACAAGATGACCCTAGAGCATCTTGTAGTGCCAGAAACTGAGGTAACATTTATAAACCCCATAAAGGAATGCTAAGGAGACACAGGAGTCAACTGAACCAGCTTGTGGTTGGTAATGTTTCAGTTCAACATCTGAGATAAATCTAAATAGCTGTTGATACCATTTAATTTTGCATATAAAATAAAAATGGAATTTTTGAGTGAAATATATACTAAACAATAATTTATTAGTAATAAAAATAAATAATAGTAACATGATTTACTAACAGAAATTATTGAATTGTCTGATAAAAATGAATAAAGATAGAAAGCTTAAGTATGCCTATAAAATTGAAAGAATCCAATATAATTCAAATCAAATAAATCTTTTGAAACATTGGATTTCTTCCAAACACCACTTATAAAGCAAGCATAGATACAGATACATAGATACAATGATAGATGATGATGATGGTGAAAGGTAGATTAAGAGTATATTTTCTGAAGTTTTTGTGTAGCAGAGTAAATACTATTTCTATATCAAAGAAATGTGGGGAATATTTTTAATGTACCTCTTTTTCCAGCTCAAACCTGCCCTCAACCTTCCCATAGTGATAGTTCTTAGTTATTTTGGAAGAACAATACAATAAGGCAGAAATTCTTTAACAGATAGAATCTTGGCAGAGAAACACTACCCACCAGAAGGCATAAGAATCCTGACCTGAAATCTTCTTGGAACACAGTAGGGGAACAAAGGAGGGAGGATTTCAGGTTATGTTTAAGCATGAATTATTGGTTAATAAATAATTTGATTGAGTTATTTTTGAATCGGCTAAATTAAGTTCTCAGCTATTTCTCAGAAACAATTGCTTGAGATTTTTTTTTTAATAAAAGGTTGTTTCAGAATAATAAATACAATATATTATTTTTCTGTCAGTCTTGAGGATTCAGCTACATGAAAATGATAAATCACAGGTTTACATTTTATTCAGGTAACATAGTAGAAATCAAAGTTTAATTCCCGGGGTCTATGAGATTATTTTCTTCTCAATACGGGTGAATACATATATACCAGCAAATTTTGACAAGTACCGCATTAATCCATTTTTGAAAAGTATAGCTTTAAGATTTTGTTTTAACCATTCTGGTTGTTCTCTCCAGATGTTTTCTATTGTTCTCTACACAGCAAGTTGTATTTCCTCTTAAGAAAGGCCAGACACAGGGGAGTGGTAATGAACCGTAATCCTTAAACTAATATTTTATTTTTCTGTTTATTCTGTTTTATTTTTATGCAGGTCTGACACTTTAGAAGATCACTTGAAATACCATTATATTTAATCTTTTCTAACTTGTGTATTTGTGTTATTTTAAAAACACCACACTTGATATTAATTTATTAATTTATCTTAGCTAAGGCCATGATAGAGAAAAGTACATTAAGAAAATTTTGAATAGCTTTATTCCATAAATAGAGTTGGGGGAGACATTTGATTCCTTCTTCCAGTCTTTCTCAGAGGAGGAAAACTGAACTTCAACAGTCTATAATTTGTTTTCAATACATGATTTAACATCATAAAAATCTACATTTGTTGTTGAATTTTTTTCTATCAGAAGTTGTTTAGTGTCCTTCCTCCTTTCAGACGTAAAGTGTTCATTCATTATATGTGTTTCCATTTATGAGCAGAATGCAACATTTTGTTAAAGCACTTATTGGACTCATGCTACAAAATTACTTGAATTAGGAGTAATAAAAAATACACAGTTCTTTATATTTTCTTTTTCTATGAACATAGGCTTTGGTTTGCTGTTTGTTAACAATGGGCTTTCTTTTTATATTTAAGGAAAAAATAAATGCAACAGGCAATGGAGGAAAGGGCATATTTAAGAAATATGAAGCTTTAATAGTTATTTCTAAAACTGCATTGAAATTTGCAATTACTTTTTTGACAATGTACCTTTATGTCTTTATGTAAATTCTATTTCACTTTTCTATGCCCTTCTTACTGATACATGTTCAGAAAAAACATCCAAGTGTACATGAAAATAGATTATATAACTAGACAGAAAATACAGAAACTCACCACAAAATGGTTAAGAAAGAAAAGCACAGTATAAGACATCAAACCTAACTCTAAAATCAATCCCAGAAAGCTTGACAAAATTTTATGTGTCAAGTTTCTGTTTTAAGAGTTTATTTTAATATAAAGGGAAGTTAGAATTTTACTCACACTAAACTAGTATATACATATATATATTTTTAACAACTTTATTGGAGTATAATTGCTTTACAATGCTGTGTTAGTTTCTGCTTTATAACAAAGTGAATCAGCTATACAGATACATATATCCACATATTTCCTCCCTCTTGCGTCTCCCTGCCACCCTCCCTATCCCACCCCTCTAGGTGGTCATAAAGCACCAAGCTGATCTCCCTGTGCTATGCAGCTGCTTCCCACTAGCTATTTTACATTTGGTAGTGTATATATGTCCATGCCACTCTCTCACTTTGTCCCAGCTTACCCTTCCCCCTCCCTGTGTCCTCAGTCCATTCTCTACATCCACATCTTTATTCCTGTCCTGGCCCCTAGGTTCTTCAGAACTTTTTTTTAGATTCCAAATATATTTCCTAGGATACGGTGTATGTTTTTCTCTTTCTGACTTACTTCACTCTGTATGACAGACTCTAAGTCCATCCACCTCACTACAAACAACTCAAATTCGTTTCTTTTTATGTGTGAGTAATATTCCACTGTATATATGTGCCACATCTTCTTTATCTATTCATCTGTCAATGGACACTTAGGTTGCTTCCATGCCCTGGCTATTGTAAATAGAGCTGCAGTGAACACTGTGGTACATGACTCTTTTTGAATTATGGTTTTCTCAGGGTATATGCCCAGTAGTGGGATTGCTGGGTCGTATGGTAGTTCTGTTTTTAGTTTTTTAAGGAACCTCCATACTGTTCTCCATAGTGGCTGTATCAGTTTACATTCCCACCAACAGTGCAAGAGGGTTGTTTTCTCCACACCCTCTCCAGCATTTATTGTTTGTAGATATTTTGATGATGGCCATTCTGACTGGTGTGAGGTGATACCTCATTGTAGCTTTGATTTGCATTTCTCTAATGATAAGTGATGTTGAGCATCTTTTCATGGGTTTGTTGGCAATCTGTATATCTTCTTTGGAAAAATATATATTTAGGTCTTCTGCTCAGTTTTCGATTGGGTTGTTTGTTTTTTTGATATTGAGCTGCAAGAGCTGCTTGTAAATTTTCGAGATTAATCCTTCGTCAGTTACTTCATTTGCAAATATTTTCTCCAATTTTGAGGGTGGTCTTTTCATCTTGTTTATGGTTTCCTTTACTGTGCAAAAGCTTTGAAGTTTCATTAGGTCCCATTTGTTTGTTTTTGTTTTTATTTCCATTTCTCTAGGAGATGGGTCAAAAAGGATTTTGCTGTGATTTATGTCATAGAGTGTTCTGCTTATATTTTCCTCTAAGAGTTTTATAGTGTGTCTGGCCTTACATTTAGGTCTTTAATCCATTTTGAGTTTATTTTTGGGTATGGTGTTAGGGAGTATTCTAATTTCATTCTTTTACATGTAGCTGTCCAGTTTTCCCAGCACCACTTATTGGACAGGCTGTCTTTTCTCCATTTTTTATTCTTGCTTCCTTTATCAAAAATAAGGTGACCTTAGGTGCATGGGTTTATCTCTGGGCTTTCTCTCCTGTCCCATTGATCTATATTTCTGTTTTTGTGCCAGTACCATACTGTCTTGATTAATGGAGCTTTGTAGTATAGTAGTCTGAAGTCCAGGAGCCTGATTCCTCCAGCTCCATTTTTCTTTCTCAAGATTGCTTTGGCTATTCGGGGTCTTTTGTGTTTCCATACAAATTGTGAAATTTTCTGTTCTAGTTCTGGGAAAAATGCCATTGGTAGTTTGATAGGGATTGCATTAAATCTGTAGATTGCTTTGAGTAGTACAGTCATTTTCACAATGTTGATTGTTCCAATCCAAGAACATGGTATATCTCTCCACTTGTTTGTATCATCTTTAATTTCCTTCCTCAATGTGTTATAGTTTTCTGCATACAGGTCTTTTGTATCCTTAGGTACGTTTATTCCTAGGTATTTTATTCTTTTTGATGCCCTGGTAAATGGGAGTGTTTCCTTAATTTCGCTTTCACATTTTTCATCACTAATATATAGGAATGCAAGAAATTTCTGTGCATTAAATGGCATCCTGCTACTTAACCAAATTCATTGATTAGCTCTACTAATTTTCTGGTAGCATCTTTAGGATTCTCTATGTATAGTACCATGTCATCTGCAAACAGTGACATATTTAATTCTTCTTTTCTGATTTGGATTCCTTTTATTTCTTTTTCTTCTCTGATTCCTGTGGCTAAAACTTCCAAAACTATGTTGAATAACAGTGGTTAGAGTGGACAACCTGGTCTTGTTCCTGATCTTAGAGGAAATGGTTTCAGTTTTTCACCATTGAGGATGATGTTGGCTGTGGATTTGTCATATATGGCCTTTATTATTTTGAGGTAAGTTCCCTCTATGCCTACTTTCTGGAGGGTTTTTATCATAAATGGGTGTTGAATTTTGTTGAAAGCTTTTTCTGCATCTATTGAGATGATCATATTGTTTTTCTCCTTCATATTGTTAATATAGCTTATCACATTGATTGACTTGCATATATTGAAGAATCCTTGCATTCCTGGGATAAACCGCACTTGATCATGGTGTATGATCCTTTTAATGTGCTATTGGATTCTATATTTTTATCTCATTGCCCTTTTATGCCTTCTATATAACCTTATGCTTTTAAAAGCATTTTACTATAAATTATTATAAAAAATTTCAGAAAATATATTCTTATTTTTAGAATACTGTTCCATTCTATATGCAGTGTCACGTATCACGACTTTTCACTTGACCTTTTAATATGAGCATTTTATATACTATAAGTATCTTAAATTTATTTTGTGATAATTATTTAACATTACCTAGCTTCGAATGAGAGCTCTCTATTATAAGTAATGCTGTAATTAATGCCCTTATGATATAAGCTTATACTTTCCTTTTTTTGCTCAAAGGCCTTTCTCTATTTTGTCTGGTTCTGGCTTCAGCAATGCCTTCAATTCCATACACACTCCAGTGCCCTCCTTCCTGAGTAAACCTTCCTTCAACCATAGTTACTTTTCTGACTACTTTTTATCCCCGATCTTCATCTAATATTTCTAAAAGATTGCCTGCAAGTGCTGCTTATTCTTCATCACTTACCTATTTCACAGACTCGAAAAAACTAAGGTCTCACTATGACCACTGCTCTTTTACTGAAACTGGGCTGTCAAACATCACAAATAACAAACTCATGTATTTTCAACTCTGTAGCATGTAAAATTGCTAATTAAAACCCCACCACCTCTCTCTCAAAATTCTGTTCCCTTGGATTTTATGACTTTGTTAAAAAGATGTTTTTTCACTTGTCAGTGACTGAAAACTCCACTGAAGACTGTTTAGTCTCCACTGAAGACTAAAAAGTGACACGAATCTGTTCACATAATGGAAATGTCCAGATTATATAGCTTTAGGTACTACTGAACACAGGGCTCAAGTAATAACAGGAAACTTCCTCTCACTTTTTACTTTGGCTTCATTCAGGTGGGATCTTTCCTTGTAGTGGTAATTTGTCTAGCAGCAGCTCCATACTCACGCTTTATCCTCACAGCAATTCCAGAACAAAAGAGCCTCTCTCCTTATTGTTCCATCAAATTTCCATAATACAGTCTCATTGGCCTGCTTTCATTCACATGCATATCTTTAAAGCTATCATGATGCCTGGAAACTACTGATTCACAAATATATTCATCAAAATATATTATACCTTATATACGGTATACATAATACTTATGAAATATATACTATGTTATATATTATTTTGTTAAAAAACATATAAACATGTATAATTAGCACTATATTGCTTTATTCATTGTCCTACTCGAGGTTCCATAACTCTCATCAGGAATATTACACCATTCCATTGGTTGGTTTTCTTGACACTTTGTCCTACTGTGCATTTCTACTATGATACCCTCTTAAGGGTGACATGTTTAAATTTTCAAGGGTTTCTCATTGACTATTAAAGTCTACTTGACTTAGACTGTCATTTAGACCTTTCATAACATGCCCTTAAGTGATCGTCCGGTATTTGGTCATAACCTCCAGCTTCCACTTGTGACTTTTCTGTGAAGTTGTTTTTCTTCTAATCCAAATTAAAACAAAGATACTCCAAGTGACTTTTGGCAAGATTCTTGACTTTTCAGTGCTTTTGTAGTGGGGACAAATAAAAGCGTAGCTCTTCATATTGTTTGATAGGTTGCATTGTTGAATTTCTCAGTGCTAAGATTTTGGAGTCCTCAAATTAAATACATTTTGTGAGTGCAGAGTGTTGTGTCCAAGGAGCGAAAAATAACTGTAGGTTAATAAGTACCATAGGTTTCTAATTGAAAAACCTGGGTGTCATCTCACAAACAACATTCATTGTTGTGTTTTAATTTACTCCATGGACTGCTGGCTTCGGCAGCACATATACTAAAATAATTTACTATATGGAATTAAGCTTTTATTCTTTACCTGTAAAGTATCCTTACAAGTTTAATGCCACCATACTGTGCTGTCCATTTAGATAGGCGTGTTTCCATTAAAATCCATATACAGTTGAATCAGTCCTCTTCAGCACGCTCTGAATTGTCTTATGGTATTGATCACAATATAGCTAAATAAATTCATTGTGAGAAGATAAAACACCAACTGGGGTTTTTGTGTTATTCCAATTCTAAAGAAGCTCTATTTTTCTAGCTTTGCTTTTTCAGTGAGTTTGGCAATGTGCTTCCAGTTCACATCCTAAAATAAATTACAACATGAACCCTGAAAACACATCTTTATTTATACACAGAAAACCTACCTTATTTCATTAAGTTTACTTGTAAAGAATATCTTTCTTGGACCTGAGAAGCTGAGCTGTGCATTCCAGAGGGACACTCTTGTATTCAGAGAATGATGCCTAACTACCTACAGGGGCAACATTATCATCAGTGACTTTGTTACCTCTCTGGTACCATAGAAACTCACATAAACATAACCTCTTCTCTCACAGCTCAGTCCGCTCTTCTTGGCTACTCTACATTGGAAGAAGACATCTATGAATTTTTGACACTTTCTCAGATATCTGTGACTCATGTTCCAGGATACTTTCTTTGTACCTGTATTTTTCATACTTCTAGAATATTTTATCTGCTCAAGCCAGATTCGTCTCCCCTCTCTAAATATACTACCCACTTTATTTAGATAATTTAAAATTACTATTTTCAACTGATTACTGTAATAATAAGGGTAAAATTTGCTATTAATATTCTTACTATCATGATTGTTATGAGATCACAGAGCATAGGAGAATGGTTAACAGCACAGTGTACAGAAACAAACTGCGGCGGCGGGCTTCCCTGGTGGCGCAGTGGTTGAGAGTCCGCCTGCCGATGCAGGGGACGTGGGTTCATGCCCCGGTCCGGGAGGATCCCACATGCCGCGGAGCGGCTGGGCCCGTGAGCCATGGCCGCTGAGCCTGCGCGTCCGGAGCCTGTGCTCCACAACGGGAGCGGCCACAACAGTGAGAGGCCCGCGTACCGCAAAAAAAAAAGAAACAAACTGCCTAGAACTGAAGGCTGGCTCCACCAAGCATTTGCTATATAATATTGATAATGTTACTTAATCTTTCTAAGCCTTAGTTATTTTCTTCTCTAAAAAACAAAAATTTACAACATAGAATTTTAATAATCAAATGAAGACACATATGTTAAGGAACCTTCAGAGTGTCTTGTTCATGTTAAGAACACACTAAGTCTTATTTATATACCTCAATTTACTCATTGCATTTAACATAAAGCCCTCCTAAGACCTCCAGGTTTGTGAGGAAAAAAATGTAGCTTTCTAATCTTGGACGACTGGCTCAGGAGTAACATGGCACAGTCCAGATTTAACCCTAGCCATTGTGATTTCAATTCTTATTCTTTTCCCATGCTGACTATATCCCCTCATTATTTATAATAGCTAGCCAAAGGAAGGATATGGATAGAGATTATAAGCTTTAAGGCCACTTTTTGGTTTCTATTTTCGAAGTGAAAAGCTAAGGAGGCATCTGTAGATATTGGTATCTATATGTCTAAGAAATTCAACTGTACTGGATACCGTGATACATCATTCCAGTCCCCATTCATGACTGAAATATATATTCTGCAAACTGCTGACAGTGCTTCACACTGACAGCCTCCAGCTGTCATCCTCCTTCAAAAATGGCCCTTGATTTGAGAGAGCCCAGTGTCATACCCTATGCCCCCAGGAAAGCTTGCATCCAATGACTGATCCACCCTATGTATAAAGGTCCATTCCCTGCACACAATGTAGGGTGACTTTAGGAGTCAGTCCAGCTTCATAGCTCCTCCATCTCAGCCCAGTTTCTCACTCTGCCCCATCTGATTCCCTTTCTTTTTCTTCCCAAGGGCACTCTAGGACACCCAACCTGCAACAGTAACAAATACTCTTCTTAGCAATGCTAAAACCATTACGGAATCAGACTGATTAAGTAAGAGCATAATTTATTCCCCTCAAACGGTATGGAGACACATCTTCAAAGTTGTAGAGAATAAAATCATTTTTAGTTGGTCATGATTAAATTTTATTTTAAAGTAAAAAATTTAAGGATGTCAGTGGTCCTCCCAAGTAGTAAACACAAGAATTTTGGGGGGAAATTTGGTTGCAGTTTCACAGATTGATTTCTCCAGAAAAATCTAAGAAAGTATAAAATCTATGAAATTTTTTTTTCAGGAAAAATAAAACAAAAATGTGGATGTAAAAAAAAAATCATAGGACAATCATTATACCAATAAACCATCTTACACTTTATAATATCTTTATAAATTGCAAAGTTATTTCACTGGCACTGCCAAAAGTATACGCAAAAGTTACTTTGAGTTTTTTAAAAGAAGGGGTTATTTTCCATCTTGTTACAGAGGCTTTTTCAGGGTCTTTCTTGCACTGGGCACTGCGCTTGGCACCTTTTATGTTCATGATTGTCATCCCCAAGAGTTAATCTGGTGCCTCAAAGATCATTCAGGCTGTTGAAAACTACTTCTTCATGTGTAAGCGAGTAATGACAGCCCCTGGGAACATGACATCTGAACTTAACTGCCAGTTCTGTCATGTGTAGGAGTTGTGGAAATTTCTCTTAACCTTTCTGTTCTGAAGTATGGTTAGCTGTAAATTAAGACTGAAAATAATAATAGCTATATCACAACATGTGTGATGAGACTTCAGTAAGATAATTTATGAAAAGAATATAAATAATAGCAGTACAAATTCTGTATTCATCCTTATTCATGTGATATACGATAAAATACTAAATTGCATATTATTAAATGTTTATCAAGATGGCCTTAATGTTCCCCTCAGCTAGCTTATATTGTAGACAGGCTTCTTCCTGACTCTACTCCCCTCTCCTCCTTTTTCTTAGGAAATTTACTTAAGAAAAATGTGTAATTGAAAACACTTTTTCATGCTCTTTAAGATGTAAATCTTTAAAAAATTTCTCTTGCCAGTTTTACCACCCACGGCTATCTTTTTCAAGGACCCAGGGACCATTTCTTTGAAATGTAACCATCAAGGAATATAGGGCTCCTGTCCCCCAGTCTCTGTGGGAAGGTAGGAGCCTAAATGAGATGAGAGCCTTGCTCCAAGCGGTAAAACTACCGCCTGTCATGAAGATATGAGAAAGCTTACTATTCCTGTGGGAAAGCCAATTAGTAAACACAGATGGCCCATGACCTCTATCTCACTCCCATGTTTAAAAAGCCTCCCAGCTTTGTTTCAGTAGAGTTAAGACCGAGGTCTGGCCTCTCTCTCCTATTGCAATAGCCCTGAATAAAGTTTTCCTTCCCTATTTAACTTAGGCTGGTGCAATATTGTACTTTGACCTACCAACTAAAATTTATTTCCAAAAGCTATCCTTTCTGAAATGTTTTAATATGTGTAAGGGAAAAAAATCAGAAGGATAAGATATGTAGTGGAGGAATCACATGACAGCCTTAAAAGCAGGTAGAAACGAGTTGAAAAATATTTTTATCAAACAGTCTGTTACCCATGAAGTTACAGAGATAGAGAGGTTAAAGCACTCTCAGAAATTATTGTACCTCAGGAAACCACAATTTTTTGATAAGACTTTCAGATTTAGAATACACATGCTCTGGGGCTTCCCTGGTGGTGCAGCGGTTGAGAGTCCGCCTGCCGATGCAGGGGACACGGGTTCGTGCCCCAGTCTGGGAGGATCCCACAGGTTGTGCGGAGCGGCTGGGCCCATGAGCCATGGCCGCTGAGCCCGCGCGTCCGGAGCCTGTGCTCCGCAACGGGACAGGGGACAGGCCACAACAGTGAGAGGCCCGTGTACCGCAAAAAAAAAAAAAAGAAAAGAAAAAAATACACATGCTCAGTGTTCCCATGGTCATAGTTTTCCCCAGACATATTTAGAAAAATAAATAATGAAAAGGAGGTAGTATTCCCCTCACAAATTGTACAAATGTCAAAAAATATAGCCACCCTCCTGAGTGTTATTGTGCCTTGCTGTCTAACCCAGGCAGAATCATCATTCCTTTTGTCAAAACACACTAAAAATAATGTATGAAGAATAGAAGGGATCCTTTCATACTCCTGGTGATGAATTAACACCACGATGGTCCCCATACTCAGCTACCTATTCTCAGCAAAGTCAAGCAAATTGAAGGATTATATAGAGGATGCCAAGAATTAATAACCTCTAGAAAGGGTAGTTACTTTTAAGTCATGCTACAAAGTCACTGCGATTTGCAAGAAGCCTGACTAAGAAGAATCGTCTCACTATAAATATTCATATGTATAATTATGTCTTGCCTCCCAAACACTGGCTTCCCAAACAATGTCGGTTTGAGAAACTGACATTAAGAAGCTTATTAAAAATAAGTTTTGTTATAATTATTGCAAAAGTAATGCATATATGTAACAAAAAAAGGAAGAAAAGTAGGAATCTAAAACCATCTATACACCCACAATTTAGTGGTAATGACTATAAATATCTCTGTAAAATTTACTTCCATGTATGTGTAGAATATTTAGCATAGTTTAAGGTTTTAACTCATATTGTAAAGTAGGGATGGTTGTAACTACTATACCAATATTAGTTTATTTAATGCTCAGAATAGCCCTATAAAGTGGGCACTATTCCTATCCACATTTTACAGTTAAGGAAACAGGCACAGAAAGGTTAAGCGATTTGCTCAAGAACTTATTCAGTCAGGTCATGTAAGGGTTCAAAAATTCTTTAAGTATTACACTCAAAATGCCAGATAGAGTCTGTTTTCAGGATTATTTTTTCCTTGAGAAATGACTATAAAATGAGGTTTTCCCATCAAAATCCACCTTTTATCCTGTATCCAAAATTGGAGTTGCTCTCTTCAATATAATTTCATCTCAATTTGATATATATTGATATTAATCAGTAGCTTGATGCATTCTTTTCACTTCTTTTCCTTTTATCCTGGGTTATTAAATATTTTTTAGAATACGTATTGTATAATAATATTAATATAGAACTATATTTTAAAGTTTTATTTAATGCATTTTTATTTATCTAAATATAATAATAATGCATCGAATTTATATATATTGTTATTAACTATTTTGAATATTTTTTTTTACCGTATGGGCCCTTAGCTATATACTGCTGTCATCACCATATATGACCATGGGATAAGTCTAGTATTTAAAATTTAGGAATTATGGTGGGGACTTGTACCCAATTTGCATCAATATTCCCCTTGAGGAAAAGAGACAAATTAGCTAACTATTTCTCAAAAAGCTCATTGTACATCAACCTTTGCCACTTGAAACTATGTTTCCTAAATTTTTGAAATACTCTTGCCAGTGTGAAAAAATGAATACTAAACGTTTGTGCTTGTCTAGCTTGCGGAAGGAAGTTCTTTGGGGTTTTCAGGTTGTTTGGAGATTGTCACTTGATGCATTGCTTTAATCATTTTGCCGTTTTAATCAATGTGCACATGTGCTCAGAGAGATCTGACGAACATAATACAATGAACGCCAAAAATAACAAGCAGGAAAGCCTCTGGGTCCTCACCAATTCCAAAATATAATGTAATCTCTGAACCAAATGAAAGTGTCCCTGGTCCAATTTGTTCAAGGGAACATGATCAATTTATCTCCTCCCACAGAGAAATGAAGGGAAAGAAAATGTAAAGGCAGTTGAAGCGTCAAATATATTCAGAGATGCTCTGATGTGTCAAATAAATGTCACTTTCACCTGAGGAAAACATTTTAGAAATAAAGGTTTCAGAGATACATAGAAGTGTCTTTTTAGGTAGTGTTCTAAAGGAAAACAAAATACGTTTAGGCATCTAGAAGTGAATAAACCATGGTAGAATCTAGTTTTTAAAGTTTTTATTCAAATGACATGTATAATTGCTCTAATGGTTACGATACTAATTACCATTTTTTATGTTTCCAAGTGGCAGGCAGAACATTAAAAATGTTATCCCATTGGGATATAATGTACAGCATGGTGATTATAGTTAATAATGCCATATTGTATATTTGAAAGTTACTAAGAGAGTACATCATAAAGGACTTCATCTCAAGAAAAAAAAATAAGAAAAAAAATTTTATAACTATGTATGGTGACAGATACTAGGTAAAATTATTGAGGTGATCATTTTGTCATGTATACAAATATTGAATCATTATGTCGTACACCCAAAACTAATAGAATGTTTTGTGTCAATTATACCTCAATAAAAATGAGAAATTAAAAAACTATTCCTCCATTTTAATCTACACAAGAATCTGAGAGGAGAGGTGGTTCTTATTATCTCCATTTGTAAAAACGAGCAAACTGAAACTTAGAAATTTTAATCAACAGAGATACAACTAAAACAAACAAAAAACTGTTCAATTAAGCTCTCAGGTCCTTTCGTATTTTCAGAAAGCCTTTCATTATTCTAATGTTTTGTGTGTGTGTGTGTGTGTGTGTGTGTGTGTGTGTGTGTGTGTGTATGTGAAATTATGTTTTAACAGGAGACCCAGATACTTCATCTTCAGGCCTTCCACAGTCCTCACTTTCGTCCTTCTCCCTACTTTACATGGTATACCCCAATTTGACAGGTCTTTAAACTTCCCTGGATTTTTATACTTTCATTTTATTTGCTTATTCATTCTTACCAGAACAATATTCGTTTGTTCCTCTTCTCTACCTTTGTACCTATTCCTGTCTTTAATGTTTGGTTCAAGGATCCTATTTTTATTAAATCTTTCCTGGACTCTCCCAGTCTCTCACAGGATTCCCTGGGTATTTATGACATGTTGTAACCGAGATTTTCTTTACTATACACCTCTGGGTTCTTTAATGGTGATGACTTTCTTTTTTTCAATCTCCATAACCACATCATCTAGTTAATCCCAATGTATAAATAAAAATAAATGAATTATTTTCTCTCTTATTGCTTTACTTTGTCTCTCAACAGAAAATCTATTAAGTTAAAGCAGAGAATAAAAAAGGAAAACATTTCTAACTATTACTAATAAGAATGCATTATGTTTGCCTTTCTCTTTTAAAACAATGAATACTTGGTGCTGGCACACATCTAAATCAATTGAAATGTTATTTTGTACTTATTTCAAACTTGCGTGAATAGAGTGGTTGCGTTATATATAATGATTTGGAGACCCTTTTTCTTCTGGTCTTCAGTACTCATGCTTCTAATTTTAGTACATATATAAGTTAGTTTTCTGAAATTATTTTAAAATAAAGGATTATTTTCAATTTTTAAGGAGATTGGGAAAGAATTCAGGAAGAAGTAATTTTTTAAGAAAGATAAATTCAATAGGAAAACGACAAACCCAATTTAAAAATGGACAAAAGTCCTGAACATACACCTCACCAGACAAGATACACAACTTGCAAATAAGCATGTGAAAGGATGTTCAATATCAGATGTCATTAAGGAATTGTTAAGTCAAAACAACAAGAAACCACTACGCAAGTATTAGAATGGCCAAAATCCAAAGCATTCACAACACAAATGCTGGCAAAGATGTGGCACAAAAGGAACTCATTCATTAATGATGAGAATGTACCATTTTTAGCTATTTTGGAAGATAGTTTGGCAGCTTCTTAGGAAACTAAAACTACTCTTACCATATGATCCAACAATCACGTTCCTTAGTATTTACCCAAATGAGGTTTAAAACTCATATCCACACAGAAATCTACAAATAGATGTGTATAGCTGCTTTATTCACCCTTGAACTACATACAGATGGAATAAATCCAAGTCAGCACAGCAAAGGCATTGATCACTAAACTGCAACTTGAAGCACTGCTCAAACTTCAGACTAACCTGTGAACCATGTATGCTCAGAAAGAATGTTTTGCTACATTCAGACCAATGTAGCAAAGACAAAGAGTTGATGTGCTATTTGAACTGCTGCCCACAAGAGGTGAGACAAAACTTAACAGTCCAAAAGTACCTGCATTGATAAACTGCTAAAACAAAATCAAGATTCTCCAGATTTTCAAATGGAACCAGAGTTTACACAACAAAGGATTCAAAATTTCCAGGATATAACACCAAATTATGCAACATACAATAATCCAGGGAAATGTGGCCAATTCTCAAGTAGAAAGAAAATTGGGATATATTGTTGTCAACTGAATGTGTCCCTTCAAAATTCACATGTCGAAACCCCATCCCCAATGTGATGGTTTTAAAGGTGGGCTCTTGGGGAGGTAATTAGGATTAGATGAGATTTTGAGGGCGGAGCCCTCATGAATAGGATTAGTGCCCTTATAAGAGTCACAGGCGAGTTTGTTTTCCTCTCTTTCTTCCCCATGTAGGAACAAAGGAGAAGATGGCCTTCTACAAACCAGGAAGTGGGCTCTCACCAGACACCAAGTATTCTAGGGCCTTGATCTTTGAACTCTCAAATTCCAGAACTATAAGAAAATTTTATTGCTTAAACAATCCAATCTATGGAACTTTGTTATATAGCATCTTGAACTAAGATGTCAACTCCAAGATGATCCAAATGTTGAAATTATCAGATAAATATTTAAATCAGTTTTTATAACTCACCAACACGAATCAAAGGGAATTACATGAAGCACTTTCAATAACTGGAATACTCAGGAGAGAAAAAGAAACTATAGAAAAGAACCAAATGGAAATTTCAGTACTGAAAATTAAAATTTCTGAAATTTAAAGAAAATACGAAATATCAAGAATAGAATATAGGCATCAGAACAAATACATAGTGATCTTAAAAATAAGTCAATAGAACTTACACAGTCTGAAAAAAAAGAGAAACACAATTTCAATAAGATGAACACAGCTGCAGGAACCCGGGGTAAAGTATTACCAAAAGAACTAACAAATGTGTATTGGAATACTAGAATGAAAGGAGAAAGAGATTGGGGCATAAAAAATACCCAGTGAAATACCCTTCAAGAACAAAAGCATTCTTAAATGAAAGAAAACTAAGAATTCAGCAACATCATAACTGCTCCATAGGAATTGCTAAAGAAAGTCCTTCACACTGAAGAGAGAGGACAGACACCAGATGGAAATATGGATCTTTGGGGATGCAGTAACAATAAAAGTGGTAAATACCTGAGTAAATATACTTAAAAAAACTATTTTCCTCTTAAGTTATTTAAAATATATGAGACTGGGACTTCGCTGGTGGCACAGTGGTTAAGAATCTGCCTGCTAATGCAGGGGACATGGGTTCAAACCCTGGCTCGAGAAGATCTCACATACCACGGACCAGCTAAGCCTGTGCACCACAACTACTGAGCCTGTGCTCTAGAGCACACGAGCCACAACTACTGAGCCCAAGTGACACAACTACTGAAGCCCATGCACCTAGAGCCTGTGCTCCGCAACAAGGGAAGCCACCACAATGAGAAGTCCACGCACTGCAATGAAGAGCAGCCCCTGCTGTCCACAACTAGAGAAAGCCTGCGTGCAAAAATGAAGACCCAATGCAGGCATAAATAAATAAATAAATAAATAAATAAAAAATATGTGACTGCTTACATCAATAACATTGTCTGGTATGATTCTGAATATAGGGATGTAATGTACATCACTCTTCTAGCATAAAGGTCATTGGAGAAGTCATTAGAGGTATAATACCTATAAGTTTGCAAGGTATTTTATATCCAGTGTTACTATATTAGTTCTAAGTTAATTGTGAAAGTTTCTGTTATAATTCCTAAGGCAAATATACACACACACATACTGATGTGCACATGCTCTCACACAAACACACTAGAAATACACCAAAAGTCAAGATAAATTAAAATGGGATAACAGTGACAATAACAGATGATCCAAAAGAGGGCATGCAAGGGGGAATGAGGAACAAAAGGAAAGGGAGCAAACATAAAACAGATAATGAATTGGTAGACCAATGCAACCATATTGATCATTACATTAAATGTTAATAGCCTGACCGCTATAATTGTAAAGAAATACTGACAGAATGAATAAAAATCATGACCAATCAAATGTCGCCTTTAGGAGAAAAATTTTAATAAGACACAGATAGGCTGAAAGTAAATGGATGGACAAATAAACACCATGAAAACACTAAGGATAAGAAGACAGAGCTAACAATTTCAGTATCAGGTGAATTCATGACAAAGCTTATTACCAGGGATATATATTAGCCTTACATAAGGATTAAAGGGGCAATTCATTAGGAAGACATAACAATTATAAATGTATACACATCTAATAACAGCGCCTCAAAAATACATGAAGAAAACTGAGAACATTAAGGGGAGAAATAGACAACTGCACAAGTACGGTATAAGTCATTGAGACCTGTGTCTCAGTAGTTGATATAACGCCTGGATAAAATATCAGTAAAAACACAGAAGCTCAGAATCAACCAGCTGAATCTAACTGACATTTATAGGACACTACAACCTACAACAGCAGAATACACATTCTTTCTAGGTTTACATGCTACAGTCAATTAGACACACAATATGTAGGATCATAAACAAGTCAATAAAATGTAAACTGATCTAAAATCATATAGTGTATTAGATAGCTGGGGCAATGGGGAAATGGGAAAATATTGGCCAAAGGGTACAAACTTCCAGTTCTAAGATTAACAAGTTCTATGGATCTAAAGCACAGCATGGTGATAACAGCAAATAACACTGTATTATACAGCTGACCTTCAAACAACACAGAGATTAGGAGCATAGACCCTCCACACAGTCAAAAATCTGCATATAACTTATAGGTGGCCCTCCGTATACTTGGTTCCTTCAAATATGTGGTTGCTCCATATTCAAGAATCCATATCCGCAGATTCAATCAACCTCGGACGGTATAGTATTGTAATATTTACCACTGAAAAAACAATCCACATACAAGTGAACCCATGTAGTTCAAACCTGTGTTTCTTCAAGGGTCAACTGTATACTTGAAAGTTGGTACGAGAGCAGATCTTAAATGTTCTCACCCAAAAAGGAAATGGTAATTATGTGACAGGATGGTGGTGTTAGCTAATGCTATGGTGGTAATCATTTTGCAATATATAAATGTATCAAATCAACACTTTGTATACCTTAAACTTACACAAGGTTATATGTCATTTATATCTCAATGAAGCTGGGGAAAAACACAGAATAAATGACAATTAGACCAAGTTTTTAAAAAAGGAAAGCAGTATCATAGGAAAATCTCAAATTCCTGGAAATTAAAATAAAATACTATATGCACCAAATACAGAACAGAACTTTGCATTAAATTACAATTATCCTATTTTGATTGTGTCATCTCTAGCATTGTTATTTGTGTAATTTTTTGCCCAAATTATATTCTAATGTAGCCCAGACTATACCCAGGAAACACAAGCAAAGGGGGCTAGTTTTTAAGTAGCATATCTAAAATAAGTGGAGAATAATGTAGGTACACAATATAGTTACTTATTCTAAGTAGTCTAAAGTTTGAACCTCAGAGTCAGCTTCTGGGAACCAAATTAGAGAGAAAGGACCAAATTCTCCCTGATAGCTTCATCAGATCCTTTTCATTGTTGGGCCCCACTGTTGGTCTGAAAACAAAATTTAATCCTTTTGTAATATATCCCTTTTAAAAATCAAATGTCATTCATTTAAAGTCTGATATCACTTTCTATAAATACGATAAATCTAATATATATTGAGTGCTCAATATCAGATATATAAATGGGTTCTAGATTTTAATTACATAAAAAGTCTTATGAACACCTATACAAAATTTATTTTTGTGAATATTTTCTTAATTATTAGCTCCTTGTTATCTTATGATTTATTTTCAGCCTTTCTCGGAAAACCCTTTCTATTTTCTACTCACCATGCTTTTTCTCCTGTTTTTCATTTCAAGTACGGAAACAAGAGTATAATTATTTATGCAAAAGTTTATCCAAGTGATCTTCACTGGGGACATGTGTTACCACTCACATATTTTATAATAAGAAAAATTCAAGCTGATTTATTGGACATTCTTAAAACAAAAATTACACTGGGCAATGTTAAACAGGCAAGATCAAATTTATTCTAGGCAATAGGGGAGAGAGACCAGAATGAATTCTGAACTCAGTTCCACTGAAACAAAAGAGGAGAGTTTTTAAGAGCTGGGTGAGGGGCATTGTAGTTCTTCTGTGTTTGCTAATTGGCTGTACCCAAAGGAAAAGTAAACTTTCTCCTTCCTTCAGAACAGGTGGTAGTTTTACAAGTTGGAGCAAGGCTCCTTCTCAGTTAGGCTCCTACCCTCCCACAGAGACTGGGGAACAGGGGCCCTATTTTCCTTGATGATTACATTTCAAAGAAATGGCTCCCAGGTCCTTGAGAAAAACAGCCCCTGGTGGTAAAACTGGCAAGAGGAATTTATACATGTATGCATGTATGTATGTATTTGAGATATAATGGACATAACATTATATTAGTTCCAGGTGTACAATGTAATCATTTTACATTTGTATATATTGAAAAATGATCATCAAAATAAGTCCAGTTAATACCTGTCACAATATGTAGTTATAGTTTTTTTTCCTTGTGGTGAGAACTTTCAAGATCCATTTTCATAGCTACTTTCAAATACAAAATACAGTACTGTTAACTACAGTCACCATGCTGTACATTATATCCCTATGACTTATTCATTATGTAAGTGGAAATCTGTACCTTTTGACCCTCTTCACTCATTTTGCCTACCCACAGCCCTCTGCCTCAGGCAACCGCCAATCTGTTCTCTACATCCATGAGCTTGCTTTTGTTTGTTTTTTAAGATTCCAAAAATAAGTGAGATCATGTGATATTTACCTTTTTCTGTCTGACATATTCCACTTAGCGTAATGCTCTCAAGGTCCATCCATGTTGTCTCAAATGGCAAGATTTCATTATTTTTTAATGACTGAATTTTATTGTACAATATATATATATATTAATTTTATCACTTTCTAAAAAATCCATTCATCTATTGATGGATGTTTAGATTGTTTCCATGTCTTGGTTATTGTAAGTAATGTTACAATGAACACTGGGGTGCAGATATCTTTTTGAATGTGTGTGGTTTTTTTTCTTCAGATAAATCCTGGAAGTGGAATTGCTGGATCATGCAAGAAGCTTTTTGAAATATTTAAATTCTCAAAGGGGCAGAGAAAGAAATTACAGTTACAAGTTTTCTAAAGTAAATGTTCTAGGAAAAGAGAGGGGAGGGACCTCTGTGGTTAGGCCATCTTGAGTCCTTAAGGGTCAGGGTGAGGGGAAAGTCAGGAGCCCACAGGCAAGAAGCATCCTATCTAGTTTTCAGTCAAGATGAAGAAAAGGTTAAGGTCTTGTTGTCCAGTATCAACTGTTAAACAATTTCAGATTCAATTATGAATAAATTTAGCATTTCAGGATTCTTGGAGTTCAGATTTAATAACTGCAATGGGTTAAACTAGAGAGGAAGGAGTGAAATTTTCACTTCTTTATAGCAATTGGATGATATAAATTATTACTTTTTTAAGTTTTGAGGTAAAATAATTTAATTACTGTAATTAATAATTTTTATATATAAAATTCATGGAAGATGCCATCACACACTTTTTGCAGATAATAATGCTAATGGAAGTAACCTAAGTTAGCACAATGCCTGTAAGAATTTCACATTTCACAGAGTGCTTGCATTCTGAAAGAATTTGATTTTACTTGGTTAGCAATTTGAAAATATAAAAATTGTACTATAGATAATATTGCTGGAAGACCCCCTTCTACATTTTGATACCCCTTTTTCTTAAAAGCATGTTGGTATTAAGAACACTTTTCCATTTTTTTTTCCAGTAGGCTATATCAACACATGGCAAGTACATAGTTTATCTGATCAGGTTTTTTTAAGAACCATCAATGCAAATAAATATTACAAGAGGAAAAGTTAGGCGATGCATATGCAGATCCAAATTCAAAGTAATAATTTCCAATTATCGGCTATGTTTAAAATATTGTAAAGATTAATGTGTTATTATTACTATTATTATTATCTCAAGTTTTCAGATAAAAACCCTCAGGATGACAGAATAAATAATTTTCGCAAAGTTATGTTACTAATGTTTGTAAGAACATAGGTTTAATCCAAGTTTGGCTCACTGGTTTCCCTTATGGTATACCCACCATCTGAGACAAACTACTACAGTAAGTATATTTTTATTTGTTTATATACAGTGACCATTTTACTTTATAAAATATAATAAGAATAGGACTTCCCTGGTGGCGCAGTGGTTAAGAATCCGCCTGACAATGCAGGGGACATGGGTTCCATCCCTGGCCCAGGAAGATCCCACATGCCGTGGAGCAACTAAGCCTGTGCGCCACAGCTACTGAGCCTGCCCCCTAGAGCCCGCAAGCCACAACTACTGAGCTCATGTGCCACAACTACTGAAGCCCATGTGCTTAGAGCCTATGCTCCACAACAAGAGAAGCCACCGCCATGAGAAGCCTGGGCACCACAACGAAAAGTGGCCCCCGCTCGCCGCAACTAGAGAAAGCCCACATGCAGCAGCAAAAACCCAACACAGCCAAAAATAAATAAAAATTTTTAAAAAGTCTTTCTTAAAAAAAAGTATATATAATAAGAATAGGCTTAATAAGTTATTGATAATTAGATATTTTTAGGTAATAGATGGGAATGTCAATAAGGATACCACAGTCCTCAACATTGAGATATAAATTGACTTACAACAATCATTTTTAACAGCTTTCAAAAGCTAGAAACACTGTATTAGAAAACAGTATGTTTTCAGAAAGACAACGTGAAAAAACAAAAACAGCAATTTTTTTTTTGAATACAAGAAAGGAACTGAAAAGACAGAATGAATGGTTTATAGTCTGTTCACTGCCATGCCACCACACCCCCATCAAGCAGAACCAAACCAAAATAATTTACACACACACCTCCCATCTCCATACACTCACGTACATTCCTACACAGATCAGCACTATTGCCGCCAAGATCAAACTGAGCTAGTCCCTGAAGTTCTCTCATTGAGAGTACTCAAGTCAGCAAAAAATCTAAACAAGATTCTTGGGCTTTGTACTAAAGAATTCTGAAAATAAAATCTGTGGGCTGTTTCCAAACATAAGTCTCCAGCTTCACTAAGTTCAGGATGGGTCACTTCTGAGTAAAGTAGAAATTAGGTTTGCTTTAATGAACTGTTTTTTCACTCAATTCACTAAGTGGTCTCCTAGACAGACACAATCGAGAGGATGAAAATTAAGATTATGTCTTTAAATATACTAGCAAGTGATCAGTGCATGGAACAAAAAAGGAAAGTCATTATGTCAAGCTCTGGATGATACCTGTGTATCATCTGAGCATCTTTTGGATCAGCTGCAGGAGTGTAGATGAGGAAAACTTCATGTGATTCAGTAAAACACTCAACCACTGTCCACTGGTCCACTGCCCCTACATTTTTATTCCTATTGACTCTTTTGCATCTTATTTATAGATATAAAATTTTTAGATGAAACATTTGTCAAAAACCACTTTCTAGAAAATATTTGAAAATAAATATATACAATATTTTAATCTTCTCAGGAAATAGGTTTAAAATTATTCTAAGCTTATAGGAGCCCAATGTGTATCCACTAAATTTATGTCTCAAGACAGAATTTAGTGAAGTCAAAGGATTAGAGTTTTAAGTGTGAACCCCTGCGAGTAAAGTGAGTGATTTTCTTTCTTTTTTTTGTTTTCTGCTGCCACAAGGTGAGGTACGTTAAAGTCAAGGTGTAACTTTCCCTAAAAAGCGGCTTCTTCAGAGTAGTTTAATCTTTGAACTATTTCTGTATTGACAAATTATTTTTCCCAAGGGTTCTAACTATTTATGTTTAAATGTATTGCACCTTATTACAATACATAATTTTTGGCTCTGGAGTTCAGGGACAAAATAGAACTTTAGTGAGATTCAGCACAGCAAGAGCTGCAGCAACAAAACCCTTCTTTATTGGGGGTGATTATGTATTAGCCAACAAATGCTATTTGGCCAATTTGGTATTTTTCTGAATAAAGACATTAGTCAAATCTCTTAAGAGAAAGTGTGTTTCTCATTCTGACAATCAAGTTTAATTGTCCTTCGTATAAATAGATGATCAGGCCTGTGAGTTCAGATATTCTCAGCGAGAGAAATTAATTTGTCCAAAATATTAGTCAGGAGTCAGGAGCAAGAGTCAGTTTCTAATATAGCTTGTCAAATAAATAGTAACCACATGACTGTTACATAATCATATGGATTAAGCTTCTGGTACTATATACAGTGAATTACATAATTTACCTATTATATTCTACATAGATTTCTTAGAGATTTTTATTATTGTCTTTCATAACATATTTCAAATGTTAGTAACATGTACTTTTGTTCTCTTGATCTCTCCCTTTCTCTGTAAAGTGTTAATAACAAGAATGCAGATGAGTATTTTCATTTACTTCAATATAAAGTAAGTGCTTCTTTTCAAAATCAACCTGAAAAAATGAGTTATTCCATGCAGCATGAAAATGATAAAATGTAAGAAAGGCTTACATGACTACAGGTCCCAGAAGAAGGGTGAAAACTACTTGTAACATCCTACAGTGGATTTACCTACCTACAACCACACAGGGACCAATTATACAGATTGAGGATAGCTTGACAGAATCAAGGATGAGTTCAGCAGCCCCTGAAAGAGAATCGAAGATTAGATCAATACAGTTCTGGCATAAATGATAAAAGAGGGATTAATACAGGAGGCCAACCAATAAATTAGGCAATTGTGTTAAGGAAATGGTGTGGGACTTCTGATGCCCTAAAATTTCCTCTGTAATCACATGGAAAGGTTTACTTAGACTGGATTCTTTTCCATAAATAAAGTTTCCTCACTTGACATATAAGATCTATGAGCTAGAAACATGGTAAAAAATGAAAATTAAAATCAGGACTTTAAATATATTAATAACTAGCACAGAAAGAAAAGCAAAGAAAAAAGAAAAAAATCACAATGCCAAACCATGTTTGATACCTGTGTGTCAGTATCAAATGCATATTTATGAACAAAATCTTCATTGTACATGATATTCCTAATGTCTGAAAATTTAACCTGTAATTCTAAATGTATAATTCCTCATAAAATCACAAAATTAAAATACATTATAACTAAGTCAAATTTTATAATGAAAAATTAGCAAGGGTTCAAAAAAAACAATTTTTCAAAATTGATATGAAGGATTCAAACACGTGGGGACTGTATTTAAAGAGTACAATTACAAATTTTATCATATATGCATCAATAGACAGACACGTGAAAATCACATATGAAACACTGATACCATCTAAATAATATTCCATAAAGCTTTGGGAAGACTTTAGGAAGTCTTGTGTCTATGTTCTGAGGTCATCCTTGTCATGTGGCAAGGCTATAGTTTAGATAAACGGTCAACTAAAAAGTACATGTCTCTCTAAGCACAGATTGCTGAAGTGTCCAGAGTTGACTGTCAAATGACATATATTGCTCTACTTTCCCTAAACTATTACTGCTTCATGACATCAGTGTAAATATTAAGAAAATTATTTAACCAAAAAAATTAGAATAAGAAAATATGAGAACAAAATAATTGTCTGTATAAATTATCTAAAAATTTGGAACTGAATTTTTACTTTAACTGACAATGTTTTCCACAAATGTGAAGGTCACTTACATTAGTAAGAAATCGCCTGTTGTATTTGTTTTCTATTGCTGTGTAACAGATTACCACAATCTCTGTGGCTGGAAATAACACCAAATTTATCTTACGGTGTTTATATGTCATAGATCTAGGCATGTCTTAACTGGGCTCTCTGTTCAGGGTCCCACAAGGATGAAACCAAAGTGTCAGCTAGATTGCATTCTAATCTGAAGTTTGACTAGAGAAGCATCCTCACCTAAAGTCTCTCAGGTTGTTGGTAAGAATAATTTCCTAGTAGCTATAGATTCATGGCAGCTTGATCCTCACTCCTTGATTCTCAACAACAAAGAGAATCTTTGCCTCGCAGGCCTCTAACTTCAAAGAATGCCCGACCCTCTTTTGGAAAAATCATGTAATTAGATCAGACTCACCAGATTAATCACTCCCTTTTATTTAACTTGGAAGGAACTGATAGGGAGCTGTATTAAATTTGCAAAATTTCTTCACTTTCATCATACATGGTGAACATGTTCGCAAGTCCCACCCCCACACAAAGGGAGGGACTGACACAGGGTGTATACAACAGGAAACAGGAATTTTTAAGACCATCTTAGAATTCTGCCTACAACACATGTCTAAAGCATCCTTTCACACTGTGTTTTCTGTCTCTGAGCAGTTCACCTAGCTGGAGGAGGTCCTGACATTTTTCATAATGAATTGCTTTTGCTTTCACTGGTTTGATATTTAATTTTAGGAAACTGTTCTTGAATTGCAGATTTTTAATATATTTGTTTCCTTACTTTGGTTCCTCTTCAAGGACTCCTATAATTCATATGTTCATTCATTTTTCATAGATTTAATAACTGTCATGTTTTCTCAAATATTTGAACACTTTATTTACTTCTGATTTTTAAGTTTTTGTACCCCTCATTTTTAATCTTCTATTTACCTTGAGTCATCACCTGTTATCTTCATTTGCTCTTGTGTTCTTTATAATTTAATTGTTATGGGTCAGTTTTCCAAGGTGCCTGTTTCTGGCCTGTTTGCACCATCAGTAAGAATGTTATCCTGCAACTTATTCTCTTTTTCTTTACAATGATTTTATATAGGACTTAATTTTGACATATTTCTATTGCCGATTCTGAGGTAAAATGAATTTTCCTGAACTTTTGGAATCATATGTGTTTCAGGAAACTTTTTAACATCACTGAGCATTCTTATCTGTTATTTATGTGTTGGCTTAAATAATCTAGTGGCTTGATTTCTCAGCTTTCCTTGTTTTGTTTAAGTATCAGTTTGCTAGGGTTGTCATAAAAAAATACCATGAATTTGGGTGGCTTAAATAACAGAAGTTTATTTCTCACAGTTTAGAGGCTGGAAGTCCAAGACCAAGGTGTCAGTAGGTATGGTTTCTTCTGAGGCCTCTCTTCTTGGCTTGCAGATGGCTGATTGTCTCTGTGTCCATACGTGGTCATCCCTTGGTCTTTGTGTCCTCTGTGTTCTAACCTCCTCGTCTTATGAGCACAACAATCAGATTGTATTAGGGCGCACCCATGTAACTTCATTCTAACTTACTTACCTCTTTAATGGTCTTCTCTCCTGATACAGCCACATTCTCAAACATTGAGGGTTAAGACTTCAACATATGAATTTTTTTTGCAGGGGGAGGTCTTACTCAATCCTTCTAACCTGAGGTCAGTATTGGAAAGGGCAAAACCCCTCCGGTTTCAGCTGTTGTTCTCAGACTGGAGAAATCTACTCTCCAGGAAATACCTCCTGACTATTCTGAGGTTCTGTTCTTGGATCAGCAGATACTCTCCCAGTTCATTCCTTCTTCTTCCCACCTAGAATCAATACCATGCAGACCTTTGATTCTTATTCGTTTGTCCCCACCTGTTTATACGTTAGAGCGCATTAGGACTTCCCATCTAGTTCTGTTGTAAATGCTGTTTATTGTTTGACGGTTTTGCTATCTTGTTCCTCTGTATTTCCTTATATTGGTATTTTATGTTTTCTTTTTGTTGATCTGTATTGTGACAGGGTTATCAACTTTAATATTTTTAAAGACACATCCTTTGGTTTTATTTTTCATCTCTACTGTTTCTCTGTTTCCTATTCCATTGATCTCTGCTCTTTATTATTTCCAACCTTACACTTATTACTTACTTAAGATTTAACTTGCTCATATTTTTATAGAATTTTTTGATGTGTTATGTTTTCATTATCGTTAATCTTGAAATATTTTATGATTTCTCTTTTGGGTTATTTGGAAATATGTTACTTAATGTTCAAATAATCGGGGATTTTTCAGGTGTCTTTTTTTTATTGGAATATAATTGCTTTACAATGTTATGTTAGTTTCTGCTGTACAATGAAGTGAATCACTATATGTATACATATATCCCCTCCCTCTTGGAGCTCCCTCCCATTCCCTCCATCCCACCCATCTAGGTCATCACAGAGCACCGAGCTGAGCTCCCTGTGTTATACAGCTGGTTCCCACTAGCTATCTTATTTTACACATAGTAGTGTATTTATGTCAAACCTAATCCCCCTATTCTTCCCCCCTCCCCTTCCCTCCCTGTGTCCACATGTCCATTCTCTACGTCTAAGTCTCTATTTCTGCCCTGCAAGTAGGTTCATCTGTACCATTTCTCAAGATTCCACATATATGCCTTAATATACGGTATTTGTTTTTCTCTTTCTGGCTTACTTCACTATATATGACAGACTCTAGGTCCATCCACATCTCTACAAATGACCCAATTTTATTCCATTTTATGCCTGAGTACTATTCCATTGTATATATGTATCATATCCTCTTTATCCATTCATCTGTCATTGGACACTTAGGTTGTTTCCGTGTCCTGGCTATTGTAAATAGTGCTGCAATGAACACTGGAGTACATGTGTCCTTTTGAATTATGGTCTTCTCAGGGTATATTCCCAGTAGTGGGACTTGTGGGTCATATGGTAGTTCTATTTTTAGTTTTTTAAGGAACCTCCATACTGTTCTCCATAGTGGCTGTATCAAATTACATTCCCACCAAAAGTGCAAAAGGGTTCCCATTTCTCCACACCCTCTTCTGCATTTATTGTTTGTAGATTTTTTGATGATGGCCATTCTGACTGCTGTGAGGTAATATCTCATTTTACTTTTGAGTTGCATTTCTCTAATAATTAGTGATGTTGAGCATCTTTTCATGAGCCTCTTGGCCATCTGAATGTCTTATTTGGTGAAATGTTTATTTAGGTCTTCCAACCACTTTTTAATTGGGTTGCTTTTTTTTTGTTATTGAGCTCCATGAGGTGTTCGCATATTTTGGAGATTAATCTTTTATCCGTTGCTTCCTTTGCAAATATTTTCTCCCATCCTGAGGGTTTGCTGTGCAAAAGCTTTTAAGTTTCATTAGGTCTCATTTGTTTGTTTTTATTTTCATTACTCTAGGAGCTGGGTCAAAAAAGATCTTGCTGTGGTTTATGTCAAAGACTGTTTTTCCTACGTTATCCTCTAAGAGTTTTATAGTGTCCAGTCTTACATTAGGTCTTTAATCCAGTTTGAGTTTATTTTTGTGTATGGTATTAGGTAGTGTTCTAATTTCATTCTTTTACATGTAGCTGTCCAGTTTTCCCAGCACCACTTATGAAAGAGACCATCTTGCCTCCACTGTGTATTCTTGCCCCCTTTGTCATAAATTAGGTGACCACATGTGTGTGGGTTTATCTCTGGGCTTTCTATCCTGTACCATTGATCTATATTTCTGTTTTTGTGCCAGTCCATAGTGTCTTGATTACTGTAGTATAGTTTGAAGTCAGGGAGTCTGATTCCTACAGCTCCGTTTTTCTTTCTCAAGATTGCTTTGGCTATTTGGGGTCTTTTGTCTTCCCAGACAAATTGTAAAATTGTTTGTTCTAATTCTGTGAAGAATGCCATTGATAGCTTGATAGGGATTGCACTGAATCTGTAGATTGCTCTGGGTAGTATAGTCATTTTCACAATATTGATTCTTGCAATCCAAGAACATGGTATATCTCTCCATCTGCGTATGTCATCTTTGATTTCTTTCATCAGTGTTCTATAGTTTTCTGAGTACAAATCTTTTGCCTTCTTAGGTAGGTTTATTCCTAGGTATTTTATTCTTTTTGTTGCAATGTGATGGACAACCACAAAGAAATGGACAAATTCTTCAAAAGGTACAGTTTTTGAAGAGTGAACCAGGAAGAATTAGAAAATATAAACAGACATATCACAAGTAATGAAATTGAAACTGTAATTAAAAATCTTCCAACAAACAAAGTCTAAGACCAGCTGGCTTCACACCTGAATTCTATCAAACATTTAGAGAAGAGCTAACACCTATCCTTCTCAAACTCTTCCAAAACATTGCAAAGGAAGAAACAGTTCCAAATCCATTCTACAAGGCCACCATTACCCTGACACCAAAACAAGAGAAAGATATCACAAAAAAAGAAAATTACAGACCAATATCACTGATGAACACAGATGCAAAAATCTTCAACAAAATACTAGCAAACAGAATCCAACAACACATTAAAAGGATCATACACCATGATCAAGTGGGATTTATTCCAGGGATGCAAGGATTCTTCAATATACACAAATCAATCAACGTGATACACCATATTAACAAGTTAAGGAATAAAAACCATATGATCATCTCAATAGATGCAGAAAAAGATTTTGATAAAATTCAACACCCACTTATGATAAAAACTCTCTAGAAAACACTCATAGAGGGAATCTACCTCAACATAATAAAGGCCATATACAACAAACCCACGGCAAACATCATTCTCAATGGTGAAAAACTGAAAGCATTTCCTCTAAGATCAGGAAAGAGACAAGGATGTCCACTCTCACCACTATTATTCAACATACCTTTGGAAGTCCTAGCCATGGCAATCAGAGAAGAAAAAGAAATAAAAGGAATCCAAGTCAGAAAAGAAGAAGTAAAACTGTCACTGTTTGCAGATGACATGATACTATACATACAGAATCCTCAAGATGCCACCAGAAAACTGCTAGAGCTAATGAATGAAACTGGTAAAGCTGCAGGATACAAAATTAATGCACAGAAATCTCTTGCATTCCTATACACTAACAACGAAATATCAGAAAGAGAAATTAAGGAAACACTCCCATTTACCATCAGGTATCTATTTTTTAATTGGTAACTAATTTAATTCTGTTATGGCCACAGAATATATTGTGTTTAACTCTTTTAAATGTATTAAGTCTTGTTTTATGGACTAATATATATGGTATCTCTTTGTGAATTTCAGAAATATGTGTATTATATGTTTGTTACTTATAGTGTTTTATTAATATTGGTTAGGTTCACTAGCTCTTGGTATTTTCAAGTCTTCTACTGATTGTGTAATTGTTTTATCAATTGTAGGATAAGTGTTGACATCTCCAACTATGAACTGACTCCATTATCATTACCAAATGTCTCTATCTCTGGTAATATTCTTTATCCCAATGTCTACTATGCACAATATTTATAGAAGTATTCCAGCTTTCCCACAATTCATGCTTGCATAGTATAAACATAGAAAAAGAATAAGTTCCTAACAACCAGGATCAAGCTAGGCACTAAGAGAGATGCCTTGGTATTCCTAAGAACTGCCCTAGCCTCTCAGCTAGGTTCATAGTTTTCCGTTTATTAACGTACTTGATTCTAATAGCTGTGCCTTTTCTGCTGACTCCATTGCCTTTGTCATTTCTTAAACTGTTTCTATTGACTCCTCCTGTTCCTAGTTCTTGGTGACATTTTCTGCATTCTTCACATATTTAGCAATTTTTTTATTGTATTCTTGTCATTATGATGCTAAGTTCTTGATTGCCTGAGTTTTTCTGATGTCTAGCAATGTTTTATTTTCTGCAACAGTTAGATGATTTCCTTGACATTAAGCTTGATATTTTGATGCTTGCTTTTAAGCACTGTTAGGAGATATCAGAGTAGGCTTTGCTGTAGAGTTAAATTAGTCAATTCCAAATTATGTATTTTTTTGCTTTTGTTTTTATTGCTGTATAGTTAATGTACAATATTATATTTGTTTCAGATGTACAACATAGTATTGATATTTTTATGGATTATGCTCCATATAAAGTTATTATAAAATATTGTCTATATTCTCTGTGCTCTACATTACATCCTTGTACCTTGTTTATTTTATACTTAGTTGTTTGTACCTCTTAACCCCCTTCACCTTTCTTGCCCACTCTCCCCACTGGTAACCACTAGGTGGTTTGTTCTCTGTATCTGTGAGTCTGTTTCTTTTTTGTTATATTCATTCGTTTTATTTTCTAGATTCCAGATACAATTGAAAACATACAGTATTTGTCTTTCTCTGACTGACTTATTTCACTAAGCTCAATACCCACTAGATCCATCCATGTTGTCAAAAATGGCAAGATTTGGGCTTCCCTGGTGGTGCAGTGGTTGAGGGTCCGCCTGCCGATGCAGGGCACTCGGGTTCGTGCCCCGGTCCGGGAGGATCCCGCATGCCGTGGAGTGGCTGGGCCCATGAGCCATGGCCGCTGGGCCTGCGCGTCCGGAGCCTGTGCTCCGCAACAGCAGGGGCCACAGCAGTGAGAGGGCCGTGTACCACACACACACACACACACACAAAAAAGGCAAGATTTCATTCTTTTCTATGGCTGAATCATATTCCATTGTGTATTTATATATACCACACCTTTTTTACCCATTCATCTGTTGATGGACACTTAGGTTATTTTTCTCTCTTGGCTATTGTAAATAATGCAATTATTGAGGTGCATATATGTTTTCAAATTAGTGTTTCCATTTTCTTTGTGCATTGGCAATGGTGGTTTTCACCTTAGCTGGGAGCAATGCTAAGGTGGGAGAGGCTGGAACAGGAGCCCAATGTGGAATGGGATGCATGCTGGGGTGGTCCTGGCAGGGTTGTCAGAACACGAGGCAGTTTTCAATCTGGTGCCTTTGTGCTGTAACTGGTAGCAAGCAAGTCTGTGTGTGTGCTCTTCAAGAGTGAAGTCTCAGTTTCTTACAGCCCTTTGGTAAGCCCTCCTGGTTTTCAAACCATCCAAAAGGACTTTTCTTCCTGGTGTCAGACCCTAGGGATGGGGTGCCTTGTATGGGGATTGTACCCCTCACTCCTTAGGGAGGATGCCCAAGCTGGTGATATTCCCTTCCTCTTCTGGGTCACCTGCTAGGGGTGCTGTTCCCAACTAGATCTCTTCTCTTCTCCTTCCACCAGGTTCCTTGTGGTTCTTTCTTTGAAGCCTTGGTTGTAGAAGAGCTGTTCTGCTAGTTTTCAGGTCATTCTCAACGAGAGTTGCTCTGTAAGTAGTTGTAGATTTGATGTATTTATAGGAGGAAGTGAGTTCAGGGTCTTCTTACTCCACCATCTTGATCTCACCCCCTATCCAAATTATGTGTTTTTAAGAGATCTATTAGCAGGAGCTTTCCTTATATCAGGTTGCCTTTGAATTCAGCCTGTGAAAGTACCCCAAGTTGCCTAAATGGTTTTTAACTTAAGTCATCATGTATTTATATTAAAATGTATACACACACAAGATAGATAAATTAAATCCAAGATTGTGTAATATATTCAATCTTGGAAAGTATAGGTTCAATCTTTACATCTTAATTAGTTCAGTTTAACATATATCTAGAAGAATGACTATGATCTAACCATATGAGGATAGAAAGATTTGTAGGCCATTCCATCCATGCAAACCTTGTAACATGAATAAAGGTTTAAATGTCTTTTCATACATGAAATTTTGAAGAAATATCTACAAATTTTATATTGTTAGATCTTGGTAATCATGGGCTGTGCAATGCAAAGCTGCTGTTGTGATGTGGTAAGAGGTCTTTATTACAGGAGCTAAGGCAAGAAACTATGCTTTGGGCTAGACATAAGCCCTTCAGAAGTATTTTTATTGTGACTTCAATTTTTGTTTTGACTAGTGTCATAGATTTCTGACAGAGCCTGGCAAAAAATGTTTAGTTCTGAAAGGATATCTCTAAAGAGCCATTCATGAGTTCAACCAAATTTCTTGGTGCTACCATTTCAATAGTCATACATAGCAATATTTAAAATTCATGCAAAGTCCCTAGAAAGAGGGCAAGATTCTCCCTGGAAATGCAAAAAGAAAATATTTAAAGAATTATTTACATTTATTTTATTCCTTTTCTCCTTTGCCTCAAGAGGATTTTCTATACGGAAGAATTATTTAAACTAGATTAATCATTTGGAAATATGACACTGGTATCCATCCAATTTTTATCATTTTCATTATTTCTGACAAATTCCATTTTCATCTTTCACTAGGAAGACTCTTTGATGTCAAGATGGGTTGAACTAAAGCCAAGAACAGGGTTTTGTATGCTTCCTATTAGACTGTTAGTTCCCCCTTCTCCAGATGACTAAACTTACATCTAATTTTAATATTCTAAAGTTTCAAATTCCTCTCTTTCTCTAGTAGCATGACTTGCATCTAACTTATGCCATAATGCTCTCATCAAAGCACTTTCAAATATATGAAATTAAAATGCAAATATAATGTAAATAAGGTATTAATTCAGAAATTTTAAATTAAAATGAATTTTAAAAAGATAAAACTTAAAACTTTTCTTGACAAGAGAAACCTTACATGAAAGAAAGGGATATCACACAAGGCCAAAAATAAAAGGGAACTACAAATCATGGCAGTATTTATGTGAGTGGGTTGTGACTACATTGATGAGATATCACTGGTACCCAGAGCAGCTTTTCAGCCCCTGAATAAGATTGAACACTGCCTTTGAATGATGCAGTAAAATCTTGCTCTTGTAAAACTAGAGCATAGAAGTAACACATTATTTTGTATCATCTGTAAAACGTGAAGAAATATCAGCACAAGGACATTGAAGACAGCCTTTGGTAAAAGCTAAAGCGTTACTAAGTGCCCTCATTAAGGCATCACAATCCAAGCTTTCTTTTCAAACCAGATAAAAAAATGCTAATGCATTTCAGAGGGTTCAGATAATTATCAAGATGCATAAAGAAAACTTTTAAAACACAGGTTTTAAGAAGAATAAAGATTTTCATAGATATTTCAAAAGAAAACAACTTGAAAAAAACTATTAGTAAGCACAAAAGATGTAATTGGCTATGATCCATATTATACAAGTACCCCCAAACAATTTTCAAAAGGTATTCTTCAGTTGTACCTTACCAAACACAGCATCACTTTAAGTACAAGAACTGAAAAATGCAAAACAAATGTCTACCTTTCAAAAGCAACAGAAGTTGTCCAGTTTATTGCTGTGTCTAGAGGGAATTAATTAGTAAAGTTTCTCCATCACTACAAGTTTGAAGTCATGGGAAAGGAGAAAGGAGTATAGACCCGGAAAAAAGGAAATCTTGCAGGCATAACATGAAAGCAATAAAGAGTAATCTTCATTGAAAGAAACCTATCTTGTAGTTTAAAAGAGACACTAGTAAGTTAAAAACAGGTCGTTCATTTTAGATGTTCTTTAGTGTGGATCAAAGTATGCAAAAGAAATATTCACCTTTGAAGTTAGGTTTTCTTCTTGAATTCACATACCCATAGTTCTTTTCACTTTTAATTTGCCTTAATGAATTTACCATTTATATATTAAGTAATTCTATATGCAAGCACTCTGCTAATTGCTGCAAGCATACAACAGATCAGTGTAAGTTTCTTAAATCTGGGAACTCACAGTCTAGCAAGTGGGGAGAGCATGAGAGATTCACATGACCACTACAAACAGTTTTTTAAGCTGTACTCTGAACACTGATGCCATATTTAAGGGGGTACTGTTCTCATAGACATCATAAATTTGTATATTTATTAAAACAATTTTTGGCTAATGACAACAAATTATCTTACTCTACTGAGTCTAGGTGTTTTTGTTTTTCATTTTTAATATAGGTACTTGGTGGGCAGCAATCAGAAAGGCTATGGAACCACCAGCCGAAAACTTTCCCAATACAGTCCAAAAGGATTTATTTTGATAAATTAGGTGTAGCCCAAATGCTAGCCTCATCTTTTCATGCTCACAGACTTGACTGGGTAAAAACATTTCAATTATTCCTTAGAAGGTCAACTAAGACGCTTCCAACACTGATAACTAAAAGCATCGTGAAAATGCATAGATTTATGTGGGCAGCAGAACTATCATGTGGATCAAAATATTTGCATTTATAGAACTAGGAGATTCTCTTCCTGCATGCACTGTGACAAGGAAAGCCAAGTACATAATTAGCAGATGGTTTGCTGAGAATCAGAATAAGAGTAATAACACAGATAAATAGATATTTGCTAGTAACAGGGTTAAGATACTTAATGTGCATAAATACATATTTATAATTGGATATCTCTTGACATCGAGTCCATAATACTCAAATGTTATGGATAAATGCCTAAACCAACCTTGAACAACTAAGATGGTATCGTTAAAGGAGTAGTAGTAGTACCTCACATCTATAGATGGAGCCTTTTTGTTTTATATATATATATATATATATATATATATATATATATATATTTGGATGACCATTTATACTGTTAGCCTCTCTCTCTTTTTCTTAGTTTTCATTCATCAGCTCTTCTGATTCATTTATATTTTATGTATTAATCCCTTTCCTTTGATCAGTGGTACAACTGCTGGTTTTCTGACCCATAAGAAGCATGACTACCATTGAATACGTTACATGTTGACTTTTAAACATGTGTCAGAGAACATACGATTGTTGAGTTGGGGGTGAAAGGGAGATGATCCAAAACTGCAGAATAATCATAATTCGTATTCCCTGAGCATCAGTCTTAATAATGATTAATAATGTGAAATATTACTATGGCTACTAGTAAACATCTCCCTATTCTAGAAGTTATGACACTGAGTTTCTAATTTATTTATAATAGAATGAAAACTATTTAGATAGAAAAATGAGATTTCGTGTAATACATGCTTTCACCACATATGGGAATCAAATGATAGTTATTGACACACAACATAAGAGAAGGAAAGGACAACCAAAATGTTTTCATAAAGATTTTGAAGCCCAAAATATTGCATTACCTTTCTAGTAGTGTACCTGACTCTCTATATAACAAAAAATGTATGAAGAAAGGTTGCTAATGCTGTCTTGTCTGAAGATGTACCTCCTCTAAGTTGCCATGAATTATTATTGAAAATACTAAACTACTGACCTTTAAACACCCTTTAAAGACCACATTAATTGAATATTATATGCCAAAATGGACTGATACCAGTAACATGGATGGGTAAAAAATAAGAGTGGTATCCCAAAGTAACTTGTCAGGGAAAAGGAAGAATTAACAGCAACAACAAAAAAGCCATTACAAAAATACAAAGCCATTTAAAAACTCTGAAACCATACATTCTTTAGGTAATAATTAGATTCATGGGAAAATTGGAAAAGTTAAACATTTTCTTCCAGTATAATGCTATTTCAATTTCTATTTGATTAAGTCTCTATAAAATTATTCATATTAATTATCAAAGGAACAAATATACCCAACAGCCACATTTTGGAGTGAAATGCAAAATGTGCATGCTATATTAAAGGAAATGATAAAACTTCAAAGAAATTCGTGCTTATGCTTGTTTGCTTTAACATTTCCAAGACCCTAAAGCATGTGTATTTATCTTATCATCCAATGGGCGTTCCTTAATAGAAAAAAATCAAGTTTAGTTGAACTCTAAGGTCATATCTAGCTTCAAACATCAATTTTTTTTTTTGATCAAGATGTTTTAGTTTCAGGTGACAGAAATGCAACTAACAGTTATTTAAGAAAAAAAAAAGCCTTGTAAAAATTACAGTGTAATACTGGTTTGGGGCACTACCTGGCACTGGGGCTACATATAAGACTCACTGTCATTTCCTTCCTTTATTCTCAGGCTACTTCTTTTCATGGTGGCCTCTGGAAACTAATCCTTCATCATCCTCACACCTACCTTCTAGATCCCAATAGTTTCAACAAAATTCCTGGCACTAAATTTCATTCTCTTCATGCCCATCCCTGAATGTATCACCGTAGCCAGTGGGAAGAACTACATGATTTGGCAAGGTCTGGGTTATGTGCCAATATCCTGGTTAAGAGTAGCAACAGGTATCTCCACAAAGGGAAACTGAGGTGATATATCCATGTTTATAATACTGCCTCTCAGCACCTGGCACCTAGTTGGGCCTACACAGAAGATTTACAAATCATCAGTCTGCATCCCTGTTCTTCAGTATTCTCAATTCCAACATATGTTGGGTTATAGTTTATTTTCTTTTAACTGCTCTTTTTGCTCATTCAATGTACTATCAACTAGTGGACAAAAATTATTTCTTTGAATCATACGAAACCTATGAGAAAACCACTATATGGACCTGATAGGGTATTTTTGTCACTACCCGTGGGCTCCTGGAGTGATTCATCTTAGTACAAATAGTCCCTTAAAAGCTTTATAGTATGAGAATGGTACCTCACACCTGATACCATGAGGAATCTTAGAGTGTTATATCCAAGGACACTAAGGGAATGGAATGTCTAGAGCAGCTTTGTCCAGTAGAATTCTTTGTAATGATGAAAATCTTTTTAAATCTGTGCTGTGCAATACAGTAGCCACTGGAAATATGTGGTTATTAAGTACGTGAAATATGACTAGTTTGACGGGAGAACTAAATTTTTAATTTTATTTAATTAGTCTAAATTTAAATAGCACTATGGGCTATTGGCTACATATTGGACAACACAGCTCTAGACAAACTACATGAGGTCACGTCTCTGCAGTTCACTGTCATATTCCCATGCAGTACAGTTTCTGGAGAGAACCAGGCACCTAATAGTTGTTGTTGCTGTTGATAATGACAGCAATAGCTGACATTTCTTTTTTTTTTTTTTTTTGCGCAGGCTCAGCGGCCATGGCTCACGGGCCTAGCCGCTCCGCGGCACGTGGGATCCTCCCGGACCGGGGCACGAACCCGTGACCCCCGCCCGCATCGGCAGGTGGACTCCCAACCACTGTGCCACCAGGGAAGCCCTAGCTGACATTTCTTAAGCACTTCCTGTAAGTCAGGTACTCTGTTAAGTTCTTTAAGCACTTCATATAAATATCTTCTCAAAGATGTTCCACATCTAAGTTAATATTACAGGGAATATCTTAGAAGTCCAGAATGTTGTGGTAGACAATGAAAGATTCCAGCTCATTATAATGTATGAATTGAATAACCTCAATTCAACAGTATAATCTCCTAAGAGAATATATGTATACTACCGTCACTCTCTTTTTTATAAACTTTAGAGGTATAATTGATAACCAAAAATTGCACATATTTAATGTATACATTGTAAGCTTGGGCATAGGCATACTCTCATGATACTATCACCACAATCAAGGTACTAAACACACGCATCACCTTCAAAAGTTTTTCTATGTTCTTGTGTGTGTTCAGAATACCTAACATGAGTTCTATTCTCTTAACATGTTAAGGTGAACAATATTGCATTGCTAACTATAGACAGTCTGTTGTACAGCAGATCTGTGGAACATATTCGTCTTACATAGCTGAAACTTTATACCCTTTGAGCAACAACTCCACATTTTCTGCTCCCCCCAGCTCTTCACAATCACCATTTTATTCTCTAGTTCTATGAATTTGATGATTTTAGATGCCTTATATAAGTGGAATCACGCAGTATGTGTCCTTCTGTGACTGGCCTATTTCACTTAGCATAATACACCCCTAGGTTCATTCATGTTGTAGCAAATGGTAGAATTTATTTTTATGGCTGAATAATATTCCATTGAATATATACACCACATTTTCTTTATCCATTCATCTGTCAATGGACATTTGGATTGCTTACGTATCTTGGATACAGTGAATCCTGATACAATGTACATGGGGGTGCAGATATCATTTTGAGATCCTGATCTCTATTATTTTGTTTATATACCCAGAAGTAGAATTGCTGGGTTCTATGGTATTTCTATTTTTTAATTTTTTGAGGAACTTCCATGCTGTTTTCCATAGTGGCTGTACCTATACAGGAATTCCAATTTCTACACATTCTAACCACACTTATTATCTTTTGACCTTTTGATAGTATCCATCCTAACAGGGGTGAGGTGATATTTCAATGTGGTTTTGATTTGCATTTTCCTGATGATTAGTGATTTTGAGCATCTTTTCATATCCAGGTTGGCCATTTGCAGGTCTTCTTTGAAGAAATGTCTATGTAATTCCTTTGCTCATTTTTAAATTGGGTTATATTTTTTTTGTTATTGAGCTGTAGGAATTCCTCATTTGAATATTTGGGATTTTAACCCATTATCAAATAGATGTTTTGCAAATATTTTTCCCATTCCATAGGTTGCCTTTTCACTCTGTTGAGTGTCTCCTTTGCTGTGCAGAAGCTTTTTCGCCAGATGCAATCCCACTTTATTTTTGGGTTTGTTGCCTGTGTTTTGGTGTCAAGTCCAAGAAGTCATTGCCAAAATCAAGGTCAAGAAGTTTTTCCTTATGTTTTCTTCAAGGAGTTTTACCATTTCAGGTCTTTTGTTTAAGACTTTAATCCATTTTGAGTTAATTTTTGTGTATAGTGTATGATAGGGGCCCAATTTTATTCTTTTGCATGTGGATATTCAGTTTTCCCAATGCAACGGCCATTCAAAAAAATCAAATACTGATTCTTCAAATTTGGCAATGAAAGGATATTCATATGGGGTGGATGGTTACACTTGCAGGTCCAGTTCTTTTCATGTGTTAACTTACTTCTGATTCATAATTGCCATATACTACATCTACTAAATCATTAACAATATGTTAGTCATGGCTATATTTCCATGATTTTTCACCTTAATGACCTCTCATAATTTAAAGTTGCCTAACATTAGACCAGATTTGGGGTGAAGCTCTTTCTTCTTTATTGCACTTTGCCAAAATTAAATGCAGGATTGTACTTTGACAGAGAAAGACTGAGAAAAGACTGCAACATCTAAGTAAGACGTTACAAATCTTGGGGAATCAAAAACAAAACAAACAAGCAGACAAAAGAAATACATCGGCTACAAAAAGGAACATAGATAATCTGCTTTGCAAAATTAGGCACTTAGGATAGGTATTAAGAAATAAAACTGAATTGAGAATGCCTGGATTTATATCTCAGCCCTGTAATTTATTTGGTATGAGACCTTCAACAATTTCTTAACCTCTCTATGACTCAGTTTTTCCATCTGTAAACTGGGGATAACAGCTGTGCCCACCACATAGTATTATAAGGATTAAATTTAATATGTGCAATATACTTAGAATAGCTTCCAGGAGGTAGTCAATGCTTAATAAATATTAAATATTATAATAATTATTAATAGTATCAATATGGTTTCTACAGAAATGTTTCTCTGCCTAGGTTCTGGACATTTCACCATGTGACAGAAACCGTCTTCTCCGACTAACTCTGGATTATACTCAAGCACAACTGGATCCCTCAAAGAATTGGATCCCTCAAAGTCTGGAGCATAAGACAATAAGGTCTACCCTACCATTATCTTGTCATTATCTTATCATTATCTCCCCAAATTCCAGAATTCCTACTAGTTAATCTTTAAGATTAACATTCGTAATAATAATAGCCTTTCAAGGGTGACTATCTCTCCTATTTTCTAAGGAAGATCATATTCCATGACTTCCATTAGACAATCATATCAGAATATTCAAATAACCTCTGAAAATTATAAAACCAGTCTCAAGATTTCTTAAAAAGTTTTCAAATTTTATAAAGTAGCTATACATTCACTACTCATTTGATCTGGTCTTCACAACTGTCTGTGATAGAAGTATTAGCATATGTACTTCATAAATTTTTAAAAAACTAAAAATTGAAGACACCAAGACATAGAGATTGGGTTGGTGTCATGACTATGAAAAAGGGAGTTCTATTCTTGAACCCAGTTCTTAAAAGTCCAAATCCAGAGATATTTTTCTGTCTAAACTTTAGACTTTCTAATAATGAGTTTTAAGTGGTCAGGTTTACTTTGTGGATAAAGCAAGACATGAGGTACTTCCCTGGCAGTCCAGTGGTTAAGACTTCACCTCCCAGTGCAGGGGGTGAGGGTTCGATCCCTGGTCGGGAAGCTAAGATCCCACATGACTCAACCAAAAAGCCAAAACATAAAACAGAAACAGTATTGTAACAAATTCAGTAAAGACTTTTAAAAAAGAAAAAAGAAATGCGAGGGGGAAATGCTTAATTTATATCTCTTTACTAGGCTTCAAGGTCATTTATAAAAAAAAAACAAACTGTATATTTGGCTATTTGGGTTATTTTCCTATACCTCCGAAATCCAAATAAACCTCATAAACTTTTCAGAAAGAAAAAAATATCAAGGTCACTGTTGTACTAAAAACGTGCAGTTTTAACTTTAGTCTATTCTAAATAAAAATAGTAGGAAAAAAAGACCATTAATTACATTTTATATTTTACTCAATGTCTTGTTTATGCTACCTATCTGCTTCCTAATAACATATGTTATTGCTACTGAAACTCAAATGTTTATGTGCTTACTTCCATATCAAATATTGTTTTCTCTTGGGGAATAATTAATTTTCATTGCTGTACTTTCATATATATTGTTTTCTTGCAGTTTCTTCTTCAATCTCAAATTTTTAATTAGGGATTTTACTTAAAAGAGGATGATAAAAGGCACAAAGAGATGTGATGTCAAAGCAAAGTGACTGAAAAATATTCGAATGCATCCTGTCTTTGTTATTTTAAAACTTCAAAGAAAATGATGGAAGATTTTCAAGCTCCTAACTCTTGTATATTAAAAAAAAATTTTAATGATGAAAAGCCACGTAGATGAATAGGTCTTTATAATTGCATGTGTGGTTGCCTACTGGACTCCTTCTAGCTTTTCATTTATTTCTGGTTTTCTTTGGGTGGAGGGAGATTATCATTCTTTAATAGAGGAGCATTCTGATTAATTTTAGTACAACACTTAAATATACTACATAAAGGGGTTTATTTAATCAAGGGCTACAATTCTGTGATACCATTCCTGACCCACAGTACAAGAACTGGCTTTTAATGCAAAGATATCTGGTTACCATGACTATAATTACCATAATTTTACACCTATTAATTTTGTCTGTAGAATTAATTTCCATAACTTATGACTTGAAACAAAAACATCAGCCTTGTTCCATAGTTTCCAAGAGCAGAATTATGATAAACCTCATAAATGCCAAACGTTATTAGTATTTCTCCCTTTTGCTCTCTCTGAATCCTCCAAACTGGTTCCCTCTTATTAAAATTCAAACAGCTGTGAAATGGCCAGGCGATTTTAAGATGAAAGTAAATGTGAAGTGACCTTCATCCATGCTGAACAAATAGAATATTATAAACATACTTTCTGGTTGAAGTTACACAAAGCAAATTAAGAAATACCTAGGGCTATAATTTACTACAAAAATGTTTCTTAGATTTCTGACAGTTTCATTTAACTGACTAATTAAATTTGCTTGTAGGCATTTTAGAGATGGAGTCTAATAACTGCACTGTCATTTAGGAAGAAAATGAAAATTACTTTTCTGTGTGTCAGATACATTTGTAATGGTCCAGGTCTTGTACTAAACATTTGACAAATATCTGTAAGTATTTATGCCTACTTGTATTAGATAATAATGCCAATTATATTAAAAGGTGATTAAAAGAAAATCTCACATGCAATAGCTTGGAACTGTAAATTTGCATTTTCTAAAGGACCTGCCAAGGAAAGAAGTTAAACTGTATTTCTACAACATGAACAATATGCCCTTATTGCATACTGTTTACTCATTTCATAGAAATTAACATGAGAGGATGACCCATTTTACGATTCCCCCATCTTTGACTGTGCTACTTCTTCCCATGAATGACTCAGATAAATCCCGTCCCCAGGAGATTGCATTCTTAGATGCCAGCCAGAGACTGTTGTGGAGGACTTGGAATTCAGTTTCCTAGTACACAAGCTTATATGTTGAGAGAGCTAATAGATTTTTTGATTTTCCTCTAAAGAAAACCAAAAATACAGACTCTTGAGGCATGTTGTAAGGCTGCAAGGAAAAACATTCAAATAGAGTTTTGCAAACAGTGTCTTCAGGTGACTCTTAGAATAAAATACCCTACAATCTTCTATAATTATACCCCCAAATTGTGGATAATGGTCAAAACACTGATTTTTCTCTTTTTATTCTCTTTAGAAACAATCCAGAATCTTGGCATGTAAAATATAAAACACCTGACAACGTTTAATAATCATCTCCTTTCATTATGTGTAATTGTGTTATTCATTCCATGAAAATGACATTTAAGAGAAAAATGTGAAAGCCACAATTATATAATTATTTTGCCAAGTACCAGGGCTCTGTGAATATCAGACCAGCTCAGGGTTTAAAATTTCATTGAATCTACGTGCAAAATTATCCACATTTATTTTAGTTCCTCTCTTACCTCTCATTAACCTGTGACTCTCTGAAGCCATGAAGTGGTATTAGCTCATGGTAGAATACGCTTCAGCCCCTAGGATAGCACCATATACATAGAAGTCATTTAATATGCATTTGCTGAATTGAATTGACTGAAATGTTTTAAAATGAAAGTAAATTAATAGGGTGTGGCATTCAGGGAAGGGGAAAGTTAAAAAAGATCAAGTCTCTGTGGCCTTTCTTATTCTTGCTGCTCTAGTGACTTTATGGTTTTTTCCCTAATTTTTTTAAAAAAAGAACAATGTTCAAATCTGTAGAAAAAGTGAGAAAATATTTTCATTACGGCAAAACTGACACTAATTTTGGTGTTAATTAGGGAAAACTGGGAGGATTTTTACATTTCTAATTTCTCTTGCTGTATAGAAAATTTGAATCAACACCGCTGAAGCCCCTTCTACCATCCTAACTTCATTTCAATAAAGAATCAAATCATAACCTATAATTTCAGGCTACGCTTTAAGCCATACTTTACACAGACAATTTAGATGGTCCATTTTTGCCATATTACCAGTGGTGAAGTCAACCGACCAAAGACTACTAGAAACCTGCAGTCACACAGTTAGGTTTATTTAGTCTTCTGCAGTGAGTGAAAGCATGTATCAGAGGAGCCATGGGAGTCTCAGCACCGGGGAGTTTGATAGGGGTATCTTATAGTGCTTGTGCTTGTTCTGGCCGATTTTAAGGCAAATGTAGGGAAGCGGGTGTCAATTTTGGATTAAGTGCCATCAGGAAGGGAAGGCAGTGTGGTCCTTGCTTATCTCGGTAATTTTTTGTCTAAGAGACCTGAAAATTAAAGAAGTATAGCTGTCAAGGGTAGAGAAATAACAACCGCTAAAGTTAGCCAGAAGAAGGTAGCTGACTAGTGGCTATTACTGTTATATGTTTTGCTTGCTTAAGATACTTGTCTCTGTCTTGTTCCATCGCGGTTACAGAGTGGCGTTTTGTGAGTGTTGTTTATACTCCATAAACGTCTTTTATGCTAAGTTAGAAACACAACAGCCTAATTGAGAGTTTTTAGCTGCCAGTCCTAAGGTCATTTTTCCCTTTCTTATGGAACATTATTATAATTATGTGTAACTATTTTTAAAATTTTTAAATTGTGAAATAAAACTATACAGGTGATCACTTTTTTTTTTTTTTTTTGCGCGGTACGCGGGGCTCTCGTTGTGGCCTCTCCTGTTGCGGAGCACAGGCTCCGGACGCGTAGGCTCAGCGGCCATGGCTCACCGGCCCAGCCGCTCCGCGGCATGTGGGATCTTCCCGGACTGGGGCACGAACCCGTGTCCCCTGCATCGGCAGGCGGACTCTCAACCACTGAGCCACCAGGGAAGCCCAGGTGATCACTTTTTATGGAAGACTGGAGTTTTGGAAATCCTTGCTCCATCTTTCTGGAAGTACTTACCCACTACATCATTTTCAGAATTTCCTTATATGAAAATAAATGTAGATGTTACAGGTGTAGAAATAATATATAATAAACCTGTGTTTCTTCATGTTAACTATTATTAGCTTCATTAATAGTAAGACAAAATAAAATGATTTACCTATATTCAGTAGTAGGCATAAAAGGAAAGCAAACAAGAAAAACTATATGAATAAATATATAGAGTGCAAAAAGAAAACTAGACAGGTGATGAGGGGTTTGTCCTTTTGTGACCACTTCATCTAACATAAACACACTCATTATGACCTTTTTCCTTTTATGTCAGATCTCTCTTTCAGTCCAGTTGGTCAGGAAAACTCCTATACACAGAAAAAAAAAATGATCTGAGTCCCCATTCCTATGGCATAAGCAAAAGCAGAATGTTTGGTAACAGAAGTCTGGGGTTCCAAATGAAAATCTCCTATTCATCTTGGGAATCTCTCTTTCCGCAGGATTTCATAAAGATTCATCAGACTAGAGTTCAATCTAGGTGTGATAGTTACTTATGTGATACTGTACTATATAATTCTTGGTATGATAAACCCCCTCCTTATCTTATGTAAAAGTAGGCTGAGGTAGCTGTTTTTATTTTCCAGAACTCAAAATATATGAAATTATCTGGTACAGATCAGGAAAAAGAAAGATTGCTCATATCAAATCTGACTCACTGAGAACAGGAGCCAGTGCTAAATCATGGTGAATTAATGCCTGATCTAAATACCTGAGGATGTGAAAGGGAACCATGTGCTTTTGACCAGAAGTTCTCCTGAATCACACTTGTTGGCTCTTAAGCAGTGTGCCTATGAAGCAAGTAGAGATAGGAAATGTGATGGAAAATCTATGTGGGTCCAATATTATTGGAAGCAACTAACTGTAAATGACATTTTCCCATGAACATCAATGACTCTAATACAAGACATACACAAACACTGATTTAAAGCCCAGGAAAAACAAAAATTTCCAGGAGAATAGAGGGCTTCTACAATATTGAGTAGGAAACTAATTATTTAGGGCACTTTTCTATCTTAGTTGTGTTCACTTGGCATTTCGCTTTATGTTTATCATCATTCCACTAAACTAGGATGAAAATCCTTCTGATACGTCTGATCAAGGATTCTATTTTACCAGAAGTTAGGTTCAAGAATGGGCTATGGAAACTTACATTAAAGTGGAAGCCTCACATACTATGTTATTCCCAGGTGACCAGTACTATAGAGCAGTGGATCTGAGTGTTAAAGACCCAGATGAAGCAGACTTATTTAATTGTGAAGGCATCTTGCCAGTAGTAGTTTACTTCCTTAGAGAGAAACTTTTATATGACTCAGTTTCCCTCTGAAAAGATTATGGGTCTAATAATTAAAAAGATATAGAGTAAAAGCAATTCTAGCATAAATATTACTGCAGTTATAAAAATGTTAATAATTTCAAAATATCTTTTTTCCTAAAAATTTTATTTTACATTCAGTATCTTCAAGGGCTTTTTGCTGTGCATTTCCACATTCTTAAAGACTGACAATTGCAGTAGTTTCCTTAGACGTTCTGCCTGTCTTACGGACTAGCACAGTATCTTTCAAAGCCATTCACCAAAGCAGCAAAGAAAGGGGATAAATGTTGACCACATGCAGAGAATTAAAAACTAAAGACTGAAATAAAATTCATAAAATAAAAATAAAGAGACAGGAGAGTTTTCTTAGCAGCAAGCAGGGGGCTCTTCCTACAAAAGCTGGTTCCACCGAGATACAATTAAGATTTTAGAAGGCTCTGGGACTAAAAATCATTAGGGTGGGTATATAAATCAAGCCTTATTTTGATTATGAGTTATAGAAAAAAAAAGGAATGTAGTGGTTCATGTGACTAGGATGTCTAGAGATTAATCTTGAAATACACCTGGGTCTAAGGACTCAACTAACATTCAACCTCGGTTTCTCTATGTATCTTTTTTTCCACTTTACTCTGGTTCAATTTTTTTTTTTCATCTTTAACCTCAGTTAGGTTCACTACACACAGAGATCCATACAGTCACAAGTTGCCCAAGAGTCTCTTCCTTCCAATTTAGCAATGTATTGGATGCTCTTGGTGCCTTGCCTATATCCCCTTGGCACTCGTAGTTCCTACACATGCTGGTGGCTTCTTATCCCAAGCATCTGCAATCTCTCTGCCTGGGGGCTTTCTGTGGCTGCTAGACCAAGAGCAAGCTGAAAGTGTGGAGGAGTTAACAACCCCTGGAGCAACCCTCAACTTTGTTTGTTCCACACTGTTGCCCAGAAGTTCCCAATGGGACTGAGCTCCCATTTCCCAAAGTAGTCATCTGCTCATTAGCTCACCCTTAAGTGATTCTTTTTCCTTTCCTGATCACTCCCTGTTCCCTACCAGTGTTTCTTTGGATAACCTCTCAAGTAAACTGATTTCTTTCAAATCTATGCCTCAGGGTCTGCTCCTGAAGAAATCCAACCTAACGTGGGCAGCCTCAAAAGGTAGATTTTCCTCTATATACCAGAGAAAGATGCTAAGTCTGGGGTACTCTGAGGGCTGGGTCCAAGTCACATGCCCTCCCTTTTGCTAAGGAAAGAACCGATATGTGTGTTTGTTACATCAATGAATGTGTCTATTATCCAAGGAATAAAACATGAGGGACAAGCAAAATGCATTGTTTTCATAAGACTTTGGTACATCTCATGAGTGAAAAACAATTGTATGAAGCAGAGGATAAGGAAGATCTATTTCTGCCTTACAAGGGACATCTATCAAATTATTATTTAACTACTCACACCCTTCACAATTGTTTAGAGTAACATTCTGTAAAATAGCTCAGTATCAATTATAACCTATTTTAGGCTATTAATTTGATACATGTATCCTGATATTTAATTACGTTCCTATTGGGACATGAGTTTTAAAAAAATCAATATGTGTAATATTATAAATTCCTATAGACTATGGGAAATACATTTTTCTATTATTTTTTGTTTTAAATATGTGAGATTCTGAGGAAAATCAGAAACAATGGAAAGGATACTGGTAAATTGGATGTATAGATTCTGATAGATTTGTGGAAAAACCATACTTAACCAACTTTTTTTTATATCAATTCTGGAAGAAAGCACTATCAGTAACCTACATGTATTGTTGTGGCCCTCAATGGAAATACAGAAATACTAGAATTTTTTTTTTTTTTTTGCTTTTGACGTCTGAGTCAAACCTTAGCACACTCTGAGACTTGTCTCTGTTGAACAGCCACTAAATCCACATGTGTGACCCATCCATGGGGTTCATTCTGGAGTCAGACACAGGAGTAGAAGGGCATAATTACCAGAATCACTTCCACGGATACACCGCAAATTTTACTTGTTGACTGGAGGGGACAGAGAGATAAGTATTCTAAGATGTATATGTATCAGAAAGAAGCTACTCAGTATGTAAATGAGGCCTAGGGATAGAAAATAGCCATAAGTGAATAATAAGGATTATCTTTCAAAGCAGAAATTTATCCTTAACAACACCAATACATTTGCTGGCTAATAAATAAATGGGAAGCCACAGTTACTGGATATCACTGAGAGAAGCTGAGTAGATTCAAGTTCACCTCTGAAAGCCTGAAAACTATTTTGTTAAAGAATCCTTGGGGGGCTTCCCTAGTGGCGCAGTGGTTGAGAGTCCGCCTGCCGATGCAGGGGATACGTTCGTGCCCTGGTCCGGGAAGGTCCCACATGCCACAGAGTGGCTGGGCCCGTGAGCCATGGCCGCTGAGCCTGTGCATCTGGAGCCTGTGCTCCGCAACGGGAGAGGCCACAAGTGAGAGGCCCACGTACCGCAAAAAAAAAAAAAAAAAGGAATCCTTGGGATGATATAGTCAGTGCAATTCATACTCAGCATTAGGATAATGAATTCGCTCCCCTGACATTAATTGTCCTAACTGGAAAGAAGCTCGCCTCCCCAGGATAGACATATGAGGAAGTTCTGTATCAAAAACTGTACCATGTGCTTCACATCTACAATCTCATGGCTTCCCAGGCACAGGCTACTGAACAGAGTACAGATTTAACAGAGCTGAAAAGCTATCATTATCCCACTTACAATACAAAACAAACAATACAAAGAAAAACACTCTTAATTTTAGAAGAAAAAAGTATAATCCATTTGGATACTACAGGGTGCCTATCAACCTTCTGACTGAATACTATTAAAGGGGGAGGGAATGATAATCTTATAATTATGAAAGAAAGTGGAAATTATACATAAGGCACATATGAATGAAAGTTCCCTGTAAAAAAAATATATATATATTCAAGGTGTGACCCTGAGCAAGTAATATCACCAGGCTGATCCACATCTATAAAATCTGAGAGTTGGATAAGGAGGTGTTCAAAGTTCCTTTCAACTCTAATCTTCTCTGTGTGACCTTCCATGAACAGAATTCCTATTCTTTTATAGGCTACAGGGAATTTAAAATAAAATGAACATATTTCATGAAGATATTCAATCAAATAAGCCATTTCGGGAAAATGTTCTTGATGCTCTGTGCCTTCTGAAGGAATGAAGAGTGCCTTCACTTTGCTTTACAGTGGTTTTAAGGGGGAGTGGATGTGGATGTGATCAAACATGACACCAACCATGCTGTGTGATGCCTCCTAGCCTCCCCTCCAACAATGCTGAACTTCAGAAATAGCTAGAAAAGGAAAGGGTTTTCCTCGTGTTTGAGGTAGTACAGAAAACTGAGACTCAGAATGTCAGGATTTCATGTGAGGTTTGGCATTGATTTGAAATGTAGCCTAAAATAATTTAATCATTGGTTTATGTCAGCGAGTTTTTCACATGCAAACTTTGAGGTTAGTCCTTATCTGCTGCTGTCTTTGGCAGACATATGAAAGAGATTGGAAAGACAGTCTATGAGAGGCCTTGAGCTGCAGCAAGGCAGAGGTACGCAAATATAAGGCTGTTTATAATCATCATTATGCTATTTATTTTTGCTTAGTGACTTCATTTGACTCATAAACTCAACATACCAGCAGCAAAAGCAGATGCACTTTCTCCTTGGAAATGCACTTCATGTGCTCTTAGGGAAGGCAAGATTGCCCACTGGACAACACTTCAGAAGGTGCAATTTCATGTGAGTTCTCATGTGTTTTAAGCTGAAGAAGCTATTTAAAGTTCTGTTTTCTAATTTTCTTTATTTCTGACATTGAAACCTCATTTCAATTAAATCTTAAAAGAGTACCAAGGATACTTTTATCTGCAGGTTTCAGACAAGAGAGATAAAAGGGGAAAAGAAAAATAATGATCAGTAGAAAATTGTGTATCATCAAGATTAACATACAAAAATTGCCTGCATTTTTTAAAATTAATTTGTTTTATTTTTTTAACTTTTGGCTGCACTGGGTCTTCTTTGCTGTGTGCGGGCCTCTCATTGCAATGGCTTCTCTTGTCATGGAGCACGGGCTCTAGGTGTGTGGGCTTCAGCAGTGTGGCTTGCGATCTCTAGAGCGCAGGCTCAGTAGTTGTGGCACACGGGCTTAGTTGCTCCACGGCATGTGGGATCTTCCGGGACCAGGGCTCAAACCCATGTCCCCTGCACTGGCAGGCAGATTCTTAACCACTGCACCACCGGGGAAGCTCCTGCCTGCATTTCTTTACACTAACAATGAAATATCAGAAAGGGAATGTAAAAAAAAAAAAAAAATCCCTTTTAAAATCACATCAAAAAATTAAAATACTTAGGAAAAAATCTGACCAAGGAGGTAAAAGACTTATATGCTGACAACTATGAAACATTAATAAAGGAAATTGAAGATGATTCAAAGAAATGGAATGGTATCCCATGCTCTTGGACTGGAAGAATTAATATTGTTAAAATGGCCATACTACCCAAAGCAATCTACATATTTAATGAGATCCCTATCAAATTACCCATGACATTTTTCACAGAACTAGAACAAATAATTGTCTATGCAACCATAAAGACCCAGAATTGCCAAAGCAATCCTGAGGAAAAGGAACAAAACTGGAGGCATAATCCCCTCCAGACTTCAGAAAATACTACAAAGCTACAATAAGCAAAACAGCATGGTATTGGCACAAAAACAGACATATGGATCAGTGGAACAGAGAGCCCAGAAATAAACCCACACACCTACAGCTAATTAATCTTTGACAAAGGAGGAAAGAATATATAATGGAAAAAAGACAGTCTCTTCAGCAAATGGTGTTGGGAAAGTTGGACAGCCACATGTCAATCAATGAAGTTAGAACACACCTTCATATCATACACAAAAATAAACTCAAAATGGCTTAAAGACTTAAATATAGGACATGACACCATAAAACTTCTAGAAGACTACATAGGCAAAACATTCTGACATAAATTGTACCAATGTTTTCTTAGGTCAATCTCCCAAGGCAATAGAAATAAAAGCAAAGATAAACAAATGGAACCTAATTAAACTTAAAAGCATTTGCAAAGCAAAGGAAACCAAAACAGAATGAAAAGTCAACCCACAGAATGGGAGAAAATATTTGCAAATGATATGACCAACAAGGGATTAATCTCCAAAATATATTAACAGCTCATGCAGCTCAACAACAACAAAAAACAAACCCAATTGAAAAATGGGCAGAAGACCTAAATAGACATTTCTCCAAAGAAGACATACAGATGGCTAAGAGGCACATAAAAAGATGTTCAGTGTTGCTGATTATTAGAGAAAGGCAAATCAAAACTACAATGAGCTACCACCTCACAATGGTCAGAATGGCCATCGTCAAAAAAATCTACAAATAACAAATGCTGGAATGGATGTGGAGAAAAGGGACTCCTCTTACACTGTTGGTGGGAATGTAAATTAATGTAGCCACTATGGAAAACAGTATGGAGGTTCCTTTAAAAACTAAAAATAGAACTACCATATGATCCAGCAATCCCACTCCTGGGCATATATCTGGACAAAACTCTAATTCAAAAAGATACATGCACCCCAATGTTCATAGCAGCACTATTCAAAATAGCCAAGACTTGAAAACAACCTAAATGTCCATCGACAGATGAATGGATAAAGAAGATCCGGTACATATATACAATGGAATAGTACTCAGCCATAGAAAAGAATGAAATAATACCATCTGCAGCAACATGGATGGACCCAGAGATTATCATACTAAGTGAAGTAAGTCAGAAAGAGAAAAACAAATGCTATATGATATCACTTATATGTGGAATCTAAAATACAACACAAATGAACTTACGTATGAAACAGAACAGACTCACAAACATAGAAAACAGACTTGTGGTTGTAGGGGTGGTGGGGAGGGGGAGGGCTGGAGTGGGAGTTTGGGATTAGAAGGTGCAAACTATTATATACAGAATGGATAAAAAACAAGGTCATACTGTATAGCACAGGGAACTCTATTCAATATCCTGTGACTAAACCATAATGGAAAAGAATATGAAAAAGAATGTGTATATATGTATAACCGAATCACTTGGCTATACAGAAGAAATTAACACAACACTATAAATCAACTATACGTCAATAAAATAAAAAGATTGTGTAACATGTTCAAATATCCACTGAACACATTGTCAGTTAATATAAAATACAGCAAAGGTTATTTCTCCTTCAGAATTAAACCATGCAACTCAATTTTTTGCCTCACAGAAAATTTCAAAAAACAAAAGCTTATTTTAAATTCTATCTCATATCTATAACATTTAATTGAAGCTTAAATTTTGCGGCTGTGTATGTGAAACTGGATGGCCATAATAACAGTAGCTACTTATTTGCCAGACACCATTTTAATAGAGGGCTTCCTATTATTATTTGCCAGGCACCTGTATTAACTAATTGAATCTTTACATAAAACTCTTGAGTCAGTGCTATTATTATTTCATTTTAAATTTTAGGGAACTACATCACAGTAAGATTGAGGAATACATTATTCAAGTCTTATAGTGACTGAAGGCACAACTGGGATTTGAACGTAGGCAGTCTTGGCTCCAGAGTCCATACGCTTATTACAATTCCACAAACAGTCCCTCCTGTAAGAGACTCAGATGTTGTGGGGACCTGTTCCTGCATGTAAATAGTGATTGTGTCACCATCATCATCTACTATATATTCACACACAGTGTCAGCTCTGAATTAGGGTGGGGAACTGGAATATGACACTTGGATGAGAGCCAGAACACACAATTTTAGTTCTGGCACTTTTCTTGACTTACTGTTTGATCTAGAACAAGTCACTCAAGCTCCTTGGGCTACAATTCCTCATGGGTAAAATTAATTAATTAATTAAATTGTTGGGACAGGGGACTGATTAAGCTTTTTCCAAATGATTAAATGAAGATTCTATAATTATAAAGTGCTTAATTTGTTTAAAAATAACTGATGGGACCTTATCCAATTTAGTAGTGAAATAAATATTATTGCTATTAAAATATGGAAGAAAATGTCCACTGTATATTCCATGGACTTGATTTGGATTTTTAATAAAGACCAGGTTGGTTCTTAAGAAAAAATAAAACAAAAAGCAAAACATCAGGGTTTCCATCAAAATGAACATATGTAAGCAGTAACAAAGAAGCAACTGGTCATATGTTTACATTTTGATTTCAATATATTTTTTCGTTGAATAAAAGAAAAAATATCTTTATAGGAAAAATGGAAAATGTTACAACAATGATACAATAAACTCTCATAAAATTATAACTTAATCAAGACAAGGAAAGGGGCTTTTTCCTGACTTGCTAAAGCTACAATCACTTCGAAGAGACATACAAGTATTATGCTGATTTAATCAATAGGCTTGGCTACATAGCATGCTTCAGTTGCCAAGCAGTAGGAATGGCCAGAGAAGAGGGTGAAAATTACTAAATGCTCTGATACTCTGGCCCATCACTGTTGGGCAAATAAGCACCAACTCACAAGAAGCAATATAACTTAGGAAACATTGAATATTAGATACTATAAATATCCAAGTTTTATATTTTTTCTGTACTATTTTTAGTATTGGTAAATGACATAAAGTGGGGGTGTGTAGGTGAACTAGATGACAAAAGAAAACATGCTTGCTGTAGTAAAACTTTAAGAGAGATAGGCTCAGAGTCTCTATACTTATGTAACAGCATCCCTGTGATAGCGGTCAACAGGGATAAAGGAACACTGTCTTGGGATTCACTGTGCTCTGGCATATCTTCCTCTGTGATCAATTAAAGCAATATTATCTCATATATCAGCAAAAGAAAGAGGTTAATGGAGTCTCCACACATGCACAAGGAATTAGTCTTTAGTTTATATAAACTATCATAAATTTTATCAAAGCATTCAAGTTTTCCAGTAACATCATCATATCTATAGGACAAAATCCTGGAATATACAATATTCAAAAAAGGGGCCTATCATTATGTTCTTGGAGGCATAGCTGTCAAATGACACATTTAGAAAAGAATCATGCCTTGCTATAAATCCCACAAGTCTCAAAACACTCTCATAGGCTTTATGGACTAGGAAACAACCAAGTGAAACAGATAACATTATCACAATTTTTTGGAAGCGGAAACGAAGGCTCAAATAAACTGAAAATTATACATCATTTAACTTTACAATAGAACTTTTAACCAAAGTATTTTGTTTTTAAATTTAAATTTGTTCTTATCCCACTATAAAAGTAAAAATCACTGGCTCCTTCTAAACTTCCTGATGATGTAAAAATATCTTGAGGAATAGGCCCAGTAAATTCATTTATTTATTAGGAAATTTATTAGGATTTTATTAGGAAAAAAATAGCTTCAGATGTAGTAATAAAAAGATTCTCTAGAATGTATAAAATTGTTCCTAAAAATACCTGGCTTACAAATTTAATGTGAGATAGACATCTTTTTATTTTTTTCATTGGGGTATAGTTGCTTTACTATGTTGTGTTAGTTTCTGCTGTACAACGAAGTGAATCAGCTATATGTATACATATATACCCTCCCTCTTGGACCTCCCTCCCACCTCCCATCCCACCCATCTAGGTCACCACAGAGCACCGAGCTGACCTCCCTACACTATACAGCATGTTCCCACTACATGCTATCTGTTTTAAACACTGTAGTATAAAACACATTGTAGTGTATATATGTCAATCCCAATCTCCCAATTCATCCCACCTCTGCTTCCCATCCCATGTCCACACATCCATCCTCTACCTCTGCGTCTCTAATCCTGCCCTGCAAATAGGTTCACCTGTACCATTTTTCTAGATTCCACATATATGTGTCAATATATGATATTTGTTTTCTCTTTCTGACTTACTTCACTCTGTATGACAGACTCTAGGTCCGTCCACATCTGTACAAATGACCTAATTTCGTTCCTTTTTATGGCTGAGTAATATTCCACTGTATATATGTACCACATCTTCTTTATCCATTCATCTGTCAATGGACATTTAGGTTGCCTCCATGGCCTGGCTACTGTAAATAGTGCCACAGTGAATGTTGGGGTGCATGTGTCTTTGAATTATGGTTTTCTTGGGGTATATGTCCAGTAGTGGGATTGCTGGGTCATATGGTAGTTTTATTTTTAGTTTTTTAAGGAAACTCCATACTGTTCTCTGTAGTGGCTGTACCAATTTACATTCCCACCAACAGTGCAAGAGGGTTCCCTTTTCTCCACACCCTCTCCAGCATTTACTGTTTGTAGATGTTTTGACTGATGGCCATTCTGAGCAGTGTAAGGTGATAACCTCGTTGTAGTTTTGATCTACATTTCTCTAATGATTAGTGATGCTGAGCATCTTTTTATGTGCCTCTTAGTCATCTGTATGTCTTCTTTGGAGAAATGTCTATTTAGGTCTTCCACGCATTTTTTGATTGGGTTTTTTTTTCTTTGATATTGAGCTACACGAGCTATTTATATATTTTGGAGATTAATCCTTTGTCAGTTGCTTCATTTGCAAATATTTTCTCCCATTCTGAGAGTTGTCTTTTTATCTCATTTATGGGTTTCTTTGCTATGCCAAAGCGTTTAAGTTTAATTAGGTCCCATTTGATTTTGTGTGTGTTTGTTTTTATTTTCATTACTCTAGGAGGTGGGTCAAAAAAGATTTTGCTGCTATTTATGTCAGAGGGTGTTCTGCCCATGTTTTCCTCTAAGAGTTTTATAGTGTCTGGCCTTACATTTAGGTCTTTAACCCATTTTGAGTTTATTTTTGTGTATGGTGCTAGGGAGCATTCTAATTTTATTCTTTTACATATAGCTATCCAGTTTTCCCAGCACCACTTATTGAAGAGACTGTCTTTTCTCCATTGTTGTTTCTTGCCTCCTTTGTCATAGATTAGGTGACCATAGGTGTGTGGGTTTATCTCTGGACTTTCTATCCTGTTCCATTGATCTATATTTCTGTTTTTGTGCCAGCACCATACTGTCTTGATTACTGTAGCTTTGTAGTATAGTCTGAAGACAGGGAGCCTGATTCCTCCAGCTCCATTTTTCTTTCTCAAGATTGCTTTGGCTACTCAGGGTCTTTTGTGTTTCCATACACATTGCAAAATTTTCTGTCCTAATTCTGTGAAAAATGCCATTGGTAATTTGATATGGATTACATTGAATCTGTAGATTGCCTTGGGTAGTATAGTCATTAGACATCTCAAAGACCAAATGTCTGAGTCTATCACCAAAGTGTTTAACTTTGCAAGGAGATGTGTTGTGATCTACTATAACTGTAACATTAGCTCTACAACTGTACATTACAAATATCTTGTTGCTTTGGTTGAAATAGAAAGATTCAGTTGCTAGGAAAAACTTCCAGACTTGTTAAAGAATGGTTCATTTTAACTGATGATACCTTTATTTCTTCTTTGCTGTAGGCTAAATGCTACAATGGAAAGAATTTTTATTTGAGACCAAAAGATCTGGAATTGACTTTCTACTCATCCATCTACCATCTGCATGATATTAATCAAGCTACCATGATGGACCTCTCTAATGCTCAATCAACAGTGTCATGGGCTTCCTTCATCACTGCCCTTTGCCAGATTCTTTTGAGCTCTGCCTACCTGCCAAGATCTCTCATCTTCTTTGCTTCATCCACCAATAATTTTCTCCTCTGAACATGTGCATGTATATAATCCTGAGTTACGGCCATTCCCAACCAGACTGATGCTAATTAAGCTTCAAGTGACAATACTGCAGGGTTAGAAATTCTAGACGCTGATCATCAGTCTGGGTACCTTGACCATTATTCTGCCAATACTCTCTGCCAGACTTGAACATTCTTTCTCTTCCAGGTCCTCATTCTGACTCCTCTTCTTCTCTCTTCCCCTCAGTGAACATGGAGTACAGACAGACTCATATTTCATCAAGGCTCTTGGACTTGGCCTCTCCTATGCTCTTCTACCACATCGTGATCAGGCAATTGCTCAAACAACACACTCCAAAAACCCTTATTTATTTTTGATAAGGAGATCTTATAAAGATTCAATCCTTTCTCTTTGAAATTTTCAAATTTCCGTTTAAAGAAAACAAATATCACATACTTCTCATTGAATAAAACGTAGATTTCAGGAAGATAAAAATACATTTGCTTTATTACATACACTATTAACCTCTCTCTCACAAAAGTTCTGAATATTCTGTCTGTCCGCTTAGGTATATTTTCCACTATTCCTCACATTAGGCACTGCCCCAGAAAACTGAATTCTATGGATTTCATCATCAGGCTACCGGGCTCTCTGGCTTTTAGTTTGGTTTGGCCAATGGAAGGTTATACTGGCAGGAAACCAGTGTGAGATAGTAGAGAGAGGTTAAGTTATCTGTGCCCCAATCCTTGCAAGGCAGAGGGCAGACGGAGGCTGCATTCCTCTAGTAGGGAAGCCCCTTTCTTACAACAGCTCTGACTGGGTCATGAAAACCACTCTGTCTCCTTTCCCCTCCTCACCTTTGCTAGCCCTTTCTCGGCTTCTTTAGTCCCACCTACACTTTAGTAAATAGTATCATCATTAAATTCCCCTTACTCCTTTTATGTGTGTCACCTGCTTTTCATAGAACCCTGACTGATACAGTTTCCTCACACCAAGTTTAACTGAGCCATGCCTACTGCAAGTGCTCAGTCCACTTTTGAGAAATAATTGGTCCCTGAACATAAAGGGAAAAGGAACTGGCAGAAATAGTTTACAATGCTTCTGTAAGGATTTTAAAATGCAATTTCTTGTACAAGATAGTCACACCCTACAGATATATAAAGTAGTCATATTTAATAGAACATTTTATATACTTTAATAATGTTTAAGATTTAATTCTATAAAAGGATATTTGAGTTGAAAAAAAGAAATGAGTGATATTTTTCCTTTCTTATTCAGTTTCTTTCATACTCAGATTTTTAAAAATCTTTTTCAAGTCTGGAAATTCCCTGCTCAAAACTCAGGTCTATAATTATGATCTTGGGAGTCTAATGATTTTAGTTTTCCCGTTCCCTGTAGCCCCCTTTGAAGCTGCATCATGTAATGATCATTTGCACATCCTTTTTCTTACATAATTGATGAATAGTACATGGGATTTCTGAATAATCAGGCAAGAAGTCACGTTAGGCTTTCAGAGAAGACATTCTGGCCTTTGCGTGGGTTATTGCAAAAGAGGATACTTTTTTCTAAATACTTCAGTAATCATCTAAATCATTGTTTCCTACCATCCAACCCAAAATTTCAGCTTTAGATATATTTCTATTCTGCTTTATCATACAACTTATACAAATGATTAATAACATTTCCTTTAGTAATTATGTATCAGCAGACTTCTTCAGCTTTCTCGAAAGGTATCCTGATAGACTTCTAAGCCATAATAATTCAAGATATTGCTGTATGACGTTGTAGCAGATGCAGTGGCTCATCTCCATGACTGGTTTTCCCTTCTTCCTGAGCACATTACTAGCCCCCATTTCTCAGGCTCTTTTGGTCAGTTACAGTAATTTGACAGGATTCTAGCTCACTGTGAGGGTAAATGATGGCTGCCATTCTTAAACCTGCTTTAGGAAAAACTCAAATCATGCAGTCCTCACACTCTTTCCTCTTTTGGACTGAGTCATATGGAGATAACAAACAGAGTGATCATGAAAATTATGTGTCATAGATAATACAAAGACATCATCACAGATTGCTGAATAACTGCAGGGGACAGAACCCGCTCCTGCCTGCCTGGAGTTTGCCTTTTATCGTAACTGAGCAAGAAATAACCTTCTTTTTGTTCGAGCCAATATACCTTTTGGGTGTATTTTTACAAATGTTGGCTTATCCTCATACTAATGAAATGACTAAATTAATTCTTTCTCAGGATGGTTTAAAATAGTTTTATCATTTGTCTAGTGAATTTCCTTGATCCTATATTTTCCTCTCAATACTACCAATTTCTTTCCTTTCATATGGATGCTTTCAAAAAATGTTTCATAAACACATTTAATAACTCTTTGAAGGGACTTCCGTGATGGCGCAGTGGTTGAGAGTCTGCCTGCCGATGCAGGGGACACGGGTTTGTGCCCTGGTCCGGGAAGATCCCACATGCCGCGGAGCGGCTAGGCCCGTGAGCCATGGCCGCTGAGCCCGCGCGTCCGGAGCCTGTGCTCCGCAACGGGAGAGGCCACAACAGTGAGAGGCCCGCGTACCGCAAAAAAAATAAATAAATAAAATAACTCTTTGAAGAGAGCACAATAAGATTCATGCATTCTACTTGGTTCCTGGGATGAGCAAAAACAGATATATTCCTTGACTCATAGATCTTGTAAAGGAGACAAATATTAATCAAATAATGGCAGAAAAAAATAAATATTTACAATGATATTGTTTGAAGATAACTATTTTGAAGGAAAGAGTATTGAAACACTATGTGCAAAGATTGTGTGGATGGAGGGAGCAAACCAACACAACTTGGTGAAAAGCCATTGTGCCTGGAGCACAGCCAGCTGTGGAACATGAGATAAGGCCAGAGAAACTGATGGGATCCAGAGTATGCACAATTCTACTGGTCATATTCTTCTTTCCCATTCACTTTGTAAGTCACTGTGACCTGGCTTCCATATATTTGGAAAACTGACTTTGTCACTATCATCCATCAGTTATCACCACTGATTTCTATTATTATCAAACACTAGCTCCTCCTAATATCGAACACAACTTCCTCTTCTTTTGGAAACTTTAGTGCCTCACTCTCTTCATTCATCTCTAACATTACGGCAGATTGCTATTTCCAAACATTGCCTCAGCCATAATTCCAGTCCATGCTCTTCTAGAACCTTGTCACTACCACACCAAACAGGTAAGTCTATTTCTTCTTTACCTGAAATGAGGTAAGCTGTTTGGCTACCCTAATATGAAGAATGTAGCAAAAGTGATGCTACTTCACTTCCAAGGTTAATTCATAAAATGTAATACAATTTCCATCTGGCTCTCTCTCTTGAGATGATCACCCTTGCATTCAGCCATTATGTTGTAAGGAAGCCAAGTCCACGTGAAGAAACCACATTTAGGCATTCCAGCCAAAAGCCCAAGCTAAGGTGCCAGCCATTAGTCATCGTCAACCGCCAGGTATGAGTCAGCAAGCCTACAGATGATTCCAGACTCTAGATTTCACGTTGCTCTGTTGATGAGTTGATGAGTGATGAGTGAAACAAAGACAAGCTGTCCCTGCTGAACTCTGTCCAAATTCCCAATTTATGAGCAAAATAAATGTTGTCATTGTTTTATTATTCTAAGTTTTGGAGTAGTTTGCTACACAGCGACAGGTAATAAGAGCAAATATTCTGATTCCTTCTCATTTTTCTTTATTAACTAATTTTCTTCAGTATAATAGTTTAGTAAACTATGTTTTCCAAATTAGCCTTCCTTGGTTCTAGTCATCACTCAATCACTTTCTGGCTATGTAAGAATACAAATTACTATAACTCATTTTACTCACCTGTAAAATTGGGAAAACAGTGGTAAATATCCCATGGTGTGATTGTTAGGATTAAGTAACATAATTCATGTAGAGCATTTATTACAGTACCTGGCACATAGTAAGTGCTCAATAAAAGTGTTATTTTTATTTCAACTCTGAAACTTTGGGGTTTCCCAGCATTTTAGCCATAATTCTATTCTATTCTATTCTATTCTTACTTGGTGTGCTCTTCCCAGCATTCTTAACTATTCCCATTGCTTCAACTATCATGTTTTTTAAAGTGACATTTTATTTTCTTTGACTTAAGTAGGTTTTCAGGCTATAATTAAAACTTATTGCATTTTACCATTTTTCAAAATTGTCTTATGTGCTTTAATATTTACTCTTTCCTTCTTCAGCATATCTTATTAATGTAGAATAAAAAAAGAATCAGGATGTGCTGAGCATTTTAAATAAAAAGTATGAGTCATCTTACAGCTAGATGAATTCCTAGCAAAGTGAGAACCAAAGAAAACCTGAACAGAGGGAGAATAAAATAGTATTTCTTTAGGAAAAGAGAAAATCGTTTTTCAAACAAAGTAAAATTTGGAGAGGTATAAAAACAAAAATATAATTACCTCTATTTGAAATGGTTAAAAAAGTCATTTTAAGTTTTGTTTTTAAACTCTCAGTGACTGTGGTATTTGCTTCTGGTTTTATCCACAAACTCCTTGAATATTTGTCTGGAAATAAACATTTCTTATTAAGAATTAGAAATTATAACTTTTAAAATGCATACCTAAGTCTTTAAATCAGTGTTCTCAGCAGGAGGAATCCATGCTACAGACCACGAGTGACCTAGCAGAGTTGGCATGCTGGAAGGGATTATTAGTAGCACAGTGAATCTTCCAGAAGAGTAATCCAATAAGAATTATATCTGTAACATTTCCCATACTTCACCTTGCCAAATGTGTCTTGTGCATCACTTTCTGGTTCAAGGCTAATGATGGCTAGCATTATTGTATATAACATTCACTATGTGTCGGGTAGTGTTCTAAGCTATTTAGCAGATTTAATTACAATGAATTTCAAAACAACACATTGGTACCATTATCATCTCAACTTTTGAGATGGATAAACGGCCCCAGGAAGGTTATATATCTTGTTTAAGACTACCTAGATACTTGGTACCTACCTAAGTAGGTACTTGTTAGGGTTGGGGATTTGAAAAACCACTGTCTGCCTCCAGAACCCTACTGGTAGTCACTGTGCCATTTAATGAACCACTGAGGTCTGCAGCATAGAGTCCAATCTCTTCAGCATGGCAATCAAGATCTTCCATGATCTGCTCCCCGTTCTTGCTGCTCAACTATTCCTCCCTCCCCAGCTAGGCTCCAACTAACCTCTCGAAGAGTGACAGTTTCTCAAGAACACTCTTCATTTTTCTATCCCATTGTCTTTTTAAAAACTCCTATATTTGGTATGCTTTTCCTCTTCCTTTGTTTGTCAAACTCCTAACAATCAACGTCAGCTCAGTTAAGTGGTGTCTCTCCATGGAGACTTACTTGAGCTAGCCCTATTTGTGAGACAGAAAGAAGTCCTATCTTTCCCTTTCTTCGGGAAATCTCATGTATTCATTTAACAGGTTATATCCTAAGCTTTCTGAGAGTAGAAATTGTTGTGCCTTCTTTTTTCCTTTCCCTGAAATAACTGGTACAAAGCCTTGAATACAATCAGTTTTCAAAAACTGGTTTGATTTGAATTAGGTTCATGATTCCATGGCACTCTACAACACAGCTAGCATTCAAAGCAATTATGAAGAACCACTGTTCATAGAAACCTGATGAATAATCTTTTCTATTAACATGTTTTGATGTTCTGGGTATCTAGTATCTATGTAAGATATATAAAATAGCTGACGTCTACAATTATTTTATGTGGTAAAATATGAATGACAAAAATGTTTCCAATTACTCAAATATATTATCAAAGATGACACAAAGGCCAAGTTGAGGTATTAAGGAAGCTGAAGGTTACAACTTATTTGATTAATCTAAAGTGCTCTTGACATTCAGTCATGATAAGCCAATCAAAACAATATTATGTGTTTTGTGCCTTGGGATTATTCAGTTATTTTTCTCCATTCTTCATAATTAACCACATGCAGCCAAATGCATTTTTTTTCCAAAATAGAGATGTCACAATATATTCCATAAAAATAACATAATAAATGTCCACCTCCCTGATAATACATTTGCATTTTATGTACTCTATGCTCCACACTAATTCATCTCTGTGGTAAATGTTTCAAGACAACAATGACATTTTCCTACCTTTGAATTCTCCCAACAACATTTAATTCTATAGAAGTACAGAATTTTCTTTAGCGGTCATCAGTCATATTTCTTTTTTTTTCTTTTTTGCTGTGTGAGGAATTTAATCAGATCATCCTGTTCAATCTGTCCAATGTGTTCAATTCTCTCTCTCTCTTCCTTCCATCTCAAAATCAAGGAACTTTCACAATTAAAATGTTCATCTATAACTCAATTAAATAAATATTTTTCTTTAGTTTGTTTGATTTAATATGCAGTAGGCAAGAAAGTGCCGAATTCAACAGGTACCAAAAATGTCTCCTGCTGTATGGACACAGAGCCACTATGGTAACACAGAAACCAATTGCTTTAGCATCAAGAGTAACATTCCCAAGGGCAAGATAATATTGTGGCTCAACGCTCTACGAGTGGGAGTGTTTGATTATATACACTCTCGGGGAGATGTATATACCAGGTAGAACAATCAGGGAGTGCTTAATTTTAAGCACCACTACCAGAAGGATATTGACTACATGAATTTTCTCTACAATACTATTACCCTGCTGTGTATAACCACACATTTCAATCACTTTGATGTAATAGCCAATCAGTTCAAGCAAGTTTAGTTTTCTTAATGGAGCTTAATCAGACTTTTGGAGAAAATATTTTTATGCAAGATAATTCACCAATATAATGATTTATTTTCTCTTCTCTGGCATGTGTTGGAAATCTGGTCTCTTTAGTCAGACATCTGTGTACTGAGAGACTAAGTTTTAATACATTTGGCTTTATAAAATGCATGAAGGGAAGCCCATCAGAACATAATTGCAGAACTTCCAAAAGAGGGTTGTAAGAGAATATCCCCAGCTGATCCATACTTGCAACCTTTTCCTAAACCCCATTTTCCTTTCAAAGCTTCTTCCCTCTTTGGCTCTCATCTAAGCCATCACTGTGGCTCTTCATCTGTTAACTGTAACTTTGTTCCTACCTGGACGACTGTATCTGATAATGCTTATTCTCCCAAAGCTGCGCTTGACATTTTAAGGGGCTACATAATCCTATTGAGCTCTTATGTATTTTGGTTGCAGACCCAATTGCTGGTGTTTAGGCATCAAATTACCTTTAAAAGCTTTGTTTAAATAAGGATGAGGCTCATAATCAATATATATGTTTAATGGTAAAATGTTTTGATTTATCTTTCTGGAAAGATGTTTAAGGCAATGATGATAGTTGATGGAAATATGTCATTTTGCCTGAAAGTTAAAGGATTGACTCAGGCTCGCCTCACCTAATCAAGTTAAAAGGTTGGTCCACTTTGGTCTGTATGTGTAATTCCTATGATGTATATGTGTACACATGCACACACACTCACACATGGAAGTTAATTGTGGAGATTGTACGTCCATAAATTACCTAGATTTTTTCTTTACATATTGTCAACAAAATAATGTTAATATATATCTTGGACTGTACTGGGGGATCAATTTCGTACAAACATTAAAATAAATAGTACTTTGTAAATGTAACTTAAGTGAGATTTAGAGGCATCTATGAGAGTTCTTGATTAACTTAGGCACTGCTCCCACTCAATATAAATATGGCCTGTGGCTGTGTACATTTCATAGATCATTTGCACTACTCAGTAACATCTGAAAAATATGAATCAGGATAGAATAAGAGATGGGAAGCTAAAGAAATTCAATATAAACATGTAGCAGAGTGAACCTTCTGACCTCTCTTTGTAGAACAGAGTTAAAGCTCTTACTTAGAATTGGGCAACAAATACACAGGAAGGATTTGCCACAGGTTTATCAGATTTCGTAACCATCAGTGACAATGATGAGACCTTCTTATGAATTTGAGAGCTGAGTTTAAATTAAGATGAAATGCCCTAGATTAGGCATTAAAGTTACCCATTATATTATTAATTTTAATTAGATTCTTTGCTGTTTATATTCTTTGATCTGAGCTAAGTAATTAAGCCTATTTTACTTTCTAATTAGATTACAGTGCATGTCTTGCTAAATCCAAAGATAAGAGAATGTATAGGTCCTTTATGTATACTGCTTTGCTGTGGGTATCCTGTCTACAGAATGGTGCTCTGGATGTAAGAACACACTTAAAATTTTATTTGACTATAGCGGTAGTGTTGACCTTTCCAGAGAGATTGTAAACCATAATTTTTTACATTTATGTAATGAGTCCTATTTAATCCTTAGTTTTTAAAGCAGAGGATTTTGGGATCCAGAAGGAAGAAATTTTCTACTGCAAAGAATCTGGATGATGCCAGTATATAAGGAGGGATCCAGGGGTCTAGAAGAAAACATACAGACCACTTAAAAAGGGAGATGTCCCTGTGTCAAGGCAAGGCTAGACTCCAATGGCTCTAAGACAGACATATGATTTGATGGTGCAGCTTTATCTTGAACCAGCTGTCAGACTGCTGAAAACTTTGAATTTAATGTTAAAGATGACTTTTGAGATTAAAAATAATGATAATAGCTAAATTTGAGCACTTACTATATTCCACACAAGGTAATAAGCATTTTATATAAATCATCTCATTTAACCTTAACATCCACCCACTGGAGTAAATATTTTATTTAAGTCCACCTTCCAGAAAACATAAAGGAAACAGAAAGCACAGAGACTCAATATGACTTGACCCTGCTGGTATGTGTTAGATGCAGGCCTTGAACCTATGTCTGTATGACTCCAAGCTTATGCATGTTTTAACCGCTACCTTTCTCTATAGCAACTCTAATTCGATCATGAGTTTTAGGAACTTCTCTCAGACTCCATTTTCCACTTGTAAAGTGGAGCTTGAAATACATACAGCTCTTAGTGGTACTGCATAAATTAAATCATTCATATTTTTAAACATGATTCATGTGATATCATCCGGGAATACAATAGGTTAGTGAATATAGTTTTTCTTTCCGGAAACCACAGCTACATGTGCGAATTATCTGGTGCTTGAGTACAATAGCATTTATTTAACACACTGATAGCTTCTGAACTGCTCTTCTTGCTTCCTTCTTACTCTCCTATGGTTTATTTCCACCTATCAGCCAGAATGATCCAAATAAAATGTAAGTCAAGTCATGCAGTACTTTCACTAAAACTTACAATGGCTTCCTACTTCACATAAAATATAATTCAAAGGTTCCCTCATAATTTACAAGGTCTCCATGATCTGACTGCACAACCTGTGTGATTTTGTGTCATATCAGTCATCTGCTCACTGCACTGATTCAGCCAGACAGTCCTCTGCTATTTCCTCAAATACTGGCAAATGTTCTCAGTCCAGGGCCCCTGTGTTTATTATCCCTTCTTCTCACTGTGTATACAAGTCTTGCTCCTTTCCTTAATTCAAAACTCAGCTCAAATATGGCCTTCTCTGACACACACCCCCTGACTGCCCTATGCAAAACATTATGAAATAGTACAAACACTCCACCGACATCACTCTCTTCACTATTTACCCCTTAGTCTTCTTGATTTTTTTTCATAGCATGTATTCTACGACTAATTACTTATGTATCTATAATTTTTATGATGTCTTACTGAAACATACATTCCACAAGAGAAAAAGTAAGATTTGCTTTTTTTTCACTGCAGTTTCTCCAGAGCAGAAAAGAGTGTCTGACACATTGTATAAATTCACTTTGGGAAATAATGAATGATGAATGAATGAACATATATTAATGCTCATTATATTAAAGGTATTAAGTATTATGAAATGAATGTAGTTTTATACACTTATTTTCCAAGGATCTTTTTCAACCTTCTTATATGACACAAAATCTTCTTGAGAAGAAGGAAGTATCCCTGTTGGGTAGGCTCCAGGAAAAGAGCTGCTTGAGTGAATTATCTGATTATTTCTAATACCTGCATTTCTCTAAACTTCAGAGCCAGGCGCATTTAGCAATCTATTCTAGGTTAATCCCATTTTGAATTTTGAGGGTAACCCTTTTAGTATATAATGTGACTTAAACTAGTAAATTTAAAGCTGACTCATGTCTTACCTGATTTTCCAGAGTCTGAATTACCTGTAGGAATAGAGTTCAACTTTACCTTACACTTCCAATATATTGGTATTTCTACTCCTATCTCTCTGTCAACGGCTCCTAATGCCTGCCTCACCCATGGGGACCTCTGGGTGTGCCCCTAATCCTTGCTGTTGGAACCTCTACTTGCTTGCCTAACCATATGATGTTGTGTGGTATCTAATCTCCACTCTGACTCGTCATTCCACTGCTTTAGTTATGACGTCGATCTAACTCCAAAATTTTGAAGGATGTTTTAATTTAACGAACACAAATCATCATGAACAGAGCTACTGATTAACGAAATAAATCACTAAGTATATTTAATGTCAATAGCCACACACATTTAACATCTACTGGTACTTATTTTCACTACCTGTTAGATGTGTATATCCTCCCAAGATGTACATGGCCTATTTCAGCAAGTCTACACTGCTACAATATGCTGTGGTAAGTTACCTGGATATGAGAAATGGGGTTTCAGCGAAGCTGTAAGTAGAATAACAGACTCTGTGAATATCAAGACATTCTACTGTGGCTCACTGTAATAGTTTTCTATCAATCTTCAATGAGACAATAGTATAAAGCACTTTGTAAATTTTCAAGTGATTTAATATGTAAACTACAATTTGGTTATAGAATATAATTCAAAGTATACATGATTTTTCAAATTTAAAATATTGTTGTTACTTTGCCACATGGCTTAACGTGTTATGAATGAAAAGAACATTTTTCATCTGATACATAATAAAGATTTTATAAAGATGATTATGAAAATAACATATGACATACTGGGAAAACTGGATGAGACTGAACTATATTTTTAAATAATAGATTCTATTTAAATTGGAAAATGGGAGGTTTGCTATATCAAAATATGAAGGAAAAATAATTTGTGCTTTACGGAACACCTGTCTGTGTGTTTACTTTATAATTGTGTTTTTTAATGTTAAATGTGCATAATATTTCTTCTGAGCTAGACAGAAACATTCAAAATTAAAATGATATTCCCAGGAAAAGATATTTAATGTATTTAACATTTAACACATTATTATAGGTTTTAATCTATTGCATAATATCTAAATGGGGGTCCCTCACACATGACTATCTGAGAGAGTCAAAGTCAGAATGCCTATACCTTCAGACCAAAAATCAATACAGTATCCTGAGTTTGGTTAGCTATTCAAACTTCTCTGCCTATTCATCACTCTCCTTTTCTATCACTAACGTTCATTGCTTCATGTTGGCTAAAATGCATTCTTTTTGTGTTCTATAAAAATTCCATCTTTTTTTGACAAAAAAAACTCCTTACACCCTTAGGAGTTTCCAATTAATTATTTACTTATCTATATATAAAACATTTTTCTCCCTTTTATATATAACAGAAATATGTAAAATTTTTATTACCAACCATAAGAAGTGGTTTTTTCTCCAGGAAAATTTTAGATACTTGATTGTGATATTAAATAAATGTAGGCAATTTATTTTTATCTGGGATTTAACATTACCCAGTGTTTCATCATGTCCTGACCTGCATAAAGAGCATAAAAATATCTAACAAGAAGGTTCAAATGGTCAAGGATGCATCAGGATCTCAACAGGAATATTCAGTATTACTGAATGAGATTTCTTTCTTTAAGAAATGAAAGTTCATCCCTCAACATAATAAAGGCCATATGTGACAAACCCATGGCTAATATCATACTCAAGAGTGAAAGGTTGAAAACTCCCCCTCTAAGATGAGGATCAAGATAAGGGTGACCACTATCACTATTCCTTTTCAACACAGTACTGGAAGTCCTGGCCAGAGCAATTAGTCAAGGAAAAGAAATTTTTAAAAAACCCAAAAAACAAAAAAACTATGAGAACTAATAAATTCAGTAAAGTTTCAGGATAAAAAATCAATATACAAAAATCAATTGCCTTTCTATATACTAATAACAAACTACCTGAAATAAGCAATAAAGAAAGCAATCTCATTTATAATAGCTTAAAAAATAAAATACTTATGAGTAAATTTAACTAAGCAAGTAAAACATCTATACAGTGAAAACTATAAGACATTGATGAAAGAAACTGAAGGAGACACAAATAAATGGAGAGATAGCCCATGTTCCTGAACAGGAGGATTTAATATTGTTAAAATGTGCACAACACTCAAAGCCATCTACAGAGTCAGTGCAATCCCTATCATAATCCCAATGGCAATTTTCACAGAAACAGAGAAAATGATTCTAAAATTTGTATGAAACCACAAAAGACCCAAATAGCTAAAGCAATCTTGAGAAATAACAAACCTGGAGGCATCACACTTCCTGATTTCAAACTATATTATAAAGCTATAGTCATCAAAACAGCATGGTACAGGCATAAAACAGACACGTGGACAAATAGAACAGAACTGAGAGTCCAGAAATAAACCCACACATATATGATCAACTAATATCCGACAAGGAAGCCAAGAATACTTAATGGAAAAGGGTAGTGTGTTCAATAACATGTTAGGAAAACTGGATACCACATGCAAAAGAATGAAACTAGAGCACCATCTCACACCATACACAAAAATTAACTGGAAGTGGATTATGGACTTAAATGTAAGATCTGAAACCGCAAAACTTATAGAAGAAAACATAGGGAAAAACTCTTTAACACTGGTCTTGGCAATGATTTTTTAAAATATAAACCAAAAGCACAGACAACAAAAGCAAAAAAACAACAAATGAGACTATGTCAAATTAAAAGCTTCTGCCCAACAAATAAAACAATCAACAGAGGCTTCCCTGGTGGCTCAGTGGTTGAGAGTCTGCCTGCCGATTCAGGGGACACGGGTTCGTGCCCCGGTCCGGGAAGATCCCACATGCCGCAGAGCGGCTGTGCCCGTGAGCCATGGCCGTTGAGCCTGTGCGTCCGGAGCCTGTGCTCCGCAACAGGAAAGGCCGCAACAGTGAGAGGCCCACGTACCGCAAAAAAAAAAAAAAAAAAAACAATAAAAGAAAATATTTGCAAACCACCTACCTGATAAGTTAATATCCAAAATATATAAGGAACTCATACAACTCAATACAAAATAAAACAATGGACTAAAAATGGGCAGAGAACTTGAACAGATAGTTTTCCAAAGAAGACATATGAATGGCCAACAGGTACGTGAAAAGGGGCTCAATATAATCACTAGGGAAATGCAAATCAAAACCACAGTGAGAAATCATCTCACACCTATTAGAATGGCTATTAACAACAACAACAAAAAAAACAAGAGATAAATTCTGGCAAGGATGTGGAGAGCAGGAAATCCTGTGCACTGCTGGTGGGAATGTAAATGGCACAGCCACTATGGAAAACAGTACGTTGCTTCCTCAAAAAATTAAATATAGAACTACCATGTGATCCAGCAATCCAACTTCTGGATATATATTTGAAAAAGATGACATCAGGATTCAGAAGAGATAACTGCACTCTCATGTTCATTGCAGCATATTCACAATAGCCAAGATGTGGAACCAACCTAAGCATCCATTGACAGATGAATGGATAAAGAAAATGTTATATATAGAGAATTATTATTGAGCCATAAAATAAAATGAAATCTTGCCATTTGTGACAACATGAATGGACCTTAAGGGTACTATACTAAGTGAAGAAGTCAGACAGAGAAAGACAAATACCGTATGATCTCACTTAAATGTGGAATCTAAAAAACATCAAACTCAGAAACAGAGCAGAAGGGTGGTTGCCAGGAGCTGAGAGGTGGGGGAAACAGGGAGATGTTGGTTGAAAGGTACAAATTCTCAGTTTTAAGAGGGTTAAGTTCCAGAGATCTAATGTACAGCACAGCGACTAGATTATATTATACACCTGTAAGTGGGAATGAGAGTAGAGTTTTAATGTTCTCACCATAACAAGAAGATGGTAATCATGTGAGATAAAGGCTGTGTTAACTAATCTTATTGTGGTAGAGGTTTCACAATATGTACGTTACCAAATCATCACACTGCGCACCTTAAACTTACACAATGTTAGATGTCAATTGTATCTCAATAAAGCTGGGGAAAAAAGATGGAAGTTCATAACTATCAACCAATTCATTCTAGTTTAAGGCAGCAGTGGAGCAGTGCAAGCATTTGCTGGATCTATGTTAACTAAAATGGCATTCCATTCTAAATTAAGCTAGGAACTCTGAACTTGTACTTGCGTTTTTGTGTTATCGCCAAGCATGTATGAATAATTATAGAGTGAAAGTCAAATTTTAATAAATTAAATGTTGCCTTTAGGATAAATGTTTTAATACATTTTATGGAGATGTGTAAATCTTTTAAAACCAGGGTTATACTGTATACAATTTATGATCGTTGTTCTTTGGATATTGGATAATGAGCATAATCTTTAAATCAGGAAAGTTACATAAATTACTAAGTGGCAGCTGTTCCTTGGGAAATGCTAGAAAGCCTCTGCACAAATATATTTCCTACTCAAAAGAACACTGAAAAAAAGGAAAATACGCCCATTTAATGGGATAGTCAGAAGTTACCTCCTTCTTATTAGGGGAAAAAAATCCACCTTCACGATTGTAAGACTTGCTCATTTTAAATCTTCCTTTTCACACTCAGAGAAAGTATGATCTAAAGAAGCTCACTTCAATGGAAAGGGGATTTGCCCTAGACTGAGAAGAAAATTAGTAATAAAATGAAATATCCAGAGCTTGTAGGTGGGTGACAAAATAAGAATATTGACAGTAAGATTTTATTTAGCAACCTAATTCTTTTTAGCTAAATATGACATGCGAGTACAAAGAAATATGACTGATTTCAAAAAAGGAAGGAAGAATCCAAATAGACCATTGTCCCCTTTTAAAGACTCCAAGTGGCTACTGTCCCCTTCCATAGGGTCACTTTGAAAACTGCACACAAAATGTAATCATATTTCCACTGATCTTAAATATTTTAGCTCCGTCTCTCCAAGGAAGTTGTGATTTGAAATTAGTCGTGGGGGTTTTTGATGCCATCTATGTTCCTTGCAAAGTATATTCCATTGGGCAACTAACATACGACTCACTTTCAATAACCCACTTTACAGCTGTGAAGATGATATAATCAAAACACATAAAGCACTTGATAGCTATTCAATAGTTAATTTCTACTTTCTTTTCTCTTATTTTCCTGTCATGAATAAAAGCCAACATTGCTAAATCCTTAAATAGTATGGTCATTACCTTTTCAAATTCAATTCTTACTAATTCACATGCTTTTATATGTAACCTATCCTTTAATCAAACTTAATTTCTTAAACATGCTTCTACTAATATATAATCTTTTCTGTCTTTTATTCATATAGTTTCCTCTAATAAAATACTCTCTCCTAAACCTCAGTTCAATCTATCACAATTTTACCCATCCTTCACTATTCAAGCAACACGTACCATTGAAAGAATCTCCTACTTCCAGATGGGTATGAGTCATTTTTCTATACTTCAATAAAACTGGATTTCTATTTCTTTGGACAGTTTTTCACACTTATAACATTTTTTGTGATAGCAGGAGTAGTACTCTATCTTGAAATCTTTCACAGTAGATACCCCCAATAAGTATTGAAAAAAAAAGGCATTTGGAGCAACTGTCTGGAAATAAAAACTACAAAATTGTCCTGCATTCCATCTAAAATTTGTAATACAAACAGATTCTCAAAAAGCTCCACAGTGAGAAAAATCTAAAAGCCAATGATGCTCTTTTCTACTAAAATAAGAAAATAAGGTGTTTGGGGCTATTTTGTCATTTGTTAGAAATAAGTCCAATATAAAAATTCTAAGAACATTTTGCTAAACTCATTTTTGAAACTTATTTATCCTCTGTCTTTTTTATGTGATATTTGATAGCTTTTAAATTGAAAGAATTTCTTTCCACCTTCTCTATCCTGCTCTAAAAAAATCCACACACACACACACACACACAAATGTACTTCATGTCCTTGAAGCTGCTCATAACTTGACTGATGCAAGTCTTGCAGTTGTCATTTTTGACAATTGGATTTAATTAGAATTATATTGTATTATTATTCTCTTCTTTAATTGCTATTCAAATTTTAGGTGCCACTTGGAGAATAACTGTAATACCTGGTCTTTTTTCCAAGCAATCTTTTCCCAAGCCAGTTCTCAAAAGTACTTGTCAGTTGATTCTGTTTCTTTCTGCAGTGAAGACTATTTCATATCTGATTTTATCTCCTCACATCACAGATTTCTTACTACCCTCTCTGTTGTTAACACGTTTGCTCTGACTTTGCTAGCAGGACTGATCATGTTGATTTTCTATTGAACTGGGTAAAGAATCAGCCCTGTATTGTCTGCATAGATAGTTGGCCTTCCTAAGTCATTTATCAATTCTTATTACCATGAATGTGGGAGTAATTGAAATTCTGTGTTACCATCACCCACCACTGATGTGACTTGAATTCTTCCCTATGATACTTTCCTTGTCTCTTCTCATTATACAATAACTTCTGGTAATTTATGTGCCCTTTGAATATTCCAGTTCAGTAGTGTGTGATGTGAGGCACACAGATGTTCTGCAATGCTGCCACAAAATATTTCATAGAAAGGAAGGGAAGTTTAATATATGACAACTATATTATTACGTACTAGATGTGCTCTAATGTGGAACATGTGGGATTACAGAGAAATTATACAGAGAAGCTTCATGTTTATTTTTTCTCTGCCTGATAATGGAAAAATGCCTCCAGCTAAACTTATTAAAATATGCCTTATATGGTACTGCATTTTCCTCCACATAGTAGGCAAGTTACGCTTCCCACAGGCTTATGACTCAGTGAGAAATCAAATACAGAAGTGTGTAGCCCTAGCTCAGCAAAACTTTCCTTATATGCTAAGGAGTTATGTCACTAAGTACTCACTTCTTCTTTCCTTCCAGTCACTCATACAAAAGTCATCAAGCTTGGGATTCTGGTGTATTCTGTTAGATTCTTAAATTCATTTGAGATTGTTGAAATTTTTAAATCCATAGAATTAAATTACTATACTTTAGGTAAACCTTCATGAAAATTAGGGGAAGTTGCATCTACTCAATGTTATCTTTGAGCTCAAGAGTATCCTTTGCACTACTTGTTCACTGATTCAGCAGCTGAGTGAATGCACTACTTGTTCACTGATTTAGCAGCTGAGTGAATGCAAACTTAGACCCTGTGCAAGTCATCGTTTACCCCAATTTGCATGTAAACTGCAAGCATACCTAACCTAGTTTACTCAAAAAATATTTTTTCTTTCAAAATTAAGACTTCTTCTTGAATTCCTATTACTAAATTATGTAATTAAATATTTCTGGAATCTCCTCTTTCTTTTCCAAACATTACCACTGTCTTAATCCAAGCACTCACACTCTCTTAGATGATTACTGACTATCTCCTCTTTCTCGTGTCACGCTGTTCCAGACAGATTTCTGTTAAAGGAAATTCTAGTACTGTGACTTTCACGTTTAATACCCTTCAACAATGCCGCATTAACCACAAAAAGTCTATGCACTTTAACATACCAGACCCTTCTTAATCAGAATAACATTTCCAGTTCCTTTTCTTAACATCAGCCTCTTAGAAAATTACTTATAGTTCCCAGTACTCAAGATGCTCACCCATATCTTTCCTTTTTATAATCTGCCACTTCTTAAACTTTTCTCCCCCCACCATATGGTCAACTTCCTACTTAGAAATCAGATCTGGATAGAGTTAACGTATGATCCTGCAACCCACGCCTGGGCATATATCTGGAGAAAACTTTAATTCAAAAAGATACATGCAAACCAATGTTCACTGCAGCACTATTTACAAAAGCCAAGACATAGAAGCAACTTAAATGTCCATCAGTAGATGAATGGATAAAGAAGATGTGGTATATATACGTGGTGTATATACTGTGTATATATATATATATGGAGATGTTTTATACACAAACACACACACGATGGAACATTACTCAGCCATAAAAAGGAATGAAATGCCATTTGAAGCACCACAGATGGACCTAGAGATTATCATACTAAGTGAAGTAAGTCAGACAAAGACAAATATCATATAAAATCACTTATATGTGGAATCTAAAATACGATACAAATAAATGGACTTATTTACAAAGCAGAAACAGACTCACAGACGTAGAAAACGAACTTATGGTTACCAAAGGGGAAAGAGAGATGAGGAGGGATAAATTAGAAGTCTGCAATTAGCAAATACAAACTACTATGTATAAGATAGATAAACTACAAGGTCATACTGTATAGCACAGGGAACTCAACTCAGTATTCTGTAATAAACCATAATAGAAAAGAATACAGGGCTTCACTGGTGGCGCAGCGGTTGAGAGTCCACCTGCCGATGCGGGGGACATGGGTTCGTGCCCCGGTCCAGGAAGATCCCACGTGCCGCAGAGCAGCTGGGCCCATGAGCCATGGCCACTGAGCCTGCATGTCCGGAGCCTGTGCTCCACGACAGGAAAGGCCACAACAGTGAGAGGCCCGCATACCGCAAAAAAAAAAAAAAAAAAAAAAAAGAATAAAAAAAGTATTTTTATTTTACTTTATTTGAATTTATTTATTATTTATATAACAGGTTCTTATAAATTATCTATTTTATACATATTAGTGTATATATGTCAATCCCAATCTCCCAATTCATTCCACCACTACCACCCCACTCCCAACTTTCCCTTAGGTGTCCATACGTTTGTTCTCTACATCTGTGTCTCTATTTCTGCCTTGCAAACCAGTTCATCTGTACCAATGGTTCATCTGTACCATTTTTCTAGATTCCACATATAGGCATCAATATATGATATTTGTTTCCTCTTTCTGACTTACTTCACTCTGTATGACAGTCTCTAGGACCATCCACGTCTCTGCAAATGACCCAACTTCACTCCTTTTTATGGATGAGTAATATTCCATTGTATATATGTACCACATCTTCTTTATCCATTCATCTTCTGATGGGCATTTAGGTTGCTTCAATGACCTGGCTATTGTAAATAGTGCTGCAATGAACATTGGGGTACATGTGTCTTTCTGAATTATGGTTTTCTCAGGGTATATGACCAGTAGTGGGATTGGTGGGTCATATGGTAATTCTATTTTTAGTTTTTTAAGGAACCTCCATACTGTTCTCCATAGTGGCTGTATCAATTTACATTCCCACCAACAGTGCAAGAGGGTAAGAGGGTTCCCTTTTCTCCACACCCTCTCCAGCATTTGTTTGTATATTTTCTGAAGATGCCCATTCTAACCAGTGTAAGGTGACACCTCACTGTAGTTTTGATCTGCATTTTTCTAATAAATAGTGATGTTGAGCATCCTTTCATGTGTCTCTTGGCCATCTGTATGTCTTCTTTGGACAAATGTCTATTTAGATTTTCTGCCCATTTTTTGACTGGATTGTTTTTTTTAATATTGAGCTGCATGAGCTGTTTATATTTTTTGAACATTAATCCTTTGTCAGTTGCTTCATTTGCAAATATTTTCTCCCATTCTGAAGTTTGTCTTTTTGTCTTGTTTATGGCTTCCTTTGCTGTGCAAAAGCTTTTAAGTTTCATTAGGTCCCATTAGTTTCTTTTTGTTTTTATTTCCATTACTCTAGGAGGTGGGTCAGAAAGGATCTTGCTGTGATTTATGTCACAGAGTGTTCTTCCTATGTTTTCCTCTAAGAGTTTTATAGTGTCCACTCTTACATTTAGGTCTTTAATCCATTTTGAGTTTATTTTTATGTATGGTGTTAGGGAGTGTTCTAATCTAATTCTTTTTTCTTTTTTTTTTTTTTTTTTTTTTGCAGTACGTGGGCCTCTCACTGCTGTGGCCTCTCCCGTTGCAGAGCACAGGCTCCGGATGCGCAGGCTCAGCAGCCATGTCATGGGCCCAGCCACTCCGCAGCATGTGGGATCTTCCCAGACCGGGGCACGAACCCACGTCCCCTGCATCGGAAGGCAGACTCTCAACCACTGCGCCACCAGGGAAGCCCCGGAGCATTCTAATTTCATTCTTTTGCATGTAGCTGTCCAGTTTTCCCAGCACCACGTATTGAAAAGACTGTCTTTTCTTCATTGTAATTTCTTGCCTCCTTTGTCATAGATTAGGTGACCATTGGTGTGTGGGTTTATCTCTGGACTTTCTATCTTGTTCCACTGATCTATATTTCTGTTTTTGTGCCAGTACCATACTATCTTGATTACTGTAGCTTTTTAGTGTAGTCTGAAGACAGGGAGCCTGATTCCTCCAGCTCCGTTTTTCTTTCTCAAGATTTATTTGGCTATTTGGGGTCTTTTTTGTCTCCATAAAAATTTTAAGATGTTCAATGAAAAATGCCATTGGTAATTTGATAGGGATTGCATTGAATCTGTAGATTGTTTTGGGTAGTACAGTCATTTTCACAATATTGAGTCTTCTGATCCAAGAACATGATATATCTCTCCATCTGTTTGTGTCACCTTTGACTTCTTTCATCCGAGTCTTATAGTTTTCTGAGTAAAGGTTTTTACCTCCTTAGGTAGGTTTATTCCTAGGTATTTTATTCTTTTTGTTGCAATCGTGAATTAATTTCTCTTTCTGATTTTTCGTTGTTAGCGTATAGGAATGCAAGAGATTTCTGTGCATTAATTTTGTATTCTGCTACTTTACCAAATTCATTGATTAGTAGTTTTCTGGTGGCATCTATAGGATTATCTATGTAGAGTATCATGTCACCTGCAACCAGTGACAGTTTTACTTCTTCTTTTCCAATTTGTATTCCTTTTATTTCTTTTTCCTCTCTGATTGCCATGGCTAGGACTTCCAATACTATGTTGAATAACAGTGACGAGAGTGGACATCCTTGTCTTATTCCTGATCTTAGAGGAAACGCTTTCAGTTTTTCACCATTGAGAATGATGTTTGCTGTGGGTTTGTTGTATATGGCCATTATTATGTTGAGGGAGGGTCCCTCTATGCCCACCATCTGGAGAGTTTTTATCATAAATGGGTGTTGAATTTTGTCAAAAGCTTTTTCTGAATCTAATGAGATGATCATATGGTTTTTATTCTTTAATTTGTTAATATGGTGTATCACATTGATTGATTTGCACATATTGAAGAATCCTTGCATCCCTGGGATAAATCCCACTTGATCATGGTGTATGATCCTTTTAATGTGTTGTTGGATTCTGTGCGCTAGTGTTTTGTTGAGGATTTTTGCATCTATATTTATCAGTGATACTGGTCTGTAATTTTCTTTTTTTGTAGTATCTCTTTCTGGTTTTGGTATCAGGGTGATGATGGCCTTGTAGAATGAGTTTGGGAGTGCTCCTTACTCTGCAATTTTTGGGAAGAGTTTGAGAAGGATGGGTGTTAGCTCTTCTCTAAACATTTTATAGAATTCACCTGTGAAACCATATGGTCCTGGGCTTTTGTTTCTTGGAAGATTTTTAATCACAGTTTCAATTTCATTACTTGTGGTTTTTCTTCTCATATTTTCCTGGTTCAGTCTTGGAGGGTTATACATTTCTAAGAATTTGTCCATTTCTTCCAGGTTGTCCATTTTATTGGCATAGAGTTGCTTGTAGTAGACCCTTACGACGCTTTGTATTTCTGTGATGTCCACTGTAACGGCTCCTTTTTCATTTCCTCTCTCTCTTTTTCTTGATGCATCTGGATAAAGGTTTATCAGTTTTGTTTATCATCTCAAAGAACCAGCTTTTAGTTTTTTTGATCATTGCTATTGTTTTCTTTGCTTCTATTTCATTTATTTCTGCTCTTATCTTTATGATTTCTTTCCTTCTGCTAACTTTGGGGGGTTTTTGTTCTTCTTTCTCTAATTGCTATATGTGTAAGGTTAGGTTGTTTTCTTGTTTTCTGAAGTACGATTGAATTGCTATAAACCTCCCTCTTAGAACTGCGTTTGCTGCATAGCATAGGTTTTGGGTCATCATGTTTTCATTGTCATTTGTTTCTAGGTATTTTTTGATTTTCTCTGATTTCTTCAGTGATCTCGTGGTTATTTAGTAACATACTGTTTAGCTTCCATGTGTTTGTGTTTTTTACGGTTTTTTCCATGTAATTTATTTCCCATCTCACAGTGTTGCGGTCGGAAAAGATCCTTGATATGATTTCAATTTTCTTAAATTTACCAAGGCTTGATTTGTAACCCAAGATGTGACCTATCCTGGAGAATATTCTGTGTGCACTTGAGAAGAAAGTGTAATCTGCTGTTTTCGGATGGAATGTCCTATAAATTTCAATTAAATCTATCTGGTCTTTTGTGTCATTTAAAGCTTGTGTTTCCTTATTAATTTTCTGTTTGGATGATCTGTCCATTGGTTTAAGTGAGGCGTTAAAGTCCTCCACTATTATTGTGTTACTGTCAATTTCCTCTTTTAGAGCTGTTAGCATTTGCCTTATGTATTGAGGTGCTCCTATGTTGGGTGAATATATATTTAAAATGGTTATATTTTCTTGGATTGATCCCTTGATCATTATGTAGTGTCCTTCCTTGTCTCTTGTAACAAACTCTATTTTAAAGTCTATTTTATCTGACATGAGTATTGCTACTCCAGCTTTCTTTTGATTTCCACTTGCATGGAATATCTTTTTCCATCCCGTAACTTTCAGTCTGCATGTGCCCCTAGGTCTGAAGTGGGTCTCTTGTAGACAGTATATATATGGGTCTTGCTTTTGTATCCATTCAGTGAGTTTGTGTCTTTTGGTTGGAGTATATAATCCTTTCATATTTATGGTAATTATTGATATGTATATTCCTTTTACCATTTTTTTAAATTGTTTTGGGTTTGTTTCTGTAGGTCCTTTTCTTCTCTTGTGTTTCCCACTTAGAGAAGTTCCTTTAGCATTTGTTGTAGAGCTGGTTTGGTGGTGCTGAATTCTCTTAGCTTTTGCTTGTCTGTAAAGCATTTGATTTCTCCATCAAATCTGAATGAGATCCTTGCCAGGTAGAATAATCTTGGTTGTAGGTTCTTCCCTTTCATAACTTTAAATATATCATGCCATTCCCTTCTGCTTTGTAGAGTTTCTGCTGAGAAATCAGCTGTTAACCTTATGGGTGTTCCCTTGTATGTTATTTGTGTTTCTCCCTTGTTGCTTTTAATAATTTTTCTTTGTTTTAATTTTTGTCAATTTTATTACTATGTATCTCGGCTTGTTTCTCCTTGGGTTTATCCTGCCTGCGACTCTCTGCACTTCCTGGACTTGGGTGGCTATTTCCTTTCCCATGTTAGAGAAATTTTAGACTATAATCTCTTCAAATATTTTCTCGGGTCCTTTCTCTCTCTCTTCTCCTTCTGCGACCCCGATAATGCAACTGTTGGTGTGTTTAATGTTGTCCCAGAGGTCTTTCGGGCTGTTTTCATTCTTTTTTTTCTTTATTCTGTTCTGCAGTAGTGAATTCCACAGTTCTGTCTTCCAGGTCACTTATCTGTTCTTCTGCCTCAGTTATTCTGCTATTGATTCCTTCTAGTCTCTTTTTCATTTCAGTTATTGTATTGTTCATCTGTTTGTTTGTTCTTTAATTCTTCTAAGTGTTTGTTCTTTAATTCTTCTAGGTCTTTGTTAAACATTTCTTGCATCTTCTCAATCTTTGTCTCCATTCTTTTTCTGAGGTCCTGGATTATCTTCACTAACATTATTCTGAATTCTTTTTCTGGAAGGTTACCTATCTCCACTTCATTTAGTTATTTTTCTGGGGTTTTGTCTTGTTCCTTCATCTGGTACATAACCCCCTGCCTTTTCACTTTGTGTGTCTTTCTGTGAAAGTGGTTTTCATTCCACAGGCTGCAGGATTGTAGTTCTTCTTGCTTCTGCTGTCTGCCCTCTGGTGGATGAGGCTATCTAAGAGGCTTTTACAAGCTTCCTGATGGGAGAGACTAGTGGCGTGTAGCACTGGGTGTTGCTCTGGTGGGCAGAGCTCAGTAAAATTTTAATCCATTTGTCTGCTGATGGATGGTGCTGGGTTCCCTCCCTGTGAGTCGTTTGGCCTGAGGCAACGCAGCACTGGAGCCTACCCTGCTCTTTGGTGAGGCTAATGGTGGACTCTGGGAGGGCTCACACCAAGGAGTACTTCCCAGAACTTCTGCTGCCAGTGTCCTTGTCCCTGCGGTGAGCCACAGCCACCCCCTGCCTCTGCAGAAAACCCTCCAACACTAGCAGGTAGGTCTCGTTCAGTCTCCTACGGGGTCACTTCTCCTTCCCCTGGGTCCTGATGCACACACTACTTTGTGTGTGCCCTCCAAGAGTGGAGTCTCTGTTTTCCCCAGTTCTGTGAAAGTCCTTCAGTCAAATCTCACTAGCCTTCACAGTCTGATTCTCTAGGAATTCCTCCTCCAGTTGCCAGACCCTCAGGTTGGGAAGCCTGACAGGGGGCTCAGAACCTTCACTCCAGTGGGTGGACTTCTGTAGTATAAGTGTTCTCCAGTTTGTGAGTCACCCACCCAGCAGTTATGGGATTTGATCTAATTGTGATTGCGTCCCTCCTACCATCTCATTGTGGCTTCTCCTTTGTCTTTGGATGTGGGGTATCTTTTTTGGTGAGTTCCAGTGTCTTCCTATAGATGATTGTTCAGCAGTTAGTTGTGATTTCGGTGCTCTCGCAGAACGGAGTGAGCGCACGTCCTTCTACTCTGCCATCTTGAACCAATTTCTCTCAAGAATATATATTTATATATGTATAACTGAATCACTTTGCTATATCCCCAAAACACATTGTAAATCAACTATACTTCAATTTAAAAAAAAAGAAATCAGATCCTATGATTCTCCAATGCCTTAGATAACTCAATTAACTCTCATCTACATTAAAATTATTCATCGTTATTTTTCTATTATTGCTGTGCTATATATTTTAAATGTATTAAGTAAGCTTTTTAAAAGCATAGATGGTCTACACCATCTTTGCAACCCAAGTATCACAAAATATCTTACACATAACATATGGACAATACAGTTTGAATGGGGTTTAATTTGATGTAATTTAGCAGATTTTTATTATTCACTTCCTATGGAATATTTTATTTTATGAATATATGATATGTAGAAAATAATATTATAGTACTTTTATACAGTGTGGCTTAGAAATTCAACTATGTATACCAACGGTGACATCTAACTTGTGCAAATGTCTTCATTTCTCCTTCTGCCTTAAAAAACCCAGAATTCCAAGAGCTGTTCCTGCTCAGAAATTGTTGCTTATGTGGTAGAATCTTTACCAATGGAATTTCTCCAAACCTCACCTCATATTTATCCTTCACAGGTGATCTTCTTCATCCATTGATGAAACTCCTTTTGTCAAGGATTCTTCCAGTTTCCTACTATTGAACACCTGCTTTTATCCTGTTAGTGTTTGACTTTTAACTAGGAACAGTAACCTCTAAATATATTATTACATTCCTAGAAAAAGATTTTGAGTTCAAAACAAGTGACTTACATATACACTTACTTGTAATCTAAAATAATTTTTTTAATTAAAACATTGAGTTTTGGAAACATTAATGAAAATAGAAATATAGTCATAAAACATGAGAGGCTGAAGGTTTCCTAAAGACCATATGTTTCCACCTATTAAGTTTTAAAATGAGAAAAAAACAACTAAGACAGAGGTTAATTAAAATGCTTGCCTCGAATCACATATGCAGTTAGCAAAGTATCCAGAATGAAAGCTCAACTTTCACACATTCCCAACTTAGGTTTTCACTCAGTATCATACAGCCTTCTGGAAAAGCAAAGCAGCTACCTGAATGCCTGGTCATGGACCTGATCTGCACTATAGCTACAAGAGACCTGGGATCCAGATATTTAGACATTTTTTATTCCACCTGAAATTTGGAAAAAGTATTTTTGTCCCCATTTCTTACATCTGGAGTATGCCCTGGAAGGTGAGATCAAGGTTCTGAGAAAGTGTCTATTTATACCCGTGTTTGTACAGCCCTTGAATACTGAGGAAACTAGATATCGTCTCTTTGAGAATAAGCATAACTTTAAAAAAGCAATGCATGCTATTGACTTACTCTGATGCAAACTTGCCTCATGTGAATTATTCAGCTGCTCCTGGCCACTATCTGTAGCTGAATTTCTATGCTCAGTTAAACATCCAATCATCAAGTCAGCTACTGGTATCCCTGCCATCAGAAAACTGTATTTTCCTCTCCTGGCATTTAGTATGCTTTAAACCTCACATTTATTCAAACTTGCTCAGGCCAAGTTTTATACTTCCTCTTAGTGCTGTGCTGATTATTCACCCATGTAACTACACTGAGAATTAGCATCAAAATGGAGATCTGAGGACCAACCGTAATAAAGATGTTATGAATACTCATATCTTCAGATCTGAAACTTTCTGCTTTAAGAGTCTAGAGCATAAATGTCAGAGAAAAGCACTAATGTTTGGGTTTATGAAGAGAACTCTGATGCCCTCCTGTGGACAGTTAAGGAAAATCTCAAGTTTTCCTTTTACTAGGGCAGCTGTATTTAATGGTATGCAGAGCAAAAGAAGAATGGCATATAAAAATTCGTAAGTACATCTTCTCTAACACACACGTAGTCTAAACAATATGTATTTCATATAATAATCGTTATTACGGTACACACACACACACATACACAAAGAAAGAGTAAACAGCTAAAAGAATAAAGCCAAAATGGTTACAGTGATTATAGCTTAATGGTGTTATTTATTTATTTTTTTTTTTGCGGTACGCGGGCCTCTCACTGTTATGGCCTCTCCCATTGCGGAGCACAGGCTGCGGACGCGCAGGCTCAGCGGCCATGGCTCACGGGGCCCAGCCCCTCCGCGGCATGCAGGATCTTTCTGGACCGGTGCACGAACCCGTGTCCCCTACATCGGCAGGCGGACTCTCAACCACTGCGCCACCAGGGAAGCCCGATGGTGTTATTTTTAAAACATGAATATGACTTATGTTTTTATAATTTAGAGAAAAATTATTTCCAGTTTGCACAAAATTGATAACACAAGAAGCAATTCAGCAACACAGTAAATTTTATTTTAAATTTAGAGATAGGTAGATAAATTTGGTATGTAATATTTTGCAGACTTTTCTAATAAAGTTAGACATATCCAGGAAGGAGATTTCCTGATGAATATGAACACAAGACAGATGCTTCTGCACTATGAATTCTTTTTTTTTATAAATGTTATTTATTTATTTATTTTTGCCTGTGTTGGTTCTTTGTTGTTGCCTGCAGGCTTTCTCTAGCTGCGGCGAGGGGGGGCTACTCTTCGTTGCAGTGCACGGTCTTCTCATTGCAGGGGCTTCTCTTGTTGTGGAGCGTGGGCTCTAGGTGTGTGGGCTTCAGTAGTTGTGGCACACAGGCTCAGTAACTGTGGCTTGTGGGCTCTAGAGCACTGGCTCAGGAGTTGTGGCACATGGGCTTAGTTGCTCTGCAGCATGTGGGATCTTCCTGGACCAGGGCTGCAACCTGTGTCCTCTGAATTGGCAGGCGGATTCTTAACCACTATGCCACCAGGGAAGCCCCTGCACTATAAATTCTTAAAGGAGTTTTTGTCATTTTACTTAATTATCCAGTAAATATTTATTGAGATCCAACAATGTGCTAGTACTAGAAACAGAGAAATGGAAAATGCTCTCTGTCTTTCAGAGCATCACCATGCAGTGAACAGACATACAGAGCAATGGTAAGTGACTTTGTGGAGGTCTATACTGGATACTGGGGCAGTACAGGCAGGGCATCCAACTCAGATAAAACGGAGGAGCAAAGGAAGCAACTCAAGTGGTCCAAAAGATATATTTCCTGACCTGAGCTGAATGTTCAAGATCTAACAGAAATTATAGTTAGCCATTAAAAGAGACAGAGGGGGAAAAGTCAAAGCTTCTTTAGTCAGAGAAAATACGCACTTAGTGTCTGAAAGACTCAAAGTACACGCTCAGTCCCCCTCACAAGATAATAATTTAGTGTCATGATTCTGGGAAGGGTTACCAGGATGGTTGCTCATGCCTCTTCCTGGATAAACACTGTGAGATAAGTTTGTGATTAAAAAAAAAGATATAAACTCCTCTTCCTTTGTGTAACAGTCCTCTTCCGGTTTCCACAGTCTGGAGCCCAACACATACTCTAAATGTGATAGGAGCTGGATGAATCATTATTGAGTGAAATCAGCCTCCCCAGTGATCTAGCTCTTAATTCAAAGACTTTTTCTCTTCCAGTTTTGTTGAGATATAATTGACACACAGTACTGTATAAGTTTAAGGTGTACAGCATAATAATCTGAATAACATACATCATGAAATGATTACCACAATAACTTTAGTGAACATCCATCATCTCATATAGATAGAAAAGAAATTTTTTTTTCCTTGTGATGAGAACTCTCGGGATTTACTGTCTTAACTTTCATATATAACCTATATAAGGTACATCTTATAACTGGAAGTTTGTACCTTGTAACCACCTTCATCCAATTCCCCTTCCCCACAACTCCCATCTCTGGAGCCAAGTATCTGATCTCTTTTCTACAAGTTTGTTTCTCTGTTGAAGTATGATTGACCTACAACACTGTGTTAGTTCCTAGTACACAACATAATGATGCTATATTTCTGTATATTACAAAATGATCACACCAGGATAAGTCTAGTTACCATCCATCACTACATAAAGATGTTACATCATGGGCTTCCCTGGTGGCGCAGTGGTTGAGAGTCCGCCTGCCAATGCAGGGGACACGGGTTCGTGCCCCGGTCCGGGAAGATCCCACATGCCACGGAGCATCTGGGCCCATGAGCCATGGCCGCTGAGCCTGCGCGTCCGGAGCCTGTGCTCCGCAACGGGAGAGGCCACAACAGTGAGAGGCCCGCGTACCGCAGGAAAAAAAAAAAAGTTACATTATCATTGACTAATTCCCCACATTGTACATTTCATCCCCATAATTCACTTATTTTGTATCAGGAAGTTTGTACCTCTTAATCTCTCTCATCTATTTCACTCGTGTCCCCAGTATCTCCTCTCTGGCAGCCATCTGATTGTTCTTTTTAACTAAAGATTTTTACTTGGGAGAAAGTAATTCTTTATCTTGTGATACATTCTTCTTGTGAACTATCAGCATTATAAAATGTTTAAGCTGAAAACCGGACACATGAATTGTTCTGTGAAGAACAGCATCAATTGATAAATTTTGCCAGAAAAGGAGGAAATGCATCCTTTGACTAATTCCCGGGGTTGGGCTGAACTAATTACTAACTAAGTCATATAGGTCATTACAAAAAAAAAAAATAATCAGGAATATATTTTCTCTTTTCAGCAAAGAAAATACAGACTCTTGATTTGAACAGTGGACAAGAATGGTATGAAAATTCTTGAACTTTTCAGGCTAGCTGTATGAATTGGTCAAAAAATTTTACCGCAAGGGACAGAAACCCATCTCACGTAAAAGGAAAAGTTTATTGGTTCTTATAATCCAACCAAGATTAACAGCTCACTTGGTAAAGAGAAGACATGCACCTCAACCTTAGAAACTCATGAAGCAAGCATCTTCAGTGTTGTCAGGACCCTCTGCATCTGTCTACTCTTGGTATATTCTTTCATTGCAAACCTTATTTTTCTACAATGTGGGAACAGTGACCACCAGTGTTCATGAGCCTCATACAGAAAGCAGTTACCACTTGAAAAGGACTGACTTTCTCACTTCTAATTTAAAAACTCACAGGCATATATCATGTACCCAGCCTTGGTCAGTTGGGTGTTGGATTTTTTAAAAATTAGGAATTTGGATTAGAGTAGCTGTTTTCAAACCCTGATGGCAACATGAGAGTTATCGTAACTGAGTTACTTAATTGTTCTTGTCTCTGATTCCTCATCTATTAAGCAGAGACCTCTTCTTTATATATGGATAGCACTATGAAAATTAAAAAGCACTATGGAAATGGATAGTATTGGTCCTAGTGTTAAACATTAAAGAAATAGTCTTATCTTTCTTGCTTTTCATCCTTTCTTGCTTTTCAAGGGACTCATCTAGAGAGTGTGTCTTGGCCCAAAGTTGTGGAAACATCAGACAATTAGAAAAGAAGTCTTGACCTTTTAGTAATATTATATCGTCTAGAGGAAATTTCTTATAATCCTGTCTGAAAACCTGTCCTGGATATGGTTTGTGAGGCAGAGTTTATACACCTCACTTGTACAGAAGCCTAATTATTTAGAACATTGGACTTTTAATTGAAAAAATATCTAATAGCCAAAGCGAAGACATGTTATGAACCTCTTAGGTAACGTATATATGCAGATAATACTTAACTGATTCTTAAAGCAATTTTCAATAATATCAATTCAGTAGTTCTTTAAAGCACCTTTAGAAATATAAAAAGAATAAAGAGTCAAAAATGATGTGTCCAGAATGTTATTTGGATTTCATTATACTTGTGAATATGGGTATGTGTAATGTAGACCCTAAAATCAGAATTAAAAATCACTGTAAACTGGATAATGAATCTGTCAAGGAAACTTAGAGGTCTACTGAGCATTCAGTTGTGAACCAGGCATGCACTGAATACAGACAGAAGAGCAGAAGACCTGCAAGGCCACTGAGCTATAACCCAGAGCCCAACATGAAACCCAGTGGTCAGCATTGAACAACCAGCCAGAATTGCCCCAAGGACAGGTTGTACCCACCATTGTGATCTCGGTGGTCAGGAATGGGACAAAATAAGCATCATCATAACGGGAAGAATAAAAATTTTCCAGTATCTTGAAGCTACAGTCCATTTACCTCTGGAGTGCTAAGTGATTTTAACAGGTGCTTCTGGAGATTTTTATTTATCAATTATATTTTAATATGTCACTGTGCATGACTAATTTTACTTTGAAGAATATTTGTTTTTAATTTGGAGAATATCTACTAATCTATCACGGGATATTAATGTTCTGTGGAACATAGTTTAAGAATTGCTGCCTACCAGATTTAGATGAAGGTCAGGTTAACATATCTGTAATACTTTTCTCATGTCTGCATTTTTCTGAGATAAAGTGGGATACGTGGGATAAGAGGTTACGATAAGTGCAGAGCAAATGGTAGGTGCACTAGTCAGAAACTAAGGAAATTGAGGCAGGAGAAATGAAAAAGTTAATTACTGGCTACTTGACAATTAGTTTTTCTAACCAGATAATAGCATATAAATTTAAAGTATGTGAAATGGGACTTATGAGATAAATTACTGGCAATCTTTTGAAGGAGACTAGGAGGAAACTGAGAACAACAAAGAAGTTTGGGTATCTAATGGACGTTTGTAATGGTGGAACAGAAGGGAAGTAGGAAGATAGGAACTGCTAAGTGAGATTCATTTGAAATTTTGTTTAACAATATTCCTGGTGGTGACATACCCTAGTTTGCCGGGAAAGAAATCACCTGCTTGCTTTGGCTCACATTCTCTGGCTGTCAGTGGGTAACACCAATTATGCTCTGGGAATATACAGATGAAACGTTGTTTATCCTCCATATAAAACTTTACACATGAATAGGTAACTAAAAACCATGAATATTTATAGCTCTAAATTATACAGAGCAAGGTCCTCCACATTGGAAATCAATTAAATTTTAGCTTCCCACAGGATTTATTAACCTCCAGACTACCTGTCTCTCCTTTCCCAATGAGTTTCCTATAAATAAACATGACATATAACTCTCTCTCTCTCTCTCTCTGTGTGTGTGTGTGTGTGTGTGTGTGTGTGTATGTGCATGTGTGTTAGGCTGGGTCAATAGATGAATGAAGCATAGTCATTGGAATATCAATACGTACTTCTAAATGTAAGTTGGCAGATTTATTTTCAGGTCACAAGGCCCAATGCACGAGGGTAAACAGAATTTAGAAAGATGCTCTTTCTTTCTTTCTCTCTCCCTCTCCCTTTCTGCTACCGTTATTCCTCAGTATATTCTCCTTATTTGTAAACGTCTGAACTGTCACAGAGGTCCAAGTCTTTTCTAGCCACTAGCTAAATCAATGGATTTACAGAGATCAAATCATTATGTTATACACCTTAACATTATAAAGTTATGGCGATTATATCTCAATAAAACTGAGGGGAAAACAAACAAAAACAATGGATTTGAATACTGTAGATACTTGGAACAGAGGAATCATCCACCCAGTAGCATCAGGCTGAGTGTGTTCCTCTTCTAATCCCCAAACCCTGTAGCTCTGTGTAAGTGCAACCATACATATGTCTCTATGTAGTTAGTTACCTATGTCAAATGGATTGCATTCACTGACTAGAAGTTTGTCACCTCTTATCGTTTTTAAGAGTGGTGAAATTTTTAACTCATTAAAAATTTAATGAAATTTTGTTTAAACAAAAATTCTAGATTGATTTAACAATCAATCAAACTTTCTAATGTGAAGTAACACACATACAGACAAATGCATACAGCATAAATTTAGAGTAGTTTAATTAGTGATTATATACCAAAGCCCATGTAACCAACACGCAGGTCAGGAAATTGAAGATTGACAGCATCCCAGGAGTCCCTTCCTGATCCAATCCCTCTCTCCCAACTAGAGGTAACTGTTACTTTCCTTTGTAGTTTTACAAAGTAGGTATGCTTTTTTAAGTATTACATTTTTTTCTCATTTGAACTTAATAAAAGTTGATTTGTCTCTTTGTTGTTTTTTTTCCCTTGGTCTTTTTTCCATGTTTTGTTTTTGTGATTCAACCATGTTGGTACATGCATAAAAATTAGGAAAACTCATTAGTTAATACATGTCATTTTTTGGTAGAATAACTTTGTACATAAAAGCTAAGTATAGAAAAAAGACTGTAGTTGCCCCTGGCAACTGGAAGAGAAGATATTGGTCTTTTTTCATTCTACATTAATCTTCCAAATCAGAGTATAGTCGACTTCCACTTATTAGTTGGCTTACACAAATGTCCTTTTCCCCTTATTGCTATCCTTGAGAATGAGGGCCGTATTCTAGGGCTTGCACTACTGGCTGGCTTTTGGTACAACTCACTGGCAAGAATGAACGCCATGGAACATAGCCTAGAAATAGACACTGAAGTAGGTCTCCTTGATCTGAACGGCAATACCAAAGCTGGTTTGGTAAGCAACCCAAAAATGTAACATTTCAGCAAAGTTCCCACATAAAGGTGAGTTTCTATTCTACTTGGTGTCTAATACCTTCTTGACTCGGTCTGAGAGAAAATGAGAAATGTTGCAACAAATACTATCAGTATAAAACTATTTTAATATTTGTAAAAAGTTAAGATAAAAAGAAAACAACAGATTTCATATTTTCCCCCTCATAATAAGTTCCCAGGTGTTTTCATTACAGCTTTGATACAATAAGTAAATGGTCTTTGAGTGCAGTGAAGTAAAACGTTTTCTACCGTGAAGAAACTTACACTATTAATATTTCTGGACCAATATTATAGACGTAAGATACACTGTGAGACAGTCAGCTTGATTTACTTCTCTGATGAGTATGTACATTAGGTATGTGTATGTAGGTATATGAATCAGGGAGATAAGCCGGCCCTAAATTTGTCCTAAAGTGTTTCTTTTCGATTTTGCTTCATGTCTCTATTTCCCATTTCAAAAGCAATCCATTAAAAGTAATTTTGTTCTCCACAGGCGTGTAGTAAGTCTTTTGCTCATTTTTAGCTAAGTGTGTCATGACTAAGTAAAAGAGGAAAAACAGCTAACCTACTGAGGGATTAGGTAAAACAGACAGATAATTAACATCACTGGGCAATATACATTTTGAATTTGTAGTCCTAAAGTGAAAACTATTATTAACCTTGAAATCATACTACACTTCTAAATCTTGAAATATATCTTCTCATGTTTACACTGGGGTTTTACCTATATATTTTTATAGCATTTCCTTAAAACATTATTTCATTTTTCATCTGTCCCTACCCACATATACAATAAAGTTACCAAGCTATCATTAGTTTACTGTTTACAAAGAACTTTCTTGTCCATATCTCTTTTGATCTCCCAAACAACCCTATTAGTCAGACAGATTTCGTCAACAAATATTTACTGGATATCCTCCAGATGCATATTTCACACTGTGGCAAAGAGATGGTACAATGTGTAAGCAAATACAGTCCATACTCTCATGAAGTTTACCTTTTGGTGTGGAAGCCAAAGGACAAATTACTCCAATTAATTATAAGTGACTGGGTAACTATAAGTGTCAAATGTTCTGAAGGAGAAGCAAAGACTGCTAATATATGGTGAAGAAAGTGAAAAGAACTTTTACCATGTATTGAAAGTATCATGTCTGTTTTCTCTTCCTTCCTTCTTTCCTCCTCTCTCTGTTTCTCTTTTTAAGTACACACTATACTTTTTTTTTTCTCTCAAAAGACTTAGCATTTTTCCCCCTTTGCAGGGCAACGTTATAGTTTTTGTAGGGACAAGTGAGTTTTTTTAAATCACTTGATATAGTGTTCATAAATTTTGAAACCATCCAAGAAAGTGGTATATAGTTTTCTCAGATATGTCTTCAATGCCTATATGATAATGTCATTTTGGTTTTGTTGTCAACGATATCATCACTGTTGTTCTTGCTGTCTTCTCTCCCCCCCACCGCTGCCAGTAAGGGAAGGAATGTTGGATTCATAGTAATTCTAATCTTTTGAGCCCTCAGGGGATTTAAAAAATAATCTTTACTTATTCTCTCCTGTGGCATTTATCCCACAGATTTAGTTATCATTATTTTTAAAGTGGAATAAAGTTGTAAGTAGAGGCTTCTCCAATTTTTGAAGAAAAAGAGGAACAAATTTCAGCATAAAACCTAGCAATTACTAACCAAACCTAATAGCCTGGGTTGAGCCCTATCTCCAGGAGCTATCCTCAGTAGAGAAAACAGAAAGTTTGAGTACATCTGATAGGGTTAATAGAAAGTTACATTAAGTGTTAGAGCTCATTACAATTTTCACATAAAATATTATCTGATCATCATCTTGATTTTATATGAAAAAAACATTATTATTAGCACCCAGTATTGAATAATTATCTGAGGCTGTTTTGTTTCTGTGGCTTGTCCAAGTACAGTGAATGGTGAAAACGATACTTTAGAGGCATATAAGCAAAGCACAAGTTACTTGGAGTATTTTAGATTCTAAGATTATCTTCCTACCAATGGCAAAATCAAATATCAGGAAAGCAAGGAATCTCACACTGAAATACACAGAAACCCCTGATGTTTTAACTCAATCAAGAAAATTCCCTTTCTCAATTTTGCAATAGGAAATAAGGAAATTCAAATTTGTATGCATACCTTACTTCCTCGAGGTAGCAACGCTTGTTGGTTGATGCAGTTGATAAAAATGTTGCCACGATCTCCAGGAGTCTTCAAAGTTGCACTACTTCTTGAGAGAAAAATCTACAATAGTACAGAGAAGAGAGTGGCCTGTTGGCATAAAAAGTCACAGCACACTGTCATCCATCCCATAGATACTAATGCCACGAAAGGGAGACCTCTTTAGGACTAAATCTATGGCTGCGGTTTGGAGCAGTAAAGGAAAGATCTGAGAGGTCAGAGTCACAGAGAAAATATCTCTATATTACAGAAGTGAAGAATTCCATTTTTATCCACAATAGCTAATACTGTCTAGAAACTTCTCAGGCAAGCAAAGAAGAAAAAAAAAAATCAAGCTCACCCCAGATGTCCAGAATATGCACCTTCATTTATTGGGCAGTCATATATGAGAAATGACCTCTCCGGAGGGTGCAATATGAATAATTAAAGCTCCCTTTAATGCTCCAAACTACTTCCAAAGCTCAGTGGGAACTCTGTGTTGCATTACTGGAAAAAAACTGAGTAAATATACCATTTTTCCTCTTTAGACCTCATTCTTGACTTTTTCCTAAATACTCTCTCCAATATAGGAATCACTATTTTTTTCTTCTCCCAAACGTTATAGATGTTATAGCTATATAATTTAGAACAACGAGTGCTTGGGTTTAATCATATAAGAGCATTTCGCCTATTCTAAATACAGGATGTGTGGGTTTTCTTATTTCTAACAGAAGATTTAAAATGTTTTATTTGTTACAATAAATATGTCTTTAGCTAAATGAATTCAACTGGCTTTTACTGTATTGGAATCCATGCTAAATGTAGGAATTGCTTGGAATGAATGGACTTTAAAGAATATACTTGAGAGTGGGGGAGTTAGTCTCTTTTCTAGGAAATGAATAATCAGAAAAATAATAGTTCACCCAGAGAAGTGAAAGTCAATGAACAACATGGAAGCTGACTGTGAAAGCTTTCAGAAGATAGATAAAGCCAGTTAATATTTGGGATTACAGATATCATGAAATATTATAAAATAATGATATCCAGAGGTAAGGACAGGGAATGAAGAAAAAATAGAAGAAAATTTGAGCATCTACGGATATAAAGATACACTATCCCAAGCATGGAGCTTTTCTCAATTAAAGCAATGGTCTTTACTAGAATGTTTTTGCATATTAATCCCCTAACTCAAAGTAGACACTCACATAATTGTGGAAAGAAAGGAGGAGGGTAGGGGAAAAGAGAGTGAGAAAGACAGAAATGAAACAGAAGCCAATGATGAGCATCCCAGAACCTTTCCTGTGCCCTCTTGACTCAGAATCATCCCTAATACTTGTCTGTCATTTCTCCTCACCTTTTCCTGCCCTAGGTAAGAGATTCCAATTTTGCATTCTATCCCCATCTTCTTCCACTTATATCTTACTGCCTTTTTGTAAAGCACACCAAGTTGGAAAATTCAATAAAGAATTAATTCTTGTCTATCTCCAACCAGGTCCAAGGCAGAAGGCAGAAGGTTGACCCTCCCACTTCGCAAGGAAAGCTGTAACAGCTGTATTACTAGGTAATTTAACCAGATCATACAGTGGGTGGAGGCAGTATCCTTTTTGAATGGATGCACTGAACTAAGAAAAGACCACAGAACTGATTCCTATAGAGGTTTTTGTTTGTCTGGGTTTTTTTAGTCATCAAGTTATAACTCCTAATTAATAGAGAGCCAAACTCTTTTATGTGAGTAAAATTCCAGAAACAAATCCAATTGCATATCCTACTCCAGTCAGTAAATCAAGTGAGATAAAAGAATGAGTCACGGGAGGGGGACCTTGAAGATGGCGGAAGAGTAAGATGCGGAGATCGCCTTCCTCCCCATGGATACACCAGAAATAACATCTACACGTGGAACAACTCCTACAGAACACCTACTGAAGGCTGGCAGAAGACCTCAGACCTCCCAAAAGGCAAGAAACTCCCCCACGTACCTGGGTAGGGCAAAAGAAAAAAAGAAAAAACAGAGACAAAAGAATAAGGACGGCACCTGCACCAGTGGGAGGGAGCTGTGAAGGAGGAAAAGTTTCCACACACTAGGAAGCCCCTCTGCGGGCGGAGACTGCGGGAGGCGGAGCGGGGAGCTTCGGGACCGCAGAGTGGTGCACAGCGACGGGTGCGGAGGGCAAAGCGGGGAGATTCCCGCACAGAGGATCGGTGCCGGACCGGCACTCACCAGCCCGAGAGGCTTGTCTGCTCGCCCGCCAGGGCGGGCGGGGCTGCGAGCTGAGGCTCGGGTTTCGGTTTTGGACGGAGCGCAGGGAGAGGACTGGAGTTGGCGGCTTGAACATAGCCTGAAGGGGTTAGTGCACCGCGACTAGCCGGGAGGGAGTTCGGGGAAAAGCCTGCACCTGCCGAAGAGGCAAGAGACTTTTTCTTCCCTCTTTGTTTCCTGGTGCTCGAGGAGAGGGGTTTAAGAGCGCTGCTTAAAGGAACTCCAGAGACGGGCGCGAGCTGCGGCTAAAAGCGCGAACCCGAGACGGGCGCGAGCCGCGGCCAAAAGCGCGAACCCCAGAGACGGGCGCGAGCCGCGGCTAAAAGCACAAACCCCAGAGATAGGCGGGAGACGCTAAGGCTGCTGCTGCCGCCACCAAGGGGCCTGTGTGCGAGCACAGGTCACTCTCCGCACCCCTCTTCCGCGGAGCCTGTGCAGCCCGCCACTTCCAGGTTCCCGGGATCCAAGGACAACTTCCCCGGGAGAACGCATGGCGGGCCTCAGGCTGGTGCAACGTCACGCGGGCCTCTGCCGCAACGTCACGCCGCCTCTGACGCCGCAGGCCCGCCCTGCACGCAGTGCCCCTCCTTCCCCCCCCCCACCCCCGGCCTGAGTGAGCCAGAGCCCCCGAATCAGCGGCGGCTTTAACCCCGTCCTGTCTGAGCAAAAAACAGACGCCCTCCAGCGACCTACACGCAGAGGCAGGGCCAAATCCAAAGCTGAGTTCCTGTGAGCTGTGAGAACAAACAAGAGAAATGGAAATCTCTCCCAGCAGCCTCAGAAGCAGCGGATTAAAGCTCCACAATCAACTTGATATACCCTGCATCTGTGGAATATCTGAAGAGACAAGGAATGATCCCAAATTGAAGAGGTGGAATTTAGGAGCGAGATCTATGATTTTTCTCCCTTTTCCTCTTTTTGTGAATGTGTACGTGTATGCTTCTGTGTGAGATCTTGTCTGTATACACTTTCTTCCACCATTTGTCCTAGGGCTCTATCCGTCCATGGATTTTTAAAAAAAAAATTTTCTTAATAATTAATTTTAATTTTAATAACTTTATTATACTTTACCTTCATACTTTCTTTCTTTCCTTCCTTCCTTTCCTCCTTTAGACAACGAATCAACCCAAATTGAGGAGGTGGTCTCTGAGAGCAAGATTTATGATTTTCCACCCTTTACCTCTTTTTGTGAAGGTGTATGTGTATGCTTCTGTGTAAGATTTTCTCTGTATAGCTTTGCTTCCAACATTTCTCCTAAGGTTCTATCCGTCCCTTTTTTTTTTTCTAAATATTTTTTTAATTCAATAACTATATTATACTTTATTTTTACTGTATCTTCTTTCTTTCTGTCTTTTTTCCTTCTTTCCCTCATTCCTTCCTTCCTTCCTCCCCCCTCTCCCTCCCTCCCTCCTTTCTTTCCTTCTTTCTTCCTTCCTTCCTTCATTTCCTTCTTTCTTTCCTCATACTTCTACTAATTCTCTCTAATTTTCTCCCTTTTATTCAGAGCCGTGTGGATGAAAGGCCCTTGGTGCTCCAGCCCAGGAGTCAGGGCTCTGCCTCTGAGGTAGGAGAGCCAACTTCAGGACACTGGTCAACAAGAGACCTCCCAGCTCCACATAATATTAAACGGCGGAAATCTCCCAGAGACCTCCATCTTAACACCAGCACCCAGCTTCACTCAACGACCAGCAAGCCACAGTGCTGGACAACCTATGCCAAACAACTAGCAAAACAGGAACACAACCCCACCCATTAGCAGAGAGGCTGCCTAAAATCATAATAAGTCCACAGACACCCCAAAACACACCATCAGACGTGAACCTGCCCACTAGAGAGACAAGATCCAGCCTCATCCACCACAACATAGGCACTAGTCCCCTCCACTAGGAAGCCTACACAACCCACTGAAACAACCTTAGCCACTGGAGACAGACATCAAAAACATCGGGAACTACGAACGTGCAGCCTGCAAAAAGGAGACCCCAAACACAGTAAGATAAGCAAAATGAGAAGACAGAAAAACACACAGCAGATGAAGGAGCAAGATAAAAACCCACCAGACCTAACAAATGAAGAGGAAATAGGCGGTCTACCTGAAAAAGAATTCAGAATAATGATAGTAAGGATGATCCGAAATCTTGGAAGTAGAATGGACAAAATGCAAGAAACAGTTAACAAGGACCTAGAAGAAATAAAGATGAAACAAGCAACGATGAACAATGCAATAAATGAAATTAAAAGTACTCTAGATAGGATCAATAGCAGAATAACTGAGGCAGAAGAACGGATAAGTGACCTGGAAGATAAAGTAGTGGAAATAACTACTGCAGAGCAGAATAAAGAAAAAAGAATGAAAAGAACTGAGGACAGTCTCAGAGACCTCTGAGACAACATTAAACTCACCAACATTCGAATTATAGGGGGGGTGCCAGAAGAAGAAGAGAAAAAGAAAGGGACTGAGAAAATATTTGAAGAGATTATAGGTGAAAACTTCCCTAATATAGGAAAGGAAATAGTTAATCAAGTCCAGGAAGCACAGAGAGTCCCATACAGGATAAATACAAGGAGAAATACGCCAAGACACATATTAATCAAACTTTCAAAAATTAAATACAAAGAAAGCATATTAAAAGCAGCAAAGGAAAAACAACAAATAACACACAAGGGAATCCCCATAAGGTTAACAGCTGATCTCTCAGCAGAAATCCTACAAGCCAGAAGGGAGTGGCAGGACATACTGAAAGTGATGAAGGAGAAAAACCTGCAACCAAGACTACTCTACCCAGCAAGGATCTCATTCAGATTTGATGGAGAAATTAAAACCTTACAGACAAGCAAAAGCTGAGAGAGTTCAGCACCACCAAACCAGCTTTACAACAAATGCTAAAGGAACTTCTCTAGACAAGAAACACAAGAGAAGGAAAAGACCTATAATAACGAACCCAAAACAATATAGAAAATGGGAATAGGAACATACATATCGATAATTACCTTAAATGTAAATGGACTAAATGCTCCCACCAAAAGACACAGATTGGCTGAATGGATACAAAAACAAGACCCTTATATATGCTGTCTACAAGAGACCCACTTCAGACCTAGAGATACATATAGACTGAAAGTAAGGGGATGGAAAAAGTTATTCCATGCAAATGGAAACCAAAAGAAAGCTGAAGTAGCAATTCTCATATCAGACAAAATACACTTTAAAATAAAGACTATTAAAAGAGACAAAGAAGGACACTACATAATGATCAAGGGATCGATCCAAGAAGATATAACAACTGTAAATATTTATGCACCCAACATAGGAGCACCTCAATTCATAAGGCAAATACTAACAGCCATAAAAGGGGAGATCGACAGTAACACATTCATAGTAGGGGACTTTAACACCCCACTTTCACCCATGGACAGATCATCCAAAATGAAAATAAATAAGGAAACACAAGCTTTAAATGATACATTAAACAAGATGGACTTAATTGATATTTATAGGACACTCCATCCAAAAACAACAGAATACACATTTTTCTCGTGCTCATGTAACATTCTCCAGGATAGATCATATCTTGGGTCACAAATCAAGCCTTGGTAAACTTAAGAAAACTGACATTGTATCAAGTATCTTTTCTGACCACAACGCCATGAGACTAGATATCAATTACAGGAAAAGATCTGTAAAATATACAAACACATGGAGGCTAAACAATACACTACTTAATAATGAAGTGATCACTGAAGAAATCAAAGAAGAAATAAAAAAAATACCTAGAAACAAATGACAATGGAGACACAACGACCCAAAACCTATGGGATGCAGCAAAAGCAGTTCTAAGGGGGAAGTTTATAGCAATACAAGCCCACCTTAAGAAGCAGGAAACATCTCGAATAAACAACCTAACCTTGCACCTCAAGCAATTAGAGAAATAAGAACAAAAAAACCCCAAAGCTAGCAGAAGAAATCATAAAAATCAGATCAGAAATAAATGAAAAAGAAATGAAGGAAATGATAGCAAAGATCAATAAAACTAAAAGCTGGTTCTTTGAGAAGATAAACAAAATAGATAAACCACTAGCCAGACTCATCAAGAAAAAAAGGGAGAAGACTCAAATCAATAGAATTAGAAATGAGAAAGGAGAAGTAACAACTGACACTGCAGAAATAAAAAAAATCATGAGAGATTACTACAAGCAACTCTATGCCAATAAAATGGACAATCTGGAAGAAATGGACAAATTCTTAGAAATGCACAACCTGCCAAGACTGAATCAGGAAGAAATAGAATATATGAACAGACCAATCACAAGCACTGAAATTGAAACTGTGATTAAAAATCTTCCAAAAAACAAAAGCCCAGGACCAGATGGCTTCACAGGTGAATTCTATCAAACGTTTAGAGAAGAGCTAACACCTATCCTTCTCGAACTCTTCCAAAATATAGCAGAGGGAGGAACACTCCCAAATTCCTTCTACGAGGCCACCATCACCTTGATACCAAAACCAGACAAGGATGTCACAAAGAAAGAAAACTACAGGCCAATATCACTGATGAACATTGATGCAAAAATCCTCAACAAAATACTAGCAAACAGAATCCAACAGCACATTAAAAGGATCATACACCATGATCAAGTGGGATTTATTCCAGGAATGCAAGGATTCTTCAATATATGCAAATCAATGTGATAAACCATATTAACAAATTGAAGGAGAAAAACCATATGATCATCTCAATAGATAAGCAGAGAAAGCTTTCGACAAAATTCAACACCCATTCATGATAAAAACCCTGCAGAAAGTAGGCATAGAGGGAACTTACCTCAACATAATAAAGGCCATATATGACAAGCCCACAGCAAACATCATCCTCAATGGTGAAAAACTGAAAGCATTTCCACTAAGATCAGGAACAAGACAAGGTTGCCCACTCTCACCACTCTTATTCAACATAGTTGTGGAAGTTTTAGTCACAGCAATCAGAGAAGAAAAGGAAATAAAAGGAATCCACATCGGAAAAGAAGAAGTAAAGCTGTCACTGTTTGCAGATGACATGATACTATACATAGAGAATCCTAAAGATGCTACCAGAAAACTACTAGAGCTAATCAATGAATTTGGTAAAATACCAGGATACAAAATTAATGCACAGAAATCTCTGGCATTCCTATATACTAATGATGAAAAATCTGAAAGTGAAATCAAGAAAACACTCCCATTTACCATTGCAACAAAAAGAATAAAATATCTAGGAATAAACCTACCTAAGTAGACGAAAGACCTGTATGCAGAAAATTATAAGACACTGATGAAAGAAATTAAAGATGATACAAATAGATTGAGAGATATACCATGTTCTTGGATGGGAAGAATCAACACTGTGAAAATGACTCTACTACCCAAAGCAATCTACAGATTCAATGCAATCCCTATCAAACTACCACTGGCATTTTTCACAGAACTAGAACAAAAAATTTCGCAATTTGTATGGAAACACAAAAGACCCCGAATAGCCAAAGCAATCTTGAGAGCGAAAAAAGGAGCTGGAGGAATCAGGCTCCCTGACTTCAGACTATACCACAAAGCTACAGTAATCAAGACAGTATGGTACTGGCACAAAAACAGAAAGATAGATCAATGGAACAGGATAGAAAGCCCAGAGATAAACCCACACACATATGGACACCTTATCTTTGATAAAGGTGGCAAGAATGTACAGTGGAGAAAGGACAGCCTCTTCAATAAATGGTGCTGGGAAAACTGGACAGGTACATGTAAAAGTATGAAATTAGATCACTCCCTAACACCATACACAAAAATAAGCTCAAAATGGATTAAAGACCTAAATGTAAGGCCAGAAACTATCAAACTCTTAGAGGAAAACATAGGCAGAACACTCTATGACATAAATCACAGCAAGATCCTTTCTGACTCACCTCCTAGAGTAATGGAAATAAAAACAAAAATAAACAAATGGGACCTAATGAAACTTCAAAGCTTTTGCACAGCAAAGGAAACCATAAGCAAGACCAAAAGACAACCCTCAGAATGGGAGAAAATATTTGCAGATGAAGCAACTGACAAAGGATTAATCTCCAAAATTTACAAGCAGCTCATGCAGCTCAATAACAAAAAAACAAACAACCCCATCCAAAAATGGGCAGAAGACCTAAATAGACATTTCTCCAAAGAAGATATACAGATTGCCAACAAACACATGAAAGAATGCTCAACATCATTAATCATTAGAGAAATGCAAATCAAAACTACAATGAGATATCATCTCACACCAGTAAGAATGGCCATCATCAAAAAATCTAGAAACAATAAATGCTGGAGAGGGTGTGGAGAAAAGGGAACACTCTTGCACTGCTGGTGGGAATGTGAATTGGTTCAGCCACTATGGAGAACAGTATGGAGGTTCCTTAAAAAACTACAAATAGAATTACCATATGACCCAGCAATCCCACTACTGGGCATATACCCTGAGAAAAACAAAATTCAAAAAGAGTCATGTACTGGGCTTCCCTGGTGGTGCAGTGGTTGAGAGTCCACCTGCCGATGCAGGGGACACGGGTTCGTGCCCCGGTCCGGGAAGATCCCACATGCCGTGGAGCGGCTGGGCCCGTGAGCCATGGCCGCTGAGTCTGCGCGTCCGGAGCCTGTGCTCCGCAGCGGGAGAGGCCACAACAGTGAGAGGCCCGCGTACAGCAAAAAAAAAAAAAAAAGAGTCATGTACCAAAATGTTCATTGCAGCTCTATTTACATTAGCCCAGAGATGGAAACAACCTAAGCGCCCATCATCGGATGAATGGATAAAGAAGATGTGGCACATATATACAATGGAATATTACTCAGCCTTAAAAAGAAATGAAATTGAGCTATTTGCAATGAGATGATAGACCTAGAGTCTGTCATTCAGAGTGAAGTAACTCAGAAATAAAAAGACAAATACCGTATGCTAACACATATATATGGAATTTAAGGGGGAAAAAATGTCAAGGAGAACCTAGGGGTAAGACAGGAATAAAGACGCAGACCTACTGGAGAACGGACTTGTGGATATGGGGAAGGGGAAGGGTGAGCTTTGACAGGGCGAGAGAGTCATGGACATATACACACTAACAAATGTAGTAAAGTAGATAGCTAGGGGGAAGCAGCCGCAAGGCACAGGATATTAGCTTGGTGCTTTGTGACAGCCTGGAGGGGTGGGATAGGGAGAGTGGGAGGGAGGGAGACGCAAGAGGGAAGACAAATGGGAACATATGTATATGTATAACTGATTCACTTTGTTATAAAGCAGAAACTAACACACCATTGTAAAGCAATTATACCCCAATAAAGATGTTTAAAAAAAAAAAAAAAAGAATGAGTCACCATGCTGGTGTCCTTTTCATAAAGTAAAAGGTTATTTTTTTCCCCCAGAAAGGGGGGGCTTACATGCTAAAATTTTCTTTCTGATAAAAGAGGATGAACTGATTCTCATGACTGAGAAAGAGATTAGCTACTAAGTAAGAGTCATAATGCTCACAGGAACCACATATAGCATTAAGCATGGAATTCTTGTAGTCTTATGATCCATTGTATGATTTATACATAATTCAGGTCCCAGAACTGGTAGTGATATACTTACCAGTTGTATCCGTCATAGCTACACCTTACATACCCCTATTTAGCAATGGTTGAGGAGGATACCTAATGCTCTCTAAGATATGAACCAACTCAAGAAAAGGTGACCTGAGTGTATTAGCTAGCCACAGCTTAGCTTGCATTTAGGCTCCATTCAAAGAAAATAGGAGAACTTGCTATGCCCCCCCTGACTTCCCCATCTTTAAATGACAAACAGAAGCAACGTGCCAGTGACCTACATTAACCCTTAACTTAAAGCAGATAGAAAGAACAATTGCACTAATTGGTACCAGATTCTGTTCTATGCAATAATTCAATATATACGTATAACAATCTAATTCTAACATCACCACCACGAGCAAGATAATATTTTTCCCTTTTTGCAAAAGAAAAATAGAGAATTCGCAAAGCTAATAATTTGCCTATGATCAGACTACTGGTAAAAATTTGAACCTGGCTCTATTTGACTCAAAATCTTATACTGTTTCCATGCTGACATAATTTTTTTTCCCTTGACACACAAAAAGCTGTAAAATAATTAAGTATACAACTTGATGAGTTTGGAGGTAAGTAGACAGGTATGAAATTATCACCACAATCTAATCTATAAGCCTATTCATTACCACTGAAAGCTTTCTCCTGTCTTACTATTATTACTATTTGTGATAAGAACAAACATGAGATCTAGTCTCATAGCAAAATTTTTAGTATACAACACAGTATTATTAACTATAGGCACTATGCTGTACAGATCTCTAGGACTTATTTGTCTCATATAACAGAAACTTTGTATTTTTTGACTAATACTTCCCTGCTTTCTGCTTCCTCTAGCCTCTGGCAACCACCATTCTGCTCTCTGCTTCTATGAGTTTTACTATTTTAAATTGCTCATATAAGTGGTACCACATCATATTTGCCCTTCTATGCCTGGCTTATTTCACTTAGGATGTCTTCTAGGTTCATCTGTATTATGGTGAATGATAAGATTTCCTTCTTTTTTTTTAAGCTGAATAATATTTCATTGTATGCGTATACCACATTTTCTTTAGCGACTCCTCCTGATGGTGGATTTTTAGGTTGCTTCCATGTCTTGGTTATTGTAAATAATGTTGTAATGAATATGAGAGTACAGATATCTCTACAAGATCCTGATTTAAATTCCTTTGCATACACACCAAAAAGTGGTATTGCTGAATCATATGGTAGTTCTATTTTTAGTTTTTTGAGGAACGTCCACATTGCTTTCCATATTGGCTTAACCAATTTATATACCCACTAACAGTATACGAGAGTTCCATTTTGTCCACATCTTCTTGGTGAGATAACATTTATCTTTTTTTTTTAAATAAAAGCTATTCTACCAAGTGTGAGGTGATATCTCATTGCAGTTTCATTTGCATTTCCCTGATGATTAGTGATATTGAGTTTTTTTCATTTATCTGTTGGCCATTTGCATGTCTTCTTTGGAGAATTGTGTACTTGGTTCCTTTGCCCCTTTTTTAAAATCAAGGCATTTATTTATTTATTGTCAGTTGTATGAGTTCTTTATATGTTTTGGATAGTAAACCCTTTGAGACATATGCTTTGCAAATATTATTTTCCCATTCTGTAGGTTGTCACTTCATTTTGTTGACTTTTCATATATATATATATATATATATATATATATATATATATATATTCTGCAAACAGATAATTTTACTTCTTTCTTTTCAATTTGAATGCCTTTTAAATTCTTTCTTTGACTAATTGCTCTGGCTAGGACTTCCAATACAATGTTTGAATAGAAGTAGAAAGAGTGAGCATCCTTGCCTTGTTCCAGATCTCAAAGACAAAGTTTTCAGTTTTTCACCATTGAATATGATGTTAGATGTGGCTGTTTCCTACATAGCCTGTATTGTAGTGCAACGAATTCCTTCTGTACCTAAATTTGCTGAGAGTTTTTATCATAAGGTGTTGAATTTTGTGAAATACTTTTCCTGCATCTATTGAGATAATGTGATTTTAATTCTTCATTCTGTTAATGTGGTATATTAATTGATTTGCACATGCTGAACCATTCTTGCACCCGAGGGATAAATCACACTTGGTCATGCTATATGAGCCTCTTAATGTGCTCTTAAATTTGGTTTACTAATACTTTGTTGAAGATATCTGCATCCATGTTCATCAGGTATATTCACCTGAACTTTTCTTGTGGTATCTTTTTCTGTCCTTTGATATCAGAGTGATGCTGATCTCAGTGTTTATAAATGTTCCCTTTTCTATTTTTTGATAGAGTTTGAGAAAGATTGATAATTCTTTAAATGGTCTGTAGAATTCACCTGTGAAGCCATCTGGTCCTGGGCTTTAATTATTTTTAAGTATAAAGTTATTGATTACTGATTTAATTTCCTTTATCATACTGTCCTTATCCAGCAGAAAATTATAGCTTGAAATACTGTGGAAAATGTATTAATTTAGCATTTTGTTAAATACCTTCTAGGCACAAGGCTGTACACAATCATTAAATTTTATGAAGAGAAATGTATTCAATATTTTTTTTTAATTTCAGAGACAATACACTATGTAAAATTTTCAGGAGAATTTGTCATTTCTTTGTAGTAGTTTTTATTCCATTCATTTGTTCAGCAAGTACGTATTCAGTACTACTAAGTACCATGCTCTGTTCTAGCACCTGTGATGGAGCTATGTGCAAAGGAGACCATCATGTCTCCTTTGTCATCATGGAGCCCACCTTCTCTTTTATGTAAGTGTAAGTATGTTTGTGTATTGCCTACAAACGTCAAAGAAGTGCTTTAGAAATGGAAGATTGAACAGGAAGAGTGAAAAATGAAGGGTGAAAAAGTTTAGGTGAAGCACAACAAAGCAGAAATTTCACAACATATAGTGATCATCTGTGTGTTCAGGCCTAAGCCCTAGTCACAGAACTCTATAAAAGAGGAAAGAAGAGAAAAATATGTGTTATTTATTTTAGGCCAATATTAATTTTCCTTAGTTTTGGAAATTTTAGGATTCATTTTTTGTTTTGTAGAAAAATAACATGAATGTCTTTAGCTTCACCCATTTGGGGGTACAAATAACATCAACATTTGAATCTCATTAGATTGCTGGCATGGTCCTACATGATATCCAAACTCAACATCATTCTCCCACTGTATCCTCAGTAATTTCTGGGATTTCAGAAAAGTTTTCTCATGTACACACATGTATTTTTATTTTTCAGTTAAAACAACCCTCTTCTCTGCATCTGTAACCTTCTTGAGCGTGCAGCTATGCTGTTTCAAAATTTAACCTCTCTTCCCATGGGAGCTCAATACCAATCTCTTTTAGAGGCAGGGACAACCAGTCTCTTTATTTTCATTTATCCTTTGCTCATTCTCAGCATCTGTGCACCTATGTTCTCCTTCCTCCACAAAATTGGTTTCCCTCTTTTCCCATTTCTGTTCTTAAAAAATTATCAAAACCCTTACATATATCAACTCACACCAGTGAATGCTTGGAAGCAGGGTGTATCACCAGTCTCCTAAATGGAATCTAATTTTCTATAAGATTGGGACAGTCACTGAATTGCTCTAGGCATCATGTTTTTCATTTTTTAAATGGTAGATTTTAAATCTCCTTGGCTTTTTTCCTATTCAATATAATTTTTAAAGTTGTAAAAAGTTCTGTTTTTTCCTTAAAAATAATCAAATGAGTGTTTTACAGGGTTTATTTTTTTAAAAAACCTTTTAAGATGTTAAAACATATTTATACCTATAAATCTTTACAATTCTCCCAGAGTTTCTGTTGCATGCATATTTAATTTGTAGGCTGAGGGATTTGGGATAACAGTATCCTACTATAAAATGTCCTTGTAGAATAAAGTAGATAGAGGCAATCTTCTGGAAAATAAATTATATGTATGTCAAGGCGATAGATTTAGAGAAAGCAAATTCCTCTTCACACAATTATGGGTCTTCCCTCCCCCAAAGAAGCCTGCTAGTTCCTATCCATAGTTCTTTTTTTCCAGAAAAAAGCTGGAATATTGATAAAAAAATTAGTTTGTCACTGAGACATATGGAACTGTGAGTGCTAGGAATGAAAGAATATTTATTAAAAAAATATGAATAACTAAGAAAAATATCAAAGAACTACTAATCAGCATGAAAGTTAGATTACACATATGATTCAGGCATAAATATCAGTCTATAAAAATAATTATGGAAGGTTTGAGTGACGTTTCTCATTAATCATATATTTTTTGATTTTACTTAAGGGCAAATTCTGCAAGCTGATTAAAAGGAGGTTTTGCAGCCATGTGGTTCCTTCTATGACATACTGCCCTAGACTACAGTAACTGTACAAATAAGTCAACAAAAATACCAGGAAGCATCCTTTGGTATAAGCAAGGTTTCACAAAATGAAAAGAGATCAGTTATACAGTTAGTCCTTAATTATTTATTTCTAAGAAGTTATGACCATTGGGGAGCACACTGCAGCACTATTTACAATAGCCAGGTCATGGAAGCAACCTAAATGCCCATTGACAAAAACATGGATAAAGAAGATGTGGTACATAAATACAATGGAATATTACTCAGCCATAAAAAGGAATGAAATTGGGTCATTTGTAGAAACATGGATGGATCTAGAGACTGTCATACAGAGTGAAGTAAGTCAGAAAGAGAAAAACAAGTATCGTATATTAATGCATACATGTGGAACCGAGAAAAATGGTGCAGATGAACCAGTTTGCAAGGCAGAAATAGAGACACAGATGTAGAGAACAAACGTATGGACACCAAGGGGCAGGGGTGGGGGTGTGATGAATTGGGCGATTGGTATTGACATGTATACACTGATGTGTATAAAATGGATGACTAATAAGAACCCGCTGTATAAAAAAAAATAAAAATTCACAAAAAAATAAGTTATGACCACTTCCGTGGTTTCATGCAATGCCACCCACTCGTGGACCCTTAGAAATACAAAGCAGAAATCTAGTACTCTCCCCTGTGGAATGGAGTTAAAAATATTCTTAGGTCAAACCTCATAATACATCTATATTTCCTTGAAACTCTAAAGCAGTAAGAAAGGGGAAAAGACTCAAACTGAACTAGAATCCATTATTTTAAGCCAGTAATGGTTATATTTTATGACTTCTAGTCATTATTTAAATGAAAATAAAAGCCTATATATGTTTTCAAGTTAAAAGTTTAGTTTCTATTTTATCCATTTAATAAAACTCCAGTGGAATGCTAAGCTGTAAACAACCAAGATTTCAGATTTTTCCCTTTGTATGCTACATTGTTTTATTGCTTTATTGCTTTTTTAATAAAAGAGGAAAAATATATTTAACATTTTTACTCTAAGTTATAAATAATTTTCAAGTTAAATTTATTAAAATTATAAGTGACATCTTGAAAGTGCATAAGCATTATAGGTAGCAAAATGCCTTATGTTTGTAGATATTCACACATCTAAAGGAACTGGATGCTACTGAATGAAATATAATTTAAAAAATATATAATAATAAATATACTGTCAAAGCTTTAGACAATAATATAACCTATTATATTTCCTTCTTCTACCTTTGCCATTAATTCTTACCACCAAAAGGAAATCCGTTTATCCATATGTATCACTGGAAGAGATGTGAAATAAGGAAGAAAAAAAATTGATAAGAGTCTAAGCTATTTGAGAGGTCAGTGCACATGAAATATTCTTAGGGGCTCTTATAACAGCTCTGCAATACCATAACATATTATTTCAAGTTGTTATTCTGTGTATGAGTATCTAGCTGACAGATCTGATTTTAAAGTGGGGCTCTGTTAAATGGAGCAGCTTGTGCAGAAAGAAATACCCATGAGCATTCCTTCACACCTTATAACACCACCTCACTGGTTCACCCTTACTCTATGGCTGGAGACATGCCCAAAATCCACCAGAGGAAAGAATGGCCATATAATTGGCCATTCTATGAATGGTCATAGAACTTTTCAAATTATCTTTTCCTGTAAATATATTGGTCATATGCCTTATAAAAAAAAAAACAGCTCCCAAATTTGATATGATTTCTGCATTTTTTCTTACTATTTTTTGCTCTACCACTTCTAAGAATATGGATAATGTCTTCAACTGCTGAAGATACAGGAAAAGAAATGATTAACATTTTTATTGTAAATATTAAGTACCATATATGGAAAAATTGATACAGTACAAAGTGTATAGAGATTACTAATTAATGTTAGTTTAACTTTTGGTTTAATCAAATTAAAAGTGTATTTGTATTCAAATTTCAGAATGAGAGCATCTTGTCTACTGTATTGGCAACATGATTTATTTTTTTAACTATTTTATTTGATAGTTAAACATATGACTTTTCTCCTTAAATATATTAATATAATAAACTATATTTTCTAATTTTGTGTTACCCTTGCATTTCCAAAATAATACCCATGCTTAAAACTATATTATTCCTGGGCCTCCCTGGTGGCGCAGTGGTTGAGAGTCTGCCTGCCGATTCAGGGGACGCGGGTTCGTGCCCCGGTCCGGGAGGGTCCCACGTGCCGTGGAGCGACTGGTCCCGTGGGCCATGGCCACTGGACCTGTGCGTCCGGAACCTGTGCTCCGCAGCGGGAGACGCCACAGCAGTGAGAGGCCCCCGTACCGCAAAAAAAAATAAAAATAAAAATAAAACTATATTATTCCTTTAATCTGCTTCTGGATGCTGATAATATTTTATTTAACATCTTTAATATTCATAAGTAAAATATAGTTTTAATTTTTGTGAAAACATCATGTTTTGTGTTGATTTTATCCTCACATAATAGAAAGAATCAGGAATTTTTCTTCTTTTTTGATAATCTAGGAGAGTTTCAAAATCATTGGCATTATCTGTTCCCTAAATGTTGGTAAAATTTCTCTATGACATTCTCCATATATTCTGCTTTGGTTTAGGTAAAGGGACTGTTCTAAAACTTTCTTTTTTGAAATTGTTCAGTGTGGATGTTCTTTTTCATCTAGCGTCAGTTTATAAAAATTATATATTCCTGAGAAAGTATCCTTTTTTAATGAAGCCTTCAAATTTACATAGATGATTAAGAAAAGTCTCATTATTTTCTTAATTTGCTAGCCTATGTCTTAGTTTCTACTACTCTGGATAAATTTTCCTCTTTTTTGTCCTTTAAATACATAGCTTCAAGTCTCCTGATTCAGAGAAGTTGCATTGAAACCTATTATTTAATTTTTGTTTTATATGACTATTATGGGTTTTTCCTTTGAGATCAATTATGTTCGCACTGAACGCTGTGTTTGCTGTAGTGTGCCGTCCTCAGGGGGGTCGGTGGTTGATAAATCTCAGAAGTCAGTCCTCTGGGAACTTGCTCAGCTAAGATTCATACACTCATCCCAGTGCAGCCTACCTCCAACTACTAGTAGATGCAGGTACATAAAGACTTGACCTCTGGCTCAAATTGTTGGTAACTCTGAATGGCCATCCCAGTTTCAGCATGCTCTACTGATTCATCTGAAGCTTTCTTACGATTGTACCACAGGCCAAATTTTCCCTTTTGTTCACTCCTGTTTCTCTTCCCTTTCAGGACAAGTGGATGTCCTGATAGCTCTCTCCAGTAAACTTCCGGCATTCTCATTTCCATCAAGGGCTCAGTTCAGGAGTAGCCAAAATAAGTAGACACTAGAATTGAATTATGGTGGTGGATTACTGTATTCGTTATCAACTGCTGTGTACCAAAGTTACTCAGAATTTGTCAGTTTATAACGACATTCATTGCCTCACAGAAATCCTGAGTTAGGGATCCACAAGCACCTCAGCTATGTGGTTCTACGTTAGGGTGTCTCAGGAGGTGGCAGTCAAGCTGTCAGGCAGGACTTCATTCATCTCAGGCTCCAGTGAGTCTGAAGGATCTGTTCCCAAGCTTTCTCACATGGATGTCGGCAGGCCTCAGTTCCTCATTGGATATTGGGTAGAGAACTCAGCTCCTCGCCACATAGGCCTACCCAAGGGGCTGCCTCATTAAATGGCATCTGGCTTCCCACAGAGCAAATATCCAAGGGAGACAGTGAGAGCTCAAGACCAAAGCCACATTCTTCTATGAGCCTCATCTCAAAAGTAACACACTCAACATTTCTGCCACACGCTACGGGTCTTAGAGAGCAATCCTGGTGTAGTGCAGGATGGAGCTACACAAGGCTGTGAATCATAGAAGGCAGGGATCATCTGGGGCCACCTTTGTAGGCTGCCTACAACAATTAGTCATGACAAGGCTGGTGTGTTACATACATGTTGCTCTACAACCAACTACCAGAACATTTAGTGGCTTAAACAACATTTATTATCTCATCATTTTTGTGAGTCAAGAATTTGGGCACAGCTTAGCTGGATCCTCAGTTTCTGAGTCTCTTAGAAGTCTGCAGTCATCTCAAAGCTCGACTGGAAAGGATCTGCTTCCTAGCTCACTCACATGCTCGCTGGCAGGAGTAGTTCCTCACGGCCTATTGAACTGAGGTCTCAGTTCCTTATAAATTGTTGGCTGGAATCCTTTCTCAGTTCTGTGTCATGAGGACCTCTCCATAGAATAACGCATGACAAGCAGTGGCATCAGAGCAAGCAAGAAAGAAGGCAGGAGAGAATGCCAGCAAGACAAAAGTCACAGTCTTCTGAACTGAATAATGACCGGGACATGCCATCGTCTTGCCATATTCTGTTCACCAGAAGCAATCAGTAGGTTTATCCCACACTCAAGGGGAGGGGATTATACAAGTGTGAAGACCTTTGTGAGCCACACTACAGCTGGAAATGTGTACTCCATCAGAGTTTGTAAGTAACAGTAGCTGCAGACACAAAATGGCTGTGTAATTATAAAAACACTCTGTTGGTGAACTGGAAGTTAGACTTGTAGGAAGAAATACTATTTTTTTATATTAGAAATCTATAAATCAGTCCTTTGAAAACTATGGAGGACACAGTAATACTAACAATAATGGAAATGAATGATTGTTGCTGGAGACAACTGATGCTTTGGAGAGAGACAATGTAGGGCTGAAAATGATTAACTATCAATTAAAGGCTGAAGACGGAAGTCAGTGGGCCTGCCTAGCAGCATATAAATCGTATCTCCTGCAGCTGGAGGGCAAAGAAAACTGAGGAACAGGCTCATGACTTAATCAGAGCAGTAACAGAGCTCTGAAGATGGTCAAATTCTCAACCTAGACATGTTTGTTAAGCCAAGTTCAGGACCTTGATGGGAAAGAACTGAACCCTTAAACATGGGATAGGAACCTCTGGGTTAAATAATATTCAGTGATGACTTTTTAAGCAAAAATATTCAAAGCCTAGATGTAATTTGAGGGATTTCAGAGCAGTGTCGCCTACAGAGTAGCGATCCTGTTGTATCTTTAATACTATCAGTAACAAGTTGTCTTTCCCAGTGCACTGGCCCTGGGTGGTGTGCCATCGTAAGTCCTAGTCAGCAAGCACCAAATTTAATACTAAAAGCTTAGGAGTGATTGCCATGTCACAAGTTGAGAACAAGACAATAGTCTCAAGAAGGAAAATAGAGCAGAAAGTCAAGAAGGAAAACGGTGTTATTTTGAAGACAAACTATGGAAACCTTCTTTCCAATTTTGCCAGCCATTACTGACAACTGAGGGCTGAGCAGTGTCTAACAGTAAGTTCAACTATCAGCCCAAATGTCACCATTGCCAAATAACTGTATTTTTCTGGGTCTCGGTGAACTTTTCAATTAATCAGGATAATATTATTTTCACCATGAACATTCTACAGAGGTTCAGAAAACCATTTATTTTGTATCAAAGTTATAGCCTTAGTATAGGAACAAAGAAAGCTATGTCTCCAATGTTCGCTCACAGAAAATGGGGGCATGTGTCAGAGAAAAAGCTCAGTATCTGAGACGAGTTCTGCAAAATGTTAAAACAAAAGTGAGCAGAGGTTATATATAGAAAACTGAAAAGAGGAGTACTCTGAAGACCACCATTGTTAACCTTTGCCCCCTGCTCATGTGGAGGAGGCATTCACATTTAAGAAACTTGTTTGTGCTGCCTTCGTATTTTGCTGTAAAAGAAGGAAAACATGCATAGAAATGTAAGCTCCAAATAATTACTAGCTGCCAACCCCTAGAAGCCAGCCCTGAAGCAATTTTCCAACCCTATTCGTTGATCTGGGCAATGAGTCCCCATGACACTCATCTGTTTACTCTTGCCAGGTCAGAAAGTCTTAACCTCACCACAGAGCCTTGACCCCAGGCCTCTTCTCAAGTTTCCTCGTCCAGGCATCCAAGAAGTTACACCTCAGGTCACCCTACTCCTGCTCTTGCCTATCTCACTGGACTGTACAGTTATTCTCTAACTTGTTCTCCACTCTCGGCTATATGCTATTAACTGTTTCCTTTAAAGTCAATCTAGTTGCAAAAAAAGCCATTTCAACTTTTTGTAGAGCAGTGGTTAAGAAAAAAATAGACAAAATTGGGGGGGAAATATAGAAGGTGGATCTGAATCACTCAGAACTGCCTTAACCATTCTAATCATAACCATTAATTGTGATAAGTAGATTGTAATAATATTCATCTGTCTTTGCTCCTCTAAAGAGCTCAAAGCATTTTAAGGAATCGACACATTATCTATATACTGAAAAAGAACCCCTAGGAATAAATCAGTGGGGATTTAAGAAACAAATATTTTTCAAACACACTTCATTATTTGTACCATTTCCTTTTTATTCCCTTTCTGGACAGTACATGATAAAAGCCACCATCTTAATGTCAGACTTCTTACTGGGGTGAGAAGCCCATTCTTAGTTAACCTCCCTCTTTGAAGAGTTCCCTTTTGGTGATTGTATTAGTTTGCTAGGGTTGTCATAACAAAGTACCTCAAACTAGGTGTCTTAACAGAAATGTACTGTCTCTCAGTTTTAGAGACTAGAAGCCCAAAATCAAGGTGTCAGAAGAGTTGGAGGGCTGTGAGGAAAGGCTCTAGTCCACTCCTCTCTCTTTGGCTTGTAGATGGCTGTCTTCTCCCTGTGGAAGTGTAGCTGTGTCTTAACATCATCTTCTATGTGTGCCTGACTCTGTGTTCAAATTTCCCCTTATTATAAATAACCTATTATATTGGATTAGGACCCCACCCACTCCACTATGACCTCATCCTATCTTTTCTTTAATTGATATTTATTTTTTATTGTCATTTTTTATTTAATTTTTATTGCAGTATAGTTGCTTTACAATGTTGTGTTAGTTTCTTGCTGTACAGCAAGGTGAATCAGTTATACGTATACATATACCCACTCTTTTTTAGATTTCCTTCCCACTTAGGTCACCACAGAGCACTGAGTAGAGTTCCCTGTGCTATACAGTAGGTTCTCATTAGTTATCTATTTTATACATAGTAGTGTATATATGTCAGTCCCAATGACCTCATCCTATCTTAACTAATAATATCTATAATGACCCTATTTCCAACTAAGGTCACATTCTGAGGTACTAGTAGTTAGGACTTCAACGTACAGATTTTAGGAAGACACAATTGAACACTTAACCAGTATGTTAAAGCTTGATACAATTTTAAAAATACTCATCAGTGGGAAGAAAAAAAAGATGATAGATTAAAACGTGAGATCTAAAGAGAGAAGGTTCCAACTCTATTATTTTGACTGTGTAGCTTCACAACCTTGAAAAGTTCCTAGAAGAGCAGTTTTATATGTACAATTGTAGGTTCCTTTATGTGAACTTTAAGCTATAAAATAGATCTTAGGGCAGCTCATCAAATTACAGGCTCACCAAGGCATTCCTGAAGTTCTTTTTAATTCTACTGCTTGGATCAGATGATTTAATTTTTGAAAATTATCTTTCTAAATAATAGACAAAACAGGATCCATGAACTGTGGTAAAGGAGGCCTATGACTGTGATAGAAAAAGATTCAAGAGAGCAAATGGAATTTCTGACTCTAATAGCTAAAAACCTAGCAAACACTCATAAATCCTTTCCACAGAACACATCACAAATCATAAATTCCTTTATTTTTTCTACTTTCATAAACCATTTGTTTGGACCAACTGAGGAAGAGCTAATAGTCTTTTTCTTTCTCACTGACTTAATTAAACCAACTAATTATTTGGATGCCATGAAACCATGCAAACCTAATGCCATATACACTTTTAAAGGTAGAAGCTGCTTAGAAATTCAGTTTAATAAAGAAAGCCATCCCCCTTACATTTACACCTGCTTTGTGTAAATTATATAAAGAATGAAGTCAGGGATTGACTGGTGGACATCTGAGTGATGAGTGTGTAACACATGAATTAAAGTTTTGATTTTCAATTTAGGTGATAACCCTAGAATGCTGATAACACTTTCTTTGTGTTAAAAGTGCTAGTAAATTGAATATTATTTTGATAGAAAGTATTTGGTAATTCAATAAGACTGTCAATTTTAATTAATATTAGGGCCATTTCCCCTCACCTGTTCTACTGGTTAATATTTATCCTGATATTTAAATGTATAAGGTGAAAATATTATTTACTTTCCTCACTTCTCAGTTACACAAATTTGTTCATTCAAAATGTTTCATTCAACATATTTTCTAGAATGTTCTTTCTAACTTAATGTCAAAGTGAGGTCAATCCTCCTAGTTCATTTTTATGTGGCCTCAAATAAACTCTTATTTAAAGTACATGCTTCCCAAACTACATTTCATAAACACTTGTATTAATGGGGATATAACCTCTGTCTTAGTTCTCTCCCTTGACACTAAAATTATAGAGAGAATCTACCACATTGAGAGTTATAGCTCCCATATGTAAACTGGCCATTTTATATTAGGCTTTATAGATTTATCTTTAATCCTTAAAGCAATCCTATCAGTTTAGGCTCTCTGATTATAAACAACAATGACAAATATCCGGTGTCTTTAAATAAACAAACAAATATAATAAATAATTGATTTATGTAAACAAAAGCCCAGAAGTAGGTGTGGCTTCAGACAAGTTTTGATCTGGAGATTCATAGTCATTTCATCCCATCTTAATCTTGCTTTTAAGGTACATTCTGCAAAGCAACTGACAAGGGATTAATCTCCAAAATATACAAACAGCACATGCAGCTCAATATCAAAAAGCAAACAAACAACCCAATCAAAAAATGGGTAGGGGCTTCCCTGGTGGCGCAGTGGTTGAGAGTCCGCCTGCTGATGCAGGGGACACGGGTTCGTGCCCTGGTCGGGGAAGATCCCACATACCGCGGAGCGGCTGGGCCCGTGAGCCATGGCCGCTGAGCCTGCGCGTCCGGAGCCTGTGCTCCGCGGCGGGAGAGGCCACGGCGGCGAGAGGCCCGCGTACCGGAAAAAAAAAAAAAAAAAAAAAAAAAAAATGGGTAGAAGATCTAAATAGACATTTCTCCAAGGAAGACATACAGATGGTCAGGAGGCACATGAAAGGATGCTCAACATCACTAATTATCAGAGAAATGCAAATCAAAACTACAGTTAAGTATGACCTCACACCAGTCAGTATGGCCATCATCAAAAAATCTACAAATAATAAATGCTGCAGGGGGTGTGGGGAAAAGGGATCCCTCCTACACTGTTGGTAGGAATGTAGATTGGTACAGCCCCTATGGAGAACAGTGTGGAGGTTCCTTAAAAAACTAAAAATAGAGCCAATATGTGATCCAGCAATCCAACTTCTGGGCATATATCAAGAGAAAACCATAATTTGAAAAGATACATGCACCCCAATGCTGCAGCACTATTTACAATAACCAAGACATGGAAGAAACCTAAATATCCATCAACAGATTAATGGATAAAGAAGATGTGATACATATATAAAATGGAATACTACTCAGCCACAAAAAAGAAATAATGCCATTTGCAGCAACATGGATGGACCTAGAGATTATTAGACTAAGTGAAGTAAGTTAGAGAAAGATCAATATCATACGATATCACTTATATGTGGAATCTAAAAAATGATACAAATCAACTTATTTAGAAAACAAAAACAGACTCACAGACTTAGAAAACAAACTTACGGTTACCAGAGGGAAAAGTGGGGGGTTAAATTGGGAGGTTGGGATTAACATATACACACTACTACATATAAAATAGATAAACAACAGAGACCTACTATATAGCACAGGAAACTCTACTCAGTACTGTGTAATAACCTATATGGGAAAAGAATCTGAAAAAGAATAGATACATGTATAACTACATCACTTTGCTGTATCATGGAAACTAACACAGCATTGTAAATCAACTATACTCCAATATAAAACAAAAAAAAATTTTTAATAGCATAAAGGAAGGGTAAACATATAAGCAGAATCTTTGGAGAGGAAGCTGAACAACTATGGGGAAATGAACAGGAGGGTCTGACAAGAAAAGATTGTTGCTGTGTGCTTAGTGGATTCCCAAGAAAATCTGATGAAAGGCACTGTCTTAGCTTGGGCTGCTGTAACAAAGATCCAAGTAGTTCCTCAGTGTTACAACTTTCCTTCCTCTCACCTGGGATCCTCCTTCATATTCTATAGGATGAGTAGAAGAAAAGGAATACACATGTATAACACACACTTCCTCTTTTCCTGATTCTAATGCTGGAATCTCTTACATTAGTCAGTAACATCCGTGTTCTTGTGACAAACTGAATATACAAACAGACATCGGGCAGACCATAAATGACAAGAGAACTCTGACTCACAACCTCTGCAGCAACTAGTCCAGAAAGTCAAATGACACCTCTGTAGCAATAGGCAAAAAGGTAAAAAAAAAAAAAAATTTAGTCAATGATTGTCATCTTCTCTAATTTTTCCTCCTGCTTCCAACTCAAGACCAACCAGGAAAACCCAAATATACTCTCCGATCAATCACATAGAATACTTAGCTTCTGGGTGGCCTGATTTCAGCTTCTTCCTTCTGCCAAAGAAAATTACACCAGACTTCTCTGGTGTAAAAATTATTCAAAACTATCTCAGTAGAGGTCAAGACCATTGGAAGAGGAGACAGTAACCGAACTAAGCTCTCTGAAACAAAAGGTGGAAGGATTTTAAATGCTGGGATGAGCCAATGTAACAACATTGGAGGATGTTAACAGGGAGGTAGGTTAATGTGATTAAGCTTCCTGTGTTTACTAATTGTTCTATCAAACTTAAGCTCCTATGGTCCCAGAGACAGGGAGACAAGGGCCCTGTCTTTTTTTTTTTTTTGCGGTACGCGGGCCTCTCACTGCTGTGGCCTCTCCCGCCGCAGAGCACAGGCTCCGGACGCGCAGGCCCAGCGGCCATGGCTCACGGGCCCAGCTGCTCCGCGGCATGTGGGATCTTCCCGGACCGGGGCACGAAGCCGTGTCCCCTGCATCGGCAGGCGGACTCTCAACCACTGCACCACCAGGGAAGCCCTACATGATTTTTTATAGCAAAATACTCTTATGTATCCTGGCTCCTCCCTTACATCTTCGGAGCAGTTCCTCGGAGGTATCTGAGAGGTTGGCTCCCAGGCTACAGTCTTCAGTAAGGTCTCCAAACAAAACTTAACTTGCAACTTTCAGGTTGTGTGTTTTTTTTTCAGTCAGCAATCCTTAGACATTTCCAAATATTGTTCTATAGAATAACTACTGAATTTTAAAAATAAGTTAGGTCTAAGGACAATGATACCTCTTCATATTTCAATTTAATAAGGAAAGCGTTCTACTGATGTAAATTTAGGAATATTATTTATATCTATTTTAATTGGCTAACTGTGAGTGTTTACCCTTATCTCCATCTTGGCTCACCAAGAAAGTCCTGCAAAATATACATAAATTATACAATATGCTATGAGTTAATAAATACAAAATTACAGGGAGAAGGAGAAGAGTCCATAGTGATACAAGGGTGAGACTAATTTTAAATAGGGTGATCAGAGGACGTTTCATCAAGAAGGTGAAATTTAAACAAAGACTTAAAGAAATTTAGTCATGCAGCTATCTGGGGTAATATTATCCCAACCTTGCAACTGTAGTTTTTGTTTTGGGGGTATAGTAAAGAGTCCAGCATGGTTGGAACAGGGTGATTTTAATGCATTTGGTGGGGATGGAGGGATGGGGGATAAGGTGATAGGCAATGGAATGAGGAGATGTCAGATGACATAGGACCATAAGATCTATGAAGGCAAATGGAAAAACTGGCTTTCCCTGTGAAGGAAATGGACAGCTATTGGAGAATTTGGGGCAAAATTATCATTCAAATAATTTCATGTGAGAAAGAACCCTATCATAGAAGCCAGTACCTAGCCTCTCCGGAATGCTGGTTCTGCCACAAACATGGAAGAAGTCCTTTAACTAGACACTACTGCAGTTTCTTTACTAGTAAATATTGGGCTAGACAAATTTTTTTTTTTTTTTTTTTTTTTTTTTTTTGCGGTAGGCCTCTCCCGTTGCGGAGCACAGGCTCCGCGGCCATGGCTCACGGGCCCAGCCGCTCCGCGGCATGTGGGATCTTCCCGGGACCGGGGCACAAACCCGTGTCCCTTGCATCGGCAGGCGGACTCTCAACCACTGTGCCACCAGGGAAGGCCCTGGGCTAGGCAATCTTGTAAGCTCCCTTATCGTATGGTTTGTCTGCTCCCTGCTTAAAAGCCATTACTCGAGTGATGAGTGTCAGTAGGAAAGAAAAGGCTGTTCTATTCAGGAGGTCCATAAACTGGGAGAAGGCAGACTCATGTCCAAAAACCAACTCTGAAGATTCTGCGGGACCATGAAAGTGGGGCTCCTAGTTCCTGGAGAAGAACTCAAAGGTATTGTTATGAATATTCTTTGAGGAGGAACCAGGACCCTGCCCCAGGGCTTCACTCTTGTTTCTTGACTGCTGTTCCTTTGTTTCTCCATTCCCTTCCTTTCTTGATAAGCAATTGCTTGAATCTGCCCTTTGGAATTCAGGGAAGGTGAAGGAGGCTGAATGAAGCCTATTTTCTACAAACAAGAAAGGCACCACCACGGAAAGCACTGGTAACCAGGAGGGCCTCACAGGGTCCTGCTCTGTTTCATTATCTCTCAAGAAAACTCTGCTATGTGGATAAATCTATATTGAGTTGGAGGAGACCCAGCTCCTCAGATGAGCGGGGGATTGACTAATGTAAAACCTTAATGTTATGGCAGTTGGAAAAAATGGCCCAATATGTTTCTTTAATCTTGCTAAATTTTCAACAAGCTTTTAAATTACAATTTTTTAAAAATTTGATTCTGATTAAAGTTTCAATGCATCAGTAAAGAGTTGCCAAGACAGAAACTGTTCCAAAGAAAACACTTTTTGGTGGCTTATGTGGGAATATTTCCAAAAAATAATATAGACTCCTGAAAAGACAGGATCAAAACTCTCCAGGAGTCTGGGTGCTAAGCCCATTATTGCTTTCTAGGTGCTACTATTAGCATAGCATAGCAAAGTCGATCAACGCATTTTGGTCAATAATCCCCTCAACTATTAACAGGGGACAATGTGAGCTTCTAAATGAATTTCTTGAGCTAGATAAGGGACTCATTATAATGAGAAGAACAATTTGTTTTAGCAAGGGGAAATAGGATTTTTTTTGAAAAACACAGCTATCTCTTCACTCTCACATTTAACCTGATTGTAAAGGATGTGATTATTGACTCTTTTCTGTAAATTTAATATTTTTTTGTATTTTCCCACCACTTTTGGATTGCAAAATTTCCCACCACTTTTGGATTGCAAAAGTAAGCAAAAGTTTCCTTCAATTTAAAATGTTGTCAGTTTTCTACAATATACATTGCAGGAATATGTGTTTCTCTCTTACTATTATTGGTGGTGGGGAACCTCTGTTTAAACTTTGTGAAGTCTCAGAGGTGGTTGATAAACTAATTTCCAGAAAAAAATAAAAACAAAAAACAACTACTGTAAGGGCTTAAGGCCCACTTGCAAAGGTTATGTTAAAATAAAGCCAGAGGGTATGGAAAAGATTCATTATAGCATGCCACAACTCTCCCAAGTAAAAATTAACTCTAATAAATTCAGAGAGAGAGAGAAAGAGAGAGGAAGAGAAAAAAAAATTTTAAAACAGGAAGCTGCAATGGCTGCTGTTCCTATAATAAGAAGCCGAATTTTATGCTATTATCTGTTTGGTGGTTTAAGCAGAATAAAGTGACACACATCTTGAAATGTGAGAATGAGGCAGAATAAGAGAATGTTTGTAAGAGGAGTAATTTCAGGCACCCATGGGGCTTCACATAAAACTCATTTGCACATAGACAGGGCTCTCTTACGGATGATGGATAAATGAAATTCCCAGCTCCTAGTGTATTTCTTTTTATACTAACAAGACAGGAGAACAAAATCCAGGCTAAAATCACTTTGAAAATTAGAGCAATTTCTAAATGAATTGCACTTCTAAATTAGTGAATTTTGGACATCTCCCTCAGGTCACTAATGCAGGTACTCTTATCAGTTACTCCTGTGATATTCAATATTCTTTAACAGTATTGTCCAATGAAGCAAAAAAAAAAAAAAAAAAAGTGAAAATGGCCTCTGAGTTTTAATCAATACATGAAGGCCTTCAACTAAATTTTACATGAGAGAAAACATATATGGACTTTAATCTTTCAAGCAAAATCTTCCTGGAAAGGAGAGATGTGGGGAAAAATTTAAAACAAAACAAAAAAAAGATTAAAGTCAATTAAAAATGTACGAGCGCCATCTGGTGTAGGAAATAAAAACAAACACAGCCTTCAGCAGTCAAATGAACTACCCTTTTGTGGGTTCATCTCAGTGCAATGGGGTTACGGTGGGACTCAAACAGTAATTTTTAAAATAGAATTCACTTTGTGTCTAATACTCAGATGTGACTAGTTAGCATGTGGTTTAGAACTCAATGAACCTAGGGACGTGAGGCTGGTTAAAGCAGTGAGTTTGCCATTACTCATATATTGTCATATTTCAGGCAAAAATTTATGTTGTAACTCAAGAATTCATATATTTGCTGCAGTTTTACACTCTCATATACTTCATTAAATCTTCCCTGATATGTGAAAAGTATATCTACACTTTCAGAAGCAATTCCTCTTTAGAGATATAGGAGAAACAGATGGGTAGCATATCTTTAAGGAAGAAAATTGGCGCTTATAATGCTAATGTGCTATTTTAGCAATGCATTTTTTTAAAAAGGAAATATAAGTAGTGGTATTCGACTGTCTTGGAAATTTATGCACTTATCTATTAATAGAACCTGAAAACTATACTGCACTCCATCTGGCTCCGCAACTGATTTTTACTACATGTATACATCTAAAATGTAATAACTCACCCTGTTCTCTTATGTTCCCAGTATACTCGAGCTACAGCCGTTTTTTGACGATTTCAAAGACCAACAGAATATTTCACAAATGAGAATACATACTTACTACTCAAGAACTGTCAGCCCTCTGATATCAAGCAGTCTTTAGGCATGCTCTCTGTGGTTTGGCTGTATGAATGAGTCAAATAACATGACTGTTTCTTTCTTTGAATAAATGCATTTGGCAAGATTTTAGCTATGCTCTTTTCCTACAGATATCTAAGTAACAGGCAGTACAAAACACAGCCATAAAAGGCATGAAAGGATAAGTTATATATCTCTTGTCATATAGAATAAGAGATTTGAATAGTATAGTCTATGTTCCTTTTCTTATTAAAAAGCTGGACTTTTATTAAAAGATAAAAAATACTTAAATGGTGAAAAACTGGGTCATTAGAACGATCTACCTTTGAATCTCTGATAATAGACTATTGCTTCAAAAATGACTTCACAAGGTGATGATGTTGGCACCTAATGTTTAAGCAATGATGAGAGGTTTTGTGTGTTTTCCACTTGCAACCCCAAGCAATTATCCCTTCCAGAAAAGAACTGGACCAAGAGACACTGGGGGAGCTGGCTACGCATGTCTTCCTCGCGTCCCAGGAGAGAAATGATAGATGTGGCAGAGGAGAGGACTGACTGCTGGGGGTGGGCTGTCTCAGCACCTGGCAGCCTGCTCTAATTTCAGGGCTGAGGCTGGCTTAGAGCAGCAAGGGGCAGGAGGGGACTTGAACGCGACGCAGGCATCTAAAACGTTTCCTCAGAAATGACGCTATTCACACCAGGTTACGAGTTCAGAAGGGGCTCATAGGGAACCGAAGTTTTGACGTAAAACAAGATAAAAAAAATTCAGTACCACATTTTTCTCCTGGAATTTAGGAATAACTACATTAGCTATATAGCACTAAATGTCTACTGCATTCTGGAAATGGCTCAGGCATGAAAAAGTTATGTTGTTTGCATAAAATCAAAACTCAGTTCAAGACATTTCCTAATAGTAATAAATATAAAAGTAGGGGAAATATCTTCTTGGAGTACATAAATTTGCAAGAAGTATATTTTTTGCTTTGAAACATGCATTCACTACTTAAAAAAATCGATAAGCAAATTTTTCCTTTTCCTTTTTTTCAGTTATCAAGAGCTTTGTGCCCTAACACAAAATATAAGATTGCTTAGAGGCTCATTATGGCAGCATCAATTTTGCAGTCATATTACAAACATTTTTTTTCAACCTTCCCATGATTTGTACTTGAATATAGGTTCGTTTTTGCAAACTTAAAGGTACATGTCTTATGACTTTTCATAAAATTTTCTAGCATTACCTTTAACATTAAGGAATACTATGTCCTAAATTAAAATTTTTCTTTGTGGTGGTTTGGCCTTTTTCTTATTTTTTTCTCTAAATTCTGATGAAATTTCTGTTAATTCCAAAGTTTCTTATTTTAGATGCTTTTGTCAGCACTAATGATATAACATTAATTATGAACATCTGGATGAAATTATTATGTAAATAAAGTTTTAAATTATAAGAGTAATATTTACAAAAATATACTGAGGAACTACTAGGCTTACAGGATGCTAACAAAGAACATTAGATATTACTTTTTACCAGTTAAAACTATGTTATCATGTAACAAGAACAACAACCAACAATACACCAGCCACAAAAAAGATTTGCAGCACTTCAAGTTTTATGCATAAAGTAAGAATATTAATGTATCTATATCCGAACAGTTTGAGGTTCACATAATCCAAGTTAGATAAATGTGACCTACATAGCACTGAATGTTTTATAAACATTAATTCAGTTAAATTGACAAAGGCTCTTATGAAGCAAATGACATTATACCAATTGATGGATGTGGAAAATAAAACTCATAGAGTTTAAATGGGATCTGCAAGTTGAAACAGTTAGTTACTACTGACAGATCTGTGATTTGAACCTACTTCTCTCAGGTCATTCCACTGCTCAACACTGAGTTTTAAAACCTGGCCCTTACTATTGGTACAGTTCAACACTGAGCTACATATTACCAAAGAAAAAGGAGAAAGTGACATAAGAGAAGTTCTTTAGGAAGATTATGACCTTCGAGAGAGAAACCTATACACACACAAACACACACTCAAGTAAATATACAACTTTATATAATAAAGTTGATAATATATAACTTTAGTATGTTGGTGTGTGGTGAGGAGTGGTAGTTAATCAGCTGAAGGATCCCTGCTGTCAGTCTGATGGGGGAGGAATGCAAGCTAACATAAAATTATAATGCATGGTAATGAGAAATTTGATAAAGTTTCATGTAGGATCCTGTAAAAGCACACAAAAAAGGCAATTAATGTAGTCTTGGGTTTGAGGTACATTTTTTAAAACATCCCCCAGGGTAAATTACCTGAGAAAAACTTTGAAGGTCAAGTAGAAATTATGCAGGTGAAGAGAATGGAGATGTAAAAGGCATTAGAGACAGAGAAAATAGCACGTGAAAAATTTCAGCAGTGAGAGAGCAGGTGACGGTGAAATTACAGTTTAGTTCCTGACAACTAATCTATAGACTATGTGTTAGGGTGCGAAGAGATGAAACCAGACACGGAAACAGGGACAAGTCAGGGACGGCTTTTTATATTTAAGACAATTTGGAGTTATGGAATATTTTAAGCCAGGGACTGACAGGTCGAATTGACAACAATATAGAAACATATTAGAGGGTCTTGTCATGAGAAGTAGAGAAAAGGGATAAGATTTTTTTAAATTAGCCAGCCAAGAAAATGATGAGCCTTGAATGATGGATTAAGACAAATAAATGTCTAGTATATATGACACACAGTGATATAAAATGATCCACTAATGGTAATTGAATGAAACATATATCTATATTTCATGTTTAAAATTTTCATAATAAAAGATTAAATATATAAATACCACCTATAATAAAAAATTAATTGGAAATATAGTATTCATTACATTGTGATAAAAAGTTATTACTGATAAATGCAACAATATGAAAAGATGTGTTAGATGAGATACACTGGATGATTTCTAAAATCCATTAGAAATATCAATTTCTACATTATGAACTTTTTATAGTTCTATGAGAAAGAGTCACAGACCCTCTTTAAATAGTTTTAAATGATGTAATTAACAAACAACATGTGGGGAGGAAAGCAAAAGTTTCGTGTCTCAAAAATAAACAAGATTTTATATAGAAATGGAGTTTATTAAAATTTTCTCCAACTAATGAACTAAAGGAAGTAAAGAATGATGCATAAATAAACCATTTTAATGCTTAACGAGTCTACAATGTTCTGGATTTTAAGAAAATGTACCATTTTTTATATTTTGATGTTTTTTGTACCTGTCATTATAAAAACATTTATTTAGTGTATCAACCCTTTTGTTTTTCTACAGTTTTACTTTAGAAGTTATCAAAAACACCATCAGATGTATAGATAAAATTCTGATGCCATGTCTTGCATAAAGAAGTTAACATTTATGCTCTAGGAAGTAATACTATATTTTCTGCTACTACACTATGATAAAACTCTAAGAGTGTACTAGGAAGCCAAAATTTAAAAGCCCAAAGCAAAAATTCAAAAATTCTTTATTAACACTTAGTATGTGACTTAGATGCATAAGACATGAAAGTACATAGGTTTTGGGAAAGGGAGTCACAGAAATGTAAATTCTCTACATTGTGTAAGGGAGAGGTAAGCTTCAAGATCACTGTATTCACACTAATGATAGAGCAAACAGATATGTTTGTTTAAACTTTTTTGTTTGTTTTTGTTTTTTTTTTGCAGTACGCGGGTCTCACTGTTGCGGCCTCTCCTGTCGCGGAGCACAGGCTCCAGAGGCGCAGGCTCAGCAGCCATGGCTCACGGGCCCAGCCGCTCCGCGGCATGTGGGATCTTCCCAGACCGGGGCAGAAACCCGTGTCCCCTGCCTCGGCAGGCGGACTCTCAACCACTGCGCCACCAGGGAAGCCCTAAACTTTTTTTTAACTTTAAGGAAACAGGTATAGACATATAGAAGACATATAGAATAACAGCACTGGAGGAGCATGCAAGAAAACAAAGAAGCTATAGAATGTTCAAGAACCCTGAGTCTTCCAAGAAACTTTTTTTTTTTTTGGCCATGCCACCCAGGTTGTGGGATCTTAGTTCCCTGACCAGGGATTGAATCCGGGCCCTTGCAGTGAAAGCACAAAGTCCTAACCACTAGACCACCAGGAAATTCCCCAAGAAACTCTTTTTGGCTTTACATAGCACAACTTATACCAGTCTTTGTGAGGCAAGAAGTGGTGCTAAATAATTAAACATAAAAAGTTGCATATCCAGCTTTAACTATGTATATGTAGTTATTGGATATATAATTATTTGAACACATGACTCCTAATAGATTTGTAACTATTATACTAAATATATACAAGAATTATATATAAGATACATCTGTAAGAATTATATACAAGTTTCTACAGGACAGTAGAATGGAATTTTTCCCACTCTGGGAGGGTTGAAAGGACTTATTTGTGATACATTTAGAAGGAAGAGTTTGAGTTTGATGATAGAAGACCTAGGGAGTTAGGTATATTCTCTAAAAATAAATAATTTAATTAATTAAAATTAAAACTATAGTCTTTCTAACCAGTGAAATAAACTAAATTTTAAAATCTTCTTTACTGCTGCATACTACCAGAATGTAAGAGTATAGGAAAAGAATGAAACTTCTTTAATTTAATAAGGCACAGTGAATAAAAATCCAGAAGAATGATCCTTAATGGTGAAAACATTCAAATATCAAAAACAACTCAAAGATGATCACAAATAAACAACTTCATAGCATTATGCTAAATATCCTAGGTAATACAATAAGGAAGAAAATAACAACAAATATACTCAGGAGGATAAACACAAAATCAACATAAAAAAATCAACAGCTTCCAAAATAACAGTAATGCCCAATTAAAAGTGATGGAAAATTACAATAGCAATTTAAGCTTTAAAATATATAGGAATTAACATAAAATAAACAGGGACATTTAATAAAAAGAAATCCACATGAAAAATGGATTCTGCATGGGAATCCTATATTCTGCTTGGTAAGACTCGGTATTTTTAAAATAGTTCTTTTTATAAATCAAAGGTAATTAAAATAAAAATGAATGATACAGTTTATGCATCTTGACCTCCAGCTTCCAAAGTTCTTCTGGAAGGGAGAAATTAGGGGGGAAAAAAAAAGCATGGATTTTAAGAAAAGAACAATGAGATTTGTCACACCAGAGATAAAAAAAAATAAATAAAAGGAGAAATTAAAAGAATATAATATGGCCTAGGAGTAAACAAAGTAACTGTCTTAGTTTGGGGTGCTATAAAAAATTACCATAGACTGGGGTGGTTTAAATAACTAACATTCATTTCTTGTAATTCTGGAAACTGGAACTCCAAGATCAGGGCTCCAGCATAGTCAGGTTCTGGTGAGGACCCTCTTCAGGTTTGCACACTGCCTACAGAAAGAAGGCTAGCTAGCTCTCTGGCCTCTTCTAAGGGCATTAATTCCATTCATGGGGGTTCCACCCTCATGACCTAATTACTTCCCACAGACCCCTCCTCCAAATACCATCACAGCAGGATTAGAGTTTCAACATATAAATGGGGAGGGCTCAGGGGAGACACAATCAGTTCCATTGCACTAATTGATTCAAAATAATATCCAAAAATAAACCCATGACTGTATGGGAATTTATATGTTAAATATTGCATTAAAAATAAAAATGGGGGCTTCCCTGGTGGCGCACCGGTTGAGAGTCCGCCTGCCGATGCAGGGGACGTGGGTTCGTGCCCCGGTCTGGAAAGATCCCACACGCCGCAGAGCGGATGGACCCGTGAGCCATGGCCACTGAGCCTGTGCGTATGGAGCCTGTGCTCCGCAACAGGAGAGGCCACAACAGTGAGAGGCCCGCGTACCACAAAAAAAAAATAATAATAAAATAAAAAATAAAAATGGGAAAGATAGGCTTTTCAATTTATAACACTAGAATAATTTGTTACCCATATAGAATTTTAATTTTAGGTGGTTAAAAAGCTAAGTGTGAAACAAACAATATTAAAAAGAAAAATAGAAGAAGAAAATTGTAATTTTGGTGTGAAGACAGTATTTCCTAAGCCACATATAGCCAAGAAGTCACAGAGAAAAAGAATGACAAATTTAACTGCAGAAAAAAATATCTTCTTTAACAGAACTATAAATTATGAGATTTCTGGTATAGTTAAGAACTTGTGCTATGATTGGCAGAAATATTTGCTAATGGCATAATATGTAATGGATTAATATCCAAACTATATGAAAAGCTCCAGCTAATAAATAACAAAAAATGTAAACCTAAGAGAACCTAACAGAAATTCATCAGAGTATTGCAAATGGTTGAGTTTTCAGACTGTAGTTATTATAGTCTATGATCTCTTTCGTGTAAGAGTCAAATACGAGAGAAATAGAAAGTGAAAGTTAAAATAAGTTATTTTATGCTCTAGATCACTGCTGCCCAATATGCGAGCCACATATGTGATTCTAAAACTCCAGTAAGTACATTTAAAAAGGTAAAATTAAACAGGTGAATTTCATTTTAATTTTAATAAATTTATAATTAAAATTAATTTTAATACTATAACCAAAATATTATCATTTCAACTTTTAACCATTACAAACATTATTGATATGTTTACACACTTTTTCTTACTAGGTGTTCAAAATCTGGCATGAAATTTACAAATACAGCACATCTCAATTGGTACTAGCGACATTTCAAGTCCTCAATAACCACACACACACATGTGGTTTGTGTCTACCACATTGAACAGTGGATCTCTGCATTGCATTCGGTCAGACATGATATTCACCAGTGCTTCCTTGAGGTCAGTGCTCTGCACACAGGCTTGTGGAGCACGCTATGACAGAGAATCCTCTGTTACTGCCACCACAGCTAGCATCAAAGATTGGCACCAAACCATCTGCTATGCTCTCATTAATGCATATTTAGCACAAAGATCTGAATGACACCAACATTACAAACTTGCTTTGATTAACAAAAGGCAGCATGGAATCCTGGAAGAAGAATTACCATTTGTGATCAATAAATATGTGTTGAATGAATGTTGAATGAAAGGGAATGGGTTTAAGGAAACATAGCCTACTTATGCAATTAAAAGCTGTATGATCTTGATCAAATCATTTTGTGTCTTTCAACCCCAGAGTTCATAGCTTTAAAATACCTACCTAAGAAGGCAGTAAAGCTATTGGAGGAATCAATAGGATGGTTTTCTAAATTTCCTTATTTATGCTACCTTCTCCCAAAATGAATTAATCAGTGAACAACTTGAAGACATATATAGAATTCAAAGAGTGTAGAGATATTTTTAATTTAAAAAAAATGGCAAAGGAAAATTAAGATAGGAAAATTAAAATGACAGCAAGGCTAGAATCAGAGTTCAATGTGCTACCATACAGTTCTTTAGAATTATATGAATTTTGCCCTCCAAATTTAACTTAGAGGGTTTTTTAATTTTATTTATTTATTTTTTGCAATCAGAGCAATGAAAAATAAAAAACCAACATAATTTGATTAACAAAGCTCTATCTGTAGGGGTTGTAGGTATGGCTCAGGTCAGGCTCTCTGAGAATGAATCCTGGGCACACCACATTGTATGTTTGTGACATTGGGCTTATCTGCACCTCAGTTTCTTCAAGAAAAAGAGGATAATAATTATTTACCTTATAGGTTTTTTGAGAGAATTAAATGAGACATCATATGTAAAGTTCTTGGGTGAATGTATAGTTAGTGTGATATGTTAGCTGCAATTATTTTTTTATCCATCAGGTTAAAAATACAGAGATAATGCATATGTAGCACCCAGAAAAATGCCTGGCATACAATAATTATTTAATATATATGCTATTTTATATATGTATATATATTTTAAAAATCTTAAAGCTGTGTTCAGCACATTTTAATAAATACTGAAAAAACACTGCCAGAGTAGAGGACATAAAAGAAGTCTCTTTAACTAATAGAGGTAAGTTTATCTTTTTGTAAGAAAAGGTCTGGATTGCCATTTCTGCTGATGCTGCTGATGTTGCAGCCATTTCGCCTTTGTACATGAGCACATAAAGAAAAATCTCAATGAGTAGTACCTAATGGGGGCTCTAAAGTGAAATACAGAAATGGATTGACAATTTGAACAAATTTGTCCTTTCAGTAAGTGACCATTGTAAAAGAGTGCCATATTGTCCAAGGTGATTATCATTCTTAAAGTCCTTCTCTTTGTTATGCTACATAAAATTCTATCCTACAACATTCACCTCCTTTACAGTCTAACTACCAACTTGTTGTGCTATCAATTTAGAGGCACTCTATAAAGCACTGTTGACTGAGTTGAATACATATGCAGATTGTCAAATTCCACTACGATTTACCACCTAAAGGAAAACAGAAACATGTGTAATAATTGGCCAAAGTTTACATTTTAGCTATTAATAAAATAAGCTTTTCTGTCCCTTCCAAAGGATAAATTGCTCCTGTATGAAAAGTTAATATATATTTATGAACAATTCAGACAGTAATGACCTTGGACTCTAAAGTTTATATATGACAGGCTAGCATGTCACCTATAAAGGTCTGCACATAAAAAGTATGTGATTTATAAATTGAGTGTATAGTTCTCTTTCTTACACCAATTCCCATTTGTAAGTAGAACTTGCAGGAAACATCTTTGATAGAATTATGTGCTGTTTTCATCTTCCCAGCTCATTAAAAACCTCCATCTTTAGTATAATCCCCCTCAGGCTTTGCTGGGCTTTCACTGCAATTTGCAGATACATATACTGTACTGTGTTTGAACACCTGAGAGACTCTCCTAACATGAGTAACTGCTCTTACCATGGAAAGGGAGAGTGAGGCTGATAGGTTTGTCTTTCAGAGTATAGGGACCCTAATCAGAGAAATAGCTTTGTATTGTCCCCAAATTCCTTTCCTTCAGGGGAAAAGCAAATAGAAATACCCCCTAATAATTTTTTACCCCTTCCTCAATTTCAAGCTTGAATTCTATATTCCCCAAAGTTTAAGAAATTTTTTTCATTAAAAAAAATCATTTAAAATCAATTCTTAACTTACATTTGTTATTCACTGATTATTTACTAATTTTTCTGCAGTGCACTTTCAGTATGTTAATGTGGACATTCACACATTACAGGTGGAAGGGGTAACTGCACAAATTTTCTGGATGCAAATTTGAAAATGTATACTGAAGTCTGTAACCACCCACAGCCCTGTTATTCATGGATTCCACTTCTGGTGCCTCAAATCACTTATGTACATGGAGGTTTCTGTAATAATGCCACACATGTATCTCAAATTGACTGTGCATGTGGAAATTGGTCAAATCGTTCTTTGTAATTGCTCCAAGTGAGAAGCAAAATATATATGCAAAAAAACAAGAACTGATTTAATTATGGTCTATACACATATTGAGAAATATGTGTTTAGAAATATTGTAGAAGGATGAATACTCAAATAGAAATAATTTCCTAAAATTCAAAACATGTACGTTATACAAATGTAATCCTGAATATATGTAAAGAGACAAATTGATTATGCATTCAAAATTTTAGTAGTGGTTATCTCTGTTTTGTTTTACAGATTTTTATTTCATTTGTGATTTTTTTGTAGTTTCTGAATTTCCTACCATAAAGAGGCTTTTCTCTGCAGTAATAAAAAAAATTATCACTACTCAGAGGGTAGAAATGATGCAGTAAAGGAATCTGCTTCCAATATTGTGGTAAGCACGTTATAACAGCTTCTTGCACATAGAGAAAAAAGTAAATGCGTTTACAATACCCAGGGCATGTTGTTTATTTCACTTGTACTGTGACCCTTTAACCTAGTTCAAATCCAGGAACTTTAGGCAAAGCCAGAAGGCAAAATCGTCCTCTATAATCTCAATGTCACTTTGCGTTGATGAGGATCCCCTGACTCTCCTATCTGTCCTTGCATTTATATACTCAGTATTTCTGTTTGTCCTAGTTTCACTTTACTTTTATAGCTTCAAAATGATGAAACATAGAAATCAGGCATCCCCACCTGCCCTGGATTTTAACCAAGGAGGATAAAATAAATCACAACAGTTTTGCACTCTGTTGAAAATTAATATTCATTGCCCAAGTAATGAAGCAAAGGTCTGATAATATCATGTAAGTTATTAGGTCTGTGGATATCACTTGCGTACCATCTAAATTATAATATTCATCATTTCTCAGTCCTGACTGGCTCTTGTAACAGAGACTACAAACAATATTTTAGAGCTTCCCAGAAGCTTAGTGGATGCTGAGAACCATGTTAAAGGACTCAAAAAGTCCTTGATACTTAATATCATCAGGGGCAAGGGAGTATTAGGGAGACTAAATGCAGCAGAATAAAGACAGGTTGGCAGGCTTCCTGCCATCTAAAAGTTATAAGGCAGAAGAAAACCTAATTTCTGCATTCCCTTAAGAGACTCTATGAGCAAAGCAAAGAAAACTATCGTCTTTCCCTAAAAAGCCATCTTACTGTTTACTCTTCCAGAAATGTGAACTCCAAACATGTGGTTAACTTGATTTCAAGTATTTTTAATTTATTTTTATTTTTATTTTATTTTTAATTGCCACACACATTCAAGGTAAGCCTTGCCGTATGCTGCTTTGAGACTGAAATACAAAACTTGTGTCAAACCTGCAATGAGATGAAGAATATAATATGAAAAGGAACTTCCTAATGTCTTGCTAGAAATTGGGATTCAGTATCATGATTTTGCTAGAAGAAAATAATTGCAAATACTCTAAGCTGATTCTCGATCTTATCTTCTGTAAAAAGAAGTTTCATAGAGGAAACAAATTCATCCACTTTTTCTAGACCTAACAGCCTTTTTTTGTTAGAGTAAATGCCATGCCTCTTTAAACATTTTCAGAAGCTGTTTTAATAATTACCAACTCTGGCTAACTCTGGGCTTGCCTCCTCCCCCTTTGTCATCTCACCTGAAATGATTACTAATAAGCAGTACAAAGGCTGAAGTTAGGTGACAGGAAGTCAGAGAAGCAATGCATATTTTTTAAAAAGGGCATATGAAGAAAGAAGTGACAGCCAGCACGGGAAGAAGGTTTTAATGTAACAGATGGGCACTCTGATAGGTACTTTTACATATATTACTTCATATATTGATAATAATTATGAAAATAATGATAAGAACTACACCCTGTTTCTTATGTGAGGAACTGTATTGAGTGCTTTACATATTTATGGCGATACATTATAAAACTGTATATATAAATAAGTGTGTGTAAGTGCCTTACCTACATATTTGTGTGTTGATTATTCATAAACACCTTAAATCACCTATCTATATGCATTATATTACGGAATACTAAAATATCTTATGAAAATGAGACTATCACGAATTTACTAATGAAAAAGTTGAGGTTCCAGAGGCTTTAAATACCTTCTAGAGAAAAAAATAATTGGTAGAGCTACGTAAGTATTTGAATTTAGGTGTATCTTACACCAGTTTTCTCTCTACAATGCCACAAAGTCCCTGTGTACTTGACAAATAAAGAACATATAGAATTGAGTGACTTCAGAAACAAGAGCTTGCCTCCATCTACGTCGTCTGCCAAGTTGTTTCCAGGGAAATGAACTACAAAACCAAATTAACGGAAGATTTAGACGTAGATTTGAATATGTACCTGCACATACAGAATTAGACAGATGAAGGAAGAGAGAAATAACAAGTTTAAAAAGTTGAGGAGAGGAAAACCCAGGTACCTTCAGAAGACGAATAATGAGAGATGAGACTTAATCCAAATGTAGCAAGTAGAGAGCTATTCATATTTATCAGGAATTCTAGACTACATTCTAGAAGAGATATTAAGGATTATAAAGGAAAAATAAAGGTGATTTAGAAGAGAAAGTCGAAATTTTGCAAATAAAAAGGAGCACTTTATTTTTGAGTCCTAGGGAGCTTAAAGATGAGTGAGGAATTTTAAAAAGGAGGGTTTAAACAGCTGTATAAATCAACATTGTTGTTGATTTCAACACAGAGAAATCAACAGTAATGACAATATGACATCCAAGTTTTCCCCCTATTCCTTTCTTTCATGATGTTTTGTCTTCCTACTATTTGTATCAAACATTGTTGGGGGTGTGTGTGTGTGTGTGTGTGTGTGTGGTGTGGTGTTACGTGCATGTTTAAATTTTCAAGTCTTAGATCCCAAGATGTTTCCCCTATATATTCCTACAGTTTTCTATAGGGATAATCATTCTTAAAGTCTCACTTTTTGTTATGCCACATAATCATTCAATGTCCTCATTTAACTCTCTACTATGGGCCTTGTACTATACTAAGGATTTTAGATAGATAACGTATGTATACATATATATGCATACATAACACACATATTCTATATATACACATATATGCACATGATATATATACACAATATATATTTGTAGATCCATTATAGCTACTACAATCACACTTACGTCACTTTCCCCTTCATAAGCATACGCCATATTCTTTTTCACACTGCAGCTTCAATCATATATTCGCTTAACTTGCTTCACCATATTAGAGTAAAAACTGTTTTATCAGCAGCCTGTCAACTAGAAAGCTCTATTTATGGGTACTCTCACTCATTTGCAGTGCTCCATCACTCTCCTGGTTATGAAATGAGAATATCTTATACATTCAAATAACCATTTGCATAGTTCTTGCCCCTCTTCCGACTCACCCAAGATTTTTCCATCACAGTTACTACTCATCCAGTGTCCCAACAAGAAAACAACATCCAGGGAATCCACTGCCTTGAACTGCTACATCAGTTTGAGAAATGTCAATATCCATTGAGCATATGTTATATGTCAGGAACTATGTTTACTATATTGCATGCATTACTGCTTTCAAAACACTTAGGAACATATGAGGTAGAGATTTTCACCTGCATTTGTCAGTGAACAGGAACAGATGGCAGAGAAGTAATATCCGTACAAGGTCATATACCTCTAAGAGTGAACCCAGTGTGTGAGTGAGGTGATGCCTGGTGATTGCTGCACTGAAGATGTTTTGATTTATCTGGTTCTGCAAATTGAAAAACGCTAATACAGTACATGAAAACAAAATACCAAGCCCTCTATTGATTAATGCTGTCTTTCTTTAAATGCAAATGGCTTATTTTAATGAATTGGGTCATTCTAATAAGATACCCAGAAATGTAAATTTTCTATTCACTTCAAAAAGAATTCAAAATCATTTCACTATATATAGCTTTCTATAATGATTCCACCATTTCTGTTTCTCTTTTTTTTCCAAGAATATATAAAAGGTCACCTGGCACTCCTTTATTTTGGCTGCTTTATAAATGTTCATTTCAATTCAAGTGTGCATGCATTTTAATTGCTTATAATTATATGTCTCAGTGTAAATGGAGTTCTAGTCAAAAACAAAACATTCTGCAGTGATCCTGGTTTATTTTTACTCTGTTGTCACTGAAATCACTTTATCCCAGTCTGCTCATTGGTCTTCCTTACATATTTGTCAGAAATGTACAAGAAAAACATTTAAATAGGTTTTAAATTAAGGTGAAGCATCTGATACTTCATAAAAAATAGTGAAAAGTATATTTTTGTCAGAGATATGAGTAAGATAAATTAAATAAACAAATAAGCATTCTTTACTGGGCTTTCAGGTATTTTCCCTCACGCAAACGAATGTCATGATTTATTCATTAAAGATTATCTTAATTGGAGTGTAACTGTTTATATTATTGTGTTAGTTGCGGCTACATAACAAAGTGAATCAGCTATACATATACATATAACCCAATATCCCCTCCCTCTTGCATCTCCCTCCCACACTTCCTATCCCACCACTCTAGGTGGTCAAAAAGCATGAGCTGATCTCCCTGAGCTATGTGGCTGCTTCCCACTAGCTATCTATTTTATATTTGGTAGTGTATACATGTCCATGCCATTCTCTCACTTCATCTCAGCTTACCTTTCCCCATCACTGTATCCTCAAGTCCATTCTCTTTATCTGCGTCTTTACTCCTATCCTGACCCTAAGTTCATCAGAAACACTTTTTTTTTAGATTCCATATACACGTATTAACATACGGTATTTGTTTTTCTCTTTCTGACTTACTTCACTCTGTATGACAGACTCTAGGTCCATCCACCTCACTACAAATAATTCAATTTTGCTTCTTTTTATGGCTGAGTAATATTCCATTGTATATATGTGCCACGTCTTTTTTTTTTTTTTTTGTGGTACGTGGGCCTCTCACTGTTGTGGCCTCTCCCGTTGCGGAGCACAGGCTCCGGACGCGCAGGCTCAGTGGCCATGGCTCACGGGCCCAGCCGCTCCGCGGCATGTGGGATCTTCCCGGACCGGGGCACGAACCTGCGTCACCTGCATCGGCAGGCGGACTCTCAACCATTGCGCCACCAGGGAAGCCCCACATATTCTTTATCCATTCATCTGTCGATGGACATTTAGGTTGCTTCCATGTCCTGGCTATTTTAAATAGAGCTGCAATGAACACTGTAGTACATGACTCTTTTTGAATTATGGCTTTCTCATATGGGTTTTTACCTTGCTCCTTCATCTGCTTATTTCTCTGTCTTCTCATTTTGCTTAACTTACTGTGTTTGGGATCTCCTTTTCGCAGGCTGCGAGTTCGTAGTTCCCATTGTTTTTGCTGTCTGCCCCCAGTGGTAAGGTTGGTTCAGTGGGTTGTGTAGGCTTCATGGTGGAGGGGACTGGTGTCTGTGTTCTGGTAGATGAGGCTGGATCTTGTCTTTCTGGTGGGCAGGACCATGGCCGGTGGTGTGTTTTGTGGTGTCTGTGAACTTAGTATGATTTTAGGCAGCCTAATGGGTAGAGTCGTGTTCCTGTCTTGCTATTTGTTTCGCATGGGGTGTCCAGCACTGGAGCTTGTTAATCAGAGTGGAGCTGGGTTTTAGCATTGAGATGGAAATCTCTGGGAGAGCTGTCCCGATTGATATTATGTGGGGCCAGGAGGTCTCTGGTGGACCAGTGTCCTGAACTCGGCTCTCCCACCTCAAAGGCTCAGGCCTGACACCCGCTGGAGCACAAAGACCCTATCAACCACACAGCTCAGAGGAAAAGAGAAAAAAAAAAAAAAGATAGAAAGAAAAATAATAAAATAGTTATTAAAATAAAAATTTTTTTTTAATTATTAAAATTAAAAAAGAAGAGCAACCAAACCAATAAATAAATCCAACGATAACAAGTGCTAAAAACTAAACTAAGATAAACCTATAAATCAGAAACTATTCCGGCACATACAGCAAACCTCAAGCCTACAGTTGCTCCCAGAGTCCACCACCTCAATTTTGGGATAATTCATTGTCTGTTCAGGTATTCCATACATACAGGGTATATCAAGTTGACTGTAGAGATTTAATCCACTGCTTCTGAAGCTGCATGGAGACATTTCCCTTTCTCTTTTTTGTTCGCACAGCTCCTGGGGTTCAGTTTGGATTTGGTCCTGCCTCTGCATTTAAGTCACCCTCTGGCATCTGTTCTTCGCCCAGACAGGAGGGGGTTAAAGCAGCAGCTGATTAGGGGGCCCTGGCTCACTCACCCAGGCCGGGGGGAGGGGTACGGAATGCAGAGGTGAGCCTGTGGCGACAGAGGCCAGCGTGATGTTGCAACAGCCTAGGCAGGCCGTGTGGTCTCCCAGGGAAATTGTCCCTGGACCACGGGATGCTGGCAGGGGTGGGCTGCACAGGCCCCCAGGACGGGAGGTGTGGTTAGTGACCTGTGTTTGCACACAGGATTCTTGGTGGCTGCAGCAGCAGCGTTAGTGTTTCATGCCCATCTCTGCTGTCCGCGCTGATAGCTGCAGCTCGTGCAGTCTCTGAAGCTCGTTTAGGCGGTGCTCTGAATCTCCTCTCCTCGCGCACCCCAAAACAATGGTCTCTTGCCTCTTCGGCAGTTCCAGACTTTTTCCCTGACTTCCTCCCGGTTAGCTGTGGTGCACTAGCCCCCTTCAGTCTGTGTTCACGCAGCAACCCCGGTCCTCTCCCTGGGATCTGACCTCTGAAGCGCGAGCTTCAGCTCCCAGCCCACACCCGCCCTAGTGGGTGAGCAGACAAGCCTCTCAGGCTGGTGAGCGATGGTCGGCACCAATCCTCTGTGTCGGAGTCTCTCCGCTTTGCCCTCCGCACCCCTGTTGCTGCGTTCTCCTCCGCGGCTCCAAAGACTCCCCCCACAGATCACGCCCCCCACCCCGTCTCTGCCAGTGAAGGGGCTTTCTAGTGTGTGGAAACTTTTCCTCCTTCACAGTTCCCTCCCAGAGGTGCAGGTCCCGTCCCTATTTTTTTGTCCCTGTTTTTTCTTTTTTCTTTTGCCCTACCCAGGTACGTGGGTAGTTTCTTGCCTTTTGGGAAGTCTGAGGTCTTCTGCCAGCTTTCAGTAGGTGTTCTGTAGGAGTTATTCCACATGTAGATGTATTTTTGATGTATCTGTGGGGAGCAAGGTGATCTCTATGCCTTACTCCTCCACCATCTTGAAGGTCCTCCATTAAAGATTTTCTTTAGCAAATAATATTTACAAGCAGCAGCCAGCAACTCTAAAGACTCAAATGCAGAAATAGTGGGCAGTGAATCAAAAAGGAAAAAACTTTTTCTGGGAAAAATGAGGGCTGCTTTTGTAGCAAACAGTTTTTAACCTGCTTATTTCTTCAAAAACAGTGTCAAATTTGAGTTTGGATTTGGGAGAAAGTTGATGGAATAGAAGAATCTTCGGCCTTTATCAGAAACTTCCTTTGATTATCAAAACTTTTCTTTCAGGAGTTTATCTTAAGATAATTAGATGCTGGGAACTCCATTTAGGACCTTTGAGTGCTATGATGAAACTAGCATAGAGCCTGACTTCATGAGCTTACCATTTGGGGAGGAACACAGATAAATAAACAATTATAATCAACCATGATGAGTGCTGTTGAAAAAATAGCAAAAAACAAAGACACTAAATTTAATCTTGAAAACTCAGTAAAGGCTTACTGAAAAATGTGACTTGTGGACAGACAATTGAAATATGAGTGGGAATTACCTAGGTAACTAGGTGATGAGACAGTGAAAGAAAGTATAGGTATCTTCCAGAATGAGATGATCAGAAAGTAAAAGAACCCACAAAAAGAAAATGCATGGTATATCCAAGAAACTGTTCATGGATCAGTATGGCAGAGTAGTGGTCTTCAAAGTAGGTTTTCTTTTGTTTAATTAGTCTTCAAGCCGTGGGACTCCTTCCTTAAAGGAACATACACACGGAGACCCAATAAATACCCTCTCCCTGTTCCCCACCTATATAGATACTCTGATTGAACATGAGGTTCCCAAGCAGTCCTGGAGTGAGGTTTTGCCCCAATTGCTCCTGCATCCTTCAAGACAAACTCACAACAAAGACGAACACACACACATGCACACACATACATCCAGTAGTCTCTGAAAGTACTTTGTAGAAGCCTAGCACTCTTTGAGACATGGTTTCTATGCCACTAAGCTTGAGGCTCCAGTGTGATGCAAATGACTGGAAGAAAGGGAGATAAAGTGGTAAATGGACCGTAAAGCATTCTGTAAATTATCTTTGAAGTTCATATTAGTTCATCTATGAAGTTACATGTGAGTTTAAAACTCATACTAAAGGCAATGAAGATATAATGACTTTTGGGGAGGGGTTGGGTGATCCCATTATGCTTTAAAAAATTACTCTCCCCATCATGGCAGGGAGCCAGTTATGAGGCCCTGAGACAATGACGTGAGAAATGATAGGCCTGAACCAAGGTAATGATGAGTGAAAAGAAGTACATAGACTAGTTAGTTGTTGAGGAGGAAAACTGTCCGATGTATTGATAATTGGCTGGGAGTGATTGTTATCAGCTAAAACATTTCTGTCTCCCCCAAAATTCAGCTGTTGAAATCCTAATCCCCATTGTGATGCTGTTAGGAGGTGGGGCGTTTGGGGTATGATTAGGTCATGAGGGGTAAGCCCTCATGAATGAGATTAGCGCCCTTATCAAAGAGACCCCAAGGATCTCTCTCTGCCATGTGAGGAAATGGAAATGATGAGAAGACAGCCATCTGCAAACTGGAAAGCAGGTTCTCACCAGAACTTGACAATGCTGTCATTCTGATCTCACACTTCCAGCCTCCAGAACTTCAGAGAAATGGATTTCTATTGTTTATAAGCCACTCAATCTATGGTACTTTGTTATAGCAGCCAGAACTGACTAAGAGAGTAATCAAAGAGAGAAAGATTTCTTCTTTGTGCAACCATATGGACAATGACACAACTTACTGAAATATGGAACACAGAAGGAAGACTAGTGAAATGAAATGAATAGATTTAATCGAGGATGTTGCTTGCTGCAACTAGAGAAAGCCCACGTGCAGCAACGAAGACCAAGTGCAGCCAAAAATAAATAAATTTATAAAAAAACAACCATCATGTAAACAAAATAATGAACTTCTACATGACCCATAAGCGTTTCTTCACACCCCTTGGTAATCCCTTCCCAAATCTCAGTCCATCCCTTCATTCCCAGGCAACAACTGATCAGCTCTTTCAGTACAGTTTGCATTTTTTTAGAGTTTTATATAAACGGAATAATAAAATTATACATTCTCTTATCTGGATTTGTTCACTCAGAATAAATATTTTCAGATTCATTCATGTCATACTGTGTATCAATTATCCATTACTTTTAATTATTGAATTGTATCCCATTGTCTGTGTACTATGACTATACTACGGTTTACCCATTCACCCGATAATGGACATTTGGATTGTTTCCAACTTATGGATATTACATATAAAACTACAATGAACATTCAAGTCTTTGTATGCATATAACATTTTTATCTTGGGTAAATATCTAGGATTAGAGTGTCTGTGTCATATAGTAAATAAATTTTTAACTTTGTAAGAAAGTGCCAAACTATTCTTCAAAGTGGTTGTACCACTTTTTCACATACCAACAAACAGTATATGAAAGTTTCACTTGTTCCACATGTTCTGCAGCATTTTGTATGGTCAGCCTTTTTATCTATGCCATTAAGTGTTTAGCACAATCTTACTGTGGTTTTCATTTGCATTTATCTAATAATTAATGGTGCTGAGCATCTTTTCATGTGCTTGTTTGGCATTCATCTATGTGGGCCTGGAGTTTTATTTGTGGGATGGTTTCAGTTATGAATGGATTTCATTAGCAGATGTATGATTCTTATTGAATACTTAGGTAATTTTTGTATTTCAATGACTTGATCTAAACTTCTTAAGAAACAAATTAAACGCAAAGTAAGCAGTACAGAGGAAATAAGAATAAAAGTAGTAATAGATGAAATGGAAAATGGAAAAATAATGATAATAAATAAATGAAATCCAAAGTAGTTGTTTTTAAGAGATCTCTACTTTTGACATTTCAAAGTACTTCACTCACAATGATCAGAAAAATAGAAAAGAGACCCAAATTACAGGAAAAATATCATTAATGAAATAACAGAGAGGGAACAGTAAGGAAATATTATGAAACTTCTTATGCCAATAATTGTTTACAAATTAAATGAAAGAGTATTCTTTTAATACATGATATACTAAAGCTTAATCATGAATGAATTTATAGTATTTTTAACATCAAAGGTACCTAAAAAATTATTTTCATAGGTAAAATCTTCCCATGAAGCAAATTCCAAATTCAGAGTTCATCGGCAAGTTTGACCAAAAGGATAAAGAAAGAATAATGTCAGTTCTGCATAAGCCCTTCCAGAGAGTAGAAGGAAGAAAAAACTTAACTATTTTATGATATCACTATTACCCTAACACCAAAACCAGAAAATCATTACAATTAAAAAAAAAAATCCCACAGACCACAATGTCCAATAGAAATAGACACAAAACTCTTAATTAAATACTATCATATTAAATTTAAAATATGTTAAAAGAATATTACATCATAACAAATTAGGGAAGTTTTACCACAAAGCATGGCTTAACATTTGAAAATTAAGCAATATAATTTACCACGTTAACAAAGTAGCAAAGAAACTCCATATGATAATTTCACCAGAGGCCAAAATGCTTTTGGCAATGATTAAGTGAATATTTGCCATGATTAAAGAAATAAAAATAAAATATACCATAAAGGAAGACTGCTTTAGAAGATATAATAAATATCTAAAATAAAAAAAATGAAAATCTTAAACCACAGATTAGGTCTCGCTCAAGACATGATTAATGAACTAGAATACTGATCTAGAGAAAAAACCTAAAATCCATTTTAGAGATACAAAAAGATAATAATTTTTAAAAATAGAGAAAATGTAGAATATAGAAGTTTAACTTATCTAAGAAGAGTTACAAAAGCAGAGCATAAAGAAAATGAATTTAAAGGAAATACTCAGAGACAGTGATTGTGATTTCTTACAGAATTCAGGAAAAAAAAAAAAACTTGATTATCACAACAAAATGTCAGATTGATTCCCAAGCAGGATAGCTAGTAAGGAATTAGCACCTATACATATTATAGACAAAATGCAGAACACCAAATACAAAGAGAAATAAAAAATGAGAACAGACATATTTTATACAAAAGACTCCTCATCAGCAATTAGAATTAAATGAAAACATGACTTTAAATTGGGAAAGCAATGTAATTGTTGACTTAATTTAAAGCCAAGAGTAAATCATTCTGAAGTCTATGTATTGTTCTCATGTCAAGTCCATGAGATATTAATAAGCTAGAGGCATTTTAACTAAAGTATGCATCAGATAATATAATCCTACCTATTAAAACAATAAAATAGAATTACAACCAAACCAATAAAAGGAAAATAAAATAAAACTTCATCAACTCAAGAAGAATGAAGATGGAAAATAATGAATCTATGAAAAAACTGTTAAGTGGAAAACACTAAGATATTAGGAAAAACTCAAGTTATCAATTATTACAATAAATGTAACAGAGTAAATTTAAAAGGGAGTCTCAGATTGCATAATAACATAAGAATACATCTTTAAAAGATGTTTCTAAAATTTAAAGAAACCTGCACTTGGTGTTTGTTAGGCACCTTGAGTCTCTGGGGCCATGAGTCTTATCAATTCACGTATGGAAATATACAATAAACTATAACATAAATAATATAAATATATAAAAACATATTTTAAAATGAATGAGATCTACATATATCATATAAATATCGGAATTAAATATTAAGGGAACAAAGCAAGTGACAATATGATACAAACAATATGGGGGGTGTGTGTGTGTGTGTGGTGTATATGTATCTTTTTAGATAATAGTTTCCTCTGATAAAAGGAATTAAATACAGGAAGTAGATATATATGACACAAATACAATTAGTAACTTCTGCTTGTTGGGTAAATAGGCATAGGACTTGTTTCTCTGTATATTTTTCTATGTTTGTATAAAATTAACAGTTTCGAGTAAGAAAAAAGGGAACACAACAAAGATGAAGACAATGTATTTACTAAAATTCAAACTATTTTGTTTGACCCTGTTTAATTAAAAACAAGAAAGTACTTAGTAGTTTAAAGTTTTCAATAATCATCATGATGTTACCCCTGAACTCCGTTTACAAATGGAAATAAATTGTTTAAACTCAAGGAGAAAAATTATGAGAAGATAAAGAATAGCTCTGTATGTAATCTAAAATGTCTTCAGAAACTCTACTCAAAGAGAGATTATCAATGATGTATTACCAGAAATGTGCAATGCCCAGAAACTTTATTTTTACTATTCTATTTATTTAATATTGTATGAACTTTAACTGATTAATTACCTCAGTTTATATCAGAAAAAGATTAGGAGTCATAAAAGGAATTTATTCAATACTAAACTATTCTTTCTGAGATCCCGAGAGAGAAACATTCCGATTTGGAGTGGGTTTTGTTAATGTATTTACTGAGGTAAAATTCTCAAAATGCAGCTCAAAAACCTGACTGCTTGTTTTCTTAAAGGATAGGCCAAAGCCCTGGTATTAGAGAAATGTCCTTTTAAGAAGTGACATTAGCCTGGGTGTTAAAAAAAAGAAAATAGCTTTTGAAGGTGTGCTTATCTAAGAGCATAAGCCCCCAATAAGAACCAGCAAACCCATAGTCTCCACTAATGAGAACTGATCTAGATTTGAAAGTCCCATCTTCATCCTACTACATAAACAGAGGTCCATCTTCTCTCAGAATCTGTGGATCAGGATCCAGATTGGCATTGGTACTCATCTTCCTAAAGCCTGACCAGAAATATGACTTCATTGTGCAGGGAGAAATAGAGTGCAATATTTAGAGACAAACTCCTTCCTATGAAAATAAGGTAGATGTTTTTCTGCAATGACTAGGTACTTAATTTTTCAAAAGATCTGAAGAAGTTTTATATGGTGAGGTGGAGGTGGACCACTCTAGTAGTGGCCGTGTTACTGGGAAGCACAGGAGGGAGAGAAATGCAAAGAACCCGCCCAAACTGTCGTACTGTATTTGAAAAGTCATATTCTTTGAAGTGTCTTTCCTTATGTAGCCCAATAGACATTCTAAGTCAAGTGGAATTAAAACTATAGATATAAATGGTTATTTGATGGGATAATGTAGTTTCAAGTGAAAAGTAAAGAATCATTAGCTTTTGGAGTAGGTTGTAATGTAGATTTCCTGATTTATTACATCTCAGAGAGAATCAGGGATGTAATAATGAAAGACATTAAGAAAAAATTTGTTGATTGCTTCAGTGGCTGTAAAAGATACTCACTGAGGAGTGCAATATCAAGGTTGGTTTATGTTTACATACACATTGTATGTATGTACGTATGTCTGTATAGCACTATTCCAAAAATTGTTATTTGGATGTAACTAAGCATCTGCAATTTACATCAGTCTGCTAGCAATGAGATATTATTTCCACAATGCCTGTTTATAAGTTTTATATACACTTAAGTTCACCCACTCCCATTTTGGGGTAGGTTTTAATATTTATTTTAAAATACTGGTATTTAAACCCACAGAATTTCCTTCTAAGCTCTTATCATTTGCTCACATTCTCCTCAAATACTTTGAAAGAAATCTTGACTATTTTCATATCTTCCTAGGTAGGGGAAACAAACAGCCTGGGGAGAGGGAGGAGCATTTAGGATGAATGTCATTTATCTGGGGAAGAAAAAAAGGGACATTTGTCTACAGACATAACCAAAGCAAAATTAGTCTGCAGCGTAATTGGTCAAACAACCAGCCCAACCCATTCCCTGAAAGCCAGAGGTTAAACACAGACATTAATTCAAGATTTGGGATTCTAAATAGCCTAGCATACGACAAGATACATCCTTTCACTTATATTTTGAGAGATTTCCGCTAATATTCCAAATATGGGTAGATACTCTGACACGGGCATTTTTCTAAATCCCTGTGGTCCTATCACAGGAAATAGCCCTCTTCTGGAAAGTGCTGTGTCAGCTCAAGGTACATCACACAACCTGCATTTTACAAGAGTGAATGAATTCTTAAAAAACAAAACAGCAAAATGTAATTTTTTTCTAGGAGAAATCAACACAAGTACTTTATCTTTCAGTGGAATTTTCTAGTGACAATGTGGGAAAAGCTCAAAAGAAAGATGCCTATATCAGCAGTTCCTAGAGAAAGCAAGGAATTTCACACGTGATTTTTTAGAATTCATCTTGAATTAATTTGACATTAATTATTCACTTGATAGTCCAAATTACACATTTTCTTTGCATAAAAACCAGGTGCGCTCCAAACACCCAAAGCATCTGCTATCTTCTGCACACAAGTCAAGGGGGGATAACACTGTAAAACAAGAACACTGCAAAAAGACGGCTCTAGTCCTTACCTTCAGTGGCATAAAAAAGGCACTGAATTAAAAAAATGCTTCTTTCTTTGAAACAGAATGTGTACTTTGGTGCTGAAGCAAAACTTAATGAATATTCATATGATATTAACCTCAAACGGTAAGAAAATTTCACTTTCATTTAGATACAAATCCAAACAATGTCAGATTTAACATCCTGTTTTTTACCATGGGCTATTAAAAGTGGCATGTCCATAATCATGTTATCCTAAGGAGGATTACTGTCCTTTTGGAAAGAATTACAGGTTTATAATTGTTTCAAGACATGAGCCCTTGAGATGAGCTAAGCTTGAATGATTAAGCAGAGTGAAGTTATCCAAAATGCCAGCTTTGCTGTAGAAAGCTTTGTGTTTTTAAAGCCCAAAGTCTAGGAAAATGGTTAGATGGTAGGAACGTGAGCATGGAGGGAGCGATGGAGAGCTTGCCTATGCCTGTGTTTGCAGCGAAGAAGACTGCATGCATTTGTCTTGATCTGTTCACGTAAACAAAAGGTGACACAATATTTGGCACAGTGTGACTGGTGAGGGAATTCCACAGAATAAAGTAGGTTCAAGACTACCCATGGCAGGCTTTTCCTTCTCCCAGATATTGTAACTAGGCTCTTTTACACTTTCTGTTAAGATCTACTTTTAATAAAAGAAAATAATACGTATATTCATTCATCCACAGACCATGATTTTAATTCAGGTAAGGAATAAGCAAAATCACTGACTTCCCTTTCTAAAGTGATAAGGGGCATATTTTCTTGACAAAAAAAATTCAAGCAACTTATATTGCATTTGCCTGCCCAAGGAACTGCTTAAAATATCTGGTAGATGAACCATTCCTTTAGACTTTCATGGTGGACTAGGTTTCAATACAGTTGTTTTTTTTTTAATCATGATATTATCTTGTAGTTGTGTTCTCTCATATTTGCCAATTTTCAGTCCTTCTGGAACAAAGGAAATGTTGATGAAGATTGACTGTGTCTAAACACTTTTAGGAAAAAAAAAAACTTAAAATTCACAATGCTCTCTTAAAATTTACCACAAAACTAGATTAGTTAATGTAAGAAAAAAGTACAGACATCAAATATGGTGAGCAGTGATTTTTAAGTGGGCTTTACAGAAAACAGTAAGAATCCCTAGTTCTCTCAATATCCCATTCTCAACAAAGTCTAAAGATAATTCTGTTTAAGGAATATGTTTTCCTTTTAAGTTCATCTTTGTCAGAAGTTCGACAGTGATGGGAAAAGTAAAATCATTATCAACATTTTAGTGAAGCGATTTACCAAGTAATAGTTCACACCTTGTTGGTAATTTATCTCATTGTCAAACTTTGAAAAAAAATTCAGCCTATTTGTTAACTAAGATTATATTTCTCTATTACCAGTGGAACAAATAGGAAACTGAGGAATTTAGCAAAACAATATTTCAGGTTTTCAAGCATACACAACAGAAATAAGAGGGTATAATTACTTTTCCACTCAACACAGTAATCTGAACGAATTGACAAAGCTACTCATACTTGATATCTGAGATAACTTTGACATAATCCCTCAATTTATATAGTAATACAATATGCCAGGCACAGCTATACTCACTAAACATAATGGTGAGGTGAACACAGTCCAGACATACAAGCGTTTTAGTAAAACATTAATTAATCATGAAAATAAATATAAAATTGATAAAGTACTATTAATAATGGATCAGTAAGAAGTGAATGTAAACACTGACCACTTGAGTAGCGTTCTTGAATAAGAAAATATTCTGTTACAGTATTCCACCATATTTTGGCATAACTTCTCATTTTCAAGTATTCAGCTCTTAAATTCTGAGTTTTTATATAAAACTGTACTGCCTCAGGTTACACTAATAAGGTATGCTCTAGAGTGAAACTCCAATCGGAGAAGTAATCATATCATTGATGCTTCACCTGACTATTGTGTATATACAAAAACAGATGAAAACTTCATGGGTATTTATGGAAAGCAATTTGATACACCAGAACTAATGGGTAGTCAAAAGACTACATTAATTTCTGTAATACAAGGAGACATACACCATTGGCCTTAACTTATATTCAAAATGCACAATATCCTGAATCTTCAAAACCACTGTATTTCTACTATTAGACTTAAAATATTAAGAAAATAATATGAATCTTAAGAAATGGATCAAAATGAGAAGGTAACAGTGATAAGCTCTATAAAGTATTTTGACATTGCCCATTGTATTTTACTATTAGGTCTTTAGTTCACTGGGGATAACTCTGGCCCTTTGAAAATTTAAATCAAGAGATAAAAGAGTATATATGAAACGTTTCAAAGGAATAATTGTAGAAAAGTATTTTATCTCATGTAAATATGACTATGACACATGACTTTGCTTTTTACCTACTGGAAGCATATCAAAATTCTGTCTCTGTAGTTTTCCAAGATATAAAAATTAGTAATAAAATGTATCATTAATGTCTTTTGGGATTTTTTCCTAGCTTTTCCTCCCACATAAAACTTTTCTATTTCCAACATTTTTTATTTTAACCTGGGAACTCACCATAAAATAGAAAGGAATTATTGTTCTTTTTTAAGTGAGAAATCAAGGTACAAGGTATAAAAAAAGTTGAGGGAGAACACATAGCTCTTAACTCCCATTCCAATCCTCTTCCCACTTAGACACCTAATATTTTTCCCTCTATCTTTGAACTCCTCATCTCTCTTTTAAGATTAAATATGAATCCACTTCTTTTGGAAAAGTTTTCTGATTCTCCACCATTGTCATCCTCACTGTTGGTTTATTCTTCATCTATGATCTCCCAGCACTTTTAACAAACCTTTATGATAGCATTTACTCCACTGTACCGTATCATCCCCAGACAGGTAATATATGAGCAACTTGGGAGGAGGCATCATGTTGTATTTATTTTATATACTTCCCCCCACTCCTTAGCAGCCTTGCATTTACAACGCTTAAAAAGTCACTCAACAAATATTAAAGCAATTAAATTGGCATCATTTTAATTTTTTAATAGCTTAGTAGTTAACCACAGTGTAAAGAGGAATGGATGCATAGCCTGCACACTTCTCCTCATATGTAAAACAAGCAAAGTATTGATCATCACTACTCTTCAAATCTTGCTTATAGGGAGAAACAATGCCAGGAATTGCTTCCTCAGAACTGCGGTATGCTCAACAATGATTTCTCAATGCCAGAAGTGCTAATTTACCAGGGCTCTATCATCAATTGTTGAAGCACAGCCCTTAGGAGTGATGACACTGCATGGCAAGTTGGCAATTAGTTGGGGAGTTATTTCAATAACTGCACAGCTCTTTGTCTGATTAATGAAACTGCCTATGGATTTACAACTCCTGTTATGGAAATGTATGGCTGGAGATTTGCTGAATGGTGTGTCATAAATTCCAGACACCTGAGAAATTACGACAGAATTTGATTAGAGGGGTTACTTTCATCTTCCCTTTTTCACTAAATTCACTTCTCATTAACTACTGTTACCACTGTCCTTGCTAACAGAGGGCTTTTTATGACAAAATATTTTGTTTGCTAAAACCATTCTTTCTTTCACTGTCCACACTATCTAAATTTCCTTATGGACCGTACTTAAACATGCCAAAGCAGATTCAAATAGGGATAATATCAAAGAAGAAAGTTTCTTCAGAGTCTATAATGTTTCTGGTAACTGGAGGCAGATTCAAAAAATATTGAGAAACAAAGCAATAAGACTCAGAACCTAAATTATGGGCCAGATATTTTATGCACTGTTAGGAGGGAGGCCTCAGGCTTAATGTCATTAGAGGCACAGGGCATGAATTACTGTTGAATAACTTAAACCTCAAGATATCCAGATATGATTCCAAAAGTACAAATATTCTTGTTGTTTCTTTTAAAGAATAAATTTTTAAAGAGGAGTGTAATAAAGCACTACTTTAATATCCCAAAATAATTTCAAACTTTTTCCATTAATATAATGAAATGAACTATACTGAAAACAAACACCCATACATTAGCCAAAGTTGTCTTACATCTTATATAACCTGTATAAATGTATATTACCATAAGTTTATATTTATCTCAAAAGATTATCATTTTCTATTAACATAAAAATTCATTTTGGACTAATTATGGGGTTAAGATTATTAATTACCAACAAATGGTTCATACAAACAAAATAAAACAATATTAAGAATCCAAAGATGACCAGCCTTTACAATGTGGTCTCCTTAATACAAACCAAATAAAAACAAACCTCTCTTAAAAGCTGAACCAGGACAAAGAAAACAAACATAGAATGAATCCCAGTACAGAGCAACAAAAGCAGGTTATCCAAGGACTGTAATCTGTTTCGTCCTATTTAGAAACGGACAAGAATAGAAGTAGCTCCTAGAGTTGAACTGATTTCTCTTCTTTCAACTCAAACCATATAGTATGACCCTAAGTGATGATGCAAGCTCGAATGTACATTTGAGTGAACATCAGATATAGCCCTAAAGTACACAGGAGAGAAATGTAGCAGGGTAGCTGTGACTTATTTGCAATAAAGGATTCTAGCCCACGACTTCCCACCTCCTGCATTAGGAGCCATATTCCAGGTACTCGTCAATCCACTTTACATATATTAGTTCATCTCATGTTCACAACGATTCTATGAGTCAAGTACTAGTAGTATCCTCATTTTACAGTTGAGGAAACAGACACAAAGACTGCCCAGCTGACACTTCATGGAGCACCATCTTTAAGTCTGGCCTTCTAGTTTGAGAGCCCATGCTGTGTTCCTCTCTGATATATGGACTTGAACGCATCATTCCCCAAGGGAGCCTGTGTAGAAGCCACTCAATAACATGTCTTAGTTACACTTCCTGCAGAATGTATTTCATTTACCACAGTGACAGGAACTGACATTTCCTCGTTGTTCTAGACCATTTTCCCTTACTTTCCATTTCTCTACCTCACATTCTTTTCCTTTTCCCACATTCTCATATTCACACTTAGTTAAAATGTTGTTTTCTTAACTTTAAAGAATAAAGCCCTGAGAATTTCAGAATTATTCCAGGTAAGAAGAAAATACCCATCTTTCGTATTTCTGTGGTTCAGCTAGGATAATGGGAACCACATACTTAAGCTGGAATAGACAATAGTTACTTAAGAAATCCGCTGTTTATCTTTCATTTTAATATGCTGTGAACTAAAGGAGGAAAAAATGGAATTCAAAAAAGTGCTGGCGATTTTTATGGCATTACACAATCACCATTAAACATATTGGGGGCTTCCCTGGTGGCGAAGTGGTTGAGAGTCCGCCTGCCGATGCAGGGGACACGGGTTCGTGCCCCGGTCCGGGAAGATCCCGCATGCCGCGGAGCGGCTAGGCCCGTGAGCCATGGCCGCTGAGCCTGTGCGTCCAGAGCCTGTGCTCCGCGGCGGGAGAGGCCACAGCAGTGAGAGGCCCGCATACCACAAAAAAAAAAATTGAAAATTCAAGGCAGCAACGTATGAAAATTATCTTTCTCATACTACAAATGAGTCTTCTGAGTGTTGTACTCAGAAATCGCCACCAGTCAAAATATGGAGAAATCCCATCAGCAAAACTGATTTGTTATTGGTTTTTGATAAAATGTAATTAATACTCCCTTTATATGGCTAATAAAGCTAATCATGGAAGAAATAAGAAAAAATTAGCATCCAGTGTAGTCATATTATGAAACCTGTATGTGAGAATCTCCATCCAAAAAAATAATTGGAAGACAATAGAATAGATTTCCCTTCCTCGATTTCTGAAGCCTAAAGTTAACAGAGAGGGAGACAAATGATAGATGTTTTTGTGCTGTAAGTGTGATGGATCCTCTCTAATGAGACACCTGGTGTAAACAAAACAGACTGAACTATTCAGACCTGGGATAGGAGAAAACATAGAGATCCTCTAAAACAGGGGTCTCCAGCCCCCGGGCCAAGGACCAGTACCGGTCCGCAGCCTGTTAGGAACGGGGCCGCGCAGGAGGTGAGCAGAGGGCTAGCGAGCAAAGCTTCATCTGCCGCCCCCTACAATCTCATTACCTCCTGAACCGTCCCCCCACCAACCGCCCCCCAACCCCACATGGAAAAATCGTCTTCCACGAAACTGGTCCCTGGTGCCAAAAAGGTTGGGGACCGCTGCTCTAAAAAGCCTCAGAACTCTCAAAAACAAAACTCATGGCGTTTCTAAACTCCATGAGCATGGAATTCTTCAGAGCAGGGATAGTGGTTCAGAATTAGAGAATAGAAATAAGATAACTAAAAGAAAAATAAAGCAAACCAGCCAAACTTGCCCAGTAGGCCTCAACAGTCATTGAATAAAATGAAGAGTTTTTTGAAAGGCCAAACAAGGGTAGTATAATTCCTCATGTGAGTGTCACTGGAGCCGAACTACCTTGTAAGCAAAAGAGCTAATTTTGCATAGCTCATAACACACGATGTAAAACAATCATACATACATTTCTCAGAACCTAGAGCTTCCTTGAAGGCTACCGTACTAAATAAAGATGTACTCACCCATGCTGAGATTGTCCAGAAAAGGCACCTTTCCCCAGTACTGTGAACAATAAACTTGTAACAGGAGCCCCAGTATCCCTGAAGCGCTCCATGGTTGTTCCCCTAAACAGAGCAAACCTTAGAGTGGGAACTGGAGCCACCGACTTGGGAAACTTAAACGCAATGCGAATAATTGGATCCTGGTGTAGAAGGGGCCAGGTGTTGGCACTCCACTGCCAAAGGCAAAGTGGGTGTGATTACCATAATTAACAAAGTCAAAGCAGCAATCAGAACTATCTGACTCAGCCGGCCTGCGGCAATGGCTAGTTGACCATGCTGTTCCTAGAAGCAAAACAGATAGGAAGCCTACTAAATTCTTCCTTGATATGTATGAGCAAAAAGATTCTTGGTGGGCTTGCCTGGTGGCGCAGTGGTTGAGAGTCCGCCTACCTATGCGAGGGGACAGGGGTTCGTGTCCCGGTCCGGGAAGATCCCACATGCCGCAGAGCGGCTGGGCCCGTGAGCCATGGCCGCTGAGCCTGCGCGTCCAGAGCCTGTGTTCCGTGGCGGGAGAGGCCACAGCAGGGAGAGGCCCGCATACAACAAAGAAAAAAAAAATTGAAAATTCAAGGCGGCAACGTATGAAAATTATCTTTCTCATACTACAAATGAGTCTTCTGAGTGTTGTACTCAGAAATCACCACCAGTCAAAATATGGAGAAATCCTATCAGCAAATCTGATTTGCTATTGGTTTTTGATAAAATGTAATTAATAGTCCCTTTATATGGCTAATAAAGCTAATCGTGGAAGAAATAAGAAAAAATTTGCATCCAGTGTAGTCATATTATGAAACCTGTATGTGAGAATCTCCATCCAAAAAAATAACTGGAAGGCCAGTTAATAGAATAGATTTCCCTTCCTCAATTTCTGAAGCCTGAAGAGAAAGTTGAGAGAGGGAGACAAATGATAGATGTTTTCGTGCTGTAAGTGTGATGGATCCTCTCTAATGAGACACCTGGTGTAAACAAAACAGACTGAACTATTCAGACCTGGGATAGGAGAAAACAAAGAGATCCTCTAAAACAGGGGTCTCCAGCCCCCGGGCCAAGGACCAGTACCGGTCCGCAGCCTGTTAGGAACGGGGCCGCGCAGGAGGTGAGCAGAGGGCTAGCGAGCAAAGCTTCATCTGCCGTCCCCTACGCTCTCATTACCTCCTGAACCGTCCCCCCACCAATCGCCCCCCAACCCCACATGGAAAAATCGTCTTCCACGAAACCGGTCCCTGGTGCCAAAAAGGTTGAGGATCGCTGCTCTAAAAAGCCTCAGAACTCTCAGAAACAAAACTCATGGCGTTTCTAAACTCCATGAGCATGGAATTTTTTTTTTTTTTTTTTGCGGTATGCGGGCCTCTCACTGCTGTGGCCTCTCCCGTTGCGGAGCACAGACTCCGGACGCGCAGGCTCAGCGGCCATGGCTCACGGGCCCAGCCGCTCCGCAGCATGTGGGATCTTCCCGGACCAGAGCACGAACCCGTGTCCTCTGCATCGGCAGACGGACTCTCAACCACCGCCCCACCAGGAAAGCCCAAACATGGATTTCTTCACAGCAGGGACAGTGGTTCAGAATTAGAGAATGGAAATAAAGTAACTAAAAGAAAAATAAAGCAAACCAGCCAAACTTGCCCAGTAGGCCTCAACAGTCACTGAATAAAATGAAGAGTTTTTAGAAAGGCCAAACAAGGGTAGTAAAATTCCTCATGTGAGTGTCACTGGAGCCGAACTACCTTGTAAGTAAAAGAGCTAATTTTGCATAGCTCATAACACACGATGTAAAACAATCATACATACATTTCTCAGAACCTAGAGCTTCCTTGAAGGCTACCGTACTAAATAAAGATGTACTCACCCATGCTGAGATTGTCCAGAAAAGGCACCTTTCCCCAGTACTGTGAACAATAAACTTGTAACAGGAGCCCCAGTATCCCTGAAGCGCTCCATGGTTGTTCCCCTAAACAGAGCAAACCTTAGAGTGGGAACTGGAGCCACCGACTTGGGAAACTTAAACGCAATGCGAATAATTGGATCCTGGTGTAGAAGGGGCCAGGTGTTGGCACTCCACTGCCAAAGGCAAAGTGGGTGTGATTACCATAATTAACAAAGTCAAAGCAGCAATCAGAACTATCTGACTCAGCCGGCCTGCGGCAATGGCTAGTTGACCATGCTGTTCCTAGAAGCAAAACAGATAGGAAGCCTACTAAATTCTTCCTTGATATGTATGAGCAAAAAGATTCTTGGTGGGCTTGCCTGGTGGCGCAGTGGTTGAGAGTCCGCCTACCTATGCGAGGGGACAGGGGTTCGTGTCCCGGTCCGGGAAGATCCCACATGCCGCAGAGCGGCTGAGCCCGTGAGCCATGGCCTCTGAGCCTGCGCATCCGGAGCCTGTGCTCCGCAACGGGAGAGGCCACAGCAGGGAGAGGCCCGAGTACCGCAAAACAAAAACAAACAAAATAAAACCTTGGTTAAGTGAACAAAAGTCTAACCTGAATCAGAGAATCACAGTACCTCATTCAGTTCCCAGATTTGAGCTAGTTTATAGACCCAGAACGCCTTGAATGAAGAGGAGGCTGGGTCCTCTTAAAGAAGGACCCTGAAATATTGATATACCACCAAAAATTTACATTGTTAGTCTGTCACCCAACCTTCTGCAAAAGCACCAACAGCCTCCTACTAGGGAAATTGTGCACTGGGAAAAAGAAAACAATTAGGTCTCTCACGAACTACTGAAAACTGGCTCTGAACTGACACTGATTCCGAGACCCCTAAACATCATCACTGTGCCACAAAAATCAGAGTAAGGGCTTAGGGAGGTCAGATGATCAACAGTTTTAGTTTAGGTCCATCTCACAGTGGAGTCAGTGTGTCCTTGAACCCATCCTGTGATTATTTCCCCACTTCTTAAATGAATAATTGGAATAGATACACTCAGCAGCTAACAAAATCCCCACATTCGTTCCCTGATCTGTGGATTGAGGGCTATCAGGGTGAGAAAGGCCAAATGGCAGCCACTAAAACTTCCTCTACCTAGGAAACTAGTAAACCTAAAGCAATATCACATTTCTGAAGGAATTGCAGAGATTAGTGCCATCATCAAAGGCTTGAAGGATAGTGGTGATTCCCACCACATCCCCATTCAACTCACCTGTTTGGCCTGTGCCGAAGACAAATGGATCTAAGAGAATGACAATGGATAATTGAAGGCTTAACCACGCAGTGACTCCAATTATAGTGGCTATATCAGTTGTGGTTTCATTGCTTGAGCAAATTAACACAACCCCTCATACCTAGTATGCAGCTATTGATCTGGCAAGTTAATTATTCTCCATCCTTTTCAAATAAGGTCCACCAGAATCAATTTGCAATCAGCTGGCAAAGCCAGCAATCCACCTCCACTGTCCTATCTCAGGCATATATCAACTCTCCAGCCCTATACTTAATTTAATCCGCAGGGATTTTGATCACTATTCCTTTCCATAAGATATCATGCTGGTCCATTTCATTGATGATATTATGCTGATTGGACCTAATGAGCAAGAAGTAGCAACCACTCTAGACTTATTGTTAAGACATTTCCATGACAGAGGTTGGGAAATAAACCCAAGAAACACTGGGGAGGCCTCTACCTAAGTGAAATTTCTAGGGTTCAGTGGTTTGAGGCATGATGAAATATCCCTTCTAAGGTGGAGGATAAGTTGCTGCATCTGACCATCCCCCCGCCCCCAACATACACACACACATACACAACCTAAAAAATGGTACATACCTAGTGAGCCTCTTTGGATTTTGTTAAACAACATATTTCTCTTTTGGTGTGTTACACTGGCCCATTTACCAAGTGACCCAAAAAGTTGCTAGTTTTGAGTGGGGCCCAGAACAGGAAAAGGCTCTGCAACAGGTCCAGGCTGCTGTACAAGCTTCTCTGACACTTAGGCCATGTCGTGCAGCAGATCCAATGGTGGATGAAGTATTAGTGGCAGGTAGGGATGCTGTTTGGGGCCTCTGGCAGGCTCCTATAAGTGAACTATATGGCTCAGGCCCTTAGGAATTTGGAACAGAGCCTGCCATCCTCTGCAGATAACTACTCTCATTTTCAGAAACAGCTCTTTGCCTGCGGCTGGACCTTAGTAGAGATGAAACATCTAACGTTGGGCCACCAAGCTACCATGAAACCTGAGCTGCCCATCATGAACTGGATGTTATCCCACCCACCAGGACATAAAGTTGGGCATGCACTAGCACTCCATCTTTAAATACAAGTGATACATACATGATTGGGCACAAGAAGGCCCTAAAAGTATAGGTAAGTTACATGAAGAAGTGGCCCAAATGCCCACGGTTCCCTCTCCTGCTACACTGCCTTCTCTCTCCCAGCCATGGCCTTATGGGAAGTTCCCTACGATTAGTTGACAGAGGAAGAGAAGACTTGGGCCTGGTTCACTGATGGTTCCACACGATATACAGGCACCACCCAAAAGTGGACAGAGGTAGCACTGCAGCCCCTCTCTGGGACAATCTTAAAGAATGGTGAGGGGAAATCCTCCCAGTGGGCAGAATTTCAAGCAGTGTATCTTGCTGCCTAATTTGATGGAAAGGAGAAATGGCCAGATATGAAATTATATATTAATTCATTCAATGACAAACAGTTTGGCTGGATAGTCAGAGAGTTGGAGGGAACGTGATTGGAAAATTGGTGACAAAGAAATGTGGGAAAGAAGTATGTAACTAGACCTCTCTGAACGGAAAAAAAAAACCTGAAGACATTTGTGTCCCAAGTGAATATTTGCCAAAGGTGACGTCAGAAGAGCAGTATTTTAATAATTAAGTGAATAGGATGACCTCTGCTATGGACACCAGTCAGCCTCTTTCTGTAGCCATTCCTCTCAACCCCCAATGGGCTCATGATGAAAGCTGCCACAGTGGCAGGGATGGAGGTTATGCACGGGCTCGGCAACACAGGCTTCCACTCACCAAGGTCAACATGGCTACAGCCACTGCTGCTGCTACGTACCCAGCCTTCCAACAACAGAGAACAACACTGAGTCCCTGATGTGGCACCATTCTCTGGGATGGCCAGTCAGCTACCTGGTGGCATGTTATTACATGAGATGGCTTCCATCATGGAAGAGGCAGCATTTTGTTCTTAGTGGAATAGACGCATACTCTGGACACAGACTTGACATCCTTGCGTGCAATACATCAGCCAAAATGACTTACAGAATGCCTCACCCACCGTCACGGTATTCCACATAGCATTGTTTCTGCTCAAGCAACTCACTTCTCAGCAAATGAAGTGCAGCAATGGGTCCATGCTCATGAAATTTACTGGTTTTACCATGTCCCCCACCACCCTGAAGAGGCTGGTTTGATAGAATGATGGATTGGCCTTTTGAAGACTCAGTTATAACACCAACTAGGTGTTATAACACCGGCTAGGCAGCACAACTGGCAGGGCTGAGGCAAGGTTCTCAAGAAGCCTGTATGTGCTCTGAATTAATATATATGGTGCTATTTCTCCCATAACCTGATTCCTAGGTCCAGGAATCAATGGGTGGAAATGAGAGTGGCATGACTCATTATAATTCTTAGGAACTCACTAGCAAAATTGTTGCTTCCTGTTTCTTTGACTTTAATGCTTTGCTGGTCTAGAGGTCTCAATTCCAGAGGGAGGAATGCTTCCACCAGGAGATACAACAGGGATTCTGTTGAACTGGAAGTTGGAACTGCCACCCAGTTACTCTGGTTTTCTCACATCTCTGAATCAATAAGCAAAGAAGGGAGTTACTATGTTGGCTGGCGTGATTGGTCCTGACTACCAAGGGGAAATTGACTGCTCCTTAACTGAGGTAAGGAAGAGTGTATGTGAATTATAGGAGATCTCAGAGGATGTCTCTTAGTATTATCATGCCCCATGATTAATGTCAATGGAAAAGTGCAACAACCCAGTCAAGGCAGGACAACTAACAAGCCAGATCCTTCAGGAATGCAGGTTGAGGTAAGTCCGTCAGGTAAGAACCATGTCCAGCTGAGGTGCTCACAGAAGGCAAAAGGTATACAGAATAGATGGTAAAAACTAACTACAACCGCCTGACCAGTTACAGAAACAAGAACTGTAACTGTCATGAGTATTTCTCCTTATTTTCTTATAAACATGTTTGTGTGTGTGTATACACAAATATATACACACACACAAATATAAATATACAAATATAAATATACAAATATAAACACACATATAAAGACAAATATGTATATAAGTATATATATATCAGATATTTTTGTTTTCTTTCTTCTCATATTCCCTTACCACATAATATACTGACTTTACACCGTAGTAGTACTTAAGTATTGCTAATTTTACATCCTAGTATTTAAGTTACAGGGTACCAAGGAGAGGAGGAAACATCACTCAAGGACTTTACATACATCCTCTTGGGGGAAACAGTGACTGCATTTTTGGTTGTATGCAACACAGTTGTATTATGCTAGGATAATTTTGATCTTGTTATTGTCTTTATGTCTAGATTAGGTCTGGTTTAAGGAGATACATATTATGTCAAGCTGACAAGGGGTGAACTTGTGATAGTTAATTTTATGGGTCAGCTTGGCTGGATCATGGGATGCCCAGATATTTGGTTAAACGTTATTTCTGGGTGTGTCTGCGAGGGTATTTCTGAAAGATATTAACACGAGAATCAGTAGACTGCGTAAAGCAGATGACCCTCCCCAATGCGAGTGGGCATCGTCTACTCCATTGACTGACAGCTTGAACAGAACAAAATGGTGGAGGAATGTTGAAGCCATGCTCTGCCTGACTAGGTGAGTTGGGATGTTGATCCTCTGCATTAGACACTCCTGGTTCAGACCTTCAGACCTGGACTGGAATCTATAGTATCAGCTCTCTGGCTCTCAGACCTGGGAACTACACCACCAGCTTTCCTGAGTTTCCAGCTTGCAGACAACAGATCACAGGACTTCTCAGCCTCCATAACTCTGTGAGCCAAGTCCTTATAATAAGTCTCATTCTAGACATACATATGTTGTGCTGGATCTGTTTCTGTGGACAACCCCGACTTACTAGTATTCATCTTGTGCACTCTACACAGCCTTATACATGGTCAATCTTTTGCAAGGTACATTTACATGCAATGTAATACCACTTATTTTTATTTTTGCCTGAGCTTTTTCCAATGAGGACAAAAAGCTTAGGAAAAGTCTGTGTTATGATACATATCTAAATGGAGCCATCTAAAAACTTTTTAAAAATTATTATAGCACTCTTAAGAAAGCCCTTGAATGTTAAAAAGCAAATATGAGGTCTATGGCTACAACATTTAGTTTACTTCCAGAATGTCCTGTCATATCATTAAATCACATCTAGAGATTTTATAAGACTGGAAATTATTTACATAAGACTTTAACAAAATCTTCTCAGGAAAGAACATGATGTGACCTAGTGAACTACCTTCAATGTGAGAGATAGGCACTGTCTCTTATAAGAACTTCGAATAACCCTTAAAAAATGAACCCATGTAGATGATATTCCTGTGCTCTCTTCTAGACAGTTCTTAGAACATGAAGCAAGAAGTCACTTAAGAATCTATTCCCTGTGACTACTTCCACAAGGAATTGACACGTGGTGCTGGGAACTGTCCTCACTTCGGATGACCTACACGGGAACTATGTGTCCCTTTTCTGCAGTACAGATACTAATGCTTCAAGTACAAAAAGACATGTTAGAGCCTATTTTTTGGAAAGTCAACTTGTTGGATCAATCTATCTTCCATCCCAAAACAAAGCAAAAAAGTGTCTAAATTGGAAGTGGCCTCCAAATAGTCTATTGTTCTTTCCTTTTCCTCACTCTTCCCAGTCTCCATGTGAATGCACTTCAATTCCATCTTCTGTCTTCAACACTATCTCCTCAGAGAGATCCATTACCTTCTATTCCAACTTGCTCTATGTTTTTCATAGCATTCCCGCCTGCATGAGTCAGCTAATTGAAAGCATTCACAAGATCCTATAAGATATACTAATCTAAGGCTTTAATAAATGTAAAGTGTATAATACAGCAAGGACAAAGAAAACATAGGTGAACACCAGTGTAATCTGATACATCTAGAAGCAGTGCCCTGGGCCTTGTCTCCATTGCTCTGGGCATTTGGGTGGGAACCCAATCTTTTTTTTTTTTTTGCGATACGCTGGCCTCTCGCTGCTGTGGTCTCTCCCGTTGCGGAGCACAGGCTCCGGACGCGCAGGCTCAGTGGCCATGGCTCACGGGCCCAGCCGCTCCGCGGCATGTGGGATCTTCCCGGACCGGGGCCCGAACCCGTGTCCCCTGCACCTGCAGGTGGACTCTCAACCACTGTGCCACCAGGGAAGCCCATGGGAACCCAATCTTAATCCCTGTCCTCTTCATCTTCAGATTACAAATCACTATGATCCATGCAAGATACTCCTATCTCAAGGCACAAGTTAACTATCCTTTTACTGGTCACATAGCTAAAGCCAGTTTGTGGAACTGGTTAAACCAGGTGCCAAATATCAATCTATACAATTTTAATAAACAGTGTAAACAAGATGTTATAAGATGCCTCCAGGGGGGTCTTGGACTTTATATGGCCCATAATAAATCACTATTTAGTACATGGCATCCCTGTCTTGGCCAAGGGTCAGTGCCAGACTTCTGTCATCCCTGGAGATAAGCATAAAGCCACTACAGAGCAGCTGCAAATTAACCCCATCTTTACAGAATATCAGTTTTTAATTATCTTATTTTATTACTTTTGGATCTATATATAAACCCTATTATTTATTATCCATTGTTTGTAAGGCCTGGGACCAGAAAATAAATAAAGGCCCCAGGCCAATGATCTGTCTTATTCTATTTTCACTTCTAATCCTTCCAGTACCTTAAGGGACCTCCAGGGCAGATCCGTGACCTGTGAATCCCCAGGCTTAGGTGTACGAACAGCATTGGGTGCTGATCCAGAGGAGAGTCTGAAATAGGCATTGGGAGCAGAGTTTGAGGTCATTTGAGCAGGGAATACTGGGGTCCCAGGTATCCAAAGTATGATCTCCTTTGTTTTAGGCATGTGGCTCTATACCCTTGACCCTGTATTTTTCCTCACCCTCTTAGGAGAGGCGGAGCCAAAGGAGGGCCTGAGTGTGGCCCTCTAAAACAATAGGAATTAATGTAGGGGCCCTAGGTACCCAGGTCCATTACCAACACTGTCCATCTCTTGTATTTTAATATTAGCAGCCTACATAGCAACAGGGACTGTGATGGTTTTCTGTACAAACATGAGTCCAGTGTACAGCATGTTGTACAGTGGGCACCTAAAGAATGTTGAATGGATGGATGGATGGATGAACGCATGACAGCAGCAAAGTAACTTCTGAGAATATAAATCTATATTCGTCCTGTCATTTTTGAAGGTGACACTGGAGTAAAGAATATAGTTAGAAATAGGGACTATAGATTAACACGTAAACTCAGTTCTTATAAACAAACTGCTATTATTAATAGAGATATTTATGTTCAAAGAATAAAATATGGATTCAAATCAGCTGTATGACTTGAGAAGTTCATTGTATAATTCATGTCAGTGACAAACCTAATGAATTAATGATATAATCTGAATATTAGAGATACAACTTAGAATTTCACCACATGTATTATTTACAATTCGATGCACTATGCAAATAAATCTTTAAAATATACTCCTAAATCAAACTTTAAATATAAATGTACAGAATAGCAGTCTGTAGGAGCGAGGAGGCAAGATGATTAAATCACCATGGGTATTCAACTTGCATGGAAAAGAGAAGAAGCTTGAAATGAGAAAAGACTAACAAGCGAGGAAGTAGGAAGAGAAATTTATCATCGTCTCATGTCACCACCATCAATATTTAGTGTGCTTGGGCACTCTGGACTTGGTATTATCCTAGATGCTATGAGACACTGTTCTATCATTACTGGTTTTGTTGAATCACCTGGAGCTGGAAGTGGACCAATAGGAGAGAACTTGGTTGTCCATAAAAGTTACTTGCGCTATTTATGATGAACTAAAAAACATACACTTCTAGACTAGATGCTACTGCAAAGCAAAGAGCTAACTGAAGCAATGATTCAAACATTTCAGGTTGTAAAAAAAATCTATTAAATATTATTCCCTGTATTTTGTCCATGTCCATCTCCCTCCCACTTTGACTCTTCTTGGGATATAGCCACTACCTCTTCAAACTACCCCTTTTGGAGAATGAAATTTCAACATTCCAAAATGAAGATCAATGTTTTCTCTATTGACATCTTCTGCATTTGCTTATCCTCATCAATTACAATTTCATTTTGTGTCTCAGTCCAACCCCCATTCTGCTGTGTTTTAGATAGCTTACATTCACCAACAGAAGAGGAGAAAGAAGAATCCCTGAAGACATTCAATAGATCTTTATTCTTTTTTCAGGTACTCAGTACAGATATTTCATTCTGTTTTAAATTGCTTGGAAATGCCACAAACCTGATATAACACGCTTAGTGAAATACAGTAGTGAAGTTGTTTTGTTTGATTTTTTTTTCCTTTTCTTTTTCTTACTTAGTTTTCTCCACTTGGCTTCCTGGATTTGGCTCCGACATGAAAGGAATCTAAGTAGAATTTATCTTCATGAAATATGTTACCTCATTATTTTTTTGGTAGCTTAAACTCATCTGTTAACAAGTAATCTTTTGAAAACACAGACTGAGATTTTTAAATCATTAAAAAGTTTGATTTCCAATTTAGAATGACAGAATTTTTCTTAAAAAATATATTACCACTTCTAAGCCTAGACATATCTAGATAAAGTTTAAGAAGTCCAATGGGGGCTTCCCTGGTGGCGCAGTGGTTGGGAGTCTGCCTGCTAATGCAGGGGACACGGGTTCGAGCCCTGGTCTGGGAGGAACCCACGTGCCGTGGAGCGACTAGGCCCGTGAGCCACAACTACTGAGCCTGCACGTCTGGAGCCTGTGCTCCACAACAAGAGAGGCCGCAATAGTGAGAGGCCCGCGCAGCGCGATGAAGAGTGGCCCCCGCTTGCCACAACTAGAGAAAGCCCTCGCACAGAAATGAAGACCCAATACAGCCATAAATAAATAAATTAATAAACTCCTACCCCCAACATCTTCCTTAAAAAAAAAAAAAAAAAAAAAAGAAGTCCAATGAACATACTCTATTCTTATCTGCCACCATGCTAATGCTTAAAGCCTTTCTTTGAGCACCAAGGCCTTAAACCACATACTTCTGGCCTATCCCATTTCACAAGGTCCAACAGGTTCCTCTAACCCCAAAGCCCATTTCCCCCTTATGACCCTTTATAACACTTATTGCCCATATCATCATTTGTTTACTCAACACCGATTACCAAATGACTTCCCTTCTACTCTTGAATTAGGATTTTTTTCAAATGCTGTCCTCACAAGTGTATTATTTCTCTTACCATAAGTATCGTTTCATTAACCAGATCATAAGCTATATCTTGTGACCTTACTTCCTATTTCTTAACCCTGCATAACACAAAAAAGAGCTGTGAACATAGTAGCAAACCAAGTTTTAAATTGACATGTTAGTTACCAACACATTTGGAAAATGTTTTAAAATTTGATAACTGACTTTACATAAACCAGCCTATTCAGTCCTTATAAAAACCCTTTATCAGCCACATATTAGAGATGATAAAAAAAGAATTCTAGAAAGGCTGTATTACACAGTAAGTGAAAGGACAAGAAGCAAAGCAAAACCATAAGACTCCCAGGGCAGTGACCTTTCTACACTATTGGGGAAAACACAAGAACTACATTGGTCTGATACTGGGGTGGAATATGAAAGTAACAACACTGCTGTAACGAAGTTCAGCCAACAATGCACAGTTGTGTACCTGGTGAGCAGATGAAAATAACAGTCAGAGACGAGGGGCAGCTGCTGTGTCTCTATGATACACTCGCTTACAAGTTACATCTGCATCTCTGCTACCTTTAAGGTGGTTGTATTAATACATTCAGTGATGCATATGTAATGCCTAAAATACATAAAACACAAAGAAGCAAACAAGAGAAAATTCACCAGTGGGGGGAAAAACAGGTGACATTTATGGTACACGGCATATATACCCACACAAATGTTCATTCATTGTCTTGTGTGCATCTCTTCTAAATAGCTATGAGGATGAATACACTCATTATAAGAAAGGCTACAGGTATATTTGGAGATGGGAAAGCCACATAAAACCTGCAATATTTATAAAGATGAAAACTAAGTTTTCACTGATGTGTGTTGCAAGATTAAATGGCCATCGCTGTTTTCTCTCTGCATGGCAGAAGCTAGCGCTACTTTCTTCATTTAACAGATAATAAAATTGTTATGCCTCAGGTGATAAACAAAACTAATGGCACAAATAGAAAGGCGTCTGGACCATTTAACTGCCAGTTGTCTATTTCTGCTATAAAATAAAATTGCATTTTTGAGAGTATCATCCTGACTCAAAGGCATCCTGATTACATGTTCATGCTGATGTCTTTCTTTTATGCAAAACTGATTGGTGTCAAGTCAAGCAAATAAACATTAAAAACACTCTGCTGTTCCTTCTGGCTTGGTTGATAAAAAGCTATTTCACTAAGGTTACAGCTCTTCTTACTTTTCTATAATCCAACCTTATGTGTCTGAATAAAAGAAATTCATGTGATGGTTTTCAAACTATTGGGGATTTAACTCTCCCTTGAAAAACACTTACCATATGAATCCACAGAAGGTTCTCTTTAAAAATGCTTTTGATTAAAGACAATACATAATGATGAATGGATGTTAAATTTCTGCTAAATGTTTCATTAACTTTGTATTGCTATTAAGCTAATGCCAGCAATCATGTGAAGGTTCTGCCTGATTATCCATCAAAACGCTATACACCACTTCTACATTGTTAATCCCCCAGAATCATTCTTTACTAGGCTCATTATATCATTCTCTATTCCATGTTTGGCTTTTCTCTGATAAGTAATTTTTCTAATTTTAAACTTATTTAGTGTACTTATCACCAAGCACATTCATTTGCTTTCTTTACTCTGTGGTTTTCAGTCATCCAATTGCCTTTAGCTTTATAACTTTATATTCTATTTCTAATTCTGCCTTTGATGTCATGTAAAGGCCGCTTGTAAAAGTCAAAGCAGAGGTTAAATGACTCAGTAGAACAAAGCTCTTAAAGTTCTGCTGTGTTAACTAGATGAATTTGAAGCTAAGATTTTAAAATAATATGTGCATAATGCACAAAATTAATAAAAAACAGAAAAACAAAGAAGAAAAACATCACATACACCAGGGATAATAATTGGTAACATTTTTGGTACACGGCATGTCTACGATATGTATTGACAGACTTTTACTTATATCTATACATCTTTACATTTACATAAACACACTTACTGCCCTATAGTTTTATTTTCTTTTATACTTAGCAATTCATTATATTTAATGTTATAATGCTATGTTGCTTTTTTTTTTAACTTGGTTATTTATCACAAACATTGCCTAATTTCAACAAGCATTCTTCTGCAACATTGTATATGTCAGCATCTTATTGGCTTCTTTGCCATTCCTCCAACATACCAAGCAAACTCCAGTCTCAGACTTTTGAACTAGCCATGCTTCAGCCTGAGATTCTATTTTCCACAAATATTATCATCACATGGTCTCTTGCTTCATTCTGGCCTCTTTCAAATATTACCCTTCACAAAACTCTTCCTTGGAGAACCCCATCTAAACAATGAACTCCAATAAGCTATTCATTCTCACTGCATTCTTCGCCATGACACCAGACACCACCTGACATCATATACTGTTTATATTCTATCATATGTCATATATTTTTATTGGTTTGTTTTCTACCTCCCTCACCAGAATGTAAGATACATAGAGGCATAAGCTTTGTATGTTGTATTTACTATTCTTTCTCCAATGCTTAAGATCATTTAAAGCACATAGTGAAAAATGAATTTTAAAAATCAATAAATGAAAAACAAAAATCAATAAATGAAGGGCTTCCCTCGTGGCGCAGTGGTTAAGAATCCGCCTGCCAATGCAGGGAACATGGGTTCGAGCCCTGGTCTGGGAAGATCCCACATGCCGTGGAGCAACTAAGCCTGTGCACCACAACTACTGAGCCTGGGCTCTAGACCCCGCGAGCCACAACTACTGAAGCCCATGCACCTAGAGCCCATATTGTGCAACAAGAGAAACCACCACAATGAGAAGGCGCGCACTGCAACAAAGAGTAGCCCTCATTCACCACAACCAGAGAAAGACTGCTAGCAGCAACAAAGACCCAACACAGTCAAAAATAAATAAATTTATTTTAAAAAATCAATAAATGAATATATCATTCCAACACTTTTGATGATTCATTTAAATACTTCAAAAAATTAGTTTCTTGTAGGATTTCCCAAATTATTTTCTAATGGAAAGTAGGAGAAACTCCAACATCAAATTCCTCAAAACATTTCCTCCACCTGAACAGTGTTTAAGTGTTATATTGTGACTAAAAGGGTTAAGTACATCTATCACAGATGATGAAAGTTCAGGAGGTTTCCCTTGTGTGGTTTATTGTTCCTTGATAACTTGCTGGAGGATGAATAGCAAGTTTATTTTTCAACTGCATCAATAGTTGTTGTTTTGTATAGACTGCTAGGTTCAATTCTAGTTTCCACATATCCTTGTGTTTTATTATATATTAATCTTTCAATATTTTTGTAAGGACCTTGAGGACAGGTACTATAGTTTTTTTAAAATTGCTGTTATATTTACTTATTTTTATTGTTCTTTTGGAATAATGCAAACATCAGAATAAGGAAATGCTCAACAAATATTTAGTTATTTATCACTTGCTGATTACCCCAACTCTGGGTTCCAACAACCCAGTAAACATAAAAAGTAACAGAAGGTAGAATACAGTGTATTTCAGCAGAAGATTTCAGGGAGGTTTTAGCTGAGTTGTAAAAATTATCTTGCTAAGATATACTTCTCCCTGTACTAGACTATGATATTCAAGTCAGCAGGAAATCCTCCATCCATTATCCATAACACACATTAAAAAAAAATACCACTTATAAAATGAGGATAGAAGGCAGTATCCTTTGACTAAAAAAAATGAAGAGTGAGCTTATAATGTTAAACTCAAGTTTCTGGAGGCAGACTCCTTGGGTTCAAATCTCACATTTCTTTATGTCTTTTATTCAGAAATAATAATCTAACATTTCTGACTTTGAACAGGTTATCCAACAACTGCTTTATGTCAGTTTCTTCATCTAAAAAACGTGAATACTAATAGTACCTTCCTTAGAGTGTCACTGGGAAGATGAGTTAAAATACGTAAAGTACTTAGAATAAAATACTATGCCTGAGACATACTGTTTGCTAGTATATTCTAGATGGTAAATGTTAGTTATTACTTAGAGTTGGCAGGACACATGCCTTGTGTCCTCAAATTAATTTTAACCTGTACAAAAGTTCTAATTTGTCATATGTATCTAGGTGAAAAATAATTACTTTGAGAATATTTGTGAACTCTTTCCATTGCCCTTGTATCTCCCTTGTGAAACAGAGTCAGTTAAAAGCCTAAAGCAAAAGAATATGTCAATCCACTTAAAAGCTACAAGAAAAAGGGGAGAGATATATACTAAGAGTCAAGTGAATAAGAACCAATGAAGTCTTGTAGAGGGAGGCTTAGGCTCTGTCTGACAAAGAAGAAGGTCCAGAGAGTTTTGGAGAGAAAATTGCATAAAGTTAATTGGAGGGTAGAGAGCCTCTATCCTTAAATGAAAAAGTGTTTTCAGAATTCTGTTCTAGATTCCTTTTAATACACCTCCAGAGCCTGAGTGAAGAATGAAATCCTCTCCCTCTCATTTCCTCTCCTTACACCTCTTCTCTATTGAATGGTTGTTTTTGCGTGACACACTAATCTAGGATGGAATGAGTCTAAAACTTCAATAAAGTCTACCTAAAATATTTATATTTGCATCACTCAAATCTCACCCTATCCCTTCTCCTGTTATCCATTAAAAAATGGATATATCAGAAGAAGAACTACAATCCTGCAGCCTGTGAAACTAAAACCACATTCACAGGAAGACGGACGAGATGAAAAGGAAGAGGGCTATGTACCAGATGAAGGAACAAGATAAAACCCCAGAAAAACAACTAAATAAAGTGGAGATAGGCAACCTTCCAGAGAAAGAATTCAGAATAATGATAGTGAAGATGATCCAGGACCTCGGAAAAAGAATGGAGGCAAAGATCGAGAAGATGAAAGAAATGTTTAAAAAAAGACATCGGCTTCCTTGGTGGCGCAGTGGTTGAGAGTCCGCCTGCCGATGCAGGGGACACGGGTTCGTGCCCCGGTCCGGGAAGATCCCACATGCCGCAGAGCGGCTGGGCCCGTGAGCCATGGCCGCTGAGCCTGCGCGTCCGGAGCCTGTGCTCCGCAACGGGAGAGGCCACAACAGTGAGAGGCCCGTGTACTGAAAAAAACAAACAAAAACACTGAAGGCTAAGGTTCCAGTGAGAAATAAAAACGGGAGCTTTAAAAGATTTCTTTGTAAAATATCCAACAATGGCATGATATGTAAATGTTAATTTGTAGACCTAAAAAAATTAATGTTTTTAACCTCAAAGAAAAGAATTATTTGGTTGGTTGTAAGCATGGAGGTATTTATCAAGCATTTTTATTTTTTAATTCACTTTTTGCATATTTGGTTGTGTTTAAAAGATAATTTTAGTATATTTCCATCTTGGCTAAGTAAGATTCAGAAATATCTGAACATGTCTGTTACACTGGTAGGATAGGTGTTCCAGAAAACTCTGCAAAAGAATTTCAGAGTATCCATAAAGAAGAACAAAAAGCCAGACACAGTTAATGCTGTGAAAAAAAAAATAATTAAGAGTTGGATGGGGAAACAATTCTAATCATAGCCTGGTGTCTATTAGTCATATATGTTTCCTGGCCAAACCAGCATCTGTCTCCTCTTCTAGTCCTACCTCCCACAAAACCCGTAACAAGGAAGCACACAAATAAAAATTACCCTGAAAGAACCTGGACACCTAAAGCTATATCAAATAAATATTATTTCTTTGGGACATATCTAACAGATTATAACACGAAGGGAGAAATATATACTTCCCCACTTTGCAACAGACCACATAAAACTTTGACTCATTGAGGACTTCAGTGCAAAGGGCTAGTGACTAGATGAATACCAACAGGCCCTGGTAGGAAGCAAACTGCATTCCAAAGCAAGACCAAATTTCTGGTGAAGGCATATGAAATACATATTGGAGATTATATACGTACACACACACATACACATACATATAATAACAAGAGCACTGGCGGCCAACTTGGCTGAAGATCAAGCACTTAACGAATATACAGTATCTTTTCTACCTAGTAACTGCTTATGTCTATATGTATACATAGACAGATATAGATATATATAGGAGTTTTGCTTCTGTTTCACTCGGATTAAGATACATGTTATGCCCTGGGACCTGGAGAAACAGTGGACTGCATTTGACCCTATTTTATTTGACACGTGAGAACTAGAAATTAATTAAATGATTTTCCTGAAATACTTTGTGATTCTCTGGGTATCATCAGAGACCTTTAAGGTATTAGAGAAAGTGTGGCAGAGTATGGATCCCGGCAAACCCAAGGTCAGGTACAACACCAAGAACTCTCATCAGTGTCCCACCAACTCCAAACTTCCAGTTTCAATGACAGAGGTGTCCTGCAGCAGAAGATGGGACTCCTCATCATGGATGTAAACCAGGGGTTAGCAACGTTTTCCTGTAAAAAGCCATACAGTAAGTATTTTCAGCTCTGGGCCATGTGGTTTCCTCTGCCATTGTAGCATAATAGTAGCTATAGACAATATGCAGCTTTGCTATGATGAAACTTTATTTACAAAACTGGTGGTGCATTATTTGCCAACTTCTGAGTTAACCCCACACCTGGCACCGGATCTGGAGAAGCTGGAGAAGGATCCAGCAGGGACTGCTAGTGCTGAGACCCCAGGTGTTATCCCACGCCAATCAGGTGACAATAAGCAGACACGTGCATGGGTTGCAACAGCACTTCATGCCTCTCTCCAATCCTTGAGCTTAAAAAATTCAAAGTAGCTGTTGTCCACTTTTACAAGTAATGAAGGGTACTGAAAATAGGAAATATGTAGGTAAATATAAAATACAAGTTTTCTTTTTTTCCAACATATATTGAGATGATCTTATAGTTCTCCTCTCATAGTCTGTTAATATAGTGAATTATATTAAGTTTTAAATGCTTCTGTTTTATTCTTTTGAAGAGATCAACTATATTTACTGATATTCAAACCTTAAACCAACCTTGCATTTCTAGCCCTTTATTAGTCAAGCTGTATCACCCTTTTTAATATTGCTAGATTCAATATTCTAATATTTTGTGAGATTTTTATATTAATTTTCATGAAGGATATGAATCTATAGGTTTTTTTAAAATAATGTCTTTGTTAAGTTCTCATATCATGGTAATATTGGCTTGAGAATATTTTGGGAAACAATTCCTCTTCTTCTACTTCTTGAAAGTGTTTGTGTAATTATTTCTTCCTTAAGTGTTTAATAAATTTACCACTGATGCCATCTGGACATGGAGTTATCTTTGTAGGAACACTTTGAATTACTAATTCAATTACTTTAATAGACATAGAAAAAATTTTAATTTGTATTTCTTCTTGAATAAGCATTGGTAGTTTGTGTCATTCAAGGAATTTATCCATTTCATCTAATCGGTCGCATTTATTTGTATAAAGTTATTGACAATACTTCCCTACTACCCATTTATTATCTATGAAATCTGTAACAATATGATCTTTCTCATTACTGACATTTGTAATTTGTGTTCTCTCTTTCTCTTTATCACTCTCTCCCTGTAAGTCTCACTAAGAGTTTATTAGTTTTACTAATTTTCCACAAATCCAACTTTTGACTCTTTTAATCTCTATTTTATTTCTCTTTCACTGATAGCTACTCTTATCTTTAACACTGGTTTCCATCTACATATTTCAATTTTAATTTACTGTTTTAAAAATATCTCTCTAAAGTAGAAGCTTAAATTATTGATTTTAAATTGTATTCCTTTCCTATATGAGAATTTATACATACAAAATTTCCTCAAAAAACTGCTTTAGCTCCATCCCACTAATTTTGGTATTTTGTGTTTTCTTTTTCTTTTGCTTTGAAATACTTTCCCATCATCTTTGTGATTTCTTCTTGATTCATTAATTGTTATTTTTTCTTAAATTTCCAACTATCTGAGAATTGTGGTAGGCTGAATAATGGCCCACCCCAAGAGATCTGCATCCGTAGAAACAGAGAATATTGCCTTAATTGGCAAAATGGACTTGGTGGATATAATTAATTTAAGAATCTTTCGATAGAGAGATTATCCTGGATTACCTGGGTAAATCCTAAATTTAATTCCATATGTCATTGTAAGATGGAGGCAAAGGGAGATTGGACTACAGAAGAGGGTAAGGCAACATGATGACAGAAGCAGAGATTGGAATGATGTAGCCCCAAGCCAAGGAATACTTAGCAGACACCAGAAGCTCAAAAAGGCAAGGAGTAGCTTCTCTCTCAGGGTTTCCAGAAGAAATCAACCCTGCCAACACATTGATTTTAGCCCCATAAAACTCATGCTACACTTCTAGCCTCCAGAACTGTATATACAAAATATACAGAATAAAAGCTGTATTTTAAGCAAATTTTTTGATAATTTGTTACAGTATCAATAGAAAATTAATACTAGAATTTAACCACATATCTTTCAGCTATTTATTTCTAACCTGCATCTGTTTTACTCAAAAAACAAACTCTAAAAAATTTCGGTCTTTTGAAATGTATTGAGACATTTTATTACCGGGGATATGATTTATTTTGGTGAATGTATAAATCAATATCACATGATACAGAATTTATATCAGTAATTGGGAGACTGCTTCCAAGATTTTCTCCTTCTCTTTGTTTTTTTTTTCCATTTTATTATGATATGCCTGGGGGTGGTTTTCTTTACATTTAGTGTACTTAGGGTGAGCTAAGCCTCTTAGATCTCTAAATCAATGGGTTTTTAAACAATATTGGAGAAATTTTCACCTACTATATCTTCAAATATTGTCTACACTTCATTCTCACTCTCTTCCTTTTGGGACTCCAACTGTATGTATATTAGACCATTTGATATGTTTCTGCAGGTCTCTGAGGCATTAATCAACTTTCATCAATCCTTTTAACTATGTATTCTTCATTTTGTACAATGTCTACTTATGTTTTCAAGTTCACGTACTCTGACTTCTGCCATCAGAAGTGCTCACTTCTATAGGAATTTTTCCATTAAATTATTTAATCAACTTATAATTTATTTTGCTTTCAGGTCTAGAGAAAGAAACACATTTGTAAATGGTTTAGTTTCTTAGATGATTAGCTGATTATCTCAAGATAATTTATTGAATTAGATAATGATTTTCAAATACTGTTCCACAAAAATCTAGATGTCCCTTGCCTTTTCCTAGAGAGTCTACACATTGCTTCCATATTAATCTTTCAAATGTACATTACTGATGTCACTCCCTTCTCAAAAAACTTAAAAACTGTTGTAAACAAAACCTATTTCCCAGAGTCCTCCAAGATGGTGGAGGAGTATGATGTGGAGATCACCTTCCTCCCCCACAAATACACCAGAAATACATCTACATGTGGAACAGTTCCTACAGATCACCTACTGAATGCTGGCAGAAGACCTCAGACTTCCCAAAAGATATATATTTCTTTCCTTTTTCTCTTTTTGTGAGTGTGTATGTATATGCTTCTTTCTGTGATTTTGTCTGTAGAGCTTTGCTTTCACCATTTGTCCTAGGGTTCTGTTTTTTTTTTTTCTTCTTTTTAATAGTTTTTAGCTCTTCTTATCATTGGTGGATTTGTTTTCTGGTTGATTGCTCCTTCTGTCGTTCTATTATTTTCTTTTTTTAAATTACTTTTTATTTTTAATAATTTAATTTTTTTTCTATTTTAACAACTTTATTTCATTTTATTATGTTTTCTTTCTTTCTTTCTTTTTTTCTCCCTTTTCTTCTGAGCTGTGTGGCTGACAGGGTCTTCATGCTCCGCCGGGTGTCAGGCGAGTTCCTCTGAGGCGGGAGAGCCAAGTTCAGGACACTGGTCCACCAAAGACTTCCCAGCTCCAAGTAATATCAAACCGTGAAGGCTCTCCCACATATTTCCATCTCAATGCTAAGACCCAGCTCCACTCAACGACCAAAAAGCTACAGTGCTGGACACCCTATGTCAAACAATGGGCAGGACAGGAACACAACCACACCCATTAGCAGAGAGGCTGCTTAAAATCATAATAAGGTCACAGACACCCCAGAACATACCACCAGACGCAGTCCTGCCTACCAGAAAAAAAGGTCCACAGGCACCAGTCCCCTCCACCAGGAAGCCTACACAACCCACTGAACCAACCTTACCCATTGGGGGTAGACACCAAAAACAATGGGAACTATGAACCTGCAGCCTGCTAAAAGGAAACCCCAAACAAAATAAGTTAAGCAAAATGAGAAGACAGAGAAACACAGACTAGATGAAGGGGAAAGGAAAAACTCACCAGACCAAACAAATGAGGAGGAAATAGCCAGTCTACCTGAAAAAGAATTCAGGGTAATGATAGTAAAGATGATCCAAAATCTTGGAAATAGAATGGAGAAAATACAAGAAACATTAAACAAGGACCAGGAAGAACTACAGAGCAAACAAACAATGATGAGCAACACAATAAACACAATTAAAAATTCTTCAGAAGGAATCAACAGCAGAATAACCAAGGCAGAAGAACGGATAAGTGACCTGGAAGATAAAATAGTGGAAATAACTACCACAAAGCAGAATAAAGAAAAAAGAATGAAAAGAACTGAGTACAGCCTCAGAGACCTCTGGGATAACATTAAAGGCACCAACATTTGAAATATAGGGTTCTCAGAAGAGGAAAAAAAGAAAGGGACTGAGAAAATATTTGAAGAGATTATAGTTGAAAACTTACCTAACATGGGAAAGGAAATAAGTCAGTCAAGTCCGGGAAGCACAGAGAGTCCCATACAGGATAAATCCAAGGAAAAACACACCAAGACACATATTAATCAAACTATCAAAAATTAAATGCAAAGGAAAAATATTAAAAGCAGCAAGGGAAAAACAACAAATAACATACAAGGGAATCCCCATAAGGTTAACAGCTGATCTTTCAGCAGAAACTTCAAGCCAGAAGGGAGTGGCAGGACATAGTTAAAATGATGAAAGGGAAAAACCTACAACCAAGATTACTCTACCCAGCAAGGATCTTATTCAGATTCGACAGAGAAATTAAAATCTTTAGAGACAAGCAAAAGCTAAGAGAATTCAGCACCACCAAACCAGCTTTACAACAAATGCTAAAGGAACTTCTCTAGGCAGGAAACACAAGAGAAGGAAAAGACCTATAATAACAAACCCAAAACAATTAAGAAAATGGCAATAGGAACATACATATCGATAACTGCCTTAAATGTAAATGGATTAAATGTCCCAACCAAAAGACACAGACTGGCTGAATGGCTACAAAAACAAGACCCGTGTATATGCTGTCTACAAGAGACCCACTTCAGACCTAGCGATACATACAGACTGAGTGTGAGGAGATGGAAAAAGATATTCCATGCAAATGGAAATGAAAAGAAAGCTGGAGCAGCAATTCTCATATCAGACAAAATACAATTTAAAATAAAGACTATTACAAGAGACAAAGAAGGACACTACATAATGATCATGGGATCAATCCAAGAAGATAAAACAATTGTAAATATTTAAGCACCCAACACAGGAGCACGTCAATACATAAGGCAAATGCTAACAGCCATAAAAGGGGAAATCGACAGTAACACAATAATAGTAGGGGACTTTAACACTCCACTTCTACCAATGGACAGATCGTCCAAAATGAAAATAAATAAAGAAACACCAGCTTTAAATGATACATTAAACAAGATGGATTTAATTGGTATTTATAGGGTGTTCTGTCCAGAAACAACAGAATATGCTTTCTTCTCAAGTGCTCTTGGGTCACAAATCAAGACTTGGTATATTTTAGAAAACTGAAATGGTATCACTTATCTTTTCCAACCATAACACAATGAGACTAGATATCAATTACAGGAAAAAAATCTGAAAAAAATACAAACACATGGAGGCTAAACAATACGCTACTAAATAACCAAGAGATCACTAAAGAAATCAAAGAGGAAATCAAAAAATACCTAGAAACATATGTAAATGAAAACACGACGACCCACAACCTATGGGATGCAGCAAAAGCAGTTCTAAGAGGGAAGTTTATAGCAACACAATCCTACCTCAAGGAACAAGAAACATCTCAAATAAACAACCTAACCTTATACCTAAAGCAATTAGAGAAAGAAGAACAAGAAAACTCCAAAGTTAGCAGAAGGAAAGAAACCATAAAGATCAGATAAGAAATAAATGAAAAAGAAATGAAGGAAACGATAGCAAAGATCAGTAAAACTAAAAGTTGGTTCTTTGAGAAGATAAACAAAATTGATAGACCGTTAGCCAGACACATCAAGAATAAAAGGGAGAAGATTAAAATCAATAGAATTAGAAATGAAAAAGAAGTAACATCTGACAGTGCAGAAATACAAAGGATCATAAGAGATTACTAAAAGAAACTATATGCCAATAAAATGGACAACCTGGAAGAAATGGACAAATTCTTAGAAAAGCACCACCTTCTGAGACAGAACCAGGAACAAATAGAAAATATAAACAGACCAATCACAAGCACTGAAAATGAGACCGTGATTACAAATGTTCCAACAAACAAAAGCCAAGGACCACGTGGCTTCACAGGCGAATTCTATCAAACATTTAGAGAAGAACTAACACCTATCCTTCTCAAAATCTTCTAAAATATAGCAGAGGGAGGAACACTCCCAAACTCATTCTATGAGGCCACCATCACCCTGATACTAAAACCAGACAAAGATGTTACAAAGAAAGAAAACTACAGGCCAATATCACTGATGAACATAGATGCAAAAATCCTCAACAAAATACTAGCAAACAGAATCCAACAGCACATTAAAAGGATCATACACCATGATCAAGTGGGGTTTATCCCAGGAATGCAAGGATTCTTCAACATATGCATATCAATTAATGTGATAAACCATATCAACAAATTGAAGGAGAAAAACCATATGATCATTTCAATAGATACAGAAAAAGCTTTCAACAAAATCAACAACCATTTATGATAAAAACCCTCCAGAAAGTAGGCTTAAAGGGAACTTACCTCAACATAATAAAGGCCATATATGACAAACCCACAGCCAACATCGTTGTCAATGGTGAAAAACTGAAGCCATTTGGTCTAAGATCAGGAACAAGACAAGGTTGTCCACTCTCACCACTATTACTCAACATAGTTTTGGAAGTTTCAGCCACAGCAATCAGAGAAGAAAAAGAAATAAAATGAATCCAAATGGGAAAAGAAGAAGTAAATCTTTCACTGTTTGCAGATGACATGATACTATAAACAGAGAATCCTAAAGATGCTACCAGAAAACTACTAAAGCTGATCAATGAATCTGGCAAAGTAGCAGGATACAAAATTAATTCACAAAAATCTCTTGCCTTCCTATACACTAATGATGAAAAATCTGAAAGAGAAATTAAGGAAACACTCCCATTTACCACTGCAACAAAAAGAATAAAATTCCTAGGAATAAACCTACCTAGGGACACAAAAGACCTGTATGCAGAAAATTATAAGACACTGATGAAAGAAATTAAAGATGATACAAACAGATGGAGCGATATACCACCTCCCAGGATTGGAAGAATCAACATTGTGAAAATGAGTATACTACCCAAAGCAATCTACAGATTCAATGCAATCCCTATCAAACTACCAATGGCATCTTTCACAGAAGTAGAACAAAAAAATTCACAATGTGTATGGAAATGCAAAAGACCCCGAATAGCCAATGCAATATTGAGAAAGAAAAACAAAGCTAGAGGAATCAGGCTCCTGGACTTCAGACTATACTACAAAGGTACATTAATCAATGCAGTATGGTACTGGCACAAAAACAGAAATATAGATCAATGGAACAGGATAGAAAGCCCAGAGATAAATCCACGCACATATGGTCACCTTATTTTTGATAAAGGAGGCAAGAATATACACTGGAGAAAAGACAGCCTCTTCAATAAGTGGTGCTGGGAAAACTGGACAGCTACATGTAAAAGAATGAAATTAGAACACTCCCTAACACCATACACAAAAGTAAACTCAAAGTGGATTAAAGACCTAAATATAAGGCCAGACACTATAAAACTCTTAGAGGAAAACATTGGCAGAACACTCTATGACATAAATCACAGCAAGGTCCTTTTTGACCCACCTTCTAGAGAAACGGAAATAAAAACAAAAATAAACAAATGGGACCTAATGAAACTTCAAAGCTTTTGCACAGCAAAGGAAACCATAAACAAGACGAAAATCTAACCCACAGAATGGGAGAAAATATTTGAAAATGAAACAACTGACAAAGGATTAATCTCCAAAATTTATAAGCAGCTCATGCAGATCAATATCAAAGAAACAAACAACCGAATCTAAAAATGGGCAGAAGACCTAAACAGACATTTCTCCAAGGAAGATATACAGATTGCCAACAAACACATGAAAGGATGCTCAACATCACTAATCATTAGAGAAATGCAAATCAAAACTGCAATGCAGTATCACCTCACTCCAGTCAGAATGGCCATTATAAAAAAATCTACAAACAATAAATGCTGGAGAGGGTGTGGAGAAAAGCGAACCCTCTTGCACTGTTGGAGGGAATGTAAATTGATACAGCCACTATGTAGAACAGTATGGAGGTTCCTTAAAATCTAAAAATAGAACTACCACATGACCCAGCAATCCCACTACTGGGCATATACCCTGAGAAAACCATAATTCAAAAAGAGACATTTACCACAATGTTCATTGCAGCTCTATTTACAATAGCCAGGACATGGAAGCAACCTAAGTGTCCATCGACAGATGAATGGATAAAGAAGATGTGGCACATATATACAATGGAATATTACTCAGCCATAAAAAGAAACGAAATCGAGATATTTGTAGTGAGGTGGATGGACCTTGAGTCTGTCATACAGAGTGAAGTAAGTCAGAAAGAGAAAAACAAATACCGTATGGTAATACATATATATGGAATCTAAAAAAAAAGAATGCTTCTGAAGAACCTAGAGGCAGGACCAGAATAAAGACACAGACATAGGGAAGGGACTTGAAGACACGGGGAGAGGGAAGGGTAAGCTGGGACAAAGTGAGAGAGTAGCATGGACATATATACACTATCAAATGTAAAATAGCTTGTGGGAAGCAGCCGCATAGCACAGGGAGATCAGCTAGGTGCTTTGCGCCCACCTAGAGGGGTGGGATAGGGAGCGTGGGAGGGAGACGCAAGTGGGAGGAGATATGGGGATATATCAGCTGCTACAGCTGATTCACTTTGTTATACAGCAGAAACTAACACACCATTTTAAAGCAATTATACTCCAATAAAGATGTTTAAAAAAAAAAAAACGCCCATTTCCTAGTCTGAGCACTGAATGCTGTTCATCTAGCAGGGTAAACAGTAATTACAATCCCCAGGGCAAAGTACTATAATGAGTATGTAGTAATATGGTGTTCTTTGCTTTCTTCTATAATCAAGGAAATTTTGTTTGGCTAAGAAAAACTGAGGTTTTCTTTTTGGGGGGGGGTTGGTTTTTTTTAATGAAGTCAGCTTAATTTTATATGCTTAGCAATTTTTCCTAAATATATCTTAGTAAATGTTATTTTTATCAGTAGCTCAGCCCTAACCTTTGGAAACCTATTCTCACATAAAATACGTATACATTATCCTTCGTCTCAAGCTCTGCTTTGAAGGGAATCCAGACTAAGTAAACAGAACAAAAACACCACTGGTAATTAGCCTATAATTTACTGTCATCACACACTCAAGGAAATATAGCCCAAATAATGTTATGGAATATGACCTCATTAGATTAGCATTGTTTTCCTAAAGAAAGAAGAAGAAAAGGAGGAGGAAAGAAGTAAGCTCTTTCTCCCTACCCATATATAATTCTCAAGAAACCTAAAGTTTGGTGGAGGTAAAAATCTACGATAAAAAGAGTTTAAAAGTACAAATAATTTAAAATATATAATATTAACTGTATAGAAAAATGAAGTGTGTAAGTACTGCAGATATATTCAGGGAAAAGAGGAACTGGCAGGAATCATACTGAAGAAGGCTTTATGACAAAGGAATGGACATGACCTAATGAACTGGTAAGGTTCATATAAGTAGAGAAGAGAATGGGAGTTATTCTGGGAATGAGGTTCAGAATGGGAAAACAGAAGCATTTTGTGCAAAGGTGATGAAATGAATGTACATGCATCATGGATATAGAGTAGGACTGAGTCAGAGAAATGGGAACATTCGCTTGTGCTTTATTCCTGTCCTTTTATAAGCAACTTGTTATTTCTCCCACTTCCCTTCACCAGCTATGGACAACGCATGTTACATTCTGAAATATTGTTCTTCTATCTGTTTCTGGGTTCTTGATTTTGGCTCCCCATTAAGACCTCCTTCTTCGGTTACTGTACCTGGCTTCTCTCTAGGGTTCATATATTTTCCTCATTTTAGCACCTGTGAGGTTTTGTTCTATCCACTCCTGTGAATTTCTACTGTCTGAGCCAAGTCTGTCCCTTCCTCAGACAAGAGGGGACAGAGTTAGATATATAGTGTGGAACAAATTTGTAGAGGGTCTCTAAGGTAAATCAGAAGAATCTGGGCATTATCCTTCAAGGATTGATTCAGTTTCTTATGAGAAAATTCATGAGGCTTTTCCCAATTCAATTATCAAATTCAACTCCTTCTCTTACAGAATGACTTCTTAAAGCTTTCATAGACAGTAAAAATTATTAGAGATGCCCGAGGCAGGAATAGGAATAAAGAGATTTAAGACCTACTTTTAAGGAAGAATAAACACAGATTAGTAAACAACTAGAGGTAGGTGATAAGGGAAACTGAAAACATTATGATTCCTAGGTTTCTAAATTTGGGCAAGTAGGTATCTTGAAAAGGGCAAGTAGGAGAATAAAACATTGAGTTCTGCACACCAACCTCTAGTATACATCTGTTTAGTAATACTCTTTTGCTGGCCTTCTTTGTCATTTGTGATCTCTGAACATACTCACTCTGGATCCTGAGTGTTCTGTAATTATAGCATTTGGTTAAAGGCACGGATTCTGGAGTCAGCCTAGGTGAAAATCCTGATTTCACATTTTTTAATTGTTTGACCTTCACCAAGATGCTTAATTTCTTTGTGCCTCAGTTTTTTCTTAACAGTAAAGTAGTTATGATAATTATACCCAACTCATAAGGTCGTTGTGAGGAATAAAAGGCTTTCCACACAGAAAATACTTGAACCAGTGCCTGGCCCACCAGAAACACTCAGTAAGTGTTAACTATTAGCACCGAGATTTCAAAAAACAAAAAAAAATTCTTTGCCAACACCAATCCTACAAAACCCAACCTAGTTAAATTGGTACCAGTCACCTCGTCTGACAAGAGGATTAAAATAGATGGATTGAAGAGGACACAAGTCTTTTTTGGATTATTTTGAGTACCTTGAATTAGCTAACATTTTTAATATATAAGGGTCTGTACCTTCAGGAATTTTAAAGGTCACTTTCCAGCATTAATTCTTTATAACAGAAGGCACTGATTATCTTCTAGGCGATAACATAGCAGTAGGGCTGCCTGGTTGCCAACTCTACAGAGCAGCCCTGAGAAGGACCACACAGTAAGCCGTGCTGGGCATAGGCTGTGGAGCTAAACAAGGAAGGCTGGCGATGGATTTGTAAAAAGATGAGGACACACCATCTCCTTATTTATACATGGCACCTTTTATCCAAATAATGTCAGCAAGAACAGAACTCCTTTTTTGTCTTGCTTAACATGATCTACATGTAAAATAAGCTAAGTAGGCCTTATTTTCTTCAAGAACCATCGGTTCATTGGAATTAGAACTATTGTTTAAGTTAAAAAAAAAGCCAATTTGAACGTGTTTTTCCTGCATTGAAAGCTTGAATTATTCATTTCATATTTGGATTCTTCCGAATCTTTTCTTAGTGTAACTTTTAGAATATGAATTTATAACTGAATATTGAGATGTGAACCCACGATATCAGAAATATTAACTAATCAATGTAAGCAAGAAGTGCCATTTGCCAATCATCACAAGACAGGTACAAAGAAATGTGAGGTTACTGTTGCTTTTATCTTCTTTTTAAATTGCTTCATAAACAATATGTAAATACGCTAAAAATCCTTTAAAAGTGTTTTGTAAGAAGATATTCCAATGTGGAGGATATAGCTAGAATGTACCTCTTGAAAGTAAGAATTTCATACAGCTCAGGGACCATCCTGTCACAGTTTACATCAATTTTGCTCCCTTATATAGGCTTATTTCTTTCTGAATTTGCTAGAAGGTATGTCAGCACAACAGAAAAAAAAAAAAAAGGAGGAAGCAGTTATTTATAATCCCCATTGCCTTCTCAGGAGAATAGATCCCAATAATTTGAAGTTCCATTGTCTCCTGGGAGTGCAATGGGTGAAGTAATGCAAGATTTGAGGGTCAGAGGTGAGGCAATATATAGATAATTTACATACATTCCAGATTTACATTAAAAAATACCTAGAAATATGAAACTAGGTGCCTCCCCCCCAAAAAAAAATTAGAGATGCAAGCCTTTGAGCACAGCAAAAATATTTAACGGTGATATCCTCAAGTACGTAAACTATCTTCTTTATCTCCCTCCCCCAAACTTCTGTAAAATAGGAAGCAATCACTTATGCTTTTGTGGATTGGATTTACAACAATGCACTTGTCCTTCCTGAAGATCAATGTGAAAGAAAAAAGCTGAAAACAGAAACAGAGGCAGCCAGAAGAGCCCTCCACACAGAGGTTACACTAACAAAAGACAGACAAAGAAAATGAAAATGCGGGTGGGGAAGAATTAAACAGAGCTTCTTTCAGTATTGCATATCAGAAACTCTAATATTTTCTAGAAGGGACATTTCTCCCACAGCAGGAGATTTCTTTTTTTTTTTTTTTCTTTTAAAGAAAGGATATTAGCGATTACTTAAGTAGAGAATACAATTTGAATGAAGCGGAATACTTTACATCGTAATTCAATAGCTGTTGGGAAATGCCACTGAACACATTGGAAACTGAGGTGTTATGTGAAGAGTGAATGAACAAACAGCTGGTGTATCTGAATGCTTGGCTGTTTTCCTGTGAGCACGGTTGGCAGCTAAAGGCAGGGGTAAGCAGGGCTCCAGGAAAAGTGCTAAAATGGCAATTTCTTTTTGTAGTCACAAAGCAAAGTACTTTGCTTTGTTTGTTTGTTTGGTCTAGTTTCACCGGGTACAAATAAAGGTCAACTTGTTAAAACGATGTATTCAAACACTGAAAAGATTTTAAAGAGCCTGGCCACTGGGCTCAGGAGAGTCACTAATTGCTGCTTTAAATACTATTTGGGAAGGTCAAAAGGAGAGCCTGCAGACGGACATGCGTTGGAGGAATAACCTCTGCTCAGGGCTGCGGGGCTCCAAATCCCAGGCTGCAGTGCTGGGGTCACTGCAATCTGCTGCCAGCCTGGTCCTGTGCGGTCCGCAGGGGCATGGACTTGGGAGAAGGACAAGCCGAAGATGGCTGCTGACCAGATGGCACTCAAACCTACCTCCTCTGGTGAGAGAAAAATCTGCCAAAACCAGGTGTTTCACATTTTTTCTTTTTCTCTGGCATTTCTCTCTGCGTTCCCTTACAAAGACTCGACATCAGCACAGTTGTCTAGGAATTATCTAAGGAAGTGAGATTTTTTTTTTTTTTTTCAGTGTAAGAGATTTGGGAAACAGCTTTTGGGGACCACCCCTATATCATGCACACTGAGAGTCCTTTCATCAGGTCACTTATAGGCACAGCATGAGAGGAAGCTTCAACCATTTTCCTTATCAGTACTAATAAGAAAAAGGGGCCCCACGAATTAGATTCCTTTATTTCTTTATTTGGTTCTGTTAGCAGCCTGAGAACCATCACATTATTTCTATCAATAATCTTGCATATATGTTCAGCACACTTTCTTTACTCTCTTTTTTTTTTGAATTTTATTTCATTTTGTTTTTTTATACAGCAGGTTCTTATTAGTTGTCTATTTTATGCATATTAGTGTATATATGTCAATCTCAATATCCCAATTCATCCCCCCACTACCCTCCCCCCTTTACTGTCTTTTAAAAAAATGGAGGGGGGGTCTTTTAATGGAAAGGACTCAGATCTGCACCCTTTTGTTCCTGATGCACCAGTAAGAGATGATGGGAAACAAAACAGGATTAATGAAGACTGCTTCATGCAGTGACAGGTAGAGAGCACAGGGTGATTCCACATCTATTTTTTTTTTTTTCGGTACGCGGGCCTCTCACTGTTGTGGCCTCTCCCGTTGCGGAGCACAGGCTCCGGATGCGCAGGCTCAGCGGCCATGGCTCACGGGCCCAGCCGCTCCGCGGCATGTGGGATCTTCCCGGACCGGGGCACGAACCCGTGTCCCCTGCATCGGCAGGCGGACTCTCAACCACTGCGCCACCAGGGAAGCCCCCACATCTATTTTTAAAGCCTCTCTGCCTTGGCCCATGGGAAAAGAAAGTACAGATCTCATGATTCAAAATCCAGGGCATCTTCTGAGTCATGTTTTACTGGGGTCGGGGTGGGGTCAGGGTAAGGAAATTCTTTCCAAATATTCCATACTCCCTCATCTCAGGGAAAGCTAACTTCTCCGCCTCCCCTCCATTCCATACTTCTGGCTGGGTGATTTGATTCAGGGACTTTGACGCTCAGTCATGTCTCCTTAAGTAGACATGAACATGAAGAGTCCTAAAATACAGTCTGGGACTAGATGAGGCAAGTAGGAGAGTCCCTTGGGGACTTGAACTGTTTACCAGCAAACCCTGCATTTGGAGGGGTATGACACATTGCCAACATAAAATAATAAAGTTCATTTACTTATTCACCAACTCTTTATTAGGTCCTAAATGCTATTCTAATGTTATAATATTTTGTAGTCCAATTAGCCTATGATTTCTTGGACACTGAGTGGCTTCAGGAATGTAGTAGATAGACTCAGCCTCACAGAAATTACTTTTTGTGAGAAGCACATGATTTAAGTTATGCACAACATCTGGCAATTAATAAGCTTATGGTCCTTGTTAGTTTCCTAGTTTCCGTTCTCTTCACTTTGGGAGGCAGCATGCTATTGGGCAGTAAGCGTCCACATATTCTAGGTGGGCAGCAAGCTGTGGGCTCTGTGGAAGTGTCTCAGGCTGATGCACAGAGGAGGAGAGGGATAAGTGCCTGCAGCTCTATGCCAGTGTCTTTTATGCAGCCCATAGCTCTGATTTTTAACTGTTTCCTATATTATGGTTTAGTATGAGATTGTACTAGAGGGAAAAAAGCTGGAAGGAGATAGGGAGATGGAAAATATTTAAGGCCATTAGAAGAATAGAAAAAACACCGGCTGGAACTAAGAGAAACCTAAATTTTAATCCTGAGGTAGCGATTTACTAATTTTGTGAAATAGGCATATCATTTCATTTCTTGAGTATGAATGTTCTCAAGACGCTGAGGGTATGTATCACTATGATTCAAAGTGCATTGCTGTAATGAACTTAAACATTTAGATTTTCTATTTTTAATCATAATACATAAGAGCTTGTATAATTAATGCAATTTTTTGGTTTCCATTTAGTATTGCTTACGTTCAAACAACTCAAAACACTTCTGAAGCAGGCTGATAAGGAGTAAACTAACTACTGAAGAAATGGGATAGTACATACAATAGGCATGCAATCTTCTGTCATTACTTTTCTTTTCACATTCCGAAGACCCTTATATAAGTTACCAGGTTTATCATTACCAGTGAGTTGTTAATATGGCTAAGAATCTCATAATTTCTGTACTTAGTGATATTAAGAATTGATATCCCTCTATATCCGAATAAAAGATTTTGTAAATGGTTATTTCTAGGGAATGAGACCATGCCTCTCTAACTGTTTATAGTGTTCACTGTCACCATGGGATTCATATACTTGGGCCCTGGATCAATAAAATTAAATTGAGCTACTGGATCAACATTTGAACATTGAAATATGGTACTAGATATTTCCTTAAAGTGTTATTACTCTTGGTACTGTCAATCCTCACCCTTTTCCAAGCCCTCAGATACCTCTCTCTGCTCAACACTTCTTCTCCCACTCACCTCCTTGTTCCACACATACACTTTTCAGCAGCTCATTCTTCTGTCCGGGGAATATGTCACCATTCTCTTAGTTATAAAGTTAATAAGAGGCCCAAATATTCAGATGCTAACTTGATCTATGGCATTAATTGGGTCTAGGGTAATAATTTTTTGTGCTTAGGTGCTATATGCCAGAACTCTTTTATGCCTACTTTTTTTTTTTTTTTTTGCGGTACGCGGGCCTCTCACTGTCGTGGCCTCTCCCGTTGCGGAGCACAGGCTCCGGACGCGCAGGCTCAATGGCCATGGCTCAGGGGGCCAGCCACTCCACGGCATGTGGGATCTTCCTGGACCGGGGCACGAACCCGTGTCCCCTGCATCGGCAGGCAGACTCTCAACCACTGCGCCACCAGGGAAGCCCTATGCCTACTTTTAAGTTACATTTTGAAGCTTAATCTTTTCTGCCCTCTCTCTTTGTAAGTCAATTACAAGTCTGACTAAATCTCAACAGACAGTACCACAAGTTGGTATAATGTCCAGTGAAATAAATGGACATTTATTTAAAGTATCCTATATAATATTGTCAATCTACAGAAAGACATGTAATACACATGGTATTAATACAGAACATTACAACAACCCCCTGGGCTAATTTGTGCATCTACATACACACATACACATACACACACACACATATACACACACACTTTACTTTCAGTGGGAACGCAGGTGTTTTTCAAAAAACTGTAAAATTACAATTTTCAATTACATTTAAACTTTAAAAAATCAATTAGAAGAATACTGTTCTCTTCCAACTTGTTTACATACTGAATTATCACAGTGAAAGCTAATTTTAGCCTTTGTTTTCAGCCCCAAGTTTAGCCCTAAACAATAGTAGCTGCTATAACTTTCTTCTTGTAAATCTTTTGCCCCAAGCCAAGTAATGGGCTGATTCTACTATTCACATCCTGTCATTCATAATGTCCAAGGTGTTTTTAGTCATCTGAGCTCTAAAATAAATGCCACAGTTTGAATATTATAGCAGAATGTGCAGATTTATCCTTGACCTACATCCAGATTTTATAGAAAATAATGAGAAAACTATTTGTTGGCCAAAAAAAAAAAGCCTAACAACAAAAACAAGCTTTTATGTGCTACTGAACACTAGAGAACTTTTGAAACACAATTATAGACCGTGGAACAGAAGAATAAACTGAAAGGAGGAAGAAAAGCAATTAAAAAGTAAATAATTTACCTAGATGGAAAGACTTTAAAAAAATAAGGGATTCGGAAGAAAATCTTTCAAAACTGAGATTCTGTAAAACCTTAACCATACGCTTTCTGTCAAAGCTAGATTTGTTATGTCACACCTCCATAACTCAGACCTGCAGTGCTTGGAAAATAGCTTGTTTAGACTTACTCCATAATGATTTTCTTAGCACTATTTTTAAATGCATGTTTCCTAACTTGGGAAAAAATTGTGGGTTGTTATGAAGTTGTTTTTTCTGGGTCAGTGAGTAGTTTAGTGAAGCAGGAAATATCTTTCAGAATGGAGTAAGGAGTCACCTGTCTCCAGATGGTCAAAATAACCAGCTTTTTTATACTCATCACTGTTAAATTAAAAAGGATCCATGTACCTCAATTAATATAATATACCGTGGTTTAAATTATGTTTTATTTTGGAGCCGGGAGACCATGAATTGTCACTGACGTGGTTTCAGTAGAGGAATATTGTATGCACGTAAAACTGCAATGAAACAGAGTCTCCTTTGGTAAAAAAAACATCTTTAAGTGTTTCAGACTTTTCCCCTTCATGAATTCTGATCAGTAAAAGGTTCAAGGTTCATTGATAGGAATATATGCTTTTACTGGAAATTCTACTTCAAGTGATTAATTTTATTTTACCAGAATTTAAAATAACTTACTTATCTCTATTTGTCTGACTTATACCCTGCCTCCCGTGTTCATGAAGGCATTGGAAACTGTTTTCCAAAAGCTTGAATTCCTTCTTAAGGCAGCAAACATGAAACACTTTCATAAAATAGTAACATCCAGGAAAATAAATCATGTCGCCATTGTCACTTCTCCAAACCCACATTTCTCTCAATAATTATCTAAGCAATTTTCAGGGTGAACTGTTAATGACTTTGTCACCAGAGTTAACACTGATACTGGACAAATAACCAAGATGTAAATACTGCAAAATCCAGAATAACGTTTTCCTGGTTCCTCTTGATAAGACTCAATTCTTGGCTGTAATGGTTATATGAATCGTGAAGACCACCCAATCTCAGGCAAGTTTAATTATTGTGACAGATACTGGATTTCATTCTGATGAATTCAATAGCAAAAGCATCCAAGAAGGTCATGCCTTCTTACAAGAATTTCATTCTGGTTTATTGAAACTTCGGTAGCTTGTTTAAGGGTTCAAAATGCTCTGCATATTTTCTGGGGTTCATTTCTGAGTTCTACAAATTCAGTTGAACACATCTCTCTGCTAGCATATTATTAAAATGAATTATTTGTAGTAGTTGATCCTTTAATTTCTGGAACATTTGGCTATGTTTATTTTTGATGCGTTTTAAAGTGTTAAAGTTTATAATTCCACATATCTATGATGCATTCTCAATTACTATAGTGTTTTAATAGGTCTTTGCACCACGAAAGTAATGTCACAACAATACTGCTTTTAAAAAATACCCCAAATCTCTATAATTTAAAACTACAATCATTTATTTTTTCTCATGTATCTGTGGGATTGCTAGGCTGGGTTGCAAGCTATAAGTTGGATCCAGTTCTACTCTTTGTGCCTCTCAGTGTCCTTGAAGCAAAGGGGCAGCTGGGTCATATTCTTTTCATGCCAGTGACAGAAGTATGAAAAGGATGAACAGAACTGGTAAGCTCTCACTCCCGTCCACATTCTATTGGCCAAAGAGGACCACATGGTCAAACCCCAAATTAAAAGGGTGGAGAAATGCATTCCATCACTCAAGGTACATGGCATAAAAAGGGAGAAGCATTTCAAACAAAGATATAATCTTCCAGTCTTGATATATGGCAGTGTAATTTCTCCCATGCTGCTTTAAAAGTACCAAATTTGAAGTGCTGAGGTAAAGAAAACAGATTTATAAAATAGAGAGCAGACCAGCATACTGTTTCTTTCATTTGTAAAATTGAATTTCTGAAAAATGGCTGATCCAACTAGTCAAAACATGCCTCTTTAAGAACATAAATGTTGGGTAAAAAATGGATGTTATGAGGACTTAAAATAACATAACTTAGGGGCCCAAATTTGAGAGCATAGACCACTGTTCAGTCCATGCAGATTACAGGTAGAAAGAAAATATCTTACTATACAATTCTTAAGATTCAGAGTAGATTTCTCATCATTATTCTCCAGTCACAGGGCTGGCAGACATTCAACCACTATGCACTGGTACCCCATGTTGGTTATTAAAACATTAAAATGCTTCCACAACAGTTGGTAAAGAGCCAACACCCTGAGCCTCAAAGACTAAGCATACACTCAGCCCAGGCCACCCAGATCCCTCTGTTGGCATCCTTTCCCTACAAGCCCCTCTCAGTCCAGCCATGAAGGGCGTCAGGCCCAGGTCTGCAGGGGTCCACAGGAACTTGTTTGAGTCCGAAGAGGTAGCATTCATTCTGTTCGGACAGTGCCCACTGTTAGTGCCCATGGTATATTGGAAATTGAATATTTTTAATATCATCTCCTCAGTTGCATCAAGAGCAGATACTCTAAGTTTATGATCTATTCTGAGAAGAGGTTGGATTTCATTGCTCATGGTAAACACTGAAAAGCAGGACTCCTCTTGCTGCCATCCAGCTCACTTTCTCTAAACGCTCAGTCCTTGTTAGGAAAAAAGTAGCACTTTGAAGTATTAGAAATAATACCAAAATTAATCGTAACATGTACCCCTGAATTGTTTCTAACAATTATTTTTCCTTTTTTGCCCAAAATAAGCAGAAAATATTTTTATTGTGGAAAATAAATGTACTACTAATTTTAAAAATTAATATAGTGCTTGAAATATCAGTAATAGCCAAAGGCTATGTTTATTTTAAAATGGCAGTAAGCTAAAAATTAGGTAACTTTCCATAGCCTTCTATCTGAAATATAAAATTACTGAGATATGTATATAAAGAAACAAACCAGGGAAAAGAAAGCTCAGAGATGACACTGGGCGGGGGGTGGATTAGGGTGGGGGGATCCTAGCATTTGCAACCCATACCAACTGAAAACACAGAACACCAGATTTCATTATTTTGATAATCCTTGCTTAACTACAGTTTTCTCTTTTGGACAGCACATTTTTATTTTTATCTTTTGAGAAATAAAACAATGTCATGTTATAGTGAACAGTCACTTCAGAACAGACCATCTAAATGTGGGCCGCACCTATAGCCAGAGTTGCCTGGGCACTAAGGACTGGGGGGAGAGAGGAAAGGGAAAGTCTGGAAGGTGGATGTGCTTTTAAGGTCTGAAATTCCATGTGCTGCCTTGACATCTGTGACCCTCACAGGTTCTCAAAGGCCTAGCCATGAGTTCCCCTGCTCTCACTATATATATGCCCACCACCCAGCAGGAAAGGTTCCCTACCGCTCCCCGCTGGTTCCCCTATAAGCCATACCAGCTGCACCCCACGTGGTCCTCAATCTAATGGGTCTCACCTGCCTGCCAGCCACAAAATTATTCAAACAAGCCAATCATAGGCTCCTGAGGAAATCAAAGGTCACCTCACCCTCTAGCCACTACACAGCTTGCCCCCCACAGTGCCTACTGGTTCACGCTGCTCCTGAGTACAGTCTCCACGTGGCCCTGCGTGGTCTGCAGCATCCTGCTCTCCTGGGATGTGAGCATATGTGGCGAATAAACTGGTGCCAATCTCGTCTGCCCAGTGTGAGGTATCAGGCATTCAGCCATTTCAGACTATTTAGAGCAGAGGATCCCTCCATCACTAATAGGGTGAATAGGAGGTGATAAGAATAGGGCAAAATAGACTGAAACGATAGCTATCGCAGGAGCGATATTACAATTTAAAAGAGGTGGGGGCCATCAGTTACGAAAGTCCAGCCCATTTTATTTATTACACACAGTGCTTAAGTTCTGTGCGCTTTTCCAATGCCTGAAAAAAGTGTTTAATATTTGAAAAGAAGTGTTAGCTCCACAGGCAAAAATAAAACTGTGAAATTAAACTTAATGTAGGATTGATTCAATGCCTATAATATATAATTACTAAACTCTTTTATAGTTATATATAAATTATATTTAATGTGGACTGTCTGTACATTTTAGTGTGTTTAATATGATGTGGGATGAATGGTTCTGACAAAATTTATTCAGAACTGGGAAGGCTATAATTTAATAAGTAAATATTACTTTCTCAAAATAAAAAAAAAAAAACAACTAAAACAGGTTTGAGGATTTACAAGACTGAAATAGAGTAAGAGAATAAAGGAAACGCTGAGGTAAGGAAAAAGGACCTAGTAAAAGACAAAATACATCAACGCAGACATATGGTGAATTGTCTTCTGGAGGGCTAAGGAAGGGTCACTTTGCCTGCTATAGAGTGTCTGGTTACATCTGAAAGTAAACACCAAGAAAAAGAAAATATACATTCCATTTTGTCTAATGAACTCTTAGGCTAGAAAATAGTGAGATTCCCACATTGGGTCACAGTTTTTTTTATACGTAACATATATTTAAGTCTTCCATCCAACAGCTTATTTCAAGAAAACAAAACTAAACTAAACTAATATAACTACATAATGGCATAGGGCTATGTTTATAGGGCCATTAATCTAGCTCCTTCAAACCAATTCAACTGATAGTAAACAAATAGTAAATGAACAGTGCCAAAATGAAAACCAGAAACTGCAACTCTCAGCATCTTTTTCTAACTCATATAACTCATATGGAATAAAAGATCTGTATTTTTTGTGCAGGGAGAAATGTGATATCAGTCAACACTAGGAACCTGAGTGAATGTACGTAATATGGCATAGTATTTTTGTTATAGATTTATTTTCACTTATTTTCTTGTCTTTTGAAACAAATATTCATCCCTTTTTTTTCATTATTTTCTTTTTTCTTCCTCTTCCTGTCACTGTTCTTTCTTGTTTTCTCTTCCTATGTTATAGATAATTGTGATTGTAATTTTCTCACACTGAACAAAAATATTATGATCTATACAAAATTATCAATTTATTACACTTAAAGTATCATCAGTAATCATTGATCTTCATCAAGGTAGGATATAGTACAAGGAAAATTACCTCTAGCATTTATTTTGAAATTCAAAAAAAATAAAACTTGTACTTCTGTGGTAGCCATAATATTTACCTTAAAACTTCACTCCTGAAAGATTTTTAGTCATTTATTTAAATAGTAAGATTATTTTAAATATTGAAAAATACTAAAATAAACAGCTCTAGTAGGAATTTTTTTGATTCTAATATGGGAAAATAATGTTTGCTATATGTTTGCTATTATGAGGATATATTTTTTTTAATTTCTAAAGTGCTTACTCCTATGTGTTTAACATAGAGCTTTCCTTCTGGTGACAGATACTATGCTAAGGAGAAATGCATTTTTGGAAAGTTTGACCAATAAAAGATTTAAGTCACCAAAGGTTTGGCTGCCAACTTTAATTTAGCCCCATTTATTTAAATGGTTGCATTATAGCTGACAATATTTTGTGGCATATACTGAATATAACGATTCATTTATTTTTTTCTGCTCTAGTAACTGCATCATAAATCACCATTAAAGCCCACCTAAAACTCAGTAAGAAATCATCCTTGGCATGTTAATCTATATTCTAGTAATAGACAAATTTCAGTGTCCAGTATACATTTTCTGCTTTCATTTTTATAATGCACATGGATGCTCAGAACATACATGAGATTCTGGGATCCTTTTGAATATGCAAAATAGGGAACAGTTTAAGCCTTTGAAAACGTAAAAGACCTTTGAATCCACGCTTTTACTTATCTATAGAGTATTATAATTTTGGTTCCATTACAATTTGAACTAATCTAAATTTTTGACCTTTGTATTCTTGACATTGACTTATAATTTTAAAACTATGTATTTTATAAAGGAGTATAAATAACTAAGAAAATGGAGTAATAACGAGTAACTAACTCTGAAAGTATTAAAACATATATAAAGACATTATAATTTTAAAAGTATGCTACAGGGCCAGCCCGATGGTGGAGTCATGGAATTGCCTGGGCCCGTCTCTCCGTGCAGCCAGCCCTTATGTCCTCTCCATGACCTCCTCCAGCTGCATTTTAGCTTAGACAAGCCACTCTCCCTGCCCCACTGTTGGTCCACCACTGGAAAGAATAATTAATACACCAGAAATACACATCTACACGTGGAACAACTCCTACAGAACACCTACTGAAGGCTGGCAGAAGACCTCAGACCTCCCAAAAGCCTCAGAAGCAGCGGATTAAAGCTCCACAATCAACTTGATGTACCCTGCATCTGTGGAATACATGAATAGACAACAAATCATCCCAAATTGAGGAGGTGGACTTCGAGAGCAAGATCTGTGATTTTTTTCCCCTTTTCCTCTTTTTGTGAATGTATATGTGTATGCTTCTGTGTGAGATCTTGTCTGTATAGCTTTGCTTCCATTTGTCCTAGGGTTCTATCCATCCATTGTTTTTTTTTCCTTAATAATTAATTTTAATAACTTTATTATACTTTCCTTCCTTCCCTCCCTCCCTCCCTCCCTCCCTCCCTCAAACAATGAATCATCCCAAATTGAGGCAGTGGACTTTGAGAGCAAGATTTATGATTTTTTCCCCTTTACCTCTTTTTGTGAGGGTGTATGTGTATGCTTCTGTGTAAGATTTTGTCTGTATAGCTTTGCTTCCAATATTTGTCCTAAGGTTCTATCCATCCCTTTTCTTTTTCTTTTTCTTCTAAATAATTATTTTTTAATTAAATAACTATATTATACTTTATTTCATTTTACTGTATCTTCTTTCTTTCTGTCTTTTTTCCTTCCTTCCCTTCCTTCCTTCCTTCCTCCCTCCCTCCTTTCTTTCCTTCTTGCCTTCTTTCCTTCTTTTCTCCTTTCTTTCTTTCTTTCTTTCTTTCTTTCTTCCTTCCTTCCTTCCTCTCTCTCTCTCTCTCTCTCTTTCTTTCTTTTTTCATACTTCTACTAATTCTCTCTACTTTTTCTCCCTTTTATTCTGAACCGTGTGGATGAAAGGCTCTTGGTGCTCCAGCCAGGAGTCAGGGCTCTGCCTCTGAGATGGGACAGCCAACTTCAGGACACTGGTCAACAAGAGACCTACCAGCTCCACATAATATCAAACGGCGAATATCTCCCAGAGATCTCCATATTAACACCAGCACCCAGCTTCACTCAATGACCAGCAAGCTACAGTGCTGGACAACCTATGCCAAACAACAAGCAAAACAGGAACACAACCACACCCATTACCAGAGAGGCTGCCTAAAATCATAATAAGTCCACAGACACCCCAAAACACACCACCAGACGTGGACCTGCCCACTAGAGAGACAAGATCCAGCCTCATCCACCACAACACAGGCACTAGTACCCTCTACCAGGAAGCCTACACAACCCACTGAACCAACCTTAGCCACTGGGGACAGACACCAAAAACAACGGGAACCACGAACCTGCAGCCTGCAAAAAGGAGACCCCAAACACAGTAAGATAAGCAAAATGAGAAGACAGAAAAACACACAGCAGATGAAGGAGCAAGATAAAAATGCACCAGACCTAACAAATGAAGAGGAAATAGGCAGTCTACCTGGAAAAGAATTCAGAAAAATGATAGTAAGGATGATCCAAAATCTTGGAAATAGAATGGACAAAATGCAAGAAACATTTAACAAGGACCTAGAAGAAATAAAGATGAAACAAGCAACGGTGAACAACACAATAAATGAAATTAAAAGTACTCTAGATGGAATCAATAGCAGAGTAACTGAGGCAGAACGGAAAAGTGGCCTGGAAGATAAAGTAGTGGAAATAACTACTGCAGAGCAGAATAAAGAAAAAAGAATGAAAAGAACTGAGGACAGTCTCAGAGACCTCTGGGACAATATTAAATGGACCAACATTCGAATTGTAGGGGTTCCAGAAGAAGAAGAGAAAAAGAAAGGGACTGAGAAAATATTTGAAGAGATTATAGTTGAAAACTTCCCTAATATGGGAAAGGAAATAGTTAATCAAATCTAGGAAGCACAGAGAGTCCCACACAGGATAAATCCAAGGAGAAATATGCCAAGACACATATTAATCAAACTGTCAAAAATTAAATACAAAGAAAGCATATTAAAAGCAGCAAGGGAAAAACAAGGGAATCCCCATAAGGTTAACAGTTGATCTCTCAGCAGAAACCCTGCAAGCCAGAAAGGAGTGGCAGGACATACTGAAAGTGATGAAGGAGAAAAACCTGCAACCAAGATTACTCTACCCAGCAAGGATCCCATTCAGATTCGACAGAGAAATTAAAAGCTTTATAGACAAGCAAAAGCTGAGAGAGTTCAGCACCACCAAACCAGCTTTACGACAAATGCTAAAGGAACTTCTCTAGACAAGAAACACAAGAGAAGGAAAAGACCTATAATAACGAACCCAAAACAATTTAGAAAATGGGAGTAGGAACATACATATCGATAATTACCTTAAATGTAAATGGACTAAATGCTCCCACCAAAAGACACAGATTGGCTGAATGGATACAAAAACAAGAGCTTTATATATGCTGTCTACAAGAGACCCACTTCAGACCTAGAGACACATACAGACTGAAAGTAAGGGGATGGAAAAAGATATTCCATGCAAATGGAAACCAAAAGAAAGCTGGAGCAGCAATTCTCGTATCAGACAAAATAGACTTTAAAATAAAGACTACTGGAAGTGACAAAGAAGGACACTACATAATGATCAAGGGATCGATCCAAGAAGAAGATATAACAATTGTAAATATTTATGCACCCAACATAGGAGCACCTCAATACATAAGGCAAATAGTAACAGCCATAAAAGGGGAAATCGACAGTAACACATTCATAGTAGGGGACTTTAACATCCCACTTTCACCAATGGACAGATCATCCAAAATGAAAATAAATAAGGAAACACAAGCTATAAATGGCACATTAAACAAGATGGACTTAATTGATATTTATAGGACACACCATCCAAAAACAACAGAATACACTTTTTTCTCAAGTGCTCATAGAACATTCTCCAGGATAGATCATATCTTGGGTCACAAATCAAGCCTTGCTCAATATAGGAAAATTGAAATTGTATCAAGTATCTTTTCCGACCACAATGCCATGAGACTAGATATCAAGTACAGGAAAAGATCTGTAAAAAATACAAACACGTGGAGGCTAAACAATACACTACTTAATAACGAAGTGATCACTGAAGAAATCAAAGAGGAAATAAAAAAATACCTAGAAACAAATGACAATGGAGACACACCGACCCAAAACCTATGGGATGCAGCAAAAGCAATTCTTAGGGGGAAGTTTATAGCAATACAAGCCCACCTTAAGAAGCAGGAAACATCTCGAATAAACAACCTAACCTTGCACCTCAAGCAATTAGAGAAAGAAGAACAAAAAAACCCCAAAGCTAGCAGAAGGAAAGAAATCATAAAAATCAGATCAGAAATAACTGAAAAAGAAATGAAGAAAACAATAGCAAAGATCAATAAAACTAAAAGCTGGTTCTTTGAGAAGATAAACAAAATAGATAAACCATTAGCCAGACTCATCAAGAAAAAAAAGGGAGAAGACTCAAATTAACAGAATTACAAATGAAAAAGGAGAAGTAACAACTGACACTGCAGAAATAAAAGAGATCGTGAGAGATTACTACAAGCAACTCTATGCCAATAAAATGGACAATCTGGAAGAAATGGACAAATTCTTAGAAATGCACAACCTGCCAAGTCTGAATCAGGAAGAAATAGAAAATATGAACAGACCAATCACAAGCACTGAAATTGAAACTGTGATTAAAAATCTTCCAACAAACAAAAGCCCAGGACCAGATGGCTTCACAGGTGAATTCTATCAAACGTTTAGAGAAGAGCTAACACCTATCCTTCTCGAACTCTTCCAAAATATAGCAGAGGGAGGAACACTCCCAACTTCCTTCTACGAGGCCACCATCACCTTGATACCAAAACCAGACAAGGATGTCACAAAGAAAGAAAACTACAGGCCAATATCACTGATGAACATTGATGCAAAAATCCTCAACAAAATACTAGCAAACAGAATCCAACAGCACATTAAAAGGGTCATACACCATGATCAAGTGGGGTTTATTCCAGGAATGCAAGGATTCTTCAATATATGCAAATCTATCAATGTGATAAACCATACTAACAAATTGAAGGAGAAAAACCATATGATCATCTCAACAGATGCAGAGAAAGCTTTTGACAAAATTCAACACCCATTTATGATAAAAACCCTGCAGGAAGTAGGCATAGAGGGAACTTTCCTCAACATAATAAAGACCATATTTGACAAGCCCACAGCAAACATCATCCTCAATGGTGAAAAACTGAAAGCATTTCCACTAAGATCAGGAACAAGACAAGGTTGCCCACTCTCACCACTCTTATTCAACATAGTTGTGGAAGTTTTAGCCACAGCAATCAGAGAAGAACAGGAAATAAAAGGAATCCAAACCGGAAAAGAAGAAGTAAAGCTGTCACTGTTTGCAGATGACATGATACTACTATACATAGAGAATCCTAAAGATGCTACCAGAAAACTACTAGAGCTAATCAATGAATTTGGTAAAGTTTCAGGATGTAAAATTAATGCAGAGAAATCTCTGGCATTCCTATACACTAATGATGAAAAATCTGAAAGTGAAATCAAGAAAACACTCCCATTTACCGCTGCAACAAAAAAGAATAAAATACCTAGGAATAAACCTATCTAAGGAGACAAAAGACCTGTATGCAGAAAATTATAAGACACTGATGAAAGAAATTAAAGATGATACAAATAGATGGAGAGATATACCATTTTCTTGGATGGGAAGAATCAACATTGTGAAAATGACTCTACTACCCAAAGTGATCTACAGATTCAATGCAATCCCTATCAAACTACCACTGGCATTTTTCTCAGAACTAGAACAAAAAATTTCACAATTTGTATGGAAACACAAAAGACCCCGAATAGCCAAAGCAATCTTGAGAACGAAAAACGGAGCTGGAGGAATCAGGCTCCCTGACTTCAGACTATACTACAAAGCTACAGTAATCAAGACAGTATGGTACTGGCACAAAAGCAGAAAGACAGATCAATGGAACAGGATAGAAAGCCCAGAGATAAACCCACGCACATATGGACACCTTATCTTTGATAACGGTGGCAGAAATGTACAGTGGAGAAAGGACAGCCTCTTCAATAAGTGGTGCTGGGAAATCTGGACAGGTACATGTAAAAGTATGAAATTAGATCACTCCCTAACACCATAAACAAAAACAAGCTCAAAATGGATTAAAGACCTAAATGTAAGGTCAGAAACTATCAAACTCTTAGAGGAAAACATAGGCAGAACACTCTATGACATAAATCACAGCAAGAGCCTTTCTGACCCACCACCTAGAGAAATGGAAATAAAAACAAAAATAAACAAATGGGACCTAATGAAACTTCAAAGCTTTTGCACAGCAAAGGAAACCATAAACAAGACCAAAAGACAACCCTCAGAATGGGAGAAAATATTTGCAAATGAAGCAACTGACAAAGGATTAATTTCCAAAATTTACAAGCAGCTCATGCAGCTCAGTAACAAAAAAACAAACAACCCCATCCAAAAACAGGCAGAAGACCTAAATAGACATTTCTCCTAAGAAGATATACAGAATGCCAACAAACACATGAAAGAATGCTTAACATCATTAATCATTAGAGAAATGCAAATCAAAACTACAATGAGATATCATCTCACCCCAGTCAGAATGGCCATCATCAAAAAATCTAGAAACGATAAATGCTGGAGAGGGTGTGGAGAAAAGAGAACACTCTTGCACTGCTGGTGGGAATGTGAATTGGTTCAGCCACTATGGAGGTTCCTTAAAAAACTACAAACAGAACTACCATATGACCCAGCAATCCCACTACTGGGCATATACCCTGAGAAAACCAAAATTCAAAAAGAGTCATGTACCAAAATGTTCATTGCAGCTCTATTTACAATAGCCTGGTGATGGAAACAACCTAAGTGCTCATCATCGGATGAATGCATAAAAAAGATGTGGCACATATATACAATGGAATATTACTCAGCCATAAAAAGAAACGAAATTTAGCTATTTGTTATGAGGTGGATAGATCTAGAGTCTGTCATACAGAGTGCAGTAAGTCAGAAAGAAAAAAGACAAATACCGTATGATAACACATATTTATGGAAGTTAAGAAAAAAAAAATGTCATGAAGAACCTAGGGGTAAGATAGGAATAAAGACACAGACCTACTGAAGAATGGACTTGAGGATATGGGGAAGGGGAAGGGTGAGCTGTGACAGGGCGAGAGAGAGTCATGGACATATAAACACTAACCAACGTAAGGTAGATAGCTAGTGGGAAGCAGCCGCATGGCACAGGGATATCGGCTCGGTGCTTTGTGACCGCCTGGAGGGGTGAGATAGGGAGGGTGGGAGGGAGGGAGATGCAAGAGGGAAGAGATATGGGAACATATGTATATGTATAACTGATTCACTTTGTTATAAAGCAGAAACTAACACACCATTGTAGAGCAATTATACCCCAATAAAGATGTTTAAAAAAAAAAATATTATGCTACAAGTACAGGCAAAGGCAGGCAGATAAACCAAAAAGAGAAAGAGAGAGAGAAAGTGAGAGTAAGAGAGCCTGAAAACAGATCCCAATAATGTAAGAATTAAGAATATGAGGAAGGAAAAAAAAAAAAAAAAGAATATGAGGAAGGGTAGCATTTCAAATCATTGGAGAAAATATAGATAAATGAAAGTAACAAAAAAAATACAAAAAGGAAATACAGATGAACACCTCCAAAATCTTTTAATGGGTAAGTAGACATTATAAAGTAAAAATTACTAGAAATGTCTCTGTAAAAATGTTAAATTCCTGTCAGGCAAAGGATTAACATCTTTAAAGAGCTTTATAAAAATGAATGTGGCCTTTTCACAACGATGGCGCCGAAAGCGAAAAAGGAAGTCCCTGACCCTCCCAAAGCCGAAGCCAAAGCAAAGGCTTTGAAGGCCAAGAAAGCAGTGTTGAATGGCATACACAGCCACAAAGAAAAGAAGATCCGGACGTCACCCACCTTCCGACGGCCCAAAACACTGCGGCTCAGGAGGCAGCCCAAATATCCTCGGAAGAGCGCCCCTAGGAGAAACAAGCTTGACCACTATGCCATCATCAAGCTCCCCCTCACCACCGAGTCACCCATGAAGAAAACAGAAGACACACTGGTGTTCATTGTGGATGTCAAGGCCAACAAGCACCAGATTAAACAGGCTGTGAAGAAGCTCTATGACATTGACGTGGCTAAGGTCAACACCCTGATCAGCCCCTTGTATGGAGTATGGACTTCTGAGGAAACATCAGCTGTCCTGCCTCTAGAACTTAAGGGGCCTGATGGAGAGAAGAAGGCATACGTTCGACTGGCTCCTGACTATGACGCTTTGGATGTTGCCAACAAAATTGGGATCATCTAAACTGAGTCCAGCTGACTAATTCTAAATATAAAAGTTTTCACTATTAAAAAAAATGAAAGTGTCAATAATTGATCAAACAATTCACACAAGAAGAAATGTAGATAGAAAATCAATGTGAGAACTGTTCAAAATCTCTGGTGATTTAAGTGAAACTGAAAACAGTATCTGGCCTTTTTCTTTTTCTCATGACTGAATTGGTAAAATGGAAGAACAAATAAAGAAGGGAGAAAAGGAGGAGTGGGGAAAGAGAAAGAGGGAGGGGAGGAAAAGGAAGGAAGGGAAGAAAGAGGGAAAAAAGGAGAAAGAGAAGAATATATGATGGAAAGGAAGAGGAGAAGAAAGGAAAATTACTACCCAGTGTCAGTCAGGGTATTTTAAAATGAAATGTCCTACAATGTTAAGGGCCGTAGAAAGTGACACAAGATGTCTGGGGCAAAATTTAGCAGCCCACACAGTATATTTCATACGTATTAATTCCTCTAGGAATTAATGCTACAGAAATCAAGTTTTGTTACAGCACTATGTATGTGGGGAAAAAGTTGTAAGTAATCTAAATGACAAATTCGAAAAGATAGTTAAGTAAATAATAATATACACATATGAGTTGCAGCCTTTTAATATAATGCTATTAAAGAATAACAAAAGCTGTTCAAGATATATCATTTAGTGGGAAAGCTAATACTAATATGCTTAGAAATAACTGCATATCCCATTTGATAGTGCACATTTTTGTATTATATGTATATGAAATTGCTAACAGTGATTATTATTGAATGAAACAGTCTGGCTGATTTTTCTACTCTTCACTTATATATATTTTCTATAAATTATTTGCTATTCAAATTTTAGGCAAAAAATAAAGTTGTCCTATAGGTTTTGGCAAACCATCGACAGACTGTGTGCATACACTTTAAGTTTTGTTTAATGTTTTTATCTTAGCTAACAATATTTTCTCTACAAATAATGCATTCTGATTTTCATAGCTCAAAGTTTCTAAAAGTTGGAATGTAATATTTTAGCCAGATATCCACCCTAGAGATATAACTGAAATTACATATAAGTATTTGTTTTTTACTAAAAGTGGCATTTTATAGCAATTAATAATAACAATAATGACGAAAGCTGATATTTATTGAGTGTACCATGTACTTGTCCAAATATTTTGCTTATATTTTCACAAGTTTATAAAGTATAACTTCATTTTATTCATTCAATCTGATTTCCTATCAATAATTATTTTAAAATACAACTTTTTTTCTCAGTAAAAATATTGGATTCCCAAATATTATAAAGTTACACTTAAGAGCTGAGGAAGCAACCTGTGTCCATCGACAGATGAATGGATAAAGAAGACGTGGCACATATATACAATGGAATATTACTCAGCCATAAAAAGAAATGAAATTGAGTTATTTGTAGTGAGGTGCAGGGACTTAGAGTCTGTCATACAGAGTGAAGTCAGAAAGAGAAAACAAATACTGTATGCTAACACATATACACGGAATCTAAAAAAAAATTGGTCATGAAGAACCTAGGGGCAGGATGGGAATAAAGACACAGACCCACTAGAGAATGGACTTGAGGACATGGGGAGGGGGAAGGGTAAGCTGGGACAAAGTGAGAGAGTGGCATGGACATATATACACTACCAAATGTAAAACCGATAGCTGGTGGGAAGCAGCCACACAGCACAGGGAGATCAGCTCGGTGCTTTGTGCCCACCTAGAGGGGTGGGATAGGGAGGGTGGGAGGGAGGGAGACACAAGGGGGAAGAGATATGGGGATATATGTATATGTATAGCTGATTCACTTTGTTATAAAGCAGAAACTAACACACCATTGTAAAGCAATTACATTCCAACAAAGATGTTAAAAAAAAAGAGAGAAGATCCAAAAAAAACAAAAAAAAAAGAGCTGAGGAACTTTTAAAGAGAAAATAAGTTATCAGTAAGATTAGCACTCAAAATACTACAGAGATACTCATAATACTATCAATAATAAACTGGAGTTACATTTAAAAAGACCAAAGAAGAAATGTCAGCCAAGGAAAAGAAAGAATATCATATACTAATCCATCATATACTAGTCATATACATCATATAATCTATATACTAAACATCATATATTAATCCATTTCCCCTTTCCTCACAAGGTGGTCTCCCTCTAAAATTAGTACTTCCAAAATACATACTTTACAATTCAATGAAGATTTTCAGTACCCTTAAAATCCCTATGCACTTCCAACCATAGTTTTTTAAGAAGATGCTTCCCCTGCCACTTCAGCTCAAAGGCCTCTTTCCATGAATCTTTGCAGAGCAGCAAATAACTATATATTTGTTCTAGTATCCTTGGATGGTAGTACTTGAAGCTCATAGAGAAAGTTTACTAAAATGCCAGATGCTTGGTTTACAATATATATAAACCATAGCCATGCCTGAAATCTGCATATAGAGTGACTAGTCACTAGTACTAACGGGTTAAAACTTAACTTTCATTCAATATTGTCAAATGATGAGGATATGTCTGTGAGATAATTTTTTACCACAGTCTGTCCTATTAGGGTCTACATATTCTTCTAGTCAAGAAGTTAGTAAATATTTCAGCAGCAAAGGCCTTTTTGAGAAAATAATGAAAATGTGGAAACAATCACCATAAAAATATACTGCATCACTGAGAAATGGGCTAGGATGAAACAGAAAATCCAAAACTTAAAAGAGATAGAAGATCATTTTTCTTTCATGTGATAGTCTTTAGATAAGCTGTCCAGGGATAATTTGGCATCTACATGGAGTTAGGGAGCCAAGCCAGTTCTATCTTGTGGTTTTACTGGGCACAGCTTTCATTTCTAAGACCTCTCATGGCCCCAGGAAGTTTGAGCTCCTGCCATTTTGTCTATATGCTAGCCAGCAGGAGGGGAGGAAGGATAAAGAAGGATATCCTCTACTCTTTTAAAGGCACATCACAGAGTTTTCATCTTCTACTAACATTTCATTGGCTGAAATGTATGATCACACCAACCGCAAGAGAGGCTGGGAAATCTAAGGAAGATTAGGAGGGTGGATACTAAGAGACCACCAGCAGACTCTGCCATGTGCACTGCATGCACACTCACACATTTTGCACTCAAATTCAGGTGGTTTATGAAGCCCTCCTCCTGAAGCCTATCCCAAGAATCTGTCACATAGATCCAATGTCAAAAATCCCTGCTCACAGGATGAAAACTCCCGTAGTCTAGGCTGCTGGGCTTATGACATGATATATGACCTTGTTGGGTCGCTCCCCATAGTAGAGAGCCCTGACAAATAGAAGGTCTACGGTGATTATACGGAACATCTATAGGTAACTGACGTTTATTTTCTGACTTTCATTTTATCTTACATGGCAAGAATTCAGCCTCCCTAAAAAATCCTTCTCATTTATTTCTAGGAGAATACAGGACATGTTTCACATGTATCTGCCACCAAGTCTTCTCAGCTATTTCCTGATGATTGCCTTTTCTTCCCCCTCCCATCTCAGCTTTTTTCTTTGGCTGTGTTGGGTCTTTTCCTTGATGTGTGCGGGTTTTCTCTAGTTGTAGCAATCAGGGGCTACTCTTCGTTGCGGTGCGCGGGCTTCACACTGCGGTGGTTTCTCTTGTTGCGGAGCACGGGGTCTAAGTGTGTGGGTTTCAGTAGTTGTGGCTCGCAGGCTCAGTAGTTGTGACTCGCGGGCTCTAGAGCGCAGGCTCAGTAGTTGTGGCGCATGGGCTTAGTTGGTCTGCGGCATGTGGGATCTTCCCGGACCAGGGCTCGAACCTGTGTCCCCTGCATTGGCAGGTGGATTCTTAACCACTGCGCCACCAGGAAAGTCCCCCATCTCAGTTTTTGTTGTGATTTCTCCCTCCCAGAAATCACAATTTCAAGCCTCTGGCATGAAAAGCTGCTTGAAGGGGCTTTTCTACTGTCTCTGTGGCAAATAGCTTTTTATAGACGTTCTAGGGATTTGGAAACTAATATAGGGAAAAGATCTGGCCATGACGTGGTAGTAGCACACACAAAAACTTTAGCTTTGGTATGTCTGCCTATAGGGGAGTCCAGAGGCTATGGGCGGAGGCCTGGGGGTGTGGAGAGGTTGGGGGAGGTAGAGGGGGTGGAAGTGTCACTACCCAGAGGGGAGGAAGGCAAGGCAAGGGAACTTCCCCAGGGAGAGGAAGATTAGAGAGAGGGCTTAAATATCTAGGTGATGTCACTCAGCAGGACAGCAGGGAGTCTCTGCGTCAGAGAACTTTGAAGGGCAGCAGGGTCTTGGGGCCTTATAACTACAGTAGTTCTTCTCAATAGGTAATAGCTATCAAGATGAGGTTTCACAGGGCACGCAAACAAGCAGGCTCTAAGAAGCTAAAATTTTACTTGTTTGGACTATATTTAAAACAATTGTACGTGTAAAATTCTGAGTTTGGCATCAGTGGGCTTTCGAGCTAATGAACTAATGGTTCCAGCCTGCAGCGAGGAAATAACCTTAGGGACCAATACACAGAGGCCATCTTTGGCTCATTTGTACAGCACTTTTCAACCTCACAATAGACAATGACTGCTGAAAACCGCCCTTGCCACTTGTTGACTGATTAAAAATGCACCACCTTTATTCGGCGGACATTCTTAGGACTTCAAGCTCAGGAGACAGCATCTCAGATAATGCTAAGAAAACTGTTCCGAAGAGGAAGGGTGCGGAGCCATGATATATAGTAGCTTTTGCAACAACACCAGGTAGTCAGAACAACAGACTACTGTTAATAAAAGAAAACTAGACATTTCAAGTTAAGGAATTTAGCAATTTTCTATGTATGGGAAGACGCAAGAGTGGGCTCACTGAAATCTTTCCTTTCATATGCACCTCAACTATCTGGGACCAGTATCCTATGTTTTCACATCCTGAGTTTCCTCAAGCTACACCTTACTGAACAGTTAATGAGCTAAAGTCTCTAAGTGTCCAAATGGAGAAGAGTTCTTTGCAGTCCTCAGTCTATTCATGTCACCTGGTGCCCTGGGGAGAAACAGGGAGAACGCTGATTGAAGAAGAGGCTTGTGCAAACTTGTGGCTTACCGCACAGTTCAGGCTGGAACCCACAGGCAGAAGGTCTGGCAGCTTGGATACCAGTCTCCTAGTCTCTGAATAGCTCATGGAGACATATGACTGGGAAAAGCACAGTCATGTGCCCTTGGACTTTAGGAAAGGGACCTTGTGCCTTGCCACTTTCTCTTTCTCTAGTGGCTCTGACCAAGCATGTGTGGAAAGAACAGTCTTAGCAGCAAGCTACAGTCCATTCTCTCTCTTTCCTGGAGAATGCCTTGGGAAAGAAAGATGGCCTGATGAATATAAAACTTGGTATCGTGTTCACTATAGCAAACAATGGCATCTGATAAATCTAAAATAGAAGGAAAAATTTCAAGAGAAGCTGATTAAATGCCAAAGGGCTTACAAATGAAGGGTTTTCACCTGCATTTCTGAAACCCATGAAAAGAATGCTAAAATCGACCATTAAGAAAAAGGAACAAAATTATTTGATAAAGATTTGTATGCTGGTAAAACGAAACGTACATTACAGTGAATGAAATGACATAGGAAGCTTGCATATGTTTCTAGGTTGATAATAACGTCCTGGTCTACTTTTTGAAAAATACTTTTATCAATTTACAAATGATTCTTTCCATGAGCTTTCATAGAGCATTCTGATAATTTAGTCATGCATCTTGAGTACAAAGTTATACAATTATTTTTAAAATGTTTCTTCTATTTGAGGATAACTGTATATTTATTCTGCCACAATCTATTTACTGATTCTGAATTTAGATGTACTATTTTGGAGAGATAGGCATCTGGTATAGGATTTAAATTATACCTTTATTTTCTTTATCTGGAGATGTGAAGCCTTGTACAACCTTGGAGACTAACAGGGGCCAGAAATTTTTAGGAGTTATAAATAGAGGAAGAAAGTTATTTCGAGTAATATATACAGATATATTTCTGATAATCTTTTGAGAAGAAAAGATCGCACTCTCACTTTTTTAGACATTCAAGGGAAGTTCTATTGATGTCTTGACTGCCCATCTTATATTAGGCCAAAATAGAAATCTCATGGTGAAAACAGGTAGACATGCAATGCAATATGAACTAGAAAAGTAAAGTATAGCTTATAGTTGACAGCACAGGTTGGCATTAAATAATATATAAGTTTGCATAGGTATTCTTTTCAATTGTCACTGCTGTGCTGCCAGTAACTTTTCAAGTGCTGAAATATTTCCCTAAATTTTTTTTCAGATACTTTCTGTCTTCTAGGTGCCCTAAATATATAGGTAGTTACTTAGGATGAGATTATTTTAAAATAAGCACAGATAGAAATGCTATTCACCACAAATAAACTTTAGCCAAGCCTTCATGCCGAAAAATTCCATGTCTTCAATTATTTAGATAACCTTCCAGGCTTTTTTTTTTTTTTTTTTTTTTTTTTTGCGGTACGCGGGCCTCTCACCGCTGTGGCCTCTCCCGTTGCGGAGCACAGGCTCCAGACGCGCAGGCTCAGCGACCATGGCTCACGGGCCCAGCCGCTCCGCGGCATGTGGGATCTTCCCGGACCCGCGCACGAACCCGTAACCCCTGCATCGGCAGGCGGACTCTCAACCACTGCGCCACCAGGGAAGCCCTGCCAGGCTTATTTTACACATATTGGCTCACTAAATGCTAGTTAAAGAAGTACTCCATACACTAGCCTGTGCGTTCTTTGATGTCAGGGACCATGTCCTCTTCAATCTTCCCCATCGCAACACTTAGCACAGTGACTGGCTTCTAGCAGTATTCAATAAACATGATATCACGTGCAAGGCTGAAAAAACACATGATCAATGTAAGCTCTGTGACAACAGGGAATAGTCTCCTGTGTCATTTACACAGAACAGAGCTGGGAAAAATAAATATTTTCTAAACGAATGAATGAAGTTGCATTAGTTATTTGTATATTCGGAAGTTAAGTTCAAAGATCTAAGCACTTCGGTCTCAGAATTCTTTTCCATCTCCCTATAATTAAAATTGGCAGCTGGAATTTTGAAAGAAATATAATTTACTAGAGAAAGGTGAGCTGCTCACATCAACTTAAAGACCCCAAATTACATAAATTTTCAATATCTTCTGTCATTGGGTAAGAAAAATATATACAAATCGCGAGTTCACGGATGAGAAAGTGGTGAGAATACAGAATTCAAAAGTGCTAAATAAGTGATACTCCAAACTCCCAGCTGCCAGACAGAAATGATATGCAATTAATCTAATAAGGTGCATCCATAGTCCAATGCTAATAATTAAAACTGTAAAGGTCCACTGTATTGAAACAGAACCTTGATCTCAGAGAAATTTTCTCTGGACTTCAGGTCACTCCAGCACTGAATTATAAGTGGTGTTTCCATTTTCTCATTACTATATATAAACTCTTCTTGCAATGAAAGTATCTCCCAGACACTTTACATAGTACTGACCATCTTTATATTAGTAAAGGAATCACCAAAGATAAATATTCAAACCAATAATGTTTATATTTATTTAATCAGTGTAAGAAAAGGCTTCAGTGGACAAAAGTACTGAAAATGATGATTAAGTCAATGCCATCTTAAATATTTCTGGTTTGGCTTTATTTTCCCTATCCTTAATTATCGCATAGGAAAGCATCAGCTGTGTTGTTTCCCTCTCTGTATTTGGTTACATGTTTTTTCATATCATTTTTATAACTTTGTGCACAGAAATGTTAATCTCAGAAACATGTTTCCATTTCTACATATACCTAGCACTGTTCCTCACATCACTAATGGTGCTGAAACTAGGGCATGATCTAATTTCTGCCAATTCACCTAAACAATAAGCTTTTAGAATATCATATAGTCACTGATTCATTCATTTATTCAACACTCAATAACTAATGATGTTTCAGATATTGTGAAAGGTACAATCAGGAACAACAGAACAGAGCTCTTCGATGACAGTTGTGGTAAGTATCACAGAAGTGAGAGTCCTGGCCGCTATGAACACAGATAACAGAAAGTGATCAGAGACTTCCATGAGAAAAAAAGAACACAGAGCTGGGAGTTAATATGAGCATAGAGGTAGTAGGAAGAGCACTTTGGTAGAGGGAAGCAAAAAGGACATATTCTCCATCACAGGAGGAGTATGTCATTGCCAAGGAAGTGAAGGGAAGTCAGCGTTGCTGGAGCACAGAGAATATGGAAGAAGGTGGGAAGATGTTAGATGTTCTCCAAGATTCACTTTCCTTTCTTTCTCCTCAGAAGCTAGATCATATTTTTCAGTCACTCTCAGAGCCAGCTTTGGTAATATGGCTGAAACTGGTCCATGGAATGTAAGGGTATATAATCTGTGCTATTTCCAGGTCAAAGATTTTAAGAAGAGATTGTATCCCTTCAGGTTCTCTTTCTCCTTCTCCTAGTTGGATGAAGATGAGGACACGGTTTTGGTACGGGTACATCTACAAGAAAATAGGGGCTGGGTCTGTAAATGAATGAATATGGGGAAAAGGCTGTCCAATCAGCATAGCTGCTTTGAACTTTTATAAGTGAGAAATACATTTTACTAACTTAATACATTATACATTTTGGTGTTACTTGTTACTGAAATTTAGCTTAATATAACTAATACAGAAAATATGCATCTTGATGTGAGTTATTATCATTACAAAACTGAAATACATGGCATTGAGTGGAAATCGACGACATATTTTGCCAAAAAGCTAGAGACCCATGTTATGCAGTAATAAACCATATGATTAAATGTTGCCTACAATAATTAGGAAGGCAGACTGTACCTACAGAGCCTCTAATTTTAGGGAAAGCTACTAGAAGGAATTAAATTTTAGTGCTTGCCCTTGGTTTCTTTTTCTTTTTAAGAAGGTATTTAAAGAACAAGGTGAGGTCAGGCAAGGAATTTCTGGTTTGCAAACGGAAATAAAGAGGAATAGGATGTGGCCAGAAATTTGTATACTCACATGGTGTTACTGCTTCTGAGGATTCCAGAGTAGGAAAGAAGACTAGAAATGTGAGCAGCAAAGACCCATTAAGACTTCTCAGTTTTATAAGGGAACTCAGTTCTGTGGCAAACATAGACAAAGGGTAGAGCCCTGTATGGTCAGACCACTCAAGATGGCTGTTCTCTTGCTCTCTGTACATCCCCCCTCAACCAGTGCCTGGTTCACCTACACCCTACTCACATGACTGACCTTCCTACATACTTGCCCCAGGCCTCAGCTAATGTCTGTTCTAGCTTTAGATCAGAACTCTCCACTCTGCTTATCAAAGAGTTGATGAGGGGCCTGTCCCTCTGCTGGTTTCCCTGGCTGACATCAATTCCCCCTATAATTGCTAACCTCCCCTTGCCCCTGGGAGCAAAGACTGCCGCCCCGTCCTGCCCCACCATCTGCCATACATGGTGGGGTATTGCTTCAAGACCTTGCTTCAGACATATAAGCTTCCTATATCCATTAAACCATTGATGTCCCCATTGCTGACTCAGGGCTCTTTCTTTGGTCTTGAAGCTGGGCAAGCACAGGCCTTGCAGGCCTGCAGGGTGCAGCCCAAGCCCAAACCTATAGCTTTAGTCACAAGGTAGTCATCAGTGAACCGACAAGGGAAAGGCATCAGAGGAGGAAGCAAAGAAATAAAGCAGGTTTAATCTAGGAAAGAACTTTATGTGGAGGTGACTGGAATCAAATGGATTAGATATCTAAAATGTTTTTGAGAAACTTCCCTGGGGAAAAGTAAAGTCTAGAACATCCTTTGACTGTTTGATCTGTAAAACAATCCTTGAACTCCAAGCAGTACATGAGCAAGAAGTAGGATGCATAAGCCCCCAAAGCAGACTCACTCGTCAATTCTCAACTTACACGTTCATGGTGGAAAACAGACAAGGACAAATTTTCCGGAAGCTGGGACTCCCACAGAATACATCCTACCTCTAGTCAAGGAAATGACTCCACTGCCAAAGCTGGAGGCTTTCACATTGCCTGCCCAAGAGGTTTCCATCACTGGTATAGCTAAGTGACTGGTGTTATGTTTCATACTGTTGTGTATGTATGTCTTTGCAATAATGCTGTCTTTGCTCTATCATTATAAATTGGTAGTTTGGGTGGTGGGGGGCAGGGACAAATAACTTTGATTGACTACAGGTCACCAGACTATAAGGAAATGCAACCCTAATAAATGGACAGAATCATGCATCTTCAAGTCATCTTAAACTCTGATGTAGATGTAAACATTCTACACACATTCAATGTGACTTCAGGTTATCACCTTTCAGGATGTGATAAATGTGTTCATATTTGACAAGGAGACTAAAAATTATATTTGGTGATTAGAAAGCACCAAAAAGTGAGAAAAATATCACTATTGTCAGTGACTTTATGCGCTCACCAAAATCCATTTCCTCCTTTTTCTTGAGAGTGTCCTGAGCTGCATCTCCCAACCTCCTTTGTAGTGACTTGTGCCCACATGGCTGAGTTCTTAATGGGAGGTGAACAGAAGTGATATGAGCCTTATACAGACCAAAGCCTTTATAAAAAATTTATGTCCCCTCCAAACAGATGTGTCCCTTCCACAGCTGGATGAAGATGTCAGTAAGGCCTTTGGGAAAGGCAATGTCACAAGAAGTAAAAAGCATGAATCCCTGAATCACTGCATGGAGGACAGCCACCTTCTGACCATGAATACCCACCTTGGTGGGTTAAGTAAATGAAAACTAATATCCAATATAATTGAGGCATTATACATTTTTAGTCTTTTTTTTTAACAGTAGTTTATCCTGTCATGACTAACATGGGGACATAGTGACACCCAAAAATGAGACTAGAAAGGAGAGAAACCATGAGGGGCTCACAGAGTAAAATGACCATATGTCCCAGTTTGCCTGGGAGAATCTGAATTTGAGTTCATCATCCCTGAGTCCCATCCACTTCAACTTTATCCCAGATTTTTCATTTTTAATGAAACATTATTATTAACATTTGCACCAACATAAGCTCTGGTGGGTTTGAAAAACTTACACCTTGTACTTCTGCCATGTGTCTAGTACTGCGTGAGAAGCCTAGATAATTAACAATCTCCTTTTAACACCTATTAAAACCTGAAATATAACCAGCAATAAGTAGGAAGTGTGTGCCACACCAATTCCAGATATAATGCAAGTCTTCCTTACAAGGACACTACACGAGGCGTTTACTGATAAAATGAGGTGTGCTCAGTCAAAGCAGGGAGGGAAAGCTACCTCAGTCTGGTCTGATGGAGTAAACACTTTAACACTGCCACCCATGTCTGGCATTTACTATATCAACCCTTTACGTGATGACCCATGCTACAACCTATGAAATGCATGAAACTACCAAGAAGCCAGTTGAGAAGATCAGTGGGAACTGTGGGAAATTTATAAATGAGGAAACATACTAACATGTTAGAAAAAGGCTGAGCGGATCTGCTAAGCCTCACAGGAAAACTAATCTGAACCTTCTTGCTACAGTGGTTATGTCATTTATTTTATAGCATCAACCTACAACTATTTTGTTGTTGTTTGCTAACACATTTTTTCCCCAATAAACTCTTTGGCAGTACTGGAGTTAAAATGACATGATTAATAAAAAAATATTAAGTATTGAGTTTGTGTTACCAACACAAAATATGGTTCTGACTTGCCCATCGAAAATGGGGCTGTGATGATACCACTGACCCAAGGAGACCACAAAATGCAAATCTGAGGAAACATCAGCAGCTATTCCAGAAGTTAGCTATTTAGAGAAGACTGTACCTGAAGACCACGATGTAACACATGCTGCAGTAGAAGGTGTATTTATATATCGCTCTGTGAAGCATAATGTTTCATTTAGATCAAGTCACAATTCATATAAGTTTTCACGTTTTTAATTTCAAGTTTCCATCTGCATTTTACAAAGATGAAGAAGAAAACTGTAAATGTGTCGACGCCATTAGCAAAAGAAAAAGTATTTTGAAGAGTTAAATGAGGCCAGTTTTATCTAATGTTATCAGGTGCTTCAAATAAAATGTCAGTTTTCTAATTCAATAATGATGTGATAGTTTTCATCCAATACAGGGAAACAAAATAAAGCTTTTCAGAATTTGATTCTTTCGAAAGTGACTCCATCAGCCATTGTTATGGATGCTATTTAAATTCAGATTAAAAGTTTAACATTGAAGATAAAATGATAAAAACACAAATTTTGGTGGAGCATGACACCTTGCTCACGTACTGCTCAGATTCCAAGGCTTGATTTATAGCTCAAAGAGTCAAAGGGTGTTCTAGACGTTTTTTTCCCAGTGAAGTTCCTCAAAAATATGTTAGGCATCTGGTCCATTTGATTCTAGTCATCTCCACATACTAATAACTAAAGTACTCTCAAATTAATCTAAGTCCATTGACTAAGTCAATGGAAGAGTTGGCAGTCCAAAATATTGGATTCTGGCACTTTCGAAGACCAATTGTAACCTGCCATCGCCAGTAGACTGGGGAAATAGTAAAGCCACTGCCTAGGAAAGGGGACCCTCCTCACAGGCTTGCTCAAAGACCAGCAAGAAGCTGCCTTCTTTCCCTCCTGCCATGAGCATACGCAAGCTTTCCCCTAGGCCAGGGTATCATCTTAGGGAAAAGAAAGGGGGAGTCAATCATGAGAGAAGAAAAAAGAGGGGGCTGAGCTTTGAATATATGAAATGTTTACCTGCAAAATATCAAACATTGAAGTAGCAAGTTTAAAGTATGTCTTGCTCTCCATCTGTGCAAGTGGGAACTTCAGAGCAATGTGAGAAGTGATAGAATATAAACTATGAAATACTTTCACACTAAATGCCGTGTGTTAAACTACACACGCAAGTATATCATTCACATAACTCTCCACACATAACTCTCCAGAATAAAGGTTACCACCAGTCTACCCCTGCATAACCTGTGCCAGGGCCAGGTAAGTCATTATGCTTCCTACTCAATTTTACATAATCAGTGAGTGGCAGAGCCATTCTCAAACCTATCTGTTTGGTATCCAAGCCTTTCATTTTCCACCATTTCACACAACTTCCCAACAATGACATTGGTGAACTAGCTGAACCAAAACTGTTGAAGCATAACTATTCCATATGGCCCTTGGGTTGAAACAGCTGCTGACCAGTACTACAACTCGTTTTCATATAATTTTTCTTCAATAACTCTTACAGGAAAAAAAAAAATAATTTGCTCTCCATGTACCTAGGTCTCTCTCACTGCACACTTTTATTAGTCATCAATCATTCTAACTTCTAAACTTTTACATCATTTTCTTGAAATCATTCCTTATGCCCATCCTGTTGGTCACTAATTCATCTTTCAGCAATCAAGTAGGGCTGTCAAATTTCTACTAAAAATATTCTAAGCATGTGGTCTAACCAATCATTTTCCTATAGCATGACATAGGCCTGTGTTAGGCTGCCTGTATTCCAGAAACGACTTAGTGAAATGTGCTACCACCAACCACACTCTAGTGTGAAATTTCAAAGTAGCCCCTCATACCCTTAACAGCAGCCTAGGAAATACCTCAATAAATAGCCCATTTTCAAATGACATCCATTCTCTTCCACCCTTTTGATTCATCCATAATGCTGTAACATATTTTTGCCTTCCTATGCCTAGTAAAGCTTAAGATTCTCTAAGGCCAGAGAATTTGAATTATTCAATGTTGTGTTGTATTTTCTACACCACGGCTGTCACTATCACAACCACCACCACTACCACTCTATATTCATGATTTATATAGAGTAGCCTCTTCACAGTTCTTGGTGTTACTCCCTTTATTTCTAGTCTGATCAGTTACTCCCTTTAATTCTAACCTCAAACATGTAGTAATGTTCTTCCCTTGCCAAGAATGATCTCTTTCCTGTACACCTACTCAAATAACATGCATCAAAATTAGGGTCCCAGGTCAGACTACAGAACCCAAAACATGATTTTTAACATTTCACTTACTTGATGCCAAAATCATATACAGTTCATCTTGAGATAAAAATGCAGACACTTCATTGAAAAATTAACATGTTATGTAAATATGAAGTCAACAAAACTTAGTGACTTTTTACTTTACAACTCTATACTGTCAATCACTCTTCTATCACTGAACAATAAACATATTGACATAGCTGTTCCAAAGAATATAATGTATGTATAGTAGAATTAGTAGCTTTCTTAGCTTAGATAGCTCTCAAATCATAAGCACTTAACAATCAGTTGCCCATTGTCCATGATGTGTAATGAGGTTTTTAGTTATGTATACTTCCTGCTTTGTTACCTTTCATATAAGCTTATTAGTAAATTTTGAATGTAGACTTTATAATAGAAATGGAAATATTTAATTAACAAAGAGCTTCAAGCTTGAATTTTTACAGATTTTTTTTTTTAAGAGAGAAAAAGGAAAATGGAAACAATAGAAAAGAAGCACCTCTGGATAACCTCTGGATAGAGATTTCCAGTATGACCTTAGCTAGAACATTTACAATTTACTTCAACTTTTCATATCTAAGCTGGGAGTTGTTGTTGTTTTGTTTGCTTTGTCTTTACGAGGGGTTTTTGAATTTGTTACTTCAATAGCTTACTGTTACTTTTCCTTGAATCCGAGGGTCACAAATGAATCCAAAATTTTGTATAATGCTGAGATTTTATTTCTCTGCAGATGCTTTTTGAATATTGTGCCTTTAAATGGGAGGATTGATGGAAATTTTAAATTATAATAAAAATAAAAACTTATCAAGTCTCAAACAGACATATGCCTTGCTGCATAAATTTCAAGGTCAAGAGGAAGTAGTAGGATATTATCTATCTTTCCATCTTTATAACCTTGATGTTTTTTCCTGTGCATGACCATGTATTGAATCTGAGTTGCTCTTGACTTTAAAATCTGAATGATCACACATGTAGCTAGCTTTTAAGATTAGTTTGTTTTGATGTTTTCTACTCTCTTTAACTTGTTCCTATGATCTGTATCATTTAAAAAATTCCTAAAATGTTTATGAGAGGATAGACAAATAAAACCTCTTCCACTTCTACTGAGAAAGTAGCAAGTGTGTACCTAATATCTTTTTTCCCTTTCAGGTGCAAGGACCTTAAAGTAGCATTTTTTAAAAAGGTAAGTTAAGTGACTAAGAAATGACATCATTTTACTGTTAATAATTCCACTCCTACTCATTTTTAGTGAATTGGAAAAGACAGTGATTTTTTTTTTGTTCTTCATCAAGTAGTTTTTAAAATAGATCAGATGCTGTTAAAAAGAAAAAAAAAATGATTGTACACTTTAGAAAGATAAGTATAACCAAAAAAGTTTTTCTTTCTTTTTAAAAACATGTTGATTTCTAGAATCTAGAGATTTTCTTTTACACAGTTTCATGGAAGTTTGAATATTGGCTACTAAAATTAATGATCTGTATTGGGAGCTGACCTGTTCATGAACTTTAATTTGACACACATTGTCAACTTCCTATAATTGCAAATATAGAATATGAAAGTGAATAGAAGAGGATGGATGTGGCATTAAAGATTCAGGGTCAAACATTAAAACCAAATGTTCACATGGAAGAAAAAATTATTTCATGGACTCCAGATGGTCCAGCAAGACCAGAAGTCATCTGAGACGTCAGAAGACCAACTTACTTATATCCTCCTTTGTTCATTGAGCAAGTCATCATTAAGTGCCCACTTTGTGCAAAGCACCTTACTAAGCCCCGTGATAGGCATATGAATGAAAAGGACACAGTCTAAAAATAATAACAAAGAGCTCTGATCTAACCTATGTGGGTTGGGAAGATTTTTCCAAGGAAGTGACATTTAAACTGGAATATAAAGAATATGTATGAATTAATGATATATCCTGATGGGGTGGGAAAATGTCTTTCAGAAAGTGGAAATAGCTCTGACACCGAGGGATGGTGAAGCATTAGAAAAACTAAAAGAAGTCCAGTGCAGAAAGACTGTATACTGGGTAGGGTGAGGTGGTGACAATGTATATGAGGTGAGGTGGTGACAATGTATATAGTTGTCACAAATGGAAAACAACGACTCATGGAACTAAGCCAGCTAGGAACTAAGATCGCAGAGTAGAAGGACGTGCTCCCACTCCCTCTTGTGAGAACACCAGAATCACAACCACCTGCTGGACAATCATCGACAGGAAGACACTGGAACTCACCAAAAAAGATACCCCACAGCCAAAAGACAAAGGAGAAGCCACAATGAGACGGTAGGAGGGGCGCAATCATAGTAAAACCAAATCCCATAACTGCAGGGTGGGTGACTCACCGACTTGAGAACACTTATACCACAGAAGTCCACCCACTGGAGTGAACGTTCTGAGCCCCACGTCAGGCTTCCCAACCTGGGGGTCCGGCAAAAGGAGGAGGAATTCCTAGAGAATCAGACTTTGAAGGCTAGCGGGATTTGATTACAGGAGTTCAACAGGACTGGGGGAAACAGAGACTCCACTCTTGGAGGGCACACACAAAGTAGTGTGCGCATCGGGGCCCAGGGGAAGGAGCAGTGACGCCAGGGGAGACTGAACCAGACCTACCTGCTAGTGTTGGAGGGTCTCCTGCAGAGGCAGGGGGGTGGCTGTGGCTCACCCTGGGGACAAGGACACTGGCAGCAGAAGTTCTGGGAAGTACTCCTTGGCGTGAGCCCTCCCAGAGTCGGCCATTAGCCCCACCAAAGAGCCAGGGTAGGCTCCAGTGTTGCGTGGCCTCAGACCAAACAACCAAGGGGGAGGGAACCCAGCCCCACCCATCAGCAGACAAGCACATTAAAGTTTCACTGAGCTTTGCCCACCAGAGCAACAGTCTGCTCTACCCACCACCAGTCCCTCCCATCAAGAAACTTACACAAGCCGCTTAGACAGCCTCATCCACCAGAGGGCAGACAGCAGAAGCAAGAAGAGCTACAATCCTGTCGCCTGTGGAACAAAAACCACATTCACACAAAGACAGACAAGATGAAAAGGCAAGGGCTATGTACCAGATGAAGGAACAAGATTAAACCCCAGAAAAACAACTAAATGAAGTGGAGATAGGCAACCTTCCAGAAAAAGAATTCAGAATAATGATAGTGAAGATGGTCCAGGACCTCGCAAAAAGAATGGGGGCAAAGATTGAGAATATGCAAGAAATGTTTAACAATGACCTAGAAGATTTAAAGAGCAAACAAACAGAGACGAACAATACAATAACTGAAATGAAAACTACACTAGTAGGAATCAATAGCAGAAAAACTGAGGCAGAAGAACGGATAAGTGACCTGGAAGACAGAATGGTGGAATTCACTGCTGCAAAACAGAATAAAGAAAAAAGACTGAAAAGAAATGAAGACACTCTAAGAGACCACTGGGACAACATTAAATGCAACAACGTTCGCATTATAGGGGTCCCAGAAGGGGAAGAGAGAGAGAAAGGACCGGAGAAAATATTTGAAGAGATCAGAGTCTAAAACTTCCCTAACATGGGAAAGGAAATAGCCACCCAAGTCCAGGAAGCACAGAGAGTCCCATACAGGATAAACCCAAGGAGAAACATGCCAAGACACATAGTAATCAAATTGGCAAAAATTAAAGACAAAGAAAGATAATTGAAAGCAGGGAGGGAAAAACGACAAATAACATACAAGGGAACTCCCATAACGTTAAGAGCTGATTTCTCAGCAGTAAGTCCACAAGCCAGAAGGGAGTGGCATGATATACTTAAAGTGATGAAAGGGAAGAACCTACAACCAAGATTACTCTACTCGGCAAGGATCTCATTCAGATTCGAAGGAGCAATCAAAAGCTTTACAGACAAGCAAAAGCTAAGAGAATTCAGCACCACAAAACCAGCTCTGTAACATACGCTAAAGGAACTTCTCTAAGTGGGAAACACAAGAGAAGAAAAGGACCTACAAAAACAAACCCAAAACAATTAAGAAAATGGTCATAGGAATATACATATCAATAATTACCTTAAATGTGAATGGATTAAATGCTCCAACCAAGAGACACAGGCTTGCTGAATGGATAAAAAAGCAAGACCCATATATATGCTGTCTACAAGAGACCCACTTCAGACCTAGGGACACATACAGACGGAAAGTGAGGGGACGCAAAAAGATATTCCATGCAAATGGAAATCAAAAGAAAGCTGGAGTAGCAATACTCATATCAGATAAAATAGACTTTAAAATAAAGAATGTTACAAGAGACAAGGAAGGACACTACATAATGATCAAGGGTTCAATCCAAGAAGAAGATATAACAATTATAAATATACATGCGCCCAACATAGGAGCACCTCAGTACATAAGGCAACTGTTAACAGCTATAAAAGAGGAAATCAATAGTAACACAATAATAGTGGGGGACTTTAACACCTCACTTACACCAATGGACAGATCATCCAAACACAGAATTAATAAGGAAACATAAGCTCTAAATGACACAATAGACCAGATAGATTTAATTGATATTTATAGGACATTCCATCCAAAAACAGCAGATTACACTTTCTACGCAAGTGCACATGGAACATTATCCAGTATAGGTCACATCTTGGGTTGCAAATCAAGCCCCAGCAAATTTAAGAAAATTGAAAAAAAATCAAGCATCTTTCTGACCACAACGCTCTGAGATCAGAAATCAATTACAGGGAAAAATATGTAAAAAACACAAACACATGGAGGCTAAACGATATGTTACTAAATAACCAAGAGATCACTGAAGAAATCAAAGAGGAAATCAAAAAATACCTAGAGACAAATGACAAGGAAAACACGACAATCCAAAACCTATAGGATGCAGCAAAAGCAGTTCTAAGAGGGAAGTTTAGAGTTATACAAGCCTACCTCAAGAAATAAGAAAAATCTCAAATAAACAATCTAACCTTACACTTAAAGGAACTAGAGAAAGAAGAACAAACAACACCCAAAGTTAGCAGAAGGAAAGACATCATAAAATCAGAGCAGAAATAAATGAAATAGAAACAGAGAAAACAATAGCAAAGATCAATAAAACTAAAAGCTGGTTCTTTGAGAAGATAAACAAAATTGATAAAACATTAGCCAGACTCATCAAAAAAATGAGGGAGAGGACTCAAATCAATAAAATTAGAAATGAAAAAGGAGAAGTTACAACAAACATGGGAGAAATACAAAGCATCCTAAGAGACTACTACAAGCAACTCTATGCCAATAAAATGGACAATCTGGAAGAAATGGATAAATTCTTAGAAAGGTATGACTGAACCACGAAGAAACAGAAAATATGAACAGACCAATCACAAGTAATTAAATTGAAACTGTGATTAAAAATCTTCCAACAAACAATAGTCCAGGACCAGAAGCCTTCAGAGGTGAATTCTATCAAACATTTAAATACCTAAGACCCATCCTTCCCAAACTCTTCCAAAACTGTGAAGGAAGGAACACTCCCAAACTCATTCTATGAGGCCACCATCACCCTGATACCAAAACCAGACAAAGATACTACAAAAAAAAGAAAATTACAGACCAATATCACTGATGAATATAGATGCAAATATCCTCAACAAAATACTAGCAAACAGAATCCAACAACACATTAAAAGGATCATACACCATGATGATGTGGGATTTATCCCAGGGATGCAAGGATTCTTCAATATATGCAAATCAATCAATGTGATACACCATATTAAAAAAATTGAAGAATAAAAACCATATGATCATCTCAACAGATGCAGAAAAAGCTTTTGACAAAATTCAACACCCACTTATGATAAAAAGCTCTCCAGAAAGTGGACATAGAGGGAACCTACCTCAATATAATAAAGGCCATATACGACAAACCCACAACAAACATCATTCTCAATGGTGAAAAATGAATGCGTTTCCTCTAAGATCAGGAACAAGACAAGGATGTCCACTCTCACCACTATTATTCAACATAGTTTTGGAAGTCCTAGCCACGGCAATCAGAGAAGAAAAAGAAATAAAAGGAATAGAAATTGGAAAAGAAGTAAAACTGTCACTGTTTGCAGATGACATGGTACTATACATAGAGAATCCTAAAAATGCCACCAGAAAACTACTAGATTAATCAATGAATTTAGTAACATTGTAGGATACAAAATAAATGCACAGAAATCTCTTGCATTCCTATACACTAATGATGAAGAGTCTGAAAGAGAAATTAAGGAAACACTCCCATTCAGCATTGCAACAAAAAGAATAAAATTCCTAGGAATAAATCTACCTAGGGAGACAAAAGTCCTGTATGCAGAAAACTATAAGACACTGATGAAAGAAATTAAAGATGATACCAACAGATGGAGAGATATAGCATGTTCTTGGATTGGAAGAATCAATATTGTGAAAATGACTATACTACACAAAGCAATCTACAGATTCAATGCAATCCCTATCAAATTACCAATTTCAGTTTTTACGGAACTAGAACAAAAAATCTTAAAATTTGTATGGAGACACAAAAGACCCCGAATAGCCAAAGCAGTCTTGAGGGAAAAAAATGGAGCTGGAGGAATCAGACTCCCTGGCTTCAGACTATACTACAAAGCTACAGTAATCAGGACAATATGGTACTGGCACAAAAACAGAAATATAGATCAATGGAACAAGATAGAAAGCCCAGAGATAAACCCACACACCTGTGGTCAATTAATCTATGACAAAGGAAGCAAGGATATACAATGGAGAAAAGACAGTCTCTTCAGTAAATTTTGCTGGGAAAACTGGACAGCTACATGTAAAAGAATGAAATTAGAACACTCCCTAACACTATACACATAAATAAACTCAAAATGGATTAGAGACCTAAATGTAAGACCAGACACTATAAAACTCTTAAGAGGAAAACATAGGAAGAACACTCTTTGACATAAATCACAACAAGATCTTTTTTGATCCACTTCCTAGAGTAATGGAAATATAAACAAAAATAAACAAATGGGACTTAAAAGCTTTGGCACAGCAAAGGAAACCATAACAAGACGAAAAGGCAACCCTCAGGATGGGAGAAAATATTTGTAAGCGAGTCAACGGACAAAGGATTAATCTCCAAGATATATAAACAGCTCATGCAGCTCAATATTAAAGAAACAAATAACCCGATCCAAAAATGGGCAGAAGACCTAAATAGGCATCTCTCCAAGGAAGACATACAGATGGCCAGGAGGTACATGAAAAGCTGCTCAACATCACTAATTATTAGGGAAATGCAAATCAAAACTACAATGAGGTATCACCTCACACCAGTTAGAATGGGCATCATCAGAAAATCTACAAACAACAAAGGCTGGAGAGGGTGTGGAGAAAAGGGAACCCTCTTGCACTCTTGGTGGGAATGTAAATTGATACAGCCACTATGGAGAACAGTATGGAGGTTCCTTAAAAAACTAAAAATAGAATTACCATATGACCCAGCAGTCCCACTATTGGGCATATACCCAGAGAAAACCATAATTGAAAAAGACACATGCACCACAATGGTCACTGCAGCACTATTTACAATAGCCAGGTCATGGAAGCAACCTAAATGCCCATCGACAGAGGAATGGATAAAGAAGAGGTGGTACATATATACAATGGGATATTACTTAGCCATAAAAAGGAACAAAATTGGGTCATTTATTGAGACGTGGATGGATCTAGAGACTGTCATACAGAGTGAAGTAAGTCAGAAAGAGAAAAACAAATATCATATATTAACGCATGTATGTGGAACCTAGAAAAATGGTACAGACAAACCAGTTTGTAGGGCAGAAGTTGAGACACAGATGTAGAGAACAAAGTGGGGAAAGCCGCAGGGGGGTGGGCATGGTGGTGTGATGAATTGGTTGATTGGGATTGACATGTATACACTAATGTGTATAAAATTGATGACTAATAAGAACCTGCTGTATAAAATAATAAAATAAAATTCAAAAATTAAAAAGAAAACTGTGACTCGTTAAAAAAAAAAACAAACTTTGAGAATTTTGGGCAAAGGTTAATTTCCATACTAATTCTGATTCTACATGTCTCTTATTCTCTGGCTGCTATTCGAAACGTCTTGCATACAATGCATAGCTTTAAAATTGGAAACATTATAGGTTATTTTCAAAAACTAAAATATTTTTCAAAATTATTTCCAAGAGCTTTCTCTCTCCCCCAGGTTGTGTGTGCATGCACACACACACACACACACACACAAACAAGCACACGTAATTGAGTTTTATTATCTCATATTTTCTGGGGCTCCAAGTTACCTTTGCTTTCTTTTTTTCCCATTGTAGTAGCTTTAAGGAAAACATTCATTTGATGAGAGCAAAGACATTCCAAATTCCCCAATAATCACAAAACTCCTTGAAAGCTATGAGTAAATGAATGTACACAAGATGGAGGTAATTTCAGTTTTTTCAGCCCTGTGAATTTTATCCCTGCCCATGGTTTGATTATTGCTTCCACGTTCATTTTTTAGACTGTAGGCCTTGACTGTGGAAATATTACAGCTTCACAGGGAAGAAACAGAAATGAAAATGTCTGCATACCAGACAACACACAGCCACATTTTACATCACAGCTACACAAACAGGACTATTTTAGTGGTAATTCACGAACTATCAGTCAGACCTCTTTCTATTATATCCAAATATAAATTGCCTGATAAATGTGGGTGGTAAGGTGATATAACAAATGTGTCAGATAACAGAATACATTTGAAAGACTGTACTATACATTGATAGATGAGGAAAAATGAGGCTTACAAAATTTCAGCAACTAGCCCCAGTTCATAAGTGACAGAATCAGGATTCAATCCTAGGATTTTCTAACTCCAACCCTGCACCCTTAAGTACTTCATCATGTCTCCTAGAAGATCCCCACTTTTTTTGTTACTGAACTTAGAGTTCAAAGTGCTTTGATAAGTGTATACCAGTTAGTCTACCAAAATGTTAATCTTCCTATAAATGATATATAGTGTAAGTATAAAATGGGGAACCATATTAATTCTCTTTTAAAGAGACATTTCTTTGTCCTTAAGGGGAAAAAATGAAATGATCCCTTTTTCTGCCACATTTACTATTTCCTATTTCTCTTTCTTCCTCCTAAATACAGCAATCATTATTCTTTCACTGACTCTGAGCCCTCCCTCTTAATAATCTTATCCAAATGCATTATTTTAATTGTGACTATAATAAAAGTCAGACCCCAAACTGTATCTCAATCTGCTGCCCTAAACTTCAGTGCACTATTTTTAGTCATTGGAATACCAGGTTTACCAGCTTTATAACCTTCAAGTCATTTTATTCCTTCTCTCCGGCCCCTTATTGATAATAGTGATAGCATTGCTATAACATTGCTTGCTCTGCTCTTTTTTAAAAATAATCCTGGATTCAATTCAAGGAAAACTTAATGCATCATCAGTTAAATATACAAGCCAGTTTCTCAACAAATTACCATAACTTTTCTTAAAAGAAAACATGTATGTATTGAGCATAATACACACTGTGCCTTGACCATGTACTTTTTATCATCTTTTTTATTATTATTTCTATCAATACTAGAGTGATGCCTTTCCTGAGTCTGTGACCTGGTAGGTTTTACAGAGAAGAAAAAAATAAGAAAAATGTGGTCCAATATACCATGTTTAGGAATGTCATTTTGTCTCATAATTTCTTGAAAGAGTTTCTAACATAATCAAATAGCTTTGATTTCTTTTGCTCATCACCTTTTCTCTCTGTCCACTATCTTTTTCTTGGATAAAGCTGACTTCTCACTTAGTTCACTTTGACAGCCCACACTGCTCTTTGTTCTTACAGTAGACATACATTTGGTGACCCAGCCACTTTTAGCATATTACTCAGAACTCTACTGCACACTCTGGACATATTTCGGGTATTTCCATCCTGCTCCATGATGCTCCTGTGCTTCCTGGGAGTTCCGTGTCTGGCTCGCTCAGCCTCTCTGTCAATTCTCTGAGCTAACCTGAGGTCTCTCCATTAAATTCCTTGTTGCTTAAGTTAGAATCTTAAGAGACAGACCTCTCTAGGACATCCTCTACCATCCATTTGTCCAGCTGCCAACTCTATCTTCTTACTTTAAATGGAGTCTAAAGTTGAATGGCCTATGAGACTTCAAAACAAAGAGCAGATAGTATTGAGAGACATATGTCAAATACAAAAAAAGAAAGATAGATATTAACCTATGACCTCATTAAAAACTATCTTTTCCATTTTTCTTAGCAAAACTGGACCAACAATTGCAGCAACACTAGCATTTACCACCAACACTAATGAGTACAACCTGTGCTCAGAATTTCCTCTCTAATAACATTCTCCATTGGAAGGGTTGGGGGATGATTCCATTTCCTGAGGTAGAAGAATTCAGATTAGGTCTTTAACTTTCCAGTTGTTATATATTGAGATTGCTTTCAGGAATGACTAAGACAGCGCTGGAAAGCAAAAGCAGCCCATTGGCTGCTGCTGCCTGGTGAGGTCTACTCCCGACCAAATTAAACAACTTGAAAATTAAAAATATAAAAACAATTATAGATTACTAAAAATGGTTGAATCTATGAAGGGTCCATAAATTCATAATGCTATTGAAACAAATAATTTAACATAAACTATTCAAAATAATAAGTTAATATTTGAGAATGATGCTTATGATAGGCTATTCTTATGCTGTCATTAATTTTAATAAATAGAATAGTGTTCATCGACATATGCATGTTTCAATATTATTTTAAAGGTACATTGTATGTAAATATACATATCTGTATATAAATTCATGTATACATGTAAATATATGATTTATAAGATTATTTACCTCTATAACTAGGGAAGATCAATCAAAAATTATTCTGAGGAAGAAAGTATGAATCTAGGCAGTGAGCCAAAAACAAGAATGGTATACACAGATTACACAGAATATATCAATATTATATTAGTTGGTTAGGACTAAAGTACCACATACTGGGTGGCTTTAACAACAGAAATTTACTGTCTCACAATTCTAGTGGCTAGAAATCTAAAATCAGGGGATCTGTAGGGTGGGTTCCTTCTGAGGGCTATCAGAAAGAATCTGTTCCATGCCTTGCCTCTAGTTTCTGATAGATTGCTGACCATCTTGGGCAGTTCATGGCTTGTAGAAGCATCACCCTGATCTCTGCCTTCATCTTCACATGGGGTCCTTCCTGTGCACGTTTGTGTCTCTATGTCTAAATTGCCCTTTTCCTATAAAGACATCAGTCACATTGGATTAGGGTTCACCCTAATGACCTCATCTTAACTTATTACATCTGCAGCAACTTTATTTCCAAAGAATTTCACATCCTGAGGTACTGGGGGTTAGGACTTCAACATGTGAATTTGGGGAGGGACACAATTCAACCCATAACAGACATTCAGTGCCACAATACAAGGAACAATATAAGATATATTGGAAGGAACAATATAAGAGGAACAATATATAAAAGGAACAATATAAGAATAAACTGAATGCTGAATATCATTAAATGATGATGTATCAAATTAATGAAGCAGCCTAAAGCAATTAAAATCATACAGATGATGACCTCACAAAATGAAATTATTTATTTTTAAATAAATAATATTTCCTTTGCCTGACTGTTAAAACTATGAAAGCTGCAGGTATGTGATAAACAATGGAAAGGAAATGTGAAGAAAAACTATTCTTAGTGGGTTAAAGCAAGAAATTAGGGGTGAATTGTTAAAATTCTTTTTATAATGTTTATTTAAGAGTAGTGCCAATATGGAAAAGGGAATGACTGTGGTAAACCATGGAACATGTTTTTCCTGGAAGGGAGTCAGAGTTAGAAGGAGAAACCTCGCTAAGCCACTCCTGATGATACCTAAATCAAAAGCAGTCACCGAGGAGCAAGGGGAATAGACTTCTAACAGCAGGAACACAAATTGAGTCCATTCAATATTTGAGAAGAACGTGTTATTCTCTTGAAAAGGACCTACACACATAAAAACTCAATACAGGTCGCAGTAGCCAGGGTACACAGGGGAGCAACTGTACTTGTCACAGAGCAGTCGAGGGAACATTTCAGTTTGGAAGTGATGTGGAAAGTAAAGGTTGTTCCTGCCAGCTTAAGGAAGGATAATAAACAGTAGCTTCAAAGGAGGCCGCCTAACAGTCCTGCTATTTCAACACCTAACCACAAGGGAGGGTGAACTCATGGCAACAACACTTATTGTAACTGTGGTTTAGGAACAAAGGTCACATGAATAAATATTACCCAAGGCTTCTGTCCATAAAATGGATGTGTCTATTGAAAAATATTGCTCATTTACCCTCCTGAATGAAATACACAAGTTCTCCAGCACTAGGAATGGTCCTTCTACCAACATAAGTCAAGGCTATCGCCCCTGTTACAATAGTCCTAGTGAGTAACTGTAAGTAGCCTGCACTTTTGTATTATCCACAGAGGGAAAATGTACACAGTTTTTACCTGTATACTTAATTTTAATACATTTTTACATTTTGAAACAATATTTTATATTTAGAGAAGTGTTAACAAAGAGTTTCCATATGCGCTTCACTCAGTTCCCCTTAACGCTAGCATCTTATAGAACCAGAATAATTGGTCAGAGTGAAAACTTAACATCACTGTGTTACAATTAACGAACCTGAAGACTTTATTTGGATTTCACTTGCTTTCCAATAAAGTCTCTTTGCTGTTTCAGAACCTAATCCTGGACACCACCTTGAATTTAGTATACATAAGTTTAAAAAGAAATATACTATACCACTTTAAGAAATAATTTTCAGCATAATCAGAATGTCAATTTATGCCTATCATTAATACATTATTTTTAAAATATATCCTATTTCCACTTCTATTATAATTTGTACCTCCATTTTCTTCAAAGAATAAAGAATAAAATGCAAAACTACCCTAAATATCTGATCATTTTTCAGTCATTCTGTTTTCCTATCCTGGATAAATATGCTCTTTACAGAGTATATGTATTCTAGATATAAGAAAAAGTCTTACAAGTCTATGAAATTCCAAAGTGTTAGAAGAAAAATCTACAATGATGGCCAAATACACCTCCTACTTGCAATAAGGGTTAAATGCATCACTCATAATGCATCTGGCTATAAGTAACAGAATATCCAAGTACAGTGGCTTATATAAATCACAGTTAATTTTTCTCCTCCCTTCCCTTTCTCAAAAAAACAAGTCTATAATTATAGAACTTCTGACATTGGGTTATCAATAATACTAGTGATGATGTCACTGATTCTCTTGGTCTTTCCTTCTCTTATCCCTCCTTCCTACAAGGTAGCGTCTGAAGATCCCACCATGATGAGTGAACTTGAGAAACAATGAAAGAGAGAGAGGTTAGGTGACATATGATGCCTACATCAAGAAGTAAAAACTTTCCTAGCAATCCCAACAGACTTCACTGACATCTCATTAACCAGAATATACCACATTGACACTCTACTTTGCAAGGGAGACTAAAAAAGAAAGTGTTTTACTTTTCTAGCTCCCATAGCGTAAACAGGCAAAGAAAATCCTGTAGAAAATGTACAACTGTAGGATAAGTACCGTTGTCATCATATTATAGAAATATCTTAGGTCAGAAAGCTCCAAATACCAACAGCTTAATAGCATGAAATTCTACTGGATTTTATTTTTCATGTCTCTCTTTTCCCAAGATATTTCCATGAATATCCATCTGCTCATTTACTAGACCAAATACTCTTTACAATTAAATAGATAATGTTAGATAAATTCACTTTCCCTTTAGGAAACTGTAAAAGTCAGGATGACATAGATATGACTTCACATACAATCACATATAAATTTGGTATTGAAATTCAGTATTGTCTTAACTTTTAGAATTGTTTACAATATATTTTATAATTGACTCTCTTTTAATGGTTACTCCATTTTTCTGATAGTGGAAAAATATCATCTAGACACCCTGAAGTAAATTTAATATAGGTTCCAAATACGTTAAGAAGAAATGATTAACAAATTATTGGAAGACTATGTGGTAAGCCCTCCAATTAATATATCTATAAGATAGAGTAATGGAATTTTCCCCTCTATTCTAATGCTATGCTCTTATGAACCAAGTATAATAACAAAGGAGTATGTCAGAAAAACAACTGATTTCATGACTTTGTTCTATGATGAGAGAAAATAACCATATCTATTGACACATGGATACTGAGAGGGCCTTAATATAGAATGAATGATCATTTGGATTTGGAAAAGCTTACTGGGTCCTCTGTATAAGAATTATAAGAGTCTAGAATGGGCTTTACCATAATAGCATCTTTGATTTCCAGGAGGAGGCACTATGAACCCCACCCATTAAACCAAATATCTTAGTAAAAAAATGAGCATTCCCTTCAATCGTAGAGTACTTTTCAGTGTAGCTTTTCCCAAGCTCATACATAAGAAGTTTATAATTTTGGCACTCGTTGAATGAATTACTTCAATATATGGAGTGAAATCCAAACGATTCCCATAGTGTCACGATATCTAGAAAGCCTAGAAACTAGTGGAACATTTTCAATGTCCATTGGTAATTTTAAAAATTCTGCAGCTTCAAAGATATTAAGAAAAAAGATTCTTGAAAAAAATACGTTTGTATTGAACATAAAGGTTTCAATTTTAGTCTTCTACCTTCCATTTCTCCTAATAAAATCCCATCTGTTCCCATCTCCCTTAACCATATCTCATGGAGTGTAATTTTTCATGATAAAGGTAAAAGGGACAAAGAAAACAGCAGAGAGTTGGACACTACTGAAGGGGCCTACTTAACATATAATTCTTTACAAAACTACTCATTGAACTAGACTTGAGATATTTGCATTACCAATTTTTTTTATGTCAAACAATATCAGTTGGTCAATATACTGTCCTAAAATTCTGTAATCTAGTCTTTTGTGGTCTCTGCATTGCTTCCTAGAACCGAAAGGACTCCATTAATTAAAGGAGTTATAGGAGAGTTCTGGTAGCCAATGTCATGGACAATTACTTGATTGATTTAATATAAAAGAAAATCAAACTTCTTGCTCAAAGATTCTAAAATATACTGAGAATCTGATATAAAAAGCACTTACTGAGCACCAACCATTTGACAGTAACCTGGAAAATGTAGAAAATGAAGAGATATATTGAACACGACTCTTTAGAAGGGCAGTTTTAAATTATTCTGTGCATCAGATTTATCTGGACTTATATCAGCAAGAGAGACTCTGTCTTCCATTAAATTTTTACAATTCAGTACATCTAGGACAGCAACCAAGAATCAGCACCCAAACACCTAGCTCGGGTGAATTTGGTGCTGATACTCCATGAGCCATGCTTTGAGAATCACTGATCTAAAAAGAAGAAATAATATACATATAAATAATGAAAACACAAGGTGAGCTAGAATGTAAAACTATGAAAGTTATCTGATTAGTGAGAAGATGCAGGCTGTGCAGTCAGGAGACCTAGATTTAAATCCTGACTGTCTCTTATAAGCTGTAAGATCTTGGGTCTGATATTAAACTTCTCCAAATTTTAGGATTATTATGAAAATGTCATGAGGAAATGTGCATCAAATGTCTAACAGATACAGAAATCTAATTCTTTCTCTAAAAGAAGCATAGAGGTTACAGACGGTGGATACTACACTGTTTTTCCAGTTTCATCCATCCCTAGAGGCCAAGTGATTCTGAAGATACAGAGAATTTGATAACCATGTATTTATAGCTAACCAACCTGGACTAATTGTTAAGGCATTTGATTTGGTAAGGATCTAAAACAGAAAATGACAGGTAAAGAGACAAAAAGATACCTTATAAGGATATGTTGAAACACAGAAGCACATCCTTACACTAGTCTGGCAAATCACAATCTTCTAGGAATTTGAATAATAAGCAGTAGGGGGTACGATGGATTTAATCGGGGCAACAAGATTTCAGAAAGCAAAACGGCACTTCTGGAAATACAGATATCTACAAGTAAAACTAGATCAATGTCTTGTAACTCGAATCAAAAAGTAATTTGGTAAACAACCTAAATATTTTATCCCTTGAAGCAAAAAAAGAGGCAGATGGGAGTATAGCTGAATTCCACAGCTGCCTCTTTTGAGGTGAGTTTTGTACCTGTAAAGTCACTGAGGATAAGTCAAAGCAGGATTTCATTATCTACACTAATTCTCTAAAAGCATATACATTTCTTTCAACAAATTTAGCACCAGACATAGATTTTATAAAAACCAACATTAAAACCAATGCAAAAGTGTGAAAGGCCTAGTTTAGTTTGAGAGCAGCTAAAGAGATATACCATGAAAAGCATACCATCACCAGCCACCTGACTTACAAATGTGGAGAAAATAAAGACATAATTGTTTAAAAGTTTGAAACAGAGATTGCTGAGGCAGGGAAATGTATCCTTCATACAGGCCTGGAATCTCAGGAAAGTGAAGGCTGACTGTGAATGGGCTGTCACCACTGATAGACTTCGATAAAAATGGGAAACACACAGCTATTGTATTTTACAAAAAATATTTAAATTGAGTACAAAATATCTAGAGTTCATTATACTGTCTAGACTGCTGCTCTTTGTGTTATGAATCTGAAGTTGATATCTTCGCAAATTAGCAGATCTGTGAGTGTTCCCTTTGGACTAACTGAAATTTCAAGCAGTTGATAGTTGGTGCTGACACAATGGGTTCAACTGAATATCCTCAAAACAGAAAAGTCATGAAGACTTTATCAAAGAAATCAGCAGGCACTTTAAACCATGATGTTTATAACATTTTCTGAATGACTCCAATGTGGTAGAGCCACTCTTTTACATGCCTTAGCTCAAGGGATGGAAAGCCATCCACGAATCTGAAAGTGCTAGAAGCTGCGCTACTTGCAGATTGGGATCTAACTCATCCAAATGAGAGACCTCTACAACTGTCCTTATATATAGCTCTAGATATTTGGTGGAAATGTTATATCTGTGTAACTCAAATAGAGACATGTTCTAAAGCCAGACATAATTAACTATTTTGAGCTAGCCAATAAAACTGACATTTGCTGAAATTCATCCTGGTGCCTGAAATGAGTCTCCCTACCCCACATCCCTCCAGTAATCATGTGGGGTTCAATAGCAAAAATACTTTTTGTTAAATATGTTCACACTGTGAGTGTAACTGGTTGCATTAAAAGTAATCTACTAGTGAAACTACTACACAATTATCACCCTGAACTATTTAGGTCCAATCATGACTGGATATGCCCTCTATGCTGGATAATTACAAGGACATATTGCTGCTAGGATGCCATTCTGGCACACTGTTAGAAGATGGATTAATCTTATTTCAGACTGTTTTCCTGTTGTTGTTGTTAAAAATGAGACACAATGTTGGCAATGATGCCCTGATGGACGATTAAAGATTTTTGGACCTTGGAAGATCTAAATTCTGCACCAAAATGGGCAAAATAAATACAATGTACAATATTAAACAACTGTTAAGTCTTAATTACTGGAAAAGAATGGCTTTTAGAAGCATTTTCTCAATTGGCCCTTTATGTTTAATAAGTAAAGATGGCTTTATGACCACAATATATGAGAACAAAAAAGATACTTTGTGCACCATCTGTTTCACAGCAGTTATATACTATTTGCTTTTAAAACTTAGAGCTTTTGCGCTTCCCTGATGGCACAGTGGTTAAGAGTCCACCTGCCAATGCAGGGGACATGGGTTCAAGCCCTGGCCCGGGAAGATCTCACATGCCATGGCGCAATTAAGCCCATGCGCCACAACTACTGATCCTGTGCTGTAGAGCCCACAAGCCACAACTACTGAGCCCACGTGCCACAACTACTGAAGCCTGCACACCTAGAGCCCATGCTCCACAACAAGACAAGCCACCGCAATGAGAAGCCTGTGCACCACAACAAAGAGTAGCCCCCGCTCGCCACAACTAGAGAAAGCCCGCACACAGCAATGAAGACCAAGTGCAACCAAAAATAAATAAATAAAGTAAATAAATTAAAAATATATATTTTTTAAATTTGATCTTTTAAAATGGGAACAACTTGACAAATACTTGTAATGGAATTTTTAGACCATTAAGACAAAATATAATGAAAAACAAGAAAAGAACACTGCTCTTCACTACACATAATAAGGGGGAAAGAAACAACTCTTAAAGCTCATCACCTTAGCACAAAATTGCTCTCTTATTTAGGACTGGGTTATTGGAGCAATTGTCAATGTTGTTTAGAAAAATATAGAGAACAAAACTCCATTGCAGATAAAGTGACTGAGACCTTGGTTAAAGAATACTTGTTTTCTTAAACATTATTTGAAAATGGGAATTAACAAAGATAAAGAAGAAAAAAAACTCCTTTATGGTTTTGATTTTTTGGCTCTAGAGTATAATCTGTGAAGAATTTTATACAGGATGTTCAGAGATATTTCATAAACTTTATCCCATTTAAATCATTTAAACTTTAAAAAAAAATCAAAAGAGGCATCATATTATCTAAACTTTGAAATCTAAGACAAAATGTGGATTTCCTGACCTCAGTGACACTGCCCTGTCAATTGGTCTATGTACTGCCCTTATATTGTGTCTGATTATCTCTGAAGGACGTAAATAAAATATCAATATTTAACCTTAAAGATAACTGCTATACATTTTTCAGATTTTTGATTTGCCTGAAACTGCTGCATTTTTAAAAATTGAAGAAATATAAGAATGAATATTATATTACAGAAGATTGTTTTCTTCTTTGTACTTAATTTTCCAAATTTTCCCCAATGATCATGTATTACTTTTGTAATCTGATAAAAAAACATAACATTAAGAAGAAGTGCCGGGCTTCCCTGGTGGCGTAGTGGTTGAGAGTCCACCTGCCGATGCAGGGGACGCAGGTTCGTGCCCCGGTCCGGGAGGATCCCACATGCCACGGAGCGGCTGGGCCCATGAGCCATGGCCGCTGGGCCTGAGCGTCCGGAGCCTGTGCTCCACAACGGGAGAGGCCACAGCAGTGAGAGGCCCGCGTACCGCAAAAAAAAGAAGAAGTGCAACCTTGTTGCCAGGTCTATGGGTGTGTCTGGCAGGCGGGCTGTCTTTGCGGACCCCGCCCTGTGACTGGGAGGGACCCAGTAACCTGGTATGGAATGCAGAAGAGGACGTGGTGAGGCAGCTGCCCACTGGCATCCTCTGCACTGCCCTCTGCCGCCCACCCGGCATGGGAAGTAAAGATCAAACTGAAATGGAGGGAGGCACAGAGGCACAAGCTGGCAGAGTGATGGGAAGTGCATGAACCGGGGCTGGGAGGGTCTTGGTTCTCTGGCCGGGTGTCAAGCCTGAGCCTCTGAGGTGGGAGAACCGAGTTCAGGACATTGGTCCACCAGAGACCTCCCAATCCCTCGTAATAACAATCAATGAGAGCTCTCCTAGAGATCTCCATCTCAACTCTAAGACCCAGCTGCACTCAATGAGCAGCAAGCTTTAGTGCTGGACACCCCACTGAAAATAACTAGCAAGACAGGAACACAACCCCACCCATTAGCAGAGAGGCTGCCTAAAATAATAATAAAGTTACAGACACCTCAAACACACCACTGAACACACTCCTGCCCACCAAAAAGACAAGATACAGCCTTATCCACCAGAACACAGGCACCAGTCCCCTACACCAGGAAGCCTATGCAACCCATTGAACCAACCTTACCCACTGGGGGCAGACACCAAAAACAACGGGAACTACGAACCTACAGCCTGTGAAAAGGAGACCCCCAAAACAGTAAGTTAAGCAAAATGGGAAGACAGAGAAATACACAGCAGATGAAGGAGCAAGGTAAAAACCCACCAGACCAAACAAATGAAGAAGAAATAGGCAGTCTACCTGAAAAAGAATTCAGAGTAATGATAGTGAAGATGATCCAAAAGCTCAAAAATAGAATGGAGGGCTTCCCTGGTGGCACAGTGGTTGAGAGTCCACCTGCCGATGCAGGGGACACGGATTTGTGTCCCAGTCCGGGAAGATCCCACATGCTGCAGAGCAGCTGGACCCGTGAGCCATGGCCACTGAGCCTGTGCGTTCAGAGCCTGTGCTCTGCAATGGGAGAGGCCACAACAGTGAGAGGCCCACGTACTGCAAAAAAAAAAAAAAAATAGAATGGAGAAAACACAAGAAACATTTAACAAGGAGCTAGAAGAACTAAAGTGCAAACAAACAATGATGAACAACAAAAGAAATGAAATGAAAACTCTCTAGAAGGAATCGGTAGCAGAATAACTGAGGCAGAAGAACGGATATGTGACTTGGAAGATAAAATAGTGGAAATAACTACCACAGAGCAGAATAAAGAAGAAAGGATGAAAAGAATTGAGGACAGTCTCAGAGACCTCTGGGACAACATTAAATCCATCAACATTCAAATTATAGGGGTCTCAGAAGAAGAAGACAAAAAGAAAGGGACTGAGAAAATATGTGAAGAGTTTATAGTTGAAAACTTCCCTAATATGGGAACAGGAATAATCAATCAACTCCAGGAAGCGCAGAGAGTCCCACACAGGATAAATCCAAGGAGAAATACACCAAGACACATAGTAATCAAACTATCAAAAATTAAATGCAAAGAGAAAATATTAAAAGCAGCAAGGGAAAAACAACAAATAACATACAAGGGAATCCCCATAAGGTTAACAGCTGATCTTTCAGCAGAAACTCTGCAAGCCCGAAGGGAGTGGCAGGACATATTTAAAGTGATGAAAGGGAAAGACCTACAACCAAGATTACTCTACCCAGCAAGGATCCCATTCAGATTCGACAGAGAAATTAAAAGCTTTATAGACAAGCAAAAGCTAAGAGAATTCAGCACCACCAAACCAGCTTTACAACAAATGCTACAGGAACTTCTCTAGACAGGAAACACAAGAGAAGGAAAAGACCTACAATAACAAGCCCAAAACAATTAAGAAAATGGTAGTAGGGACATACATGTCGATAATTACCTTAAATGTAAATGGATTAAATGCTCCCACCAAAAGACATAGACTGGCTGAATGACCTGTATGACAAGACCTGTATATATGCTGTCTACAAGAGACTCACTTCAGATCTATGGACACGTACAGACTGAAAGTGAGGGGATGGAAAAAGATATTCCATGCAAATGGAAATCAAAAGAAAGCTGGAGTAGCATTTCTCATATCAGACAAAATAGACTATAAAATAAAGACTATTACAAGAGACAAAGAAGGACACTACATAATGATCAAGGGATCAATCCAAGAAGAAGATATAACAAGTATAAATATTTATGCACCCAACATAGGAGCACCTCTGTACATAAGGCAAATGCTAACAGCCATAAAAGGGGAAATCGACAGTAACACAATCATAGTAGGGAACTTTAACACCCCACTTTCGCCAATGGACAGATAATCCAAAATGAAAGTAAATAAGGAAACACAAGCTTTAAATGACACATTCAACAAGATGGACTTCATTGATATTTATAGGACATTCCATCCAACAGTAACAGAATATACCTTCTTCTCAAGTGTTCACGGGACATTCTGCAGGGTAAATCATATCTTGGGTCACAAATCAAGCCTTGGTAAATTTAAGAAAATTGCAATCATATCAAGTATCTTTTCTGACCACAACGCTGTAAGACTAGATATCAATTACAGGAAAAAAAAAACTATAAAAATTACAAACACATGGAGGCTAAACAATACACTACTAAATAACCAAGAGATCACTGAAGAAATCAAAGAGGAAATCAAAAAATACCTAGAAACAAATGACAATAAAACATGACGACCCAAAACCTATGGGATACAGCAAAAGCAGTTATACGAGGGACATTTATAGCAATACAATCCTACCTCAAGAAACAAGAAAAATCTCAAATAAACAACCTAACCTTATACCTAAAGCAATTAGAGAAAAAAGAATTTAAAAAAACCCAAAGTTACCAGAAGGAAAGAAATCATAAAGATCAGATCAGAAATAGATGAAAAAAAAGTAAACAGTAGCAAAGATCAATAAAACTAAAAGCTGGTTCTTTGAGAAGATAAACAAAATTGATAGACCATTAGCCAGACTCATCAAGAAAAAAAGGCAGAAGACTCAAATCAACAGAATTAGAAATGAAAAAGGAGAAGTAACAACTGACACTGCAGAAATACAAAGGATCATGAGAGAGTAGTACAAGCAACTATATGCCAATAAAATGGACAACCCGAAAGAAATGGAAAAATGCTTAGAAAAGCACAACCTTCCAGGACTGAACCAGGAAGAAACAGAAAATGTAAACAGACCAATCCAAGCACTGAAATTGAAACTGTGATTAAAAATCTTGCAACAAAAAAAAGCCCAGCACCAGATATCCTATATATCCTGTATATCCTAGCGAAATTCTTCCCATTTTACACACTACAGAACACCAATCTTGTGGCATTATCTGAGAAAAAAAAAACTGCAGTGAAATAAAATTTGTTGGAATTTATTTCTAACCTTTCAAAGAAACTTAACTTTATTTTGAAGAATTCTAACTTGCTTTGTCTATTTATGACCCTGTGGAAATTCTGAACTTTTTTGAACCATATATCTCCTCAGAATCTATATAAATATAAGAACTTCCATGCATGATAAACAATGAAAAACATACCACAGACTGGTAGTCTGAGACACACATTTTTCAAAACTTTAGAGAATGGTTAGGAAAGGGAAATTAACCTTTTTGTGAAAAGCAGTAAAAATCTTTTTATTTTGTCTATGTTCTATCTATTCAAATTAACTGAAAGTATCTATTTCATCAAAGTGTTAAGTGTTCAAGCTACATTTAATATTCTATCAAATTAACAGTAAAGTAAGCAATTGACTGCATCAGTCTCTTAGGAGTTATTCTCAGTCATATTTGTCAAAGCAACAGCCCCATGTAGACTCCTCCTAATACACGAAAACCAATCAGCATTGGGGTTCTAAGAAGTTGGCGACATGACAGCATAAAACTAAAAAGTAGTTGTGCTTCTGAATTACTAAACAGATTTCACCGTTGAGCACAATTGTAGTTAAAAGGCAGAAATGACTGAATAGTATAGGCTGGGAATTTCATACCTAATCACTATAACTAAGAGTTTACAATCATTACTAGTAATCTCTGCATTAAGAGAACAAATTTGTTTTTGAAGTAAACATTTTCATTTGGTTCTTCTAAACACTCCTGTGTTAGGACTGGTATGTGCCAGACTTAGCAAAGGGTTTGCCTTGATTAATAATGCTGGACCATGGGGAAGATTGGTCCAGTGATTAATTTCATGTCCTACACATGGGAACAAAACAGCTGAGTATATTTGTCTCTATAATCCCTTTTCCCAGATGTAATTACAAATGGAATTGATCAACTCACGTGTTTCTACCGAGGCAGAAGTGGGCCTATTAGAATTGCTAGGGTGTATAATAACTTAGTACAGATCATGGGTCCTTGGGGCTGCAGGGAATTCGCTATCAGAATTTTATTTTAAAAGAAAACACTTTTTCTTCTTCAAGTTCCTTCCCTCTTGTCAAGGTTAAGTTAAGTTTCTCTTCTGGCATCTTTGTAGAGCCTTATGAAGGAAATCTAAGAACTGGATGTTTATCAGCAGCATGGTAGAGTTGGAAGAATAATAGGTTTGGGAGAGAGACAGACTTCCCTGAAGATATTTAATTGCTATAAACTCCCCTTCTTGGAGCCTCAACTGTATCATCTTTATAATGTGGACAATGATATATAGCTTGCAGAGCTGTTACAAGGATTGCACAGAATCATCTTTGTAAAGCAACCAGACATTTCCAGAGAAGTGGTAAGCAATTAATAAAAGCCATTCTTCAAATTTTTGATATAATTTTTGCTGTGCAACTCCTATAGCACATCATGAAACAAACTGTATTTAATATATATGCCTTCTTGAGCAGTAATTAAACTTAGCATCCAAAAATATCTGTCACAAATATCAACTTGTGAAACTGGGCTTGCCCACCAAATTAATAAGGAGAAAATGCCAGTGAACTGAACTAAAATCTACTCTAGGTATATACAACCTCTTTAGAAGTACACTCATACCAGCATAATTATAGATACTGAAATCACACATATGAATCTTCACTCAGGAATATGATCAAATGTATGTCCAAAATAAAGAGCTAGGACCGAAATATTTCAACAAACTAAATTTCCTTTTTGATACTTTAGAAAAGTGAAAGAGATCCAAATATCTTGGTTAGCTAGTCTACATTTTTGAAAACTTAAAAATAGGTTGGTTGTTTTTCAAATACAGACATACTGCATTTAATAATACCTTCCTCTTGCCCAGCTCTGGTTCATTACAGTGCTACTGACTCTGAAGAGTTTCCTAAAATATTTGTGTGTGTATATGTGTGTGTGTGTGTGTGTGTGTGTGTGTGTGTGTGTCTGTTACATATTTTCCCCAAGTTTTGGGGAGTAGCAAATCCTCTCATCTAATGAGAGCCAGAGCTAGTATGGCAGATTGTGTTGTAAATTTTCTGCCAAGGAGCTTTAATGTACCATTCTACGAACATCCTCAGTCAATGAGCAGTTCAACACAAGACTCTGATGTGAGCCTGCTCTGCAATGTGTGTTTTCATGCCACAGAGGCCTTCCTTTCTGCCATTTATTTTGGACTAGCCAACAGTTTTGATTTCTAATAGCTGACAAAAGTTGTACAAATGAGAATTTGTAGTTGCCACAAAGAACCATTATTCCAAGTACTATAATTCAAGTTGTACAAAAGCTCATGATGTCTGCAAGAGGATGATTGATTAAATAGAGTGATAAATCAGTAGGCAATTAGGTAGCAGGCAGAAACTCTCTGACATAGTATAGGGCATCATACACCTCACTGAATCCTGATATAGAATGGACAAACAGATATGGAAAGAAGATGTGGATGTGGCCTGTCATGGTTCCAAGGGATCTGAGGAGAATGGCAGAGAGACTACCAATGGAGTAAAATGTATCTTCAATGCGGGCTGTGTTAAAAAGACCATCCAAATTTCGGATTCAGTTAAAACATCCATTTTCAGGTTCCATCTCTCTCCCTCTCTTCCTCCCTCCCCCTCCCTCTATAATACATGCATTTCATTAGCTTTCTAAGAAATGTGTATAATTATTATATAACTATACTCATTAATTTTACTTGGATATCAAACAAAATCTGAGGGGAAAAAGATGAGTGCTATTTTTATTTACCTCTTAATTCAAAGTTTTCTTTACAAACAAATGATATACAGCCACTTATATTTATATTCAATTTATATTCTGAATTGCCCTGCTAATTACCCAGCCACTTCTATTCTTTTGGCTATAGGCCCAGAGTCATGATTATTTTTCATTCCTGGTCTGAACAGACAAGTGACAGTTTTCTCCTAAATTGTGAAAATGTGAAAATTGGTTTTGAGAAAAAAAAAGTTACTGAAGGTTTTTGACCCAAAATAATTTTCCTATCTTATATGCAGAGCATCATTTGTCCTCAACAGTCTTAGTAGTCTGGAGTTGTTCTGTTCCCTTTTGCAAACCAATTGTGTATTTATCTGCATAGATTCTTCTTGTACCCTGGAAATCATTTTATAAATAAAGCCAATAGTGGTCGTACAAGTTAGGCCACCTTCAGTTGCCAGTGATGAAAACACAACAAAACTGGCTTATGATAAAGGAGAAATTATTTACATAACTGAAAAGCCCAGAGAAAAGGGCTTCAGATGTGATTTATGATAGAAGATTAACTGATTCCCCAGGGTCTTGGTTCCTCTCTCTTTACCTCTTGTCATTGTGACCTTTGGGATGTCTCTCTTCTCAGGGAAGTAGCAAGATGGCTTTAGCATCTCTAAATCTTATATCTTGCTTTGTTCAACTTTTTCCTCGTTTCCTAAGCAAAGTCCTATGTTGAGCTCTGAATGGACTAATTGCAATGGCTTTAGCCAATTACTCTGGCCAGTAAGTTGGAATGCTTAATATTTATGTCTAGGTATCATATCTGACCCTAATAGTTGGGAGTGAAATCAGCTTTACTCAAAGTACAAACACTGAAGCTACAGTGGGGGAGAAACGGTTAATCCAAAACTAAAACTGGGTACACTTACTAAAGGAAGAAAGAAAGGGTATTGAATTGCCCAAACAAAAAGTAAAAAACAGGGCTTTCCTGGTGGTGCAGTGGTTGAGAGTCCGCCTGCCAATGCAGGGGACATGGGTTTGCGCCCCGGTCCGGGAAGATCCCACATGCCGCGGAGCGGCTGGGCCCGTGAGCCATGGCCGCTGAGCCTGCACATCCGGAGCCTGTGCTCCGCAACAGGAGAGGCCACAACAGTGAGAGGCCCGCATAACGCCAAAAAAAAAAAAAAGTAAAAAACACTCTGCTCCAAACCCCTTTTTGCAAAAATTATCTTCCCAAATATACAGTTTTAAGGACATTTTAATCTGGGCCATTAACTGTTTATTCTTCCTTTCCATCCCTCCTCTTGGGTATTTTCCCCTTGCTGATGTCCCTACTGATGCTGCATATATGTGGGGGGGGGGGGTGGGAGGGAGATGTCCTGCTCCTGGAGAGGCTGTATTATACAAATGAAGATGAATCTGAAAACCAGGAGAATGAGTACCTCCCTTAAGGAATCAGAAGCCTCTGATCTCAGACACTGAATGGCAGCTGTCTGTGTTAACAAAAAAAATCTGGAAGACTTGCTCTGTGAAGTTTCAGATTAGATGCTAATAGCTTCTGCATGGACAAGGACTTTGCCTCTTCCTTAATAGATGATGCTGTCCTAAAAGATTTATTGAATCTAAGATGCCATTGACTATAAAACAGACCATTATTTCATATACCACTGGGACAAGGAAAAAAGCAGCCAATTAAACTATGACACAACGTTGACTGTAAGATGTCTGTACATATGAGAGATGTTACAAAGGAAGAAAAATGTGCTTCTCAGGATTGATGCCATATGAAATCGAATATAATTTACACTGGGCTACATAATGTAATTGTTTAGGGTATACCTTTTGGAATCAGACAGACCTGGGTTTGAGACCCAACGCTTCACACACAAGTTGTTTCACTATGTCAAATCACTCACCTTCATTTTTCTCATATAAAAAAATACAGCATTATGAAGATTCAAAATAAATAATCCATGGGAAGCCACTCACAACTGTCAATAATAAACATTCAATAATTCTAATTTTATTGTAATATCAAATGTATATATATGTATATATACATATATACTTTATTGTAATATTGAATATATATATGTGTGTGTGTATATATATATATAGAGAGAGAGAGAAACATTTGGAAACACGACAACTTTGGAGTTAACCTTGTACCCATAGCATTTTTTTATAGGAAAGCGCCATGAGCCATTGTCTATAAAATGGTCACTCTTCATTAATCACTGTTCATACTGTTTCTTCTTCCTAGGATTACCCTTTCTCCCCATACTTGCCTTTTCCAAACAAAAGTTTTTCTTCCATGCTCTCTTCAGATTTTACTTCTTCTTCCTCCTCTTTCCTAAACTTTTTATAGTGGTCATCAGGGCTACTGACAAATATCTCACTTCACCCTTTCCTGGTTCATGGGAGGATTGACCCTGCCTGCCTCTTTGACATTAGGCATGTCCAGGCAGTTCGTTTGGATTAAGGAAATATGAGCAGAAAGTCAACTCTTGGCAGACTTGTAAGTAAGAGCCAGCAAGTAATTCTCCAATTTTCTTGCCTCAGTTTTGTGGAAACATTTAGCGGCAGCACTGATGCCTGAGCGATACTGTAAGCCAAGAGTTCCAACAATGAACATGGAACAGGGAGAAAAATAATTTTGCAGTGTTTATTTTTTGACATTTTTTCCCTAACCATAGCAAAACCTGAGCCAAGGCCAAGTCTGCTGCCCAGCAGACCTCTGTCACTGTCTGGAGACATTTTTGGCTGTCACATCTAGGGACAGGGATTTTCCTGGCACATAACAGGCAGAGGCCATGGGCTGCTGTTGAACATCCTACAACGCACAGGATCGCCTCAGAATTAAGAACTATCAGTTGTGTACCAAGGCTGAGAACACTTGATTTATGCCATCTTGACTGATACATTTTTCCATTTAACATTAACAGTTCCTTGAAAGAAACTCCTAGATTAATGCGTGTGTGTATATATATATATATATATATATATATATATAATTAATAAATGTTCACTGATTGAAAGTTACTCCAACACCTTTATTTCAGATATTCAGGATAACGTGCTCCAAATAATTTAAAAATTATGCCTATTTGTGTTTTCATGAAACACAAACAGGATATGTTTATTTAGGAAGTTTAAGCTAGAAGAAATTGTAGAGCCCCGCAATAAAAGTAAATACAGGTGCTGAGCTGAAGACTCTGTTGCACTTTAGGGATCTACACTGGGAACGCAATTTACCAAACATTGGTCATGTACAGTTTATAGCTTTATAAAAATCAGAACTAAACTAAACTAAACAACAGTGCTGTCTGGTGGCCTTCCTCCCTTTAATTTCTATGAAATACTTTTCAGGTGTATAGTAGAGTCCTGTCTAGAAGACAACCAATAAGATTAGTTTAAATCTCTCTAGGCTTTGAGATATTTTCTTCTTTGAAATATCCAGTGTGTCTTCAGAGATTACTGAAAAGGGAATCATTTTTCCTGTTACTATAATTTACCTACAATTTGAAGGATGGCAAAATAGGCTTTCCATTGAAGAATTTTCACTGATCTTCCAAAGGACTTTTCAGGGGTAAGGTTACGTTTACTAAGTTTCCAGTTTTTAAGCAACTGTGACAGAAGACTAACAGAATCTCACTGCCCCATGCGGAAGGTGGGCAGGAGGGTGAGCACCCACAATAACAGGCTTCCTTCCCCATCCTAGTTTAAGGTGTGCTTCAGATTAGCTCATGAATGCATATGTTGAAGAATGTACGAGTTTGTGTATGTGCCATGTGGGAAATTATAGCAAATACGTATCAGATAAATAGTATTTGTCTCAAGACTGCAGTCTATTTTTAATCTACATAATTTCTTCCTTTCTTTTTCTGGTAAACTCTTCTTTCAATCACTCCGATTCTGTAACGATTTTATCTAGATCAGTGCTGTCCAATAGAAATACATGCAAGCCACAAATGAGAGACAGATATGTAACTGTAAATTTCCTAGGAGCCACATTTTAAAAAGTAAAATGAAACAGATGAAATTAAATAATATATTTCATTTAGCCCAACATATTGAAAATATTTTTTCAACATGTATTCAACATGAAAAAGTTACTAAGGGGCTTCCCTGGTGGCACAGTGGTTGAGAGTCCGCCTGCCGATGCAGGGGACATGGGTTCGTGCCCCGGTCCGGGAGGATCCCCCATGCCACGGAGCGGCTGGGCCCGTGAGCCATGGCCACTGAGCCTGCACGTCCGCAGCCTGTGCTCCGCAACGGGAGAGGCCACAACAGTGAGAGGCCAGCGTACCACAAAAAAAAAAAGTTACTAAGGATTTGACAGTCTGGTTTTTATACTAAGTTTGAAATCTAGTATATTTGCTATACTACAGGACATCTTGAAAGGAACTAGCTACATTTCAAATGCTCAAAAGCCATGTAGCTAGTGACTACCACATTGGATAGTACAAATTTAGAGAAATGATTAAAGAAATTTGTTCTATTTGGATTAAAGTTGGAAAACTGAGGGGGAACGATCAGTCTTCAAAAATAACAAAGAGCAACAAGTGGAGAAAAAACAAAATGTAATGTTGTTCCAAAGAGCAGACCTAGGACCAGTTGATGGCTGTCACCTGAGCTCAAAAAAGATTTTTTGTGGGTAATGTTATTCCAACAATGGAACAGTTTGCATTTAAAGTGCAAGAGGAATTCACATTACTCTAAGTATCCCTTTCCCAGGTACAAAGAGTAATATCTAAATAAAATATAGATAGTTCCTGACTTACAATGGTTCAGCTTATGATTTTTTAACTTTAGGATGGTGCAAAAGCGATACACATTCAGTAGAAAGCATACTTTGAATTTTCATCTTTTCCAGGCTAGTCATGTGCTGTACAATATTCTCTAAAGATGCTGGGCAGGACAGCAAGTCACAGCTCTTAATCAGCCATGCCATCACTAGGGTAAACAGGCCATACACTTATAACCATCCTGTTCTCATACAACCATTTTTGTTTTTCACTTTCCAGTACAGTATTCAATAAATTACCTGAGATAGTCAACATTCTATTATAAAATACGTTTCGTGTTAGATGATTTTGCCCAACCGTAGGTTACTGTAAATGTTCTGAGCACGTTTAAGGTAGGCTAGACTAAGTTATGATGTTCACTGGGTTAAGCGTATTAAGTGCATTTTAACTTAGGATATTTTCCACTCACTATGAGTTTATCAGGATGTCTCACCCCATCCTAAGTCAAGAAAGATCTATAGTTAAATAAAGACTTAGCCTTGTCTAGTGTGACTTACCGCAGCAAACATACTGTTAAAACAACATGTTATACGCTTTTGCTAGAAACCACGCTAAGTGTATTGAATCCAGTATCTCATGAAATTCTTTAACCAACTTCAGTAACAGTGCTCTGTGTTCTCATTTTGACAGATGAGGAAACTGAGGTTTCACGAGTTTAAGAACATAGTCCAAAGGACTGTGGTTAAAGTTAGTAAGTGGTGGAACCATAGTATGAAACCAGGTACCCCAAATCTTTAGTGTAAGCACTCCGTTCTCAGAATATTGATCCACGTACGACAACTGCTTTACGTATCACCCTGCCGCCCAACCGCAGCAAACACTGAAGGCAGTTTCAAGAACCAGATATAATTTTATCTCAGCTCCCCAAGGTGATTTTTAAAACAATCTATTCAATTGTAATAAACACTTCACTTTCCTTTATTTCTTCCCAGATTTAGCCTCTAGTTCCACTTAAATTTTCTCCCCAGGAGAAATGTGAAAAATCAATAATTAAAAGGACAGGAAACTATAGTTTTACTGTAACTATAAAGAAGTTTTGTTTAGGTTGGATTATAGTTAGGATATGTATTTTTTTAAGTTTCTCTACCATCTTATATTTTTTTAACTTTATAATAAAAACAATTGACTTATTTGCCCTGAATGTCATCAGGATAATTTTCTTAAATTTAACATCTGCTGTTTTTCCAATTCCCCTATTCAGACACTGCCTATCAGGTGAACCCACATTCATGAGAATATTAGTAACCTTTTTCTTGCCTTCATTATCATCCCTGTGGAGTGTTATAATTGTCTTTCTTTAATCTATCAGTTCAACCTGCCAGGGGCTGGCATCACCTCTCGCAGCATGGGAACACATCATTCCTCTTAAAATCTTCCTATAAATAGCCATTCCTTCTTTTTTCCCCCGGAGAAACTTAACTTGTAAATTGTCTCCAAGACCAGCTAGCATCCAATGAGTTTCCCATCTGCCAAACCTCTGCTACCTTCCTCCTGTGGAAAATGTGGAACAAATGAAGGCATGGGCTTGAAATGTGATTATCTGTGTCCTTAGTTAGAACAGAGAGTAGTAAAATGAGAAAACAGCAACCTCTTTGAGAGGATGGATGAATTGTTTTGAGATGCATCTCAAACGATTTGAGACGAATCATTTTACTGATTACTCAAGCTACAGAAGCTGCATCCTCTTGATATGATCAGGACTTTGAAAATAACATGGTGTCAGGTCTTTGTTTTACTCAAGCCCTCTTTCTTATCACTGAAGTGCTGAACAGAATTAGTAAAAAAAGAATTTTGTATTTGTTGACAATTCAAATGTTTTAGAAAGGAATGCCTCTGCAAACATCCCTAGATCCATGTTACATGTCCATCATTTGTTCATGACCTTGAGGAGGAGGCAGAAGCCTCTGAAACATCTATCCTATTGCACACCCATATCTGATGATAACCCTTCAGCATGTGCTTATTATGTAGAAAGAGGTTTTTAATGATGGCTATATTTTATCTCCCTTTCAGACTCCTAAATCGTAATACCTACCCAAACGGTAATGTAGACCTAAGAAAATCAGCACTTCAGTCTTGCACTTCTGATAACCTTATCAGCCTCATTCACAACAAAACATTCGTGTGGAATAGACGAAGACACTGTCTGCAACTGAAACGAATTGCTCTATATTACTCTTAAGCTCTTGTCACCTGTAATTCGTGTTAGTCGAATATTTTCTCTAACTCAAAGTCACACTCCGCTTTGACAGATCGCCTTACAGGTGATTTCTTCATTCCGTGAATAATTATTTCAACTCTGATTTCTTTGTTACCTAAATAGGGCAGAGCTTGCCTTTATTTTTGTTTTGCATCTCAAAGGAATAAAAGAATATAATTTCAGCCAACTTGCTCTTCATTAGCAAAATACAACCTTACGTTTTTTTTGGCAGATGAAAGATAAGCTATGCTAAAGGTAGTATTGGGGATGGGAGGAGTTGGGGAAACTTTAAAGATTTAGTACTTTAATAGGGAGAAAGTTAGTCTATGAACCTGAAATAGGAAATGTATTCAGAATATATTTGCATCTGTTCCCTAAAACAGTATTTCTCACTGTGATCTTTTCTCACTGATCTCTTTTAGGAAAAAAAGTGTTCTAATTCCACCGCAATGTAGCAGGAAATTAAAGAAGAAAAATATGTTAGTGGTTGTTTGGGCTCAAATGAGACTCTGACATTTAGAACACAATGGAATTGACATTTTCCTATTTGGGACCTAAAAAGACTAAGGTATGACAAAAAGACACCCCTGTTCTGAATCCACACTCAGACTAGATTTCAGAAAATGAGGCTTAATGCATGTATATGTTAGGAGAGTACTCAACAAAGAAAACCTCATTAAGGCCTTAAATAAGTAAAAGGTTGATTTGTCTTACCCAGCAAAACATCCAGTAATAGGCCAGGCAGAGTGTGTATGAGGGGTTGGTAATTCCATCAAGGATCTTGGTTTCTATCTGGATCTATCCATTTTTTTCTGCACCACCATCTGTAATGTGTTGATCTCTATCGATGCTTGTTGCTTTAGTCCTTAGTTGGATCCTGCACCTCAAAGTGTTATATACATGAAGCACATAACATTTCAAGTCATGCTACATTGGCCAAAGCAAATTATGAAGCCATGTCTAGCTTCAAAACACTGGAGAAGTGGAATTCTACCACCTTTAAGAAAAGCTGTCAATATTAGTGAAAAGCATTCATATTTACTGGAAAAATTCAAGAGCACTACATAGCAAAATTATAATGGAAATGGAGACAGAGGGAAAAAACTTATCTCAACATTTAGAGGTTGTCTTAATCTGGGAGTGATTGAGATACTGATGAAAATTTAAAAGGCGGAAGTTGCTTTTAATGGGAAGAGAATAAATTCAATTTAAGGTATTTTCAGTTTGAAGAAATAGCTATCTAGGGAGCTAAATGGAAAAATCAGCATTCTCTGGGAATGACAGATCTGGAGAAGATAACTTGAGAGGCACAGGGATTGAAAATATAATTTCACCATTAATAGTGGGCAAAGTGTCTGAGTAAGAGTGCCGAAAGATAAGTGCAGGGAGAGCTAAGGACTGAAATTTGGTGCCTTCTTATAATGAGAGAAATCAGAACCAGTAAGGGAGGACAAAGATGAAAAGCTAAAGAAGTTCCACAAAAGACAAGAATAAAGAATTTCAAGAAGGAAGAATAAAAATACTAACTGCTAATAACAAAAAAAGTCCATGGAGACTGACAATTGAAGAAGAGTTCTTGAATATATCAAGTAGAAAAAACTAGTAACCATTGACAGAAGTTTCAGTAGATTATTAGAATAAAAATACCAATATATAGGAAGTTAAGAGGTTAGGGAAAATGTATTCCTCAAGGAAAAACAAATTGTTTATACCAAGCATAGTTAGTTCATGGACATAGTAACTAAGCATTCACCTACATGTGGATGAACTGCAAAAATGAATGAATGAAAAGTTTTAAAGATGTAATTGACGTTACTATTCCCAAATTTCTACATGACAGTGGCAACAATAATAGCAATATATTATAATTATAGAACAGCTCATAATACCCCTAAGTAGGAAGAGATTATGGTCTTTACTTTTAGAAAGAGAAACACAAAGTAGACCAATAATCCATACAATTAATTCATCTTATAAAAAGCACACAAGTGGTAATGGAATAGGAAATAAAGTCTTGGGTCTTTTACTGTAATACTTTATTAAACTATCTCACTTCACCTTCAATCCAATTGCACAATGTACGGGTCAGTTTATGGTGTGTAAAAAACAACCACAAAATTTCAGTGGGTTAACACAGTAAACACTGATCTCTCATTCTCACATGTGTAGATTGATTGGTTGAGGTTTGGCTGACTGAGGCTGGGTTGGCAGGGCTTGGTTCTAAGTGATGAATTCTGTATCAGTTTGCTCTATGTGCCCCTTTCCTCCTTAGACCAGTGCCCCGTTTTTCTGGTGGTGATGGAAGAAGCATAAAACAGCAACACAAATGCACAAGCACATTTCAAGTATGTTTTTGTCCACTATCACTCCAGTTACTAAAGCAAGTCACATGACCAAACCCAACCTCAGTGTGGTGGAGAAATAATCTCTGCATCCAGTGGGAGGAAATACAAAGACACATTACAGGAAAGAGCAATAGTGGTATGCTGGCTTGTGAGAACTGATTTCTTCTCAGCATTGCATGCTGTGATATCGTATTGTGAACCTGAAATTGACCATGGCAGAAGAATTACACCATGCATGTCATCAAATGCTAAATAAAAATCAGAGGGTTTGCTTATTTGCTTGCTTGTTTCTGAGTCAGTCGTTAAACATTTATCAGCACACCTCTAGGAATGAGTACAGGGGAAGGTAGAAAATTGAGGGCATTAATGCTGCTTACCACACATTACATACTCCATATTTTCATTAATTTATTTACTCATTCATTCTACTTCATTGAGGACTTACTATAGTCTGACTATAGTCCGAACACTGTATTATCATTGTCTGAGGATACAAGGATGAATAAGCTATTAGCTCTGTTTGGTGTTTTTCACACACAAAAGGAAATATATATATATATATATATATATATATATATATAAAATCACGTCATTCTAAAAAGTGTCATTCTAAGAAGTGGCAAGCAAAGTCTGCAAGATGGTACATCATCCCAGACAAAAGAGAAATCATATTTTGCTATTCACTCCTCAAAATGTTAAGAATAGAATAAGATCTGAAGTCACACATAGGTTGGAAACATTCAAAGCTCAGAATGTAATGGAAAAGATACCTCAAGGTTTCTATATGCAGGTTTCCATGTTGCTCTGATCTTCTGCAACAATTTTAATCATCAGTGATTCTTTCTAGTCAACACAATAGCACTCACAGCATGAGTACCAGGAAAATAGCAATAGGAGTGATATTTGAGTTAGCTTTTATTAAAATAAGTTATTGAATGTTTCTTTTTGACTGGGTTCTACTCTATTATCAGCGTGATGTTTTATCTTAAAATATTTCTGCTATCCCTGGTTACATAAGCTATAAAGTGAGACTATCTTCTATACTGTCTTCTTATGTTATAGTTTGCCTATTCAACCACTATGCAGTGATTCTCAAAGCTGTATATGAAAATCAGCAAGGGCCAGGAGTGCATGATCCTCCTTATTTTAAGAGACCAAGTTATGAGCCAGTTATTTAGGAACTTCAATTTGTCAGGTTTGACAACACTGTAATTGATTGCAATAATAAAAACCTTACCAAAAGCTGAATTACTTTGGGGGAATTTACCTTGTTTTCTTAAGTGTTTTGCAAGTATGATAAGTAGGCTGTGGTACTTTTTCTGACATAAGTGCACAAGAGATATATGATCTCTTTCAGTGCACATAGTGACAAAAAATCAAGCTGTTGGGCTGCAGGCTACAACAAATTGAACATATTGAATTTCAACTGTGATCTAATGCAGTCGTACGTTCGTTTCAGTCCATTCAGGTGATTTCTTTCCATGCTCGTGCCATAACTTTATCCATAAAACAAATCAATGGAGTGGCAGCGTGTTGCTTTATTTTAAGTGGTATTTACTGTTTGAATGCAATATACCTTTATTTATTTGCATTACAAATCACTAGGTGGGATTTAAATAAATCTCTTGTTTGAGCCACTTTATAAGAGATCTATGCCAAACCTTCATAATGCAGTTTCCTATGCTAAACAAAACTTCCATTATACTAGTGACCCTATTCAAGCCAGGCAAATAAAGCAATGAAAAAATTCCTGTGGCATTTATTTGTATTTTGATTTTCTAACAATGACAGGTAGAGTGCATTTTTTCTTGAATTTTAGTGGCAAATTTAAGATGATAAGATACTACTAATTGATCTTGAGGAAAAGCTTTATAATCTGATGCAAATTAACAATTTTCTTACTTGCCAACATTTTTATTTGTGATGGCAGAGTTAATTTATTGTACTAACTGCTAAGCCTGGGTTGAAAATGATAAAATTTTCATCTAAAATTAGAGTAAATCTAGAGTCTCTCTTAAATAAAGAAGTCTAAGCAGATTTAAAAGTTACAAGATATAAAATCTTAGGTAACATTTTCCATAACTGTTTGCTAATAAAAGAATGAAAGATTTTACATCAATAATGGCACAAACTTGCCAACAGCATCCTTACAAAAAGCCACTAGGTCATGTGATAAGTATAGTCTTCCTTTTAAGAACATTTTATTATCCAAATTTCAGCACCCACATCTTTCTAAGGTATAGATAATAAGACTTCTCTTTCTTTTTTGTTTTTTTTACCCTGTATGCACTTCAGATCAATGTAACATGTGACAGTAAGGATAAAACCTCATATTCCAGTATTCACCATTTGGATTCACTGAAATGAGTTTCTTTATAAAGAGCTCAATTCTCATTTCTAGATAAGTACAGGAAGAAACAATGAGATCACTTTTTCTGAAGTTTGAAATTAATATTTAAAACCCTCCTAGAGCAATGGGCCAGATGATATGCTATTTTCTTTCCAACTCTGATATCTTATGATTCTACAAAATATACAAAGTTATCCACAATTAGGACACATAAAAGTATTTGAATCCAAGCACTCAGATATATACTAAGATGTCTAAAGAATATGCATAGTATTGGAGTACTTTGGTAATTAATTATTCCATTAAATAAATTTAATTTCTTAAGAAGTCTCCTGTGCTATCTACTTGATTATTGCAAAAGATAGCACAGTTGGGTAATAATTAATGAAGCAGGCAAACCGAAGGAAAATGTCTAGTCATATATTCTAGGGCTTCCTGTTTAATTCATTAACTTTGATTATGTCTATTTCTTTAATCAACAACTTTTGTTGTATACATAAAAAACATAAGTGAGTGGCATTGAGCCAGATGATACACATAGTATGAAAATTATAAAATCAAGATTCAAAATGATATAGACTATATAAAATGTTGGAACATAATAAGCAATTAAAACTTAACTTGGAAAAATTAAAATTTATATGAAAGGGGCATGAGGAAACTGGGATAATGATAATGTTCTAAATCTTGATGGGAGTTTGGGCTGATTTGCATTAGATTATAAAATTATCCCTCAAAGTCAATTAGTAGCATTTATCATTTCAAATATGCCACTAAAATTCAAGGAAAAAAATACACTGGAACCTCTCACTTTCAGAAAATCTAAATACAAATAAATGCTACAATATTCTTTTCATTATTTTATTTGCCTGACTTGAATAGGGTCAACAGTATAATTGAAATTAGATATCATTTTGTTTAGCATAGGAAACTGCACTATGAAAATTTAGCATAGATATTTTATAAAGTGTTTCAATCAAACAAGCAATGAACTCCAGTCCATGGTACACATGCTGAGGTATTTATGGGTGTTTATGTGCTTATGTCTGCCATCATAAAATAATATAGACTGATGGGTGAATAGATGGATGGATAGAAAGACAGATATGTAATAAAGTAAATACAGAATCTAGGTTAATTATAGAATCTAGGTTTTGTGAATGTGATTATTCACTGTATAATCCTTTCAATTTTTCATTACATTTGAAAATTTTCCTAATAAAGCTTTACAAAAATTCATATGTTTGGGCTTATCTATTGAGTAATGCCTGCTACATAGTAGTATTCTAATAAGTTTACATTAATAAATAAATGGCTTAATAAGTGAATCAACAAAAATGGGAACAATTTTTAATGGTAGGTCACGTGAAAAATATCCTGGGGTTTTGGATAATTTTTGCTTCTTTCCCCAGTAATGTGCCATGGATACCAGAGTCAAACACAACTATAGACGATAGTACAATAAATGCAGTGTTCAAGTCAGGGAATTAAGGAACCATTCTGTCCAGGTCAGGGCATGTCTAAATCACTGCATCCTGTTCCCGACACCCATCTTTATCAAAAAATAACAGAAAAAAAGTGTGCATAGAGGAAAATCACTAGGAAATAACGGGTTCTAAATATCATACCACATAAGAAACAGTTAAAACAATAAGAAGTCTTCAAACTGGAGAAGAAAAAGCCAGTGAGGAATTGTAAGGGACCCATTCTCATTCCATGCACACTGTTTAACTCTTTCCACATTCCTAACATCAGCCCAGTTTTCATCTCCTGCAGGGTACTTTATAATACAGCCCCAACTCAATATTTTTTTTCTCTGAATTCTTGCTCACATAGAGATTTCATTTATTTTATTATTTTATTTATTTAGCATTTGGCGTCTGGGACCTTATACCAGGTGCACTTACTTTTCTTACTCTTGCATGTGCCTGTACACACACACACACACACACACACACACACGAGTTCAATTCACAGCAAGGATCTAAGCTTCTTGAGGGAATGTGCTGTTTATACACCCTTGTACCCCTAGAGCTTGGCATGATTTTGCTCATTTATTTCATAAACATTTATTGAGAAACCTTCTTGTGCTAAGCACTATGCTGAGATTTGGGCTGAAAAGATGATCTTAACACTGACCTTACTCATAGCAGCTCAGAGTCTAAAACTAGAAACATACACATAACCCAATAAACACAAAGCAATGCAGTCAGCTCAGTGACTGGGACACACAAGAGGTATTATGGAAACCAATATGAAAATTGCATCTACCCCATCCTAGAGAGAAGGAATGGGAGGAACAAGAGGCAGGAGCAAGTCTTAAAGGATGCATAGAAATTACCATTGTGTAATTATGAATGTGCTGATGAGAGAGGGGGCACTGCAGATAATCACTGTGTGAGAAAAAAGCACGGGGGGAGAGAGCGCCAGGAAACACAGGGTGCATCGCACTGGGCACACTTCCTGGGAAAGAGTATTTGACTTAATAGAAGGTCCATATTAAGTGACTATTAATCCTTTTATACAATCAACTGCTCTAGAGTAGTAAGCTGCACTGGCTAGGTGATTCTCAGAATTTACCCAAAACTCTCACCTGTGAAAAATACCAATGCTAGATACTGAAAAGTTACTTGAGAACAAAAACCAAAAAAGGAATTTTCACAACCTAATCTTTGCTCTAATAAATAAACCTACCTATCATCTGCAGTTGCTGTAACACAAAAGTTGTAGCAGTCTCTAACATTACTTATCCAAAGGTAACGTGGTTAATCCACAAATAGTGGATGTGTAATCCACAAATAGTGTAGAAGTTCTTCACCTGGGGCTCAGGGACTCTAGACCTCAAGAAGTCCAAGAACTCAAATGGGAAAATTGACATCTTACTTACTTATTACTAAGTGAAGTTTAGCATTTTTTTCTTTTCATTTTAACATCTTTATTGGAGTATAATTGCTTTACAATGGTGTGTTAGTTTCTGCCTTATAACAAAGTGAATCAGTTATACATATACATATGTTCCCATATCTCTTCCCGCTTGCGTCTCCCTCCCTCCCACCCTCCCTATCCCACCCCTCCAGGTAGTCACAAAGCACCGAGCTGATCTCCCTGTGCTATGCGGCTGCTTCCCACTAGCTATCTACCTTACGTTTGGTAGTGTATATATGTCCACAGCATTTCTTTTATCATAAACAGAGGCAACAATCATGCTAGTATTAGCGGCACCTATGATTTACCATCAATGTAAATCACATACATTTTCACATCACACTGCAGTTGTTGCAAAGCCATCAAACATCATTTACTTTCTTCATGACTTTGAAATTACAGTAAATAGTAGTATCACTGCCAGAATCTTCTTAATTATTGTGAGAATAAAGAATTATGTTCTGTTCTATGTTACGAACTTCTTGAAAAGTTTTGATAACTGTAAGGTATATAAATGGTAACCTTTGAAATCCTGTATATGTCATTTTATATATTTAAAATATTATTCTAAGAAGGTGAAAGGCTTAATCTATTCTACCAAGGACTCCATGTGCCAACAAGATAAAACTAAAATAAGTTTAAATTTAAAAGTAATAATAAAAGGAGATTTCAAAGGACTCTTGATTCCTATTGGGATCATCTTTTTGTTTGTTTTTATTTTCTTGTTGTTTGCCCCCCTCCCCAAATTTTAGAGATAGGGACAAGTCAAACTTTGTCAAAGACATCTCTCTTCTTTCATACCCACACTTGCCCATCTCCACAGAGAATCTGAGACTCCCAAGGCATCCATAGCCCACAGTGATAAGGCTGCTTGTGCACTTTTTTCCCCGAAGTGATTTGTTGGCATTTTCTCCACTGTTAATTGCAGGTTAAACATGAAAGCATTTTAATACTACTTTTCTGATGTTTCCTCTAGGCTGGCTTTGACTTCGGGGTTCACCAGTACTGGTTCTTGAAGGGTAGGTCAACAGATGCCCGATAACTGCAATGCACTGCCATTCACATAGTGATGTAGCTCTTCTAGGCTTTTTACAACACTCTCTGATTCTATTTCATTTGGCCTCAGAGCCTGATTGCCTTAGGCTTAGCAACAGGATGATCCCAGCTCATTGCGGACGCTAAAGGGCTTCCATCCTCCATGGATGAAGAAGTGTGGATAATATTAGTAGTGCCTTTGGTGCCTCTACAGGCACATCCATCCACATTTAAATACACGTTTTTATGTTTAGCCATTCGTTCCTAGCTGTGAAATATTGTAACAGCTTACACATTAGCATACTGATCCAGGCCTTAGGTCTGGGGGAGATTTATGTGAATGTTTTGATGCTATTATTCACACTATGTGTGAAGCTAAGACTTTCTTCTGAATCAAAGTAGTAGCAGATTCATACCCCACTGGCTGCTGTGCTAAAAATCTAACTATTTTAACTTCAGTTATATTGCAATGTTCACCAAAAAAAAAGTGTTTAAGCCAATGATGTCAGCATGGCACTTGCAAATATGAATGGCCAGAGAGTCAAAGAGAACCAAGTTAAAATCTTGCCTATGTCATGTACCAGTTGTGTGACCTTGAGTAAGGACATAACCTCAGTTTCCTTGACTATAAAGTGACTAATGTTGTGAGGATTAAATAAAGAAATGAGAGAATAAAAATTAAATAAAGAAATGAATACAAAGCTCACTATGTAGTTAGGGCTCAATGAAAGAAGGCTATGATAATGATCGTCATTAATGAACAGTCACATACAATAAAGTTTAATCTCTCTTGTCTCAGACTGAACAGGAAACATATAGAGATGTTGTCTGAGAGGAAAAGAACACTCAAGTTCATCTATTCCGGCTTCCTCATCCTACGAAGCAGTAAAGTGAGCACCAGAGAGGTTAAGGAGTTTATCCACAATCACTTAGTTATTCATCTAGTGGAAAAGCTCAGACAGGACCTATTTCTTCTGGGCTAAAGTCCATTCTTCAAATGTGAACACCTGAGCTTAAGCCACAAAGCCAAGAAGCCAGAGGCAGAGCACTTAATCATTAAGTAAAAAAATCTCTATTTTCTGTGAACAGAAGAAAATTTCATCGAGTTATAAGAACAATGAATCCATAAAGAAAGTGGACGCCCCTTCACATCCTAAAGCTTCCCCTTTAAGTACTGTGCTCCCGTGGGGCACGAAGTTTCTTTGAGATCACAGAGCAGCTGTCTCCTCTCTGTATAATATAAGGAACACAGACTGGACTGAGATTGTGCACATTTCTCATCCTGGACTTTCAAGTTCAATCTTGCTCCAACTGTAAAGCTTTTCTCAACCCCTCTAGTATTTCTGTCTCCCATCACCAAGCCCTCTTCTCTTTTCCAGCCTTAATCCACTCTTTCTACTCTGTGTTCCCATATCCCTCATCACACACTCAGCACAAGCTAAAATGTCCTGCAAGCTTTCTTTTTTGTGTGTAAGTCCTGATCCCCTCGTCAAATTGTGAGATCTTTAAATGTAAAGATATGGTTCTTCTGATTCTTTGCATCTCCATTGCCAAGCAAAGTCTTTAATAACATATCCTCAATAAAATCATACCTACTCTCAGGTATGCAGCCACAAAACAAATGAGCAAACCAGACTGTGTCATCCCACTGTTTTAAACCCATCAATCGATTCACACAGTCTTTAAGAGAAATGCCAACATCCTAACATTGACTGGACAATCAGCGGCATGCTGACTTCTGTCTCTCCAGCCTCAACTCTCCACACTTACTCTCAACTCTATAGCCACCATCTTCTGCCTTGAATGAGCCATTCTCTCTCTCATATTGGAGACTTGGCAATGCTGGTCCCTCTGCCAAGACACTCACCCCCCACCTTTCACCCAGGTATCTCAGAGTCATCCTTTGTGTCTCAGCTTAAATGTCAGTTCCTCACCCACGCCCACCTTGATTCCCCAGAGCACTTTATACTTCATGACTTTAAATCTCTGAGGGCTTATTTCTCTGTTCCACTCCTACCTACACACGGAACTGATTTCATCCTTGCCACTTGCTTAGCACTAGGCTGGCTTTTAAGATGTTGGCAGAGTGTCATGTCTCCTTTCCTCCCATGGTTCTTAACCCAAAGTCTTAGTCTTTCTTGATCTGCCCCAGACAGCTGTTCTTGTTGCTGAGTCATCCTTGCCATCTTTCCTTCCTTCGTTGCTCCTCTGACCCATGGGCCCAGTTGGAAAGAATTTACTTGAATTCTTTCCCAACTTGTGCTTTTGATGTCTTTTCTTTTTTTTTTTTTTTTTTGAGGTACACGGGCCTCTCACTGTTGTGGCCTCTCCCGTTGCAGAGCACAGGCTCCGGACGCGCAGGCTCAGCGGCCATGGCTCAGGGGCCCAGCCGCTCCGCGGCATGTGGGATCTTCCCAGACCGGGGCACGAACCCGCGTTCCCTGCGTCAGCAGGCGGACTCTCAACCACTGCGCCACCAGGGAAGCCCTGTTTTCTTTCTTTTTAACCCATTTTGAGAACAAGTAGTGGTTCTCACATTTGCACATATCCATGACAACTTGCTAAGAATAGGAACAAAGCAGTTTCCATATAACTTAGCTTGTTCAGTCTAAGAAATCATTCCATCGTTAGTACATTCATCCTCTCCTCATTCTGCAAGGATTTACTGAGTACCTATGTGATAGTCACTAGGACAAGCATGAGGGAAACCATGAAGAACAAAAGGGAAAGGCCCTCTGCTTCTCTCAGGGGGCTCACAGTTAGCTGAAGAAGACAGACCCTGCCCATCACATCCTACAGTTTTACACACACACACACACACCATTTAAGGAGATCACAGCATAATTTAATACAGTGGCCCAACCTAGACCGAAAGGTCAAAGAAAGTTTTCCTGAGGGAAGAGCAGTTACCTACAAGAAGCAAGAGAAGTGCAGTTGTCACTCCCACAGAATCTAGACCCAGACTCCTCCTCTTCTCATTAGCCATGTTGCCTTGTCAAGTTTTGGAACTTCTTTATGACTCAGTGTCCTCATGGGTAAAGATGAGCAGATATCACTACTTCACTCATTGGATTGTTACAATGATTAAGTAAATTAATATTTGCACAACACTTAAAGCAATGTCTGACCCATAATAAGTGCTATTATGGGTCATTATCTTGTCATTACTTTGCAATTCTGTCCTTCCAAATTTCTTGGAGCTAAATTTCTCTTTCTTTTCTGAACTTATCTTGACAGAATATGGCAGTGATTTTTTAAATGGCCTTGTCTGGCAAATGATAAATTGGGGGACCTTGTATGTGTGTGGAGTAAAGGGGGCTAATTTTACTACATGCCAACATTAAGATGAAGCATCCAACATCCTTAAACTAGAAACCCAGGCCCTCTATCATTTTGCATTTGGATAGCTCTTCAGCTTCATGTTCTACTGATCAGGTTTTCAGTTGCTGTTTAACAAATCACCCCAACACTTGAAGGCTTGAAACAACATCCATTATAGTGTATCTCATCATCATATGAAGTCAAGAATTCTGTCAGGAGTCAACCAGGTGACTCTGGTATTGACTAGGGTCACTTGGTGGTATTCCACCAGTGGCTAGTCTGGTCTGGAGGGTCCAGGATGGGTTCACTCTTGTTCCTGGGGCCTTGTTGGAAGCAGCTGGAAGACTGGGCTCAGCTGAGCCCCTCAGCCTCTCCACGTAATCGCAGAGCCTCTTCATAAGATTGTTTTAGACAGGTAATCAGACTTCTTACATGGTGGCTATCTTCCTTCACCATGAGTATTACAAGATTCAGGAAGTGGAGCTGCCAGTCTTTTAAGACCTGGTCCAGAACCTGGTACTATGTCACTTCCACCATAGTCCATCCAAGTATTCAGAGAGACAGAGAATGCTGAACTGAAGGGAAGGGGACACCAACTCTACCTCTCAAAAGGAAGAGAACTGAAGACTGTGGCCATCTTTAATCCACCACACCTACCAAACTCAGCCTGGGGTAGTTTACTTAAACAATGCTGAATTCTTGTAATCTCTCGTACCCCTTACTGTCCAATGCCTCAGTGCTTTTTGTACATCCTGGTCTCCTGTCTGTGATGCTTCTACTACCTTTCTTCTTCCGGTTAACTTTACTCCTCTTTCAAATTCCAGTTCAGACATCTGCTCCTGCCCCACACACCCCTAAACAGCCTTTGATGGGACATCATGTTGATTTTATGAAATGATCTTTTAGTCTGTTTCTCTCACCAGCATATCAGCTCTGTGGTGGGGAAAAGTACCATGTTTTACTTCATATTTGTGCTTCTAGAATCTAACACAATGCATGGTATACAAATGTATTTCATCTGATCTCAATGTCCACCATCACTTTTATTTTATTAAATATATACCAAGATTACTGTATGAAATAAACTTATTTTAATTCAAATGATCAAGGTACATCACCAGGAATATTCAGCTTCCAAACAATTTATTGCAAGTTAATCTAACTTGTGAAATTTCAGTTTTAATAATGATATGGAAAAAACTATTTAAAAATATTCAGTGACAGGCCTCGTCTTATATATCTTTATTCAATTGCAATATGCATTTTATTTTCCTTTTGAGGCTTGAATTGGCATGGATAGATGGAGAAATAATTTTTAAAAGTTAGACATCACCTGGAAGTCAATAAAAATGACAGAGAAGCTGCCGTGATCCTGACAGAGAAACAGAATTATATATGATCTTTTAAGTGTAGAAAATTAATCTGTATCTGGCCATAGATGTATCTGATCACAATCCAAAAATTAAACTACAAGTAAGCCCCAAGGAATTTTCCATTATTTCTAGGTGTAACAAAAAGAGTTTGCCAGCTTGCTCTACAGGCAAAATTGTTCAGCCAATCTCCTCTTATACTTTGCATCTTTCTGTTTATTCTCAGTTCTCTCTCACTGAGAGTAAGAAATGTCTTCATGAATATATCTGGCAAAACAATGTGCTTACATTTACCAAGTATTACTATATTCTAGGCACCATGCTAAGTGTTTTACGTGAAATATCTCATTTAGTTTTACAATGACCTTGCAAATTTCCTGCTATTTATAGAGAAAATTGAAGCTCAAAGAGAGTAAGTGACTTGTCCATGGTCACATAGTTTGTAAGTAGCAAATGCAATATCTCTCTAATTCCAAAGACCCTGCTTTGAATCTCTAAGCCTTACCTCCTAAAGGAATTGAATCATGACACTTAATCAAATCTCCATGATTACACTATGGATATCGATATTTCCTCCCATTGCTGAGTTAAAGTCAGTGACTTGGATGGAATATTTTATTCTCCATTTTGCTTTTTCCATTTTCCTTGACCATATCTCACTCTGTCTCTAATTGTAAACATTTATGAATCTTTCACTTGTCATTTATTTGTTCATAAATATCCACTGATGTAGATATAAATTTCTATACCCAATTTTGGGTCTAAGTTTAATCAGGTACTCTTATCCCAAGTAAATAATTGTACAGGGATATTAAAAACAAACAAAACAAACCAAAAGGCTTGGCCTTTAATACTCCTTAAGATGCCATGGCAGGAATCACTAATCATTTACCTTAATCTTCCCACAAAATTTGCGTTAATTGTATCATTCATTACTTCAGTCAGAAAATGTTTACTGAGCTCTTACAGTGTAAAAAAAACTGTTTTAGGTTTTGTGTATTCAGCAGTGAGTGACATAAAATCTAAGGCTTTGCATACCTTATATTTTTCGGTGGTAAGACAGAAAGTAAATTAATACATAATATATCAAATGGTGATAAGTGTTATAGAAAAATCTAAAGCATTTTAAGATAATAAGGAGTGCTTGGAAGTGCAGTTGCATTTTATGTCACTGAGGGATGGTATCTGAGCAGAGACCTGAAGGAAGCAGGTGGCAGGTAGCTGAAAAAAAGAGTGTTCTGGAAAGAGGGAACAAAAATGCAAAGGGCCTGAGGTGGGTTCATGCTTCATGGGTCTGAAGAATAAGGATGGGGGAAATGTGTCAATGGCTGGGGTGGACCGAGTGAAGGAAAGAAGAGAAGAAATAACACCTAGTAGGTAGAGGTGTAAGGAACCCCATCTTCTAAGGCCTTGTGGACCTTGGTAGGACTTTGACTTTTACTTTGAGTGAGTCAGAAGAGCCATCAGAAGTTTCTAAAGGAGTCATATGATCTGACTATACCATTTAAAGATCACTCTGGCTACTGTTTGAAAACAGACTGTAGCAGGCAGGAGCAGACACAAGGAGATTGGTTAGGAAATTATTCAATAATCCAGATGAGAGCTGAAGTCTTTGATTAAGGTCGTAACAGAGGAGGTAGTAAAAAGGGACTGGAATCTGGACATATTTGGAAGCAGAGCAAATAGGATTTGCTGATAGAATGTGGGATTTGAGACAAAGTAAGGATTTTATGATGATTCTGAGGTTTTACCTGAGCAACTTAAAGGCTGGCATTGCCAGTTACTAAAACGAGGAAGACGACGGGAGATATTAATTTGGAGGATGGGGCTGGGATCAGTGTTTGATATTGGACATGTGTTTTTTAGACAGATGTGGCCTCAACAGATTTCTTAACAGAGACTCCAGCACATCTTTGACAATGAACTGGATTCAGTTGCAAAGTAGGAAGCTATTTACTATTTCTGCAGCTGGGCATCCTTATAAGGGACAGGAATTTGTTTTCCACATGGGTAAAGTAACCCTGAACGTGTCTTTATTTCAATGTTTTACATCAAGCAGATGATGTGGTGACCTGCCCACATCCCCCACGATCTCTTTTACTGGTCTGGTGTGCCCACACGTTCAACCTTCTCCAGCAAGTTTTTCTTGGAAGGCTAGAGCTGCCTTCTCACTCCAAGGGGTTGGGGATTATACTGTAGCTCACCTCCCCACCTCCATGCTGGCCAGTAGCCAATGAGTAGTAGTGTGGGGGCAACTTTGCCTCCAGGTGAAATAAACTGAGGTATCATCTACATCCGAGAACTCTCATTAGGTTCAACTTTCTCTCCCTTTCTTGCATGCTCCCTCTACTCCACTGTAGGCTTCCCCTGAGAACACTCACTGAATAAGTCACTTACACTTCCCAGCAAACAAAAGTCCAGGACCAGATGGATTCACTGGTGAGTTCTACCAAACATTTAAAGAAGAATTAATACCAATCCTCCTGAAACTTCTCCAAAAAATAGAAGAGGAGGGAACACTTCCAAACAAATTTTGCAAGGCCAGTATTATCCTGATGCCAAAACCAAAAAAGGACACCACAAAAAAGAAAATTACAGATCAGTATTCCTGATGAATGTAGATGCAAATATCTTCAGGAAAATGTAAGCAAACAAAATCAGACAATACATTAAAAGGATCATACACCATGACCGGGTAAGATCTATTCCAGGGGTACAAAGATGGTTCAACATCCACAAATCAATGACTGTGATACGCCACATTAATAACATGAAGAATAAAAATCATATGATCATCTCAATAGATGCAGAAAAAGCATCTGACGAAATTCAACATTCATTCATGTTAAAAAAAAAACTCTCAATAAAGTGAGTATAGAAGGAACATATCTCAACATGATTAAGCTCGTATATGACAAGCCCACAGCTAACACCATACTCAGTGGTGAAAAGCTTTAAGCTTTCCTCTAAGATTAGGAATAAGCCAAGAATGCCTACTCTCATAACTTTTATTCGACATAGTATTAAAAGTCCTCACCAGAGCAACTAATTAGACAAGAAAAAGAAATAAAAGGTATCCAAATCAGAAAAGAAAAACAAACTGTCTCTATTTGTAGATGACATATTATACATAGAAAACACTAAAGACTCCACCAAACTGTTAGAACTAATAAAAAAAAATCCAGTAAAGTTGCAGGATACAAAATCAATATACAAAAATCAGTTGTGTTTCTAAACACTAATAACAAACTATCAGAACGAGAAACTAAGAAAACCATCTCATTTACAATTGTATCAAAAAGAATAAAATATATAGGAATAAATTTAATCAAGGAGGTGAAAGACCAGTACATTGAAAACTATAAAACACTGATGAGAGAAATTAAACAAGACACAAATGAATGGAAAGATATTCAATGTTCATTCACTGGAAGAAATATATTGTTAAAATGTCCAGAGTACCCAAAGCAATCTACAGATTTATGCAATTCCTATCAAAATTCCAATGGCATTTTTCACAGAAATAGAACAATTCTAAAATGTGTGTAGAATCACAAAGGACCCTAAATAGACAAAGAGATCTTGAGAAAAAACAACAAAAATGGAAGCATCACACTTCTTGATTTCAAACTGTAGTACAAAGCTATAGTAATCAAAACAGTATTGGTATAAAACACACACAAAGACCAATGAAACAAAACAGAGAGCACAGAAACAAAACCAGACATATATGGTTAATTTATGACCAAGGAGCCAAGAATACACAATGAGCAAAAGACAGTCTCTTCAATAAATGGTGTTGGTAAAACTGTACAGCCATATGCAAAAGAATTAAACTGGACCACTATCTTACACCATACATAAAAATCAAGTCAAAATAGATTAAAGACTTGAACCATAAAACTCCTAGAAGAAAACATACACTGTGAGCTCCTTGACATCAGTCTTCCTGAATTTTTTGGATTTCACACCAAAAGCAAAGGCAAAAAAAGCAAAAATAAACAAATGGCAGTACATCAAACTAAACAGGTTCTGCACATCAAAGGAAACTATCAATAGAATGAAAAGGCAACTTACTGAATGGGAGAAGATATTTGCAAGTCATATATTTAAAAAGGGGCTAGTATCCAAAATATACAAAATAACTCATTAGCATAAAAACAAACAATCCAATTTGAAAATGGGCAGAGGATCTGAATAGACATCTTTTCAAAGAAGACATACAGGTGGCAAATAGGCACATGATAAAATGCTCAAGCTTACTAATCATCAGGGAAATGCAAATCAAAACCACAGTGAAATACCACCTCCCACCTCTTAGAATGGCTGTTATCAAAAAGACAAGAAATAACAAGTGTTAGTGAGGATGTGGAGAAGGGAACCCTTGTGCATTGTTGGTGGGAATGTAAACTGGTGCAGCCACAATAGAATACAGTATGGAGATTTCTCAAAAAAATTAAACATAAAACTACCATAGGATCCTGCAATTCCACTTCTGGGTATTTACCCAAAGGAAATGAGGACACTAAGTTGAAAAGATATTTGCACCCCCATGTTCATTGCAGCATTATTTACAATAGCCAAGACATGAAAACCACCTAAGTGTTAACTGAGAAATAAATGAATAAAGAAGATGTCATATATATGTGTGTGTGTGTGTGTGTGTGTGTGTGTGTGTGTGTGTATATACACACACATATATATATATATATAATGGAATATTATTCAGCCATAAAAAATAAGGAAATCCTGCTATTTGTGACAACATGGATAGCCCTTAAGGGTACTATGGAAAGCGAAAAAAGCCAGACCGAGAAAGACATATACTTTATCATATCACTGATATGTAAGGTCTACAAATCAAAACGAAAATTAAGAATTACCCTGGGGCTTTCCTGGTGGTGCAGTGGTTGAGAGTCCGCCTGCCGATGCAGGGGACGCGGGTTCGTGCCCCGGTCCGGGAAGATCCCACATGCCGCGGAGCGGCTGGTCCCGTGAGCCATGGCCACTGAGCCTGTACGTCCGGAACCTGTGCTCTGCAACGGGAGAGGCCACAACAGTGAGAGGCCCGCACACTGCAAAAAAGAAAAAAAAAAAAAAAAAAGAATTACCCTGAACTCATAGGAACAGAGAACAGATTGGTGGTTGCCAGAGGTGGGGAGAGTGAAGCTGGAAAAATGGGTGAAGGTGGTCAAAAGGTACAAACTTTCAATTATAAAATAAATAAGTCCTAGGGATGTAACAGTCAGCATGGTAACTACAGTTAATGATACTATATTGTATATTTTCAAGTTGCTAAGAAGTAGGTCTTAAAATTCATCACAAGAAAACAATTTTTGTAACTATGTATGGTGATGGATGTTAACTAGGTTTAAGGTGGTGACTGTTTTGCCATATATACATGCATTGAATTATTATATTGTATACCTGAAACTAATATTTTTTTTTAAAAAACTTATATATTCCCTCCTCAGGCTCCACTTGTAGGCTCCACTCAGGTTCTGTCTAGGTACACAACCCAAGACCACATGGATGGGGGTCATACCTCCATTTAGAGTATTCCTTTTCAAACTAGGGAGAAGTGAAGTTGATGCTCTATTTCTATGGTGTCTCTGTTCTAATTCATGAATGAATTTCACTCAAGAAATCTCTTTGATAAGCTAATATGTGCAGAGCCCTCGGTATCACTGAATTTGGGGGTGATAGATACCATTCACAATTTCAATAGTACCCGATTTAAATAACAATTTCATGAGTAGTACAAGTGCTGTATCATTTAATTTACAGACACATGATACAAGCACTACATAGCATGATGCTGAATCCTAACCCACACTCTTGGAATCCTACCAGGCTATATTTCCATCAAAGCAAAAGTAGTGTCCTACAAGCAGGAAACATACTAACTGGAAGTAGGGGTGGAGAAGGGAAGGGGTTAGGGGCAAACACCTAAGTCTAAATCCCTTCTGAACACAAGTCCTGGGACTCTGGGAAATTTTTTCTCTTTATGAGCTTAAATTTCTTAATTTGTAAAAGAAAAGTAAAACAATACTTTACTAAGAAGCTTTGAACGTTAAATACGAAACATTCCTAATAATGCCTGTCTCAGTGTCATAATAAATGTCTTAATAATGTCATTAGCCAAAAGGGAGTATAGGTCTGGCCCACCTCCAAAGTATATCAATGAGAAAAACAATGAAAGGAAATTTCAATATATTCTTGGTCAGAATAAGCAGCCAGTATCTTCCAGACCCTAAAAACATGTTAACCATACGCCCAATCACCCAACTCAAGACTTTGTAGTACATTTTGACCCTTGGGAAATTATCAAGTCTTCTGGAAACTTCTCTTAGCTCTTGTTCCTGCCCTTTCTAGGCTTAGCTCAGATGTTGAACATCTCATGCCTGGAATACTGTAGCAACCAGGCTGATTCTTCTAAAATATCACTTTATTCATATTATTCCTTTGATCTAAAATGTTTCTATGGTATTTATTCTATGAGCTTTGAAGACTCAGAGTTTTTAGCCTAGCATCCAAGGTTCTTGACAATCTGATAACAATCTACTTTTCCAGCCTCATCTCCTACTAGCCCTTGATACTAACCCATGTCAGGCCATCTGGTCTTCTCACTGTCCCTATACCTGCTCTGAACTTTCCCACTCTTATCTTGCCTTGTGATGAACAGAATGTCCCCTCCCCATTGCCACTTCTCCAAAGCTTATCCATGCTCCAGGACCTAACATAAACGTCCCCTCATCCACAACACTTTCCTTTCTGACAGAAAAGATACTTCCTCTTCTGTATGCAATTCACTATGAAATAACAAAAATTTGAGTCTATGGTCATGGTTATTTCTGTCTATGACTATTGTACTTTCTTGAATTTATTATCTGCAAGGACAAAACATATGTCTCTTGCATACTTGTATCCATTAGAGTACCTATCACATTGTTAAGATGCATACAGGGTGGTTGATTAATATTTGTCAAATAACTGCATACATGTAATATCTTAGCTTTTATTCTTCAGTAGCTTTAATCTATCAGTATCCACATAGGCAGAGAAATCTGATTTAAAATTTTTAAACTCGAGCCACTCTATATATGAAATATGGATTTTGATTTTTTAACTTGGTTACTTACTGGTACAGTTTATGTATATATAGTGGGAGATACGTATTCAACAAACATTTGTTAAATGAATAAATAAGTAATCAACTGCGAATTAAGGTATATCTGCTTCATAGATACATAAAGGTTAAATGTTATGCCATTCCTTCCCAAAGTAGTACCTAACTCTCCTCAGTTCTAGTCTATCTTTTTAATGTAAAAATAAAGCTTTATAGTGGAAAAAATTAATTGAAACAGCAGAGTATTATAATCTTAAAATCTGTTGACTAATAGTAAGAGGAAACTCTTTAAATGCATGCTTATGGGATCTCAGACTTTTAAGTGTTATCATGAAAGTCAGAAAACTTAGGTGGGTAAGAAATTTAGGTTGAATTCAGAGCGTGTTCTTTCTTTGAAACATTTGGTTCTCAATAATAAACCTTCAGAGCCAGTTTTATCCTTCAGTTCCAAATTTTCAGTGTGACTAAGAACAGACTGGAACATGATGTTGCCGCAGACCCCACTGTCTTCTAAGCTGGCCACTCTCATTAGTGTGAGTGCGCATGTTGATAAGACCTAGGGGGCATTTATGAGACACCAAAGAACTCTACACGACATTCCCCCAGTCAAGATTTTACTCAGACATTTTGGGTCTCTCTCTACTGTTATTTCCTCTTTTTCTGTAGCATTTAGTTGCACTTGACCTTATGTTTTAGAAAGTACACACAAGTCAGTATTCCAGACATCCCAGGGACTTGAAGAGCTGATCTAATGCCTGTGCTGCAAGATGAAAAACAGAAGACTTTTGTTGAACCTATAAAAAGGATGACATTTTGCCTGGCCCTGAGCTGTTTTGTTCAAAATTGAGGCTTTTGCAGCTTGAGGCTCTTTGATTTGTGAGCTAGAGAGTATCATATCTTGGCCATTACTGAATCATAAAAGTTCTCTGCCTCTTCCCAGCTCATTTTATTTAAAAGGAAAAAGAGAAACCCTTTATCTTACAGAATGTGTTTTCTTTCTATTTTCCTTCATTTTTCACGTGGCTGGGATGGATTCTGTAAGGGTTCAGTGGAAACATATGTAAAATGGTCATTTGCAAAGACCACTGAGCTGATGCCAAGGATGATGATATGGATGGTTAGACTGGAGCAGGCTTCATGAGAATAGAGCGCTTGGCAGCATTTTCTTTGTCATGCCTCCTTGTTAGATACCAGAAACTTGTACACATTATGTATTTTCATGCAAAATAGTAATATAGAGCCACATAACACATCCAGGTCGGGGTGGCTTAATCACAAATATTGACTGGTTCAGGAGGGATTGAGCTGAGCATGAAGGAGGCTTCATTAGGAATTCCTGTGCATTATACATGCCTTGGAAAAGAGAAAGACACATGGAATGTTTCTTAACATTTGAAGTAGTAAGTTTCTCAGCTGAACTGTATTATTTTTTACTTATTGTTTTAGACATCTTTATTGGAGTATAACTGATTTACAATGGTGTGTTAGTTTCTGCTTTATAACAAAGTGAATCAGCTATACATATACATATATCCCCATACCTCCTCCCTTTTATTTTTTACATCTTTATTGGAGTATAATTGCTTTACAATGCTGTGTTAGTTTCTGCCTTATAACAAAGTGAATCAGTTATACATATACATATGTTCCCATATCTCTTCCCTCTTGCATCTCCCTCCCTCCCACCCTCCCTATCCCACCCCTCTAGGTGGTCACAAAGCACCGAGCTGACCTCCCTGTGCTATGTGGCTGCTTCCCACTAGCTGTCTATCTTATGTTTGGTAGTGTATATATGTCCATGCCACTCTCTCACTTTGTCACAGCTTCCCCTTCCCCTTCCCCATATCCTCAAGTCCATTCTCTAGTAGGTCTCTGTCTCTATTCCTATCTTACCCCTAGGTTCTTCATGACATTTATTTTTATTTCTTAAATTCCATAAACATGTGTTAGCATACAGTATTTGTCTTTCTCTTTCTGACTTATTTCACTCTGTATGACAAGACTCTAGGTCCATCCACCTCATTACAAATAGCTCAATTTCGTTTCTTTTCATGGCTGAGTAATATTCCGTTGTATATATGTGCCACATCTTCTTTATCCATTCATCCGATGAGTGACACTTAGGTCATTTCCATCTTCTGGCTATTGTAAATAAAGCTGCAATGAACATTTTGGTACATGACTCTTTTTGAATTTTGGTTTTCTCAGGGTATATGCCCAGTAGTGGGATTGCTGGGTCATATGGTAGTTCTATTTGTAGTTTTTTTTTTTTTTGCGGTACACGGGCCTCTCACTGTTGTGGCCTCTCCCGTTGCAGAGCACAGTCTCTGGACACGCAGGCTCAGTGGCCATGGCTCACAGGCCTAGCCGCTCTGTGGCATGTGGGATCCTCCTGGACCGGGGCACGAACTCGTGTCCCCTGCATCAGCAAGCGGACTCTCAACCACTGTGCCACCAGGGAAGCCCCTATTTGTAGTTTTTTAAGGAACCTCCATACTGTTCTCCATAGTGGCTATACCAATTCACATTCCCACCAGCAGTGCAAGAGTGTCCCCTTTTCTCCACACCCTCTCCAGCATTTATTGTTTGTAGATTTTTTGATGATGGCCATTCTGACTGGTGTGAGATGATATCTCATTGTAGTTTTGATTTGCATTTCTCTAATGATTAATGATCTTGAGCATTCTTTCATGTGTTTGTTGGTAGTCTGTATATCTTCTTTGGAGAAATGTCTATTTAGGTCTTCTGCCCGTATTTGGATTGGGTTGTTTTTTTGTTATTGAGCTGCATGAGCTGCTTGTAAATTTTGGAGATTAATCCTTTGTCAGTTGCTTCATTTGCAAATATTTTCTTCCATTCTGAGGGTTGTCTCTTGGTCTTGTTTATGGTTTCCTTTGCTGTGCAAAAGCTCTGAAGTTTCATTAGGTCCCATTTGTTTATTTTTGTTTTTATTTCCATTTCTCTAGGAGGTGGGTCAAAAAGGATCTTGCTGTGATTTATGTAGCAGTGTGTTCTGACTATGTTTTCCTCAAAGAGTTTTATAGTGTCTGGCTTTACATTTAGGTCTTTAATCCATTTTGAGTTTATTTTTGTGTATGGTGTTAGAGAGTGTTCTAATTTCATTCTTTTACATGTAGCTGTCCAGTTTTCCCAGCCTCACTTATTGAAGAGGCTGTCTTTTTGCCATTGTATATTCTAGCCTCCTTTATCAAAGATAAGGTGACCATATGTGCATGGGTTTATCTCTGGGCTTTCTATCCTGTTCCATTCATTTACATTTTATTTTGTGCCAGTACCTTACTGTCTTGATTACTATAGCTTTGTAGTATAGTCTGAAGTCAGGGAGCCTGATTCCTCCAGCTCTGTTTTGTTTCTCAAGATTGCTTTGGCTATTCGGGGTCTTTTGTGTTTCCATACAAATTGTGAAATTTTTAGTTCTAGTTCTGTGAAAAGTGCCATTGGTAGTTTGATAGGGATTGCATTGAATCTGTAGATTGCTTTGGGTAGTAGAGTCATTTTCACAACATTGATTCTTCCAATCCAGTAACATGGTATATCCCTCCATTGGTTTGTATCATCTTTAATTTCTCCCATCAGTGTCTTATAGTTTTCTGCATACAGGTCTTTTGTCTCCTTAGGTAGGTTTATTCTTAGGTACTTTATTCTTTTTGTTGCAATGCTGAATGGGAGTGTTTCCTTAATTTCTCTTTCAGATTTTTCATCATTAATGATGAAAAATAGGAATGCAAGAGATTTCTGTGCATTAATTTTGTATCCTGCTACTTTACCAAATTCATTGATTAGCTGTAGTAGTTTTCTGGTAGCATATTTAGGATTCTCTATGTATAGTATCATGTCAGCTGTACACAGTGACAGCTTTCTTTTCCGATTTGTATTCCTTTTCTTTCTTGTTCTTCTCTGATTGCTGTGGCTAAAACTTCCAAAACTGTTGAATAAGAGTGGAGAAAGTGGACAACCTTGTCTTCTTCCTTATCTTAGAGGAAACGGTCTCAGTTTTTCACCACTGAGAACGACGTTGGCTGTGTGTTTGCCATATATGGCCTTTATTATGTTGAGGTAAGTTCCCTCTGTGCCTACTTTCTGGAGGGTTTTTATCATAAATGGGTGTTGAATTTTGTCAAAAGCTTTTTCTGCATCTATTGATATGATCATATGGTTTTTCCCCTTCAATTTGTTAATATGGTGTATCACATTGATTTGCGTTTATTGAAGAATCCTTGCATTCCTGGGATAAACCCCACTTGATCATGGTGTATGATCCTTTAATGTGCTGTTGGATTCTGTTTGCTAGTATTTTGTTGAGGATTTTTGCATCTATGTTCATCACTGATATTGGCTGTAGTTTTCTTTCTCTGTGATATCTTTGTCTGGTTTTGGTATTAGGGTGATGGTGGACTTATAGAATGAGTTTGGGAGTGTTCCTCCCTCTGCTATATTTTGGAAGAGTTTGAGAAGGATAGGGATTAGCTCTTCTCTAAATGTTTGATAAAATTCTCCTGTGAAGCCATCTGGTCCTGGGCTTTAGTTTGTTGGAAGATTTTTAATCACAGTTTCAATTTCAGTGCTTGTGATTGGCCTATTTATATCTTCTATTTTCCTGGTTCAGTCTTGGAAGGTTCTGCTTTTCTAGAATTTGTCCATTTCTTCCAGGTTGTCCATTTTATCATCATAGAGTTGCTTGTAGTAATCTCTCATGACCCTTTGTATTTCTGCAGTGCCAGTTGTTACTTCACCTTTTTCATTTCTAATTCTGTTGATTTGAGTGTTTCCTTTTTTTCTTGATGAGTCTGGCTAATGGTTTACCAATTTTTCTCATCTTGTCAAAGAACAAGCTTTTAGTTTTATTGATCTTTGGTAATGTTTCCCTCATTCCTTTTTCATTTATTTCTGATCTGATCTTTATGACTTCCTTCCTTCTGCTAACTTTGGGGTTTTTTTGTTCTTCTTTCTCTAATTGCTTTAGGTATAAGGTTAGGTTGTTTATTTGAGATGTTTCTTTTTTCTTGAGGTAGGATTGTATTGCTATAAACTTCCCTCTTAAAACTGTTTTTGTTGCATCCCATAGGTTTGGGTCACCATGTTTTCATTGTCTTTTGTTTATAGGTATTTTTTGATTTCCTCTTTGATTTCTTCAGTGATCTCTTGGTTATTTAGTAGTGTATTGTTTAACCTCCATGTCTTTGTATTTTTTACAGATTTTTTCCTGTAATTGATATCCAGTCTCATAGCATAGCGGTCGGAAAAGAAATTTTCTTAAATTTACGAAGGCTTGATTTGTGACCCAAGACATGATCTATCCTGAAGAATGTTCCATGAGCACTTGAGAAGTGTATTCTGCTGCTTTTGGATGGAATGTCCTATAAATATCAATTAAGTCCACCTTGTTTAATGTACTACTTAAAGCTTGTGTTTCCTTATTTATTTTCATTTTGGATAATCTTTCCATTGGTGAAAATGGGGTCTTAAAGTCCCCTACTATGATTGTGTTACTGTCGATTTCCCCTTTTATGGCTGTTAGCATTTGCCATATGTATTGAGGTGCTCCAATGTTGGATGCATAAATATTTACAATTGTTATATCTTCTTCTTGGATTGATCCCTTGATCGTTATGTAGTGCCCTTCTTTGTCTCCTGTAATAGTCTCTATTTTAAAGTCTATTTTGTCTGATATGAGAATTGTTACTCCAGCTTGCTTTTCATTTCCATTTGCATGGAATATCTTTTTCCATCTCCTCACTTTCAGTCTGTTTGTGTCCCTAGGTCTGAAGTGGGTCTCTTGTAGAAAGAATATATCTATGTTGTTTGAATCCATTCAGGCAGTCTATGTCTTTTGGTTGGAGCATTTAATCCATTTACATTTAAGGCAGTTTTTGATATGTAAGTTCCAATTAGCATTTTCTTAACTGTTTTGGCTTTGTTATTGCAGGTTTTTTCCTTCTCTTGTGCTTTCTGCCTAGAGAAGTTTCTTTAGCATTTGTGGTAAAGCTGCTTTGGTGGTACTGAATTTTCTTAGCTTTTTCTTGTCTCTAAAGCTTTTAATTACTCCGTTGAATCTGAATGAGATCCTTGCTGGGTAAAGTAATCTTGGTTGTATGTTTTTCCCATTTATCACTTTAAATGTGTCCTGTCACTCCCTTCCGGCTTGCAGTTTCTGCTGAAAGATCAGCTGTTAACCTTATGGTGATTCCCTTGTATGTTATTTGTTGTTTTTCCCTTGCTGCTTTTCATATTTTTTCTTTGTATTTAATTTTTGATAGTTTAATATGTGTCTTGGCATGTTTCTCCTTGGATTTATCCTGTATGCAACTCTCTGTGCTTCCTGGACTTGATTGACTATTTCCTTTCCCATATTAGGGATGTTATCAAGTATAATCTCTTCAAAAATTTTCTCAGTCCCTTTCTTTTTCTCTTCTTCCTCTGGGACTCCTATAATTCAAATGTTGGTGCATTTAATGTTGTCCCAGAGGTGTCTGAGACTGTTCTCAATTCTTTTCATTCTTTTTTCTGCTCTGCTCTGTGGTAGTTATTTCCACTGTTTTATCTTCCAGGTCACTTATCTGTTCTTCTTCTTCAGTTATTCTGCTATTGATGCCTTCTAGAGAATTTTTAATTTCATTTATTGTGTTGTTCATCATTGTTTGTTTGCTCTTTAGTTCTTCTAGCTCCTCGTTAAAGGTTTCTTGTATTTTCTCCATTCTATTTCCAAGATTTTGGATCATCTTTACTATCATTACCCTGAATTCTTTCATCTTTACTATCATTACCCTGAATTCTTTTTCAGGAGACTGCCTATTTCCTTTTTATTTGGTTCCTTTTTATTTGTTTGGTCTGGTGGATTTTTACCTTGCTGCTTCATCTGCTGTGTATTTCTCTGTCTTCCCATTTTGCTTAACTTACTGTGTTTGGGGTCTCCTTTTCGCAGGCTGCAGGTTCGTAGTTCCCGTTGTTTTTGGTGTTGCCCCCAGTGGCTAAGGTCGGTTCAGTGGGTTGTGTAGGCTTCCTGATGGAGCGGACTGGTGCCTGTGTTCTGGTGGATGAGGCTGGATCTTGTCTTTCTGGTCAGCAGGACCACGTCTGGTGTTATGTTTTGGGGTATCTGTGACCTTGTTATGATTTGGGGCAGCCTCTCTGCCAATGGGTGGGGTTGTGTTCCTGTCTTGCTAGTTTTTTGGCATAGGTTGTCCAGCACTGTAGCTTGCTGGTCATTGAGTGGAACTGGGTCTTAGCATTGAGATGGAGCTCTCTGGAAGTGATTTCACCATTTGATATTATGTGGAGCCGGGAGGTCTCTGGTGAACCAATGTCCTGAACTCAGCTCTCCCAACTCAAAGGCACAGTTGTGACACCTGGCCAGAGCATCAAGACCATGTCAGCCACATGGCTCAGAAGAAAATGGAGAAAAAAAGAAAGAAAGAAAAAAATAAAGTTTTTAAAATAAAAAAATTTTTAAATTATTAAAAATAAAAGAATTAAACAGTATTTTTAAAAAAGGAAAAAAAAAGGAAGAAAGAAAGAAGAGTGCCACCAAACCAAAAAAAAAGTCCATCAATGATAACAAGCACTAAAAACTATACTAAGAAAAAAATAAAATGGGACAGACTGAATCCTAGGGCAAATGGTAAAAGCAAAGCTATACTGACAAAATCACACAAAGAAGCATACACATACACACTCACAAAAAGAGAAAAAAAAAAATATATATATATATACATTAAAAAAAAGGAAGAGAGCAACCAAATCAATAAACAAATCTACCAATGATAATAAACTCTAAATACTAAACTAAGATAATCATAAGACCAGAAACAAATTAGATGCAGAAAGCAAACCCCAAGTCTACAGTTGCTCCCACAGTCCACCACCTCAATTTGGGATGATTCGTTGTCTATTCAGGTATTCCAGAGATGCAGGGTTCGTCAAGTGATTGTGGAGATTTAATCCGTTCCTCCTTAGGCTGCTGGGAGAGATTTCCCTTTCTCTTCTTTGTTTGCACAGCTCCTGAGGTTCAGCTTTGGATTTGGCCCCGCCTCTGCATGTAGGTCGCCTGAGGGCATCTGTTCTTCGCTCAGACAGGATGGGGTTAAAGGAGCAGCTGATTAGGGGGCTCTGGCTCACTCAGGCCGGGGGGAGGGAGGGGTACGGATGCGGAGCAAGCCTACGGCGACAGAGGCCAGCGTACCATTGCACCAGCCTAAGGCATACCGTGCGTTCTCTGGGGGAAGTTGTTCCTGGATCACGGGACCCTGGCAGTGTTGGGCTGCACAGGCTCCCGGGAGGGGAGGTGTGGAGAGTGACTTGTGCTTGCACACAGGCTCCTCGGTGGCGGCAGCAGCAGCCTTAGCATCTCATGCCCGTCTCTGCGGCCGCGTTCACAGCCACGGCTCGCGCCCGTCTCTGGAGCTCATTTAGGCGGTGTTCTGAATCCCCTCTCCTCGCGCACCCTGAATCAGTGGTCTCTTGCCTTTTCGGCAGCTGCAGACTTTTCCTGTACTCCCTCCCGGCTAGCTGTGGTGCACTAGCCCTCTCCAGGTTGTGTTCACGCCACCAACCCCAGTCCTCTCCCTGGGATCCGACCGAAGCCCGAGCCTCAGCTCCCAGCCCCCGCCCGCCCTGGCGGGTGAGCAGACAAGCCTCTCGGGCTGGTAAGTGCTGGTCAGCACCAATTCTCTGTGAGGGAATCTCTCTGCTGTGCCCTCCGCACCCCTGTTGCTGCGTTCTCCTCCGCAGCTCTGAAACTTATCCCCCACCCACCCCACCCCCCCCCCCATCTCGGCCAGCGAAGGGTCTTCCTATTGTGTGGAAACTTTTCCTCCTTCACAGTTCCCTCCCAGAGGTGCAGGTCCCATCCCTATTCTTTTGTCTCTGTGTTTTCTTTTTTCTTTCTCCCTACCCAGGTACGTGGGGAGTTTCTGTCCTTTTGAGAAGTCTGAGGTCTTCTGCCAGCGTTCAGTAGGTGTTCTGTATGAGTCGTTCCACATGTACATGAATTTCTGATGTATTTGTGGGGAGGAAGGTGATCTCCACATCTTTCTCCTCCACCATCTTGAAGGTCTCTCTGTATCACCTTTTAATTTAACCCTTCTCCATAGCTTAATTACCCCTTTATTCAACAAACATGTAATCAGTGCATTTTATATATCAGTCACTATCCTAGCTGCTGCGAATCAATAGCCCAGTCATCCCCCTTCTTCAAGAAGGTCTCAGTCTATTTATAAATCTATTATTACATCAAAGTGATAAACACTGTTTAAAATCTTATAGTAGGCATATTTCCATTTTTTTTCTCCAGGTAAAGTACAACATCATTTTGTATGAGGACATCAGTGTTCCATCAAAGAAAATAAGAAAAAAAAATATAAGTGTGTCAAAAAGTTAATATTTTAAAACACTATTTTTGTAGATTTTGTGATATTTGTTGCATTTGTAAGCATTTTAAGACTCTCTAATTTACTGTGATAAGTTTTCTCATTCTGAATATTTACTTCTATACATAATTTTGTGTTCTTGTTCTTAAAGAGGTTTTTCAAAAACTGTTGCAGCTTGAGACCCCACAGAGCCTTTAGGCTGTAAGTCTTTAGGCTGCTACAAGGCTGTACCTAAGATGATGTACAGAAAGTCACAACACTGTACATGGCACAGAGGAGAGGGTTAATATGTGGCTGCTATTATTATGACAATAGTTCTTTACTGGTTCTCTCATTGTCATTCTCTCTAGCCCTGGAAAGGTATTTTCCTGCTGAAGCAGTGAAAAATCCTAAAATCCATGGCTGTCCTCATCAGTTCTAAGAACTGATTCAATGAATAACAAAACCCAATTTTTTTCAGGAATGCCCTATTAAAATTAGTTTTCTATTTCATTTTGTCCAAAATTTACTGGCCCTCCTTTAAGAAAATAAGTCTGGAAATTCCGAGGCCATTTATAAATTGAAAGCATAGCCATAGTTAGAGACGGAAACATAATATTCTGTATACCTTTTGACTGTTCCTGTCTCTATTTTGAAATATATGTTGGGACAGTGGAGACAAATGAATGTGAAATGAACAGTTTTTCAGATTGGTGGAAAAAACACACAGGTGTTTAATGTCCTCTGTAGCAAGATGTCCTTGATAGGAATTTCTCTCCTTTTTCATTCCTGAGGACACTGGAGAACATATTAAGGGTCTCTCGGTGCTTGAAAAGAAAAATACAGCCATCCTTTTCACTGGCTTCAAATAGTCTAAATAGGGTGAACAAACCCACTGCAGCTGAGTCAGAGAGAAGATAGCCATCTGGTAGCGATAAGCAGCCCTGGGTAGCTTTGAAACTGAGCCAGCCCGGAGATTGAGCACAAACTTCAAGGAAGGACTTTTGACTTCAAGTTAATCACTTGGTGCTGGTTGATAAGGGAAAATGAAGGAGTAGTGAGCAAAGGCACTGGCCTCCCTTGGAAGCATTTGTTTCTTTTTAAGTGTGCTTTAGAATTGCCCACCTGTCATGATGTTATCATTCGGGTTAATGGTAATCTGGCCTTATATTTTTATAACTGTGTGAGAAATTTGGGCTCAATGCATTTGGGAAGAGTCTGTAGAAGTGAAGCAGTAGAGCACAAGAGTGCTGTAGTGGAAAATGCCAGCTCCAGAGCTGGACTGGCTGCGTTCCAGTCCTGACTGCTTAGCTGCATGACCTTAGACAAGCTCCTGAACTTCTGTAAGACTCTGTTTCCTGAGCTGAAGAAATTAAATTAATGATAGTATCTACCTCATCAGACTGCTCTGAGGATTAAACGAGACAATCTCTGTAACGATATTCGCCTAGCAGACAGTCAGGACTCCATAAAAGCCAATGCCCTATTAAACTCAAAATCACCCATTTCTGGTCCCCTTATAGTATACTGATCTCAGCTTCAAGAGATTTTTCTATTTTTAGGGGTTTCTAGCAGCAGTTAATAGGAACACTGACAACCATTCCCTGTTAAGAATGCGATTTACCTAAGAAAAATCCAAACATTCCCTGCAGATTGACAACCCCTGGACCCACCCCAAAAAATTCAACTCTGGTTTTGTTGCTAGGGGGCTGGCCAGAGGCAACTGACACACCTCATCAAAAATCAGTTCAGGTTCTACCTCAAAAACAGAGATATCCAAGCAATTGGACCTACTACGTTAATCCCCATTCGGGATAGGAATAATAAATTGTCAGGTTCTTAGGTGGCAAGTCAGGTTCTTAACTGGCAGCTTTTAGTTATGTTTTCTCCGAGGTGCAATAAAGAAAGGTGCAGATGGTGGCAGCAAAAGGCAAGCAAAGACGATGGGTGGTTTTCTAAGATAGAGCCCCATCACAATGTCAAGGCATCTGGGGAATGATGGAGTTAGATACCAAGGTTAATAGCTTGACTATGGCACGGTATGTAAGGTCGTATGGTATTTTGTTGGTTGAAGAGAAACAATCTGGAAATAGCTGGGGTTTTGACACATATACTCAGAGGAAAGGAGCCAGAGGATGTTCACCAAGTCACTCTGAACACTGAGTTGGTGAATGTTGAACCGTTGTTCCTAGGGGAAATGCAGGGTTAGGTTCTTGCCAGCCTTTGGTCACATTTTTATAAAATGATAAATACATACCTTTGTCTCATGTGTGTTTCTGATTATAGACACCTTATTCACTATATATTGTTGATTCATTCACATTGGACTGACAGCCAGTAACACTGCATCTCATCCCTGAACAAAGCTTAGTAAACACACATATCTTCTCCATTAGGCACGTTTCAGCCTTCTTGCACTTAGGAACACTAGAGAGCACTTCAGCACTACACTCTGAGACGATTTTAAGTAGCAAAATCACCAAGAAAAAACACAGAAATGCAGAAACACAGCACCAAATAGATGGCCAAAAGGAAGTTGCTTACAGTATTAGTGTTGAAACAACAAGGCAGTGCATCATCCGTTTCAACCTCATCTGGTAAGGTGTGCATTGAGTGACTCAAATTTTCACTGCTCTGAGCTAGTCCATGAATGACCATGGAAGCACCACCAGTATTGACCTTGGGGTTACAAATAAATTTTAACTTGTAAGTAAATTTGCAAATATGAAATCTAGGAATAATAAGAATCAACCGTCTGGAGGAAATACTTAGTATTTCAGTATCATCCCAACTTTATAATAAAAGATCTTTCTTTAAATGGTATACCAATGCTTTGTTTTCAAAATATCCAATATCGAAAATATGATTTTATGGGGCGATAATGGTCTGAGTTTTCCAGTTGCAAATTCAAAATGCTGCATAATCCAAAAAAATTCAAAAATGACTTCATGTAAGTAGAGAGACCTTCACTGTAATTATAAGTTGATACTAGCAAAAGTATTTAGGGGCCACAGGCATCTGAGGACAATCAACAAAAGAAAGTTAAGGTTTCCATGAAATTATAAAGCTAGTCAGGGTGTCAAATAAAAGTTAATTAAGGCTCAAATTTATCCTCCCACCTGGGGTACTTGAAGTCTTTATTTAGGGCTTTAAAAAGACAATGAGTGCCTTCAAACAAAAAGTGTTTAGTAAGTTCAAAGGATCAGTCTTATTATAAAGAAAATGTGAGGGCAATTTGTAAATCCTTTTTAACTAAAAGTCCAAAAATTACTTTATAATGAATTCTTTATTGGAGCAAAACTCATCTTTTCATACTCTAGGGCCTGCACCTTTCTTTTAAAATTTATTTTACTCTCCTGGAAAAAAAAAGACTTATAAAACATTTATAGCTTATAATAACAAATAATTATATTTAACAAAAGGAAGTACTGTCTTTTTTCTCTTCAGCTGAAACATATGAGCATACAAACAAAATAAGATAAAAAGACCCTCAGTTTAATTCTACAAAATAATTTAATTCAATTGAATTCATCTCTTTGGATGACCTCTATTTTTTTGCTATTTTAAACTAAAAGAAATCATTTTTCTAATAAATATGATTTTTAACTTAGAGAAATTCAAATATTGAATTTATTTTATTTTTAATATGTGAATATGGTTTACCAGTGTCTACATTAAATTTAATTGTATTAAAGTTTCTACTTTCACTTTAAAGCATTTTTTCTATGCTTCAGGTATATCAAGTTCCTTTAATCAGGCAAAGATCTAAACTGTCATTTCAAAGGCAAAATTTCCACAACTAAATAATACCTCTAGCATGGAGGCATTTCTACCCCAAAGATTTGCTGTTTCTGTTTGACACTTCTAAGCATTAACAGTGTTCAGATTCATGTTACCCAGCAGAGTTCTACAGAGAGAGCTTGATTTTTTTTTTTAAAGACTAAAACTAAAGTACAAAGAACATTAACCAGTGAGGAAAATGAGAGCTTTTTAATAGTAGAACTGTTGGCCAAAACACTTTGGGTAGAAGTGTTTGGGTAGAAAATAACATTTTACCAAGATGCTGTGGTGTTTTGTCCTACTATTTCACACCTAAGGTGCTGTGTACTTCATGCAGAGGCAGCCATCGGTTGGAAAATAAACACCAACACAGTTTTTTTTTTTTTGAATATTAAGGCTTAGCTAATTTGCTATATGGTGATTAATGCTTTCATCAAGATACTTGGGTTTGAAAATTAATCATTTCATCAAGTAAATATGGAATATATGTGGATAGAAAAATGCTATAAATCAAAAGGAGAAACATTTAGACCTTATAGAATTATTAATTTTTCAAAGAAATCTCTCTGTCCCCCTTCCCCTTTCCTGCTGAAGCTCCAGTCCACTACTGAGTAGCTACACTGCTCTGAGTAAATAAATGCTTACCCTCTCTAGCCTTCGTGTCCTCATTGCTTAAAAGGCGATATTAGAATTTATGAATTGACTCTCGTTGGCAGGAAGAAGCAGCAAAGTCAGTTGCACAGGGTCATGGACCACAGGGAGGTAAAATCGTTGGCGGCCATTACTACCAGTCGGCCATACAGCCCCAAAGAATCAAAGGGAGAGGGATTGGGTCCAGTTTCGCCAGAAGTCAGAAAGTGATGGAGAGGGGAAGGAGGCAATAGATATATGTGTCCTCATCTTTTATGAACAGAATTCTCAGACCAGGGAGATAAGTTAAACAGGCTGAAGTGAAAGTCAGGAGTACAGATGAAGCTTGGGGCCAACATAATATCAGAGTTTCTGGAAGGAAACCACCTCACAGAACACCCAAACACATGCGCTGAAATAGGGCAGCTGCAGGAAAGTAAAACCAACAGTGCAGCACAAGTGTAGCCTGCCAGAACATTCTGGTCCCTATACGGTGCTGAAGCTCTCCAGTGCTGTCTATGTGCCCTAGGGAAGAATACAAGTACTTAAGGTAACTAATATTGCTGTCTAGTGAAAATATCCGTGTAGAGTTCCTGAGGTGTGTGGGGGGAGGGAGCAGATGGCGGTCAGGGGCGAGTTGAAGGGAGGAGGAAAACCTTTAGCCAAGAATCTCAGATCAGACAATTTCAGTCTAAGGTACATGCAGCATCCACAAGACAAAGGCAGGCTCCCATTCATAAGCTGACCATGACTCTGCTGAGAAAGGACAGCTCTAGGTCAACAAGCTCTAGATTGAAGTGCTGGGTATCAGCAGGGCAATGGAAATTCAAATGAATGTGCAAGAACCTCGTGCATGTGTCCTAAGCCCTCTTTTTTCCAACTGCTTCCTGGTAGCGTGATGTCCCTAGCCTACCCCCTCACACAGGCCTCCAGAAGAGCTGGAAAAGACAGAGAAGATCCAAAAGTCTGCACATGTGCCTGGAAGAGATTTAAATGTAGGGGTTAAACTGAGATAAATATCCCAAATGGGAACAAATTTAGTTTCCTCTTGAACCATTCTCATATACTAGTAGTATGTGGGTTTTATAAAGAAGGGCAAATCAATTATAAGAAAAGAAAGCACTTACTTTATTTTTTGCACTTTTACATGTAATATCTGATATTAAGATAATCCCATTATACTCCTCTTCCAGTGTGTTTATAACAATTAAGTGAAATTAATTAACAATGAAGTGAAACGTGTATAGTGTCTAGCACTGTGTGACTTCTGTCATCCAATAGATGGTAGCTTCCATTCTTATCAGACAACTAGAGAGGCAAGCTCCCAGACCTCCTTGCACTTTGTAAAGCACTCATCCCTCCCACCTGCAGTTTGATAGTGGTTATATTTGCTAGTTGCAGTGTGACTGCCCACATGCCATGCTGTGGATAACACTGTGAAATGATCTGCTGGCACGGAAAGAAATTTTAATAGAACCTCGATGTAAGAGCCTATTGATGGTTAAATGGATTATTATAGGTCATCTTTAAACCCATGTAAGTTATCTACTTTGGACTATCAGGATCTTGTGACTGGGCATATAAGAAAGTTGGTACTCTCCCTTGGAATTTCCCAGCACCAGAAAGATGATCACTCTGAGTAAACTATACCAGATTAGCGTCAGCACTCCCTGGAGCACATTTTCCCAGAGAAAAGAAAGAGGCTTGAAAAGCCACACTGAACAAACATCCCACTGATATGGATACACTGGCTATATATCACAGACAACAGTAATTTTTGTGAGATTGATGTGACAGTGTTCACGTTCAACAATACAGCTGTATTTCACACCAGTCCCAGGAGGCAGGCACAGCCCATCAGTATCTGCCATGGAGAGAAGGAAACATGCTTCAAATCTATCTCACTGCTTGGTTACTGACTCCTCTGTATCCCCCGAGGATTCATGAGGGAATGCTGGTACATCCACCCCCTTGAGGAACCGTGAGCCCGTAACAGAAGCCTCTGTAATGCTTCTCTGGGGGGTGGTTTGGGGAGGCAAATTAGTTAAACCCATCACTTAAACGTATTGACAGGAACTGTTTTTTAGATTGCCATATAAAGAGTAATAATTGAGCATAACTGAGTGTTGTAGCTTGTTTTGGGCAACTGAATAACTGCTGTCTGGTTTTGTAACTTTAAGTATGCTTTCAGGAGGAATGGTTTAAACGTCTGAAGAATTTAGATTATAAAAACAATCGCTTCTTCCTGCAGCCCCCTTCCTACAACACTCAAAAAGCCAGCATGAAAGGCCCCTCTGTGGCCCCCTAAACCAGGGCAGTTTCCTTAAGCAGATCTCTAAGTATTTTTCATAATTAAAAATTATTGTGAAATAAAGAACCATGCTATCTGATCCCCATTTTTGTGGAGCCCAGTGATCACACAAATTCTGCCTGGTAACAAATGTGGCATTAAAAAACAAACAAACAGGGTTTCCCTGGTGGCGCAGTGGTTGAGAGTCCTCCTGCCGATGCAGGGGACCACGGGTTCGTGTCCCGATCCGGGAAGATCCCACATGCCGCGGAGCGGCTGGGCCCGTGAGCCATGGCCGCTGAACCTGCGCGTCCGGAGCCTGTGCTCCGCAATGGGAGAGGCCACAACAGTGAGAGGCTCGCATACCGCCAAAAAAAAAAAAACTAAAACAAACAAACAAAAAAACTCTCCCACTATGGTTTTAAAATATACCCAATATGCTGATAGTCCTGTGATTATTAATTTGGCTTTTCAAATACCTGAACCCTAGGGAAGAGCTACCTGAGTAGGAAAGACAATATTTAGTTTATGGGAAATTACATTTTCCTTTCTGTATTAATACAGTGCAATTCCTATGATGTGTATATTGTAGCAGATCACTTGGTTGAGTAGTAAGGATTCCTATCATCATCCTTTGTCCCAACATGACCCTAATTGGTTTAAGCCAATCAGTAAGGAGCATTTCCCTGACAACATTATCAATCTATGGTGGGACACAAAATTTAAGTAGGCTTAGTCAAACTGAATCAAAGGATTTACACTGCGTGCTTGGAAAAGAGAACTTGCTAGAAATGCAAGGGTTCTGGTCCTACTTCAGACCTACTGTGATGGTTACTTTTATGTGTCAACTTGGCTAGGCCATGGTCCCAAGCGTTTTGGTCAAACACTAGTCCAGATGTTGCTGTGAAAGTAATTCTAAAGATGTGACTAACATTCAAATCAGTAAACTTTGGTACAAAACCTTTATAACGTAGCTCAGCCTAATCCAATCAGTTGAACACCTTGAGAAAAAGACCGAGGTTCTCCTGAGAAAGAAGAAATATTGCCTCCAGATTACCTTCGGACTCTAGCTGCAGCATCAGTTTCCCACAATCACATGAATCATTCTTAAAATAAATGTGTGTCTATAAATATACCATATGTCTATATATACCATGGTATAAATATAGACACATACACACACGGAGATATTTATTTTAAGGAATTGGTGAATATACATATACACACCCATACATATGACATTAGTCTGTTTCTCTGGAGAAACTCAATTAGTGCACCTACTAAATTGGAAACTCTGGAGGTGAAGCCCTGAAATCTGTGTTTTAACAAATCTTCCAGGTAATTCTGATGCACCTAGAGTATCAGCTCTACTGCACTAGATCATCTTTATGGTATCTCATTGACAATTCAATAAGGGAAGTATATTGTGGTGGATTAGCATTTTCTCCATTTAACTAAGATAAAATTCTGGTTGCCAGAATCTCATTCCCTGCATGGTTCCAGGTGAGTGTAGGCCACAGAGATAACTCATGAGATATGGAAGGTGGAAATGCAGTAGCAGCACCTTGTTTTGCACGCTCTGAAGTCTGGAGCAGGGCACACGCCTGTGGTTTACCTGCTAGCTCACCCGCTTGGCATGAGAAGCAGCCAGGCCCATAGAAATTGCACTTCTCTGGATCCTCCTTCTGGTTTTTCAACAGCTGGGCCATGAAGAAGGGGTCCAGCTTTTTCTGCAGATCAGTGCCGTCACGGAAATAGGAGATGTAAAGGTGCTGAGAAACTGAAGCTAGTTCCAGGCAATGCCCATGGCTTTCTGCTCAACCTTCACGGGTTCCAGTTTGCCCTTGTTTCTCCCACTTCCCACCCTTCTGCCTTTTGCAGATTCAAAAGCAACAGCTTTACCAAGACTGCTTAACCAGCTCCCACAGTTGTACAAAGTCAAATCCCTGTAATAAATCCCTTATGGTAACTGTCCAGAAGTTCTCCTCCTCTGATCAAATCTGACAGTTACATAAAAAGAATCAGTAGAGAATGGTTTATTGAAAATAAGGTCAGAAAGACCAGGAGAACACTTACTATTACTTTTAATAATCCACTCCCTACATTATCCTGGCTAATGTGGTACATACTCTGCCCTTGAACATGTGTAGTGTAATATCTTCAGTCTTTCTTAAAGTCTCTCCTGCCCATTTCCCTTTACGTTGAGATATTGTTTTCTTTTATCCACTACTTTTCATTCCTGAAGCTTCAGGACATTGTTCCTTGTCCTACAATCTTCAGACACTGGGAGTAACTCTTTCCCTTCAGTCTGTTGTCTGTGCCCTGGAAGGCACAGACCTTCCAGTGTCCAGTGAATTATGCAATTCATTTCCTCAGAGCATCCTCCTTCCTAAATGACATCAATTTATTTTCCAAAGTTTCTTCTAGTCTCTTACCATCTGATCCTCATTTTTTTGGCCCTTTCCTTATTTATATCATACTCCTATTTGTGTTAAAACATTACATTGAGACCACAGAGGAGACCCCAAATACAAAGAGACTTAAACATCAATGATTTTGGAATGTGTTTGCATCCATTTCAATAACCATTTTAAATATTCTTGATTTTTCAATGTCAGTGGAACTTTTGCATTTCACTGAAACTGGAGAAATGTTAACTTTTTATTTCTAATGCATTATCTGACTTATCAACTAAGATGATTAGTAAGTGCCTTATTTTATCTTTTATCTTTAAAAGTACTCACAATGTTCCTTCTGCAATTAGAAGTCACTCTAGTAAAAGGAGGTTTTGCCTATATAACATGAGGAAGTCAACTGTGAGAAGACTCATTTAGAATATTTAGTCATTATCAGGTGTCTGTAAATTAACTGTCTGGTACTACTTTTCCATCAATCTCATGAGCTCTACTTCCTTATATATTTTGTAACCAGTTATTGGTGGTATTAGTACATGATCTCTCCTTTTACATCCTGTTCTGAAATACCATTAATTGACAGATTATAGTACAATGTACTATATTATGTAGAAAATATTATAATACAAAAATAAATTTTTTCACAAATGATTAAGACAATCCATTTCAGTTTTTCAGGAAGACATCAAACTTCTTAAATGTGACCCATCCAGTTTTTAATACTTAAGGTAATCAAATCAGATCACCTGTTCGAGAATAGACAATCACAACTTTAATTTTAAGTACCATGACAGGATAGAAAAAGAAAGGGTAGTTTAAGAAAAAAACATTATTCATCCTAAATAATAGGAAAAAGTAGATATTTCAGTTATGTTAATGACCTAATTGCTATACTTCAATGAAAATTCATCTCTGAAATGGTCGGGATAACCTTGGTAAATAGCAGATACAGTACTGATTCATAGAACTCAATTAGAGTTTTAAATTTCTGAATAAGAATGTAGTTTATTTTTTTAAAAAAATCAATGTAGATTGCCTTCCAAATAATTCATTTAAAGGTAGGAACCCGCAAAATCTTTATCCACTCTTTTTCACACTTGTCATTTTCATAGTAGTGATATGTCTCATACTGTATGTACAGAAAATATATAAGGTAAATACTGCTAGGGAATGCATTCAATTATCATTATAATTTCTTTCTGAAACTTCATTTATTCAGGACCCAACTTAATGCAGAACAGTGATTTGCGGGCTCACATGAATGAATTATAGACTGACTAGTTTACTTTTATCTCCATAAAGTTCATTTACGTTATTTCACAAAAGACTCTCTTTTTTTTTTTTTTTACAATGTACAAAGTCATACAGAAATGAATACATGCAGAAAACCATCTTGAAATCCCCAGTCAAATAAGGAGGAAAGAAACAGTACATCAAGGTCTCAGATTGCCATTATGCAGCGCTTAATAACCCCAAGGACATGTACTTTTCAATGAATACAAATTACTAAGGATGAGAAAAGGCTTACATAGACTAATTGCTTAAACAGCAGTTCTGTATTTTTACAATAGAAATCTTTAATTACAGTGAGAAGTAAATTTGCACCAAATATTTTTCTATTTATGCTTTGACTGAAATGTGCTAATTTGTTTAAAATAGGTAGGCTTACTGCACCCTCTACTATTTCTACATTGCTACCTCTGTGTCTGGAACTGTGTTGTGGGTCAGAAGAATTCAGAGAAATAGAATAAATAATATATAGCAAGATTTGGATCGGAATTGTCTTGGAATTTCCCTATTGTCTTGAATTTCAGCTCAATCACTAAATCTGAGGATGATGAGTGACAGATAATTTCAACATCTAAAGAGAAGAACTAGACACACTCTAGAAAGACTTACTAAGGGGTCTCCAAGTTACTCCATCAACTTGACTCCTTCCTTCATTTGATAAAAGACAAGGCTAGAGATTCTCTGAGGGAATTTTCTTTGATGGGATTGGTAACATTTAAGACAGCCTGGCTTTCCCCCTTACCTTTCCAAGGGAGCTATCGATAAGACAGGGAGCTCTAAGGAAGGCAGAACGGAATTTTATGCCCCAGTGGGGTATCTGTAGAGAAATCTGTCAGACTGTCCTTTGCGGCCACAGGTGCAATATGAAAGAATGTTCTGAAAAACACTTTAAATATGCCCTCTGTAATTTGTAGAGCATTGAGGAAACCAATGCTGATGTGTTTTTCTCTCTCCTAGAGAAGTCTCAAAGCAAGGGGCAGGCTGAAAAGAGTGGGAGTAGTGTTTGAAGAGGCAAGGGGGAGTGAGCGTTCCCTCTCAACAAAGTATCTAGACTCTGGCGGTATAGAAAGTGTTGCACTGAAAAGCCAGGCCTGGTGGGTAAGGCAACCCCACAGTTACCTTCGGTGGGGAGCAGCTGAGGGGGAAAATGAGGGAGAGTAGTCAGAAAATGCAGCACTATCATCAAGAAATGGAAAACTGCAGTAGGCAAGGAAGTAGAAAAATGTCTGCCTAAGAACCTGCTAAGTGACACACAGGAACCAGCATTTTGGTTCTGCTACAAAGAAGGAAGGGAACATCTAATTGTCATAACACTAGTCATATACATCTTCCTCAACGATTTCTTCCCTTGACCCTGATGATGACCCTGGAGAGGCCAGAACCCACATGGGAACGGTAGATGAGGAAGATCACAGAAATAAACAACAACTGCAACAGCAAAATCAGACCTAGCTTTCTTTTCCCATCACAGACCCTCTTTGTCACAGCAGCCCTGACCTGGGGAAAGGAGGAGGAAGGATTGTACATTGGATCTGAGATGGAAGTTGATTAAGTTGACCCCAGTGCTCTGGGTACCACATATTGGAGGGATCTAGAAATATACAAAAGAGGTTTGAACATTTTCCTTTACCGTATTCAAGTGACGTGTACCCGAACACACATAGGCACAACTTTTTGACAAGGAAGTTAAAATGAGTAGGAAAATAGTGGCTTAATCATGGAGACTGGTTCCATCATTTTCTCACTTTCCAAACATTTGTGTCTCCTGTGTCACGCAAGGTTGACATAAATTTTATAGAAATCAGGATCCACATTTCCTGGTAGTTACTGTGACTCGCACAATAAGTTCTAACATTCCTGAGAAGACAGATAACTGGACTGAACTGGAAGAGGAAGGGGAAAAAGAAGTCTGAGGAGCCTAGGAGAGATCTACAATTTTTCTGAAAAGAAAAAATAACAGTAAAATGTTGCAATTAATGGTTTTGATAGACAAAATGTGAAGATTACACAATATAACACTATTGGCTTATGAGTGAATGCACTCCTTCATTCAAAAATACACTGAGTGCTTCGTGTGTGCAAGTATCATGTATTACAGTTATAGAAAATAGACAGCACTTATCTTAGTAATTTTTGAGGATAAAGCTTAGTGTAGATAATTAAACAGCCACCAACAACACACATAAACAGCAATGCGTGTGTACCCCCCCCACACACACACATGCACACATATACTTTATGATGACTTTTCTAAAGGTATGTGACCCAGAGAAACCGGGGTGATGAGCGACTGTTTTGTGGAGGACGTAATCTTCACACTGAATCCTCAAAGATGACTAGAAGTCACCCGGGCCAAAAAGGAGTAGGGGTAAGGCAGTTGAGATAGTTCCAGGTAAGGGAGGAGCATCCTTAAAAATAGAGACTTTGGAAGCAATGGAAAATGCCAGTAGTTCACTCAGCTTAGCTGACACATCAGGTGTGCTCAAAGCAGCAAATGTAAATGGAGGGAAAGACTGAGAAGCATGCTTTTCAAAACTCTTAGGGCAAGCTTTGAGATAGTGAGAGAAAGAAAGAGTGAGTGGAGCTCAAAAAGTCCTACCCTTCAGCCAGAGAACTCTACTTTCATGTTTTACATGTATATTACCTTCCATGTTAGATTTCAGTTGAACTGTTCTACAACTTTAAAAAAATCAGGATCCATGGATCTTGAAAAATAACAGAAGGCAAATAGACAGAGAGAAAGCACCAATAATTGAAAAAACACCAGAAGAGAAGGTAAAGAATGCTAAGTCACAACTATGAAGGTCTTTCAACACTATTGATCTTTTTCTGAATCTCTTCCTTTATTCTGTTTCCTGTTCTCTCTCCTCTTATCCCAAATTGCCTCGATAGTCACTTTCCCTGACAAATTTTCTCCAATCTGCGCCTTAAATATTCATTCATAAATTCATTCTTTCAATCAACATTATGACTGCCAGAAAATACAAAAATTAAACATTCCTGTTCATAAGGATCTCCCACTCTAGTGAAGAGGACAAATATGAAGAACAGGTAACTTACAAAATGATATGCCACGTGCTGTCAGTTGCATCTTTGATTCCCGTAGAATGAAACGGACCTAAAAGAAAGAGCATTGGGTGAAATGCTGGATTGGGTGAAACATATTCAAATCTCATCTTTGTCAATCCTTAGCTATGTGCTCTTTTTTTTTCAGTTACTAGCTCTATCTACACCTCAACTTTTTCTCATGTACAATAAGGAGTAATAGAAGTACCTACCCTATTGCATCTCAGTAAAGACTGAATATGACTAAGGATGTAAAGTGCTCAGCAGTGTACTTGCCACTTAACCACTGAGTAAGTCATAGTGAAGATGATCATAATGGAGAGGAGAAAGAGGAAGAGAAAGAGCAAGAAATGAGGGAAAATGGAAGAATAAAGGAGTGTCACAGAGAAGGGAAAGTTTAAGCTATGTCTTAATCCATGAATAGAAGTTCACCAGTTGAGTGAGGTGGGAAAGGGATTCCCAGGCAAAGGGACTGTGGTGCCCCAACGTTGTCTTTTCAGGTTGCCCCAGCCATGCTCTCTCTGAGAAATGACATCCACCACTATCCTGGCTTTAACTCTCAACTAGGCTGATGCCTTCTGAAGTGACAAAATGATATTTCTTCTGAGTTTTCTTTCTGTTAGACCTCACTATTTTGATGCCCTATAGCCACCACAAACTCAAACACTTTAAAAGTAAATTCGTAATCTTTCTCTCTCTTCCATTATTTCCCCTCTTCCTAAATTCTCTTAGAGAACACAGAAATTTCAGGGCTGTCATATAGACTTTTCCTTCCTTTGCCCCCTGCTTTCTCCATTTAATTCATCACTAAATTCTATGTCAAATTTAGCTTCCAAATATGACTCCACGTCTTCAAGTTCATTCATTAACTCTTGCCTGAACATCTTAAATAGTGGCCCAGCTATTCTTCTACATCCAGAATTTCCTTTATCCAGAAATTGGCCAATTATGTTTGTTCATTCATGCCACAAAGATTAATTGAACAACTAAAAGATGCCAGGAATTCTTTCATGTGCTAGAAAATCAATAATGCATACCTCCAAGCTACTGAGGCATTTCTTTACCTTGTCACAGTATAATCTTTGCAAAACTAATCATGTCAACTATTAAAAACCTCTATCAACTCCATTTTGCCTACAGACTATGAGAGAATTCAGTACAAATTTCTTAGCATGTCACAGAAAGCCCTTCCCACTGAAAAGCCTGCCTACTTTAAATAAATCTTTTTTTTTTAAATCATTCCATTTTCAACCAACCAAACCACACCAAACCTCTCTCCAATCTCCAAGCATTCCATGCTCTTTCTGTCCTTTGCCCATGGTAATTTTTACTTTAGCTTTTCCCTCCATCTCTGTCTGAGAAATGATCCAATTTTTTAAAACCAGTTTAATATCTTCTTTATGAAAGTGAAATCAGTCAATTAATGAATTTCTGCTGTGTCTTCTTCCTGCTTTAGTCCCATTGCTAATCAGTAAACCCTTTAGACTTTATTTTCTGACTGTTTGGCTTAATGCTTTCTGATGACCAATGGAAAACAGTTCTCTGCATCTCCCTAGAAAATGTATTCCTATTCATCTTATCCATACCTTTTGCTATCCTGTTTATATTCAAATACTACAGGCCTGTGTAATAGTATCAAAACATATAGAGGAAGACCTAAATTGATCCACTTTTGGGGAGATTTCTAGAACTACAGAGCACTTTATTTTCCTTTTTTTCCAACATGCAATTTATGAAAGAGAAATCAATCTTATATTAAGCCAACTCAAATCTCAATTATAAGTTAGAAGTAGAATCGGTATTAAACATAAAATAATTAATCCTTTAGCTGACTATGTGACTCTTCAAATCTGTTGCTAAACACATTCTCCTAATTTCTTTAAATTAAGGATATTTAATGACTGAAATTAACCTACCTCTCCGTATAGTGTATACCAATATTAAATTCATTTACTCATTGAACAAATATTCTTTAGATAATTACTGTGTTATAAGCACATTATGAGGCCTAGGGTATATGGGGTTAAATAAATAATCTTTGCTCCCCAAATACTCACAGTCTAGTAGAAAACTGAGAAAAGAAAAGCAACAAATACAGCATAAAATTATAACTGCTATAATAGAAGTCTACATGGCAAACTGTGTAGTCAAGAAGCTGAACCAATGCAAGGGAGGAAGATGTATAGATGGGGAGAAGAACACTCCATATCAGGTAAGGACAGGTGTCCAGGATGTGCAATTAAAGAAAAGAGCAGAAGTGTTCAAACAGCCCAAGATAAGTACGTGTGTATGAACTTACATGTAGAGTCCTTTCTGAGTTGTAGCTTCCTAGAGCTCACGGAAGGTATCTTATTAATCGCTGTTTCTCCCACAGTTTATTGAGTAGTAGGTACTCAGCACACATTTCTTGAACAGACAAATAACTGCCTAGTAAGAACTAATGAGCAACTGATAGTTCTCATATTATTTGAAAATTCTGATATGGGATTAAGCTCTAAGACCAGGAGTAGCAGTGTTTATATAAATATATGTGGCCTCTCACTGTTGTGACCTCTCCCGTTGCGGAGCACAGGCTCCGGACGCACAGGCTCAGCAGCCATGGCTCACGGGCCCAGCCGCTCCGCGGCATGTGGGATCTTCCCGGACTGGGGCACGAACCCGCGTCCCCTGCACCAGCAGGCGGACTCTCAACCGCTGTGCCACCAGGGAAGCCCTAAATATGTATTTTTTTATTTGACCTTTAAGGGTTGCTTGGACACTGTAGATTATAAATTTGCCAAGAAATGCTACAATGGAAAATATCAAGATTAGACTAAATTCATGATGGACCAGGATTTATTTTTAATTTCCAGCTAGAATTAATTAATGCTGTCAAGGTAGAACTGAATAAGGCAGAAACATCCCAGTGCAGGGGAAATTAATTCATTAGATGAATAAATATATGTGTGTATGGATGTATGTATACATATATATGTACATACATATATATGTGTATCTTTTAAATGTAATAAAATAGTACAGTTTATTATAAGCCTTATAGAGTGATAGAGTGAATATTTGGAAGAGCTTGCCTCTTCTACAATTCAGTCTGCAAACATTCTTAAGATGCCAGGCAAAGTTGGCTACAATTCATGTTTTGGGCACTAATGCACTACTGTTATTTCCGTCCTTTCCTTTAAAACTATGAAGTTCTGAAGACACCTATAGGGCAACATGCAGATCATTACTACTGCAAGACAGGCTGGTAAGGATGGAGTAGAACAGTGTGGAAAGAATATGGATATCAGGGTTAGACCTAAGTTAAAATTCTAGATCTGGACTGAGTGAATTTGGGTAAAGTGAAACCCCATTCCCTCATTTCTTCCCATATTCCTGGTTAATTCTAACTCATGTTTCAGGCTCAACTAAGGTCATTGCTCTAAAACCTTGGTAGTTTCAAAATTGAATTCTTGCCATTTCTCCCCACCCTCCATTCTCTATTGCCTCAAAACTTGCTTCCCCAGTTAGCAAAAGTATCAACATTTTATCCCATTTCTCAGGCAAGAATCCTATCTGTCTTTGTTGCTTTCTTTCTCTTATTCAAAAACCACATACAATACACCAAGAATTCTTGGCAACAGTGTCTTGGAAATAAACCCTGAATCTGATCACTTTTCATAACCTCCAGCAGTACCATTTTAGTCCAGATTCCCATCAGTGTCTGGATACTGTAATACCCCTCTTGAATCTTCTGTCTAAACATCTGTCATCCTGCATCTTATTCTTTGTATGACAATTAGAGTCACCTCTATAAATGTGAATAAGATTATGTCACTTGCTTGCTCGAAATCCCCCAAAGGTTTTCCATCCCAATCAGAAAAAAAAAAAAAAAAATCCTAAGACTTATCCATGCCTACCAGACCCTACATATGTGGGATGCTGGCAAATTCTCAAACTTAACTACCCACAGTCACCTCCTCACTCTTACCTTGGCTGGCCTCACTCTAATTTGAACAATGCCAAGCATACCCTAATCTCAGGGTCATTACACCGGTTGTTTCCTCAGATCTTCAGATCTCCACTTGTCTCACTTGCTCTTGGCAACAGGTTACTGCGCACAGTTGCCTTCTCAGAGAGTCCTTCCTTGACCACCCCGTCACGGGCATTCTCCCCGCCCCAGCCCTGTTTCCTGTTACACTGCTAACTCTTTCTTATCCCTGCCTAATATTACACATCTATGTATTTGTTTATTATATATCTCCCCTAATGAGTCATAATATCTATGATAACAGGAGTTATGTCTCTTGTTTACTATCTCAGTATTAATCGTAGTACCTTACACATGGTAGGTGGTTTGTAAATGTTTAGTGAATGAATAGTGTTCTCTGAATTGTTGCCTCACGTACCCTCCAGACACATCTCAGTGTTCTCTGTGATGTGTGTCCACTGCAACCACCATACCTTTTCTTCCCTAGCACTTATGATGCACCTGCTTACTTTTTTCTTTATCCATAATTAGATTACATTCTCTTTAGGGTCAGAAGACCACATCTATCTTGTTTACCACTGTACGTCCAGTGTTGATCTCAAAAATCTGGTGTGTAATAAACGCTCAATATTGTTGAGTAAAAAGTGCTTGATCATGGTGTGAGGACTTGTTCTAAATAAATGAGAATCATGATAATAATAACACGTATTCTAATTTTATGCACCTGAAATCTTCGTAACTAAAGCTTGCCTAAGGAGAGGAAAAAACTGATTAAGAAGTAAATATAGGTGTGAAAAACAAGCCATTTGTCATTTCTATTTTAACTTTAGAAGACACAATCGACTTAACTTAGATTTATCATCCACAGGGTAGTTATTTTCAGTATGCTGGAAGTATTTTCCCAGCCCAGGAAAATAGAAGGCGTTGCAGCACTGTAGTTGTTTCTCTTCTTTTCTCTCTATCACTGGACATTAAATAGAAGCATACTTTTATTCTAGTCTGTGGTAATAAACTTGCATTCATCGCAGGGCTGAATTTAAGTGTATGTTTATAGAATGCTCTTGACCAAACAGGAAAAAAAAAAAAAAAGAAAAAGTAAAAGGTAAATTACCTTGCAATTGAAAAGTGGTTGCTAACCCATCAGGAAAGCTGTCAAGAGATTACACCATTATTTTCAAGAGTAGAGATAAGAGATGGTCTTAATCCCTAGAAAGAACTAAGTCAAATGACTGCCAAAGCAATGAAGTAAAATCTGAACACAGTGACTCCCAACACTGTATCATATTGAATTGCTGTTTGGTGTGTTTATTGAAAACAGCAATGTGTTCCTCAGAAAGCTCTCTGAGTTTTATATTAGGGGATGCAGAATTTGGGGGTTTCATGTTTGTTCTTTCATGCAAATTTCTAGTAATATAAATTACTAGAATTACAGATTCTAGTGTTACCCATGCCCTCTGAACCAGGCAAGTATTCATTATTAAAATTTGGGAAGAATAAACATTATGGCAGTCTGTCATGTCATGAGAGTGTCAACAAGCCCTTTGAAGGATAAAATCATTTCAATCCAAACCAGAGTGAACAGGCATTATTATGTGGTTATAATAACGCAATGAACAGATGGGTGATTTCATATCCAACACCCACCATTTACAATGAATACCTTTTCTTTCCTGTGTGAACACCATCAGAAAACTTTGCTCTCTCTTCTCAGGCTTCAGTGAAACTTTAGTCACTATCTATCTTTAATCATTCAAGAAATCTTCAAGAAAGAGCAGTTTTCATTTTGAAGATGTTGGAACATACTTGAAAGCTACAAAAAACAGTGTGTCTCTCTCTGCTGACACCAAAGAGTAAGTCTTATGAGGCCAAGTGAGTGGAATGTAGGTCTTGGTTTGACAGACTTTCTCTAGAGCTCTTGATCTTTGACATTTCAAATCTAGTTATGAGTCTGAAATTATCATACCTAATAAACATACCAATAAACAAAATATATATTGGCTCCTTCTAAATTAATTAATTTCCCTGTTTTATTTTTCTAGCAAATCCCCTTTCTCTTTCCATTCTTGCTTTCCAAAGTCTTACAGGTTCATACATAATCACACAGTTAATGACTTCAGGTGGTAATCCATTTGATAGTAATGTGACAAATGCTTTCAAAAAGGGTGAGTTTATGTCAACTTTTGTACGTTTCTATGGCATGGGCCCAAAACACAGTAGGAAATGTTTGATGTATTTAATATCTATTATTTGATTATCAACAGGCCTTCCCTAAAGAATGTATATAAATCTTAGGAGGCAGCATATATGCAATATGTGATGAAATTTTTACACATGTATTTTATCTATTTCAGCCACTCAGGATTTCGTTTCCTTAATTTCAAGCTATCTGCGATGTTCCAGGAGAAGACCTCCTTTTATGTGTCAATTTATATTCTAGTGCACAAACATACTTGCATATAGAAACAAACTATCAAACCTAATAAAATAACACACCATTATAAAGCAATTTTACTCCAATAAAGATGTTAAAAAAAAAAAAGATGGAAAAGCCCCTTGACTGGTACAATAATACACTAATAAAATATGGAAGTCAGCATTTGTCATTTTTATGTTACTGTGAGTCATGCAAATCAATATAAAAAATTGTTTTATTATTGTTCACTTATTTACAGTTTTTAGTACCTGACATTATTTAAATTTTCTTTTGAAAAAATTTTTGAAAGAACTAAAGAGATCAAGAAGGGTGTAACCTCAACATATCAAATCCACTTGTCCTCAAATTACTGCTTTGAAAAGATATTTCTCAGTCTACTGTTCTCAGTCTACTGTTTCTCAGTCTACTGTTCTAAAACTTTGAATCCAACATTAGTTTCTCTGCCTCTTGTCTCTCTCTCTCTCTCTTTTGCTCTCACCTGTGCTCTCTCCCTCTCTCTCTTCCTCTCTTTCATTACCAAAGGTACTAGGGAATAAGTTAAAATTCTCAGGGAATAGAAACCATTATTAAATAAGTCTAGATACCTGATACGACCAAATACGTCCTAAATTTATCCTCTCTTTGCTCAGATCTAAGTTCAAAGTTCTAAACTAGCAGTTGTAGTATCTTTATAGATTCCAAGGGCATGGCTATGAATTTTTTACTTTTAGATGTATTTTTTTTTTATTGTTTGTAAAAGTCGGATCCCATAAATCTGCTAGTTTCAAAAATCTGCAGCTTTTTGAATAGTGGCCCTTGTATTTCAATTTAAACCAAATGGGACCAAACTTATTACTTCTATTCTGAAAGCTCATTTTTCATCAAGATTGTATTAGAAAATAAATCATTTAAAGCCATCCTTTGGATGGTTCCTTGCATGAATGTCCTAAGAACATGTAGTAAGAGGCTCTCTGCAAAGCAAGGCTGATTTGTTAATCCAAAGTGGTCTGAAGCTGCCACCTTCTGGCACTTCGGCGATATTTCTCTAAACTCAGTATTCTGCTGACGGAACGTGACACAATTAGAACAACATGCACAGCATCTCCATCAATATCACAGAGAAGTCTGTTAAGCACAACAAAGGCAAAATGCCAAGATCATGTGTTCATTAGTATGTGTGTGTGCGTAACAATATTAAAATGCTATTAGTAGAAGCAAGTTGCAGTGGTAGAGTTCTAGGAACCAGTGAAGTTGCTACTAAAATCAGACAAGCTCTAGTACTTGAGACTGGGGTGTTCATAGCTGCCTTAGAGAAGTGGAAGTATATGTAGGATGGAGGTTCTGATTATATTTTTTTCAGTGTTCTTCTCTCTTGACCAGAGTAAATCACAGCTTGGTACTTTATCAGTATCCTGTTTTAAGGCGATTCAACTTAATTCCTTCCTGAAGAATCACATTTTTAAATTTGGGAACTACTTAGAAATACAATCCAAAATATTATCTCTACTTACTAAATATTCAAAAATAAAAATTCACATTGCTAAAAGAATTTAAGTGTAATTATTTTTTTATAGGTAAAAATGAAGTCTGTTTGATTATATTGATAATTCATGACAAATGATAGATTTTTCCCTTTGGAACAAACTATTGGGATCAATCACAAGCAAAGCTTAGAGCCTGAGTAAATAGGTCAGCTGTGAAAACCGACTGGGCTCCAAGAATGACCATTTCCTTGTTTTCCTGAGGCCATTTTTTCATAATAGCCAAAAGAATAAATTAACAGTATTACTATTTTTTCCATTTTCCTGTCTTTCATATAATGCTCTTCTTCAAGTGAAGGGCATCAGGGTTAGAGATTTAGAATGAGTTAAAAGAGCTCCAAGAAAAGAAACTGGCAACGTCTGTGATGCTGAGTAATTAAAGAGACCTACGGAGCCTGCTGGAATTAGAGCACATAAGCGAAGATTAATGATGCCTGAAAATGTAGGGTCCCACGGTCTCCAAACAACGTGCAAGATGTCTCACCTCAGCTCTCTCCACATGGAACAGCTGCCCATTTTCAAGGCAAGCAAAATTGTATGTGTTTCTACTTTCATTCTGAAACAGGTTGGTAAAATCTAGGACAAAAGATTTAGCTTCAAAAAATAAGATTTGGGGTTTCTGCACCACAGTAGTTGGCCTTGTCTTCTGCCTTAGATCGCACAGTGCCTGTGAGTGGGTGTGTGTTTTGAGGCTGTTTCCTAGTTCCCTTCCTAATCTGGGCCATCAAGGGCCAAGATCTTAGACACAGCCCCATTGATGAGGGTGCAGAAGTGAAAACAGGAAATATGGTCTAGCTTCATTTCTCTTCTCCCATTGCTTAGCCCTAGAGGTAGAGCCCTTCTGGTGGTCAGGGCGCTTTGAAGGTCTGCAGTATCTTTGATGAAAGAAACTGTGACTGCAGTAAAAAATGGTTTTCTTAAATTAATTCTAGATTCCTGATTGTTGGTAGTACCACCTAGTTATCCCTAAAAGACATGGAAAAATTGGTTTGGTCTTAATTTTAGCTAGTTATAGGGACACACAACAACCCCAACCAACTGCATTGTGATAAGGACTTCAAATATTTAATGTATCTTTACTTGTTATCAGAAATTGGGACCTCTTATAAGGGCTTTTAAATTCTTTTTAGCCCCTCTGTGTGTGTATACGTGTATATGTGTGTGTGTGTGTATATACATACTTTTTTAAAATTAGGATTCTTGTACGTTCAATTTTAACCTAGGATTTTTGGATTATCTGTCCCCTTCCCATAAACATTTATTAATCTCAAACCACTCAAATGTTGGATTACATACAGATTTTCAGTGCTAGACCAACATGGACCAATACAAGCACATATTGAAAACACCATAAATTCCAATTAATAGCACACACCACTATATGAGCCACACACATAGTACAAGCAGCAAGGCACACAAAGACTGCCTGCTTCCTCAGATCATTTTGTATCATTTAAGCGTGCGCTCAGGTCTCCTTTCAAAGAGACTTCACACTCCTACCCCCTGCCATTTTCTGTAGGCTCTTGAATACTCCTTGGTCACATGTGTTCTCTCTCTCTGTTTTTATCTAAAAAAACATAAATCCAGCAAACAAGATTGCACATCTCACGAAACTTTTAACTCTCACATATAGTCAGTTTAGTGTGTATTATGTACAGTGGACATTTAATGATACTCATTGTAAACAGTAGTGATTATTATTTTCTGTAAGTTTACATAGTGGCAAGAATATTCCTTTGGAAGTAGAACTAACTTTGTTAGCTAGCAAGGAAGGATATGCTCTTGAAAGTATATGTGCTCCAAATGGGAAAGCCCTTGAATAATTCTTGGTAAGGAATGTTGAGACTATTGACAGAGATTCTGCTACCTCTCCATCTCCTACAATTATAACGATATAACCATATTTCCTCTACTTTCAGAAAAGGTTCTTTTCATTATTTGAGTTTGTGCAAATATCTAAAAAAGGCTGACTATTCTGTGTGGTATTCCCAACCAGCCCCTTTAGGGATATATTTGTTCCATTAAGATAGACAACAAAAATTGTGTGTGTGTGTGTGTGTGTGTGTGTGTGTGTGTGTTTATAATTCTATTGAGTTCTGAATATTTTAATGCATTTGAATGATCACATTATAAATTTACTTAAGATAGATCATCAAAATTAAGGTTTTAGTTCTTACATTCTTTATTTCATCTTCTAAATAACATTTAGCATGCTATAATTTTCTCAGCTAATCTGTTAAACACTCTCCTTCAATTTCCCATTTAAGAGCAGAGTACATTTTATATTTAAATAAATAGAAACATTTTAAATACATCTTCATTGACTTTTGGTTACCTGAAAGATGGCAGTAAGATAAAGAATCTCTTTTCTGTTTTAGGGCTTGCCAATATTTTTCGATCAGGCACCTCATTAGAAAGAAAAAGTTTCTTAGCAAGCACTACTAACCCATGTAAATGTATTTACTCACACATGATACTTAGCGATCTGTTAATATATTCCTTATAAATCACATACATAAATGGGCAATTTATAACAGTTGATAATAAGATTAAATGAATAATATGTAATTATTTTATTTGTTAAATGTATCAAATATTTCAAAAAGATTGAAGTTTTTTCTTAAATCAAAGATATTTAACTCTTTGTAATATAATAATTAAAATATCTGAGTCTAAGAAGAATTTATTTTGATACCTGGTTTGAAAACTTGCATAGCTGGAAAAAGTTATGCAAACCCAAACAGAAAAAAGTCATCATTGGCTGTTCTTTCTTAATTAAGATATTCAATTTTCAATTTCAGCCACAAACTGTTCGAAGAAATTTGCTTGATATAGCTAGTAAATAGATATCTTTTCTGATACCAATCAGGTATTCTGACAAACTACTTATCATACCTTTATTTTATGTTTTTTGAACTGGGTGAAATCAATTACGCTTTATGACCACAGGACAAACCGACCAATGAAAAGAAACAATGTTAATCCGTATAATAAATATTAGTGATGCCGAATTACTTTCATTTCATCTAAAATATGTAAATTTGAAGATTAATATTTCCTTAAATACCCCAATACAACATTTTGCCGGCTGATGAGGAAATCAGACCCTCATAAGCAACAAATCTTCATGACCTGTGTTCACAAAGTTTAAAAACTCAGCTAACAAAGAAATCATTAATGTATGATATTCCTTGGGACAAACTGTGTGTCTTTAGAGATCTTCACTGATTTACTCCACAGGACAAACACTGCAATCCCTTTAGAGAGCCTAAATTTTACCACAAATACTGTGTGACATCTTTTAAATACGTGTTGTCTGTTTCCTTTCAAAAGGCCTTTGTGGACTTTGCCTCTATGGAAGTCTAGACTATACCTTTTTCTCCTTAATCTAGTGCCATAACCTCACATGCCGTCTCATCCACTGCTAATCACAGGCACATCTTAGAGGGTGCCTTAGATACAATTGGAAAGACAGCCTGAACTTGTGATCTGTTAAGAAACTGAGGTGTAGAGTTCCCAACCCCAACTGATGGACATTCCCTTCATCCTGTGGCACACTTCTTATAAACAGGCCAGTCTTGCATTTCAACGCTGAGCCTGTGCCTGTGATATTTTCTCCACGGCAACAATACTGGAGGAGGCGTAACTGGGAAGGGGGTTTCCTCACTTACTTTGGGATCCACTTGTTTAAAAATAGTTTAAAAAAATTTTAATAATACGCCCATTTGTTTTTAAAGAATTATTAAAATACCACTTTATTCTCTATAGCTAGGTAACAGGAAAGCTCTTTTAAATGAATAAAATAAAATTTAAAATGCCAATTAGTGTTTCTGAAATCCTATCCTTGTTTAGTAATTTTGCTGTGTTCCTTTTTCTGTCACAAATGGTGAAAATGTCACATCTGATTGAAAAACCCATCAGAGCAAATATCAGATTCACCAATACAATAACAAGATGATCAAGATATATAATTCAGCTGACAGCCATGCTTGGTTATTTGATGCTTGTCAACTCCCAGAAAACTTATCTTTATTTGGAAGTACCTACTAAAAGATTCTTCAATGACTTGCTATCACAACACAAGCATTACTGTGCATTTAATGTGATTTCCTGCTGTCTCTGGGAAAAAATGAAAAGGAGTTCAAATCAAGATGTGAAACGATGTGAAAGGCATATCAAAAGCCAACGGCCAAGCTTTAAAAACAGTTTTTATTGTCCAATAACACTACTAAAATGACAAGAAATTTTTAAGCACACTCTATAAAACAGACATATAATAGACTTCTACAGAGTAATCACATATTTCAAATAAGGGGAAATGGAATTTCCTAGATTTTTTTTTTTTTTAATTTTGGGAGAAAAAAATGTAACCTTGGTTGAATGGGTTTCAAATGCACAGCAGATTTGTTCTCCATCACCCAGAATGTGAATCAAAACTGCATGATAAATCACTGCTTATTCAATCTATTTCATGCAAGCATAAACAAGAACGCAATAGACGGCAAAGAAACTATTGCCAGGCTGTATTTCCAGGCCTCATATATGAAATTTCATAAGAAATAGGAATTGAAGAAATGACACAGTTGTCCAGATAATATAGTTTCAAACCTTGTTAAAATTCATAAGACTTAATAAATGATGGGCTTTTTTCTCAGAAGAGCACTACCAGAAGAGACATAGTCTGATCAAGTGTTATTTGCTGATGCCACTGGGTACCCTTCTTGTTGAAGAATTGCTAGGCTGGGGCCAGACATAATCTGAAATAGCCTCAGATGATTTGCCAGGGCCTCACTGGCCCAAGTCTCAAGAGCACCCGAGATGGAGTACTACTCTACATCCAGGCCCTCAATGATAGATTTTGGAAAGACACGTAAAGTTCAAGATAATTACAAGTGATGAAGAGTAGATTCGTAAGACATCTTTGTTTGTTTGTTATTGTTTTGATTATATATGTGTCTTATAATGATTTAATAAATTAATATTTTGAAAATACCGAAAAATCTCAAAGAAAGCTTGTGTTTTTATATGTATCCAGCCATATAGTAAATTTTAGTTTATTGCCCATTGTGGGACCAGGATTGTGCTAGATCCAGTGAGTAACACCTACTTCTTGAGCCAGGGAGTTTTTATTCTAGAATGAGAAACTGACAAGAAGGTAGGCAATTAAGTACCATACTATATGTAATAAAAGACAACTAGAGAAATTTTTAAAAAATTATTCAGTTCAATTTAGGTTGGGAATGAGACTAGTCAGGATAGATTTTTTAGTCTAATTGATTCTCATAAGTCTTAACTGAAAGGAGCAGAGGAGAGGATGAGAAGAGAGGTTTCTGGATGATGTAAATTGTTCAGAATCCACCAAGCATAGAGCAATGAAGGGGTGGGGATGCTGAAAGTATTTCAGTATGGCTGGAGCGTAGATACTGAGAGGGAACTTGGCAAAAGATAAAACTGAAGAGGTAAACACAGGTCTTGAACTGATGTTGTCAACTTTGAAATTTATCTTGAGAGCAGAGATGAGCCATCTCAACAATGCTCAATGATGGGCATTATTACGCGTATTGTATAAAGAGGAATTTGAAATTCAAATATCAAGTGGGATTTTTCAAGGTAGTTTAGTGTATCAGTCTGAGTTCTGGCAGGAAACAGATGGCACCCTCGAGCAAGACAGCTGAGGGAATTTAAATAAAGGGCTTATGTATTTATAAAGGTCAATATGTAGGGAAATCAGCAAGGTACAGGTTTAAGTAGGAAGTGCTTACTATCTCTAGGCTTAAGGAGCCTCAGAGAAAAAAATTACCAGAATCCAGAGAGAAAAGATGTGTGGAAGGGGTCATCTGACATTCGGTAAAAAGAAGTCCCTTATCCTCTGTGAGCAGCAGTTTCAAAAGGAGCAGGTGAAATGAACACCTTTACCTCACACTGCATTGGTTGAACCTAACAGGAAGCCGAAGGATAAGGGACAGGCTTAGGACATAAAGCATGGTAGAGAAAAACAGCAAGGGGATATAAAGAGGCAAACAAGACAAGCAGGAAATCAATAACAGAGCTTAAACATAAGCCTGGTCCCGTCTCCAATTCCAAAATCATTAGACACAGTGTACAAAAAAATCATTGAATTATTAAGAACAAAGGTACCTTGATAGGCCACTATTCCTTTTTTATTTCTATATAATTAAGAAAGTCTACTAAGATATTCAAAGAGTGGAATTATTTTCTTAAAAATAGTTGAAACTCCTCGATAATTAAGAACTGTGCTATAGAATTTGAGCAGTAGGATATGTCTTTATGCTCCTACAAAGAATGCAGTGGTCTCGGCGCTGTAAGTAATAATAGAAAAGAATGAATTTATATTCATTTTAAACGGAAAACACTGTTAAAATAACTTGAATTTCATGATAGAATTTCTAGGATAATTAGAATTTATGTTATTTCAAATTCATTTACTTCACTGTTAACTAATGTACCACTGTAAAGTGCCTTAAGGAATGAAGAAAGTTTGTTTTATTATTTATTTTTTGTTTAAAATACTAAAGTATGCTTTTCTACTTTCAGTAAATTAGTTAAGTTTAATTTCATCATATTGATCTTTAGATAAATTTAACCAAAGTTTTAATTGCATACTTCATTTTCAAAAGATAATGCCTAGCCCAAAACAGTGTACTATGATAATTTTTTTTAAACTATGGACATTAATAAATTATTTTAATAATAAAAAGGAGGATCATCCTTCTTGAAGCATGCTATATAATAGCTTCTAGGAGGACTAACAAGATTAACGTATAGAACAGAGCACAAAAGCACTTTACTGGGAGACCAAAAGTAATTATTTCATTTCCCCCAAGGCATAAACTAGCTTATTAACATGTTCAGTTCACCCAACTTCCCTAGGCCTTAGTGTTTTACCTTTGGAAATTGAGGGAGTTCAATTAAATGACCACTGAGATTCACTCCAGCTCTGAAATCCTATGATTCATGGATAATTAAAACAGCCATATCTGCAATTAAATATGTTATACCAGTAATACAGAAGCAAAGAGCCCTGGGTTCTGATACCTCCACTTAGATGCTGGTAACAAAACTTAAAATTCTAAGTCTCAGTCTGTTTGCACGCAAAACGGGGATAACACTATTAACTTCCTTATAGAATTGCTGGGAGAATTAAATGAGGAAAAATTACAGGTGAAGTGTGTCTAAAAGATAGCTAATATTTCTATATAAGAGAACTAACAGATATCACTGCCACTGTGAATTTGAAAGAGTGCACCAAATATTCCGTACCCGACTTCTCAAGTTCCTTGTTGATAACAGTATTTTATCTCACTGAATGTTCCTCCTAGTGCCTCAGGGAGAAATTCCACGTGTTTTACGGTTTCCCTATGTTTGAGCAGAGCGATCACATTCAATAGAGCAAGAATAAAAAGTATAAACATGGAAGTGCTACTGAGAATAAAATGGCAGACTAACAGGAGCTACTGGCTTTCTCCCGATTCCTCCACCCCCAGCTTCACCCCAATGATGTTCCAATGATATCTTCAAAATGTGATGAAAGTTTAAATACTGGAAAAGCTAGAGAAAACGTTTAAGAATCTTCCAGGGAAGATTCTCCCATTCTTGGAGATGCCCAAGAAGAAGGGCAGATAATACTGGGAGCTTTCCCTGGGGAAAAATTTTTTGGTCGGACATTTTTCCCTTATGCACAATTTCCCTGGGGAGATCATCACCCGCCTCTTGCTACAGAAAAAGCTGAAAAGCACCTGCTACTGCTCTGGTGGCAGATGGGAGAGTAACCTCATATGACACTAATTCCTGCCAAGTGGTGAGACAATAAGAGGTACAAGTATTTCTCATGGCCCTCAAGGGTTTCCTCAACCACCTCAACTCCAACACACAAAACTAGATCTCTGTAAACTCTTAAAAAATGGGCATCATCTGAGGACCTTTCCATCCGAAAAGGAAGCACAAGGAAAATGACAACTCACACTATACCTCCAGAGACATACTACTCAAATATTACAAAAGAAAATAATCATCCTGAAAAACATGTAAACAATAAAGTCAAATTTGAGTTCCACATAGAACAAGATTTAAAATAATACTGAATACTCTCAATGAGTAAGAGAAAATAGTAGGATGACTTATAAACAAGCACATGAAAGAAGAAAATCGGAAATACAGGGCATAGAAATATATTAATTTTTAATAAAGCATGGAAAAGAAGTGTTGAACACCATAATGAATATAATAGGAGAATGTCCAAGATGAGATACATTACCCAGAAATTATCAGAAAGGGATGAAGAGGTTACAATGTCAAGTTAAGATATAGGTGGGCAGAATATAAGGTGTCAGAATCTGTATAGAGACAGTCACGAAGAGGAAAGTAAAATAATGAAAAGGATGAAATATCTGAAAAGATATTAACTCAGAAATTTCCAGAATTAAGCAAAATAAAAAGTAACACATGAGAAGAGGAAAGAAGCCCAACACTAGTAAATTGTCAATTAAGATATATAAGAAGAATAAAACCTAAACAAAAATAGTAAGATTTTAAGAATTTTAAAGAGGAACCGCTAAATACTATCAGAGAGAAAAAGCTGGTAATAGGATCAAATTTGCAACAGATTTCTCAACAGCAATATGGATTATATGAAGAAAATGATGCTATATATACAAGGCACTGAAAGAAATTAAGAACAAATTCAGAATTTTATGTCTAGCTAAAGTATCACTTTAATACCAGAATAAAATACATTTGCAATCATCTAAGGCCCCAGGCTGTTCCCACACAAAGAACAACTTTGAAAGTGATCTTAAAATATATTATCAATAAGATGAATTAATCCAAGAGGTAATGCCAGAAACAAAGATAAGTAAATAAATAACTTGAAAAACAATGCAACTCATTCTACATCTGGATCATAGTGGGCTTGTGATAGCTCACCTCAGCCTTTTAGAACATATTCATGTCAATACTTTACCCAGTGCACTGTTACTGCTTTGCAGATAGTCTGGCTTTCCATGTGATGGGAGCCAATTCAAAGCAAGGGTACTTGGAATATTTTAGTTATATAAAAATTAATAAAGAGTGTTTATTTCATGGGTGATACTCAACAAATGGCAGACTAACAGGAGCTACTGGCTTTCTCCCGATTCCTCCACCCCCAGCTTCACCCCAATGATGTTCCAATGATATCTTCAAAATGTGATGAAAGTTTAAATATTGGAAAAGCTAGCAAAAACGTTTAAGAATCTTCCAGGGAAGATTCTCCCATTCTTAGAGATGCCCAAGAAGAAGGGCAGATAATACTGGGAGCTTTCCCTGGGGAAAAATTTTTTGGTTGGACATTTTTCCCTTATGCACAATTTCCCTGGGGAGATCATCACCCGCCTCTTGCTACAGAAAAAGCTGAAAAGCACCTGCTACTGCTCTGGTGGCAGATGGGAGAGTAACCTCATATGACACTAATTCCTGCTCCCATTTTAAAAATGATATGTTTAACACTTGTAAATTTCACCTGATAAATTTTGCTCCAAATAAAAAAAAAAAACTAATGAAGTATCCTATTTCCAGCTCAATGATAGATACACAGTAACCATAAAAAAAATCAGGTTCTTTTTCTTCTGCTGTACTTATCAGTGATCTGAGCTTAAGCAAAACAGAGGACCATATCAGAGAGCTACTGAGTCAGATGATCATTTGTACTTTGTAGGACATTTGTACATTGTATTAATTTTCATCATAAACAAAAGTCAAGTGCCTCTTCTGGCTTTGAGCTGGACTAGAGGCTTTGCTCCAATACCTCTCAAGGCTTTTTCCCTTTTTCCTGACTCACCAAAATTTTTTGAAACATAAAAATTTTCCGTCCATTTATCTTCAACTTTCAGGGCACATACACAAGAATTTACTCTTAATATGAAAATAATGCTTCTTGGATAAGTTACAGACCCTTTTCCATAGAGACAAAAGAATACACATCTGAAAAAACAGCCCTACTAATGTTGTCATGACAAAAAAGTAGCAATCATAGACAACTATCTGAATAATTTAGAACCTAAAATTAATTTTGTTTCAATTATCATGACTATATATACATCTAGTTTCTGGTTATGTTACCTAAAATTAATTTTGTTTCAATTATCGTGATTACATACATCTAGTTTCTGGTTATGTTAGTCAAAAATTTTTCCCCCCAAAAAAAAAAAATTTTCCCCCAATTAAAGAAAAAATTCTATTTGGTTGTGAAGGGTTAGGAGACTTAATATGGGTCTTATTCCTAGCAATTTTTCAGAATATGTTTCACATTTTAGAGTATGCATTTTACTTAATTTAATTTTAAAAAGATTTAGATTTTAAAATCAAAATTGTTAGCTATTTCTCAATAACCATTCACACTCTGAAAAGTGAGAAAGAAGAGTTATTGAAAAAACTGCTAACTCATTTATTCAAATCAATTGATTTTTCCTTGCCACTCCCATTGAATTTAAACCTTACAGCCTAGAAAGGACGGTAGTAAGTGTGAACTACTATTAGAGACAGAGCATAAGTTACTGCCCACCTTCCATAATCAATGTAACATTTTAAATTTAGAGCTGAGAAAACATTTTTCCTCAGTTATTTATGATATTGGTTTTAAATGATTACTAGTTTTCTTTTAAAAATTATCCATGTTACCACGAGCTGCTAAAGAGAGCTTTTTGGTTTTGAAGCATGTGGATAATCCAAACCAAGGGTAGTCCGTAGATGATCTAGAAGACCTATTCTTAGGACTTTAAATCCCATGTGTTCTTACTAAAAATAAATAAATAAAACTTTTAATTTAGAAATAAGTTCAAATTTACAGGGAAATTCTAAGAATAGCATAAATAACATCTATTTATCCTTTACCCGAGTCACTACGGTTAAAATTTGGCCATATTTTCTTTATAATTTGCTCTCTTTCTATCATATCAAGGAGAAAAGTCAACAAGCATCTGGACCTTCACAAGAGTATTATTTTCTATCAATTCTCATCATAAATGATATGAGTCAAATGCATCTTTCCGCTTTGGGCTGGACTAGATCTCTGTTCCAACACTGCTATGCTGATTGTTTTCACTGAACCTAACAACCTCCTTTATGGCAGTTTTTCTGCAATGGAGGATCAGGCTTAGGATCAGGTGTCTGTTTGGTTCCCTTTAACTGGAATAGTTCCTCAATCTTTCTTTGTCTTATATGACATTGAAATTTCTTGCTGAATAGTCTCTACCCTGATCTCCTTTTTAAACAGAATGTTCCTCATTTTGTCTGTCTGATGTTTCCCCATGATTAGATTCAGGTTATACATTCCCAGCTGGAATACAACGTAAGTGATGCTGTGTCCTTCGGTATGACATTCAGAGGTACCTTAAGTCAATCTGTCCCTATTTCTGAAATTAATTTTGACTACCTGCTGTCCTATTCTCCTACCATATAGCTTCGCCCTTCCGACTTTTAAGTGATCTGTGAAAGAGATTCTCTAAGCTCAAACACATATCCTGCTCTTCATCAAAATATCCATTTTAGAGTAAGCTTTATTGATGATATTTGCCTGAGCTAATTTTTACTGTGATAGTTACAATAAAGGGGATTTTCCACCTCCAGCACTTCTTCCACATTCAACAGTCAGCCCTTGGCATTCTACTGTAAACAAGATCACTCAGTCACCCTTCTCCCACATTTATTTTTAGTCTATTGATTAATGATACAGATTCTAATTTTTCTGGCGGTTTATAATTCATTAATCTTCTTTGTTATTTGATGCTCAAATTGTCCTTGATTTAGCAGGAGGGAGCCCCTTTAAGCTGACCCCTTTGTCTTTGTGACAGACATCACCATTGTTTTTAGTACTTCCTTACTTCCTATCATAACAAGATGTTGACTTATCTTCCTTGCCCCAGCTCTGTATTCAACATTCAGAGCCTTGAAAGGAACTTATGAATTCATTTTGGTTTGGGTTTGGTTTGATTTTTTTCTTCATTTGGGGTTTTAATATCTGATTCTCCTAGATGTTTTCTAAAAGCTTTCCAAATGTCATACAATAAGGAAACTAGGACATGGGAATATTCTCTAATAAGCATTTTCCCTCAAGAAAGTATTTGGTGACCGCTTCATAAACACACCATATTGAACGGAGATTAGGGGCAATATTTCTCTCACTCTCTGGACTATAATTACCTTCAGGTAGAGATTAATTCCTGTTTATCTTTTTATTGTGAACCTCTTCATAGATTCTAGCATATAAGTATTCAGATAATTATAGACAATAATTGAAATGAGGCAGAATAGTATTCAACTTCTCTAGCCCACCCCAAATTGATGATATGGGTCATTTATTCTAACAAAAATCAATCTGGCTTTTTCTTCCAGGGAAGATACAGTAGGTCACAGTCAACTATTGCTCCCATGACAATCAATGAAGAAAGCAGAATAAATTACAAAAAATCACGTTTTTAAAAAGAATAGCTGACTTAAAATTCTAGAGAGGAGAGAGTCCTTCTAAACCAAACTGTTAACCCTACCCATTTTTCTCTAGAGGCATTTGCCAATTCTAGGCATAGGCTGTGTTATCAGGATTGGTTTAGGCAGAAGGATTCTAAAGGGAAACAGGAGAAACAACTAAGCTTCAGCAGTTTAAAAGGTCCCATGTAAGAAACTGGGCAATAGGTGGGCCATAAATGCATGGTCAGCTTTACCCTCTAGAAACTTGCTGAAATCTGGGACTTCCTGTGTGACAGGGAAGCCAGAGTGAACTCCCGTGAGGTCTCATGGTACTTATTCTGAACACAGATCTGCTGGGAGAGAGGTCCTGCCTCAAGCACACTTCTAGTCTCTCAAGTTATCAGATAGATCTTTAAACTATGCGGGGAGAAGGTTGTGATGATAATGCTATGTGTCAACTTGCCTGGGCCAAGGGACGCTCAGTAGGTTAAACATCATTTCTGGGTTCATCACTGAAGGTGTTCCAGAAGAGATTAACATTTGAATTGGTGAACTGACTAAAGAAGGTGGCCCTCCTCTCAGTGGGTAGACATCATCCAAACCTTTAAGGGTCTGAATAGAACACAAGCTGGGAGGAATGCTGTATTCTGCCTCTGTCTGACCGCTTGAGGTGGGGCTTGGTCTTCTCTCCTTTTCATTCCCAATTCTCAGACCTTCAGACTAGGACTGGAATCTTCACCATCAGTTCTCTGGCTATGAGGCTTTTGAACTACACCAAAGGTTTTTCTGGGTCTCTACCTTGCAGAGGGGCAGATACTGGGATTTCTCAGCCTCCATAATCACATGAGCCAATATCTTATAATAAATATTTTTGTAGATATATATACATAGACATATATTTGTATCTGGATAGGTAGATATCTGTGTCTATATCTTATTAGTGCTACTTCTCTGGAGAACTTGATTAATACACAGATCTAAAGAGCTGGGCTGACAAAATCTAAAGGGCAGAAGTGGACCACCTCTAATATCTTAGGGTTAAGGAGACAGAGAACCTCCAGGTAATCAGCCAGATGGCGGATGAAACAGAGATGCACTGAATCTCACTAAAGCATCAATAGAATTCTGCAACAGATCAACCCCCTATTGGATTTAGATGATCAGTTCTCCATCTTATATGCCTATAAACGGAAAGAGAAATTTCTCTGGTGATATCTAACAGCACCTATAACCTCCAGTCTTCTTTAATATACAATATCTAGAATAAAATTTTTAAAGTTACTAGAGATGAGAAAACATAAAGAAAAATCAAGACATAAGACAAGAGAAGTAGATGCAAGGATGACCTGGATATTAGAGTTAGAAGACAAGGACTATATACTGACTAAAACCAAAACGCTTTAAAAAAGAGAGGATAAAATGAACAAAATGACTGAAGATGGAGAATTTCAACAAGTAGAATTTAGTTTTTAATGGACATTCTGGAGTTGAAAACTACAATATCTGAAATTAAGAATTCATTAGATGAGTTTAAAATCAGAGTGGAACAATGAGAAAAATGACTAAATAATTGGAAAAGAGAAAACAGAAAACATCCATAATGAAACACGGGGATTAAGAAACAAAAAAGGAACAGAAATTTTAAAAAAAAACATGGAACATATGTGGGACGGTCAAAATATCTAGAATGAATTTGAAAGGAGATAACAAGGTGAGTAAGGAAAAGGGAAAAAGCAATATTTGAAGAAATAATGGCTGAAGAACTTCTGAGACCAAAGAAAGACAGCTCAGAGTCAAGAACTTAGCAAATCTTCAGGAGAACAAAACTGCACATATGCACATTGTAATGAAACTGTCAAGACCCACAGACGTAAAGAAAGCCTTAATAGCAGCATCAGAAAAGAAATGGGACAGGAGACAAAACAGTGCCTTCAAAAGTCAAACAATACCCTTACAACTGACTTTTCCATAGAAACTGCAGAAGCCAAAGCATTAAAAAATTATATATGGGAAGTGCTGGAAGAAAACAACTGACAGTCTAGAATTTTATATTACATGCAATGAAATACTATTCAAAACTGAAGGTTATAATAGGCACAGAAATTAAATATAAGACAATAAGAGCAAAATATGTGAGACAGGAAAAAAGAAATTAAATTGTAAATTTTCTTGCATAGTTTGAAAAGTGGTTAAAAAAAGAAAGTCGGAAAAAATATAGAAGATTTGAATATTATCTGCCAACTTTACTTAATTGACATTTTATGGACATTCCACTGAAGAGGTACAGAATATAAATTGTTTTCAAGTACATATGGGAAGTTACTAAAATCAAACATATTCTGGGTCATAATTCAGGTCTAAACGAATTTTATAGGACTGAAATCATACAGAGTATGTCTTATGACCACAGGGACAGTAGAAAATGTTTGGATTTAGATGAACTGAAGGAAATGAAAAACACAACTTTAAAAAACAACAAAGTAGTAGAAGATCTGAACAATACTATATCTCAATCCATAACTGATGATCTTCCCACAAGAAAAATCCAAGCCCCAGATTGCTTCACCAGTGAATTTAAACAAATATGTAATTAACATATGTTAATTAATTAATATATCTCAGACACTCCTCCAAACAACAGAAGAAAAAGGGACACTGCAGCCCATTTTATGAGGCCACTGTAATACTGACACAAACACGTGACAAGGATATTAAAATAAAACAACAGGCAAACAGCTCTCATGAACATAGATGCAAAAAAATTCCTAAAGAAAAACAGTAGAAGAAATCCAGTGATTTATAATAAGTATAATATATAATGAGTTTATCCTACCAATGCAAAGTTTGTTTAGCATTAGAAAATAAATCAATGTAATTCACCCCTTTAATAGGATAAAAGTGAAAAACCTTATGATAATCTTAAGAGATTCAGAAAGATTCAATGTCCCTTTATGATTTTAAAGAAGTATCAGCAAATTAGCAATAGAAGAGAATTCCCTTAACCTGGTTAGGGACACTTACTAAAAAATCTACAAGTAACATTATAATTACTAGTGAAATGTTGAATGTTTCCTCCTGCATTTAAAAACAGGAAAAATTATGGAAACATATGTATATGTATAACTGATTCACTTTGTTATAAAGCAGAAACTAACACACCATTGTAAAGCAATTATACTCCAATAAAGATGTTAAAAAAAAAAAAAGAACAGGAAAAAGATGCCTAGTATTACAACTTCTAATCAAAATTGTGTCGGTGGACCTTATCAGTGCAGTAAAGCTAAAAAAAAAAATAAAAGGTAGGAGCTTGAAAGGGAGAACTCAACGTCACTAATTATTAGAGAAATGCAAGTCAAAACTACAATGAGATATCACCTCACACTGGTCAGAATGGCCATCATCACAAAATCTACAAACAATAAATGCTGGAGGGGGTGTGGAGAAAAGGGAACCCTCTTGCACTGCTAGTGGGAATGTAAATTGATACAGCCACTATGGAGAAGAGTATAGAGGTTCCTTAAAAGATTAAAAGTAGAACTACCATGTGACCCAGCAATCCTACTACTGGGCATATACTCAGAGAAAACCATAACTGAAAAAGAAACATGTACCCCAATGTTCATTGCAGCACTAGTTACAATAGCCAGAACATGGAAACAACCTAAATGTCCATCAACAGAGGAATGGGTAAAGAAGATGTGGTACATATATACAATGGAATATTATTTAGCCATAAAAAGGAGTGAAAATGGGTCATTTGTAGAGATGTGGATGGACCTAGAAGGTCCATGTGGATGGACCTTCATACAGTGTGAAGTTAAGTCAGAAAGAGAAAAACAAATATTGTATATTAATGCATATATGTGGAATCTGAAACAACTGGTACAGATGATCTCATTTACAAAGCAGAAATAAGGGTACAGACGTAGAGAACAAATGTATGGACACCAAGGGGGAAGGGGAGGTGGGATGAATTGGGAGACTGGGATTGACATATATACACTACTGATACTATGTATAAAATAGATAATTAATGAGAACCTACTGCATAGCACAGGGAACTCTACTCCATGTTCTGTGGTGACCTAAATGGGAAGGAAATTAAAAAAAGAGGGGATATATGTATACTTATGGCTGATTCACTTTGCTATGCAGTAGAAACTAACACAACGTTGTAAAGCAACTATACTCCAATAAAAAATTTTTTAAAAAGGCAGAACTAAAATTGACTTAATACATAAATGACTTGATTGTTTGCAAAGAAACTTTGAAAAGAACTTACAAAAAAACCACTATTAGCATTAATATGGGAATTTAGTTAAGTGGCTAAATTCAAGGTCAAAATACATAAAAAATAAATTGCATTTCTATATACTAGAGACATAAAAATGAAAAAGAAATTTTAAAATGTCATTTCAAATCCCATCATTATGATTCACTTTGTTTTAAAGCAGAAACTAACACACCATTGTAAAGCAATTATACTCCAATAAAGATGTTAAAAAAAACAACAAAAATCCCATCATTAAACATAAAATATCTATGAATAAAAGTAATGAAAGCTGTATAAGGCCATTAAACTAATAATCACAAATACAGCTAAGAAAAATTAAAGACATAAATAAATGGGAGGTGTAGAGCAAATGATAAATCCCATACATTGCAGGTATGAGTCTAAATTTGTATAATCTCCTAGGAAGACATTTTGGCAATAACACTAACACTGTATGTGCACATAATCCATGACCAAGCAATTGCACTTTGAAACATATACCCAAGAGAAATGCATACTTCTGTGCATCAGATATACTCTACAAGATGTTCATTTATAGAAGGATATTCGTAATAGCCCCAAACTGGAAACAATTCAAACGCCTGTTTAAAGTTGAATAACTAATAAATTGTGGTATATGTATACAACTATTTATTACATAGAAATCACAAAAAAATGCAACTTCTGCTACATAAAACAACATGGATGAACCTAAAAGCCATATGCTGAGTGAAGAGGTCAGAATAGCCTTTAACCTGAGAGGCATATTAATCGGAAGGAGGCATGTAGGCGCACTCCAGGTCTACTAGAAATGTTCTATAGATGGCTCTAGGTAGTTGTTACACAGGTGAATACATACAGAAAAATTTATGAAGTTGTACACTTAAGATTTAGTCACTTGACTGTATTTAAATTATACTTCAATTTTTAAAAAGTCAAAGGGTAATGGAGGCAAACAGTTCATCTTCTGAATCATACTTGTCTCTTATACAGACTGTTGAGACTGCACTTTCTTTCACCCAGTATTGCTAATATTAGTTTACCCATGTTTTCAATTTTTGAGTATTCACTACATGAAAATACAGCACCATATCCTAAGATCCTATTTATCATTGTACCCTCAGTTTCTAACTCATTGCTTGACAGTAATATACATACAACAATAAACATAAAAGGTGATTGGGAGGGATAAATGCAGTAACATTTATTATGAACATATAACCTAGGACAGTGCCAGAAAGTAGCATGTTTTTAAAAATATTTACTATTTTTCTTCCTTTCCTAGCAACACAAGCTAATGTTATGCTTAATATGCAGTAATTACAGCAAACTGCTTCTTTCATTCTCTAATGAAATTCTCTCTGTGAAATGTACTGTGGATTGTATTCCCTTTTAATAATACGGATTTCTTGTAAAGTATGATTCAAAGTATATAGCAGAATTACTGTGTTGGTCAAATAGCAAAATATTGAACAATGTCGACCTTCCATTAAAGGTGAATCAGGGTGATCTGTTTTAATTATTGCAATGTAAGTATATCAGGATATAACACTTGATTTTCACCTTGTTTTTGAATAAATATTGTTAAACAACAATAGTTAAAACATATAACAGAAAATATTTCCAAACAGTTCAGGAGTGATGGAAGTCTAATTTGATTAGACAATTCAGTTATTTTAAATGAATTTGTGTGTAAAAGACTGATATTCTCAACTCATTTTTAAGATTCTACCTTTTTTATTATAATTACCTCTAGGCTATGTAGCATAAACAATGTCTTCTTTGCATGGATCTGGGGCAAAGGAAAGCTACATTTAAAACAGACAGACAATTAGCATTAAAAGTAGCTGAAGCTGAGGAACAGGAGAGGCCCCTGTATTTCCCAATAAGAAGTAAGTGGCATGATTTCATTATAAGTCTCAAATTGTAATTCACAGCGACAGACACAAAATTACTAGCATTGATTTGTGGTTAAACTGCTGCTCACACGAGCAATTCTATGAAGTATATTTCTCAGTTGAGTAGCATCAGGAATATATTCATTTTATGACAGGAAATTATTTTCCTCAGGAACGACTGGAGAGGTCAGCTAATTAAACATAAATTCATATGGCTGATAAAAGTGTTGAGGGGCTTATAATGCTATGGGATAAAGAGCTATTCTCAAAGGGTTAGCCATCTACGAACATGATACTGTGTTGTTGGGTTAATTTTTAATACTACACAATGGCTGTTGTTTAAAACAAAAAATTTTAAACAGACTTTAAAAAATATCTAGCAGAGAGATCTTAGGACAGCCACAATAACTTACCTAGATTATCCACATAATTTCACTAGCTCTCCAGTTTATATTGAACGAGTGTGTGTGTGTGTGTGTGTGTGTGTGTGTGTGTATGTGCGTGTGTATCTTCCAGTCAAAGACACTTACTTTATCTATGTCATATAACAATGCAAAGGTGGTCCCTCTTTTGACATACCTCCATACATTTTCCTTCTATTGAGAAGTTTTACCAGGATATATTTTATTTATTTTACAATTAACCAAAGATAAACTTAGCCGAACAATAACTAACCTGTGGAAGTTATTGCTACTACCCAAAGAAAGAAAATAATAGTATATTTTATTTATATGTTACCACAAGATAACAATTAATTGCTAAATTTAAAAAAAAGAATATTCATGCTGACATAAATATCTTGGTGTTTCCTCACTTGGAATGGTCAGAACATTCTACCTGTAGTAGAATCTATGGAGATGGTAAATACCTTTAAAGCATTTTCAAAAGGTATAGAGCCTCTCTAGCCAGCTACAATTCAAAGGAGAAGGGAGTAGGAACCTTCTCAGCAGATGGGATGGTGTAATGTGTCTGGGGCTAGGGATTTGCATGAATATGAATTACAAATAGCACAGATAACATGGTGTTCAAAAGCTGTTATGAATCTTGAATGTCAAAGTCATTTAGCTGACATTTGGAGGGACATAATTACCTTAAGAACATTGAAATGGGTTGGTCTAAATTGCATGGGCAGAGAATCACAGGACACACAATGGCATTGCTTTGGCAATAATTGTGACAAGCGGGCATGGCCAAGGAAGCCAAGAATGGCACTCATTAATGCAGTGACATTTTTTCAATGCATGCTGCCCTTTCAGAAATATGCATATGAGGCCTAAATAACCTCTGACCCATCATAAAATAACAGGAGACCAAAAAAAAAAAAACAAAAAACCCTACCATAAGCCCTATTACTGGTAGGCTAAAGAAAAGAGTTCATTCACATGATACACACAGTTTTACATATTTCAAATACTTAAAATGCATTTAACATTACCAGACTTCAAAGTTTCATCATTTTTCGTAGGTTTACTCACAAGTCACTAATGGTACCTAGAGTGACTTGAAAAGCATTGAACAGATTGACAGTTCCCCATTGTAGAGTATGATGCTGTTAACTAAAATCTCCTATGTTATCATAAATTATCAATCAAAACTTAAATATGCATTTATAACGGAAAAATATTTTTCATCAGTGTTTTAATCATTCAGGTGTATAAAAAAGATGTTTGAAACGTGAGGCACTGTGAGATCGGGAGGAAGTGTACCAGACATGTTATGTACAATAATAGGTCAGTTCATGATTTCCTAGAGGAGCTAATTTACCACACTTGACAGGGACCCACAGGAGAGCATATTTTACTCCCTAATTTTTGACATTGGTGCTACACCTTCAGTATCAGCTATGATATTAGAGGACAGTGCAAGAAAGTAATGTCCCATTAACATTTCATCAGATAATTCACATATCATTTCTGAAATATTGATTAAAATGCAACACCAATGAGGCAATGAACACTTTTAATATCTACCCACTAAAAGCAAATTTGTGAACTCTTATTAATATTTCATTTTCAAAAGTGAATGAGATACTTGACTTCTTTAACAGATCAATATCTCAGGCTGTAACAACATTTGGAGCCCAGCAAGCAGAATTCAATCTACACTTCTATTTACTTGCATTCTGATGCCGGCCCTGATGAATCCCAGCCTCACCGATCACAATTTCCTCTTATCTTCAATGGCACTGTGGTCTATTCCACACCATTTAATACTTGCTCACTCCTGTACTGTGGGGCTAATCTTTCATATACGTCAGTATTTCCTTCTTAGTGGAATTATATAAATTATTTACGGAATGAATAACATTATATTGAGGATGTAATAGTTATTGATAGAATTTGTTTATAGATTAGAAAGACACTGATTGCTGTGTGTTGATGAAAACAACAAACATGGATTATCTATTGTATGCTAGGAACTGTGTGGGATAAAAAGACAAACAACATGTATTCCTTCAAATGGGGATCACAGGCTAGAAAAATCAGAAAGTAGACAGATGGATACATAGTTAGGAGTCAAAATGATTGAGAGACAGACAGACATGATGATAATTACTATAATAGAAAAACATCATGACAGCAAGTAATGTGGAAGATCCAAAGCGGTTCTGTTAGTGAAAGGAATAAAACCACTCATCATAGAGAGGGCTGTTTGTTAACTGTAAAATATTTCAAGGTCAAACTTAAAGAATAATTCGAGATCATGCAAAATTAAATTGACACAACTTTTTAAAGAATCATGGAAATAAAATCAATATTAGGTTATCTCTAATCTGAGTTGAACAAAATACTGAAGTCATTATAAGATATTTGAAAGGTATTCTGCCCTAAAGGACTTGATTCTGAAATATAATCATCAAAATCAAAACTGGTTCATTCATTTAATGAATGAATACTGAGTCCATACTCTACTCAGACAACACACTGAGGTGTTGGGAAAGAAAAGTGAGCAAGATAGATCTAGTCCTGTCCTCATAACAGTATTTCCCTTTGAACAAATTTGTGCTTATTTTGGTTGGTTCAGTATACATCTAAAATATCAAATGATTATGGTTACATTTTCTTTATAGTAATAATAATAAATGTATATTATAGAAAAATTAGAAAACAGAAAAAAGTGTAAGAAACCTGTAAAACCATCGCTTTGATACTTAATAATTTTATTTTTTCTTGAATACCTCTTTTTTAAGTTTAAATATCATATTTTAAACCCTGATATCTTACTCTATATAGAATTTTTATCACATTTTCATATACCTTTATGTTTTAATTATTCTCCCCATAAATCTTCACAAGCATAAGTATTACGTTTCATATTATTCCAATTCATTCATTCAACAAATAGTTGCTCAGGGCATACTACACTCCTGACATCATTCTATATGCACTGATACAGCAGGGAACAAGGCAAATAAGTTTCTTGCTCTCAGGGATCTCTCGTGGCTCATATGGCTTTGCTATAATTCTTTTATTCACTGTTTTTGGACAACTATTTATTATTTATCCCTAGAATAAGAAAGTGCAATGAAAGCCTTGTATAAATACGTCATCAGACACTTAATTATTACCTAATGACACAGTTCTCGAAATGTCATAACTCATAAGCATGTATAGTTCAATATTTTGATCCATTTTTCAAAATTTCTTTAAAGAAGAATTTCATAAATATCCACATGCCCACCTGCTGTGTACGAATGTGGACAGCATTACATACTCAAGACTATTAAAGATGTTTCAAAGTCTTTGCCAATTTAACGGTCAAAAACAACATCTGAAATTGACTTTATTTATTATAAGATTGCATAGATTTTCTTAAATTCACTGGTAACATGTATTTTTATTTTTTAAACTGTGCACAACATTTTCTCATTAGTCAACGGATGGTATCTTTAATGGATTTGTAAGTGCAATTTGTGTGGTTTAGTCTGTAATTTTTATAAATATTTTTCTTTTAATAAAATGGCTTTGTGCTGGAAAAGTGCTTGCTTACTTAAGTCAACTACTTACCTCTTTTTATAGAGATTTATACTTTACACTAGCTGCTTTAATCCATTTATTTTTCTTATTGATATAATGTATGAGATAAATACCTAACTTGATTTTCTCCCCCATCATCACCATCAGCACAGCAGCATCATAAACTCATTCTCTTTATTTCCAGGAGGTAAATATATTTTTTTCTATTTCATATCTCATGACATAAGGTGGAACGTCTAAAACGATGTTCATAATAGTGGTGATAGCAACACGATGGTCTCATCTTGATTTCAATAAAAATTACTAAAGTATTTATCTTTTAACTGCAGTGCTAGCTGTTGACTTATATGTGTATTTTTAGTGAAGTTGAGGAAATAGTCTTCTGTTATTAGTTCATCAAGAGTTAATTTTTATCAGAAACAGGTATTAGATTTTCTTAAATGGCTTTGAAGCATTTACTAAGAACTCCTCGGTGCTTTTACTTACTTATTGACAGACTATAATATTCATTTTCCTAAAATTAAGTTCCCATTTGTATATCCTAAATTCTTGATTAAAATTTATTATATTTTGATAAGCTACTGAAATTTACTTACCAGTATTTTTTTTTAAGTTTTTGTATCTATATTCCTACATAAGATTTGTGTGTAGTTTTGTTTTCGTGCACTGTCTTTGGGAGATTCTGAGATTAGGGTTTTTAGAGCTTCATGCAATAAATTTGAGAGAACTCAACATTTTTCTATGTTTTAGAATGTAATTTAGAATGCTAAGTTTCTAACAATTGTAAATGTTAAGTTTATCAGGGTGCCCAAGTCTCTCATCAAATACTGAGGATCACATTTGGACTCCAAAGAAAACCAAGAATTGATATATATATATCAGAGGTTTCTCTTTAATGTAGACATTAAATAAGTCATAGTTAACACCCAGCACAGATTTTACACCTGCCTTTCCATACCAGTATAATATTTGTTTTATGTTTCTTTTGTGTGTTTTGCTTTGTCTCGTTTTAACACTACTCAATACTGTAATAATTCTAGTCTGCGGTTATATGGATTGGGTTTATTTATCAGTTTAAAAAGAAATAGTTTTACCATATTCTTTTTAAATAACTAATGTGATTCGTATATCTTTTAACTGTTCCTTGGCATTAATTATTCCCCAGAAATTAATTGCTGTGAACGTATAAATCAATGAATTAATTGAAGGTGAGGTGTCACTTAAGTAGTTGGCAGATTGTCTTTAAACTAATAATCTGTTCTCCAACTATCTGCACTTATTTCAAGGTGCTACTTTCTTTTTAATGTCTTTAAATCTCAGATAACCTCATATGGAATAGACTCTGTGGCATGACAAACTTAATTAGAAAAGAGGAAATATAGTACAGTAGAACTTATGAGAACACAACATTTTCAAAGTTTAAACTGGTGACTTTCACATTTATGAGGGAAACACAATATTGTATTCTTTTTCTTGCAGGTCATGGGTTACTTGCACATATGCGTGAGTACATGACTGACGTCACTTGGCTCAATGAACAATACCAAGTTATCAAGGCATCAATGAGAACTGCATTTATGAAATTCATTAAGTTATTTCCTGTTGTATATATTCCCCTGACATTTCCTTCCATTTAAAAAAAGTGGAATGATTTTAATTTTCTTACTCTGGAATTTCTCCAATTTGACTTGGTCAACATAATTAATTCCTGTCATGTCTTTTGAGTCTCAGTTTCTTCAAATTAAATAGGTTCTGTTGGATTTGATGATTTTGAGATCTGATCCCCATGTAACATATTATAATTAATAGGTGATGAAATTTATGGACATTGCAGACCACATTAGTGACCTAAAGGTGAATTCAGGGTTTTGTTTTTATTTTTATTTTTTGCTTACCTGCATTTATTTATAGATAATTCATTTAAATCCAGTAACTGAGTATCTTAACATGGAAAATGACAGCAATAGACCCTAGGCCATAGGATTGTGAGGAAGTTAAAAAAAAAATACGTTTGCAAATACTGTTATAGTATCTAGCATGTGGTGGGTACTCAATAACTGTCATTAAAATAATTATTATTCTTTCTCCACATTGATGGGGACGTTTTTAATCAAGTACTAATATCAATGAGGGCATTGTGTCCTATAAAATATATTTTTTTAAAAAGAGCTACAATCACAATGTATATCATTATTTTTAGTTAAATTTTATTCCAGACTCATGCACAATTTTGGGAAACATTTAACAATTCTTCATCTTAATCCTTACATCTTTATTGTAAGATTACTAAAATGTTATAGGCATAGTGTGGCTGATTTTGAATAGCAATTTAATAGTCTTATGATTTTATCTTGCAAAAGCTAATACAATGAGTGCTAAATTAACACTAAGTGGCTTTTCAGTGGGCTGAAAGATTATTCAATGAGTCATTACTAACTGAGCAAAGTCCACATGAAAAAACAACTCTGTAAAATTCTGGGGTATAACTTTAGCTACTAAAATTGAGTCAAAGTTTTGAATAAAGAGATAGTAGACATATGAATCAAATTTACAAGTGACACAGAACTGGATATAAAAATCAGGAAAATAATAGGTTAGAATTATAAGAGATCTTATCAGGCTATAAAAATTGGCAAAACTGAGCAAGTGAAACAGAACAGGGACAAACTCCAAAAGCAGAAGTATAAGGTAAAAAAAATTGAGGGAAGTGACTTCCTTATCAGCTACACGTATAAAAAATTCAGGTTTGGATTGACTATAAGCTCAACGAATGACAAGTTTGTTGAAAAAATACAACACAATCATAGGATTTATTTTAATTAAAGAATGGGATATGATTAATCTTTGACAAAGGAGAAAAGAATATACAATGGGAAAAAGACAAAAAGACAGTCTCTTCAGCAAGTGGTGCTGGGAAAGCTGGATAGCTACATGTAAAAGAATGAAATTAGAACACACTCTCACACCATACACAAAAATAAACTCGAAATGGCTTAAAGACTTAAATATAAGAGGGACTTCCCTGGTGATGCAGTGTTTAAGAATCTACCTTCCATTGCAGGGGACACAGGTCAATCCCTGGTCCAGGAAGATCCCACATGCTGCAGAGCAACTAAGCCCCTGTGCTGCAACTACTGAGCCCATGCCACAACTACTGAAGCCCGCACACCTAGAGCCCTTGCTCCACAACAAGAGAAGCCACTGCAGCGAGAAGCCTGTGCACCGCAACAAAAAGTAGCCCCCACTCGCCACAACTAGAGAAAGCCCGCAGGCAGCAGTGAAGACCCAACACAGCCAAAAATAAAAAAATAAAAATAAAACAAATTTTAAAAAAAGACTTAACTATAAGATACGATACCATAAAACTCCTAGAATATAGGTAAAACATTCTCTGACATAAATCGTTCCAATGTCTTCTTAGGTCAGTCTCCGAAGGCAATAGAAATAAAAACAACAATAAACAAATGGGACCTAATCAAAGTTAAAAGCTTGTGCACAGCAAAGGAAACCATAAACAAAACAGAAAAACAACATACAGAATGGGAGAAAATATTTGCAGATGATGTGACCAACAAGGACTTAATTTCCAAAATATACAAACAGCTCATGCAGCTAAACAACAAAAATAACAAACAGCTCAATCCAAAAATGGGCAGAAGACCTAAATAGACATTTTTCCGAAGAAGAAATAGATACGGGCAATAGCCACATGAAAAGATGCTCAGCATTGCTAATTATTAGAGAAATGAAAATCAAAACTACAGTGAGGTAACACTTCACACCAGTCAGAATGGCCATCATTATAAAGTCTACAAATAACAAATGCTGGAGAGGGTGTGGAGAAAAGGGAATCCTCCAACACTGTTGGTGGGAATATAAATTGGTACAGCCACTGTGGAAAACAGTATGGAGGTTCCTAGAAAACTAAAAATAGAATTACGATATCATCCAGCAATCCCATTCCTGGGCATATACCCAGACAAAACTATAATTCAAAAAGATACATGCACGCTTATGTTATAACAGCAGTAGTCACAAGAGCTAAGACATGGAAACAACCTAAATAACCATCATCAGATGAATGGATAAAGAAGATGTGGTACAGATTGGGTTCGTTTGGGTTTTTCTGTAAAATGTTATGGAAATACCCGAATGAACTTTTTGGCCAACCCAATGTATACAACGGAGTATTACTCAGCCATAAAAAAGAATGAAATAATGCCATTTGCAGCAACATGGATGTACCTGGAGATTATCACACTAAGTCAGAAAGAGAAAGACAAATACCATATGATATCACTTATATGTGGAATCTAAAAGATGATACAATTGAAACGGAAACAGAATCAACAGACACAGAGAACAGACTGGTGGTTGCCAAGGGGGAGGAGATTGAGGGAGGGATGGAGCGGGAGGCTGGGGTCAGCAAACATAAGCTATTATGTATAGAATGGATAAACAACAAAGTCCTACTGAATAGCACAAAGAATTATATTCAATATCCTATGATAACCCATAACGGAAAGGAATACATTTTTAAAAAATGAATGTGTATATATATATATATATATATATATATATATATATATGTATATATATATGTAAAACTGAATCACTGTTGTACAGCAGAAATTAACACAACAATGTAAATCAACTATACTTCCATTTTTTTTTAATTTTAAAAATAAGATATGGATATACATATATATAAAATGTCTCTAAATCTCAAATAACTACACATGCAATGGGCTCTGACTGGGTGCCTGACTATGGCATGACAAACTGTATATATATAAAATCATGGAATAATCATGAAGAAAAAAAGTTGAGGGACTGGGCTTCCCTGGTGGCGCAGTGGTTGAGAGTCTGCCTGCTAATGCGGGGGACATGGGTTCGAGCCCTGGTCTGGGAGGATCCCACATGCCACGGAGCAGCTGGGCCCGTGAGCCACAACTACTGAGCCTGCGTGTCTGGAGCCTGTGCTCTGCAACAAGAGAGGCCGTGATAGCGAGAGGCCCGCACACCGCGATGAAGAGTGGCCCCCGCTTGCCACAACTGGAGAGAGCCCTCGTGCAGAAACGAAGACCCAACACAGCCAAAAATAAATAAATTAATTTAAAAAAAATTGAGGGATTAAGTTGGGGCAGGTGATACCACAATATCATCCCAGGTCAAGCTAATCTTATCCTTTGCAATGTGGTATATGACACAATAGAGCAGAAGTTACTGGGAGACTAAACCTGTTTATAAGGCTGAACTTTAAACGCTGCACCTAGAATAAGGAAGAAAAATCCCAGCTTATTGCCTCTATCTGATGGGCTTAAGCACTGGCTGGATAACTAAGAAACCAAAATTTTTAGTACAGTCACAAAGAAAGCCCCAGAATGAACACATTTTTCCGAGAACTTATGAAAAAATAATACCAATCTTTATTAATTTTTGCAGATCGTAAGAAAAGGAAATACTTTCCAACTCATACTTTCAATTTGGATGGACTCTGACACCAAAACCTGACAGGATGTACAAGAAATTAGAGGCTATTTTTTCTCATCAACAAAAATGTAAAAATCCTAAACAAAAGCTTAGCAAAATGAGCTTAGTAATCATTTTAAAAGATAATACATCATGGAAAAAACAATTTTTAAAGAATGCCTCCAGGATATGTTTTAGGACATTGTAAAATACATCTTGTCCCAATCAGCGAAATCTCTTCATTATTATTGACAGAAAAAATATTGATCTCTAATCAGGAGAACCTTTTCTTCTTGGACAATGAAGAGTATGTAACTGATTATATTCTTCTTTTCCCTTCTGTTGCTTGGAAACTCAGAATTCACTTACTTATTCAATCTTTTCTTATCATATTTGTACATTTTATTTCAGAAGCTGTTCTGTTCTAGGTACTGGAAACGCAAGAGTAAAAATGACATGTTCTTGTGGAACATCTATTCTTGTGGGCATAGAAGGTGGAAAGAAAAGATATGAAACAAACAATTAAAGAAACACACGAGAAAAATAATTTCAATAGAGAGAATGTTATGAAGGAAATTAAATAAATTGACAAAATTAAGAGAATGTGGCATTTAGATACGGCACCAGAGTTGAGTCTTGACTAATTCAGGACAACTGCCAAAGAGCTGGGATCAGAGCATCTAAACAAATGGAACAGGAAGAACAAAAGCCCCAAGGAAGGCAAGAATCTTGAGTGTTGATGGAAAACAGGAAGAGAAGAAGTCTGCAAGAGTAGTGGACTTTGTGTCCTGTCATGGAGGTCAAAGAGCTGGGCAGGAATAGATAGTGCTGGTACTGTAATATGAAGAAGTAATTAGGGTTTTTATCCCATGTGTGACAGGAGGTCATTCAAGGGTCTTAAACAGAGGACAGCATGATCTGCTTCTTGTTTTTCAATAATCAATCACTCTGTAATGCTGTCAACTCTTTAGGAATCTATGATATACATATATAAGCATATGCATTCTTAATTTCTCCCATATTGATCTTCTATTCTGATTTCTTTGTTCTCTAGTCTTGTCAACTTATTATTTAAATCTCAATATTTAGTGTGTATGTGTATGTGTGTGTGTGTGTGTGTGTGTGTGTGTGTTTCTTGCAAGCTGATTAAAATCTTAATTTAAAAAAAGGCATGAATTATGATTTGTTGAGTATGTTTTTTGAGAAGAGTTAATTTCCAAGACCCAAGTTTGGTCTTCAGAAACTCAAAGTCTAAGAGCCTGAAGATCTCTGGTTTTGTCCACAGGAGAGGGTAGGTGGGTTGGAAAGTGAATTTCAGGCCAGGCAGGAGGGTGAGAGACAACTGAGGAACCGAGGCTACTGAACACCAGAAGTGCAAGCTTGGCCTAAAGACATATGATTTCATATTTTCCTAACGCTGGACTGACCAAACAAGATCTGTTTCCCCCTCAGAATGGGGTGTCTTCCATGATGCCTGTTGAAGATCTTGGTCCACAAACTCAGGGGTGAGAAAAACACTATCTTATTTTCCTTACGTCAACCCCCTCCCCACTGAGATGTGAGAAATTCCAATGAGTAATGGGAGTCTTTTCCCCATTCAAGAGTATGAGAATCTGAAACTTCAAATGATGGCAAGAAATTATGGGAAGGAATGCTAATTTTCAGTAAAGCCAGGTCACTGCTGGCATCCTCATTTTCCAAGTCCAGTGGCTTTCCATTTCTTGCCACACATTTGGTACAGAAATACTACTTTGGTTAGGATCCTGTGACTCAAGTTCTACTTTCCGAGGTGCACCATGCGAACAACCCTTGTGGGAGTTGGCAGCCTCTTTGTTTCTCTGCCACAGAGCACTTCCTGGGTCCCCATTACTCCCTGCACAATCCTCCCAACATACCACCACTCATCCCCACCCTACCTCATTCCCTTACCCAGAGAAGCTTCAGCATCAGCTTTTAAAAGATACCCTCTCTTGCCCTTCTTGCCAGAAAATGAAATGAAATCTCTTCAATTGGCTTTGAATTTCTGAAACAGTCTTTTTCAGGTTATTCTTACTGTTCACATAAAGATTTCCAACAGCCTGCCTGACTCAAATGAGAGAGAAGAGAAAAAGGAAAAAAAAAAACTAATAAAAACTATTATTCAGTAACAAATCATGCCTTCTTTTATAAACTATTTCTGCTTGAAAGTATGGCCTTATTTTAAAAGTCATGAAAATTCTGGTAGCAGGTCACTGACAGATCACATATTGCTTTCTGAATTTTCTTAATATTGAATTCATTTTTATAATAAACGTCATTTAGTTAAGAATAAAATAGAAGACATGTAAAATACATACTATGGCAAATTAATGGAGAAAGTCAAAAGGATTCGGACTGTTTTTAGGACTAAGGAGCAAAGGACTAAAATTATTAATCGGTTAAGTCCATGAATGTAAAATCCTGATGTTTTAAGAGTTCTGGAGGAAATTGATTGTAATTTTGCAACAATACGATTATATAACCGATATCTGTGGCTCTCTGAACGTTCCTCATCTTGGAACCTTCCAGGGGCCTTCTGTAAATAGGTCAATCACAGTATTCCATTTTAGATCAGTTGTTTTTGACAGTGATTAGATGAAACCAATGTTAATGTTTAAAATATTTAACAACAGTAAGAAAGATGCACTGATCAGTACACCTGGCTTTAACCCTGTAACTAGTTGTTGAATCATGAGAAGGTATGAAGATTCATGAGAAAGGAGCTTTAATGGGACTGGGCTTGGGAAGCTATTTGCCTATTACTGGTAATATGTTTCAATGTTTTAGTAACTAACAACAACTGTACTGGTGTGTAGCAGCTGACTATTAGCTCTGTATGTAACCATGTAAGTATCATTCTGCCAACTAGAGAAGTTGGTTGAAGTAAATGCAAGTATGTATTTCTTCTCTCTACAGTAGAAATGGAAAATGAAAAGAAATTAATTACCGATGTTACAGATGATATATTAAAGCTAAATTTCAAACTTAATGTTAAGGGCACACACTATCTCAAGAAGTATTTTAACACTTTTTATATTAAATGCCACCTCTTCACAAAAACCTTCCTGATCTCCTCATTAAAAATAAAATGTTTCCCAGCTCTCCGCTGATAGCCTCGTTCCCATCTCTGCATCTGTTTCCTTCATATCACGTATCACGACTTGTAATGTTTTTAATTTATATAACTGTATGCTTGTTTAACTGTCAGGGCTTGGCATTTATTCTTGTTCTGTGTACATGTGTGTGTGTTAGTGTGTGGGTGTGATGGGGGGGTGTATGTTCACATTGGTTCTTTGACTAGAATGCAAGCTTCTTGAGACCAGGACCACTTTTGCGTCATACATATCTGTATTCCCTGTATTCACAGTGCCTGGCACATAGATGATCAGTAATTTACTAACTAAAATAATGATCCTAAGTCATTAACCAAAATTAATTACTCCACGTTCTTACATTCCCATTTCTTTGGTCATTTACCTCCATTTTAGCAATTAATATTTTGTAAATGGTGTGAGAATTCCTTGAGAATAGAGGGCACGTCTCATTCGTCTGTGTAAGTATGCCAGTCTGTTACCCAGCGCCAGACCCATAGATGGAGTTATTAAATGGCAGCTGAAACGCGAATGGAAGGCAGAGAAAGCTGCTTCTATTACTTCCCCACAACAAAGACACACTTATTTGGCCAGACTTTGAGATGCTTAACTACTCAAAGGCTGAATCTCAACCTCAAAACATGGGGTTTATTCCAAGATCATATGAGTTACAATGAAAAAAGAAGAAAGGAATGCAAACTATTTCTGCCTGAAAGCATGCTTTTGCACTAAAGGTCATATGAAAAATCCAGCAGCCAGTCCTTGGCAAGTCACAAGCATTGCTGTCTGAGTCTTTTGAACTATGTATTCCAAATACTTCATTTTAGGAAACAAACATATAATAATGTAACCTAATTCTGATGTCTCTCCCAACTTCCGGAAAGCTGGGAGATCAATTAGTCTGAGAAATTTGCATACAGTTAAATCTTCCTCCACCTCAGAGAACCAAAAAGGAAACATGGGGCTTCCCTGGTGGCGCAGCGGTTGAGAGTCCGCCTGCCGATGCAGGGGACATAGGTTCCTGCCCCGGTCCGGGAAGATCCCACATGCCGCGGAGCGGCTGGGCCCGTGAGCCATGGCCGCTGAACCTGCGTGTCCGGAGCCTGTGCTCCGCAACGGGAGAGGCCACAGCAGTGAGAGGCCCGCGTACCGCAAAAAAAAAAAAAAAAAAAAAAAAAAAAAATTGACTTTCTCCTTCAAGGTTTTAGACTTGGGATCCATAGGACGATTATGTTAATTTCTTAACCATCTGATACAGTGCAGCCTCCACAAGAACAAATGTGATGAATTGGCGAAAGTCCTACAGTGAGGCAAATGCCAGCAGGGCAGGGGCCCTGGGGTTTGTCTGCTGCTGTTACCACATGCTGGCTTAGACCAAGTGCTGGCAGCCGGGTCTTTGCACTACAGCTGAGGAGCAATGCGTATATCAGTTTCATTCATGTCAAATTATCCACATTCTTTGAGAATAATCTGGAAAAATAATAAGCCATGCCTTTTTTACCTTTGCCTTTCAGGTTGTAATTAAAAAATTACACTGTTCTTCAGAGTATAGAATATATTGTGATTATGAAATTACAGACACAGCATGTGCCTTAATGACTCTAAGTAAGGCATGCCAGATTTACCAACTAAAGTTACAGGATTTCCAGGTAAATCTGGGTATCAATAAAGAACAGTGTTTTTTGTTGTTGTTGTTTTTGTTTCTTTTTTTTTCTTAAGTATACATATGTCCCATGCAACATACTTACACTAAAAAAAAAAGTAGTTTTGGTTATATAAAATTCAAATTTATCTGGGAGTTCTGTATTGTATTAGGCAACCTTTCCCAAAGTTTAAATTCCAGTTTTCCTACCAACTACTTTGGCTAGTAATTTAACCTCTCTGAGCCTTCCCTATATGGAAAATGAGAGCGGGGACACATTGACCTTGCACAGCTTTTGAGATAATTAACTGAGACGCTGTACTTCCTTGTATGGATGCCAGATAAGAAATAAACTTAAGCATACCTTTCAGTGTTAAGGTATAGTATTAGTCAAGATAAGGCTAAGCACACATTGTGCTAACAATGTCCGAATGTCCAATCTCCTAACATTAAAAGAGTTCATTCCTGGGCTTCCCTGGTGGCACAGTGGTTGAGGGTCCACCTGCCAATGCAGGGGACACGGGTTCATGCCCCGGTCCGGGAAGATCCCACATGCCATGGAATGGCTGGGCCCGTGAGCCATGGCCACTGAGCCTGCACGTCCGGAGCCTGTGCTCCGCAATGGGAGAGGCCCGCGTACTGCAAAAAAAAAAAAAAAAAAAAAAAAGAGTTTATTTCTCTCTCATGCAACATCACTTTAGATTCCATGTAGCTTCTCAGTAGTCCAGACTGCCTGGATCTTGTAGCCCTACCATTTTGCTATGGGGCCACTTTCCTAATTGTCAGGCACAAGTGTGAAAGACATAAGAACTGTGCTAGCAATTAACTGCTTCAGCCTGGAAGTGATACACTTGATGTCTGCCCACAATCCACAGACAAAACTTGTCACATAGCCCTGCTTAGCTACGAGGGGGCAGCAAAATATAATCCCCATATGCCAGGAAGAAGACAGGAACCAGTGTGTGTGAGCCCTACAAGTCTTTACCACAAAGGTTATCATGATATTAGAAGCAACAGTAGAACCTACAAGTTAACTAAGCACTGAGTGGTCCAAACTTCTTCCTAATATGAAAATCTCTTCCAGGATGTCACTAGTGCTTCATCAACCCTTAGCTTGGATGCATTCAGCAGCAAGGGACTCTTGGCTCATTATTAAAGATTTTCATTTTTGTTGAGCTTGTTGAACTCATATCTGTATCCTTACAATTCCTAAAACTTGCTCCACTCTGTGGCTGTTACTGCCAATGTCTGTACTTTATTAAAAGAAAAAGAAAAAAGAAAAACAACTATAGAGAATAAGGTAAAAAATGAGAACGCATAATTATTTTAAGAATGAAGAATAAATGAAATACTTGAGAAAAGAATAGATCACTTTTAAATTTTAAAATGCTTAAGGAAAACTACAATGCATAATCAATTTGTTTTCTTTTAATTTCCAAGAAGTTACTCTCCAGAAGATGGGAATAAAGGTGTAGTGGGGCCGGGGGATGGGAGATTGTCTACTGCAAAAAGAAATGTTTGCTTTTTTTATTCTGGTTGCTGTGTGTATGTACCACTTTTATTTTGAAAGAATAATTTTATGTGAAAAATTTCTGATTATAGAAAAAAGAAAGCTTAATAACTTTAACCAAGTTGGGGCTAAGTTTTTAAATCCACTAGCCAGGTAAAAGTGTTTACTGTACCACATTATGTTTTGAAAAATAATAAACTGCAATGATACCAGTGCCTAATGTTTTAAGGACCTTTTTTTTAAATTCAGTGATTAAAATAATGATGGGAATATTTAATACATGTATTCTATGAATACAGAACATAAATTGTTTTATAACTGGATTACTATGCTTCATCTGTTCAAAAGAAAGTTTTGTTTGCTTCCCATTTGATCTTTCCTACCAATTAGTAACTGGGCTTAACTTTCCTTCTCATCAGGTTTCTATTTTGTTCATTAAAACCTTTCACGCATGTTGAAAGAAAATCATTGACTATTTCAGAAAGAATACAGAGCTCTATTTTCACTGACCTACTTATAATTCTGAATAAGAAAATACCCTACTGGTAGAGCTCATTTCAAATTATAGGAAAAGATTTAATAATGACCACCGACTAAAAGGAGACTCAAATAGCACCCAGAACATTACCCCAGGGTTAGACAGAAGTTTGATATTAAACGGTTACAGTCTATAATGGTTAATACAAGTCATTAACACAGCTTATAAATGAAACATATCTTCTATCAACCAATTTCTCAGTCCCACAGACATCAGTTGACTGCTTTTTATAATTCCTCTCTTTGGGCTCCATCCCCATATTCTGCCTACAACTGTCCTGCTTATTTCAAACTGTATAATAATACAACCACAGTTAGCTGTAACGCTGTGGAAATATTGCTGGAAATGGCACTAAGAAAATGTGTTCAATCCCAGCTTGCTTCTTTAGTGGTACACGAACATGAACAAATCATTTTAGTTCTATGAACCTCTATGAGTAAGGATATCTACCTTATAGAGTTGGTGTGAGGATTAAACAGAAACTATGCTACAAATTTGCCCCCAATACTGTAAGAACTCTCTGAGTGTGAGTTCCCTACCCATTTTGGATGTCCACAGAGACAAGAGTGTTCGTAATGAATGGTTAATCTATGCACATCTTTACTATCAACAGTCTAAATAAAGAGTTAAGTTATAAAACAAGCAAAAAGCAAACATAAAAATCAAAAAATAGAAATTAATGAGCCCTTGAAAGATAGAAACTATAAAATAAGCAGTGCTAATAGTTCATTCCTTAATATAAACAAAATGCTTTTTCTATACAGTCTCTATAAGCACATAAAGTCATACTTAAGAATTCTTATATTTTACAAAGGTAAGAAGTCACTGTTGACATTAACAAGGCCTTTTTGTAGCTCTCAAGAATTTCTAGATGCTGAGTGCAACAGATGTGACTAAACAGGCACAAGAACATTTGTAATAAGCAGCATGCCCACCTACAATGAACTGCCTCACTTTCTCAATATGAGCCATAAAAAAACATTTTTTCTTCCACTTTTTTCCATGGATGTGCATTTCTACCTGAGGACTACTGTATCCTCCCACGCCCCCATACTGAACATTCCGGAACAAACAAGTGCAGAAATTCATTTATATTACTGATAGCATTGGTAACCTTGTGCTATGACGCTAATGTGAAAGGGCAGGATGGTAGAGGGCTCTGAAATAAAAGCTGTAAATGATAAAATTCACTCAGCGAATTTTAAGACAGAATTTATTTTAATCATCTGCTTAAAGTCAGACGATGTCTGTCGATCACACAGAGTCCACAGGGTACCGAGGACTGAGAGGGCCTCCTCTGGTCTACAGCATGCACCTGAGCACCGTCTCCTACACGGATGTTCACCCTCTTAACCTAGTCCTTCACAGTCACCTTACAGGAGCCTCCACATTCTTCCCCTGCTGCCCTCACACCCCCCATCCCCCCCCTTCAGGGCTCTCAGCTTCTTCGTTCCCTCCCCTTTTGGTTTAACTTCTGATGACCAGGCCCCTGGGATTATCAGATGGAGTAGGGAGGAAGGAGAGGGTAAATTTTGATTCTTGGGAAGAAGCGGAAAGGGCAGGAGAGTTTCTACCATTGTCTGACTTTTGGAAGGTTATCTAAAAATTAAGGAGACATATTTAATGAGAGTATTGACAAAACTGATTGTCTCTTCAAACTCCTCATGGTTAAAAAAAAGAAAACAAACGGAAAAGCTCTGTCTTCTTACCTAAATATGATGATTTACATAACCAAATAAAATGGGCCTTACAGGTTTCAGGGTAAGGAATGTGTGTGTGTGTGTGTGTGTGTGTGTGTGTGTGTGTGTGTAGAAAAAGGGAGAAAGAGAGGGGTGATAACCCATCTAAACAGTTCAAAACTAACTGTAAGAAATAATAGCAGTAATCATACATGTACACAGAGTCTCTCTGTGTTGATCATACTTTTTATTTATCTCTCCAGTTCCCCTAATTTTAACTTCTTGAATGTCTCATGAATCAGATATGAATCAGAAAATTATATGTTAATTCAATGAAAGACAATTGTTTGAAGTGTAGACAAATAACTAGCTTGCTAGATGAAAACTAGTTGATCTTCCCTGATCCATTACTGCATATTATAGATGTCATCCTATTTTATTAGTGAATTTGACAACGATTATGATTTCCAAGAGCCTCACTTTTCCATCTGCATATTTCAAAGTTTAATTTTAATTTTTAAGGTAAGGATTTTTTAAAAATTCAATCTTTTATAGGGTTTCAAAGATCTTCATTCAAAGTGTTTTAAAATGATCATTCTTATACATAAGATTTGCATATTTCTTTATTAGATATAAAATAATTTAAATTTAACTTGGCTTAAAATACTTAGGTTACTTAGGCTTTGGGTTAGTTCTCTTTTATACATGAAGCTACTTTTATAACCAAAATGACAGGTCAGGGAGGTGCTTAGAAGGCTGCCTTTTGGTTGGCAAGTAATAAATAACCTTCTCCTAAAGGCAGTGAACTAACTCCTCTGAGCTTCCCCAATCACGTGCTCTTATAAAATATACTATTTCTACTTGATCAGTTTGCTTTCCTGATCTTTTCCCTCTCTAATTTGAATGTTTCACTGAAATTATCCAAAGCTAATCATTTTTTCTGGTCTCAGAAATATCTGATGTCCTTTACTAGTGAGAGTTCTATAAGCACCAAGTAAAGAAAATTACCAGGTGTCCTTCAAGTGGGCAATAAGGAAGAGGAGTTGAATCCAAATCTCAGGGAGTCTCTTTCGGTTAGCAGTACTTAATTTCCTGTAGCACTAATTATATTGCATTTTAGTGAAGACACTATAATGTCTTGTCAATGGTCCCAACAGGACAGCCACACCCTTTGTAAATCTTTTAATGCTTGTCACTGCATTATTTGTGAATAGGGACCAGAAGTGTTTTTTAAATGGGAAATGTGATTTTGCCAACACTGAGAAGATCCATCAGTCTTGACTTCCTGTCTTGTAGAGGTAAAACTAAGGGATAATAATTGATTTCATACTATGGGAAATGTCCCTGGTTTCTCTAGACCATGTAATTCCCCAAAATTTTATAAACCAGGCTAGGGTTTGAATTTTACCTGTGTTTTTCAGTCAACCTCTATTTGTCTTATGAGTCACTGAGATCCTCACCTACTTCTGTGCTTCTTCCTTGTGGAGGCCGTTACCATGGTATCATTAATGTAGTGCGCTACCTTGCACTTAATGATATTACTAACACATGGCATCTATTCCAATTAAGTAACAACAGTGTAAGCACTGAGTATTGTCTCGGCACCAGAGCAGCACTACAATCTCCAAGCATCTACACTACATTTTCTTCATACTCTAGCCGAAAAAGAACTTTGAGCATGCATCAATCCATAATGATCTTACTCTTTACTAAATTCCCATTTCCTCTGCCTCTACCAGCCATTTCAGCAAATACATTTTGAGGATCATAATTCTGTCTCCCCAGTTAGATGCAGGCTCATTGAGGAAGGAAGCCTTTTCCTACTCTTCTTTTATGGTTGAAGCACTGACTGATATATGAGGAATTTTACCCATCAGATATAACCATTTATTTAGAAATTCTGTCAGGCCCCTTCCGAAGAGTGGTGAAAACATAAGTCAGAGAAAAAAGGATCAGACAAGAAAACAGAATCACTAATGGACTCCACATATCAAAAATATGACAAATCTTCCATCTAGAAAAATAAATACATATTTATAATTATTATGCTGGCTATTTTGTAATCTTCAAAATAGCTAATGATTGGTCACTGGAAGAGAGACTGCCAGCTCATCATCAAACCTATTTCCTCTTTTTCCTTGGGATACAACTAAATGATGTTTCCCAACATCCCTTGTAATAGTGTGGAGGCAAATGACTAGTTTCTAGCCAATGGTATTTTGTAGGAAGTGACGAAAGCTACTTTCAAGTCTGGCCTATAAAGAAATCTTCCTTATAATTATAATCCATATTCCTTCCCTCTTCACTATATTGATGCAAATATGCATGGTGATCTTTGAAACCATGTGGTAAAGATATAAGATTCACAAAATGGAAGTAATATAAATTCTCTCACTTGAAGAAGAGCCACTCTGATTAGAAACATCCATCTACCCTTCACATGAAAAGGAAATTAACAATTATGATAAGCTATGTGTCTGAGCTTACTTAACTGTAAACAGAGTTAAAAATATAAAGTCAGTCATCCTTCCTTTTTGCAAAAGGTATCATATTGAAAGAAGAGGAGGAAGAAATGTCACTACCCAGCCTCTAACCTCACCTCACCCATGACACCAGATTGGTGTACCGCAGAAGTTATAGGGCTCTCTCATGTCATTACGTAAGGTGTATCTCAGAAATAAGACTCCATGCCATTATACATGCACATCAAATTAGATATAGAGACTAAATTCCAAATTGATGAAGCAGTCACTTCCACAAATTATATATACACACACACACACACACATACATATATATACACATATACATATATACTATCATATATTATATAACATATCTCTATATAGGTACATAATATATTATATTTAACTATATTTTCTATAATGTATATCTATACATTTAACTATCATTAATAATATAGTTTATAAATTAAAATTACATCTCATACATTAAATTTTTTCAAGTAGTTAATAAGAAAAAATATGGTTTAGTACTCATTCTGTATTAATTGACACTTTCTTTACTATAGAAGGTTTATGGCTTCTTAAATATTTCTTTTGCTAGAACAATCTATCACTAATTCCTATGTTTTATATTATGGATATTATAACAGAAGTTCTAGTAGAAACTGTCAATATTATTGATCAATTATATAGGCTTGATATTTTGCTCATTTCTACATAATTCCAAAATATGCTTTAAAAAGCAAGAAGTGAGCCAATATGCTCATTACACACATACTTAACTATTTCAGAAGCACTTTGAGTATAATGGCTATATTACCCTGTTGTTTTCAGAACGTCAGTCTTGTTTCAGCCCCTAGCACACAGCAGATGCTAAATACGAGGATATAGTCGTGATGATACCATAAAGATATGTTTAAAAGTTGTAAAATAATGGAAACTTTATCTTTTACAAATATTATAGTACAGACATAATCTTTGGAAATGAGCACAATAATTTTAACTATACAACAAATGCACTACTTAATTCACTCTCAAAACAAGTATTTTTGATTATTTTGACTTGCAACACCTAACACACATGTATTTAAAAATTTCTTATGGGGAACTCTTACAAGGTCATTTTTACAAGCAGAATAGAAATCATCAGTAAAATAAACAGTTTAAATGCCTTAATCTTAACTTAGAAAAAGAGAATTTCACTAAACAGAAATTAAATTATTGTTAATTGGCCCTACACCAGTATTTGCAATATTGTGTTGAATTTAGAAAACTCAGTGAAGAAATTAATGGCACATTTTATCAGAAACTACATTGTTTGAGATGTCGACTTGAAATATTCTGCCCTAAAATAGCAATGTTATGTTTGACTGAATCTCTACTCAGTGACACAAAAACACAGCCCTAACATTACTCTTCTTGGCTTTCACAGAGTTTAAGCTTCTCCATGAGGCAAAAACACATGACTGGCCTAACAGATGACTCTGAGTTGCCTTAATGCCTTTGGAATTCTAGCTATTAATCTAAGCTTACTATAACTAAGCATATAATTTAATAAAATGTAATTCAATTGGACAATGAATATATTCAATATCATTTGCCACAAGTGCTCACTAAATATATTAATATTCATCAACAATTTTTCTGGAAAAATAAAGATGCTCCTGAAACTCTTATTCTCCTCAATTTAACCTGAATTCCTGGTCTTTATCATTTAGCTTTTTGACTACATCTTTTATAAATGACAATCATAGGACTTCAAAGGAAAAACGAGGATGAGATATGAGCTTCACATCAGCTTTGGATATATAACATGCACATTAATGGTGGTTACTAATAAGTCTTAACATGCTGCCCATGTGTGTATCTCTGAACAGCCCAATTCTTTTTTTTTCTTTTCCATTATGGTTTATTACAGGATACTGAATATAGTTCTGTGTGCTATACAGTAGGACCTTGCTGTTTATCCCTTCTATATATAATAGTTTGCATCTGCTAACCCCATAAGGCAAAATTACTGTGTAAAATTTAATTTCCATCAAAGAAATCCTAGAAATAATTTCTGTAGGGGGCCAAGGAGTGTTGCACATGTATTTTGACACTGATTCCTGACCTATGCTGTGAACAACTTTGTTAGAGTATGGCATTTTAACCATTCCACAATGTTTGGTCAAAGAGCAAAGACGAGTATGTTTTTCTTTTTACACTTTGCACCCGACTCCTACATTAGAAAACACCTACAAGCTGAGGAATGATGTCAATATGTGTGGTAGAATATACTACTGGTGGTCTATTGCTAGGCTTTCACAACTAATAGAGATTGCCATTTCAGCTTTTCCTCTTTCTTCAATGCTTGGAATTCTTGTTTCACAGGATTACTCATAAAACTGATTGGACACTTGGTAATAATGAAGGCATGGTGTAAATTATGTCCCAGTCTACTAAGATGATTATGAATAAGATATTAATTTCAGTATTTTTCATCTACTTTAAGATTTCTATCTTTGATGCATTTATTTATTAAACTAGCATTGATAGTCTGGACTCTCCTGGTTATATACGTTTGTTATACATATTTTATAGATGAGGGACTGAGACCCAGACAAATAAAGGCACCTGCTCACTGAGGCAAAGCTGGTATATTTTATGACTCAAAATACAACACTCTCTCCATTCTCCAGCCTTCTTCTTTAGAATGTGAGCAGTACTTAAAAAATACAAACATTCTGGAACCAAATTAATTTGACTTCAAAACCTGAAATTGCCACCTACAAGCTACATAATTTTTTAAAGTCTTGAATCTCCATAAGCCTGTGTTTCCTCATCCTGAAGAAGAGGAATAAAAGTAATACTTTAATAATATTTTTCAAGAATGAGAGCTAATATACGCATGGCACTAAGGGAAATAACACGTGCTCACGAATAGTAGCTAATGAAAATATTGGAGGTAGGTTATATTTATTCATTTTAGTGGCAGTGCTGACGAATTACTAGACTGAGAGTAAATAAGTCAGATGTCTAGTCCTACTTCATTTAAAAAACAGCTAAATGGCTCTCTAGAAATCTCTCAGGTCAGTATTGGAAGAAAGACAAAAACTTGTCTTCTGATAAGTGAGACAAACAATAAACAAGTAAAAAATGAATAAGTAATAAAAATTTCAGGCAATGTTTAGTACTATGAAGAAGATTTAGTCTTAAAAAAAAGAGAGTAATGAATGATGGGTTTAGGGATAGAGAGGTCTATTTTAGGTGGGGTTTTTAGGCAAGCCCTCTCCGAAGTGGTAACAGAGACCTGAAAGACATGACACAGCAAGTCACACAAACACCTGGGGAAATGGCAGAGGGAATAGTAAGTGTAAGAAACAAAGTAGTGAATAAAAGAGTTTACCAGGGAGGGCAGTGAGAGTGAAGGTTGTCAGAGATTGGAGGGGCCAGATCATGAAGGTTTCTGTATGCACTTAGGGTTTTATTCTAGGTATGTCTGGAAATCACTGACAGATTTCGTTTTCATCAGGTTATCAGTAATAAAAAGCTCTCTCAGGCTGCTGAGTGAAAAATAAATTCTCGTGTGGAAAATAAACTCCTGTGACATTAAGTATGGCGGGTGAGGGGATAAATTAGGTTTTTGCCATAGGGCAGGTTAAATTTTTCCCTTTGCCTATAAATTGTAACCTGGATAAAATACGTGCTTCTTAAACTTATAGGAAAGTAGAAAAATCCCGTTGTATTTTTCCAAAATCTAATGATTCATACCTTAAAGCGATCTAGTATGGCCAACTGGCAGTTAAGACATCATTAGCTCAGTCCAGTATACTCAGCATTGGCTGTAACCAGTTCTCTGCCTGCTGGTCTATTAAAATATGATGAAAATTATGTACTGTAAGGCACCAGGACTTTTCAGTTCCAACATTCTAGGTATAATAGGTTATTTTCTTAATAATTCTTCCTTTCCCAAAGGACCTCTTCCTTTTCCCATTTACCTGTTGCACAACTTCTTACTTACTTATTTGATAAAGTGATAAAAAGCAAAAATTGGTGCTATCTGTTAATCTGGCTCAACTGTCAAACATAGTTTTGGATATTTACCTGGTGACTTTTGAGGTAACTTGACTTACTCTTTTATTTTTGTTCCTACAACCGTGCAGTAACAGAAAAACAACACAAATTATTAATATAAACATTGAGCCTGGTGATTTAAGATCAAATTTTATGGTGAGAGAACTGCCTGTTAAATATATTGGTATATTCTTAGTCTATAACCTCCTGGAATAGAGTCATTTTAGAATATAATAATAAAATCCCCAGCTTGTGTTTTGTGATTCTAATACATTCAGGCTTTGGTTGCTGACTCAAAGAGTATGGGAATTATTTGCTGTATGTATTTTAATATAATTTTAATGATAAAACCAATTTCCACGTGATTTTAGATAGTTCCAACTGACTGATATGACAATATTTAAAATTACCCAACAACTTATAGGTATCTTCTAATAGAAACTATTAACTCTGCCAATTTATACAAAATAAAAAGATAGGTTAAGAGATATGAAGTACAGAATGAGAACATATGCCTAATCATAGGCCCAGAAGAAGTAAACAGAGTATGGAGATGAGGCAAAATTGGAAGAGAAAAACTACTAAAATATTTCCAGAATGGACAAATTCATGAATCTACAAATATGTAAAGCAAAATGTAGACTAAGTAGAATAAATAAAAACAGATCCATTTCTATACACAACCTGTGAAAGCAGAGACAAAAAGAAGATCTTAAAAGAAGTCAGAGAAAGAGAAGACAGCTAACTTACAAAGAAACACCTTAAGAATGATAGCAGACTTCTGAGGAACCTCAGTGTCAATGAGAAAACAGCACAGGAACATCTTCAAAATCATCACTCAGGAACTAAAGTGACATAAGCCATTTGGAGATAGACAACAAGGTCCTACTGTATAGCAAAGGAACTATATTCAATATCCTATAATAAACCATAATGGAAAAGAATATGAAAGAGAATATGTATATATATATATATGTATAACTGAATCACTTTGCTGTACACCAGAAATTAACACAACATTGTAAATCAACTATACTTCAATTTAAAAAAAGATTTTTAAAAAAGAATACATAACATTGACACAGGGATAGTCAAATTCGCCAACAGAACAGAAGAGCAATGCCAGAAATAAATCCATTCATACATGAAAACCTGAAAGGGTGATACTGCAGATGACTTGGGAAAGGATGGCTCCAGCTATAAATGGTACTCAGAAAAATTGGGTTTTGATGTGGAACAAAAAGTTGAACTGAGGTTCCTATTCACATCAAGCACAAGACCTAATTCCACATGCATTTAAAGAGTGAAATGTGAAAGGCAATATTTAAAGCTTTTTATGTTGGAGACAACATTAAAAAATAGTTCATTGCTTGTGGAATGGTAACAAGACATGGAAGCTACTAACAATAAAATAAAAGATTGATACCATGACATTAAAATACTAATCCTCAGAAAACTGTGTCAAGAATGCAAAACTTAAGCCATAAATTAGAATAAGATATTTTCAATATATTTAACAGAAGATTAGAAGACAGAATACATAAAGAAGTCCTATATAGCAAAAAGACAAAAAAACCTAATTAAAAAAATTGGCTATTGCATGAAAAAAATGTCCAATAAAAGAAACAGGTGGGATAAAAGCACAAGAACAGTATTAAAACATATTAGTTATTAACATGAATGAAATATCTATCTCTATAATGTTAATTAAGTCTATTATTACCAAGTGTTAGCAAGTTTGTGAACCAGGAAGAAATCTTAAGCACTACTGGTGGGAATATAAATTGATACAACCACTTTGGAAAACAATTTAAAACTAACTTATAAATATTCACAAATCCTATGACTAGCAATCCATTTCCTAGGTATTTACCACAAGAAATTCTTATATATGTTTAAAAAGAAACATTTACAAGCCTCTTTACAGCAGTTTTGTTCATAAGACAAAAAATTAAATTAAAAATCCTGGAAAATAACCCAAATGTTCACTAACAGGAGAATGGATAGAGTATATTCTTACAATGATATATCAAACTGACATTAAAAAAATAAAATAGAATATTGTTACATACAACAACTTGAATACATAGTATTAGTGGGGAAAAAAAAGTTTGGTCACTGAAACCTACTTAAATAGTAATGATGATAGATAGCATTTTTGTGATTCTAGTACCCGAGATCCAAGGCAAAAAAGAAAAAGGGACTTTTGGCCTCTATGCACGCGACACATCACAACCAGGATTGCTATGTTTCTTAAAACATTTTAGGAAATATCCTAATATGTATTCACATTAGTAGATTGTTTTATACACAACAGACCAAAATATAAAACTAAATTTAAAAAGAATAACACTAGATTTATAGACACAATCTTAATAACCATGGCTTGATATGGTTGTAATAAATCATGTTGATGGCCTGGACGAGGGGCCGTGTATAGGAAATTCTTCTTATTCTTTTTATCTTCATTTGTAGACATAGCCTTGGTTGGCTTTTTGTTGGTAACCATATACCCAAGTCCTTTACATAGGTTTCTGGACAATTTTATGGCTGAGAGTCAAATAGGACAGCTAACCCTGATCGCAAATTCTGATCACTTTTGCACAGCAATTATGTACTCCAAACTAAAGATTAACTTTGAAAATTGATTTCATATGTATGGGTCTCAACTCCAGAGGAAAATTCCTTTTGAAATACAGGAATCTATTACCCTTAGTGCCATTAACTTAAGATCGCTTGCAGAGAAGGTAGGAAAGAATAAGCTATTTAGTGGTCATTTTCTAAACAGTAGACATAGCAGCGACCCTGAGATCCTTTGCCACAGAGATGAACACCACCCCAATGGAGGTAAGGGAATTGGAGTACCCAACTGTCAATACCAGCAGGCACCTTGATAGCCAATGTCATGTGAGTTGGTGTAATTATATCTGATGCCTTTTCTACTACAATTATTCTCTCTGGAAATTTTAAGAATGGCAGCATCTGTTTTCAAGACGGAACACAATCAAAAGCTACCATCAGGTGCAGGCACTAGCCTAGCCCTTTATCACTAAGAAAAGGTAAGTAATCCCATTTATCCTCTAAAGATATATTTTCAAAGGAAAAAATAAAATTCTCTGCAATGAAAACAAAAGCTCTCTATAGTTTCTCTGACTTGTTGTATTCCAAATTCGTGGCTCTGACCTTTTCTTAAAACTTTAAACATCACAAGGAAATCAGTGGGAAGGCAATCATGTGCTAACCAAATACTTAAAGGGCAGAAAAATTCACTGAAGTGAAAAGAGATTAGTAAAGGGTGGAAAAGAGGACCAGCCCCTCCCAGTTTGGGTGAACAGATTTGGGATGAGTTACCAGGCAGAAACCCACAAGCAATTAACAGCTCTGACATCAGGGGACAAGCAAATATAAAACACTCAGTTCTAAGAAAGGCTCAGCAGAGGATCCCCTCAGGAGTTCAAGGTATTGGAGAGAAACTCTATGGGGAGTGGGTGGATTCCCGCCAAAACTCCATTAGGATAAAGGGGACTTTAAATCCTGGAAATTAACTTGCTAGAAATCTGCCCCCAATTTCTTCTTTCAGCTCCATGGATAAATGTAATTAACAACAGTGACCCGATAATGAGTGCTTTTGATAAATGACATCCAGGATAAGTATTTTTTTTATATAAATAGAAATTTTAAATGAAGAAAATTAAATGACGAGGACAGGGGATTTAATTATGTAGGTATTATACATGTCAAATTTTTAAAGGTAAATTACTATTTTGATTAGTTTTTGAAATGTCATTTTACAGATATGAAAAACATTTTGAAGGTGGGTTGGGAAGGGTCTCACGCCATTTATAACAGTACAAAACAACTTGCATAATTTCATCTTGCTTTTTCCTTTTCAGCTTGATTTTTATCTATGTGCCTCGGGCTCTACACAAAGGGCTGAAAACCAGAGCCTGTATTGCATTCTTGCTTCAAGCAGAATGAAAGCTCCCAAACTCCTCTCTCTGGGCTATACCTTCTTGGCCCTGCTTTTTTTCCAGCAGGCCTGGGCTCAATTCCCAAGACAGTGTGTCACGATCGAGGCTTTGAGAAGTGGCGTGTGTTGCCCAGACCTGTTCCCGCTGTCTGGGTCTGGGACTGACCGCTGTGGTTCCTCATCGGGAAGGGGCAGGTGTGACGTGGTGACAGCTGACTCCCGACCCCACGGCCCCCAGTACCCACACGATGGCAGAGATGACCGAGAGGGCTGGCCCACGCGCTTCTTCAACAGGACATGCCACTGCATTGGCAATTTCTCAGGATACAACTGTGGAACCTGCCGCCCTGGATGGAGAGGAGCTGCCTGTGACCAGAGGGTTCTCATAGGTAAGTGGGGTGTGAATGGATGCACAGTTCTGCGTGGAACTCAACACACTTACAGAATCCTGAACCAGTTGAACTTTCAGAACTCTCAGAAATCATAAAGCTCAAGACTTACTTTTCACAGCTGAGGAAACTGAGGCTTAGAGAGGCTGAGAAATGTATTTGATTTAAGGAGTTGAAGGTGAACCTCAAGTCTTCTAATAACATTTCCTTTCAAAAGATTTGTTGAGCAACTCCTTTATACTAGGAACTGTGCTAGGTGTTTATGACTGGACCTTTCAGTAACTTTGCAAGATAGTTATGTTAATTGTGAGGTTCTGAAAGGTCAAGTCCATGTAGCTGGTATGTGGTAAACCTGGAATTCACAATGAGATGTGTCCAGCTCTAATCGATGAGCTTCTTCCACTACCCTTGCTGACCACAAGGATGGTTCCTGCTCTGATGATCAAGTTCAGCCATTTTACAAGATGAGCCTGGCCTGCAGCCTAAATGACAATAAATGAGAAAGCTTTAAATAGTAACAGTTGGCAATACTGGATTGTTTTCCTTGTGCCAAACGTGGGACCAAGACTTTCAGGGGACGTTTACTGAGCCTTTTTTTGTGTGTGTGTGGTACGCAGGCCTCTCACTGTTGTGGCCTCTCCCGTTGCGGAGCACAGGTTCCAGACACGCAGGCTCAGTGGCCATGGCTCACGGGCCCATCCGCTCCACGGCATGTGGGATCTTCCTGGACTGGGGCACAAACCCGTGTCCCCTGCATCGGCAGGCGGGCTCTCAAACACTGCGCCACCAGGGAAGCCTTTTTTTTTTTTTTTTAATTGAAGTATAGCTGATTTACAATGTTGTGGCTATAGCAAAGTGATTCAGTTACACATATATATCTATTTTTTCAGATTTTTTTCCCTTATGGGTTATCACAAAATATTGAGTATAGTTCCCTGTACTACAGAGTACATCTTTGTTTGTTATTTATTTTATATACAGTTGTTTATATACATGTTAATCACAAACTCCTTATTTATCCCTCCCCCCCTTTCCCTTTGGTAGCCATAAGTTTGTTCTCTATGTCTGTGGGTGAGTCTTTATTCTGAGCCAGGCTCTGGTCTAAGTGCTTTTTATGTGTGTCCTCTTAGTCTTTACAGTTTTATAAAGCGGATATTTTTACACACACTTTACAGATGAAAAACTGATGCTTAGAGAAATGTGTGCAGTCATAGAATGAGGCTCTGGTCTTAACCACTATACTATACCGCATACCGTGTTTTTGCAAAATTTATGATATTAAAAAGGTAGAAAATTCCAAGAAATATGCCAATAGTGAGCAGAAATCAATATAACAGGATCATAGAATCATAAAGTCCATGGTAAGATTAAGGAAAGCTCATAGGAATCCTACAGTAAGTTGGAGAGAGAAAGAGAAGGAGGGGAAGAGACAGACAAAAAGCAGGCCTGAAGAAGGGATTTTAGCAAGGGGTATTTTTAAAAGTATAAAATGATGTGAGCACACATGTAAATTATCATTCATGGGTAAATGGGACGTGGTGTTACAAGATGATTATGTGCATTGTCTACCCATGCCCACACTGCAGATGTTTTCACGTTTGAATTTTGTACCCTTAAAGTCAGGAGAAACCTACTGGACTTAAGTACAGAAGAAAAGAACCGCTTTGTCCGGGCCCTGGATACGGCAAAGCGTACAATTCACCCTCAGTTTGTCATTGCCACCAGGAGATCAGAAGAAATATTGGGGCCAGATGGCAACACCCCACAATTTGAGAACATTTCCATTTATAACTACTTTGTTTGGATGCACTACTACTCAGTCAAAAAGACTTTTCTGGGGGCAGGACAGGAAAGCTTTGGTGAAGTGGATTTCTCTCATGAGGGACCAGCGTTTCTCACATGGCATAGGTACCACCTGCTGCAGCTGGAGAGAGACATGCAGGTATGCACGAGGCATGGCCATGTTCATATCCTTTACAGAGGAGGTGACTTGTTTCTAAGCTGTTGATCCACTGTGTTCCGAATGATCAAAACAGGCGATGACGAAGCGATTTCACATTATTAATCTGCCTTTGGCATTCTGTTAAGTTTCTCCCTATGCTAATTACCTCCTTATTAATTAATCTTTACCCTTTGTGAAGTGAAAAGAAAGTCATATCAGTGATGAGGAAGCCAACTGAGATATTTGTAGGTGTGAATTAAAGCACTGGACATATTCTACAGCTCTGTCATTGAAAAAATAACCCTCATATAGTTTGCAATGAAGGACTCTCACTTGATATGTCTCCCTTTTCAAATGTAAACCAATACCTCCTCCTGGTTTGGATGAGGCAGGTGTGTATAACTTCTCAGTCTTCCAAGTCCCAAATGTATAGCTCACTTTATAAGTTGATGATTCGTTTTGATATGATACAGGGTTTAAATTATGAAAAAAATTACTTTTCATTTATATTGTCATATTTTGATTGAACTCCATTTTTTCCATGCCCCCTACCACTTTGAGGCTTATAGAAGACACCTACTAACAACATCCCATAGGTCAGACATCATTTTAATTAAAAAGGCATTGACTTTTTTGGCATAAAGTGAAGCTCAAAACAAAGTTATTTCCTGCTTATTTTTAATCAGATAAGCTAACGCCACATTAAAGAATCTGTTAACATAAATACTTTCACATTGTTTATTTTACTAATTGCTCAATATTTTAAGAAAAGTATTGTTATTTTTAAATGAAGTTTTTAAAAAAATTTTTTGTTATTGACGTACAGTTGATTTACAATGCTGTGTTAATTTCTGCTGTACAGCAAAGTGATTCAGTTATACATATCTATACATTCTTTTTTTATATTCTGTTCCATGATGGTTTATCATAGGATATGGAATATAGTTCTCTGTGCTATACAGTAGGACCCTGTGGTTTATCAATTCTGTATATAACAGCTTACATCTGCTAACCCCAACCTAACCCCTAACCCCTTTAAAATTCTTAGATCTCAATTAGGAAATCCACAAACTGAACCTGTTTTCTAGATGAAATAACAGCAATGAACCCCTCCCCACAAATTAAAATCTAAAAATTAATCTAAAAATATCCGAGGGCAGATTCCCATATTGATTCGCAGTATGCTTGTGCCCAGCATTATCCAAGAAAATAAATGGTTAGAAGGGAGAGATTTAATGCACTAAAATACAGAACAAAATATTCACATGTAAGTAGTCCATCCATATGCAATTTGAGAGTGATTAAATGAATTCATCTGATACTCTGAACTTCATAGTTTATAGCTCTGATTTCAAGGCATTTTTCAGGTTATGAGTAGATAAATCTGTCATTTGTAATCGACTCGAGCTCTTCTTGCCTTCAAGTAATTTTCCCACAGGTACACCAAAATGAAAGGGCAGGTGGAAAGTATCTAAAAGCTTCAATTTTGCCTGCGTAAGCTTCAACCTCTATAGAGACTTACGTTTTTAAAACTCAACAGCACGAGGGATCCAACAAATTACAATCTAAATGTAACGCACAGTTGAAATGCCACATGAATCTGCTCCAGCTCCCAGATGCCAGTTGCTGAACCACAAACTGACTCTTAATGATCCCTTAGAAGCTGTCACTAATTTTTGTGAACCAGAACAATGGCTTCTAAATAAGGACTCTAAAGCTCTGGAGATCAATAACTGGGGAATACCTTGGAAAGTTCTGACCCTCTAAAATACCCCGAGGACAAGGAAATGCTTCCTAGAAAGGGTTTAAAAGTAAAAAAGTACATATGTACTAAATACTTGTGAGATAAAACAATGGCAATCCCTACATTTATATCCCACACTCTAAATATAGCTCACTAAAGGCTTAAAGGAATGAGAAATAACAAGTACAATAAAGGAACCCAGTAAAATAAGCATGTGATCTTGAGTCCAGCATTTTTTAAATTGTTGAGATCAGCTCTAAATGGAAACTAGGTCTCTGGTCTAAATAACAGTGTGCACAGAGAAATATTCTGCTTCAGTTTAGCATTTCCTGTCTGTATTAGTTTCTAGCAGAAGCCTGAGTCTTCATAGTTTAGATTCGGAAGCAGGGGTCTCTAAGTAAAACACCTTCAGTGCCCCGGCAGATAAGGCAAGTATGAAAGAGCCTCTGTAGTCTGTGGCCAAACCAGAATCTAAATGCCTGAAGTCGTTCTGGTTAAATTAAAAAACAGAAACAAAATAAAAGGCACTGCTTCACATAATATATCTCAAGGCTGAGTCTGGCGCCAGACCAGGAGTTAGTCATGCTTGAATTAGAGATAAGAAAATGAAAGGAAGTGGAAGTGTCAAAGTGTAGAAGTGATTATTGATACTTTTTAGTAAAACCAACAGAAATGTAACTTGCCTAAAAAAGAAAAGGAAGACACCTCCCCAAAGCATTTGCAGAAACTTCTCTATAACAAGTTGAGTTTCATTCCCTCTAGTGCCCAAGTGACTTACTGTAGTAAATTTGAGGCTTTGTTAAATAAGGTATTTAAGTCCTCTAGCCCTTCAGGCACCACTGACACACTAACTGGTTCCTAAGTGGCTGAAGAGAACTAATAGAAACAGAATGCCAGGGAGTAAACCAAGCAAAGGGAGAATTTTAAACAAAAGCAGAGAATGCTAACAGAGTTTCTGTGATCTAGGAAATGTTGCAGGATCCTTCTTTCTCCCTTCCTTACTGGAATTTTGCTACCGGGAAGAACACCTGTGACATTTGCACCGATGACTTGATGGGATCAAGAAGCAACTTTGATTCCACTCTTATAAGCCCGAACTCCGTCTTTTCTCAATGGCGAGTGGTCTGCGAATCCTTGGAAGATTATGATACCCTGGGAACCCTTTGTAACAGTAAGTTCCAAATGACAACTAGGATTCAGAATTGCCTGTTAGGTAAAGTGATTAAATGTGCTGCCTGAAGGCTCTTCATTCTACTAAGGACTTCAGACTAAAATCCACGTTTATTATGGAGAATTGATGTACAAATATTCACTAAGTACCTGGGACAGTCAAGGCAATCTGGGGTGCTCCAGGGGAAAAAGAAAGTGCCTATACATTTTTCCATTGCTTTCCTTGAACAACTTGGTCAGTGCATTGCTCACTTTCTTATTCTGGAAATGTCTATTTTGTATTAATTAATCCTCTTAGTAAGCTCAGCACTGCTTAGTAGTCATGTGTCTTGCGTTGGAATTTCACAGAAAATGTTTCCCTAGGAAATGTGAAATATGCAGAAAGAGTTGGAAGTGCCCTGGGAGTAAAAAATACATATAATAATAATTACTATTATTATTGTATAATGATTATTACTATTATTCTAAGTTATTATATTATTTTTACTATTATGTTAATCTTCTCAGAAGGTTAAAAAACCAAAAGGTGACATGGAGGATGCCTTTAATAAAAGAAAGATACTGTACAGAAGATGTCTGCCAACTAGCTCTTTCCAGCTCTCCCAAAGTGATTACCCAGTTTTCCTAGCATCCTCTCTCCAGTGGTCTGAATGCCATCTCTGCCACAGGTCACGTTTCTGTCCTATGTGGATCAGCTCCCGTGAAGCTTTCTGTTCTCTTCCTTAGATCCTATTTTTACCGTCTCTCTTGCTGCTAACAGAAGGTCTTAATTATCAGAGTCTTTTTATCCCATCTTATTTTTCTTCTTCAGGCACGTCTGGCTATTTTGAACTTTTGTTCTTCCATATAAAAACTAGAATTATTGGAATTTATTTTTTATTTTATTATTATACCAATAACATTTATTCTGCACATATTCCTTTAGGCACCAAATATTAAATTACTTTGTAACTTAAATAGAGAATATTTTAAATAGAGCAAAGAAATTAAGTAGATTTTTCACCATTAGAATGTTATTTAGCCATCTATAGGAATAAGAGAAGTAAATGTATATAAAATTTTATTCTGTAGAAGTTTAAAAATTAAAATAAAACTTTGTTTGGCATGCTGAATGAGATAAAATTGAGGATCAGTATGTCTTTAGATACCAAAACATTCATCTCTCTCTGACTGTGATTTTTTTTTGTTTGCACATGGACAACTTCTGCCATTGCACCTATTAACATCCTATGGATTGGAGTCCTGTGGGACTTCCATGCAGGAATGAATGAAAAGTTCAGAGTGTCTGAAGTAGAAAGCAAATTTAAGAAGTATAGTGAAGAAAGAGCATGTTTTTCATGTGATGAATTAAAGGTGATATTTTAGTGGCTGGAAGAATGTTAGACGTCAATAATTAACTCTTTCAGTATACCGAATTTGGTGCATTTATGGAATACTGGAAAGATACTGTCCAGAAAGCATATGAGGACATAAGCATGCAACGTCTAAGGAAGGTTTGATCCAAAGCTGTACGGGTATGGGTGTCTTGTAAAAGATGATCAGTGAAACCACAGGAATGGATAATTTCATCCAAGAAGAAAAGTAGAGAGAGGCAAGAATTACCGTGAGGATTAAATCAGATATATTATTAAAGTATGTGATACCATATCAGACACATTAGTATGTGTTCAATAAAATGTTATTTTCCTTTTTTCTTTCACTGACCTAATAAATAAAACAGTTCTTGTCTAGCTTCCTTTCCTTCCCGCCATCCACTACACCCTTACATTGCCACATACGCTAGGCAAGCTGTTCACCTAACAGGCCCTCTTGTACAATCAACCTTATCTTTTCATAAATCAACATACACCAAACAACTATTTCGCTTTAATTATATGCCAGTGCTGGATCAAGACTGGAGGACACACTGGTGATCAAGAAAAGAGTTTGTGCTCCGATGGGGCTTATATGATGCATAGAAGAAAGCTTATCTCTTTTATTATTACCTCTGCTTAAAATGTTTGACTTGAAAAATCTGTCTTATTTCACCTCTGGCAATTTTCCTCAGTCCTTCAGGGCTCTTTGCAAATCTCTCTACCTAATGAAGGCTTCCTGAAGCCACCCAATTGGGAAGAATTGATTCTCTCACTTACGCTCTCCCCGCTTCCCACCCCCACCTTCCCTCCCTTCCCTATTTCTCCTTTTCTCCCTCCCTGTCTCCCCAAAGGCATCTCTGTATCTCTAGGGGTACATATTATCCCTAGTACAGCAGCTCTTTGTTTACCTGTTTATCTTACTGACCTTAAAATGTTTCAATTATTTTCCACATTAATTGCTGAAAAATATGTGGTGACTGCAATACAGACCGCTTCCCAAAGAGATTTAAGGTTGTTTTAACTTTATTTCTCTGAAGGCTTGAAAGAGCATTCAAGTACAAAATTGCGTATGTGTATGAAATATGGATTTCAGTGTAGAGTTCTGGTTTATGAGATTATGTTGGTAGGATTTAATTTTCCATGGAATTTTCATTTTAATGTGTTCTCTTGAAAAAAGCATATGTTGATTTAACAAACACAAGGACCTCTATCTGTTATTGTGATCATCTTTTTCCTCAGGTGATTTTGTGTATTACATATTTTCCCTATTCACAGAAGTTGGACATGATAACTTATTTCCTCACTTTAATGCCACTAAATATGCACTTTAAAAATTTTCTCTTCTACCAAGGGAAACCCTGTTTTTCAGTGTTCGTGCTATGTATACAAATTTGAAAAGCAAAGCTAAGATCTCTAAATGTTCTATACATGTTCACCGTTTCCCATCTTTTCCCCAGGCACTGAGGGTAGGCCAATTAGGAGAAATCCAGCTGGAAATGTGGCTAGACCAATGGTGCAACGTCTTCCTGAACCACAGGATGTCACTCAGTGCTTGGAAGTTGGTTTATTTGACACACCTCCTTTTTATTCCACTTCTACAAACAGTTTCCGAAACACAGTGGAAGGCAAGTAAAAATCGGTGCTCTGAATTGACCTAGTTGTTACAGGGAAAACTATTCAAATTCAAATCTCTTTGAAAAAAAACCTTTGAATGCCATATGGATCCTGTAAGTTTATGTGAATAGGGCCGCCTATTATGATATAATCACAATTCTCTGCTCAAAAAAAGAACTTTCTTAAAGAAAAGTGTGAGACCCTGAAACTTTTTATCATAGGAGAAGCCCTTGGAAACGATTCTGTTAAAATACCTAAAAGGTATTAAACTCAAATTTCTGTTAGGTAGCTGGCCAATATGTGTATAACTATATCACATTCTAGTATAGGCAAATAATATTCAAGACTTGGAGAGATTATTAATTTTTTTCTTAAAAAATATAATAAAAAATCCTGAACATAAGTTGCCATCTACTAAAGCCTGGTTTGGACACATGTTTTACTTAGGTATCATCCTGCAACTTTTATTAAGATCTATAAAAATTGGAACTTGCATCTAGAGATTTAATTTGGTTTTCCTTGCTTAATTCAAAGTATTTTAAAGCTGAGAAACTGAGGTCCAAAGAAGTGAAATTAATTTCCAAAGATATCCAGCTACAATGATACACTGACTTGGAGATGACTCAATAAATAATAACCGTATTTTGACTAAGCTGGTATTTATAAACTAAGACTATAAGTAGTGATTTCATAAAGAATTTGCAGATTGTGTCTTACTGATGCCCAATCAAAAGACAAATTGTACTGATTTCCTGACAGAATGCATGAAAAGATTAGTGCTGTGTACATTACAGACAATCTTTAAACGTTTTATGAGTCAAAAAATAATGGAATAAACATATAAAAAATGAGTAAATGAATAACTATAATTATGCAACTGAGTTAATGTATTTCAAATTCTAATTTTGTTTTATAATATAGAGCCTTTCCCTGCTCTCCCCGCTCTGGTCCTTCAAGCTAACTACACACACTTGTAACTCCATCCCACATCAGAGACCATCTATTTTTGTTTGTGATCTATCCTTGTCTTCTCTCTAATATGTATTCATGAACAATATATATATGTGAGTATATATGGGAATATAATATGTGGATTATATATAAAATGGGAATATATATATGATCCACATGTGAAATATATATAATATGGAAATGTATTTGGAGAAGATATATGTATAGAATACAGATCATTCTCAAAAGTTCTATAAACGTTTTGACAGCAGTCTTCAGATATTTAAAACTAGCACAGAGATGGTAAGAAAGCTCTGAGAAACTGTAACTTCTCCACAAAAATAATTTTCTAAAAATAAACATGCTGACAGTCATTCAAAAGGAATAAGGTAGGAGACTAAAGTAACATCTGGCAATTTAAGTTCCAGGACAGTCAGAGTGGTGTTCTCCCAACTGTATCAGCAGTTTTTGTAGAAGCTAGAGCTTTCCACTATCTTTATTTCCATGTAGACCAATGTTACCCTTGTCAAAATAGAGTGTTCTATATATTTTGACTGGTAGTCTTTGCAGGTCATTATTTTTAACCTAGAGGCTACATTTAGAATGCCATGCCACTAGCTTCAAACTAACCTAGCTCTCGGTACAGCAAACACATGTCACCAACCATAGGTACAGAGAAGCAGTGCTATTACACTAAGGTGAAAATTGGCCTGACAAGCTTAGGAAAAATTGTTTCCCAATATAATCACTGCTTTGGACTTGAAAAGTTAGATATGTGTAATGGTTTTTACTATTCTCATCCTTCTTTTTGTATCTAGGTTACAGTGATCCCACAGGAAGGTATGACCCTACTGTGCGAAGCCTTCACAATTTGGCTCATCTATTCCTGAACGGAACTGGGGGGCAAACTCATTTATCTCCCAATGATCCTATTTTTGTCCTCCTACATACTTTCACTGATGCAGTCTTTGATGAATGGCTGAGGAGACATACTGCTGGTAAAACTCTTTCATATGCTTTTTGCAGGCTCAGCAAAGGCGATTGTTCAGATGGCATAGTTACCACTTTAGGCTAAGCATTTGGCACATTTAAACTACACCTAACAATAGGATAAAATAGCTCTAATATCTAGCCATTTCCAACTATTCTAAACCACTTTGAAAAGGCAGATGAGAAGTCTCTCAGAATAGTAATTGTAAGATGATACTTATTAACATTCAATAGGACTAAAAAGGTAATCCCTTCTCCTTTTTACCATGTAAAGATGACTACCATGTTTCCCCGATTTTTCTTTCTCATATCTTCCAATGAACATCCTCATTGTTTTTTAATATGAATGCAAAAACCTTAAAGAGCTCTTCTCTGATACCCCAAAAGACAGAAAAAATACACTCATAATCCACAGTTCTGATTCTTATTACTTTACGGCCTCTCACAAATGGAAATTTTATTCAACTTGAAAAGTTAATGTTAGTTTTTACATCACACTGTAGAAAATCTCTTTTAAGTTCATTGTAATGCATTTTTAAAATATTATTTAAAGGCTACTTTCTCTTCACTCAGCTGAGAGGGTTGTATTACTATTCCAACAATGAATGTGCTTTTACTGGTTAAAACATCATAAATTTGCACATTTTAAAAGTGTTCTAAGTTTTGTCTTATGTGCCTTTACTTCGTCATGCACGTAAACATAATATTGGAGATTAACTATCTACTGATTCATTTATTCATTCAGCCATCTCTTACTTCTGTGCTGTGTGTGTGTGTATGTGTGTGTGTGTGAGAGAGAGAGAGAGAGAGAGAATACAATAGAAACCGCTAACCTAACCTGATTTGGACCATTAATTGATGAGTTGGTCAAAATAGTTTGTTTCATCTGAAAACAATTTAAGAAATAAATAGCTTAAATACAAATATTTATTCACTTATCAATCTTCTATGAATTCACTGATTGGAGTTCCATCTGATTTTTCATGTGTATTTATATACATACATACAACCATAATGAATTGTCTATAATTTACGGTGTCTGTTTCTTTAAAGTGAAACAAGAAATTAACAACCCTTGTGATGCAATCTGAGTACAGTATTATTCTAAATTTTCATAATGCTCCCCTAACCCTTAAAAATCATAGTTGCTCATTCCTAATTCTATAGCAACGTTGCAGCCACTTATTCTTAATAAATCTTTCCAAAGCATTCCATTTATTTATTATAAAAACATCCTCCTCTTTTTACAATCATAATTATCGATTTACGTGTGTTTTGTTATATTACTTTTATTTCAATAACAAATAACTAGAATTAGTAGGTTTAGAAATGAACATAACAAACTTTTGTTAAACATACACTGCTGGAAACTAGACAGCAATGTATAAACTGACAATAAGCATATGTAAATAAATATAGAGTATGTTATATGGGGGAAAGTCTTTGTAGGCTAGTAAAATCAGGAAAGGGGATAGGCAGCACTGCGTAAGTATATGGAGAAAAACGCTCCCAAGACAAAGGAACAAAGGAGCCACTGTGGCTGGAGCAGAGTGGGGAGTGGGGAGAAAACGGAGGGAGATGACAAGGTCAGAGAGAAAACAGGGGGCAGATCCTTAAAGACATTGGGCTTAACTCTAAGACAGAAGGGGAGCCATTGAAGGGTCTGACACAGGGAAGCAACATTGCAATCCAATTGCTATTGATATTTTTATTCTTCTTCTTCTTTTCCTCCACTTATTTTAATGGACATAACTTTTATATGCAGCTGTAACTGGACTGGGTTGAGGCCAATTCAGTAAAGATGAAGTGGGAAGTTTAAAAAATGATCTAAGTTATTAGCTTTAACATCTAACTTTAACAAATAATTAATAGGAGTAGTGCCTTGAGGCCAGGAACCTTGTCTTTTGTTTAATGCTATACCCCATGTGCCTAGATCAGTGCCTGGCATTAGCAGGAGCTCAATAGATTTCAGTGGATAAATATTTAATTAGCATTAATTCATAGTACATTTAAAATCACTAGATTTTAAATTTAAAGTTACAAAAATATAAACACTACCTGCCATTTCTATGATCAATTTTTCTTCAGAGTAGATGCTAAAATACTCTCCTGTGCTTCACAGGATCACAGTGACTGTCCAGGTAATATACTTCTTGCGAACAGAAAACCTAATATTTCACTAGCCTTCTCACATATTCCAGCTCTTTTAAATGTATTTCCACTAATGTCCTACCCAAACCCACTTCCAACTCTGGTTTTGTGACATTCCATTTGGCATTTAATTGTACCAATATAAATATAAACAACAACAACAACAAAAAGGAATGATCTTTTGTCACAAAGAGTATATCACTCCTTTTATCTGTGATAACAGAAACTTACTAATAATATAAATGCCTATGATTTTTATTTAAGTAGAAAGATGAAAGGCAGCAGGAAGCAAATAGGATTCTAGGACCTTGATTCAAAGTGTTAAGTGCTTTTTGTTAACAGAGTAAAACCCAGGGAATAAGTTAATATTTATTTCTCTAATTAAACAGAAAAATGAAAAATACTAAACAGAAATAGTCATAGTCAAGGACAAACCTCATTAGCTACAGTGTCTCTCATATTTAAATCATAGATGATACTACAGCAAATTACAGGTCCAATCTTTTCTTTAGCTTTGAAAAGTAAGTTTAATGAATTTTACTCAAATTAGTTTCTGTAATATAAAAGTAAAACAACTAATGATCATCATAGATAAGAAAAGACTAAAACTTCCTTACTTTTAAACTCTCTTTTTGTATTGGATGACATGTTAGTGCTGTACTCAAAGCATCTGAGCTCTATTTTATGCAATTCCCTGTTCTGCTGTAGTGAAACATTTTTATGCCTTTACTCAGTGTAAAATATGAAAGAATTTTTAATGTTACCCTTGAATACTTTGGGTCATCTTCAGAACACAATAATAATGTATTAATATTAGCTTGAGTTTGTCTATTAACAAGGTGTCTTTGACATATTTTAGATATATCCACATTTCCATTGGAAAATGCCCCTATTGGACATAACAGACAATACAATATGGTACCATTTTGGCCTCCAATTACCAACATAGAAATGTTTGTTACTGCTCCAGACAACCTGGGATACACTTATGAAGTTCAATGGCCAAGTGAGTACTGAAAATGTATTTTTACTGTGGAAATTTCTGAAAGCAAATTTGTCACCCTTAAAGTAATCACATTTTTCTGAGATAAAGTAATCCACAGTTTCCCACTTGGATTTAGAAGCTTTCATTTGAATTTTTATTTGTGGATAAAGAGACTGAATTTAACATTTGTTGAGAGCCCACTCTGACCTGGTATTGAGCCGATTACATACCACACTATTTCATTTAATCCTTACAACCCTCTGAGGCAGGCATTAAAATCCTCATTTTACAAATAAGGAAGACGAGGCTTAGAGGGAATAGAGAATGAGTCTTGAGCTTAGCCCTGTGTAATATGCCCTTATTTTTCTACTACATAATGTTGCTTCCGTTTATTTAGCCTAAAAAAAAAAAGAGATGGAGATATTCTGAGCTGTTTTTTCTGAAGTTCTGAAATTCAAAACTTTCTGATTTAATTTTAAATACCTTTCTTAACAAAGGCAGTGGGGTACAGTGGAAGAGCACAGGATCTGGATCCTGAAAGACCTGGGCTCCAAAACAACTCTACTGCATACTAACCAAATGACCTTGGGCAAGTGACTCAAACTCTGAGCCATCATTTCCTTTAGAATGAATATAATAACTATCCCAGTAGGGCTCACTATGAGAAATCGGAAAGTGCTTTGAAGATGCCAGGTGCTATAACAGGCGATGTAGCCAATAAAAATTAAATATGAGGACTTTGTAAAGTGCCTGGAACAGTGCCTCTATTACAGTATCCAATTTTGGGTGGCAACTGTTTTATTATTTATTTTTTGCTCTCGTTTTCTTTTTCACATAGGTCGGAATTTTAGTATTTCTGAGATTGTTACCATAGCGGTAGTTGCTGCTTTATTACTGGTTGCAGTCGTTTTTGTGGGTGCTTCTTGTCTGATTCGTGCCAGAAGAAACATGGATGAAGCAAATCAGTCTCTCCTTACTGATCAGTATCAACACTACGTTGAAGAATATGAAAAAATCCAGGATCCTAATCAGTCTGTGGTGTAATTACAAGTGGTATATTCTCTTATGCATTACTATCATAAAACCATATGGTTGAAAAATAATAGGTTGCGTTAGTAACTGTATTTTCTTTCATTCTGTTACTTCCGTCCTTGTGCATGCACATGCTGGAATTCAAAGCACCAGATACTATTTTCCAGAACTGGGGAAAGTCACAATATTTTCAATGTTTTCTATTTTTCAGTTCTATTTATAATGGTAAGTTGCACCCATTCTATGGTATTTAAGCAGAGAGTATGAAGATTTGGGGCATGTTTTGAAGGTCAACTATATGACAATATAAATAAGTTGTTGTACTTTGTTCATATTGTAAAGAAAAATCATGATTGATCGTAAACCCCTGATTAAAATACATGAGTAGGATGCAAATGAACTTATTTACGAAGCAGAAACAGACTCACAGACATAGAAAACAAACTTTCAGTTACCAGCTGGGAAAGGGGGTGGGGGAGGGATACAGAAGGAGTTGTGATTAGCAGATACAAACTACTATATATAAAATAGATAAACAACAAGGTCCTACTGTATAGCACAGGGAACTATATTCAATATCCTATAATAAACCATAATGGAAAAGAATATGTATATACATGTATAACTGAACCACTTTGCTGTACACCAGAAACTCACACAACATTGTAAATCAACTACACTTCAATAAAAAATTAAAAAAAAAAAAAAGAGTAGACATTTCTACAATGTCAAGATGTAAATACATTTCCATTCATTGACACTGGCCAACAGATATAAAGGAAGCTACATTTGTAGTTTAAATTAATTATGTGACATTATAAATGGGATCCCAATTAGCTTTTTCAAACTGATCTTCCCCTTTGAGCATCAGCCTATATTATTTAGTTTAAGGTTCAAGGCCACAACAAAATCACAATCTTTGTCACACTTTGGAGAGGTAAAAGCTTTACTTTGTTTAAAAGACTGTCAATAGTGCCTATGCTTGCAACGGTGTTTTCCTACCTCTCAATTCACTGAAAAAAAGAACTACCCATCCATGCATTTCACCTCCCACTTCCTCTTCTAGTTTCTTAGAGGTCCACAAGGAAGGCATAAATGTAGAGAATATGTGTCATAGTGTTAGTGAAAGAGAATGTATATAACAATAATATTGTTTTAACTTTCAAAGAGGATTACTCAGTTGGTTCTCTCGAATACATTTTGATTTATTAAAATCTTATGTACTCAAAGCTTTTCAGATAAATTATTGTATAATGTAAGGTTTATTTTTATATAAACATCAATGAAACTCAGTTCCTTACTTCATATTTTTGGAGATTTACTAAGTACTCATTTCAAAAACATGTATCAAGCACACACTACTTATTTGGGGAGGGGAAAGTCAGGAACATAAAATTAAGGTGACATTTGACTTGGGCCTTAAGGAATATCATTGAATTTACCAAATATAAGAGTAGAGAATGAGATTCCATGCAGAAGTGACAGCATGAGCAAAGTCACAGAAGTTTGAAAGAGCATGGAACATTCAAAACTATAAAGCAGGTCAGCGTGGTTAGAGCACAGTTTTCATGGAGGGGAGAAGAAATATAAATTGGGAATAAAATCCGTGTCCTATGCGCAATCCTCAGAAATTTGGAATTCATTCTATTTGAATTCCAAATTTGGAATGAGAGAACAGGGGACAGTCACAAAGTATGTCTGAGAAAGCTAACGGTGGAGGTAATATTTTTAAGTAATGATGATTAAGAATGATTTGGGGGCTTCCCTGGTGGCGCAGTGGTTGAGAGCCCGCCTGCCGATGCGGGGGACACGGGTTCGTGCCCCGGTCCGGGAAGATCCCACATACCACAGAGCGGCTGGGCCTGTGAGCCATAGCCGCTGAGCCTGCGCATCCGGAGCCTGTGCTCCGCAACGGGAGAGGCCACAACAGTGAGAGGCCTGCGTACCGTTAAAAAAAAAAAAAAAAAGAATGATTTGAAATGGCCAGAGTACAAACTAAGAGACTAGTTAATATCAAATAGTTCATGGGAGAGAGGAGGAGAGCCTGTCCCGAAACATGAGCATTAATTCTAAGAAATCCTAACTCTATAGAGAGCTACACCCATTACCTTATAAATATAGCTTTGATAATTTCTCCCTAAATGTGCTGCTTTATTTTTCTTTTACTCAAGGACTTCTTTCTATTTATTTTACAGCTCTGTAAGATCTTAAGACTTATCTTGATCAGGTAACCATTCCTCCCCCTATAATATGCTACATTATTCATTGTAAATAATACTCTTCTGCAATCTTGGAGATTTTTCACTGGTTCTCAGTCCTCCAGCCCTCTTATAAAACACAGTAAATGAAATTATTATGTACTTACTGGAAAGCACACTGCATACCACTTAAACCCACTCTTTCCTGTTGCATAAGCATACATTGCATGCCAATACCACAAACTGAGCTGAGCTTTATAGACTAAACAGAGTGAGTAAAAATGCCTGATTGGACCTTCCTATATAATCAAGAATGAAAAGCTATTACTTTTGTATCCCTCTGAAGTTATATCCTGTCTTCTTTCCTATAAGCAGATTTCAGAGATGGTGCTCACTTACAGCTCCATGTAATCTTTAAAACTGGACGCAGGAAGAAAGAAGATTTGTCTATTAAAATAACTGTTCCAAGACTGGTTATGAGACACTTGTTCTGAGCTCAGTCCATGAAGACCCAGTAACATCATGTATTTTGTTCTTCGCCATTTCCTAGTCAAAATCATTACACAAGCAACCAATCAATGGAAGATCAAGTTGGGCACAGAGAGCTAATATGAAACAGAAACAAGAAAAAAAATTTAAATATGTTAACAAACCAAGAACAGAGCTTGATATGAAAGAACTGAAATGTAAAAGGAAAAATGCAAAATCTCCCACTCTGAAAGCACAATTGAAAAATTAAAGGGTAGAACAAGACAGAAGCTAGCAGGAGATTTTAGTGAATGTCAAGGCCAGTATAAGGCAATAGTGCAATGCAACCAATGAAGTGGGGGGAGGAATGCTATGTGATTGATAAAGAGGAAAGAAATACTATGGAAGTGCTAAGGTATTATGCGTCACTAACACAGGAACAGAAATCTGTGGTGTCTGAGTCACATCTGGAGTATTTATTTGACTTAAAGGTCACGGTTTAAGAGAAACATTAACAAACTGGAACATGCCTCTCCATCTTTTAAGTGATACAATTACTAGCCCAAGAGAGAAACTTGGAAGTCACCCTTGAATTCTACCATTTCTCTCAATCCTCACATCCAATTAATTAATCATCTTGATAATACAGCCAGTATCTATTGGTCAGTATCTCCTGGGCACTGAACCCATCATCTAAGACAATGCTTCTCAGTTGGAGAGCAATTTACCCCCAGGAGACATCTGGGGGTGGGGCATTCTACGGGCATCTAGTGGGCACAGGCCAGGGGTGCTACTAAACATCCAACAATGCACAAAACAGCCCTCCAAATCAAAAAATAATCCAGCCCAAAATGTCAATAGTGCTGAGGTTAAGAAAACCTGATCTAAGGCCACAAGTATAAACAAGGTTCATAGTGCTCGTGGCCTCACAGAGGTTGAAAGAGAATGAAAAGAGATGAAAGAGAATGGCAAAGCCAATGCACTGTATTAGGAATGCATTATTTTCTCACAGACTAGGAAGTCTGAAAGGCAGAGCCCAAGGGAAGTAAGACAGCACAATGATGCCTTCAAGAGCACAGACTCTTTATAACTTTTCTCCAGCACCTTTAGTGTGTGGTTTGTACCATTTTATTTATATTCTCAGTGCTGTGAAATGGCTGCCACATCTCTAGACTTTATATCTATCCCACATAGAAATTTTCTTTTTATTTGGAAATAGATATCCTCCCAAATTCTGCCTATCTTGCATTAGAAGTTTATCCCATGGCAGGAGAGTATAAAAAATTGAGGGAGTTTTTTGTTGGTGGTGGTTTGTTGTTCGGCTGGTTACTATCCTGAATAAAATCAGAATCCTACTCGTAAGGGATAAGAAAGAAAGAATCTGAAATTATGGCAGCTGGGAGTACTGCTACAGCAATAAACAAGCAAAAACAATCCAGATATGTAATAATTATAGCAGAATGAAAGAAACACACAGTGTCCTTTTCTTTTAAAAAAAAAAAACAATCTGGTGGTGGAGGGTGGCATCTAATTGATAGATAGGTGATTAAGGAAAATCAGCTAAAGAAGTGAAAATTAAGCTGAAACCTAGAGGATGAGAAAATTGCTGGAAAAGTACACTGAACAGGTCTATGATAAAAGGTGAATCCCCACTGTCCTCAATAGAATGTTAAAACATGCTACCACTACCTTTTTTTAAAGGTAATAAATATACTGTTTCTGTTTAGAAATAAAGAGGCAAAATCAAAAGAATCAACTTGAAGTGTGAATTGTATGTGGGGAAGGTTGGAGCAGAGGCCATTTGTAGTCGTTCGTGAACCCTGACTTTTTGAAAGGAAGTTTTAAAGAAAAGAGTGACTTTTTTTGAAATCTCAGTAAAGAATGATTGATTTCAAAATTTATGTCACTAAGCAGAAGTTTATTCTTAATTTTTCCACCTATGAAATAGGAAACTTTAGACTTTTAATTGGGGGACGAAGGAAAGAAAGGACAATGAATAAATCTGTCATGGCTCTCAAATAGAAATGAGTAAAACTGGTCATCAATCAGTTAGATTAAGTAAATCACATGTAGAAATACACTCTTGTATATTTTTATGTAGGCTTCAAATTAGACCTTCTGACATGTTGTAAAATGTATTTCTGCAACGTTCTTCTAATCTTTGGATTTAGTCAGCCTTTTATTAATATATCTGCTAAAAGGAGAATAGAATCTGACCACAAGATGGCAGCTTTGAACACATTTCAAAATGTTGATTATGAACATCAAATGTCTCCAACTGAAATGAACAGTGAAGACATCTGCTCTTCTTCTTCCGGTTTAAAAAAATGTTCATGTGATCCTTGAAAGCAGAAGAAATGCAGTTTTTCATTTTGGTAGAAAAATGGCCTGTGAGATTAATAATCTCCACACGGCTGAAATTCCCAACTGAATAATAATGACAAAAATGTGTCTTCTTATTGACTAGAACTCTCTTGTATACATTATCCTCCTTTATCACGATCACTTATCATCAGGCCCTTCCAGGCCACAAAATGAAGAGTGAGGGGCAGATCACCCAGATGGGTTTCACATACAATAGATGATTACGCCAGCACCAAAGACACTGATAATTTGTGACAAGGGTGAAAGGGCTAGTCAGCTGTGGGAATCAGCTCTACTCAGCCCCTGAGACGACACATAATGAAAGTCATGGCTAACTTTGCAAATGTACGCCTAAAGCTGTCAAAGAAAAACTGGCCTAATAGAAGGCTAAAGAGAATATCAATTCATTTTAACTTACTTTGAAAAAAATCCAACCTAGACAATAGATGCAAGAATACAACCAACTCCTGCATACAGTCTCCTAAATTTACCAATTGTCAACATTTTGCGCATTTCCTTTGTCACTCTATTTTCATATTACCTGTGTACATATCATGATTAATATTTTTCCTGAACAAGACTGAAAGTAAGTAGCAGATATTGTGGCTTTTTAATCCCTACTTCTGTGTGTCCCCTAAGAAGAATGGCAATGGCATCCTCTTACGCAATCCAATTGTCAAATTCAGGAAATTTAACATGCTTACAATACTATTTTCTAATATACAGTCCACATGAAATTGTTCCAATTGTTGAGTCTTTTACAGTAATTTTTTTAAATAACCAATTTAATACTTTAAAGAAGAAATAAACAAATAGCATGATATAAAAATGTCAAATACGTAAGAAAAACTTATTTAACTCAAGTTGAGTAAACCCAAAGAGTAGAAAAAGGGGGGAGCTTCTATTAAATTCCTTTTTAAAAAAGTACTCAACATCTGATTGAAATAGGCAAATTATAGGACAACTCTAAACCCAGACAGCCCTAGTTTGGCCTCATGTCTATTCTACTTATTAGCAATGTGTCACTGAGCAAGTTGCATTACTTCTCTATGCCTCAGTTTTCTTATCTGTAACAGAAAGGCAGTTCTTTCAAAACAGAAATTTTTAGAACATTAAAAATGACTTTATATGGTAAGTACATCTCCCAATGCCTGGAATGCAGTAGGTGCTTACTAAATTCTATCTTTCATTCCTAGAATCTTGAAAACTTAACTCTTCCCGACAACTTCCTTAAAAACTAGTTTGGCAAAAAAGAATTCATGCTCCAAAGTTAAATCTCGTCGTTCATGAAGACACGTTGCACACTGGTTTCCAACTGAACGCTCTCATCCCACTGCCATGGAGGGCATGTCACAGCTAATTATCTGTCATCACGCCCTGTTGCATAGGCAGTACCTTGCCTGCTGCTGCTGGGACCTCGCTGCTGTCTGTTGATTCATTTGCATTGCCTCCTGAGTGTCTCTGCTGTGTATGGATCACACAGAATGAAGCCCAGGGGCCAACTGGCAGGCCCATCTGAATTGTGGAACATATCTAAAGCCCCTCCTCATTACTTAGTGACTAATGCGGGGGATGTTCGCTGGTTCACACACCCTGGCAACGTAAACGGTCATCTGCTGCCTCATCTGCTTTTCCGCGTCTGGGGTGCAGGACCAGATCGGCTGAGGAACTTTGCTAGCACTTATGCAAATAGCTATGGGAGTTCCTGGGTTTGGCAACGTTTCCTTTCAGTAGCCTCATTTGTGGCTGCACCGTCTGCCTCTTTTGTGCTTCCACAGCTTTGTGAGGCGACCTCAAAATAGATCTCTCCCATACTCATGTTACGTTTATGTCCCTTTACCACAGAAAGACTATAAAACTCTTCTCAATACGTTTAATACACCCTGTTTAGTGACTGGTGTTTCTGTTTAAGCCCTAAAAGAACGTATATTTAAGAATGAATCAGACTACGTATATCTAGTTTTCCAAATTAAGGGGGAATGCAGTCCCCAATTTAAAGTACATAAATAAAATTTTAATGTATGCATAGACATGGAACAATGAGACCTAAATTGTTAGACATACACATATAATATCATAATTTTGTACCAATACTATTCTTCCAAATACATTACATAATACATCTTCTTAAAAAAACAAATTTGCTTCGAATTTTTAAAATTATTTTCAAATTACCAGCTTCGTAGAGCAACTATGGAATCTGCAACAGCACATTGATAAATGACAAGGATACAATTTAATCTTGATATAAATTCTTATTCCATTAATGGATGAAGTTTCTTAATTTTCTTCTCTTTTTTTCACGTGCTATAATTTTTAATATGAGATACTCCTATAGAAACTAAATTCAAAGTTTGCTTAGAAAAGAAGGAAAAAATAAAGCATTATAGTAAGCCACAACTGTGGGAACTTGATCTACAAGGGACTGGGAAAAGCACTGCAAATAAGTGATACTTAAAACTGATTTCCTCTAGGTGGCAGTAGAGTCCCAGAACGTAAACCTTAACGTTAATGAAAAACTAAGAGCACGGCAAAATAATTGTTTATGCCAGTCCATACTATTTATACATTTGAAAGATTTTTCTTTTGAAAACTGAGCTAAATTTACAACTGTGAATGTTCATCTGCAGATGACATAGTGGATTTTGTACAAGAAAGAACAAAATGTGGCTATGATATATTTCAGCAAACACACATTGCTTTCCATGTCTTTTTTAGCACTGTAAGACCCTATCATTCATTATTGGATATTGGATATTGTGACAATATCCAGATATTGGATATTGTGATTTACCTTCTCCTTTATAGAGACATTAATGTTTTAAAAACTCAATAAACTTTATCTTAGATAATTACTGATATCTGATACTGGACTCAATTCAGCAATGCCCATTGGCATGGAGGCTTGAACTATATCTTTTTCACCAACAGTGTAGATTTGTTTAATCAGGATAACACAGAATTTTAAAAGTAACATAACATACAAAGATTCTAATGAGTGTGTAGTTGATGTGTATCACAAAATGTACTCAGTTGAAACACTAGACTCCCCATTCCCTCAGCCCTAGAAAATTCTTCTCTTTCTTCTCTCCAAACTGTTTCCTGAGTCGTCTATATATCATCCTGATGTCTCCCAGTGATCAGACCAGAAGTAATAGTGACGTATCTTCACCCACAGATTTAATGCATTTCAGAAATTCATTACACCCTACCTCTTAATTTTTCTCCAAACTTTATTTGGAAAATGTCAAACCCTCAGAAAATTGAAAAAGCAAAACAATGAACACTGACATACACATACACATGCATACATCTATTTCATCAGTTATTAACATTTTATGACATGTTGTACCACTCTAAGCAAATACCTTGACATATAATTTTAAGTAGAACATATTTCTGAGTAATAGAAAATTGTTATTAATCAAAAACTTTGGTAGTGTAAATAAGCCTGACAGTCACTCATGAAGTCTTCAGTCTAATTATTATACTACATTACACATACAGGGTTCCTGTTTGTATGTACGTGTCTAGTTGCCTACTGGGATGATTTGTAGTCCCCAGAAAGGGCTGGAGATCTGAACACAGAGCAATCGGGGAACACTAAGATGATAGGATATTTGCAAACCCTTTCAGAGCTCACATTACAGAGCCAGCACATAATTCTGTAATCTGAGGAGAGAGAAGGCTAGATGACCTGGGTTACCAACCTATAAGGGTCTGGAAGACATCACTGGAAAATTCAGAAAAAAAATCGTTCTGATGACCTCATAGACAACTCCTTCTATTTATGGCAAAATGCAAAGTGGTCCCTCTCTGATCAAACGAGATCAGAAATTTTTTTCTTTTAAATGAAACTAAACTAAACTCTATAATGGAAGTGACCCTGCCTATTAAATAAATGAATATACTGTATATTATTCATTAACAGTTTGAAAAGGCTGACAAATTATTAGCCTGTCCTGGGCACCAAATCTTAGTCCTATTCAATTTTCTTCCATAGCTCTACGGCCAACTATACTGACCATGTCTCTCTCACAGTTGAAGGTTAAAGTTCATGTATCAAAGTTCTCCAGAGAATAAGATTGAAACTATGCCCACCTATTTTGAGGCTTTATTTTGTACTTTGTCCAAACATAAAAAGAAAAATTTCTCTCTTTGCTTAAGTAAAAGGTTTCCGGTTTTTTGTTTCTTTTTAATAACTCAGGAGATGTCTACAGTAATTATTTTATGAGTTTAAAATACTGTTTTACCAGAATGGACATCATCACAAAATCTACAAACAATAAACGCTGGAGAGGGTGTGGAGAAAAGGGAACCCTCTTGCACTGTTGGTAGGAATGTAAATTGATACAGCCACTATGGAGAACAGTATGGAGTTTCCTTAAAAAACTAAAAACAGAACTACCATACAACCCAGCAATCCCACTACTGGGCATATACACTGAGAAAACCATAATTCAAAATGAGTCATGTACCAAAATGTTCATTGCAGCACTATTTATAACAGCCAAGACATGGAAGCAACCTAAGTGTCCACTGACAGATGAATGGATAAAGAAGATGTGACACATATATACAATGGAATATTACTCAGCCATAAAAAGAACAAAATTGAGTTATTTGTAGTGAGGTGGATAGACCTACAGTCTGACATACAGAGTGAAGTAAGTCAGAAAGAAAAAAACAAATACCGTATGCTAACACATATATATGGAATCTAAGAAAAAAAAAAAAAAGGTTCTGATGAACCTAGGGGCAGGACAGGAATAAAGACACAGACGTAGAGAATGGACTTGAGGACACAAGGAGGGGGAATGGTAAGCTGGGACAAAGTGAGAGAGTGGCATGGACATATATACACTACCAAATGTAAAATAGATAGCTAGTGGGAAGCAGCTGCATAGCACAGGGAGATCAGCTCGTTGCTTTGTGACCACCTAGAAGGGTGGGATAGGGAGGGTGGGAGGGAGGCACAAGAGGGAAGGGGATATGGGGATATATGTATATACATAGCTGACTCACTTTGTTATAAAGCAGAAACTAATACACCATTGTAAAGCAATTATACTCCAATAAAGACGTTAAAAAAAGTGCACACAATTTAAGTGTTAAAAAAAAAAGAAAAATGGCTCCCAAAGATATCCAGGTCCTAATTGCTGGAACCTGTGAATGTTACCTTTTATGACAAAATGGATTTTGCATTTTGTCAAATCTATCCGCCAGCAGACTGATTTACTAAATCTCAACTATCTCCCCGCCCCACTTATAACAATCAGTAACCTGCAATCTTCTCAGCATGGCATCCTCAGCCAGCCTTCTGGGACCAGTCTCGGATTGCTTTGCAGACCCATCTTCTGTCTCTGCTGCTTCCCAAATTTTAAGTTCTAGGATTACAAATTACTTGCTTTTCTGAAAAACCAATGCTTTTTCTTAGTTCTGTGCTATCGTTCATGATGCCCCTCCGGTCCACCATCTCTGCCCCTGACTGCTTCTCAGGCAAGAATCCTCCACTGAGAGCATCACCTTCTCTAAGGCTCAGTGCCCCTCTGCACCTCAATTTGCCCAAGGTATATCCTTGGCAATTTCCATGCCAGCAGCCTGGCAATACTGTGTGTTCTTTGAGGGAAGAAATCATCTCTTACTTATTTTTGTGACCAGATACCCTGCAGGTCACCTAGCCCAGTGTAGAAACAGGTAGAATATCAAACTGAACAAAACTGAGTCAAGTGAACTTGAAGGTCAGGCTTCCACATCTTCTAACCTCCACCAGATGGCACTATTTTATTTTCAGTGGAGACCAAATCACAAAACAAGGAAGAAGTACAGTGTTCAGAGCATTTGTATATATCCATGCACATGTATGTACGTTATGTAGTGTGGAACTCTTTTCACTGCTACCCATTTATACTAATGCAAAATACGGACAGTCAATTTAGGTACTTCCTTTTTGATCTTTACAAAAGCATAGTTGAAAAAAATATTATTAAATTACCGGGCAGTTAATTATAGTCAATCTTCCTAAACAAACGGGACCTGGTGTCCTTTTCATTTATAGTGTTATCACCCAAAGGTTTTCAAGAGGAGAACTGACAGTGAATTTCCACTCTTGAGATGATTCGAGTTATTCCCAACTAGAGAGACAGGAGGATGGAAAGATTGGGGGGCTTATAAGCAAAGAGCCTTTGCTTTGTACAATCTTAAAGATTCATGATCTCAAGTTATAGAAGCTGGATAATGATGCTTACCTTTAAATTGATATTAAAAGATTAAACATTATGTAACCTATAATACATTTAAAATACTTAGCACAGTGAAGAAACTGAAGATATGGATGATGATTATTATTAGAGAAATAAGATGGATGAAGAAACTTATTCATCTGGTCTTAAAGTTTGTGAAAAGGTCAACTGAGGCATATTAAAAATTTAAAGAGTTTATCTGAGCAAAAATCAGTGGGAATAGGGCCAAACTACCAAACAGGAAGGAGTTAGGAGCACTGTACAGAGAGGAGCCAGGAGGAAGGCTTACAGAGAGAAAAGGGGGAAGAAAAGCAAGGAAATTGTTTGATTGTCTAGAGCTTGAACCCTACTTGGCTGTGTGTGATTGGTTGTCCTTAGCATTTGAATTTCATAACCTTGAGGCATTTACAGGCTGAGATTTTGGTTTGCTTTTATGCAGACTGCCATGGCATTAGAGCCACCTTTGTCTAAAGGCCTCCTGGTCTGATTAATTTAGCAAGTTTTAAAAATTCAAACTGCTTTTGCTTTCAAAAGACTGCCTGGGCTAGAATCTGTTTCAACCACTGTTTTGATGTGTAACACGTCACCCAAGCCTATTATTCTCAGCTGTAAAATGAACCTTGTAGCAATCTCTGCCACCTGACTGCTAGAGGAACTGACTTAGAAATTAGCTATTAGTTTAACGGTAATGGTGCAGCAAGAGTGGTAGAAGTCTAGGATGTAGCAAATTATTTGCTCAAAGCTCTATCCATTAATCCCTAACCATGGTCTAAACCTGAAATTTCAGTTCAGAATGCTGAGCCCACCAGTGGTGCTGCGTTCAGATAAATGGTGTTTAGCCGTTTCAACCAGGTTCAAAAATTGAACTTAATGTATGTTTTCTGCCCTCTGTCTCCTACAAGAAGGTGATCTTTCTCTTTAAGGAAGCAAAGCCCTTTTGCCTCAACTGGATATTTACACGGCAAATGCAAACATACAGGTACTGCCTTAATTCCTATGCCAGTGGTTCCCTAGTTGAGTGGAAAAAATGTTTAATAACAATGTTATTGATAGCAATAATATTGTTTGGGAGTTCTGCCCTTCCTACTTAGAGATTAGGCACTTCTTTCTTAAATAAGAAACAGAAGGAATCTGGTGCCTTTTTAAACAAAAACTTAACTACCAAGAAAATTATCCATCTTACTTATTAGTCACCACTTCCCACTTGGGTGTTGACTACTAAGTATGCAGACTGCCTACCACTTCCAGGGGTGGAACAGAAAGCATGGGGAAGTGACTATCTGAGCAACGAATTTCTCCTTCAATAATTAGTTAATTCCTAAAATTCCACAGTTAAAGATTCATTCTTCGGGCTTAAAACCTTTGGCCCCTGGTAAACATATACAAGGGCAGGTACACTTGAAGTCTTATCAGTTATTTGCATCTAAATATGAGTAATCTGATCAGATCCCTTCCTCTTTAAGGTTTTGAAAAGGTAGGAATGGAGAAAGCATAAAGTCTCCAAAAGCTGGAGGGCAAGGGGGAGGCTGTTGTGGGTACACTAGTTACTTGATTTTAAATACTCTCAACCATGCCCTGAAGTTCATATTTTTAAGACAGTTACTCACATTTTATAGATAAAATGAAGCTCAGATAGGCCATGTAAAATCAAGTGATAGAGCTTACACAGGCATACCTCGGATATAATGCAGGTTCTGTTCCAGACCATGGAAAGAATGCAAGCCACATGAATTTTTTAGTTCCTTAGTGCATATGAAAGTTAAGTTTATACTGTACTGCAGTCTAGTAGGTGTGCAATAGCATTATGTCTAAAAGGAGAACAATGTACATACCCTAATTTAAAAATACTTTATTGCTGAAAAATGTTAACCATCATCTGAGCTTCAGCGGGTCATCATCTTTTTGCTGATGGAGGCTGGTGCCGCAATGTTGATGACTGATCAAGGTGGTGATGGCTGAAGGGTGGGTGGCTGTGGAAATTTCTTAAAATAACACAACAATGAAGTTTGCTGCATGGATTGACTCTTCCTTTCATGAACCATTTCTCTGGAGCATGCAATGCTGTTTGATAGCATTTTACCCACAGTAGAACTTGCTTCAAAACTGGAGTCGACCCACTCCAACCCTGCTGCTGGTTTATTAACTAAGCTTACGTAATATTTTAAATCCTTTGTTGGAATTTCATCAATCTTCACAGCATCTCTGCAGGGAGATTCTATCTCAAGAAACCACTTTCTTGGCTCATCCATAAGAAGCAACTCTTCATCCGTCCAAGTTTTATCACGAGCTTGCAGCAGTTCAGCCACATCTTCAGGCTTCACTTCTAACTCTAGTTCCTTTGGCTGTTTCCACCACATCTGCAGTTACTCCCTCCACTGAAGTCCTGAACCCCTCAAAGTCATCCGTGAGGGTTGGAGTCAACTTATTCCAAACTCTTGTTAATTGTGATATTTTGACCTCTTCCCATAAATCAATAATGTTCTTAATGGCATCTAGAATGGTGAATGCTTTCCAGAAGGTTTTCAACTTACTTTGCCCAGATCCATCAGAGGAATCACTATTTATGGCAGCTATAGCCTTACAAAATGTATTTCTTAAATAATAAGACTTCAAAATCGAAATTACTCCTTAACCATGGGCTGAGAATGGATGTTATGTTAGTAGACATGAAAACAATATTAATCTCCTTATACATCTTTATTAGAGCTCTTGGGTGACCAGGTACATTGTCAGTAAGCAGTAATAGTTTGAAAGGAATCTTTTTTTCTGAGCAGTAGGTCTCACCAGTGGGCTTAAAATATTTAGTAAGCCATGTTGTCAGCAGATATGCTGTCATTCAGGCTTTGTTAGTCCATTTATAGAGCACAGGCAGAGTAGATCCAGCCAAATTCTTAAGAGCCCTAGGATTTTCAGACTGGTACATGAGCACTGGCTTCAACTTCAAGTCACCAGTTATATTAGCCCCCAGCAAGAGAGTTAGCCTGTCCTTTGAAGCTTTCAAGCCAGGAACTGACTTCTGCTCTCTTGCTATGAAAGCCCTAGATGGCGTCTTCTTCTAATATGGCAATTTAGTCTACATTGAAAATCTGTTGTTTAGTGAGGCCACCTTCATTAGTGATCTTAGCTAGAACTTGCTACGGCTTTTACATCAGCACTTGCTTTATTCACCTTGCACTTTTATTTTATGGAAACCCTTGGGCTTTTTCCCTTAAACCTCATGAACCAACCTCTGCTAGCTTCAGACTTTTCTTCTGCAGTTTTCTCACCTCTTTTGGCTTTTGTAGAATTGGAGAGTTAGGGCCTCGCTCTGGATTTGGTTTTGGCTTAAGGGAATCTTGTGGTTGGTTTGATCTTCTATCCAGATGGCTAAAATTTTCTCCGTAACAGTAGTAAGGCTTGGTTCACTTTCTTATTCATGTATTCACTGGAGTTGCACTTTTAATTTTCTTCCAGAATGCTTCCTTTGCATTCACAACTTGTCTAACTGGCACAAGAGGCCTAGCTTTCGGCCTGTCTCAACTTTCAACATGCCTAATCACTTCTCAACATTTTCACTAAGAGTAATCATTTCTAACTTTCGATTTAAAGTGAGAGACTCGCGACCCTTCTTTTACTTGAACACTCAGGGCTATTAATTGGTCTAATTTCAACATTGTTTTGTTTCAGGGAATAGGCAAGCCCAAGGAGATGGAGAAAGATGGGGGAAAAGCTAGTCCATGAGATTAAGTTTGATTAAGTTTGCCATCTTATATGGGCATGGTTCACAGTGCCCCAAAACAATTACAATAGTAACATCAAAGATCACTGGTCACAGGTCACCGTAACAAATATAACAACAATGAAAAAGTTTGAAATATTGCGAGAAGTACCAAAATGTGACAGACACAAACTGAGCAAATGGTGTTGGAAAAATGGCGCGAATAGACTTGTCTGACGCAGGGTTGCCACAAACCTTCAACTTGTAAAAAACACAGTATCTGCAAAGCACAAAAAAGTGAGGTGCAATAAAATGAGGTGTATCTGTATTCAGATGAAATCTGTATCTCTAAATTATACATATTCAAAGAGCAGACTGTGAGACCAAAGGAAGACTGACTTCATCAATGCCACAGTTCTGTGCTGAATGCTCTGTCTCACCCTTCTTATACTCATACAAGGCTGCCAGATTATGGACAGTTAAAGGAAAAGGAACTCTCTAAATAAAAAGCCCATATTAAAATGGCAACCACAACTTTACAGCTCTTCTCCATACATCTAGATCTTTCTCCCGTGTCATTCCATACATGCTATTAAGTTTAATTTAATATATGTAAGAAACTCGAAGGATGTGTTTCAAATTCTAGTCTATCTTCCTGCAGCTATGAGGGTGCACAGAAAATATCAAAACTAGGAATTAATTACTTTAGGAACTTTTCTCCACAACCAGAAACTATTTCATTTGCTATCCAGCTTTTTCTCCCCCAACTCAAAGCAACTACAACGTACAAGAGATGTCATAAGGGGACCTAAAATGATACTATACTGCTTTCTTTCACAAAACTGAATATAGGAGTTGAAAGTGACCTCTGTTAAGACTCTTGAAGAAAGTTCACCATCAGAGCTTGACATATCTAATAGCGTTTTGCACAAGTGATGGCTCTATCATGAAGTTTTCAGCCTTTCTGTCACTGTGTCTGACAGGTGGTAAAACACATTTCTACGAGTAAAAGGACAAGAGTGAATTTATCAAAATCTTTTGTAAGCCAGTAACGTTTGTTAGTGCAATGCTAGGCCAGATCTCATACATCACCTTCAAAAGTCAACCATTTTGTTGAAATTCAACAATGATACAGGACCTGTTCAGTACTCATGATCCACGGTGCAATTTCTTATTTGTCTACTAATGTGGTTTTCTAAAGTGCTTTCTTCAGTTGACTAACCGAAGCAACTAAAAAAACCTTTTTCGAGTAAAGAATTTATAGAATGTGGCAAGGTTTATTTATTTGTTCACTGGTTTAATTCACTCAATAAGTAATATGTTACCAGCCTACTGTGCGTAAGGCAGTATGAGTTGACAAATATGTGTAAGATATGTGTAAGTACAGGCTTTGGTCCCAAGAAACTTACAGGAAATGTACATACGAAAACAACCGCGAAAAGCAGTGTATAATAAGGGAGTAGCCAAATAACCTTGCCTTGCTGAGCCTTCCACTAAACTACGGTAGGAGTCAAACGTCTACAGAAGGCACAAGTTGTTATCAATGAGTGAAATACTTAAAAAAAAAAAAATACACACTTGAAAAGGGAAGCTGCCATTCAATCTAAGCCTATTGTTATCATGCAACTATGCAAGTGCAAGATTGTCGGGTCTTATTATTTTTCAAAAGAAAATCCAGGGCTTCCCTGGTGGCACAGTGGTTGAGAGTCCACCTGCCGATGCAGGGGACACGGGTTCGTGCCCCGGTCTGGGAAGATCCCACATGACGCGGAGCGGCTGGGCCCGTGCATCCGGAGCCTGTGCTCCACAGCGGGAGAGGCCACAGCAGTGAGAGGCCCACGTACCACAAAAAAAAAAGAAAATCCAGATTTTTATGTGGAAATCTACCGTTATTTAATTAGTGTCATCTACAGGTTTTTAAAAATACTGTGTAAATTAAACACACAGGACAAAATAAAAATCAGTTTGCAAATTCTGTAGTTTTCAAGAGAGCAAGGAACCACATCTGACCAGCGTGTCCTAGAAAGACTGTGCCAAAGGCAATGTTTTAGTTGTGTCTTAAAGAGGAAATAAAACTGTCAAAAGATGGTAGGAAAAAGAAGCAATCCAAATGGAGAGAAAGGTTTCAAGAATGGGAAGGCACCTGGAAAATATATTTAGGAAGCAGATAAGTAGGTTTCTTTTTCTAATATCTTCAGAATTCTTTATGATGTGATCATAGTGAACTATTCATCTCAAAAATTGATGATGACAATATAGTAGAACCTTAAAATTTAAACCATTTTGAAAGAGCTTTTTTTCTTATTGTTACAAAATGAAATGTGTTCAAATTAAGAAAATAATGTCATCCTTATGCTATCACCTAAATATGACAACTGTTAACATTTTGTTAAATTAAAATAATAATAACATTTACTATATTTTGAGCATTGTACCAAGCACTCTGCAAGGCTTCACCTCATTTTATGTAAATATAGATTTTAAGCCCAAATTATCATATGTATACTGTTTTTAACTCATTTATACACAAAAATATTATGAATATCATTCTATGTCATTATATCTTCTTCCACAGTGTCATCTTTTAATTCCTGCTCATTATTCCATTGTATTAGTGATTTTTTATTTAACCCGTTCTCTATTGGTTGATATTTAAGATGTTTGCAGCTTTTCTCTCTACAAAGTATCGATTTTGATGAATTCAACCAAAAGAAAAGATCTAATTCAAACTGCTAAAACCACATTAAATGGTTTATTAAGGCTCGCATAACTGGTTAAAATCCAGATGTAGGGCACTGGTCAGCTACATTTAAATCAGAGCTAAGACTCCATTTCTCTGAGATCCTTTTGGCCCTGCTTTTGCCAAAGGTCCACTCAGTCTTTTGGTGGTGAAGAAAAATGATAGCAGCAGTTCTGGGCTTTACATTCAAATACATCCAGAAGAACAGAAACCACCTCTTCCAGTGCCCCTGGCAAATGTCCTCTTATGTCTCATATACCCACTTATGAACCGTTTCCTGAGATGCACAGAAAGCCATCAATAGGTTGGCATAGGCCAGTGTTTCCAAATAATCATTGGAAACAGAAAGCAGATTTACCCAGTGAGGCTCAACTTCAGGACTGGAATAGAAAAACGTTAGCCCTAAAATAATAGGGGTGAGATGGATAATTGAATGCAAGTTTAAAATTCTTGAGAAGGGGAAAATAGATTGGATAAGCAACCAGTGATGTTCACGACAATAAATAATGCAACAGACACCTTTAGGAAAGGAAAGGTGGAGAGACCATGTGATTGTACACAACAATTATTTCCTGAGGAGTCATTCCAAGAAGAGGAATTGCTAAAGCAAAGGAGATTGTTTTTAATGTGGGTTTGGGGGTTTTGTTTTCGTTTCTTTATGTAATGTTAAACTGCCAACCAGAATTGCTACACCACTTTATGTTCCCTCCAACAGTGTCTGAATTCCAGGAAAGAAGTGTCTATTAGTCTGGCACAAAAGTGAATGCAACTGTTACTTGATAAGACTAGAAACATTGGTTGGGCTGAACTGTGGACATCCGTAAATGCCGGAATCAGGAATTTGAACTTTACTAAGCATTTAAATATTTTAACTCCTTTTTTAAATTTGACATGCTACTTTTTCTTAAAAGGGTTTTGAAAGGGCTTAAAATAAAGGATAAATATACAACAATATCAATTAAATATAAATTTGGGAGAGTGAGAAGACAAGCCACAAACTGGGAGAAAATATTTCCAAAAGACACATCTAATAAAGGATTGTGATCCAAAATATATGAAGATCTCTTAAAACAACAGTAAGAAAACAGGCAACTCTACTAAAAAAAAAAAAAGGGGGCAAAAGACCTTAACAGATGCCTCACCAAAGAAGATATATAGATGGCAAGTACGTATATGAAAAGATGTTCAACACCATATGTTATTAGGGAATTAAAAATTAAAATAACAATGAGATAGCACTACATACCTATTAGAATTACCAAATCCAAAACACTCATGACAACAAATGCTGACGAGGACGTAGAGAAACAGGAACTCACATTTACTGTAGATGGGAATGCAAAATGGTACCACCACTTTTGGAACACAGTCTGGTAGTTTCTTACAAAACTAAACACCAACCCATTAGTCATGCTCCTTGGTATCTACCCAAATAATCCTCACATGGATGTTTATACCAAGTTTATTCATAAATGCCAAAATTTGGAAGCAACCGAGATGTCCTTCAGTAAATGAATTAATAAACTGTAGTACATCCAGACAAAGGAATATATTCAAGCCATGAAAAGGCATGGAGGACACTTAAATGCATATTAACACTAAGTGAAAAAAAGCCAATCTGAAAAGGCTACTATGATTCTGTTGGACATTCTGAAAAAGGCAGTAAAGAGATTAGTGGTTGCCAGGGGTTTGGGAGAAGTGAGGGATGACAGAGGATTTTTAGAGCAGTGAAAATACTCTGTACGATACTATAATGGTGGATATATTTCTCTATACTTCGTTAAAACCCATAGACAGTACAACACCAAGAGTGAACCATAAACTCTGAACTTTGGATGGTAATGATGTGTCAGTGTAGGTTTATCAATTGTAACAAATGTACTACTCTAGTGGGTGGATAATGGGGAAGGCTGCACATGTGTGGCGATGGGGGTATATGGGTAATCTCTGTATTTTCTGCTCAATTTTACTATGAATTTAAAACTGCTCTAAAAATAAAGTGTGTGTGTGTATATACACACACATGGCTTTTTTTTTTTTTCTTTTGCAAAAGAGACTGGCACATACTTTAGAAGATTAAACCTGCATTATTGCTGAGGAAGAACTGAAAGTCAATGAAGCTGGTGGAAAGAGACATGTACAAAGCTGCTGAAATTGTCCACATAGAAGTCATAAGATATTAAATTAGGAGGGTGCCACTAGACTGCAATAGGCTACACATGAGAAGTAGAAGAAACACAGATTTGCCAGCTGATTGCATGCTGATATGTAGGGGGCAATGTGTAATTTCTCATCTATATTTTTACTCAGACATACTAAATTATTTAGCATTCTCTAAATAATACCATGTTCTTTCATGCCTCGTATCTTGTACCATCTATTCTCGAAGACTAACATATATCTTATCTTGACAGAGTAAGGCTAAGATATCACATCTGCCACTGACTGGCTATGTGACCTTGGGCAAGTTAATTCCCATTTTGAATCTCAGTTTCTTCACCCATAAAACTCAGGCAATAAAATAAAAATATACATTCCATAGGACTGTTGAGCTAATTAACTGAGATAATATAAAATATCAAGCAAAGTGCCAGGAACACACTCAATGTACAATTTTTTTTTTCTCCTTTTCCAGTGATCCTTCAAAACACACATACACGCACACACAGAGGCTGACTCTGGTGACCTTGTTTACTCTCTACCCAGCTCTTTTTAAAAACTTGCTCTTGGTGTAAAGACCTGATACAGTGATTCCTATAAAAGTGTAAATAACTGGTAACTCGTGGAGTGTTCCTTGAGGTATTTCCCAGGTAATCTAGGCTATGAGCCAACAAAGAAAAAAAAAATTCAATCTATAACTGAAACTTAAGTATAAGGTGATGACTGCAAAAGGTATTCTCCTAGGCAGGAATCTTTTCCATTATTCCATAAATACTTTCTATCTGCTGCTACTCCCCTCCGCCCCAAATCACCCAAACATCACAGCTTTACATTGCTATACTTTCCTGAGGTCATTTTATTAGACTGAACAAGCAGCAAACCTATCTGGGTCAGGACAGAATAAGAGGAACTAAGGATTCTTCCTTTCCTGAGATATCCTAAGTAAACTTGCACTCAGGAGGCAGGAAGTTACACAAATACTTTTGGGGGATTTCCTAAAGGTGGTTATTGAGAACCGGTTATAATTTTCAAAGCTGCAGCACTGGGCATGAGAGTGCAGCGGCAACAAGATATAATGCTATACACAAAAGTACATGCACATTCAGTAGCTCTAAATATGGGCAACAGGACAAAGACCATTGTTCCACCTTCCCACTTCCATCTGCTTGCACTCCAAAAGGTAATTTAAAATGCTTTATATATGATACCTACAGGCATCAAGGACAATGAAACAGGGATAAAACTTTTAAGAATATTTATAGTTTAACTGCCCCAATATTTTGCTCATATTCCCAAAGTTGCACATCTAATCACCAGTTTTTTAATGTTTAATCATATATTTTCCCTGTGCATTTCATGTATTGTTATTTAAACTTTTAATTAATAAATTGTGTTTAATAAATTAGTTTTTTTAAAGTCTGTTAGTATAAGAATGAATGATCAGAAATTCCATAGAATGATCAGGTTATTTTGATGAAATATTAACAAACTGCTTTCAGAAAAATATATTTACTCTGCTGAACTAAAGTGACATAATTCAAAGTGCTTTTTTTTTTTTTTTCTAATGTAGGTATGAGTTTACTGTGGATCTGTGTTAAATTTAAGTAACTGGTCTGATTACAAAGTTGAGTATTTGGTTTGGCCTAAGCTCCAAGTGTAGAGACAAGATCTGTGCAACCCTGGAGCTTTAGAATCACAGCAGCTGATCCAGCCTCCTCATTAAGGGAATCAAATTAGACACTCAACATGTTGGCACCTCCAAGCCTCGGAGATTCCTCTAGAACTCTCACTAGAGTTTTCCACCTCGCTTCTGTTTTTTCCATCTGAATGAACCATTCCTACCAGGTGACTGGCCCAGCAATGACCTCATTTTGAAGGTGAGCCCTCAACAAGTTCATGTAGAAGCATTGCACTGTGACTCAGGTACATCCTTGTAATTACACCTTAAATCAGCACACCTGTGGTTTTCCTCAGTCGGGTGGCAGGGCACCGGAAAGTGATGGATATTTTAGTAATATTCCACAGAATATTTATACATGCTTAAAAGAAACAAATACCTTGTTTTAGTCTAAATGAGCTGCAAACTAATACTGGATGAGTGGTGGCAGACATCAAAGATTTCAAAAAACTTATAGAAGAAAAATCCGAAGTTAGAAAAACCTTTAAATTAATTTACAACAGTATTTTCCTGAGTATTAGAAGATTCATGCTGTGGAATTTTATTTCATTGTGGAAGACAAGCATGGCATCAGAAAATAGTTTGTGAATGACTACGACCCAACAAACATAGTGTAAAACAACTGTAACACTGCCCATAGTGTAACGTGGACAAAAAGTGTAGCATCTGTGAAATTTACTGAGAAATTATAGTAGGGAGAGTGGGCCTGTGTCTATAAGGACACTGACTTGAGGGATATGAGCTCTCTTGCAAAATATTTGCTTCTTAGTCTCAAAGTTAGGCCAAAAGTCCACCAATAGAGTCCAGTTCTCCGGTTTAGCTTTAGGAAAATGAGGTTCTATCACTCTATTTACAGCCATTAAACAATGGTATCAATGCAGAAAATGTGTGGTAATTTAGGCTACTGGGAACTTTTAAGTCTAAAGACATGAAGCCTCTTTGGTTGAACTCATCTTAAGCCATATAATTTGACTGGATTCTGAAGGAAATTTGGGCCCAGGGTGAATCAATTTGATAATTCTGATAATGTGTTCTTGGAACTCATTTATCATTATTATTATTATTATTATTGGAATGAAGCTCATTACTCCCCATTACTCTTAATGAGCTCATTTTTAAATGAACCTAGTCTCTCTTTCCCTAGGAGCTCCTTTAGGAATCTTAACCAGATGGTGAAGCAGTAACATCTGCTGCTCATTTTAGATCTTCTTAACGGGACTTTTGCAGTTCTCAACAATAGAATCATTTCATATGGAGCCTCAGTCTTCAACAGCACCCTTTAAAAAGAATGTTTAATAGTCCTCCCGACCTATTTAATTTGTTATGAAAAGACAGTAGCTCTACCTCATGTTTAGGTGTGGGCTGAATAAGAAATGTCATGAACCAAATTTGGGATCATGTTATCCTCTTGCCAGCTTTGTGGTCATCTTCTCACAAAATCTGTGAAGACTAGAGCCCTATTACTTCAAGACTGTCATAAGGCTGGCTTTAATTATTTCTATCCCAGGGAGGATTTCCTCAACCAAGGCTGCCTCGGAAAGCTGTACTTCTCTCAGGTCGCTGCCCTGTCTCTGGTCACTCTAGCCTTACACATGCCTGGGTGACAAAAGGCTGTGCACCATGTGGTTGCCACCACTGGGCTCACCTGTTTCCTCCAAGTGAGGTCTATGGACACCTCATCAGAATCACTTGAGGGTGCTTGCTAAAAATACAGAGTATTGGATCTCAGCATCCATCTACTGAATCACAGTCTCTGAGGGTGGTGCCCAGGAATCTACTTACAAGCTGCCCAAGGGAATATTATAAGCATTAACTGGAGAACAAGAGAGAAAGTAGGATGATAATATGCCTGTCCAGAGATAACAGTAGTTATCTCAATGTGGTGTCTAGTTATCCTTAGGAGATTAATTTGGTCTGAAAATAAATTTGAATGTAGAGGGTTTTATATTTCTTTCTATGGATTTAGAAACTCTCTAACTCAATGAAACCCATGTCTTTAAAGCTGACTTAAATCTAGCAGACTGAGTACCGGTCCATCTAGATTTTAGGATTTTTATGTTCCTACTTAAAATTGCCTTCAACTTGACTTTGCAGCGGAAAAATATGAAAGCATTTCACGTCCAGCTATATCATTAAGTCTGCTGTGTAACTTTATAGCCAATAGGAACATCTGGGAACCAAGCTCTATTACAAGTCAAGTTTCGAGTTTGTTGCCATGGGCATCCAGGAACCAGTTTTATGCTACTCGAGGAGGCAATGAGAAAAATGTGAGTAGAAGGGATGCTTTAGTGGTGACATATGCTTCTGTGCATGTTTTATAGCTCTCAGTACAACTACGGGAGTTACACTACCTTTGCTTAGCAACCATGTTTCTTGTGTGGTCATTTTCAAGTTAATGTGCAGCTGGTTAAATATTTCTTTAACTACCAGTAAAAAATAAACACTTCAGGCTATGAGATTACAGCCTGGATAAATTAGAGGGAGGGGGCAGGAGGGAGTGGGGAAGAGAAGGAACGGACTAGACGGCTCAGCTGACAGCTCAGGAATCTGGTCTCTGACTCCATTTCGGAGAGGGTAGTGTCCAAAGGACGCTGAGGGCAATGGAAGGAGCTGGACTACAAGACAGGATGCCAGTCTGTCCATTCTACCCTCCTACTATTTGTGGGATCAGTTAAATATTTTAAATCTCCAACCTATGTCCTTTTCTATAATGTAAAGGAACTAAACTGAAGTGTCTCAAGGATTCCTTTCATTTCTAACATTCTAGAACTAAATAGAGAAAACTTGATCCAACTTAGTAGAAAAGTAAACTACATCACAGGAATGAACTTATTTGATTTAAATTCATTCTCAACAACATGGATCAGTAGTTCAGCAATTTTTATGGATGGGAAGCTCTTTTCTTAAAGAAAATACAATAAATCCCACGTGAAAGTATTTCTATTTTGGTTATAGATGGATTAAAAAACAAAATCTAATTCTATCAGAAATCTACAAATACACTTAAGTAAAATTGTATTAATCATAACAGCATCCATGAACTCTTGAAAAATAGCATCTACAAAATAAAACTGATTCAGTGTAAAAGCAGTTCTTAGTTTTTATATAAAGATTCTCTGATTCCTTGAAATAACACCAAAAATATGTGGGAAATTACCAAAATAGACTATGAGAAATAAACCTGAGCCTCCCTAAATAGAAGCTAGATCTTTTCATCTCAAGGAGATATCAAAAAGTAGGGAACCACTCAAACATAATGGCCAGGGCAGTCTTTCTTAGGAGGTGATATTTGGGGCTGAAATCTAAAGGAACAGAAAGATCTAGGCACACAGAGTTGGAGGAAGAGCATTCCAGAGAGTACCACCTGTGAAAGGCTCAGAAGGTAGAACCTGCTGGGCTTGCAGTGCTAAGAGTGGGATGGCGTGACTCTGGAGAGATAGATGAGTGCTATAAAGCAGAGTTTTCTGGTTCACTGTAAAGAGCATGGATTTAAGACTAAGCACAAGTATGGAGTGGGACATGTAAGCAGATGTAAGCTTTTATATATAGAATGTATGAACAACAGGGTCCTACTATACAGCACAGAGAACTTTATTCAATGTCCTAGCATGAACTATAATGGAAAAGAATATATAAAAAAAGAATGCATATATATGTATAACTGAATCCCTCTGCTGTACAGCAGAAATTAACACAACATTGTAAATCAACTATACTTCAATAGAAAAAAAATTCAAAAAAATAGACTAAGCACAAGGAGAAAATAGCGAAAGATTTTAAGCAAGATAGTGACACAATGCAGCTACATTCTGAGAAAAATAAATTCCACTGCTATGTGGGTAATGGATTGGGATGGGGAAAGAGACCAAATGAAAAGGCCAGCAGAGACTTGTGGTGTAGTCCAAGTAAAAGATGATGTCCATCTAGAATAAAGGTGAAGACAGGAAAGATAGAAATGGAAGAATGTGAGATCATGTGGAGTTAACAAGACATGATGATAGGTTGAGTACTAGGGATAAAGGAAATTGGGCAACCAGAAATGACTTCTAGTTTTCTGGCTGGTTGATAATTCTTCTGAGATGTGAGTGAGGAAATAAGCAGAGTGGGGGAAAATACAAATGATACTTGATAATTTTCTAATAAATTGCCTATGCAATTATTATTTGGGAAATAAAGAAGAGAATGAACAGGAAACACTAGATGCTAACGGAGAATATGTTCATTGACTGCAATTTTTTTTTTCAGATTAAAAGCATTCTTATAGATCTGCAAGGTTTCTCTTAATTTGGACGTCAGTCTTTTAATGAAAATCCCCTTCCCACAGTTTGGTAGCAGAACCTTCAACCTTCACTGTCTATAGTGGCCTGACTCTTGTCCCACTTGTAGCCCAGGTTCCCAGTGGGGACTTGTGTTTTGGTTACTGGCAGCCTTGAGCTGAAGGCAGCATGATGGAATGGGGAGTGGTAAGAGGCTGCTTATTAACTAATCATGACAATATCCACCCACCCTCTGACTTCATTTCTGCTTTAATGGAAGGGGGATAAGTAGGTGGATACGGCTCTAGGGTTATCTAACTAAGAAATGTGAAACTAAATTATTACCTTAAACCTAGCAGATGCTGGAAAATGCAATAAAGAACACTTTCCACATTTTAATTCAGAAAAATTTCAGTACAGAAGAAAATTTTAAAAATTGTACAGTGAACACATACATACCCACCACCTAGATTCTATCAGTAATATTTTAGCAAAGGTGCTTTATACAAATAAAGGTATCTATCCATTTATCCATCCCTCTATCCATTTATTAATATATCTTAATTTTTGATGCATTTCAAAGTAAATTGTGAATAATAGTATACTTCCCACCATGCATATTCCAGTATGCATATCATTAAATACAATCAATGTTTGTTTTTCTTTCAATGAAAAATTATACATGTAATGCACAATTCTTAACTGTACATTCACTGAATTTTCACAAATCTATACATCTGTGTAATCCAAACCCCTTTCAAAATATAGAAAATTAACATGATTCCAGAAATATTTCTCATACTCCTTCACATTCAATCTCTACTTCCACCTCCACAGAGGCAACCACTGTTCTCATTTTTTTCCATTCTAGAATCAATAGAAAGGAATTCATACAGAATGTACTCCTTTGTGTCTGTTTTTTTTTTGTTGTTGTTGTTGTTGTTTTTGCGGTACGCAGGCCTTTCACTGCTGTGGCCTCTCCTGTTGCAGAGCACAGGCTCCGGACGCGCAGGCTCAGCGGCCATGGCTCATGGGCCCAGCCACTTCGCGGTGTGTGGGATCTTCCCGGACTGGGACACGAACCCATGTCCCCTGCATCGGCAGGCGGACTCTCAACCACTGTGCCACCAGGGAAGCCCTGTATTTTTTTTTTTTTTTAACTCAGCATACTGTTTTTGAAATTCATCCATGTTGTTGTGTGTATCAGTATTTCATTCCTTTTTATTGATGAGTAGTATTCCAATGTATGAATATACCATAGTTTGTTTATCCATTCTCCTATTTGATGGATATCTGAAATATTCCAGGTTTTGCTATTATGGATAGAACTGCTATGAATATTCTTAAACAAGTCTTTTTGTGTACATATATTTTTAGTCTCTTGGATAAATAACTAAGATTAGAATTGCAGAGTCATAATGTAGTTGCATGTTTAGATTTTTAAGTAATGTCCAGAACTCTTCCCAGATTAGTTGTTCCATTTTACATTCCAACCAGTAAGAGTTCCAGTTGCTCCACACTCTTACCAACATTTGGTTTATCTTTTTTTAAAATTCTAGACACCTCAGTGAGTTTATAATGGTATTTCATTGTGGTTTGAATTTCCCTCATGACTAATGGTGCTGACCATTTTTTGTTATGTTTATTACCATTTGTGTAACTTCTTTTTATGAAATAACTGTTCAAATCTTTTGCCTGTTTTTTAATTGGGTTGTCTGTGTTTTTATTATTAAGTTGTAAGAGTTCTTTATCCATCTAACACCAGTTCTTTGTCAGATACATGTCTTGCAAATATTTTTCCTGGCCTGTGACTATTTATTTTCCTAATGATGTCTGCTAATAATCAGACGTCTTAAATTTCAATGAAGTCTAATTTATCATTTTTTCTTTTATGGTTATTGCTTTCTATGACACAAATAACCTTTGTTTACCACTGAATCAAAAAGATTCCTCCATGTTTTTTCCCAAAGCTCTGTAGTTATAGCTCTAAGATCATAGGTATATGATTCATTTTTAATTTATTTTGGGATATGGAGTAAGACAAAGATCAAGTTTCTTTTCTTTTCTTTTTTAAATGAATATCGAGTTACTTGGTACCATTTGCTGAAAACACTTCCTTCCCCGGGCAAGCAATTACATTCCCACCACGCATTGCTTATCTTGAATTGTACTTCTTTGAAATACCTTTTTTTTTTTTTTTGGCCAATTTTATGTGCTTATTTACTTTAAAGAGAAATGTAAAACAAGTGAGCAGTTTTCACTTTGTGTAAATATTATAGAACTTGCCTCATCCTCCCCCAGCAAAGCCAGTCATAAAAGACCAGTTGAATCTGACCCATGTTGTCATCTTCCTCTCATAGACAAATGCTGTTTATTACATTGAATAGAACAGCTCTGTACACTCTGATGATTCAGAGATCCTGGAAAATGAGGAGTTAGCTTTGATTCATGGGGCACTTCTTTCAGTGCTACTTACTAGTTGTGGTTTGTGGCTCATCTCTTACCACTCCCTGACAAACACCCTGCCCTCAACAATTCTGAAATACTTATTCCCAGAAAAGCCCAGGCTTTTCTCACTTCTAGGGATCTGCACGTGCTATTATCATTGCCCATAATGCCCTTGTCCTAATGCCTAAGGAACTCTATCCATATCAGAGGGAGCTTTCCTCAACCTCCTCATCAATGTGAAGTATTCCCTCCTAGATGCTCCCATGCACATAGGTCATAATGTATTATATCACTTATCCATATTCCTCTGATTATTCGTTCTATATTTCTCTCTCCTCCCCACACATGGCCTTCTCATCATGAACCTCTGGAAAGTATAAATCTAATCTATCTTTCTCTGTACCCTAGTAAGTTAAAATAATAAACACAACAATAGTAGATTTGCTGGATGAAAAAATTTTAATTTTCTGATATAGTTTAAATTTCAAATCGCTTCCACCTTACACTTAAGTATATTTATATTTACTAGATCTCACAGCCTGACCATTTGGTTTGGAAACTGTAATCATCTTCCTATATCCTAGAATAGACCAAAAAAAAACTTCCTTGAAAGAATAACAAACACCTAGTGTTTGCAGTTCCCTTATATATGGAGATTGGAAGAATAACTGTAGTAGGATATTTGAGGTACATCTCAAAGAAGTGTCTTACATATAGCCTACTGTTTTCCTAATTAAATTTCTTCTAATACACTGTTTGAGATTCTGTAAAGGAAGTACACTAATAAGTAGATGGAGTCCCAACTCTGCTATTTACTCGCTATGTGTAAGTATCAGTGAGGACAGACTGGGTTTTGCTGCAGTAATAGCAATCTTGAACATCGTAGTTATCTCACTCACATTACAAGACTCATCATGGATCAGCACAACACTTTTTCATGTTGCCATCACTCTAAAAATGAGAAATACTGCCCATCGTCGATACAAAGGGAAAAAGAGACATGGCAATCGGTACCCTGACTCCTGGAGCTTCTTCCTGGGAATGTCACTCACATTATTAATGGCCACTCCTGAATTCATCAGAGCATAGTCTTCAATTAGGGGGGAAATTTGGAATGCATTATTTGGCAAAATTAAATCTACTAAATAAATAACTTTAGGGAAAACACGTTCTATCTGAATCTCAGTTTTCTCACACATAAAACGATAACTATGCAATGATAATAAAACTACTTCATAGGGTTATATGGATTAACAGAGATAATGATTTAAAAAAAAACACTTAGCACAATACCTAGCATGTAATTACTACTCAGTAAATGTTTGTTTAAAACATTAAGAAGAAAGAACCTCAGTTTCTGTATCTTTCACGTAAGTAATAGACTGATAGAGCTCCATGGTATCTGGCGTTTTAGCTGGGTGGGTAAAAGAGCTAGAGATGATTAGGATGGCTCAATTGTGGACATGTGCCTAGGGTCTTCATGCTTTTACATGTGGAGTCTGTTGGGCTGAAATATGCAAGGTGTTCACATGCCCAGTGCCTGGGCCAGGACAGGTATAACTTCCGGGGGCTGGTCTGCATCACTCTCTGGCCACACACGGGGGACTCAAGGTAGCCTCAAACTTACATGGCCACCAGCTTCTCCCAGAACAAACGTTACGACAATAAGTGTTCCAAAAGGCCCAGAAAGAAGATATAAGCCTTCCTCTGATATAGCTTCAGAGGTCTGGAATATCACTTTTAATGTATTTTATTAGTCAAGCAAATCACTAAGGCCAGCAGTGTTCTTATATCTTCACTAAAATAAGCTGAAAAACTAGGGTTTGCTATAGGAAAAAACATTATAACATTATAATATAAAAAACATTATAATAGTGGTTTATTTATTTTGCATTTCCCTAATGGCTAATGAGGTTGAACATCTTTTCATGTGCTTATTTGATACCCATGTGTGTTCTGTAGTAAAGTGTTCAGATTGTTGACCAATTTTTAAATTGGGTTGTTTGTTTTCTTATTAAGTTTTCAGAGGTCTTTAAAGATATATCCCAAGTATGTATGTCTTTTGTCAAATATGTGATTTATAATTATTTTCCCAGTCTATAGTTATCTTGTTATTCTCTTTATAGGGCTTTTGTAAAACAAAGTTTTTAAAGATTGATGAAGTTTAATTTACTGAGATTTTCTTTTCTTTTACGGATCATGCTTTTGGTGTCAGATCTAAGAAAACTTTGCTTAACTCAAAGTCACAAAGATTTTCTCCTATACTTTCTTCTAAAAGTTTTGAAGTCCTACATTTTAAAGTCAAATCTATAAACCATCTTGGGTTAATTCTGTGTATTGTGAGGCATAGGTCACAGTTCATTTTTGTTGCAGATGGATGCCCAGTTTTTCCAATACAATTTACTGAAAGGAGTATCTTTTTCCATTGAATTGCCTTTGCACCTTTGTCAAAAATAAATTTACCACACTGAGTATATTTTTGGACTCTAGTCTGTTTCATTAATCTATGTGCCTATCCCTTTCCTAACATCACACTATCTTGATTAGTGTGAATAACATTGCATTATCTTGAGAGCTGAATAACATGTTTTAAAATAAGGTAATTTGAACCCTCTTTGTTCTTTTAAAAATTAATTGTTCTAGTTCTTTCTTCCTCTCCATATAAATTTTAGAATCAACTATCTAAATATGTACAAAATCATGCTGGTATTTTGATTTGTATAGCATTAAACCTATAAATCTGTCTGGGAAGAATTGGTACTTAACTATGTTGACTATTCCAATCCATGAGCCCTGTATATCTCTCCATTTACTTAGGCTTTTGGGGTTTTTTTTTCAATTCTTTCTTAAACCTGCATTTTGTAATTTTTGACATACAGATCCTGCACATTTTGCTAGATTTATATTTAAGTATTTCCTTTATTTGGAGCTACATAAAAGGTATTTTTATTGTAATTATTATTCATTGATAGTATAAAGAAATAATGATTTTGTATGATGACATTGTATAATGAGAACCTGTTAAACTCAATTACTAGTTCCAGGAGCTTTATTATGGATTCTGCGGGATTTTCTTAAGAAGACCATCACATTATCTGAAAATAGGGATAATTTCAATTTTTCTTTCCTGTGGGTATATGTGCTTTTTTTTTTTTTTTCTTGCCCTCATGTACTGACTAAATAGGCATGCAGAGAGTGGACATCCTGCCTTATTCAAAATCTTAGAGATAAATAATTTGGCCTTTCATCAGTAAGTATGATGTTAGTGAAGGGGTTTTTTTTTGGTAAATGTCCTTTATCAGCTTAAGGAAGTTCCCTTCTTTTCCTAGTTTCCTCAGAAATTTTTTCATGAATACATGTTAAGTTTTGTCAAATGTCGTTTCTGCATGAATAACTATGAACCTGTGGTTTAACTTTTTAGTCTATGAATATGGTGGATTACACAAACTGTGTTTCAAATGTTGAACTAGCCTTGCATCCCAGGATAAATCTCACTTGTTGTTATATATTCTTTTTATATGTGACTAAATTTTGAATTGCTAATATTTTGTTGAGGATTTTTGTGGCTATGTTGATGAGGGAAATTGGTCTCTAGTTTTCTTGTACTGTCTTTTGGCATCCGGGAAATTCTGCCCTCATAAAATGAGTTTGGAAGTATTCTCTCTTCTTTAATTTCTTGGAAGATATTGTGTAGAGCTGGTGTTATTCCTTCACATGTTTGGCAGAATTTACCATTGAAACCATCTGGAACTGGAGATCTCTTTTTTGGAAAACTTTAAGCTGCAAATTCAATTTCTCTAATAGACATAGCTCTATTCATGTTATCTACTTTTTAAAAAAATTCATTTTAGTTATTTTTTTAGGCTGCATTGGGTCTTCGTTGCTGCGCACAGGCTTTCTCTAGTTGCGGCGAGTGGGGGCTACTCTTCACTGCGGTGCGCAGGCTTCTCACCGTGGTGCCTTCTCTTGTTGCATAGCACAGGCTCTGGCGTGTGGGCTTCAGTAGTTGTGGCTCACGGGCTCAGTAGTTGTGGCTCACGGGCTCTAGAGAGCAGGCTCAGTAGTTGTGGTGCGTGGGCTTAGCTGCTCCACACCATGTGGGATCTTCCTGGACCAGGGCTCGAACCCATGTCCCCTGCATTGGCAGGCGGATTCTTAACCACTGCGCCACCAGGGAAGCCCCTATGTTATCTACTCTTTTGGTGAGTTTTAGTATTTTGCAGCTTTCAAGGAACTGACCCACTTTATCTACATTATTAAATGTATGTACATAGAATTGTCCTTGGTATTTTCTTATTAACATTTTAATGTCTGTAATGATATATTCTCTTTCATTGCTAGTAATGATAATTATGTCTTTCTTGATAATTTCAGTTAGAGATTTATCAACTTTATTGATTCTAAGAAACAGCTTTTGATTCCACTGATTTTTTTCTCTATTTTGTTCTGTTTTCTATTTATTTCTGACCTAACCTTTATTTAATTCTTTCTGACTTCTTTAGGTTAATATTGCTCTTCATTTTCCAGTTTCTTAAGGTGGAAACTTAAATTGTTGATTTGGGACTTTTCTTCTTTTCCAATACAAGCATTCAATGCTATAAATTTCCTTCAGAGCACTGTTATAGCTTCATTCCTTACATTTTTATATATTGTACTTACATTTTAGTTCAGGTCAAAATAGTATATTTTCTAATTTCCCTTGAGGCTTCATCTTTGACCTCATGGATTATATAGAAGAATGTTTTTATTTGAGGATTTTCCAGATATCTTTCTGTTACTGATTTCTAATTGAATTAAATTGTTTTCAGAGAATGTACTTTGTATGAATTCACTTCTTTCACATTTGTTAAGTTTTATTTTATGATGTAAGATTTGGTCTACATTGATGAATGTTTCTTGGACACCCAAAAAGAATGTATATTCTACTGTAGTTAGGTGGAGTGTCCTATGAATATCAGATAGACCCAACTGGCTGATGGTGATGTTCAGTTCTTTATACTTCTTGACTTAATATTAACTTGTTTTATCAAATACTAAGAGAGAAGTCATCACAGCCATAATTGTGGATCTATTTCTTGTTTCAGATCTATCCATTCTTGCTTCATGTATTTGATGTTTTGTTAAGACTGTACATATTTAGAATCATTAGGTCTTATTAATGAACTTTTACCATTATGTAATAACGTTTTTTTTTTTTTTTTGCGGTACGCGGGCCTCTCACTGTTGTGGCCTCTCCCGTTGCAGAGCACAGGCTCCGGACGCGCAGGCTCAGCGGCCATGGCTCACGGGCCCAGCCGCTCCGCGGCATGTGGGATCTTCCCTGACCGGGCACGAACCAGTGTCCCCCGCATCGGCAGGTGGCCTCTCAACCACTGCACCACCAGGGAAGCCCTGTAATAACCTTTTTTATTCTTGGAGTTTTCCTTGCTCTGAAGCCTATTTTGTCTGATATAAATATAGACTCTCTAGCTGTCTTTTGATTGGTGCTTGAATTGTATCTTTCTTCATCCTTTTATTTTTAAACTATGTAGCTTACTTAAATCCAACGGATAATGTTGAATTGGTGTAGTTGCTTTTGCTGTTGTTGTTTCAGTAGGCTGGTCACATATTTTGACTCACATTCTGTGGACTGTGGTTCCAATATCAATTCACTATCCAAAGCCTTTGCTAGGCCATTTACAGCTGTCCTGTGTGTCCCTCACCCAGCAGCCAGTCTAGGACTTGGGCTGTAGTCTACCCCACAGTTCTGTTCTCAAAGCATTTAACATGCTTTTTAGTTTCAGATCCACCCCTGGCTCAGGAGTGAGCCCAAGAATTCATATACATTTTATGGGATCATTTTCTCAGGCTGTCTCCTCCCAACTAATTTGCTCATTTAAAAAAAAAATTAATCTTACCAAATTAGCAAAACATCAACTAACCATTCTTGTTCTTCACTCAACTTGAGTTCTACTGAAGCTGTCAGATAAAGACACCCAAAATTTTCTATCACTGCTTCAGGGTCTTCTACTCAACTCCACCCTAAATGACTCTTAGGGAGTTATTCAATGTTTCCTTAGTCAACTTTCCTTTTTTTTTCCTCTCTCTCTCTCTCTCTCAGTGGAAATGTCCACCAGAACACACTCTCTCCTGGACCAGTGACTACCATGTATCTATTATCTACCTCCTGGCAATAGTGAGTTTTACCCATGTCTTAATCTTACTTTCTCAGATCCAGTTCATGTGAGGAAAAGCACACCAATACCCTGTTGGATAGCCTCTCTCCTTTTCACGAGCAGTGAACTGCTGATCTTTGTGCACACTGTCACTGGAGAGCCCACCATCTGAACACCAGAACTGGTCCTAAACCAAAGTGCTTAAGTGGGAGATGTGTCTCGAGTTGCCTGCTGCACTCTGTCTCTGCTTGCAGTTCCTTTCTTGTCCTCTCAGCACTTAGCTCAAGCTATTACCTGGCCAGAATTCCCAGGCTTGCCTGCTCTCTGGTATAAGAGAGAAAATTATTAGGATAAATGAAATCATACTGAACTGTTCAAGTCATACTCCTTCAGGGAGCATTTGCATTTTAAATAAGCTTGTGAAGACAGGTTACTCCCTTCATTCTGGATTTTCTAGCAGGCTGACACTTGGAACAAGGGGTTAGTATGAGGCAGAGGTGCCCCTAATTTTTTTAAAAACCCTTCTGTTAATATAAAGGATTGAAAATGAGAAGAGTATTTTGTTTTGTTTACTTGGAGGGGGGAGGTGTCTGTATGAGTGTATGAGAAAGATAATTTGTACAATTTGTTGTCCACAATATTCTAAATTTCAAAATACCTATAAAATCAGATGGAGAAATGAGGGACAGAAATGTATTATCTTCCCTTAAAATGCATCTCTTGATTCTCCTACTCAAACTGAGTGCATAAAAACTCTTCACAAGCTGTGCGTGGTGATAATGTATAATAATCTGCAATGATCTGTAAAATACTTCATATTCTTCAGTCATATTAATAGGCTCGCAAGTATAGAGAAAAGACCTAGTTCACCCACAAATAGCTATTCCAGCTGACTACATACGTGTGTTATATATTTCTACTGAAACTTTAGAAAAGTATTTCGTGAAGCGTTTTACGTAGAACAATTGCCTAACAAATGTTTCTAAGAGAAAGGGAAGCCATGTAGCTATAAACTATATCCCCTCTTGGAGATTTAAAATGTATTTGACCATATAAAAGGCTCTAAGTGGCTCTGCAGTAAAGAAATCTAATTTTTTTGGCAAAACTTTTCCTAAATTGATTAGACTACTAACTCTCCTCTTCACATGACACCCATTAACGTCGTGAGCCAGTGTACTGCACAGCACATTGTGGGAGACATTCCAGTACATTCTTATCATTTGGGAGAGATATATGCTGCAGCTTTTCTAAATCCCCAAATTCATGAACACCACTGCAGCATATAATTTCTATCATAAATTATATGGCTGTTGATCCTTATCGAAACAGTTTGTTGAACTATCTTTCCCGTTCCTGTGAGGAATACATGGTAGATTCAATAATGTCATAAATCCCACTACCTTCCACTGAATTAGGCATTTATCTCTGGACTTATCCAAAAATACTCTGGTTAGAAATACCACTTCTTTTTTAACTTCTTTACTTTTTCTTCATTTCCATCATAAGGATTAGCAGAGGATAATTTGGGGAACAATTTCTGTCTCTGCCTCTGCCCCCCCCCCCACACACACATATACACACACAATTTTCATGCTTTTGTTTTGCTTTGTATTTTGTGGAGTAATAAAAAGTAAATTATGGGGCTTCCCTGGTGGCGCAGTGGTTGAGAGTCCACCTGCCGATGCAGGGGACACGGGTTCGTGCCCCGGTTCGGGAAGATCCCACATGCCGCAGAGTGGCTGGGCCCGTGAGCCATGGCTGCTGAGCCTGCGCGTCCGGAGCCTGTGCTCCGCAATGGAAGAGGCCACAATAGTGACAGGCCCGCACAGCGCAAAAAAAAAGTAAACTGTGGCCCAAGTTCTCAAGGCACTACATGCACGTAATCAGAAAAAAATACGTAAGCAAGTATGTATAATCAGCCTATCCCTTAACCCATAATGACCTACCCACGAAACAGGAATTTGGGGGGAATGTTGGTATCATATCTGAGATGGTTTTGGAGTCAAACAGAACTGGGTGGATTCTAGGTGACACTGAGTAAGTTACTTTATCTCTCTGGGATGTGCTATCCTCATTTGTTAAATGGGATTATAATAGTTATTTGAAGACTAATTGAGATAAGATGTAATGCCTGGCACCTAGTAACTCATCCAAAGGCAGGAGTAATCATGTAAGGAACAGCCTCATGGCCGAAATGTCATTAAAATCTAAGTCTTTAAAAATTACATGTGTGGGCTTCCCTGGTGGCGCAGTGGTTGGGAGTCCGCCTGCTGATGCAGGGGACATGGGTTCGTGCCCCGGTCCGGGAAGATCCCACATGCCGCGGAGCGGCTGGGCCCGTGAGCCATGGCCACTGAGCCTGCGCGTCCGGAGCCTGTGCTCTGCAACCGGAGAGGCCACAGCAGCGAGAGGCCCGCGTACCGCAAAAAAAAAAAAATTACATGTGTGCCCATGTGTACAGCAATCAAGGCTAAGAGTGTATTTGATTTTCTCAACAACTTTTGCAAGCTAGTTCAGACTTATGCCACATTACAATTCAATAAACATCTATTGGGACACTCTTTTCCAGCCCTACGTAGAAAGAACAATATTCTTTGACCCAAATTCTAGAAGCAGAAAACCTTCCTGCACCAGTCTTCTTTTCTGAGTAGAGGCAAATAGGACACTAGTTTTACATACATCTCCATATCTTATATTTCTTCAGGAATTAATAATCTTTTTCTTTGCAAAGATGCCTGCACACCAACTTTCTACCTACTTCTATTTAGGTCAACACTCAGCAATTTTTTTTTTTTAGTAAAAAAATGAGTATTAGATGAAATTATGAAGAGTAGGTATTTATAGCAATGACTGACATGGAAAGAAAAATAAAATCACACCCATATACCCATTTTCCTAAATACAAGTTATTTTACTTTTCATATCTTCTATTTGACCTCTCAAATTACTCTCTATATGACCTGAAACAAAACAATGTGTGAATAAAACATAATAGTAGAAAACCTTCGTGTTGAATCTTCTTTTGTTCAACTTCCCTTCATGGCAGTGAAATGGGACAAAAATCTCTCAGATGTAATGTCACAGTGGCAGAAATACAATACACAATGCACTGTCATTTCTCTATGTCATACACACACACACACACACACACACACACACAAATGGAAACCCATAGCACAAGTAGATGGTGTTTTATGCGAGGAAAATTAAACACAAACAATGGCTGGATTACTATGACAACAGAATATATGCCATGGTTTCTGGAAACACTTGATAGCTGTTTTCAATTTTAACTGTTTGCTCTGGTACCTTATATCATGTTAGCAGCTCCATGGGCCTTAAAATGTGTGCCTTGGCCATTTTTTTAAAAGTTTCATTCGTTCTGTGTGCTTCTAAGCATACAGAAATAAGGCCACAAGTGAGTCATGCTCAAGGCTGAGCCACTTCACAAGACTCACTCACAGAGAACCCAGAAGGTCTTCTCATTGTCCTGTAGGCTATGGAAAAACTGCAGTAGTGAGACTGCGCTGGTCAAACTTTTTTAAATTACCACATAATTCTTAATTTCAGGCCATGTGAGTTTTAAGTGCTATCATCTTTTCTCCCATGGAGAAAAAATTCTGATATGAAATGAAAAGTCACCTTTCTTAAACAAGATTGTTAGGTAAAATTAATTTAACCCTCTGAACAATCCTGTGATGTAAGTATTATCGGCTTTATTTTATGAATGATGAAAGTTGAATTCACAGAAGTAAAGCAATGTGTACCAAACCCACATTTTGAAAATAGGAAATCCTGGATTAAAACAGCTACTCTGAAATCCTATTCAGTTCTTCCCAATTTGGACCTTCCTATGTCCTTTACTGCATTCATGAGCACGGTTCAGGAAATAATGTTTTGGGAACATCTTTGTCTAAGAAATATTTAATGAGGGCAAACAGTACAACTAAGAATAGTGCTATTGTTGTTCGTCTCCACTAGGTCTGTGTGTATATATGAGGTTAAAAAAAAAAAGAAGAAGAAAAGAAAAGAAATTCAGTGAACACTTTTGAAAGTTGATAGATGCATCTGAAAAGCAAATAATTATCTTCTCTCACAGATACCTCCAAAGAATCTTAACGGAAAATGGGAATATGTGAGTGTTTTAGTCCCAGATCACATTGAGGATCTTTCTAACTTTACTGAAAGATATTGGATAGATTATTTAATCCCCTTACGTATGGGTTTTACCAACTATAAAATCAAAATTATACAACTTGGGTGAGTTGTAGAAAGAATAAGTAACTTGATGGTGATAAACTTAAATTCACAATATTATTGCCTGTATAGTTTAATGTTTATTTACAATCAACTGACAATCCTTTATTGCCCAGATCAGGTCTAGATGCTCTGGGAGATAAAAATAAACATACGAAAACACATGTCCTCCTGGAGGAGCTCACCAGGAAGTTGGTGAGACAGAATTCACACACATAAAAGAATTAGAATATGCTAGAAGACAATGTAGAATCAAATGGTATAAAGTACGTTGCCCCCATCTAGCAATTACTGTTAGTCACATTTTTTTCCGCCCAAACCAACTAAAGACCCATTTACCCTGTAAAGTCTTCCCCGAATTTTCTGGCTCATAGCTTCCTTCCTTGATCACTTTTCATTTGAGCCACATTTTAATCATCTTTTGTCAATTATTATATGTATCTTTGAATTTTAAAATTTGTTAATATACAACCTTTCTCTACTAGATCATAAATCTCTTGATCAAAAGCCACATATGCTTCTTTATTATATCTTCAAAGCCAGATGCTTTGTTTTGCACAATGGACGTACTGCTGATTATTTTTCTGATTATCATGAAAACGATGACAATTACTAGTCAAGTATGAATTCACAGAATGGAGCCACCACAGGAACAACACTTACATGAATGTGGTTACATTTCAGACACACTGGATTCACTTGACCTTGAGTTCCTTAAGCACGAGGATTGTCTTTTTCACATGTATCCTTTGTTTTTGTCCTAGCGTGATGCCTGACATAATATCAATAGAAATGGAAGTGGCTGACAGAGGAAGGAAAGTAGGAAGGGAAGAAGAGTTGGAAGGAGAGAAGAAAGAGTCTGTTTACTGAAGAATGGACTTAAATATGAAAAGAAGTAGGAAATCCTAGACAAGAAGGACATTATCGGCAAAGGCAGAGTGGTTGAAATTGGCAGTGTGTGAGCGTGTACACATGTGTGAAACTATGTGGAAGGCATTCCAGCTGGAACAAGCAATTTTCTTTGTGAGGGCATGGGACATTGTGTTGAATAGGTAAGATGTTTTTCATGCATGGAGGTCATACTGTGAAAGTCAAAATGAATAATTTAGAACCGGGGCCAGAGGCAATGGAGCCATTACAGGTTCTTAAGATGATGAAAAGCATTTTTAGGAAAAGTACTTAGAAACAGCAGCATACGAAGTGGACAAGAGAGGAAACATTAAAGGAAGAAAATCCGCTTAGACCCAATTGTGCTAATGTAATCATGGGGTGATGAACCTGAACTATAGCAGAGTCACCAAAACAGAAAATCTTTTTATTGAAAAATATCAGTAGGATTTGATGATTAACTGAATATAAGAGTAAAAGAGATAAAGACATAGTAAATATTGCCAAACTGCTAAACGATGAAAGAGGCTGAGCTCACAAATTGTGGTGCCATAAATTAAAATAAGGAAGTACAGAAATAGCTGGTTTAAGGAAGATGACAAATTTAATTTTAGACACGATGATTCTATGCAGCATGAGGTAGTAGGAAGAACATTATATTAGAGATAAATTTGCAAAGCCTCTGGCTCTGTGAAGAGCGTAAAGAAGTTACTTATGATGTTGGATTAATATTTTCATTAAGTCACTTAACATCTCTGGGTATTTACGTTTCCTAAGATATTAAAAGGGCACATACATTCCTGCTATAATTACCACACTGTGAGGATAAAATAAGATGGTGATGGTTAGATTTCTTGGTTATTGTCAAATCTTATGTAAGTTAAAAATCAGAGATCCGAGGCAGAGGTACAAGTTGTTGCCTGATCCATATAGAGGCGGTTTATTTGCTCTTTCTAGGATCTTACAGAGGAATGATACGCTCCCATATCTACTTTCAAAGGGATGGAAGATAAAACTGCAGAGAACACAGGATTTATTTTCTAAGAAAACAAATCCTAGGATTGGCCAAGCTTTCTCCTGTCAACCAAGTACCTCTATTTTCCTAACTATAAAGTAAGAACAAGACATCCCCAACCCATTTAACTGATTTGTTCTACAAGCTTCAGCGAACACAAGAACAGGGACATTGGATGGGTGGAAGAGGGAGAAAGTGGTGCTGGGTGACAGGGATATATGGCTCTCTGAGTTACAGCAGATCTACAGAAAGCTAGAACCAAGTAGAAGGAAGGGACCTTTTGATGAAAAGGGGAGAAAGCATTCAATAATGATTAAGCTAAGTACATGGACTCTGGAATCAGACAGAAGAGTGTTTACCTTGAGATAAAACACAGCTCCTAGCTGTGTGGCCACAGGAAAATTGCTGAAGTTAGCTAAGCCACACATTTTAACATGGGCACAGTAAGAGCACCCACCCTCCAGAGTTGTGAAGCTTAGATGAAATACGAGTAAGTACTCCATAAATGCTAACATTATTAAAAGGAAGCAGTGTTAGATCAACCTGAATCAGCACAAGGACACCACTAATTATTTCTAGTCTTTAAATATAAGGATGAAAAGAGACAGAGAGAAAATGGAAGAAAGGAGAGCAAAAGAGAGAGAGAGGAGATAGCAGCCAGGATAGGTAAAGGAAAAATGGGATAAAAATGAGGGAAAATGGGGAGAGAAATTGACAGGGAAGAGCTGAAGAGAGCAATGGCAAAAGGGGACAGGGGAAAGATTCTTAAAGTTAACACTTAACAGTTTGAAATTTCCACATTTTGTTCCTTGGTCATTGAAATAGAAGAACACAATAAAATATGATTACGAATGAAACTGGAAAAAAATGTTAATGAAAGACTCATAGGAAAGCTTAGTGGGAAAGCCAAAGTATAAAGGAGGAAAAAGCCTCCATGTTGTACTTGTGAGAACTGATTAAAAGACAGAGAAAAATAATTTCACCTAATTATTTTCTGTTCTTCTGTTTTACATATTTCTATAGCTACATAAAAATGCTATTTAAATAAAGTGCATTGCAAGCCTTCTGAGTCAAATACGGTTTGGCCTTTATACACTATTTTAAACAAAGTGCACACATAATTAGGAAGGGTACCATAATACAAAGCAAAGATATTATATTAGACGAGGAAACTTAAGTTCTATAAAACAGAGCGTACATTCCAGCAAACTAGCAAATCCTTTTTATAATCCCTATTCATACACAACTCAGAATGATGTAATGCCAGGTTATATATCAACTAAACCATTCTTTCAATGAATCTCTGACCCAAATGCCTAAGGAGTCTGTCTGGAGTTGATGGCCTGTTGAAAAAAATGAATAAACCCTGTGGTATGACTATCTATTATGGATTACTCCAGTTCTCACACAAGAACCAAAAATAATTCAATTCACGACACTCACATTATGCTTAGGAAATGAAGATTAATGTGATGTAAATTCATTGAGTTAGGACGTTTTGCAATTTTCTTGTGAGTTGAGAAATCCTTCATATAGACTGAGATTTACAGATTTAGTGACCAAGAGACTTTGAATGTGTAAGATATGTACATTCAGGGGTGGCCATGGGAAAACTGTGTAGCACCTAGCTTCTATTTGATGACCCATCACCTCTCAACCCTCCTTCCCTCCCACACATCCAGATACACGTACCCAGAGACTCATCTATCTCTCCGGACACAGGACACCCAACCAAGTCCCTACACTCTAGTTATGGCTTTGGCCCCTTCCCATAATGTTATCCCATCTCTCAAACCTTCCTACCTAGTTATTTGCTACCCTACATGGCACAAACAAACCAGGAAAGGGTTACTGAACATTCATAGATTGAACTCCTTTCTAGTTAACATATTTGAATGATAATGTTAAAAAAAAAAGTTCAGTGGGAGTGCTGTGGGATGATAATTTTGCTAGATCATTTATCAAAAATATAGAGCACCCATTATTTTATGTCACATATAGTCTGCTTTTGACTATGATATTCCACGTTGTATCAGGTAATAATCCTACTGAATTTCTAGAGTTATTCTTTGCTCCCTACTTAAAAGTGTTATTCCAAAATCATATGCTGTTCCAGACTAGGCAGCCTCCTTCACTAGGGAAAGGTGTAACACAAGTTTGCCATGAGGTAGCCAGAGAGTGATCATATCACTGGCATTGTATAGAGTTAGGGTTTTAATATTCAGTATTAACAAAGGCTATTTAGAAAATCCCCCCGGATTCCCCTTCAAAATTATTCCACTTAATTTCTTTTTTTTAGGGTTAAAAAAACCCCACTTGTTTTCAAATGTATGCATAAATATTTAAGAATAAAATAGAAGGCACTAAAAAGAAATTTTAAAAACAATGTTCTGAGGGTTTTTTAATAATTAATTATAGTTAATAAAAATAGAAAAGCACAGAGATTAAATTAAAACTCCCATCATCTCACCACACAGTGATACTTTTGATAAATTTGCATACACATTTTATATGACTTTTATATACATCTAATATGTGAATGTATGTATGTGTATATACATATATGCGTGGCAGCTTTTGCTTGCTTGCTTGTTTTTCTTTGGGATTTTGTACTGAACGTATTTATAAATAAATCTCTCCACATATTGCTGATTACCGTTTTAGAAATAAATTCCTAGAAAATGAATTGCTGAGTCGAATGGTTTGCCTGATTTAAAACCTTGAACACCGGCTCACTCAAAATGTTATCAATTTACATGTACATCAACAGTATATTTAATTCATCCCAGATATAGTCACAACTCAAGTGTTTTGAAATCTGAGATGGTAAGTAAACAAACAAACCAATACTTTGCCTTCTGTTTTTCTTGTAAAGCAGTTGTAACAACTTGCTTAGGAGAAATCAAAACCTGTCTTTTCAGTATCCCGTTATCCCCCTCAATCATCTCCAGCACAAAACCAAATCTGAGGATGAGAATGAGAGGTGTTTCTGCTCCCAATTTGTACATGGCTGTCTGATGAAAGCGGCTGCTGTTGCAGCAGAGTGACCTTCACTGTCTGCAGGGAACTGTTAGGTTTGCGCTTGTCAGAAGCGCTCTCTGGCTCCCTCTATCTCTCCCCCCACCCCCGACACCCATCCTTTTTTCCTCCTCCTCTCCCTCCCTCTCTCTCTCTCTTTCTGAGACCATATCTTGTCCTATGGCACCTCAGATGTTTATGATCACATTTTTCCACTGACCCCTAAGGATCAGCACTGACGCACTCAACTCAGATATGAAGTGTTTCTGGTACAGCATACTGAAATTTACCTATCGATAGAATTGAGCAATGTTCTTAAATCAAACCTTGACGTGTTTGAACTACCGAAGTATAGCCTAAGGTAACACGTCAAAGGTTATGGAACAGAGGGTCAGCTACTGCAAAACCAGCTACAACATGTGGGCTGGGTATAGGAAGAGCACAACAAGAAGAGATGGAGCAATGGCATCTCAGCTGCCTTTTATCTTCTGGAATGGCAGTGTGCCTTGGGCTTTTTCTTTCCCCTGTGAAGTTGCCTTGCCCTTGGCATTTGCCACATCAGACTGGAAAAGAGCAGTCGCCCTGGTCAAGAGGTCACGAAACCTTCCGCACAGTGCTGATTACTGCCCAAGCTTTCCTACAGCACCCTTTCATGATTGCTCTGCTCCTCCATTTCCATTATTTCTTGCAGAGCTATCTCCCTTTGAATGAAAGGATTAATTCCCACATCTATTCAGATCTGGGCTCCACCGAGTGCCAGATTCGGTCTCAAATACTGGCCCCTTGCTGGAGGAGGGAGTGATAATTCACACGAAACCAAAGGTGGAGAACAGGAACCTCCTCATGTCCCTTAATGATGCATTGTAAATGAATCTCCCATGAATGCACTTATTTTTTTCTAATCTATTTCACTTTTTAACTCTACCTCATTTGGAATTCGAGTTTCCCCAATAACATAGGAAGCAACTCAGTGTTGACTTCTTAAAAATATATGTGTAGCAGTGGAACCCCTTAACAGTTGTGAAGGAGGGCTAATGCCCATCTTTCAAAGAAATGGAAACAATAGGAGCTTGGGAGTAAACTATAACTTAGGGCAAATCCCAGCTCTTCCACTTATGCTAATGAAGCATTAGGTGAGTAGTTTCACCACTTGGAGCTTCAAATTAATCTTATGAGAGCAGGGTTAATAAAATTTGCTTCTCTGGATTGTTATGAGGATTAAACGATACAAAATTTGTAAAGAATCTGTCATAAAATAATGTTTTATATGTAACACCTACCCCTTTAGCCAGTGCTTTTTCAGAGTTTCCTCCACTTTATCACTGTGATTTGTGCTGCTCTGATTTAAAAGTGCTTTTCTACTTCAAAAAATGTTCTTGCTGATTCATCAGATGGGCATTATAACCAGTAACTATCTGCCTGAATATTCTGAGGACATAATTACAGTATTTATCTTTTATATAAGGTGCATATACTCAGTATGTCTCATTATGGTCACAAAAGTATTCTCATTGAATCATACATACTGAAAGAAAATCACATTCTCTCTCTGACTCTCCAGGCAGCAAGCTTACTTAATAGCTTAAGAAGGCTAACTTTCAACTGTTGAGTAATGCTCTTAAGTCCTAAGACTAAGATCTGCAACTCTGCTATGGGGAGTTCTTGAGTTTTCACTTCCAAATAATACTAACTAATTTATGTGTGTCTTTACATATAATCCTTATGATCTTTTCAAAATTAAAAAATGCATAAAACGTTTATTTCTCTTCCTCCCAAGACTTTTGAAAGGCACTTCTGCTTTCCCTTCTGTACCTCTGATGCTAAGCATAAGGAGAAAGTGGAAGCCTCAAATACGGACAGGAATTGAGACATTCATAGGACATTACCAGAAGTGGGCACCTGATCCTGAAACCATGACATTCAGGTGGGAATTCTATGTCGTGTGCCAAACCTCCAGGTCAAAGCTCTTGTGGAAAATCACAGTTCTCTGTAAACTTCTTGGACACCATCCTCTCTGTGAGCATTCACCATTGCTTTTTTCTACCCTGATTGGGGTTCTAGTTCAATATGCTTAGCTTCTGTGTTCCATAAAATCAATACTTCGAATAAAATCTGTCAAATAATTTTCAAATCGGTTCATAAGTTTGCCTCTAAGCTAGGACATAGAAATAGGGTATTTCTTTAGGCCTTTTATTTTTATTTGTAATGTTTACACTATATAATGTTAGAGCCAACCTCAAATTCAATTTTAGAAATTGTCAAGGTATTTGGTGAAAGATATCAAAAGTGGATTTATGTCCAAGATCATGTAACTGGATTTCAAGATAGGGATGTTTCTGTGAACAAAGTTTTCTAGTCTATAAAAGCATACTTAAAAAAATAAAGCTAATAGCTGTTATTAACTAACTCAGAGGTGATTATTAATAAAGGAATAAATACATTTTTACTGATTAGAAAAGAGACTGTTAACTATTTCTTTTCTGTGGCTTTAAGCCTTCAAGGTGACCTCCATACATCACTGCCAAATATAAAAAAGTACCAAATAAAACAAAGATTCCAGTTATTTCATATTATTCGCAGCCTCATGTCTGAAGTGGACCTGCAAGACCTACATCATTCCACAGTGTTATGGGTTGAATTGCGTCCCCCAAAAAGATATGTTGAAATCCTAATCCTATCATACCTCAGAATGTGACTTCATTTGGGGATGCAGTTGTTGCAGTTTTAATTTGCTAAGTTAAGATATACCGGAATAGGATGGGTCCCTAACCCAAAATAACTGACATCCTTACAAGAAGAAAGAAGTTTAGACACAGACACAGAAGGAAGACAGCCATGTGATGATGGAGGCAGAGACTGGAGTTATGCTACCACAAACCAAGGAATGCCTGGGGCTACCAGAAACTGGAAAAGGTGAGGAAGGATCATTCTCTAAAGTCTCCAGAGGGAGTATGGCCCTGTCAGCATCTTGATTTTGGACTTCTCATCTCCAGAACTATAAGGCAATAAATTAATTTTCTTATAAGCCACTCCATTTGTGTTACTTTGTTATGGCAGCGCCAGGAAACTAACACAAACAGTTTTATGAGACCCCTCATCTTTCTACTTTGACTTTGGGACTCACTTCCCCAATTATCACTCTACCCAACCTTAGACTTAAAGCTGAACTGCTTTCTCTGGTTTTGAGTTTTTATCTCTTTTCTTAACTAGAATTAATGATCATCCCCCAAGATTTTATGAAACAGAGGTACACTGGAGCCAGCCCATACCAGTTTACAGCAGCCAATTGTTGAATTTTTAGGAATTTTGTAAGCCAATTGCTAAACACAGCCATTATTTTAAAAACAACATTGTATAAGTTTTAAATTAGGTAAATTATACTAAGACAAATGTAATAAATATCAAAACTCATCACTTCCTAATTGTTTGACTACTTTTTACTATAATCTGTGCTCTTGAGGTTATTTATGTCAAATTTATCTGTTTGGTGGAAACAGTTGGGGAAAAATGTGCTAGCACTCATTTTTTCCCAACTTACACGGGTAGCTTGAAATCAGCCATGGTGGGAATACTTACACCATGAAAACTGTCAAAAGCCACAAGCCAGTTATTTTTATATTTTCAAAGAATTAATTGTAAACATTTACCAGGACTCCACCGAAATAACCTTTAAGTCCATTCAGTAAGCCAAACTAGGATGACTACAGAGGAAAAGCTTGTGGTTAGCTTTATTAAAGGTATCTCTTTTCTGGGCCCTGCTATGTACCTCTCAGTAGAAATTCAGAGCTCAGGACAGCAAGTAAAAGGAAATAAAGGAGTCTATTACAAACAATGAAGACAGAGAGATTTGACAGGGATTATGAAAAGGGGATAAGACAGATTTAGATGCTGGTGACCTATTTTTAGTATTGTCTAGAAAATCTCTCAGGAAAGTGTTTAGCTCTGATTATACATATTAATTACACTCCAATCAGAGAACTATTTAAAGGATCTGTGCTCCTTAGGGAAAGGTATTTCAGACAGATAGATAGATAGATAGATGGATGATACAGGGATATATATGGCATATACATGTATAAGTTGTTCAAGTTGGTAATAAACCAGATGATTTTTCTTAGTAAAACAGACCCAACCAAGCTACAAAATTATAGTTGAATTAAATGACTCTATAGACAGGCAGGGTAAAATCTTCATAGTTTTAGCAGATATATAATTCCACTATGTATGGATGGGATCAACAGTCTTTAGTTTCGCTATGACACCTTCCTTGTTAAACACATCATCAGCTGAACAAAAATATTTATAGGAACAGCACCTCTACACATTTAAAACAAAGATTTAAAGAACCTGATACCCATTACATAGTTACTTCCTAAAATTCTTAAAGGTAACTTGAGGCTGTTAACTGTTTGAAATTACTCTGCACTGTGGGGAATGGAATCTCAGGTTAGAGACTCTGCCCTAGTCCTTGAACTCTGTGCCAGCGAGAGTTGGGAATGCTGCAGACTTTCAATCCGTGCCAGAGAGAAGGTAGAAGGCCTTTTTTTTTTTTCTTTTCACCGTAAGGCCAGCAGCAGATTATGGAGTGGCATTACTCACACGATACAAAGTCTTGCTGAGTCTACTTTTGCTCTAAACACTGTCTCATACCAGGAAGTGTTCTAAGGGTGGAATGTGTAAAGCTTGCACCACATCACTCTGTTTTTGTGACTGAGGCATTCTTTTAAAACCTGTCATCTGAGTCCAACAATGTTCCCACTTCATTAGCTACCAGATTTTTTTTTTTTTTAATGATAAATAAGAGTCTCTCTTTCCTTCTTTGTGAACACAATCCAACTGGGGAAGAAACCCAGTCTCTTAAAAGTTCTCCATAGTTTAATACCCATTCTTAGATTCCTTAGGCATTCTAAATGGAACAAAGGCAAATCCACCTCATACATAAGGCAGTCAGAAAAGGGCACATATAATAAGGTAGTCTGGGTCTGGAAAATTATATCACAAACACAAATAACGGAGTAACTACTTTTATGATTTTACTTTTCAGTATATTAGTCTTGGGGAAACATCCTGAGTTTAGGTTGTTGCTGGAAGATGCTATCAATTAAGGAAACAAGAGGTGGCTGGAGAGGGACAAGAAAAGCAGAAGCAGGAAGGGAGAACTGCTGAGAGGGGGACCAGATAAATATAAAGAATTGCTCTGCAGAGTTTTTCCCTCCTATTTCTTCTCTGTTCTCTCCATGGGCCCTCTTTTTTGCTGATGACCTCACTTCCTCCCCAGGCCTGCTACTGCAGTTCTTGTCAACTAAACCCTCAAATCAACGTATAATATAGGGCTAACAGTTAGCAATTAGTTAAACCTCTCACACATTCTTTTTCATCATAGAAAAATCTTGAAGACAAACAAAATATTCTCAAGACCCAAAAGTAAAAAAGATCCTTATTTTTGAACATTTTGGGCAAGGAATTTTCTCACATCAGACAACATAAAGCAGTAATGACAGGGTTAACACAGTTAATTAGAGGCCTAATAAGATTACTGTGATTCTAATATGTTTTGAAAATTATCATTTTGGCATTCAAAACATCTCTATTTTAAACTAAAATGTCATAAAGCATTAAGCTGAGAAATTTTAAAAGGCTTATCATAACTAAGCTTTTCTTAAAAAGCTCACATTTGTTTTATATTGCACCAGCACAAAATATTGATTTACATACAGATCATGTTTTTACCTTCAGAGATGGTTTCTCTGCAGAAATCTAAAATGAAAAAAATAGTTTTCTATTTTTGAATTATCTTCGGTATCAAATACAATTTTACTGTCTGTGACTCACAGCAAAGGAGGTGTTCCTTTTTTGTACAGTTACACAGATGATAATTTGACAATAAACTACTTTTATGGACCAAGTTCAAGTTAGATACTGTGTTTGCACGCTACTCTTCTCAGCCAGCCCTATGCTGAACTTTGTAAGGGCTTTATGACAAAAACCAAAACAAACAAACAAAGCAAAGCAAAGCAAAAACCTCTTCTTTACTGAAATTCAGGCTTTCCATAATTACATGTTAGAGTATAAGTCTTATCCAATGAGCTTGTGGTTTTCCAAATTTAGGACAGAGCATGTAGTTTTATCAGTGATTTGAGATTTAGTTTTGTTCTCCTTTGCTTCCACAAATGGTTGCTCCAACTCTAAAATGGGCCACTTAATTTACAACTATTTTCTTCATTTCTTTTTTTTTCTTTACAGGTTTTTCACCCACAATAAGCCTTTTTTTTTTTTTTAAGAAGATGTTGGGGGTAGGAGTTTATAAATTAATTAATTTATTTTTGCTGTGTTGGGTCTTCGTTTCTGTGTGAGGGCTTTTTCTAGTTGTAGCAAGCGGGGGCCACTCTTCATTGTGGTGCACGGGCCTCTCACTATCGCGGCCTCTCTTGTTGCAGAGCACAGGCTCCAGACGCGCAGGCTCAGTAGTTGTGGCTCACGGGCCTAGTTGCTCCGCGGCATGTGGGATCCTCCCAGACCAGGGCTCGAACCCGTGTCCCCTGCATTAGCAAGCAGATTCTCAACCACTGCGCCACCAGGGAAGCCCTCTTCATTTATTTTTTTATTTTTTTTATTTTTATTTTTTTTTATTTTTTTTTTTGCGGTGCACAGGCCTCTCACTGCTGTGGCCTCTCCCGCTGCGGAGCACAGGCTCCGGACACGCAGGCCCAGCGGCCATGGCTCACGGGCCCAGCCGCTCCGCGGCATGTGGGACCCTCCCGGACCGGGGCACGAACCCGCGTCCCCCGCATCGGCAGGCGGACTCTCAACCACTGCGCCACCAGGGAAGCCCCATTTATTTTTAAGAGAAGAAATAACATACAATTTCTGACATGTTGACAAGAGAACTTTAGCAACTTTCTCCCTGACATGAAATATTTCACTCAGAAGACTTGTTTCCTATCTAACCTTAGGCTTCCTGGATGAGGCTCAGCTAAAAAAGTACTCTGAGATGTATTTGCCCATGTGCTTATAAGTGTAAAACCTGAGTGATGTCTCTGGGAAGGACCAAGAACACAAATACTTGTCCCAGAAAGAGAGGGGTCCCTATTTTGAAATATCGTAATGGAACCCCAAATAGAGCTTACTAGATTGAAAATAGTACCCTCTACTTGAAGATTCTTAACACGAATTCAATGCTGAATCAAACCTATAATCCATATAGCTCATAATAACTTAATTGGTAGAAGAATCTCAGATCAAAAGATGGCAGGCTTTGGGTTTCTTTCAAATAGTTGAAAAATATAGATAAATTATCAAAGACAACTTTTCACTAGTTTTACCTTAATTATGGAGAAAGAATATTGAGTATAAGTATCTCAACAACTTTCTCCTTTTAAAATCCACCACTATCCTCAGTAGTCATAGAGATTATTCTGGCTATTTTCCACATCTGCTTGCGGTGACAATGTAGCATTTGGGAAGACAATTAGCTTTGGCTACACATTCTCACTGAACTTTTGGTGAATTTATTACACTGTATATTAGTACAAAATTATTAGGAAAGGCTTCTAAAGCTAAATTTTTGTCATTTAGGAAGATGGGGGGTAGGGAATGACAGTACATTTAAAGTCATTCTTCTGCCTCTATTGTTACCAGGCCTAAAAGTTGTAGCTACCCGGCAATTTCGCTGGGAAAACTCAAAATCTAATCCCCGTATTAGGCACTCCCAACTAAAACAGGATGTTGAAACTACTACTGGCAGCAGGAGTAGGAAATTTTCTGTTGCTCTTCTTGCCTGTGTTTTACGGTACAGGGGTTGGCCCTGGTTTGGTCCACCTGCCAGCGGAGCTTAAAGTTTCCGAGGCTTGGGGGAACACAATGACTTGGATCTAACAGCCTAAATGGGAAGAATGGAATTTGTGCTGCCTCGAGGAAGCCGTTAAACTCCTGCTAAGCGAACTCTCTTTTTTATGCATCTATGCACACGACCGACCTCTTCTATCACTGACTAGAAATAATTTCTGACAATCCAGGATATTCCGAAAGCTTGGAGACATATGGCTGGAAAATGAAACTACCCTGGAGTGTGGCGACATCATTATTTTGTGTCGCATGGTACCAGATGGGCAGGTGGTGAATGGCGCTGGGATGTGAACGGACAGTTTAACAATGTGAATTTTTTCCCCCATAGAGCTCAGACAGACTTCATTTCCCTCTTGTCTTTCGGTCTCTAGTACTTGGAATTTCCCCCTCTCTGCAATAGCAATTAACTCAACTTTGCAGTGGGGTAGCCAAAAAGGAAGAGGATGAAGGAGGCTCTATAATCTTAACAAGTGTCGAGGGAGTCACTGCGCCCCGGGAACCGCGGCGGCGACCTGACCATCCTGTGCGGATTTCAGGGCTGATACCGCGCGGGCGGTTATGGAGCGGACCGTTTGATCCGCCGAGGATAGAGACCTGGGCTCGGTAGGGGTGTGCTGATCTTCAGGCAGACGTGGAGGCCCCTGCTGCCTCTCATCCGTAGCGTTTTATAACCATTTTCATCGTTCTTCAAAAGTCATGGACGACGGCCCGCTGCCCGACCTCCGAGACATCGAGCTGAAGCTAGGGCGCAAAGTGCCCGAGAGCCTAGTGCGCTCGCTCCGTGGGGAGGAGCCGGTGCCCCAGGAAAGGGACAGAGACCCCGCCGGGGGGAGCAGCGTTGGTGGCGGAGTCTGCAGTAGCAGCAGCAGTAGCTGCAGTTTCCCTCTCTCCCTGTCATCCTCCTCTTCGCCCTCCCCAACCTCTGGCTCCCCACAACCTAGCCATTCCAGTAGCGCCCTGGAGAGGCTGGAAACCAAACTTCACCTCCTCAGGCAAGACATGGTGAGTGTGGTTCTCCAGCTGTGGGAGTGGGAGCCCGCGCAGAAGCACCGGGAGATCGGAAGATGCGGTCGGGGGCAGAGAGGGCGGCCGAGCTGAGCCATGGGTGCGTGGGAAACACGGGGAGGGGAGCGCGCAGCGGGTGCGCATCTGGAGGCAGCAGCCGGGAAGCTTGTTTACCCGAGACTTTGCTCGGTCACGGTTTGCTAAGACAGCAGAGCCTGCCCTGCTCTGTGTACTTTCTGACGTCAACTCCTTTTTCCCGGCTCTGACCATTGAGATGCCAGTCTGCAGCCTCCCAGGCACAAGCCCGCCGAGGGGGCCTGCAGTTATTGCACGCATCTGGGGTCTGCTGTGCGCCGTTCACACTTTCAGTTCAAAAGGTGGCTCGGTCCCTTGCCCTTACTGCAAAAATACTTCCTGGTTTGCCGAAAGGTGGCGCGGCGGGGTCCCTGCAGCCCTTCTTCCTGGCTCACTCCTCTTCCACCACCACCGCCCCGCCCCTTGGTGCAGCAGCCGAGCAGTTCCTAGGCCACTGTGGAGCTGATTCTTCACTGCTGGTTCTGAAAACAATGGCCCACTCGTCCTTGATGTCCTTATGAATAGCTTGTCTCATGGTTGATCCAAAAGAGCAGGTGATCCCCAGGCCCAGGGATTTGCTAATGACCACTTCCTACCCTCCCCCGTCAGTCCTCAATCTGCAATTGTTTTCCGTGCTGTTTGCAAACGTTAGCCTAAGAATAGGACAATGGGACTAGGAAGGGTCCGAGAATACTTGTTATTCCGGATGTACTTAGAGGGAGACACTTATTTACTTACCATGAACTCAGGCAAGTCACTTAACCTCTGTGGACCTCGGTTTATTCCTACAGTGAACTGCTTGGAGGAAATGATTCCTTCCTTAATCCTTTTAAGAAGATGACCACAAAACAACAGCATTTTCCACCAGCTTGGAAAAGAGGAAAGTTACAACAGGGGCCTCAGCCACTTCTACATACATGACCCTATCTACTGGGGCTTTGCATGAAAAAGAAGTAATCGGTGGTGTTACTTTAGCTCCTCTCTTTTTGCAGTTGGAACACTGGGAGGGAATAAATTCCAAGCATAAAGTAATCTTGGCAAGTAATCTAGTGCAAAAAGCCATTCTTCAGAGATCATGTCCTATGCTCAGAATTTTTACCACACTATCAACACAAGGGCTCTAAAAACCTCTCTCAAGATCTTTTAAGCTGGTTTACTTAAGAACTTTAGTTTTTACGTCTCAAGAATCCATTTTCTTCCCAGTTTGAATGCAAATATATAGAGACATACATATATAGGTCTATGTATGTGTGTGTATATATATGTGTGTGTGTGTATTCATACAACATGTGTAATGCAAATGATTTTATTACTCTATTCATGTTTCACTAAATATACACACACACCACAGGTTATACATGTTAGTTATTCAACAAGTATTGACTAAGCATTGACTATACCTGGTAATTAACTGGGTGCTCAAAATACAAAACAAAAAGTTCAAGGAGCCTATTTAGGGCTCTCAAATCTCTTGCACTCATTTGCCATTTATTATTTGTAATATATAAAGCCTAGTGTGCTGAAGAATTTTGTAGGGTAAAAAAAATCTGGTTATTTTCAACAAAAGACATTTTCCAGCCTTGTCTATTTTTCTTAATGAAAATGTCACAGAGTTAATAAAAATCTGTTTCCCCAAGCCAGATCTTGTTATGCATAATGATTATGGTATATACATAAATACATTTTTAAAAAGCAAGCAGAAACAACAACAGGAGGGGTAGATTATTAAACTGACTATTCATTCTGTTTTCTACGTGAAGCATAGTTATCTATGAACCTAGGAGAATTTATGTCAGAACAGATGTTTTGTGTTCAACTCTGTACTCTAATAAAGGTCTCCTTTATTGAGCAAATGATAACATTGGCTATGGGAGTTTAGAGGGAAAGGATCGAAAACAGGTATATTCCCCTGCCAGTGAGGCAGTTTTCCCCCATTTTAACATAACTCTTACGGGTACTAAAAACCCCAGCTTCAGCATAATTGCAAAGCAACAGATTTGTTTTTATGCAGACTTGGCAGTTTAGTTATAAACATGGAACAGATGCAGTTGTGCAGTTCTTCCTGTCTCCTGGCATCCCCATGTCGAGAAGTTGGGCGATGCCCCTGTGAGTTTTATGTTCTTTTCTGCTCTCTTCTACGAGCACTGAGTCAGCCTCCTTGGTCTAACGCTTGACCACACATTTCATGCTCCTTACTTTGAGTTGTTCACAGATATTTCTTCTGGATGGTCTGGAATTATCAGGCTTCGTTCGGTCCTGCCCTCAGAACTCCTTCGTAAGAAACACCTTAGCCATGTACAGGATTTTCTAGAGACTTTCAGGAATTAAGCCTTCCTTCGTTTCCTATTAGGATGGATGTACTTACTACTGACACAAGGCACCTTAGACTTGCAGGGACGGAGTCTCAAAACTTAAACTTATTTACATGCACCTGATCTTCTCATTGTCTCTCACATCTCCTTTTATGAGATGAATCATTTCCTTAACTCTTCTCTGTAAATATTACAATCAATGCTCTTGAAGTCTGTGAGATACAGGTGGAAAGGAAGCAAGATGAAAGAGACTGAAGTTGGGGGTGGGCGGGGGACTGTTTCTGTGGCCAGACTTCTTCACCTTGAAACCCTTATTAACAACATAAATAGCACAATACATAATAAAGAGTGTGGGAAGGAAAATATTGGAAAAGAAAACTTGCAGGCATATATTTGATACAGTAGGCCAATTCAGGATGTTCTGGAGAGAGAGCACATTTTCCCAGTGTGTAAAATATTTTTTTATTTTTAATTTAAAGATAAGGAAATTTGACAAAAAGCAAATGCAGGGATACACATAGGAAGTTTATAATGAAATCAGAAATAGATGTCAGACTTCTGGTACAAAGTCTGCCCAATTATATTTGTTCACTACTTTTCAATTCACAGTGTTTTACACTCTGTCATATTATTTGAGCATAATGTCATACTGGGAAAGAAGTATTTTCATCCACATTTTGCAAATGAGATCACTGTGGCTTAGAGATGGTTGAGAAATCAGGCCAAGGTCACATAGCTAATTAGTCAACAGAATCACAATTTGAACTCATATCATCTGACTCCATGTACTGTGCTTTTCCCCCATTCTCGCCTGCATCCCAATAATTTCTCTTCAAAATAGTTTTTATAAATCTGTGGTAAGTCAGCAATCCCTAGAGTACTAAGGGACCAACAAACAGAAGCCATCAGGATGCATGTCGAGGGCTGTTTCAGATATGGGTTCATTCAATAATCAGCAAATATTTATTGAGTGCCAACAATGTACCAGGCCAGCCTGGAGACCTTGGGAATATAGTACAAAATGGCTACTTTAAAAAGTCAGTCTTCGGAAGAGGTCCTGTCCTATGATTGGACTTTTCATTCCACTGTCTTTGCAGACTCCTTTTGCAAAATTTTCTTAAGAATAAGACTTTAAGCATTACTTATCAACTGCTGCTCTAAGTTTTAGAACGCCTCATAACATCTGAAATATTTTTCCAGTAAATGTAAATAATCTCTGTCAAAGTCAATGTTTCCACTTAGTAATACATTTTATACTGCACTTTTCTTTTACAAGATGTTCAAAGGATTTTAGTGCTATCTCAATAATGTCCATATCATACCTCTAGTTTAAGAGTGAAAATTATTTTCATCGATTTACTCTGGAAAAAATTTGAAATGCATAAGTTTATTAAGGCAATCACTAATGAATCAGAGCCTGGAATTAGAAGGGATCTAATGGACACTCCCAAGTTTGCCTTCCTAGATAATTACTGTTCAGTCATCAAAGTATAGTTTGAAATGAAGTATATACTACCTATTGATGCCGTATTCCAGATTTTAGTCAATTCTGTGTCACGCTGGAATGGTTAATGCGGTGCCATTATGAATAACTAATTTGAAGATATTGTGTCCTGATCCCATATTTTTAGCAAGTACATATTGGCACAGCAGGTGTGTAATAGTGAGAGATAAACAATTTCAAGCTAGTTACTTGTCTTACTATTAAAGCATTCAAATACCCCACCTGATTCCTCAACTCTTGCTTTAATAAAGTTCTCTAGGCAATACACAGGGCTAGACACAAACACACATAAATGATACCAGAAGAACATGAATCAAAATGTCAAAATTTTTGAGAAGGATACAATTGTACTTGATTTTTATCAATATTTTCTCTTATTGATCTTTTTCATGTCCCTGCACCCCCATAATAAATGGCTTGCCTATTTTTATTTCCTCAAAAAGAGATCATAATTTCATTACATTAACTTCACAACTGCTTTGGAAAAGATTCAGAGTAGGCTAGGAGCTTTCCATCATTTGTTCCATAATACTTTCAATAGTATTTTTACTATCTTATCATTTAGGTTTTTTTTTAATTGAACAAAACTTTAAGGAAAACCCTTAAGGAAGGCGTCTTCCTTGATGAGTTCACAAGACAGCTGAAAAGATAAAATGGGGATATAATTTTGCCAGAGAAAGATTACAAACCAGCACGTCAGCACGTACACGATGCCATAGTGGAAATCAGACATAAGTGTTGAAATTAAAAGATAAAGCTGAGGAGATTTGTCATGGCGAATGTGCCTTGTACAAGGAATTAAAAGTGCTGATAGGGCTTCCCTGGTGGCGCAGTGGTTGAGAGTCTTCCTGCCGATGCAAGGGACACGGGTTCGTGCCCCGGTCCAGGAAGATCCCACATGCCGCGGAGCAGCTAGGCCCGTGAGCCATGGCCGCTGAGCCTGCGCGGTCCGGAACGGGAGAGGCCACAACAGTGAGAGGTCCGCGTACCGCAAAAAAAAAATAAAATAAAATAGAAAATAAATAAATAAAACCCGAATAACTCTCCTTTTTAAGAAGGGGCTAAACACTGTGCTGGATGTTTATATATAGCTATTATGTTCATTTTACAGATAAGGAAACTATGGCTTACAGGGGTTAAATAATTTGAGTAGGTCACCGTAAGTGGTTTCCCAGCCATTCATTCAAACAAGAACCACTGGCAATCTGCTGGATCCAAATTACTCCCAAACCATACTATATCTCAGCACCATGAAGTGTGCCTATTTATTGTGACTGAATATTTCTACAGTGATTTCACCCCACAACTACCAGTGGATCTTTTGATATTCTTTTAAAACTGTTATTGTTTCCTTTTTAAAATTAAATATATGCTCTCATTATAAAACTTCCAGAAATATGATGTAAAGAGAAACAAAAGTCCCTTTTTACCTACTCCCAATACATCTTCCCCATATTACTCTTTACCCCAAAAGAAACCACTGCTGACAGTTTGGTGTGAATCCTCTCAGGTCTTTTTCTACGTCTTGGCCTGCATATATAGGCACATATATATTTACATAATTTTAAAATGTCTGGATTTCACTTTTCTTATTTTACATAATAATATTTTATTATGTCACCTGACATTTATTGGATGATTACAATATGTCAGTTGGCACTGTAAACAGTTTTCATGTATTATGTCATTTCATTCTCACTCCTCACCCACTTGTGAGGTAAGCACTGTGGGTTGTTAGGTAATATAAACAGATTCCTGATAGAATTTAAGAAATGTTTAGTTAATATTTATTTATTCTGTCAATTCTCTTATATGAACCTCAGCTAGTTACTAATTAAAATGAAAATGTCATTACTTTGCTTTTTATAATAAATGATTATCCAAATATTCAATAGTTCTTCTAGAATCAAATTCCATCCACAGAAATCTGACTTAATCAGAACATTTCATTCCTCTATTGAAGAAATAACCAAGTCTTCAAATTGGAATGTACTTCTCTTCCATCACATACCATTTTAACATAACCTTTTTGTTGAGTTTTTTTTTTCTTTTTTGATAATAATAATATCAGTAAAACCTCTAAAATTTAGATCAGAATGCTAACATGGCACAAGATGATCCATACCACATGGAGAAGGCAGAATGGCCACCAAGAAACTATGGCTCAAAACCATCTTAGTTTTGTTCAGACTTTAGAAGGCCCATGATGACAAAACAGATTCTGCTCCTAGAGATCTGGCATAATCGGAACACTGGATTCTTTAGTTGAAGATACAATTAATATCCTTCAAATCAACTCATAACAAAGTGATGTATAACACTGGAACTAGGGACTTCCCTGGTGGCACAGTGGTTAAGAATCTGCCTGCCAGTGCAGGGCACACGGGTTTGATCCCTGGTCCGGGAAGATCCCACATGCCACGGAGCAACTAAGCCCGTGTGCCACAACTACTGAGCCTGCGCTCTACAGCCCTCGAGCCAGAAATACTGAGCCCAAGTGTCGCAACTACTGAAGCCCCCGTGCCTAGAGCCCATGCTCCGCAACAAGAGAAGCCACCGCAAAGAGAAGCCCGCGCACTGCAGCGAAGAGTAGCCCCTGCTCACCGCAACTAGAGAAAGCCCGCATGTAGCGATGAAGACCCAACACGGCCAAAATAAATAAATAAATAAATTTATCTAAAAAACCCAAAAAACTGGAACTATATTACTAACTCGCCCTCTCCCTGAAGGCCCATTTTATGGACAGTTGGAAGACGAGTGAAGCAGAGGATCAGCACAATAGTGAGATAGGAATCTGATGGTATCCTGGCACTACCGGACCCAGCGCTGCATTTGGCATCTCCAGGACAGCCATTTCCCTTAACTGTCTTGGTTGGGTCTGCCAGCATGTCCACTGCTGTTCAGCCTGTATTCTAACTGACACATCTTATTCTTCAAAATGTTAATCCCATCAATCAGGAGTTGGTCATATTGGACGTCTTTAGGGTGAGTTTTCAATCTTGATCTCTGATGTCTTATTATTGATTTCAGATTTTCAGAGGATAATCAATTTCCCTCATTTCTAAGTGCTAGGGGGCACATCACATTCCCATGTATTCCCCCTCTACTATCAGCATCACATTGCTGTTGTAGAATAATTTTTAATTTTTAAAAAACATTCTGGATAACATGGCTTATTTTTATGTAAAAAATGATCAGATTATCCATTTGTAATTAAAATTACAGAATGTTCTTTTTTTCTCTGTATTTTAAATTAGGATGCCTGAAGTGAGCCAGATGTAAGTCTTCAACTTTCCATATATTTGGGAGCAGAACAAAATTGTTGCTATATTAGTACCCACCTCAGGAAACACATAGAAAGGTTTTAACACCAGCACCCCAAACAGTGAGATATATGTCACAACTCAGGGATTGATAGCCCAGGATATGATTATAATAGTTTCTCTGATTATTTATTTAGTTAGTTAGTTTTTGCAAAAGACATTTAACTAAATTTACGTTGATTTTGTTGTTTTGGTGCCGACCAAATGAAGCTTGAGACCAAAACTGAGAAGGAAAGTCCTTCCTTATGGTGATAAAGTCCAACTTTCACGGCTGCGCAAGTCACAGAACTACCTGTAGTTCTTTTGCTGAGAATTTAATCATAAAGAGCTACTACTAGCTCTTTATCGGTGTGATGTTAATTTTGTTTCCAGGTTTTCCCTTAACTTCATAAAATGTTTAAATTATTATAATTGAAATGATACATGCTGTTATTAAAACATGCAAACAGTACAAAAGGATCTAAAGTAGAAAATGAAGGTTCCCCACATCCCCTTTCCCAATTTCCAATATCTAGAGACAACTACTATGAATAATATTCTATGTATCCTCCTAGAAATTTTCTGAATATATGTAAGTATACCTATAGTTTCTTATATACCTTTAGCTATAATTATAGACATATATTTTTGGAGGCATATGTGTGTGTATAATTTTAAAATTGAGACTCTCAGAAGCTCATGTTGCAGCTAGCTTTCTAGATTCAGTAAATACTCTGGTATTGAATATATATGTATAGCTTCAAAACACAACTTACAGTGCTCCCACTTTGGATGGATTACTGGCAAAGGACAGCAGTTAGAGTCTATTTGTATAAAAACATACTGCAGTTGGTGAGGCAAAAAGACAGAGTCAATAATCTCTAGAAATAGAAAAGACCACTGTAGAACCCTAGGGTGGGAAAGAACTTCAGAGGTTCCTTGGTGCCTTTAGACCAATTCCCCACTGGCATCCTCACCCATTGATCATCCATCCTTTGATGAATTTCTTCAGTGATGGGGACTTCACTGGCTCCCAAGGCAGACCATGCCATTTTCAGACACCTCTATTCATTATACTTGTTAACTGGCAATTCCAGTTGTTCATCAAAAAGACAAAACTATAACCATTCATCAAGAGGTAAAAAAAAAAAAAAAAATGCTCCAGCCTGTCACCTACAAGCCATGAGTTTGTAACTTAAGATGGATGCTCTATCAGGTGTAAAATACAATGAAAGCTCAGTGAGCTTCTCCTAGTTTGATACGTACATGACTAAAATAAAAGCCTTTCTTGCCTTTCTTGCAAAATGATAAAAAGAACGGCAACGCCATGTATTGGCAAGGATGGGGAGAACTGGGCACTCTCCTGCACTGCTGCCGGAAGTGTATGTTCAAAGCACCTTTTTAAGTGGTAAACCTGACACTGTATTTAAAAGAGGGGGGACTTCCCTGGTGGCCCAGTGGTTAAGACTCCGTGCTTCCACTGTAGGGGGATGGGGTTCGATCTCTGGTCAGGGAACTAGGATCCTGCATGCCACAGCTTGGCCAAAAATATATAAATAAAAATAAAAAAGGGGAAAAAAAAGATACTCAAGACTTCTGGTATCAGTAATATTTAAGATAAATATAAAAATGTACCCTAAGAAAATAATAATGAATTTGTACAAAAATATAGTTTGTGTGTACCTTTGGTATTATGTATGATTGAAAAAAATGGAATAATCTAAATGACCAATAATGGTAGGTAGGCTATTTATCTGCATATGATAGAAACCTGTGTAGCTATTAAAATTATACTGTAAGATTATTTATGGAAGAGAGAAAATAGTTATAGATATTTACATGCTTAGAACAAAAGGCTGGAATCAAATACTACTGTTAACATTATAGGGTATCATTGGATGGTGGGGTTATGAATGACATTTTAAATTTTTTCTGTTGTGCTCTGTTGTTCTATTTACTTTATCTGCACTAAGTATACATTGTATTTTGATAAGAAAAAGTATAAATAGGCAGAATTTTAGAAAATAAAAGAGTATGGGCTTTAGAATAGGTAAAGATGAATTCAAGGAATCACAGCCCTGCCTTTTACCAGCTATGTGTCTTTAAGCACATAATGAGTTTAATATACATAAAGTAGCTGGGAGTCTGCCTACTAAATAGTAAGCACTCATTAAGCATTAGTTTTTTTTGTCTTTCTCATTTGATTAATGGCTTAACTATTTCATACTTATAGGAAAAGATGAGATTAGAAGTTGTCCTATGATCTTCCTCTTCTGTCCTTTTATTGTATTTCATAGAAGAAGGCGGAGGGGCATGGCTACATGTAAAATAACTTCCTGTCCTGCACAAACTACATCTGGGTTGCTAAATTTGGCATTGAGCACAAAAGCAACACCAGGAATGATCAGTGCCCAAGTAAGAAATGACCACTTCAACTCTGGCAAGTCCTTTCTGTTGAAAAAGGTGAATTAAAAACCAACTGACAGGGCTTCCTTGGTGGCGCAGTGGTTGAGAGTCCGCCTGCCGATGCAGGGGACACGGGTTCGTGTCCCGGTCCGGCAGGATCCCACATGCCACGGAACAGCTGGGCCCGGAGCCTGTGCACCGCAACGGGAGAGGCCAGAACAGTGAGAGGCCCGCGTACCGCAAAACAAACAAACAAACAAAAACCAACTGACCCATCAGGATCTTAGAGTGGCTGATGCTAATCATGGGCAAGACCACCACAAGAAGGTAATGGAATAGACGACTGCTCTCAGAAACAATTACCAAGCATTCCACAGTCTCCTCCTATGGGCCTTATGCCTCCTGCCAGAAACAGATGGGTAGAAAATATTAAGACTCTGATAGATGTTCACATAGGTTTTAAGAGAGAAAAGCAGTCACTGCTCAGAATACAGAAAAGGATAAGAAATAGTTGATTACAGACAAAGCCCTGTTTTGGATTTCATGGGTAAGAATCTGAAACCATAGTCCAGGCTTCTACCATCTTACAAGGTGATGATAACACAGTAGTGCAAAAAATAATACACAGAGCCACCAATTTAATCACTTAGATCAGTGATTTTATAGTCACACTATAAAACTTAATGACTTAATGGTATTTTAAATATTGTTCATTGACACAATCTTTCTGCAGTAAAAGCATATGATTATTTAAGTTATATTTATAAGTCTCTGGAGCTACAGATTTCCGCAAGGTGAAAGTCTGACAAAATCCTGTGTACCTGACTTCACTTGTCACTTTATTATTGGGCCAAATTTTCAGCTGTATATTTCAACTTGGTTAATAAAACTGCTGTCTTTTTCTCCCTCCCTATAATCACCCTGAGGGCAGAAGCTATGATTAATCAATGCTTGTGTTTCTCTAACACTCAATCATTTAGGGACTCGGCATTTGTTTAATGTGTAAATTAAAGTACACCTTAGTCCTGATTCTAATTTTTGGGTTTGGAATTCATTAGCAATATTGCTTTTTTGGACAGGAACACAGAACCCCAATCCCTCCTCTGCTTCCCACTGGCCAATTCCACTCACCTGGAATTTAGGTTCTTGGTTAAGAAAGACTAAAACATTTTTCTTCCTATTACCTGTTATTGTGACATTTGACTTAGAAAGAGAGAGGGAGAGTAAAAGAAGAAGCAGGGGGTGGGGGGGGGGGAGGGAGGGAGGAAGGGAGGAAGGAGAAGAGAAAAGAGAAGAGAAGAGAAGAGAAAGGAACCTTTCTTCCACTGTGAAGTGATACAGCAGAATTTCTTCTTGGTTGCAGGACCTACTCTATCCTCAGATATGGTCAGTTGCAGAAACCATTGCTGTCAGGGGTACTGGCAACACATAGAAATGGAAGAGTTGTTTTGCTACTCCGTTAAGTGCACAAAGAAAAGGCACATTTTATTGATAGTTTTTGCCGTCCTCTCTTCCTACTCAGGAATGAGGTTTTGAAGTTCCAGAGTGAAAAGAAAGAACTTACAAGAAAAAAGACATCATTTATAATTGTGTACGTATTGATATATGGTACAGTCCATGTGGTTTGGGTTGAAAATAAATAATAGTCTGTTTTGGCAGCCTACGTTAGTACCCAGATAGCACTGATTGTTTGGGCATTCCTTCGCTCACCATCCTTAGCACATCCTCAGTATAGACTTCGGAACTTAGGACTACAACGTCACTTGGGCACATTGTATCTGACGTGTTTGAGACAGTTAGCAAACTTGCAGTGAACCTCATCAGTGATGACCAGATGGTAAGTTAGATTGACAGAATGAAAAAAGCTAGGTTTCTTGAGTATTCGTAAGATTCTAGAAGTGGAGACAGTTGCAAAGAATCAACCTATTTTTCTGTTTTTAATTAGTAACTAGATTTGAAAGATGAAAAATGGCTATCAAATATTCTAGTATTGCTAGTAAAGCAGCAACTGCATGGGTTTCCTTCTGAATTTTTTTGTCCTTACATGAGCTTTTACATACCATTCACTTTCCCAAAGGCACTGGTTTTACCACCTTGCAAGAAGCTATACTACATGGACTTTGGCTGCTTTTAATCTTCATATTTCTTATTTGTATTATCTGCAGGAAAAATTTACAAATATGTGGAGAAATATTTTTTTAAAACTGTATTTTAAAATAATTTTGGACTTTACATAACAAAAACAGTACCAAACATCACTATATACCCCACCCAGACTCTCCCACATGTTACCTTTACCTTCTCATTCTCTTCCCTCCCCCTCCTCTCTCTCTCTCTCTTCTTTCTTCCCCCCGCAAACACACACACTTTTCCTTAAACATTCTTCAACTTAAAGGTTGCAGACATGACATTACTTTACCTCTAGATAAATACTTCAGCGAGCATTTCTCAAAAACAAGAACAGTCATAAATGTCGTCCTTCCTCTCTCCTATATACAGTACAGTCATAATTAATGACTTACATCATTTTTTCCTGCTGAGTTTAGACCTGTCCTAAGAATATTTTTCAGCAGAGCACTACAGGTGGCCACCTTGCATCAATCGGAAGCCTACCTCAGGCCAGCATTGTTAAATAATACAAGTGGGCCTACCTGAAGCATAGTAGGGGCAATTAGAAGAACATGCCCTCAATTTCCCACCTTCCTATTCACTTAATGTCAGAAATCCTGTTCTCACAAAATCATCTTTTGAGCCAGAGCTTGTGATCCATATGAAAAAATGAAAGAGTAACTGGAAGATTGTGGACCATGGGTGGTATTCAGTAAATGCACTTTCAACGTTGGCTACACTAACAACACTATCACCTTCTACCATGTAAGCTGTATGGGGGCAAGGATGCTGGGAGCCAGTTTTGTTAAGTGAGGAAGAAGAGAGAAGAGGACATAGGAAAAGGAAATATCTTTTAGCATTTTTGTCTAAGGAAAGATTTCTCCTAGGAGTCAGTATTTTGCACTGTACACAATAGTTTACAAAGCATTTTCTCATATGCTACCTTCTTTCCTCAGTCCTGGGGTTATGAGGTTACAACAATTAGGCAATGAATATAACATTTGCAGCATATGCCGTTATACCATGTTTACAGCATGTATTTGCTAGCATATAGTATTTGCCCAGTAAATGTGACCAATAATAATAGGCTTCTGCCTGATATTATACTTGCTTGGCCAAGGAAGTAATAAATCAAGCTATGCTATGACTGTCACTATGTGCTACATTCAATTTAGTTCTTAAAATTCAGACAAACTCCTTTTGGGGATTATACTGAATAGTAAAATCCATTTGTTGAATTAACTCTTGAAAATCATCCGCTTGTTTTTCCTTTAATCTGGCTATGTTCAGAGTTTGCCAGGAACTATGGCCCTGACAAGCCTGATGAAATGAAACAGAATTTTAACTTTTATATTGTGCTTCTTAATTTTGAGTTTATTAGTTCAATTTCTAAATTTGTTTTGTGTTTGCTTTATAAAGTAATACTTGTTCCAATTATTCCTTATTTGAAAGTTTTTAAAAGTTAGTTTGGGAACGCCAGAATAAATATGCGAGAAGGAAGTCAGGATAACGAAGAGATGAGATTTAGGGTCTTCTCTCTATGTGTGTTTCTGTCAGTGGGGAAAAATGAACTAGAATACGACAAGGATTATTTTGGTGAATATTGGACTCATGATGATGAGCTCACATGTTTTTTATGGGGACCAAACTTACATAAGGACTTAGAAATGGATCTTGAAATTTCCCCCACTCAGTCCAGTTCCCCTCCCTCCAACCACCATCCTCCAGTAGCCCGGGAAATTACACAAATATCTGCCATGTCTACCAACATGCATCCTACTTCAAGATAATCTGGTACCATAGGGAAATGCAATCTGGATTCTCCTTATCAGTATGCTTAATGTAAAATGAAACTATTTTCTTAGATGTCCATATTGGTATGATTTCTTTGGCTTATCATTTGAGCTGATTTTTATCAGCACAGTATTGTCCATGACCTTGCTCTGTACTTTGGAGTGGAGTTTGATGAACATCCTGTGTGTCCTGCTAAGCATTTTTTGGACTTGTTCAGTTACTCACTGGCAGTAATTTTTAATTGCCCTCCTTTCCAACCATGCTACGATTTACATTTGTAAGTGGGATTAAAAGAGACCAATTTCATTGAAGATGGGAAACTTGTTCAGTGAAGCAACTGACTACTTCTACACTGTTGCAGTTGAAGTCTCATATGGATTCATACATGATAAGATCAGGAATTTTGAGATCTTAATGGTTGTCATGTATTACATTAACATGTACTATAACTTTAAAGGGAAGTTAAGAAGACACAGTGAAAATATTTCTTTCAACAGTATTCCTCCCAGGCACAAACAAAGCAATCTTTTTAGTGAACCATAACTTTACTTGGCACTAGATGTGGAAAATCAACATGATTTGAAGGATGGTGCCAGCACAAAATGGAATTCCCCAAACATTTTGATTTAATTAATAAACGAAATGAGTTCAGAATATTGTCATTAGCAGTTAATAAATAAAAAAACAAGGCTAAAGTCACAAATGCATACTACTTTTTGTGTTGGAGACTTTTAAATAATCACAGCACAACCATATTATCTTATTGGCATTAATAAGTAAGTGGGTTAAAATGATTATTGTTAGAGTCTGTAATACTTTTATTTAAAACCACTAACCATTAATTAAGTCTCCTAGGAGCACTATCGAATGATCACATTGCTGAGTTGGACGTGGAGATACGGAGACAAGAGTGATTTACAGTAGATTAAGACAAGCCCAGATTTCCCACTTTCCAAACTGATTGTTCAGGATGCGTGCAACAGCCAATACAAATAGAGGAGACGCATTTCCATTTACACTTTAATTCCAAAAGTCCAGACATCATTACTGGGACTGCTCAGTAATTTCCTAACATTAAGTGTCGTGTTATTTTTGTTTGCTTTCAGTCTTAAGACAAACTGATTCTATTTGGATTTCACCCAATATTCTTTAAGGAGAAATGCACTGTTCCTTTTTTTTTTTTACATCTTTGATTTGATTTTGTGTCAACAGGATCAAATAACTTGAAAATTTTATCTACGTGAAAACCAGTGCTTTTTTGTAAGCAAAATTTGGTGCTACTCAAAGGCACTAACACTTCTGAGAACAAATAAAATAAGTACACACTAAGAATGTCAAATTGATTCACGCACTTGGAAATGAGTCTAACAAGAATCTATTTTCCATCTCTTGACCTTACACATGATATTAATTTTGTCCCAGCCAAAAATCTTAGTTGTTCCAATTAAACACTGATGATGCATATCTATAGTAAATATATGTATTTCCAAATCCTCACTCTTTGTTGGGCCTTAAAGACAGATGGAAACTCTCAGTTGCACACCATTTAACTATGTAAATGTCCACCCTGGACACTGTTCCCCATCTCTGCTTATAGAAATGTTTCTATAATAGAAATCAAGTAAATACAACATATTTTAAAGCATCAACTATATCCCACTCTTGTATAAACCCCAGAAGAAATACAAATGAATTTGAAGACATGAATTTCACGGAACTTGCAAATCAATCAGGTAAGTAAGGCATGAGGTTACTACTAAAACAATAGCAATATTTAACTTCCATAGTATTGAAAATTCTGATCTAATACCAAAGGTTCATGATCCATAATAAAATGCAATTTTTATTTGAAACAAATTATACCGTAACCATTTAATGCTGTGCCTAAGTGCTTGTCTTTTACATCATAATGTATGACCCCACCTCAGCTCCTGAAATGTGCTATGTATATACTCTTGTCTCTGGACATTTGTACGTGCCATTCCTTTTGCCGGGCTCTTTCTTCCTCTCCCACCCTTATCCCTCACACCTCATCCAGTTAACTCTGACTTTTTATCCTTCAAGTCGTACCACTGATAATATTGTATTTTGTTTTTTATGTCCCTCATGAGACTATAAGTTCTCTCATAGCTAGAACCTTGTTCAATTATTTCATTTCTAGAATTTAGCAGACTGTAAGAGCTCAGTATTGGAGGAATAAATGAATAAAGCTCTCTAAAAAGTTATTACAGAGGAGGGTAACAGTAGGTAGAAGTAACAGCTTGAACATGTTTGGGGTTATAAGCATTGACTGCCCAGGCAACAGTAATGATTGTGAGAGTGATTGAGGTAGATGGGAAGGTTATGTTGGAGCTAATGAAAAGAAGATTGGAATGGTAAAATATTCCCAACGAATAGAAAATACTATTCTAAGAAGTTTGAATACAATTAGATAGGCAATAAGGACCAACAGTAGTTGTTATTTTAGAGAATTTATATAATGAAAGCTGTGTTATATTTTTTAATACTCTTTTTTTCTTATAGTTGTCTTCTTGAGAACGAAATGGTTTCCATGTGTTTTATATTATGGGATCCTTAAAGTATGTTGTCCTTTTGAAATACTCATTAACAAGAAAGCATACTGTTTATTACTGAGGAATGAAAGTATGCAACAGAATAAAAAATGACAAAAATATTTTTGGAACAGGGAAAGAGAAAAGATTATATTCATTCAAGATACAAATATGTCAAAACTGTTTTCGTCCTACTAGATATAATTTCTTAAGTACACAGATTTTGATTATAAATATATGTCATCAATAAATTAAGTTGCCTTTATTAGTTATGTTGACACTTTCTAAACAACAACAACAAAAAATGTTTTAATCATCCAAATGACATTTACCTATGAACATCTATTTATACAATTCTCTATGCTTAGGATTGTTTATTTTGAAATTAAGGGTTTTTCTGATTAAAATCTAATATACTTTCCTGATATATATTTCAGAGAGTACATAAAATATAAGGAAAGGAGGGAGGGACCAAAAAAACATGATTACATTACCCTGAAGCCACTGTTGTAACATTTTTATCTTATTAAAGTATTTTTCTTCTGTAATTTTTCCTTTGCATTGTTGAAGTTATAATATATATCTTATATCTTACTTTTTGTAGATCCTGGTTTTTTGTTCAACATCATATCATAAACCTTTTCCTGTATGATTTTTCTAAATTTAATTTGTATTACCTGAAAAATATTCAATTTTCTGTGCATTTCTCTAATATTGGATACTTAACTTGCTTCTTGTATTTTTGTTGATGATATAACATTTCAGATTATTTCCCTAATAATTCCTAGGCAGGGAGAATAAATGTCATTCCTTTTGTAACATGATTTTCCAACTCTTGATTACTTTTTCTTTTGTCAGGCTGAATATTGAGTAGTTTGTTTTTTTAAAGGGTGCATGAATCCTGTTTTCTTATCTCTTGCAAAGGAGAAAAGAAGCAGGTAAGCACAAGGGCTTCAGAGCCTGATAGATCTCAGTCTGAATCCCAACTCCATCACTTATTGTGTGAAGCTGACAAGTTACAGATCCTTTTTGAGGTACAGTTTGAAGACAGTAATATCTATCATTTAAAGTTTTGTGAAGATTAGGTGATACTCGTCATAGTGCTTGGAACTAGTGCTTTATTAAAGAGTAGCCATTATTTTGTATGCTATTATTATTGTTGGAATTCTTTGTTGTCACTATGGAAGTTACCTTTAGTTAATTAAAATTTTCTGTGTGGGATTACAAAAACAATAAGACAAAAATCAAAACAGCGAATACTTTATCAAAACAAAAACCTCCACTACCTTTAAAATGCATTGCTACCAGGATTCCTCCTATTTCTGACATCAATCACAGGGCTTTATTTACGGTACCTATGCTTATTTCCCAGAATTCAATATACAACCTCCAGCTGCTCTTTACCTGAGCAGTAAATTCTGATCATTGCAAAACCAGCCTAGAAAGATGCTATTACTACTACTGAAGAGTGGCAATGGGAATCACTGTGATTAGTTTATAAAAGCTTATAAAAGCCATACATACAGACTGTTAGGAGGGAGCCATGTCAAGTTTTAGTTGATTACAAGAATTACATTTCTGAATCAGGAGACAGTGGGAAAAGAAAATAGGCTTTTTTCTACTTTTAGAGGAACCTAGGCACATCACTGATTATGTTTTAAATTGCATCCACTAGGATTTTAATTAGCAGACAATAATCTCAAACTCTAGTGATATTTGAGTGAAAGTTTGAGCTGTTATTATGGTAGTTTTGTCTTTTATTCTGTATTATAAGATAAGCTTCCAAGTTTTAAATTCAGAAAATTCTTCAAAGATTTTATTTCAGTTGGACTTATAAATTTTCTTTAATAGAGAGAGATGAAATCAACCCAAATAGAGCCTTATTTAGAAAATTCACACCCAAGGAAAAATATACGATTTGGCATCATCTTTGCCAATTATATGGCAAAGACTTGTATAAAATCCAGCTATTATTTACTATAACATGTGTGAATATAAATACTTTGGGTTTTTTTATCATCTGAGTTGACGAATGGTATTTATGGAGCCAACTCCATAGATGATAGACTATCTCTTAAAAATGAAGAGTAGTTTAGAAGCAAGCATCCCATCCTGGGGTATCTCTGTATTGTTTTATAGGTATTAAGTCAAAGTTTTATCATAAGCATCATTCTTATTTCAAATTTATAAAAAACGGCACATATAATTATAAAACTATAAATGCTTCATAGATGAAACTTTCAGTGTAATGTTAGGATAAGGCACCATCTGAGTAAAAACAGTACAATTTGGTATTACTACGAAGCCGGGTGTCTGGACATGTCCTGATGAATTCATCATGTGCCATCTGTTCCAATATTTCTTGCCACCAGTAACCATTTTTTTTGCCAGTAGCTATTGTAGGTTTCTACCTATATTTGTTTGACTCTTTCTATTATGGATTTTTCTACATGGTTATGGAGAAAAATATACTCCATACTATGACATACATTTATACTATGACATACAAGTCCTATATGTTAATAGGACATTTGAAAACTATAGGAAAATTAGGACCCAATTAAGACTGCACTGCCTTGATTGTTTTTTTTTTTCCATCCTTCTCACCTTATGTGATAAGAATTAAGAAAAGTGAACCATCCTATTCCCAGTAGCTCTTTTTAAATGTGGTGACCCATCTGTTGCCATATGCCAGGCATCTGTTTTTATCACCCTCATTTGTGGTCCTTCAAAGCTAAAAATGATGAATTAACATTGAATTTATGCTAATTTTTACTGCAAGAGAACAGCTATTTGCAAACCATTTAAGCTGGCAGCAGTGATTTTCAGGTGTAAGAGAATATAAGAGGATAAGAACAGAAATCAGCAATGTATTTTTATTCTCAGCTACCTTTTTGAATAGTTGTACAACTTTTAGGGAATTGTAATTCCTGCGTGGCTCCATTCTTCAAGAGCAAAATGTGAGAAGTGATTCTTGGCTTGTAAAATATCTGTTGAATTTAGATCAAAGTAAATATGACATTAAATGTAATAGGGTCGAACTGTTCATGAATGCTTATTCAGGTGAGTGCCAGTTTAATCCAAGTAGTAGAACTGTTTCTTTTTTGAAAAGATGATTCATTTTTTTCCAATCCTAAACTATCATCAGAAAGTATTGATGGGCTATTAAAGGCTAATACTATGCTGATCAGAACATAATGTAATATTCTCAACTTTTTAGTATTGTGGAAATATCAATGAATTGGAACTAGAAGATAGAAGTGTCAGTACTATTGATGCCACTAAGTGGTGATACAATTTGGGGCGAGTCATCAATCTTGAGTCCACATATAAATCGCACAGCATATGGTAACCTGACTTGATTATTAACTGTGGTTTCTTTTACCACTAGCAATCTGAGATTCTTATGCCTGTCTTTAAGGTATATACTTTTTGGTTGCATGGAATTAATCATGTATGCATTCATCAATTCATCTAATTTTTCAATGTATACATGTAATTCTTAAGTACAATAGATATCAATGATATTAGATATTTAGATTGAAACAGCACTGACTTTAAAAATGAAAATTAAAATGTCTTAAATAATGTGTATTATGCAGATTTTCTATCCTGAAGCCAATGTATAAATAATCTTTTTGAGCAAGGGAACAACCAGATTTTTATTGGAAACATATTCAGTCAGCTTCATTGACCTGCTTAATTACCTTGAATTTCAGCATCCTCAAATGTGGCAGACGTTATTTTAAAAATTCAGGTCATTTTGGGCTTCCCTGGTGGCTCAGTGGTTGAGAGTCCGCCTGCCGATATAGGGGACACGGGTTTGTGCCCCGGTCCGGGAAAATCCCACATGCCGCGGAGCGGCTGGGCCCGTGAGCCATGGCCGCTGAGCCTGCGCATCCGGAGCCTGTGCTCCGCAACGGGAGAGGCCACAGCAGTGAGAGGCCCGTGTACCGAAAAAAAATTTAAAATAAAAATAAAAATTCAGGTCATGTTAAAAGTAAAGGAGGTAACTGAAAATTTTTATCGTGGTAAAAAAACACGTAACATAAAATTTGCCGTCTTAAGTATAAAGTACGGAGGTGTTAAGTTCGTGTACCTTGTTGTACTACAGATCTCTAGAACATTTTCATCTTGGAAAACAGAAATTCTATACTCATTGAACAACTCCCCTCTTCCCCCTTCCCCCAGCCCCTACCAACTACCATTTTACTTTTTGCTTCTAAGAGCTTGACTACTTTAAATACCTCATGTAAGTTAAAATTTTGCAGTACGGTTGACCCTTGATCAACAGGGGGTTTGAACTGCACAGGTCCACTTATACATGGGTCTTTTTCAATAAATACCAGAGTACTATGCCATCTGCAGTTGGTTGAATCTGCAGATACGGAACCATGGATAAAGAGGGTCAACTATGCGACGTGAGCACCCTCTGATTTTAGTATCCTTAGTGGGTCGTGGAACCAATCCCCAGTGGATATAGAGGGACAACTGTATTTGTGTTTTTCTGCCTTGCTTGTTTCACTTAGCATAATGTCCTCAAGGTTTATCCATGTTGTAGCCAATGACAGAATTTCCTTTTAATGGCTGAATAATATTACACTGTATGTGTATCACATACACACATTTCACACATCACATTTTTTTTATCCATTCATCTCTTGTTGGACATTTAGGTTGATTCCACCTCTTGGCTATTGTGAATACAGGTATCCCACATTTTTCAAAAGTTTGCTTTATGCCACTTCGCTTTTACAAAAGACCTACACTAGTACTGTACCTGTTTTTGCTAACCAAAGACATATGGAAAGTGTTTTTCCTTCTACAAAAAAAGGCAATTGCTTCTACCATTTATGACATTTCAGCTTAGGAAAGGTTTCATAGGAATGTTCTACTTTTGGATAGCTGAGGAAAGCTGTAATGCTGCAATGAACATAAGTCATTCTTTGAGATTCTATTTTCAATTCTATTGGATATACACTCAGAAGTGGGATTGCTGGATCACACGGTAATCCTGTTTTTAATTTTTTTGAGGACCCGCCATACTGTTTTCCATAATAACCACCATTTTACATTCCTACCAATAGTGCCAAGGGTTCCAGTTCTCCACATCCTCACCCACACTTCTTATTGAATGATTTTTTTGGATAGTGGCCATCCTAACAAGTCTGAAATGATACTTCATTGTGGTTTTGATTAACATTTCCCTGAGGATTAGTGATACTGGGCATCTTTTCATATGATTATTTGCCATTTGTATATCTTCTTTGGAGAAATGTCTGTTCAAGTCCTTTACCTACTTTAAATCCCATTATTTGCTTTTTGGTTTTTATGCTGCAGGAGTTCTTTGTGTGCTCTGGATATTAACCCCTTTTCAGATATGTGGTTTACAGATATACTCCCATTCCATAGGTTTCCTTTTCATTCTGTTGATTGTTTCCTTTGCTCCACAGAAGTTTTAAAGTTCGATGTAGTCCCATTTGTCTATTTTTTGCTTTTGTTGTCTGATCTTTTGGTGTCATATCCAAAAAACAAAACATTGCCAATCCAATGCCATGAAGCCTTTCCCTTAGGTTTTCTTCTAGGAGTTTTATACTTTTGAGTCCCATGTTTAAGTGTTTAATCAGTTTTGAGTTAATTTTTGTAAATAGTTTAAGGTAAGAATTCAACTTCATTCTTTTGTATGCATATATCCAGTTTTTCCAACACCATTTGTTGAAGAGCCTATCCTTCCTGCATTGTGTAGCCTTGGCACCCTTGTTAAAGATAATGTGACCACATACAGAAGGTTTTATTTCTGGCTCTCTATTCTGTTCCGTTTGCCTCTATGCCTGTCTTTGTGCCAGTACCATACTATTTTGATTACTGTAGCTTTGTAACATGTTTTCACTTCAGGAAAAGTGAGGTTTCCAGTTTTTTTTTTTCTTTCTGAAGATTGTTTTGGCTGTTTAGGGTCCTCTGAGATTCCATATGAATCTTAGGATTTTTTTCTATTTCTGCAAACAGTGCCACTGGGATTTTTATAGGGATTGCACTGAATCTGCAGATCACTTAGGGTAGTATGAACATTTTAACACTATTAAACCTTCCAATTCATAAATACAGAATGTCTTCCCATTTATTTGTTTCCTCTTTATTTCAGCAACATTTTGTACTTTTCAGCTACAAGTCTTTCACTCTCTGGTTAAGTTTATTCCAGTGTATTTTATTCTTTTTGATGCTTTTATAATGGAATTATTTTCTTAATTTCCTCTTCAGATTGTTCATTGTTACTGTATAGAAATGCAACTGGTTTTTGTATGCTGATTTTATATCCTGCAACTTTGCTGAATTTGTTTGTTCTAACAGTTTTGTCTGTGTGTGTATGATTTAGGGTTTTCTAGATATAAGATGAATTCATCTATGACCAGAGATATTTTACTTCTTCATTTCTGATTTGAATGCCTTTTATTTATTTCTCTTACCTAACTGTTTTGTCTAGTACTTCCAGTACTGTTGAATAGAAGTGGTGAGAGAGGGCATTCTTGCCTTGTCCTTGACCTGAAAGGTAAAGCTGTCAGCTTTTCACCATTGGGTATCATATCAGATGTGGGCTTTTAATACATATCTTTTATTTTGTTCAGGTAATTTCCTTCTATTCCTAGTTTGTTGAGTGTTCTTATCAGGAAAGGATGCCAAATTTTGTCAAATGCTTTTTCTGCATCAATTGAGATGATCATGTGTTTTTTGTCCTTCAGTCTGTTAGTGTGGTATATTTGATTGATTTTCCTATGTTGAATCATCTTTGCATTCCAAGAATAAGTCCTACTTGGTCATAGCATATAATCCTTTAAATTTATTTTTTTAATTCTATCTGCTAGTATTTTGTTGAGGATTTTTGCATCAGTGTTAATCAGGGCTATCTGTTTACAGTTTTCTTAGTGTATGGTATCTTTGATCTTGGTGTCAGGGTAATGCTGCCTCATAAAATGACTTAGGAAGTACTCCCTCCTCTTCAAGTCTTTGGAAGAGTTTGAGAAGGATTGTTCTTAATTCTTCTTTAAATATTTGGTAGAATTCTCCAGTGAAGCTTTCTGCTTCTGGTCTTTTCCTTGTAGGGAGGTTTTTGACTGATGATTCAACCTTCCTACTAATTATAGGTATAGGGGAGAAAAAATTTTTCCTTGACCCTCTTAGGCCCACAGCTGGGTCTGAAAATTAAACCGACAAAGGCATAGTAACAGGAGAAAAGCATACAAATTTGTTTATTTAATATAAAGTTTATGTGACATGGGAGCCTGCATAAGGAAATGAAGACATGAAGAAATGATTAAAACTGAGTACTTTTATGTTAGGTTTGCTGAAAAGTGGACAATCATGGAGAAATATCATAGGTCGAAGAGTATGAGCTCAGTATAATAAACTGGAGGAAACTTAGCAAGGCCTGTTGGTTCAGATTCTTTTCAGCGAGGGCAAGAGCAAAGGCAAGGGCCTTTGAAGATAAGGATGCTTCTTTCCTCTGAAGATAGGGAAGGCACCTCTCACCTGAGAGTTTCAGGACCTGTTTCAGGAGAAGAGTGGGGAAAGGTGGTCAGAGTGACCTTCCTGCTTCTGCTGTCTTCTCAACCTCCTTCAGCTTAAGATATTCAGTATACCAAGGTTCCTTTTTTGGAGGTAGCCTGTCATGAATGTCATCATAGGCCTGTTTAGGTTTTATTTATATATGATTCAGTCTTGGTAGGTTTTATGTTTCTAGAAATGTATCCATTTCAACTAGGTTAGCCAATTTGTTGGTGTATAATTGTATAATTGTTCACAGTAGTCTCTTATAACCCTTTTTATTTCTTCTGTGGCATCAGTTTTAATGCTTCCTATTATATTTCTGATTTTTGTTATTTAAGCCTGCTTTTTTTTTCCTTAGTTAGTTGAGCTAAGGGTTTGTCAATTGTGTTAATCTTTTAAAAAAAGCAACTCAATTTCATTTATTTATTTTTTATCACTTTTCTATTTTCTATTCTGTTTACTTCTGTTCTAATTTTATTTTAATTTCCTTCTTTCTGCTAATTTTGAGTTTAGTTTGTTCTCCTTTTTATAGTTCCTTTACGTGTAAAGTCAGATTGTTGATTTGATTTTTTTTTTTTCTTTTCCCAATGTAGGCATTTACTGCTATAAAGTCCAGGAGTTAACTAAGTTTTATTGAACACCATTGGGCCAGGCTCTATGCTATGTGTATACATTATTCCATGCAGTTCTTCCAACCATACTAATATATAGTAATCCAGTAGGTAACATATGCCATCTTCTGGGTGAAAACATTGGTATAAAGAAAATACTAAGTAACATGTCTCATTGACCAAAATCTAAGAGCTAATTAGAGGAAAAATTGTATTTTATCCCTGATCTTTCAAGATCCAAACCCAAGTTCTTTCTAGGATACCAGTCTGCCTGGGGACACCATTTTCCTACACTGTTTAAGTTTGGAACTTCATAAAGATGTAGCAAAGAAATGCCCAAATATACTGAATCAAAAAGGAAAAAAACAAAATAAAACAAAAAAATCTATTGTTCCTTAGTTTATTTAGAGAAAACGGTTAGGTAAAGTGTTTCTGTAAAGTGATATTACCAATGTATGAGCAAGATTCTGTTAAGATTATTTGAATGTCGAATAACTTTGTAGTTTTCACAGTGAAAAAGAAATAGTGTCTGGATGGTAGTCTTTTCTTGACAAGCTTAAACAGAAACTGATACCTCTTAATTTTGACTAAGCATAAAGTTAAGGTGCAAAAGCAACTGAAAATATTTAGGGCTTTTACATAATGATGCAGATCAAGTTCTTAGCCTTGGTACAAAAATATTTTCCCATGAGTTGCAAAAGCTGAGAATGAGATCTCCTAATTATGATAATCATACTGCAATTCCACATAGTACCTTTTATCCAAGAACATCTAACCACTCCACAAACTATAATGAATTGAGTCTAGCTGCATCTCTCTGAAGTAGCATGAGATATTATTTTGAAAGTGGTTAAGTATATTAAAGATAGCTAAAGCTGTCAAGAAAGTTGCTCAGAGTGAAATGAATCAGGAATCACCATATATCTTAGGAATCTATATCCTTGTTCCACAGAATGGAGCACCAGGCTATTTGTTTTTCTTAAGGAAAACGAGATTCTCAAATCATCATTCATTTAAAGAAATTATTACTACATTAACTTCTTAAACTGCTATAAGGATACAATTTAAAAAGGAAATCTTGCCTTAAGAACTTTTTTAAATGCACTCATTTAAAACATAAAGTGTGTTTAGCAATTAAGTTGAAAGGCATGTAACAAATTTTTGTGTTCATTAAAAAAAAAAAAAGGCAGCATAAACATAGACTTCAGAGAAATTTAAGTATGTCCCTAAATAGGAAGCCAAAACTCAAGAGGAAGAACATATTTGTCATGAGAATTTTAAGAACAGTAAGACTGCGTTTATGGGGAGGAAATGGGAGATCAGAATAAGAATTTGGAGTCAAGACCTCTGGGCCTTTCTGTGTCATATGCTTGAAAAGCATTTTACCCACATCTTTGCTCCTGATTAAAAAATGGAAAACAGCCTTGCTTCACATATACAAATAGATTTTTTCTGAATGCTCAGCCCGATTCCTCCTAAGAAAGAATCTATCACTTTGGATTCAGGAGCGTGAAGGAGTAGGTTATTTACAGTTTGGCAAAACTCTAGAAAAAGATGCACAAGATGAAGGTGGCCTGGTGTCAGTCTAAGCTCTAGTCCTTAGCTAACTTCTCTACACAGCCAACTTGTTTTCTTTAATATCTTTTGTTGTTGCAATTAGCAAAATTTTGTCCACACTGAAAATAGGCCTGAGATACTAATGAAGCCCCGTGAAGCTCTTTTGAGGGCAGCTTAGAGTCAGTAACCCACAGCATAGCAGTGTGGTGATATCCTAATCAAGAGCTTCTGTTTAAGACAATATGGTGAGCTTTTCTACAGCATGGACTCTCACAGCATTTCTTACCCTTGCTCAGCACTCCAGACTCTCCATAACATGCCTCCAAATTACATTCTCACCTTCACCTCCAAAAACATTCTTGATCCTCGGCACCTCTGGTTGGCTTGCCACTTCCCTGATCAGGAAGTGAACTTTTACATCTCTAGTCTTTGCCTATTTTCTTCATTACAGGCTCAAATTATAATGTCCTTCTTGACATAAGCCACCCATATTCATCTCTCTCTATCCAAATCCATCTTGTTCGTCATTATGCAACGGACATAGGTCTTCTTTTCCCAAAGAAAATTAATCCATACTCATTCTCTGCTACGTTACCATATACATATGGACCAGTTATTTTTCTCCCTCACCCATTTCTTCATTTAACATACCTTTGTGGATTTGCCATGGATTGAATACTAATAATCCCAGTCAGAAACTAGGATTAATGGATAGGATAGACCCATTGCACTGGAGGAGCTCCTGCTTACCACTTCTTTATCATCTGCCTTTGCCTTTGATTGTTATCACTATATCTGTTTCTGCCATGTCTTGAAAAATTCTCTGCCTTATAAGATCCCTTAATCATGTGTAAACTCTTTCTACCAATGCAGTCATGTCCCAGAATCAAACTCTGGGATCATTCCAACAGTGTTCTATTGGACACATGGGGGAAATTTCACTTTTCTTTGCAAACTAATATTGATCATATACTATTAATGTGATATTTTGGAGAATCAAGACATTTTAGGGCTGGAAGGAATCTTAAAGATAATCTCCAATATTCTTACCTAACAACAGGAAAATGTAGGCATGGAAAGATTAGGTGACTTATTACAAGTCATAGGTTAAGTTACTAATGGAACCAAAACTAGAATCAAAGTTTTAGGTTTCCTTGTTGTTCTCAACAAACTACCCCATCAGTGGGTAACTGAGTCACAGGACATCACTGATATAAATAAATAATAAGTCAGCCATCACCTCTGTTTTAAAAGCATTGTATGTTATTTCTACCAGAAATAGATCAGTGTAGATATAAACATGACAAACTACATCATATTCAAAGAAGAGCAAACTCTTACACATCCGGGTGAAATCATCTAATTAGAGTAAAATTCTAGGAGAATACTAAGTTGGAAAAATAAATATAGTTTTTGAGGCAATGTCATTTAAAGGGCTAAATAATTTCATTTAAAATAAATCAAACACAGTAATTTTTTAAGATGGTATCATGCAAAGGGGCAGTTTAAACACTTTAATTTCTAAAAGACTAAAGATAGAAGCATATAAGTTTAGTTATTGATAATCTTCAGTGCCAGTGGCATCATTAAGCTATCTGCAGAAAATGGAAAGGGCTCAATAAGATTATGAGCACTGGATCATCACAGTACTAGATATATGCTGAATCACAGATAATCAGAGAGAGAAAGCCATTGGAAATAAAGAACACAGGCGTGTCCAGTCATTTGCTGTGGCTGCTGTCTAGCAAATGGGTGCCTTTGCAGAGACCCTAAAGACTAGCTTGGGTGTAAAAGATATATAAAAAAATTCACCCCTGAATTTGGGGTCTTATCTTGAGAAGGTAAAATTAAAAGGGTTAAAGTATTATTAGAATAGATTTAGTTGTTTGATTAAAACACAAGCATATGTGCCTGGAAATAATGAATGGTCATAGTTTGGAGTTAAGAATAAAACGCAATTTTTAAGTCACTCAATAACTCTTTAAGTAACTTTTTTTTTTTTTTTTAATCAAGGACATGCCAAAGTCAACACAAAGAATGGAAACTTTTCAGGTTAGATAAGGAATCTCTGCTATCTGGGCAGATTACACAGAAGAATAACCTTTTACTTCCTCTTGTTAAGAGCAAACTAAATTCTTCTACACCAATTTTTCATTCCAACAGAGGGAAAAAAAAAAACAAGTTCTAGCTTTGCATTAATAATAGTAGTAATTTATCCACAAACTCCTTTATAAAATTGTCTCCTAACATATTGTCTAAATATCTTTGATAACTTAACTGTTTAACTGATAACTAAACTAAATATCTTTGATAACTAAACTGTTTATTAAACAGTTTTATTCATTGTTTTAAACCTATTTTTTTCTTCTAATAAAGATTTAGATTTTAAAAAATTTATCTCCTTTTTAATCCATCAAAACTGAGCAAATTTTACCAACATTTTGACACATTTTATTGCTTTTTTTCCAGAATCATTCTTTGTAGATATGATAATTCAAGGCAAATATAGTTTGGATTTGTTGGCATATTTACTCAGTTTCTATTTCAATTCAAGCTCTGTTCTTTACTATCTCCTTTCACATTCTGGAACAAACCGTATTAACTGAGAACAAAAATACTCTCCTCTTTGATAAGCAAAAACATTTAGTTATAGTTCTTTGCCATGTTTATTTCTAGTTTAATCTCAACAACACATATAAGCCATAATTTTTAATCAAACTTACTATTCGTTCGGAGAAAAACTGGAAAATAATCACTGTCTGTCATACATAAGCATTTTAGGAGACCAGCAAAGCTTACACCACTACATTGTAAGATCTCCACAGCCAAAGGCATACCTTTAACACTTTTGTAGATGGAAAAATATGTTCATTAAAATGACCCAAAGATATAGTCACGTTATTACTGTTAAAATTAAAAGCAAAGATATACATAACAAACTGGTGTCCCATGTTTCAATATTCTATTTTCCTTAGAAATTAGATATCCATACATTTTTAGTTATTAACTTGATTTACATTAAAGTTCCAAAATTAATAAATATCTTGCAAATTATGTTTAAACTGACACAGTACAGAACATAATTCAGTTGAATCAAAAAGATTAAGAGTTATAATGCAATATAGTTGAATACGTAATTGCATGTTTTCTTAATCTCAGTATATGGAAGAAACATTAGCTTATCTCACAGTAAACCAGTATAAGAAATTTAGGAATTTAGTATTAACTGGTCTCTTCATTAGAAAATAAATCCAAATCTTAAAAAATAAAATAAAATTGTATGTTTAGTCTCCATACTGAAAAAAGCAAAGAAAAGGTATTCTGTGATTATAACCTAAAATTACCAAACCAATTCATGTCTAAAGATTCACTTTGATGCTTCTGCGATAACACTGTGAGGATTTTTTTTCCTTAAAATGTCAGTGCATTCAATATACTAGAGTTCAATTTTTTTATTTTCTTGAAATTCTGGGAATATTAAAATTTTGCAAGTATTTATTATGTCTCTAATTAGAAAATTCTCTTTTTGCCTAAGAGACTTTATAATTTATTAGTATACTCTAGAAGTAGGGAAATATTTCATTTTCTTATCAGTGAGCAGTAAAAGGTTTTTCTCAATTAGATAGCCAACAACAGGACTTGAAACTTTAGTTCTACCACCCCAGACACAGGGCACTAGAAAATGCAAAGCACACACTCTCAGAGTTACTCTACTAATCAATGGAAATAATATTTTGTACATGGATTTGAGCACACCAGAAGACAAACAAACAATATAGAACGACTAACCATATTCCTTGTCATCTCTCACCCAACAGAGAATAGATTCCCATCATCCTAACAGAGATCCCCAAGTGAACACATCATGAAACCAGATTGCCAATTAGAGCTACCCCAAATAGGGAATAATTTATAGATTATATGACCTTGAGTGGCCTAGGGGTTCAGTACACAAGTCCTTGGAATTGGCTATTTCACACATATTTTTTATACAGGAGAGTTCAGCACCCAGTTGTGGAAGTGGATATTACCTAAACAGTAAGTTAAGCAAAACGATTAGCCAAAAATCCAGAACAATAACAACAAAGCAAACAAACCAGAATAAAAAGCACCAAGTCAGAAGAAAACTGAGAGTCAGAGAAGATAAAGTTCAATTGCTATTTGTGATTTCAGTCCAGAGGCCACTTCCTGGGCAACTCTGTTTAACTAGCTCCAGCAGGCGAGCACACTAGGCATCTTGACGGCAACCTCCAACCCTATCAAAGTGTAATTATTAAGTAGTTGGAAATATGGAGCACGTGTTGAAGATTTAATTAGCTCATTTAATGAGAGAAGCATCAAGATGATACAGCTGGTCCAAAAGAGAGGAATAGTTTATATATTTTCTCAGGAAAGACATATGAAATTACTGGTTAGAGACAAAACTGTTTAATGTCGAGTGGGACAGTAAAACCATAACTTTGAGATTTATTTTTTTTCACTGGACAGAAATCATTTTCATGTCTTCCAAACACAAATCTACAAGTCAACTTAACAACTTCATAAATCTGGGCCAAATTAGTAAATTATGGGTCACACAAAGGTATCTCCCCATAGATAGTTAAATTATGTTTTGGTAGGCCTCTTAGGTTATGCCCCAGCACATCACTGATTTACATTAAAGTTCCAAAATAAATTACATTAAAGTCCAAAATAAAGAGACATTTAAACTTGAGCTCACTGATCCTTTCCTTGGCTGTGTCCGGTCTACTGATACATTCATCAAAAGCATTCTTCATTTATATTTTAGTGTTTTTGACTTACAGCATTTCCTTTTGATCCTTTCTGCAAATTATCTCTCTGCTCACATTACCCACCTGTCCTTGCATGTTGCCTTTCTTCATTAGATCCCCTAGCATATTAATCATAGTTATTTTAAATTCCCAGTCTAAGAATTCCAAAATGTGTGCCACATCTGAGTCTGGTTCTGATGCTTGCTCTGTCTCTTCAGACTTTTTTGCTTTTTAGCAAGTCTTATAATTCCTGGCTGAAAGCTGTATAGGATATAAAAGGAACTGGGATAAATAGGTCTTTGATGTGAGGTTTTGTATTTATCTGACTAAGAGTTAGATTGTGTTTACTGTATGCTGTAGCTGCAGTTATCAGAGAATAATATTCCCTCTAGGATCTTTTTTATGTCTATTCTGTTGTCTTTGGGTTTTCCTAGAGACTCCTCAAATAGAGCCTGAGGCCTGTAGTACTTTTAGCTGTAATCCCTTTTCTTATGCAGAAGCCCTATCGATGTGAGGTTAGGTGTAGGGAAGGAGAGGCATTCTGTAGTCCATGATTAGGTCTCAGTCTTTTCCGGAGCCTGAGTTGGGCATTTCCCTTCCCCCAGGTTAGTTAGGCTTTGGTAAAACCCCAATCAGTGAGGCTCTGGTAAAACAGTTTCCCTTGACAGCAGGCCTTGTGCAGGAGAACGGAGAGCTCTGGGCATATTTGAGAGGGCTCACTTTCCCCCTGTCTGTGCCAGCAGCATCGGGGATAGTGAGAACCTGGTGGGGTTGCAGGAGGAAAAATTCATGAAAGTGTGGGGCTCCCCCTTAAGTTTTTAACTCTCAAGGTAGTCCACACTGAATCTCCAGCACTCATCAATTAACAACTTTAAGTCTTCCTACTAATAATTGGGTCCAGATGGGCCTCCTGCTTCTGGGCATCTGTTTTCGGTTAGCTATGATCCTCTGTAGCCACCTCTTTGTCTCCTGGGGACAGCAGTTTACCCTGTGACATCAAGTCTCTGAGGGATCTAAGAAAAGTTGTTGATTTTCAGTTTAAGTTTCTTTCTTGTTGGGAAGATAGGAGTGGTAACTTCCAAGCTCTTTATATATCAGATTGGAACCACAATGAGAGTAATAATCAGCTTCACAGATTTGCTGTGATAATGACATTAAATGTATTAGATAAGTTAACATTTAAGGCATGGCATATAAGTAGCAGTTAATCAATGACAGATATGTTTAGTAATATCCCTAAAGCTGTTCTTTTTTTTTTTAAATGAGACAAAATCGCTCGATAAAAAAAAGTCAGCGTATGATCAACGAATGTTGGAATATGGCAGGTGTTTCTCACTGGCCGCTCTTCAGGGTGTGAGATCACTGCTCCAACTTGTGTCATCTGGAGAGCCCCACCCAAATTTTCCCAAATGAAAATATTTAGTCAGTGTTTAGGCATCATATGAAAAAGAAAAGAAAACTAATCATCATAAAGTGAAATATTCCAAATATTACCAAATTATCAACATTACGTAAAAAAATGAATGGTTCTAAAAAAATGCCAGTGCCTCAGTTACATTTCCTATGCAAAAGGACCATTCTACAGAAGGCCCTTTCTAAAGATAATGGGTTAATATATGAAATACAAAGTCTGGCTCATAGGAGGCACTCAGTAAATACAGGTTTTATCCTTAACCTAATCTCCTCCTTCCTTTCCCCTAGTGAGGCCAAATTAAAGTGAATTCTTCGAATTAAATGAAGAATTTTGAAAAGCAAGAGTGTAATTTAGTGAATTTGTCAATATTGGAAATTCAAAGATATTAGTATAGTTAATCTTAGTGTATTCTAATTTCTTAAACTATATCTGAATGTTATTATTTACATTTATTATCTTATACCCTCCATTTTATGACCATCAAATTATAAGGAGTATTATTTATAAGTGATATCTATTAAAAGCATCACCTGTGTCACTAAATACCAGAGATAACATTTGTCATTTCTCCTTGAGGGTAATAAGCCATCTTTTCTTAGGGAGAAGAAAGGTGGTCCTATGGGAGATACAGATGGTGCCTCAATGAAGACCTTGAGTCCCTTGAACATTTCTTGTCTTCATCAATAAACATTTAACTACTTACTCAATTTTTTACCTTTTTCAAAATATAAAACAATGTATCAATAGTGTAGCATTCCACAGACATGGTGGTCCAGCATCTATCATTCAAAATTATCCACAAGTATAAAGATATCTAGATCCTTGCTACTCATAGCGTAACCCATATATCAACAGCATTGGTGTATTAGTTATCCCCACTGCATAACAAATACTCCAAAACTTAACAAGGTAAAGAACAAACGTGTTATCTCACAGTTTCTATGAGTCAGAAGTCTGGGCACAGATAAACTGAGTGACTCTGGATTAGGGTCTCTTCCAAGCCTGCAATCAGCACATCAGTTGGGGCTGCTGTCACATCAAGGCCCTATTCAGGGAGCATCTGCTTCCAAGCTCACTCACATAGCCAGTAGCACATGGCAGCCCTAGCGCCTTGCTAGCTGTTGTCCTGAGATATCAGTTCCTTATCATGGAGATCTCACAATAGGACAGTTCACAGCCTGGCAGATGGCTCTCCTCAGAGCAAGTGGGAGAGTATACCCAAGACAGAAAGCACAGCCTTTTTGTAACCTTTTCTCAGAAGTGACATCCCATCATCTTTGCCATATTCTACTCCTGAGAAACTAGTCAATAGGTCCAGTCTGCACTCAAGGGCAGGAAACTACACAAGGATGTAGATCCCAGGAGAGAGGGGGTTTACTGGGAGATATCTTAGAGGCTGCCCACCTGTACTGGCATCCACTGGGAACTTGTTAGAAACACAGGATCACAGAACTAGTGAAGAGAATCTGAACTTTAACAGGATTCCCAGGTGATCCATATGTCAAGAAGCACGGCTCGAAGGAGCAAGGGCCAGGTGCTTTATTCTGTTGCAGAGGCTACTTCCTCACTTAATTTTACTCACTGGTGAATGTTACTTTCTAACAATTGCAAAGATTAATTTTCCTTGCAACTCAGTTCTCTCATACTCAAGAAAAAGGAAAAAATGTAGGCTTCCTGAAGGACTACTGGGCTGCAGAGAGCAGATCAGAAAGAGTTGAGGGACTGAGGAAGAAAAAGGGAGCAAAAGGACTGTGACAAACAGATCTAATATCAATATCCAGTAATGACTGAAAGAGAAGATTGAGCATTTGTACACGTAGGGATGTTCAGGACCATGGGAAAAAAGGACTAATGTCCTATTCCCTCAACAGCCGTTAAGTGCATTGCTGAATAATTCTGAATTAGAAATACTCTGTTTATGGTGGTGGCCTCTTACTACTCGATTCTGCTTGGGTCTACTTCCATCTGTTTACCAAGACAGAGAAGTTCACAGCATATTTTAGAAATAAACTATCAAAAATTATAATATAGAAATGCAAATACTTAAGTGAGTTTTAGGCATCTTAATTATTCCCTTTCCAAATACATTTTATATCTCAATGATGCTTAAAGAATAATCTACATTCAGTATTTGAAACCTTTCCATAAAAAAACACCAATAACTTTGGTATAAATATTTTATATCTCCTTCAAATTCTTCTTAGGGGAAAAGATAAAATTCCATTGAGCTTGTAATCCTCCATCAAAAAATGGCCTAAGGGGAAAAATGAAAATCTCTAATCTATTTATCACAAACATAGTAGATTAGGGAAAGCCTCTATTCTATACCTTCAGTGGTAGACTGGAGCCGACTCCTACTTGGGTGTGGGAGATGTTTGTTAAATTTTTAGTAGTTTTACATACTAGTTTTTAACCACAGTCACAATTAAAACTTAAAGTATGTATATAAACCTACAAATTAATAATTTATACAAAAAAACAAAGGTAACAAATACTCAAAATCATCACTTTGTAATTATTTTCTACACTTTACAATTAATCTTTTTTTTAGGTTATTTAAAACATCTGTTGTATCTACAGGGTTTTCACACTACATAATGCTGTACTACTGAGCATCTCTTACGAACCCTGTTTAGTGACATCACATTGGTAGCTTGAAACTGGCCATGGTAGGAGTATTTACAGCACAGAAATTGGAAAATGCTATAAATCAGAACTTGACTTAATTTTGTTGATTGTCCTCAAGACAGGGAAATGTTAATACTACAGCTTAAAAGTGTGTCATGTCCTTAGCTATTACATTATCAATAGCACAAAAAAAATTGGTAAATACTTTTCATGCAGTCAAAAACTATTATCCGGTTCAGCAAAATTGCTCCCATAATTGACAAACCAGTAAAGTTCAGACGTAACTCGTGCTAAGGCTGAAACAGGCTTCAGTTTAATGAATATAATTTGTACTAGGGTAAAAAATACTTTAACAACAGATCACGTATCAGATTTAAGGATGAAAAATTATTTAGAAAAGAGTAGGTGGATTGGGATCAATTCTATTTGTTAAATTATGGTTGAAACTGAAACCACAAGTTGCTGTACATACAAGAATTCAACAAAAATGAACAAAAGCAGTCTCTGAGAATCAATTAGTTACAGTATATGGAATTTATAATAAAAGGTACTGTATATTTTAGTGTTATTTGTGAAGAGTGTGCTACACATCTTTTGTATCAGAACAGTTTCTACTACATGCATGTATGCATGTTTGTGTGTGTGTACGTGTGTGCGTAGTTTTGCCAGGGAGCCAATTATTTAACATCTACCAGCACACCACCCTCTCCTTCCCTCCCAAGGGAAACATGGCCACTGCAAATCACAGAGGGGTACATTACCATATCCTAGTCTTCCATGTAAAAATATCATTTTAAGTTCTAAATTTAAAAAATGCACATGCAGAGAGAACATTTATTATAAGTGAGTGGAAACACTTCTTGGCTGGTCTGTGTTCTGCTACAAATGTGGGGAGTCCATGTTTTAGTGACATCATTCCAAATGAATTTCAGCTCAGGTGATTTACAGTCTCTTACATTAGCCAAAATTACACTTTGCATATACATATTAAAAGCTCTCAGGAAAACAATTTTCACTGTACTAGGATGTGGAAAAGGAAATGACGTCATAGGCATCTAAGTATCAACTGGACCTAAAACCTGACCGAATAAGGCTGAAAAGCTCTCTGTCTTACTCTGGTAATCAGAGGACTCACCAGCAGACACTATACAGATCTCATGAGCAGGCAGGCCTGGTGGCAGGAATTTATGTTCAAGATTCAGGGGAGTCACATGTGCCCCTTTCAAATAAACCAGATGCAACTTTCTAATTTATCAAAACAACATCAATCGGTCAGCTGTGCTGATGATAGTGTTTTTATGTAGTTATTCAGTCTTTGGGGAAATTACTCTTCTGTGAGGCTTCAAGAAAGAAGTGAACTGTTTTAGTTAATATTCAATTCCACATAAAAACAACTCAAATGGAGGAAGACGAAGCCGACTGATATAAAAATGGAATCCTTTGTTGCCCAGTTCAAAACAAATTCTGTTGTAAATTTTGAACTGGCTAAGAAAGCAGAGGAAAGCTTTGGCAGAATAACACTGACTTGTAAATGCTATAGGCTCTTCTCCTAAAGCATTCTAAACCAAAAGCGGTGGGTGCAAATACTGTAGAGTGTCTTCTCAGACTGTAAAGAGACAGTGATATTCTTATGGGTCCTCTGAGAGAACAGTTAGAGGAGTGCTTTAGAATTACAGCTATTCATAAAACTGCTGGAAATTTTAAGGATGAGTAGGCAGGACATCTCCTGTATTCATCAAACTGAGGATGAGAATTTGGCAAATTTGAAGAGGGAGCAAATTTAGACACGAGGAGGTTATATAAAGGGAATATCCAGATAAACTACTGGAAAATCAATATTCTAAGCACCTTTACAACAGCTCTTTAAGTGAGTACACATAGATGCTTTTGAATTTTTTTTTTGTATATTTAGAAATAAATATGGCTAGAAAAGAGGCCACCCACTAACTACAAATTTGAAAAAAATGCCGACTGGTTTCTTCTACTTACACACTAGGATTAGAGCATCACATTAAAAGGTAATTCTTATTTATTTTCCATTTTCATTTTTCTTCATATGCATGATTATGAACTTGCTTGCAAAGTAGTCTTTCTTCTAATTCATATAACAGCTTTCTGGACATTTGGGATTTGGGTCATGGATACTGTGGATTTTATAGTAGGGATATATAACTGGGAGATGGCGTGCTTTCATCTGATTAGTCAATTCCCATAAATAAAAGGATAAAAATGGCGCAGGAGAGCTTTGTGAGAGAGATGAACACACGGCGCTGTGCAAGCCTGCATGATGACAAGGTGGAGGGAGCAACGTCCCTATTTGGCAGATACATCCAGCAGCTCATGTGCACATTTCAGTTAATATATAGACCTATTAAAGATGATATGTATGTTTATCTTGGAGCAGACACAAATACGATTTTTAGTGAAACTCAAACGTCAAAAGCTAAAATTACTGTTACCACACAATTTCTGATAAGGTGATTAAAATTCACATGGAGAGCTCAAACTTTAGCCATGAGTTTTTTACTAGCTAAGTAATTTGCCGGAGATGGAGCAGCAAATTGATTGGTCTGTCTCCTGTAGAGCTTGCATGGTTCTCTAGTCGTAGAAACAATTTTGTAATCAAATGGCCACAGGAATGACAATCAGAGACTATGTTAGAATGAAGAGTAATCCTGAGACAATCTGATCTACAGAATCTTCTTAGCAAATAACATTTTCAATGAAACCACAATATAAAAAGCAGACAAAAGTGACAGGTGGATTCCTCAGTTGAATTAAATCTTCATTATTGGGCAGAAATTAGTCTTTGTTCACAGACTGCTTTCCTACGTTCACTGGATCCTGTGGCTCACTGGAGCTCAGAATAAACCCCCAGGATTCTTCTTCACGTATACGGAAGTTGTATATGCCAAGCCACCTTGCCCAAAGGTCAACAGGTAGATGGTGGCAGTGGCAGGCCAGAGCCCTGTCCTGTGTTCCTCACACCATCACCAAAGAAGTCAACTTAGTTGGCAACTCCCTGATTAAATGAAAATGTGACCACCTTCTCTCTTTCTTGGATTCCACTGAGCCAATTCATAACCTTTGTATTCTTGCAGTATTAAAATGATAGTCTGGACAAAAACATAGATCTGGAAAAGTTTATTATTACGAATATTTGCAAGATCTTTTCTGACCCACCTCCTAGAGTAATGAAAATAAAAACAAATATAAACAAACGGGTCCTAATGAAACTTCAAAGCTTTTGCACAGCAAAGGAAACCATAAACAAGATGAAAAAACAACCCTCAGAATGGGAGAAAATATTTGCAAACAAAGCAGCAAAGGATTAATCTCCAAAATATACAAACAGCTCACAGAGCTCAATATCAAAAAAACAAGCAATCCAATTAAAATTTGGGCAGAAGACCTAAATAGACATTTCACCAAAGAAGACATACAGTTGGCCAAGAGGCCCATGAAAAGATGCTCAACATCACTAATTATTAGAGAAATGCAAATCAAAACTACATATCACCTTACACCAGTCAGAATGGCCATCATCACAAAATCTACAAACAATAAATGCCGGAGAGGGTGTGGAGAAAAGGGAACCCTCTTGCACTGTTGGTGGGAATGTAAACTGATGCAGCCACTATGGAGAACAGTATGGAGGTTCCTTAAAAAACTAAAAATAGAACTACCATATAACCCAGCAATCCCAAAGTACTGGGCATATACCCTGAGAAAATGCTAACTCAAAAGGACACATGTAACCCAATGTTCATTGCAGCACTATTTACAATAGCCAGGACATGGAAACAACCTAAATGTCCAATGATAGATGAATGGATAAAGAAGAGGTGGTACATATATACAATGGAATATTACTCAGCCATAAAAAGGAATGAAATTGGGTCATTTGTAGAGATGTGGATGGACCTTGAGTCTGTCATACAAAGTGAAGTAAGCCAGAAAGAGAAAAACAAATATCGTATACTAACGCACATATGTGGAATCTAGAAAAATGGTACAGATGAACCTATCTGTAGGGTAGGAACAGAGACGCAGATGTAGAGAACGGACATGTGGACACAGAGGGGTAAGGGGAGGGTGGGCGAATTGGGAGATTAGGTTTGACATAAGTATACTACCATGTGTAAAATAGATAACAGTGGGAACCTGCTATATAGCACAGGGAGCTCAGCTCGGGAGGGGATATAGGTATACATATAGCTGATTCATTTCACTGTACAGCAGAGACTAACACAACATTGTAAAGCGGTTTTACTCCAATTAAAAAAAAAAAAGAATATTTGCTCTTTCAAGACCCCCCATTTCAATTTCTACCCTAGACCCAGTTCATTGCTTGTTCAAAAATGATATGAAATTTCAGGCTTCGTTCAGTCTAGAGTTGAGAGACTTGTTAGGATACAATCCTAAAGTGTGAGAGACTTATGAAGTACAAAGATGGATTGCATTGCAATAACTGTAATGGCCAGAGTGGACAAGTGAAGAGGAAAAGAGGAAAGGACATTGACATCTCTTTGCATCAATGAATGAAAACCTTACAAACAAATTTTTTTGGATAATGTCCTATTTGTTTGTTCCCTTTAACTTTTTTCACCAAGTGTTCACAGAACAACTGTGCTGTGCTAGTATCAGTTATTACCTCGGAACAAACAGAGTAATGTTTGGAGTGTGATTCACCCCATGAAGTCCACTTCCTTTCAGAGATACTATCTTGTGATCTGTACATTTAAGCTAGGAATAACCTTGCCCCAGTTATTCAGTGTTTGAATTCCGTGAATGAATGGGAATGGGATTTCATGCTGGATTTGCTTCAATACTGCAAAGCTCTTTCCTGAAGTTACCTTATTCTTTCCCTTCGAGTATCATATCACAGCAAAACCCAAGGGAGGGGCGTTCCTGACAGATGGCTCAACCTGAAGCAATCATTCAGCCCTTGGACAAATACTAATTGTATACCTACTATGTGTCAAGTACTCTTGTAGGTCTTGGGCACAGAGTGGTGAAGAGGACAGACCAAGTCCCCTTCACAGTGATGCTTACAAGCTCATGTGGGATACAGAAAATAATAAGTAAACAATAATAAGCAGGATGATTTCCACTAGTCATAAGTATTATGAGGGAACATAAAAACATAGAAATGTTGTGTACGACTAAGCATGGGGACTGGATACCATGATTGATCAGAAAGGGGCTCTCCGAGGAGGAGAAAGGGGCTCTCCTAGGGATATTGGGATACTGGGATCTTATACGATCTCAAGTGAGAAAACCACACATATTTCTGCCCAAGGGGCAAGTCTACTGTCTTTTTAATGGATGGCCAGACTCCCTAAGGACTGACATAGTAACAGTGAGGAAAGGCAGGGCAGCTACTGGAGACAGAAGCCACACTGTGATTTAGTCCTGTGGTGAATTGTTCCTACTTTGAAAGTTCATCCGCAGGAGCATAATCGCACCTTAGTTCCAGGAGAAAGCAGGGTGAAGTGGCCTGGAGCGCCAGGTAATGGGCAGGAAGCTGTGGGCTCCCACGGTGGAAAGCTGTTTACTCTCTCCCCAGGAGGACACAGGGTTAGACACAGTTAAGTCTGTAATCATTGTCAGCCAGATCAATACATTCTAAGTGACTTGCTTTTGTCATTTTTCCCCTAACAGTGGTTCAATGGCCTGTGAATGTTTGCTTTCAGAAGAAAAGAATTTTTTTTTAATTTCAATAAATCATTCATGGTCAAAGGAAGCTTTTGTTACTTCAGCGTCTACTCCCCTCTCATTCATATTGCTCAACAAAACTGAACAATTTTTATGTGATGCAGCTGCTGTGTAGCTCAGACAAAAACTGCTGGAAAAAAACTATCCCAAGTATGTTTTAACCCCCAGTTGATACAGTTGCTGGGAATGTGTATTATTGTTGTCTCAAGAGCTGAACTTTCTCAGATCCTAAAATTATGACTATTTCCAAAAAAAAAGCAATCCATGCTTAAGACAGACCTTAAGAGATGTACGAAATGTAAGACACGGCTTCTTTAAGGAACTGAAAGCTTACGTAAAGAACCAGTGAGAAGACACAATAATAGGTAGCAACATAAGTGTACAAAATTAAGGTATACTGTTAGATACAAACTAAAAGGACGGAGAGGTTAAGCAGGCCAGCAGAAGAGACTAGAATCAGCAAGTGGTGCTTGATGGGAGAAGTAGGACCTCAAGAAAGGGGAGGAACTGGAGAGCAAGAGAGTCAAGTATTTCAAGTGAGGGGAGTAACAAGGAACGCGCCCAGAGCTGGGCATGTGCGGGAACATTTTCACAGGACAGGGTGGGGATGTGAACAAATGCAGCTGTGTTTCGTTTGTGGAGCTGTCGGGAAATGGTCACACCTCTATTGCACCATGCCTACAATGGGCACAGCAAGTTTTATCAGCTACAGATGACTAACTGAAGAATTTTGTAAGACTATGGCTCCTATTTATTTTCTGGGCTCCTTAGTGGATGTAAGCAAATTGTGGATGATTTGTAAATATTTGTTGTATTGCTTGTAATTTGAACAGTATCTTGATGACTCATGGAGTATGGGGAGTATTCGAATATGAAGATTGCCAAAAAACATCCTTCCCCCACACAACATTACTGCAAGGTCATTGAGACAACACCACAAATAGAAAAGCATCTCAAGACTTACTAAGTTCTGCTCATGAATACCTCAGAGAGAAATGATTGTCACTGCTGACCCCCTATGCATTTTTGGTGCATTTCTCAGAGAAGATAAGGTAGTCACCCAAGTTACTTTATTTAATATCCTAGCAAAATTAAGGGTTTTTAAATTGTACTTCATGCTTTTTATATTTATACACACATATGTATGTGTGTGCATATACATGCACACACATTTCAACCTATAATCTTTGAAGTCACTGTAGAAATTCCATCTGTCCCAATATCTGCTTATCATATTCACTCAATCCAAAGTTCTCCTTCAGTTATAGATTAACTCCTACCCAGGAAATACTTTTACAATATGAATGCATACATCTGAAGACAATAGGCTTCTTTCTCCCTTATGGCTTAAGTCACTCACGACTGAGTGCCTTTGAGAATTCTAGAAACCCACAAATCTGAATTAGTCCTGGGTCTTAAAGAGAGAATTAGCAAAGTCCAGCCTCTTGGGTTAAAGACCCCAACAGAAGAAACTGGAATCCCTTTCAAACCATAATGAGTGTGACTAGGACCTCTGGTGGCCAAATTTGTCTCTGCCTCCCTGTCCAGGCCCTGGCATTTTTGTAGGAGCCTTATTTCTTCAGTTCCAACAAGAACAAGGGCTATCATGAGACTTCTTGCAGCCTCCCTTTCCCCACCTTCCCCAGAACCACACCCTTGATGTTAACATATATTCCCATTGAACAGTAGGGCCTACAAAGAAATTCTGCTTTGTGGCTGAGAAGACAGATTTCTCTGAAGTAACTTAAAACCATCAAAAACACTATACACCTAGAAAGCACTACGGGAAGTTCTAGAACCTCCCCAGATTCGCATATCCAATTTTGATTGGGACTTCTCTAGACAAATTTGAAGGAAATAATCAAATCTACAGAAAACACCTGTACATTCATTGTGTAGAGTGGACTGGCCTCATTTATCAGCACACTTCTGGATTCAGGGAATATTAAAACACTTTGGTTCTTCTTAAAAATAAAAGCATTATTCAGCATTATATATTTGTCAATATAATCATAAAAAGTGCAGACCTTGGGGCTTCCCTGGTGGCACAGTGGTTGAGAGTCCGCCTGCCGATGCAGGGGACGCGGGTTCGTGCCCCGGTCCGGGAGGATCCCACATGCCGTGGAGCGGCTGGGCCCGTGAGCCATGGCCGCTGAGCCTGTGTGTCCGGAGCCTGTGCTCCGCTACGGGAGAGGCCGCAACAGTGAGAGTCCCGCGTACCGCAAAAATAAATAAATAAATAAAAAGTGCAGACCTTTTCTGTACTCTGAACTTTTTTTTCCCTAGATTTCAGTTTCTTCATCTAAAAAATGGAGATAAAAATAATAATACCTATGGCACAGGGTTACTGTTATAATGTAATGAGTGTTAGGTTTTGTAATGGTGCTTGCCACATCATCACTCAAAAAATAGGAGCTGCTGCAATGACGATGATGATTCCTTAACTTATACATTCCTCTTCTCCCCACCTCTCAATGTCCACACACATGTTCTCAATTAACATGGAGAAACTATTAATCTGACCAGAGAGAGAATAAGATTCTTGACAGAATCTGACATTCAATAGGTTACTTCCAGGCAGCTTGGTCAGGGTCAGGGATGCAGTTGGAGTTTTATCGTGCTTTTGGTGCCTGATGGGGCTGACGGGAAGTGAGTTCTTTGATTAAGACGTCTACCATTTGTCAGCAGTTTTCAAAAAGATCCTGCACTCAAGTGAATTTGTATTTTATTCTATGAATTTAAAATCATGGACTGCAGAAGACAGAATTTAAACGCCTTTTGGGTCTTTCAGGAGCACAGAGTAACTGGCAGGTCTCTCCTCTCTCCCCGTCCTCCGTAGGTTAACCTCAGAGCCACAGACGGCAGGCTCATGCGCCAGTTGCTCCTCATTAACGAGAGCATTGAGTCCATCAAGTGGATGATTGAAGAGAAAGCCAGCATCCCCAGCCGCGGCAGCAGTCTCAGTGGCAGCCTGTGCAGCCTACTGGAGAGTCAGAGCACCTCCTTATATGGCAGCTACAACAGCCTCCACGATGGCAGCGACGGGCTCGATGGCATCTCCGTGGGGAGCTACCTGGACACTTTGGCAGACGATGTCCCAGGCCATCAGACCCCGTCAGACTTGGACCAGTTCAGTGACAACTCAGTCACAGGGGACTCACACGCACTGCACAAGCGTCCCAAATTGGATTCTGAATACTACTGCTTTGGCTAATGACCCAGTTTTTTGCATGGGATTGGTGTGCAATTAACTTGTATTTATCCTTCTTCTCCGCTGCTATATTTTTGGTGTGATTTTTTAAAATATGAGAACCTTTTAAAAAGAAGCTTATTTTGGACGGCTTGATGGTATTTCTGTTGCTCCTAGTATTTCTCACCTGGACTGATTAATCTTTGTCTCTCTTATGTCTCTATTTTTATTTATTACGGTGATTTTTCTCCCTTCTTTCACAGTGGCACAAATAAGGTAGGGGGAAAAGAATAAGCAATAATTATGTTTTTGCTTCTGTTTTCAGGGCAAGGGGTCAGGGATTACAAGATAAACTTTGCTAAATTTTACAATAAACCAAAGTCTGATAGTAGCTAATTTTGTTGCTTGTATTCTTAAATGTTTCAGAGATTCATTTTCCAGAAGACACTGAGGTTTATTACTGTTTGTATGTTAGGTTGAACAAAAGGCTCGGGACAAAGCTAGGCATTATTTCTAGGTCACAAGTCTAGGTTGACTTCTAGCGGGAAGTCAACGATACTGTTAGTCACACACTTCTCATGACAATCATTTGGAAGCCCCAACTCTGTGCAATCTGTTCAGTTAAATTTGCTGTTCACAGATCAGCATTTTGTCACCAGTGATTCTAACTCAAGCTGCGGACTAAGTTGTGTAATTATATATATGATTCTCCCAAATTTCAAAGAATAATTGAGATTAGGTATGGAGGTGATTAGAGGTTAAGGTGTCCTAAATTTAATTGTATTTTAGATTATGTTGATGCTTACTGCATGCATTTTACAATTCTAGGATATATAAAGACATAGATGCACACAATGGATGAATGGATGGATGGATGGATGGATGGACAGAGTGGGAAGTAGAATCACTATTCCCTTAAGAAGTCTAATAGTCTAATAGATCCTTTCATCCTGGGATGGGTAAATAATCTCTTAATTTTCCGAAATGACATCTGAAAATATCACTCGTACTGAACATTTAGTTTTGATGTAATATTATTAATCCTCTACATTTCTTTTACCTTGATGATTCCTAGTGAGTGAATCTTATTGAGATTTCAAGCTGTTCTTTGTAATCATATAGGTTTCTGCACTAAACACTTGACAATATGAATCAAAAAGTCTTTCTACTTGTAACTTTAAAATGCCTATACTCAAGAAATGATTTCCCCCAGACTTCCTCTGTTATTATACGTATTGCATACTTGTCAAATTTGTTCTTTCCAGGTTATATATTATTCAATTTCCAATTAATTTAGACCCTGTAGGTTTTTTACAGTAGTCCTTTTTTCATAAATTGCTGATAAAATCCTCATCAACAACAATCTCATAATGTCAGGATTGTCTCCGTTCTGTGTTTGAGGAAAATGAAACACGTAGAAAGTAGGTAACTGGGTCAAATCTCCCAGTAAGTGTCAAAGCTGGCACTTAAACATGAGCCTGTCTTATTCTAACAGTAAAACTTGGTACCTATAGTAGTAAAATAATAACGTATGGATGAGAATGCAAACTTAACCCCTGACAAAAATAAAGTGAGCAATCATTTTTCTTCCAAATCAGTAGGACCTACATTTTTGAATATGAGCTTTTTGAGCCCTTTCTTGAAATCACATGTCCAGTCAGTGATGTGCTTATAGGTAAATAAGGGAGTTGGCCACATGCCAGCTATTCCTCATCTATTTCCCCCTTTCTACTTACTTTCATTTTAAACTTAGTAAAGGCTGGTGGGTTGGCTATTTTATTTGTTTGGTTTTAATCTGGAATTAAGCCAAGCAATTTGTAGCACAGATTTTTTTTTTACCATATTAAAATCCAAGAGCATGCATTATGATCTAGTAGATAAAACACCCTTAGAACCAAGACTGAAGAATTTCAAACAAAGGGTAATGACATATGTAACTGTATGTCTATAGCATTGCAAGGAGAACATTTCCAACAGGAAAGAAGTGAACAGACAGCAAGACTATACGAGGCTTCGAGGCTAAATTCTAACCTCTTCAAACCCTGAGATTTGTCTAGAACAAGACAGGTACAGGAAAGATGATTTCTGTCCTCAGATCACTGTTTCAGATTGTAAATTCAATCTGGCCAATTTCTTTAACACCCTCTTTTTACCAATCAGCTTCCCCTGCTATCTGTCCATCCTACGCCTGCTATAAATTTCTTCCCTATACAAAGGAAATGAACAAGCATGAGTGAAATGTACAGAATAGTTTTCATTAATGCATCTTATTTTAAGGGACCTATAATGAACACTGGAAGAACACTTGAGAACTTTTTTTTGGCTCTATAAATTTCACTGTTGTATGTGCTTTACAGTTATTCCTATTTTTTTTGGTAAAAGATACCAAATATAGAGTCTATAATTTAGACATATGGAGTAACATATAAGCCAACAATGTTTTGATAGTTGATTTTACTAAGAGGAGGGGAATATGCAACTAAACAACACTAATTATTGACATATTCATTGGTCTCAAGAGAATGAATGCATTTTCAACTAAAAAATTCCCATAACAAATCTATGACCTGGAGCGTTTGATATTTGATCTCTGTCAGTACCACGAGTAAATGGGGTAAAAAGCTGAAGTGCCTTCAAACTATTCTGCCTGCACTGAGTTGTGTTCTCCCAGAAAAATGGAATTTTCCTCAGTTACAGTAATCTCTCCGTTTTATGGACTCGTCTGTTTTATACTGGGGAGAAGATAACACAATTGGAGGTAAGGAATTTAGACAATTTAAAGCTATTACATTTTTGGAGTTTTGAAAATAAAGGAACTCAAAATAACCAACTTAGAAGTCTTAACTTCAAAGCAACTTCAGTATTTATACTATGTCAGTCCCAAATTGTATAGCATCAAGTTCTAGGTATTTGCCAACCTTTAGAAATGCAATATGATCCTTTGCTGCTGGGTGAATTGTAAAGACACTTGGAGCTCCACGAATAATGTCAACCAGGCATTTTGATCCCCAACCCCATCAAAATACAATCACCACCATGATGCCCAAATAAATGGTTATTTTGAGGTCCTCATCTCATTGATATCTCAGCAGCAGTTGACACATTTGATCACTGCTTTCTTTCTTTTTTTTTTTTTCTTATTTTATTTATTTACTTTTTGGCTGCGTTGGGTCTTTGTTGCTGCACGCGGGCTTTCTCTAGCTGTGGCGAGAGAGGGCTACTCTTCGTTTCAGTGCGCAGGCTTCTCATTGCGGTGGCTTCTCTTATCGCGGAGCACGGGCTCTAGGTGCACAGGCTTCAGTAGTTATGGCTCGCGGGCTCTAGAGCGCAGGTTCAGTAGTTGTGGCGCATGGGCTTGGTTGCTCTGCGGGCATGTGGGATCCTCCCGGACCAGGGCTCGAACCCGTGTCCCCTGCACTGGCAGGCGGATTCTTAACCACTGCGCCACCAGGGAAGCCCCGATCACTGCTTTCTTGAAAGACTGTCTCATTTGGCTTCCAAAGCATCCCTCTCTCTTGGATTCCCTCATTCCCCACTGCCTGCTTGTTAGCATAACTCTGTTGCGGCTTCTCTTCATACTCCTGACCTCCACACACAAGAGTGTCTCTTGGTTCAATTCTGGTACCACTTCTTTTCTGAAATTATTCCCCTGGGGATTTCATCCAGTTCCACAGCTTAAAATGTCATCTACATGCTGAGATTCCCCAAAGTATATCTCTAGGCTCAGTCTCTCCCCTGCACTCTAGCCTCCTGCATCTATCTGACCCCACGGCATCTCTACTTGATGTCTGATAAGCATCTCAATCTAAACATAACCAAAATTGAAATTTTGCTCTTGTTCTGTAATCTTCCCCAGTTCGGTGAAGGATGGCTCTAATTATCAAATGCTCAGCCCAAATCCTAGAAGTCATTTCTTAAGTGCTCTCTCTCACACCATATCTACCATGTCCAATCTGTCATGTAAATCATATGTGTTCTACCTTAGAAATATATCCAGAATGAGCTATAGATTTTCATAGTACCCCTGTTAGCACTCTAATCGAGTCAGTGTCACTTCTTCCTGGGACTATTTCAATAGCCCTGTCTTGTTTCCTGGCTTCCACCCTTACTTTCCCACAGTTAATATTCAACATAGCAAACAGTAATCTTTTAAGAAACAAGTCAGATTTTTTGCCAGCCTCTGTACCAACCCTTTAATGTACTTCCATCTCTAAGCATAAACCAACTCTTTAGCACAGACTACAAAATCCTATGCAATCTGTAATCTTTCTACCTGCCTGACTTCATCTCATACCATTCTCCACCCTCTCTCATTGTGAGCGTCATTTACATCTTTACTGTTCTTTAAAAATCTCAAAGTCTGCGCTTCCCTGGTGGCACAGTGGTTGAGAGTCCACCTGCCGATGCAAGGGACACGGGTTCGTGCCCCGGTCCGGGAAGATCCCACATGCCGCGGAGCGGCTGGGCCCATGAGCCATGGCCGCTGAGCCTGCGCATCCGATCTCAAAGTCTATGCAAGTCCTTACCTCAGAATCTTTGCACTTCTCATTTCCTCTTTCTGAAATGTTCATCTCCTGAATGTTCTTAAGTTTTGATTCCCCAGTTCTTTTTGGTCTCCAACCAAATGGCAAGAGGACTCCTTACATAGCACACCTGGAACATGCTGCCCTTACCCTGGTTTATTTCTCCTCATATCATCACTCGATACATAATTTTTGCACGTACTCTCTGCTTCCCCACACTAGAATGTAAGGTCTTTGAGAACAAGAACTGTGTTTTGTCCACCACCATATGCTTCCAGACTCCTAGTACTCCCTGAGACACGTGCGTACACGTGCGTGCATGTGTGCGTGCACACACACACACACACACACACACACACGCCAGTCAGCTCTGGGGCTGCAGTATGTATGACCAGTCCTATGAATCACCTGGATAAAGTGAGGACTCAACAAGTATTTGTCAAATGAATGAATGAATGAGGGAATGTGTGACTGAGTGGCTGCATGAACAGGCAGACACATCCTTAGAGACTGCTTCCTAATCCAGGATGCTGAATGCTTCCAAAGAAAGTCATTTGGGACTTTCCTACTGAGCGCTCCACGACAGAGCCACACCCTCTAATTTTCCTCTAAAGTGTCTCATAATAGACACAAAATAAATTTTTTTTGACTAAAGCAATTATTAGTTTTCTGAGTGCCTTCTAGGTACAGGCAATTACTGTGCTAGGATCAGGTGATAAAAAATGGAGGAAGGAACCAACCATGCTCTCCAGGAACTCATTTGTGTAGCACGTTCTTTGGTAGGAAAAAATAATGGCCCACCCCCTCCATCTCCCAAAGATGTCATATCCTAATTCCTGTAACCTGTGAATGCCTTACATGGCAAAAGCGACTTTACAGATGTGATTAAGGTAAGGATCTTGAAATGGGAAGATGTCCCTAGATAAGGAAGGGGGGAAGAGCTTAATCAAAAGGGAACTGGGACTTGATGAAATAGGAAATTCTTAGCTATCTAGATTGCAAAAGACACTACAATTAGGAGATTCACTGTTGAGAAAGAGTGTTCTGGTGGGAAAACCAAGAGTGTGTCTGGACAACCTTCTTCTAATGCCTCAGAAGAATCCAAAGGTCAGAGTATTCAGTCACAGTGAGGACTCTTTGAAGAGATCAGGCATGTGACTCATGGATCCCCTCAACCATGCCAGCAGAAGCCAAAAACAGAGATGGAATTCTCTAAGAAAGGCCTGTGGAGGGGCTTCTTATCTAAGGTGTTGAATTCCTGTGACATACACAGGAGACTCATAACGTCCTTGATAATTTTACACCAGCAAAACCATTGCCATCTTGGACTGAAAGGGATAGAGAAGTCAAAATGAAAGAGCTGTAGGAACCCCAAAATTCCATAAGGAGGAGACAGGCTGATAAAGCTATTCAGCTGCAAATACATGTTACCCTTGGTGGAAAAGGGAGGATGGCTCCAAGGGCGGAACCTCAACCTCAGAGGCAGGAGTCACAAGCCCAGAGGACAGAGCTGACGACCACAGAGGATATTCTCAGGCCTTGAAACCTAACGTTCATGTCTCAGCTGCATTTTAAAATTGCTTGAGAATGGTGACCCCTATTTTTCTTTCCCTTCTTTTTCCCCCCTTTTGAATTGAAATGTCTCTGACTGTTATTCTATACCTGCCCCACCACTGTATTTTGGGAGCAAATAATTTTTTTTTTTGGGAGGAAATAATTTGTTTCTTGAGTTTCACAGGTTTGCACATGGAGAATTGTGCCTTGGGAATGGATTATACCCAAGCCACACCCGTATCTGATTTAGATGACTTAGCTGAAGAAATGTGGGATTTTTGAGGTGATGAGATGCTGTGTTGAGTTGAGGCATTTGGGAATGTTGAGATGGAGTGAATGTAATTTACATATGAGATGGACACACACTGCAGGGGGCCAGAGAGCAAACTTTGTTTTGCAGTGTAATGACCCCCAACAAAACTGTCTACCTCCTCATCTTCAAAACCTGTGAATATGTTACTTAACTAATACAATGCCTCTACCTAAGTCTTTCTCTGCTGTAGTTCTGTGCTTGTTTTTATCACCCAAGAAGAAAGTAGATACCTCAACAAGAAAGTTCTGGGCTAAATTATAAGAGAGGGTACAACAGGATTTGGCCAGCTACCCAGAATTTTCACAAATCATGTCTTAAGACAATTCATGTGGGACCAAACTCCCATTCCTTTTGACTTCATGAATAAATATGATGAGTGCTATAAATATGCTTGGGCTCTTAACAGCTAAAGTGACACCACTTGAAACCTCCACTCTGGGAAGAAGCCCTAAATGTCAGATCTTCCTAAGAAGCACTTAGGACACTTTGTGGGGGGGGTGACTTGAACCATGTTACATGAACCAGTTAGCATGTGCTCTGTAATCTCCCTACCACACTGGTAAACGGGAGATCAGCCATCTTTTAAAACTGGGTTTTTAATTTCAACAAGATAATTTTCATTTGCTTATTTCCTCAGTGATTCTTATAACTCATTCAGAGTTACCCTTCATCTTGAAGTGTTTGTCATTTGATGGCCATTTGTTTGAAGGGTGGCTGAGTTTCAAATACATTTTCTGTACTGTCAAAATGGATATTATAACAATACTTATAATTATTGGTTTCAATAAAATGCATTTGTAGCCAATCATATTGCCTCCGTTTCTCCATATTTTAAATACCACATGAACCACAGCCAAAAAATTTTAAAAATCTCTAAAATATTTTTAGCTTTTTGTCTTGCTTATATAAGAGCTTATAATCTAAGGAGGAATGAAGACAACTGCAATACAGTATGACAGTTGCTGAATAAGAAGCATGCTCTAACGTGGAAAGTGGTATTGCTGAATTAATGTAAAATCTGTAAAATATATCCTTGGGAAATATCAAAAATAGTATTTTAGGGAGATTTATTTTATTCGTTTTCTCATTACAAAGGGAGACATAGTATAATTCAATTATCTCTGCATAAATCTTTCCACTATTAAATCGTGTTTAATCTTGGACCATTTTCCAAGAGAACTATTTAAGATAATGCTAATAAATTGGTGGTTTGGAGTTTGTCAATAGATTCCTTGCTAACACAGCATCTATTTGTTACTTGTTCCAAGGGGAAAGGTTTATTTAACAGAATCAGAATAAAAACTAAAGACAATGAGAATACCTATTTCCATGATTACTACCAGATGCTGAATACCAGAAACTGCATCTCATGGAATTGAGAATATTCTTCTGCTGAGGGTTGTCTAATGACCATGGGTACAGTAGCAAATCCATGCTATTTCGAACCCAGCTAAATCTCTAAATAAATTACTGAAGTTCATTCAAATAGTAATGGTCAGACCTAAGATTCTAACTTAAGCATTACAGACTCCAAAACTTACAGCGTGCAGATTATAGCACAAAAAGATTATGTTTAACTCAAAGTACCTTTTCTTGGCCTGAGATGTACCAAAATAAGATTTGTCTGCATATAGTTATATTTATAGCTAACATGTATTGTTATGGTCCAATATCATGCTATCTATGTTTTCCAAAGCAGAAGAAGGATTTCTCAGAGTAAATATGGAAATATAATAGTGGTATGAAGCAAGGAGAGAAAAGGAATTAGAATTAGATTTGCACAGGGTTTTAATTCCTTGCACAGCAGGATATAGTTTCTGTTTGGATTTGGTTGACTGGTACATCCATCTCACACTATTTCTATGCAACCACAGTTACCATTGCTTAAATGTTTAGCAGAGCATTCCCATAAATGCTAAACAACACTTTTTCAAATCTTGTCACCTATTATTCTGGATTATTGTATAGCATGCTTGACCTAAGGCCTGGCCAAGCCAAACCAGAGCCAGTGCTGGGATCATATGACATCCCCCTGTATTTATGAGTGCTAGTTAAATTCCAAACATTGCCTCAAGTTGGCATTCCTTCAAGTCAGTAACATCATGCCTGTTTGTCCGACGTGGGAGAAAGAATTGTCAAAGCCTGTGTTATTTCACTCTTTACTAATGAGGGATCGTGTACCAATAGAGAAATGCTTCATTCTTGATGTTTGTAGATTATTCTCAGAGTAATTTACTACAATTATTTTTACATCAGCCAAATCCACCTATAAATCAAATATAGTTTTAGCTATTAACTCTGCATTCTTTCCCTCTCATGCAAAGGAATATACGTGAGAAGTCAGGAGACCTCCTACTCCTTAATAGCGGATGCATTCCAGCTCCTTATCACTTCCCCTCCCCTCAAAGCATAATCTTTGCGTTTTTTTAATTGAAGATTCTTTGCAAATTTACTAGTGATGACTCTCAAACCATCTGAAAATTTTGTCCCTCACAAAAAATGAACGGAGGTGACTATATTCTTCTGGACCCTCAAAGATCTGATATTTTTTTTAATTCAGAGATTATATGATGATGGATCTTGAAGGGCTGCTAGAGGCATGAAGAATAATCTATCATTCTGCAAATAAGAAAAATGAAGCATTCTTGGGTAGCCTGTACCACATGACAGACAGTGTGGCCAAGTTGTCTTTCTGAATTATGTTTTAGAAAATGATCTGATCTACACTTGCTGCAAAGAATGAATGGCTTAAGGTTTTTTGAGGCAAAACAAATAAAAATAATGAATTCTACTTAAAACATGAAAATGTACTACAAAAGGGAAAAGAAAGACATTTAAGAAGCAAAATGGCACAGTCACTAACCTACAATTAAGGGGCGGTATAAAGTGTAAAGACTCTGGTTTCAGAGTGTTTCCCTTCTGCCAATTACTAGATGTATGAACTTTGAAATAACTAACTTTACTACTCTGTGCTTCAGTTTTCTCATTTGTAAAATGGGCATAATGAAATCTGCCTCAGAATTGTTTGGAAAGGGCTTGAAATACGACCTAGCACACAGAAATGCTTGATAAATTATGTTATTACCATTACAATAACTAGTTAAGAAAAGGAATATGTTTATAATGAAGAAAGAAGAAATTAAGGATGACCTATTAATGGACATATAATATAGGTACATATACTGTTGTATGACCAATCCAATAATCATTCCCAACTAACTTCTCTAATGACGACACCTCCTGCAGAAGTTAAATAACCACCCTTGTAGCTAGGCATGGCCATGGGACAACATTTTGGCCAATAATTTGTGAGCAGAAATCTGACAAGTGTTTCTGGAAACCCTTTTGCTGACTTTCAGTTGTTTATATAAACCATTCCTGAACTAAGAACATTTTGAGCTTCTCATATCCTTATTTCCTATGGCAATTGTAAAACTCTTGCAAGAAAACGCATTAAAAGTGCAACTTGCATGTTAGAACTGTTAACACAAAATGCCAGCAGTGAATTAGACAAACTGAACACAGTTGTTTTTCTTTTGTCCTCAGGGTCACAGTAATACAGCTAATAATTCTGGTTTTTTTTTTTTTTTTAAAGCAAAACAAGCTTTTGCCTTTATAATACATGCTTTAGAGTAAGAGTCAAGTCTTCAGAATGATGGAAAGGTGCTAAATTCAGATTCTGTTTTTTTCAAATTTAGTTTTTGGAAACCAATCAAGGTACACAGAGAACTGTTTAGACATCAATATTTTCTGAAACATTGTTAATTTGCTGTCTCAAATTTCACTTGGAGCTATGTTTAAAAAAATGGAAAAGGAATATTTATATGTCACTTTTTTTCTTTTAGCTCCCTTACAGATTTAGTAACAGAAAACTCATGATTTACTTTGGTAGATTTATTATAGAATGAAAAGCAAAGCCAATATAAATATGAATAGAGTTTAAAATGTAACTATACCTGACCCACTTTTCCTACTAGGTTTGTCCTATCAATCAATGAGAAAACAATCGTTGGCAAAATGATGGCTAGTGATACCATTTAGAGTCACATGTACCACTTATCATATAGTACATTTTAATTCAGTGGGAGTCCAATGATTTATTTTTAAAAAATCTATCATGAATCTACATTCTTCCACATGTTTACTATGTATAGAACTTTGGAACATTAAAATTCTTGTGGATTTTCACATTTTTGTGGAGGCTCGTGTTCCTAAGAAGGAAAATCTATCCTATTTCACATTATACTTAGATTCCCTTTGAAGAAGTAACTATAAAACACTTTTTATGTATAACTTCCCTTTAGTCATAGTTATTCTATAGTTATATACTCTTAACATATTCCACCTAAGAGCTTTCTATTGCAGAATAAGTCCCTTACCTTAGCATTCATACCTACAGTTTTATCTGCCCATGTTAGCTTTGCAATGTAAGAGCACTCTTCCTTCCCAATGGGAGGAGTAAAAAGACGAGAACTATCATAAAGATCTAAGGGATAAACCAGATAATAACATCATCACTGAAGATTTTCTTAATAATCAAAGCCAATAATAAAAATCTGCAAAACCACAAATCATGCTCAACAGCCAAAGTCAAAGGACCAGAGAGCTAATCACAAAAAAACCATGTTAGAAAGCAAATCAGGATACAAAGCTAAAAGTGTTAAATCTTGGTAAAGGAAACCAGGGAAAGAGGTTAGAGTTCAAATGGGGAAAAGGAGTAAACTCTCATCCGCTATGCAAAACACTGGGCAGTTCTAAAGACCAACAAAAGCATGGCTCATGAGTGAGTCAGGCTAGATAAATGAAGCAGGGAAAGGCCACACCCACTATTCTCACCTTGAACACTGGCCTGCCTATTCTCTGAGCATACCTTGAGAATACTATACCCATGTCTTTGCTTTTCCTTCCCCATGCTCAAGAATGCCTTTCTCTTTGTTCTCTGTCCATCCAAATCTATTCATCTTTGCAGATCTACCTTCTCCAGGTAGCAGTCAGCTTTACTGCAGTATTTACTGACTGTACCACATGCTTTGGAACTTAAGAATTTGCTATAACATGATGTGAGTATATGTGTATATGAGCGTATATATGTATATGTAATTTGATGGTAGAACCATAGATTTTTAGCTCCTCATTGCCTATGTTACATATTTCATAATATTCATCCTCAGTATATGTTCAACAGATATTTCTAGAAGTAAATTAGTTGAATTTTTATTTGTAAGCCCTAGCAAATAAATAAAACTTCAGTCATTAAAATCAGTAGAAAAATTATTCATACCATCAACATATTACCGTTATTTAAATTTTCTTCAATAGATGGTAAAAAAAAAATATGAGGAGAGAAATAAAAGGTATCAAAGAAAGAAACAATGGGAAGTTTTATAAACACTAAATTTAAATTCAGAACAGATTCAAAATTCAAAATGGATTAAAGGCTTAAATTTAAGACCTGAAACCATAAAACTTCTAGAAGAAAACATAGGGAGTAAGTTCTTTAACATATGTCTTAGTAATACTTTTTTGCCTATATTTCACCAGGCAAGGGAAACAAAAGCAAAAATATTGGACTATATCAAACTAAAAAGCTTTTCCACAGCAAAGAAAACTATCAGCAAAATCAAATGGCCACCTACTGATGGGAGAAGATATTTGCAAACTATATATCTGCTAAGGGGTTAGTATCCAAAATACACCAAGAATGCATACAACTCAACATCAAAAAAACGCTATTAAAAAGTGGAAGAGGGGGCTTCCCTGGTGGCACAGTGGTTGAGAGTCCGCCTGCCAATGCAGGGGACATGGGTTCGTGCCCTGCTCCGGGAGGATCCCACATGCCGCGGAGCAGCTAGGCCCGTGAGCCATGGCCGCTGGGCCTGCGCGTCCGGAGCCTGTGCTCCACAAGGGGAGAGGCCATAACAGTGAGAGGCCCGCGTACCACAAAAAAAACAAAAAACAAAAATGGAAGAGGATCTGAAGAGAAATGTTCCCAAAGAAGACATACAGATGGACAACAGGCACATGAAAAGATATTCAACATCGCTAATCATCAGGGAAATGCAAATCAAAACCACAATGAGATATCACCTCACATCTGTCAGAATGACTATTATCAAAAAGACAACAAATAACAAGTGTTGGTGAGGATGTGGAGAAAAGGGCAGCCTCTTGAACTATTGTTAGAAATGTAAATTGGTGCAGCCACTATGGAAAATAATATGGAGACTCTTCAAACAATTAAAAAGAGAACAACCATATGGTCTAGCAATTCTACTCCTGGGTATTTAATTGAAGAAAACAAAAACACTAACTAGAAAAGATATATGCACCCTATGTTCACTGCATCATTATTTACAATAGCCAAGATAGGAAAGCAGCCCAAGTGCCCATCAATAGATGAATGCATAAAGACGTCATATATTTATACGATGGAATATTAGCCACAAAAAGAATGAAATCTTACCACTTATGACAACAAGGACAGACCTAGAGGGCATTATGCTAAGTGAATAAGTGAGAGAAAGACAAATACTGTATGATTTTACTTATACATGGAATCTAAAAAACAAAACAAATGAACAAACGTAACAAACCAGAAACAGAGTTATAGATACAGAGAACAAATAGGTGGTTCCAAAGGGGAAGGGGGTAGGGGGAGGGAAGAAATAGGTCAAGGAGATTAAGAAGTACAAACTTTCAAGTTGCAAAATAAATGAGTCATGGGTATGAAATGTACAGTGTGGAGAATATAGTCATATCTTTGTATGGTGACATATAGTAACTAGACTTTTCATAGTGATCATTTTGAAATGTACAGAAATATAATATCACATTGTTTTGTAACAGGAACTAACACAGTGTTGTAGGTCAATTATATTTCAAAAACAAATAAACTAACAGATAAAGAGATCAGATTTGTGGTTACCAGGGGTCAGGGGCTGGGGGAGGGGGAATCAGATGAAGGCAGTCAAAAGGTACAAACTTTCAGTTATAAGACAAGTACTGGAGTGTAATGTACCATATTGCAAATATAATTAAATGTGGTTTATGTTATATATGAAAGCTGTTAACAGAGTAAATCCTAAGAGTTCTCATCACAAGAAAAAAATTTTTTCTATTTCTTTTATTTTGTATCTATATGAGATGATGGATGTTCACTAAAGTTACTGTGATAACCATTTCATGATGTTGGTATGTCATTATGCTGTACATGTTAAACTTATACAGTGATTTATGTCAATTATATAAAAAAAACTGGAAGAACTATGAAAACAAAAATAAAAGGTATAAAAGAAAGAAACAATGGGAAGTTATATAATATTGTGATTAGAAAAGCCAAAACTATCCAATAAAATTTTTAATTAATAAATAAGTTAATAAAATGAATGACTAGATCAATAATTTTTAAATATATCATTTTGTTATATGCCAGAGTCATTTGAGAGATGTGTAAGGAGATATCCTTCACAATAAAAATATATAAATTAACAGTAATTCTAATGAGAAATTATTTGATCTACTGAAAAAACTATGAACCTTTCAGAAAGACAATATAAAAGTTGAAAGAATGGAAAGATATTATAAATGTGTAAATTATTTCCAATTAATTTGTGCTTATGGAACTAAATAAGCAGGTGATATAGACTGCTGTAGAAGAAAAAACAAACAGGATAAGAATTAAATCAAGTAGGGAAGAATGGGCAAAAATATGAGAGAATATATTCAGCCAGGAAGAAATTCCCTACCAGATAATAAACCTCTTTGGATCTATAATAATTAAAACAGTGTATTGCTGGTACATATATATATATATATATATATATATATATATATATATATATATATGTATATATATATATATATATATATATATATATATTCTGGAAGAAAATAGATAAAATTACACATAAAGTTTTAATATTTACAAAAAGAAGCATCTGAAAATAATGGGAAAACAGTTTGTTTAATCAGTAACACTGAGATAATATGTTAGGAATTTGGAGACAAAAATCTCTTTTAGAGCTACAACTTATAGTATAAACCAAATTAATCCCAAGTGCATTAGAGTGTCAGTTTTTAAAATAATCATAAGAGAGCTAGAGAATAAAACATTTTAAATTTCAAACATATTAGATAAAAATCAGATATTAAAAAAATTTTAAATGTATATATAAAAGCTACAACTCTGAAATTTAGAAAAACGATAGACTGAGAAAACTAATTGCAGCAAATAGAATAAAAAGAACATAACTACAGAAAGTAGCTCTATTGGGAAGCTCATCAATTATTTATTATTGTTTGGTGCTTGTGATCTTTATTTATGATTCATTTGAAATTATTTCAAATGAATTTATTCTATAAAGCAAGACTAATTGAAAATTCCATAGTTCCAGAAAAACTAGATAAGATAACCAGTTATTACTGAAACCTAAGATTTATAATGTTTTCTTTCATGCTCTGAGATTGTCACAAAAGAATATCTTATCTCTAGTCATGAAAAGACTTTTAAAAACACTAGTCAAAAGCTATCAGCACTAAGAATTATTTTTCTATCTGCACTAAGAATGACTGAATCTTTTTAACTTAGCGCCAAACACACTGTAGATACTCAATAAGTACATATTATATGATTTATACCATAAAAATATCCCACTTACAAAATCATTTTCCAGAAAGCCTTTTGAAGTTGTTTGGTTAGTTTAAAAACAAGTTTATAATTTTATTTTGTATAATATGACTTTGTAATTTGTAATAATAATGCTTTTTTACTCCTTAGACTGGCACAATTACCATTTCGATTTGTACATTATTCACGTGTGGCTCTGCTTGGTTTCAGAATTAAACTCTAAGTTAAGTGGCTCTCACTGAAACTGCACTCAGGAGAGAATGTCTACGTCCAGCTGTTTATGCTTGCTTTCTTTTTTTCTTCTCTTAACTTACCAAGTTAACTGCCATTTTAGTCTAAATCAAATTCTCACAAAAGAACTGAAAACCTCCTTTTAACCCCAAGAGTCTAGTAGAATTTCTTGAACTTGTGAAGAGAAAAACATGCTTATATACAAATAAAAGAAACGATAGGAAGATGATTTCTGTATGGTTTTATGAATTAAAATATTATCCTATTTTAAGATTTCTGACAAAACATACGATATACAACTAATCTATACTGGGTCAACACTCACACCTTTGGAAGAACAGCAAGAGAGTGTGGGAAGATGAGAAACAGTTTTTGTGAAAAGAAATCTAATCTTTCAAGTGGTCATTCACTCAACAAACACATTTATGATGTGCTCTGAGGTGGGTGCTGTGTTGGAGGTTAAGCTAACAAGGAAAAGGCATATTTTGAACAGTTCACAGTCACATAACAATGATAAAGCATGATGAGTGCTGTAAGAATGTGACAGAAATCACAATAATAAAAAATACAGGTATCTGTCTTTCTCTCCACCTTCTAAGGATTATCATTTGTAAGCAAGGCCTGATTACATGGCTATTGTTTTTCTAAGAAGAGTCATGGCTGGAGGGGCAACACTGGTGAGCCCAAGGAGGCACTGACTAGCTTTGAGGTTAAGATACAAGTATCTGGGAAAAAAAATTTAAGAATTGCTGAGAAGACTGGAGGACTGGTGACAATGATGGAAGGGAGACACTAGAAAACAACAGTCAACTTGTGATGCAACAGAGAATTAGAGAAAAACTCAGAAAGGAAGAAGCTGTCATAAAGGGTAGATCATTAATTGGTAAAGAAAGAGGAAATCTATTTTAGGAAGTACTACAGGGTTCTATGTGGTGCAGCTGTTACGTAGCTAGTCAGACATGAGCAGGTCCTGCCCCATCCTGGATGGGTTATCCCCCACTTGGACACGTGATCAGAACACACCCAGAGACCCTCCCTCTTGTGGTCAAGGACCACCACTAGATTTCCAGCCATATGAGGGCCAAGCAAGATAAAACGGCCAGCACAGGTTGATGCAGGCACACCAAGACCTAAAAGGTGACTCAAGGTAACCTGGGGTTCATTATGCCATATTTGTAATAAATTAGCATTGCGGCTTTTGCTTTCCTCACACCCATCCCTACAGGTTTCACTTGGCTGCTTATGTGTTAGCACCTGTGCACTAGGAGAAACGTTACATAACCTAAGCTGTCCATCAACTTGTCAGTCAAATGATGCAAGACACAGGGAGGGACCGCCACTCTAAAAAACCCAACCCTACCCCATTGCAGGGCTGCTTCTGGTTTCCAGACAGCCTGCTCTCATCCTTTCTCCGGAGTGTAGTTACACTTCTGCTTAATAAAACTCTTGCTACTTAAAACTACTCTCTGCCTCTCAACTGAATTCTTTCCCTTGAGAGGGCAAGAACCAAGGAAATTGTCATTCTGTCAGTAACACAATTCTTCCTCTGTGATATCAAAACTCTTTCCATAACAATGAAGGTTACTCTTCATTCCTTTTTTAGAAGGAGTTTTTAGAAGGATTTGAGTGCTTCTCCGGGAGCATCTACATTTGAGATTGGACTTAAGGTTAGCTGAGTAGTTCAAGATGGCCTACAGCATTTGCTTGGAAGTTATGTTTGAAGTGTTATGGGATAAGAGAAGAAAAAGCCGCCTTATTCTGAAAATAGATGAGCGATGTTTGGAAAAGACTTCATAAATGCAGTCTTTGAACAAAAACTTAAAGATGTCAAAAAAGGAGAACATGTGTAAAGGAAGGCTGATGAATTTCCAGTTTAAATGTAATGGGTGAAATTTGGGAAATCAGACATGACGAGACTCATGATGGCATGCAATAGGCAGTAAATCACATCATCTAAATTTCAGTACCTAAAAAAGCAGGAAGCACTGTATTCTGATAAGAATCTCTAGACTTAATAGCCAGGTTAAAGGAAATCTATGAAGAGCATGTTAAGGCACATGAAAGTGAAGTCACCCAAAACCAGGATATGGACATTCTATAACACAAAAGGCCAGCCTTCTCTAAAACAAAAGAAAGAAAGAGGGAGAACTGTCAAAGAAAAAAAAAAAGGTTTAAGAAAAATAAGAGCCAAATACAATATATGGACCTTGTTAAAGCTAAGTTGACACAAACCAATGGGAAAAAAAGTTTTATTTGAGAAAATTAAGGAAATCTGCATGTGAGAGAATATGAAAAATTAATGATAATTCTTTTAGATGTAAACAAAGATATATTTTAAAAATTCTTTATCAGAAGTACTTACGAATGAAATGGCATGGTGACTACATTTACAATAGTTAAAAGTGTAGGAGGCTAACTACTTCGTGATACATGTAAATCAAATCATTATGCTGTATATCTTAAAGTTATATAGTGCTGATGTCAATTATATCTCAATAAAACTGGGAGAAAAAAAGTAGAAGGCAGAGAATAGATTAAAAATTAGATAATGTGATCTAATTTTGAAATTAGGTGATGGGTACATGGATGCTCATTAAATACTCTTTACCTTTTATATAGTTTTCAAATTTTTCATAATAAAAAGTAAAAAATAAAGTAAATATAGAAGAAAGGTTTCTCTGCTCTTTTTTAACTCTCTAGAATCACAGTTCCAGAACTTCCTCTTTTTTTTTAATATTGTGCACCATCACATTCACTATGAACATACGATCCTTTATATCTTTGAATACCAACGGAATTGCTGATTTAAAATTCTTGTTTGACAGGTGTCACATCTGGGTTATCTGTTGATTGGTCTCCACCATTTTGGTTTTCTTCTCTTGAGAATGGGTCACATTTTCTAATTCTTTGTATATCAGATAATTTTGAATTTTATGTTAGGCTTTGTCAACATTAAATTGTAGAGATTCTAGATTCTGTTACAGTCTTCTGAAAAATCCATTTGTTAATTTTAGTAACCACAATTTATTTGGATTCAAAAAGTAAATTTTGTTTTCTGAGTTGCTCATATCTTATGTCAGCCTTTTATCATTAGCTGGATTTTGTCCTGTGCCAGACAAAAACATGGGCATAGTTTTACATGGTACTTGGGAATCCTCCTCTCCAACTCTCTCCTTTATATGATCCTCCCTCAAATTTTAGTGACTTTGGTTGCACTGAACTCTGTATTCTGGTTTTTCAGTACTCAAAGCCTTCACGGTTCTTATTAGAGTATTAGTCACCTCACAAAAAATCAATTTCAGCCAGTATTCAGGTTAAAGTCATTAAAATGGCAAAAATATCTCTTTGTTGACATTCCCTTCTTCTAAAGGTCAAGTTACCTCTAAAATCTACCTATTTTTATTTTCTGTCCAGGGCTTCCCATCATTTAAAAAAAAAAAATGTATGGGCTTCCCTGGTGGCGCAGTGGTTGAGAGTCCACCTGCTGATGCAGGGGACACGGCTTCATGCCCCCGTCTGAGAGGACACCACATGCCGCGGAGTGGCTGGGCCCATGATTCATGGCCGCTGAGCCTGTGTGTCCGTAGCCTGTGCTCTGCAACGGGAGAGGCCACAACAGTAAGAGGCCCACATACCGCAAAAAAAAAAAACAAAAAAAAAAACATGTATTCATTGATTGCTGTTATCCATGGGAGAGTTGGATTTGCTTGGAGCTTTACTAGGCATACTACACACACATAGACATACACGCACATGCATACGCACATATGCACACACACATTATTACTTAAGGTTGAAGTCAAGTAGTGTGATTATAAGAATATTAAAAGGAGTCCTTCCCACCAGGAAGCTTGCACAAGCCTCTTAGAGAGCCTCATCCAGCAGAGGGGAAGAGCAGAAGCAAGAAGAACTACAATCCTGCAGCCTGTGGAACAAAATCCACATTCACAGAAAGATAGACAAGATGAAAAGGCAGAGGACCATGTACCAAATGAAGGAACAAGATAAAACCCCAGAAAAATAATTAAACGAAGTGGAGATAGCAACCTTCCAGAAAAAGAATTCAGAATAATGATAGTGAAAATGATCCAGGACCTCGGGAAAAAAATAGAGGCAAAGATCGAGAAGATGCAAGAAACGTTTAACAAAGACTTAGAAGAATTAAAGAGTAAACACCTATAAGAATTAAAGAACGAACAAACAGAGATGAACAATACAATAACTGAAATGAAAACTACACTAGAAGGAATCAATAGGAGAAAACTGAGGCAGAAAACGGATAAGTGACGTGGAAGACAGAATGGTGGAATTCACTACCACAGAACAAAGAAAAAAAGAATGAAAAGAAATGAAGACAGCCTAAGAGACCTCTGGGACAACATTAAATGCAACAACATTCACATTATAGAGGTCCCAGGAGGAGAAGAGAGAGAGAAAGGACCTGAGAAAATATTTGAAGAGATTATAGTCGAAAACTTTCCTAACATGGGAAAGGAAATAGCCACCCAAGTCCAGGAAGTACAGAGAGTCCCAGGCAGGATAAACCCGAGGAGAAACATGCCAAGACCCACAGTAATCAAATTGACAAAAATTAAGGACAAAGAAAAATTATTAAAAGCAACAAGGGAAAAATGATAAATAACACACAAGGGAACTCCCATAAGGTTAACAGTTGATTTCTTAGCAGAAACTCTACAAGCCAGAAGGGAGTGGCACGATATATTTATTTAAATTGTTGAAAGGGAAGAACGTACAACCAAGATTACTCTACTCGGCAAGGATCTCATTCAGATTTGACGGAGAAATAAAAAGCTTTACAGACAAGTAAAAGCTAAGAGAATTCAGCACCAGCAAACCAGCTCTACAACAAATGCTAAAGGAACCACTCTAAGTGGGAAACACAAGAGAAGCAAAGGACCTACAAAAACAAATCCAAAACAATTAAGAAAATGGTAATAGGAATATACATAACGATAATTACCTTAAAGGTGAATGGACTAATGCTCCAGCCAAAAGACACAGGCTCGCTGAATGGATACAAAAATGAGACCCATATATATGCTGTCTACAAGAGACCCACTTCAGACCTAGAGACACATACAGACTGAAAGTGAGGGGATGGAAAAAGATATTCCATGCAAATGGAAATAAAACGAAAACTGGAGTAGCAATACTCATATTAGATAAAATAGACTTTTAAATAAATAATGTTACAAGAGACAAGGAAGGACACTACATAATGATCAAGGGATCAATCCAAGAAGATATAAAAATTGTAAATATTTATGCACCCAACATAGGAGCACCGTAATACATAAGGTAAATGCTAACAGCTATAAAAGAGGAAATCGACAGTAACACAATAATAGTGGGGGACTTTAACACCTCACTTATACCAATGGACAGATCATCCAGACAGAAAATTAATAAGGAAACACAGGCCTTAAATGACACATTAGACCATATGAACTTAATTGATATTTACAGGACATTCCATCTGAAAACAGCAGATTACACTTTCTTCTCAAGTGCACATGGAACATTCTCCAGGATAGATCACATCATGGGTCACAAATCAAGCCTCAGTAAATTTAAGAAAACTGAAATCATATCAAGCATCTTTTCCAACCACAACTCTATGAGATTAGAAATAAATTACAAGGAAAAAACACCGTAAAAAACACAAACACATGGAGGCTAAACAATACGTTACTAAATGACCAAGAGATCACTGAAGAAATCAAAAAGGCAATCAAAAAATACCTAGACAAATGACAACAAAAACATGATGATCCAAAACCTATGAGACACAGCAAAAGCAGTTCTAAGAGAGAAGTTTATAGCAATACAATCCTACCTCAAGAAATAAGAAAAATCTCAAATAAACAATCTTACCTTACACCCAAAAAAACTAGAGAAAGAAGAACAGACAAAACCCAAATAGAAGGAAAGAAATCATAAAAATCAGAGCAGAAATAAATGAAACAGAAACAATAGCAAAGATCAATAAAACTAAAAGCTGGTCCTTTGAGAAGATAAACAAAATTGATAAACTCTTAGCCAGACTCAACTCATCAAGAAAAGTAGGGAAAGAACTCAAATCAATAAAATCAGAAATGAAAAAGGAGAACTTACAATGGACACTGCAGAAATACAAAGCATCATAGAGACTACTACAAGCAACTCCCTGCCAATAAAATGGACAACCTGGAAGAAATGGACAAATTCTTAGAAAGGTATAACCTTCCAAGACTAAAACAGGACGAAATAGAAAATATGAACAGACTAATCACAAGTAATGAGATTGAAACTGTGATTAAAAATCTTTCAGCAAACAAAAGTCCAGGACCAGATAGCTTCACAGGTAAATTCTATCAAACATTTAGAGAAGAGCTAACACCATCCTTCTCAAACTCTTCCAAAAAACTGCAGAGGAAGGAACACTCACAAACGCATTCTACAAGGCCACCATCACCCTGATACCAAAACCAGACAGAGATACTACAAAAAAAGAAAATTACAGACCAATAACACTGATGAACATAGATGCAAATATCCTCAACAAAATACGAGCAAACAGAATCCAACAACACATTAAATGGATCTACACCATGACCAAGTGGGATTTATCCCAGGGATGCAAGGATTCTTCAATATACACAAATCAATCAATGTGATACACCATACTAACAAATTTAAGGATAAAAACCATATGATCATCTCAATAGATGCAAAAAACGCTTCTGACAAAATTCAACACCCATTTATGATAAAAACTCTCCAGAAAGTGAGGCTAGAGGGAACCTACCTCAACATAATAAAGGCCATATACAACAAACCCACAGCAAACATCATTCTCAATGGTGAAAAACTGAAAGAATTTCCTCTAAGATCAGGAACAAGACAAGGATGTCCACTTTCACCACTATTATTCAACATAGTTTTGGAAGTCCTAGCTACAGCAATCAGAGAAGAAATAGAAATAAAATGAATACAAATTGGAAAAGAAGTAAAACTGTCACTGTTTGCAGATGACATGATACTATACATAGATAATCCTAAAGACACCACCAGAAAATTACTAGAGCTAATCAATGAATTTGGTAATGTTGCAGGATACAAAATTAATGCACAGAAATCTCTTGCATTCCTATACACTAACAATAAAAGATCAGAGATAGAAATTAAGGAAACAATCCCATTTACCACTGCAACAAAAAGAATAAAATACCTAGGTATAAAACCACCTAAGGAGGTAAAAGACTGTACTCAGAAAACTGTGAGCTGCTTATAAAAGAAATCAAAGATGACACAAACAGATGGAGAGATATACCATGTTCTTGGGTTGAAGAATCAATATTGTGAAAATGACTATACTACCCAAAGCAATCTACAGATTCAAGGCAATCCCTATCAAATAACCAATGGCATTTTTTACAGAACTAGAACAAAAAATCTTAAAATTTGTATGGAGACACTAAAGACCCCAAATAGCCAAAGCAATCTTGAGGGGAAAAAAAGGAGCTGGAGGAATCAGACTCCCTGACTTCAGGCTATATTACAAAGCTACAGTAATCAAGAAAATATGGTGCTGGCACAAAAACGGAAATATAGATCAATGGAACCGGATAGAAAACCCAGAGATAAACCCATGCGCCTATGGTCAACTAATCTATGACAAAGGAGGCAAGGATATAAGAGCCAGTCAGCCATATTTGTATGGGTCTATTTCCAGACTTTGTATTGCCTTTCATTGATCTATGGTCTCTTCCCTTTACCAATACCACATGGTCACGATTACTGTAGCTTGTATAAGTCTTAAAGATCTGGTAGTGTGATTTCTCCATCTTTATTCTTTTCAAAATTATTTTGGTTTTTCTATCAATTTTGCCTTTCTGTATAAATTTTAGAATCAGCTTATCTATACAAAAACACTGCTGAGATTTTGATTGAAATTACATTAAATCTATAAATTATAAGTTTGGAAAGAATTCACATGTTTATGAAAGTGAGTCTGCCAATCCATGAACATGACATATTTCTCCATTTATTTACATCTTTGGTTTCTTTTATCAGCATTTTGTAGTTTCAGCATGCAGATCCTGTATAAGTTTTGTTAGATTTATAGCTAAGTATTTATTTCCTTGGAGCTGTTATAAATGGTATTGTCCTTCTAAAAAAAAAAGAATATTAAAAGGTATAAGAATAACTTTAGAAGAACTAAAAATATATAATAAATGAAAATGTCATTGCAGTGGTGAAAAAAGGATGTGGGAAGAAAATATTACAGAGTTCTCATTTGTTACAAATATGATATTAGTGCTAAAAATAATAATACGTTCCATATTCTAGAGTTGCTAATACATGGATTAGTGGGTGGGGATGTTGTAAACTATCTTAAGATGAATTCGATAAAATGGGTTCATATCAAACCGTGATGAGCTTCATGTAATATGCTAAGGTATTTGAAATTTTTCCTATAGATAGAAAAGAAAGGAATCCCCATAGGCAATAGGAAAGCTACTCAAATAATAACTAGAGTTCATTGGGAGAAGATCTGAAGAAGCCAAAAAAATGATGTGATATATTTTTTCTAAAATAGAAACAGTCTTGTGGTGATCATTTCACAATGTATACAAATATCACACCATTATGTTGTATACCTAAAACTAATATGTTGTATGCCAAGTATATCTCAATAAAAAAGAGTGAAATTTATATCCAAAGTAATTTGTAAATTTTTGTAAAAACGGGTTACTTCTTCATGATCCATGTTTATATTTTTAAGCCAGCACAGAGAAAAAATGCACCCCTAATACAATGGACCTATCAATAATGAGCCTGAAGATAAATTGCCATTTATTAGAAAGAAATGTTGCTCTTTTAAAAAATAAAACTAAACGTTACTGAGATATTACAAGTATGGATTTTTCAAGGTAGTTTTGGATTTACTATAACAAAAGTGGGCTGCAAACATTCTCCCACGAAACAAATAGCCATTCCACAAATGGCTAGGGTTAAAAAAAAAAAAAAAGAGATGAATATTGTTCTCACTAACTTTTCCTTAAAATAGGCTTTAGCATGTAGCTCTAAAAATAAATGAATAAAAAAAATTGTTTACCTCTCACAGCTTTTAAAAAATGGCTTGTGGATACACAGAATGAAATATATATATTACACATATATAAAATCTGGAGAACACTTAGTTAACATATAGTCAGTAACTACAGACTTGCTACAACATACATTGTTGTTAACCCTTTTTTCTGCACTTTCTCTATATGACATGGATCAGTTTTAAATCCCATTCTCTATAAATAATAGTAATAATTTGAAAACGCTACCATTAGTATAAACTAATTATGTATTAGAAACCATATAGGTATATTTATTTTATTTAATTCTTGGCATGTGTTTATAGCTTAGATACCATCGCCTCATTTTACAGATGAGGAAATTATCAGGGGCAAGTCAAAGTATATCAATGTGTAATCAAGGTCATATAGCCAGTAGGCAACAGAGCTGAAAATGGCAACAGAGCTCAGTTTAGCGTGAAAGCCTTCTCTGTCCATTACAATTATATTGTGCTGCCAACCAAGATATAATACTATTCTAATAAGGCCTGCACCACTAGCTGGAAGTCTCCATCACTAACACAAAGTCAGCATCTGTGTATCAAGTTCGTTATTGTCATCTAAAGCAGCACATCCCCTTCAACCATCCACCGTGCTACTTTACTAGCTGCAGGAGCATCTGGGAAACTTAAATTATATATGATTCATCTTCCCATTAGTGGGTTACTGCAGCAAGGCAGATAAAACTGATTCATAGTTCAGATATTAAAAGAGATGGATGTTTAAGTGACTGTATGCACAGAAATGTGTATTCTGCCATGTCAGTATTCTGAAAATAGAAGTACCACCCCTTAATTTATCTGTTTTGTAAGTTATAAATTTGGGGTTACAGCCATTCTCAAACCGAGTCATCTTTAGAGCCAAAGCCAATTCTCAATAATGTGTGGCTTAAAGAAAGTCATATTGTATGCCTAAACTGCCAGCACAGTACCAGCTGGCTTTTTATATTTAGTCATCTAGCACCCTAAATGCACAGTTTCCACTGCAGGGTTTCATGGAAGACAGGTTTTCTTAGTGCTTTGAGTACACTGTGCCACTCCCTCTGGCCTGCAAAGTTTCCACTGAAATGTCAGCTGATAGCCTTATGGGAGTTCTTCTGTATGTAACTAGTTGCTCTTCTCTGGCTGCCTTAAAGATTCTCTCTTAAATCTTAATTTTTTTACTTTTCAATCGTAATGTATCTTGATACAGACTTTTTTTTAATTAACAAGAATTTTTAAGAAGGATATTTATTTATTTGTGGCTGCATTGGGTCTTCATTGCTGTGAGCAGGCTTTCTCTAGTTGCGTTGAGGGGGGGCTACTCTTCGTTGCAGTGCTCAGGCTTCTCATTGCGGTGGCTTCTCTTGCTGCAGAGCATGGGCTCTAGGCGCGGGCTTCAGTACTTGTGGCACATGTGCTCAGTAGTTGTGGCTCTCGGGCTCTAGAGTGCAGGCTCAGTAGTTGTGGTGCATGGGCTTAGTTGCTCCACAGCATGTAGGATCTTCCCAGACCAGGGCTCAAACCCATGTCCCCTACATTGGCAGGCATATTCTTAACCACTGAGCCACCAGGGAAGTCCCAATGTAGACTTCTTTGGATTCATCCTGCTTAGGACTCTCTGTGCTTCCTAGACCTGAATGTCTGTTTCCTTCCCCAAGTTAGGGAATTATTGAGCTATTATTTCTTCAAAAAAGTTCTCTGCTCATTTCTCTCTTTCTTCTCCTTCTGGACCCCTGTAATGTGAATGCTAGTACATTTGATGTGGCCCCAGAGGTCTCAAACTACCCTCACTTTTAAAAATTGTTTCTGTTTTCTGTTCATCTTGGATGATTTCCACTACTCTGTCTTCCGGATCACTAATTCATTCTTCTACAACATCGAATCTACTGTTGATACCTTCTGCTGTATTTTTCATTTAAAGTTATTGTAGTCTGAAGCTCTGATGTATTTTTTTTTTTTTTTACATTTTCTAACTCTTTGTTGGAATTCTTACTGTGTTCATCCAACTTCTCCTAAGTTCAGTGAACAGCTTTACCTTGAACTCTTTCCTGGGTAGATTCCTTATCTCTGTCTCATTTAGTTTTTTCTAGGGTTTTGTCTTTTTCCTTTGTTTGGAACATATCCCTCTGTCTCCTCAATTTGCCTAATTTTCTGTGTTTATTTCTATGTATTAGGTAGGTCCATTACATCTCTTGATCTTGGAGAAGTGGCCTTATGTAGGAATATCCTACCAGATCCAGGATCCATCAGCATGCTAGATGCTAGCCCTGACCATCAGAGCTAGATGTTCCAGGGGTACCCTCTATGTGAGCTGCACATGCCCTTCTGTCGTGGTGGGGCCAGTTACTGTGGCATGCTGGTAGGCAAGCTGATCCCTGGCCCAGCAGGCTGCGAGGTCCTGCCTTGTGTGGTTGTATGGGTTTGCTGGTAGGTAGTGCAGGACCCTGGTGTGGCTGGATTTGATTCCTGGCAGTACACACCTGGGGCGGACCCAATGGTGAGCAGGGCAGTCTCCCCATGAGGCTGGCTACGCAGCCTGGTGGTTCATGACAGCTGCAGGCCTGCTGGTATGTGGAGCATTTTCCCCATATGGCTGGCTGTGTGGCTCAGCCATTCATGACTACGGCAAGCCCGCTGGTGGGTGAGGCAAGGCCCTTAGAGCTAACAGGCTAGACAGAGGATTCCAAAATTGTGCTTGCCAGCACTGTTATCAGTGTGATAGAACAAGATCTCAAAAGTAGCTGCTGCCAGTGTCTCCATCCCCCAGGTGAGTTCTAGCTGCCTCCTGCCTCTCTGAGGGGATCTCCAAGATCAGTAAGTGGGTCTGACCCAGGCACCTTTCAAACTATTGCATCTGTGCTGGGATTCCGAGCACGTGAGATATCATGCATCCTTTCAGAGCAGAGTTTGTTTCTGACAGCTCTCTGGCTCTCCTGAATGTAAGCCCTTCTGATTGTTAAAGACAGAATTTCTGGGGACTCATCTTCCTGGTGCAGGACCCCAAGCTTGAGAGCTCAGTGTGGGCTTCACAACCCTCACTCCTCAGGGAGGATATCTGCGGTTGTGATAGCCTCCTTGTCTGTGGGTCACCAAACGGGAGGTGTGGGTCCTAATTATACCATGTCTTCATCCCTCCTACCCGTCGCCTCATCGTTCCTTCTTTATATAGTTGTGGAAAACATAGATAATTGTCCTGTAAGTAGTTGTAATTTGAGTGTGCCCATGGGAGGTGGTGAGATCAGGGTCTTCCTACCCCACCATCTTGATCCCTCTGTCAAAATTATTTTTAATTAACAAATTTCACTAAAAGTTTAAATCAAAGAAAAAATAGTATAATTGCCTCCAAGAGAGCAATATCTCCTGATTTTGGTGATATGAATGCTAGAACATCTATGGTTGTATTCATATCTGTTCTAAGTGTAGGTATGAAAATAATCACAGAAGTTTGGATTCTGCATCCCAGTCTCCTCCTGTGTTCCAGGAAATGGACAGGGTGCTTCATAAAAAGATGTAAGAACCTCCTTTATGCACATTATGACATAGTGGTAATGAAATCTAAGCTTGCCAGCTGACTTCTGGCCTTGAATACATTATGGTTTATCTGATTCACCAGAATGGAATGGAGCGGATTTAGTGTTTTCCTCAGAGATTATGTATCAGATTCATTTTAATCTCCCTAAACAAGACTATTCCATTCATTTTAACATTTGAAAGAATCAGCCCATGTTTAGAGCAAGCCATATAGACAGCTCAAATCAAATCCACATTATTTAGCTATAGGATTTTAAAGTTTACTTAGTTAAAAAAAGGCAAACAAATGTGTTACTTCTTTATTTTCAAACTGTCTAGTTATACCATGAATTGTGAGGTTAGAGCTGAAGTTTCTATTATATTGTGGCTGGTGACTTATTTGTTTATTTATTTTTTATTCTCAATACCTACTCTGAAATGCCAGACGCTCTTCAAACTAACATAGTATTTGAGTAATAGCAGAAAAAGACAGAAGACCAAATATATTGTTGACAATGGTATCATGTGTGCTATATTAACAGCAAGCACAGGAACTGTGGGATAATGTTATAGAGATAGTTAAGGATGTCAGGGATACCATCTAGCGGGAAAACAACCCCTGAAATGGTTTCTACATGGTTTTACATGTGAGATAAGCCAATTACTCCTGCCTGATTAGCAATGGGTGATAGGGCTCGTCAGAATGAATTTAAGCATGATAATGTCAGTTTTAGTGAAATGGGAGGCATTCAATACGTTTAGGTATCATAATGAAGTATACATGGTGGGAAGTGAGGCTACAGAGTGTGACTGGGACAAGATTATGAAAAGCCTTATAGCCTAGTGAGGGATCATAACTATTAAAAATTTGAGATGGTCGGGGCTTCCCTGGTGGTGCAGTGGTTGAGAATTTGCCTGCTAATGCAGGGGACACGGGTTCGAGCCCTGGTCTGGGAGGATCCCACATGCCGCGGAGCAACTAGGCCCGTGAGCCACAACTACTGAGCCTGCGCGTCTGGAGCCTGTGCTCTGCAACAAGAGAGGCCGCGAGAGTGAGAGGCCCATGCACCGCGATGAAGAGTGGCCCCCACTTGCCACAACTAGAGAAAGCCCTCGCACAGAAACGAAGACCCAACGCAGCAAAAATTAATTAATTAATTAATAAACTCCTACCCCCAACATCATCTTTAAAAAAAAAAAATTGAGATGGAGAAATTATAATAAAATAGTAAAACAATTTTAGAATCTCATTGTCCATATACTTTCAAGACTGGCTTATGTATTGAAGAGAGACGATCATTCAACCTTTAGCCGAAAATACCCCTGCTAACAATTTATGGGCAATATTAAAGAGAGTACTTGAGTAATCAAAGAATTAATCCATATTTAATATGTGACTCTTGTGGGTTTCTCACCCAAGAAGTGACTTTAACTATATGTAATATACTTGCTTTCTGCACCCCCAATTCCTTTGTGTCCTCAGGTGAGCTTTAATTTATGAAAGAGAAGTGTTAAAAGCCAGGAGAGAATCTAGATATGGTTGGAGAAGAACAGAGGAGAAAATTAAACAAATCATTCATAGCGTCTACTGGGATAAGATTATTGTCAAGATAATGACTCCTGCTTTAACAACAACCTAGAAAACCTATCTGCAGCCTTATGAGCCCTGTAGCTTCTAAGAAACCCAGAAGGCCCCTCTGTTAATAAGCAAGCTACACTCTTCACAAAAAAGAACAAAGCAATAAAACAGATGAAACTTATTAATATAATGCTGACCAAAAGAAGAGCAGAATATGTATAGTAAGACGCAATTGTATAAAGTTAAACAACAATGTTACTTAGAGCACTGTGTATAGGCAGTACAAGTCCAAATAAATAAGTTTTTTTAAAAAGGTCATGATTAGTACAAGGTCAAGACTGTGATTACCTCCAAAGAAGAACAAAAAGGACATCATCAAGGAGGTAAATCATATAAAGGGTTTCTAGGGTGTTAAAAGTGTCTTGTTTCTTCACCTGGGTGGTGGTTACATAGATGATTCTTTTCCAATTAATTGTTTTTTGTACTTTTATATCTGATGTGATATATTTTAAGTAATATTTTTAAAAGGAACTAAGAATACCTAATTTTTTCCAACTCTGGAGGATTAGCTGAAAATAAAAATTGAGCGGGGCCTTGAAGAATAGATAGAACTAACACAGGTCAAGATGAGATGAAAGGAATTTCCAAAGATATAAAACTGCATGGCCAAAAGGAAAGAGGTAGAGTACCAGACAGATAAGTCTGGCTGTATTGATGGGTATATGAAGGAGGAAAAAGGAAAATTAAGCTAGAACATTATAGGCAAAAGAAACCCCTGAAAACTAAGCAAATTCGTTACAATGATAGGATTAAGGTAATGGTATTTTACCCAAGTAAGAGACCTGGATTATTCCTCTGTTTTCCCTATGCTCCACCAGCAAAATCATTTCATCCCAATACCCTGAACCATTGGGACTTAGAACAGGCAGGGCTGAAAAATCTTTAGCAATTGCCTCCTTCCAGGACTGAGAGCGGTTTAATATATCCACTTCCAACACCATGGAGTTTTAAATCCATCAACCCCTATTCGACCTGGTCTCCAAGACTAAAGTTCTGCTTTGGTTCCTATATATGTTGCTTTGTTAGTTCCTGTTCCAGAAACAGCCCTAAAGTGGTTGAGCCTTTCAGGTTACAACTACACAATTCAGGTTCCCTGTCTCTGTGTTTCATCTGCCTAATGGGACACCTTTACTGCACTTGGAATCTGGCACTGAGTATAGTTTGCCTTTTTGAGGTCTGTGTGCCCATCTCCCTGAGAGCCCCTGTTATCTAGGCTGCTCTGCAGGTAATGTGGGCTTAGCACCTCCTCCTCAAAAAGCCTGGCTGTAAAAAGTGTGGACAAATTCCAAGATGGATTTGCATCTCCATTTCCAACTTAAAAAATAGAAATGATATTCATTGTTCAGCAAATAATGGGAATGAAAATCAACTGCTACATATGCAAAGAATTAATGCTTTATTTCTTGCTATGTTTATGCTAAAAATATCAACATCACTATTCCTAAAAGGGATGGAAAAACTGAATAAATATATGTTGCAGTTATCAACTATAGATTTTTTAAAATTCTATTTTCATTTTTAGGAGAAATTCAATCCTATTTGCCCAGACATGTAACAAAAATTATCTTTGAAATATACCATTTCAGTAAACTCCTTGACAAGAAATGAGAAAAATCCAAGAGTAATTTCTAATGTCCTATAAAGTTTTTCCATTCATTAATTGTGATGATGCATACACAGCATTTTCCTTTCCCTTAAGAATAACGAGTCTCCACAGTAAAAACAAACATATGAGTACATTTTAAAAGTCTTGGATGTTTATATTTTAGCTAAATGAACAATTTATTGATTTAAAAAAATGAAGAGCCTTTGTTTTCAGATATTTTGTTTTTATTTAATATCGTCCCCATAAAACAATTATAAAAGAGGGTGGTACAAAGCAATTAAAATAGCTTTGTTTATAAATTATCCCTCCAGAGACTATGATTTGTAGTGATACATCTGTTTTCACAAATAATGATTATAATAACATTGCGTGACTACATTTTCTTCTATGTAAGTATTTGTGTCAACCCAGCTTATCCCACATTACTCCCACTGAAGCTATTATTGATGTATGCTGCTTAGAAACTTCAGTTTTTTGACATGTCTCAGTTCTGTTTCCTTGCCTGTTGTATGAGTCAGTGTGCCACCCAAGGGAATTGTCAGCTCTCAGTTATTCTGTTTCATGTGTGGCATACCATTAAAATACAATGTTTTCTCTCCGGCTGTTTTCTGTGCAAAATTGTAAATCAATTTCAATTTCTAAAGGGGAATATTAAGAGTGTCTGCCCATATTTACTTGTGTATTACTATCAGTCAAGACCCTTTAACTGCAGATAATTGGCAGTTACTCAAGCTAGCTCAAGCAGAGGGGGAAAAAGAAGGAATTCAGGCAGTCCTCCCAGGACAGAAAAGAGATCAGGAACCTTGGTGGAATTGTCTCAACTGTCTTTACGTACGTCCCTCTCTGAAAACTGGCTTTCCCTGCTTCGAAGTGCACATAGGAAATATGAATGCCGCATGCTCCTGAGTTGTTAATATACGTATTAAAGTATAAACTACGCATAAACTTCTTAATATACATAGTATTCCATTCTTTGTTTCTTGGTCTCTTCTCAGTTTTCAGGAGAGTGAAAGAGGTTGCCCCCATCCCACCATGGTGTGAAACACTCCTCATTACAAGGAGTCAAAGCAAACCTAGCTGCTGGAAATCAACAATTCAGATAGGGTGATTTGGAAAATGGTTTTTTAAGAGGGTCAAATACTTTACACGTGTCTACTCTAAACTGTCTTATCCAAAACTAGCCTTTTTGTTTCTTGAAATACACATCTGCACTGTTAGAACCACCTTTGGCGTCCATGTGAATTCAGGCCCAGAATCTGAGAAGAGGCCTGAGAACCTAAACAGATATATTTTGTAATAATTAGTCCCTTTAAGAGAAAACACAAAAGTCTTTCTGATCTACTCTGTGATTCAGTTCCCTCCGGTAACTTCGGCATCAACAAATGCGCAGCTATTCAAGGCCCTGCCGCCTCAATTCTCACACAGAGGCTCGTTAAGCAGGTAGACAATTTGAAACAAAGCCCAGGAATGGATGTTACAAGGAAGAAGCTGTGTGAGTATCAGGCAAAAACAATGCACCATTCATTCCTCTTATCAATGAGCCGTTTCCTCTTCAGGCCAATTATTTCACCAACGCATGATAAAGAAGGGCTTCAGTCAGACCCTCTTGACAAATTGGGCATATTGCTGGACCGGTGCCACTGTCTTAGAAAGAAACATAAGGCTTTTGCAGCAGAGCTTTCTCACAAAGCAACCAGGAGAGAGAACGCACAATTTGATCAGTCTCGATGATCTGATCTGATCTGAAACGTCAGAGGATGTCCTTATGAGCCCAAAAGACAAGAAGTCGAAAATGAAGACTTACAGAGAACCAAAGTCAGAGATGAATTTAGTTAGTGGAAGAGAGATTGACAAGACCTACACGGCAGAATATGGGGATTAGAAATACTATCCTCTTAGCCTTTTTGTTCTGATTTTTAGCAAATCTGCAGCTCAGAGGCAGAAGATGCAGAAAGCTGAAGTCATGTTGACAGTCCAGCCAAGTACTTCTACTGAAAAAGCTCAGTTTTGAATGTACTGCTTAAACATGCTGTTTCATTTTAACAAAGCAAATATATTTTGATGGGATTGAATTTTTTTAGCAACAGGATAAATTTAACAAAATCATCTTCTTTGCTATGATTCGAAAATGACAAGACATTTCTCAGCAGAGAATTCTCGTTCTTGTAGCATCATTTAAGAGATGGGAAATGGATGGCAGTAGGACAAAACAGAAAGAAATAACTGAAATTTTACTAATGGGGAAAAAAGATCATAGTACTCTAATACATTAAAGAGAGAAAATAAAGGGGAAAGAGAAAGAAAGGGAGGGAGAGAGGGAGGGAGGGAGGGAGGAGAGAGGGAGGGAGGGAGGAGGGAGGGAGGGAGGAGGGAGGGAGGGAGGGAGGAGGGAGGGAGGGAGGAAAAACAGGGAGAATCTTGCATTATTGCTTTGAGAAGTCCTACAACCAATATCAATTTGGCTGCTTCTCCCTTTACTCTGTCCTATTTTATAAGATTTTATGGTTTTAATCACTTTAGGGAAGGAAGTGCAATAAAAGAGCAGTGTGATTTTCCAAATACACAGGCTCCAGTAATTCCTACGAGATCCCTGTCAGGATTTTGGAATCGAGATTATGACTACATTATGAAACGTATCCACTGAAGAGAGCTCATTTGTTACTTTATTATAACTAGCATTTACTTTGTGCCAGACGCAAGGAGCTAAACCACAAAATGAGCAGTGTTTAATATGTGCTTCGGCAGTCATGCAGACTCAAATTAGGATACCTGATTCAGATTACAATTTACCCATGTCTTTCATCCTAAAATTATGTCTCTGTAACTGCTGAGGTATTCTAAGATACTGATTTTTCAGCTCATAGGATTTTCAGCTTCCCATCAAGGACAATTTGAAATATTTTAATACTCAGCATAAAGAAGCTAGTTTCCTCCCCTCACATCCCAAAAACCTCACTCCAGGACAACACAGAGGTGACCTGACTCAGCTCCATCCTGGCACAGAGAATTGATTCTCAGTGAAATGATGGTAAAATGAGAGGTTTGGACAATAATATTTTATCTTTTCCTCTATGTGATGTTATTACTGCTGGGAGATCATACTGGATCCAATCTTCCCAAACTCTGAAAAACATTCTGCCACAAAAGCTGTATTATCTTCCTACCTGACCTGATTTTTTTTAGAACTAGAATCCCTGTTATGGACTATACAGCTATTTCAATTGCAAGTAGTATGTTCTGTTTTCCTCATATGCAAATTATTATGCAGACGGGAAATGCTGAGAAATGGTTCTTAGAAGACTACGTTGGTAGTAACTGGTTTCTGCACTGGATCAGGAGTTCTCTGTCAGGGAGGGTTATGTCTCATTTATTGTTGTATCTCCAGCTTCTAGCTCTGCACTTGGCACATAGTAAGAACTCAACAAATAACTGAAGGAACAGATGGACTTCAAAGGGAGCATCAAGTGGCAAAGGAAGGAGTACCTCTACTTCTCTCCTATTAGACAACGACACCATTTAGAAAGATAAAGTCCAGTTTAAATTGAGTTTGTATAGTTCTATTGGGTTGGCCAAAAAGTTCTTCCGGGTTTTTCATAGGCTCTTACAGAAAAACCCAAACAAACTTTTTTGGCCAACCCAATACTTCCGCGACAAATCAAGATCACCAAAAAATATCACACTTACGAGGGTACCTAATGCCGAAATCCCAAGAGTTAAGCCTGGGTTAAATATGAATCAATTCCTGATAAGGCATTCAACACTAGGCTTGATTACTGTGACAATATATTCATAACTGAAGGGAAATAACCTAACAATTGGGGAATGTTTCAGTAGATCAGGGCACAACAATGCAACAATGAAATGAAGTAAACTGTATATCCATGGAAATACTAGTTTTAAAGCACCTTCAACAGCATGATGTATCAAATTACCCGTGCCACATTTCAGGTCCTATTCACCTACTAGCCATGCCTTTTAAAAATCCTAGCTCCGCTACAGTGACCAGCTTTGCCTAAGTTCTAAGTGATTCCCGTAAGCTCAAGTTAACACCCTTTGCTTTATGTCTAATACAGTGCCTCTTCCTTTATTCCACGGCTTCCCTGTTGACTGTGAGGTGTGGCTCACCAGGGGACCTGCTCACACACTCATGCAAGGGAGTTCGTATCCTGTAGAGCAGACTATGGACCTGGGGAAAAGAGTAGCTGCTGAATAAATTCTTTTCCCTTTTCTCCCCCATGACTGACAACTCTATGATGTAGTTCATTAGCTTTCCTGGAAAATGTTTCCACAGGACTGAGTTGAAAACTTTGTATTGGTTCTACCTGCTTCACTTCCCTTTTTCCTTATTCCTCCTCCCTGGAATTGCACTTTCCAATGAAGTAGGAGCACATAAGACTTCACCTCAAGCTCTGCTTTCTGGAGAAACCAGGTTAAGACATTTAGAATGTCCTAGAAAGAAGACATGCAGGCTAGGATTTTGGAGCTGGAACACCCAGTTGTTGGATGGCAGCAAGCTCAACAAGATCTTTCTGCAGAGATGTATCACCCTCATGCTCCCTATTATACTACAGTCAGTAGAATCTTTGATCATCTTGACATTTGAGTGAACAAACTGGTCCGATAATTTAATATCCTACTAATTTGACTCTGTGAACAAGAAGAGGTAAGTATGCTAGTTGCCCTAGTAAGACATGCGTGTCAGAGAAGTAGAAATAAGATCCATGAATCCTCAGTTCTAACACATTAGTGAAGTTCTTCTGGACCTAGTGGCCTATGGCCATTAAGGTAAAGGATGTGACTGCACCTTGCACCTTATACCAAGAAAAAAGAGGCAAAACACCTGTACTCTGGAATTTGGAGCAAGCCTCTACTATACCTTTGCTCAGGCCCATTTATTTGGAGACTCTTGACTGGTACTCAGAGCAAAAGAGGGATCTGTAGTACATACAGGCTGAGGTGCATGTAGCAGTTCTATTTTATTATATTTTGAGGAGTGGGCCTCAGGAGTTCCAGAAAGTATAACAGGTGATTAGACTTCCATGTCAATCACCTCTATTGTACTGACCTCTTGACTTCAACTCACACCTAGGACCATATGGGGATTTTATTTTATTTTTTTATAATCAACAGAGAATAAATGAACTTGGGCCTGGTTTACAGGTGAATTGGCACAATATGAAAGTGGATTGTGGACTGCTAAGCCCCACAAAAGGTGGCCCTAAGGAACAGTGGGAAGCTTAAGCAGTATTAGATGATCCACTTTGTATGGAGGGAGAAGTGACCTGAGGTCCAAATATACAATGACTCCTGGGCAGTGATAGATGTCTTAGTGGTTGGGAAAGGATCAGTAGGGGAAAAAGACTGGGAAATTAGGGATGAGGAAATATGGGGGAACACTAGGCAATCTGGGTACTGCAAGGGGTTTGCTGTATCAGATACAAGAACTGCTTCAGATCTCTCATCCACAGCTGTCTCTTATTCCAGATGCTACTGTGGTAACAAGGCGTGCACATGTTCTGACCAACTTTACACTGTGCCATCTTGCCTCCTGCCTGAAACTTCCTCATCGATGCCAAGGTTTGAGACACAATTAGAGCCCAGTGAACCCCATTTTGTAACCGAAGCACGTGCAATGCAGAAGTACAGGGGTATCGACATTCTGTGAGAAGCTGGCCAGTAGGAAATGCATCTAATGTATAAACTTTTTTCCTTTGTCCCCTGGAAAAGAGGTCCTAATATAGTACGTGGTGTTCCTCATGGAATGGACCCCACGACCAAGTACGCAGCGCTTATTATCCATCACCTTCCTATCACATTTTTATGCTGGCTTTTCTCAATCCTTTTTCTGCTTCATTTGTTCCTCCCTGACCTTCTGCCTAGTATACTCCAGAATAAAGTCCCAGGCTCTGATTTCTTGAAAACTAGATTAAGACACATGAAAAATTCATCATGATATAAAGTTATATGACCAAAAACAGAATACAAAATTATATATCTGAATGACTTGTTTTGTAAGAAGTGATATCTAGAAAACAATGTTAAGAATATATATCATGAGGGAGATGCAAGAGGGAAGAGATATGGGGACATATGTATATGTATAACTGATTCACTTTGTTCTAAAACAGAAACTAACACACCAAAAAAAAAAAAAAAAGAATATATATCAAACAGAGTGTTAACAAGTGCTATTTCTTGGGAGCAAGACTAGAAATGGTTACTTATTTATTTTATATTCTAGAGTCTCCAAATTTTTTACATTGAATATATGTTATCTTCAAACTCTGAAAAAAATTTTCTATGGAAAAAAGTGTCATCAGGTTTCTATAATAGAAAGTGATCTAAGGACATGGTCAAAAGAGCATAGAGACACTTGCAGAGATGCAACAGGGGCTGTGAGTTGTCACGGAAGCTAGGACTGGGGCTGAGGACGAGTAGACCCCGATCCCTAGGTACACTGACATCATGGGGGATGGGTGCTGGTTGCAGAACTCATGACAGTGAGATGTCATATTAGCCAATGTAAATGTGTGCTATGTGGCGGTCAGGATGAAGAAACACAGCTTGAGCTGATGGCCAGGGAGCAACATGAGGAAACTAGATACCAGAAAAGGCAGTGCTTCCCACATTACTTCATGCTGCCTGTCAGCCCCTCTGCCATATTTGTAAAGTGAGACCAGAAATGCACAGTAGCCATCCTGGAAGAATTTTCTGCAGCAATTTATTTTAAAAATAAAGCTAGACCCCTGTAAATGGGGTTAGGCAAGTCATTGTAACTTGGAGGTTCATTCAAAGAATACAGTTTTAAAATCAAATGACAAGCACTCGCTGAAATTGATGTTGATTTTACCCACAAAATCAGACAGGACCACAGAGCTTCATATTTCCACTTCTAACTTTCATTGATTGAGCCCAGTTTGCCCAATCCACGAGGTGATAGTATCCTTGCGGGGAGAAAAGACACATGATGTTGTTTGTCAGAGAGAAGGAAATAGAGGGTAGAGAGAAGGAGACTGAAGACAATAAGGAGGGGGTAGAAGTAAAGAGGGACAGGGCCAGCTTCCTGCAAGTGTGTTTCCTGCAGCTGCACGAGGCCCTGCACTTAGATTCCAAGTTTGGTTTAATGCCCTTTTGTCGGGGTCTTGAAATTCTTGATGTTTTTTTTGTACAAGTGATATAGCCGGTCCTGAGGCAGAGAGATAAGGGAAGAGAAGTCAAAATGGAAATAAAGAAACAAAAAAATTATTTTAGTCTAGTTAAGACGAAAGAACTAAGAGGCAGAATGGGCTTTACACAGCAGGTGCTCGGTGAATGTGGCACAATATTGAGTTGAGTGGGATGGGGAGAAACTGGGGCATACAAGATATTTGATGCTGTTTTATTGTCATCAACTAAGTGCTCAGAGAAGCTTATCTGTGGCATCCTCTTAGTTTCTCAAGACCCGGAGGCATGGAGTGATAGGAAAAGCACAACAGATACGCAAATGTGATAACGGGAATAAACATGAACACTGAAGCTGAACAAGTTCATGTGCACGTGTGAGGGTTGGTGGCAGGGTTGGGGGGTGTTCAAAGGATGAGACTGGGGCATCTAGAGGACACTGGGATCAGTGACCTGGAAGAGTATAGGGTAGGGGCCAAACAGACAATAAACCGAAGTGTCTTTATACCATATAATGTTGATACATTAAAGTGTCAAAAATCCAACCTGAAATGAAATCTACCTCATGGAAAGTTTCCTTACAAATAAGATTATACGATAATATTTTCTTTGTCACGAGCACTGTTTGAGACACTGGGAGTCTGGTGGTGAATAGGAAAGAGCATGAGTCCAGTCCTAAGAGAGTTTATAGCTTAGTGAGCCTACTTACACAACTCTATTATGAAAACTGTAATCAGTGCTTTGAAGAAAATATAATGAGTTATAAAAATTTATATATTGGACACCTAATCTAGTATGAGGAAGGGCATTTGAGAGCCTTCCTGAAGAAGTAGCATTTAAATTGAGATTTGCATGAATAGAAGTCAGCCAGGCATAGGGTGAAGGAATTATAGGAGCATTTGGGGCACATAGCTACTGTACCCAATTATGTGAGGCCTAAAGACCCCAAAGCAGAGAGTTTTGCTTTTCTTTTGTTCCCTGCTGTACCTGACCACTTAGGGCAGTGCCTGACACACAGTATATGCTCAATAAACACTTACAGGATGAATGAATGAATGAATGAATGAATACATGAATGATATGTTCTAGGATAGCACTAAAGTTTGAAAAGCCCTGAGCCAATGGGATCAAGATAAAATTAACCCTTCTAAGAGTAAGCAGATTGTAGCCAGTAACAAGTAGATGTGGAAATAGATTCAAGAAATAGTGGGAAAATGGCACTGCTAATTAACCATCAAGGTCTGAAACAGTTTCAATCACTCCTATTCAGAATCACACTCCACAGAGACAGCACTTTTTCACAAGCTGTACATCAAGGAAGTCCACAGTTAAAAAAGCACACGTTATGCAATTCTAAGTAATAGGTCATCCTTTATAGAGACCAGCTCAGCGCTAGTAATTCCACAGACCTTTGAGTAAACTATCATGCATTTCTCATAAGCCATTAAGGCTTGAGTAGAAATGCTTCTGTTTTATTTTCTTTCAGTCTAAGCTAGGCTGACCACTGACCAAGACAGAGAGTTTTTATTGCCTAATTCTTAAGTCACTTTGCTGGACTGTTTGACTTGGACAAAAATGTTAACAGAGACTCACTGGGGTGAGGAACTCAGGACTCACCCCCTTTTCTTTTCTATGATTCCACTGTCTCCACTAAAGGGCTGCCCCACCCACAGAATCAATTTTCTGAAAGAGTGACTTCAGTCTTTGCAACAGAAAGCGAAAGAAAATTGGAACCTTACTTAAATTATTGCTTGCACTTTTATACTTCATAATCACCTAAATGAGAATTTCCTGTTGTTACCATCTAATCTTGCTGTCTCTAAGTGAACAGTGTAATTTAAAATATTTATTTTGTAAATTAGTATTCTTTGCATCTCACATGTAATAAATCGTAAGTACCAGCAGGCTCTATATAAAAATCACAATACCTTTTCATTATCTCTTTGATGAAGTCCAGCACCTATAATAAATAGACCAAGAGCTCCTGAAAGGCAAGAACGATGTCATCCATATTTAAACTATTTTAACTCTATTTTTAATGTGCCTGATATGCATCAGTTTCCTTTCTAGAGCCTATCTCCTCATTGAACAGTTTTTTAAATCCAATTTTATTTATCATTTATTTTGTGCCAGACACTGAGCCAGACACCACATTCACATAACATGTTGATTACAAGAGTCCATATATACAAAATTCTAAAAAAAATACTAGGCACAGAATAAGCACTCAATAAATGTCAGCTATTAATTTCTCATTTAAGCTGCACGTATCTAACAATATCTAACAAGGTAGGTATTATTTTCCCACACCACAGTGAAGCAACTTGCCCGAAGTAACCCAGCCGGTTTTGTGTCTGAATTCAGATGTGTCTCCTCTCCTGCAGCCACTCCTCACTGCATGTGATTTCATAATATTCTTGGTAAAGATTTTGTGGCTTGACAAAAAAACATGTGCCCTGATAATACAGAAACCTAAGCCCAGCTCAGACGAATGGCATAATGTAAAGTCCACGCAGACAGAAGAATACTGACTTTTCTCTTTGAGGAAGTGAAGTCAGCAGCATAAGGAACACAGGCTGCAGAGACTGCGGTAAGAGCAAAGGAGAACCCAGCCTGTCGTGTGTGTGGCCTTTCCCACAGCACAGACCACCCGAGAGGGCTCACTCCTCCAGCATGTTTACTAAGTACCAGCTTTGTACGAGGTACTGTGTTGACACTGGGCAATGAGACAAAGATGGGTAAGTTAGAAGTGCTAACAGCCCTCGGGGAGATAACAGACTAAGAGCAAAACAGACCCAAGACAAAAAAACAAAATAACTGCAAACTGGGATATATTCTATGATGAAAGCAAAGGGGATACTGAGATAGAGACTTGGTTACAACTTTAGGCATTCAGGAAGCAGTCCTTGTAGTTTTTGGAATTCATATTCACTTTTTAAATATAATAAATATTATTCACAACCACAAAAAACACATCATAAGTACAGACTGTCCCATAAGTAAAATGATATTTTTAAAGTATTTTAAAAACCCATACACAGAATGCATCATATAAATGGGTTAAAAACAAAACACTATACGGTCTTAATAGATTCAGGAAAAAATGTCATAAAGTATCATCAGTACATGACAAAAACTCATAGCCATTTTCCAATAAAAGACATCTCTTCTCTTAATGAAAGGTATTCACAGAACTACAGAGAGCACTGGTTCTCAAACTTCAGTTTGCCTGAGAAACACCTAGGGGGTCCCATTAGAACACTGATTTCTGAGACTAACCCCTGTCCCTCAGAGTTTCTGATTCAGTAGGGCTAGGGTGGGGCTTAAGAATTTGAATTTCTACCAAGTTCCCAGGTGATGTTAATCCTGCTGGTCAAGGATACTGGCCCTACTTTGAGATCCACTGATTCACAGGCTTAACTGTAAAATGGCAGAAGCATTCACTGCTGAAGTCAGGATCAAAATAAGAATTCTCCCTTCTACTTTATCATTTATAGACCCTATATAGAAAAGTTAAAAAGTAAAAGAAAGAAGAGGTTTAAAAATTAAGCAGAAAAAAATTCTGTCTTTATTTGTGGGCAATGTGAAAGACAATATGTATGATCCATTCATTTACTGAATAAACACATACAGCATAGAGGTTCTTACTATATGCCAGCAAGAACCAATCAAACAGGTAATTATATATCTTTCATAAAATTATCTCAAAAACAATGCTCTACCTAGAGATAGAGCTAAAAAAGGTGTAAGATCTATATGTAGAAAATATTTTAAATTTACTGAAGCATGCAAATGAGGGCCTCTGAAAGGGATGGAGATATATACAATACTAATAATGCTATTAATCTGTGAATTTAGTTAATTGATAAATATAAAGCAACACCAATCAACATCTCAACAGGGCTTTTCACAGAATGTAACAACCGTAAATTCATGGAAAAATACAGAAACAAGGAATCTAAGAAAATCTGGAAGAGTAGGCAGACATATATAAATTAGAACTATAGGTGCAGTCAGATAGAATGAAGATCAGAACAGAAAGCCCAGAAATAAACTAATTCACAAATGGAAACATAACATATGAAAGAATGGCATTAGGAAGTACTGACTTTTTAAATAAATGATGGAAAAAAGAGACTTCCTATAAGGAGCAGAACTTTAAAACTTATGTAAGTAATTTCTCCCTAACCAAGATTATAAAAATAACTTCATTAGTTTTTTCTTCCATAAAAATAAAAAACAGGGATCACAAATTTAAAGACTAGTATATTCAAAAACATCACATTTCAAAATTCAAAGCAAGGGACTTCCCTGGTGGCCCAACAGTTAAGAATCCGCCTCTCAGAAAGGACAGCCTCTTCAATAAGTGGTGCTGGGAAAACTGGACAGGTACATGTAAAAGTATGAGATTAGATCACTCCCTAACACCATACACAAAAATAAACTCAAAATGGATTAAAGACCTAAATGTAAGGCCAGAAACTATCAAACTCTTAGAGGAAAACATAGGCAGAACACTTTATGACATAAATCACAGCAAGATCCTTTTTGACCCACCTCCCAGAGAAATGGAAATAAAAAACAAAAATAAACAAACGGAAACTAATGAAACTTCAAAGCTTTTGCACAGCAGAGGAAACCATAAACAGGACCAAAAGACGGCCCTCAGAATGGGAGAAAATATTTGCAAATGAAGCAACTGACAAAGGATTAATCTCCAAAATTTATAAGCAGCTCATGCAGCTCAATAACAAAAAAACAAACAACCCAATCCAAAAATGGGCAGAAGGCCTAAATAGACATTTCTCCAAAGAAGATATACAGACTGCCAACAAACACATGAAAGAATGCTCAACATCATTAATCATTAGAGAAATGCAAATCAAAACTACAATGAGATATCATCTCACACCAGTCAGAATAGCCATCATCAAAAAATCTAGAAACAATAAATGCTGGAGAGGGTGTGGAGAAAAGGGAACACTCTTGCACTGCTGGTGGGAATGTGAATTGATACAGCCACTATGGAGAACAGTATGGAGGTTCCTTAAGAAACTACAAATAGAACTACCATATGACCCAGCAATCCCACTACTGGGCATATACCCTGAGAAAACCGTTAATTCAAAAAGAGTCATGTACCAAAATGTTCACTGCAGCTCTATTTACAATAGCCCAGAGATGGAAACAACCTAAGTGTCCATCATAAGATGAATGGATAAAGAAGATGTGGCACATATATACAATGGAATATTACTCAGCCATAAAAAAAACTAAATTGAGCTATTTGTAATGAGGTGGATAGACCTAGAGTCTGTCATACAGAGTGAAGTAAGTCAGAAAGAGAAAGACAAATACCATATGCTAACACATATATATGGGATTTAAGAAAAAAAAATGACATGAAGAACGTAGGGGTAAGACAGGAATAAAGACACAGACCTACTAGAGAATGGACTTGAGGATATGGGGAGGGGGAAGGGTAAGCTGTGACAAAGCGAGAGAGTGGCATGGACATATATACACTACCAAATGTAAGGTAGATAGCTAGTGGGAAGCAGCCGCATAGCAGAGGGAGATCAGCTCGGTGCTTTGTGACCGCCTGGAAGGGTGGGATAGGGAGGGTGGGAGGGAGGGAGACGCAAGAGGGAAGAGATATGGAAACATATGTATATGTATAACTGATTCACTTTGTTATAAAGCAGAAACTAACACATCATTGTAAAGCAATTATACTCCAATAAAGATGTAAAAAAAAACAAACAAAAAACGGAATCCGCTTCCCAAATGCAGGGGACATGGGTTTGAGCCCTGGTCCGGGAAGATCCCACATGCCGCAGAGCAACTAAGCCCGTGCGCCACAACTATTGAGCCTGCACTCTAGAGCCGTCATGCCGCATCTATTTGGCTCGTGTGTCACAACTACTGAAGCCCACGCGCTTTGAGCCTGTGCTCTGCAACAAAGAGAAGCCACTGCAGTGAGAAGCCCACGCATAGCTATGAAGAGTAGCCCCTGCTTGCTGCAACTAGAGAAAAGCCCGCGTGCAGCAACGAAGACCCAACACAACCAAATTTTTTTTTTTAAAAAGAGTTTTAAAACTTCAAAGCAAAAGACCCATAAGCAAAATTAAAGGTCAAACAACAGGCTGGATAGAGATTATTTCAATACATATAATAGACAAAGAATCTCAACCAGAATTCTGACTAATCAACATAAAGCAGACAAGCAACGGCTAAGAAAAATGGTCACAGGATGTGAAGAGCCACTTGACAGAAGAGGAAAGCAAGATGGGCAATAAACTCGTGAAGTGATGTTCAACTTCACTGGTAGTGAAGGGGACACAAATAAAATAATAATGAAAGACAATTTCCTACCCCCTCTGATTTAAGAAACTTTATGAAAAGCCCAGAAACCTCAGGTGTTGGAGAGGATGTGAAGAAATGGTATCTCCTATCCTGGTGGAAGTGAAAATTGGTACAGACACTTTGAAGAGCCATTTGGCTACATCTATTGTGCGTATCCAAGAGGAATACATTAATGCTGACACATGTAAATGATGTTAAATGTAAGAATGTTCAATGTAGTACTGACGGCAATAGTAAATATCATGAAATAATTTGTTTCCAACAATAGGAGGACGGACAAGTTGTGGAAAAATAATATAATGAACAATATACAACTATCCATTAAATATCCCTATTAGCATAGATATCTGGTTTTGAGTGGGCCAGAAAAAGTCAAATTCCAAAATGAGAACATTTGTGGGTATTTTGAAAATCTACAGATCAACCCACTATATTTCATGTAATAGAAATATCACAATCAGACCCAGGGGGCTATCCATCAACTTCGGAATAGTGGTGCATTTTTGGAGATGGGAGGGAAAGCTCAGGGTCTCCACCTGTATTCCCAATACAGTGCCTTATAAAGCTTGCATTCATCAACCAGCTCACCAAAATTCATGTTAGTAAAGACTCTAGTGATTCAGATAAATAAATTCCTTTCTTCTTTATTGATGGTGGTGACTTGACACACTTTTAAAAAGACCTTGGCTCATTTCTGTTAAAAGTTTCTTTGGGATAATTCAATGATGCAGAATCCTTCCATAACCCCTCAAATTGATGGCTGCCATTATTAAAATTGTTACCATATTGTGATGAACTTCTGGGAATTGTGTTAATCAAGTTGCAAGAAAATGTCATTTCCTTAAAGAAAATATTTGGTTTCACCAGCCTGTAAATCTGTATTACCAATTCTAAGTCACCGGTTCAAACTGAAGGCCAGTACCTTGTTCATAGTAATCAACTGCAGATAAATCCGTTTGAGTCATTTGGCTCTCGTCTCTAAGAGACACTGTTAATATTAAAATACTCAATGCCACCTGCTTAGGAGGCTTGCCGTCATACACTATTTCCAGTTTCTTTTTAAGTTTGCCAAGTGTTTTCAAATATATCCCTTGGGAAAATGACCTATCAGTAATTTTTTCCTGCATTTTCTCAGGCTGATAGGAGAGAAGGTCTTTGATCATGTTGACTGAGGGCTTTCTTTTCAACTAAGAAAACTTCTTAGTTTTCTAAGTACAGAGAAACCTTATGCTTGTGCAGCTAGGCAGAGCTTTGTGCCAGCACTGGATATTTGTATGTCATACATACAGCTTAAAAGCCAAAATCATTACCTACAGGTTGGAGGAATAGAGAATGTCTCAATATTTTAACTGAAATTATGTTAAGGCTCTTTTAAATTTCATCCTTTGGAATGCCATTAGTTTTCTCCACTAAATCCTCTTCCCTTCCCACTCAATCCCTCCTCCCACACCCTACCCCTACACAGAAAATAATTGAGGTTCTTTCACAGAGGAATATTTTGTTTCCATTTTCAATGAAATTGACAAAAGTCATCATTCTTTTTTGTTTCCAAGTGGTGGGAGAACAAATGTTATTTAGAAATATCACACCATAAGACAATGGAAAGCATTAGGGGAATGGGTTTCACATCAGGAAATCTAGGGAGGAAACAATCCCTTCTTGTGGGATGGTGTTAAGTTTCTTTTTCCAGAGAGGGCAAAAGATCCACTAAGATGAAAGCAAAGCAAGGATGCCTGTGATAGCAGTGAAATTCATTTATTTATTTTCTCCCAGGCAGAGAAAGAAATCTGACAAATTAATTCTAATTTGGGGCAGGGGAGAGGTCAGATTTCATTCTCTTTCTTTCTTTCTTCCTTTTTATTGGAGTATAATTGCTTTACAATGTTGTGTTGTTTCTGCTGTACAAGGAAGTGAATCAGCTATATGTATACATACATCCTCTCCCTCTTGGACCTCCCTCCCACTCCCCCCGCATCCCACCCATCTAGGTCATCAAGAGCACCGAGCTGATCTCCCTGTGCTATACAGCAGGTTCCCACTAGCTATCTATTTTACACATCACAGTGTATTTATATCAAACCTAACCTCCTAATTCATCCCACCCTCCCCTTCCCCCTCTGTGTCCACACATCCATTCTCTACATCTGCATTTCTATTCCTGCCCTGCAAATAGGTTCACCTGTACAATTTTTCTAGATTCCACATATATGCGTTACTATACAATATTTGTTTTTCTTTCTTACTTCACACTGTATGACAGACTCTAGGTCCATCCACATCTCTACAGATGACCCAATTTCATTCCTTTTTCTGATTGAATTTCCCTATATTTTGAGTATCATTGCATTTAGAAATAAAGCAATTTCAAAAAATTATATATTTGTTGAATTGTTTTACTCTGGTCCATCATAACATCATTGAGAATTGGTTTCCCACCTGTGAAATATGGCTGTCTTTACCTACCTCACAGGGTAATTATAAAGCTGAGCTGTTGGGAGACAAAAAAACTGGTCTAAGAGAGGAAATCCAAACATTTGCAGAAGTTTAGGGGGTCACTGAAATATGATCACCAAGGTGAGAGGCGAGTGGGCTCTGTAGCGCTTGAGACAAGCAAGTACACTCACAAAAGTACTTCATTTCTTAACAAACTGTTAACCCTGCGCTAGACTAAAACCAAAAACAAAACAAAAACAAAAGCACAAGTCTTTGACCACTCCCAAATGTTTGCAGCCCCTTTAGTAATTAAAAAATGGGCTCTGGTTTGAGACAGCCTAACAGTTTGAAATCACCTCAAAGTAACTTAGGTCCTTAAGTAACTTAGGAAAGTTCTTAATTTCTCCCCCCATCATTTTATTGAGATATAATATACACATAACATTGTGTAAGTTTAGGATGTACAAATGTGCTGACTTGATACACTTATAAAGTACAAAATAATTATCATCAAAGTGTTAGCTACCACTTCCATCCCATCACATATTTACCATTTCCTTTTTGGAAAGGAACATTTCCAAAACATTTCCATTTAAGGTCTACTCTTAGCAACTTTCAAGTATATGATACGGCTTTTTTTTTTTTTTTTTTTTTTTTTTTTTGCGGTATGTAGGCCTCTCACTGTTGTGGCCTCTCCCGTTGCAGAGCACAGGCTCCGGACGCACAGGCTCAGCGGCCATGGCTCATGGGCCTAGCCGCTTTGCGGCATGTGGTATCTTCCAGGACCGGGGCACGAACCCATGTCCCCTGCATCAGCAGGCGGACTCTCAACCACTGCGCCACCAGGGAAGCCCCAAAGGTTTGGGGTTTTTTTTTGTTTTTTGTTTTATTTTTTTTAGTACTATTAGCTATCATCACTGTACGTTAATTAGATCCTCAAACTTGTTAATCTTATAACTGGATTGCACCCTTTGACCAGCATCTCTAATTCTCACCACCCCTCCTCAACCACCACTCTGCTCTCTGCTTCTCTGAGTTTGTCTTTTTTAGCTTCCTCATGTAACTGATATTATACAGTATTTGTCTTTGTCTGAGCTGGGAAGTTACTTAATTTCTTTAAGTCTTGATTTCCCCCAAATGATAACATTATGTTTCCACATTGAGACATGCAGATAATAATAGTATATTCCTCTTACAGTGCTACAGGACTCAAACAATATCATGTATGTACATCCTACCTCCTCAATAAATGGCTGTTGTTACCACCTCATTAGAGGATTTTGTACACAGTAATGTTCTATACAGATGTAAGAGGTTTGGGGTTTATTTACTATCATTTGCTATGTGATATTTAAATAATAAATTACAAATATCAAATCAAATATATAGAGTTCAGATAAATTAATCACTTCCAGGGTGGTGGTGAGGAGACATTATTTTAAATGCTATAATTCTTTCGCATGCAGATAAATGTTTATTTAATTATTAGATCCTTGTGGGATACATTCTTATGAATACTATGAACAGAAAACTATTCTTAAATTTTCATTGAGAATAAAACTAGATCTAAATAAGTTAATCTTTTTGGGGGGGGGAATTTCAGACAGTAAAGAAAAAAACATTGGGCATGATCCATCAAAAAAAAATATAGATCTACAAAGCTTCCTTTTTTTTCTTGTGCAATATATCATACACACCGAATTATATATAAGGATATATAATTTGAAGAATAAAAATAAAGCAATCACCCCTAGAGACATCATCCAGGTTAAGTAATAGAACACTGCTAGTAATGTCTTAGCAGCCTCCTGTGCACCCCTCCCAAATGAATTTCCTCTCCTTCCCAGATATGACAATTAATTTCTTTCCTTCCTTCTATGCATGCAAATTTAAACAATGCATTGTTTAGCTTGGCCTGTTAGAACTTCGTTAAAATAGAATCACATTGTATAAATTCCACAGCCACTTCTTTCACTCAACGTTGTGTTGATAGAATTTTTCTACATTGGTGTGTGTAGCTGTAATATGTTCATTTTCCTTGTAGTCCAATATTATAATGTATGTATATACCATGATTTATTTATCCAATCTATATTAGATTAACATTTCTGTTGTTTCCATTGAGAGTTGCTATGAAAATTTTTGTGTAAGTTTCCAAGTAAACATGAAAAAGAATTTCTCTCAAGTATGGATCAGGAGTGGATCAGGGGATGTCCCCCCGATGCAGGGGACACGGGTTCATGCCCCGGTCCGGGAAGATCCCACATGCCGCGGAGCAGCTGGGCCCGTGAGCCATGGCTGCTGAGCCTGCGCATCCGGAGCCTGTGCTCCGCAACGGGAGAGGCCACAACAGTGAGAGGCCCACGTACTGCAAAAAACAAAACAGAACAAACAAAACAAACAACAACAACAAAAAAATTCTTCATACTAACTTCTAAAAATCTTTATAATTTTGCTTTTCACATTTATAACTGAGAGTCACGTGGACTGATTTTTTGTGAGGTAAGAATCCACTTTCATTTTTTCCTATAGGTATAAACAAATGTCCCACTTACTGAAAAGTCCAGGTTTTCTCAATGAATCTTCAATACCTCCTCAGTAAAATGTCTTTTTTGCATGTAATTTTTACTAGATTCAGTGGTCTCTTTGTTTGACAATTTTTATATCCCTGCACCCACAGACACTAATCAATAGAGATTTTTAAGTTTTCATGTCCAGTAGGGCCAGTATACCCAACTTGCTCTTCAAGAGTATCTTGATGGTTTGGGAACTTTGTACTTTCATGTAAATTTTTCATTCATTTTGCCAAATTCCATTTAAAAGATGATAATTTTAAAAGCATTAGCTCTACAGATCAATTAGGAGAAAGTGACACATTCATAATATTGAGTCCTCTATGCCATGAACATATTCTATCTGTTTTCAAAAAATGTTATTTCAAGAGTTCTGCAAGTCATTCTATACAGATTTTGGACAAATGTTGTTGGATTTATTTCTAGTTACTTTACGCTTTTAAGTTAATATAAATGATACACTTTTTAAAAAGATTAATTTTAACTCTTTTAGCTACTATATTAGAAATGCAACAGATTATTGTATTATTATTATTATTCTACCTACACTCTTACTAAACTCTTATTTCTAACAATTTACTCCTTGGGGATTTTAATTCTTTTGGCTCTTCTATGTGTTACCTGCAATTAATAACAGCTTTGTTTCTTCTTTTAGGATTTTTACACTTTTATTACCTTGCCTTACAGAACTGGCTCAGATCTCCAGTATAATATTCAACAGAAATAGTGATAAAAGGCATCTTTGTCTTTTGCAGATTCTAAAAAGAAGCGTTTTGGTTACTTACTATTGAATATCGTGTCTGTGTATGAAAGGATGTTGAATTATAGTAAATGAAAGTCTTTGAGGAGCTTATATTAAGATATTATATATAGTTTTTACATTCAATCTATTCATATTTATTTCCTAGTTTTAGACAAACTTTATTCTTAGCAAAAATACAACTTTGTCATGATGTTTTATTACATTTGTTCTACATTGCTGGATTCAGTTTCTCAATATTTCAGTTAGGCATTTTGCATTTATCTTCATTAGTGAATCTGACTTGAAGTTTTTCTTATGTATACTCTCATTAGTTATTTTGGTATTAGTGTTTGCTAGGCTAACTTTAAAAAATGAATGGGTAGAGGAGGATATATCTGTCTTTTTCTATGACCTCAAATATGGAAATTATTTATTTCTTTAGCACAGAGCACAACACTGGCAGTCACAACGACATGTGATCCACAAATCTTCCCTTTTCTGCAAGGCACACAGCTAGACTGTAATTTTCTGCCACCCCACAGTTATATGGAGCTATTGATTACGTTCTGGCCAATGGAATGTGGTCTGCATTATGAGAGTAAATGGGATACTGTATGTAAAAGTCTTTTGTTATAATGAATATTCACATCTGACACATTTCTTTAAAAACTTTCCTCATTTTTTAGAGGCGGACAGTAACATAAGCCAGAAATGGTAGTGTGCAGATTAAAATCTATATGTAAAGGGCCTAGAAGCTAAATGTGTGTTTAATAAATGTAAATTGTTACTATCATTTGAGGCAATAATGGTATGTTGATAACACAATACTATTACACATTCCAAAGAGATTTAACTCTGAATCTATATTCCTTGTAAAGAAAAAAAAAAACCAAAAACCCAAGTCTATAACTGTAGTTTCCAAAGGAAATAAAATAGAAATAAATGTAATTAAGGAAAATAAAGTCTTTGGAATTAAAAGTTACTCCAGACAACTATCATACAAATACTCTAAATATTTTATTTTGAATTAGGTGAAATGGACAAAAATGTGGTTATGGAAGCATTCCTAGAACTTCAGAGCATTTTGTTCTGTTCTTCATCCGGCATCAAAATGGCCGAGAGGAACAGCAGGAAAAGCTAGGTGGGCAGCCTTTGTACCCTTCTATGCAAGGCTCCTTTCTGTCATGATAGAGACCAGAGATCTGAGAAACTTCTAGATCTCTCACAGACTGGAAGGTCTCTCAGTTCTGGGAGAGTCACCCCCTCTGTTCCATTCAGAGCAACAACAGGTTGAGTTTAGGCAGGAACAATGATGTTTCTCTATAATGCCTGCTCTCCTGACAGGTGAAATCGGTCTAATTTGAACCTCAAAGACAGCCTCTGAGGAAAAATGAGGTACAAATCAGTTAAGTAGAGTGACTGTTTTTACATGAATCTTGGATATTGTTAGAATGAGTTTTCTTTATTTCTTTCCATAAGCCACTGTCTAGCTCACAGTACCTTTGGGTAAGGGGTAAAACAGAACCTGTACTAGTAGAATACACAGTATAAGGACTAGGTATACGAATGGGTAGGATACGAACCTGGCCTCCGTGATCTGGTCAACCAGATCGGTTTGGTGAGGGTGATAATTAATGACATGGTAGTTATGACCTGGTAAATGGTCAGGGAGGCAGTAAGGACACTAGTAAAGAATGCTAAGTTTGGCATGTGTGGAAATATAAAAACTAGATTCCATTCCAACTTCTTTTTATTGTGAATTATTGCGAAATCCTAATATTTCTTCACTTCTAAAATGGGGCCGTTAGTAGGCCTGAGTACCTTACTTGTTCACACCAAGGAGCAAGGATGTAGAAGAAAGCAAAGAAGGGTCATATGATAGCTAAAACCACCTGGACAAAGACGACATAGCAGAAAATTAGCTTTAGAGAACAAGGAGCTTATGAATTTTATAAATATGAAAATATGTATACATATAGTAGATAGTGTCAGGGAGAGAAAAGTAAATAGTATTGGTTATTTTGTGGCAGTCAGTTGTACAGTTCCAGTATATTCTAAGTTCTGGGGCTAAAATCAATGTTCTTTTCAATGTGACCTTTTCCAAACAGTCTCTGACATTGATCAGTGAAATGTTGATATTGATGTGCCTTGGTAATTTACTTACTGCTAAAAATAAAAATGTCTGTTGTCCTAATCAATGATGAAAATGAGTCTTTTTACACAAAACAAAGAACCACAAGCCCTTTATGGTTAAGGTGAGTTTATCTCTTGATTATAAAAAACAAAACAAATAAAAAAAACATAAAAACCTCTTTAAGTGGTATTAAAATGGGATTGAACAAGTTTCATTTATTTTAGAAATATGTGTAAAATAATTGTGGGGAATCAGTACATAGGTTGGATAAAGCCAGAAATGATTTTCAAATCCAAAAGGAACCAAAATATCAGAGAAGAACTTAAAAATTTCTAATAATAGGTATGATATATAGTCATTGTAGGAAAATTAGAATATACAAAAATATAAAACCGTATATAATAATCAGACTTTACCTTCAGAGTTACCTATTTATTAATGTTTTGACCTATATCCTTCTAGACATTTATTTGGGGAGGGAGATTAAAAAAAAAGGACAACTTCTCTGCCAGGGACTATCCTTACAACAGTTCTAGGAGTGACCTGACAGTATCTCCATTTTACAAAGCAGGACACCAACATTCAGAAAAGTCAAGTTACTTGCTTAGAGGCTGATAAGTGGAAAAGTATGATTCAAATTCAGACAAAATGATTTCAAAGTTCAAGGTTTTCCCTGAACCCAAAGACATTGAAAAGAATAATGGTGCTCAAAGTGACATGAGCAAGATGGAGAAGAGGAAGCACCAGACCCTCTTTCCTCAAGTGTAGATACCAATTCAACAACAATGCCAATTCAACAACAATGCATGAACCAATTCTCCTGAAAATAAAAAAAGAAAAGAAACCAGCAAATTTCTCTAATTAGGAATCCACACACACAATACAGAGCAGACACATCCACAGAAAAGGTTAGAGAGGTCTCAAGGATCAAAAGCTGGCCTGACTGGTGAACTTCTTTCTGTGTATGAAGCTAGTCCATAAAGACAGGGCGGGGTGGCTGTTATTTTAAATCATGGATACCAATGCAAACTTACTAGGTACACAAAGAAATAGGGGGAAACAGCTCAATCAAAGGAGCAAATAAATGTCCAAAAACCAACCTGAAAGAAATGGAGGTAAATTAATTATCTGAATAAAAATTCAAAATAACTGTTGTAAAGATGTTCAATAAGCTCTGGAAAACAGGACTGAACAAAATGAGAATTTCAACAGAGAGAAAAGAGATTTTGTAATTAAAGAATGCAATAACTGAACTGAAAAGTTTACTAGAAAATTTTAACAGCAGATTTGACCAAGGAGAAAAACAAATCAGTGAACCTGAAGATAAGTCATTTGAAATTATCCAGTAAAAGGAGAAAAAAAAAAGAGTGAAGAAAGGCTAAAGGACTAATGGGATACCATCATGTGGACCACTATATACATTAAGAGAGCCCCAGAAGGAGAAAAGAGAGAGAGAAAAGGGCAGAAATATTATTTAAAGAAATAATGGCCCCAAACTCCTCAGATACAGAGAAGGATAGGGACATACAGATTTGAGAAACCCAACAAGTCTCAAATAGGCTAATCTCAAAGGAGTCTACACCAAGCACGTTACAATCAAATTGTCAGAAGTCATGACAAAGAGAGAATTTTAAAAGCAGCAAGAGACATTTTTCCAAAGAGGAAACGCAGATGGCCAACAGGCACATGAAAAGATGCTCAACAATGCTAATCATCAGGAAAATGCACATCAAAACTATAATGAGATATCACCTCACACTTCTCAGAAAGGCTATCATCAAAAGAGCACAAATGACAAATGTCGGCAAGGATGTGGAGAAAAGGGAACCCTCATACACTGTTGGTGAAAATGTAAATTGGTGCTGCCACTGTGGAAAACAGTATGGAGGTTTCTGAAAAAACTAGAAATAGAACTACCATATGATCCAGGAATTCCACTCCTGGGTTTATGTCCAAAAGAAACAAAAACACCAATTCAAAAAGACACATGCATCCCAATGTTCAAAGCCACATTATTTACAATTGCCAAGATATGGAACCAATCTAAGTGTCCATCAACAGATGAATGGATAAAGAAGATGCAGTATATATATACAATGGAATACTACTCAGCCATAAAAAAGAATGAAATAATGCCATTTGCAACAACATGGATGGATTTGGAGGGCATTAGGCTAAGTGAAATAATTCAGAGAAATACAAATATTGTATGATATCACTTATATGTGGAGTCTGAAAAATACAACAAACTAATGAATACAACAAAAAAGAATCAGACTCACAGATATGGAGAACAAACTAGTGGTTACAAATGGGGAGAGGGAAGTGGGGGAGGAGCAGTAATCAGAAACATTCTAACTAAGAAAAGCCCAAGGGCAGATGGAGTCACTGGTGAATTCTACCAAACATTTAAGGAAGAATTAATGCCAATCTTCTCAAACTTTTTCCAAAATATGAAGAGGAGGAAACACTTTCAAACTCATTTATGAGGCCAGCATTACCCTGATACCAAAGCCAGAAACACACACACACACACACACACACACACACACACACACACACATATTAGGGGTATAAGGATGGTTCAACATATGAAAATCAATCAGTGTGACACAAACCACATTAACTCAACAAAGGATAAAACTCACATGATCATCTCAAAGTTGCAGAAAAAGTATTTGATAAAATTCAACACCCTTTCATTATAAAAACTCTCAGAAGCTAGGAATAGGAGGAAATTACTTCAACATTATAAAGAACATGAATATAAAGCACAAAGCTATTATCATACTCAAAACCTGAAAGCTTTTCCTCTAAGATAAGGAACAAAGTGAGGATGACTGTTTTTGTCACTTCTATTTAACATAGTATTGGAAATCCTAGTCAGAGTAATTAGGCAAAAAAAGAAAAGGCATGCAAATTGGAAAGGAAGAAGTAAAATTATCTCTGGTTGCGGATGACACAACCTTAAGCAGAAAACCCGAAAGATTCTACACACACACACACAAACTGTTAGAACTAATAAATGAATTAAGTAAGGTTGCAGCATACAAAATCAACATACAAAAACAACAAACTGAAAAGAAAATTGAAAAATTAATGCCATTTACAAAGGCATCAAAAAGAATAAGTTTCTTCCTATATAAAATTAACCAAAGAGATGAAAGTCTTGCACACTGAAAACTATAAAACATTGCTAAAAGAAATTAAAGAGGACACAATTAAAGGAAAATATATCCCATGTTCATGGATTGTAAGACATAATATTAAGATGTTCATACTATGCAAAGCAATCTACAGACTCAATGCAATTCCTGTCAAAAACCCAATGACATTTTTTATAGAAATAGAAAAAAGTCTTAAAATTCGTATGAAACCACAAGGATCCTGAATACATAAAATAATCTTGAGAGGAAGAAGAACATAGTTGGAGGCCTCACATTTCCTGACTTCAAAACATATTATTACAAAGGTGCATGATCAAAAAGTATGGCACTGGCTTAAAAACAGACATACTAGTCCCAGGGAACAGAATAGAGAGCCATGAAACAAACCCACACATGTATCTACTGGTCTTCAAAAGAGCGTCAAGAATACACAATAGGGCTTCCCTGGTGGCGCAGTGGTTGAGAGTCCGCCTGCCGATGCAGGGGACGCGGGTTCGTGCCCCAGTCTGGGAAGATCCCACATGCCGCGGAGCGGCTGGGCCCGTAAGCCATGGCTGCTGAGCCTGCGTGTCCGGACCCTGTGCTCCACAACGGGAGAGGCCACAACAGTGAGAGGCCCGTGTACCGCAAAAAAAAAAAAAAAAAAAAAAAAAAAAAGAATACACAATAAGGAAAGCATAGTGTCTTCAGCAAATGGTGCTGGGAAAACTGGATATTGAAATGCAAAAGAGTTAAATTAGACCCCTATCACAGACTATACACAAATATAAACTCAAAATGGATTAAAGACTTAAATATAAAACCTGAAACTGTAAAACTCCTAGAAGAAAACAGGAGAAAGTCTTCATGGCATTGATCTTGGCAAAGGTTTCTTGAATATGGTACCAAAAGCATAGGTAACAAAAGCAAAAATAGATAAACAGGACTAAATCAAACTAAAACACTTCTTCATAGCAGGTAAACATTCAACAGAACGAAAAAGCAGACTTGAAAACTATATATCTTATAAGGGGTTAATATTCAAAATACAGAAGTAACTCCTACACTCAATAGCAAAAAAATCAAATAACCCAATTAGAAAATGGGCAAAGGACTTGAATAGACCTTTCTCCAAAGACAACATACAAAAGACAAATAAGCATATGAAAAGATGCTCAGCATCACTAATCCTCAGAGAAATGCAAATTAACACAACAATGAAATACTACTTCGTAGGCATTAGTATGGCATATATATATATTTATATAAACAACATCATGTAACATGTTTCGGCACTCTTGTGCACTGTTGGGGAGGATGTGCAATGGTACAGTGCTGTGGGAAAACAGGTTCCTTAGAAATTAAAAGTAAAACTACATATGATTCAACAATCCTACCTGTGGGTAATTATCCGAAAGACTTGAACCAGGACCTCAAAGAGGTATTTGCCCTCCCATGTTCACTGCAGCATTAATCATAATAGTCAAGAGTGGACAACCTAAATGTCCACGGACAGGTGAATGGGTAAAGAAAATGTGATATATATATATATATATATATATATATATACACACATACACAACGGAATATTATTTAGTCATACAAAAGAAAGAAATCTTTTCATGTGCCACAGCATGGATGAACCTTGAGGACATTACACTAAGTGAAATAAGCCATTCACAAAAGGACAAATACTGAATGATTCCACTTTTATGAGGTACATAAAGTAGTCGAACTCATCTAAGCGGAAGGTAGTTGAGACATGCAAGATGAAAACATTCTAGCGATCTCTTATACAACACTCTGCCTATAGTAAATAATACTGTACTGTACTCTTGAACATCTTAAGAGAGTAGATTGCATGTTATATGTTTTTTACCATAAAAGTAATTTAAAACCTTTAAAAAAAAAGGCGATGGTGCTCTTCTCTCCACTCTGAATTCCAGAGACAATGTCTATTCCATTACTCCTGATGTCTTATTACTGTTTTACTATACCATCATTCTATAAATATTGATCAAGCTCCCTGAGTATATTTTTTCTGTATCTCTCATGTTACCTAGTACGGGGTTTTGAACAAAGACAGTTAACAAACACTTGTTGAATAAAAACATTTATGCATTTGTAAAGGACAACTCTATTAAAATTTTCCAAATGTTGCATGCTAGTTAATTCTTAGAATTCACTTCAATGGCTGATTTTCAGAAATCTATAAAGCTATAATAAATCCACCAGGAATTCAAAGAAGGTAGCATTATTAACTGAGAAAAACAGCTGGGAAAGACTTAATGGAAGATGTTGGTCTTCATTCATTCTTGTATCAGATATCAGCGGTCCCCAACTTTTTTAGCACCAGGGACTGGTTTCGTGGAAGACAATTTTTCCACGGATGGGGTAGGGGGCGTTCAGGCAGTAATGTGAGCGCTGGGGAGCAGCTGATGAAGCTTTGCTCACTTGCCAACCGCTCACCTCCTGCTGTGCGGCCTGGTTCCTAACAGGCCGAGGCCTGGTACTGGTCTGCAGCCTGGGGATTGGGGACACCTGTCAGGTATAGTTAGGAACTACTGGATGCTGTGAGGATGAATTTAGGCTCACAGTCTAATGAGCAGCCAGATGATATGTAATAAATGCAAAAAAAGTCAATAGATGTGGTTAAAGGTACGGCAAGATTAAAGCAACTGGCAACTATCAGTGTCTTAAGGGGCCGCTGAAGGCTTTACATCTATGCATACTGAGTTTTAAAGAAACAATGTATACTCAAAAACTATATGGTAGGGGCCTCCCTGGTGGCGCAGTGGTTGAGAGTCCGCCTGCCGATGCAGGGGACACACATTCGTGCCCTGGTCCAGGGAGATCCCACATGCCGCGGAGTGGCTGGCCCCGTGAGCCATGGCCGCTGAGCCTGCGTGTCCGGAGCCTGTGCTCCGCAACGGGAGAGGCCACAACGGTGAGAGGCCTGCGTACTGTAAAAAACAAAAACAGAACAAAAAACCCTATACGGTATATAGTATATAGTATTCCTATGCAGAGGAAGCAGCAGGTACAAAGGTGAGAAAACATGAAAGAAAAAAAAAATTAATTAGGACATTTGGTAAAAGTTCAGAAAGTATGGAGTATAAGACATAAGTAGAGGATTAACAGGGAACATATGGTAATCAGATTGTGAAGGACTTTAAGGTCAAAGTGAAGGTATTTGTTAGAAATACAGAGAAAGACCCATGTCAGAATTTATGCCATCTTCTCTCCAATTTCAACGAAATGCAAGGACTAAAAACAATGACAAAATATGTTGTTAACAGTATAACCATGATCTAGATAAATGCATGTGAAAATCGTACCCATTTGCTGGTTCCAGTCAATGTATTTGATCTCCTCAAGCAGAGTTAATCTCTGTCTCCTTTTGGGTATTTCAGGACACGTTTTGCTGTCTAATGATATTGGTCACCTTTGACTTTATACTCTACACATACTTAAGTAAATTGTACTATTTCCCCAACTACATTTTTAGCCCCTTGCTTATCTCTGTATCTACCACAGAGTTTGGGTTAATTGAACGGCACCAAATAGAACTGAGCTACAGCATTACTTCTTTCTCATAAATTTTATAATCTTTGATCTTTTTTGAATAAATGCAGGCAAAGAAAAAGTACCTTTCACAATATGGTTAACTTACATTAAAAAAAAAAAAAAAACAACTAAGAAAGAACATAGTGTTTGGTTACTGACACCTAACCCTTTGTTTTTCTTAGACTTGAGTCAGCAGAAATATGAACCCTGGTAAGACTGCCTGTATTTCCAGCTTTTGTGACCCTTGTTTATTCATCAAACTATTATGAACTTTGGCCCAGTTATGCTCTTTTGCAGTCTCTTTGTAACATTCACCTGGATGGAAGAGATATTCCTTATTTTAAGAATCTGTTTACAGACATTCTGGAGGCATGGAAAGAAGCTAGTCAACAATATACATTTTGTGTTTCTATATAGAATGACCAATTGATTTTTTTCAGGGTAATCTCAGCTCTGAGTACTAATCTGGATAGGAAGTACCTAATCTTTACAGAACTACTGGAGTAAAAGGGTATGTTTTTCTTTGTTTATCACAGGTCCAGTTATAGGATAAACCTCAAAGAAGTGTGTGCCAAGCCACCCAACGGGCTCAGTGTAGAAGAAAAAAAATTTCTAAGATTTGAAATGCTAGAGGAATAAAATAGTCACAGGAACTAAATCACAAGTCAGGCTTTAGAGGGAATATGGAAGTCAAGAGTGGAGAAGGACAAAGATTTCACCTTTGTTTTCTAAAATTTTGATTTCCCTTTTTGTAACTTGTGCATCACACATTTCCTATTAGAGATATTTATGTGAATTTACCCTACTGTAGTCAAAAGTCATTTTAGGATTTTAAGTGCTGAATTCAGAAAGATATAAATTCTGTAATTGAATATCTACATAGCTCAAAATAATTTTATAGATATTTATGCTAAGCTCTTGATAATCATATCTATCACTTTTATGCCATTATCTTACTATTTGGTATACAAATATGTTAATTTGGTTAATGACACTTCAGTTTCCTAAGGGAAATAATACAATTTCTAAAGGTATTCATAGCTTGTAATGCTTCTTAAGCTCTGGAAAAATTTGATAAACAAATAAAGCCAGTGTCATCATCCTTGATGAATTTTAGAAAAAAATCAATAGTTTAGTTTGAGGGTCACTTAACTATGTAATTCAGGGAAGGGACAGTACAACAGGAGAGACTGTCTCAGATAAATGAAGGGTTTCAGATTCCACAATTGGAAAGAATTTAAAAGGAGAGTCTCTCTTAAATCTCTGAGGCTTGTCTGTTTACTTACGATAAGTTACATGAATATATCTAGGTAGATATTTTTGCAAAAATATGCTTTTGTCATCCTTTTGCTACCAGGAAACCCAATATAATTTACTTTTTAATTGTATCTACTCTTTTTATGGATTAAAGGTAAAAATTAAGTCCCTTCTCTGGTTTTTGTGTTTTCTAAAAAAAAATTTGTTATTCCTGATCTCTCTCTTGAAATTTCCTATAAAATATACACTCTCGTGACAATATACACTGATTATTTTTAGGAAAGAGAAAAGTGTGCATTATACATCAAAAGAATTTTTAAAATGTACTGAGTTATAATTCATTGTTTTAAAATATATTTAGTAACTTTGAAAAAGATGTACCTTTTGTAATGTTATACTTTATTAGACAAATGTTTGGGAGGATCTGAGGTTCCTTTCCCTTTTGCTTTACTTTTCTGTTTCCATGAGAACTAGCATAGTTATAGAAACTCTCCTTTCTTTCAAAGAGGACTTAATTCTCTTCTAATGAATTTTGTATTGAACAAACCAATGGAAACAAATGATGGGAACAGAGTCAGAGAAGGAAAATGAAACTAGGAGTTGAAACTCTTAGTGAGTGGGAAGAATCAATGACTCCTAGTTTGGTAGTTTGAAAAGCTAATGGAAATTGGTGCCCTAAGTAAAATACAGGGTACAAAAGGAATAACAAGTTTGAAGAGAAAAATAACAAGCTCAAAAGTGGAGATACCACGCATTAAAGCGATTGAAAAAAAAAGAAAAAAGAAGGAAACTATGAGTGTCTATGGTAACTCACTGAAACCCACCACAAACACACCTCCTCCAAACACTGGATGGAAGACCCATTTCAAAGGGGAGGTTTCCAGTACTTATCTGCAAGATGGACCTCAGTTCAGGGAAAGCACATAGCACCTTATAACTTAGATCATCCCCCCGGGGTTGAAAGGTAAAGTATAATGTAACATACCCCATAGCCGGAGGATAAACAGGCTTGGGTTACCACTGCATTATTTGGCTGCCTTCATCAGAAACATAACCTGTCTCCACAAGTTTAAGATAAAACAGGAGAGCCCTGATCATTTGACTCAAACAAAACCATCTTAAGTGCAACTGCTATCTTCCCTCCTGATACAGCACATGACTCCTTGTCAAGCCCAGCTGGAGACTGTGTCTAGAAGGATTATAGTTGAGGTTTCTAAAGCTGCCCTTTTCTCTTACACACATTCACTATGATCATCTCGTTTTTATCAAAACAACGTGATAAAAGTTGCACAGAATCTGCAAATGGTAACTAGACATGGAGAATCTCTGCCAGGAGTAGTACTGTCCTGAGACACATCCTGAAAGGTAATAATAGCTTTGTGGGATTTGGCTGCCTGTTGATAATATTTCATGTAATTTTCCACAGCCAAGAAGAAACAGATCAATCCAAGGGATTTTTGCAACCTTTTTTTTCCCTCCCTGTATGTGAAAATACAAGGGAAAAAAAAACCGTAATACAGTCCTCTAATGAAACTCTGTGGATCATTTTCATGCAGATGGCCACATATCTGTGAATATTAAAAATGAACTTTGGCACTTTTCCTCCTTATCGTAATATTACTATCACTTATTTCCTTCCCTATGAATATTTTATACCCCACCCATTCTATGACCCAACCCCAAATCAATCTACTCCGGGGAAGCCATGTATGCTTATCTAAACACTGCAAGCAAGTATAAAAGATTAAGACAAAGCTCCTACTAAAAAAAGAGAATGTTAAAAAAATAATAAGACTAAAGTCTCTCTTTTAGCAATATGTGTTTGCTTTAAGTATTATTCTCCTGGATTCACTATAAGCATTCGAGATTTCAAGAAAAGAAGCATTCCCTTTTGTAAAGTTTTATAAGCACAGAAACATATTTAGTATTTCAGAAACAGTTACAGATCACATACACACTAAGAAAGTTAAGCATATGATTTGTAAGATTCAAAGAAAGTAGAAGATTTAGCTTTTGTTAGGGTGATAATTGCTTCAAGTGTTTGTCTCATTAAGCAATTAATGAATTGTTGATCATCTATTATATTTCCTGTGTTGGCAAGAATTATATACACACACAATGTATATAAACAAATATAACTGAGAAAGGAAATTATTTTAAATATGAAAATGTAAAAAATGGGACCAAAGGGTTAAAAACAAACATTCTAAAAGCGATGACCTAATTTACCTACAACGTTTGATGTTTAAGATTCACGGGCGAAATACAGACTTCAGAGGAAGGTATTCCTTTGTGCAGTGAAGCTGAGACGGGAAGATGGAGAATTTTGCTAAAGGTGCAGATAATTCGATTATGCATCCTCTGTGGTCTTTCCAAACTTTTGGTTAAAAAAAAAAAAAAGGCTCCTCAAAACAGTAACTAGGCAAATACTATTGATGTGGCCTCTTTCTCTCAGTGTACACTGAGTCTGGTGCTACTTTGACCTACAAATAATAAATCAACTTTAATTAGTTCTGTGAACTGGAGTGTAGCATTGCCTATGATGAATGGAAAGGCTCCATTTCTCCAAATCCCCACTCTGGTCCTTGAAACTGGAGTTTTGCAAAGCCTCATGTGCTATTACCAGCTGTAGTCAGGAAGGGGCTATTTGGAGTTCATTGTGGAAATGAGACCAGAGCTGCAGTGGGAGCTTGTGGAGTTTTACACAATGTCAGCCCACCCTTTCCCTGTGGAATAGGAATTGTTGGCCAAGTAGACTTCCTCTCATAGTCAGAATAATCTCAGCTTTCTCCTTGGAAAACATACAAAAAGAAAAAGAACATTCTAACATGCAATCATGAGGAATGTACATTAGCATCCTCTTTAGAGGGATCAAAATCTGCATCTTGTATCAGCATTCTTGACTGCCCTCCGTATGTCTGTCTGTACTAGGAATTAGATGATCCTTTTTATCTAGTGATATTTTAAAGACTGTGGCGTTCACTGCACTATAGTAAGTAGCCAGTGAAATGCAAAGTTGAACGGAATGTTCCAGAGTTATCCAGTAAATTCATCCTAAGAAAATAAACAACCTGAATAATTCAAGTAAAAAAAATTCCATTACCACTCTTTTTTCTCATTAACAAGTTTATTTTGGCTGCACTATCATAACATCTATAAGATCAGAATTTATCAAAATATAACTGTACTGAGGTATATTTTTGCGATGAGGAATAAAATTTAATAGTCTGTTTTCCTTTGTTGACAAGCTCATTTTGGAGTTATTTTAATGAATGACCTACACTTTTATATCCTCCTAATTTGCAAACCAAACAAGTTCAATCACCTCAAATTTGTACCAAATAAGGTGAGAAATGGTGCTGAGAAAAATCTGAGGTTTCGAAAACTTTCAAAGACTTGCTAATGGCTCTTTCAGCAGGATTTGCCAATTATAGCTACTTTCATCCCTCTAATAAAAGCTACCACTCAATTGAGCAAGTCTAAATGGCAGGTTTATAAAATTTTCCTAGGATAATCATTTGATATTTGTATATCTTCAATTGTAGAATATGACAAGACTGTGGCATTGAGATGTATATATTATTGTTGAGTTTCGTATTCTGTGGTGATAAATTCTGCACACAAATGAAACCAAATTGTGCTTTTGCACTAGTCCCATGGGAAGCTCATTCTTTACATAATGTAGGGGTGATGACTGTAGCTTTCTTTAGGAATGGGAATATTGTGATGAAAAAAGGATCTGATTCCCTAAGCCAAGGACTGAAAACTATCTGGTTCAGACTGTAGTACATCACCCAGGGGTCAGGAGAGAAGAGATTTTTCTCTGCCTCATATCTGTAAATATCTTGCTGTCTTCTCTAACAATATTTTTTTCATCATCTTGCCTAACGCTGTACAGCACTGGAAGATGATTCCAGGACATAGGCTATATAAGGGAAAACAGTTTGCACGCTACAGAATGAAGGAATATTACATCGTATGCTTACATCACTCAAGTTGTTCATCTTTTCCTTTCTCATATTCTTCTTTCACTCAGCCGAAAGTATTACCTTTCGAAAAGCAATTCTATGGTCTGTTGCTTACAACCTTCCAAAGGCAACACGTTGCTTGTGAGACAAGTACAAATCCACTGCAGGGCACACAAGCCCAACTATCATCCGATTGTTACTCATCTCCTCCACCTTTCACTTTATTACCTAGAAATACCAGATGACTGTAATTCTTCAATGCACATCATGATGAATCATGCATGCTGTTGCCCCTTACGTTTCCACTGCCTGCAGTCTTACAAACCTTGACCTTGCTGACCCATGCTGACCCATACTTAAGACTCAGCTCATAGCACCCATGAACCCTCCCTGAACTCCTCAGACTCAACAATGGGCCCTTCTTGTTGATCCCATAGCACCCTCTGCTGTCCTCCATTATAGAATGGATCATAGTGTTCTATGGATCAGGTTCTCTTCGTCTTTCCTTCTTAGGAGACCGTAAATTTCTCAAGTTCAAACGCAAATGAGTTCTCCAACATTTTATTCCTCTCTTTGCTGCCCCCCATCTCCACCTTCCAAGATGGGAATGGGTGGACAGAAATAGAGAAAAGCAAACACAAAGATAACAGAAATGTCTAGAGAGAGAACAGTAACACCAGGTGAATTCTAGCACAGAACAACTTGCTTATAATAAAACAAAGCCCATAACAGGAGATTGGGTGTGTCTCTGTTGCTTGAAATCTAGAAGAATAAAATGGACACAACACTCCGTAAATGTTCATGGGGTAGCTTCCTGGTGAATGATAAATGTTCACTGTGCTTCCACATCATTCTCTGTTTTCTCCTCCAATTATTTGCTCACCTGGAATGCCTGTACCAACCCTCTAGGCCCATTCAGACCTAACTTTCTAAGCCTAGGCAAAATCCAATTGTCTCTATGAAGCCTTCTCTAATTACTCCAGGAAACATTATTTTTATTATTTCTGAAACTCTAGAATACTTATTCTTATTCCCGCCATTCATAAATATTTTAGGGCCTTCTTTTCTTCATCTTTAGTCTCAAAAGATGTCTGATTAAACCTATCGATAATTGTATTGTGGCTGAAACCACTGATACTCATATTTATTATTGACAGTAAATGGAAAGAATGCTTAATTAAATGTTTTTCTTTTCTCTGATTTCCCTTTCAGTTAGAATATTCATAAATCTATTGAGAACAAATTTGAGTGTATTTTAGACTTCTTTTACCCATCCATGTGCTCTTATAAAAAAACTGAAATTTCAAGTGTCTGAGGGTTGATAAAGGAGCTGTTTATACACAGGGGAAAATTTAGCTCCCCTAAAACAACTCAAAAATACTGTATGCTCAAATTTTCCACAAATCCTCTATGTAACCTCGGGAAAGTATATTTCCTCTTTGGGTTTTAAATTTCTTCCTATTAAATGAAGCATGAGATGATTGGACATTTATATTTTGAAAGATTCATCAATGTGTATAAACCTATAATTTCTTGATTCAGTTGGTGCTAAAGAGTGGTATTAGATTGTTAAATTATTACATAAAGATTGTTGAACACGTATTGCAGATGAGTCCTAGCACACAACTCAAATTCACAAGAAGTATGTTTCTTTTTAAAAATTTCATTCCATTTTTACATCATAAGGACATCGACACTGAATTTTATAACTTATTTTTTATTTATTTATTTATTTTTTTTTTTCTTGCGGTACGTGGGCCTCTCACTGTTGTGGCCTCTCCCGTTGCGGAGCGCAGGCTCTGGACGCGCAGGCTCAGCGGCCATGGCTCACAGGCCCAGCCGCTTCGCGGCATGTGGGATCTTCGCGGACCGGGGCACGAACCCGTGTCCCCTGCATCGGCAGTCAGACTCTCAATCACTGCACCACCAGGGAAGCCCCTTTATTTAAAATTTTAAGATGTTCCTTATTTTTCATAGTATAGGTCTTCTCACTTCATTACTAATATTTTCTATAATTGTCTATAATTGAACAGCTTCTATTCTGTGCTTCATTCTATCTGTATGGCAGAAACTTAGTGAGTTTTGGGTTTCTCCCCTCTTCTTCCTCAGACGTACTCAAGTTCTGGGGTTTACAGAGTGCCAATGCAATGGGAATACGGTAGGGATCAAGTGCTCAATAACAGCTGTCCATAGTGGTATTCACTGAGGTACCCTATATTGCTGCATCATTCTCCATAGGTTATGCTAAGTCATCCATCCCTGAATCTTGTCCATAAGCCCCTTGAAGCCCAAGACCTCTCTCCACATGTCAGAATGGAATATATATATACATATCTTACAATAATTAAATATAAAACAATATATGTAAAGCACCTAATTCTGTGTATGATGCAATACTAGAAACTCAATAAATGCTAAGCACTACTACTATTATTATTTTTTACTTCTTTGAGTAGGTAATTCAGTAACATTGTTCAAAAATCAAATATACATGTGTAAACACACATATAAAAATCAAAGTGAGAAGTATTCCTCTCATCCAGGTACCACTTTATCTAGTTTCCCTATTCACCCCCTAAAATAAACTTGATAAGAGTTTTTTTAGGCAAAGATAGTGAAATAAAGTTTATGATATCCATAAAATGGGGAGTTGAGGATATTCATTTTCATTTATACATTAAATATACAAATAAGTATACAAATGTATACTTATATACATTTATAAGACTATTATCAAAATCTTGCAAAATAGGTTGTCAAATATTTATGGAGCACTTTCACACTCTTCTAAGTGCTTTCGAAGTATTAACTAAGTTATTTCTCATACAACACTATGAGGGAGGTGCTATTGGTAGCCTCCTTTGACAGATAAGGAAACTGAGGCTCAGTGAGTAACACTTGGAAAGCAGAGATGAGATTTTAATTTTTAGCACTTCTACCCTAACACAACGATTATAATTTATATCTGTACCCATTAGCCTTTGCATATACATATATTTTAACATTCTCTTTAATTTTTTTCTCTCTTCATCAATTGTCAAAAGTTGCCATTATTCTCAGAAACACTTTGGATAGCCTAAGAAATAATGTATGAAGAATAGGTTTGAATAGAGGAGCATCTACAGAGTAATAATCAAATATATGTTTCCACTTAATCTTTGAAAACATTACTTATTTTTAAAAGCACAGACAGTTGCATAAAATCAAGAATCCTAACCTCTAATAATAATGATGATTTATGTTGAAACAAAACACATCCAGTAACTCTCTGTATCCTCACAGCAATTCTATTAGGAGAACTTTCTTATTACTACCTCTGTGACTTATTTTTCTCCTTTAATATATCTTTTGCAATGTCAATATGTCTTCCAAAAATGCAAAATTTATAATGGAATCCATGTTTTTAGAAAGTTTGAATATTTCCTAAATAATCTGTGAGTTTAATTTTTTAAAATATTTAAAATTTACTGACTCATAGACTCATATATTATATAAATATGTATATATAAGCAATATATATGTACTTCTTATACTATATATAACATAACCATCACAATGTCAAGTAAAGCATTCAATTTTCAGCATACGCTTGTAGCCTTATCTTTCACTCCTTGATTTTGCCCCCAAAACCCAGATATTCAATTATACGGAATTATGTGCTGTCACCTCAATATGATATTTGCTTTCTGTGCCTTTGCTTATACTGATCCCTTCTTTGCTGATGGAATACTATTCCTCCTTTAAGGCTCAACTCAAATATCACCTACTCAAGTTTCAAGACTTAAAAATGATGTCAACTTGGAAGTCTTCCAATCATAGCAATGTGCTTCCATAGCACTGTACACATGCAGCCTAGGCCACATTTTATTATCGTATTTCTTTGCACGCCTATTAAGAGTTATCATTGTGTCCTAACAGAGTACCCGGAATACAGTAAGTGCATAATAAAGGATTATAAACTCCATGAATGCCAGTGAGAGGACATAGCAGGAACTCTTACTTGTATTTACAAGCTGAAGCATATTCCAAAAGTAAAAGTGGTTTTCTCAGGGCTACAAACTCCTTCAGGCTATATTACACGGCTATATGAGCACGTGAGAAAGCTAGCTTCCCAATGTTCCTACCTTTCTCGTGATGCGTGATAGGAACTGAAGAATGACAAAGCTGGAGAAAAAAAATCTAGGTATTTGCTAAGAGTACTGGGGCCAGTTTACAGGGACTGAATCATCGATATAAATACTCTAAATTTATTACTACACATGTCAGTGGGCTCTGAGAATTACCTGTTATAGCTATTCTATATCTCTATTTTTTTAAAGGGCCTTATACGTTTTACTTTTTTTTAATTGAAGTATAGTTGATTTACACTGTCATGTTAGTTTCAGGTGTACAGCAAAGTGAGATATAGATATAGATATATATGGATCTGTTCTTTTTCAGCTTCTTTTCTCTTATACGTTATTATAAAATACTGAGTACAGTTCTAGGTCCTTATTGTTTTTTTTTTTTTTTTTTTTGCGGTAGGCGGGCCTCACTGTTGTGGCCTCTCCCGTTGCGGAGCACAGGCTCCAGACGCGCAGGCTCAGTGGCCATGGCTCACGGGCCCAGCTGCTCTGCGGCATGTGGGATCTTCCCGGACCGGGGCACAAACCCACGTCCCCTGCATCGGCAGGCGGACTCTCAACCACTGTGCCACCAGGGAAGCCCCTGGTTATATATTTTATATATAGCAGTCACATCTCTCTTTAATCCTCCAACACCTCACGCCTCTCCTCACTCTCAAAAGCTGACCCTTCTTACTTCAATAAAAAATTAGAAGTAACTACAACAGAGCCTTATTGCAAGGGAGGGTAGAAGGATGGATAGACAAACAGATATATGATAAGAGACCAAGGGTGATCTCATTTTGACATCTGGGTCTCCTTTGATTGCAAGGGCTTAACATCTTGACTTGGCTAACTGACCTCTTGTTCCTTACTCTGTACCCCTCCCAGTTAACGCTCCCAAGAGAGAGGAGATCTGAGACACGCTGCTGCCTTGGACCACCTCAACTAGTTCTCTGGATCAATGTTTATAAAAATAGAAAGAATAAATAATGATGGGAAAGAGACATAAAAATGAATTAAACTAGTCAGTAAAAGAAGATGGAGCATACCAATTTTTCTGTGATGGTGAGATAGACTTCCTGAGACAACTTTCATGTATCAGTTGGATATTCTGTTGCCACATAATGAAAAGAAGAAACTTTTTGGTTTTTAGATTTCTTTAGGATAGTGCAAACTCTTCCTTAGATTTTCTTTCTGTGGCTATAACAAGTGATAAGGGCTATTGAAGCTTAGGCGACACTCTTTCCAAAAGTTAAGCTCACTTAGATATATAGCTTATACAGTACAGAACGTACCTCATCAACTCTTTTTGCTTATACCACTCTCTGTTCCCTCATACTGTGAGTTTATGTGTATTCCCAACACCTAGTATATCACTAAACACATAGTAGATACTCAATAAATGCTTATTGAGTGAACATATACCTTGCTTGTGCTAAAAGTTTGGATGGAACTACAATTCAAAATGAAATAGAATGCACCATATTTTAAGGAAAGGTAGTAGTTTGAAATAATTATGTTATGGATATGATTTACATACCACCTCATAGGACAAATACAACTTGGGGCAGTGCTGGAAATCTGGTACTAAGGAAAGACCAGCAATTTTAAATTCATTTTTTAAAGTGAGAGAGTACGGAATATACAATTTCAGAAAAGACTCCTATGTTCTTGGTCTGATTCTATCACACTAAAAAAAAAAAAAAACTCAGGAAAAACACACATTTTAATAAGTCGCTTTCACTCTAGTCCCACCGCTAATAACTAGATTTAATTCTTAGCTGTAAGATTTACTGTGGTGTTCATCAGAAATTTCTTCAGAAGAATGGATTACTTCTTGAGTGTGCTTCGACTTTAAAAGGTTCAGAGTCATGCTCTGGATTACTTATAAAGTAAGAAGAATAGACAAACTGAGAATTTCGTATATAATTTTTTCCTCTTTGATTCTGGCTCATTTATAACTCTGGTGTAGTCTCAGGGTGACATTGCCAGATCTAAGCGCCTTCACATGAAATGAAAATAGACTTCAATCAAGCTTAAAGCAGAAGGAAATGACTTTCCTGTAAGACTTTGCTTTTTGTTTTCGTGAATGCATGTTTTCCACTTCCCATGGGATTGGCAATACAGTGCATGATGTTTATCCGTAGCTTCTTATAGCTCTGAGAACCTTATAAGGCTCTGCATAGAATTATATTTGTTGGTTTACTATGAAAAGAATAGACTCTAAAAAAAAGGTTTAGGGCTTCCCTGGTGGTGCAGTGGTTGACAGTCCACCTGCCGATGCGGGGGACACGGGTTCGTGCCCCGGTCCGCGAAGATCCCACATGCCACGGAGCGGCTGGGCCCGTGAGCCGTGGCCGCTGAGCCTGAGCATCCAGAGCCTGTGCTCTGCAACGGGAGAGGCCACAACAGTGAGAGGCCCGCGTACCGCAAAAAAAAAAAAAAAAAAGTTAAAAAAAAAAAGGTTTATTTACCATCTACATCTGATCTTGAGTTGGTCAAACTAGGCCCTGCTATTTAGAGCAAGTTAAAATATTTAGCCGTGCTACACACAGGGCTTATAATATTTTAACTGAAAGTTTAATGTTGCCTGACTTTGTTTAGATATCACTCAAGGACTCAGTCAAGGCAAATACATAATTCTTTAGGTTTATATTATAAGACTTAGAGAAAAAGGCATTTGCAATTATTTCTATGTTACAGGATATTTAAATTCAAATTTCGCTTCAACCTCCAATATGTAGGTCAATTCACCTTTTTGCAAGGCATTGTTCTCTCACCCAACAGGATTTTGCTCACCTAAGTACCTTCAGAAAAGATCAGGCTCATTCAGGGTGGTATGGCTGTAGCCTCACTTAGGTACCTTCAGAGAGCACAACAAAAGCAGGGTTAAGTGAGGAGTTCAGTGACTACTGGCTGTGAGGACATTCCTGGGTCTCTGCCCTCACTGACCTGTTGATTCAGCTGGAGCAGGAAAAAATGTGGCGGCTGGCATAGGGACCATTGTTTCTGCTCTTATCATTACAGTGAGACATTTTTGTGGTTTACAAGAAATGTCAAACCCCTGATCTGGCAGAGACTTGCCATTCTAGATTGATTTTGCGTCAGTAGTTTATTTGGCACAGAAAGACATTTATAGGGATTCTACTTTTCCTACTCTTGAACATTATCCTTTAATTACTTATAGGAATCTGTCATAGTTGGTCCATAATTTTGTGTAGGCTACATTGCTTTGTTTCTCTTTTCTGTCCTCTATTCTTCCCAACTCTTTCTTCTCTGTGTGCATCCAAGGTTCCTCTCAGCACCCTCAGACACTTCATTCCTTTGTCCGTAGAAGAAAAGCAGGTTATGCCAGGGTGTGGATGGATGAGGGTAGGAGGAAGCCAGGAGAGTTTTCATGCTAAATTGATAGAATCCAAACTGTAAGTCGGGGAGAATCTTACCACAGTTATGACTCACTTTCTACATGTGCAAATATTTAAGGTACAGGTGGTATTTTCAGAATTCACAACCAAATGCAGATCTCCCAAGTTTCCCACAGGCCGACTTCACTATGCTTAATGGATTAAGAATGCATGCTTGTCTAGTTAATTAGTTATATGCAAAACTAATACCTTTCTCACCAAAATTTAGGCAGTACACATGTCTCAGAGGAAATCAGCATAAACTAATATTAGGCAGACCTGGGCAAAAATCCCAGCTCTGTCACTAACTAGATTTTTTTTAATATGAACAAGTTTAGTTTAGCACTTTAACATTCTGGGCCTTATTTTTCTCTTCTCCAAAATGGAAAATAATTCTGACCTCTTAGATGTGAGAGAAATCTAGAAGTGAACTCTATCAAAACATTGATAGAGTTGATTTTGCTGGTCAGGTTAAAAAGGCAGGCATCTCTTTTGCCACCTACGGTTCCATGTAAATCCTGAAACTTGATTGATGAAAACAACTTTCCAATTTAGAAGATCGTTCTTTGAAGATCACAACACCACTTAACAAGGTTGCTAAGAAGTACAAGTAAGAACATAGACCAAGGATATTACAGTATACCTACACACAGTGGGCTTTTAGTTAATGCTAACCTCTCATCCTGATGTTAATCACTATCAATACAATAATGATAATAAGCTGTGATGCAAAATCCTCAGTCATAATCTAAACGTGATGAGGCTAGAGGTCGGACTGGAAACCTGGGAGTAGGACATTGGTCAAATCACCTTAGTCTGGAGTTTGGCCCTAGCACGTTGCCTCAGTAGACAGGGTGCTGGTCACTACTAGAGGATGATTCTCAACCACCAAACTCATTAACAATAGATGTAACCACAATGAGAAGTATACTTATCACATGCAAAGATCCTAGCATTCACAATTTAATTCGGCAGGAGAAATCAGGGTAAATTAAGGTTCCTAAGCAAGTGAAATCAGAACCAAGGTAGGAAGTCTCTGGCTGACCTTAAAAATGGGGGTTACCACACTTTGTTAAGCTGATGTATTGCTACTGTTGGAACTAACTTACTGTATGGATCATAAGGACAAGATATTTACATAGGAGAGCTAGAACTTTCTAGCACCTAGTCACTGCTGGTGACACACTGACAATGGATCTTACTTTTTTTTCTTTTTTTCGGTATGCGTACCTCTCACTGTTGTGGCCTCTCCCGCTGCAGAGCACAGGCTCCGGACGCGCAGGCTCAGCGGCCATGGCTCACGGGCCCAACCGCTCCGTGGCATGCGGGATCTTCCCGGACCGGGGCACGAACCCGTGTCCCCTGCATCGGCAGGTATATAGACCCCCTCACCTAGAAAGGTATATAGACTGCTAAAATTCATCAGAATAAATACTGTGTGTGTAAACTGGCCTTGATAAAAATTAAACAAAAATGTACATATGTTATATTTAATCCTCAGACTTGTCCTATGGGAAAACCACAGGTCGTCGTGTTTAAGAAACTTGCCACATTATGCTATGTATGGGACTTAACAGTAATTTACATTTTTTAAATGGCAAGTTAATATTATATTTACTCTCCTTCCTATGGCACATGAGCACAGGTACCTCCAGGTAAGCGCTGTGGTGGAAAAATAAGCAAACTATAGATCACGTATGCAGAGTAGTGGTATCTAGACTCTGACCCAGGAAAGAAGATACTGTATCAGCACAATTGTGGTTTATTTGTAAGAACAATGACCTAGCAGGCATTTGGAATCCAGGTCTTTTGAAGTCTCAAAGCACCAACCATCTTAGTTAGTAAGACATCAGCATGGTCAATATTTCTATTATTCAGCCTTCAGCTGGATCCTCAGTTACATCCATCTGAGACAAGGAAAGTACTAAAGCCAAAGCTAAATTACAGGCACCACTATGGAGAGTCACAGCCCCTTATTTGAGGATGAAACAAAATATCAGAGAGCCATCTGAGGATAATTCAGACTTCCAAAATTATCAGGCGATAAACTGAAAAGTGTAGATACTGTTCTCTATCATCTGTCAACAAGAACCACTTTCCTTTCTGTTTTTTCATGTCTCCAATTTTCAAGGATTAGTTTAAGATTACAGCAGGCAGTGAGTTTTAATTAAAAATAGACTGAATAGATTAGTGGACTGGAAAATGGAGCAGAGTACTGATGTTTAATAAACTCAGTTATTCCTGATATTTTCTTATAATTCTAGCCTTTATACTGCTCTATGGCTAAGCCCTATTTTTATTACCTGGTACTCTTAATATAGTATAGTATAATTATAAATATATTTCATGAACCCCTCCTATAATTAAATCCACTTAAAAGATTTTTTAGAAGTCTTTATTAAATAAAAATGTTATTATATATATTTAAAACTTGATCACACACTGATATTAACAAAAGTCAATAATATTACAGAAGCTTTACTATCTACTTAAGGAAAGATAGTGCTTCAAGGAGGAATTAGTCACAAATTTAGATTATTTCAGAGTGGCAGTAGGAGAGGAGACTGCTTATAAAAGAAGGGTTGATGCTTAGGAAAGAAAGAAAAGATCACACTGGGTTTTCCCAAAAGGGAGCCATTTTGTGAAGATGAGAAAAAAGAGTCTAGCTGCATTAAGAGACAAGATTCAGGAGTTTACTCGATGATTAAACATGTAATCATAACCATGTTATGAACATGGTATTTAAATGTGGGAGTTCTATTAGCTAAAAAAAAAAATGGATATTTGAAAAGCAGATAAAGTTGAAACTGTTATCAAAAATCAAGTTAGACAGGGCTTCCCTGGTGGCACAGTGGTTGAGAGTCCGCCTGCCGATGCAGGGGGCACGGGTTCATGCCCCGGTCCGGGAGGATCCCACATGCCGCGGAGCGGCTGGGCCCGTGAGCCATGGCCGCTGAACCTGCGAGTGCGGAGCCTGTGCTCTGCAACGGGAGAGGCCACAACAGTGAGAGGCCCCCATACAGCCCAAAAAAAAAAAAAACAAGTTAGACATATGCAATTTCTTATTTGTCATTCTTTTCTTTCCCTTTTCTATCACGTATTCTTCCCTTTATTTTCCCTGTATAAATTAACCAAATCACCAATTATTTATCGAACGCTTTTCCTGGAAGAAGTATTTTGCTAGGAACTGTGATATCCCTGCCATCAAAGAGTTCATAACATTTTTGGGGTTGAGAGGCGAGATAAAATAAACATGTTAAAAAGTGAGTGGCTAGACAAGATTTAAGAAGTTCAAAACAGTAAGTGAAATGTCACGAGGCAGCTCCAGTTTCACTGCCTGAGGAATTTTTTTACATGTTGATACCTAGCAATGCAGAGTGGTTCAGAGGTGCCAGTGATCACTTCAACCTTGGATGACTACAGAGGAATTTACTTAATTTTCATTTTAATTTATTTGTATTCAAGTATAATATAGATACAGAAAGGTGCACAGATCTTAAGTACGCAGTTCTATGAGTTGTGCCAGTTGCACGTACCCATGAAACCATAAGCCAACCAGACATCAAATATTTCCATCACCCCAGAAAGATCTCTCCCGGCCCTTTCTAGCCAATCCTGACTCTCCCATCCTGCCTTCAGAGGCAGCTGTTTTCTGATTTCTGGCTGGTGGTCAGCTAGGAGCCCCTTTTGGCCTAAACAACACCCACTTTTCTTATCACTTGACGTCCCCGCCCCCATCTTCAAGCCAACAAAGGTGCATCAAATCCTTCCTGTGCTTAGAATCTGATTTTCCCTGGCCTTCCTCTTCTGACACCAACTGGAGAAAATTCTCTGCTTTTAAAGTCTCACATGACAATCTCCCCCGCTTAAGGTCAACTCTGCCATTTAAGGTAACATAATCGTGAGTTAGTATCACAATCACAGGTTCTGAGAATGACGGGATGTGAAATTTGGGGGGACCTTCCTAGAAATACTGCCTACTACATTCACTGAAATTGTCTTGTCAACGTATGTATTTAATTGACCGGAAAGTGGCCAGAGGAGTGAGTATGAGGCAGCAAAGGTGGACAGTGCGGGCCAGAAAGTGGCCACCCTGGTCTGGATAGGACTGAACTCCAGACCAAAGAGGAACCCAGGAAATGCGGAATGTGTTTGTCCATGTCTAAAGTAATAGTCAGAAGGATTTACAATTCTATTGCAGACTTCTGGAATACTGAATTATAAAGTGAGAAGAGCAGAGAAAACCAGCCAGAGGAGGAAGGAAAATACCTGCAGTTAGAACAAACAAGTTTTACAGGAAATGACGTGTGATCCGTGTGAATGAAGTACGATGTCTGACTACGCAGTAAACCACACTTACATAACCGTATTAGGGAGATACTGAGTACTGATTTAACCAAATTATGGTCTATTTTTACTGAAAAAAAAATGGAGGAAGGGAAAAAGGCATGGGTGATATAAGACTGCTAAACTCTAACCTTCCATAATACAAATGGAAATATGTAAAGAAATATGTGTAACTTAGAAATATGAACATAAATTACAGAATAAATGAAAAGAGTTTGAGCAGGTAGGAAAGAGGGCTTTTCCTTTTCATTATAAAAGTTGCAGTATTTGAATCTTGAAGCTACACAGATTTAAAAATACAAGTAACTTAAAAAGATAATATATATGCAAATATTTTGTTTTAATAGCCAAATATATATGTTAAAACCTAAACAGTTTTTGTACTCCAAGATTTTGAAGAACCGCATTAGTTTTGGCAATTCTCATATTTTGTGTTGTTTTTAATGATTAAAATACTTTAAAATCACTTCAATAGATTGACCTCTCTTGGCTTATTTCTTGTCTCTGCAATCATGTCAGCTTGCAGGGGGCTGGGTAAAGGAGATGAACCTAAATCTGCATTGAAATTGTGGAAAAAGCAGGCTATAAAGGTGCCCAGTCATGTGGGATTATTGCCAAACCTTTAGAACAAAGGAAGAAGCCTTTTTAGGCTAAAGTGGGCTGCTTCAGGAGTTATACTCATTTTGGGCACTAAATTCTAGACTTTAACCATCCTCTGGGTCACGTTCTACATACAACAATAAGTACAGGGGTTTTTAACTTGGGATTTCATGAAGGCAACACAAGAATTTGTCTAGAGTGAGTAAATCCCCTCTCTGAAGAGAACTACACGTGTGGCCACTTACGTCTGTATACATGCAATGAGCGAGAATCCATTCAGTGTGGGATGTATCAGACTCCAGTTTCACCTCATCTAGTAACTCATGGCAGCCCTCAACACTTTTCTGATGAGAAGGTAATTGTTCTCTTGTCTGGATCCTCTTTGTTGTGTCCTATGGCCTTCTCATACGTGTTTTGGGTCTGGGTTGGTATGACTGCAACCTGCTCCACAGCCCCTATACTGATCAAAGTCGGTCTCTAACCAGCGTTCACCACCCCTGGTGATGAATGTCTCCTGCAACGGATCCCCACCTCTCTAATCTTAGCACCCTAGGCAGCTTTTTCAAAATTCTGTTTATTCTTTGGAATCGTTTTGTTGCAGGAGTGTGCATTTCTTACGTATCACCATTAAGCATGTAATACACACATCCCATGCTTAGGAAACTTCATGTTACCAGTAATGCAATTCTAGGCTTCATGCTAGAAGAGATTACATGGTAATGGCCTAAGTCACTTTCCTTGTAATTAGGTATAACTAATTTCAATAATGTGTATATATATATTTAGTTAATTTAACAAATATACTCTGAGAAGCTATTTTAGATTAGGCTCTGCAGTGATGATAAAGATGTAATGTCTGACCTCAAGAAGCACAGAGGTGACAGGAGAAAGGCAATCAAAGTGGTTTCAATCCAGCTTCTCATGCCAAATGAGCTCAGGAGGCACCTAAGGGAGATGTTGAGCCCAGATGTAAGAGGGCATGGGAGACGGCTTTCTGAAGAGGTCAAAGAATGATTATCATTTCAAACAGTAAGAGATCCTTGATTCAGGGGGAAAAAAATCCAATTTATTTCTGTCCCGCTTCTCACCCTCTCACCTAAGTCCCACTGAACTCTCCACTCACAAACTTCAGCATCTTCCTTCCTGGCCTGACATCTTATTTGCACCTAGATTCTCAGTGGGGTTGTGAGGACATTGTTCACTACAGGGAACACCCACATTCTCAGTCCTGAGCCAGCTGTTAAGGGGAGTAAACTGTGTGTAACGATTCCTATTACTGAATCCGTTGGCCATTCAAAAGCATCATTAAAAACAAAACAAAAATTTGCTCCAATGTCTTATACCTTAGTATGCAGCACTACAGACTTTCTTATGTTTGCTCTGCTGCTCTCAGAAGTGACACAACTGTCACAGAAAAAAAAAATCTCGTTTTCATCTACTACCTTTCTTTAGCCCCTGTAAGTAAAGAATGGCATCTTTAAGATTTTCATCACAAAACCTCCTGGTCCACAAGAGAAAATGAAACTTTAGATATGATTTCATAGCTTAGAGGGATCCAGAAACAGCAAACATTTACTCCACAAACTTTAAAATACCAGAAGTGCCATTGGAGCAGTACATGTGTGTGAATGCTTATTTTCCCAAGGCTGAATATTCTGCCAACCGGTGCCTGTCAAAAGAATTTGGAGCAGCTCACTGCAAGATGAAAAACAGACCTTACCTACCCTGCTCCAACCCAGCACAGGAAGTAGCAGGGAAACTTGTATAAAATGAGTCAAAAATTCAGGGAGAGGAAAAAGGAGAAAGCTAATCGCCTGACTTAAACTCTGCTGTTAAGTGTAATGTTGCTAGAAAAGTGCTAAATATAGTCCTACCTAAAGAAATGAGTTCTCATTTATAAGATGTAATTTAAAAAAAATCATCTCCACACACCTGCCATGTCACTTCATACACAAAGGCATACAGATGACTTAAACCGGAAGAAGCAAAATCTCCAAGGTTTTCGCTTCGTATGCATCAAAGTTCTTAGTTTATTCTTAGTCTTCTGGAAGCTGAGAGCAGCCCCTTTTGAAATGCATATGTACCTACCCAGGTGACTTAGGTGCAACTGGATCACAGCTCAGTGGTAACATCAGGAGCCAAGGAAGGGCAATGAGTGCAGTGGTCCAGGGCAGATGAAAAGGGCAATGGCACATCCTGGGAGATGAGAGAAAAAGCAAAGAGCAGAAGCATGGGCACAGCTTCTTTTTGAAGATTCTGAGGCTGACTTTGGCGGAGGATAAAACTAAACCAGGATGCTTATGCAGTAGAAAGGGAATAGGTCCACGACCAGGGAAAGAATCTGTGATAAGAGATGCCAGATGACCACAGACATACGTATATAAGTAATGAATGATTTCATTTATAGAAAGTTCTAGAACAGGTGAAGCTAATATAAGGTGGGATTAGAAAACTCTAGAGCTATTCTAATATGGAATATAAATGGAGACGCTAAGAACCTACAAGTAGGCTAACCGTAATATTTTCTAACACAAAAGAAGTACTGAAGCCATAACAGAAAGAACATTTCTTTTGCAACTTTATCTAAGATGAACTGGTCATGCACAATTATTAGAATATTTTGCTAAGTATAGGTACCCTCTAATGATGAGATATAGGTAACGTCTATAGGTGTCTCAGCCAAAATCCCATAAGAGATCTAAGTTCTGTTATTCTGCTTTAAAGTCATTTATGAACAATAGTCACAGTCACAAAATGGTTCTACCACCTGTTCTGTCAGCTCGATGAGGTCTCAGCTTTCTCTTATTTAAAGGGCCTCTGAACACATTTTATAAGAAGCTCCATTTGCGGTGACTGTGACAATATTTGAGCACCAGTATTCTGCTGTTCTTATACATGGATTCAAATAAGAATGTTCTGACTCAGTGGCACCAGATTCCAGGGGTGCTAGTGAGAATTAGTTCCTGGTAGTTCTAAGGAGTAGATGAGATTGGAGGTCCCTACCACTGTATCTTGACAGGACTCTGAATTCTTAGGTATGTCCTTTTCCCGTGTTCTATAAAATGTCCCTCTCACTGCTTCCCCCCACTAGCCACTTTTAAAGGAATGCTTCCTCTGAACCTATCACAACTATATCGTATAGCCCTTTCAATGATCTACTAGCATGTGTCTTTCCTTAGTTGTTCTTATTATTGCTAAAATTTTGCCCTTATTGTATGACTTTTTTATGAATATCTCTCATCCCCGATAAACTCTAATCTTCTGGGAGCAGGGAAGTGCCTATTTTTGCTAATTAGTATATTTCAGAGTGCTCAGCACATTTATTTTTGTTTGTTATGTTTATTATTATTTCATTGTATTTGTTTCATTTAATTTGTTCAAGAAATATAAATAAACGTATGAAATACATGAATAAATAAAAAATAACAAATGAACAAATGAGTGAGTGAGTGAATGAATGAATGACTGATCTCAAGTCACATGGTCCCAAGGAGATTAAAAGTCTCTATCTTCTGCCTGAGGGAAGGGATGAGGCAGCCCTTGGGTTCCCGGCACACAAGTCACAACAGAGAAACCAGGCCACCAGAGAGCAGGTTTATGAAGGAGTAGCACTAATGATGGCATCCAAGCTGATGAGGGCAACTGGCAGGAATGCCAATGCACAGCACCACCACCAGAGGGCTGTCTGTATCTGGGAGAGAAAATGCCTGACATCTGACGCGTTGGTCAAGTGGAAGAGGTGCTTCCCTCAGTTGGTGAGTTCCCAAGGTGCTAAAATTCCAAGAATTACTTAGTAGAGACTCAGCCAAAGACACATACTTTGTCTCATCACTATATCGCGCTATATGCACAGTTACTTACTATATCCATTTCATTTACTGAGTTGCACTTCAAAGCAGGAATTTCCAAATCACAGTCAACAAGGAGAGTGAAACTGAATAGTACAGATAAGAGAAGTAAAGTGGATAAAACTCTAAGCTCTCTGCTTCAAACAGAATAGTTGCATTCTCATCAGTCTTACATTTTGAGCATTTATATTTTGGTGTGTATTATTTCCAACAGAATGTAAGCTCCATGTAACAAAAACTTTTGTCTATTTTGTTTAATGCTGGTTCTCCAACACACAAAGTAGTGTCTGGTGCATTGAGAACATTCAACCAGTTTTTGTTGAACACAAAGACAAGGTTTTATTTAAGAAAGAATTTCACTCTTTCTTTTTTTTTTTTTTTGCGTTACGCGGCCTCTCACTGTTGTGGCCTCTCCCGTTGTGGAGCACAGGCTCCGGACGCGCAGGCTCAGCGGCCATGGCTTACGGTCCCCGCCGCTCCGCGGCATGTGGGATCTTCCCAGGCTGGGGCACGAACCTGTGTCTCCTGCACCGGCAGGCGGACTCTCAACCACTGCGCCACCAGGGAAGCCCCACTATTTCTTAATATAAAGGTTTGTTAATAAAAATATTTTCCAAAGAGAATAGCTCATCATTTCTTAAAGCACTGGTCTTCAAGTGGATTTATGTTTATCATTCTCACCGCCAGTTTTTAAAGACCCAAATATAGTCACTGTTAATCAGGGCAGCAGAATGCACTGACAAAATCCATCTTCACAGTGTTTAGAATACCAATGTCCTTCGCCTTTGGTTTCATCTTTCTGATTATTAAAGATCACCTTCTCCTGCATGGTCTAAATTACTGTGTCCATGCTAGCATCATTTTTTAAATGTGAACTTTCACATTTCCTACTAATCTGTAGAGTTAAGTAACCTTGATGGTTCATTTTCTGGTATTTATTTGAATATGAAATAATTCCATCTGAATGTAACAATATGTTGTATGAGCTAACAATAGTACGGAAGAGACAAAGAAGGCATCTACTGAATAAAATATATATGGAAGACCTGCTTAATTAAATCTCTAATGCAATTTTATCACCTACACAGAATGCTACTAGATTTACCAGATATTAATATCTCAGCCAAATAAAATTTCCAAGTTTGGCTCAATGGATACTTCTGTGTCAGAGGAAGGAAGGGCGTCTGAAAGACTGCTCAATTTTTTTTACACTGCTAGAGGCAATGACGATATTTAAAGGAGGTAAAGTATATTCACTTTCCACTTAATAATAGCTAGAATTGAAGTGATTAGTGATTTTCTAATTACTCATGTTCCAGTTTCATTTTTCTCTTAAAAAAGTTTCTAAACATATGAAAGTAATAAATAGCATTACATATTCCTTGATGATGCTTAATTTGATGAGAAATCCCCATTGCTATACCACACTTCTGAAAACCAAGATGTGTAACAGGCTCAGTGTGATACTTAATAAACGCAATCAAGTCAATAAATGTATACACCAAATTCACAGTTCACAACCACCCAGGAACTTAATGAAATACACCTGTATAAGTAAGTAAAAATAAAAAAGAAAGGATTGTAGGGAGATGGTGGCGCGTCAGCGTTTATTGTTGTTGTTTATTTCTTTAGTCTTTCCTGCATTAAAACAGAGTGAATATGATAGAAAAAGATTCCATGGTCAACATCTACAACAAACTTAGGTGACAAGGAATCACCACAGACACCAAAACACAAACAGAAGGGGACAAACCACCAAAAGACATAAGACAGAGTATCAGTGACTATGCAAAAGGAAGCAAACAGAAGGCAAGGAACTTTTAACAGGCCTGAGGAGTCAGAGAAATGTCAAAACACCATCCAGTACTAATGGAATCTCATGGGCCATTCTGAGAAGATGAGAGGGAGAGGATACTAAGGCTCTAATTTGAAGGTTAGAGGGAGGGGTCTTTGAGAAGTTCTGACAGGTAGTCTGAGTCTGGACCTGATAGAGTCGTAAAACCAATAAACTGTCATACTCCACCAGGATAACGCCCCTTACTCTGAAAAACTGCCAGGAACAAAATTCAAAATAAGTGTTACAGGGATGATAATGGCAAAAAGGGAAAATAAAATCCAAATAGCATAGTAGAAAAGGAAGATTTCAAAAAATAGAAGGCTGTATTTTATCACTCTGTGGATAGGAACTCTAGAACTGCTATGTTGATCATGTAATTTGAAAATAAAAGTGTGCTTTAATGACTTCATATGGAAAAAATTAATATAAAATATTTAATTAATTTTATATTTGATTTATATTGAATTGTCATATTAACAAGTTTTGTATTGATAATATGTTGTTTTTAATAATTTTATTTTGATGTTATCTCACATAATAAATTCTTTTAATATTTAATTAATTTTATATAATTTTCACATGCTAATATTACAGATATACTGGGTAAGATTAAAATTATCAAAATTAGTTTCGCCTATTTCTTTTCACTTTTTTTAATATGGGTACTTGAACATATCTAATTATGTATGTGCTTCATTCTAACAGAAGCCCAAGAAAACAAACAAAGGAGAGAGAGATGGATTGAAAGCCCATAGAATTCAAGTAGTATGAGAGACATTGATCAATAACAATGTATGGACCATGTTTGGGTCACAATACAAATAAAGATCATTTAAAAGCAACGTGGAAATGTAAACTCTGATTAAATTTTTGACATTAAGGGAGACTGATCACTATTGTGGTGATGACTGTAGAAAGAATTCTTATCTTCCAGACATATATATGGAAATATTTGTAAATGAAATGATTTATCAAGAGAAGCTTGACAGAAGGAGATGGAAGTTTAGAAGAAACCAGACTGGCCATGAGGTGATCATGCTGAAGGAGTGGTAAATACAGGGGTTTCACTCTACTCTTCTAATCTGAATGATGTTTGAAATTTTTCATAATAGCCAGGTAAAGACCAAAGGACAAGAAACAAATCTATTTCTATTATGGATTAAAAAACACTTATCAGAAATAAAGGTGGCTCTAGACGGTGCAAAATAAAGCAAAAGTCTCCTTCTCTGTAACATTAGTACTAAGATGAGAATTGCAGGAGGCTTCACTGTAGCTGGTCAGTTTTTCCACTTATGAATATTCCAAATCTTTATAAACCATCTGGAGAGCAAGGGTTTGGCTAAATTTCCATTCCATTATAATAATGAGACATTTATTGAGAAACAATGTCAGAAAAAACAACTTTCAACGTGGCTATAGCATATACCAAAAACTGAAACACTTAAAGCCATCTTCATCCCAACTTACAAAAAACAAACTCATAAAATAATGTATCAACAATGTCCAATTATTCTCATCACACAGCACAGTGTAAAACCAAAATTATTGCTCTGACTACATCCTGTTTATAAGGTTACACTATAATATTGCCAACTATGTACTTTCTAGTAATTAGATAAATTAAGGAATATTAGCAATAATAAATCACTTTTGATATTCAGGAATATAGAAGGAAACAGCAACAAAACAATCTAGGAAACAGTATTTTGAAAATAGTGGCATTTCATGAAAGACTCTAATAAACAGTGAATTTCAAAGTTTTTGCCCTTTCTAGTTTGCTCTCAGTCTTTCTGGATTTCATTTTTGTCTGCAAGTCTATATAAATTTCACATAATTTCTAATATAGATGCTCTTGGTGTTATAAATCTTGGGTCAAATAGCCTAATCTGCTCTGTATTACAGTCTCTCTCTGTATTACAACTACCTCCGTTCTAAAAACAGACTCGGGCCACCAAATAATCAGGAACAGTAAAGAAGAATAGGAGAGACATGGATGTGAAAGTAATATTTTAGGGCCCATTTGGTCAGACGAAATGCTTCCATGTTCCGCAGGTAATGTTATATACATCAGTCTCATTTTAACAACCCTGTAAAGCATATAAATATTTGTGTTTTACTGGCAAGGAAATTGTAGAATAATGTTCTCTTGGTATTTCAATGAAACTTAACAAACCTTTCTCGAGTGCTTACTATTTGTGGGCACTGCTGACATGCTAAAGATTCAAAGAATATGATATTATACCTGCCCTCAATTTGCTCATGGTTTACTAGGGAAGACAAACCAAAGAGGAAGGATTAGAAAATATCACACAGTAAGTCTTAGGGAAGCACAGATGCTTTCTAGCCCTTTCTGGGACCAGGAAGTCTTCTGAGATAAGGTGAGATGTCCAGCTGTACTACAGAGAAGCAGGCATGGGGTCTCCTGACAGAGAAGGGGCAATGACCCGACTAAGCAAAAAGAACAGTGTCTCTTTCCCTGTAAGGAAAAAAACGGATGGAAATAAACTACAACAGTCAGGGCAAGGACCCAAGGGGAAGAGTGGAAAAGAGAGAGAGAATATAAAACAAGAAAATATAGATGAAGAAATAAAGATAGAGAACACTCAGAAAAGAGAATCCTTTAGGCTCCTCTCCTGTGTATTTAGTACAGCCTGATTTTTGAATCAAAGGGAAAACTTTAAAAAAACTCGTATGCACCAACCCCTGGCTTCCTGAAGTGTGCTTGATCACTGAATAATAAACTGTTTTTATAATAAGCAATATTTCTCCATCCTTCCAAACATTATGGCCATAGCCAGGGTGTTATGTCATCAGGAAAGAGAGAGATGAAAGCACTGCTTCCTCGGTGTTGAATTCCCCCATGGTGTACAATGTTCTCCTGTGCATTCTCTACATGCATGGAGGACAGACGCCTTCCTTGTTCTCACTGCAAGTGTTTCACAGCATCTATATGCATTTCCATATTATAAGCTCCACATCAAGTGAATAAAACAGTCCCCTATTGGCTGACAGTTGTTTCTACCAATCTACTGGTCTTAAGTACCTTCTGCAAAATGCTAGAGGAATGATGCAGTAGTGAAAAGAATGATTTCAATATTAGAGCAAGTGCAGTTGTCACTGCCGACTTGACTCGATTTAATAAAAATGGAAAGAAAAGCTGTTGGCTGAGAGGCCAGATAAGAACATTTCAGAGAAGGCTGAGCCACGCCGGAGCTTCCCGTGAGTAAGATGGGCACAGAGAACAGTTCTGCTGGGACCCACATGTGCAGCTCTGGCTCTTGGAAAGCCACGCATGCTTTTGGTAAGAACCAATGGATAAAGAGCAAAGCAAGTTTGACAGCATGCATGTTCCTATTCTCTCTTAAAAAACACACTGGGTTTCACAGACTTAGCTCCATCGTTTGGGGTTAGAGTCTGGGACGCTGTAATTTTTAAGCCAAGGCACAGAGGATCATCAAGTGAAATACGCATTTCCACGTAATGAGATATTAATGAAGGAGAAACAGCACAGTTAATATCCCTGAGTTCTAAGACACAATGTTGTTCTGTGAGTCTGTTTCCAGTTGGGTTACCAAGTGTTAATCAACAACATGTTAGCATCCTGTAAAGAGCAGAGATTCAATGAAAGTGATATCAAAATTGTTTGATTTCTTTCCTCTTCTCAGACAAGAAGGTAGTGGACAAACGGGAGCCCTGACCAAGCACAGTGTCCCTGAGACCGACGGAAATGGGACTGTTGCCTGCCAGTGTCAGGGTGTGGTGTCAAGGCGTGAGTTCCCAGACTTGTCATTCTCTCAGGGTGTGTTGGTCAGAGTCAGGAAAACAGTCTGCATTCCAGTTAAGGGCGGATGGTGGTAGTGGTTGAGGAGTATGGGGATAACAAGCCAAACATAACAGAAAACCAAGACAGCTAACAAAGATGAAAGTTTGAAGCCAACAGTGGTTAACAGGCTTTGGAGACATTTCTGAGATGAAGAACAAATGTCTAATTGCGTGCAGTTTTGATGGATGCACTGAGAGCTTATGCCTACACAGAGCAAAACAAATTCAGCTGACCATGATTTAAACTAACATTCTCACATGACAAGAATTCTGGAAGCCGGCAGAATTCTGGTTTTGGTTGAGCTGCTCAGACATGGAGGACGGCCAGGTCCCTGTCCTGTATTCTTGTCTTGACATTCTTCTCATGGTTGCAGATTACTGCAGCAGCAATGGTCACAAAGCCGGACAAGGAGATGATAGTCCCCAGCAGAGCATTTATCCACACACCACTCCCTCAAGTTAAGAAAGAAGACAACCTTTCTCAGAAATGTACAACTCATCTACAAACCCAGGGTCTAGGGTGAACAACTCAATCTTGTTTGCCTGGGACTTTCTTAGTTTTGGCAGTGAAAGTACCACGTCTGGGGAACCTTCTCAGTCCTGGGCAATCAAGGATGGTTGGTCACTGTATTAGAGTCACACGGCCATCTCTGATTAGTTTTCTTGAGATGAAGCACGCTCTACCCCATACCTGAACTAGTGTCTTCTTAACTACAAAGAGGAAAGGACGGGCTTTCGTTATGAGATTCTTTCTACCTTGGTTGAGCTTTAGAGTAATTTGGGGAACTTTTAAAAAGTGCCCATGTCTGAGCCCTACTCATTGCGATTATAACAATCAGGGTATTTCTTGAGCATTAATAATACGTCTAAAAAACTACCCAGGTGATTCTGATGTGCAGCCATGGCTGAGGAGTATACTACTGGAGAAGTCAAATAACGGAATCAACCAGTGAACACCTAATAAAACAACCATGGAACACAGAATGTAGTTTAACATGATTGGCAACATAATGAATCTTCAAATCAATGTGGTGCTTTAGTTTTCTAAAAATTTTTTTTTTTTTTTTTTTTTTTTTTTTTTTTGCGGTACGCGGGCCTCTCACTGTTGTGGCCTCTCCCGTTGTGGAGCACAGGCTCCGGAGGCGCAGGCTCATCGGCCATGGCTCACGGGCCCAGCCGCTACGTGGCATGTGGGATCTTCCCGGACCGGGGCACGAACCCGTGTCCCCTGCATCGGCAGGCGGACTCCCAACCACTGCACCACCAGGGAAGCCCTAAAAATTTTTATAATCTGTTTTTCACTGACACTCAAAAGTAAGCAAGGTAGATGTTTTTTCCATTTACATATTAGAAAGCGGAAGTTCAAAAATGTTGTTACTCACCCTTGAGAGATCTCCCTCTGCTATATCACATTTAATGTGACTGCCAGATTTCCATTTTTCAGGGCAAGTACACTAAACACTGAGGTACATGCTTGAAAACACTCTGATGTATATAGTAATCATTCACAACCTTTTATGTAACTATCATGTCTATATTGATGGTAGAACAGATTTAACTCAGTGTGTCCTAACCAAAATTATTTTTGCACAAGCAAACCCTAAAATATTCTATCATGAGTTGTGGGAATGAGGTAAAAGAGAAAAGCGTAGAAAAAAATGAGACTCGAACTAAAGTGTTGTTATTCTGCGTTGGTGAGGGAAGCGACGAATGGAGAGGAAGGAAGCTGTATGTGCATTATAAGTTTGCCACTTCATCTCTGAGTTGATTGCTGAGTTGTCACTTAGACTGGTAGACCAACTACAGTCCTTTCCATTTATAACAAGTAGGTAATTTCTTCGCTTACTTTGCCTTTCCCTCCTTACCTACCCCTCTCCCAAGTGCTCCTTGGATTTCTCTATTAGCATTACTACCGCTCCTGGCTGGGGCCGAGTGAAAAGGTGCCCTTGAACATGAGAGTGTGGGGTGCTGGAAGTGAGAAATGTAATTTGTGATGCTAAGAACAAATGTGTACATTCTCTGGTAGGATCCTAGTCTGCAGTCTCTCTCTCATCTTTAATCTTCCGAGCAGAAGGAATATGTTAATCCTTAGAGAAAGAGCGAAAGGGAATTACATGAGTCCGGGTTTCACATGGAGAATTGGACTAGATGTGGTGAAAGTGTGGCCACCATAGTCTGTGAAGTAAGAGTAAGTGACAGACATCTATTCAGAACTCAAAGAGAGCAACATAGCCAGGGAGAGAATCCATACAGTGGTCTGGCAAAAGGCTATAGCTGTAAAAGTGTTCCAAGCACCAGATCTGGGAAGTGAGACTAGACCACAAATGGAAATATCAGCTACAATTTGGGACGTAAAGTGTGTGATGGGTCAGTGGTTAACAATAATGATACAACAAACTTTTACCAAGGACGATGTGCCAGGCACTAAGCTACAAACCTCAAATAAATTATTTCACTTAATTCTTACAATATCCTCATGAAACTGATTTATGTTCCATATAACAGATGGCAAACTGAGACTCTGGTGAAGTAGAGTGAGCTGCCCGGTATCACATGACCAGTAAGTGGTAAATCAAGGATACACATTCAGGCCTTTGATTTTGTAACATTACAGAGGTCAAAGGGCATTTCAGGAACTTGTGGCGATTCCTTCTCCACTTTCTCCTCACCAGACCTTCCCCCCAAACTCAGGTCTGTTCCTTCATTCTTTTGAGTTCCCAGGAAGGAGCCAGGCACCATGCAAGTTTAGGTGGTTGGTCACGCTTCAGTATGGGAGTTTGTAATGACCAGACAGGAGAGCTGATGTCTCTCTGAAGATATTCCTGCCCCACCTTCTCACTCTCTGCTAGGTAACAGACAACTGTGGCAGGGTAAAATTTACCAAGCAATTAGAAGAGACTAGCATAAAGGTGAAAGGGTAACTTGGCCCCCACCAACCTCTCCAAGAAGGTCTGAGTTTCTGATTTCTCTCAGGGGTTAGTAATGGCTTTTGTGCTGCCTGGGCTAGATACCTGCTGTCCAACCTCATCAAGGCTCTTCTTTTTGAGAAGAGAACTTAGCTGTGTAGTCCTCGGATGAAAGAGAAGGGGACTGGGTTGAAAGAGGGAGTTGCCCAGATGTAGCAGAGGCTCCTGGGACTGGAAGAAAGGCATGTAGTGATGGGTTCTATGAAGGGCTGTGGCCTGTGTGGAGGTCCCCAAGGAGACGGCGGGACTTCTGATGGGGAGAGCTGATGTGTTTCCAGAGGTGAGGGCTGCTAAACATCCAGCACCACAGCCTTGAGAGTTTCAGCCAGTGACGCTGGGACCACATTGGCGGAGAGGCTGTGGCATTACCTGCCTGTGAATGGACGGTGTCTTGTACAATGAGCCTCTTAGTGGTAACCTTGAAGGACCAAAGACCAGAGGCTGTTTCCTAAGCTTTTTTTTCCTCTGAGAATGTATAGTACACTTAAGAGGGAAAAAAGGCTCCAGCGATAAATTAGGTGTCATCCCATCCTCGTAAAAGGAGGCTTAGAGTCAGATATAATTTAATTTATAAAAATTAAACATAATTTTACTTGCACCTGACATTTTTGAAACAAATTCTGGCTTTAACATTGATTATTTTATTTTATATTTGCAAACGTTTTAAGTATTTATTGTAGTTAAATCCTCTTGTACAGAAGGGGAAACTGAGACCGGTGAGGTTAATATCTACGTTTTGTGCACTAGCATGGAGGAAAGAACCATAAACAGGATCCACAGGTACTGTGAGGCATCATTTGCCTGTAGTAACAAAAAATACAACTCAACATTGACCTGGGGATGTGCACCGGCACCGACCTTGGACCCGGGCAGATGTTGGATGGGGTGCCCGGGTCACTCACCAGAAGCCTGAGTCACTGCCTGAGCTATTTGGCCTCCTGGAAGGCTCTAGATTTTCGGCTCTAGCATGTGCAGCTGACTCCGCCGTTCCGGCCTTGGATGGTGCCGCCCAAGCACAGCCTTTGGACCAGAGCCCATCCCTGCATCTGTCTGGGAGTCATGGAAACACTGTAACCCTCAGGTAGCGGTGAGGGTTAGAGGGGAATTGGGGTTTGCTTGACAGGTGGCACGAACCAGACTCCTTATGGACAGGCGACCTCTGGCACCTGGGACAACCGAGTTTTCTCATCTCAGGACTCCCCTGCTGCTTGGCAGAACTTGTGAGATCCCGCAAGATGAGGCTCGGCTGGCCCCACCCGGCCCATCCTCTCCTGGAACCACACTTACTGCCCCCCACACACTTGAAGCCACGGAGTGCAGCCTGCGGCCTCCAGCTGTGCCCTTTGCCTGCCAGGTGTTAAAATTAAATACAAAAGAGACCGGACTCAAAAATTCCCTGAGCAGACAAAAACATTTAAACCAGGTAAGTGAAACTTAATTCAGCTTTTCTTGCAAAACAAGTGAAATGTAACCTGGCCTGCTTTTTAGGCTTCTTCTTGTAAATGCCTTCTACGCTCATAAAAGAAACTTAAGCCATCTTCCTAAGAACAATATAAGGTAATAAATTTTAACCAACCCCTGGCCATCTGGAAACCCCCCTTTGTAATAACCGACCATTACAAAGTGAAGCAACTTCCTCATTTTCACTTTATAAGCCATCCTGTAATGTCATGCCTCTGAGCTTCACAGCAGCCTTTGAATTTAAAAGCTCCCAGTTGGACAGGTGTTCTTATATGCATAATAAACTCTCACCAAGTACTAAAAACAAACAAACAAACAAACAAAGCTTAAACAAAACGGAAATTCATTGATTAATGTAACAAAGTCTGGGGGCAAAGTTGGCCTTTAGCAGAGGGACTCAACTGATGTCATCAGAAATGAGTTCCTCTCTACTGGTGCGTTCTCTGTCTCCTGTTCCGACTCTATTCTCAGATTTTATGTGGTAGCAGGATGGCTGCCGACAAGGTCAGGGCTGTATTCTTCCAGGTTCGAGTGCAGTTGAAAATGTGGCACCTCTCTCACAATACCTCTTGCAAAAGCCTCACTGGCTTTTGGTTGGGTCACTGAACCAATCACTCTGACTAGGTTAATGGAATTCTCCTTTTGGCTAGAACTGAGCCCCAGGACACCCTGACTGTAGGGATGTTTGGAGACTACAACTCCACGTGCACATGGGCTGAGGCTGAAGGGGAAAGTAGAGGGACTCTTCCACAAGGGTGAATAAATGCAAAGATGTCAACCTCAGCCTCTCTCACTGCCCACTTCTTACCTCCTGGCCTAGAGCCACAAGATTGGCCCTTGAGGCTCTGAAATTTAAATTGACAATTATGTGTATAATAGGCTGCATAATGACTCCCCCAAATATAACCAGGTCCAGATTCCTGGAAGCTGTGAATACTTTCTTATAAGGCAAAAAAGTGCTTTGCTGGTATGACTAAGTTAAGGATCTTGAGATGAAGAGATTATCCTGGATTATCTGGGTGAATCCTAAATTCAATCGCAAGTGTCCCTATAAACAGGATTTGAATCTGTAAATTGTTTTGGTGAGGGCAGCCCAATCCTAGTTCCTTCCCAGTCTGCCATTCTCTCCTCAGTCACCATCTGTCAAGGGCTGACTCCACAGTGAGCCACCAAGCTCTCTGGAAGAAACCCTCAAGTAGATCAGGAAGACAGGTGATCGCAAAACATTGCAGTCCTTGCCCTGGAGAGCCCTCCATCTGCCCCGTCACCTGGGGGAAAGAAGCAGCAGAGAGCCCTGAAATGGTCCCTCTGTGATACTGGCCCTGGATTCACAGACCTTTCTCAGGGGAGGAAAGCAGATTTTTCACACCCTCACACCCATCACTGTTGCCAAAACACGACACAGTGGGACTATTCTGGGGGACAACAGAAGCAGTTCAGAGCTGCTTACTAGTCAAGCAGTAACAGGAAATGAGCCAAAGGATGAGAGTCAGTTATATCCCAGGAGAATCTGACAACAGAATAGCAATGTTCCCAGAGCATAAGGATGTGAGAGATGAAACGAAGAATTCCTCCAAGGGTCAAGGGAGATAGTCAAGGCTGAGGAGTTCCCAGCTCCTGAAACACAACTGAGACATCCTGAGAGCCAAGTGAACCAGGAAACTCCTAAAAATCTAAATGGAAATCTAAATACTCTAGTGACTCAGGAGTTCAAAAAATGGTCCCTTCTACCTCGAAGATCCAGTAAAGCCATTTCTTACAGAACATCTTTCTGAGAAGTTAAAGCTGTCACTGGAGGTCCAGCTGTACAGACAGCCACCAGCCATACCTTTGAAGAGACCCCCTGCTTTAGTTCCCCTGGGACTTGGCAATTTCCCAGATTGTTGTATGCCCTCGTGGAGGACAGCAGGGGGCATTGATGAAGGCCAGGAGCCCTGAATTCCTAAAGTTTCAGGCTTCAGGGAAGAGCCAGGAAAATTTAGAGCCAACTGATAAAAGGGAGGCCCCAGAAGAACCAAGTCAGGAGAACATCAGGGAGCTGATGCAGTGTTGAGATCCTCCTGCCCCAGAGTGAAGAGCCGCCCTGCCCAGTGCATGGGGTCAACATGCACTCATGTCCAGTTGTGTCCCAGGACCTGACAGAGAAGAACAGGCTCCTCCAAAATGTAACTTCAAAAGAAAGGGTCACATGTTTCAGTAACTTTGTTGCATGAATAATGTCAAAGGGCAGGAAGGTTCACTGCACGAAGCAGGCCCAGTTGAAAGCAGAGCTATCCTGATAGATAGAGGGTAATCTGAACTGCAGGAACACCGGGCAGCCAATGGTCTTACCCCGGAAGAGAAACTGGGATTAGATGTTGACTTTGTGCATGGGTGGAAAGTTAGTTCAAGAGGGAACTCCAGGCACAAGCAGAGCTGTAACTGGACATTTCTGTAATGTGAGGACTCCTTTCCACCTAAGCAAAGCTGCAATTATGCCTTCCCTTTTGCTCTGGAGAGAGACATCATCTCTACCTCCCAAGGCTATTCGCCATTCAAATATCCTTGAAAAGATGGTCTGGAATAATTTAAGTCAGGGTCTCAGTATAAGAGATGCAGAAACATGAGAAACGTGGAAAGTTGTCTTCCAACAACAGTGGGGAATGAACCTTTATTTCTCCTTCAACTTGATACTTCACTTTATTCATCCATGCAGTGGAACTAGAAGGATTCAGTTATATAGATTGATTAAATAGTCCTCAAATATTCTCTTTAAATGAATGTTCTTTTTATTATTGAATATAATGCTTTAAATGGACTCATTTAAGAATTATAATTATTGGGTGAAGTCTGTCCATGTCCTTTGTTACTTATCGGTTCCACTCTTAGGCCAGAATGTGCTGCTTGATCTTAGAACTACAATCCTAAACCCCCAAAATAAGGTCTGGTGCTGGGTGAAGTTGACCAGGCTGGGTCTGAGCCACTGCTGTTGACAGGTTCTGAGATAAGGGCCCTGCTCCCGCTTACTCACTCTCAACTCCTTCCTTATCCGGAACCCAAGGACTCACCTTCTCCCTTTGCCTAATTTTAGACAAGGACGGACTGATTATAAAAATACACATAAACCCAAATGCCAATAAAGATGAAATACTTCCATAGTTTTTACAAAAATAGCCAAAGGCCAAAGGAAGTGAAAAGTTTCTGTGGTTTAGAAAAGTTTATATAACTAACCAAGAATATACAATGAAATTTCTAAAAAGAATAGGTAAGCATATAGAACAGAATTTTCCTTCACAAATAATAGAGCTAAGATATATTTTTCAACTAAATTTTTTTAAATAGAAAGTCCCCATGAAGCCAGTGATTTATACATTGTATTGTTTTGGTTTTTGAGTATGAGTTAGATAAGGAAATTTTCCTTTCTTTTATTTACTTGGTTCAAAAATCCAAACAACACAAAAAAGGTATGTAGTAAAGAAGCTCCCTCTCAATCCTGTCCCTATCTACTCTATAAATATTTTTATGAGCTTCTTGTGCATCTTTCCCAAACCAATCAAACATATTTTCTGATTTATCTCCTTCCTTATATAAAAGATATATACATTGTTCTGTCCCTTGCTTTTTACACTTCAAAGTATACTTTGAGATTGTTCCACATCAGAACATGGAGTATTTTCTCATTATTTTTGCACTATTTGTAAATTATGTAGCCTACACTCTTTTGATGGAGATTTGTGTCATTTATAAGTTTATGCTATTTCAAATAGTACTGTTAATATATATAGTATATATACAATATACTATATATACAGTATACTATATAGTGTATATTATACATTGTATACATGTAATATATACAATATATTATTGTATATGATACTACAATATACAATAATACAATTTGTATTTGTTCTGTCATATATGTGCAACATAAACTCCCAGAAATGGGATGGCTGGATCAAATGGTTTGCAACTTGCATAGATATTGCTGAAATGCTACATATAGGACTTGTAACACTTTGCATAACCCCCAGCAGTATCTGAGAGTGTTCCATGGTATAAATTTCCAAGTATATTTACCAAAGCTAGCGGAAATGTTCTCTGATATCATTTCTCACCACTGCTGACCAAATGCTTTAAAGTGATAACCATCTAGAACTATGACATTGATTTGAAGTATTAGACTGTATTATTACTGAGCAATGTATATCTTTGAAAACATGACTGCGGAATTCTGGAAAGTTGCAGAAAATACAGAAAGTTTATACACTACAGGAAATTATTAGGTATCTGCCATATGATTAAGAAGAATTTTATCACCATAACTACAGATGATAATCTTCTGTATGTCAATAACAAATTATAAGTTTTCTTAAATTTTATCAATTATTGAGAAAAAAATCAGCAAATTTACTCCTGACGAGAGACTTCATTCAGAAAAGACTAGCCATAAACCCAAAGGAAGATAAAATAGGTTCCTATTTATTTAGAATAGGAAAGTAGTTAAAACAACAGGATTTAAATTCAGGCAGTCCTGGGTTTGAATCCCAGTGCTACTGCCTAATGTGGTCAATTCTTCCTTCCTTCTCTGTCCTTGCCACGCCCCCAGGTGGGCAGAGAATACTTCCCTGATGACTGACTTTGGGCTTGACCTGTGACTTGCTATGACTCTGGAATGTAAGTTCAAGTGACAGTCTGCCAGTTCCCATCATGTCATTCTCTCCCCTTGAGCTTCTTCCCTTCTCCATGAGAACCTGCCTCAGACAGTGGATCTTTATTCCAGAATGAAAAGATACTCAGAGAAGACTTGAATCCCACCAGCAGTGTAGAGCCAAGCCCAGCTGAACCCAGACAAGCCCAGTCAAAGCAGCTCATCCAAGTTTTTCTACAGATGTGTGAGATTTTCAGGGGTTTTTTTGGTTTGTTTTTTGGCTTTTTTGCTGCTGCCAAAGCTAACCAATACATCTACTAACTGTGTAACTTTAGAAAAGATCCTCAAACTCTCTACACCACCATTTTCTTATCTGTGACGTGAAAATAACAATAGTAACACACAATTTACAGAGTTTTCAGGAGTAAAAGCTATTATGTAGGTAAAGTGTTTAGCATGGGAATTTGCATGTAATAAATGATGTATAAATGGTCAAAACATGATCAATATTAACGATCCCATACAGCATGGTGACTACATTTGATAGTACCATACTGCATATTTGAAAGTTGCTAAGAGTAAATCTTAAAATTTTTCATCACAAGAAAAGAATTATATAACTGTGTTTGGTGACTGTTAACTAGACTTATTGTGGTGATCATTCTGCAATATATACAAGTATCAAAAATTATGTTGTATACCTGAAACTAATATAATGTCCTATGCCAGTTGCACTTCAATAAAAAAAAAGAAAGAAAGAAAGAAAGAGTAATAATCCCTACTGAGACCATAAGCTCCCTGAGGGCTTTCTCCAGTTTGCTCTGGAACAAACAAGAATGGTTTCTGGAACAGGGCAGTGCTTAATAAATTCTTTTAAAGGAGTAAATGAATGTATCAGTGAAGTAAACTTGCCCTGTTCTGAAGAAACACCTTGTTCTTCTCAAACATAGGGGTGTACGTTCAGTCATGGATTACTTTAGAACAAACCTTGTAAACACCCGGGTGCAGGTGACTAGCAAATGATAGGGTTCTCTGAGAATAGCTTTGGTAAACTACTCATGAGCTGCTTGGCGTATTGGAAAGAGCACAGATTTCCTAATCTTAGACCTTGGGATGAATGAACCAGAACTTGCCACTTAGCACTCAGGTCACGTAAATGAATTACTAGGCCTTGTGGTTGCCATCTAATAGGGTCATTAAAAAAACTGAAAAGAAATAGTATCTACGAGTTTCCAACTATCTAATAAGGGCATAACAAACCTTAGATTTCCCTTTCTTTTGAAATATGTTTGTTGTAACAGAGAAAATACTGGCAATATTTTAGGAGACAGTGATATAGATAAATTTTATATTATTTTACTTTAAATTTGAAATATCAATAACTTATGCTAGATACACTATTTTAGAATCTTCCTAACCTATCCATTTAAAATGAAGTTATTCTTTAAAATTCACTTTAATGTTGCCTCTTCAACTTGATTTAGTACTTTTGCACATAATGTGTTTAAATTTAAAAATGTGCTTTTAATTACAGAGAGGTTTCAAGGAAAATAGTAATTGCGAGGAAAGATTTAATTTAGGCCCTGCCTCTTTAAAACTCTCCATAGAATAAAACATGGCTGAATCTATTTACGCTATATTTTCTTACCAATTCATATGCGCGCTCTTGTGAAATACAGGTACTTACTCTTTCTGAATTTACTTCATCAGGAGGCCACTGGCCTCGAGTATGCAGCCTTATAAGAAACAGACCTGTGAGACTCATAGCTGTGCTAGTTGAAGGGAAATTAATAAAGACATTATTCAAGGACATTACAGGGTGTCATTAGCGTGAACACTCAGAGGCAAGTCCTCTGGTCTTGGCAGGAACATCTGTACTTCACTTGAGTACTCAATATGCTTTTAAGTTACAAACACTAGAAGAAATTGGGTAACTGTCTGGGTTTTCCTTATCAAACTGACTGCTAGACACCTATAGCCCAATTCCTGGCCTACCCACAGAAAGCAGTTATACCGACAATACTCAATAGAAAATTTAAGGGACCCTGCTATGTTCTGAATGTTTGTGTCCCCACAAAATTCCTATGTTGAATTTCTAACCCCCAAGGTGATGGTATTAGAAGGTGGGGACCTTGGGAGGTGATTATTAATCCTCATGAATGCGATTAGTGCCCTTATAAATATAGCCAAGAAAGCTCCCTGGTCCTTCCACCTTTTGCGATTACAGTGAGCAGATAACCATCAATGAGGAAGCAGGGCCCTCCTTTCACCAGACCATCAGTTGGATGGCACTGTGATCTTGGACATCCCAGCCCCCAGAACTGTGAGAAATAAATGTTTGTCATTTATAACTACCTAGTTTATGGTATTTTTGTTATAGTAGCCCAAATGGACTAAAAGAGACACTATTTTTTTACATAATAGCCTTGGACCTTGGTTAAGTACAAACTCTGTTCTTCTTTTATATATATATATTTCACCTATTTTAAAACATAAAGAGAGGACTTTTTTCTAGGTTTTTTTTTTAGAAGTTAGATTATACTATCTAAACTCATTAGTTGGAAATTTTTTTTCACTCAAATATATTTCAGATATGTATTTCCAAGTTAATAACTAAAGACCTAACGTATTATTTTTAGAAATTTCTAAACGTATCTTCAATGGTTACTTCATATATTCTCAAGAATAAAATAAAGCAAAAGTTAACTGATTAATTGAAGTATGTCATTTATGTCTTAAAATCTTTCCATCTTCTCCTTTCTGATTTCTTCTAAGTTTACTGAGTCACTAAGCCTCCAGAGACTTGATATGCAAATCTTTTTCTCATTTTAAAATGACTGACTTTTAAATATTTATCCTTTTGATTTCCTGTGTTACTTATTTTGGCATAGAAATGATAAATGGAAAATGAGATAAGTGGAAAATGCCCTGTGAAGTTATGAAGCTACTGACAAGGTAGTCATTGGAGATTTAATGAAAAAAACACTTAAGCTGCAGGATGCAGCTCAACTGAAGGCAGGGGAGAGGCTCCTAATGGTTCCTTTTAGATCTTAGTGTTTGGTATTAAGAGACTCTAAGGAGAGAGTACTACTAAATGGATCACATTGCCAACTAATATCCATAATATGAAATTGATTATGAAAATAAACCTGACATATTTGACCCTCACTATTAATGAGTTTATTTTACTAATAAAAATAATTAATGAAGTGCAAATATAATAAAGGATCGATAAGTTGAAAGAAACAGTAATGTCATTAAAGTAATAAAAATGTATGTGATACCACAATAATTAGATTTGAGTGATAAATGCTGGTATGAGCTAAATATTCTAACAAAATGAGCATTTATTTTACATTAGTCGTAATATAAAAGGCAGAGATCTGTATGGCTATCATATAAATAGAATAGTTATAATAATCAACTAAATAACCTATGATCTTTTAAGGCAAGATTTATCTGAGAAATAGTGGTAATTCTCTTCCCAGGGTTCCTGTGAAATACTGAGTGTCAGGATAAATTATTGCTTGTCAAACTGAATACAATGCACCGTCATAGTACATCTATTTTTCTGGCTTTTTCAAGGGTGTCTGAATCCCAAGAATGACCAATAAGATTATAACAATCCTAAATTCATTTTATTGTCACAGAATGGACTATGTAATACTGAATTAATAAAAGAAGGAAATTTCCTAATCATCTGTTTTCCCTCTTCCACACTGAGCTTAAGTGATTAATGCTAATAAACTCTGACTCTAAGCATAGGACGTAACAGACCAAAAATCTGAGTTATTTTTCCCCAAGATAAACATTACTTAAACTGTAATTTCCCAGAGGAATTTTCACAGTAATTCATCTGAGTCCCATACTCAACCAAAAATGAGGTTGTAAACTCAAGTTTGAATGAGATTTATGAGTAGCTAAATTATGCTTGTAAATAAGCCTAGATCACTAATTTTCTAGCAGTTCCAAGTTGACAGTATTATAGCAGTTTCTTCATACTGTCTAACTTTGATGTTCTTCCTTATTTTCTTGTTGCTTGACACGATTATTGATTGCCCGGGTGTTTTGAAGTTATTACTAGATTTAGATTTACAGTTACGGCAGATGGTTGAAAAGAAAAAGATAACTTCAATAGTTCTATAAATTTGATGTCTTACACTGCTTTTTTAAACTATCAAACTGAAGCTACCCTATCAGTACCCACCTCTAGTCACATGTGTAAGAGTAGCTATACCCATAATGAATCCATCATTAACAACTTCGGCTGGCATTGAAGACCATACAGAAGGTCAAGCTAACCTTTTTTTCAAGCCTGAGCTTTCACTACTCCTGTTTTGTGTACATTTCCCTCCACGTCACTGAGTAACTCATTCTCTGACCTCGCTTCATGGTTTCCTCCTTACATGGCCCTTTGTTCATTCAGCAATTATTCATTTCTTAGGTACCACGTATTGAAGCAGCAGTAAGAAGCAAGGTATTCAAAATTCTTGATCTAATATTTTAGTGGACTTTCCAACAAGGAAGCAGCCATACAAGGTAATGTGATATGTTTCCTTACTCTTCGCAGTTGCCCTCCCTTGCTCCATTTCAGCAACAAAGATACAAAACATTTCTCAAAATCAACCTCACATGGAAACTATACGTAAAGCCTTGCCACATAATACCTTCTATAATTATTAATTTATGGAATCACCAAATTATTGTCATAGGGCATTCAGTACTAGATGTTGCATCCTAAGCAATGTCCCAGCATACTGTCTTGCACTTGAAAATGTTCAAGTATTTGTGTGGCCTTTTTAAAAATGTTATAATAGCAAGGCACAGATTTCAGTAATCCTCCCCTTAGAAATGCTGGTACACTTGCATTTTAATGCAATTACTCTTCAATTTTAGGAAAAAGCACAATAGCTTACAAAATTTAAGTCAGAGTTTAAAGTGTCTTTGCAGGTAAATTCAAAAATTCATCAGTCTCATAAAATCTGTACTAGTGTAAACTATTTGTGTTAGTTTTATTTTTCTCCCAAACTCATTTATTGTATTCTTTGATTTAGCCCACCCTTTCTCTCCATATATAGTATTTGTGTTGCTGCAGGCTTCATAGGCAATCCTTCTGAGCATAGGCAACAATGAACTTTGTTTTTTAACATCTTTATTGGAGTATAATTGCTTTACAATGGTGTATTAGTTTCTGCTGTATAACAAAATGAATCAGCTATATGTATACATATATTCCCATATCCCCTTCCTCTTGGGTCTCCCTCCCACCCTCCCTATCCCTCCCCTCTAGGTGGACACAAAGCACCGAGCTGATCTCCCTGTGCTATGCAGATGCTTCCCACTAGCTATTTTACATTTAGTAGTGTATATATATCCCTACCACTTTCTCACTTCTTCCCAGCTTACCCTTCCCCCTTTCCATATCCTCAAGTCCATTCTCTACTTCTGCATCTTTATTCCTGTCCTGCTCCTAGGTTCTTCAGAACCATTTTTTGTTTTGTTTTGTTTTGTTTTTTGAGATTCCATATATATGTGTTAGCATACAGTATTTGTTTTTCTCTTTCTGACTTACTTCACTCTGTATGACAGACTCTAGGTCCATCCACCTCACTACAAATAACTCAATTTCATTTCCTTTTATGGCTGAGTAATAATATTCCATTGTATATATGTGCCACATCTTTATCCATTCACCTGTTGATGGACACTTAGGTTGCTTCCATGTCCTGGCTATTGTAAATACAGCTGCAATGAACATTGTGGTCCATGACTCTTTTTGAATTATGGTTTTCTCAGGGTATATGCCCAGTAGTGGGATTGCTGGGTCGTATGGTAGTTCTCTTTTTAGTTTTTTAAGGAACCTCCATACTGTTCTCCATAGTGGCTGTATCAATTTACATTCCCACCAACAGTGTAAGAGGGTTCCCTTTATAATCTGTATATCTTCTTTGGAGAAACGTCTATTTAGGTCTTCTGCCCATTTTTGTATTGGGTTGTTTGATTTTTTGATATTGAGCTGCATGAGCTGCTTGTATATTTTAGAGATTAATCCTTTGTCAGTTGCTCCATTTGCAAATATTTTCTCCCATTCTGAGTATTGTCTTTTTAGTCTTGTTTATGGTTTCCTTTGCTGTGGAAAAGCTTCTAAGTTTCATTAGGTCCCATTTGTTTATTTTAACGATGAACTTATCTTGGAATTCTCTGTCTTATACAAGTGACTTGTACTCCCAGAGTGTAATACAAGTCACTGCTCAAGAAATACTCCGGTTTCAGCCCTGCTTCAGTCCACAGCCATGAGGAAGTTGAACCTTCTGCTTATGATGAAGCACTTTAAGAAATACTTATACTTCACTGATTTTAAGCCCTGCCTCCACATGAATGAGTATTAACCTGGGCATCTGCTCTTAGTTGGTGCTAAGTTTCTTCACTTCAGTTACCTGACAAAATGAGTTGTTTTGAATTATCAATAATCCAAAAGTGAGAAGTGTTACTCCCGGAGGATTTTCTGAAGAATATGCAGTCATCTAATCTTGACTTTTATCCTTGGGCGAGCCAAACAGAGAATTCTAGAATTTCCTTTATTTGAACTATGCTCCATTATCGACCTTACTTCATAAGAACATTAGGGAAATTGCCTTTTAACATGCTTTATGGATACCACTGAAGGCTGACGTTGTTCTACTGACCATCTTTTATGAGGACAGGCAGCAGTGGTATCCCATCTGTTGGTAAATCTGTGTTTCTTCTAAGCAGCAACTTTTCATTTAACACACAGACGAATTAGGTCCTATGGTCAAGGGTGGATGTTTTGCAGTCGACAGCTTGGGTCCAAATCTTGTGGCCTCCACTTACATGCTGATGTCTTTGTTTCCTCCTTGTGGAAGAGTAGTGGAAAAGTTTTCCTCCTTGTGGAAAAGCAGTTCTACCTGGTAGAATTATTGACAATATTAAATGACATTAAACATACAGGGCATCTACAAAAATCTCTGACACAGAGTGGGCACTCCCTGTTACCTATGATTCTTAGGAGAATAATATATTTTGAAATTGATTCTGTTTTCTCTTTTCTGGCTTCTAGGAACATCAAAGTCAAATGTATTGCCTTTCTGAAACTTTGTGATTGGATATATCTTTTCCTGATCTTTCTACTTTTATGCTCACTTAATCTACAATTGTTTGTTTCATTTGGTTCTCTAGTCGTGATATTGCATAAAATCGCATGTAGTTGTATGCCCCAAAATTTCTGGTAGAATTAAGGACTACAAAATGTGTGTATACATAATATATTTTCGTTTGAATCTTTGGCTACTTCAAAAATAATCTTCAGAATAGAGATTGGAATCGGTAGTGACTGGAAGGGGGGAATGAGTTTTCTGGAAATGTCCTCCTTGGCTCGCATGATCACTTTGTGATAATCCATTAAGCTGTAATTTGTTTATTTTTCTGTATTCTTGAGTCATCCTGCACATTAAAAAGGTTTAAAAAGATGTACGTATTACATATTCTGTACTCCTTGGCACTGAGTTTTCTTCAAACCTAATAACAGACAGTACATTTTCTCACTTCCTGTTCAGGTCAGCTGCCTCATTTTTCTTCGAGCCAGCTTAAAGGCCCGTTCTATCATTTAAAATATTTTCAGTTGCAAGTAACAGAAGGGCAACTCAAAGAGACAAGCAATACTTTTTCTGTTCGCAGAACTTCAAATCCAGAGGTGATCATGTTTCCAAAAGGGGTTTTGATCAGCTCTTCTGCTGCTGTGCTTTGCAGCCGCAGGCTGCTTCTTCTGCGGTTCAGGCTTATCTTCTGCCTGGTTTCCCTCATGACTCCAAAGTGGCTCTTGGCAGCTACCAAGGTCACATGCTGTCTCAAGTTCATTCCCAAGCTGTGTGAAAAAGCGGCGTTTCTGACTTTCTCTCTGATTGGAACTACTTAGATAATGTAAGCCCTACAGTAACCCCAGGGTCAAGGGAGATAGCTTTACCTCGATTGCATCAACAGACCAATGCCATCTCAGAAGGGGAGCACGGTAGCAACCCCACTTAAAGGGCATGGGGCTTGGTTTATAATGGAGACTGATGAATGGCTTGGGGTAGCAAATCAATTTACACATCACTACTTTAATTTGAACTGGTGACATAAAACCATTTATAGTAACAGATAAAGCCATTATTAGCTGTTAGAACCAAGAGCAAATTACTTGAATATTTGACTGAGTCACTTATTCCTTTATACAACAGAATTTTGCCTGAAACTTCTATGTAGACAGCTATTAGTACTTAAGTTTGGGGACACAAAGAGCCCAATAACTGGCTATGGTAGAGTGGTGGCAATGGTGAGCATGTGAAAAACAGCAACAACTAGAGTGCACATCAATATTTGCCCAGTGGTATCAAAACTTGTGGGACTCCCGCTATGCAAAGCATCAAAGCAATTTCACCCTCCTCTACAATGTGCCCTTGAATTCGCCCTGAATCATGTGGCCTCTATTATTCAAGTATAGCTATAATAATTTTACTCGGAACAAATTCGTGACTTATTTTACGTACTTTCTGTGGATCCAAAAAAATAGGTCCTAAAATATGTTACAAATCAATCAACCCCAACAGCATTTTCTAATTATAAAACAAATGACTATCTATTAAAAATCAGGCTTCTCTTAATAACAAGTTAATGAGTGATATTTCAGTAAGTGATTGTTTCTATGTTTATACATTACTTTTGGACGAAATAACATATAATATCAACTGAAACATGTATTTGCCTCAAAGGAAAATTGCAATCTATTTCCTCGCCTGCACACAATCTCCTACAGGTCTAAGCTTCATTATATGAAGACGATAAATTAATGTTTGATTAATCAGTACTGTTAAAAGGTCTGAATGTATTTTTCTAAACAAATCATTTTTATAAAATTTCAGGGTTAATGATCCATGGATCTTAATGAGTGATTTTCTTGATACTGTCAGAGATTTTTGTCAGTTAAAGTAAAACAGCATTATTATTCATTGATACTTAACAAGAGAGAAAAAAATTTTTTTTAGATATTCATATTGGGACTTCCCTGGTGGTCCACTGGTTAAGAATCCATCTTGCAATGCAGGGGACACCGGTTCAATCCCTGGTCAGGGAACTAAGATCCCACAGGCCACGGGGTAACTAAGCTTCTCTAATTAACCACCAATGAACACAATCAACTCTAGCAAATGCTATCATACTTTTCACTGATTGCTCAATTTAGTGTTCAGATCAAAGTCTCCTGCCCATTAAACACGTGGATATCATTATCTCTACCTACAAATTTATTTGCAATTTTTATCTTTAAATTCCATTCCAGGAATAAAGATATTAACCGTGGAATTCTTTCTTCTTCATGTCACTGATTAAGTGACATATGTGATGAAAGTTTACATTTTTTTCCTTTTTAAAACAGCTAATTTATCATGCAACCGTGGTACACTGTAGAATGTTTTGACGAATGGCCTATTTTACAGAATTTCATAATACAGAAAGAGCTTTAGTGAATAATGATAATTTAGTTAATAGGCCTCATAAAAATAATAGAGTCAAAAGAAAACACTTGACTCCAAACTCCTGACCTCCAAAAAATAGGCCCTGCCCCTCTCAGTGTTCCGCATCTCTGTAAACAGCACCACCACTCACCCAGTGGCTTAGGCCCACAGCTTTGGAATCATTCCTAGTGCATCTCTTTCTCAAAGTCCTTATTAAAATGTGACTAATATTATTATGGCAAAAGGCCCATCTTTCTCCAGTACTGCTTCCTCTGATGCATTGTTTATTGACAACAAAGCAAACTTATGAAAAGAAGCAAATCTGATCATGTTAACACCACCTCCATATTAATTAAATATTCTTAAATAGATCCCTATAACCGAAAGAATAAAGTCCATTCTTCTTAGTGTAACATAAAGGGCCTTTCATAAAGCCTGCCTCTCCCATCTCATCTCTCATCATAATGCACTCAAGCTGTTTGCATCAGCCATCCAACTAGCCTAGGCTCTTTGTATTTCTCTGAACGAGCCAAGCTCTTCTGCTTCTAGGACTTTATATATGAATTTCTCTTTTCTTTGCTTGCCCTTCCCCACACTTCTCTACTTCATTCACGTTTATCTTTCAAAACCTATCCAAATACCACTTCTTCCCAGAATCCTTTGTTGACATCCTAAATCTGAGCGAGCTAGATGGCATAGCGCTCAGTGGTTCTTCTATTAGCATTTTTTACACTCTGATAACTGTCTGTTTAAATGTCCATTTCCAATCTTAACTGCAAGTTTCTTATGAGCAAAAACTGCCTGTCTGAACTTCACATACAAATCACCAAGCATAGAACCTGATACATATAAGGCATCCAACTATTCTGAAAGGGAGAAAAGAAGGGAGAGAGGAAAAAGCAAACCATAAGCTTTACATAGTCTCAGGTATCTGGAGTTATAATCCTATATTGCAACTGGGAAAGCCATGATTTCCTAGGGTGTTTAACAGAAAGGATCCACAGGAATTAGTTACAACATGAAGAGTGGAAGGAAGTACTCTTCCTCCAGGCTCTAAGATTCTCTGAGAAGAACCACATCAGACTAGCAAACCCAATTCTCCTATCCAATGAAAAGGCCAGTACCATTCATGAGTGATGCTAATAATTTCCCTGTTCCAAAGAGACAAGCGCTAACAGCATACCAAAATTCCAGGAAAAGAGCACTTAAATGACACAACCCTGGATAGCCATGGACTTGAGTTATGACCCAGCTGTTTCTCTACCAACAATCATTCGAGAAAGGGACGTGATATTATTAGGAAAACAACAGTCAGTATCCCCAAATTTCCCTCATTTTGTGTAATAGCAAGGAACTCAAGTAATGAAAATTATACACAATTTCCAAAAATGATTAAAGATAATTTTCCAAGAAAAAATGTTCCAGCTAATTATTACTCCTTAAAGGTACCAGAAGTTCCATTTGTATTCTACTTCTTCAGTTATTTCTGATTAAGTTTACTCTTTCTTAAGTACCAGCCCTGATGATAAAAATATGAGAAAATTATCACTAAATCCTTTACTATAGTGTGTCAGGTATCTATTGCTATAAAAAATTACCCCAAACTTACAACTTAAAATAACATTTTTACCTTACATTTTCTGTGCATTAGAAAATTGGAGTTGGTTTACCTTAGTGCTTCTGGCTCAGTCTCTCTCATGAGGTTGCATGGCAACACATCACCTTGGGTTGAACTTACCTGAAGGCTTGAGTAGGGTTGGAAGATCCACCACAAAGATGATTCATTCAAATGCTTTTGGCAGAAGGCCTCAGTTTTTCGCCATATGGACCTCTTCACTGGGCTATTTGAGGGTCCTTATCACACTCCTGAGAGTAAGGGATGCGAGAGAGAGAGCAAAGAGGAAACATAATACCTTTTACGACCTATTATAGAAAATGACATATAGTCATTTCTGATATATCCTATTGATTAGAAATAAGTCACTAAGTCCATTCTATAGGCAAGGGGAGCCAAATTAAGCGCCACATTTTGAAAGAAGAAATATCAAAGAATTTGTACACATATTTTAAGACCAGCACATATGATTAATATTAAAGCAATATTGTTTTTTACTTGCACGGTATTTCAGCTTCATTAAGTCTACTTAATGAAGTAGCACGCATTCTATGGAAACTTAGTCTCCAAAATGACATTTGGGGATAAACTTCTTTTATTAGTGTGTATCTGCCTCTGTTTGCAATGACTGATACAAGGGGGAGAAAAAGTACATAGCTATTGCCTCTCTCTCCTCAGCCTAAAAAGAGGATCAGAGCCATTCCATCCTCTATGCCACCCTTTTACTTCCAAAGTGTAAAATATCTGGATGAGAAGACTAATCATTTGATAGCGAATATACAACAAATAAAAAGTAACGTGAACGAGACCTTCCACTGGTATTTCTGGTTGGAGGGTGTGAGGGTGAAGATGTTTAAACTCTCATTTCCTCCTCCCCTCCTGCTAATTTTCCCTTCTCCCTTCTTTTTCTTTTCCTCCCCACTCCCTAACCCTACCCCACTTCCTTTCATTGGGAAACAAGATTTCAGCTGACATACCCAGCAGAAGGGTAAGAGGGTAGCAATTCTGAGCCTGAGCTTTTAGCTGCCCTCGGCCTCAGTTTATACCAGTCATACAAATGAAGCGACTTGCTTGTTGGCCACCCGTCTATCTTGCCCTTGAGGACATTTTTTTTTTTAATACTTTTAAATTATTTATTTATTTTTGGCTGTGTTGGGTCTTTGTTTCTGTTTGAGGGCTTTCTCCAGTTGCGGCGAGCGGGGGCCACTCTTCATCGCGGCCTTGCTTGTTGAGGAGCACAGGCTCCAGATGCGCAGGCTCAGTACTTGTGGCTCATGGGCTGTGTTGCACCGCGGCATATGGGATCTTCCCAGACCAGGGCTCGAACCCGTGTCCCCTGCATTGGCAGGCGGATTCTCAACCACTGTGCCACCAGGGAAGCCCCAGGACATTTTTCTTTTAACCACTTCTAAGCTGTCTGCAGGTCAGGATCCTGGTTGAAACTCCGACCTTTGCCTCTTATGACAGCAAATGCACACATTTTGCTCTTCACCTCTACTCTGCTGTCTCAGGTTCTTTCATCCCCAATAGCATCAAGGAGCTCAGTTCTGTAATGGCATCTTCTCCAGACCCTCTGCAGAACATAACTGGCTGGTGGGTTTTCTAGCTTTGTATAATATATCTTCTCTAACAGGTCAAGTTCTCTAAGATGTTGTCTTTGGCCAAGACATCAAGTAGCCGAGCAAGTGAGAGCTGCGTGGAAGGAGGGGGAAGAAGTAGATCTGAGTAACAAAGCACTTCTACAGGTACTATGTTCCCTGAAATAGGCACAATTAAAGTATCATGGAAGCTAAGAAGGGAATAAGGGAGCTTTGTAAATAAAGGATGTTGTAGCATAGATGTAGAAAAGCATAATTTTTAAAATTGAAGTATAGTTGATTTACAATGTTGTGTTAGTTTCTGGTGTAGAGCAGTGATTCAGTTATACGTGTATGTATATTCTTGTTTATATTCTTTTCCATCACAGTTTATTACAAGATATTGAATATAGTTCCTTGTGTTATACAGTAGGACCTTGTTTATCTATTTCATATATAGTAGTGGGTATATGTTACTCCCAAACTCCTAATTTATCCTTCCCTTCCCCCTTTCCCCTTTGGCTACCATGAGTTTTTTGGGGTTTTTTCCCCCTATGTCTGTGAGTCTATTTCTGATTTGTAAGTAGGTTCATTTGTACAGCAAAGTGATTCAGTTATACATATACTTATATTCTTTTTTAGATTTTTTTTCTCTTATACGTTATTCACAGAATATTGAGTAGAGCTCCTTGTGCTATACAGTGTGTCCTTGTTGGTTATGTATCATATATATAGCAGTGTGTATATGTTCGTCCCAAGCTCCTGATTTATCCCTCCCTCCCATGTTTCCCCTTTGGTAACCATAGGTTGTTTTTGATATCCGTAAGTCTGTTTCTGTTTTGTAAATAAGTTCATTTGTATCATTTTTAATTAGATTTCACATATACGTGATATATATTTGTCTTTCTCTGTCTGACTTACTTCATCTAGGATAATGATCTCCAGGTCCATCTATGCTGCTGCAAATGGTATTATTTCATTCTTTTTTATGGCTGAGTAATATTCCATTGTTGTGTGTGTGTGTGTGTGTGTGTGTGTGTGTGTGTGTATGTCACATCTTCTTTATCCATTCATCTGCTGATGGACATTTAGGTTGCTTCCATGTCTTGGCTACTGTAAATAGTGCCAATATGAACACTGGGGTGCATATATCTTTTAGAATTAAAGTTTTCTCCAGATATATACCCAGGAGTGGGATTGCTGGATCATATGCTAATTCTATTTTAAGTTTTTTAAGGAACCTCCACACTGTCCTCCATAGTGCCTGCACCAATTTACATTCCCACCAACAGTGGAGGAGGGTTTCCTTTCCTCCACACCCTCTCCAGCATTTATTATTTGTAGACTTTTTAATGATGGCCATACTGAGTTTTTTGACAAGTAAGAATGAATAAATAGTTCATTTGGGCTGGAATTTAAAAAATCAGTGAAAGGGTATAAGTGACATATGCCAGCAGTATAGCATGTATAAATGAGAAATAAGGCAATTGGATCAAGGAGTGAAGGGCTATGGTTAACAGAGGAAGGAGCTTGGGCTCTATTTAGTAGTCAATAGGAAACTTTTTTGAATTGAAGATGGCACAAAACATTTTTCTGATATATTCAAATATAATCTAATGATGGCTCAATTTCAGTTTATAACACATCTTTATATGTTTTAAAAGATGTTTCCAGGGCTTCCCTGGTGGCGCAGTGGTTGAGAGTCTGCCTGCCGATGCAGGGGACACGACTTCATGCCCCACTCTGGGAAGATTCCACATGTCGCGGAGCGGCTAGGCCCGTGAGCCATGGCCACTGAGCCTGCGCGTCCGGAGCCTGTGCTCCGCAACGGGAGAGGCCACAACAGTGAGAGGCCTGCGTACTGCAAAAAAAAAAAAAAAAGATGTTTCCAATACTTTTACCTCCTCTATTTCTTCTTTCCTTGTACATTATATACGTCGCACACTTCTTTAATAGCAGCAAAAAAAAAAAGAATTGAGTGCCTGGTTGCCTTATGAAAAAGGGATTTGCATAGTAACAGCCTTCCAGGAAAAATATATTTGGCAGTTTTGAATAAGCAATAACATGTGATCGTTTTCATAATGTTCTCCAATTATCTTAGAAGTATAAAAACCATTACTTGAGTCATTGAAGTCAGAATGAACATTAGGGAATTCACTCTAGGCAGAAAATGTTTCCGTTGGCAAAATGCTGAAACGTTTGATCTCATAATTATGTAACTCCTCATTTTTATTTAGCTAAACTTTATTTAAATTAATATGCCTTTTGCCTGTTCCCTTGGAATACCAACCTCTGAAGACATTTGGTAGCTACACGGTGTAATCTAACAGAGCACTTACTGAATTTCTATGTCTTCTGATTCTGCCTTTAGTTCAGGATGTGCTGACGTAACTTCCTGTAACTCCATCTCTGCTTTACTTTGGAACACCATGATAATCAGCAATTTCTAAAAACTGCTTTCTAAATGGTAAGACATGGGGTATTTCAACATTAAGAGCAAGAAAACTAACAGTGCCAGCAAGTTTACTTTCTCATGCTCTGTTTCTCATAACTGGAACCAAAGCATGATTCAAGTTGGAATATCTTGACAAATTACCTGCTTATTTTACATTTATTAATAATAATGGCATACATGCCAGAACAAGGTTCTCAGGTTTGTCCCTTCCCACATTTACCCCTTGTGGGGAGACGATTTGTTGGCATACTGACATCAAAGCTGTACAATGAGAAGCTGTCTGTACTGATATATTAGCAAGAATATAACTTGTTTTATTAGCATTTCATCCTGAAGATACAACTTGCTGAGAAACAGAACTTGCATATATAACTTCAAGGAATGAAAGCTTATCAGAAGGGTAGTGGGAGTGGGGAGCCTATCAAGAATGGAAACAAGTCTTGGACTGTAAGGCAGCCAGAAATACACAGTAAGAAATGTCTGCATGATCCTCTGGACAGTAAGTGTACACCTGACGAACTTCCAGGAAATTGAGGTCCTTCCTGGAGATGTTTTTTACCATATGGGTATACAGGCAGAGTCTCACTTACTTATATAGTGCTTTACAGTCCCTGAAGCACATTCACACATTTATCTCCTCTGACCATTACGATAACCCCATAGCATAGGAAGAATAGGGATGATTCCACCATATACAGATGGGAAAAGTGAACCAAACAACTTATCCAAAATGAAGTAATTACTAAGTAGCAGCAGAATCAATATTAAGCTGAAGTCACCTCTTTCAAACTGTGCTAATTTCACTCTTCCATACTCTCTCTGATTTTGAGACTTTCGTTATTTGATTGACTTAAATTGTAAGTTAGTAGAAAAGGCAGATCTCAGATTCTCTTCTTCTTATCCTTTGAAAAATAACTATTTAAGGGATGATTTAGCGCTTTTGATTATGTCACCTTTTTCAAGATCAGAAACAAAAAACCAAATCAAAATCCCCAACTTAAAATGAAAACCTCCACAGAGCATCATACTATTTACTGTTTTCCCCAAATTGTGACTCCGATCATAATTTTTCAAAATAGCTGGTCTGGACTCATCAGAATTGCATCACTAAAAACTACAAAAGGAGTGACGACTTTGGATTAATGGAGACAAAGATATATGGCATCTTAAATGTCGTGTATGTCTGTACCCTGGATCAGGTAGGAAAAAAACATTGTTGGGACAATTGAAGAAATCTGAATAGGGACTTTACATTTGACATTATTGTAGTGAGGTAAAATTTCCTGAGAGTGATGATGGAAAGTAGGAGAGTGCCCTTAAAAGCTAGATGCTGAAGTATATCGAGGTGAAGCTTTGTGATGTCTACAAATTACTTACAAATGGTTCAGTGAAAATTATATAAATATGTCCATGTATACAGGCACACACAAGTGTGTGTGTGTATGTGTGTGTGTGCATGTGTGCATGGAGAGAGAGAAAGCAAATGTGGCAAAAAGGCTGAACATGAGTCCAGGCAAAGGATGATATACGGATATACTTTGTATTATTCTTTCAACTTTTCTGTTGGTCTGAAATCTCAACACAAGGAGTATGGCAAAAATAGAAACACAACCACAATAAGTTTTTCTTTTAATAAACTGTTAAATTGATTTGTTTTATAGTAATTTTGTATAAATTATCAATAATACTTGGAAATTTGATGAAGACGCTACATAGTGTTGGATTTCTGTACAAATGGGCAAAACGTACTTTATGCCTTAGGATGGTCTTACTTTATATTGTTATTTATAGCATGAGTATTAAGCTTTTACTTTAGTAGTAAAAAATAAATAAATAAAAATATGGGAAGAGGAATGAGAAAAAAGAAAAAGGAAAAAAGAAGGAAAAGTATATTTCTGTGTTTTCATTTATTAGTTCTATATCTAGCTAAATTTCAGCCATTTTTCAAGAATCATCTCCAATACCACTTACTACAAAAGGCCATAAATAAAGGCCCGTATCTTCCTGCCTTCCCCTCTTTCTTTCTACCCTTGGGATTCTCTGTCGTCTTATGATATAGTCCCTATGACACTGGGCATAAAGTGAAGTGGTTTAAAATTCTATTTGCAGCTACTGTTGCTGAGGAAACTTTGAATGATATAACCAGATATTTCTGGCTAAATTCTGGCTGTATTAGATTACATCTCCTCTTCTAGCAATCCCACAGCATCTTTCACCTCCATTCACATGCCTGGAAGTTTTTGTTTTGTAACTGAGAAATGGGGAGAAAAAAAAAAAAGAAAGGTCCAGAAAAAAAGTAGGGAGAATGGGTAGGAGGCTCTGTTATTTATTCCCTCTTCAGCCCTCTGGTCAGAGCTTGACAAGTATTAAGTCCCAAAATCCGTAAGTTTTCAAAACTCTTCAATAATTAAAAAAAAAAAAAAATTTGAGTCTCTAGGAACAAGAAGGGATAAGCTGAGGAGGTGACTGGCACAGAAGGGGAAGAAGGACCTCCCTTGTACCTATGAATGGAATCCAGAACCCTGCTGGCATCATGAAAAAGAAAGAGAGGGAACATCGAGAAACAGAACTGTGACCTGAACATTGGCATTGGCGTAACTGATGAGGCTTTTCTGAGTAACTTTACAGGTAAAGGACAGGGACTAATGGAAATCAGAGCAAAAAAGAAAGAAGAGGAAAGACATGACTACATGACTGCAGCTTACAGAGTGATCTGTGGGCACATATAAGGGGCTCCTTTGGGGCCTCCTCTGCAGAGGTCCTGCTTTCATTTGGTTGTAGGCTAGCTACAGAACAAACCTTTGTGTGACGGTGATGTCACGCCTCAAGAACCAGGATTCCGTATAATGGCTGGGTTTTATTTTTAACTCAAGTTCCCAATGGGAATTTGCTTTTACCACCGACATAAGTCCTCCTATCACCAGAGAATTAAGAGAACAACGAACCTGCTGGGAAAATGTCTCCATCTGAGTGCAGAAATACACAGAAAATTCTAAAAAGGTGGGGAGGCCAGAGAGCTGCAGCCTGCACAGAATTATTATTAACAAATTTAGCAAGAAGTCATTATTCAGCAGAATCTATTAAAAGGAAGAATATCCTCCAACATCACTGATAAAGCCTCCTTAAATAAAGACGGTACTTAGAGCAGCTGCAAAGTCAGAAAGAAACGACCTCTTGGGGTTACAAAGAAAGGTCTCAAAGCACGAGGCTGACATCCCAGCAACAACAGAAACATGGAACACACCAGAACAAAAACCAAAAGCGAGAAAAGGAACTCTTCCTTGAAAAGCATTACAACATGTGACCTAGGGGTTAAACGCCTCGACAACCAGACTGCCTGGTTTTGAATTCTCGCTGTGCCATCAATCACCTGTGTGGCCTCAGAGAAAATATTTACACTTTCAGTGCCTCAGTCTCCTCCTCTGAACAATGGATATAATAACAGACTCTGCCTCGTGGTTTGTTGTGAGAATTAATTTTTCTAAACAGTGCCTTTTCGGAAGTAAGTGATAGCTCTTATTAGATATTAAATATTGTTGGTGACAAAGTAACTAGGCATTGAGTATTTTCAAACATCACCTCTTTCTGGAAGAGCGGGGGAGCCTTAAATAATCTTGGCAGAACCTAATAAATGTCTACAGTGTGTGGCAGGACATGGAAACTACCATGGAGAAGGGGAATGCTATGACAGTTTCTGATGATCCCCTTCTCTAACAATGTCCAGACCTCCATTTACATCTTTGCAAGCTTGGGATGTACCTGAGGCAAGGGTCAGATGCATTTTGGTGCAAATGAGTTAGGCTCTGTCTCATTTGCCCTTCCTTATTTTCTACTGTATTTGACTTCGCTTTCAGTACATAAATTAAGTAGATCTAATATCCCAATCTTCAGGAAAGATAGAAAATTAGCAGAGTGAGATTTTGAATATTTGCTAAGTACAATTAGATACATGCTGATTGAGTTTAATAAAAGGTGAGATATCCTACTGTTCCAGTTACCTCTAGCTGCACAGCAAACCCAAAAAAGCAAAACAAACAAAAAAAACCCAAAAAACCCTAGTGGTGTAGAATAACAACCACCATTTATTAGTATTATCTTCCACAGTTGTGAATATGGGCTCGGCCAAGTAGTTTTCCATCATGTGGTGGCTGTCATATAGTGGTGAGGCTGAATTCATCCAGATGACTTTCTCACTCACCTGTTTGGTGACTGACGCCGGCTGTGTGCTGTAACTTCAGCTGGAACCATCTACCTGAACACCTACACATGGCCCCTCCCACCATGGAGGCTGGATCCCAACAGCAAATCTCAAGAGACTGAGAACCAGGTGGACACTGTATTCTTTTTTTTTTTGGTCTAGCCCCAGAAGTTAGTTACTTTCCTCTCATTTTACAAAATCCAACCCCTTTTAGATTAAGGAAAACACACTCCGTAAGATCACTGCAAGAAACTTTTAAACGGATGGAATTTTAATGTAGCAAAAATAACATGGGAAAATAAAGAACTACCAAGGCGTCTAAGAAAACAGGAAATTTGGGATCCTTAGAAAAATAAAAGGGCTTGCACAATGTGTGTGTATGTGTGCACTCGTGCACACAACTGTCAGTGGAGTTATGCATAAACTCCGGCTGATTATTGTAATCACTCTACAGCCTCATGAAAGAACACATTTTGGACAGATTATCCTTCCTTTACTCTGTATTAAGTGAAAAAGGATGAATTAAGCCAAGGCAAATAAAGTTTTGAAGAATATATCATTTCTGTAAATGGAAAATATATATGCTTCTGGAACTTCTGGAAGACAGTGACAGGAGAAGCATCAAGAAACCCTTGTAAAGTTTTAATGAAACTGAATCATTTTTCCAAGCAATAGCAAGGAAAAAAAATAGGAAAATGCCAAATTTTGATAGGAATATATATATAATCCTGCTAATTTAAGGAAAACATTTATGGATCAGTTCTTCTCTGAAGCCTTCTCCATCATTTTCATTTGGCCATCTCTCTTTGGGCATCTAGACCCTGGCATAGCATTCTACTTAGAATTTTAGTTCTATGGACGGTGTTGAGGCCAATTCACATTTACCAGCCCAACTGCCAAAGAAAAATTCTCTCCCAGGTAGCCTTGTTTTTCAAAGTGATGAGGACTTCAGATCCAGTGACCACTGAAATAAGTCATTGGTCTACTGGGTGTGGGAAGGGTGGTCTGGAGAACTTATTCAATAGCATACCTAGAAGCAGGCCCCAGAACTTGCTAAAAACTTGCTATGTAGGTACTCTGTTAGGTCTGTCACATGACAGCCCAGCTCCAGGTCTGGAAAACAGCGGCCAGGGCAAGTATCATGAAGTTAATATAAATCTCAAAAACTGTCTTCCTCTAACAATCAGAATATAATGTTTTGTGTTCAAACACCTACATGGGCCTTTAAAAACATGTAGCAATACAAGAGAAACGCAGCCAAGTGCTGAGAAGAAAACCCTTCCCACCCAAATATGCTGACTTTTAGGAAAGACAGAAAATACCTGCTTTAGATACAAACAAGACTAAAAAGAGTTATTGTAATAAATAAGAGGAGAACAAAGCAATAAGAAGACAGTGAAACTAAACTGCAATAACAGAAGTAAAATCAGTGTTGAAAGCAGTAAATAACCTGAGATTGTGAACATCAAAAGGAGATTGAAGAGGCTAAAATGAATGAGTACATTCAGAAGGCAGAGGGTATTAGTACAGATTGAGAAAGATGAGAGTTCATCTATAAGTAACAAGTATTCTTCCCAGAAAGGAAGCAATGATGAAAATCTAACAGAGAAACCCTCAAATTGGAAATTGAGAGGACTCACAGTATTTGAGAAAAATAACTGAATAGAGATTAACTCCAACATATGATCTAATGAAAATTTATATTTTGAGAATGAAGAATACACCCTGAAATCTTTCATTCATAATAAAAAAAAAAGACACTATATTTTCACTTCAATAATAAAATGATACCAAAGAAAATGCTCCCATGAAGTTTAGAGAAAAAATAATCATGCTACAAGGATTACATACCCAGTCAAGGTAATAATTTCAGATGTGAATAGAAAGACAATTTCAGATATGCTACCCAGGTTATTATTTTAAATGGCTTATGCAATTTTATCAAAGTAAGAAGAACTGAATTTAGAAGTCACTGAAGATTGGGAAGTTGCAGTACCAAAAAGATGGTAGTAAGCATTAAAAACAAATACAGATAAATTATATGGAAAAGTTAAAATTATACACTAAAAACTGAAGCTCATAAATAGTATCATGCCTATAATATGTAAAATTTTAATAACTATTAAAATTAATTATGTAAAAAATTAATGTGATCTGTACCAAGATTAAATAGTAATCTGAAATTAAAATAGAGCACTACATTCCTAACATTGCATTAAGTAGAGTACAAACTAACATTTTAATAATTAGGTTAGTATAGATTTATGATAATTTAGACCAAATGTTTATCTTCCAAACCACAAAAGAAATAAAAGCAGATAAAGCATTTTCTAGCCAGAGAAGTACTAAGTAAACTTTAAATGAAAACAATAAAATAAATCAAAATATAAATTGACAAAAATAAGACACTGTCTGGGTAAGTCAGGTTGGCTTTAAAACAGCATCCACTAAAAAAAAAAAACAAAAAAAACAGCATCCACTAACTTGCTATAAACAGAGGGGCACTCAGAACAGAATGATACAGAAAGGCTTTGAATTAACAGATGAATAAATTCATCCGAGCAAACATGAACATATAGTAATCAAGGTAGAATTAAAAGCAATAAAGCTTAAACCAGGATAAAAGTGCTGTTTTATATTGATAAAGTCAGTTGAACTTTTAATCAAGGGGAAATAAACAGAAATACAGCGGAATTTTAAAATACTATCAGCTCGTGAGAAGTCATACAAGTAAAATATATGTAATATTAGGATATTTAAATAACGGAGTAATATCAAGTTCTTTACCTTACAGAGAATACCTCTTTTTTGAATATTTGGAAATACTCTTGTATCATCTACAAATAATAATTATGTAAGATACCATAAAATATATTTTAAAATGTATCCTCAAATAATTTATTTGACAAATTCTCACACCACTTTTAATAAAGATGGAGGTTAGTCATGTATATAAAAAATATCAAACAAGAAAGAATTTTTTTTAAGCACTGAACACTCATAAGTAATATCTAGGAGATGATGCAAGAACATTATTTAGAAAATAATCAAAAGGAGTATTACATAACAAACCAGTGTTACTGCTGACTACAGTAACAAACAAATGTATGTCCTCAAATTATTTTATTACAAAAATAAAGAAATCACAAAAAGGACAGTCAACCTGAGAAAATATGAAAAAGGAAGTAATAAAAGATAAAAAGAGAAATAAATTAACCTAGGAACTGAGGGGAGAACTAACATAATAAAGTTATAGTAAAACTAATGTGAAAGAAAACCAGGAGTTAATAAAAATCTGAATATAAAAGAAGAAATGAAGAGTACAAAGGATGATTTTAAACGTATAAGCAGGGCTTCCCTGGTGGTGCAGTGGTTGAGCGTCCGCCTGCTGATGCGGGGGACACGGGTTCGTTCCCCGGTCCAGGAGGATCCCGCATGCCGCGGAGCGGCTGGGCCCGTGAGCCATGGCCGCTGAGCCTGCGCGTCCAGAGCCTTTGCTCCGTGACGGGAGAGGCCACAACAGTGAGAGGCCTGCGTAAAAAAAGTAAAAAATAAATAAAAAATGTATAAGCAAATACTAATATAAAAATCTATCATAAAGAGAAGAATCTCCTATGGAATAAGGACATATGGAAAATATAAAAAATAAATATTCACAATATCCAGGGACTATATCAGTTAATATTCAAACATCCATATGAAGTGAATCAGGAAAATAATTTATAGGCTAATAAGAAAAAAATCATACTTAAATAAATGAAAAAAATCCATTCATAAGAGTCAAGATCCATGCCTAATAATAGTACTATTAAAGATTGGGATAGAAGGGTATTTTTCTCAATATCAAACATCTTTATTCAAAACAAATAACATTATATATGATTTAACAATAGCGTTATTCCTAATATAAAAAGAAACACAGCAGATATGTTCTCTATCATTTATAAGTAATATTGCTTTGATGATCTGATTAAGAGGGCTTGATGCAAAATTAAAAAGCATAAATTATTGAAAAGGAAGAAATACAGTTATATGTAATCATCTGCATATGGTTGACTGCATCTCTAGAAAACCCAAAGGAAGTAACTAAAATCTATTATAATTAAATAATTTGGCAAGGTGACAGGACAGGGCTTTCCAAACTTAAAAAAATCTCCAATACATTTCTGCTTTAAATTTTCTCCTTTAAACATGGCCTGCACATTTAAATACGCATAAATATGGGGAGGCTATGATATATTGCTGCTTGGGGCCCATACAAAATTTAGAAAACTCTATTAGTTTCCTAGAACTTCCATAACAAATTACCATAAACTTGGTGACTTAACACAACAGAAACATATTCTCTCCCAGTTCTGGGGGCTAGAAGTCTAAAGCAGGACCATGCTCCCCAGCAAGTCTCTAGGGAAGAAACTTTCCTTCCTCCTCTAGCTTCTGGTGGTTGCCAGTCATCCCTGGCATTCATTGGCTTTTAGCTGCATTGCTCCAATTTCTGCCTTCATTTTCACATGGCTTTCCTCCCTCTTTGTCCCAGTCATTTGCGTTTAAGGCCCATCCCAATCCAGTATGATCTCATCTCAGCTTGATTACATCTGCAAAGACCCTATTTCCAAATAAGGTCACATTCACAGGTTTTGGGTGAATACAAATTTGGTGGAACAGTATTCAACCCAGTACAGAAAGCATCACTAGGTGGTAGTCAAAAAGGAACAAATTTCCAGTTATAAGACAAAATAATTCCTGGGGATGTAATATACAGTATGGTGAATATAGTTAACAATATTGTATTGCATATTTGAAAGTTGCTGAGAGTAGATCTTAAAAGTTCTCATCATAAGAAAAAAAATTTTTGCAACTATGTGGTAATAGATGTTAACTAAATTTACTTGTGCTAGTTATTTCACAATATATATATATATCAAATCATTAATTTGTACACCTAAAACTAATACAGTGTCAATTATATCTCAATTAAAAAGAAGAAAACGTCCCCAGTCTGCTTCAATTCCACCTATTTTCATGTATATCAATCAAATCTCTTGGCTTTGAAACTTGCTCTCAGTTTCCATCTAAGCTCAACTTTCCATAAGGTCACTTGTGTTTGTATTATTTACAATAGCTTGGACTTTGACTATCTAGATGGAAGTCCCCACATTTGTATATCAGGGCAAGAAAAATACAACTTTAAGAAAGAGACAACTGTCTTACTTTTTTTTGTTTGTTTGTTTTTTTACTAGTGGGTCTTAACCTTCACTGTGCATCACAACTACCTGGTGAAATTTTAAGAGCACAGTTGCCTGGGTTCTCACTCTGCCCTCCCAGACTCTGATTCCATCAGATGGAAGTGGGGTCTAAGCATTTTCAAGAGCTCCCCACCGCATATGATTCTAATGTACAGCTGAGGTTGAAAGCCACTACCTTATACCTTTAACTGTGCCTCCAGTACACAATGAACAGAATGATCATTTAGAAAATGTGGTCAATGTAGATTCATAACAGTGTCAGAATACATAAACTTAGTCCATATAATTAGCATATAAAAATACATTTAATGAGTATATAAAAAGTACAAATAATTATCCTGTTATATACATATACAGTATACATTATAACATATACATTATATATGTAGTAATATAAACATATATATTAGATTGATGGCCTCAAATTGCTGATCATCTGTTCTCAATGGAAGTTCGCTATAACTAAGATACTAAATAATCAGCTAAGGTTTTAGGGGAGCATTTAACCAATCGCTGATCTGTAACACACTGTATGGATTTCTGGTATTGAGGAAAGGTGGAAATCAATGGTGGCTTCAGTCCTAGGGAAGGTGTTTAGCATTAAGATGGACTGTAAGAGGGTAGGGAAGGCAAAACATAGTCATATTAATACGGCTCAACAGTCAAATCTTTTATTTGCAGAATAAAAAATTAAGTATTTATAGCTAAAAACACTGATAAATAGGAAAGAGTCCCTGCCCTCTAGGAACTCAGTTTAGTGAAGGAAGCAGTCATGTAAAACAAAACAAAAATTAAAAGGCAATGTATTATATAAAAGTAACATTAAGAATATACTACAATTTAAAATGTGAATACCCTCCAAACTAGAAAACCCATTTAGGGAACTCTAATGAGTACAGTTCTACGTCAGGATATTTGTACAAGAATAGTTATGTGCACATCATCAACAGGGAGGGGAGGGAGGAAAAGAAAAGAAAAGAGAAAAACATACATCTCTACTAGTAAAAGGCAGATTGAGTAAATTATGGAGCATTCATCTACAGAAAGAATGAGTAATATTCATGAAAATCAAGTGTAACATAAAGCATATTACATGACCATATTTTGTTAAAAAATAAGAAGTATTTTCTTAACTTACTTATATTAGCACAGAGACAGAAGAGTTCAAAGCTAGTTGCACCGTGTATACTTCATTACCTTTTTTCAAGTATATATATATTTTTTTCGCTTTTGACAAAAGATGTATTACTTCTGTAATTTAAATATTTAATACATTTAAATAAAAACACGCACTGTGATAGAAACGTATTCTTACTGAGGTACATACTATGAAAGCAATTATATTTTATGTGGTTACATACTTCTATTTTAAATTGATTGGGACTGTTGTATAGAGACCAATAGAATCATAAACTATTTTTATATCCATATCAGCTGAGAGAGGAGATAATAAAAATATAAAATACCATTTTCAAGGGAATTTGCATATGAGAGGAGATGGAAACTAGATTCAAGATATTTTATTTTGTAAATTGGTGATTTTCACCCAAGATTGAAATCATATGGGTCTCATTGCTCTTTCTTCCAAAATATAATGTTTTACCTGTCCATCTTTTTCATCATGACTAAACCATTCAATTTACTGTTGGTGTGTGTGATCAAAGTGCACTGATAGTCAAACACATGAGTGATTTATAAAAAGTCATCAGAGATTTATACATATATTCTAAGAATGGGCCTTGTTCCAGAAGCTTCAGCCCCTTCTCAGTCCTGATAGCCAGCAGTGAGACAAAGAGATTCACCCAAGAGCATTAAGCTGAGAAAGAAGCAGGAAGAAAAACCCCGAATAATTGCTCCATGACACAGTTATTTATTTTTTCAGAGGTTGTGCCCCTCAATGAATGCTTAAGTGCATGACAATTAATATCTCACCAGCATCCTTCAAGGCATGGCCATGTTATGACAGAATTTCAGTAACAAATTAAAAGAGTCCACTGTTCAGATTCGATGCAGAAGTCAAAAGTTTTACAGAAAACCAAAAGCTAAGAGAATTCAGCACCACCAAACCAACATTACAACAAATCCTAAATGAACTTCTCTAGGTGAAAAAGAAAAGGCCACATCTAGAATCAAGAAAGTTATGAATGGGAAGCTCACTGGTAAAGGCAAACATAAAGTAAAGGTAGGAAATATTCCACACACAAATATATCAAAACTATCAATCATGAAAAGAAGAGAATAATAATGCAGGAAATGCATTTGAAATTAAGAGATCAGAAACTTAAAACAATCTTGTACAGATATAGACTGCTACATCAAAACCTCATGGGAACCACAAACCAAAAATCTGTAACAGATACACACACACAAAAGAAAAAGCAATCCAAACACATCACTGAAGATACACATCAAATCACAAGAGAAGAGAACAAAAGAGGACGGGAAGAAAAAAGACCTACAAAAACAAATCCAAAACAATTAACAAAATGGCAATAAGAATATTCATATCGATAATTACCTTAAACATAAATGGATTAAATGCTCCAACCAAAAGGCATAGACTGGCTGAATGGATACCAAAACAAGCCCCATATATATGCTCTCTACAAGAGACCCACTTCAGATGAAGGGACACATAAAGGCTGAAAGTGAGGGGATCAAAAAGGTATTCCATGCAAATGGAAATCAAAAGAAAGCTGGAGTGGCAATACTCACATCAGACAAAATAGACTTTATTGAGAAAACTCAATATTGTCAAAATGACTATACTACCCAAGGCAATCTACAGATTCAATGAAATCCCTATCAAATTACCAGTGGCATTTTCCACAGAAGCAGAACAAATTTTTTTTTTAATTGTATGGAGAAACAAAAAACTCCGAATAGCCAAAACAATTTTGAGAAAGAAAAATGGAGCTGGAGGAATTAGGCTCCCTGACTTCAGACTCTACTACAAAGCTACAGTAATCAAGACAGTATGGTACTGGCACAAAAACAAAAATATACATCAATGGAACATGATAGAAAGCCCAAAGATAAACCCACGCACCTATGGTCACCTAATCTATGACAAAGGATGCAAGAATATACAATGGAGAAAAGAGTCTCTTCAATAAGTGGTGCTGGGAAAGCTGGACAGCTACATGTAAAAGAATGAAATTAGAACATTCTCTAACACCATACACAAAAATAAACTCAAAATGGATCAAAAACCTAAATGTAAGGCTGCACACTATAAAACTCTGAGAGGAAAACATAGGCAGAACACTTTTTGACATAAATTGCAGCAATATCTTTTTTGATCCACCTGCTAGAGTAATGAAAATAAAAACAAAAATAAACAAATGGGACCTAATTATACTCAAAAACTTCTGCAAAGGAAACCATAAACAAAATGAAAAGACCACCCACAGAATGGGAGAAAATATTTGTAAACAAAGTGACCGACAAGGGACCACTCTCCAAAATATGCAAATAGCTCATGCAGCTCTATGTCAAAAAACCCAAGCAACCCAATAAATGGGCAGAAGATCCAAATAGACATTTCTCCGAAGAGTGCATACAACTGACCTAAAAGCACATGAACAGATGCTCAGCATCACTAATTATCAGAGAAATGCAAGTCAAAACTACAATGAAGTATCAACTCACACTGGTCAAAATGGCCATCATCAAAAAGCCCACAAATAATAAATGCTGACGAGGGTGTGGAGAACAGGGAACCCTCCTGCACTGTTGGTGGGAATGTAAATTAGAACAACCACTATGGAGAACAGTACGGAGGTTCCTTAAAAAACTAAAAATAGGACTACCATATGATCCAGCAATTCCACTCCTGGGCATATATCTGGAGAAAACCATAATCTGAAAAGATACATGCACCCCAATGTTCACTGCAGCACTATTTACAATAGCCAAGACGAGGAAGCAACCTAAATGTCCATCGACAGAAGAATGGATAAAGAAGATATGGTACATATATACAATGGAATATTACTCAGCCATAAAAAAGAATGAAATAATGCCATTTGCAGCAACGTGGATGGACCCAGAGATTATCATACTAAGTGAAGTTAAGTCAGACAGAGAAAGAAAAATATGATATCACTCAAAGGTGGAATCTGATTTTAAAAATGATACAAATAAACTTATTTACAAACAGAAACAGACTTACAGATACTGAAAACAAACCTATGGTTACTAAAGGGGAAACATGGAGGGGGAGGGATAAATCAGGAGCTTGGGAGGAATACACACACACTACTATATATAAGATAGATATCCAACAAGGACATACTGTTTAGCAGGGGTCCCCAACTCCTGGGCCGTGGACCGGTACTGGGCCACAGCCTGTTAGGAACAGGGCCGCACAGCAGGAGGTGATCAGCAGGCAGGCAAACAGAGCTTCATCTGCCACTCCCCAACGCTCCCGTTACCACATGAACCATCACCCCCACCCTCTGTCCATGGAACAACTGTCTTCCACAAAACTGCTCCCTGGTGCCAAACAGGTTGGGGACCACTGCTGTGTAGCACAGGGAACTCTACTCAACATTCTGTGATAACCTATAAGGGAAAAGAATCTAAAAAAGAATGAATATATGTATAAATGAATCACTTTACTGTATACCTGAAACTAACATAACATTGTAAATCAACTATACTCTAATAAAAATAAATTAAAAAAAAGAATCCATTGTTGCTTCGATAAAACAGCTTTATATTTCATAAAACTTTGGAAGCTGGTCGTTTAGTGTTAAATTTCTAACATCAATTCTTTATTAATGTGGGAAATATAAGTTAATCAATATAAAATTACTTCCCATGCATTATCATAATAATCATACAATTTTAAATGGAAATACATGAACAGAACACTCCCAAGTTTTTGGACTTTCACAGGTTGATTTCTGTTGTTTATTGTTGTTTATATCGCTGTTGCATGCTTCCTGCTGGATCAGTTCTTAAAAATCAGAAGTCAGTTAGAAGTCCTGAAATTAGAACTAAGCTATATGAACATGTATTACTACAAGGTAGTCGCCTTCTGAGAAATTCCGGCCAGTAAGCGGAACAGAATATTTCCAGGGAAATGAGGAACTTGCATAAATACGGGTTTGCCTTTCAAGTTGAAGGTAACACCAATTTCATGCGTTTAGTTTTTGTTCTCCAAGATCATGAACTTATGGTAAAACCAAGGACTAGTTTTAGAGCAACACTGAGCCTATATATGAATTTGAGTGAAAACTGTGCAAAGGTGGAAGTGGGTGGTTTCTGCTGAATTACGCTGTGTTTGCAAGATGGGATAAAAATCCCTATTTTGGAACCCATTTCAACAGGTTTGTATCCATGAGGGCTAAATCAAATTAAAAAATCTGCTCAAATTCATTTCGGGTGAGGCTGTCAGATTTCACACAGTTTTGATTGCCAATGGCAAGCATATCTCAGAGCAGACCATAAAGTTAGTATTTTTCAGAGTTGAAGCTTACTCTTAAAAGAAATTTAACGTTGGAACAAAAAGTCAAACACCAATGTCCAAAACCAGACCAAATATATGTTTCACATATAGAATACATTGATTAATTATAATCGAAGGCAATAAAATAACAAAAGTTTATATTGCTTTTTCTAGTAATACTGAGGAACAGCCCAGGACTTTCCAAGTATATTAATCATGTTATGAATCACACAACAATGTTATGAAGTAGCTATGACTCTATCTTATAGTTAAAACAAAAAAAATTATCAGTCAAAGGGTACAAAATTTCAGTTATACAAAATGAATAAGTCCTGGAAACCTACTATATACAGCACAGCACCTATGGTTAATAGTACTGTATTGAATACTTAAACATCTGCTAAGAGGGTAGATCTTATGTTAAATGTTACCACAAAAATATTCATAATAATAAATAGGAGGAAATTTTTGGACACAGTGGACATATTTATGGCATAGATTGTGATGATGGTTTCATGGGTATATACTTATCTCCAAACTCATCAAGTTGTATACATTAAATGTATACAGTTTTCTGAGTGTCATTCATGTTCCAATAAAACAGTTAAAAAGAAAAAATTAAGCAGGAAAACCTCAGGTACCTTTGTAAGAAATACAGCAAAGCTGGGTTGTAAAACATGGAACCACAACTTGAGATCCTGTTTCTTTTAACTTTTCGTAAGTCTATGATTCTACTCCTTTTACTAAAAGAAACAGAATTATGAAAACACCAGCCTAGGCCAAGTATACATACTTTTGATCCACTTTAAATGAGGTAGCCTCTGGATGGAACACAGAGCCAAGTTTAAGGAACAAATAGATAAGAAGAGACTGAACATTAAAAATTCGGTTAAAATACTGCATAAAAAGTTAGGAGCAAATACCCACAGGGAGGGACTGTTCAGAAGAGAAAAATTCAGTTTTGGAAGAGATGGGCTATACTGCTTTGTGTAAAATTTGAGGTTTTCTTAAATTAACTATATGGCCCTCCCAGATTAAAAGAAAAAATTAAAGGACTAAAATAGGTTAAGGCCACATTCAAATAAAAATTCAAGTTATTATATCTATTTTTATTTAAAATTAGTATGCCAACCTCCCCCCCATAAAGCAAAAAAATAAATGTGTGTAAGGTTCCATTTTTCCACATGATAAAATTGCATTCCATTATGTCACCAACTGGATATTGCTTTACTGAGAAGTAATCTGGAGCTTAAAAAGAAAAAGTAGACTTTAAAGGTCTTAACATTTGCAGATATACTGCTTAATTGCTCAGTTAAATTCAATCTTTGAAACCCGGTATTTTTTAAGGTTTAAGAAAAATAAAATAGATGCCTATTAACAAAATTCCCACATAGATTTAACCACTAATGTTTACTAATCAGGAATAGAAAATCTCTTGAAATAATAGACTTGTAAGCTTTCATCTCAGAGGAGACATATGAACACTTAAAATGGAATGATCTTTCAGATGAGAAAGATTATGGTAACATTTTTTTCCCAATTCCCTTATAAATGAATCCAATACATTACTCATAGTACATTTTAATGGAAACGCATTCCAGAAAAAGTACATAATATTGCTTTTCTGAAAATACTGTAGAATATATAAAACTTAACATTCTTATTGTCCATTTGGGTCAATTCTAGTTTTACAAATAAAATATGAGCTATTCATAAAAATGAGAAAAATAATGGAAAAGTGAAAATAACTTATGCAATAAACTGAAGTTGAGAAACGAGGACGACTAAAACAGTATTTACTCCCATGTTATTTAATATAATGTTAAAGTATGTAAGTTTCTTTGGAAAATGCATGTGGGATCATTTCACTTAAGGTGGAAGTGATCATGGCTATTTGTCTAGGGACTTCTGAATGAAGAGACAGGAGTCAGCAGAGCGATATTCAAATATTTGAGAAACTGCCTGTAGGCATTTCACAGAGCTCTAAGAAAATGGTACTCAAACTTTAACGTACATAAGGATACTCATGAAGATTAAAGTTCCTATTTCTGGATTCTGTACCTGCAGAATCTGTTTCCAAAGATAAAAATAATTCCCAGGAATTCTCATTTTCCAAAGTACCAGAAATGATTATGATGAATATGGTTGATAAATCCTATTCTAGAAAATCAGTGGATAGAAGCTGTAGGATTATTTCCATATATGAAAAACAAAACATTAACCAATCTGCTCCCCATCAGAAATAAAACTAGCCAACAAAACATTTTTTTTTTCTCTCTCAAGATTAAGACCTTATCCATCTGGTCATCTGTCTTCTCAATTACTAGAATCTTCAATGGTTCCCAGAAAGTTGAGACCTGGTAAAACATACATCCTATCACTCATATTTTCCAAACTCTAAAATTTTAAAGCACTTTTGAACCAGCCTTTTCTGGCTGGGAATTTACTGTCTTTTGCACTTGAATTCTCCCTTGCATTTACTTTACCATTCTCAGTACAAAGTTTTGCGGGGATTTTTTTGTTATTTTTTAAGGCCTATTGGTGTGAAGGAAATTTCCTATTTTATTCATGTACTAAGAGAGTAGGTAAATCATAGGTCTCCTTTCACAGTCTGCTTGAGAACTAACCCCAGAGATCCATTCATAAGATCATGGACATTCATCCCTCACCATTTCACATAAACTGCCCTTGACCTCCATGTGTTAATGGTCCAAGAGTCCATTCTCAGTCATCATCCTACTTGACCAGCAGCAGTGTTCGACATAGTTGGTCATACATTCTTCCTTGAAATGCTGTTTTCACCTGATTTCTAGAACACCCATTGCCCTGTTTCTTAAATTGAATTATAACTGACATACAATATTGCATTATTTTCAGGTGTACAACATAGTGATTCAATATTTTTATACATCATGAAATGATCACCATGATAAGTCTTGTTACCATCTGTCACCATACAAAGTTGCTACAATACTATTGAATATATCCCTTATGTTGTACATTACATCCCACGACATTTATTTTATAACTGGAAGCTTGTTCCTCTTAATCCCCTGCTCCTATTTTGTCCATCCCTCTACCCCCTCCCTGTGGCAACCACCAGTTTTTTCTCTGTATCTATGAGTCTGTTTCTGTTTTGTTTTTAGATTCCACACATAAGTGATATCATATATTATTTGTCTTTGCCCATTGCCCTGGGTTTTACTACAACCTGAACGGCTCCTACTTTCTAGTCTCCTCTGGGGATCCTTTCTCATTTTTTCACATTGCAATGGCTCAGTGCTCTGTCCTTAACTGTTCTCCACATACACCCCTCGCTGATCACTTGCAGATATTCATCAGCAAAAACACTGAATGCTTAATTTGCAAAATATATACAAGATTCAAACACTTCTTACCATGTTCACTGCTATCAGCCTTGTTTGGGATCTCTCATCTGAATTACTGCGGTAGCCTTTTTACTGGTATTGCTGATTTTACCAGTCTCTCCCCTACCGTCCATTCTCAACAAAGCAGGCAGAGATGAGACCATTTTAAAAGACATATCACATCATTTCATTCCTCTGCTCAAAACTGTACTCAACTGAAGGACCAAGATTATGGTCTGTGGCCTACAAGGCTCCAATGACCTAGCTTTTCATGAGCTCCCTGACCTAATCTCCCACTGCTTTCTAACTCACTTGCTCCAGTCCAGCCACACTGACCTCTGTGCTGTCTGTCGTCACAAACACTCACACCATAGACCACTCGCATTTGCTCCAACCTCTGCCTGGAGCATTCTTGCAATGGAGATGCACATGGCCTACTCCCTCACTTCCTCTAGGTTTTTGTTCAGGTGTCACCTCCTGCATGTGGCCTGTCCTAGTCACCCTAGTCATAACTGCGCTCTCCTCTGGTTCATTTTTTCTCCATGTTAATCATCACAACCTGCACAGCCTCCACCAAGTATTCTATTAATTGCTGTATTGCACGTCACCCCAAACTAGAATGCAAGTTTCACAAGGGCAGAAATTCCTGCCTGTTTTGGTCACTACAATATCGTCAGCATCTAGGAGCTCAATAAATATTTGCTGAATAAGGAATATGGAAAAAACTGAATTCTGAATTGACAAAAATCATGGATTAAAATATTTCTACATATCTCTCCAAACTGTGGGACAACTGTGCTTCGTGACGGATTATTGTGGATCAGTTAGTTCTGTGTGTCATAGTAAAGGCTATTTAAGGACATAAGGAATGAGACTCTTTTACCTTTAAGATATTATGTTTAAAGACCCTTCCACAGTTACCATTTGTACCATCTATGAACACTCATCCTCCCAAACACATTTTGTCAGACACTACTCATCAGCCACCTCCCACTCCTATTACCGTGTCATTGTCCCCTTCTTCTGCAGCAGTAGGTGTTTTAGCTGAACATGATCTCTTAGCTAAAGACCCCAGGCCACAGTTCCCAATCTCCTCTCCATTTTGATGTAACCCATGTGACTAAGGTCTTGAAAACAGGATATGGGTGTGTGTGTGTTAGTTTAAAGTAGCCCTTAAATGGGATGGACACACCTGTACATTTCTCTTTCCCATGTTTCACTGGCTGAAGTAAAGATGTGAGGCAAGCCATCTTATCTGTCAACTACTGGCCGAAGATAACGCCTTAGGAGAGCATAGCTGGAAGATGGGAGGACTTAGCCTTGCCAACTCCATTAAGCCACTAAATATGTTACCCTGAACTGTTACAAGAGGGCTAGATGAGTTTTACTTAAAACTCTCTCTTGGTTGAGCCCATGTTTTTATTAGAGCAGCCTAGACAAAATTCTAAATAACATATAGACTTTTCGTAGATAAAATAATCCTTAAAACTCTAAAAGAAATAAAAATCCCAATAATAAAGGCAGGGACATTGTGGCAGTGGTTCATTGGTTTATTTAAAGGCGAAGGGTAGAAATCAATGTCTACTAGAATTAGAAACCAAAAGGGTAAATGTGCCTTGAATTAACTATTTACTAAATGTAAGCCACCGTGCTGGCATTGTATGCACATTAAAATTTAACCTTTACAGGGGCTTCCCTGGTGGCGCAGTGGTTGAGAGTCCACCTGCCGATGCAGGGGACACTGGTTCGTGCCCCGGTCCGGGAAGATCCCACATGCCGCGGAGCGGCTGGGCCCGTGGGCCGTGGCCGCTGAGCCTGCGCGTCCGGAGCCTGTGCTCCGCAGCGGGAGAGGCCACAGCAGTGAGAGGCCCGCGTACCACAAAAAAAAAAAAAAAAATTTAACCTTTACAATAACCTCCAAAGGTAGGTGTTTATTATGTACATTTTACAAGTGAAACTGATAGGGCTCAAGATGTTCAGATTTTTTGAAGCAGCACTGCAAGTAAGTGCTAGAGCTAAGAGCCCAATTCTAAGAGCACACCTCAAAATGTACCTTCCCATTCTCTTTTCTCTAGTTTGACAGTTCTGTTCTCTCCCTCCAGAGGTCACTGAGAATTTAAAATTGAAGTAGTTGATTAAACACTCTTCCTGCTCCAAAATGGAGTTCTGCAGAAGTGATATGATTCAAAACCCTGAGCGGTGGATGGAATAAGTATCAACTTGAGGCCTAATCTTCAACTTGGACTTGGATTTCCAGAGTAGGATATTCAACCAGTCTGGACCTGAACTTGTTGGTCTAATTCCTGCTGTAAGATAACTCCAATTACTGAGTCTGCCTGAATGAGCTACAAAAGCATTGGCATTAAGTGGAATCTGGTTACCCCAGACAGAATTCCCATTCATTTGAGCAGTCTGGAGTGAAAAGCAAAATCTGAATCCAAAAAACACATACATAGTTCAGATTCAATAATTCTACAGATGTGGTTACAAAATGGATTTTAAATTTTAATGTCTTCTTTTCCTGGCTAGGAGGAAGAGAAGTTACTAAAGAAGTTTAACGAAGAAAAATAAACTTAAGAGTTTCCAAACACATATATATACATCATATATATATCATATATATACACACACACACATGCATAACCTAAGAATTCTACGCACCCAAGTAAACTATGATCACCCAGGCTTAAATGCACTCTGACCGAAAACCAGTGTACCATGCACTCAGCGGCCTTCAGATTTCAGAGACAACTTGACTACTCAGGACACTTATCTCTTGAATCTGGATGGCTTCCACATTGGCAAGAGCTCAGTCTCAGTCTGCTAAGAGTACTAATAAAGCCCGTAACACTTGACTTTTTATATAGTCGTCCCAGCCAACACCTTCGTTTGACATCCAACTTAGAGTAGAGCCTGTGGCCTTAACACTTGGCTGAATAAAAAGAAAGAATACTTTTCTTTCTCAGCTTTCTTATTCATCATTACGGCCCCTGTGTCACGGCAAGCATCCAGGACATTTTAAAAAATTGTTGTGCCTGGTTCTTCCTCCCATCTCTCCTCTCCTTTCTCTCCACTTTTCTTCCAAAGTCTGTTAGCATTCTCAACGTCTGTTAGAATTCTCAAAGGTTTTTCATTTCCTCTAGATCACACTAAACCAAGGAAACATTTGGGGGACGATCTGATGGGATAATTATACAAGAATAGTGAACACAGTTTCCTTCCCTTGCTGTAAATGATCAGATTATTTGCACCATCCTCCAGAACCACTTATCTATTTATCCAAAGAGTTTAGAAAGTGCAACCTACTGCTTCACTTCTAGCCAATGCTGTGTCTCTGTTCTTTCTATACTGGGCCATCTTCAAGGTACTCATGGTCATGTTAGATGTGTATCAGACAAAACTGTAATAAATTATTTTCTAATTCATTGTGTCAGCTATTATACGTGTTCAGAGCAACCAAAATTTGCCAGGGGAAATTATAAAGATTCTCTGAAAATTGAAAAAGTGTATAAAAAGGTTTCCAGAGTCATTTTCTCTTTCAGGATTTTGTTTCATCTTGCTTTTTATATGCATGTGTGTAGAAAGCGAGAAACAATTGTGTGTGTACCATTAGAAATATTGCCAAAAATGAAACAAGGTTATAGAGGATGTACAAAATGAATGAAACACTTAATGAGCACTTTCCTCTCATCTCTCAACTTAATACAAGTGTCTTGACAAATTTAGTACAAGCTTAGTACATGTGGCTGGATAGGAGTCTTCCTTTAAAAAACAATGTACACTTGTGGGAAATGTCAAGACATATCTTAAGAATTCAGGTATGTTACTGTAGAGATTCAGTATAGTACATTGGAAAGAGCATCCTGTGTAAGAGTTAAAAAGATAGTATACACGAAGTGCCTTGTAGATAGTACACCTTACACGGCATCTATTATTTTTTAATTCTTTTTTCATTGAATAACTGACATCCAGTATTATATGAATTCAGGTGTACAACATAGTGATTCAATATTTATACACATTACAAAATGATCACCACAATAAGCCTGGTTACCTTCTGTCACCATCTATTATTATACTAGCTCTCTTATTTTTTAAAAGTAGGTACGGTCTATTTAGACCTCTGTATTACTTAGCTATAGCTGAGTAATCACCCCCAAACTGAGTGACTTAAAATACCAATCATTTCTTATTTTTCATGAGTCTATGGGCCAGCTGTGCTGTTCTGCTGACGTAAGCTGGGGGCAGCTCATTTCAGCTGGGCTTGTTCATGCGTCAGCACTCAGCTCACAGGTTAACTGAAGGCTTAACGCCCTAAGATGGCCTAAGAGACATGACTGAACTCTGCTCCGCCATGGTGGTCTTTTCTCATGGCAAAGCAAGGGTTGACGAGAGTGAGTGGAAACTTGCAAGGCCTCTTGGGGCCTCAATTCAGAACTGGCATGCCACCATTTCCACCATATGCTTTAGTCTAAGGAACTGATAAAGCTGGTCTAGACTCGAGGGACATGGAAATAGACCTCACCTTTGTATGGAACAGCTGCAAAATTAAACTCCAAATGGCGCAGATACAGCAAAGTGTGGACTATTGGGGTCATTTTTGCAATCAATCTACCAATGCATCTCTAACATCAGACACCAAAAAATTGTAATAAAGATTGTGAAACTTCCATATGCTATTTTACGTAGATTTTTTGTTTTTTTTTTAACCAAATGTCAAGATTCCTCAAGCTAGACAGAAGTCAAAGCAGCTGTGCAGTTCAAGTCCATTAAGTTCGCTTTCTTAAGCCTGGTCTTTCTTTTTAAGGAAAAAAAAAATGTTTCTGAAAATGTATCACTATAATTTACCCTTCATATATAATTTACTATATACTTTTTTATTTGGATGAAAATTCTTTGAAGAGTTTCATTTGTTGGGCTTGGGGGTAGTTGTTACCTATACTGGAGCTACTGGTTGCCTAAATGTATCTGACAAACCAAAAATGTGTAGGTCAGAGATGAAACTTTAGAACTTGAACAGGAAGTTCAAAGTATGGCATGGTCTTTTACATGGAAATATGTATGTTATCTTTTATATAACCCTTTACATTCTATTAATCTTATCTTTTAAGTGGATCCCATAAGTCCCCAGTGTCTGGACCCACAAAAGGACATAAGAGCAAAGAAAAGCAGATATCCTACAGTTCACTTTATCATGCAAGGAAGACTGAGTCAAGGGACTTCAGAATTCTTCAAGACCATCTGAACTAAATTTATTTCTTTTGGCTTCAAATTACTGAGGCAAGGCCACTGCATATGGCTGAGTGCGGTGACCTTGCACGGAAGTCTTTCACAACATCTGCCTCTTCAACGTTCACCATATCAGTGAGGAAGGAATGAAAATCCACATTTTCAACCTCAGGTCTTCTCGGCAGTTGTAAATCTCAAGTGTGATGGCTGTTTCTAGATGTCTGCAGGTTTCTATACGCAAAGAAACTGACAAGGCAGTGTCACCCTCTGAGCCAGCCAAGGAAGCACATTCTCAGCACTAGAAATCCCACACAACGGTCTTCTGATCTCTTTTCCCAAAATGTCAGTCGAGCAAAAGAGATCTGAGTGTTTCAGCAACATCCATAACACTGATTGTAGGGCCTTGAAACAGGAGATCTCTTTATAAAAAAAAAAAAAAAAAAATACACTGAATGAATGCATTCATAAGGCCGAATCTGTACGTATGCCACATTATGAATGAAATAATTCTTATTAAATTATTCAAGGCATTTCTTGGGATTCAAAGGGTGAAACTTCTGCCCAAAGATCAGTGAAGCATATCAAGACATGATCTATAAGAAGTCAGTATACTTCTGTGAAGTAGGTAAGAACTGTTTATTTTGCTCCTTCATTGACAAGATGATGATTTACGGCCCCAGTTCTCACATCATCAGCAACTTTCACGGAAGGAGAGGAGGCCTATTGCTGGCCGTATTATTTTTATTACAATGTACCCTGATGTAGAAAAGTCGTAAATCACAATGGTGAGTGAAGCTCTTTTCTTCACCCAAGTCATGAAGTATAAAGGCTGCCAAGCTCTTTAGGTACTACACCACACACAAAATACCAAGAGTTTTACCCAGACAAAATTTTGCTTGGCAAAGAAACTTTACACCATTTGAAGACCTCTGAATATTCCCAGTGAGACGCACAGAAACAGGAATTCTTCCTTAATGACATCAGCATGCACATAGCGGATGAAAACCAGAAGCTGGTTTCACTCAGAGACAAGAACAATCTCTTTCTGTTGTTGCCAGTTCTTCTACGACCTTCTTCTAAGTTATACAAGAAATGTAACTAACTCTGGAGTTGATGACACTGGATGACCAAGGCACTGCTTCCTATTTTTCTCCTGTTCCTGGTTACAAATCATCCACTGCTTCACCAAGTTCCTTCAGATTGTGGCTTCCTTTATTAAGGGATGCTCTGAGCCACATTCAGAATAAAGTTTTACTGTTGCAACACACATTTTTTTTTTTTTTCAAATTTCATGCATCTCAAGTTGAAAATTCTTCTCCCAGGGAAGATAGGCATACGCCAACGTATCTTCAAGGTGGTAAAATGTCATGTACATTCAAGTTCATTGGCTTCTTGTTTCCATTGTCAAGAACCTTACCATCTGTGAGTGGTGCCTCACAGCAGTGTTTCTGTGATATAATGTGTGGCTTTCCTTCCCATTTCTCTTGTTAACACTTTCTAGTTAAGTGGACCAAATGCAAAGGAAGACAGATGTCCCCAAGCATAATGCAGGATATGTTTTATTTAATTCCTATAAATGGAAGTCTATTGTACACATTGTAACATCATAACATGATGATTACAACTATCCAAATTATAGAGTAGCTTCTAGTACCATACTACGATTGTGTGTGTGAAACGCTGCTTCCATAGCATGATTTAATACCAAAGTAATTTCTTTCAAAAAAAATAACTGCCACTGAAACAATAAAAGTATCAGAGGAAAAATATGGATAATTGAATGTGGCTTGTGGACCACTGATTAAAAACCTCTGTTCTAGGACAGGCCTTCTATTCTTCCATTATCTGATATTTTAAAACTTTCTGAAGCAAAAAGGGCTTAAATTCTCATTTTAACTACTTCCCCCCTCGGTATTCAGGGGCATGGAATGCACCCTCTATAAACCATGGGGAAAAGAATAATCCTTTTATTTTAACCTGGCTTACATCCACATACAGGAAACTCTCCAGTCTTTTAATAACTAAGGCACACTGTTAGCTCGGTCTTCCCGGAACACTGCTCGATACTAATAATTGATAGTCATGATAATGACTGTGTGGTTCACAAAATTTATAAAAGGTCGGTGAATCATCAAAAAATTCTGAGTTATGTACAATGTACTCTTAGCTTGAAAACCTTTGTGATTTTAAATACTTCTGGCACTTCCTACCAGCTAATGTCTTAACCAGCCAGTGCTGCCTAACCGTTTCTGCTCCAAAGAGCTCTTCTAGGAGAAAGCACCTAGTACGTACTAGCTTTTTTTCAGATACCCTGAAGATAAGTGTTCTGCAAACATTTTGACCATGACACCCAGTAAGGAATACATATTATTTACGTATCTATAACACACATGTGCATATGTATATAACTGAACTACACTGGCCACAAAACCCTTATTATTAAATGAAATACTCTCATGTTTTCTAGTAAATGCTAATCTATCACATTATGGTATATCTATTTCATAATGTTAATGACACTAAATTTATTTCAACAGCCAAGAATGGGCTACAACCTATAGTTCAGATGACACCAGCCCAACCCCAAAAGAATGTGTTTTTTTCCCCTGCAAGATTAATAGGTTTACTTATTCACATGTATTTCTAGAGCTTATCCTTTGAAAATGAGGAGGCTTTATTCTAGTCTCTTGAACGTTTTTAATTCTCAATTAACAGGAACATTCTACTATCCTGAGCACATTATTCTTTAGATAATCAACTTTTTTTGACAAGATTAAAAGTTTATATGAAACCAAGATTTTCACTGATAAATAAGAGACCACAAATGCACAAAATCTGAAGTAGCTTTTCACAAATCGGCTCTAATAATTGATATGAATATTTTGTTTGTTAAAATCTTTTAATTAAATCCCATGATGAAAAGACCAGGCAAGTGACCTGGGAGCACAGAGAACAACTGACTTGTGGATCATTTAGAATTTGGCAAACATTTTTGGTATGACACGTAGAGAAAGGAGTGACACTTGGTCTGAGCCGTGCAGGAGACAAAGGATTTCAATGGGTAAAGAACAGGCAAGATTATTTCAGGCTTATACAAAGAGCTTGAGACAGAGTACGGGAAGTGGGAGAGCACATCAAGTGTTTGTGGGCTCTGAGCAGGCAGCTCAATAGGGTGAGAGAATAAGACAGGGGGAGGGTAAAGTGGGAGATGAGTTTAGAAATTCAGGAAACAGCCGCAGTCTTCAAAAGATTGAATAAGAAGAAGCTTATGCTATATTCTCTATTCCTTAATTTTCTTTTTTAAAAAATCGTTTCTTGCTTTACAAACTTTGCTTTAAAAAGAGCTTTTGACTTTACTTCCATCAGTCTTCAACTAGTCAGAAAAAAGCATAGTCAAATACAGCTACATTCAAATAATTGAATGTGAACCATTCTACAAAGTGGCTGTAAAGTCTGGAAACATAGGTGAATATATATAATGGTATAATACACATATGTGGGTTTATTAATATTACATTTCAACATATAGTATGTTGAATAACATTATATGAACATGTTTTCCATACTTTATGACCATCTAGTATTTTATAGTTCTATTCTGTATGCAGTTTTTGGTAGCAATATACAGACAGCACAACCTAAAAAATACCCTCCTTCACAGTGGGAAAAATGTATCCTTTAGTCTGAAATTTTAGGTAGGAACCGGACAACCTTCTAATTCAATATAAGGTCACAAACTTTTTATGTTTTTATCATTACAAAATGGTCCCTAAATTCCATACTTTCCCCTGGGTATATGCAGAGTTCAACCCAAGTTCTGGTTTGCCAGCAATGGTTTCATTCCATTCTCATATCAAAGTATGACTGTGCAAGAGTATTAACGCTCAATCCAGCTCATTTATAGGTAAAGTAAATAATTTACCAACCAGGTATGAACTTTATGAAATCAGGCATTATTTTGTCAATGAAATAATATATCATATCCCTACCACATCATAAAATGTAAGCACACAGTAGACATTCAGTAGTTAACAAATAAAGGACTACTTGAATTAGTACTGGTTTCAGCTGGAGTAATTCTCTTGTAACATCCTTTAGGAGTGCAAACAACCATAAGTCTTTCAAAGGAATAAAAGAAACAGACCAAGAAAGAGACCAATTATGTGTGCTTTCATTTTTTTTTTATTTTTTCAAACCAATTCATAATTTAAAGCTAACAGATGATCCACCTTAGAGATGCTTACTACTGTGAAAATAATGGAATTTGTAAAAGAGGATTCTCTGTTCTTTCCACTTGAGTTAATTCTACTGTCTTTATCTTTGCTGCCCTCCTCTGGAATTTTTATATCACCTGGTTCTCTTTTCCAAAGGATATGTGCTTTATACTTGCCTTTAGAATAGAACTACAGGAAGAAATTTAAACTTTTAAATTTCTGTTTTGCAGTGCATTTTTATCCAATTTTATAGCACAGTTTGGGGAAAACAGCAATGTAAATAATTACACAGGTTACAATGTAAATAATGTGTACATAGGTATATATTAATTTCAGACCTAACATTTGAAAGTAAGTCTTTCTTGTTCCAAACTGTTTCTAAAGGCTGCCAGGCATCTGTTCTTTGCTTTGTTTGGAATTCCTTTCTTCATTACCTCCATTTATCCAAATCCCATCCATCCTCTGAATCCAACTGTCACATTTCCATGAAGTCCTCCCTCATTTTCCCAGCTGGAATTAATCTTTCATACCTCTAAAGCCTATAACAATTGTATCTCAGTGATTTAAAATACAACCTACAGCTTTCTAACCTGTCTTGTAATTATTTGGGTTCATAGCATCTCTTACTTAATAAATTATAAACTACTGAATATAGTTTATATCTGAGTTATGTTTGCGTTATTGCAAGATCTACCTAAACATAGTATGTAATGTATAAATATGAATGAATGAAAATGTTAATGTAATTAAGCATTACATTTAATATCGTGGCATACAGAGCCAAATGAAGATAAATTTAAAGGCTGACAGAGTTTAACAAATTACTTTAGGTGCTAGCTGATCGTGTACCTTTAGACAGTTGAAGAGTCAAGAGGTTAGATATTGTGGAATCGTTTCTCAGTAATTTCCTGCAAATAACAACTGCATCTTAATTCTGAACTAGGAATATTAAGTTTAGCAACTACCGTTTTGCAACTGTTTGTCCTTTTTTTTTTTTTTTTTTTGCGGTACGCGGGGCTCTCACTGTTGTGGCCTCTCCCATTGCGGAGCACAGACTCCGGACGCGCAGGCTCAACGGCCATGGCTCACGGGCCCAGCGGCATGTGGGATCTTCCCGGACCGGGGCACGAACCCGTGTCCCCTGCATCGGCAGGCAGACTCTCAACCACTGCGCCACCAGGGAAGCCCCTGTTTGTCCTTTTAAGGAGAGAATGTTTATCCTCTCTGATTCCTAACACTACATTTAAATTATCTAAACATTGCAGTAGCTCAATGTAGAAAACTATCTTTTTAGATTTGAGCCAATTGCAACATACAAAGAGGTATAGAAAAATTCTGAAAATAAACATGCAAAATAGTGAGTATGATGCCTCCCATACACAACATTCCTCCTTTTCTCACTTTTATAATAAAAATATATTCCAAAGCATTATATTTTTATAGAAGTCAATGCCAAATAATTCTTCAAGGCCACCAAGATCTGCTTAACCATAGAAAGTCCTCTTAAAAGACAGGATACTATTAAAGAATGCCCCAATTCAGTTACACAACACACGAGTCCTTGAGAGAAATGAATCATGTTTATCTGTTATCTTTTTGATTAATAAGGTGGGCCATCACTTGAGGGACAATAGAACTCGCACCTGTAAGCTATAGAGACTAGCATTGTATACACCTGTGTTGCACAGACTCCTCTTCAAAAACAGCTATAACATAAGTATGGGATTATAATAAGCATGAGTTCTCTCAAATAGGTGTGTCTATGGGTCCCTGAAGACTTGAAAATCAGCTCTTTTAGAAGATTACTGACTGGTCTCTTTTCTGACTGCCTAAAGATGGGTACCAGCCTTTCAAGAAAACTGTGTGATAAGAAAGGGGAAATAGGTATACATACTCTGAGCAGGATAAAACCAAAACTGATGATCTGCGCAGCAGACAGTGAAGTCAAAGAAGCATTGGAAATGCAATGAGATGAGAACAGGTCATCTAAAGACCAGGGAGAACAGTCCCTGGGAAGGAAAAGGGCAGAGAGAGAAGGCCAAAAGGGCATGAGACACGAAGCCGCAAAGAGAGGTGAACCTTCCTTTATCTCTTGAAGTTGTGATAAATTCCTAGAGATCACCTGAGGGCTAGATTGTCAGTTCAGGATCTCTAGGAACCCCAGATACAAGTGGAGTCCATATCCACTCCTGCAATATTTGTCAAAGGCCTCTGCCAAGCACGCATAAGAAAGACTGGAGGCAGGGCTGAGGACCTGTATTCCTCCTCCAGTAACACAAGTGTGTGAGATTTGCCAAAGATTGAGAATGGAGCAGGAATACCCGCAGAAGCCCATCTATTCTCTAGAAACTCTGAATATAAAGAAATGATTGGCTGCCACTAGAGACGGGCACAAACACTCCTACGTCTTGAATCCCTTTCAAACTCAAAGCAAAAGCCACCTGCCATTGGACAAGGGGCGAGAAAGGTCTCCATGTCCCAGAGCTGACTTTATTTTCCGTAAGGCAAAGCTGACTTGCTCTGGGGGAGGACCCTTCCACCCCTCATCCAGGGCAAAGATCAGCTGCAGCTGGGGAAGTGGCAAAAATCCCATTTGTGCAAAACATTCTGCCCTTTTCAAGGCAGTACTTGGCTGCGAAACGTGAAGGGAAAGATATGTCATTGCACCCAAGATCTCCCACTTACATGTGACAGAATTTAATTGGCACCATGGGGAGAAGCAAGGGGATCTGCTTGCACTGGGAAACACGCAGGAGTGCCGAGAAAACCCTTCTCCCGAGGCTCAGGTGTACAGGACCTGCCTAAGATTGAAGGTGGAGTAGGAAAAGTGAGAAACCACCCATGTTGCCATCATAAGGCTTGCACTACATAGCAAGAAATATAGTTGTGCGCTGGGGGAGGGCAAGAGCCTGGAGAAAGAGCCCTTCCGTGATGCAGGTGTGCAAGATGAAGGCTGGGGGTGGAGCTGAAACACTGAGAAACACTCTCCTCTGGGACCCCAAGTCCCACACTAGCCCAAGCTAATGGTAGATCAACAAGGAAGGATAGCCAATTGCCAAATGAATGAACCACAACTTTTAGCTCACCATGCACAAAAATTAACTCAAAATAGATTATACACCCAAATAAAAGAGCTAAAACTATAAAACTTCTAGAAAAAACCCATAACTTTTAAAATTCAATAAAAAGAACCCAAAGAAGATTAAAAAATGGCAAATAAGCACATAAAAGATGCTCTTCATCTTAATCAGGAAAATGCAATTTTGAAACCACTATGATACTATTACCCAACTACTAGAATTACTAATAAAAACTCTGGTCATAGTAAATTTTGGTAAGTAAGTAGAAAAAACAAACTCTCATTCATTGCTAGAGGGAATGCAAAATGGTACAGTCACTTTGAAAAGCAGTTTGGCTTTTTTTTTTTTAATAAAGGTAAACGTACATTTACTATAATAAGCCAGGTTCAGGTTTATACCCAAGAAAATTGAGAACATGTGTCCACACAATAACCTGTGTGTGAATCAGTGTAGCAGCTTAAGCTGTAAATGTCCCAAACTGTAAACAATCCAAATGTCAACCAGCAAATAAACAAACTGTGATTTATCTATAAGTGCAATACTATTCAACAATTAGAAGGAACAAACTAGTGATATATGCAACAAAATGGATGACTCTTGAAAGCCTTACATTAATTTAAAAAGCTAGACATACAAGGCATATACTATATAACAACATTATATGACCTTCTACAAACATCAAAATTACGGGAACAGAAAACAGATGGTTTCTAGTGGCTGGGGATGAAGGAAGGAGCTTGACTGAAAACGAGCATGAGGAAAACTTCTGGAGTGATGAAAATTCCATACCTTAATTGTGATGGCCATTTTACAACTGTATACATTTGTCAAACTTGTAAATGGACTTTTGAATGCAAATTATGTATCAACAGAAAGAGAGAAAAAGTAAAACCTTCAATATTTAACTGTGCAGCTAGGGTTATGAACCATTGCGATACTGTCAAGCAAAAAGTAGTATTGCACTCACACATGAGTAGAAGTTGCTGACTGTCCAGTTGTATCAAATTTCTTGGACAAAACTTGTTCTCACTGGAGATGAACCAGGTGCATCCTGATTCCAAACCATCTACTTAACGCAAGGAAGCAGGTGTGACTTATCTTTGTTTTTTTGTTTGTTTTTATTTTTTAATTTTTTTTGCGGTACGCGGGCCTCTCACCGTTGCGGCCTCTCCCACAGCGGAGCACAGGCTCCGGACGCGCAGGCTCAGCGGCCATGGCTCACGGGCCCAGCCGCTCCGCGGCACGTGGGATTCTCCCGGACCGGCCACGAGCCCGCGCCCCCTTGCATCGGCAGGCGGACTCTCAACCACTGCGCCACCAGGGAAGCCCAGGTGTGACTTATCTTACATTACTTTTTCTCAAACGAAAGAATGAAGGAAATTGTCACTACAGGATGTGCAACTGCTTAGAAAACTATAGAAACTAAGGTTTCTATAAGAGAACTATAGAAATAAAGGTTAGCAGGAAAACACTGGAGTCTGGTTGGTAAAATTCTCAGAAATAAATAAATAGAAGTAAACTTCCTTAGCTTTGTTCTTTCATATCTGGGTCAAAATAAATTCCACCCAGCCTAAGGGGGTGAGGGTGAGTGTGTGTGTGTGTGTGTGTGTGTGTTTCCTGGAAGGTTTTAGCAAAACATTTTAAATGTATGTGCTTCGGGGCTTCCCTGGTGTCGCAGTCGTTGACAGTCCGCCTGCCCGTGTTCCCCCGTCCGGGAAGATGCCGCGGAGCGGCTGGGCCCGTGAGCCATGGCCGCTGAGCCTGCGCGTCCGGAGCCTTTGCTGCGCAACGCGAGAGGCCGCGACGGTGAGAAGACCGCGTACCACCAAAACAAACAAAAAGTATGTGCTTTGAAGTCCTGTAAAAGCCCTGAAAATGGAAAGAAGTTGGCCCTAAAGAACAGATCTTTGCTTCTATTTTAATTCATGAAAAAAATGTTTAAAGCAGACTTCTCTTACCGTTCTGTTGGCAGCCGTACGCAGCAGATTTGAAACAGGAAGCTGGGAGGCGGAGCTCTGAGTATCCTTCACAGGGCTCTCTAATGAGGAAGACCCTTCAGCTTCTTAATTACAAAAGTACCTACACGTTAGTTAGCTGTCTGAGTTCCAATTAGAGTTGGTTCAAACAGAACACGTTTACCTAGGGACATGATGTGGCTGGATGTGACTGCCAACAAATGCTTAGGTGGCAGAATTTATTATGCATGGCCTGTATTGTGAACTCCTTTTCAGTAATACCTGCCGGACTGTAAATACCACTTGCCAAGGAATGCTGATTTGAGCTTATAGATGCCTCACCACATCCCAGAGTTAATTTCCAGTTCTCCTTTAACACACCTCCCAAATTTTTACATCTTTGCTGTTTTTCTTTTGAAAATGTACTTTTCTTGTTGACTTTAACATAGATTAAAACTCTGAAATCAATAAAGAGGCTCCTTCCAGATCTAAGAACCATGAGCATGTGAGATAAACTCTATTAAAATAAATATATGCAATGAGCAGGTATCTAAATCTGCCCAGGTATTAAGAGCAAAATTTTCTGAGCTAAATAAAAATGAACTTTCAAAAAGTCTTAAAAAAATTTGAATGTACATGAAATACTTTTTTATATCATCTTGGAAAAATGATCACTTGAGAGAGTTTTATATACCTTGGATGTTTTATTCAGTTCACTCAAGCTATTTTTTGTGACTGTTTATCAAAACCAGTAAGTATATATCTGATAATATTTTGTAATATAATGCCCATTTTATCACAAGATGTATATATGTGTTTCTTTTTTTGCGGGGGGGGGGCTAAATTTATCATAGAATGACTTGTTATAAGGAGAAGAACTTATTGTATGAGAATTTATGTCTAGAAGTCATGACTAATAAACATAGCCATTCTTTATCAATGTCATCAGATGTTCTAAGATGACTTAAAGGTCTCTGACAACCTCGTTCTTAACACATAATGTATTAAGTGGAGCATTTAATTCATCCACAGTTGGAAAATACTTCAGTTATGTTATATTCCATTCTCTGAATTAAGGCATCATGGAGTCGATAAAGTAGTCTCCCTTTTTTTCTCTTTTGATGTTTGTCACAGCTTTATTTATAACGTGCAGCATTAAAAAGAGATTAAGTGTCTGACACGAGGGAGTAGATGTAAAAGATTTTGGTACATTCACAAAATAGAGTATTACCAAGGTATTCTATAAAACTATAATAAAAGATAGGGACGTATGTTCATGATATATTGCATAGTGAAACAATCCAGTTATAAAGTAATATGTATAATAAAATACAGTTTGGGGAGAAAAATGTGTGCACATGAGGGGTGGTGACTCAGAGGAAGAATATTTAAAAGAACAAACATTGAGTTAACAGTGGCCATCATTTGGTTATATTCTGGGCAATAGTTTCTTCTTTTATTCAAATTTTCTCATTTTTATGATGAACATGAAATACTTGTATGATCAAAACAAATATCTAAAACTCATTAAAACCTTCAAGTCAGAATCTTGGGCAAAAGAAAAGAACTGGAAACTAACATCCATTTAAAATAAATACAGAAAGCCATATTTCAATCTGTTTAAGTTCTATACACATACTGAATGATTTATCAAGATACCACTGCTCTGCAAAACGAATGGCAAAGTCAAGAATTAGGCACAGCAAATTTGCTGGTTGGAGTAGCATAGGTAATTTAGTGCCTAAGAGAACCACTCCGTGACCTTCTGGGTAGTTTCACAGAAAGATTCACAGAATATTACCTGTGAGTTGAATCTTCCCTCCTAATGACCCAGGAAGCTATTTGTTGATGAAAAGTAAGGTACAGCTTCTACTGTGAGATACAAACTTAAAAGCAGCATGTAATAGTAATAATAAGAACACTTGTTCAGTGCTTCACTATGTCCCAGGCAATATCCTAAGGGTAAAAGCCATTTAGTCCTCAAGACACTATGATGCAGTATTCCTGTTACCGTGTTTTTTTAGATGAAGAAACGGAGAAGTTAAGTAATTTATCCAAATATAGCTCACCGGTGGTATAAAAGGATCCAAATTTAGGCAGTCAGAGTTTGTGTTCTTAACCATGATGATATACTACTTCTCAGGAGAAAATTAATAGGATATTAACAGAAAGTAATATCCAGATGTATAATATAACTTGCACTTGCATTTATATTAGAAACTATTTTGGTGGACTGTGTATAACTGCAGACTACCAGGCAACCTCACGTGCTAGTTCTCAGAAGCTTCTGTGCTGGATCCCAGAAGTTTCCTCTCTGCCCAGAGTTACCCAAGGCCCTCATGGGGCTTGCATGTTCCAAGGCTAGGTAATCTGCAAGGTTTCCATGTTGCCTACAACGTCCACGTGTACTTTCCACTTTCTGTACCCTCTGAGATACACTCAGTATATGTGGCTCAGTGGAATAATCTTGGCAAACAGAATAACAGGAGGAAAGAGGAAAACAGTCCCCCCACACCTCTTCTGGAGAAGGCACCATGTATGCTCTCAGCTCCTTCACCGTCTCCCATATTTTCTGGTCTTTTCACTGAACCTAGGAGATGATGGAAATAAGTTCCCCACTATGGCCCCATGTGTAAAGGAAATTCCTGAACTTGGCTAACACTTCCCCTGGAAACAGGCTAATTAATCCTACCATATTTCTACCAGGTTTCATATATTACAGCTCAAGACCAAGTCTGACTGTTAGCACGGTAAAGTCTGGTCTTTGTGAAATCCAAGCAGCAACACTTATTTAAATAACTGGGCTATGTAAAAATTTAAACAACAACACAACATATAAATATACGTATCATTTTCTCATTCATTATCTTAACCATTTTATAGTATTTGGGCAAAAAAAAATGCATTTAATAATATGAAGAAATTCAAATTCACTTTTGGTATTACCTTTTGACCATTTAATTAATGGTTTATAATATCCCAGCACCACATTTTTATAGTATCATTTAGCTAATGGGTTCTGATACATATTCTGTGAATGTTCTAGGGACGAGAGTTGGGATGACAAATACCTGAGTCTCCACTCCTCTTACCACTCAAATTCTCTGCCAGTATGTGAGTAGATTCTGTAGCTGGTACAAACAGAAGAAAGAGTTGGGGAAAGGTAGCAGCTCAACCAAAGCCTTCCTGCTTCTGTTTAATTCTGATCTTGCTACTTGATTATGACCGTGCTCAGTTACTAATTTCAAACTCATCTAAACCTGGAAAAAGTCTCAGAGTCAGAATTACTAGTTCCCTCTAAGTGTCAGCTGAGAAAAAAAAAAGCACAACCTAAAATCTGAGAAGTATGTTTTACTCAGGGCATTACTGAGGACTACAGCCCGGGAAGGCAGCCTCTCAGATCGCTCTGAGGGACTGTTTGAAGGGGTTTTTGCTGAAAAGAAAATTGGTTGAACATCAAAAGATTACCGCTAATCACAAAAACTGGACATCTCAAGTTAATGACTTTAGAGTTTTTCTATGTAAGGGAAGATGCAAGAGTCTGGGCTCACTGAAATTATTCCTTCAATATGCATCTTAACTCTCTAGGGCCAGTATCCTGTTTTTCTCCATTCCGAATTCCCCTCAGGGAACACCACTGCGAGCAGCTGCAGGGGCTGGTGACTTGGTGACTTGGTGGCAGGCAACATTCTTTGTTTACTGAAATGATAGGCAACATTTTTTTTGTCCATATAGGTAAAATGCAAAATCCCTGAGGCAAGAGATACAGCATATTGTGTTGTTGTCTGTGTCTCTGGCCTCCTCTATGCCTTCAATTCCATTCCTTTTCTCAAGGTCAATATTCAACGAAATACTTGGCTTCAAAGGTATCACAAGAAATCTTTATGCCAATACCTAGGTGACTTGAGCTATTCCTCTTCTTTTCTGCATGAAAGCATTTGAAGCCTGCATTCTTTGATAGCCTCGCCTCTGGATGATTGAGCAAATTTGTTAATAAAACAGAATACTTAAATTTGAATGTCTTATGGCATAAATATAGGACAGATCAACTTTTAAAAAAAGAAATGTGCTTTTTAAAGAATGTTTGAAATTTTCTCAGTGACAAATACTCTTTGATCTTTGCAGTGGTAGGAATAGTCGTCAAAAAGTGAAAGTAGGTTAACCCACATTGCAATAGTTCTCACTTGACTGGCTCACTCTTATTCAGTGTGGGTAATGGTTACAATTTCATGATAACCCAAATTTTGCACCTCCGAGCTGTGCATTTGTGCTGTTGCTGAACAACAAAATTGCCTCAGGTGACTGCCCTGTGCAAGAAATTATTTTCAACAGCCTGAAGCATAACAGAAGGTTTTATGTGACAAGTTCAAGAAATGTTCCTTATCAGACATCACAGAGTCGCTTTTACCTCTGTTGTCAATCCGATCTGTCTGGCTTGAATTTTTGTAAAAAAAAAAAAAAACAACTTTCATCATACTCGCTCTGCTTCTTCCAGATACAGTGTCAAACCAATACATAAATAAAGTTGCTTTCTAAAGCATGGACACCTTAATTTTCACGGCCTCCATTGAATTGTGCCTTAGACATTTACGAGCTCACCTTGGATTATTACACACTTTTGAAGAAATACAGAACCACACCTTGTCAAAGAGCATAAACTGAACAACTACAATGACAGGTAGCTAAAAATGACTTTTTGTTAACACCTGAAAGAGACTGGTTTGATGCTTGGCAATATTCAGAAATACAGGAGCACAGTTTGGAAGAATCATTTAAATAGTGACTCTGCTCTAGAACTATAGGATGCCTTTCTTCAGAAATCTCAGAGTATTTCCAAGTATAAATTGTCTAGACTCAAATAACAACGGGGCTAACAACTGAGAATTAACAGAGGCCCACGGGCATGTGTGAGTTTTCTTCGTTTGCGGGCAGGTGATTTACCTCAGGGACTTTCAACTACATGCAGTGAAAACACAAGGCAGCACCATTTGAAAGAACTCAGCTGGGTTTCTTAAGCTCCCTGTTACGATTGGAGTCAACTAAACTATTTTAATCTTATCAATTCATCATGCATTTTTTCAAATGTATACTGAGAAAATATCTATGAAGGGAGAAATCTGGTTGACCTGGTAGTTTTCATTGTCAAAATTTTCCATAGTGAGTTGGCATGTCAGCTCATGATAGCTAATAGCACACTTCCATGAGTTTTTCTAGAGGAAGGAAAAGTAGGAGAGAAAAAATAATGAAATGAAAAAGGAACAATACAAAAATAAAAGGGAAATGAGTTAGAATGGAAGTTGGTACCTATTAAATGTGATTACACATTTGGAAATTTATAAGACAGATTTACCTGGTTTCCTTGATGATTTGATTTATTCTCTTTTTTCCCTGTTTCTCACTCTCTGTATTCAACCTTTTTATTACTGACTACATCGAATAAAGTCTACACAGATTTTAAACTTTACATGCAACCAAAAGTCATAGCAGGCTCCAGGTAGAGAGGCGTGAGGCGTGCAGGTGTTTTGAAGTTTGTGGATGAGTGAAGAAATCTTTCGGTAGCAACCCGTTCATGCAGAGAAATGGTGGGATATTTCATTAGGTAGATATAAGACAACTTCTAGAGCATCGGATCCCTATATGGGGACTTAAACCTCATCTACTGTATTAGTTTTCCATTGCTATTATAATAAATGACTACAAATGTAGTGGCCTAAAGCAACATCTATTTATTATCTGACAATTTTGTAGGTCAGAAGTCCACATATACTGTGGCTCCACTGGGTCATCTGCTTAGAGTCTCAAAGCCCGAAGTCAAGGTGTTCACAGGCTGTGTTCTTTTCCAGAGACTCTGAGGATAAATCCAGGCTAATTTACATTGTTGGCTGAATTCAGTTCTTCCTTGCTGAGGAACTGAGTCCCTGTCCCTTGCTGGCTGTCAGGAGCCTGTCTTTGCTCCTAGGGTATGCCCGCGTTTCTTCTCATGCCTTCCATTGGCATCCTCCAACGATGGCAGGACGAATCCTTCCCACACTTCAAATCTCTCTGACTTCCCCTTCTGACACATTCCTCTGAGTGTAGCCAGAGAACGTTCTCTGCTTTTAAGAGCTCATGTGATTAGAATGGGTCAACCCAGATGATCCAGGATAATCTACCCATTTTAAGGTTCAAAACTTTAATTCCATACATAAATTCCCTTGCCATGCAATGTGACACATTCACAGGTCTCAGGGATTTGGCCAGGGCCATTTCTGGAACGCAATTATCCAGCCTACTATACGCACCTTCACAGATTCCCTTGCTTAAACTAGTCATGCAGGTCGACCCAGTTTCCAGGGGAGGGGATATAGACCCCACTACTTCATAGGGGGAATGCCAAGGTCATATTAAAAATAACATGTGAGGTGTGAGAACTTGTTACAGGCATATTGAAAAATACAGTCTGACACAGGAACGGACCCTACAACGATAGGTAGGTTGGAGCCAGATTCTAGAGGTTTTGGTGCCAAGGGGGAGGTTTGGAGTCCACCTGGGAGTCGATGAAAAGTGATGATTTTTAAGCAGAGAAGTAAGATGGGTACAGACAAGGAGGAGAAGGTGGAGATAGAAAGGATAAGAATTGTAGTCTCCTGAGATTGTCCCATTTAACACGGCCAGGATTTTTATTGTGCTTTGAAGGCAGGCCAAACTGCAAGTGTCATTATCTGAATCAAAAGGATTCCCAGTGATTTTGTGTTACTCTCCCAATGTTGCTTCATAAGAGATGTAAAAGTTAATTTGACCCTCTATTCCACAATATGAGTATGCCGAGTACCAGGTACCAGCAAGTACCAGGGTTTATGGAATCAGTTTAAGACTTACGTTGTTTTATTCTATCGGAAGGATGATTTTCAATGTTTATCACAGCACTGACTGCACACGACGTGAGTACTACTCCCTCGCCCGCATTTAAGCTCTACATTAAAGGGTTTCCGCCCACAGGAAGTTTTGGCTGAAGTGGAAAGATTTTGAATACGTGACATTCTCACCCACACCCAGTCTAACTGCAATTTCATGTTTAGAATGAAAGCTTAAAGGTCAATGAGGAAAGGCAGTGGAGTAGATTACTAGTAAATTCTTCATCAAATAGTCCAAAACCCTTCACCAGCAGCATAACCTTTTATTTTTCTTTGTCAAAAAGCTATTTTTTTCCATGCTACAAAAATATACACTTTAACATCACCAACCTATAGCACTGCATCTAAAGACTTTTTAAAAGACTCGAAAAGAGTAACATGAACTAAAGATACCATGTAGAGACAGATGTTTATCGAAGAACGGATGGAAATAAAGACTGGCAGCTCCTCCTACCCTCAGATGGGTCTCTGTTCCTCTGGGTGTTTGTGCCACGTCATACAATCTGATTAACTAGAGGATACAGATGCAGGGAAAACAGGAGGCTTTATTTTCTGTTCCATTGAGTTCAAAGAGTGAAAACTTCATGACCCAATTATCATTTAATTTCTGAGGTCAAAATGTTAACTCATAATTTTCAAAGCTGTGTATTTTTGCTGTGATACTTGGTGGCTACAAATAAATAGCAACAATGTTTAGCCCCGATTGCAGTGCACACAGGAGACAACTTGATTTTTCTCCCATTGCCACCTTCAGAGCTCTGCAGGCTCCCCCCTTCTCCACACCTTACAGACACCCCCTCTGTCTGTGACACATTCATTCAGGTATTAAAATATCCAGTCGATTCCAATTTCATTCAAAGCAGACTAAGTTTGTACATTCATTTTCCATCCGCTTTCATCCGTAGAATGAAAGAATGTCAGAGACATTCATGCTGGGATAATGGAACACCTGGGTGGACTCTTTAGCATCCCTAACACGGGCAGTGCACTCACTGGCTGACCTCTTCAAATCCTTCCTCCCCCTGGGTACATCTCCTCTACTTACAGCTAAGAACCTGCAGACAGGACCCTCTAGATGGCTCAAACACCCACAGCATCTTTGTCACACCTAATGTGGATCTACAGTTTCCCTTACTTTGCGGCCCCCTCTCCCCACACATATCTATTTCAGCCAGTAACCACTTCTCTAGCTAAAAGCAGATACTGATTTCAATCATGCTCCCAAATTCCTGAAGACACACGCCAGGTTCTTCTGAGAGAACCCTCACCAAGCTCTACCCAGTATCTTTGCAGAGACTAGACTGTGAGTGCTAAAGCTTACTCCTTCCCAGTTGGCAGGAAGAAGGCAGATTCTACTTTTTACAGACACCACATTTCTACTCTGTATTCTCTTAGAGCTTCCCTGATTTGGGCCCGAATGTGAGTGGGGATCAGGCCAAACCTCTTCCTTTCCCTGCCCCTGCAAACAGAAGAGTCAGAGCTCTCCCTTCTCCTAAATGCTCCTTTCAAGGGATCCTCCTCTTGGATTTCTAGAGGTGGTCACATTCATTAGATCAGTTCTCTCGTTAATAAGTCCTGGATGCATGTATCTAGCAGCTAGATCTTTCTAGAATATGGATAAATTCCCACCTATTGTCCTAAGTTAGAGGCTCAGCTGAAATTTCAAGATAGCAAGACAATTCCATTCCATATTCTATTACATATTACCAAGTTTATTTGCACTATGATCTACCTTCAGATACCAATCAAGAATTCTAAATATGGAACTCTAACTTAGGAGCCCACAAGATTTATTTAATTTTCTTTAAAAAGGAATTTGTCTGAATAAAAATCTGCTGGCAGATCTTCTTGGCAATGGGTTCCCATTTTCTTCTGGTATTTCTTTATTTGTAACATCAGACTTTAAGAGAGAGAGACAGACAGAGAAGCAGAGGCTCATGGGGGAAAAGTAGGAAAAGTCAAAGAAGAGAATGTTTGTGAAGGAGCCAGAATTTTTAAATGATCATTGTAGCCTGTTGCTCTGAATTCTTCATGCCACTTTTCCCCCCAAAGAAAATAAAATAGCAGCTGATGTATGATATTTCCTACTTCTCATGACATGAGCTACATCTTTAAATGGATGTGTGCTTTAGGAGTATTCTGGGAAGAACATATGTGAATTTATCCTGATAACAGCAGAAATAATCTTCTCAGATGCCCTATCATTCTATTCTGAGTATGGCAGGTTGTTCCCAGCTGAGCCTCAACTGGCTTTGAGAGGCAGAGCCTGGCTGACTGCTAATTGGTTGCGATGATGGCCTGCAGGCATTGATTTGCAAAAGTTGATAAGCCTGGGGACAAGGGAACCTTCTAAGATTTTCCAGGTGCCTGGAGATTTTCAAAATACATCAACTGAAGGATAAAAAGCATCAATGTCTCAGTCTAGTGGTTAGGTCAAATCCTCATCAGAGACGTCTGAATTTCTTAGAGAATTTTCCTAACCAGTTTATAATTCCCTTCAACCTGCTAACCTTGAATCAGACAACATGTTTTTTTTTTTTTTTTTTTGTAGTACGCGGGCCTCTCACTGTTGTGGCCTCTCCCATTGCAGAGCACAGGCTCCGGACATGCGGGCTCAGCGGCCATGGCTCACGGGCCCAGCCGCACCGCAGCATGTGGGATCTTCCCGGACCGGGGCACGAACCCGCGTCCCTTGCATCGGCAGGCAGACTCTCAACCACTGCACCACCAGGGAAGCCCCATGTTTGCTTTTCAATGGTCTTCGAACATATGTATGATCTACATTTGAGTTGGAAAGGCTATAAATATTTTTTCCTTATCTAGGGCCAAATATCTTGCCTTCTGTGGATAACTACAGTGTATTTTAACAACAACAAAATGTTTATTACTTGATTATGAGATATAGACAATGGCTTGTTAAAACTTTTAATCTATTAATACTACAATGCTTCTCTACTTGTTTTATGAATTTGGCCTTAAATAGGGAAAACTGAAAGTGTTAAACAGGCATGAGCTGTCGCATTTGTTTTCATCAATGAGCAGTAACACTGATTTCAGGACTTAAGAAACTATAACTAATCCCATGTCTAAGAAGAAAAATCTCTACTTATGTTGGACCAATGCTCAAATGAACCAAATGTCCTCAGACCCCACCAACCATAAGATAAAATGAGTGAAAATTAGGTAATATGAAAAATCACTACCCGAATCTCACTACTCTTTAGCCTTTACTTCCCTAAGTGCAGAGCCTCAGCTACCCCATCACCCCCACTCCTACCAATGTCCACTGTCCTTTTCCCTTGCAATAGCTTCACTGTTTTTTTCAGTGTAGTCTTTTTTTTCCCTCCAGTGTGGCAAAAAATAAGGTCACTGAGAACTCCCAAGGTTTACATTTTATAGCCTCCACCCCACAAGGAAAGATTAGACCAGTGATCTCTTGAGCCAAAGTGAAAAACCTAAAGCCACAGACGTATTGGTCCAGTTAGAGTGGCAACCGATCCCTGAGCCAATTTACTGCAGTCAGGGAGTGAGCCACACTGGACACGGGCTACTTCTGCTTCTGTGGCAGCCTGAGGATTACGAGCGTGGACAGCATTTCGATAACAGTGGGACATCTTTCCTAATGAGAAAATAAGGGCTTAAGTTTCATCCTTACATTCATTCACCTATTATTTGCCAGACATTTTACTAGATTCTAGGGATGCAACCATTAATAAGAAAGACAGCTCTTCTCAAGCAGAACTTATGTTATATGTTATGGTAGAGAATGATAAACAAGAAACAAAAATTCAGTAAAATAAAGCTATCATGAATACTAAAAAAAAAAAACTCGAGCACCATGCTAAATGGTTTATATGCATTATTCTCCTCTAATTTTCATAAAACTTAATAGGATCACTTGACAACTGAAGAAAACTGCGGCTTAGCCTGGCAGTGTAACTTATTCCAAGTGAAACAGCTAAGAAAGCACAGACTGGAGTTTTTGAGAGAGGTCTGCTTGACACCAAAATCTACATCTTTCTAGATTAAATCACACTCTGCTGTTCTGATAGAATCACACAGGAACACATAAAAATGACATACATGGTCAAGGAAAGCTTCTCAGAGGAGCTGAAGTATAAGTTGGAACCTTAAGGATGAATATAATTTAGCTTACTAAAGAGGAGGTGGTGTGTTCTAGATAAAAACAACAACATAAAGCAATGAGATGGTCACAGTTGAGGAAGTGAAAGACCTGTAGTGCTGCTGAAACACAGTAAGGGGAAAATGCTGTCAGAAGAAAACCTAGAGGAGAATTCACACTGGTGCATGCATCAACAGTTCATTCCTTTTTATTGCTGAGTAGTATTCACTGTATGGACGTACCACGATTTGTTTATCCATTTGTCTGTTGATGGGCATTTGGACTATTTCCAGTTTATAAATAAATCCACTATAAACATTTGTGTATTCATATACCACTGTATAAACATATCTTTTATTTTTGTTTGGATAAAAACCTAGGAACAGAGTGACTGGATCATATGGTAGTACACACTTACATTTATAAAAAACTGCCTAACTGTTTTCCAAAGTGGCTATACCATTTTATATTCCTACCAGAAGTGTATGAGGGTTGAAATTCTTCCAGATCTTCCCTGACACTTGCCATGGTCAATCTTTTTAAGTTTAGATATTCTAATAAGTATGAGATAGTATCTCCTTGTGGTTTTAATTTGTGGTTCCCTAAAATATGAAATATCTTTTCATGTTGTTATTTGCCATCTACATATCTTACTTGATGAGGTGTTTTTTTCAAATTATTTTCCCATTTTATATTGGGTTGTTTATTTTCTTATTATTGAGTTTTGAGAGTTCTTTAATACTCTATAATTCAAGTTCTTTGTTAGACATATGATTTACAAGTATTTCTCCTATTTTTTGACTTTTCATTCTGTTACCAGTATCTCTTGAAGAGTAGAAGTTCTTAATTTTGATAAAATCTAATTTATCAATGTTTACTTTTGTGAACCATGCTTTTGGTATCATATGTAAAAGTTCTTTGCCTAAACATGCAATGACAAAAATTTCCCCTGGGCTTTATTTTAGAAGTTTTACAGTTTTAGGTTTTACATTTAGGTCTATGATCCATAACTTTGAATTATACGGAAGTTCAAAGGACCTAGAATAGCCAAAATTAGCTTTGAAATAAAAAGAACAAAGTCAGAGTACTACCTCATTCCAAGAGTTATTACATAGCCACAGTAATCAAGAGTGTGATATTGGTCTAAAGAGAGACAAATATACTGATGGAACAGAATAAAGAGTCCAGAAACAGACTCATTCATACACGGTCAACTGATTTTTAACAAAGTTACATAGGCAATTGAGTGGCAAAGGATAATCTTTTCAACAAAGCATGCTGGAAAAATGGGATACTCATATGCAAAAATAAATAAATAAATAATGAACGTTGATCCATATTTCATGCCATCCAAAACTGGTTACAATTGTTAATAAATTATTTAAAATAGCTAACAAAAATGTGATTAATAGACTCTTGATTGATATTGTAAAGAAAAAGGAACCCCCCCTACAATGTTGGTAGGCATGCAAACTGGAACAACCACTATGGAGAACAGTATGGAGTTTACTTAAAAAGTTAAAAATAAAACTACCATATGATCCAGCAATCCCACTCCTGAGCATATATCTGGAGAAAACCATAATTCAAAAATATACATGCAAAAAAAACAAAATACATGCACCCCAAGATTCATTGCAGCACTATTTACAATACAGTAGCCAAGACATGGAATCAACCCAAATGTCCATCAACAGAGGAATGGATAAAGAAGATGTGGCACGTATATACAATGGAATATTACTCAGCCATAAAAAAGAATGAAATAATGACATTTGCAGCAACATGGATAGACCTAGAGATTATCATACTAAGTGAAGTAAGTCAGACAGAGACAAATATTATATAACTCATGTGGAATCTAAAAAACTGATGCAAATGAACTTATTTACAAAACAGAAACAGACTCCCAGACTTTGAAAACAAACTTGTGGTTACCAAAGGCGAGAGGTCGGGGGGAGGGATAAATTAGGAGTTTGGGATTAACAGATACACACTACTATATATAAAATAGATAATCAACAAGGACCAACTGTATAGCACAGGGAACTCTACTCAATATTCTGTAATAACCTATATGGGAAAGGACTCTGAAAAAGAATGGACAATATATATGTATAAATGTACCACTTTGCTGTACACCTGAAACTAACACATTGTAAATTAACTACATCCCAATACGAAATAAAAATAATATTTCCTGGGACTTCCCTGGTGGCACAGTGGTTAAGAATCCACCTGCCAGGGCTTCCCTGGTGGCGCAGTGGTTGAGAGTCTGCCTGCCGATGCAGGGGACGCGGGTTCGTGCCCCGGTCCGGGAAGATCCCACATGCCGCGGAGCGGCTGAGCCCGTGAGCCATGGCCGCTGAGCCTGCGTGTTCGGAGCCTGCGCTCCGCAACAGAAGAGGCCACAACAGTGAGAGGCCCACGTACCGCAAGACAAAAAAAAAAAAAGAATCCGCCTGCCAATGAGCCACAGCTATTGAGCCTGCACTCTAGAGCCCACAAGCCACAACTACTGAAGCCTGCGTGCCCAGAGCCCGTGCTCCGCAACAAGAGAAGCCACGGCAATGAGAAGCCCGCGCACCGCAATAAAGAGTAGCCCCCACTCGCCACAACTAGAGAAAGCCCACGTGCAGCAACAAAGACCTAATGCAGCCAAAAATAAATATTTTTTAAAAAAATAATAATATTTACTTAAAAAATAAAAATAGCTAACAAAAATGTGATTAATAGAATCTTGATTAATACAACAGATACATTCATACTACCAATATGTGTCAAGGGTAAAACTAGACTTACACAGGAGTAAAAATACCAGAAGGGAGAAAAGGTTTCACTAAAATAAGAATATCATATGTATAGTACAGAGATAAAAATAGTAACGCAATAAAGCAAGTGAAAATAGAAAAAGCTTTAAATTAGATCAAAGAGCTTTTATAAAGGAAATGTCATCATTTTACAAAAGAATATTTTCTTATTCCAGTTGTTTTCAAGCTTATTTTTAGTCATGGAAGACTTTATTCAAGGGAAATGTTAATCAGAACCAAAAACAAATAGCTCTGGTTGAAGCTAGGGTAAGGAGCTGAAACCACGTTAGTTGACTGCTCTTCACCACCGTCTTTCTGTACATACACACAAACATCTATCACTGAGGTCCCTCGAATACTTTAGGTAGACTTCAGTTTGAACGCTAGGTTCTTGGTTTGAATGTGGGAAAAAGGTAAGTTGAACTGTGGATCACCGGTACGCACACTGTCAGCCTTATTAGATGTATTAGTTTCCCAAGGCTGTCATATCAAAGTCCCTGCAACTGGGTGGCTTAAAGCAACAGGAACGTGTTGTCCCCCCAGTTCCAGGAGGCTAGGAGCCTGCAGTCAAGGTGTTGGCAGGGCCAAGGCTCTAGGAGAGGACCCTTTCTTGCCCCTTCCAGCTTCTGGCAGCCCCAGACCTTCCTTGGCTGGTGGCCACATAATTCTAATCTCTGCCTCCATGTCATATGGCACTCTCCTTGTATCCTGACACAGCCATCTCCATACAGGAGCATCACTCACGTCAGGTGAGAGGCCCGCTTCAATCAAGTGTGACATCATCTTAACTGTTTGCATCTGCGATGATCCTACTTCTAAATAAGGTCACATTCTGAGGTACTTCACAATGTGACTTCAACATATCTTTTGGGGGGTAGACACAATTCAAACCACAACACTAAATAATTCCAAATTGTTCTTTAAGTTGGTTGTACCAATATTCACTTCCAATAACAATGTATTAGAATTCACTTTTTCAATATGCTTATCATTATTAGATTTTAAAATTATGTCTAATTTTATGGCTACAAAATAGCATTTCTCTGTTGCATTCTCCTGATTACTAGCAAAACTGAATATCGTTTATATGTATAATGGGCATCCTGGTACACCATCACACACACACATACCCACAGACATCTCCATACTGGTTAATTATTCTCACTCCCAAGCTGAAATTGTTACTCCAGACAAGGAGGAAAGCTTATGTGATGCCAGGTCCCTAAGCAGAGGACTCGTGGAGGGATTTTCCATCTCTTAGAATAAGATTAAGGGGAGAACGAACACAAGCCTCAATGACTAGTTTCAACAATTTCCTCTATTCTTCATATAACACACTATTCTAGAGCTAATGAAACAACCTGAGTGTCAACATGCTGGAAAATATCACATTTTTGAATTAAGGACTGGAACCACTTAAGGAACCACTTGGAAGAAGCCACCAATATGAAATCTGAACTGTGGCAATAGATAAAAGCCAGCTTATCTTTAGAGTATATTCTATTTGCAAACATTTGGGAACAGGACTAAGAGAGAATACAAAGATCTCTAAGAGTACAGGGTGGCTGTCTTCACTTTGTGCCCAGTATGATTTTTGAGATAATGATTTTTAAAGTATAATTTATCCATTCATAAAAGTAGTTTGTGTGTATATATGGATATATACAAATAAATATGGAAATATACAAATATTAAAAAGTATATGCAAAGTCACACTACTTTAAGCCAGGTATGTTTCTCTCCAGTTTTTTTTTAAACATAAATTTTTGTTTGTCTACTTCTTTATTTGGTTGACTAGTATAGAATTAGTCAGGATAAACTGCAGGTTGTACTGCGGTAACAAATTAACTCTGATATCTAAGAGTCTTAATACAACAAAGGCTATTTCTCATTAACTCTGAATGTTCGATACAAGAGTACTTTGCTCTACTCCACAAAGTCTGCAGCTGATGGAAGCTCATAATTTAAAAAATGTGGTTTCAGAACTCCTTTCAGAGGACAGGAGACGTAGGAGAAAACCACACAGAGGTTTTTCCGATCATATCTCATGGATAAGAACAAGTCAATGGCCCCATCTCATTGCCAGGGATCAGGGAAGGGTAGTCTCCCTCACGCCCTGGAAGGAGAGAGAACTGGATATTGGTAAGCATTACAATGTATACCGGAGCTAATTTGCTTTGTTTTCTTTTCTATTTTGAAGCAGCAGTGGTTTTCCGTGGTAATAGTTTCTGAGGAATTTGGCCTGATATCTTTTTATCTTACGCAACCCAAATTTGTCTCAGAATCGTCAGGAATTTCCATGTGTAATGTTATGTTGGCACTTTTTAATCTAAGCATATTACTTACTAAATTCCTTTCTGGAAAGGATCAGCTTAATATACTGGGGATATAGCTGACAGATATAAGCAGAAAGCAGCCCTGGAAGGTAATAAGCCGGGAGTGTTCCATGGCCATAACCTGTGAGAGCTTACGTCTTACAGAATTTCCATCCTCAACATTCCAACTAAACAGGAGTTTCTCAGCCTTGAGATGAGAAAGTAATACATTTTAATTTATTATGAATTTGAACTCTATTCCTCCTCCACTCACGTGGTCATTTGCCCTTCATTTTACTTTTCAATAAATACATAGCCCTGTCTCCTTTCCTGTAAAGAAGCAATGAATCAACCACAAGAAAAAATGAGATAATCCAGAAGATAGATGGGGTGGGAAAAGTCATTTTCACGTTTAATAACATCCAATGTGCATTTTCACACCATTGGGAGGAAAAAAAGAGGATAAGGCTAAAATCAAATTTTAAAAAGAGACCTCACTTTTGATCTGTTCTATAAATTTTGAGAATGTCTGCTTTGCCTTTTGTAAATGAGGAAGTTTTACAGAAATTCCTACCTTTATCATTAGACACAGTGATCTTTGCTCACAGGTCTGCCTGGCATCTTCTAAGGGATATTTTAATTTCAATCTCTGTTTTTTATACATTATTTTCATTGAGGAGAGAGGAGGATATAATGTATTAATCATGCATTTATGGGCTTTGTCACCGGACATTTTTAATATTCTCAGTTCAAACTAATTGTGTTCGACTTCATGGTCCAGTTCTAATGCCATCCCTACCACACATCTTAGAACTCACTAGAAGAACTCATGTTCATTCTTCTGTCAATTCGTGACCATTTGCTAACCAGCCCCTTCAATAAGGACTTTATTACTTTTTTTTTAGTTAACTGGGTATTTGATTTTCCCATCTCATTGATTTTTGACTACCTGGGAACAGAAAGGATGTTTTATTTCATGCTAAGGAAATCCCTGTATTAGTTTCCTATGGCTGCTGTAACAAATTACCACAAACCTGGTGGCTTAAACCATCAGAAATCTATTCTCTCAGAGTTCCAGAGGCCAGAAATCTGAACTCAATTTCATGAGACAAAATTGAAGAAGGGCCTGTCAGCAGGGTCACATTTCGACTGGAGGCTCTAGGAAAGAAATTGTCCCCTGACCCTTCCAGCTTCTGGTGGATATCAGCATCCTTTGACATGTGGCCATATCACTGCAATCTCTGCCTCTCTGGTCACACTGCCTCCTTCCCTTCTTTGTGTGTCTTAACTTCCTCTGCCTCTCTTGTACCAGGATGCTCACGATGGCATTTAGGACCCAGCCACATAATCCAGGATGACCTCTCCATCGCAAGATTCTCATCACATCTGTGAAAACCCATTTTCCAAATACGGTAGCATTTACAGGTAGAAGGAATTAGGACATGGACATATCTTTGGGAGCCTCATAAGTCTACCACATACCCCAACCCTTGCCCAGCTTGGAGCACAGTACGAACACAGCAGGCACTCAGGAACATCCTGAGAGCGATATCTGCCTGTCTCTGCCTCTCTGATTGTGATGTTCCTTCCCTCTACTTCTGCTGGGGTATTACCTCTTCTGTGGACTGACTTATAATATTTGGACACCGTCAAAGCCAACCTAAAATGGTAGCCTTCATCTTAGGGACTACATAATTTTCCACCTTGGTCTCCACAGACTACTAATTCATTCTCTCAATGGCCTCGTTCCAAAACTCATGAGAGAGACTATCTAATCGATTGCGATGTCTCGCATTCACTACTTGTGAAGTCAGCTTAGACCAGAAGGAAGAGCTCAGAATTATAGATTTTGCAGATTCTCTCTTAAGGAAGTGGGGGTGGGAGATAAAACTGGTACCTTGAATATGGTGGAGACATATGATAGATACTTCTTTAATCTTTGGTATGCAAGACTAACTTCAGTCTACAGGTTTGCTAATCAGAGTTGTAGGACCTAGGTTAGAGGAAATTTGGTGAATAACACCCCCTTCTTTTGTTTCCTACACACCACCTTCAGAAATCTGGGAACTCTTTTTTTCTGGGCACATTTTGCCGGGCACCACAAAGATTGAACCTTGGCACTCCTAAGAGACCAGGGCAAGGTACCTGACGTCTAACCCCAGTTTAATCTTTCTCTATATGATGTCTTTTGGCAAAATACATTCCTTCTAGTTCTGATTTTCTAGCATCGGTAGGGGAACACTGTATCTTAATATATCATTTCCACCAACTTGAATAACTCCAAACTAATGTAAATATATACTTTTACATTATTAAGAAATAATATAATTTCCAAATGAATGCATTTTATTGCCTCTCCAAAGGAAATCATATGATACATTGTGAAATCCAATAATAGAAACAGAAACAAGAAAAAAACCAGAGAAATTCTATTCTGTTGCTGCCAACAGCCTGGAAATCCCCTTTAAGAAATAGTTTAAAATTAAGATAGCAGCTGGAAGCATTTAGATATTCCAAAATACTTCAACATCCCTTATGGTCTGCCATTTCAATAAGATTTTTAATCATGTATTTAAAAAAGAAATAAAGACTCGATTTCTTAGCAAAATGATTTTTGGAAAAATTGCTTTCTTATTTCTAAGAAAATCAGAGGTTATAGATATTTGGTCCCAGACAAGCCTTCTTCTTCTGCAACTTCAAGAAAATATCTCTGGTCTGTGCCAGCTCCTTCCCCTCTTCCCACTCCTATTTGAAAGGGGTATAGGCAGGAGATAGAAGGATATTAATCTCACACATATTGAACCAGTAATTGAGTAAAAATGTTTGCGGTATTTCCTCTTAACATTTTGTATGTATTTTTGTCTGCTGTTTCATAGTTTGCACTTTGTTCTCCCAAGAGACTCATAAGCCTTTTCCTTAAAATGCTTCCATCCTTTTTGTTTAATTTCTCTCAAATTTTCCCAGGATATTCTTTTGCTCCCTAAAAACAGAGACATTAATTTTAGGAAAGTTGGTTTCCCTAAACTTCAGCTTTCCACATGTGAGAGTTGTCCCGGGTACTCAGCACAAAATATCTGCTATCCAGTTGAGATGGTGCCTAGTTTGAGGTCTGCATTACTTTAATGCCTCTGTTTGTCTATCACTAAATTGATCATAAAATGTATGTTACATGAAGCTTAATTACTGTTAATTAAGCACGCTCACATCCTCACATGAAAGATAATACTTACAGTTACATTTTGAGATTTATATGTTAGTTATAAATACACTTGATGAGGAAAGTACCACAAATTCTTTGAGAAATCTGTCCTGACAATATTTTCACTTTTCTCTCCAATTTAGAAACTTCACCAACAAAGACTGATGTAAAAACAAGACAAAGAAAGATTATAGTTTAAGAATTCTGATTAAGGAGAAGAAAGTCTGGAATTGACAAGAGATACTTTTTTTTCTGTTCTGAAAATTCCAAGTTCCTAAATTTGCTTCTCTTTTCAAAGCTGGGAATTAGACTACTGTTAGGAAATCTTCCACTTAATGAATAATAATCCAGGGCAGTCAAAATGTGCCTCTGAGCAAGTGTGATTACTGTTAGTCCACATCAGTCTTGAATATATACGCACAGTAATTCTGTGTCCAGTGCATACCTGCATATCTATTTGTCCCACTGGAATGCCCCTCTCCCCAGGAATCCCAAGCTTGTCTGACTAGGCAAAGTAACCAAATGGCTCTTAAGTCCCTAGTTTCTGCCCTGTGATATTAGTGAAAAATTAAAAGAAGTCTGCGAAAGCTTGAAATCAAATATATCATGTGTGAATCTTCTCTCTACAAAATGCAAATGTTCCTATCAAATTTAATAGAGCACTTTTTTTTTTTTTTCTTTGCTGTACGCGGGCCTCTCACTGTTGTGGCCTCTCCCGTTGCGGAGCACAGGCTCTGGACGCACAGCCTCAGCGGCTATGGCTCATGGGCCCAGCCGCTCCACGGCATGTGGGATCTTCCCGGACCGGGGCACGAACCTGTGTCCCCTGCATCAGCAGGCGGACTCTCAACCACTGCTCCACCAGGGAAGCCCTAGAGCACATTTTAAAAATATTCCTTTCAATGGTTTATGCCAGAAACTTGGAGGTACAATGAGCCGAGAGTACACAGGCAGGAAGTCTTTAGAGTGGCCTTGAAAAACTCCTTATCATTTGGCAAGAAAAATAACCCAGAAAAAAATATTTCTATATTATATACATTTTGTACTAGAGAAGAGATAGATATAAACTTCAACACTGGTCTTCACTGACTGAATACCTCCCATTTTTCAACATTTAAGAGAAGGAGAGAGGGAGGTAGGGAGGGGAAGAGAAGAAGGAGAAGGAGGGAGGGAGAAAAGGAGAAGAGGGAAAAAAGGGAGGAAAAGACCACAAGACTGAGTTATGCTTCTCGTCCTCCAAATACCAAACTGAAGGTTTGAGAATAAGTTTTTACAGAAAGTAATGGAAGGAAAATATGGTATAAAAATGCTCTTCAAAATATGGTATCAATTTAGAATTGTTCCAGAACTAAATGAGAGCCCCTGTTTCTGGTCTTCATTGTAAATTCTATTTTAACTTTAAAATTAATATACAGAAATTAGTTGCATTTCTATACACTAACAATGAATTACTGGAAAGAGAAATTAAGGAAACAATCCCATTTACCATTGCATCAAAAAGAATAAAATACCTAAGAATAAACCTGACTAAGGAGGTAAAAGACCTGTACTCAGAAAACTATAAGGCACTGATGAAAGAAATCAAAGACGACACAAATAGAAAGATATACCATGTTCTTGGATTGAAAGAATCAATATTGTTCAAATGACCATACTACCCAAGGCAATCTGAAGATTCAACGCAATCCCTATCAAATGACCAATGTCATTTTTCACATAACCAGAACAAATAATTTTAAAATCTGTATGGAAACACAGAGGGCCCTGAATAGCCAAAACAACCTTGAGAAAGAACAGAGCTGGGGGTATCACACTCCCTGACTTCAGACAATACTACAAAGCTACAGTAATTGAAACAGTATAGTACTGGCATAAAAACAGACACACAGATCAATGGAACATGATAGGGAGCCCAGACGTAAACTCACACACTTATGGTCAATTAATCTATGACGAAGGAGGCAAGAATATAGAATGGAGAAAAAGACAGTCTCCTCAATAAGTGCTGCTGGAAAATTGGACAGCTACATGTAAAAGAATGAAATTAGAACATTATCTAACAACATATACAAAAATAAATTCAAAATGGATTAAAGACCTAAATGTAAGACTGGATATTCCTAGAGGAAAAACATAGGCAGAACGCTCTTTGACATAAATCACAGCAATACTTTTTTGATCCATCTCCTAAAGTAAAGGAAATAAAAGCAAATATAAACAAATGGGACCTAATTAAACTTAAAAGTTTTTGCACAACAAAGGAAGTCATCAATAAAATAAAAAGATAACCTACTAAATGGGAGAAAATATTTGCAAATGATATGACCCATAAGGGATTAATATCCAACATATATAAAGAGCACATACAACTCAACATCAAAAAAACAACAACCCAATTTTAAAAATGGGCAGAAGAACTGAATAGACATCTTTCCAAAGAGGAAATGCAGATGGACAACAGGCACATGAAAAGATGCTCAACATCGCTAATCAGGGGAATGTAAATCAAAACTACAATGAGATATCACCTCACACCTGTCAGAATGGCTACCACCAAAAAGAACACAAATAACAAATGTTGGTGAGGATGTGGAGCAAAGAGAACCCTTGTACACTGTTGGTGGGAATGTAAATTGGGGCAGCCACTATGGAATACAGTATGAAGTTTTCTCAAAAAACTAAAAATAGAACTACCATATGATCCAGCAATTCCACTCCTGGGTATATACCTAAAAAAACAAAAACACTAATTTGAAAAGACACATGTACCCCAATGTTCCTAGCAGCATTATTTATAATTGCCAAGATATGAAAGCAACCTAAGTGTCCATCAACAGACGAATGAGTAAAGAAGATGTGGTATACATTGTGGTGTATACATACACACACACAATAGACTACTACTCAGCCATAATAAAGAATGAAATTTTGCCATATGCAACAACATGGACGGACTTGGAGGGTATCATGCTAAGTGAAATAAGTCAGACAAAGACAAATACTGTATGATATCACTTATATGTGAAATATGAAAAATACATCAAACAAACCAATATAACAAAAAAGGAAGCAGAATCATAGAAATAGAGAACAAACTAGTGGTTTCAAGTGGGGAGAGGGGAGAGGGGCAACATAGGGTGGAGGAGTGGGAGGTACAAACTATTGGGTATAAGACAAGCTACAGGGATGTATTGTACAACATGGGAAATATAGCCAATATTTTTTAATAACCATAAATGGAGTGTAACCTAAAAAAAGTGTATTAAAAGTAAAAAAATGTTTTTAAAAAGAATCTTTGTCAGTTTGGTAGGTGAGAGCTGGCATAACACTCTAAAATTTGCATTTCTAATTTTATAAACTCATGTCTTTTGCCCTGTGAAGGGAGGAACGTATTTATTTTTCTTACACATTCATGTCTCTTTTTATGTTGAAAATGATTTTCTAATATTTAACTTTGTTTTATCTACACTTTCTTAAAATAGACTTATTTTTAAGACTTAGTTGTTTTAGAGTAGTTTCAGCATAACTGAGAAGAAGGTACAGGGATTCCTATATACCCCCTGCCCTCACACATCCACAGCCTCTCCCGTTATCAACATCCCCCACCAGGGTACTGCATTTGTTACAACTGATATTGACACATCATAATCACCTGAAGCCCACAGTTTACATTAAGGTTCAGTCTTGGCATTGTGCAGTCTATGAGTTTGGACAAATGCGTAATGACATGTGTCCAACATATGTTCAGAGCCCTAGAAATCCTCTGTCCTCCTACTATTCATCTCTCAACCTCCTGTAACTACTGATCGTTGTATTGTTTCCATAGTTTTGCCTTTTCCAGAGTGTCGTATAATTGAAATCACGCAGCATGTCCCCTTTTCAGGTTGGCTTTTTTCCCTTAGTAGTATGCATTTCAGTTTCCCCCATGTCTTTTCATGGCTTGAAAGCTCATTTCTTTTTAGCAATGAATAATATTCATTGTCTAGATGTACCACAGTTTATTCAACCATTCACCTACTGAAGGACTTCTTGCTTGCTTCCAAGCTTGAACAATTATGAATAAAGCTTCTATAAACATCCATGGGCAGGTTTTTGTGAGGACATAAGTTTTCAACTCTTCTGGGTAAATCCCAAGGAGCATGATTACTGTATTGTATGGTACGAGTATGTTTAGTTGTATAAGAAAATACCAAATTGTCTTCCAAAGTGGCTAAACCGTTTTGCATTCTCACCAGCAATGAATAAGAGTTCCTGTTGCTCCATGTCCTCACTAACATTTGGTGTTGTCAATGTTCTAGATTTTGGCTATTCTAATAGGTGTGTAGTGGTATCTCACTGTTGTTATAATTTTCATTTCCTTATTGACATATGATGAAGAATATCTTCAAATGCTTATTTCCATCTGTAAATCTTCTTTGGTGAGGTGTCTCTTAAGGTCTTTAACCCATTTTTTAATCAGGTTGTTTGCTTTCTTATTCTTGAGTTTTTAGAGTTCTCTGTATAGTTTGGATAATAGTCCTTCATCAGATGCACCTTTTGTAAATATTTTCTCCCAGTTTCTGGTTGATCCTCTAATTCTCTTGATATTATCTTTCACAGAAGTTTTCAATATTAATGAAGTCCAGTTTATCAATTATTTCTTTCATATACCATGTCATTGGTATTGTATCTAAAAAGTCATCACCATACCCAAGGTCATCTAGGTTTTCTTCTATGTTATTTTCTAGGAGTTTTATAGTTTTGTGTTTAAATTTATATGCACAGGCCTATGAACACTTTTGATTTAATTTTTGTGAGAGTGTAACAACTGTGTCTAGATTCATTACTCACAGGTGGATGTCCAGTTGTTCCAGTACCATTTGTTGAAAAGACTGTCTTTGCTTCATTGTATTGCTTTTGCTCCTTTGTCAAAGATCTGTTGACTATATTTACGCAGATTTATTTCTGGGCTCTCAAATATGTTACATTGATCTAGTTGTCTATTCTTTCCCCAATACCACACTGTCTTAATTACTGTAGTTTTATAGTAAATCTTGAAATCACGTAGTGTCAGTCATCCAACTTTGTTCTCCTTCTTCAATATTGTGTTGGTATTCTGGGTCTTTTACTTCTCCATATGAACGTTAGGATCAGTTTGTCAATATCCACGAAATACCTTGCTGGGATTTTGAAGGAGATTTCAGTGAATCTATAGATCAAGTTGGGAAGAACTGACATCTTGACAATAGTGTCTTCCTATCCATGAACATGGAATATGCCCCCAGTTATTTAGTTCTTTTTTTATTTCATTCATCAGAGTTCTGCAGTTTTCTTCATATAGACCTTACACATATTTTGTTAGATTTATAACCTCAGTATTTCATTTTGGGGGGTGCTAATATAAATGGTATTATAGTTTCAATTTCAAGTTCTACTTTTTCATTGCTAGTACATAGGGAAGTGAAAAGATTTTTGTATATTAACCTTGTATCCTGCAACCTTGCTGTATTGTTCATTAGTTCCAGGAGTTATTTTGTAAATTCTTTTGGATATTTTACATAGATGATCATATCATCTGTGAATAAAGACAATTTCATATCTTCCTTCTCAGTCTTGCCTTGTCTTATTGTATTAGCTAGGACTGGACTGATCTTAATGTAATCAAATAACAATCTTTTCCCTTTTAATACCTACATATAGCATAAATGAAAGGAAAAATGTGAGAATGAAGTAAATTCAAGTTTAATAGAATACAGCAAAAATAACATTTTTTTAAAAAAAAATTGTATGTGCTCTAGTATACTGTGTGCTTACTGATGTCTGTAGCTAATACCAGTTTTTGAGGTAAAGAAATTATTCCAGGTCAGGCTTCTGACCTTCGTGAGATTACTCTGAGTCCAGCAACAGGTTTCTCAACTATGCAGGTGGAGACGTCCATAGTCAGCTCATTCCAAAAGGATAAGGCTTAAAGATGAATACTCATACCATACAGATACCAACGAGACCTCCAACAAAATGCATTCACTTAAAATGGGAAATAAGTTCATAAGCAATAAGCGAATCCATCAGCTGTACACAGCACCCATCCCCTAATATGAGAGAGCCATGAATGAGAGCAAGAAATTCCTTAGACTGTAGAACTTAAGAAAAGGAGTTTTGAATGGGCTGTGGCCTAAAACCTGCCCGGAAATGTATTGAGTGAGACACTGTCTTTAATAGGATCTGAATAGATTATTATGCTTTAATTACTATGACTATGAGTAAACTAACAATTTCCTTTCTCTTATCATCATTACTATGACTTGGAGCAGTTTCTTTCAGTGAATACTTGGAATATTGATGAGATCCTTTTTGCCTTTTTCAAGGGCCTCCAAGTCAAATGTAAGATTCAGATTCTTCTCAACCTAAATGAATTCATTGTTTTGTGGTTTATTTGGGGAGTTTCCCACACATCAAGTACCATGTTAAGCAAAATTTCCCACTAAAGGGCACTCTTATGGGGCTAATGGATAGAATATGCAGGTGTACAGAAAATGCAAAACTAATTGACAGATGACAAATGCTTCACTGCTCTGCCCTGGAGCCAAAAATCAGCAGGTAACACATCTTTGTTTTTTCTTTGTTCCCTTTTTCAACATATTCTTTGCCAGCAGAGAAATCTCTTTACTCCCTGTGCATTTATAGTTCACCATTTCACCATTTTAAAATTTTCTCTTACCCATTTCCAAACCTCTTAATATTTGTCAGTTTTATTTCAACCTGCTAAAAATACTGGCTTGTGGTTGCAGCTTCATATAAAGTAGTAACTGGTTTCCAACATAAAGACAGTACATAAACACCAGTTCTAAGTAGAAATATTTCTGTACTGACAGCCAATAGCTCACATGCATTATCAGGCCTGACCATAATTAGGTGATGAACGGAAGTTAAAACTTTCAGTTTTCAGTATATCCTTCTAATTAATTATCAGAGCACCTATAATAGCAAGCATTATTTTTAGCAATTCCAGAAAAGAAACACAAACTCTACCCTCAAGATGGTTATTAATTCTTTGAAAAGACAAAACAGTCACACGTGAAAAGGTGAACAATAGGAGGGTTAAATAGTCAATTAAAAAACAGTAGAATAGATGTCTGTAGGTATTACACATGACTATGATACAGACAATAAATGCTATGGAATTCAGGGGGAAACTGTAAGCAAACTCGGAGAATGTTCCATTGCTGGTCAGACTTGAAGAATGGGTAGGATTTGGAAAGAACAGAGAACAAGGGTGAATGTGCAGATGGGCGAAGAGATTAAATGGTATGAACAGCTACGTTGGCAATATGCAAGTTGTGTTAGAAGAGTGACTTTATCAGTCTGAATAGATACGATAGTCAAGTTAGAATGCTCTCTCTCATATCTTATGGCACATGTGAACACTTCTTCCTTAGTGTTCTTGGGGGCTGTTTTAACAACGTTACAATGGCGCATATCATATTGATCAAAGTTCAGTTTTATAGGTTTGTTCTTCAACTCATCTGAGACTTCCCAGAGACAGGAGCTGTATTCTCGCTCTCCACTACCATGAGCATCTAGTACACACCTGATACATGAAAGTCATTTACTAAAACTTAGTAGTTAGGTGAATGAAAGGAGGCAAAATAAATACTGAGAGATTTTTCTCTTTGTAAAGATCATCATTTTCCATTAATTACTGGAGTTTCCATCCTCAGTAAGAAAGGCATAGATATCCAAAGGATCTCTACTTTCCAATGAAATTTCATCTGGCTTTCCACTAATAATGGGATCAACTGAAAAACATATTTGAAAATGTTGGCTTAAACACAGTTAAATGGGTTTATTTTTATGCATTCATTCACAAATATCTATTGAGTACCTACTATGTGCAGGGCACTGTTCTAAGTAATAAAAGTAAGTAGTTAACAAAATAGATTTAAAAAAAAACCTGCCTTTGTGGAGCTTATATTCTAGTAGAGGGAAACAAAAAAAATTTTAAGTTCTAACACATATGGTAGTTTACAAAAGTAACCCAAATTATTCACCTCTTCCTGTAACGGCACCTTTTGCTTTGTAGCGTTGCAGTGCCTGCCTGCTCTGAGTCTGTGCCTGGCCATGTGACCTGATTTGGCCAACAGAACATTAGCAAATTGATATAAGCACACTGAAGGGCTTGCTGGCTCTTGTGTCTCTGTGACGGTCAGGAGATTATGCCTTTGCTAGCTTGCTGAAGGATGAGAGGCGCATGCAACAGAGCTAAGATGCTCCAGTCATCTCACTGGGGCCTCCTCGATTACCCAACAGCCGGGAGACCACAGACAAGTGCCTGTGCCTAACCCATATCAATTGAGTTGCTAGAGAGTGACAGAGAGACGTGGCAGATGAAGACAGGAAAGTAAAGGGAACAGGATAGACCCAATTTTGTAGAGCTCTAGGAATTCTCAAAGCCTTAATATGCTAATAAGCCGTGAGAGTTTTCAAACAGCAGATTTAGAATTCTGCAATTCCTCAAATGTATTTGATACTCAACGCTTTTTTTTTTTTTTTCTCTCTCTCTCACAGAGTATCTCAAAGCTCTGCCAAATCCACCTGTGGGTAGGTTTCATCTTAAGGTCCCAGGCTAGGCTGAGATGGAAAGGTTGGAGACAAGCTGAAACTAGCACCCTGACAACATTCCAGAAGATCCAAACACTTAGGTGGAGTCTGCTCCAAATCATGCCCCTCCTGGCTATGCAATTTGACATGCAGCAGAAATACTGGCTTTTTTCATTAGAAAAGTTTCATATGTGGCATATTACATCATCACATAAAGGTGCCAAATGAAATAAAGTTCTAAAAAAAGAAAAAATCAGATGGTGTGTTAGAATACAGAGAAGCTATAAATCACTAAGCCCTACAAGCTTTCCATTAACAAGAAAACAAGGGTAGGTTCTCCAGATGTTCTTAAGCCACATCACTTGGATGAAGACCCAACGGCTTAACCTGTCTCAACAAAGAACATCTTATTTCTACATAAAAGAAATGGAATTGCTGTAATAATTTTAAAGATGGATTAACATTTAAGGGACTTACATAAAAATGCACGTGCCTATTGATTTTTTACAGGAAGTAACATCTCAATCCAAGGTCCCTGACGTCAGAGAGGTTTTGCTGGCACTGCTGAATTTAAGACCCTCTACGTATACACGAGACAAGAATTTTCACTCATACTGTATTATTCGATCCCAAACTCCCTTCTTTCCCTAACTTCTTCATTATACCTTTTTACCGCAACTCCTTCCAATTATAGCTACTTCTTCTGAGAATAAGAAATAATTTTAAAGTTGAGAATGTATAGCATCTCCACCCAAACAGAATCCATCATATTTAAATTGAAAACCTCTTGGCTATTAGCAAAACTATTTGATCAGTTATATCTTCCATATTTTTTCTCTGTCATATTGTACATGAAATAATGTGTGCAGAAATACTGTAAAATAAACATTTGAAGGAAACAGGTTCTCAAAACAGCATATCACACAAAGTTTTAAAAATTGCTGTTTAAGTGCAAACTACCTTTCTGCAAACTGAGAAGAGGTACATTTTCCTTTGCTTCCCTGCAAGGTCCATACCCCCCTCTCTATGACTGATCATACTCTGTCAATTCCTTTTCTGTAGGCCAGAAGGGGGATTTTCCCCCTCTTCTGCTCCACGTAGCTACTGGCAAGGAAGACTTACCAAACACATGGAAATGCCAGAAAGCACACATACAGGAGAACCCAAAGCAAGTCCCTAAGATTCTCCTGCTGTAGAAACCCTCTCTCTACCTCCTTGCCAGCAGGGGATATACTTCCTGCTAGGATGGAGCCCTCCCAGCCAATCCACATACGAGCATGACATTGCATCCTTCAAGGGAACAGAATGGGAATATCTACTTAATCAAATAACAGATATTTATTGCTTACCTGAGAAGCCATGTATTGGTTATTTCGGAGACAGCCAACGTATGACACCAATCCTGGCCACAAGGCAAATACCCTATAGTTGGGGGAATAAGGTAGCATTTCTATGTAAAAAAATATTAACTGTTCAAACTAAATTGACTTATTCAAATACTAATGTTACAGAAGTTCAGTAGAAGAGCTATTACTTGGGATGAGTCAGGCCATCAGGGAAAACCTCAGAGAGGAGGAAACTTTTATTTCAACCATGTAACATAAGCCTAAATTCAGTTAGGTAGGGAGAGAAACAAGGAGATGGACACAAGCAAGGCTTTTGATTGGAACATATATTCCCTCCAAAAAAAACACCCCGCATTAAGTGTATCAGGTACCATCCTACGTGGAGAAGATAGTAACAGACAAGACAGAATGCTGGTTCCCTTGGATCTTACATCCTAGAGGAAAAAAACAACAAACAATAAGTAACAAGCAATAAGCATCATCACATCAAATTGTGACAAGTATTATGAAGAAAATAAAACAGGAGGACGGCATAGAGGAGGGATGGCAACGTCCACCAAGAGGGTCGGGAAGGCAGTTTTGAGGTGGCCTCTGACCTGGGGCGACGACAGGAGCAGAGAATGTGGAGGGCAGGCTTCCCTAAACTCTAGGTTGGAGAACTCTGGTGTCCTGGGAAATACCAAAGAGTGATTGAGGAAAACGAAAACAACTCTTGTCCATAGACATTCTTTTTGGAGATTCCTAATACACATTAGCATATGGAAGACATCTGAACATCCTCCAGGAAGGAGAACCTATTTGACTCAATGCTTCCCCAACATACCTGAAGGTAATGGCCCATCTTCTCTTGGTGATGGTGTATGCCTTGCGGGGGCCGGGAGAGTAGAGCGCCAGGTTGTAATATCATAACATTTCTACTACTGGTTCTCAAAATACCGCTTAAGGCTAAACTAAGAAGTCTGAGGACTCCAACAGAATAAAACCTGAATGGGTCTCCCTGTAGTTGTGTCATATGGTGGCCTCTTTGGAGTTTGATCTGTAGTAAACAGGAAGCCCTTCTAACATCTGAACAGGAAATTGACAAGGTGAAAGTGTGTGTTTTGATACTGTTACCCTGAAGTGATAATGCTGAGTGGGTTTAATGAAGGAGATTAGGTCGGTTAGTTAGGAAGCATTTTTCTAGCCTAAGCAAGAATTCTTGAACCAAGAGTTAGTGAAGGGGAGGAAGAGAAAGGGAGAGACCTGAAAAATTAGGAAAGAAGATTTGGCCAAACAAGTGGACGTCTCATCTAGAACGTGGGAGAGACACAATAGTGAGGTGGAAGCAATGGGTTGGTATTGGGATGGTGGATCAGACATAACAAAATAAGATTAAAGAACATTTCACAAGCAAAACAGATAGGCAGAGACAGAAGGATGCAGTGGCAATAAGGAATGAAACAAGGTTGAGGTTATCATATGAACAACCTACAGTGGAAAGTTTAGGAGCTTACTATTCATTTTATAGGCAAGCTACTAGGATTTTCTTAGCAGGAATGATTTGAAGTATGTTTTAGTAAGTTTCATTGCGACTAATGTGTAGGATTCATTGGAGAAGAAAGAATGGAGATAGGAAGAACCACTCAAGGTCAATTTCAAAAGTCCAGGTTAAAGATAAGCAATGCCTCGGAGAGAATGGAGCCTGGGGATAGGGAAGAGGAAAGAGATGCTAAAGGTGTCTCATAGGTAGGATATGGGATTGGCTGGGACCAAGTGTGAGTGAGGCAAGCACTGATGGGGAAGGAAGAGCAGAGCCTGACAGCATCTTCATCACAACTGGGAAGGTAAGTTAGACGATCGGAGTTAAGGGTGGAGGCAGCAGGTACCTGGCAGCAGATCCTCCGCGCCATCTGGAACGTGCTGAATTTGATGATCTGGTGGGCTGTTCGGGAAGAGATGGTCTGCAGCCCGATATGAAGTTGAAGGAGGATTTCGGCCTAGAGATAAAGAGTAGCATTGAGAGATATAAACTACCATGTGTAAAATAGATAGCTAGTGGGAAGCAGCCGCATAGCACAGGGAGCTCAGCTCGGTGCTTTGTGACCACCTAGAAGGGTGGGGTAGGGAGGGAGGGAGACGCAAGAGGGAAGAGATATGGGAACATATGTATGTGTATAACTGATTCACTTTATTATAAAGCAGAAACGAACACACCATTGTAAAGCAATTATACTCCAATAAAGATGTAAAAAAAAAAAAAAAAAAGATTATAGAGAGGATTCGTTTAGCGGGAAGAGCGTGTGACAAGACTCTGTCCTGACTCTACCACCTCCTCTCTATGAGACTCTGAATGTTACTCCTCCTTCCTGTGACTCAGTTTCCTCCTCAATAAAATGGGGATAATAATAATACCAATCTCACAACACTGTCTTAAGAGTTAAATAAGTTAGTGTATGTGAGGTGCCTAAAACAGTATCTAGCACACAGTGTTTTAGGACCACAACAATGTTATTATTTAATTGTGGCTATTATTATTATTATTATTTTTTTTTTTTTTGCGGTACACGGGCCTCTCACTGTTGTGCCCTCTCCCGTTGCGGAGCACAGGCTCCGGACACGCAGGCTCAGCGGCCACGGCTCACGGGCCCAGCCGCTCCGCGGCACGTGGGATCCTCCCGGACCGGGGCACGAACCCATGTGCCCTGCATCGGCAGGCGGACTCTCAACCACTGCGCCACCAGGGAAGCCCTGCGGTTATTATTGTTATTACATGACATAGATGAGGAACTTTTTAAGCAATGAACTAGAGCAATAATCTTTAAATAACTCTTTCTATTCTCAGTGTCAAGTTATACAAGCCTTCTTATCCTTCATGAAAATGAGTACATAATGCTACGGCTATGGAATTGACACTTGATTTTCGAATTCAAGCTCAAAAATACCCTAGTAAAGGCACAATATACTATATTGTTGCCTTGGATACAAAACAGTGTTATTTTCTTTGTAGTATTTGATTAATTAGGCCATGAGAGTAACATATAGATGAGACCTATATTTTGAGATAATTTTACAGACAATTCAAGACTCTGTTAAATTGGTATAGACTTGGAGGTTGAGAGGGATGAGTCTAGAAAGTGTCACTTTATTCATGAAGATTCTATCTCAACTGTTTACACTATTGATGACCTTCATCAGACAGTTCAGGTACCTTAGGGTCAGGCTGAGGGAAATTTTAGGGAAATAAGTTCTCTAAAAATATATGACTGTGAGAATAGTATCCATTTTTAATATAAAAGCCTATTTATTTGACAACAGAATGCTCACCAGTTGTTGCTGCAATAAAACTGCAAAGATTATTAATGCAGTTTAATGAAGCTGGCTGTGAACCGCGACTTTAAAAATGCGTGCCGTTAATCCAGCCTGTCTCTCAAACTGGCCCTTCACAAAGGAAAGGATTATCTCATCAGTACATCCTGTTCTGTTGTGCCGTGAGGATGCTTCATCGATTCAACTGACGATGGTTTTCTGGAAGCAGTTAATACCCTGAAGAGGCATGCTAGGATGAGAACAGCACAGTTGCTCTTCACAAAGGGAAAACAGTCGGTTCATGTGTCCTAAATGCAAAGACCTCAGAAATAAAATTGCAAGGCATGCTTTTGGGTGATGTTTTAAAGTCTGAAAAATATTTTAAATATGTATTTTTAAATGAGGATTCAGTTCTTTTATTGGACTTGTTTTAATAGTGACCAATAACATGTTTAAAATTCTGATGAAACAACTGTTCTCTGTAGAAGCATACACAGATCAGATTTATGTCTTTAAAGGCTTGAGTCAGCGATACACAGGAGAATTTCTTAATGTTTCAATTTTTTTATCAAATGTATGTAGACTGTAAATTTTTAACAACTGTGACCAGGTCATGTAAATATACAGAAATTTAGGCAAAGGATTTTTTTTTAATTGTTGATGACAGGTTTGGTTTTTTTGGCAAAGATTACATTTTTTTTCCTCTCAGATGGCACTGTGAATCAAAAGACTTTTTCCTTGAAATTCATAAAGAGCATAAAGTTGGTTTTGTGTTTAATGTCTGAAATACCTGGAGCTAAAAGAAGGTTACCACAGCATAGAATTTACAACTGTACTTTATATGAAATAACACATAATCTCTATTTAGCTTCAGTTTTATTAAAAAAACAAAACAAAACTCCCTGCAAATTTAAACGAACAGGAAGCTGATAGGCTTACAGGTATGAGCCACTGGGTTGATTAAATTGGGGAAAGTAGTTGAGCCTGAAGCGGAAACTCTGGGCATCCTGGCCCCCTCCTCCAGTGAGTTCAGTATGATTATTTAAATTTTCTCTCATTTCAGGTCACTAGAAGAGTCCCCGTTCCCTGCTCTGGCTCCCAAAGTTGGAGCAGATGGAAAGACAGCCGACTCTGTGTGATTGAGGGGCTGAGGCTGCAATCCTCTCCCTGATGGCTGTGAGTGCCAAGGCGCAGGGGCTGGGTGTGTATGCAGCGTGCTGCCAGCTTCCGAAGATCTGCTACTTTGATTATAAAATTCTGATACCATTCATGTTTATTACATGCACGACCCTAAAGCAGCCAGGAGAAACTGAGATGAGGAAGTAAACCTGACAAATGAAGCATTTAATAGAGCTAAGCTAGAAGTCTTGTCCCAAATTCTGACTTTGTGGCTTAACAAATAAATGAAACCCAAGTGCCCTTCTGAGGAGGAAAGTTAAATCAATTTCCCAGAATCCTTAAGGAAGAAGCCAAGCTGATTTAAAAATCTCAAACTAACTTGAAATAGCTTAGAATAATTGTTTACAAGCTAAGGAACAACAGGCATGGGTGGGAAATATAAAATAAAAACAAAAATAAATAAGCAAAAAGAAAATAGCTGTTTTATATACATGACCTATGACATTTTTTTAACAGTTCACTCCCCACACACAAGCTTAACAAAAGAAGAAACATTTTCTGTCTTTTCCCTTTGTATCTGCTATCTCCCAGCACTTAACAGTGCTGCCATATAGTAGGATCTCAATAAATAATTACTGAGTCAATCCATCGATCAATCAATAATTATAGCTAGATTTTTTCTAAGTGTATGGGCAGGAGGGAGGGTGGGAGGGAGACGCAAGAGGGAGGAGATATGGGGATGTATCTATATGTATAGCTGATTCACTCTGTTATAAAGCAGAAACTAACACACCATTGTAAAGCAATTATACTCCAATAAAGATGTTAAAAAAAAAAAACAAAGTGTATGGGCAAGTGACTAAAGCAATAGGATCAACACAGGCCTTTCAGGGAATAAGATTATAGCACCAAATTGCAGGGGCGGAGGGGACAGCATAGCATTTCTGGGAAATATTAAAATCTCCCACTTGGCTCCTTTTCAGTGGCAGTGTCTCTTTCAGTCCTGCATTACAGTACTTGTATGATTGCTCTAATATTTTGTTCACAGGTTTGTCTGCTTCACGAGACCATGATGCCTGCTTTTCTCCTGCTTAGTACGGGGTCTGGCACAGTGTTTAATAAATGTTCCATGAATGAACAGATAACAGGTATCTGGATAACAAACACGATTCCAGATGTGTTACTAATTGAGATGTCAAGAATCCCTTCAGCTTTTAAATGGAAAAGAATTATACGGTGATATCCTTCTCAAAGTTTTTCAGGCCCTTTGGGTGACTGTTTTTTTTATTCCACTCTTCAAAGGTAGTGGGGAAAGAATTCCTTTCTTCCTCTGAAATTCCACTGATGACCACATGATGGCGCTGGCGCTGCACCATAAATACAGAAGCAGCTGGGCAGTGTGGATTCCCTAGGCCCCTCCAGAGGCCTCCCTCTCTCTTTTGCCTGCCCCCACTCTTCTGCTGTGTTTCCCCTCAGGTCCTCCTTTCCATCCAGTCGAGCTTGATACATATAACACTTGCCAAGAAGCTGTCAGACCGGAACTGGATACTGCCCACCTGAAGCTGGTTTGTTCTTTGTTCTCAGACAGGCCAAATTCTGTCTGTTCCTCCCATCTGAAAAAATGCCCAAGTACATTTTGAATGCTCTTTAAAACTGTGCATTCTTAGTTTGAAGTACAGGTCTTTTTATTTCGCACTTGATTGGCCCCTGCAAGTGACCTATTCCCTTCCTAACAAAATAGCCAACAGGGCAAATTATGTCCTGATAAGTTATTAGAATCCTCCCAACTGAGGAAACTGAGACCTAAGGCTTTGCCAACATGCACAGAAGTGAACTCTGACAGTATGAGTTGTATGGATTCTTACATTCAAGGTAGATTGGAAAACTTAGAGAATAAAATTAAATCACTTGAAGATAATCTACTGCTTAAGAATTAAAAGTGAGTTCTGAAAGCAGATAATTAGTATGTTTTTCAAAAACAGAAGAGGGATAAACATTTTCATTAAATTAAATGAGGATTTTCTCTTCTTTTCATTCATTTATTTTTTTTGTGGTACGCGGGCCTCTCACTGTTGTGGCCTCTCCCGTTGCGGAGCACAGGCTCCGGACGCGCAGGCTCAGCGGCCATGGCTCACGGCCATGGCCCTCTTCTTTTTAAATTGAGGTAAATATTATATATGGTGAAATGCTCCAAGATTTATGTTTCTTTATAACACTTTTGTTGAAATATAATTTACATTTAATAAAATGCATCCACTTATGTCTATAGCCCAATGGGTTTTGACAAATGTATACACATTAACTTAAACAACACCACCACACCTCCACAGTCGAGATACAGAACTTTTCCAGTGTCTGAGATAGTCCCTTCAGGCCCTCTCAGGTCGACCCCTCCCCTCACTGGTCTAATTTTAATTGCCTGTGAATACTTTTGCTTGCCCTTGACCTTCATATCAATGGACTCATAGAGTATAAATACTCTTTGTTTCTGGCTTCTTTTACTGTCTTGTCTTGTTTCGTTTGGTTTTTTGATGTTCATTCATGCTATGGAGTCTATTCCTTTTTATTGCTTAATAGTGTTTGATTATATGAACATAAAACAATTTTTTATTCATTCCCTTCTTGCACATTTGATTTGTTTCTGGTTTCGGCTATTACAACTAAAGCCACTATGAATACTCTTATACAAATAGTTTTACAGACATATGCTTTCATTTCTTTGGGGTAAATACCAAGGAGTGGAATCGCTGAGTTTTAAGGTAGGTATATATGTTTAAGGTTATAAGAAACTGCCTACGTTTCTAACGTGGTGGTATTAGTTTCCTAGGATTGCCATAACGAAGTACCACAAACTGGGTAGATGAAAAGAAAGGAAATGCATTGTCACAGGGTTCAGGGATCCAGAACTTCTGAAATCAGGTAGCTGGATATCAAGTTCCTGTCATGGGCAAACTCCCTCCGAAGGCTCCAGGGAAGAATCCTTACACTTGCCTCTTCCAGCTTATGGCGGTTGCTGGCAATTTTTGCCATTCCTTGCCTTGTGTCAGCATAACTCCAATGTCTACCTAGTCTTCACATGGCCTTCTTTCCTGTATGCCTCCTATCTCCCTGTGCTTCAATTTCCCTCTTCTTACAAAAACACCAGTCATCAGATTTAGGATCCATCCTAATCCACTATGACCTCATTTTAGCTTGAATACACCTGCAAAAACCCTGTTTCCAAATAAGGTCACATTCTGAGGTTCCAGGTGGACATTAATTTGGGGAGACGCTATTCAACCCAGGAGAGTGGTTAGTTGAATAGTTTTACACCTCCCACCAATACGTGTGCGAATTCCAGTTGCTCTGCATCCTTGCCAATCCTGGGTATTGTCAGTGTTGAAAGGTTTGGCCATTCTAGTGTGTGTGTAGCATTATCTCATTTTGGCTTTATTTTGCGGTTCCTTGATGACCCTTGATCTTGAGCATCTTTTCACATACTTATTGGTCAGTTAGGGATCTTCCTTGGTAAAGTTCTCTAAGATATTTTCCCACTTGAAAGTTAAGTTGTCCTTTTTTTGATTTGTAGGAATTATTTACATAACCCAAATATAAATCACTGGTCCGATATATGTTTTGCAAATATTTTCTGTCTGTGGCTTTACTTTTCATTTTCTACAGTGGCTTTTGATGAATGGAAGTTTAATTCTGATAATGTCCAATTTTTAACTTTTAATTTTATATTTAGTGCCCACTCTAAGAAACTCCCCGAACACAGGGTTCTAAAGATGTTATATACGCTTCCAGAAGCTTTGTGGTTTTAGCTTTTTTGTTTAGTTCTATGATTCACCTTGAACTGATTTCTGTATAGAGTAAATGTTCATTTTCCCCACATTTATCTACTTGGTCTGACTCCATTATGGAGAAGACTCTCGTTACTCTGTTAAAAAGCTCTACTTGAAAATTACCTGACTACACATTTTATGTCGAAAATTGATGGTACATGGTCTGTTCCAATGATCTCTTTGCCTATTCTTGCCACCATGTTATAATTGCTGTAGTTTTACAGTAAGTCTTGAAATCAGGTGGTGTGAGTCTTCCAACTTTGTTCTTTTTCAGGATAATTTTGGCTATTCTAGGTACATTTCTTTTTCATATAAATTTCAGGGTTAGCGCTTCAATTTCCACCAAAAAAAAAAAAGCTGTTTGGATTTTATTGGGTTGAATCAAATATATAGTAACTGGGCTTTTTAATAGTTAATTTGTAAAATCCATTTCTTGCTAAGAAAACCTCATTTTCTAAACTTTTTTTGATTTTCCCGAACTTGCCTCATCTTTGGAAAATATGTATAACAGTCTTAACCCAGATCAGAATTTATTTTAAAAATCCTGGAAATTATCCAATCCATTTTAAGCTACTCTTCCTTGAAAATAAAATAAAATAAAAACTTCTCAATAATTCAAGTCTGGGAAAGAATTTTTCTGACATTAGAAAAAAACGTACACATTTATGACAAGTAAAAACCATAATTCCCAAAATGTTTTGGAAGCTTTATTTTTTAAAAAACTCATTAATTTCCATTTTATTTAACTGTTAGCTTCTAAACACATCTCCAGACTAGATCTGACAGAAAAGGATGTTGCCTAGTTATTTTAATTCAGTATATTCAAATTACTGACAATTAAAAAGCAAATTTATTTTTCCTCACATCTCCTTTCCCATTATCCACTTCAATTACATATTCACAGTACAAAGGTAGAGAACATTTGAGAAATCTACCACACAGTAGAAAGCACCTGGCATATTCTACTTTGCAAACGTTTTCAGCCTCAGGTTATTCTCAGTCTTGTTTGTGTTCCCTCCCACACGAAATATTTCAATGTTCAAAAAGTAAAAACTCAAAAACAAAGTCTTAATTACGATTGCCCCACATTTCTTTTAAAAATCTTGTTCCCTGGTGCATTTTGAAGAAAGCAGTGATGGATTCTTTTTTCCCTTCTCAGAATGTTATTAATTTTTAAATATATTTTTGAATTGAGGTATAGTTGATGCACAATATTGGCAAATATTTTCTCCCATTCTGAGGGTGGTCTTTTCATTTTGTTAATGGTTTCATTTGCTGTGCAAAAGCTTTTAAGTTTCATTAGGTCCCATTTGTTTATTTTTGTTTTTATTTTCATTACTCTAGGAGGTGGATCAAGAAAGATCTTGCTGAGATTTATGTCGAAGAGTGTTCTGCCTAGGTTTCCCTCTAAGAGTTTTATAGTGTCCGGACTTACATTTAGGTCTTTAATCCATTTTGAGTTTACTTTTGTGTATGGTGTTCAGGAGTGTTCTAATTTCATTCATTTACATGTAGCTGTCCAGTTTTCCCAGCACCAGCAGTGATGCATTTTGAAGAAAGGAATCCGACTGCCATCCCTTCCCAGACATTCCTATGTACTTTATCCCAACCTCACCTCAATTTTCAGTGCACGAAATATCTGGATTTTAGCACACTCTTCTTTATCTTTCCAAATTCGAAGTGACAAGAGCTGCAAAACTAAGGCTTTTTTTGTCTACAAAATTACAATGATTCAAAGAAAACTGCAGCTGTTACCAGATAGTGTGAAAACTTAGGTCTCCACGGGGAAGGTGCCATCTGCTGGGCGGGTCTGGGAGCACAGAACTGCAGCTTCATCTCCCTCACCGATTCAACGGGGTGATTCCTATATTTCTTCCATCATGAGATATAATTTCCCCTCAGTATATTTCCTAAAATTAAAATGCATTGGAAAATCTACATTAAAATTTAACCAGAGTAGGTAGTAACCTCCCCCAATGAGAGAAATACATAACTAAGTTTACTAAACTTAAATCAATTCAATACGACAAAGCTTGCAAAATTAGATCTGTTTGGGGAATGGCATGGAGAGTATTTATAAATAAATTGATTGAATGAATTATAAAACATCCATATAATGAACACTTCAGTTATTAAAGATATTTATGAAAATGTTTAATGAAAACAGAATTATTTATATCATTATAATATTAATGGGAAAATAAAGACAACAAAACATATGTTCCATTTAAGCCCAAACTAAGGCATTACTGTTTCCTGGTTCAGAGTGAACCAGCCCTGGGTTCCAATCCTACCTCTGCCTTTATTTCCTCTGTGACACTGGGAAAGTTAACTACTCTGGGCCTTTGTTTTCTCATCAAAAAATGCTGAAAATTACAAAATTCATAGCATCGTGAAAATTAACTGAAGGTAAAGCACTTAGAATGATCCCTGGCACAGACCACAGTCTCATGGGAAGTACTTACGAGTTTATAGGAAAAATAAAATAATCCAGGCCAAAACGTAAAAGTTAGCTTATGAGAAACAATTTTAATTCTTCATTAAGTATTTCCTAAGTCTTCCAGAGTGAAGATATTTTATTTCAAAAATCAGGAAAGTGAAGTAAAAATCAAAAACGAGAGATATCTATTAATATTAGTGCTTACAGGTCAATGGGGCAATTATAAATAACGAGAAGACAATATTAACTGCTATATGGTTCTAATGCAGGTTTCAAAAGTGGTAGGCTAGCTATCAGAAAAGCAGCTGCTCACAGGCCAATCTTATACTAGTCCTACTTATATTACTGCTGTCCGTAAGAAATGCAGTGGACTACATTTGAAACACTTGGGCAGCAGGGACCATCAAGATAGAGAGGCATCACTTCCAGAATCTTATATACGGCTTTTTTTTGCGGTACACGGGCCTCTCACTGTTGTGGCCTCTCCAGCTGCGGAGCACAGGCTCCAGACACGCAGGCTCAGCAGCCATGGCTCAGGGGCCCAGCTGCTCCGCGGCATGTGGGATCTTCCCGGACCGGGGCACGAACCCGTGTCCCCTACATCGGCAGGCAGACTCAACCACTGCGCCACCAGGAAAGCCCCTTATATACGGTTTTGAAAAAACACAAAATAATACCAAAAAGTGATGGGCCCATACCTTCTTCAGCAAGAGATGATGTTTTTGATTTTTACAAGCACTAAGAATTGTACAAGCCTAGAATGTCCTCACAAATGGATACCAAGCAGGAAAGTGGGAATAAATCTATTTCCCATGCTGGTAGTTACTATTTTCCTTTAGGATCTCATAAAAATAAATACTTCCTAATTACACAAAGATGAAAGGGAAAGTTATCATAAAGAAATTGTAGGAAAGGTATGAAGGAGCATTATAAAGCTAAACCCCATACTATGGCAGTTAGGTAATGCAAAATGTACCAGTTTTAACAATACGTAACTGTTCACATATATTGTGGTTGTATAACTCCTAATAACGTGAAAGTCTATTAAACGTACACATGAAGGAGGAATATAATGCTACAATTTCAGATACTTAGAAGTACTCCGGTGAGGGAATTGGTTTCTTGAAATTAAGATTATGTCTTAATATTTCTGTCTTCTTAGTACCAGACAGTGGTTTATGTCTATGCAGCAGGTATGAATTTGCAACCTCCTATTTAGGTAACAGAAAGAGTACACCTTGTTTTCTTTAATTAACTTAAATTTGACTCTAAGCACCTATCCCAGTAGGCTGTAAAGAAATTCAACCTCAATCCGTAACAGCACTTCTGCTCCAAAGTCAAATTCTGCAGCAAAGCTTGGGAGTTTTGTTTGGAATGGGGCATGGGGAGAGTGTAAGCACCAGTCTTCCGGAAAAAATGACAGCTGCCGAGATGCAGAAACCAGGCTCTCACGGTCATCACTACTTCTGTGTCATTCTCGGGGCATGTGAACTTGTACCCAGCATGGGAACCTGAATGCCAGAGGACGCTGTCCCCTTCAGGCCTCTCTCTGATATCCTGCTGTCACAACCCTTCAGGCTAGAAGGAACTGGCCTTAGGCTTCCAGTATCTTTGCATGATTTTACCCCCTCTTTTGGACACAGAATAAAATTTTATTTTTTAATCAGGGAAAGACAGAAGAACATAGATAATTGTTTCTACCCTTAATCAATCCTGACTATGCACTGCCTGGACGAGACATCAAAACTTCCTCACTGAAGGAGAGAGACTTAGTATTTACTCTTTTATATTACTATAATCAAATGCTTAAATCTTCTCTATTCCACTCATCCCAACATCCACACCTCACTCGGGTCAGGCAGGGGTTAACCTGAGGACACTACGGAAATCACATACACAGACAAGCAAAGAGGACCAGAACACTTATCCTCCTAAGTGTTGGACCATCTATCATGATTTCTCTCCTACTGCCTCTGCCAGGACCAGTTAAGTAATTTGCAGGGCCAAGTGCAAAATGAATGCAGGGTCCCTTTTCCAAAAATTACTAAAAGTTTCAAGACAATGACAACAGAGCATGAAAACAAGCACAGAACCTTTCTAAGTTGGGGACCTTTCTTGTGTGATTGCACAGGTCACATGACCCTGAAGCTGGTCCTGACCACTGTTTGTTTCAGCTCTTCATCATCTCCCTTGTTCTTCAACAACCTCCGGATGTTCTTTAGATTTGCTCCCTTGGGAATCATCCTGTACACACCCTCCATATAAAATCCTAAAGCAGACATCTGGTTCTGTCACATCCCTGTTTAAATCCTTCAATAAATCCCTGAAAGGGGGATGTCCAAGTTATAACTGTGAACTGCAAGGTACTCCTCCATCTGGCCTCTAATTGACCGGTCATCTCCTATCTCTTTCCACTCCCTGCTTCACATGCAATGTTCCACCTGAGAGTCAAAATTCAGAGCCATTTAGGTACCAGATTCCATTTTCAAAACACCTGATTAAGATGGTAAAACAGCATGGGATTATACTATATACAGGCCTTCATTTCATGCTGATAGCAGTCTGTCCTTTCAGAAGAAACAGCTTCCAAACATGTTCATTTGTCAGCATAGGAAAACTCAAGAACCAGAAAATCAAATGCTGTTTTAAATATGCTTCAGATTTACAGACACTATCAAAGTCATTACTTCTAATCCTGCTGTAGTATGAATTCTCAAAGAGATTTCACCATTCATGTACCTTTTATTTTTTGTTGATTCTTTGAGCAAATATTTATTACACAATTGCTATGTGCCAGGCTCTTTGCTAGGTACTGAGGCCAGAATGATGAACAAGAAAAAATAAGATGATATAACCCCTTTTTTCAAAGTCATAGTTTAAAGGAGATGAGGAAGACAACTAACAAAGCAATTACAATATAATCTACTGTGGCAATCATATATAGAGCCCTTACTATAAGTATAGATAGCATCAGGTATTTCATATATACTATTGCTAATCCTCACAAAACTTGGACATTCTTATTCCTATTTGACAAATGGGAGAACTAGGGTTCCAAGAGTATAAATAATTTGTCATAGTAAGTTGTAAGCTAGGACTTAAAACCAAATTTGAGGGCTTCCCTGGTGGCACAGTGGTTGAGAGTCCGCCTGCTGATGCAGGGCACACGAGTTCGTGCCCCGGTCCGGGAAGATCCCACATGCTGCAGAGCGGCTGGGCCCGTGAGCCATGGCCGCTGAGCCTGCGCGTCCAGAGCCTGTGCTCCGCAACGGGAGAGGCCACAACAGTGAAAGGCCTGCATACCGCAAAAAAAAAAAAAAAAAAAAAAAAAAAAAATTGATTCTAAAGCTCCCTTCTTTCCACTATGTTATGATGCTGTATCTCATACATATTGAGAACAGTACTCTAAAAGCTGGTGTGTACAGAGAGAAGTGACCAGCAAACCCAAACCAGGTTATCTAATAAGCTAGACAGAAAAGAATAAGAAGTGATTGGTTTTGTGGACAAGTGTGCAGGGGGAAGAATGCACAATGAAGGAGGAACGCATTGCCAGGCTCCAAAGAATGTCGTATTCTAGGAACTGAAAGTAGTATGGAAGGACCGTGTATGGAGTTAGGACACATGGAACAAAAAGTCAGGCAAAGGGCTCTATCACAAAGGATCAGCAGGCCGCCTAAAGAGCTCAAGCTCTGTTCAGTAGGTGAGAGCGGGCATGGAGAAGGCTTAAGTGGGAAATGACAGCTCAGGTCTGAATTTTAGGAAAACATTGTTACCAATTTGGAGAACAGATGAAAGGCGCAGGAGGCCACAAGCAGACAGATCATTCAGAAGGCCGCTGAAGTCTTGGCAAGAATGGAGATGGCTTTGAACAAAGTCCGTGGGAAGGAGAATAAAAAGAGGAAGCCCATTTTATGACACAGATAGCAAGAAGAGAGAGCTGGTGATCAATGAAATCAGGACTTTGTGATAAGTGTAGAAAAGAAACCTAGGGAGACTTTAAGGGTTTCTAATTTAAATACTGGGGTGAACGTTTAACCCGATTGCTCATTCAGATCTACAACCCCAAGTAGTGGACGTCTGAAATTTATCTTCTGTCATAATCTTCCATTTAAGAAACCACTACTACCTTTATCTCTTTCTTCATCATTGAAGCAAACTCCATTCCCTGTTTCCTGAATCCCTCAGCTTTGTTGTTGTGTCTCTTTTCAATGGAAGGGTCAGTGATTACTTAGGGACATGGCTGCCTTTCTTCTCAATTATTTTCTAAGATAGGTTGCTATTCCAGGATAAAGTGTACCACAACTCATGTATGGGGGAATCCTTATCCTGTTAGGGCTCTCTACAGTATACACAGCATTTTCAGGAAAAGTTTCCATCTGATCCCCTGTGAGATGGGGAGGAATTAAATTTCCTATTTTAAAATGTGGGAAAGGAAACTTTCAGAGAATCTGTGTCATTCCCATTCAAACAGGGAATAGAACTCAGGCCAATCTGGTTTCTTGAAAAGGCGTGCATTCATCACCACGTCTCCTCCCTCTAGCAGGCATGTCTGAAGTGTACTGACCAGCAACAAAGTAACAAACAGGTTCACTGTAACTAAACATGAGAATTTATCTTAAAAATATATAAGGAACCAACAACTTTCAGGATCTGGGGAAGCTAAGGCTCAAGCCAGTTTCTACTAAATAAGGATTCATCTGGTCACTTGAATCTCCCCTGAGACACTATGCGTGATTGGATCCAGGCAGATCGCACAATGCAGTGCATCAGCTAATCGCTCCTCTGCTTACTGGAAGTACAATTGGCTACATTGGTTGGAAAACCAACCCGGGGAATAGGCTATTAAATTGGTATTGAAGCTTTGGCAGTGGACTGGCTGATCAGGATACTGAATGAAAAGCTGAAACACAAAGCACAGCTTGTTTGGTTTGGTTTGGTTTTTTTAACAGTAATTTCTAGTGGCGGGGACAGATGTTTCTTGAAGTGGCAAGAGATTTGAAAAGCAGAGCGTTATAGCACTTACTGTAATTGCTTTATTAATATTGTATGTGTTTATGGCTTCTGTCTTCTGGCTTGTGGCACCTCTTATTTCAAATGACCTTAGGTTTCCTGATGACTGGCGGTTAATCTTTACTTCAGAGATTCTTTGAGTCCCATATTCAGCTTTGTTCCTGCATAGTGAATTATTTCATACAAAGCCGCTTTTTCGTTTGCTTTTATTACACTCAGAAGCCCTCAGGGGGCACTGGAACATCGTCAGAGACAGCAGTCCAATATCTGCAAAGAAACCTCTAGTTAGCAGAGAAATAAACGCCCAGATACATGCCCATCCCTGCAAAAGAAATGACCTTTGATATCCCTAGCCAAGTCTCGAGTGTTAACGTCAGCTACCATATCAGGAGAAGGACCGAAGAGATTTTAATCCAGGATCTTGAAAAGACTGGATCGGTTTGGGAGAGCCAAGTTTGTAATAGACATATCCTAAATAACAACTTTTTTGGTGCTTGGTTTACTTTGCTTTGAAAAGTAGAGACCATATTTTCATTCTCTTCCAATGTGTTATTATAAAAAAGGGAAGAAGGAACCGACAAGGAAATTGACCAACAAATGCAAGTTAAATTTGGAGTTGATATTTTCGGAGAAGGTTGGTTGGTTTGCTCAGTGGCTATTGTATCTCCTTCCTTCCCTTCCCAGGCCTGTCAGAGTGGCTCCTAGTTAGTCCTTCACCTTCTCTCAGTAGGTTCTTGTTCCCAGGGCTTGCTCACTGAGCCTTCCTGAGTGAAGAGGGGAAAGGGGCATCATTTGGGGGTGTTTTCGTCCATTTCATGGTTGACATAGTTATTGTTGTAATTTGCTTTACGACTGCCCCTAATGGGTCTGTGGGTTAAGTTCAGGCCCCACTCAACCAAAGGCCATAAAGGGTGCATGGAAAAAACAGCAGAGTCTACAGAAAGATTCTCATCACCAAGTCATTTCCGAGAACTGTTGGGACTTCCTTGTGACACCAACCAGCATTGGAGGACAGAGCCGGGCGTGATGTACGCAGTGTTCTGCACCATGTTGTGACAGTCAGATTCCTTTGTGCAAAGACCCGTTAACAGGAAGCCTCCACGTTCACTGATGAAAAAGAAGCATTTTTCTTTGATTCATGCCTCTAGGAGGAAACCTACTCAATATTTAATTTTAATCTAACATGTCACACTTTTTCCATGCCAACAACTAGCCTTCCAGTTATGCATAATTCATTGTAGTGGACAAGACCAACACCAGTGCTCTTGGACAGGATGCTGTTGAGAGGTGGTGTGTGGCAACCAGCACTGTCGCCTTCCCTGAGACATTCGGATTAAGGCATTTTTAAAATCGATCAACACAGATTGTTTACACAGAGAAATTATTTGATGCAAAAAAGAAAAACACTAAAATGGAATAAAAAAACATGTAAATTTTCGAATATACCCTGTGCAAGTAGCATAAATAAGTGCGGCTTATAGCTAATCACAGACAACCTTTCTGCGCTTCAGATTCTCCATCTGTGCCAATGGCCTTTCTTTCAATAATGTGTATGAAACGGATTTTAGAGTAATTCAAGACAAAGAAACAGGACTGCAGATATACTTCCAGGATGCTCCATTATTTTTGCCTTTAGGTTGCAACTAGTAAGAAATTGAGGTAACCTCCTCATGGCCAAAAAACAACAAATGATAATTACTGGAACCTACATTCAACCCTGGAACTGACATTCAACCCTGACAAATACATATTTTTATGTTCAGTAATCAACATTCCTCTCCTCCAAATCTAATCTAATTCCTCTCCTTAAAAAAGACTTAAATGCTACCTTACTAATTCAAATAAAAATCAAGTGATATATAGCTACAGGAATGACATTTCTGTACTTAAGCTAATACCATCCTGCAGGTAAACAGAGATGACTTCTGCAGGCCAGGCTACCATACAGTATTATTAAATACTGCCATTCCCTCAGCAGCACAGCGAATCTGACGCATTAACATACTGCATAGTGAAGAGGCTGCACTTGCTACATTCTCCCCAGGTTTTGTTTCATTTAAAATATTGTGTACAAAAAAGAGTCATATTCAAGACATTGCTTATCCACAACATCCCTGAAGTGCTTTGACAGCTATGAGACCTTTTTTTAGTAACTGAGCCATGTATACATGCATTTGTTCCCCCTTAACGCTTATTCTTTTTGTATCACTTAACTAGCATTTAATTTCACTTTTCCTTATGGTTAGTTCTTAACGTTGTGCATTTTTTTTTCTGTGTGGCAACCAACTTTCCAAATGGATACTGTTGACTGGAAGCTACCCTATCTTATCTGTATCTTACTTCTGATGCCTTCCTGGTCCACAGTTAAATTGTTTCCATTAAAAAAAAAGAACAAGAGGGCTTCCCCGGTGGCGTAGTGGTTGAGAGTCTACCTGCCGATGCAGGGGACACGGGTTCGTGACCCGGTCCGGGAGGATCCCACATGCCGCGGAGCGAGCGGCTGGGCCCGTGAGCCATGGCCGCTGAGCCTGTGCGTATGGAGCCTGTGCTCCTCAACGGGAGAGGCCACAACAGTGAGAGGCCCGCGTACCACAAAAAAAAAAAAAAAAAAAAAAAAAAGAACAAGAAAAAGAGGAAGAAGAAGGAGGGGATGGGAAGGAGAGGAAGGAAGGAAGGAAAGAAGGGAGGAAGGGAGGGAGGAGAGGCAGTACCTCATGGATAGTTTCCCTCCAATTTCTCATTTTCTTCAGTTCCAAGATGTGCAATTCTCAAGAATATTATTTTCCCTGGGCTGATCAGTATTCTCTTTCAATAAAACCATAGGACATAGCTGTTGGGCACAGAAACTAAATGTCATGAATTCAGTGCCCTGCTACTTGGCAGGAAACTCTGGCTGCATGCTTTTTATGTAATGTTTTTTTCACCTTCACTCCTTTGTTGTGCTTTTTTCAACAAAAATTAGACAGTAATAACTAGTACATTTACACACTGCAGTTAATGACTGTAATAGTATAAGGTAAGAGGATAAATACTTATTAACACAAAACAAGTACAGTATAACCCTACAATGAATAGAAAAAACTATTTCAGCAGTTAATGAAAACATGGATACATTTAACAGAATTACTTAGGGGAAGAAAATTGCTTGCATGCCTCCTGGGGTCAGATTAACTGGGTGTGTATGTGTTTAATCCTTTCAGAACTGTGAAGTATAATTGTTGTAAACTGCCACCCTCCTTGCCTCCTACCCAAGTCTGAGTAGGCACCCCCAGTTCTATCTTACCTTTTGGTAGCTAATTTGAGTTTCTCTTCCCAAGATGCACCACAATGTCTGCAGGAAAGGAGGCTAATAATGCCTTCCTGGGAAATCCTAGATTCTGTTCCTGGGGGTTAACTGTTGATCGAATAATGGACAATCACAGCGGTAGCCATTTGGATGAAGAAGAAGGAAGGTGGGGAGCCATGGAAAGAACAAGAGAAAAAAAAAAGGATACTTTTAAAAACATCCCATAGATTATCTAAATTCATTTTTCATTATTAATTAGCACTTTTATATCTTTCAATACTGTACTCTATATTTACTTCCTGGCCCGAACTAATTAAATTAAATATATATTAATTAATGGGCTTTCCATGATCACCTTGCTCCTTGCTAATCTAACCCCGGGCAAATAGCTTTCCCCAGCATATATGGAATATATACCCCCAAGGAGAATGCACTCATCACATACACAGGGCTAATCTATCAAACCTCAGATGAGTAAAATAATCTTAAAGACATTAGGAAGTAATTTAGTAAGATTAGTACATGAGCAGTTTAAGGCTAGGATCTGACACTTTCTGATTAGAAATGTCATGAAAGTGAAGAAATTCTCTTGAGACAATTAACTTCTGAAGGAAATTCATCCTATAATTCTTGCAATTTGAGATGAATCACTCAAATACTCTGGCCCTCAGCTACATCATATCATCTATAAAAGAGCAGCGTTGGGCAAGATGGCTGCAGCTCCAGAATTATTTGATTTGGTAACATTGAAAATTTGTGATTATTAGCAAAAAAGGAAAAAAAGACTTCAGAATATGAGGACATGAATATATCGCCTTACAGTTCTTGATAAACATAAACTTTAGCAATGTAGATTTCAGTTAAGTTTTGTGCAGAAATATGTGGGATTTTACTGCCAGAGAATCTAAAAACATCCCTAAGAAAGGATGGGAGACACTAAAAATTTCAAGCAATCACAGAGCAGAAGGAAAGGAAAACAATTTAAGGAATTGTGTCTCTTGGAAGCAGACATGAAAAGGTAACTTGGGGCTAAAACTTTTATTGGGGGAGAAGGGGTGATGATGTCCATGAAAGACAAGGGAGCAAGAAGCAGGTTTGGGTAAAGAAAGATACTAGGTGATAGTGCACATCTGAACCTTGTGAAAGGAAAGCAGGGAGGGGGAAGGATTGGGCAGAGGAGCTGTAGGCAAACTCTCCACCAGCCCATCAGGAACTGTAGATAGAAGACTGCTGTGTCCTGCCAAAATGGCTAGGTCCTAGAAGCCCCCCGCCACTGCCATGCTCAGACATTGGCTGAGGACTTCCCAGAAAGTTTGTGGCCTTGGCCCAAAGCTGAGGTGGTGATTGTCTCACTGTGGATTTAATTTGCATATCCTGGATGATTAGTGATATGAACACCTTTTAATGTATCTGTTGGCCATCTACATATCTTTGGAGAAGGACGGCTAGTATCAAAATCCCAAAAGATAACAAGCGTTGGGAAGGATGAGGAGAAAAGAGAAGAGTAGTACTCTGTTGGTGGGAATAGAAACTGGTATAGCCACTATGGAAAATAGTATGCAGGCTCCTCAAAAAATTAAAAATAGAATTACTTCCAGGTATATATCCAAGGGACTTGAAATCAGGATCTTGAAGAGATACACCCATGTTTATTGTAGCATTATTCATGATAGCCATGGAAACAACCTAAATGTCCATCAACGGACAGTGTAAACGATCTTTCAATTTAATACCATTTTAGCCCTCCATTTTGGGCTAAGAATTGCATCTTGTAATATACTGTACTATGTGTGAGGTGCTAGTGCATCTTTTCTAGTATCATATAAAGCACATGTCGGTGCCAATGAATTAATTCAGTTCCAATTTTTTCTATGAATCAATGCAACATTGTAATGCATTTATTTGAATATCTTAAGAAAACATCACAGGTTATCATGACATCTATGTAAGTTTAATTGATAATTATATTGAAATTAATGATTTTACAGTGAAAATATTAACTTATTTAATAACCCTGACTAGTGTACACTGCAGCCCACACCACCACTGAGTAGGTGGGCCCCATACTTTTTTTTTTTGGCAGTACACGGGCCTCTCACTGTTGTGGCTTCTCTCATTGCGGAGCACAGGCTCTGGACGCGCAGGCTCAGCGGCCACAGCTCACGGGCCCAGCCGCTCCGCAGCATGTGGGATCTTCCCGGACCGGGGCACGAACCCGTGTGCCCTGCATCGGCAGGCGGACTCTCAACCACTGCGCCACTAGGGAAGTCCTCTGTCATACTTTTATTCCCATGGCTGTCCCGGGAATTTCCCTCCTTTGGACTTCCCTTTTGATGACCCTGTTTCTGAGAAAGGAGTCAGTCTAATAACTGGCGTCCTCAGAGATTGTCAACCTGGGTCCCCACAGAGAGTTTAAGGTCAACCCTTGGAAAGCACAGTGTTGAAGGGGCAGAAACGCACCTGTGAGTGTTCCACCTTCCTGTTAATGATCCTCTTCCTGGCCCTGCTGATGCTAAAAGACAAAAAAAGAATGAGAGTCGGGGACTTCATTCTCATTCCCCTTTCTTTGGACAACATGCAGATATTCATTATTCACGAATACTACGCTTTAGTATTCTGTATTCAATTTGTTATGATCAGTTTTCCATTTCTGTTATTCATTTCTTGAAGTGGATACAGTAATTCTTCATTGTTTCTTGCCTAAAAAACTCAAGTGACAAAGGTTTCCTGCTCGAGGTCTTCAGTTGACATTCCCACCAGCAGTCCTTGGCTGAAGAAGGGCACAGATCCTCAGACCTTCAGAAACATCTATGCTCCATTCAGTGGGATTCTGTTCCCTGAGCATCCATGGGATAGCGTCTGATCAGAGGCTCAGCACTGCTCTCCAGGTCAGCCCTCACACAGGGAGAGGATTATCCCAGAGGCAGCTGAGATAGAAGGCAGCTGATGAACAACGTTGAGAAACGTTTCTTCTCGGGTGTCCTGAAAGACCTTAAAAAGCCAAATTATCACCCCTGATTAATGGTGTTTGGGATTTACCCTGGAAACCTCTACCACACCCAGGAAGATGGCCTGCGAATTTCGCATGCAAGTCTCAGTCTCCACTCTGACCTCTGAGCCACCCAACTTTTTCCCCTAGAAGGATGGTATCCTATTACTTTCTGAGAGTTTTCAAGTGTCCTGCTGCTCCTGGGAGCTGTTCCAAATTAAAGAAGACCAGAGAAACATGACAAGTAAAGGATCAGAAATATGTGATCCTTAATTGTACCCTGTACTGGAGGGAAAACAGGCTGTAAAGGACATTGCTGAGTGGGTGAACTGACAAAACTGAAATAGAGATGGTAGATAAGACAGAGGTCCCGTGTTGATGTTAAATTAGTTAAGCTGCTAACTCTGCTGTGGATTTTTAAGGGAATAGCCTTTTTCTTAGGAGATACACATAAAGTATTTAAAAGCAAAGGGCCATGATGTATGTAACTCAATTTCAAAAGTATGGGACAAAGAATAATGTTTACACAGAAAGAGAGCACACAGGACAAATTATAAACGGTAAGTGCAGCTGGGTAAAGGCTATTGGGCAGTCTTTTTCTATACGACTTGCAAATTTTCTGTAAGTTTCAAACTGCAAGTCTTCTATAAGTTTCAAACTGTTTCCTAATAAACAGTTCTAAGAAATGGTCCATCGATCAGTCCTGCTGAGCTTTAACTCCTTTTGAGATACATACATTGATGCCCACAGCTGTCACCATCACATCCAACTCCTCAAAGTGAGATATCCCAACTTTAAAAAAAAATTTTTTTTATATCTCCATTGGAGTATAATTGCTTTACAATGCTGTGTTAGTTTCTGCTGTACAACAAAGTAAATCAGCTATAAATATACATACATCCCCATATGCCCTCCCTCTTGAGTCTCCCTCCCACCCTCCCTATCCCACCCCTCTAGGTTGGTCACAAAGCATCGAGCTGATCTCCCTGTGCTATGCAGCAGCTTCCCACTAGCCATCCATTTTACAAGAAATCCCAGCTTTTAAACAGTTTTATTAGGTTCTATCTCAGACAGAAATACTAGGATCTTCTTATTACAACTGTGGTTCTAAACATTTTCAACATGGATTTTAAAAATTATTGGAAAATGCAAATGAAATAAAAATACATACATGTAAAAATATCAAATAAAAGGATCACATTAATATGAGTTCAAACCTTTGCCCTGTAACATGCCAACAGAGTGATGTGGGAAATGTCAGTTTACTTCTTTCTTTTTCTGTTTCTTTATCTGGAAGGTAGAGATAAAAATCCTCAGTCACATGAGAAATAGTAGCTATGATTAAGAATACTAATAAAACCAACAGGAGCTTTACCGCACCTGAAATGTCTTTATTCAGAATACCCCAATTTTTCTGAGTGCACCTGGCACAGCTCCTAGTCCAATAATCCACAGGACACAGTCCTACAAGCCTATACAGATTGATTCTCCTCAACAAGATGAAGTGCTCCGTTCTTCTTATTTCTGCATGTTGATATCACTGCCCCATAATGCTGTTCTACTGAAAACCAACTCAAGGCAGACGTCGCCCCACTTCAGCCTTTTATGGGACCCTCCTGAGAGTTCTTTCACCTCAGGGTTTTTTCTCTTCCACTGAAACCCGCTCACAGTGTTGGGTTAGCAGATTTCACTTGAACTCTATTTCTCTTCAAAGCGTTTCTGCGCTGGGATAAAGCTGCCCTATGTTTGCTTTACCATATGCATCATTGCTGATTTGTGGTTCTTCTCCCTTCATATTTACTGTTGTCATTTTCTACTAACAGCCTCCTACAGAGGAGAAACAAATTTTTTTTTGTTTTTGTTCCCAGCCTCCTACAGAGGAGAAACAAATATTCAGGTATAGGTATCCACTCCTCTGCACTCTGTGCATTACTATAAATATCTAGAAAGAAATCTATAGTTGCACGGAGAGTTCCAACTGTATTTGAAAATTGCAGACTGCCAAACCTGGGGATGAACCTGTGCTTCACCGGATCCTTGAAATTCCCAATTTGAAAGCTTAAACCAATGAAACATAAGGCTTTATCATGTATCTCAATGCTAATCACTGAATGATTTTTCTTAAAAAGGGAAGAATACAAAAGTTTTAGCATGTAGCATATGTAGTTCCAAATACGTACCAATATCAACATGTTTTTAGAGAAGTCTCTTTTAAAGTAATTTTTTTTTGGCTCAAACCCAATTTTTCCAGGTGCTACTTTTAGGAAATCCTACGTAGACTTAGCATTTTAGGGTTTCATATAATAAAATCACATTTGAGAAACATGAAAAACTTTTCAAGTCATAACATAAATGAAAGTAATATGATAACCAATATTTCTGCTTTCTGCCCACCTTCTCCCAAAGAGTAATCACCTTTACTGCAGGGAGTCAGACAAGAGATTTCTAGAATAAAACATAAGGATTATAAAAATGTACATTAGACTTAGAAAAGAATCTAAGGGGTAAATAAATTAGTTTATTTAATATAATAAGAAACTAGGCCCGCAGAAGGTTTGTCCCAGGACTCCTCGGCTAGAGACGGCACATCCAGGTCTACCTTGGTCTCCTTGCTCCTGGCCTGGTCCTGTTTCATGGCCCTGCACATTCCACCCATTCTACAGCCCTGTCACCAACATCTCTCCCCTTCATCGAGGACTTCTCAGGGCTTTCTAGACAGGCTGCTTCAGAACGAACATCTTTAAAAGTCATTATTTCCACTCCAGTTGTTTTCCTTCTGTGATACTAAGATTCTTTTCAATTCTAATGGAAATATCCCATTCTTGTTCCCTGAAATGCAATTTGATAGCATTCGCATCTAGGAGTCCTTATTTCTGTTCTTTTATCTCCATTTATGCAACTTTACTGAACTACTGAATGAGAGGGACTATGATAGATGCGGAGGATATAAAGTCAAGTAAGACAAAGCTCGTGCCAGACAGAACTGTGTCTTGAGTTATTTCTACTGTCATTACTGAGGCTATCTACCAATTGGCAATTCTCTTGGTTCTTCCTGCTTTTTTTCTATTTGACATGAACACTGGGTGGCATTTGTTCACATGAGTACTAATACTGTCTGCCCATCTATCCATCAGTTCATTCTGCCGTCTGTCCATCCATCTATTTATCCCATCAGCTGAAGATACCATTCTGTTGCCTAGGGCACCCATTTGCCTGATTTACTAGTTGGCCTAGCATAGGCGTGTTGAATTATATCACCCACTTCTCATAATGAATGGTCTTTTGTCCACGGGGGAAATGGTTTGGAGTTAACGTAAGATGAAAACCTGGAATACGGTGGTTTTCTACTCTTGTCCCCTCAGGATGGTCATTTTGTTAAGGTGCTTCTTCTGTCATTTTTTAAAACTATAAAATGACATTTAAAAATAGTACCATATAATCAAATCTTCTCAAAACACCAGAAAAGAAGCAGTAAACCTCTAGAAACTTGAATCTTCATGTTCTTAATGGTTAGTCTCTTAATTAACAGCTTAGAGATCCCATCTGCTGTCAAAATAATTGGGCCATCTTTTCACTTATTTTTTATATGACCTCAAAAGACTCCCAGTTTTTTTTTTTTCCTTCCTGGAGATTAACTTTACTTCCCCACATCACCTTCCTCATAAAGTGTTTCAATACACATTCTAACTCAAGGGAAAACTGAAAGAAAAAAAAAAAAAGTGTTTTCTTTGTTAAAATACAAGAGCCTTCTTGACAGGGAAGGGCTCTGAAATAAAGAGAGCAGCCTTGTTAAAACTTTGAGCTGTGCCTGAACACATCCTAAAATGTTTAAATTGTCTGTTCTGGTAATAAATTATAAGCTTGGTAGTTTAAAGCCAACTCCCATCGACCAATAAAATGGAAACTATTGGAGTAGGCCAGATACCAGTTTTCAATGAACAGCTTCTGCATGAATTGCAATGAGAAATGTCCAGTACCAGTGACAATAAACAAAAATTAGATTTAAAAAATGCCTGGAGGACATGTGATGCACGAGAATTATGGAATTTGCTTCTGCTTCCGGATAAAGACTATTAATAAATTATAAGCACGTCAAATGTAGCTGCTGACACAATAATAAATACTGATACAAAACAAAGCTCAGAATACCTTCTTTTGCAGGCTGAATCTTGTAGTCCAGTCCGGCAGCAGTATGCTACTCAGACTTTACCAAGGGAAACCTTTCTTTTCTTCTTTTTTTCTTTTTTTCTTTAGATTAAGCAGCAGTAACAGAAAGCACTGCGTGTTTCTAATAAGGCACTGCAGTTCACAAGAGTAACGGACTCTTAGGTAGACAAGATTTTGTATAACGCTAAGTCCCCAAAGATCAAATGATCGGTACCCCTAAAAGAAGCAATCATATCGTTAACAGAAGTAAAAGAAGGTGAGCTTAGATGCTTGCATTCTTGGTGTTTCATGTAAAGCACAAAATTTAAGAATCCACTTCCACTTTCCTGCACAAAATAGTAATATCTGATCTTTGATTTTCAACTGATTATTTACATTCCTGCTCTTTGCTTTCCTACTCAAAGGACTTCCATTTTGAAACCTTTATGACAAAGCTATTTTTGTGTGTGTGACTGTCTTTGACTTTTACTATACACTACACTAAAATCTGGAAAGTGGTATGGAATAAAAGGACTCCCAGTCTGGAAACTGGAGAGCCTGTACTCTGGTTCAGTATCTACCTTGCGTTAGCTGTGAGACCATGGGGAATTCATTCACCATCTCCGTACCTCTATGTTTTCACTTATGACCTGAGAAAATTGGCTTGGATGGCCTGTACAATCCCTCCTAACTGTAAATTATGACTTTGGAAGCTCTAGCTTTATGTCTTCAAGAAAGCTGACAAGTTTGAGTCCATCCTATCTTTGACTTTTTTTAAGCTTAAATGAGCTTTGGTGTGACTTCCCAGATAAAACTAGAAATGAAGTGAAACGTGCTCTAGCTAACTGGACTAGGTCTTCATCCCATCTTCCTATTGAGCCTGGTACGAAAAGAGCAGCTTTGCAAACTCCAGTTACTCTATCCTCCATCCATCCTGATTACACCAGGCCATTTGCTTTAACACAGTTTCCCTTTTATCATTCTTCTACATCCAATCTTTCCATACTTCCTGTTGGCTATTGCTTCAACTCTAAGTATTCCCGTCTGACTGAGAGACCCTCACTATCACCATCTCCTACCACCCCCGCTCTTACATACCTTTGTTCACAAGTTCCCAGTGCTGTAAGCAGCTAGTCACTTCTCCCCGCAGTCGCTAATGAATTCTCCAAACACTATGCCTTCCCTCCTATCATCATCCACTTTCTCTCTTGTTCATCCATCTGGTTCACATTCCAACAGAATTTATGGTGATTACTGAGCACACGAAGTGGGACAAGGCAACTGAGAACCTGACTTTTATCTCATTTTAATTAATTAATTAAAGTTCTAATGGCCACATGGGGCTAGTGGCTAACATACTGGCCAGTAAAGCTCTAGATTATACCATCATCTTTGACATCTAGCTCAAATTCCACTTCTTGCAGGATAAGTTTCATTAAAATTACCTCCAAAACTTAAAAAAAAGAAAACCCGAGAGATGTTAAGCCCCATCCGCAGATCCTCTAATCTAATTGATCTGGGGTGGGACCTGGCCATGAATATTTTTTGAAGGCTCCCAGACTATTCCAGGGGGCAGCCAGGGCAGACCACCACTGCTCTGTGAAACCCATTCAGGCTTCTCATGTCTCAGTAGTTACTGGCTGTCTCTGAAACTCTGCACAATAGTCTGAATCATTCAAGTTAGCGTTTCTTTTTACCGCTACCTTCAGTTTTTTTTACCTGGCTGGAAACATCTTTTTCTTGTTTTGTCCACTGAGGCTACTGCCACTCATGGCAGGTTCTGGATACAGTTTTGATTATGGAACAGTTTTCACTTATTACACATACCCTTGAAATGCAAAATATTTATAGCTTTTGATTTTATAAACCTAAATGGGGGTTTCTATCCTGCCTTTAAATCATTACCGTGTATTGTAGTGAGTCTATTAATGAGAATTCTGTGCTAGACTGTAAGCTCCATAAGAGCAGGGCCCACTGTCCTTCACCAGTGTATTCCTGCTACCTAGAACCTAATATAACACATAGAGGTATTTAATAAACCATTGCTGAATGAATCATTTAATGAAATAAGTACTTGAATAAATACAGTTAAAGTCACACCAGTGTATTGTCTTCTTCATGGAAAGTGAGCATACAGTCATCTGTACCTTGAGGTGGTGTGCGTGTGTGTGCACGTGTGTACATGGGCAAGTGTAGGCACATGGATGGGTGTGTGTGCATGCATGTGCGCCTATATATATACATATATACATACACACACATACACATATATGTTTTGTGTGTGTGTGTGTGTGTTTCATATGCCCAATCACTGTGAGCATCCTTAAGAGGATCCAAAAGTTGCTGAGTATTCCAAAGAATCCTTCAGCACCTCTTAGCTCTGCACAGCTGGTAGCTCTGCTCTCCGTAGCTATCGTCCTGGGAAATATGGTTATTAATACTGAGTGAACAGATGGTGCAGGGTGTGTTACTTAAGACAGTTTTGCCAGGAGGTAAATTTATGCTTTATAAATGTACTTCAAAACTATGCTATTTGATTTAATCACTTAATGCAAAGACAGCTGCATACTATATTTGCCTTAACTGCAGTTCTATGGGTTATCTGCCAATCTGTTAATTACAGTATTTTGAAAGGCTTCAGGAAAAAAAAAAAAAAACAGTAATTATACAGATTGGGATGGGGGGAGGAATATTTTTGAAGCCTAAATTCAGACATTCATTCCCAGCGAACACAAACTTATTGAAGATTTAGAAAACCTGCTAAGAAAGTGGGAGTAGATGTGATGGCTTTCCTTTGAAAGGGACTTACGTGTGTGTTCTCAGTCTGCATTAGTTACTGTGGGTAACTGCCAGGGAGATGGGAATGGAGTGCTGTTCAGCTGGACAGAGCCCCAGCGCAATTGCAAAGGTCTCTGAGCAACTGCTCAATTCCTTGAAATTAAAAAGAGGAAGGAGTGGTAGAAGTGACAGGAGGGGGAGGAAGAGAGGGAGAAGGGGGAGGGGGGAGGGAGATGGAGAGGAGGTTCAACTTTAATTGTAAACATGATTCTGCCCTCAATGTTCCCATACTTTCCCATAATCTGCTTGCTCCCTGAGCCCTCTGTGTGTAAGTCCTCTCTGCTAAACAGTTGCAGCAATGATTAAGCAAATTTAATTAACACTGTATCAGCAAAGAGAAATATTTTAAGCTTAGCCTGACAACTTCCTTTTCTTGCCAAGGACTAGATGCCACATACTTGTAGGAGAAGTCTGGCCCATTCCTCCTATCCTCTGGGAATTCATGTTCAATGAATTTCATTGCCATTTTAAGAACAAGGTTTCTTCTCTACGGGCAACTGTACCAGGATGAAAGGACTGAACGGGACCCAGCCTGTAAAACAAAGATTTGGGGAAAGAGTGTTACAGATTATCTGGTCCAACTCTCTCTTTTCACAGACGAAGAAACTGGGGACCAAATTCTTAATTGATTCACTTTCCCCAATTAGTTAAAGAATAATGGGGCTTTGACCAGGAACACTCTTCTATCAGTTTAGGCCCTTTTCTTACGCATCACACGTGTATAAGGCTGTAAAGTAACAAGAAGTAAAACAGAAAGAGCAGAGAATTAATTTTGCTGTGCTATTCCAGTACATGACTGGCTGGGGCTGCCTTTGGGCAAAAGGAGAAGGCAGCAATATTAACAGTCCTCATAACTGACTGCCTAGGGCCTCCACGTTCCACAGCTTCCAGTGTCATTCACACTGAGAATGCTGCCCTGTGGAACTGTGCATCACAGCCTGAATGCCACCTCCTCTGTGCTAGGTACCTTCCGAACTTCATCTCAGTTAAAACTACCAACAACCAACGATACAAACATCTCTTACACTTCACAGACAGGGCTCTCAGAGCTTGAGTAACTTGCTAAAAGTCACACAACTGATTTCTAGTAGAGTCTAATATTCAGACTTGGACTTACTGGATCAAAAGATACGTGTCTTCCCAAGAAAATATGTTTGTTTCTTGGCAACCTCCTTCCAAAATGGACTAGAAATACTTCCTTCAATTCTCTGAGGCTTTTTACTGTGTCTGTTCTTGCCAGTCTAGCGCCATCTTGTGGCGTGCTACTCCTAGGTTACTCTGCACTACAGTTTATCTGACCATCATCTCGTCTTCACAGCCAGGCTCTACGCAACGTTCAACAAGCCTCAAGTGATGAACTGATACGTGCTTAGACAAGGTCATCAAAGCAGCCATCGATAACTCATATCCTTTTTTGCAGGCAGTGTACATTTCCATACAGTCTTGGTTAAGCTGATACACAGATGCCCGCCTGACCTAGTGGAGTAGAATTACTTTAACTTCTTGTGTTAGGCAGAAGGAGAGGATAATGCCAAGGTTGGCAGGTGAAGAGGTATTAGAGGGAGCAGGCCTGGCTTTTGATACGTCTCAAATCATATTTAACTGAATATCGTACCTAATCTATGACGGAGCTAGAAGGTACTTATATCTTTGGTCGTCTCTAGTATTCCATTTCCTTGAGGCTATTCAGATGAAAATTATCAACATGGCCATCTCTCTGGGCCCTCATATCTCTGCTTTCAACTCTTATTATATATTTAAAAAAGTGTTTTACTAAATTTTTTTAAATGTATGCCTATAATCACAATTTTCATGTTTTAGGGCAACATCATTATCAATATTCTCTGACCTCTGTTTTCTGTTTCTTTGACTTTTTGTAGTATCTCAAATTAAAAAAAAAAATTAGATGTCTTTGAATGAAGCAAGTTTATCCTCTACCAATTAATTAAAGGAAGTTCATGCATAAGAGACCAGCATTCCAAAATAGGAGAAATTCTTTCTGGTTTATCCTGAAGTGCTTTATGTAACAGGGTTGAGAGAGAGAGTGAGTGAGTGAGTGTGTGTGTGTGCGTGCACGCACGCGTAAGTGTGCTTCTTTATAGTATAAAATTGCTTTCAAGAAAGTTGTGCAACTAGCCCAATTACCCATTTCCGTTCTTCCAAAGAAGGCATTGTCCCTAGGAAGTATGTTGACTCTGGAGAATCCCAGCTGTTTAGAGATTCACAGCCCCACATACAAAATCTAAGTGCCTCCTGGCATCCTTGTTTAACCAGCACAACATTTCGCAATCCTTTTCTTGGATACTGTGATTTAGAGTTTAAAAAAAAAATCTACTGTTATCAAAAATAAAATCTGTGTCTGTGTCTCCCATTATCCTTGTTGCTTTGGAATGATTTCTGAAACAAGGGAGCAAAATCAACTTTACTCAATCATCTAACAAATGGAAGCCCTCTCTTTATAGATCATTTGCGTTTTTCTTATTTATATTTCATTTTATGTTTAAAAATCTAGTTAAGTGTTATTTTTAAAATGGAGAAAAAACACCACACCCACTCAAATATAGTCATTTGATCTTTGTCACAAAAAAAAGGCAAATAAATAGAAAAAGGATAGTCTTTTCAACAAATGGTGCTGGAACAATTAGACAGTCATATGCAAAAAAAAAAATGAATCTAGTCACAGACTTTATACTCTTCACGAAAAATAACCCAAAATGGATTATAATCCTAAATGTAAATAAATAAGATTCAAAACTATAAACCTTCTAGAAGATAACACGGGAGAACCTCTAGGTGCCCTTGCGTCTGGCAATGAGTTTTTAGATGCAACATCAAAAATATGAGAAAATATAAGGAAAATTGATAAGTTAGACTTAATTAAAATTAAAAATTTTGCTCTGTGAAAGAGAATAAAAGACAAGCCAAGGACTGGGAGAAAATATTTGCAAAACACATATCTGACAAGTGACTTGTATCCAAAATAAAGGACCCTTAAAACTCAACAATAAGAAAACAAGCAACACAATTTAAAAATGGGCAAAACATCTGAGCAGACATCTCACCAAAGATATACAGGTGGAAAAGCATATGAAAATACTCTCAACATCACTGGTCATGAGGAAAATTGAAAACTGAAACAACAATGACATACCACTACACACTCAGGATGGCTAAAATACAAAATGCTGACAACACCAAATGCTGATGAGGATACAGAACAAGAGGAACTCCCATTCACTGCTGGTGGGACTGCAGAAGAGTACAGCCATTCTGGAAGAAAGTTCGGCAGTTTCTTACAAAAGTAAACATACTGTTAACACATGACCCACCATGTGCACTCCTAGGTATTTACCTTATTGAGTCGAAAACTTACGTCCACACAAAAACCTGCACAGGAACATTAGGCAGATTTATTCATAATGTCAGAAACTGGAAGAAACCAAGATGCCCCTCAATAGGTGGATGGATGAACTGTGGTACATGGAATGGAATATGTTTGGCAATAAAAAAATTGAGCGATCAAGCCACCAAAACCATGAAGGAATCTTAATGGCCTATTGCTAAGTGAAAGAAGCCAGTCTAAAAAGGCCACATTCTATATGATGCCAACTATATGACATTCTGAAAAAGGCAGAGCCCTAGAAATAGTAAAACCATCAGTAGTTGCCAGAAGTAAGGGGAAGAGATGAACAGGTAAAAGTCAGGGGATTTTCAGGATGATGAAACTATTATTATGCTGCAATGGTAGATAAATAACACTATATATTTTTCAAGAGCCAAAGAACTGTCCGATATAAAGCATGAACCTTAATCTGAACTATGGATCTCAGTTAAGAATAATGTGTCAATATTTGTTTGTTAATTATAGCAAATGTATCACATCAATGCAAGATATTAATAACAGGGAAAACTGTGTGTGTGTCGGGGAGGCACATATGGCAACTCTATACTATCTATTCAAGCAAAAATATTTTTTAAACATCACTTTTATTTTGAAAGGCCAAAGCTTTGGGTGATGATGCTTTCATTCATGAAGTTCTTTGGAAAATCTTTTTTCAGACTACCTTGAGAGGCTGTGCTGCATTTTTTTGAACACCTTCAACACTAGCAAGCATTATTTTCCCTCTGAGTATCTGAAATAATCAGAAGTCATTAAAATATAACATAAGAGAAAACTTTTGTTTATAAATTTAGGAAACGCAAAAGTAAATATGTTTATGGAATAAATCTGTCAAAGATGGATTCTAAAAAGGTTATGTGCAGTGGCAATTTTATTAGTATATTGTACCGTTTCCCAAGAGAACAACTGTGGAAGATTACCTTCATGTAGACCTTCAAATATTGATTTTAATAAAATCTGTCAAAAACATTACCCCATTGCCTCATGCACACCCATCATGAGAAGGAAAGGATGGAAAAGAGGGATGAGGGGCTGGAAATTAGAAACTTGACAGAAAAGACAAAAAGGCGAGAAAAGAAATGAATGGGATCTTAGGGTAAGTAAGGAAAAGGGAAGTAATAGCTGTTTATTTTTAAGTCATTTTATTCCTGGTGAAATAAACAGTGTTATAAACAGGTTACAGTTAAATTTATAGTATGCATACCAACATTATTTTCTTATAGAATACAAATGATACCTTGCTAATTATAGGAAAATAAATTACACATATAAAACAATTTTGGGGTGATCGTATCTACTGTTTAGTATGGCCCGAGGGCCAAGCTTACATACCCTTTGTTCACAAACTTCTCGGTCTCACCGTTTCTGCTCCTGTAGAGCCACACCTCTGTAGTTTCAGTTGCCCTAGAGAGCCCCTTAAGTCTTCATACAGAAAGGCTGCAGATAAGTGATTTAGAAGTGGATTAATCAAACAAAGGGTGTTACCCAGTGCAAGCCGGTGGATGTCTGAAGCACAAGCTAGGAGAGAGAGAGAGGATGCAGCTTCTGTCTGACAAAATTAGTCTCTCTTTTCCCAGGAATAGTAGACAGGATGCCACTGAGAAAAACACCACTTTTTGAAGAAGGAGAATGGCATTCAGCAAGGGGGGCTTTGGGGTATCATGCTTTGTGTTGTTTAGGGTCCTGAGACAGTCCTAACATAACTGACTCCCATTGGACCCTTGTAGATATAATGTATATTAAAAATTTTGAGTTCTCTACAGACAACAGAAACCAAGTTATACTAATAGTACTTATACTCATTTGACACTACTTGCCTTTTTTTCTGTCTTATTTCCCCAACCAAAGAGTATTACATCTTATGGAAAAACCCAAATTAACTTTTTGGCCAACCCAATAAATTTCTCAAAACCAGGACATATTACGTCTTCCTTTTTTGGCTCATAGTACCACACTGCCTTGAATATAGTATATGCTGAAGAAATGCTTAATTTTTTATATTTAAAAATTTTTCACTTAGATTTCATTTAAATATGATTAAATATTCAAAAGTAAATGTGGTATAGAATGAAAAATTGTTGTTTCTCCTTTTGCTTCTTGATGTATTATTCGTATCTTAAATTCATTTCAAAACCGTATCTTCAGGCTTCCCTGGTGGCGCAGTGGTTTAGAGTCCGCCTGCCAATGCAGGGGACGCGGGTTCGTGCCCCAGTCCAGGAAGATCCCACATGCCGTGGAGCGGCTGGGCCCGTGAGCCGTGGCCGCTGGGCCTGCGTGTCCGGAGGCTGTGCTCCGCAATGGGAGAGGCCACAACAGTGAGAGGCCCGCATACCTCAAAAACAAAAACATATCTTTTTATTTTCATCAAGATTATTACAAATCCTCTCAAATTAAGATCATATGTTACTCATTGTATACAAACTTTACATACTTGCTCAGGCATGTGTGAAGATGGCTATCATAATAATAATTTTTAGAACTTCTGTGTACTCTGAATAACCACTTAGGTGTTTAAACACCACTGTTTAAAGAAACACAACAAAATCAAACATTCAATTCTGTGTAAAAATGATCTATGTCAAACTTTTAGAAATGAAAACCACAATGTTGAGATGTCTAACATACAATAAAAAATTGCCAAACACGTAAAAAAGCAAAACAACATAGCCTCATTAAGAGGACATAGCAAGCTTAAATGTTCTTTCATCTAATAATATGACTTCAATATACATGAAGCAAAAACTGATCAAGCTACAAAGAAAAAGAGACAAATCCACAATTTCAGTAAGAGACTGCAATACCCTTCTCTCAAAAATAATAGAACATGTAAACAGAACATCATCACTAAGGATACAGAGGATCTTAACAACATTATCAACCAACTTGACCTAATCGGCATTTATAGACCACTTCGCCCTATGAGAATGGAATGCATATTAATTTGTAGTTAACAGCTCAGCCATTCCACAAAGAAAACTCCAGGCCCAGATCACTTCACTGATAAATTCTACCAAATATATAAGGAAGAAATATTACCATTAAACATAAACTCTTTCCAAAAAATTAAAAAGGAAAGAATATTCCCCATTTTATGAGGACCACATTATTCTGATAGCAAAACTCTGACATCAGGGCATAAAGACAAGGCTTCCCTGGTGGCCCAGTGGTTGAGAGTCCGCCTGCCGATGCAGGGGACATGGGCTCGTGCCCCGGTCCGGGAAGATCCCACATGCCGCGGAGCGGCTGGGCCCGTGAGCCATGGCCGCTGAGCCCATGTGTCCGGAGCCTGTGCTCCGCAACAGGAGAGGCCACAATACTGAGAGGCCCACGTAATGCAAAAAAAAAAAAAAAAGACATAAAGACATTACAAGAAGAGGAAAATAGACACTGATATCCCTCATGAACACAGATGTAAAAATTCTAAACAAAATTTTAGCAAGTTGAATCAAACAATATATAAAAATTATAATACATTATAACCAAGTCTGTTTTATTCCAGGAATTCAAGGCTGGTTGAACATTTGGAAATATATAAATAAAAATAAATGTATTTCAACATATTAATAAACTTAACAAAAAAGATCAATTTAACAGACACAGAAAAAGTCACTGAACAAAAGCAAACATACCGATACATAATCCCAGCAAACTAGAGAAAAAGGAATTTACTCAACTGGATAAAGGGGATAAACAAAAATCTCACAGTTAATATCATACAACATAGTGAAGAACTAAACACTTGGAATAAGATGAAGATGTAAGTTCTCATCACTTCTAGTCAATATTGTACTGAAGGTTCTAGCTAATGCAATAAAACAATGAAAAAGAAACTGAAGTTATCCAGATTGGAAAGGAAAAGTAAAACTCTTTTATTCATAGATGACGTGATTTTCTAGATAGAAAAGTTAATGGAATCTGCAAAGAAGCTACACCATGAGTGATTTAGTAAATTTGCTGAACATAAGATCAATAAACAAAACCAACTGTATTTCTATATACCAGCAACAAAAAAACAGCAATTGAAATTTAAAAAATAATACAAATTACAACAGTATTAAAAATTTGGGAGAGAGAAATCTCATAAAAGATGCAAAAGACTTGTACTCTGAAAACTACAAAAGATTGCTCAGAGAAACCAGAAAGATCTAAATAAAGAAGAAATATATTTTGTTCACAGGTCAAAAGACTCAATGTGGTTAAGGGATAACTTCACCTCAAATTGATTTATATATTCAACATTATCCCATTCAAAATCTTCAAAGGCATATTTTTCAGAAATTAAAAATTTGACTCGGGCTTCCCTGGTGGCGTAGTGGTTGAGAGTCCGCCTGCCGATGCAGGGGACACGGGTTCGTGCCCTGGTCCGGGAGGATCCCGCATGCTGCGGAGCGGCTGGGCCCGTGAGCCATGGCCACTGAGCCTGTGCGTCCGGAAACTGTGCTCCGCAACAGGAGAGGCCACAACAGTGAGGAGCCCGCATACCGCAAAAAAAAAAAAAAAAAATTTGACTCTAAAACTGATATGGAAATGCAAAGTGCCCAGAGTAGCCAAAAGCATTTTGAAAATTAAGAACAATTTTGAAGGATTAATGCTACCAAAACTAAAGCTTAATTTAAAGCTAGAATAAAGACAGTGCAATATAAATGTAAAGACAGCAAGATAAATCAATAGCACAGAAATAAACTCACATGTATTGGGACAAATGAATTTCCAAAACGTGCAAAGATAATTCAGTGGAGAAAGGATAGTCTTTTTAACAAATGTGCTGAATCAACTGAATATATGCCAAAAAAAAATCTCAGATTCATACCTCACACAATATATAAAAATTTACTCAAAATAAATCACTGACCTTAATATAAACTTAAATCTATTAAACATTTAGAAAATTAGAAGAAAATCTTTGTGACTCTGAGTTAGGCAAAGATTATTTAGATACACACCAAATGCACAATCCATAAAAGAACAAATTAATAATTAGACTGCATCAAAATTAAAACTTCTGCTCTTTGAAAGACATTGGGAAGAGAATGAAGAGAAAAATCAGAAACTTGAAGGGAAAAATATATATAAAATAAAGAACCTGCATTTTATATATATATATATATATATATACACACACATCCACACACACCCAAATATATATACATATACAAAACTCTCAAAACTCAGTAATTAGAAAAACAAACAAGCCAATTTTTAAAATTTGCATAAGAGATTTGGACAGACACACCTAAGAAGATATGTAATACAAACAGCAAATAAACACATGAAAAGTTGTTCAACATGATTATTCATTAGGTAAACGTAAATTAAAACCACAGTATAACACCGCCAGATGCCATCTGAATGACTCCAATTAAAAAGACTGATCATACCAAGTGCTGGTGAGAATATCAAGAAACTGCAACTCTTGTACTTTGATGGAGGGAATACAAAGTGGTACAGTTTAGAAGTTTCTTATAAAGTTCATGTGTGTGTGTATATTTCCCTTATGACCCAGCAATTCTAATTATAGCTTTTACCCAACAGAAATAAAAGTGTTACATGTACACAAAATATTTTTCAGGAATCTTCTTAGTATAACAGTTGAAAACTTGAAATAAACGTCTATTGTAGTGGTATGAATAAGCAAACTGGACAACCCAACAATGCAATACTACCCAGAAATGAACTACTAAAACATACAACATAGATCTCACAAACAGTCTGAGCAAAAGAAGCCAATACAAAGAGAATACAGACAATGTGATTTTATTCATATGCAATTCTAATGAAGAACAACTATTCGGTAGTTACAGAAAGCAGGTAGGTCAGTGGTTACCTGTGACCAGATGTGGTAACAGGGGGAAGCGGAATCTGACTGAAAAGGGACACAGCTGAACTTTTGGGGATATTGGAAATGACGGGCACATAGATTTATCAAAGCATATTAAGATCTACAGTTAAATCTGGTACATTTCACTGGACATAAATTATGCCTTAATAGAGGTGATTTCGGCTACAGTGTGTCTCAACTCCATGAAACATCCTGACCAGAATACCCATTCAATAGTGAGATCTACCTCATTTTCTATACTTAATGTACTGATAGTTTAATTCGTCCTTTACTTCAAAAAAAAAAAAAAGAACTAATGGGCATCAAAGGAAGAGTTAAAAAAAAAAAAAACCTTCTAGAGATGTACCAGCTTGTTTTCATAACAATCATTTATATAACTGAGATTAAAATGTAACTAGTATTTTCCGCTGAAGCAGATAAAGATCTGGGTTGCTGAAACTTGTTTGGCTGCTCTATAAAATAGCTGCAGTATCACTGGCACTTATTAGGCATGAATCGTGGTGCAACCTTCCTGTTTAAAGTCTTTAGCAGAACAGCTGCATTCCAAGCTATAATGATGTAGTTGAGGGCAGGGTAGAGTCTGTAGGTGCAAGAAGGCTATGGGGGTTCATGCAATTGTTTCCATTAATAGCAATGACTTAACTTGGCTTGTGGTTTCAAACCCTGATTTAGTCCAGTTTATACCGTTTTCCCTCCTTGGGATGAAACTACAAGCTACAGTTGTGGTAAAAATAAGAGTGGATACGAAGTCAAAAGATATGGATTTGATTCTCACTCTGTCCCCTTTAATATGTGTGACCTTAGACTGATAAAGTTCAGACAGATCAATTATTTTCCTTATCTGCAAAATGGGGAAGATCACTGTTCCCATCACATGAGTGTTTTAAGTATTCAATTTTATAATGTAATGAGGGAATCAGTCATCATAAGCCCTGAGTAAATAATGGTTGGATAGGAAATCAGAGTCTGATATAAAAAGCTAACAAGTTGGAGGCCACTCAGAAATAATGCTACCGATACCAGAGGATGACTGAACTACCATCCTAGAATAGGATTAACTGACTGTTACTCTCCAAGGCAGGCTGGCTCTCAAATCCAACAGAGGAAATCTTGGCAAAGTAGCCTAGGTTCAAATGTTAGTTGAACTGGATTAAACAGTGGGTTAACTAAGGTCATCCTCTTTCCAGCTGAACCTGATCAAGCATCTCATTTAAGTGTAATCTAATCCATAGAGAAGAAGAAAAGGACCCCTTCCCACCTCAAAAAAAACCTTCCTCAGTAAAAGTTGCCAAATAAAAATATCCTGTTCAAATTGGGCAATTTCATGAGATAAACAGGAGTTCTGACTGGTTTCCATTTCCGGAAAAGTCTCTTCATACCTGAAATACCAATGTTCTGCTTTAGGGTCTGTGGATTTCTCTTCTGCTCTAAGGATATCAAAGTAACATATTTGAGGTTAACTGGATTTTTTTAAGAAAGAAGGGTCAGAATCTATGGTGGCTGCCTCCCAAGGAATCTCTTTTTAAAATATTATGACTGGATTGTTTTGAAATGTGTGCACTGTCTCCTTAAGATCATGTCCTTATAGTTCCCTAAGAAGGGCCAGTGTAAACTGAACCACTGCATGAGTAATAGCAGACTTACACACCAAGGAGAAACTTAAAATGAGCCAGGACGAGTTTTGTCTACAAAACTCTTATTGTAAAGCTCTTATTGCAAAGCTTTTCCAGGAAGTTGCTTGTCAAGCCCTAGGCCACATCCAGAATTTAATCCTTTGCAAATTTCCTAAGTGAATTTGTGCAGGAGGGGCAGAGTACCAAAACTATGTATGGGAGTTACCAAAAAAAAAAATCCTGGGAACAACATGCAGGGAATTTGGAGAAAATTCATCACTTAGGCCAGTAATTGACAACACTTGTCTTTGAGACACTGCAGTTTGCTTGCGATAATCTCAAAGTTCGTTTAAAAGTGCCCTGCCAAAATAATTCAGTTCACCTTACCTGGAAAAAAGTACGTGTCATGGAACACTTCTGTGAGGAGAGTGGGAAACTAACAAAAATCAACAAATACAAGTGCCAAAATTAACTTACCTTAGAGTTAGCAATATTGAATATTTATTACTCTAGAAACTTTGAACTCCCATAAGGAAGGGCTAAGAGTTCCCAGCATCACGTGTGGAATTTTGGGAGAATAAATAGTTATTCAAAAGTATAGGTCACACACACACACACAAAAGGTATAGGTGACGGTCTAACCAAATATAATCAAGTTTTCTCAAGAAAGCTCATATTTCTTTAAAATATTCCTCTATAGGATTCCATTCTTCAGCAAGTAAAATTACCAGTTCTGTAAGTGTGTTTATAGAAAAATTTAATTCTAAGTATTCCAATGCCAAAGATCCCAGCTAAGTTTACCTGCACAGAAAATTTTATGCACAAAGTGTTAAAAGACTGCAGTGACGATCACTTATAGAGCTGGAAGCAGAAACCAGAAAAATGATTTTACTTTTGTCAGTGATGTATTACAACACAATCTTTCTTTACTGGATAAAACACAAAATAAACACTCACACAATCGGTTTCAACTTTAGTCGAAGAAAAATTTCAACCAAATCTTTCACTTTACCAGAAATAAAAGCTTTTGTTAGAAGAGAGAAAGATAAAGGAAACTGAAAAAACAAATTTTGAAAAGGCCACTTTTCTCTCCCAAATCCTAGCAACTATATGCAATGATAACATCAATGAAAATCTAGGCTTCTAAGTTTCGAGTATTTCATGTGCCTATTATTTTATGTTCTTCATACAGAGTTTCTTCTTAAGAACACAAAGGGCTTGGCTTTATCACTTTTATATTTTCTCACTTTAAGTTAGATTTTCAGGAATGGAAGATTTCTTAAGAATTGACTTAAGAATTAATTGATTTAGTACTTGGTATTAATTTTTTCAATAGCTACAGAAAATCCTTTGGATATACCCCCTTTTTTGCCCCAAGCATTTACTTCAAAAAAAGAGCTGATTTTAATATAAACAAAAGAATATAATCACACCCTTACACTTGGAAAAAGATGTTATCTCACATTCTACTTGTACAGCGTTTTATCTTGGGTATGTTTCTAGAAAATGTAATGCTCCAGTATTTTAGAAATAAGAAACAGCCCTTTTTCTGAAGAATGCATTTATCTACTCAGGAAGAGAAGGATGGCCTGAAGACAGAGTAGAGTAGGGGCGGGGGCGGGTAATGTAGAACAAAGCCAAAGTAGCATGGACTCTCCTGCCCTCTAGTGGTTGGACTCTAGAAAAAAATTAAGCTGTTCCGTGATTTCCTTTTTCCTCTAAGTGGGTTTATTTTCTCTTTGAAAATTGAAACTAAATGTAAAGGTCTTTAACCAATTGACAATATTTCTTGGAGTATCAGGAACAGCCTCATTTTACTTAATCAGTCATAGTTATCATCTGGTCCTTTATTTTTTCAGTCACTGAAGAAGCATACCCAACAGAGTCAGCACTATAAAGGCACTGGTGGAAAGTCGACCACCGTATCCCCCAAATTCAATAGCCTAGTTTCATAACCATACACACATTTTACCCAATTGACTCCATTTCTCATAAAAATCTTTTTTTTTTTTTGTTAACACTTTGAAGCTCAAGAAGTAAGATAAGTCTGGCCCAGTGGTGTCACTGTTGCACTGTATATACATACATGAACCAGCAATGGTTGTTGAAACCGAAATAGCTGAAGCTCGTGGGGTGAACCTCGTATTTTAATGTGGGTGTAAGGTTAGTTCATCTACATTTATTTATTGTATCTCTAAAAGTTGTAGGCCAATTCTTAATGTATTTACCCTTAAATTTTCCCTTTAAATGGGACTTGTATTTTCAAAAACTTACATTAAAACATCTTAACAGTGTTCACTGCTAACCTAAACCTATCGATTTGTAATGCATTTCCACTTATTGAATGAGCTTTATAATCACATATGATTACAATTTACTATACATGCAGAAATGCTTTTTAAACTTCTCAAAATATTAATTTATCACAAAACGGCTTTGTCTTATAACCTAATATTGCAATCACTATCATACAAACATAAACATTTAAACAAGCTTATGCGGGGAACTTGTCTCAATAGTAACCACAATAATAATCAAAGTATAATTTTGTTTAGTTTTGTTTTTATGTAAATGTCCCGAGACTTAGTAGCTGGAATGGTAATAAACTCATGGGGATTTGCCTTATATTTCCATGGGGAAGGCAGATGAAAATGAATTAACTCCAACTCACAGATACAATCTGAGAAAACAGTGAACTTTAATACCTGCTGAAAAAGTTGCTTATCTGCAGCTTCCTCCTCTGTCAAACACAGAGTTGAATCTGAATGATCTTTCAGGTAGAGTCCTGCTAGAGATTTGTATATATATTGATGACTATGAAGTCTCATGATTTAATGTCTGAACTTTTGAGAGTACAGCTCAATAAGTTAATGATAATAATTAGCCATTATTCATTCATCTCCTTTGCTCCAACTTCAAACATACAAGATTAATGCTTGTCTAATTTCCCTCCATCAAGTTAATATGGGAAGATACTATTATTATAAGTTATGTAAGTATTGAATTTTTTTAAAGAAGAATTCAAATCACTTTTAAATACTTGTGTTCAATGAAAAGAGTCACTCACTGTCAGGAAACCTGAGTTTCAGTCCCACTTTTACCATAGATTGTTGGTAACTTTGAAGATGGCTCCTCTATAATATTAGTGAATTAGATGAGATTCTTTCACAATTTAAATTTTTTAATCTTATGTAAAGTCAAAAATTTTCAGGCCTTTTATTTAGTATTGGCTTTGGAATGATCCTATGCCAGGCCCATGAGACGTGATCAAGGTTTTGGTCAAATTTAACAAGCTGGAGAGATGGTAGATAATTGGAATACTAAAATATACCCATGCACAAGAACTTACCAAGGAAGAACAGCCAACTTGGAAACATATTTGAATATTAAAGGACTGGCTTGTACTCTACAACCTAATCTTCCCATATGAGCTAAATTACTTTGTTGCAACTTCGTGGGTATGTCAAAAGCTGACCCAGTACTTCCCTCTCTAGTTCCATGTTCTCTGCATGTTGGACAATGCACAGAGGGTTTCCTTTTTACCACTCACAACTCATTTAATTCCTTAAAAATAATAAACACAGTCTCTCTACCTTCCTTGCTTTCAATTCCTTTCTGGTTCCTTTAGGAAAAAAAAATATTTCTCTCTTAAAAAGGAAATGTTTTGGGCTTCCCTGGTGGCGCAGTGGTTGAGAGTCCACCTGCTGATGCAGGGGACACGGGTTCGTGCCCCGGTCCGGGAAGATCCCACATGCTGCGGAGTGGCTGGGCCCGTGAGCCATGGCCACTGAGCCTGTGCGTCCGGAGCCTGTGCTCCGCAACGGGAGAGGCCACAGCATTGGGAGGCCCGTGTACCGAAAAAAAAAAAAAAAAAAAAAAGGAAATGTATTATGGCGTGCTATGTGATATATGTCATATTTTATGGGGGTAAAAAGCTGAGTGAGACCCAATATAGCCAGAAGCTCAAAATCTATTGGGGAAGAGATTATATTATAGCCAAATGACTTTAACAGATCAAAGACTAGTGTGGTAGAGGTGTGCTTCCTTAAAATGAATTACTTGGAACTCGAGTCTGACCAGATATTTTTGGTCAGTTTGGTTTGGAAAATGGTATCCCACACTCTGTGAAGATTTACAATATACTGCTGTATTTCACATTCTGAGAAGTCTGACATAAAACAACTTGCTTTAACTGAGTATAACCAATGTTCCAATAATTTACTTTCAGATCATAGAAGACTTTTTTAAAGTAATATGTAACACTTGAAAAATGCTATGCCAGAGATGAAATTTTATGAGTATAAGAAGAAAGACGAGTTCTGATTAATAATAATCAGTGTTCTAAGTACTTGCCATGAGAAGAACACACACCAACTCATTAAAGAGAAAACTTTATGAAGAATAAATGATTTGAGCTGGGTCTTGAAGGGTGAATAACCCAGGGACGGGTTAAGGAAAACATAATTTCAGAAAAAGTTAAGTGGGACTTCCCTGGTGGTTTAGTGGTTAAGAATCCGCCTGCCAATGCAGGGGGCACGGGCTCAAGCCCTGGTCCGGGAAGATTCCACGTGCCATGGAGCAACTAAGCCCATGTGCCACAACTACTGAGCCTGTGCTCTAGAGCCCGCATGCCACAACTACTGAAGCCCGCGTGCCTAGAGCCCGTGCTCTGCACCAAGAGAAGCCACCGCAGTGAGAAGCTTGCTCACCATAATGAAAAGTAGCCCCCGCTCGCCGCAACTAGAGAAAGCCTGCGCACAGCAATGAAGACCCAACACAGCCAAAAAAAAATTAATTAAATAAATAAATTTTAAAAGAAAGAAAAAGGTTAAGTGTAAATAGAATCATGGAGGCCAATATGTACCAACCAGGTTTGGAAAATTATAAACAGAATGATAGGACTAGAGCTTCTTCGGAACAGAACTGGTGAATTAGACAGGAAAATTTGGGGCCAAGTGCTAGATGACTCAAATACTAAGCAACGTATGGACTTATTTTTTCTACACAGTGGGAAGCCTAAGACATGTTTGGGCAGAGCGGCACGACTGAACAACCAGTCCAAAAGAGTAATGTTAGTGACACAAATGGATCAAAGAAAATAGAAGCCTACATTTGAAAGTAAAATCGGAACTCACCAAGAACCAGTTCTTTTTTCACTTCTAGAGTTCTTGAACACACCCAATGGTTTTCTTCGAAATCTCCACAAAAGTGTTTGACTCATCCTCCTTCACTAGTGAAGTCCAGTTTTCCTAGAACGCCAGTACTCAGCACATCCCAAACACTAGTTTTTCTATGTCCATTATTTAAACTTTTAACAGAATACAACATCAGTAGACCATCTAGACCAAGGACAAAGACAAGAACAATAAAAGGTCTCGGTAAAAGAGTCAGGAAACATGAAGTGGGGCTTTGAGTCAAGGTCAAGCTGGGAGGCAAAATAACCACTCTGACCTGCTGACTGCAGAATGAGAATACACTCTGTCCCTCCCTGTCTCTGCTCAGCACACACCCTGAAAAACAGGCCTAGACCCCTGGCAGTGAACACACAGCACTGACCTGGGGAGGAGAGCACTGCTCAACTGTCTTTGCAGTTCAAGTAAGGGAAGTTTTTCCCCTTAATAAACCCATCTGTGTCCAGGCTAACCACAGGCTAGAGAAGTGGTTAAACATGTTCCAAGTTCTATTCTCAACCACTATCCTCTTCATCTCCAACTATTCCCCTCCCACAAAATTTTTGAAACACTAGCCATTCAGGAGTTAGAGATATCCTCTGTATGGGGACTTAAATGTTTGCATGTGGGAAACAGAAGTGCCATGGTCCTTGCTGCCCTCACTACTATAGACTTTCTTAACTGATAATGAAATGCACTCCCCTAACCAGGGAGTGAGATGTTTCCTCCATGTCATCAAACCTACCCAAGTCATCCAATGCCCCCTCCCTCAGTTGGATGACTTGGAGTGTCTACTTTTGTCAGATGGTGGGTTGTCCACAGGCGAGGTGTGGGGAAGGGGACAGAGTCAAGGTACTGCTGGTGGATTCGAGCAACTGTCAACTGGGGGTCATCACTCAAGGTTAACAGGGCACTGAGTGCCCTTCCCCTCAGCTTCCGGGTCCTTACACTGGATGATTCTTTCTCCCCCTCCCACTTTAAGCCCTTTCATTCCTTTTATTCCTCATTCTTTCTCCCTCACCAGCCATATTTGATATAGTTTTGGAGAATGAAAACACTGTGCATTAAGAACCTAAACTTTTTCCTCCAGTATTTTGGCCAGCAGCTACTTTGAGAGTGTGCCTGTATTATACTGTGGCTGGGGAGGGAAGAAAGGCTTTTTTTAGGAGAGAGAAAGAGAGAAAGATAGGTGGGGAGCAGAGGGGGTGGAGTGAGAGCTATGCAATGCATAGAAAATGCATATTTTCACAGTTCCAGATACAGTCCTGTTACATGTTTGTGCATCACTCTATATCACATATGCCCACCTCGCCTTCCCTACACATTCTCCCAAGCAGACAGATGACAGATTTCTTTTTTTCCTTTTTTCTTTTTTTTTTTTTGCTTGGTATCATTTATGTACATGTTGAAACCAGGTAATGGGATGATTTTGCCAAAAAAAGTGGTCAGAGTTAAAGATTAAATCTATTTCCTATGGGCTACTCTGTGCTTCCCTCCATGACAGTCAAGGTGTATATGGAGTTTCTGGGTTAGCCAGCAGTCCTGTTGGTCAACCTGCTGTACCTGTCAGGCACAAGGGGCCATTCCAGCCTGAAGACGGAGGAAAGAAACAGGGCAACATAGAGTGCGAGGAAAGGACTTGGGAAATGAACAGGGGAGGGGATGTAATTTTTAATCCCTTCTGTGAGAGTAAAAGATTAGGATAATATAAAGATCAATCAAAAGATTTTTAAGAAGGTTTAATGAGCATCAAAACTAAGGTTTCGGGCTTCCCTGGTGGCGCAGTGGTTGAGAGCCCGCCTGCCGATGCAGGGGACACGGGATCGTACCCCAGTCCGGGAAGATCCCACATGCCGCGGAGTGGCTGGGCCCGTGAGCCATGGCCGCTGAGCCTGCGCGTCCGGAGCCTGTGCTCCGCAACGGGAGAGGCCACAACAGTGAGAGGCCGCAACCGCAAAAAAAAAAAAAAGTAAGGTTTCATAAATGAAATAAGTACTTAGACTCCTTTCAGTTATATATTTTGGTTGCCAGCCTGTGCTTCTTTGAATACAGCCCATTTATGTTTGGGTTACATATAAATTATAGTTCACCCACTGATCACGTTAATGAAAATCAGCTTTAGATTTCAAGTCTACCATGTAATATGTACTGGGAATTTGGAGAGGGCCCACGAGAAAGCAAAAGAGATTGAGAAGTTGACAAATACGCTAAGGACAGAAAAGGCTGAGTCACCTGGGATGGCACATTTCACTATGGAAGACTAGGGTTTCGGTGAAGACAATGAGGCTTTATGAAACTGTCCAATCACTTAACTCCAGCAAACTTCGTTTTCTTCATTTGTCAAGAAGATGTTGCAAGCGCTTCTTCTAGATGAAATGTTACAGCAATTCTGAGAATGATCTGTGGTCCTTCAGCCTTCGCAGTGAACAACTGGTTGGAAGTGGGGTCTTCCCCTGATGGTTGCAGTCAGATTGCCCTTTCGCTCTCAGTTGACCTTAAATGAGTTCTTACTAAGGACAGTCCTTAAGATTATGACACTTCTTGAGGAAATGCTTGCCATCACTGCCCCTTCCCACTTTTCCAGTCCAAGGCAAAGACCACACATCCTTTCATTTCCAGGAATTTAGCTCTTATCTATTTCTCTAAGAGAGGCAACAAATCATCTTTCTACAGTGGTAAACGACAGTGAAAAGGATCACAAGGATAGAAACAATGATGGTATTGCAAGGGAACTGCTCTAATGGGACACAAACACTTTCACTAAAGGGAGAGGGTTGTTTGGTGGAGGGAGAATGGAAGGTTAGGGAAGATCCTACAGGGGATGTCCCTACAGTCACTGAGCCTCTAATCAATCATCTGTTTCTAGGAAACATTCACTTTCTGAAGAGTTCATGCAGAATACAGGTGAAAAAATATTTCCTGGACCAAGAAGTTCTCTGGTTAACAACTCTTATTTATCAAAAATAAAATCCAAAGTTCTGTATGTTCAGTTTTCTGTTAATACTTTATTGTGATTATACTTCAAGCCAAATCTGCACTAGAGAAACTGAAATATCTAGATTATAGCTTTACTTCACTTCTCCATCATGCCGCCTGTAATGATGCTTCTCAGAGGACTTCAGACTAAAGGGCAGAGGAAATATTCTTTTCTTTGCATGATATCAAGTGGTACCATTGGAATGGACTATTCTCATTATCATTAGTATTACCTAAGGTAGAAGTCAAGGAGATAAACAAGGCCTTAGTACTAATATTTATGAAGATTTATTGTTTGTCCAGTAGACGCTGCACTCAATTTGTTATGTTGTGGAAAGTGGGTTTGATTAAATAAGATACACATTTTTTCTTTTTTATAATAAAGTCTATCTTGGGGAGTAACTTCAACTGAGTAAGAAGTAACCTTTCTTCAATTACATTCCAGAAAGGTTAAAACCATTCTGCCAGCATCTAGCTAGATACCAAGCGTTCCCATGGAAACCATCCACTGGCCCGAAGTTTTGGGGATGTCCGCAGAAACAAACAGCAGCTGCATTTGCCCTTCAACCCCTTGAGACACCTTGTACATTTTTCCTACCTCCTCAGAAAGTGAAAAATATCCATGACTTACCACCATTCTCTTAGTCTCCTCTTCTCAAAGTTAAACAAAAAGTTTGAAAAGAAGGAAGAGACAAAAGTTGCAGAAAATGCAAACTAGCATTGGCCCCACTGGCATTATTTTTGGTTTCTTTTTCCTTGATCTGTCCAAGTCTATCCCAAAATGATTCTATCATTCATTTATGCACAGTTACTGAACACTTACGAAGGTCTCAGTATTTATATGCAATATGTGGGATTTTGTAAATTCCGCTTTTTGTCTCTGAAGTATAATTATAATTGACCCTGCCCTTTTGTTTTCCATTGACTCTGAAGAAGTCCATATTTAACTTTCATATCCAATAGTAGAAATCTTATCAGAGTAGGCTTGGGGCTAATGATCTTCTCCCTTTCTCTAAACTAACTTTTTTCCTTCTTCCTCCCTTCCTTCTTTCTCTCCCTCGCCCCTCTCCACACTGCTTAGCAAAACTCCTGAGCTAACATTATTTTCAGCAGAATAACAGAGCCCATAAGGTACACAAAATAAAGCAACATGGTACAACCATCTGCTATAAAATGGGTATGTCCAAGACACAGTAATGATAAAAAGGGTGGAAAGATCTTGCTTGGGAGTGAGTGTTGGGTTTGTTCTTTAATGGATTTATCGTTAATATTTTTAAAAAATTACGTAACACAAAATCTAAAAAACATATACCACCTCACACTTTTGGAAAAGAGTGGTATATATGTCATTCATTGATAAAGCATTGTAGGAGGAGTAGGGATATTTCATTTCTAGAACTATGTAACAGGAAAATGACAGAATATATATTTAGACAGTATTGGTCAATCTGACAACTTTTAATCAAAAAATCCATAAATGTGTGGTTTAGATAATATACAATAACAATGATCTATGCTTTGAAACTTTAAAAACTTTCATATCCATTACGTATCTCAACTTTAAAAAACCTAGATGGAAGATATTATCTCCATTAAGAAATATATTTGGCAAAACTAAGTATCTGGCCTTAGTAAAGGAATTTATGGCTCTAATCCCATTTTTTTTCTCCTTCAAGTAGGGAACATTTTCCACAGTCCCATTCAAATTCTTTAGTAACTAAATTTCTATTCTCTCTTGTATTCAGAATCCCCATATAGAAAGTTAAGGTATTTTAATAACTGTTTCTTGTTTTCACTTGAAAGTTGAAAAACAGATAAGTTTTCTAAGTAGGAATACCATCGTAAGTATCAAAAAAAGAAATATGATCCATGGTCATAAAGGAAAACTTACCAAAGCTTTTCCACACTTTAGGACTTCCCATCCCAGCTTTCACAGGAGCTCAGCTACCTGCAAATGATCACTTCTGCACAGGTGGTTACAGACACATATATTCTTTGGGATCTCAATGCTTTATAAAGGTTTAAGGTGATTCTTGACTCTTCACTGGCTTCCAATATTCAGGTAATTGAAACGTATGATTTATGTTATAAATACCCATAAACTATTTTATTAACAAGTGGGGATTGAGAATGCTTTATAAGTTTACTTCACCCAATGTCCAAACCTAGAAATTAGGCTTACATGTACTAGTCATCTGCTCTCCAGTACAGAAAAACATCACCCTTCACTGCACCCAAAGAAAAGCGTGCTGCAGGATCCCATATAGAAGCTTCCATTCGCTCACCCCTCACCTAAATCTTTAACAGTATGAACTGTCAGAGCCAGGTCTTCAAAGAACTTGAAGCTTATTTTATAGTCAAACGTGATTATCAGTTGGGAGAAGTCCTCTTTAAAAGCTAATTCCCTTTCTTTAAATCCTTAGGGGGAAAAAAACACAAAAATATAACTACTAGTAGTACATACAATTTCCACCTTACATTTCCCCAACTTATTTAGTATGAATCACTTGAGAAATAATACCTAATGTGGAACAAAGGAGGATCTGACAGAGTCTGATCTCACCAGCTTCCTTCTAGAAGACTGTTTAGTCTACCAAGCTCATTTCTTCATTCCCTCCCTTCTGAAAAGAGACGGTACCTAAAAAGGAAGATGAAAATAAAATTTATTTATCCTAATTAACTGAACATAGAGGACTGAGGAGGAGAGATTATAGAGTGATGGGTATTGTACAACTTCCCATTTAATTTTCAAAACGAGAAACTTGGCTTATTATGCAAGCAACGGGGCTCAGATTGATGATAAAACCTCTCACTCGGTTTAAATAACTCCCATCCCCAAAATATCTTATTTAAAATATTAAGGAGTGACACATTTGCTTCACCAACCAATGAGACTATGCCATTCTCAGTTTTCCTGGAATCATTTTTGATTTTGCTTTCCATTCTAGCAGAAATTATGAGGATGTTTCTAGAATGAGAAACTAAGAGGACACTTCCCAAGTTTGTTTAAAGTTGGTATATAAATTAACAGTAGTGACAGCACACTCTGCTCCAGATGTCCCCCACGATTCCACTGGAGATATCATTGCAGCCCTGAAGTTACATTGATTTTAGAAATATTAACAATATTTCTATCATTTACCAAGGGCCACCACACGCAGACACTTCATCTCTTTCGACACTAAAAGAGCTGTGAGGAAGATGCTATTATTCCTTTTTTACAGTTAAGGAGGCAGAGGCTCAGAGAGATCAGCTGCCTTTCAGTCAGGGACCAAGCCAGGATATGAACCCAGGGCCTTGAGACCCAGAGGCCCATGCTCTTTACACTGCATTTCAGAGAAATCTAGAGCTCCTTCAGTGTTAAGACATTTATCAGCTCTGACTTACATTCATTCAAGGCAGTCAAAGTAGGTATTGAGACACTGATGACTTCATTACATGAATACCTGTAACGTACAGAAAGGAAAAGCTTTAGAAAAAAAAAAAAACTCAACTATTGAATAGAAGAACTAATAGTCAGGTACTTACAAATAAATGCAGATGAATGGGTTGAACCTAATTCCCATAGTTTTAGTTATCCAAATGGCAAGAAAAATTATAAATGTATATTTAAAAATGTATAATTCCTTTATTTATTAACCCTAAGATTAAAGAGTAAAAGATGAAAAAAATCATATGCTTCCTAGCCTTAAATTTTTTTTCTTTAAAGTGAGCCAGCATCCTCCATCATAAAATGAACACCTGGCACCAGATCTCCTATTTTGATGAAAACTGTACCTGAAAAAGAATATTTTACTTGTCCTTTTTATTTTTAAAATGTAAGCTATAAATATATACCTAATTATAAGAAAAATAATGGGTGTGTATAACAAATATCATAAAAGCATTTAAAAAATCATTCTGAAGCTAAAACTGGAAGTTGCTGGTTGTACTTTTAACTGCATAGGTATCCAACTGCAACAAGATGAAGTTATGAGAATTCACATTCCTTAAATGAAGAAAATACATAGTACGTTTTACAAAGTTCAGTGACATCTCTGAAATAGCTGTAGTAAAATATATTATCTATATGCATAATTATTATACTGACATCTTTTCTAGAGTAGCTTCTTTTTTTTTTTGAACACTGGGGTGCATGTAACTTTTTTTTTTTTAGGATTTTTCACATGTTAACATTCTAACATCTTTATTGGAGTGTAACTGCTTTACAATGTTTTGTTAGCTTCTGCTTTATAACAAAGTGAATCAGCTGTATGTATACAAATATCCCCATATCCCCTCCCTCTTGCCTCTCCCTCCCACCCTCCCTATCCCACCCCTCTAGGTGGTCACAAAGCACTGAGCTGATCTTCCCGTGCTATGCGGCTGCTTCCCACTAGCTATTTTACATTTGGTAGTGTACATATGTCAATGCTACAGAGCAGCTACTTCTTAAAGAATTGAACAAGTTGATAAATATCTGAGTGATAACTGGCCAATCTAATTTGTACCTACAGTAAGAAGTCAAATCAACTTATTTAGGATTCCATTAGTAAATTTCTCTTCTTAACTAATGCATAGTAAGTAAAAATGTAAACTTAAAATACTCCCTTGCTGGCTTGAGAAAAATCTTTTCCTAAATGGAACTGACACATATTTTAATATTCACAGAACGGACAAAGACCATGACTCTAATAATGACTTATTTTAAAAATCAGGTAAATATTTAATCATTTAACTTACAGAATTGCATGTTTACCTCAAAAAATAAGTATGTTAGGCTATGTTTCTTATGTATTGTGTTGCCTTTCTCAAATGTGTCTGCAGCCAGTGAATGAACATATTTTATACTCAGTTGAAAGATTTTTATCAGTACACTTAAAGGCAGCAGGGTGCATAATTACGTATGCCTGCCATGTGCATCACCCTCCAGGTGCAGGAGACATTAGCTTTATTTAATATTACCACAACATTAATTTTACTCCATTAATTTATGTCATTTGTCCTTTATTTCAAACTCAGATTGCCAAAACTAAAGCATTAGAGGTGATGACCCAATTCTGATTTTAGTGAAAGTCTTATAAACAAAATCTTAAATAACCTCATTAGCTCAGAATACTCTTAAAACAGAAATTGACTGGCTTGCTTTTACTTTTTAAAAAAAGGAGTCTACAAACAAAACCTTTCCGATTTTGGTATAATAGTTTCTTCCAAAGAGAGAGCATATTGTGAGATCATTCTTGTAGGGCTCACTGATAAGGCACTAGAAAATACTAAATCATATCATGAAAAAGGTATTTTCTTTCAGTTCCTTTAAGTCCAGGAGAGTCTCTATTGCGTCATTATCGCCATTGTAGTATTTGCAACTCTCCCTTTCTGACAGAGAGAGCAGACCTCAAGTTCTGATCCTTGGTAGGCAACTGTATTTTGATAGAGTTCAACAACATCACTTTTGCTCATAATTACCCTAAATTTATGGCAAATTATATTGGTTTTCCACTTGAAGTAGTGAGATATAACTCCTTTTTAAAGCACATTTAAGTTAAACGGAGTCTAAAGATATTTACTAATTAATAGTAGAGTTATATGAGGATATGGGAAACAGCATGAAGATTGTATGCAGAACAACTGAAATTTTGGTATAAGTTGATTTGCATCCAACTTCAGAAGAAAAAGACATGGTAATACAAAAATGAAAATGGAAGTCTATTTAAAGAAAGCTACTGAATTTACATTACTCTATGTCTTCCAGGATATAATACTACAATAACTCTTACCATTTCTTGATAGCTTATCATGTGCATGGTATTAATGCTTTAAATACAGTTATCTCAGTTAATTTCCCAAAGCAAGGTAAACCTGTAAGTTTTACTGAATGGAATAAAGAACCTTTAGGTAAATGAAATTCAGAGAGTAGAACCTTGAATGCCAAATAACTCAAGGTAGACTCAGGTGAAAAAATCACAACTTCTAATACATCAATAAGAAAAGAAGAGGAAAAGTAGGTTTTCCAAGGATAATTGTTTATTTCTGAAAATCCACATGTGAGGAGGAGAATGGGGGAGGAGGGAGAAAGAATCACAAAGAATCAGTGAATGACATGACCTTCTGAAAAATGTCCAGTATTAAATGAATAAGTTAAATCTCCCTCTTAGAAGCTGCCTAAAGCAGTTTTTCTTTGATGCCAGTACCTTTTGAAACTTCAAGAAACATTTTCAGCGAGAGAATTCTGAGATCATTACCACAGATTTGCCTCTGTCTTAACAGAATTCCTTGGAAGGACCTACGATTGAACTTTCAGTACTTGAATGATAAATAAAATTCCTAGACAAATTATACAATTTTTTCTAATTCACATAAAATGGAGTACCTGTATTTTGAAAGAAAAAAGAAGCTGCAGTGTCAAAAATCAAAGTAACCATATTTGCTTTGCCTAGTTTCCAAGCTCTTCATTTAGAAATGTTCTTGTCACCAACATGTTTTTTTCCTCCTGAGGTAACAGAGGCCAATCCCACCTTACAAATAGCTCCCTTTAGGAAAGGTCAAAGTCAAACATTAATTCCTCGTAGACAAAGTTGAGGAACATCTTTGCACAAATCAAATGCATTCCAGAATACTTGTCACTGACATGAAACAACACACCAGGGCTGCTGAAAGCAGGTGATGATAGTTTCGACATTCCCACACCTAGACCCAAGAAAGCATACTCATTCTTGTCTCCCTGCAGGCATCTTTTCAACTTCTCCACTCACCGTGATGGAGATCTGAAGACAGGCACTAAATCTCTGGCATTCTCAGACAATAAGCTAGATGATCAGGACTAAGACAGCTTGGCATGGTATACGTCAGAGCAGGGAAGAGCTTACTTTGCTTCTTCGAATCTATCAAAATCAGCTTTATCAAGATTCTTAAAATGGAAAAAAAAAAAGCTCCTTTTTCTTGTCTTTTATGAATGTTAATCTTTTATGCTTCCAGTTCCATCACTGTTCTGACGTACGGGCTCTACTGACTTGCCACACCGCATTGCTACATCTGCTGCTATAAATCAGTAGGTGTTGAAATCAAATACATCATCATCATCACCATCATCATCATTTTGGAGGGGTCACAAAGAACACCAGAAATATGCAATACTCACCAATGTAATTTAATCACAAAAACAAATATTCTGAACCTATTATGGGCAAGCCACAATCTTGAGTTGTACATGGTCTTGAGTTGCACATGGAATTAACACTATAACGTTCAAGTCTTCAAACTCTTTGATCACTTTCTTCCTTCTCCACGGAGAAATCTTACATTTCCAAGAAAGAATAACATAGGAAGCATAAGCCTTTGTCACTCTCTCTAATGTTGATGCATCGATATTCTTTCCCTCTCAATCTTCTTTTCCTTCCTTCCTTCATTCCTTCCCTCTCTTTCTTCACTTCTACATGCTTTGACTTTGTTAATTAGTAGCAGTTCAGGAGGGGAGCTTATCCCCAGCGTTTTACATTCTTAAGTGGCATTCCCACTGCTTCCTGTTTTGCATTCAGTATGAAGGCTGCAGCTAGCTTAACTAAAACAAGGTAAGACCATGAAATTAATCACGACCTATATATAATTCAATCATTTACATGCTGAACAAAAATGTATAGAGCCCCTCCTATTTGCCAGGCACAGTGATAGTAGCTAAGGATATAAAAACATCCAAGATACTATACTGGTGTGTCCTAGGGCTTCCGTAGCAAAGTTCCACAAACAAGGTGGTTTACAACAACAGAAATTTATTCTCACAGTCTTGGAGGCCAGATATCTGAAATCAAGGGGTCAGCAGGGACAAGTTATCTCTGAAGACTCCAGAGAAAAAACCTTCCTCATCTCTTCAGCTTCTGGTGGTTCCAGGTACTCTGTTTTGTTTTTTGTTTGTTTGGTCCCCATTTTTACACAGCCTTCTTCTTCTGTCTCTACATAGCCTTCTCTTAAGGATTTAGGGTCCACTGTAATCCAGCATGACGTCATTTTAACCGAACTGATTACATCCACAAAGACCCTATTTCCAAATAAGGTCACATTCTGAGGTTCTTAGTAGACATGAACTTGGGGGCAATGCTCTACAGGCTAGTACAGATACCCAGCTGGGTGCTCTCACTGGAGTGCCTTCACACATTTACTCAAACTTCAATATGGTTGGTTAACTGGCCTTCCTAGGGTGTGCCACAGAGTGGCCTCCATAAGATCTTTGCTGGTTAAAACATAAAAGTGGGTGGCTCAGCTTCCAGCAGCCAACCATGAGAGGATCTTGACATGCCTTCATGACAGAGGGCCATTAATTGGTGAGTAAGAGGTTAGACGTGTCACTGGGATAGCAAAATGAGTTTTGTTACCTCAAGTACCTCAGTTTACAATAGCTGGTTGGGGAGAATAGCTTCCGAATTGATGCAACGTGTAGTTGTGTCATTCGTTTCGTATATCTAAGAATCACAGAATTTTTACATTTTAGAACTTGATATAAGCTTTGAGATAAAATCACCTATCATTTTACAGATGAGATAAATCAGAGGGAATGCATATGTTCATTAGCTAATTAGGGGATAAACTGGCAGAACAAAGGTTCCTCAATTCCTTGCTCAGTGTTCAAATCAGATTTTTCATGTTCATCATTACAAATAATTTTCATTATGAGTTCTTCTACCTGAACATGCTTTAACTCTTGACTACTCTAAAGAACAACTTGTAATACTGCATCACTCGTAGCGTTTCAGAAAAGCACATACAGGCACAACACCTCTCTTTTTTTAATGCTGTTTATCTTCCTCTGCTCCATGAGGAGTCTGTGCATTTTTAGCATTAGTAAAAATTCTGGGCATAAAAAGCTTTGAGCTTTTCATAATGTTGTTGTCCAGAGTTTCTCTAACTGTAAAACTATGGACACCATATGTTCAGTTAGACATGATAAAAGCCAATTTTAAATTGTAAATCTTGAACAGTATAATAAAGCTTTTCCCCAGTAAAAAGAACAAAATAAAAATGCCTGCTTTTTTTTGTGCACCATGAAACTTCTTATTTATTCACTTCAATTCCGCATTTACACAAAAGCGCTGTAATAAAATATCTGTACACTACTTTTGTTACAAATATAGATAATATTTAAAGTGACTTTACATATTCTACTGTAGGAGTTTCACGCTCTAAAATGGGAATGAACACATGATAATTCCTCACCAGTTGTCTCAATAAACAGCTCCATCTGTTTCCCTTAGTCTTAAACTATTGTATTATAAGATGTTAATATAAGGCAATGAAATGAACTTATGTTAATCCCCTTAATTTTTCTATCAATTTACTAATGGCATACAACCAAAATAATTACTAACACATTGCTTTTTCTCTGTCATTAAGATTAATACTAATTGAAAACCAACTGCACAGCACACTGACACAGTTTCAGTGCTGCATCCCTTAAAACCATCACTAACAATTCGGAGAGCCTCCTATGCTCCTGCATGGTTAGCAAGGCTGCTTTCTAGAGAAACTGCAGTCAATACAGGGCAGCGTCATCATTTCACCTATAGAAATGTGAAAATAGTGTATAATAGGTCAAAAATGAAAACGAACAGCAAGATGTGCAATAAGTGGTTTCTTTACAAACTTAGGAACATTGCTTCCTGTTGTTATTTACCCAATCTTGGAGCCCGTTTTAGGAGAAAACTATATATGTGCGTATTAGAGCTGGGAGTTGCAATGTTTTAATAATAGTCAACATTTTTAAATACTGAAAGTATTTTTAAACATTTTCAGTACAACTTTTTTCTTTTCTTTTTTAGTTAGAAGTGGGGAGAGAAGGTGGATTAACAGAACGCATTTTTATAAAACTTGAGATTTTCTTCTTTATTTTATATTTTCAATTTTCACCTTAATTTCATGAGACCATTTCCCCTTGGTTAGCTTTTGAATGATTTTTTTTCCTTTTTCTACTAACCAGTTGAGCCCATATTAATTTCTGCCCACATGATTATAAAATGTCATATATCTTCAGGAAGAAAGACTGGATTTATCTATGCAAAGAGCCCTTCTCTTTGAGTTTCCATCACAAAATGTAAAGAGAAAGGGAAAGTGATGCTAGGTTGTAAGAAAATCATTTCCATATGAGAAAAACAAATTTACATGCGATTTTTTCCTACAGTTTTGAAGAGCCAGATGAACACAGCCCAGGAGTGCACAGGACCAGTTCCACTCTCTTTGTAGCATGGGATGTAAGTGAGAAGTTGAGTTGGCTCAATTCTGGCAGCTAATTCAGGAGAGAACCATCAAAGTGACGGTGCCTTTTGTCCGCTTAAGGATGGAAACGGCTTCTTCATGTGTTACCCCTTCTAGACTCTGCCCGTTGACAGCAATGATCTGATCACCCCTCTTTAGACGCCCATCTTCAGAGGCTGCTCCCTGCAATTATAAAGTGGCTTGTTTACTTCTCAAAAAATGCTGCCTTGCAGTTACACAACAGAAAAAGATCCAAACAAGAATGTGAATTGCTCTGCATGTACACACACAGTGCTCTCAGCGCTCCACAGGTGCTCCAAAGCCATTAAGCAATGATGAACAGACACAAAGGAAGCCTTTCTCCTAAATGGCTTCAGCACTGAGATTCCAATTTGAGAGAGAATTTAGCAGTCAATAGATTAGTTGGATGGCTTTTTGGCTGTTCAGCACAGCAGTTGGTAGGAACTCAAATTACTAAAGAATATTTGGGAATATGCTTAGTAGGAATGATTTCATAGAATCCAAGATTTTTTATCCTATAAAGAAGACCTACAGAAAGAAAACAAAGGATTAGCAGTTTTACAGGACAAAAGCAGTTTTATAGGACAAGGGCATGAGGGCCACCAAACCCAAAGGTTTGCAGAAGCACAAAAGCCCACATGTATGCTGACAAGGACAGGAGGCACAAGTCGTGCTAACTCTAATTCTAATTCTTCCTTTGTCTTTCAAAAGGTGGCTTAAGCTGCTTGATTCTTTACTTCCCAAGGGTGGACAGTCTTCATATTCCTTATGGACCCTAAATGATTAAGACTAAACACAGACACTGCTGTTTGGAAAAGAACCTCATCTTAGGCATAAGTATAGTAGGCAATTATGCAATTAAATATAAGATTAAAAATATGGAAAAGTTAATGAGGAATCCATAATGATGAAATTCTTAAAATATGTTCTAACTAGCATGCCTTAAATAAATTGTTCCGAGGCTGAGAAAAAGGACTGCATGACTCTTCTATTTACTGGCAAATGCTGTTTGTATTTTTGGACATACCAATGGCTTTAAAAAAATCTCATAAATTAAGCCTATAGCTAGAGAGATAGCTATAGCTATAGATACAGCACTTTAAATTGGTGAAAAATAATTTTTTTTTCAAAATAATAGAATGAAACCTCCCTAAGTAAGCACTTTAAAGGACTATAATACTAATCTAAAGCCCCTGTACCAAATATTTTAATGGGTTTAACATAATTTTGTTTCCTCTGTGCTATAAAATTTTGAGAATCTGAATTTTCTCCTGTAGGAAATTTTGTCATTCCTAAAAATTGTCTTAACAAAAAATTAACAATAATTATATCGGTTTAAGTTATTTTAATAGCTTCACCAATGTTGTTAATAACTTTATTTGTATTCTAAATATTCTTACCAAAGAAGAGGATGCTATATGATTATAACTATATACCAACAGTTTTCTTTTCTTTATTGAATCCCTTGAATGCAAATAGCTGATCTGTGGTAGGCGATAGAGCTGCTGGATACTCCTTAATATTTTTAGTAGTTATTTTTCTATTCCATTCAATGAAATGAAACTTGCAAAATAAATGCCCTACTAACTAGTTATTCTCCTTATGTATTTTATGTACTTTTCTGTGCCTGCTTTATATTTCACAACAAAAAATGCAAAGAAAAAAAAGTCAGGTCTCTTTAGCATACACATATTTATTAAAATGTCCTATTTGCAAAAGACGTTCAATCGCATACAACTTGTTTCCAAAGGAAAACAATCAGGCCTGACTGTCTAACTAACGTTCATTAATAGTTTTATGTATATTGTCGAGAGTACCCATGGAACTTCAATTTGAGCCTATTTTCCTTTAAACATAACTAAACCTTAAATTGGGCAAACATATCTAATGACCTATTCCTGTAGGGATTTCCAAAAGAAAATAATCAACTGTTAATCATTGGGCGTTACCTCAAGCCATAAACTAATAAGCCCGCTGCTGACCACCATTAATGAATGCTTAGGGGGGAAGAGGGTGGTTAAAATTTGCAAGCTTACCTTCGCGAACACTGTTTTAACATAAATGGGTAAATCTCCGTGAGGGCTGCCATATCCTCCTACTATACTGAAGCCCAAGCCATCTGGTCCTCGGTCTAGTGCAATAGACTTACACTGAGGAGGACTACAGTAAAGGGGAGAAAAAAAAGAGTCTTAAGACTTTTAAAAAAAATATATATATATGGCATATATATATGTATCTCCATGAATCTGTACGTTATGGGTTAGCTGACATCCACCTAAAGCTAGTATAACTCTCTGTGTTACCGACAGTGAGTACATCACGGGTATTTTGGGGATGCTTAAATTGTCAGTGTGTGCTGTGCTATGTATCTTAAATTTACATAATCTAATGAAATACTACTTAACACCCTATTCTCTTACTCATGTATACTACCCTTAACCTAACATATTCATGGCAAGCTCTCATTGTATAAAGCAGCTCCTTCCTTTTCCAGTTTATTTAAAGTGAGAGGCTAAACTGCCAAAGACTATGATGGAATAAGTCATAAACATCAGTATACCCAAGCTCAGAGACAAAAATAGATGATAAGAAATATAAAAGCTGCATCAAATTATGTAAAAATTCCAACATGCTCCTCTCTCTATATTCTAATTCTTGTGTACTCAATTTTTGGGTAACTGTGAATTTTTTTTTTTAATCACAAGTATGATTCATTAAATGATTAGGCAATGTTGGAATTTTTAAAAGGATAGATTGACCCCCAAGACTAAAATGTTCCCTCAAAAAACTAAGAGATGGGGCTTCCCTGGTGGTGCAGTGGTTGAGAGTCCGCCTGCCGATGCAGGGGACACAGGTTCGTGCCCCGGTCCGGGAAAATCCCACATGCCGTGGAGCGGCTGGGCCCGTGAGCCATGGCCACTGAGCCTGCGCGTCTGGAGCCTGTGCTCCGCAACTGGAGAGGCCACAACAGTGAGAAGCCCACGTACCACACACACACACAAAAAACAAAACCTCAGAGATGAAAATGTGGGAAGAGTAGTAGCATGCACGCATATCTGCTTGTCTATCTATCTACCTACCATTCCATAATCAAAGAGTTTAGAAACACATGGTTTCCATATTTTACACCTCATCTTCCATCATTTCACCTTTACATGAGTAACAGGGACATACAAACCATAGTATATGAGCTCACCCTAAATCATCGTGAAATATACTGCTTGACGTCAGCCCAGTGAAAGAAAGACTAGAACTGGCAGGCTCCTGCTGATGACCTGTGACCACACTCACATCTCCTCCAGCAACCACCTGTACACAGGAGAAATATAAAGAGAAAAAACACACGCTCATGTGGCTAGGAAGACATCGTAATTTTTCTTCAAAAAGAGCACTGGGAATAAAATGTGTATTTTATCATCCACTTAATCATTTCTGTTAACATAAATTCAGGAATTTCATAAGGTCCAGAGGCCTCTTCAACTGACACTAAGAATATGCTACTAATTCAATTCTACCAAGTTCTTTGATGCTTTTCAAACATGGTTTCACATGCAATTGTTTTCTAAAGATCTTTAGAATGTAAGTCACTCAATCACACCACTTAAAATTTCAGCAATTAATCATTTCCTGCCAAGACCATGAATTTTCCCCCCAAGATGTAAAGTATGAAACGATAAATGCATCAGGATAAAATGTGACAGAATGTGTTTCCTATGTACCTCCTTGGAATTCTCAAAGTAATCATTTATGTTCAAGGGAAACACTAAGTACAATAATAGGAGATTTAATCATTTTATAGCTTTAACATTAAATCTCATGTGTCCTCAAGCTACCCATATTAGAAGAGTTGGGATAAAAATCTTACCTGCATTTCAATGGAGCCAGAGGCATTTTTCAGAAAGTTAACTGCCTGGGTGTGAGTCATCCCCTCAGTGGATGTGCCACAGATAGTGACAATCCTATCCCCAACCTGCGAGGGAGAGAAATAGCCATCTGCTACAACAGCCATGGAGAGTGGGATGATTTCCTTCCCTACCTTCCACACCACATATATACTACTAATCAGCAATAGAAATAGAACCAAGGAAACGTCCAATTCCAAGCAGCAGCGACCACAAAGAGAAGCTGCAAGTAATGGCTGAGTTCTATCATCTTTGGTGCAATGGGCAGGGAATCATGCTTCCCTTTTCTTTGTTTCTCCTGGTTAAGACATTACTTCCTATTAAAAGAATACCATATCTGCTATCTTTTGGGAACCAGAATCTCTCTGGATATTATTATTATACATATTAGCTGTGACTCTAAGTCAAGAGTTGGCAAACTATGGCTGACAGGCCAAGACTGGCCCACTGTTTATTTTGGTTAATAAAATCTGGTTGGAGGACAGACATGATCATTTGGCTGCTTTCACAAGGCAGAGTTGAATAGTTGCAACAGGGACACACATGTATGTCCTGCAAAGCCTAAAATATTCATCTCGTCCTTTACAGAAAAGTTTTCTGACCCCTGTGTTACACGTACAATCTGTTTTTAAGTGCCAGTCATAAATTTACATAGCAAAGGGAAATAGAACCATTACCGATTTAGACAGTATTTAAATAGTGATTATGGTGTGAGACCATTTTTAAGGCATGAGGCCATATAGATTTTACTTTATAGCAATTGAGTTACTTTAATGGAATATTCACATGATTTCAGAACTGGGCAGTTAGCATAAATTCTATCATAGTGCTCTACATATGCAAAATCCCTCAATTTTGAATCAAGCTTTGTATAGTTTCACATTGTAAGTCATGTTTACACTAAACTTTTGCAAAACTGATGAACAAATGCAACATAAATGACAATTTTCAATTTAATAAAGTTAAACCAGCATTTAAACCAAAAAAACACATAAAGAAAAAATTTCACTTCATTCTGGCAATACCTTCTGAGAATACCTTCTGTTTTATTTTAACTTCTTCCACAGGGTTTCAAACAAGTAAAAAATATTAAGAAATAACTATAAATCATCCCATTTCATTTACTCGAAAATCTGTATACAACAACAAATTCTCCTCTCTTTTAATTTTCTTCATCTTTTACCCAAAGCAAGCCCTGATGTGGCTGGGTAAGCGGATTTAAAAGTTGACAGACATCTCACACTGCCTGCAACAGTTGGCCAGAGTCAAAGGGTTTATAAAACCTTTTGACAGATTTGCTAGGGCTACCAGGGCTATCAGTAAAACTTACTCTGAGTTTCTGGGTCTGAGCTGCAACTCCATTCGGGTGCATCATTGCAATAAATATAGGAACATCACCGAGCGGGCTGCCCACTCCTCCAGCAATGCTGATCCCCAATGAGTCAGTGGGTCCCTGCCATTGGACAGACAGAGTGTTTTGGTCAAACTGATATTTTTAATTGGATTTTGGTCTCTTTGGCACAATATTCTATAGTTAACTTTGACCTTCTAGATGTGAGGGTGGAAAATGATGCCCAAGAAAATTGTATTACTTTATTTGATACAGGTCCTTAATGTGATTTAGAAAAATAAGCATCTGTTCAGGAGGTAAAAGAAATCAAAACTAAATGAAAATCATGCTACAGGGAATGAGGAAAATCAAGGAAGCTGATGAAGTGAAAAGGAATCAGAGAGACCCGTGTTCAAAGCCAGAAACCCACACTTACAAACGCTGGGATCTGGAACAAGTCCACTGCTTTCAATGAATCCCTAGATCTTCACGGACAAAATGGAGATTACCGTGCCTCTCACAAAGGGCTGCAGTGACTATTAAATGAAATGACGATGGTATGAAGTGTCTACAAGTGTGCTCAGCACTTATATCTGCTTTTATTTTCTCTGTTGTGCGTGGCTATCAGAGGAATCTGTTTCAGGAGAATGGGAAATCTCTGTTGAAGGCAAAGGCTAATTTATCCTAATATGAGACGTGAGAGAGACCCGGCATTATTTTCCGTGGGGCTGGGTTGATACCATTTGTGGCAATAAAGAGTACACCAAAAATTATTTTTCAAACAAGGAAATTCAGCAAAGACTGCATTGGGCTATTTCCACTGCATATAATACATATTTTATCAGATGGTACTATAAAATAGTAAGGCAGCTAACAGGAAAATACATATGCAGATGCCTTTGGAGTCAACAGAGTTTATATTGTTTCCTCTCTCCCAAGTTACCTTTTTAATTTCAACTGCTCTTAATCCCTGTATTTCAGATGCCACTGTAAATAGGAAAAAGATAAAATATGGTTATTAGTGCATTTTTAATGTTAGTTTAAATTTCAGTTGATGTCTACAGCTAGATGGGACTAAGTGAGGTACCCTAATTTTTTTGCAAAGGGGGTTTCAAAGTTACTAGCACACATGATTAAATCTGTCTTACAGAGGGACTTCCCAGTTGGAAAAACGCACACACCATCCTGTTTCTTCCTTCTTATTTCAAGCATTGCTTACACAACTCCATAATCCATTTTGAATGAGTTAAGGACAGGATGTGCTTTGGATAGAAAGACATGTGCACAGCTGAGAGAAATAAAGTCATGGAAGCATTAAAAAGAATCCATGGACTTAAGTGCCTAAATTTCTAGAATATTAGTTACATTGCAAACAGAGACTGCCATATGGTTAGTTTCTTCAATTTGAACAACTTTCAACCAATGCTCCAAACCAAAAAACCCTCTGCCTCATGATTTCATGTAATTAAAACACAGGAGGATCATATTAATTTTATCAACCAAATTTCTTGCAATCTTCATGGAGAAAGAAAGCTTCACTTAATGGGATCTTCTGATATATTGGTGTTACATTAAACAGAAAAAGGGAATAAAAATCAAATACAAAAATCTGCTTTGCAAGAAAAAATTGCAGGATCCTGATTCTAATGTTTAGTATACCTCGTAGGGAAAACATCAAATGGGAAATGCCACTACAGGCATTGCTTCATGCTCTTCTGAATTTTTGCACCTATACTAGGGTTTGGGATGATTTAGAGGAAAGAGAGCTTCAGAGGTAAAGTAAAACAGGGGAAAAAATCACGGTTGATGGCCAAAATTCAAACCACTTAAAATTTCAATCCAATCTTACATGCATTCTTCTTTGAGCTGCTTTCCAGTGACTCAGATGTACTGGATCCCGCAAGTGGAAAAGTGAACGATGACAGGCTCCCTTCGCTCATCTACAAATACATAACAGTTGTTTTAGAAAGTTTGGGAAGTAATAATACCCGCTAAATATGACTTATTTCAGAATTTTTTTAATGGACTTAGAAATACTTGTTAAGCAACAGTGGCATTTGGTAATTTGAAGGGCAATCAATATGGAGAGTTTCCACTGAGTTTTCTCTTTTTTTTTTTCTTTTTTAGGAAGAATTTGTCCAATGACATAAATAAATTAAAGGCAAAAGAACGGATGCAATTGATTCCAACCTTCCTAAAACTTTAGTGGATTTTCATAATCTCACCCAAGCTAATCTTCTCTAAATTTAAACAAATGCTGTACATAGATGGGGACTTCAACAACAGCAGAATTAGGGCCAGTCGACAGGAAACGAATGGTAATCATTCAAGGGTGACTAAGAGGTCCTTAAGGACAGGCTGATAAAAATGGGCTTCTGTCATCAGAAGGCAAGACAAGAGAGGGGTTTTACCAAGAGACTCCAGCTATCTCACACCATATTTTTTACGTGGTGGCGAGCTTCTACAGTTCACCTACATGGGATTTTTTCAGTTCAATACTGATTGATAAATGTTTGTTATAAAAATACTTTAAACATACGTCTTTGTAGACTTTATATGTATATATTACTAGGTTTACTTTTGAGATTATGGAAAAAGAATCATGTCAGAAAAGAAGAATGGTTGGAATTAAGTTCCTTAGAATGACTCACAAACTACTCAAGAGCTCCATCCACCTTGCTTGCCTGTCCACTCCCATCTCTCGTTCTTCCCTATCACAAACTCTGCACCTCAGCCACTCTGCCAAGCTGCCAGGGGGCCAGGCCTGTGTACATGACCCTGGACAGACTCACGGTCAGGGCCGTCTTTGAGTTCCTTTTGGCCTATGGACTGCATTGCCCTGATGAATTCCACAGCTACCCACCTGGCTGCTTTGAGAAGGTCTCCTCTCCGAGTGGAATGGGCCAGCTTTGACTCTTCCGACTTCCAAGGTTACTGTGCCTAGGGAACACTGGGGGGGGAGTTGTTCGATGAAATGTTTAAATAAAATGCTACAGTCAGCTTTAGAATTACATTTTACTCTTCAAAACTGGGTTTTTGAAAGGCATTTTCCTTTTGGAATTTCCACGGGCAAGGATACCTCCAATCCTTTGTGGAAAAAGGCTTTTCTAAAACATTAAAACTAGTAAAAAAAAAATAATTATAACAAGAAGCAGCAGCAGCAACACCCAGTGTCTGTCTTACTGCCTCATGATCTACATGGAGAGCATGTCTGTCAAGGCAAAGAGAAATGGAGAATCAAGCAATAATCTCACGGAACACACTAATTTAGACAGGCCAAAAGAACTAAGTAACTCAGATCTTAAAGTACAAAACAAAAACAATAAAATAACCACTACCGCAACAATTCGTTTTGCCCTCAATAGCAGAGGTACTCAGATAACTGGGTAAGCTCCCTACTGCCTCACTGTACCTGAATAGATATATTATAATATACAATACTTAAACAAGCCATATTGCTGTAAACACAAAACGAGAATTGAAGACAATTTCCCTGTGGTCCTTTATGAATAAATCATAGGCATGCAAGAAATGCTATACAGTCTAATGTGAAAGTAGCACAATGAGGTGTTTCAGAACTCAGGATTTTGGAGTCAGATACACTGGTTTAAAATCCAGACTACGTGATTTACTAGCTGTGTGAACTTAGCAGATGTTTACCTTGATAAGTCTTTTTACTCTGCATTTTAAAAACAGAGACCGTTATAGGTTGTTGTGATAAAATAATCCATGCACAATTCTTATCAAAGTGTCGAGCACAAAGCAGTATCGTCAATTGTGTTGCTTCCAGTTTTCTATTATTACAAACAACACTGCAAAGAACCTTATGTACGTGAAGTTTTTTGTGTATTGAGGATTCTGCAAGATGTTTAAATGGAGAAATAACAAGTCAAAACAACAAGCAGCAGCAGCTGGAGGTACAAATAGCAAAGCTATATAAATATTTAAGGCTCTCATTATATACTGCCAAACTGGGTTTTTAAATGGTGATTTAACTGGTTCTAAAATTATTTAGGTTATTTTATGGATGTCTCCTTCTCTATCTTTGAGAGGTATCTATCTTCCAGAGTTAACTATCATTGTCAATTTATCTCCTAAAGGAAGCTACTTCTCCTTAAAGAATTCTAATTATTTTTTGAAAATTGATAACTCTAAGAAGAAATGATAGACTTTAAGTGTGCTTTATTAATAACTAAATTTATATGTATATACCAGATCCTATGCAAACCACAGAGGTTTATAACAAGATGCTCCCTTGAAAATCACTCCAGGAAGCTAAGCTTAGCCACTGAAGAGGTTCCCACTAGCATCTGAGATCTCTGACATTACTCCTTCTGTCAGACACTGTCATGAAGTTATGTGCTCATGTTACTGAACATGTGCCACATGACATGGATACTGATGGCGATCGATTTTTAATCAGCACTGAACTACACTTCAGGTCATAAAAACACATGTTAGCTAAAGGAAAACAATGAGATAAACACTGCTTTATTTACTTGTAGGAACACAAATCCCCTCTGGAAACTGGAATATTCCCTGATAAGAAATATGTCTAAACTTCCACGAGTTGTATTTTTAAGTGACTATTCTATATTTTACATTTTTAAAGTGAGACTGGATCTGCCTTTCCAATCAGAAAATGATTCTTCATGGAGAGTTTACTCCATGGAGGAAAGAGATTTCACAATGTAAAATGTACTTAAGACTAGCAATGATACCTTCGGATGGAGGCCTTATAATTATTGAAATAACAACAATAATAACTGTTGAAGGTACTGCCCGGTAAATCTGCATTGCATTGTCTGCATTTCATAAGGATGACCCATCCAACTATGATTTCACATGTCAAACTTTAAATAGTTCAATAGTTTTGAATCAGAATAAGATGTGAACCAAACATTCTCTTCTGTCATGCAAAAAGGATAAAATCTTTCTTCCACATTCTTCATCTCTGGGGAAATATAAAGATTTCCAATTTAGCGCCCAGTAAGGGGTTAAGGAAGGGGCTGGGACAGGGCAGTCCAGAAAGCATGACTTCCAGAGGTGCCCTTCTTGCCTCCTATGATCTTCCGCCTTTCTGCTGAGTCCCTTTTCAAAGAACACCCGTGCCAGGGAGATTCTTCCCTTAGGCTAGGCGTCATAAGAATAAATCCAAATATAAATATGGGGGGGCAGGGGAGAACTGAGGTTAAGACGTTTTTTCTCCTTTGTGGACTGAATATGTGTTTTTCTTTCAAGAAAAGAGCCACACAGTAATCACTTTGTGATAAAAGATTTACTAAGAACACCGATACTCAGTTCATAATTCTTACTACTGCTAAATAAATATATAATAATATAATAAACAGCTGATTGTAAGTTTTTTAGAGATTTATTACTGAAATATGGTGTCTAATGTATAAACATGTCTTATTTGAGAGAACATATTAAATAAATACTTGTTTGAATGTGGCCGCCCCTCCTTCTCTTACACTATTACACGTGAGCATTTGTGACACTGGATTTCTACCTTCAGCAGAGCTGCCACGGCTTCCTGGGTGGCGTGGCGGACGTCTTCTCCATTCACCATTAGTATCTGGTCTCCCTGCATCAGTCTTCCGTCAGCATCTGCAATTCCTCCTTTCACAATGTCGGACACAAATACTCCAGTATCATTTCTGCAAACGTAAAATTTTGAATGTCAACATTATTATTTTTTCCCAGCTGTAATGCAATGCTTATTTAATGAAAGGCTAACATTTTACAACTGGAAATTGCACTTCTATTTTTATGACTTTGAAAGTTTTATTGTTTTCAGCAACACTGGTGCAACTATGAGAATTATTTTTTGTAATAAACAGTATCTTATGTCTTTACAATATTTCATAGATTGAACATATCTTTCATAAGCATATTTATTCAACAGTTCTACACTGTGAGTAGAAGTGGCTATTATACTCATTTTATGAGTCACAGTTACTAAATGGCAAAAACAGGACTTGAGAGTCAGTCACTGGGAGCTAAATCTATTGTTCTTTCTACACCATAACGAAGCCTTGAATGGATATTGACCTGTGCCTACATAAATATGCTGCTATTATCACCAGTGTCATTAACGTTACTGAAAATAAATAACGGATATGTATCTCAAACTAAAACCATTTGTTCCTCAAAATTAAGTACCGTTGCTGTGATGTCTCTTCTTTTAAATCATTACAGGTCTAACTTTCATACAAGATAGGTTTATGCAAAATGAACAAATATTCAACTCATTTCAATCTTCCTTTCATAAAAGTATAAATAACTCAAGGACTTCTTGTTGAGATGCAAAGATAACTCTTAGTAGAAACATTTAGTAAAAGTTGATTTGTATCACTTGCTCTTGCTAAGGTCATGACCTCAAACAAGCCCTTTCACCATCTGATACTCTGCTTTCCTATCTTAAGAATAAAAGTGTTGGAACTTACTGGATTATATACTTTTTAATATTAACTATATATACATATTTAAATAAATGAGGTACTTACTTTATGTATATTCACCAACCTACCACCCTGGCCTCTTTTTTTTTTTTTTTTTTTTTTTTTTGCGATACGCGGGCCTCTCACTGTTGTGGCCTCTCCTGTTGCGGAGCACAGGCTCCGCACGCGCAGGCTCAGCGGCCATGGCTCATGAGCCCAGCCGTTCCGCGGCATGTGGGATCCTCCCGGACCAGGGCACGAACCCGAGTCCCCTGCATCGGCAGGCGGACTCTCAACCACTGCGCCACCAGGGAAGCCCTGGCCTCTTAATTTACACTTTCTATTCCCTTCTGATGGTGTGCTCTTGTTCACACTGATCCTTCTCCCTAGAATATCCTCGCCCACTTTTGTCAGACCAACTCTCACCTCTCATTTTTGGCTTCATCTCTGGCACCTCTTTATAAAGGGGTTTTCCTAATCTACTTCCCTTAAATAAGGTCATGCAGTCGGTCCCTTTCTCCTGTGCTTCCATGGATCCCCCACGATGCGTTTCTATCTCTCATCAACAGATTCCTTTGTTGCAAGAATATATTTAATACTCATTTACCAAACTCAGTTTTTGGATCCGTGGATCCAGGATCCATGTCTTATTTAACTCTGTTCCCCAGAACCTAATGTATCTCCTGGCACCCAGCAGGTCCTCAAAAGTACCAAATGGCTTTTTGTCTAGTACTTCCAAAATCCCCCAAAATACTGACTAAAAAATTTCAACACCAATGTCTTCTGATGTTCCACTACTGCATGGGCTGAAATAGCTACCTACAGAACACTAGCACTTGGGAAAGGTTCTACTGCTGCTAGTACTCTTCCAAGGAATTTAAATTCAATCATTTCCAAGAGGTCATTGCATTTGCCCTGATCAGTCATACCTTTTACCAACAATACTCAGCCCCAAGCCTTTGCCCGGCTTCTTCTGCAGCTCGATGGTGAGGGTGTCGTACACATCCTCCTCTTTGTACGGGGCCTCATCTCTGTAGAGCGTCAGGCGCACCCTTTGTGGTGTTTGTCTCAGCACATTTATTGCTTCATCATGTGTGGCCTTTCTCAAGTCAATCCCATTCACCTGTACAGAAATGGGACACAGAGGGTGAGGAACCAGGTGAGTTGAATAAAAGGAAAAAAGATAGGGAGAAGGGAGGGAGGGGGGAGAGGAAGGGAAGGAGGAAGGGAAAAAGAAATAAGCAAAGACCATCCTCCCCAGAGTAGCCTTTTCTTGGTTAGTTGTAAAGGTCACATGCACAGCATTCTGTACCTCTAAAATCTGATCTCCAGCCCAGAGTCTTCCGTCTTTACATGCTGCTCCTTCTTCGTAAACTTCATGGATAATAATGGCACCCTAAGGGCACAAACAAAACACAGCCATGCTTTATACCATTCTCCCTAGGGAGGGTGAGCAGAAATGGACTCAAAGCACACTTCACTTTTAGAGACAGTGATAAGGGTTATACACTCACTGCATCCGTATGTGAGTCACATATCAAAATTGAAAGAAAAGCATAAGAAGACAATTTTTGCCAGAAGGCTCAAAGAAGCTTACATTTCTTTCACATGATAGGGAAGTTTAAAGAAAAAAATTATAAAATATACAAATCACCCACACACGCATATATAATAGATAAACCTCACCTCATCATCTTTCCTATCTACAAAAGAAATGAATGGATTTTAAAAGCATTTCTGACGTTTAGAAATTTTTATCTATAAATTATCCAAATTTTCAGATTTCTCTCAATATGGGTCTAACCCAAGAGTATCCAGTCAGTAAAAAGAAAATTAAAATATGGCAAGAACTAATAAACTAACAGAAGTATTTTGAATCTAAAGGTCACAATCACAAGTATAAAGAAATATTATTCAGTGTTGGCTTACTCAAAATAAAAATCCCAGTACACAGCTGAGTATCTGCCCTATAAATTAAAATAACAATGAATGATACATTTTTCTAAGCCTCTGTATTTCCTTTCATAAAACTGATGGAAATCTCCCTGACAATGATCTCTCAGGGCTCACTGAAGAGGCTGCCTGTGTATGTGGAGCATCTCTGGCTGTGTCCTCACCAGCAGTGTGTCAGACCCCCCAACGATGCTCAGGCCCAGCCCTGTCCGCCCTTTGGAAATCTCAATTGTTGTTTCACAGCCTGGGATGATAGGGCAGGTTGCAGGATCAGAAGCAAAGATTGCTGGTGTTGATGACCTGCTTGTACCTAAAAATAAGTTAAAAGTGAAATGAAATACAAACAAAAATTGATTAGAAGGCATATACATCGAACTCACCACACTGGGTGCCTTTGGGGGATGGAGCAGAAACATGGGCCCAAGTTGGGGACAAAGAAGACTATATAATTCCATCTTACTCTTTTAGTTATATTTAAAACTATCCAATAAATGATTAAATCGTCATTGTTAATTTAGGGTGGTGGGTACAAAATTACCTGTTATATTATTTTATGCAGTGTTCTGTATTTTTTTAATTACTGGAGGTAATGGGTAAAAGGAATGAGAACAGAGAGTTGAACTGAACCTCTAGTTCCACTTTGATATTCTACTTTTCATGGGACCCAAACAAACTTCTTATGAAATTATGATTTGTAAAACTCAGAACTGAGATATGTGGTGGAGACCTAACTCACATTCAGGGAAGACGACAAAACACAAAGGACATCAGTAACTCTGGTCATGGTGCCTGCCATTCAGGGCTTTTTAGATTTTTGATTTGGTTTTCCTTTTCATCCTATCTTAGAGCATCTCTACTTATGTAATCAAATCTGAACATACAAGCAGCTGGATTTAATATCTGAGTTTATAAGACATCAAGTGAGACCCACTTGCAGTTTCTTTCCTTGTGTCTCGATGTTTTATGAACTTGGATATTAAATCCTGGTGCATAAATGCTCAGAATTAAATAAATAAGATTAGATTATGAAAAAATAAGGAGAATATAATTTCACACTTTGTTTTATGAGAGTCTTCACATCATATGTTTTGTGATATACCAAAAGCATAGAGCAAATGTCATATTTTGGGAAAGCTGGGATACTTGATAGATTAGCTTTAGAAAAAATGTTCTCTTTCTAGGAATCAGAGGCAGACTATTTTCTTGCTCCTGAATGGTAAGAACAGGTGTAACATATTTTCTTTTATGTTATGTTTCCATTTAGCATTTTATATTTTTATAGACAATGCTATTTAGGGATTACTTAAAAATGAAAAATGAAAAAAATTCCATTTATTTTTTTAACATTTTAGTGAATTAGTATTTCTAAATAAAGGATTGCTTTCATCAGGTATTTATTACTTTAAAACTTTTTAGACAACAAGGTCCAACTGTATAGCACAGGGAACTACATTCAATGTTCTGGGATAAACCATAATGGAAACGAATATAAGAAAGAATATATATGTATATGTGTGTGTGTGTGTGTGTGTGTATTTTATATATATATATATATATATATATATATATATATATATATATATATATATATATATAGCTGAGTCAGCAGAAATTAACACAATATTGTAAATCAACTATACTTCAATAAAAAAAGACTTTTCAACCAACTATATTACAAATGTTTTAAACTGCTGTTTCCTTAAAAACCTGTTCAAAAGAACTGAATGTTTCAGTCTGGAGGCCAAAAGAGATTTTTTTCCCCAGTTGCAGAAAAAAAGCAATGTTTTTTTTGTTTTTTGTTTTTTTTTCTTTTTCGCGGCACGTGGGCCTCTCACTGTTGTGGCCTCTCCCATTGCGGAGCACAGGCTCCGGACATGCAGGCTCAGCGGCCATGGCTCACGGGCCCAGCCGCTCCACGGCACGTGGGATCCTCCTGGACTGGGGCACGAACCCGTGTCCTCTGCATCGGCAGGCGGACTCTCAACCACTGCGCCACCAGGGAAGCCCCAAAAGCCATGTTTTTAAGTACTTTTATTTTCAGTGCTGCAAAGCTTGAAATTTATTCTTTTATTAAACGCCAGTGTAATTTTTCTCAAAAAAGTAACTCAAAGGAATAATTTGCCTCAATGTACTAGACTGGCATTTTAATGATACACAAAAGTTTCATTCCATGCTCTACATACAACTGTTTCATCTACTTTGACAGTATCTACTATTTACACTCAAAGGATACAACTCATATCAACTACATATATGTGCATTTTTAAGAGTCTGATGTCGTGCCAGGCAATGTTGACTTCACACCAGTGAAGTGGCATCAGTGTATCCATTTTAAAATGAGAATACTGAGGCTCTTGGAAGTTAAGTTACTTATTCAGTAGTATAAAAAAAGGAATGTACAAAATGGTGTATCTAATGTATTAGTAAGATACCTGGAATCACAGATATCCTTAGCAAAAGATCCTTGGAGAGCAAGGAGTACCACTCCCTTGTCCTAGAGATGAGCAAGTTGAGGCTCAGAGTGGCTGCATGGCTTTCCCAAGGCTCTATGGATGGTTAATGTACAGGCAGGCAGATCCCCTGCCTCACAGTCCAGTGCTCGTGCTTCAGGAGTCCTTCGCTTTGTACCACCCTTTCACCAACAGGCTCCCTGACTACGGCCTCTCAAGCAGTGGGCTACATACAGGCAGGTGGCTCCCACATAGGGACCCGATACTGAGTCTGAATGTGTCATACGTGCAGGAATAGCAGGAGACCAGCCCTTACTTCGGATGGGCTCTGGTTCCGGGGAGCCAGACGGCGGGACCATCAGAGACTGGGGGCTGCTCTTTTTTTCTCCATTGGCTGTACCAGCTGCTGAAGCAACAGCCTGGGAATCTGGATTCTCAGCGCGAATGGTCAGTTTCACTGTTGTCCTCGCTGTCTTCAAAAGGCTAATAAACTGGCAGGGTGTTGGTTTAGAGGGGAAATAAAATTTACAGGCAAATTAGTAGACTTATACTTCCACTATTATAGCTGGAAACTAGAAGCATCTATGGTTGAGAGAAGAGTCAGAGGCAAATTCTTTCCCTGTCAGGACTTGAGTGGTCAAGCAAGAATGGTTGCAGTTCCTTTCTAGTTTCTCCAATTCCCTGATATTGATTAAGGCCACAGTTAATTTCTGCCATAAGTCTAGTTCTGACCATATTCTTCATTATATAAGTAACGGGCTTTCAACTTTTTACATTTCTAATTAATACTGCCCAGTTCTCTGGATTCTTACAACCTTTGAAGACATATGGGGTGCTTTACCCACTTCTGATTCTACAGAGAATGCGAAGCAGCTTACGCAAACATTTTTAATAATATGGAAACGCTTAGGTTAAAAGCAAGATAAGGAACACTGTGCAAAAGAAGAATCAAGCCAAATGGCAAGTTAGAACATACACATGTGAGTTAAAGCATCAAACCCATACAATTATTAAAACTGAATTTAAAAATGGTTTAAGCATCTTGCTGGCCAATGTAGAAATGGAAACATTGACACTCCAAATCTCAGGAAAAATAGGGTTTTTTTCCTAGCACTTATGAAAGGCCTCAAATGAGACTCCTGGTAAGTACGGTATTAACATTAACTTTTGAGGAGGAAGACACTCAGGCACAAATAACTGTTTAACCCCAATAAAAGTTATACATTTAATGGTTGAGTTTTAAAATCTGTTTATAAAGCAATATACATAGTGGATATTTTATAGGAGCAAACATCCATTAAAAAATATTCCTTTAGTTTTAATACTAAGTTGAACTTTGTTTAGAAGTTCCAAGTTTTCCTAAGGAAAAACTGAAATGATATTTATCAAAAATGCTGACTGAATCCTGAATTTATCAGGTAACAAAAAATACCTTAACATCATCTTAACTGGAAAACAGAAAGTAGAAATTAAATAAGTTCCAAAGAATCTCTTCTTCCTTGCAGATATCTGTCTAAAATAGCTACACAGCTCTGATTCCCTATGACTGACACCCCCTCCCCACACACGTTTAGCCATGTTCAAGGATGAGTTTATGGTTTCATCTGCTTTCTTTTGGAAAAGTACCTTTTCAACAGGATAGCCAACAACAACTTCATCATCTACAGCCAAAATCTGATCTCCAACTTTGAGCCGTCCATCCTAGATGGAAACATGGAAGATTCTGAGTGAATTTACAGAAAGAATTCCCTCCCCACCACTTTCTGAGAGTGAGAAGAGGGAAGACTCACCCTGGCTGCTGCCCCGTGCTCTGTTAGACTCTTTATGATGACCCCGCTGAGTGTATCTTCTTCACTGATGGCAATGCCCAAACCCCCCTGATCCTAGAGAAGCAAAAACAGAAACACTCAGAAAACGTGAAACAGGTTAAATTTATCCAAATGGAAAGGTATGTGACCAAAACTTCTGAACACTGTCTTCTTACCCAAGGGCTAGAAAAGAAAACTGTTCTAAAATCCACTATTACAGGGCTTCCCTGGTGGCGCAGTGGTTGAGAGTCCGCCTGCCGGTGCAGGGGACACGGGTTTGTGCCCCGGTCCGGGAGGATCCCACATGCCGTGGAGCGGCTGGGCCCGTGAGCCATGGCCGCTGAGGCTGCGCGTCCGGAGCCTGTGCTCCGCAGTGGGAGAGGCCACAGCAGTGAGAGGCCCGCGTACCGCAAAAAAATAAAAAAAATAAAAATAAAAAAATCCACTATGAGAAATCTCTTCTTAAGCAAACTTTCAATTATTTTAATGGGATTAAATTCTCCTCCATCAAATAAATAGTCAAATGTTTTCACTCCTCCCATATGTCCACTATCTCTAGTATCTTTAGCATATATATCCAGTAACGTATCTCTAGTAACTCTAACAAAATATCTAGAGAACTAAAACGTATTCAACAATTTAATGACTGTACAACGTCTGAGAATTTAGCTCTGTGTAACTGGCTAACTAAATGATTCAACACCAAAGTATCCTCCTTCTTCCTCTTTCTGGCCTACAGCTTAGAGATAACCGCTAACACTGGCCCCTTCATCCCTTTCTGCTGTCCTTCCTCCTTTAGCAGACAGACTGCCATGACTGCTCATGCGCTGTCCTTTCTGGGGCGGAATACCCAGACTGGTTACTTCAAATACTTGTGTTCTGATGTGGTGCGGAGTGAAAATTCTCTCAACTCTGAACCCAAAGACCTGCACTGAAAATCTGCCAAAGCTAGAAGAGCTACACCTACTTTTGTCTATATTTTCCACACTTTTTTTTAATGAAAACCAAGTGTTCCATAACATTGGGTTTTACCTTTTCTTAACGTTTACATGAACAAAATTACCATAGGGTTTTACACATTTCATTCTGGTTAGAGCTAGCAACCTTTCTCATTAGAGTTTGCACCTAGGGAGATGGAAAGCAAAAGAGAGAAAAGGGAATCTTGCCATGGTTTCTCTGAAATGTATACATGAGAGCAAATGTCGCCACCAGACATTTAAGATCACGACAGTGAGATAAGCCTTCACCATCATTTTAAAGATTATCAACACTGTGGCTTTGCAATGATGATTAATGCTTGACGACTTTCCGACTGTCACTGTGCCTCCTCTCTGCCACTGCTCTTTTCACGTGTATACAGAGAAAATCACACACTTTCAGGGAAAGCAGAGCTCAGCTGTAATTTCCTTTCTGGCTAGCTCTAGAAATTTGGATACGTTACCTAACCTATCTCTTAACCTCAACTTTCTTATCTCCAAAAAAAAGGGAAAATAATTCTTGCCAACTACAAGTTTGCTGTGAGGATCATGTGTAGTAAGAAAAGGCTTAAAAGCCTGACACACTATGCAAAAGTGTTGCTATCACACACACATTCCTTCTACTTATAACTCTACAGGATATAATCAAGTTGACTTCAGATAAAGTGCCTAAACTTGCCAGCATTTTGAAACCCCGAACTCTGATCTACTGGTCAAAGAATCAGGCACACTGAATAGGAAGGTCAACGTGCTATGAGACTGACAAGTCTCAATGCTGATGCCAAATGTAAAAAACTGAGCTACCCTCTATTTGGGACACTCCACACCAATGCTCTTTCCTACTACCACAAATAAATATTCGTTTGAATAAGTAATACTCTTTATCTACCATGGCTGTATGTACTCAATTCTGAGATTTGATTCTATTATTGTCTATTCACCTAACTGTAGTCAGAAAAGTACTTTACCAAGTACAGACGGCATTTGCTGGCTGTTTACCTAACATCCATTCTCGTCGTACTCCTTTATACAAACTCAGAGACTTCCACTAGAATATCCAGTCCCCTCTCCCCCAGCTGCCTCAAACGACTCTCTCTTAAATGGCAATAGAATGAGGGATTCTTGAATGGAAGTGTATGGACTTCTTGATAGAAAAAGCTTTAATAACTTCTTTTCCCTCTATCCACAACGCAAACTGCCCACGATGACTTTTCTTAAACGTGTATGATAAGACCACAGCAATCCATTTTTGTAGAGTTATTTTTTAAAAAAGAAATCAAGCCAAGAAGAGTCACAGTATTTTTTTTCCACTGAATGCTTAACAAAATCTGATCACATGCCAGGCTTTATGCCCACCACTTTATAAACAACTCACTTAATCTTTATAATTACAATATTATCAGAGGTAATACTATCATCTCCAATTTATAGGTAAGAAAATGGAGGCAAAGCAAGACCACACAATGTGTGAAGTCTGGACCTGATGAAACAAAGATTCAATCCAGACAGACTGCCTCTGCTGCCCTGGACGCCTTGGAGCTGGGGAGTCGCAGAGGAAGCACCCCTTTCTGCTGCAGTATTCCATGCTCAATCCCTCTATCCCACCACCCTACCTCCGCCCTTCCTCTCCTCTTCCCTGAGCAGGTCACTACTCTTTCTGCTTCTACTCCGCTCATCCGCTGCCCACCTGCATTCCAGCATGAGCCTGCAGCACTTGAAAACATTTACAGGTGCTGCTCAACATCTGTTCAACAAACCACTTCTTTAAAGTGGTCACTTGAACCTAAGGCTCATCTTTGCAAAAGCAAATACCTCAGGGATGCCTATCGGTGAGACTTCTAGTTATCTGAGCTTTCGGTTTCACGAAGGACAAAGACAATAACTTCCGTTTCTTTATTCTTTCTATTTCCTCCATAGCAGGTCCTTGGTAAATAAATCAAAGGAGAGATCACTAAATGTCATACCTTGGGATAATCATAAAGGCAGGAAAAGCTGGGTCCCTGCCCAAGTATCAATTAGCACAGTGGTTCTCAAACTTCAGTGCACACTGGCATCACAGAGAAGGCTTATTATTAAAACGCAAGATGCGGGGGCACCCCCCAAAGCTCCTCATTCAGGAGGTCAGGGTGGGCCCACACACCTTACTTCTAACAAGCTCTCAGGGGGTGCTGATGCTGATGCAGCTGGTCTGGAGCCCAGTTTTGAGAACCAGTGAATTAACACACCAGTGTCAAGGAAGTCACATCATTTCACTCCAATTCAAAGCAGATTTACCTTGGGAAGCTCCAGATGTTGCACGTTTGGAAATGAACTGAGGTCCACAGCTGCATCGGAAGTAGTAACACTCGGTTCAGCCTGACAGAGGGAAAGAAATGACAAAATAGGCAACTGAGTGTTATGTAGTTTTGTTTGTTTAAATACAGGGACTACTTAAACAAAATTATTTCATATGCTGTAATTCCTTATTACTATTTTATTATTTCATGACATTTATGAACATTATATTCTCTTTAAAATACGAGTGAGGTGTGATTAGACAGCAATTATTTTGGAGCACAAAGACACAAGGTGCTCCTCAAGACTGCCTGGGTTTACTCCACAGTGCTATCTAACAAGAACCCAGCTCCAAACGGTGCAAGCACTGAAACACAGAACACCAGCAGAGGCACCATTCACTATGCTTTACTGTGCTAGTCATCAAGTGTATTTAGGAGCTATTAAATGTTTTACCTGAAAATTACTAAAATCCATTTTCTTAAGGGACATATTTGGTACAATTCTTATGAAAATAAATTTTTCTCCCTTATAATCTTGAAAAACCACTTGACTCAGTTCACCATTATGATCAGTGAGTTAGTTCACCAGCATGAGACAATGATTTCTGCATCTTATGTACAGAAAAACCCAATGTATGGATATTAATTTAGGGAAGAGCGTTTCCATTTCTATGCCTTTTCCCACTGATAGTTATCATGGTTCCTCTAATTTTAAGCTTTTCTCTCTCTCGTATCTCCTTTTACTCATCATTCTAAGCATGTATCCAACGCATGTACAAATCAAAACAAAACTCCCACCAAGAACTCAATTTTTTGTCACCCTCTAGCCATTGCCTCGTCTTTCCTAATTTCTTATCCATCATTTGCTTTCTCAAAATCACTAATAATCTCCTAATTGGGAAATCCGAAGAACTCTATTCACCTTCTCACTTGAGCTCCCTGCAGTATTCAAGGCTGTGGAATATACCCTTTCTCAACGGGGCTCTCCTCAGCTGCTGTGCAACATGCCCGCCTGGTTCTTCTTCATCTCTGACCTCTCTTTGTCAGCCTTCCTCCTTACTGTTGATATTATACATTTCTGACCTGGGCCCTCTTCTTCTCTAAATGTTTGCCATAGCCAGAGCCTCAGCTCCCATGGCTCCCAAGTCGGCATCTATGGGGATTCATCTCTAAACTCTACACCAGGCATCTCCATGGACACTCCTACCAGGCTTTCCAACAGGCACTTCATTCCTAAGTTGCCTCAGAGAGAATGTTCTCTACTTTTTTTTTTTTTTTTTTTACAAATATCTGCTTCTCTTTTTTATTTTAATGAAAGTTAGCCATCAATCGAGTCACCAAGTCGGATATCTGGAAGCCTCATACCTCTTGTCTGTATCATTCACCAGTTTATTCTCAGCCCAAAACACAGAACCTATTACAAGGCAGATACTCAACAAATATTTGTTGGATAAACAGATTATCAACCAGTCATTCTTCCTCACTGAGTATATTTAGTTAGGGATGAAGTAATGTCAATTTGGGTCCTAAATATCTGACATAACCACTTCTTCTTCTCTCTCTTTTTTTTTTTCTGCATTCGTTCAGGCCCTCATTATCTATCCCCTGAACTACTCCAATAATGTTCCTACTCCCTTTAACTTAACTTCTCTGCCCTGCAACCTGTGTTTTTTCTCTGCACCATTTCCAGAGAAGTTTTTAAAAATATAATGTTCATTCTTTGAATTTGCAAAGACATGGCCTCAAAGACAAAGTCTGCACCATGATCCCCATGATCCGACCCTACCCATTCCCTGCCTCCCACTGTTGGTAACACTCTGCAGTTATCAAATCTCTTCACTTGCCAGAGCCTCCAGGCCAGTCCTCAATCCACGTGCTCTGCCTGCAATGTTTATGGCCCCCAAGTCATCTACTTCCAATATACACTTCGTGTGTAACCTCCCCTATAAAGTCTTACTCTCGCTTTCCCTCCAGAGGTAAAACTGTCAACTCCTTTTCTACCTTCATTATTCCCTTTGCAGACTCTACTAGTAGCCTTCATGTAAGTGGTGTGCTTATTTACATAAGTGTTTCTTATACTAGGGTATAAACATCTTGGGTGCCACGGCTATGTCTTACTTATCTTTTATATCCCTGCAAGAGTTCTATAATTGTTAGCTGAATTAATAAGTGGTGTATCAAGCAAATCTTCCCAGAAAAACAAGCATAAGCTACATACCTCCTTATTTTGAAGATTCTCTGAGGTAGCAGGCAAAGGTTCCACTGTATGCCCAGGACATACGGCCATCTGACTCACTGCATCTTTACTTCTAAAGGAAAAAAGCACTGACCTATCATATCATGAGCATTCATATGATTTTCATTCTTTAGCTTGAAGACTCAGATTATTAGAGAAAATTCTGGGACCTGGAACTACAACACCCACACATTTATATATGTTTTATTTTCATTCAAAAGAATTAAGAATTGAAAGGCAAAGGAAAAATATTTAATAAACCAGAAAGAAATGCTCACCTGATAAAAATTATTTTTACTTTAGAAGGGGCACATTTGATGATTGATGAAGCATTCTGATGACTTCTTCCATATAAAATTTGACCATTGATCTATGAGAAATAAATATCATTAACTGAACCTAGAATTTTAACTTCACACATTTTGATCATCCTATCTAATGAAAAGCACATTTGTTATCTAATGAAAAGCACATTTGTTTCTCCCTTTAAAATATTATATATATTTTTCTTCCTAGAACATGAACCTGACTTTGATGGTGAGAAAAGAAAAGCTCGTGTTTAAAGCCAACATTAAAATAACATGCATGTAGTCTGATCTCCATGGACTAAAGAGGTACCACTTGGACTGACTATAGGACAGTATTCAGGCAGGCGACAAGCTTCTAGAGTGCTTTGTACCAAGCAAGGGCTCTGTGGAAGCACCTGTGACCCACACAGATCATCCTGGGAAGGCCCTGACTGTCATGGCTCCAAATTAACCTCAAAACTCAAGGCCTGGGAATAGGCCAGTGGGAGAAGCAGTGCCAGGGGATTCAGGGTTTAGGCAGCAGAATGTGCGTAAGCAGCCCAGTACCTAATGGAAACTGCCAATCATCCTGTCATTTAGCCACTGCTGACTGAGCCTCCCTAGCCAACAGGGAAACACAGGAGGCACGGTTCAAGCAGCGTAAAGACACATGGATCCCAGCCTACAGGAGGCGAGGACGAACAAATCAAGCAAACACAATTCTAATACTGTAAAGTATGGCCCACAAGTTTATTTTGCTTGGCGGGCTGAATTACTGTGTTTGTTATTTAGCCTCAAATCTGACCCCGCCACACCCCACCCCCATGACGTCTACCATTAGGGATTCAACTCCTAGAAGGTTCAGTGGATCAGTCTCATTACCAGGGCATGATTGGCCATTTGGTTTTTTCAAAAGTTCCTAATAAAAATGCAACACACAAAAAAATGTATTTGAAGTGTGATCTTTATTACTGTCTTGGGGCAAAAATTGTTTCTCGTGTTATATAGTCACAACCTTTTAATGGAAGTTAATGGGAACATGGGCTGTAGTTAGTAGAGATTTGGTCTAGAGCCAAATTTGCAGCAATGTATCTATTTTATTAGAGAAGCGGTAGTTTCCTCAGTCACCATATGAGACCCGGGTGGATTTTCCGGAAACTGATGGTTCCACTGCACCAATTCAGCGAGAGTAAATTCAGTGCTTTCCACAAGAACTTACCTCTAGAAGCTCATCTGCAATCTGCAATCGACCATCTTTCCCAGCTGCTCCATTTGGATCAATCCCCACTATAAAAACACTCATCCTGGACCGGTCTTTGTTCCCAGCAAGACTCAGACCCAAACCACTACGACCCTTCTCCAGTTCAATCATATGTAGCTCGCCTGTTAGGGTTCCATAACGCTCTCTGATATTTTCTACACACAACAAGAACAAAAAACCCACAGATAGTAAGAGCTAATTCACAGCCAAACGCTTTACTATGGAAGGTTATTTAGAATGGCATCATAAGGGCATATTTGTACCAAAATGAAATCCTTAGCAGTTAAGAAAACGCTAAATAGACTGGCGGCCTGGGCGTCAAGACTGGTTTCCTGGAGCACCCAATCTTTGAGGAATTTCTCTGCATCCAGGGTGCAGAGCACAGTATCTGATTAATCAGTTCACCTGGGGTGATCAGGCCCAAAGAAGTGATCCACATTAACAAACTCTCAAAAGACTGTGATTAAAACAGAAAGTTACTTTATCATTTGCAGAGAGCAGAACATCCAGAGGACTTGTCTCTACTGGTCAGTGGAAGCTTTTCTTCCACAGGGAAATCTACACGACATGTCACATCATGTTGGCTGGTGCTCGGTACAAAGATCCAGAATAAAGGGGATGGGTTTTCGTATTGCACAGAGCCATCAGGCCACACACACTGATGTACCTGCTGTCATTGAATGAGACCTTTCATACCTCACATCCCACGTGTTCAAGAGGTAGAGTTTATTCTTTAATCTGAGAGGGCAAGGCCACAGGTAGGTGCCCCAGGCCCAGATGAACAACCAGCCAGTGGCCAACACTAATTACCAGGCACGTGAGTGAGCCATCTTGGAGGTCCAGCCCAGCTGAGCCCAGTCGACCACAGCACCTTGACAGGTTAATAATAACTTGTTTTCTTAAGCCATTAAGTTTTGGGGTGGCTGTGACATGGCAATACATGAACATTCCATTTGATGTTTTCCTCAGAGTACATTCTGGCCACCCTGATGGATTAGCAAAACATTCTAATTTCATTAGAAATACACTGAGAAAAGTGCAAACTTTACAAATCATTTCTTAGAAAACATTACTATTTGGCTAATGTCATGCATTCTATGTTGATTCTTAACTGCGTCAATTTCATAAATTGCCATGTCCTGACTCCTTCTTGAATCTTAGCAGCACAAATTTTGTGCTCTGTACTTCCTAAGAGCATACACCATAGTATTCTTAAAAGAAATAATTACATTTTTAAATGAAACTTTTTAAAGCACTGACACAGAACTTTGAGCTTCATATTTCCCTGTAAAATGGCTTATTTCCTTAGGAAACGGAGATACACCCACGATCCTAATAACAGCTGCCTTCGAATGCTTCCTATGCATCATTATGGCTCCTCAAACATTATCTAATTCACTGTTAGCAACAGGGAATGTAGGAACTGAATTTTAAAAAGGGGGATATCACCAGGCTGAAACTTAGAGGCAGTTAAACAACTTCCCAAATGTCCCAAGGTTGTATCTCAACAATTATACTATGTTACCATCTTAGTACAGAAAATACCTAAAATCAAGGCTGTTCCACCAGCAACAACAAATAGATTTTTACAGTGAGGAATCTGAGGCCTAGAGCGGGGGTGACAACTTGTTCGAGACCAAGAGATGGCTCATCCAGTTCAGCTTCTGAAAGAGTGCCCTGTCCTTTTTAACTCTCATACAAATGGCAAAGTGGGCTTGAACAGGGATGCAGATTTAAAAAAAGAACATGATTTCATGCCTCAGGAATGTGTGTATTCAAGTATAACGAACAGCAGTTTTTTCCACACAAAACTGCAGCATGTATAACCGAAGGTGAAACGTACTTATTCATCCAGGACCTAAGCCTTGAGAAACCCAGAGCTACTTTAATACCTCTTATAAGTCAATGCATTTCAAAAAGACAACTTACTCCAGCTGCAACCAAACTCATCCTCTTTGTCCACATCTGCTGAAATTTCACTTGCCGATGACTGTGCATGATCCTCGCTCATTTCTGCAAATGCTGGAGGAGGGGGCGGAGGCACACTGCACAGCGGAGCCTTTTCTGGCTCGGATTCTGACTGACTGGGAGCCTGTGGGAACAAGAAGAATGCAGTGGGTATGCAGTCTAAGGAAGGAAGACTCAACGGAAAGAAATAAGTCTGCAATGTCAAAAAAAAAAAAAAAAAGAGTAGCTTTAAAATATCTCACATATTAAATAATGGGAAAATATACATATATAAAAAATGGTAGAAAGGATTCAGGTAAAGTTTAAATACACTAAACAAAATAGTATGTTCAGAGCACAATCCATTAAATGGTTATATGGTATTTTAAGGTGAAGAATTAAAGGCTTAAATAACTTAAGATGAAAAGTTGTACAAACTTGCTTTTTTGGAAAAAATATTCTCATTCGAAAGTTATCTGGGCAAGATTTTGGGGGTCTAGGAAAGGCTTCCAAGAAACTAGAAAAAAATTAATGAAGTTAATCATATAATCAAGCAAAGCAGTTCAAAGCTTGTTAGTGAGAAGATATTTAAAGAATTTTTTATTTCTTCCTGAATCCTCTCTCAAACTGACTTGTAACAAATTCATGAAAATGAGCATTGCACATGCAGGGTTCATCTACCAGGGAGACTGTTAGCAAAGAGCACACAAATTCAGATCTCAGGGGTCTCTGGTTTTAAGGGACAAAACCACCGGCCCCTTACCAACGTAGCCCTAAAGGAAAATGGGAAAACAGGGTTGAATACTTCATACAAACCCCAAGTTTGGCTGGTATATTTGCTGTCACTTAGGGCTACAAGTCTTATTAAAAAAAAAAAAAAAGGACTTGGTATCATCAGGTTCTTTTTTTCTTTAATTGAAACACAGTTGATCAAATTTTTATATTATAGATTATCAAGCAGAATATTAGAGTTAGAAAGGCCCTTAAGTCATTTTATTCATTTTGCAGATTAATAACCCAAGGCTGTGAGATGTGAAAGATTTTGTTCAGAATCACCCAGTGATACTAGACTTCTTTTTGCTTAATTCTTAACCTAATCCAATGCACTTTCCATTATATCATGTTGTCTCCTCCAATTTCTACAGTAAGACAGAGAGTACCTAACTCAAGAGTCAGAGATACCCAGCTAAAGTTCCAACATTGCGGTCAGGCTGTCCCTGATGCCTTGAACATACATTTTTCCTTCCTTCTTTGTTTTACCTTTTTTTTTCCTATATAAAAATCCCTCTGATATACCTTGTTTTATATGTGTATATCTGGAAAAAGATTGTGACTAAGAAATATTTCTTAGAGAACACACTAAATGACAGGCATGTACAAATACTTAAGAATAATTCATGTCAAGAATCAAAATATACCTAAAAATGAAACTATAGGGCACTGAATGTGATCTTTCTTTGATGATTCAGAAAACACTTTAGATGCTAAGCTACCCCAAAAATGATCCTGGCAAACATGAATTACTATTTTTCCGGCAAAGCGAGCTGATTTTTAGACACTTAGGGGCAACAGATTTTTCAAGTCACAGAATCTGCTGCATTAAAATGTTTGGTTTACATACCATTGGCCAAACAGACAAAAACTACTAATGGAAACAGAATCCTTGTTATCCTCCCAAGTGTTGTGCCATAAAACTCTCAAATTAGCAATGTACAAATAAATATAAACAGACAAATAAAAAACTTCATTTGATCCAATGGAGGTTCATTAAATAGACTAGGGTAGGAAGGAACATGTAATTTAGAATTTTTCTGGTTAAAAGTTTTTAAAAAATTTACCTCTCTAACAATGGAAAATGTGAGAAAACATGAATTAAGCCCATTTCATTTTTAAAAAGTGGAACAAAATCTAACTTGCCATAACTTTAATAAATTTATGGATGCATATTTTATAGATCTTACTCTCTGCATAACTTTTCTGAGCTGTTATTTTCCTTAAAAACAAACAAACAAACAAAACCTGCTTGTCTAAAAACTATTCAGAATCTTACTTAGGCAGAACATTTTCGTACTGTGAATGAACTCAAATGGTGCCCTAACATAACTGATTAATCATAAAGCCAATACAAGCCTACGTTTACTAAAGGGGCAATTAGGTGTTCTATTTTATTATCCCTGATACTCTCATTCTTACTGAGATCATGTAATTTAGCTTGCTGTTGACACTTCTTAAAATTTACCAGTGAAGATACAACTCTTTAACAAAGACCATTTAGCCTTCATTGGCAAAAATGCAAAGTGTACTTGAAATCATTCCATGCCATGTATGCACACAAGTATAACGTACACACACAGCACACTGTAACACACCCACTTACTTGTGAAAATTTCACATTAAGACAAACCTTAAATGGTGTGGGAGCAAAAGGGTTAGTTGGGGAACAACGGAAGAGAACTCTACTTGAATTCTGTAATGCCTACAGTAACAGAAAACATATTCCTTCAGATATAGCATCTTTGGTTATCCATATTACAATAACATGAAAAATCCAATGAATATTCATAAAATGCTTCCTGAAAAAAATTAACAGCTTTCTTCCTTTCACGATCAAATTATAGTATACAAGTTCTTGTAAGTTTTTGTTTCAATTTTGGATTTATAATTTCATCAGAATATGAGAATATCCAAGTATAGATTTACAAATGTTGAAACAGTTCCATGTTTCCTCGTAAGGCATTTACACGGACATACTTTATGAATATTCAACAAAATCCTGCATATACACAATTATGTATGGAGTGATTAACTAACAGAAGAGCTTTTAGGACTACCTTGTATAAGTCTGAGAAGGATTTAAACCAATACAAGGTTTTTAAAGAAATTATGTGTGAAAGTAGCTCATACATTTAGCAACTAACAAAAATTTATGTATCTGAAAATTCAACTCACACCAAAATATAGGAAAGGCATTGGACTCACGATTCTCCCTTACTCTTCAGAAGGGCCATGTAATTTCGGCTATAAAAATGAATAGGTTCTGGCAAGAAAATGTGCTTAAGAAAGGATTTGCACGCCCACTCCAAACACACAGTTTTTTGTTTTTTGTTTTTTTAATCCTTGCCCAAATTTAGTAAACACTGAACTGGGACAAAGGCACAGTAGCAACAAAGAACAAAACATTGGCAAAAGGCAATGGCAAGACAACGGTCATTATCCAACCTTGTCAGCGTTGAACTGTAGAGAATCAGCAAATGGGTTAGTGCTGCTGAACTTGTACTTAGGGTAAAGGTTGTGCGGCAAGGAAGGCAAAGGGGATTTCTAAAAGGAAACATAAGAGGCGCTGAGCGCAAAAGAAATGTACTTAAAACAACTCATTTATAAGGACAAAGCAATTGCTGATTTAAATAACTGTGCAACACTAGATCCTGTCAGATCTCATAATTAATTAATAACATCTTATCAAACAGCATAGAACTCAGGGTTTACCTCTAGCAACCTGAATCCACACTCAAATCTAAATCTGGCCACAAAACACACAGGAATCAAGTCTGTCAAACTGATCCCAAATTTCTTTTGTTTTCACTGAGTGTCTTCACTATCACCGACAGAGAAGCACATATATTTCACCCACTTATATTAACACATGTTCCATGCATATCAGTAAACATGCTTCAAAACTGAAACCATAAAAGGTTTTCATTTACACTTAAAAGCAAATTATGCTTTTTTGGTAAAAGAAAGAAAAAAGTGTCTATCTGTTGCAGAGTGCAAATTAAACATCTGTCCGCTAGTCCATTGGTAAAGTTCAGTATTCTGTTATCTTGTTTCCCAGTAAGGAAACTTTTCATACCTTGACTAGATATTAAGTTTGCTTCAATCAACAGTATTCTTTAATTTAAAAAATGAAATCAACAATTTTAAAAGAAATGACCTGCTGTACAGTGGTGTTCTCTATTTCTGCCCACTTTTTGTGGAGCTAGGAACATATATATATATATAAATTTCCTATAAACGTTCTCATATTACTGGGGAATTTATGAGGCTCTGGGTAATTTTTGAAGTCCTGCCTTACAGTGTTCACACAGGTTTTGTGGCTCGCCTGTGATATGCTCTGAGCTTGGACTACTGCAGCTGAATATACGTATTACAGGCAGGATGACTGCCAGAGAGAATGTAGCATTTTCAGAGTAAAAAAAAGGAAAAAAAAAGAAAAGTAATTTCCTTAGCACAATAAATTCTTCTCTTTTTTCACACTGCTATCTTTTTCTTTTATTGACTATATCTTTCAGGGGAAATTGCAGACGTTTAAAATTCATTTTGGCTGTAACTAAATGTTTGTGTTACTTCTCTCTATAAAAAAGCCCTACTGGCAAGCATCAAGAGTAGGGAGAGGTTGTCATGTGACACCACCCTGTATGAGAGAACACTCTACAAAGACTATCCTCACTCAATACGCCTGCACTAAAGCTTATGCCACATCACCCTTTCAATCTGCTCTTCTTGCAATGTTTTTCCTACAGAAGGAAGATGGGTAAAAGAAATGGGCACACTGACATTTCTGCTCATCTCAACTTTCTCTCTGCGTTTCAATTTAAAATGTCAAACTCCTGCTTTACAAAAAAGAAGATCACAAATGCCAAAAAACATGACCATTTATTAAGGTGGAAGAAATGACTAGGCAGAGATTAAAAACACAATCCTAGGCAAAGTAACTCAGTGCTATGGAAAGTAGATTATTTCTAATCCTCATACATGGAATTGTCAGGTTTTACATTTCCTTTATAATTCTGTAGAACAATATAAATCAAAATAATAACGGGAAGAAATGGAATATTTAAAAAGAGCTCTGGTTTTTTTGTTTGGCTTTGCTTTTTGTTATTTCAACTTGCAGCCCTTAAGGATTAGAATTTGGCCCTGATAGGAGAGTATAAAAGTACAGGATGAGCACAGCAAATGAAATAGTAGATCACTCTATTATGAGGGAAGGATTTATAGAAACAGACTATATCTCTTATTAAAAACTCAGTGATGAAACCCATGTTTATAGTTCCAAGGGCTGATGAAAACAGAAACGTTATTAACTAAGAAGAAGCACAGGGAAGGCAAAATCATCCTCTGGCCCGTATTAGTGGGACCCACCCTTTAATGCGACAATGCGGTCAGACTGAGTTTGAAGTGTCATACTGGTGGAATTATCAGGGCTAGTTCTGGGAAGTTCTAATTCTCGAACAGTTTAAGAGCCAAAGAGACTGACTGGCTTTTCAGTCTACGTACAAGTTTTTCTTGAAGCTTTATTATATCCAAAAATAAAATGTTTCTCATTAAGAGACTCTTATGTATGTGTAATTTTTTCCCTTTCGACTCCTGGAGACATCATTATTTTCATAGGGAAGTAAATCATTAAAAACAAAGTAGATCTCATCTTAAATGCAAAATTAATTCTAATTTCCCAAAGCAAAATATGTATGTAGAGGAGGAAAAATATCTTTCCTCTACCTGTCGTAGATTCTTGACTGGACCTCTGTAATGAAAAACAAATTAACGAGGGAAAACCATGTATATTGATTTAACGTAAGTTTTGCATGACATGGGGCCTTCATAAGGAAATTAAGACCAGAAGAAATGGTTAAGTCTGAGTGTTTTTATAGGAGGTCTTACGAAGAGTAGAAAGTTACAGAAAATATGATAGGACAAAACAGCACGAGCTAAGTGTAGTTAACTGGCGGAAACTTAGCAAGGCCTGTTCATTCTGATTCCTCCCAGGATTCCTCCTCGTCTGGAGATAAGGATGCTCCTTTCCTTAAGACCTCTCAGGAGAGCCTTATGACCTGCTTCAGCAGAGAAGGGGGAGGTCAGAGTCTTTCCAGCACCTGCCTTTTCTCAAATAACTTCAGTTTAAATATTCAATATGCCAAGGTGTCGTATTTCAGGGTACCATGTCCTAAACCCTGTCACATATCATTTGACTACACATGTCATTCTAAGCAAGATTTATTCTGGAATAATTGCTATAAATCAGGCTTCATTATACCTCAGATAATAAAATAGGAATATTTTCCAGGTGCATGAGAAAAATATCTTCCTAGTGCATTAGAAAATGTGACTGGCATTGAAAGAAATGTTTGTAGTTTTTTCAAAAGTAATCTGAGAATCCTATTCAGCAGTTTATAGTATTGTCCTAAATGATATAAAAGTTGGAAATTAAAAAAACAAAAAAGGAATAAAACCCACCCACACACAAAAAATAGCTTTAACTTAACTTAAACAGCCATTTACCAACATTATCATACTGTGTCTATGTTTAACACAACAAATGGAAACAAACGTAGAAAGATCTGTAGTTATTTAAACAAACTGAATAGCATCTGAAAAGAATGCAAGATGATACAGCCCCACCATTTGGCAGATTTTCTCATCTGAATGGATAATTATCACCTAACAATCAACAACTGAATGATTAAAAACTGCAGATGTGAAGATAACTGCTTACATTAAGAACTACTATTTCATTTCTTACAGTGAACTCAGACCAGAGCTACACCTGTCTTGACAACAAAGGGAAAAACCAATAGGATAAATCTGGTCACTTTGTTTCCCAGGGCACAGAATATTGACAAGTTCCTTTTACTGATCTCATCTAAAAACCTGTTCACTTGAGCACTGCTATCTTAAATTTTTAATTTTAAGAATTAAAATTAAATGTATTATACATAAAATTATGTATTTTAAGTTTTCTATGATTCTTTTTTCTATGATTCTTTTCACTTCCCTCACATGTGTTAACATTATCTTTCTAAATACAACAAACCCTAAAAACTAATAAGGAGGTATTTCAAAGAGATTCAGTATGACAGGGGTTCTTAAATCCGGAAGTGGAAATTCTCTATGAGCCTCAGGACATCTAGGAAACTCCTGAAATGCTATGCAAACTTTGCAGTAAATGTGAAGAACTTTCTAAGGGGTATGTGGCCCCAAAATACTCAAGAACTGCTGCACAGGAAAATATTATTTTTTTCACCGAGGCATAAAGAAGAAATAGAAAAAAACAGTTTTAAACTCTTGGCATAATTTTCGTCTTCATAATTTTCAACACATCGAATACACAAAGCTTCACTTAGTATCTTCATAAACAACATTCACTGAATGTGCTTAGAATTTCTAAAACATTTTTTAAAGCCCATTTCACCTGTGACGACTGACAGTAAAATGCATTAGTAGGTCTCTGTCCACCAGGGGCAATACGGTAATGAGAGCTACACAGTCAGTGATGATGGCTGGGAAACAGCAGGTATGAAATCACTAGATACAGTTTAAACAAAATCCATCATGGGGAAAGTTAATGTTCACTGGGATAGACAAATACATTAAAGATCATGCACAGGAAATCATGAGATTGCATAAACTGGAAATTCTGTCCAGAGAATAAATTTATAAAGAAAATGAAATCTCTCTGGCTTCTAAGGGACTTGACTAGACGTCACAGACTCTCAACCTGAATGACTCCACCACAACCCTCTTAACAACTTAAATATTTTATGACTAGAGTGAACACTAATAATTATCCATCTAGATGCCTATGAGCCACCAATGAATCCTACTTGTGTGTTTTTAACAGGCTTCAAGTGTCTGTTAAACATGGTAGAAGGGATTTCCAGGACAACTCAATGGGAAAAAAAAAAAGCAAAATAAACTTCTAAAAAGTCTCCTGAGATTTCAAGACTCGATCTCAGGTCCTAGAAACAACTTGGCCCTGGATACATTAGATTCCAAGTTGAATACTGTTTGGATATGCCTACCTTGCCCTTTGTGTTTGCTTACCCTTGGTCTGTTTATAATGCTCTGTACCATAAAGACTACAGGGTTGCCTGCTTTCCGAATGGCTTCCACAGCTTGTTCATGGCTTGCATCTCTGAGGTCCATGCCATCCACCTGCAATGGAAGGCCTCAGCTTAACATTTCAAGAAGCTACAGAACAACAGAACAATTTGTCGATCTGGAGTTTTGAGGATCCTGGGTGAGTCTCCTAAAAAATCTGTTTCAGATTCAAAAATAATTGAGAGTACTTATGAGGCTCCAGAACTTTTCATTTGTCCAGCAGACTTGTGGTCCCTTGTTTTGGACACAGATTTCTGTCTCCAATAATCAACTGAAATAATAATCAATTAGAATGAAGGCTCTGCTTCTGCTTCCCTTACATTGCCCAGTTGTTCCTTTAAATTAATAAATCAACATCATTAAAGAAATAATATAAGGGAACTGCCTAGCAGCACTGCTTTCATCATGAAAGTCACTTTACACGTTTTCTTCCAATTCATTACAGAGTGGTTTGGGAAGTGGGTGTGTGAGGCTTTGTGTATTTCTCTCTGTACAGGAAGCTTGAAGTTAAAAACAAAATTCTGATGTTCAGAAAAATCACGTTATGGTAAGGTTAGTTTGGCAAAAGAATCTTTGCAGTAGACGTGGTAGGAGCTGGAAGCCAAGAAATTGTGCTTATCTGTTAGTAATTCTTATATAAATAGCTTGAAAGTGAAAGTTATTTTGTAACTTTTTATTGACCATGGTTTGCCTTGGTGATGATCAGCTCAGCTTATGCACTATATGAATAGGAAGGAAAATAGTTTGAAAGGCCAAATGCTAATCCTGCCAGAAAACTATAGGACACTGGTATAATTTTATCATTTCCAATTACCAGAGAATGGTATATACAACAAAATAGAAAAATCAGAGTAGACATAATTCTGAAAAAGAAAATTATTAGATCTCTGCATAGAACATTATCACCTTTAAAAGAATTATATACTATATTTAATTAAAAACTTCCCTCATGTTGATACTTAGATGAAATAACAACATCTCTTTCAGTTCATATTAAAAATGCCTTCTAGGGATTCCCTGGTGGCGCAGTGGTTGAGAGTCCGCCTGCCGATGCAGGGGACACGGGTTTGTGCCCCGGTCCGCAAAGATCCCACATGCCGCGGAGCGGCTGGGCCCGTGAGCCATGGCTGCTGAGCCTGCGCGTCCGGAGCCTGTGCTCCACAACGGGAGAGGCCACAGCAGTGAGAGCCCCGCGTACCGCAAAAAAAAAAAAAAAAAAAAAAGGCTTCTAACTTTTTGTAAAATAAAAGTATTTACTATATATTCCATTAGTGGGAAAATTTAACAGGACATTAAATATCTTTGCTCAAGTCCAAAGAACTCTATACTTAGAATGGAATACTTCTCAGGTCTCTAATTTACATACATTTTCAGAAACTCTTAGCAGAGACATGTTCTAGAATCCCCAGGATTACAGAGGCCTAAGGCTCCTTATTTACAGAAAAAAGCCCTTGCACGTAACAACATTCAACAAACTGTTGCTTAGCAGTATTTTACCACATGCAAAAATCCTTTCTTTTCAATTTGAAAGGGATGTTTTAACTCTCTTAATACACTGAAACAAACATTTTGGTGAAAACTATGATTAATCTTTTCTTGAAATAATTTATAAACATTTCTTACTTTTTTTTACTTAGGTCAAAGGTATTCAATAGTGAAGTACCTATAAAATAAACTGCCTTGTGATAATCTTAAATTAGAAATTTTATGTAGTACTATAACTAAAAAAGAATCCTTTAACAGGGGGCTAAGGTATCATCTAATGAAAAGTAAAGATGCAGGAAGAGAGAAAAAAAAGCCCATCATTCTTCCTTATAAATGGTCAGAAGAAAAAAAAACAAAACACCAGACATGGCCCTTGCTTTCTCTCAAGTCTCAATCTTCTTCCTTCTTCAACTCTCAGAGACAATCAGTAAAGGAAGAAATAGATCAATGCCCAAAATGTTCATTTCAAAGTTGTGACTGACATGGATAACCTTCTTCTACACAATTAAGGCATTTTAGTGCCTAAGTTATATGGGTTTAGAAAATGAGATACAATCATTTGTACAAAGTAAAAATAATGGTTGTTATAATAACAAAGTGATCGGTTTCTATTTGGAAGTTGTCTCTTTTAGTCTTCTCTCTAAATCCTGGAAACTCAGCAAACCTGGGTTCAGCTACCCCTTCCTCTAACCTAAACTAAAACTATGCTTATGCTGATCAAATAATTCATCACACTGTTCTGAAGTGACTTGATCACTTGTCAAGTCTGTCCCACTTGACAGGCAGGCACAGTGTTTTATTTACCGTGGGACGCCCAGAGTCTGTTACAGCACCTGGAATGCAACAGCTTCTCCAGGAATATTTGTTGAGTAAATGATGAGTCACTCGTGCGAGAAGAGTTAATTTAAAATATTAAACCTAGCTTTGAATTAAGGGATTAGGTACAGTTTGACCAAACGCTTCTCTCTCACACATAACGAAGTACTCACACATGCGTACACACGTGTGTACGTACCAACTCACACGTGCACACACAGACACATACACACACACACACACACACACACACAGCCCTTAGTGATGGATGGGGAATGGGCACAGCACTGAGATGGACAAAAATCCACGCCTGGATTGGCAGGGGTGGTGGGGGAAACATTTATACAAAAGGCAATCAGGATCTTAGCATAAAAAGTTTACTAAAAAGACTCACTTTAAAAAATCTCATCCAACAACATTTAAGTATTTCTAGAAATAAAATCTCATTTAAGGGATTAATTATGATGTACACATTCTGTGCGTGTACGTATACTTTTAAACGATTCAATGATTTCCCCAAGAAATTTGCTTCGTTCTTTAAACTGAACTTAATTATTTTATCTTAGTGCCAATGTTTTTTTTAAAAAGTTGATTATACCCCCAAACACCCATCTCTACATCGAGATATATAATCTGTCATCATATACTGAAGAGAAAAATTATGGATGAAAACAAACAAATAAGAATGAAATGCTTTAACAGCAAACACATTTTACTCTAATGTTGGGTCAGTGTAAAGATGATGACTCCCTTGGTAAAGAGGACGGCCCAGGTGAATAGTTTTAGCACAGAAAGCTCACTGGAGGGTACCTCTACTATTCTATCTCCAGGTTTCAAGGTTCCATTTTTGCCAGCTGGACTATCTTCAAGAACATGTTTGATGAAAATGCCCCTCATCACTTCACCGTTGCTTAGACGACTCCCCATCCCTCGTCCACCAACAATGCTGATGCCCAAGGATTTGCTTGGTTCTCGCCAAAGTTCAACCCTATAAAAAATAAATGAAATTTTAAACTCTCATAAGAAAGTATAGGAGCAAAGCCTCATAATATTGGGTTTGGCAATGATTTCTTGGCTATGACACCAAAGGCACAAGGCAACAAATCCAAAAACAGACAAACCGGACTTCAATAAAAGTAAAAGCTTTTGTTCATCAAAAAAGTAAAATGGCAACCCACAAAATGGGAAAAATATTTGCAAACCACATATCTAATAAGGGATGAACATCCAGAATATCTAGAGAACCCCTAAAACTCAACAACAGAAGAAAACAAACAGATCAAAAATTGGGCAAAGGACTTGACTAGATATTTCTCTAGGGATGATATACAAATGTCCCATAAGCACATAAAAAGATGCTCAACATCACTAACATTAGGTAAATCAAAAGTACTATGAAATACCACCTCACACTAAGTAGGATGGCTACTATCAAAAAAAAAAAAAAAAAAAAGAAACCCAGAAAATAAGCGTTGGCAGGGAAAAATTTTAGAAATTATGGAGAAATTAGAACCCTTGTACACTGTTGGTAGTGATGTGAAATGTTGCAGCTGCTATGGAAAAAAGTATGGAAGTTCCTCAAAAAATTAAAAATAGAATTACCATATGATCCGGCAATTCCATTCCTGGGTATATACCCAAAAGAATTCAAAGCAAGGTCCTGAAAACATACATGTACAGCCATGTTCATAGAAATATTATTCACAACAGCCGAAAGGTGGAAGGCAACCCAAGTGTCCATGGACAGATGAATGAATAAACAAAACAGTATATAAATACAAAGTAACATTATTCAGCCTTAAAAAGGAAGGAAATTCTGACACATGCTAGGACATAGATCAACTTTGAGAATGTTATGCTAAATGAAATAAGCTAGCTAAGTGAAATAAAGGACAAATCCTATATGATTCCACTTATATGATGTACCTAGAGTAGTTAAATCCATAGAGACATAAAATAGAATGGTAGTTGCTAGAAGATGCATGGGGTGGGGGATGGAGTTACGATTTAATGGGTACAGAGTTTCAATTTTGCAAGACGAAGAAAGTTCCGGAGATGGATGGTGGTGATGGTTACAGAGCAATGTAAACACACTTAATGCCACTGACCTAACACACTAAAAAATGATTCAGAAATTATAATAGGAAACACATTTTTTTAAATTCAAGGGAATAAAATGTTACGTATGTTAATTTCTACAAATACTATTTGCTCGATTTATTAAGGTTTTACTAGTAGTAAAACAAGATCATTTTAAATACTCTTCCAATTATGTGTTTTATAGGGGCTGATAAATAGTAATGTATTTCTGAAGCTGATTTGTTACAGGTTAATATTGGACTCATACTCCAGGCTGGGGCACCGATGAATGTAAAAGGACCATTTTCCAGAAGCTCTAATACTGCAGACATCAAAAAATTCAGCTACCCTCAAACAGATGGTACCTTCTTAGCTTGGCACCCCAATCAAGAGAGAGAACATTTCTGCATGCACTGCATCAGAAGCCTACCTCTGTAGAAGTCAGTCTTGCCAACACAGATCTAGAAACTAACAGTCAGCGCAAGAAGAGCAGTTCTTGTTAGCAGCGCTAACAAGATCCTCCGTGACCTGATCCCATCACCACCTTCTAAATGCATCCCTCACAGCTCTCCACTTTCCTCTCTCCAGCCCAGCTACAATATCATCTTGCTGTTCCTTAGGTTCATCAGACATGCTCTCCCGCCTTGGGGCCATGGCGCTTGCTACTGCCTGTGTCCTGAATGTACTTCCTCTACCCACATAATAACCGCATGAACTCTTATCTGAGAACTGCAAATAGCTGTCAGAGTTATGGATGAGTTGAAAATACGTGTCTTTTGAAAAGGCGGGATATAAGAATAAGGTGATTTGCAGCGAGGTGTCTGGCCAAGATGAAGGAGCAGCTCAGGTGACTGGAAGCAAACAGAGATACTGAGTAGAAAGCTCTGAGATAGGTAATGAGACTGCAGTCTACTCCCAGCTGCAGGCAGGGAATCAGCTGACACTGGACATCAGATAAATGAAGAAGGCACAGTCCAGCATGCCCTCAAACTTGACATTTGAGGTGCTCCCAGAGGAAACGAAAGGATGGAGGTAGGACTCCTGTGCAATGAGGGAGGTCACAGTAAGAAAAGACTGGGATAAAAGAGTACTACAGGTGGAGTGAGAGGGCAGGCAACTGGTCACATGAAGGTGATGATGAAACCCACATTTGCTTTGGTCAGCACTTTTTTCTTTATTAGAAATCTAAGATCCTAGAGATCTATTGTTTAGTCTAAAAAGATCTCACCATGATTCTTGATCTTAACAAATCTGTGAGAATAGCTTAAACTAGTTAAAATTCTATTCATCATTTTCTTTCATTCTAGGAATTCTGGGAAAGACAAGAACCAACTTCTTCCATTTCCTAAGGTAAAATGGCAAAGTACTAAAGTCAGCAGAGTTAGCCATTGTGTTTAATATTTAAGAATCCAAAATACATAGATGGGGCTTCCTCGCTCTTTTTTTTTTTTTTTTTTTTTTTGCAGTACGCGGGCCTCTCACTGCTGTGGCCTCTCCCGTTACGGAGCACAGGCTCCGGACGCACAGGCTCAGCGGCCATGGCTCACGGGCCCAGCCGCTCCACGGCATGTGGGATCTTCCCGGACCAGGGCACAAACCTGTGTCTCCTGCATCGGCAGGAAGACTCTCAACCACTGCACCACCAGGGAAGCCCAGCTCTTCTTTTAAAAATGTAAAAAAAAAAATAAAAGAAAGAATGAAAGAAAATGTCTCCTAGGGCTCTTTGTGGTTGGTGTAAACTAGAGATTGGCTCTTATGATTCCCCAAATACTAAAAAGAGCAGCACAGCAAACACTTATTAAGGGCTTATCATGTGCTCAGCGTTGTTCTCTAAGTGAGTTCCATACACTTTAATTCTCAAATCACTCCTGAGGTGGATACTCTTGTCAGCCCCAGTTTACAAAGGGAAGAGGCACAGAGAGGTTATAAACAGCCTTTGGGTACCAGCACCTTGTGCTTCCTCAGGATGTGGCACAGACAGTAAAGTGGTTTCAGATCCACTCCTCAGAGGAAAGGCTGTAACTCCTCAAAACGTCAGAGCAGATAACCAAAGCCAGAGCTGCCAAAAGGACCCTAGCACTGAGGAACCAGACTCAGGATTCACGGAGCAGAACATGGTGAACGTTCCGTGGAAAGAAAAAAAAAAAGAGACCTATAAAAGAAAAATTATACAGAACATGTGCAGAGCTGGTTTTACAGAAAAACGGCAGCCTTTCTGGGGGACACAGGTTTAAAAAAGGGTGAAATTCAGAAAAGCAAAGGTAATACAGAGCTCTGAGGCCAGGCTGCTTGAACTTAGAACCAAGAGCTCCTGGACTCAAGTCCTGCCCTTCGGCTCCTTAACAACTGTGTGACCCTCTGCAACTTCTTTAGTCTCTCTTTTACTTTCCTCAGCTGGGAAACGGATCCAACGAGAGTCTCGACATCAGAGAGCTCCGGTGAGGATTACGTTCATGAATACATGTAACGTGCAACACAAAGCTTTGGGACATACTAAGCAATCAGTAAATCTCTGATTACTCTTATTATGATGATTATAATTACAATTACTGAAGTAATGTCAACAAGGTATAATATTGAATTCATACGACAAATGAGCAAATGTGTACCCCAGCACCTCAATCCTGTTATACCTATACATTGTTTACTAAGATAACTTACCATTTTCTACCCATCAGGTTGACAAAAACAGTTTTTAAATGATCATATGATGTGGTAACAAAGATGTGGGGAAAAGGAAACTCTTATATATTGGAAATAAAGTAAAAAATTGGTATAGTCAATTTAAAAAGCAATTTGACAACTTCCAGTAAATAATACAGTTAAATCTATGAGCCAGCAATTCCACTTTGGGATATACACCTAGATAAATTGTCATCCATACATATAAGAAAATAAGATATAGTTACTACACAGAATTATTATAATAATAATTAACTACTCAAATATCAATGAGAATAAACTGTGGTATATTCATATACTGAAATGCACTGCAACAAATAAACTGAATGAATTAGATATTTAAGTATCAACATGACAGATCTCCAAGACACTGGTTTGAGAGAAAAGTAAGCTGGAAAATGATACATACAGTATGTTACAATCCTGTACATGAAAATCACACAAAAGTGTAACACAGATTATTTACAATCTTAAAATGTACGCTTCGCTAAAAAGTATTCTCTATTTCCACACAAAGTAAATTTTTCTTGACTGCATGAAAAAATGTCCTAGCAGGTTTCCAATGTTGTAAAGCATATTCATAACACTTGCTCCTCATTTACTAAAAGCTCTGGCTATTTTGGTAAGCTTCCTCATGAACTTCTATGAACTTTCCCCCCAAAATACCTTAGTGCTTCTATGTAGGTTAGGGACAGCAGAGTATCTTCTTTACGATTTATGGAAGCAGACATATCCTCTCTGTAAATTAGTTACTGCCTTTAGAGACACCTCTTAGGCTGACGTGAAGGCTAAAATCGAGGATAAAAGTATAAAAATCTTCTGGTCCATAAGTTACACCCTTCTCATAAGAAAATTTCATAATGATTCCTGTGTTCAATGCTTTATTTTCGTTGTTATGAGTAATGATGATGAAGATGCTGATAAGACTGACACTGACTGAGTGCTCACTCTGTACTGGGCACTGTACTAAGGACTTTACATGCATTATGATATTGACTTCTCCAAATTTAAAAGGTTCTATTATTTATTTTTAAATTAAAAATTTAATTATTATTTCAAAAATGTTTCTTAAGTGAAGTACAGTTGCTTTAACATATATTAATGTCAGGGGTACGGCACAGTGATTCAGTATCTTTACAGATTATACTCCATTAAAAGTTATTACAAGATAATGGCTATAGTTCCCTGTGCTATACAGTATATCCTTGTTGCTTATCTATTTTATACATAGTAGTTTATATCTCTTAATCTCTTACCCCTAATTTGTCCCTGCAGCCTTCCCTCTCCCCTTTGGTAACCACTAGTTTGTTTTCTATATCTGTTAGTCTGTTTCTGTTTTGCATATACATTTGTTTGTTTTATTTTTTAGATCCCACGTAGAAATGATATAATACAGTATTTGTCTTTCTCTATCTGATTTATTTCACTAAGCATAATATTCTCTAGGTCCAAATGTTGCTGCAAATGGCAGAATTTCATTATTTTTATGGCTGAGTAGTAACATTCCACTGTGTGTATATATACATAAAGATAGATATATAATTTCACCTAATATTTATAATTCTATCTAACTTACTTCTGCCTCTTTCTTCAAATAAACAAGAAACTTAGTATCTTATAATATTTTTTCTGCCACAGATCTACCACTTATATTCTCAATGTGGGTAATAATGTAGAAAGACCTTAATTTCTCTAAGCAGTCTAAACAGTTTTTAAAAAATTCAAATCAAAAAGTCATTTTAGATGGCTGAAAATGCTTACTGTCTTTGGTGAAAGCAACATAAAAGGTTTCCTATACTTTGAACAGGATTTGACCTAGAGAATGCTTACATGTGATGGCTGTAGCCTCAAGCTCATTGGTGAGCAAGGAAACTCATCAAACTACTACACATCTGCAGAGTAGAAATTTTTCTCTCTCTCAAATTTTATTTATTCATTGTAGAATAAATATTAAGTATTTACTATGTAAAAGGCACCTTTGTGATGGTCACTTTTAGATCTGTTTAGAGAAAGTACCCAACTATTACTTATATTTTACACTTAATGCAAAATACCTCACATTTTTCTTTAATTACTTTGTGTGTCTCTATATCTTGCCTCCCCAAATGCATAATAGCTTCCTTAAAGGCAGTATTTATGCCTTACACTTCCCTGTTTTTCACAAAATCACCTGCCTCTCATCTGGGTCCATAATCGGGATTCAAAAAATTCCTATTAGACTGAATCTGATTCTACTCAGCAGGAACATGAAAATACACCTTGGTGATACACAGTAGTATATCCGAGCAGATTTAGGGAAGCCGTCTTCTCTATTATATATGAGATTCGTTCTAGAAAGAGCATGGGTTAGAATAACTGCAGCCTATGATAAGATGCTTACACACACATTTTGAATATATATACTTGAATATCTAGTTTCTACAAATGCTAGAAAAATTTCAAGTTAACATTTGGTGGTTTACCTAAGATCAACTCTACAAAAAATATTCCAACTACCTATGCCTAATTTTCTCTACTTTATTTAGTCCCTACTATGTGTCAAATCCTCAAATACATGTTAGTTTTAACCCTGTGTGATACAAATTATCTTCTCCACTGTGCCCATGTGGAAATGGAGGGTAAGGGATATTAAACTACTTGCTCAAAGTCACAGTAGCAAGTTGTAATCCAATACTTGAAACCACTCCTCCCTATCTTTAAACACCGAGTAGGTGGAAGACAGAAATAGTTCTTACCGCCTGGATTGATTCCAACTGCTGTATGTTGCATTTTGAAGTTCACTTTCTTCCCCCTCTCCTTCTTCTCGCTCTGGTAGCTCTGGAATGTCTCTGTTAAAGAGTTACACAGTGAGTACTCCCAAATCCTAGTAAAGCCATGCAAGGTTGTCTTGTATGTACTTTACTGTTGGTTTGGCTAAAAATGCAGAACTGCTTTATATTTTCACCATACTTAACTAATAAGTAGATAATAATTTACATTAAGGGGAAAAATAAAACCCGTATTTCATATTACATAAAAGCCTTACATTAGAATCAATCTACTATAACTGAGTCTGGAGATACAGCAGAACACAAAGAATCTTGTCTAGTCTGTCTCTTTCCTAATGAAACACAGACGAAGAATGGAAAGGCATGAAAAGAAAGGGAAAATGCCAGAATTTTAAAGAGAGCTATTCAACAAGTTTTTTGGGTTTTTTTTTTTTTTTTTTTTTTTTTTTTTGTGGTACGCGGGCCTCTCACCATTGTGGCCTCTCCCGTCACGGAGCACAGGCCCCGGACGCGCAGGCTCAGCGGCCATGGCCCACAGGCCCAGCCGCTCCACGGCACGAACCAGGGCACGAACGCACGTCCCCTGCATCGGCAGGAGGACTCTCAACCACTGCGCCACCAGGGAAGCCCAACAAGTTATTTCTTAAATGCTTACCATGCGCAAGAAAGTAGCAGCACCACGTGGGTTATAAGCTTGCAAAGCCCTGATCGATCCCTGGCCTGAAAGAGCTTATCATCAAGTACACCAGGAATGTAGCATCTCTGCTTCCTCAGGATGGACCAATGCTTTCCCTTCAACTTTTGAAGACAGATGGAAAATGCTTATGGTCCAGCTCAGCCCATCCAAAGGAGCCAGACACAGAATTCTTACAGGAAGCAGTTTGCAGTACGCTTGTGTTCAAGGTCAGTTTTCAATTTCTGTAGGAATTCAGATTTTGCCAAATGCCAGGCATACAGCAAAATGTGTCCAATCTGTTACGTGACTATAAATAAAACCATAAAATAATAACCTTGTCAAGAAACATTTTGTTTTCCCAAAGGAACACTTTGCATCAACAAATGGCATTGTAAGGGCCATAGAGAATGGTTAAATCAATTACGGTGTGGCCTTACGCTGTTAGTAAAAAATGGATTTCTAAAGAAACATGCCAACATGTTCTTTTGAAAATAGAGAAGGCTTTAAAAACTCTAATTCAATAAATGTTTGCAGTTGATTTTTATAGAAATTGAAAAAATCTCAAGACAGTATATGTTCAGATTATATCCATTCTCCCCTGACAGGAATAATGAATTTGATTCTACTCAGCATGAACATGAAAATACACCTTAGCGATACACAGTAGTATATCCGAACAGATATAATTCTGTCAAATTATATCATCTTCAGACTTTGAGATGAGAAGTCATCTAATCCAATAATCCAACTGTGTTTGAATGTTTCCCAACATTTCTGCCCAATAATTTGTCCAGGCTCTCCCTGAACGTCTCATTCTTTCTCTGACCTGAATGTTAGATTTTTGTTTTTCATCTTTTAAAAGGAAATCCACCTGCCTGTGGTTCCTACCCATCGGTTGTGTGACTAAATTCCCCCTCTGTGTAAACTGAGAAAGGAGACTCTAAATGAGGCTGGGGTCCCCAGAGCCTAAGCCCGACAGTGGGACACGATGGTTGAGAATGGATCCAAAGAAGGATTTTCAAAACGATGTTAAGGAGCTGAGTGAGAACTAGTCTGAGTGAAGCTCAATTTGTAAGATGCAAGGCAGATACAAGGCCTAACCCTCTGGAAACACCACTGGAGAGAATATGATAGAAAAAGCAGGTAGTGAGAACTTTGAAAGAGTACCTAAAATATTCAGTTCTTACCCCTAAAGCCCAAGCTGGGGGAGCTGCTCAGACCCAAGCACACACATTACATCACATGCTCCTGCCCTTTGAGCTATAAGATGATGCATATCCTGAGTCTTCTGATACAAAAACCCCATTCTCTTCAAATGATTCTCCAATCTCAAGTCATTTCACTGACTCAGATATGCTCCTGTAAATGTGCTGATTATTCTTTATCCATCTTAGGCTGGGGTTTATGGGTCTTGGATCATGTGCTCCAAAGAGCAGAATGGACCGGTTCTGTTCCCCAGCACTCACTCAGCCAAGAATGAATTTTGCACTCATGTTTGCTATTGAATATCAACAAAATTTCTGTCAACTATAATAACTCTCTTTCATGTGCATTAAGGTGCCAGAAATTGGCACAAAGTCACACAGTGAAGGAGCAGAGGTGAGACTTGAATTGAGGCCATCTTATTACAAAACCTGAACTCTCAACCTCCATGCTATGCTGCCCCATATTTTTATACTGGGCTTGTGCAATTCTTTGTTGGATCCAATGGTTAAGAACATGGAGCCTGACTGCATGCATCTAACCTTGACTCTGCCACTTATTAGCTATGAAACTTGGGCAAGTAACTTAACCTCTCCGGTGCAGATTCCTCCTGTGTAGGACAAAGACCATTTTGTTTTGAGCACCCTTATATTAACAGCAAATATACTTTTTCTGCAGGGAAGCAGCTAGTCACAGCATTGTACAATTCAGGCCCTTCTCCTTTCTGTGCTGTGAGGGAAGCACAGTGCTGAAAGTGGCTCTTTGGCTCCAATAGTAAATTTTTGAGTGCTTTTAAGGCCTCAGAACTTAGTAAGAATACCATGTTATCTTGGCATATTCTTTAATTAAGCCATCTGAAATGATATTTCAGAGAACACTGGAATTACTGATTTTACCACTTTAACAGGAAGTACCAGATAGCTGTAATCAATTCATGTCATTAACCCCGAGATGGAAATTCTAGACAGGAGTATGGCTGAGTTTTGTGCAGGGTGGAATGAATACTCCTTTTCCCATAAAATTCAAGAGGCCCTAAGGGCCATGACGTTCTTTGCTTTTATTAAACACATAACACACCTTTCCTTCCCTGACACTTTCTGGATAGCTGCAGCCAGGTGCAAAATTTGTAAAGGAAAGAGCAATGTGATATCGTGATGCCTGCAAAGTCACTGGACACCAGGGTGCCCTGGGATGTTAGAAATTTTGTGAGCAAACCTCAAAGCCATTTTTCTCTACAGCATGCTTAAAGAGAAATCTGTTACTCAGTTGCTAATGCAACTGAAAAAAAACAGGCCCACAGCTGGAAGTGTAAAGTGGTTCATTCTTCCCGGAAAAGCAGTATGACATTATTTCTCTCCCTGTGCTGAACTCAGCATCATCATCAAAACCTAGTTTCTGCCTTTCCTAATGGGGGGGGGGGGTGGGGGGGACTGCTTCTCCTGTATTATTTAAAGGTTCTTAATACACTGCATATCAAAAGGCTTTAAAAAGCCATATACACTATTTCCTAACATGCATATATACAAAGACATTCAGCTCAGCATTCTCCAAAACAGTAAAAACATAACTATTGAAAATGTTTCTGAATCTTTATGTACTTTAATAAAGAAATAAATAAAATTTCTGAAAATGTTTGCTTATGAAAGAGGAAAAGTGATACAATACCATACAAATTGTAGGTTCCAGGGAGTTAATGAAATCATACTCATATCTGGGATAAATTCCCAAAACTCAGTATGTTGAAAGTGCTATATTGAGCGGTACAACTAAAGATGTTTTAATTTCTTGATTTGATTTTTCACAGTTTTTTCCAAATTTTCCACAATATATGATCACTCCTTAAGTAATATGGGGGAAAGGGCTGAATATTTTTTAAAATCTTGAAAGAGAGAAAAGGAATTCAGTGTTTTTCATTTCTACTACTCTCTGACTCTGGATTCAAAACTCTTCTTTATAACTTGCTGCATCATTCATTCACTGTAGCAGATTTACAGTTTCACTTACCTGCCAGTGTAGGAAGAAAAAATATCCAGTGCCATTATTCCTCCAGATTGTTGTCCCAAACTCATTTTGAACTCTTCTAAATGTTCTGCAGGCACATAAGTAATTCTGGAACAAGACACAATCCATGAAAGCAAAGGGAAGCAAAGTTTTGCCTGTTAGGGGAATCTTCCAAAATATAAAACAAAATTATATTGTCCTTTCACCTCTACTTTTTCACAGAACTCATTTAAATTGGCTTAACTCAGTAGAAAATCCAAACTTCAAAAGGATAAAGTATCCTATAGGCAAGAATAACAACAGAAATTAAAATTTTAAACACTGCTGATAAACTATGTCTTTACCAATAATTATATGGGGGAGGAAAATAGGATAATATCTATTTCCAGATGAGAACACTAACAGGAATTTTTTGAAATTAAAGAAATCTATAAATCCTTAGAAAAATAATTGTCAGTAATAACATTATTTTGTCCAAAGATTTTTGGGTTCCTTAGCAGAAACAAATGAGGTGAACTCTATTAAAACACTGGGTATACCAAATTACTTTACATTCTCCCATAATACACAATTAATTTTGGACATTAACAAGCATTATCAATAATCATATCCTAGCTTTATTAAATTATTAACTCTCAAGTCTGAAGTTAAACCATTATAAGTTTATGGAAAGACTCTGTTACTAATTTGTAGCAACTTCTTATATGTTCATTTTGGTTTCAGAGAATAGCCTACTGTGTACACCTGAATGGTCTCTTACTAATTCAACAAGTGCTGGCTGAATGCCTATAATGTGGAAGGCACAGAGTAAGATGCTTATTATAGCTATAATGCTTAGAAACTGACATTTGAAAATTTAAGTTTACTGCTGTCCTATCAGGCTACACAACTGATTGACTTGTTTAAGTAGTCTGTTCCGAGATCCTCAAATTAATGAATAGTAATGCAAGAGAAAGAATGCACTTGAAGTCGGTTCAGCATATTTGTACAAAGACACAAAAGTATGTATCAAAAATCAAAAAGACTATTAAAAAAGTCTTCACAAAAATCATGAAGACTATTAAACTGGCTAACCACAGCTTACCCATGAAGACAGTAAGCATCAAAACCCTAGCACTGGGCTTCCCTGGTGGCGCAGTGGTTGAGAGTCCGCCTGCTGATGCAGGGGACGCGGGTTCATGCCCCGGTCTGGGAAGATCCCACATGCCGCGGAGCGGCTGGGACCGTGAGCCATGGCCGCTGAGCCTGCGTGTCCAGAGCCCGTGCTCCGCAACAGGAGAGGCCACAACAGTGATAGGCCCGTGTACCACAAAAAAAAACCCCTAGCACTAAAGGGCAAAGAAAAAGGATTGTCTTTCATGTTATAATAAAATAAGAATTATACCAATGGCATAATTTATTGAGTGAGGAAGATATATAATTTCAGACATACTGGTGATTTCCATAAAAAGCATTCACTCTGTGAGGTCGCTTAGGTTTAGAGTCAGGGGACACAGTTCTGCTGCTTCTCCAGAATGTTCTGGTAGGATAAATCACCACCAGTGAATCTCCATATCCTCAATGGAGATTGAGGATATTTAGGATATGACATCCTTTTGTAAAAAAAGGATGTCACTTTTTATGAGACTACTGTAAGCCAAGAAGCACAATACAAGCACAATACAAACATAACACAGTGCTCTAACAGAGTGTCAGCCAGCTTGGCCACACCTGATCATTCTGGCATAAGCCGTGGACCCTTACGACACTTTGTGACACTTTTACCTCAAGGATCAAACGGAAGTAAAAAACACAGTTTCAGTGGATTTAGGACTAGGCTGGGTGAGAGAGCTGCATTTTAATTCTGACGCTACTTTATTTATTCATCTATAAAAACACCTTGTCTATAGTGTTACAAAAGTATACTGAATAGCAAATTTGCATTTATCCCTTCAAAAATAATGAGTCAAAAATGTTTAACCCATTAGGCTGGGGAAGAAGACTGACTGCCTTTACACAAAGAAATATAAAACCTGAAAAGCCTATTCAAGAAAACTGGTATTATTTCTGAAGGTTCAGTAAAGTTAAAACTCACCTAAATAATACCTTAAGAAAAAAAGCCAGGAAGAGGTGAGGAGAAAAAGCTAGAACACAACAGGCAAAATAAGAATAATAAGTTAAAAGTATTTAATTTTTTAATCGGTTTGAGAAGGAAAAGCTGTTTCTATCCCAAACACTGTTGAAAATGAATTCTCCTCTATATTTATTCAAAGGTGTTTACCCTTTACCAAGAGGTGGGGGAGGAAGAGCTTTACAAATATTTTTCTTATATTTTAGAGCAGTGAGAAAGAGGAAAGAAAGCAGTTTTCATAAATATTTAGCCCAACACAGACAGCAAGGCCATCAGAACAAGCATCCCACAATGCATTAGCCCATGCAGAACAATTATAATACATGCCTGGTCACACGGCCACACAAAACCTCCAGACACCAACCCAGACCACCAAACTACATTATGAACTACAAACTACATTATAAACACACTGAAACTGCTTATTTGAGAGTTGTATTTAAAATTCTTAAAGGCAAACTAACCTTAGGTTACATGTGGAGTGGAAGAAAAAGAATAGCATTAGTGATGCCGAAATGTGACACAGCTATTAATCCAGAGGTTGCGTCTGCATATGCAGACAGGATCGCTCCCTGAAAAAAGAGCTGGAAAGCTTAGTAGTAGGAAAATGTGATTTTAAAATGAGTTCACAATCACCAGTACAATGTGAAAATGTAACCATCTCACAGCTGTGCTGGAAGTACGTTCTTACATAAAGGAGAAAAAAAAAAAGCCAAAATGTATATACACTGAATCTCTGTCTGGGTCTATCCCCACATCGGGATGTTACAAAAGCATGAAGAGGTTTCACAGACAAGTTGTAACACGCAGCCATAATGAGCTTTTGAATCACCATTACTCACACATAAAAGGGGGCTCGATCGTCAGCAGGTGCTGCAGAGAATCTAGAATGTGAAGCATACACCGCAGCATCTTTTTACAATGGTGTTAACAAATGTCAATGTCTTGTGCTGAATGTGAGATGCATGTATATGTAGTTAAAAGTGGGTCCTCCTGGTTGTTTTTTCCCCTTTCCACCTCCCTCCTATCTACACCTCCCCCAGAAAAGCATCTGCTCTTTACTGGTGTCTATAGCAGTGATTATTAACAAGCATAGAAAAATGTAACTGCAATCAATCTTTTATTCCTTGATCAGGAATTCATCCCACACTTTAGGTTAAGGCAGGTGAATTCTGATTCAGCTCGGTAATTATCTGGCAGATGTTACAAGCAGCTGCTGCTAAGCGCAAAACCCTGGCTATTATTACAGAAACATAAGCACTCCTGGCAAGGTGGAGTGCGAAGTGAGACAGGATGCATTCTGGTGAGGCTTCACATCTGGTTTTCCATAGAAAATAATGAAACCTGGAACTTACACTGGCTGTTCCTGAACTCTTGAAACTCAAATTATCTACCCAGGCACGCACGAACACGCATACACAAAGTTCCTAGTCATCTCTCGTAAGCGGCAAAAAAGAAGCCAGTGTGTTGTCTCAATAAGCAATGCTTTTCCTAAAACCAATCAGTTATATAACTGAACCAATTAGAGTCCCTTTTTTTAAGTCCCTGCAATACATTCCTCCACCACCAGCCCAGATTAAGCTGGCTTCCTAACAAGAAATCAAGAGGAAGTAAAGAGACATGGATGGAGCCTAGATTAAAGCAATGACCACAACACTTAACTAGCACTTAACATTATGGTTCCACGCAGAGTAATGGAAGGACTAGACTTTCCATTTAGAAGGATTACCCACAGAGTTTTCAAGGTAATTTTAAACCTTTTGCTTCATGAAGGCAAGTGACAGGGAGGAGAAATGGCCAAAAACACCATGCAAAATGCATGGAACACACTGCTCAGCCCTGGTCAATCTAAATGGCTATTTGTTTTACCACTTGACACAATTTTTCTAAAAAAGGACTCTATGATTCTCATTTCTTTTTATCATTTACCCAATGAGTCAAAACTATAGCCATCCTAATCACAGCTTTAATAGGATACCTGAGGAGAAATCAATGTAATTTGTGGGTGTGTTTGTGAGTGTGTGTGTATGCATGCATGTGAGCATGTGAGAAAGAGATTGACTGACTGACTGATTTCCAGAGGAGGGAAGGTTGTAGGATTTTTCTTATTTTCTCTTTTTAATGTAAGATACTATATTACATTTTGCTTCCTGGAATCCTAAATCAATTTTTTATGAAACTAGCTCTCCAGATACTCTTCACAGTCTTAATAAAGCTGCTGAATGCATAAGTGGGTAAATCCTGGTGCTAAATCAGAGGGTGGGAAAACAAACAACAAAACAAATCAAAACACGCCCCACCAAAAAAACCCCTACAAAACAGGAAAGGAGAAAAAGGCTTTGTAGCCTGAAAATGTACCTGACACCTTTTCTAGAGTTGACTAGGTACATGACTTACGCTAAATCAATGTCACAATGATCTTATTTTTGGGCCACTTTTTAAGATCTGCAGTACATTAGAACAGCGAGGTAAGGTTAAAACCAAGCACCGATTCTGGTGCTCAGTGCCAAAAAGTGGACAGGAGACCTGCATCAGGGCTCACGACATAAGACGTGCATTATCACACAATAAATCAAATGATCAGTTACGAGACCATCTGTATTTTATAGTACTTCAAAACTACATAAGCTAAAACCCCGGCAGTAACGAGTCTCCATGTAGATCCTTATCATTCATCTTTGAAGCAAAATGAATGGACACTAGCCTGCAAGTGGTGAGGAAAGCACTTAACGTTTCTCTTTTTATTTATTGTAGAGGCAGTGACATTTTTAATGATCTTCGCTTGTACTTGCGTCATTAATAAGATAATTATGGAACCGTCACATGATCTGATGATCTGTTTCATTATAAAATAAAAGTCAAAAAGGCAGGCAAAAATATGAAAGCCCGTGAGTGAAATTCTGCCCTAAAAATAAAACCTCCTTTTTATAAGACAGCAGAATGCACTCTAAACAGCATATATTTCTCTGCTTTTTATTGACAGAAAAATGAGAAACAGGTTGTAAATACAGTTTTCTTACCTAAGCTCTACTGATATGTATTTTGCAGAAGAATAATACAGAATTCAGTCAGTTAGATAATATTAATACAAAAAAAGTCTCCCATACTAGTATTCATCATATCAATTTAAAGTAAACAATCTTTCCCTGAACTCTTATTTTACCATTTTATCCCTTATATGCAAATATTCAATTACTAATGCTAGAGAAAAAAAAGAACGCTTTTACATTGCTGAGGTGTGACAATAAAGTTATTAACTGATTTTTATGCTGGCTCAAGAGATGTCTAGTGACTTAAAAACAAACCATATATATGACATGCTTTTAGTACATTATGGGATGATGAGAAACTTAAACACTTCCTGACAAAATAGCCTATATGACCTACCATCAGACCATATCAATATTTTGGTGAATTCTCTTATATCATGAGGCAGTTCAACAAAGGATAAATTATGGGTCAGACTGACACTGTTCTGTACGATCTTTACCATGCTTGGCCCTTACAGAACTGGCTGACTTGGAGGATTCATACAGATCATTAGGTAGTGCACAATTTGCTCTATTGAGGCCAATCCAAACTTCTTTGTAAGTTCCTAAGAGTGGACTGTCCTGCTCTATTAAGAGATTTCATATCTCTCACATCCAAGATTTTTGCAGAAATCACTGGAGAATTAAAAATAAAAATAGAAGGCAACATTGTTTTGAAGTATAGCTGTCCCTAGGTATCTGCAGGGGATTGGCTCCAGGGGCCCCCATGGATACCAAACTCCATGGATGCTCAAGTCCCTTACATATAAAATGGCAGAGTACAGTTGGCCCTCTATACGCATGGTTCAATCAACCTCAGATGGAAATTCTGATCCAAGGTGGCTGCCCCTGAGGATGTGAAACCCAGAGAGAGCCGACTGTGTATTTACTGACAAAGATCTGGGTATATTTGGACCTGTGCAGTTCAAACCTGTGTTGTTCCAGGGTCAACTGTATTTCAGTACTGTTAGTATTAAGAAGTTATTGATTGTAGATATAGTGTCCTAAAGACTACAATCAATACAATCAATAACTTCTCAGGAACAGTCAAATTCTTCAGTGATTTATATTAAATAAATATATAATAATTTTTGTATATCAAACCGAAGCATGTACTGAGAAAAAAATTCTGATTAATGAATTGAAATTCCTGAATTTCCCAAGCCAAAATAGGATCCAAATGATACTTACTTTATGTCTGGCCCAATGAGAGAATGTCTTCTCAACATGGCTCGTGCCTGGGTATTGGTTAAACTGATAGTAGATTCTTCATTAATAGACAAGATGCAGTCCCCAACAGCAATCCGACCATCTCGACTAATGGCACCTCCATGAATAATGCTTCGAACAATCATCCCCAAGCCATCTTTATTAGCACTTACTGTCATTCCTATGGTAAAGGAGGGATACACATTATATGCATGACTTTCATGGTCTCCCAAGGCAATAGAAACAAAAGCAAAAATAAACAAATAGGACCTAATCAAATTTATAAGCTTTTGCACAGCAAAGGAAACCATAAACAAAACTAAAAGGCAACCTACGGACTGGGAGAAAATATTTGCAAATGATGCGATCGACAAGGGCTTAATTTCCAAAATATACAAACAGCTCATATAACTCAATAACAAAAAAACCAAACCACCCCATCAAAAAATGGGCAGAAGACCTAAACAGACATTTCTCCAAAGAAGACATACAGATGGCCAAGAGGCACATGAAAAGATGCTCATCAACATCACTAATTATTAGAGAAATGAAAATCAAAACTACAATGAGGTACCACTTCACACCGGGCACAGAATGGCCATCATTAAAAAGTCTACAGATAACAAATGCTGGAGAGGGTGTGGAGAAAATGAAACCCTCCTACACTGTTGGTGAGAATGTAAATTGATACAGCCACTATGGAAAACAGTATGGAGGTTCCTCAAAAAGCAAAACCAGAATTGCCATCTGATCCAGCAATCCCACTCCTGGGCATATATCCAGAAAAAAACTATAATTCAAAAAGATACATACACCCCATTTACAATACAGAATGGCATCATTTACAATAGCCAAGACATGAAAACAACCTAAATATCCACTGACAGATGAGTGGACAAAGATGTGGTGTAAACACACACACACACACACACACACACTGGAATATTACTCACACATAAAAAAGAACAAAATAATGCCATTTGCAGCAACATGGGTGGACCTAGAGACTATCATACTAAGTGAAGTAAGTCAGACAGAGAAAGACAAATATACCATATGATATCACTTACATGTGGAGTCTAAAATATGACATAAACTTATTTATAAAACAGAAACAGACTCACAGGGAGAACAGCCTTGTGGTTGCCAAGGGAGAGGCGGAGTAGGGGAGGGATGGACTGGGAGTTTGGGATTAGCAAATGTAACCTATTATATATATGTATAACTGAATCACTTTGCTACACACCAGAAAGTAACAGCATTGTAATCAACTATACTTCAATAAAATTGTTTTTAAAAAGCACGACATTCAGGGCTTCCCTGGTGGCGCAATGGTTGAGAGTCCGCCTGCCAATGCAGGGGACACGGGCTCATGCCCTGGTCCAGGAAGATCCCACATGCTGTGGAGCAGCTAGGCCCGTGAGCCATGGCTGCTGAGCCTGCATGTCCGGAGCCTGTGCTCCGCAACAGAAGAGGCCACAACAGTGAGAGGCCCGTGTACCGCAAAAAGAAAAAAAAAAAAAAAAAAAAGCATGACTTACAAATTCATTTTAATTGAATTTAGTAATACCTATGGATTCACAGATAAAAGAATAGGAGTAACTTTTTCAGCAGTAAAAAAAACAATCAAAAGGAAAGCATCAGTTTCTAACAAAAATATTTTTTAAGTAAATTTAGAAATGTTTGTGAAATTATACCTAAAGACACTGCATGTTAAATACATTAGAGATGAAACAGGGTCTACACTGTGGAGTGAATGTAGCTTAGGCTACGTGATATGTCGCCACTTACATAGAAAGCTCTCTCAGGGAGAACATTTTAACAGTATCAAATCAATTTTATAATAATAGTTCATCTCTTACATATATGAAAGAATAAAGAGCAGGACTATAAATGGAAAATTAGTTCTCTAAGAAACTCTCTGATATTACCTTATTTCTAGATCATTTGTTCATTTGGTATATATTTACTATATGTTTACTATGTGCTAAGTACTATACTGGTAGCTTGATATAAAAAAGCATAACAGAATTCCTAACATCAAGAAGCTTGTATTCAAGTCTTATCCGCAGTGCCTATCACAGTGCCTGAACATACAGTAGTCAGCTGAATTAAACTGATGTAAACGTTAATCTATTACCACTTTATTTCCAAATGTGAACTTCAATGAGCTCCAGATATGGATATTTGATTGCCCTCTTGACATGGTCCCTGAATGATTCATAGGAAATACAACCCTAGTAAGTATAAAATTGAACACCCTAGTCTCTATCTCCCCTTATTTCTCCATTTGTCCTCCCCTTTTTGGTAATGGTACCACCATACTACTCTCCATTACTCAAAGCATAAATGTTGGAGTTGTTCTGGATTCCTACCTCTCTCTCACTACCTATATTTAATCCATCACCAAGTTCCACCATTTCTATCCCCAAAACTTATCTTGAATTCATTCACCTTTCTTCACATCCATACTAAACCTAGACCAAGCCAGCACTTCTCCTGCCTCATTTTTTGAACCAGCCTCATAACTGGGCTCCTGGCTTCCAAAGTTGTCCCTGCCAACGCATTCTTCTCATAGCAGACAGAGCAACCATTCAAAAAAGACAAACCACATCACATCACTCCCTTTGCTAACAATCCTTTAACAGTTTCCTATTGTTCAAATATACAACATACCTACATGGCCCTGTCTATATGGAATTCCTGGCCTGGCCCTCCCGACATGCACCCTTCTTTGGGCTATGCCCTCCTTGCCCCACGGCCCCACCGTGTTCCAGCAACATGGCCTTCTTTCAGAAATATACCTAGTTTCCCTTTTCAGAGTCTTTGCCTGACACCCCCTTTCTTCAGCTCTTGCACAGCTAACAACTTCTCATTCTTCAATATCAATTCCTCAGAAAAATATTCTCAACAAACCCATCTGAATTAATGCTCCGTTCTCCCCCTACCCTCACTCTATTCCTTCAAAAATATAAGACCTATTGAAATTGAAAACTTTACATAAAATAATATAAATTCACTTAAAACCAAGTACTAAAAGTTCCTTCCAAAACAAGATTATATAATTAAACAATATAAGGAGAGCTATAACTCTCTTATTAAAACTTTGAGAAGTCAATAATCCGTTTTTAGTTTTTTATAATATTCTTAAAAGAAAGAAATTCTCTCTGAATACTAACTTTAACTATACCAAATTAGACATGATATTTCAAATATTTTTTAAAGAATGATCCTGACTACAATGTGTTTCCAACCTCACATTTCATGCCTGGATTTGGGCCATCCAGGCTCCTAGTTACCATTTTCTGATAGGAATGAACCATTAATCAAATGTAGTTAAAAGATTCTGTTGAGATTCATACAAACTATTTTTAAGTGCACTGTAATTAAGGAGCTTACATAAACCAAAAAACAAGTCTAGACGCTGCTTCATCCAAGGTAGGTTTCATACAAGCAAAGAGGCTGGCTCTGAAACGTTTCCACAGGTATGCTGGTTTGCTCTGATGCTGCCATCTTTCCCACCAAGACCCACCAGACAACTATACTATAGCAAAATCAAAATGTATGACTACAAAACACAACTTAACTCAGTGGCCCATCCTGGGAATCTAACCCATCATCTTGCTCTCATTGGCACCATGCATTCTGCAATAAAGCAAGCCACAGACATGCAACAAGTCTTCACGAGCTATGGTCAACATGACCTCTAAATTAATTCTTAACAGCATATTCAACTCATGACTCTACCAGTTATTAAGGCTGTCAGGTCATGTCAACCACATGAACAAAGAGGTTGACATCAGTTAGCTCAGCTTGTACTTTCCTTTCACCAAATGATCATTTTCGGGCTTCAATAACTTCGAGGTAATATCCACTGACTAGATTTTGGTTGTAACTCATAAGATCTCTCAATTTTTTCCTAAAAGAGGTATAGTAGCATAGCCCAAACCATGTACTGTAGAACCAAAAAACTGGTTCCAAATTTGAGTTCCAGCACTTCTAATCAGTGTGGCTTTGGGCAACTCACTTAACCTCAAAATGACCTGCATTTTACTCATCTGTAATATGGGAATAATGTCCACTTTCAGGGTTGTTTAAAGAATTTTTTGAGAAAAGCACATGTAGTGTTCCTTTCAAAGTGCTCAGTAAAGTACAAAAGAAAACTCACGGAATATATTTAAAAGACATCTCCAATCCAAGCTACACTGCTTTCTAATGTCTTGATGCAAATCGTAATTCAGCTTCAAAATGAAGCTTGTTATTACAGCAATGCCACTGCAGCTCTGAGTTACTCAAGGACTCACGTGCCTTGTATGGTTTGTGAAAACCAGAGACAGACTCAGGTTTGAGTCCTGGTTCCACAGAAATTCCTGAGTCTATGTTTCTGTACCTCATCAGCGAAGAAAAGGTAACACCTTCCTTTCCTTCTTACTTTTTCACCTTCAAGACCTAGTACAATATAATTAGCCAATGTACCACAGACGTATCAAAAATAATCACGATTACATTTTTCAAAGGTCACTACATGCATATGTACATAACTGTGTATGTATATCTGCACATAACATCCCCCCCACTAAATTTAACAAAGTTTAAAAAACCCAGGTTATTCTTAAAATCACAGCAAATGGATGATGACAGCTTTTAGAGAAGCCTATCATTTATTAATAATTTCTTCTGATTATAACTAGGAAAGAAACAAATTACCCAGAAAGTGAAAACTGCAAACAACTTCACATGAAGAAGAGACCTATTCTATGAAAATGTGTTCAGTGATAGACCCTTTCATGACACACTCCTACCAGCACAAAGCCAGTCTCAATTAGATATTCTAAAATGCCACCACACTTTTTGTTACTTCAAGTTGTAAAGGCAACACCTTTCTACATTAACAGCTTAAATGAATGCTTTAATTAAATTGTTTTAATGTTCTACTGAGATTTTTAAAATAGGCCTTTTTCATTATCCTTTACATCTAGTTACTCTGGGCATTGTAGAATATTGAAATCTCCTGTCAAATGAGATAAGAGAGAAATATTCTCGCTTTGGCATACAGAATTTGCACTCCAAGATGCCAGAGGAACTCCACTGGGTCCCAGGAAATCAAACAGCTAAGGACAAAGCCCTATAAGCATTTTGGGTATGTACATTATTCAAATAATGGAAACTAAGCAGAAAAGTAAAACTAAAAGATATATATTACATATATATGTTAACACTTTTATATTAGTTTCGTTGGTAAACTAATGGTGTTATAATTTCACACAAGTAAGTGGTTTAGTCTCACAAAGCAAATTCAAGAGTTCTTTTATATTTTAATGTTAAAATCAAACTATTGAGGTATAAATGGACTTCTGGATATGAAAGCAAGGACACTTCACCTTCTACTCTTTTTTTTTTTTCCCCAAAATCCTAATCATTTTGGTATAGTTTTTAAAATCAAAACTCAACGGCTAAAGTAGGCGCAACTGAAGTTTCCAACGACAGATGAGTGGATAAATGAAATTTGGCGTAAACACACACACACACACACACACACAGGAATATTATTCAGCCTTTTATTAATAAGGAAGGAAATTCTGACATGTTACAGCATGGATGAACCTTGAACACATTACGAAATAGGCCAGTCACAAAGGGACAAATACCATACGATTCCATTTACATAAGGTACCCAGAGTAGTCAAAATTTACAGACCGAGAGGAGAATGGGGAGGATGCCAGGAGACAGGGCAGAGGAGGGAACGGGGAGTTAGTGATTAATGGGTACTGTTTCACTCAGGGAAGATGAAATTCTGGAGATGGATGGTGGTGATGGTTGCACAACAATGTGATGTACTTAATGCCACAGAAATATACACTTAAAAATGGTTAAAGTGATCAACCGCATGTTATGTATCTTGTACTACACTAAAGAAAGGATATATCCCGACGTCATAACAGAAAAAACAAAAAAATCCATGACTGTCTCAATAGATGAAAGAAAAGATTTCACAAAATCCAACATTCTCTCAGCAAACTAACAACTGGTGAGCAATCCACAGGGTCAGACTGTTAAATCAGATGTCCTCCAACCCCAGCTCTTACAGCAGCCTCCCAGCTGCTTCCGATCTAATTCATCCACCTGTGCCAGAATGATCGTAAAACACACATCTGGTCACGTCACCCCTCTGCCCTCAGCTCCCACTGGCCACTGGCGCTTAAGGCAGGGGGTGTCCTGAGGGAGGTCCTGTGTCCTGCATACGAAGAACTCGCCCGGCAGCTGTCTCCCACCTACCATTCCCTCAGCTTCAACTCTTCCTTTGCCCGCCATTATGCCACACTTCACCCACACAAAACAAACTTCAGTGATGTTTCACAGTTCTCTGCCTTGGCTCTTCCGACTTTCCCAATGCCTCAACGAGGTGGTAGAAATCTCCTTTTTCAAGGACTAAATCAAACATCTACACTTCTCTGAAACCTTTCTAGAAACTCCTCCGCACTCAGAGCAGGGATCAACTCTTCCTTCATTTAAGGCTTCAATGTTCTCTGCATGAGGGTCTCTCACAGCAGGTATGATATTTTAATGCACTGAGGATTTTAGAAGTCAGTTTGTCTACTCTCCTAACCTCATATTCCTTGAGGAAAATGATTATATAATGGTGTCTATGCACAGTAGCCAGAATACAGAAAATAATTAATGTTTGAGAGTTGAGTAAATAAATATACTAGAATAGGATCTCTCATATGGGCTCTGCAAAATTTCTGTCTTATGAGTTAATAAAAAAAAATGGCCAATGACATGTGAGAAATGCTGCATCCTGTAACCTTTTCTTAGAGATCCACAGTGCACATTTGACTATCAAAGCTACTGAGTGATGAAAACAGAAACACCTGTCTCCTTAAGTTTATCACATTCCAAACTTTGAAACTTGGAACCCATTTAATAACTCCTATTAACAGCCTACAAAACTAGTATTGTAAGCAGTACTATTACAGAAACACTGCATTAGCAGATGAGATATTTTTGACATGTTTAGGTATCTACAGTACATATCCCATAATTAATGAATTAGAGAAAGTTCTGTAGCTTAAGTTATGTATTATTCTATTAAATGTAATTTATAAGAAATAGTAAAGCTAATTAAGTAGAAATTCTCTGCTATAAGTCTCCATGCAGCTGCTGTTGGTAGCGCCCAGCTGCCAGCAAATGAAACAAAATCTAGAAGGAGGCAGAGGCCGGAATCCCAGTCACCAGCTAAGCACTGCTGGGCTTCTCTGCCAAGTCCAGAATTTAACAAGGAAACTAAACCCCACCACAGACACCAGTGTGAAGGGTGCTGGCTGGCTACATCCTAGGAGGAAAAAGCTCTCTGAAGCACAGCTAACCAGAGAGTCTTGAGCTGTAATCAGACCTCCAGGGAAGCTGATTTATGGCCCTACTGCTCAGCACCGAGCCCTAAAGACAGACCTGAGCCATGTCACTGCTTAACTCAAAAGAAGAACAAATGTGATCTACCTGGATATAATTTTAGCTACGGTAATTAGGATTTTATTTCTACAGCGGGTCTTCTCTGCCCAATTCAGGCGATTTGGGGTTATTAACCAGCCACAACCCTGTATAGGTGAAAGAGGACACAACAATCCCGCCACCTGGGAAGGACTACTGAACAACTGCACTGAAATTTTGGTGGTTGCACACCTCCTGTCTTTCTAGTCTTTATTTCAGCAAATGAAAGAAATTAAATACAAACTGACTTAGGCATAACTGGTAGCATTCAAAGAAACTAATAATTTCCTTTTCCAAAGAATTTAGAATTCCAGATCTCTGACTTTTCATTTTCTAAGAATGCCTTTTCTGATTTGCTGTATCATACATAAACATTTTGTATATCTTTTACTTGAATGGAAATGAGGCTCAGGAATACCTGTAAATAACTAGGAGAGTGAGGTTATAAGCTAGTCTGAATTAAACAAACCTGTTAACCATTTCAGATAAAAATAATAAGTACATAAAAAGAATAACCATAAAAACTAAGGGAGGGATCTCCCTGGTGGCGCAGTGGTTAGGAATCTGCCTGCCAATGCAGGGGACACGAGTTTCAGCCCTGGGCCAGGAAGATCCCACATGCCTCAGAGCAACTAGGCCCGTGTACCACAACTAATGAGCCTGTGCTCTAGAGTCCGTGAGTCACAACTACTGAGCCCGCATGCCACAACTACTGAAGCCCGCGCACCTAGAGCCCATGCTCCGGAACGAGAGGAGACACCACAATGAGAAGCCCGTGCACCGCAACGAAGAGTAGCCCACGCTCGCTGCAACTAGAAAAATCCCACGCACAGCAACGAAGAGCCAACACAGCCAAAAATAAATAAATAAATGAAAAATTTTTAAATGCTTAAAAAAAAAACCTATGGGAAATTTTACAACATTATCTTATCTATACTCAAAAACATTGAAGGGCTTCCCTGGTGACACAGTGGTTGGGAGTCCGCCTGCCGACGCGGGGGACACGGCTTCGTGCCCCGGTCTGGGAGGATCCCACATGCTGCGGAGCGGCTTGGGCTTGTGAGCCATGGCTGCTGGGCCTGCACGTCCGGAGCCTGTGCTCCGCAGCGGGAGAGGCCGCAACAGTGAGAGGCCCGCGTACCACAAAAAACAAACAACAACAACAAAAAAAACAAAACCAAAAAAAAAAACATTGAAATTATGTTCAATATTTCCTCTTGGCCAGGGGTCTGGGAGGAAAGGTGTATGTGGAAAATAAGAAACTTACCCAGGCTAGAATTGCCTTTTGCTATCGTAATAGTCCTCTCGAAAGATTCTTTGGATGTAGTTTGGAGCATGACACACTCAGCAGCAGAGGCCAGGGACCCCTGTTGAATTAAGAACTTGGAGCCCTGTCAGAAAATAAAAATAAGTCATGTGGAAAGGAAAACTAGACTTTGGAGTATGATTTCAACATCACCCGTGTTCTCTAACTGGTTATGCTTTATTCAGCAAGAACCTACAAACAAAACAAGTTCATAGGTTGTCTTCTGAAAATCTCAGTGTCAGGAAAGCGCTGGCTCCAGATGAGCCAGAATAATCTAACCCCTCACTGTCCCCAACCTCATTATCATACACAAACCATCTCTTGAGAATGTTACCTTTCCAGCTGAATCAGTCAGCACAGGAGAAGTCAGTTCTGCACTTGATATAACTTCATTTGGTCGGTGAGGTTCAGTCCACACTCTTGTGTTGTCACATCCGTATTGCTGTTCAATAGCATTGGCAGGTGTATAATCATTTATGGTAAAGCCAGAAGCAGTCCCCATGCTCAAGTCCACTGAAGGCGGACTCTCGTCCCGTCTTTGCAGGAGATTCTGGGCATATAGCTCCTCCAAGGACATATGCAAGTCAAGTACTGGATCTGAGGAATTTTCAGTAACATCCTGATGATTAAAGAACAAAAAATAAAAATTATGGCCAGAACTGCATCAATGCATTTTGTAAGATCTTAATGAACAACTATTTAGTGAAAAACAAACACAACATAATTTTTAATTACTCAAGAAGTATCAGCAAACATACATTCTTTGCTTAGCTGATAGTCCAAACACGTTTATTTTTATAAATGATTCTGAATACATTTCCTGCAAATCATACAACTCATACTGAGTCATATTAGTACTTAAGATCATTAAGACATAATATTCTGTTCTACTAATAAAATTACTCAGAGTCCAATACATATAGGAAAAGTAAATACATATTTCTAAATCTCATTTAGAAAGTACTTCATATCCAATCTGTCTGAAAGTTTCTATTCATTATAAAATTCAGAAGATAAACAGTATGACACTAATTGATTTCAATTTATAAGAACCTCCAAGAAAAACACTATTTGGATAGGGATTTGTAGGTATTTATGTAGTTGAAAAGGAAGTCATACAATTCATACTTTTATAGGGAAATTTTTCTCAAATATTATGCAAGTTGTAGCAGAAGGAATAGTAAGTACTAAGAAATGGTGTCATAAGATGTAGGTTCTAATCCAGACTCTCTTATTAACAATCTATATATCACAGAACCTCTCTTGGCTTTATGTTACATAATTTCTAAAATTCCCTGAAACTCTACAATTCTACAGATCTACATAAATACACGTATCTACTTACAACCCATATATTGCATCACTTATGTGCTTTGGACAAGCAGTGCTCCTCCATGAACTGCTGTTGAATAAGTGTGTTAATTGTTCCTTCAATCCTTTTACTGACATTTTTAAAGTATAAAATTAGGGTATGAATACATTATCCTCAAAAAAGATTCAGGCCGTACAGAGGTATATTATGTATGCATACAGGGTATAGTATGCAAGTCTTCCCTTATGGCTCATTCATCCAGTCCTTTCCTCAGTAGAAATAAGGGGCTGGCATCTGTTGGGTGTTTATTCATCAAATTTTTTATGTATCTGTCTAATACATATGTACAAGCACAGATGCACACATTCACATGCACATATACATGTTCATTTTAAAAATCTAAACTAAACTATAAACTAAGTAGTACATTTCTACTTGCTTTTCTGAAGTACCTTTAATATCTTAACATGAGAGATTTCCTTGTCAGTAAATATGTTGTCATTGACATATTCTGAATATAAAGTCATTGTGATATATACTGTTAAGTATTTTCCAAGCTTGTCTCTTGTCTTTTTTTTTAAATAAGTTTATGTATTTATTTATGTTTGGCTGCGTTGGGTCTTTGTTGCTGCGCGTGGGCTTTTTTATAGCTGCAGTGAGCAGGGGCTACTCTTTGTTGCGATGCACAGGCTTCTCATTGCGGTGGCATCTCTCGTTGCGGAGCACAGGCTCTAGGTGCGCAGGCTTCAGTAGTTGCGGCACGTGGGCTCAGTAGCTGTGGCTCGTGGGCTCTAGAGCGCAGGCTCAGTATCTGTGGCGCGCAGGCTTAGTTGCTCTGCTCCATGTGGGATCTTCCCAGACCAGGGCTCGAACTTGTGTCCCCTGCACTGGCAGGTGGATTCCTAACCACTGCGCCACCAGGGAAATCCTTGGCACCTGTCTTTTAAGTTTGTATATGTTATATACCTATACATGCTGAAGTTAAATTCTTTATGTGATCAAGAATTGTTTATGTAATTTTTTATGAAATTCTTTATGTAATCAAATTTGTCAATTTTTTTATGCTTCTGGGTTTTATATATTGCTTAATAATTCCTTCCTCTGCACAGAGTAAATGAAATGCTTTATAGTATTTTTCTCCAATTCTATAAATGGTTAGTTGGCAGATTCAGTATTAACCCATCTAGAATTTATTTCAGGGTGTGGTGTGAGATATGGGTCTCTTTCATTTTTTTTCTAAGGTGGTAATCAATGGCTCCAACACAGTTTATTACACTCCTCTTGTTCAATCAAGTTTTCGTCTCTCTGGAAATATTGAATATTCCCCGTATAAAGCACTGAGGCAAGTAGGAATATCATATAAGCAAATACCATCTTTAAAATCCTCAGGAACAAAGGATAGAAAGTATCATCCTCCACACTCCTAGAACCTAAATAACAACCTGTTGGCTCATTCAACCAACTTTATGTCTTATGAAAAAAAACAAAACAACATACTTACTAGAGAATTGGTTAGCTTCTGTATTACTAAATTAATTATAATAATAATTATCGGTAAATCATCCCTACCACTTCTCAAATAAAGATGACAATCAAAACTACTTTTCATCACAAAAAGAGGTCAAGCTGCCCTTGTTAGCTAGGGTTTACTATAAATCATATAACAGCAATCTCCATGAATTATTCATGAAGGAGTTAACACCGGCACATAGAAAAGAAAGAGCTAATCAACATAGCAGACAACATACGCCTACTTCAGAAACATTTCTAGTTGCTGAACAACCGACTTTTATTTTTAAAAGTCGCGTGGATCTAAAAGAAAAGCAGTTCTTCCCTCATAAGATGTCCAAAAATAACTACGGTTTCCCAGTGCAACTTGGTATCTAAACTGAAGTCTTTCAAAATTCCATATTAATAGGTGCCTCCCCTTGACACATTCTTGTTCTTAGGAAAAATGGGGGAAAGGTTAAATTAAAATGCCAATTATATGTGAAAGTAGCTCTTTTTTTTACGTGTAATGCATAAAATGTTATACTTGGGCACATTATTTACCCACAGAATATGTTTACATAGACGAGCTAAATACTTAAGCATTCACTGGACACGACCTGCTTTTTTCCAATAATAACTCTATCACAGAAGTCCTTCTATACTTTTAAAAATATATCATAAGCACAGCTGCTCCAACTTAAATTGTTCTCCCACTCTTTCTGAGATAAGGTACCCTTCCTTTATTATCTGTATTCTTACCCTACTGAGGGAAAAGGCAACATCTTTCATACCTTTGCGAGCTTGCAGTTTTGTCACTAAGACTTCCACAATCACTCTCATCATCTTGACTAGAATGATGTAATTAGTTTTTGATACTAACCCTTTCTCCAAAAAGTAAAAATTAAAAAATGGTATCAATATTTTAAACTTAAATGTGAAGGCAGCAATATTTTATGCTACAGTACAACACTAAGTGGAGATTTGTTCCTCTAAATATATAGATTTTTAAAAAAAATCATGGAATCCATTAGTTTTGTTTCGGGTGCAAGGTATGAAGAGGGGTTTCGATCGTGACAAACATGAAGTTCAACTTGCACTAGAAACAACAGCATTTCCTAGAGGGTCCAATATTCAGCAATGCAGACATGCACCAAACTGGTAATCATTTCATCCCTGGAGCAAGAGTGAGAACATGGGTTTACTAGGGAGTGTCGGGCATGGCCCTGTGGATAAGAAGAGGAGATTCATTACATAGCTACTGAATCTTTTTTTGACTGTACTTTTAAGCCAAAATAGGGAAAAATAAATGAAAGCATCTTCTTCCCCAAAACTATATTGAGCTTTTAAACGAAAGTCTACAGGCATTTAGTAAGTTTCTAAAACAATTATTTCTGCATTCTATTGTGTCTTGAGGTGACAAAGAAAGGGGGACAAAAAAATTAATCGAAAAGTTAAAACCTAGAACAATGAGAAAACCCACTGGCTTCTTGCCTTTAAAATCCACATTTCAGGGACCTGATTCTATTAATCCAAATACCATTGAAGTGGCCATATTTTTCAGATTCTTGAGTAATGGTTGTTTGTTTCCCTTAAGTCCTTAAATGATAATTAAGCAAAATAAGCAAATACAACTCCTTTAAAAAAAAAAAAAAAAAAAAAGCAGAATGATCCCCCAAATGGGAGAATTTTGTGCAAAGGATGTCTATCATATGCCTACAGCCCTATGCCGTTTAAGCAGCTGCCCTGGCCCAGGCTGTACCCTTAGGGGGAAGACCTCCCTCCATGATGAGTCCCTGCTCTGGATGATCAGCTCTTGGAGCTTCCAGTAGCATACCTAGCAATGGTCCAAAGACTTCTCATCAAGGTAAAGGAGAGAGGCAAAATTATTTGTGCATTTCCAGCCACCATTTAAGGCTACGAGATTATTACATAATTAGCAAAGTCAAAAGCCTGAGGAATCACTGAGATCCTCACACTCTATTATATCCTTCTTTCAAATCTGTGTGGAAGCTTCTTTGTTTTTCTTAAGTTTCATACATGGTATGATTTTATCAATTAAAGAATTCCAAAGTAAGCTCACTTTTCTTTAAGAAAAATGGTCTACTCTATATTCTGTAACAAACTGCCATTCTTTTAAAAATAAATTTAGTGCAAAGTAATAGGAAGATGAATGAATCATCTAATTTTTTCATTTTTCCAGTAAAATATCTAGGTACTAAAAAAATGCCACAATACAAAAACAAACAAGCCAAAAAAAAAAGTTGCAGAGCTTTACCATGATACACAAACAGCCATACTTTCTAAGAAAACTGAAAGCACACAGGAGTTTCACAATGTGTTTTAAAACACCCTCATTAATATCTTCTTTGTTGTTTTGTAGTTTAAATATTTCAGTTAATGGGCCAGCTTGCCAAAATTTGCTTCAACAAAAGAGTAAACTGTTTAATGAAAAGAAAAAAAAACGGCAAACAGACTTCAGTAAGCCAATATGTTGTGCTGCATACAGCCAGCATTTGCCCTGTAAAATATATGCTTCTCAGTATCCAGATTGTGTAATCCCTTTAAGTAACAATTACTAAGGTAAACAATGCAATCCGTCCCACTGGCAAGAAGGAGTGTGCTATGCTGCAGATTAGGAGATTCCATGAGGAGATGAACTCAGCTTCCAGCCCTGAGGCCAGTAAAGATGGAGTATGTTCCAGACAAGTACTCAGTCAGATAGACAGTCTCAGGTGTGGTGAGAGAGGAACAGCTGCTCTATTCAAGATTATACCTTGCAAAGCAATTCAAGGAGATTACCCAGCATCATTTACAAGGGTAACAGGTGCACCTTGAACATGAAAGAAAATGCTTTGAAAATGTTCTGGCCAAAAAGTTACCTGTTAATCAGGAAAGAAGGAAAACTGCCCAAGGCCTATGGAAATTCCACTTTCCAACTTATACATAAATACAGATTCCCTTCCCACTGAATTTACGTGAAAAACATATATTTCATATATTTAAGAAAGAATTATTATTCAGTCTTTTATCTTCTTTTATCTTAATTTTTATATTTATTTACAGTATATTTCCAACACAGTTAAATATAAGCATATATGAACCCTTTGCCCAGATTTAACAGACATTAATATTTTGGCATATTTTCTTCAATCTCTCTTTCTTCTTAAAGGATATAATGTGTTACAGATAGAGCTAATTCCCATGCTTTATTTTTTCTCCAAGAATAACTTCTTTCCTGAAGTTGAAAGAAATCATTCCCACACATTTTCAGATTTTTAAAGTATACACACTCACACATATACTCATAAATATACACCGAATTGCTCTTTATATCAATTCTGAGAAAATATAAACAACTCCAACTAATCAACAGAAAGACAAGCAACTCCACACAAAAATGGCCAAAAGATATGAAGAGGCCATTGGTGGAAGTGAAAACCAGATGGCCAATATAGGAAAACCTGTTCAACCTCACCAGTAATCAGGAACTCCAAATTCAAACAGTAAGATATCATTCTGCACCCAAAAGACTGGATAAGTTTTAAAATATTACTTAGTAAACATTATAGAGTGTGTCATCAAGAAAATAAATAGCATTGGGTGGGGCACTTACACCAATAATCTATTTCTAAAATTTAGATGGCACAGACGTGTCAAATAGTAGCTAAATTCTCCATTCGCATCCAGTGACTTAAACATAATTTTGCCATTCACTGGGGTTTTTATATAAAGTATTCTTTGGCATCATTTTATATAAAAATGTAAGACAGCATTAACTTTAACTTAGCTAATAAACATTAAATTAATGAAAGGAATATTTTACTGTCCAACTTTCCATGAAAGTCAGCTTTAAAACCATTAAGAAAATAAAGTAACTCTTGTAATTTTTCCAAGGCAGACACCGCCAAGAACACAATTTGAGAAATACATTTCATTAAAATTTTTCTGTCTAACATGCAAATCCTAATCAAAGTTTTGAACCTTTGTGTCTATCACGCTGTATCACAGAACCTAGATTTAAATAGTCCCTTGGAGTCTACAAGATACCCAATTAACACTACCTAAAGGAAACTGCACTTTAATCTGATAATGAATCCCTGACTGGAAAAACATAATGTCTCTAACATGCCCCTCCCAAAACACCCCACTAACAATGACCTCTGGGAAATTACGCACAAAGTTTTCCCATAAATAAAATGGCATTTCCTTTGTACCTTGGGAGGAGAAGATGGAAGGGAGGGACCAAAATTCAGATTATCACTACAAGCACTGCCGTGAAGAGATAAAATAGAGGCTTGAGCAGAGTAGATACTGTCGTTATCAGGAGAGTACTGAGACTCAAAGGCAGATTCATCTGCTAAGTCAGCATCATTTGTGTCCACCTAGGAATAAAAACAATAGTATCAGTTGGGAATTCTGTTCTGATACATATATGACAAAGTCTCCACTTGAGACTAAAGGGCATACTGCTTTCATTCTTTTGTCTATTCTATTTTCTACATGACCTCTTCACCCTCTTCAACATATCAGAAACTAACTAATGCAACAGAACAAGGACAAACTGGTGCTAGCACAGAAGGTTACTTTATTCCATCAATAAAAGGGCAAAAAGTAACAATTTACAAAGGGCTTGGAGCAATTCTAAGTATAAATATTTCCATAAATTAAAAACATACTTTTTTCCAGTTCACATTTTTTTTAAAAAGTAGCTGCCCAAACTCCTAGAATTTTATATTAAAATGAATGAGATCATCACTTTTCCTATTCAACTAAAATAAATTATTATTCAACAAGGCAGCTAAGCAATTATCTACTTGTAAAGCTCAAAAAACAATATATTTTGTTTAAATTATCCTTTAACTAGATTTTAAAACCATTCAAGTTACAGGTCCAGAATTTTATGGTGATCACTGGAAATCAAAAATAATATCTGTGATTTCATGCTGAAATTATATTAACAAACACGGGACCTTATTATGATCTGGTTATAGTGAAGCTGTAAGTTATAAACGTCTACTGATGGAAAACTCAGAAAGAGTGAGCTAGACAATTTCACAACATTTTATAAAAAAATCTTATTACTATTTTCTGTCGCAGAACCAAGTGAAACAATTAAGTCATGATGAGCTTGTAGCTCTTCTTACAATTCACTCACAGTTACACCTTAGAACAGACAGAAATGATGTAAATACTACCTTTCTCTAATATTACCAGTATTTGTCTTAATGGCCAAAACCCATATGTTCTATTTCTTTGTGATTTCGACTTACATGTTTAGCCAAGAAAAGTATCATAACATTATACCAGGTCACGTTCTTGCAAAAACCTGATTAAGAATACAGGTTGGGCATTTTAAAGTGACCCTCTCCCTAAAAATGTATTTTAAATACATGTTCAAAGTTACTACTGACTATGTGGAGGTTTACCCTTTACAGATAGATGCACATTATGTACAACAATCTAAATAGTAAATCTTTAACTTTTGCTATCTAGATAGTAGTAACTAAGCCGAGTGTCACGGATTATAATAAATATTTAAGAGTACCTAAGAACAATTTGTATGCTTATCGTTGATGCCCTAGAATCTTAAGAGAGATCCAAATAATCAATTCACTTAATTATTTTAGAGATTAAAACACTAGGGCCCAGAGAGACTGAGTGACCAATACAAGATTACATAGCTACTACCATTATAAGATGTTAAACTGACTTAAAAGTGGGTCTCATTTTTCTTTTTGACTGGCATTTATTTAAGAACATTCAAATATGCCATGTAAAATCTACAGAGAAAATTGTTTCTTGGGGTACTTCTAGAGACAGTGATATATTTGTGTCCTATAACATTTCAAAAATAATTTTACTATAGCTGGGTACTATTTAATACATTTATACCATAGTACTTTATGTAGTTCATAGCATTCTAAGCTATCCAGTTTTGAAGTGGTAATAATGCCCATGGGGAATACAGCCAAATGTTACCTGGTATGCTAAGTATTATAATGTGAAATTACTGCACTAATTACAATATACAGCAAAACTTTCCAAATGGCTAATTCAGGAGCTGACAGTTGAAAAATACTAATAGAAGTATTATTAGTATTTCAATACTGAAGAACTATCTCCTTCAACACTAGGATTATTGGAATCAAAGAAATAATTCATACTCCAGTTTAAAGCACGATGTGCACAATTGGTTATAAATACCTAATGGAGAATTTCACAGGTTCTAAACCTCTCACTAGTCCAACACCACTAAAACATGTATTAAAAATATTCCTGGGCTTCCCTGGTGGCACAGTGGTTCAGAATCCGCCTGCCGATGCAGGGGACGCAGGTTCGTGCCCCGGTCCGGGAAGATCCCACATGCCGCGGAGCGGCTGGGCCCGTGAGCCATGGCTGCTGAGCCTGCGCGTCCGCAGCCTGTGCTCCACAACAGGAGAGGCCACAACAGTGAGAGGCCCGCGTACCGCAAAAAAAAAAAAAAAATAATCTATATATCTATATATCTATATCTGTATCTATCTATCTATCTATCTATCTATATATATATATGTTCCTTTTTAGTTACACTGAGCAATGTTTCTCCCCAGAAAAATTTAGGTCAGGAACCTGGCTTCAATGGTGGAAGTACTAGAAATAGGATGTGTAATTTGTTACACTTATATTGTATAAATGTCACGTGTATATTTATATCTGGTATTTAGTTTTATATTTTAACTATTAACTGTTAACACAGCGTTAGCTCTTCTACCAGACAATAAGGTTCTCAGGATGAAGAATCACGTATTTACCTAACAAAGTGGCCCCCAGTGGTCCCTAAATATGTTTATTACAATGAATGATTTTATATAGCTCAAGTAAAAATAAAATTTTAATTTAAAAGTTTCTGGTAAATCAGTAATGTTAACATACATGTATTCATAGGAAACATGAGTTCTGCCTCTTTTGGAAGCTTTTGTGCTCTTAATCAATAACTGAACCAATTTATGTGATTTTCACATTATTAACATCTAATGAAATAATATAACTCTTACCTCATTAAAAAGAAGCCAAACAACTGACATACGAATGAATACTGAAAACAGTTAAAGAATGCCTGGAGATGCCCAAGTATGAAATTAGAGCAAAATGCCCAGTTTTCCAAAACATAACGAACAATATAGCAAGACTTTAGAATATTTTGAAAAGCAAAAATAAGACACATAAGATTCTGAAGGAAAGCTTGATAAGCTGTGGCCACTAACCAGAGCCAAGTCAGCCCTGAAGAGGGCTTTGTCAGCCAGCCCTTCCTCCTCGCAGGAATGTGGTGGGTAGAGAAAAGAATCCTCCTTAGCAGAAACATAACCCTCTTCTGGTGAAAGCTGCAGGGAGAATGAAGCCCAGTGTTTGAGGATGAGTTCATGAAAAAGAGAGAGAACAGGAAAGAGGGAGGGAAAGGGAAGACAGAGGGTGAGGGGAGAAAAAGTAAGGGGAGGAGAGGAAAAAACAGGAAAGTTTTCAAATAAGGTTTTCAAATAATAAAGTCATAATAAACATACAACTTTAACATAAATGATGAGCACAGAATATGATATTCATATTTAACAGTTTTATATTTTAAGATACAATGAGGACCTTTATTCCAATACCAACATCATCTGTTAGATGAGAATCCCTTTCTACCAATTTCTTCATCCTTCTTATAAAAGATATTCAAAATCAATAATTTTTTATATTATAATAATCTTCTGGTCATTTTTACCTGCCAAATATTTGGTTAAACAATGACTTCTTAATATAGAAAGAAGGCAACTTTTAGGTGTTAAGACATAAAAGAAGTTGAAGAAAAACAAAACATTAAAAAGAAGGACCAATTTCTCTCTGTCATCCCTTACTAGAATATTATTTTAAAGAATGTAATTTCCTTGACAAGGAAAGTTAGTGAACCTTACAGTGAAGTCTCTTAATTTAGCACGGCTTAAAAGACAACCACCCCACCAACTCTGTATGTACACAACATGCTTAAATTGCACTCCTGAGATATCAAATTATAACCATGATCACAGTGACCGAAAACCTAGCATTCTTATTACAATCTCAGATAAAACAGGCTAAAATATTTAGATTGTCTTGCCTATATCACCCTATATCACCAATACATGCAGAAATATTTTAGAGAAAAAATGTTTATCTTCTTTTCCCACACATAAGAGTCTAATGGTCAGTAAAACTCACTTTATGTAAAAGAGATATTCATCACATACTGCAATGCATATTAAATACTCTTATGAAAGAAACTTATTTTGGATCTACCCAGGAAAAAAAAGATTGCTTCTGAGTAAGTGGCATGGTTTCCCGATAAGGGCAGTAAAAAACATATATTTAGTCACGTTTGCCATTTTCTTTGTGTAACAGAAAGACCGGAACCAAATGTATGGTCAATCTTAATGAATATGTAGAGTCCCATAATGGCCTATCTTCATTCTTACACTCCCCGTTGTACTGATATCTTGTTCTGATTTCTATAATCCTGGTTTGATTGAGGTTTGCTTAACATGCTCTTCCTTCTTCCCTTCCTCTTTCCCTCCCTTTCTTTGTGTTTTCATAAATATATTTTCATAGGTTACAGAAATTTATTGTAGAATAAAAAGCAGAGAATGAAAAATTTAATAAACATTTTAAATATATTAACAAGCTTACAATTTGAACAAACTCTCTGACAAAGTCAACAAACCTTCATTTGATGTTTATGCAAATGCATCTATGCGTTTGTGTTTTCTTAAGAAAAGGTGTATTTGCCTTGTCACTTAAAATATTTTATACACTGAAAAAATCCAAATACTGAGATTGCCTCTAATATTTCATTGCAATTCAGTGATAAGTGCTATGCTGCAATCACTATACCTACTAAGCATACTGACATTACGTAGCATGAATTCATTAGTTGCTTTTATATTGCAGTAATTAATAACATGAAGGTAATTCCCTCCCAGGAGGAGAGCTATAAGCTGATGAACCCACACTGGAAATTTCAATTTCTTGCTCTGTAGTAATTAGACAACAAATGTATTGAAGTCACTAGAATATAGGAACTTAAACCCACTCTGACAGAGATTCTACTTTCTTCCACGATAATTAAAGATTCCACTGTCAGTTGTTAATGCTATTAATTTCTCTAATACGCCACCATACTGGTATAGATTATTTTAAAGCCTATTTCTTCGAAAATACTTGATTCTATATTGACCATGACCTTATTTTGGAATAAAAAAGGTGAAAAGTAAACCACAGAATGCTAAGTTTTAAATTTATTTCTGAACTTCCTGGCTGTTTTCTGCCCTTTACTCTTAAAAAATATTACTCAAAATTAAATATTCACACTCATGGAGCCAATAACCATGTTGATGAAAAGTACCAAAAGTCGTGATTCAATCATGAGAACACCTGAAGATAAAAGCCTGAACGCCAATACTGTTTGCAAATAAAAAGAAATCAGCAAAATCTGAATTCTTACGGGTAAAGGCTTGGCAACTCCTATTCTCACAGTTCCTGACGATGCACCCTTCAGTGCCTGGACAGCTTCTTCGAGACTGCTGTTTTCCAAGTTAACGTCATTGACAAACATGAGTCGATCTCCAGGGAGAAGTCGTCCATCCTTTTCAGCGACACCACCAGGCACCAGAGAACGAATTACAATCACAGTGCTTGCTGGGTCAACTGGATCCTGGCAGAACGAAAAAGGAAAGAGAAGGCAGCTCCTTTCTACACTTAAAAATGTTGTTACAGGTTGTACACTCTGAATTGTAACAGATGGGTAACTGTTCCAAGTGTCTTTTAAGAATTTGATACAACACTCCCAGTGAATTATCCGGGTGAAGGATATATCCATTTGAAAGAGTTTAGGAAAAGTCTACGCTAAACAGTGGCACCCTCACTTTTCCATGGTTCCCAAGTAGACCTCTTAAATTATACAGGTAACTGTAAAAGTATAACTTTAACTTTTGATAAACTGTTCAATTTTATAACTATCATCTGAGATCCATGAATTATTAACAGTAGCGTTTATTGATAAGATGATAGTATTGTGGGCCACTGGTAGATGTGAGTATACTGAGGGAAGGGCCTGTTTTTGAAATGAAGAAATACAGAAGGAGGCCATATCATATTTGGTGATGCAGTGTCTTCAGATACACAGAAATATTAGCACAAGACTCCAGAACCAGGCCCTAGAAAGAACACAACTCCCTGGAGTCATCTGAGATGGCTTTCCAGCTCAGTATTAATTAATGAGGAACAGCAGCTGCACTTCATCAGACTGGCGTTCGCACACCCTCAGTTACTCAACACAGAACACAACATGAGGATGCAGGCTATGCCCAAGCAATTTAAGATTATTCCTAAGTTTGGTCAAATAATAAGAATATCAGAATTTATAATATATCCAATTATGAGCCTATCATTCACTTCTAACAAAAGTAAGTATTTAATAGTTTCTGTCTTACCACTCAAATATGAACCATCAGTTAAGAGCAAGGAAATAAAAATAATTTAGGCATATTCCCCAAAGGAACAGAAAGACTATATTTCTATAACATTCCTAAAAAGTATTCTGCATATTCTTCAAACTTCCAAGAGCTGAAATATAAAAGAGCTCAAAGAATTCAATGTCAAAAGAAATGCTTTACGATAATCATTTAGTCATATAAATTATTATGCTGAAAGACTTACTAGAAACAAGAATACATCTTTGATAAATCTAAGCAGTATTATCTGCTTTTTCTCTGCTATTAACAATATATGTTTAGTATCTGTCATCTTTTTTTAAAAAAATTGTTAAAAGTAGCATATATTTACCTGATAATCTAAAATGCTAAAACCAAGTCCTCTGCTCCCTTTCTCCAGCTCTATGTTCTGAACGTTGGCTTCCCACATGGCCAAAGGTCCTTGAACCTCCTCTGCATTCTGACCCACATCGGTCATCACCAGCACAGGATCCTCTGTCTCCGAGGACCCGATAAACTCACCTAGATCTATATGAGGCTGGATAAACAGACCAGACAGCTCTTATTTCAGACGCACTAGATCCACAGATGCACATACAAACACTACAAGGAAAACAAAGATTCCCAGCATCTGTCCAGAATAAAACATTCACATATGAGTAGCAACAGCTTCTCATGAAACCATTATGAATTAAAGTAGCAAGTCAGAAATATCTAACTTGTAATAGGCATTTAAAATGTATGGTTCAAAGAGCTCCTATAAAAATACATAGTGGTTACATCTCGGCAGCATGATGGTGGGGGATTTTGACTTTTTTCATCAGTGTCTGTTATCACGTCTATCGTTAGAAAAAAAAAATGTGAAGCTATTTTGATATTAAAGAAAAATAATTCTTATGATAAATAAGAACAATTCAAGAGGAAGTGGCTATGTAAAAGTTCTGTACTCTAGGCAAATAAGGGTTCTAAAATCCTGCGAGCTGTACACGTGATTATTTCATTAATAAATTAACAAGCACAATGGCAGGACGAGATCTGAAGTCAGATTGGCCTTGGCTTGAAGACTGTCTCTATGATTTTTCATCTGTGTTGCTTTGAGCGGTATTCTTAACCTGGGCTTCACACTTACCCATCTCACAGAATTTTTGAGGATTAAGTGAGGTATCATTTAAAAAGCACTCGGCACAGGGGTTCAAAACATTAGCTTCTTTTAGTAAAAATATACTAAAGTGAATCCGGTTCCACACTAGATAGGAAAAATGTGCTTTTGATGATGAAATGTTAGTTTAAATACTATCGTTGCTTTTTATCAATTATTGCACAGTAGGACCATGGATGCAAATCCGTCCACCGGCTTTATTATAATAATAAATACCATTACACCACATAAAATGTATCTGGATATGTATGGTGCTAGACTGACTTCTACACAATTTGGAATTATGTTTCTTGTTCTCCCCTATTCTTACCACGCCTGTGACAAGCGCTGGGCTGGGGAGGTTACATAAAAGTATCTTCTACTACATATGTACCACATACTCACTACTTTCATATTTCAATTTTCTGTTAAGGGGGACGAGTGTCTAATTCATAGGAATAGTGTGAATAAATTATACAAGCACACATGCACAGTAATATCTAATATCATTATATATCATATTTAACCTACAGAGCAACCCTCTAGGATAGGCATCAAGACTCATATTTTACACAGGAGAAAAGTGAGATTCAGGAAGATGAAGTGACTTGCCCAAGGTCGCAGAGCTAGTAAGTGCCAAGCTTGATTCAAACCCACGTCTGTCTGACTCCAAGGTCTATCCCATAAGCCACAGGATTTGTGAGGAAATCAAATATCAAATAAGAGAAAAAAGGCTTAAAATTTTTTAAATGCCATTTAACCTTTCCATTATACATTCAGATTAGTCTCCTCTATCTGCAAACCTGGTACCTTTTCTGTTAGTTCAATGTCACATAAGTCCAGGCTCTCCAACTCTGACGGGGTGGTGGGTGGCACCGTTCGACGACAGCACACCATTGTCACCTCTATAGGCAGTTCTTTTAAAATAGTCACCACATCCTGGTGATTCTCCCCAAGTAGAGTTATGCCGTTCACCTGTGCAAAAAGAAAAGTTGGCCAAGAAAGAACATTTCCTAACATGACTACTTTCAAAACCATTTTTTTTATTACATAAATATAAACTGTACTTGGGGGATAACCATGGCTCTGCTGTGCTGAGAATGATAGCTGGATCTGTAGTGGTGTTTCCTAAAACAATCTACATGCAACACTACAGTTTTGTTGGAACTGGACTTCTAAAGCACTCACAGGAAAATCACTAGCTTTCACCCATGTTTCATATGCCAGTGTAATAGTTTGGAAAGGGAGAGTTAATAAAATCATTCCCAAAGGATAAAGGGAAAAGGAGAAGTTTTCTTTAAATGATGTGTTATATCATTATTATATAACATAATGATATGTTATATCATTATATGTTATATCATTATATCAAAATGATATGTCATATCATTTTCTTTAAATGATATGTTATATCATAATAATCATTATTATCTTCATTATGAAAAAATGAAGATAGAAAATGGCATGTATTATATGCTAGTATGTTATTAAAAGGGGGAGAAGCGAATATATTCAAATTTTCTTACTTATTCATGAAAAATATCTGGAAGATTGCATAGAACCAATGGTAAGCAGTTACACCTAATGAAGGGTGATGGGAACTGAGTGGACTGGGACAGAAGAGACTTCACTGGAGTATATCTTTGTATTTGTGATTTTGAAACATGTGAATATATCACCTATTCTAAAAAGTGAATGTTTCAAAACTTTTAAAGAAAAGTTGTTATAGTTCTCCGGCCCTAAAACAAACAAACAAACAAAAACCACGCAAGGAATTAGGTAAGATCAATGTACGTACAGATTGAAATTTCTGCTTTGGGTGGAGTTTTACTTGCCTATCTTTCTCAAGTACACTTTGGAGGAGAAATTTTAAATAAGAACTTACTTATTCACCACATTAAGCCTCCCACAGCCTTTTCAAAATTTTATTTACAAAGGGGAAAATGAAATAGCTGCTTACTTCCAATAGCTCATCTCCACTGAAAAGCTTCCCACTGTGTCCGACAGGACCTTCCGGTAGAACAGATCGGATAAAATGATGGCCCACTGTTGCTTCCAGACTTATCCCCAACCCACTGTTCTCACTGAACTTGCTCACATGGGCCACCTGAAACAAGAAAAATCATCACAATTTTTAATATTCTTTCATTTATTTTCTTCTCCTGTATGTATTTTATGTTCACTCCCTAAAAGGTCAAGTTTCTTACAAAAGCTTCAAAACCCTTATTGTAAAGCGGCAAACCTTAAGAGCTTTGCCTTGGAAAGAGTGTTGATATCTATCAGTTTCTTGAACCAACACAAACCAAAACGAAGTAGCCAGATGCAAGCACCCAAGACACTTTGCAGTGCCTACAGGTGCTGATAACAGATAGAGGGTAGTCAGAGTGACCACAGATAAAATCAAACGCCTGAGCTCAAACAACAGTACAGAAAAGGCGCATCCTTAGCAGTTCCCGTGTGCCAGGACTGTGCTAACCCCATTACACAGATTATCTCACTTACTTCTCATAAATAGGTACAATGTCTACCCAAATTGGAAAACAAGGTTCTGAGAGGTTACCTTCAACAGAGTCACACAGCTACAAAAGTGCTTTGAACCTCAGCAGTCTGAACCTAGAGCCCAGGCTCTGGACCATACACTGTATCAAGGGGACAACACTTGTCTTTAAAAGTGAATCGCAAGAGGGAAGACATATGGGAACATATGTATATGTATAACTGATTCACTTTGTTATAAAGCAGAAACTAACACACCACTGTAAAGCAATTATACCCCAATAAAGATGTTTAAAAAAAAAAAGTGAATCAAAGCTTAAAACAGGAGAATAAACCTTCTATTTCCTACTGTTATACTAAATAATGAAAAACGTTAGGAATTCACCATTTTCACAAAGAGTCCATTCATTATAATATTAAAATCAGAAAGTATACTAAAGATGATCTGCTTTATCCCCTTTATTTTATAGTTAAGGAAACAGGGATAAAAGGACTGAGAAAAATGTTTAATTATAAAAGATCTTTTTCAAATCTTAATGATAACAAGCACAGGGTTAATACTACATGTTGCATTATCTGACTTTGCAATCTAATGCTGGATGAAATCCTTCTACTTCTTAAAATCCAATTTAGGTATCACTTCCTCCGAGCAGCTCTCCAGGTCCCCATTTAAATGTCCATCAATCCTTCTCTCTACTACTCCTCCTGTAACTTCATTTCTGCTGTATAACTACATAGAAAATAATTTGAAGTCCAGATCTATGTCAATATTTACCTGGAGTTTAATGAAGACCTATAAATAGCTTAGTTCTTTCTTACTTATAGTAAAATCCCACGCTTGACATATTAATGGAAGTGCCACCAAGAGAGCATGTGCACAAAGAGCAGTTAAAAGTCCATGGTCTTGGGTCTGACCTCTGTGAGAAAATGGCTGGTGAAAGGGTGCTCTTCATTATTCAGTTAGCACCTGAAGGAGTGCAGCCTCAGTTATTCGTGCCAGTCACGCTAACCCCACCCCACAGAAGGAATCTCCCAACTTTCCTTTCCTGCTAAATTAACTACAGTTAAGCTGGACTTTGTTGTATTTTTTCCTTGACTCAATTTAAAATGGTAACAGCAGCTGTACTTACTCAAATCTCATTTGACTGTTAACCATCTTGAGTGTTTAAAAAGAAAAAAAACTTTGTAATGAGTATTAAAAACTAAGAATACTACTTGGCACAAAGTACTCAATAAATGTTAGTTATTACTTATATTATATGTCAATATCTGTTGTGCTTTATCGTTTCTAATCTACAGTTACTTGAATATTATAAGCAATATGAAAAATTTTACCTAACCTAGTATTTTATTGTTCCTTTGGAAATTCCTGAGAGTTGCTGCTATATACCTAAAGATTCATAATTTGTGTCTACTTTGTTAAACCTCTTTTTAAAATAGCAGATCACAACTGCTACCCTAGGTATGCAAACCTTTAATAAACAAAATGCTCACTATGGCGTAAGTGAAACAAAGAAAAGCATGCAGAATAAAAACCCTCAAGGAGAGTAAAAGCATAAGAGTGATAAGGAAGAAATAGGAAATTACAGTTCTGTACATAGGGCATGATGATTTTTGTTTTATTTTCAAGTAAATCCTGTCATTCTATTCTGATTCTTTCCATGAATCCTAGGAATAAGAATCAGAAAAACCCTTCCTAATATCTAAATAATATATATGACTGTAAGAAATACTGATGAATTATAAGTTCTAAAACTCCCATCTCATTTTTACTTCAGCTCCTTGGTTACTCTCCAACTTGAAATTTTAAATATCTGAATCAGCACATTTAGGTCTTTGAAAAAAGCCCTTGGCGTTTGCTACTTCTCTAAGACTCTTCAGGATGGTCATCTTTATTATTGTCAGGAACTTCCTGCTCAAATACAGTTCACAAGTTAGGAAGTTAGGGAGGAGAAGCTAACCCACCACTATTTCATAATTAATGCCCATAATCCTTTGCCACTTGGTCAACAGGGCAGCTTCCTGTTGTTGAGCATCTTCTGTATCTTCTCTCTCAGCTGACAGTAATGGATACCCTGAAAGAGGTGACACAATTAGTGACATACCACAAAAATCTCCATATCTTAACATTCGGTACCAGGGACACTGTGATCACAACCTGTCATACCAAGTCTGACTGTTCACTCAATACATGAGTTACTCTTATTTCTCTACACATCTTAATAATTCAGTTTAGAAGCCTATCATCTGCATGTTCCAAAACTATTCTCTTTTAAGAGATATCTTTTAGGTCTTAACTATACTTCCATTAAAGTATTCATATATTATCTAACTTTTTATTTAAAAGAACAAGGACTCCAACTAGCTCCAGGATTCACTTGGTGGCCCTCTTGTGACTCTATATTAAAAAGTCACACTGCCTTCTATGTTAGTGTATCTCTTTCATTTTCATTTGGTTCTACAGAGTAGAGAAGGGACCATGCTATGACTTAGCAAAAACAAACAAATTAACAAATAATATATGTACCTCCATGTACAATAAGAAAATATAAATAAAAAAATAAGAAACAAATGGAAAATGTACATTAAGTTAAAACCCTATAATTGAAATCATACTAATTGGCAAAAAAAGGAACATGAAAAAATAGAAAAGAAAATCACTAAACAAGTTATGTAAACAATACTGAATTAAAACACTTAGCTAAAATAAACTGGTTGAGAAGAATTTTCAAGTCATATTCAAAGATTTCCATGACATCACAGTTTTTACTCGTAACAGTTGTCTTCTAAAAAAAAAAATCTCTACAGGCCACTACTCCTTATATTAGATTTTCAATATCACTTTTTAGCATTCAAATTTCAAATTTAAAGAGTATTCTAAAATTCAGATTTCTCATTAGCTGCTTCCTTGTTAGTGGAATGAATGAGCTTCCACTCCAGGACTATTTTTCAGATTTGTTATGTGTCAGATTAATAAAACGATTCTGTTTTCTCTTTGAGAAACTGGAAACAGTAAGCTATATATTTCTGGAGACTAGCCCCCCAAAATGAGTGTTTTCTCTTCAAAAGTACATTCATTCCAGAGAAGTATGAATGTGCAGCGGTGAACACAGACTACAGGAAACCTTTCAAGCTGATGAAGGTTAGAAAGAGGAGGGTCAGCTAGTCCTACCTCCTCCCATAACCCCATTCTCTGATTCTGTTGTGTTTACACAGGTGGGCAGTGATTCAAGCAGGGTGGGATTTGGAATGAAGAAAGTGGGGAATCTGTAAGCTGCTGATAACAACAGTCTGAAATTTGTATTCATACAACCAACCTACAGTCACAAAACCCTTCATTCTCCCCCTTTCCCAAATGCCCCAAGATCAGATTTCAGGCATATTTAAAAAACCATAAAGTCCAGTCATTGTAGTGAGGTGGATGGACCTAGAGTCTGTCATACAGAGTGAAGTAAGTCAGAAAGAGAAAAACAAATACCGAATGCTAACACATATATATGGAATTAAAAAAAAAAAATGGTCATGGAGAACCTAGGGGCAGGACGGGAATCAAGATGCAGACGTAGATAATGGACTTGAGGACACAGGGAAGGGGAAGGGTAAGCTGGGACGAAGTGAAAGAGTGGCATGGACATATATACACTACCAAATGTAAAACAGATATCTAGTGGGAAGCAGCTGCATAGCACAGGGAGATCAGCTCAATGCTCTGTGACCACCTAGAGGGGTGGGATAGGGAGGGTGGGAAGGAGACGCAAGAGGGAGGGGATATGGGGATATATGTATAGCTGATTCACTTTGTTTTATATAAAGCAGAAACTAACACACCATTGTGAAGCAATTATACTCCAATAAAGATGTAAAAAATAAATCTAAAAAAAAATTGAAAAATTAAAATTAAAAAAAAAATTAAAAGTCCAGTCTCCTGATGTTACGGTGAAGTCAAATGATTTGTCCAGGCTCACATTATGTGTCAAATTTCTGTGGAAGAGGCAACATCTTATCCCCTGTCAGAGGACCAGCACTAGAACAGATGCATTAGAATCATTCAGACATTTTTCCTTTATTTTAAAAAGAATGTAGGACTCCTGATTCTAAGTCTAGACCCTCTCCCACCTAGCCTCCCATACACATATGCACATTCACCAAAGCAAAACAGATGGCTGAGCCTTCAAGACCATCCCCCACACCCATCCCTTCTTACTCTCTCAAGTTTTATGCTTTGAAACATTTTTATCCTGCCCCACTCCTCTGGATATTCACATCATCCTAAATAATTTCTACACCTATGAGTGTAAAAATAGCAAAATGTGACTAAATCCCTGAGAGTCCTACACCTGTCACTCCTGGGATATCACTGCAAACACAAATATCCCTTTAAAATAAAAAAGTTAAATCACAATTTTCAGTAGAAAAAAAAATAATGAAAGAGGAACTATTTTAAAGAACTACAAAGCTTCAATGTAATTATTTAGTGAAGGGCAGAATTCTCATAAGAAAGATCAGTCTTGGACTTTGTTCACTGGATTTAACTTATCAAACACCTAAAGCAATATGACAGGTCAGGGAAGCACACAGCATCCAGCCTAAAACAAAGGCAGCAACATTCGGGCATAATTATATACTAAAACTATGCCGCCCTAAAATTTTTGAAACAGTTTGATGAATTCTAGGTATATAGTGAGAGAAACCTCAGAGAGGCTTAATAATTTCTCATATAACTCCTTTCAAAATTTAAAACTTTCGAAAAATTTAGAAGAAAGAGTCCCCAAAATAAGGATAATTTCATTCCTAAAACTTATGCTTTAAAGATTCTCTTGTGTTTATTTAAAAAATCCTTTTAACTTTATTACTGCTTGCTCAATAAGAGACAACTTGGATCTATCCTAAGAAATAAGGAGAATGAAATAAAGCCATGTATGTAACTGAATGATTCCTAAAGGTTCTGATTAAAAAAATGTAGAAGAAAAAAAAGATGGACTCAGCAAGAAAATCTGCCAACTATAAACTATTTTAATCTACTGGAGCAATTAATCAATCTGTAAATAAGGATTTTCAAGAATCTTTTTTGAAAGTTTTTTTTTTTTTTTTGTAATTTACAATATATCCAGAGAGGTTGAATCACATTTATAAAAATCATTTCTCTAAAAATCAATAAAGAACATAATAACCTCGCTCCAAGTGTTTACCTTCTTCTTCAATTGGTAATATGCTGGTGTTTCTCCTCAAAGATAAAGAATCTTCATCTTCTTCATAATTTTCTTAAAGATAAGAACATTTTAGTAGTTATGTCTGTAATATAATCAAGCACTTGAATTTTTCAAACCCTGCTTTATTTGAACACCTAAATGAGAGTTTGCTTTTTGTAGGTAAACTTTTCATCAAACACATGTACTTAAAGTTCTTCTGTTAATGGTACAAAGAAGTAATGAAGTTCTCCTGTGACTTGCTTCCCTCTCTCCTGGTCTGCAATTAGTAGTGTACGGCATAAATACCAGAAAGGTCAATAGTCTGAGAAATAAAACACACTTTCAAACCAACAGCCTGGCTTCTAGCAATAAATACTTGCATCAGGGAGCTACATAAGGATTTCAGTAATTTTCAGACATATCCATGTACAAACAGCTTATGAATGACATTTCTAAATGAGGAAATAGGAGTCTCACGGTCTACTGACTGAGCTAGCCAAGCCTACACACTGAATTAAAGTTGATTCCTTCAAGGAAAGGGTGGGCATTTAGAAACATTATGGGGGTCACACACATAATCTAGGCAGAACATATTTCCCCCTAAAGAGAAAATGTAGCAATGACATCCAAAAGTAAGGCAAGGACAGAAAGCAAATGACTGCACGTGTTTCCAAATGAGAAGTGGTGACTGAATAAACAGTATAGAAACCTGCTTTATTCGGAAGCCCGTACTATGTTAATGGATGCACCTCTGGTTCCAGTTAATCTCAACTTTAATAAATTCCCTTTTTACTTGGTTCATAATGAATACTTAAGACAAAAAGTGACTCTTTAAATAATTTCAGAATTAGAAAAAATACAAAATGATGTTAAGAGTCTAACTGAAAACCAGATTCACGTGGCCTTACCTTTGCTTACGCTTGCATTAACAGGAGACAAAACTGCATCTTTTGTGATGTCCTCCCGTGACGCGAGCTCAGCGTCCTGCTTTGCTCCTCTCCTCATTAATGTCAGGTGAACGGTCTGTCCTGTGTGTCGCAACACCTCTACTGCTTGTTGATTGGTAAAACCCTGAAGGTTTGTGCCATCTACCTATGATAAGAACAAGACATGTTAAAAATAAAAGGATAGCTGTATTACTAACCCATGAAACACACGGTTACTGCTTGTCAGTGAGAACAAAATTGGGAATGAATATTCCCCTAGGTGGGGGTATGGGCTAAAACCTGTCTGGGGACCAGTACTGGCTCAGACGCACTGGAATCACACAGGAGTGTTTCATCTGTTTTAATACAAACTAAGGGGTCTCACTTCCAGAAACTATGAGCCAGCGAGTCTAGAGAGGGGGCCAGGATTCTCCACCTTTTAAAATATTCTTTTGTATTTCTTAGGGGATCCTAATGCACAGTCAAGTTTGGAAATCAGTCCTAGGCAGAATACAGAGGTATAGAAGACAGTGAGGTAAGTGGCTACTGAGAGTGCTGACGAATTCCGAAATCATACTTACACTGGCTTTAAAAAAAGAAAGATGACAAAACTACCTTCCTTTTTATTTCTTTACCTCTTCAAAAAATATTTTCCCTTTTTCTAGTTCACAAATGACAAAACACTTGATGGTGCCCCTGTGACCTTTCCAAACTACAGATATGATTCCATCACCCACCCCCCCGGCCTTTCGTAGAACACTCCTTGAGACAATGCTCCAAATTTTTAACATGGCTTAGGATGGCTGTGTCAACCCCACCTCCCATCACCAACCTCATCCTGCAGGATGCTGCCTATTTCTCTGCACTCCAGCCCCAGAGGACCATTTCCGTTTCTCTGACCTGCAGTGCTCCCTTCAGCCGTGAGGTCTTTGCAAGTTCTGTTCCCTCAGTCTAGACTCTCTGGACAGCCTGCTCCAGCCCATGCTCTTTCTTATCTATTTACTAAAACACCCATAAGTACTTTAGATCTCAGTTCAATAGTTATTTCCACAATTAAGCTATCTTGATGCCCATGACTTTAGTCAAAGTCCCCTTTACCATTTCTCCTTCACAGCACTTATCAGAAATTTAATTTTACGTTTTCTGTCATTATTTGGTTTATTTCTGCACCCTCCAAGAGGACAGGCTCTGTGTGGCATCAAAACACAGTGCTGGGAATTCCCTCACAGTCCAGTGGTTAGGACTCCGTGTTCTCAATGCCAATGCCCCGGGGTTCGACCCCTGGCCAGGAAACTAAGAGCCCACAGGCCGTGCAGCCACCAAAAAAAAAAAAAAAAAAAAAGAACAGTGCTGTTCACACAGTAGATATTCACAAATGAGAAATGATAAACTGGTTCATATGTCAAAGGTTTATTTGGAAAGCAACTTTTATATTTTTGAATAAATAAATGCAGATTATAACACCTTATTTTTTTAATACATAAAATTTGAAAACAGTTTGGAAAACTGGAACAATAAATTTAATGTTGAAATTCAAAGTCACTGATATTCCTTTTTAATTGTGAAATGACTATAAAATGGCTATTAAGTGTCATGCTTTTCTGAGCACAGTGCTGACCACATTAGGCACTCAAATATTTACTAAATGAATGAGAACTACAATAAAGGCCTAGATCAGTGATCTCCAAGATGAAGTACCCTTACTGCAGAGGTTTCTGGAAGAATATAACACAACTCTTAATTAAACATATTTTAAATCTCATTTGTTTTACACGCACACATATATAATACATACATTAACTATGTATATAAAACAATATATATAATACATATAAAACAACATATATCATATATGAATATATAGAGAGGATAAAAGAGGAAGGAGAAAGGAGTAGTTTATAGATCGATAGATACAGATTTTTTTACCAATGGGGATATTCAATCAGAAATCTAGAGACCTCTGATCTAAATGATCAATTGGACTTTGGAAGTTACTTAAGTTTTGTACGACACTTTTGAGCTAAATGGCAACTTGCACATAGGTGTCTAACACTCTCCTCTTTCCTCCCACCACCACCTTGTTGATTCCCTCTTGGAAAGACTAGTAAAAATATAGTAACAGAGAAAACACCATAACAAAACTGGAAACCATGGAAGAAGACAAGTCCCTATACCAATAACTTGGAGGAACTTCTATGAGGAATGGTCTGAACATGACGAGATTGAAGGCAGGCCAGCTGGATCTCTAAATTTGAGGGAATAGTTTCTCTCGTCTGTAAGATGAAACTTCAGTAAAATCCAACAACTGCCCTTCATTAAAAGGAGGAAGTCAGGGCTTCCCTGGTGGTGCAGTGGTTGGGAGTCCGCCTGCCGATGCAGGGGACATGGGTTTGTGCCCCGGGAAGATCCCACGTGACGCAGAACGGCTGGGCCCGTGAGCCATGGCCGCTAAGCCTGCGCGTCCGGAGCCTGTGCTCCGCAACGGGAAAGGCCACAACAGTGAGAGGTCCGCATACCACAAAAAAAAAAAAAAAAAGGAGGAAGTCAGATGGTACATGTGGACCCTAACCCGTGATTCTAAAAACTACACCAAGTGCTAGAGGTCACACCAAGCTGGGAGCATGGGGCAGCACAGAATTACATATGTGAAGTCACACTATGCACACACATGCATACGCACACAACCCCAACTAACTCCTGGTTACACAAAGAAAACAATCTCTTACTATAGAGAGGTAACGTTCCCCATTGTGGTTTCCTGGTTTCCTCTCTATTCTATTAATCTACAAGTGAAACTGACTAAATTTAAACTTTCCCCTTCCTTCTTGCTTTGTCAATTCCTGAATTGTATGTACAGAAATCCTTCTCAACTCCCTTTTGTACAAGCATAGTTCTCACTGAGATCTCTGAGAATAACTAAAGGTCACAAGAATTAAATACCACAGTCCAAAAGAAGGCAAGTGCCCTGAAGCATCAGTACAAACATCTTCCAATGAGACTGTCACTGCAGTGAACAGGAAAAAAGGTATTTTCTGAAACTTCCCTTCAAAGGAATTCATAATATTGATGGAAGTAGGGATTATACGTACAAAGAAGGAACAAGTATCTACCAAAAAAGAAAAAGAAAACTGTTACAGTGAAGGCAGTCAACCTGATTTTAAATACTGCAAAAACAAAGTCAAGGAATGGAAGACAGGAATATGCAATTTTCCCATATTTCAGAGGATAAGAATAAATAGATAAAAATGGTCAGGGAAATAAGACTGAAGACATAATGTGGCTGATCTAGAAAATCAATATAATTGTGAAAAGAAATACAAGGAGAAGAGAATAATGGAGGAAAAAATAATCAAAGAAATGATTAGTAGATAAAGAAATTTGCCTCTATAAATCAGAAGTATATGAAAAACTAGGGGAAAAAAACTAACACCAGACATATCATGGTTAAATTCTTAGATTTCAAAAATCAAAAGAAAAAAATCTATCAGCATCTAGGCAACAGAGTGAGCAGGTTATCCTTTGTGAAAGAAATTACAAACCCCAAATTTTATATTCAGTGTTAACATATGTGAAAATAGAAATTATGTTTGAGATGCTATGATTATTTATATCCTATACCGTGTTGTGAGAGGGCCACCATGCAGAAATTTAAACAAACTGGTCAAGAATTATAATTTGTACACATTTAGGGCATAAATGGGCTGGGTTGTTAGAGATTAGGAAAAATTTAAAGGAGGTTTGTTTTGTTTTTTTTCTAGAGAGAAGAGTGTTGTAGGTCCCCACTCCACCTAGATGGTTAGCCTTTGACCACAAGTCAGAAGAGCTGCGTCACGTGTTGTAGGGAAGAAGGTAGTAGACTGTGTCTAGCTCTGTAAGGAGGTTAAGGGAGAGGCTGTTTAACTGCTCTGAAAGTGAAGCAAGAGAAAACTGCTATTATATTGAGAACTGCTCAACAGCCTAACTCTGTCTGGGCACAGACCAGAAGGGGACCACACACACACAGATACACACACACACACACGAGACAGCCAGGCTGGAGCCATCTTGAAACATACCCAAGAGTACCCCTAAGGAATAATGGTACCCCCCCCCCCAAAGAGAGAATCTATGGAGCAGAATGCTGAGAAACCAGGGCCAAAGGGAAGAAGAGTCAGTCAGATGAAAAAATCTACCATCTGTCATGGAAAGTTCAAATATCTCCACAAGGATCTCTCAGGAATCCAAGAAGCAACCCTAAATGACAGTCGGTTTTGAATATCCTCCAGGTTCACTCAGTACAAAGCCATCTTACAACAGTGTCAGTCAAGAATGAAGTGTCTTACTGTCTTTTCCTCTCTTCCTTCTCTTACCTTTTACACTGGTAAGAGTCAGAAAGCAAATGAGAAGGTGAGGGAGGAAAAGAAAAGCTAGGTAGGGAAGACATACTGGAGAGTGCATTCTCTATCCCTATGTAAGCCATCAGTTCATAGCAGGCTTCTGGGAGGCCAGGGAGGCAGTCTGAGATTAATTATTTAGGATGGGAAATTTTAAATACTAAATTGGGGTTGTATTTGGTGATTTTTAATTGGCCATAGGGCATTTTACTCTCTAAGAACAATGTAAGTCATGGCACTTGCCTAAGATTTCTTCCAGGGAAAAGGGAAGACCCTTCCCTTTAAAAAATTAAAAGAGAGTTGATGACAAAATTTCCAAGGTTGTTTAAGATTATCCCTGCTAAGTCTTCCTTATGCAAAGTCTATGTTATCCCCAGCCAAATCATCCAAGTGTGCAAAGGCAACAGAAGAGGTTATCAGACAGAAAAGGTTCAGAAAGTCTACCAACACATTCTTTCATTTAAAATTTACTAAAAAAACATTCTAGCTGACTAAGAGATTAATCAGATTTAAAATTCAACGTAAGAAAACAGTGGCAGGGCTTCCCTGGTGGCGCAGTGGTTGAGAGTCTTCCTGCTGATGCAAGGGACACGGGTTCGTGCCCTGGTCTGGGAAGATCCCACATGCCGTGGAGCGGCTGCGCCCTTGAGCCATGGCCGCTGAGCCTGCGCGGTCCGGAGCCTGTTGCTCCGCTACGGGAGAGGCCACAACAGTGAGAGGCCCACATACCGTAAAAAAACCCAAACAACAACAACAACAACAAAAAGAAAACAGTGGCATACAAGATCCAGTGCTGAGTAATAAAATATGTAAAATTCAAATCTAAATACTACTATTATAGCAAAGTCAAATGTTTCAAGTCTTGATCCATAAAAGATATCCAAAGTGGTGTGTAATAGTTATTTATATTAGCAAGAAACTATAAACAACATAACTCTCCATGAATAAGGGTTACTTAAGTATATTAGGATAGATCTATATGTGCTAATATGACTACCTCTCAGGTATATTTCTAAGTAAAATAAACACTAAAAAGGTATACACTAATATGATCCTCTAAAATATAGATACATGGAAATTTTCTGAAATTTTAAATCACAAACTATTAAGAGTGGTTTCTATGAGAAGGGTTTTTTTAAGCCATGTTCAAATTTTATATTCTTTAGACTTCAAAGACAAAAATTAATCTAAGAGAAATAAACATGTTATTTACTCTCAGGGTAGTAAAGGAGAAAAATCTCAACTCTGAGGTGCCATAAAAATTCTTACAATGCACAGAACTTAGGCTGTAAGTTTTCATCTACAATAGATTTTTATGGCTTTTTTTTTTTTTTTGCGGTACGCGGGCCTCTCACTGCCGTGGCCTCTCCCGTTGCGGAGCACAGGCTCCGGACGCGCAGGCTCCGGACGCATGGGCTCAGCGGCCATGGCTCACAGGCCCAGCCGCTCCACGGCATGTGGGATCCTCCCGGACCGGGGCACGAACCCGTGTCCCCTGCATCGGCAGGCGGACTCTCAACCACTGCGCCACCAGGGAAGCCCTTTATGGCTCAATTTTTAAATGCAGTTTCACTAAGAAAAATCGAACGTATATGATTTTTTCTACTTAGTAGCAATAAAGTTCATTATGTAAAGGAAAAAAAACACATTTTTCCCTTTTTTTCCTTACACAAATGTCAGAGATGGTAGGTACTAACACAGAAGAAATTGCTACAATGGAATAACCACAGACTTTTAAACCCAGACTTTGGTTCAAATTTCTCAGTATCTTCATCTGTAATATGAGAATAATGGTACCCACTTTCTCAAAATTACAGCACATGGCACTCTGTACTGGAAAGATGCTCAGAAACTGGTATTATTATTAATAAAGTGAAGAAGTGATTAATAAACATGAAAACCCCAAGCCCTATGGGAGCAGTTTCTGATCAACATAATTACACCCATCATACATATGAGACAAGGTCACCAAAACCTAAATCAGGGCTCAGGCCATCTCTGATCCCTCAATATCACAGGAAGAGAGTTAAGAGGTGGCTTCAGACCCAACTGTCCCAGAGACAAAAGTGCTGTGGAACTAGGTGCAATGGCAGTAAACTGCCTATGTGCTATCTCAAGGAGAGATCCAACATCCTCAAAATGTGCAGTGCAGATACCACAATTAACAGGTGCAATTAGTAAGGGGGGAAATCCTAGTTAGAACAAATGGAAAAGCCCAGCTCCTTAGCACACTCAATCTAGCTGGCCAAGCCTCCTCCAACATGGCCTATATCTACACACACATACAAAACTTGGGACTATTAACAAAGTCACAGAATACCAAAGGCAACACTTGATACCTTTCCTTATTTAACAATATATGCTTGTTTAGTATTTTTTTAAAATCAGACGTTAATTCTATACTGCTTTTATCAAGGATCTCTGTATACCAATCTAAAAAAATGAGTATATGATTTTATCTAATGACAAGGTTGGTCAACTTTAAAAAAAAATAGTTCTTTTATTTAATAATTCCTATATAGAATACCAATATATAATGTGGAAAAAAACAGTCTCTATTCCCCGCCCCGTAATGTCTACAGTGAAACTCTAGGGGCCAACAGAGCACAATTCGTAAAACAGGAATCTTATAACAAAAGAGTTTAATGTTTCAAAATAATACATCCTCAAAATAGTAGGAAATAATTTCTTAATCTTCTCACCGTCTCAACAATTACAAAATAAAAACATAGTTTCAAATAGCTGCTGCTAGGACAAAATTTAAAAAAAATCAAATACAGCAGTTGTGAAAAGGAACTAGTGTGAAGAACTTTCCTACCCGTATCTCAAAAGCCCACAAGATGATGGTATTTTGCACAAAATTAATGCATGATCAAAAGTACTGCATCATGTTCCTTAAAAGTCGAGGTGCTTCCAACTTTGAAGAGAATGTTGCTAAAATTTAAAAACCATAACACTGATGACAGCAAAGATAGTGATTTTATTGAAAGCGAGAAAATACTTCAGAAGAAGGGTGCTTCCGCTTTTGAGTCAAAAATTTCCTTTAGCACTGATCTTGCCTAAGTGAAATTATATTTGAGATTCCACTTATATAAGAATGAAAACAATGACAAGCTTGAAAGGAAACTTTTGTGAGACTTAAATGTATAATCATTTCAGACCCTTAATAAATATCTGCTTAATTAAACTGTACTTATGTGCCATGCATACTATGTATTTTAAATAAATAACTCATTTGGTTTTCCTAAAAATCATACAAGGGAAGTGTCTTTATCCCAATTTTGTAGGTTAAGGAATCTTGCCTCTTGCTAAATGGTTAAACATGGAGTTATATGATCCAGCATTTCCACTCCTAAGTATACACCCACGAGAAATGAAAACATACCTCCACACAAAAGTCTGTACATGAATGTTCACAGCGGCATTGTCTGTAATAGCCAAAAAGTGGAAACAACTCAAATGTCCATCAACTAATGAATGGATAAATAAAATGTAGTATGTCTCTACAATGGCATATTATTCAGCTATAAAAAGAAATTAAGAATTGATACATGCTACAACATAGATGAACCGTGAAAACATTATGCTAAGCAAAAGAAGCAAATCACAAAGGACCGCCTATTGAATGATTCCATTTACATGAAATGTCCAGAATAGGCAAATCTATTGAGATAGGAAGTAGATTGGTAGTTGTGTAGGGCTGGGAGGATGGAGGAATTAGGGAGTAACTGCTAATGGGATGGGTTTCTGTTAAAGGTTAATGAAAATGTTCTAAAATTGATTGTGATCATGAACGCACAACTGTAAAGATACTAAAAGCTTCTGAATCATACACTTTAAATGGGCAAATTGTATGTTCTGTGAGTTATATCTCAAGAATGCTGGTTTTTAAAAAAGCTTTCTATTAGATTCAAATATATAGTCTGGGGGGCAAGTACATTAGCTATGTATTCAATTTTTAATTCTTTATCAGATATGGATTTAGAATATGTATATATTCACTCTCTCCCTCTCCTTTTCCTCCAAAATAAAAAAAAAAGGAAAGTAGTTAATTTTCATTGTATGTTAAAATAGAGATACAATGGGAAAGCTCTTTTCCAGGAAATGAGCAGCTGAGGTGGCATGCACAACTTGGTCTTTAGAGCAGATTTCAAGAGGTAAACAGGTGTAGTTAGGAGTTTTACAGAACAAAGGTCAAGAAAAGTCACAGAGTTGCAATGTAGAAGCAAAGAGCAGAGACTGATAAAGGACATCTCTATCTTTCTGTTAAATGTGAAAGAAAACACAAAACATAAAATTTACTCTTATCCATTTTTAAGTATATAGTTCAGTAGTGTTAAGTATATTCATGTTGTCATACAATACATCTCCAGAACATTTTCATCTTGCAAAACTGAAACTATACCCATTGAACAACTTCTCCCCATTTCCCCCTCTAACCAGCCCCTCACAAAAACTGTTCTACTTTCTGTTGCTATGACTTTTTCTGCCTGGCTTATTTCACTTAGCATAATGTTCTCAAGGTTTTGTTGTAGAATGTGACAGAATTTCCTTCTTTATAAGACTAAATAATATTTTATTGTATGTATATACCACATTTTGTTTATCCATTCATCTGCAGATGGACCTCTGGGTCACTTACTCATCTTAGCTCTTGTGAATAATGCTGCAGTGAACAAGGACTCTTCTATCTTAACTACTATTAAGATCCCAAGGGGAAAACAGAGACTTCATTACACATAAACAAATATATATTAAGATAAATCAGCATTCCCCAAAATGTACTCCAAAGAATATAATATATGTTTGAGGGAAGAAAGAACATGATTACAAAAGTTTAGGAACCTCTGAAGTAAAAGAGTTAAACAAGTTTCTTTACTGGGAAACTTCTCAGGTTTTGATTTTTCAATGTGCATTGTGGACCCCTAAGAAATGATATCACAGGCAGTTTTTCCTAAACTTATTTAACCAGAAAGCCCTTGATGCAGGGTCTCTGGGATTCATGTTCTGAGAAGTAGTTAGGGTAGTCCAGTTTCCACTGAACACTGAACTGAAAGTTGGATTCTTTTTATACTACCTTGAACAGCTATGTGGTCAAAACATACTAATGTTACTAGGATACAATTATGAGCTTGATCTAATCAAGAGGATCTGGCTTTATTTCTTTTATTCCTTTATAGTCTTACAGCTAAAAGGAGCCCTGGTCATGGTGCCAACAAAAATAGTGTCATTCTGAAGCTGATGTAAAAAAATGCATACAACCCAATCTCAGATTCAAGTACACTACAAGTGATAATGTCTGGTCTTTAGTTTTGGAGCATCTGCAGCTAAAATACAAGTATGATTATTAATGTACCAAAGTCATTAAAACCAGAAAGCAGATGTATTAGCAGTTAGTCAAGAAAGTGTCCCACCTTTAGAAAAGGTATCAATAAAGCTTCTATCCAATGCTCTGACTTCCACAAAATAATGATTAATTGTGATGACAGCTCAAACCACCAAAGCAAGCTTCAATTAGTATAGAGCTACCTGTAGATCTCAAAACTGCATGAACTAGGAGAATGCATCTCTCAACCATGAAAATTAACAAAGCTGTTATTAAATGTGTACTTACTGCTATAATTTGGTCTCCAATTTGGATTCTTCCATCATGTTCAACAGCACTGCTCTTTGTAATGCTCTTTACAAAGATTCCTGAAGGTTCTAAGATTAGAAATAGGTTTGTTTTTGCTTTGTTTTGCTTTACTATTTACAAAGCACACTCAAACAATACCCATCCTCCATTCTGCAAATATAAAATCCTAATTCTGCACAGATATAAATCAACCAACCACACAAAGAAAACCACTAGTAGAAACTTACGCTACAGAAAAAGACAATGGTTTTGTCTGAAATAAAATATCAGAGTCGCCTGCACTAAATTATTCCTAAGGAAGATTTCCATCAGTTTATGACAATCTGAAAATACATTATGTTGATTCAATATTTCATAAGACAAAGACATTAGAGGCAATTGCCAAGATGAAAGAAATAGAATATTAATGTTTAAAAACTACCTAATTTTTTATCTCCAATGTAACCAGCAATGGTAATTCCTAATCCCTGGACATTTTTAGTGAGTTCTACATCAAATGTCTCATTTTCTTCACTTTTCTGAGTAGAAGCATCAACCTAAAATAAAATTGATAAATAAATATACACATAAATAAACATGTAAACAAACAAGATAATCTTTTTTAAGCCACAATCTTTAGAAATAATATGATGTAATTGGGTGTTAGAGAACTCAGCTAGAAAATTATAGAGTAGGGATTACTCCTTCAATCTTGACAACTTGGACTGAGTATCACATTTTTACTCAAAAGGAATGTCAAGAGTAAAGCTGAACACCCCCATCAGAGAAATATATAATTGTCTGTGCGTGCAAAATGTTAAAAATTTAACAGTTTCTTATTAACAAATTCTATTTTCAGGGATGGCTCATCTTCATTTTTGAAGAAGTTAGGATGTAATACAGTTAAAATAACTCATACTTTGAATCCACATCAGCAAGTTCAAATCTAGCTTTGCCACTGATTTTTTCTAAGCATCACTCTGCTCAACTGTCTATCAGGAATAAGAACAAGTCCAGCTAACAATTATTGAGCAGTTTCTATATAACAGACACCTGTCATGTCTCAATTCATTTACTCCGTAGAATAAGCCTATGAGGTAGATACAATTACTATCAATTTTTCTCTGGTGAAACTGAGGAACACAAACTTTTCCAAGGACAAAGAGCAATCTAGTAGAGGCAGAATTCAAATGTAGATAAGCTGGTTGCAGAACCCCTGCTCTTAAAAGCTGCACAGTATGTTAATTCCTCCTATAGAATGTAGGGGCCATAATGCCCACTCAAGACATGCCGTTATTACTACCTTAAGTTGAAAGCTGATTCGAACACCATGAATGTGAATCTATCCTCCAGATATACTATTAATAGACTGATGATTATTTTGAAAGCCAGTGAAACGTATCAAACAGCTAATTAAAACTGTCCTTGTATTTGCTTTATAAATTCAAACTTTAATACAAAAAGCTTTTTAGAAGGAAAGAATGCCTTTACACATGATTTCCTTCATTCCTGGAGTGGTACCTGAAAGCAGATTTCTCTAATATGTAGACTTGTTATTATGTATTGGACTGAAGGGCAAGGCTCCCTGAATAAAGCATGAGTGAACTAGCACAGTAAGTCATCAATAAGTTGCTGGCATTATATACTAGTGTGGTGTCAGCAGATTCCACAGAGAACCCTAGGAAGATCACAAAAGAATGAAGTCTTTGGTTCGAATGGACATGCAGGTTGGGGCGAGCTGGTAATGGTTTCTGATTTTCTTTAAGCACACTCTGTACCTCACTGGTAAGTCACCTAAATGAGATATAATTTTATAGTAAAGTTTTATTTTTTTCATTGCACATAATTATCTGTGCAAACTTAGCAAAAGTTTAAAGTTTAGATAATTACAAGAAAATGACAGGATGAAATCTGCTTCAATTGAAACAAATGTGTCTTCTATTTTTAATAAGACTTATGCAAGTGCTATTTTAGAGGGTGGCAATTTGACTATCGAATGGTTTTAAAAGGGGCACAAGCTTCACAAATGATGATATGCACAGAATAGATATTTTTCTAAGCTTTCAATTACATCAAGTGGTTTTTGGTATTGCATTCATTTATATATTGCTGAATAAAATGTTTTGTTTACCACAAAAGAATGCCATTTAAATACTTTCATAAACAGGCTTTCTTTCTTTACTTCTTTCTCCCTGCAAAAAATAGCAACGAAACTCAATCCTAAAAACAACAGAATCATGGAAATTTCAAGTGTTCTAATAAAGTTTTAAAGGGCTTGTGGAGGAGGTTAGAATATTAAAAGAAAGAATTTGTAGCAACTGTTTAGAAAATAACTGTTTTTAGATCTATAAGAAAGGAATGTAGAACTTGCATTTGCTATAAAGCTCATACAGAAACTGGTCATAATTCTCTTCTTAAATATTTAAGAAATTTCTGGATAAAATTATTTTGTTGATATTTAATCCACTATCATCTTGTGACCTGACTATTTGAGATAACCATCACATTATAATAATTTTGAAACATTCTAGCTTTTATCATATCAAGTTAAGAACAAAGATGGAATGCTCTGCCTATGAATGAAGCTTTTGTCACAACCCCGAAAGCATAACTTTTCTCTAAAAAAAATTATATAACTGGGTCAAGAATAGCAACTTATTACAAATCTGATAACAATTATATGACATACCTGAAAACAACAATGAAAGGTTTTAGTAAGCTTTATTTATCCACCTTGCCCACAAAAAGACACTAAGAAGCAAGGTGTTGAAAGGGAATGATTGGAACTTACAGCCCACCTTACAGAAACTCTTCTAAGCAAGAAATAGATAGAATTAAATGTTTTAGGTATTAGTAGCAAATAATTCTTTAAAATATATCCAAAATTCAAAACATTTTCCTCATAAATGTGTTTAGAGAAAAATCAAAAACAGTAATCTAGAATTTTTAAGCAATCTATCTTTCACCTGTTAGACATTATTCCTATTTAATAAACTATTATTAGTGCTGAAACATCATTACATTTGAATTTTGTTTCATTCTTTAGCACTAATACACTGACATTAATAAGTCTAGTTTCTAAATAAACACCACTGTCATCTAAGTGCTACAGTCTATGACTTTCCCATTAACTGCTTTTATCTCCTTACCCGCATCTCTGGTGTAGAAGATGGGGATGAGGAAAGCGTGATGCCCAAAGAGGTGGGCACCGTTGGTTCTTCCATGGCACCTCTTGCAATCATCAATTTGACTCTATTTCCACACTGTCTGAGGACCTGGGCTACTTGCTCACTGCTCATTCCTGCTAGATCTGTGTCACCAATCTTTAGAATGTGGTCTCCGCTGCATAATCGCCCATGCTGAATAAAAAGGGATTGATTAATCAGATTGTTGTTGTTATTATTATTAACTTCATCAGAGAAATCCCTCATTTAGAGGGAACGAGAGTAATAACAAAAAAAGAGCTATTACATGAATTACCAATCATGGTACATTAAACATGTGGTTGTAATGTTAACTGTCTTTTGAAGCATGCTAACTTCATTAAATGTGATATAAGTAAATGAAATTCATAAATATTCTTTAAATCAATAGTTGATATGAGCTTTTCAATTTGATTTCTACCCACTCGATGCAAGAAAGCACTAGTCTTTCTGTGAATTTTTTGAGGGATACAATAAACAGAAAATGCCACTAAGGAAAGATGAAGTATAACTCACTTCACAAATATATATAACTCAAAATACAGTATCAACCACAAAAAAACACTGAGTTAATACCACAATTTTCTGCATTGCCATTTCAAAAACTTGCATCCCTAAAAAACTCATTTGCAGATGAAATATTTATGAGACTTAAATTCAGATAAACCAGGGAAGTGAACAGCCATCTGGTAAGCCTCCATACAGGCACTGTCCACTAGAACTTTCTGCAGTGATGAAATGTTCTGCATTGTCCAATATGGAAGCTGCAAGCAACATATTGCTCTAGAGCACTTGAAATATAGCTCGTCTAATGGAGGAACTGGGGTGGTAATTTTATTTCATTTTAATTAATTCAAATTTGAATTTAAAAAGTGATATGTGGCCAGTACCTACAGTATTAGACAGTGCAGCTCTATGCACAAGGTAAAGCTGATTTACCACAAGCCTGTCAATTAGAGAAATTTCACCGGATGCTGCATGATACTGGCTAATGTTTAAAAGGAAGAAAACACACATACTATTGAGCTACTCTCAATAATTGATAAGGTTATCTCTATTGATAAGGCTGCCCATAAATCTGCCTTTCATTTACCAATATGAAAAATACTTGATGCACGTGACTTAAGTTCAAATACACATGCAAAAGCAAACAGCTTTATATATAAAACATTATAACCAATGCAAAAGAGACACTAGAACTTGTCAAATTAAAATGTAAATCATAATTAGTAACTTTACAATTTTCTCACATATGCTCCAACAACTTTACATAGCATAAATGGCAATGCTTTAATAAACTACTCTAAGAGATAAAAACAGGCTGTACTTCATATACAAAGATGACACCAGTGACCCATCACTAAAGGGACAAGATGAATCTTATTTTTCCCCCTTCAATAATGAAGTATTCTTTTTTCCATAATACCTTGTAGCTATAAAACAGATAAGTAGGCTCATAAACGTGATTTACAATCATAAAATAAAGGATATATACCTCTACAATGATCAAAACCACAACCTGGGCTTTAGTCTGTGATTCTAAAGAGGCTTAAGATCACTGTCCGTAACTGTAACTGAAAATCAAGGTCTCTCTTGAAATGTATTTCTCCCCAGGTCTAAGAAAAACATTTTATATACAAGCCCAGCGAAAGAGAAGATTCTGACACTGTCTAAAGCCAAAGTCTCTTCTAACAGAAATGTAAAAGATGAAGGTGTATTTTTGATAAAACATAAAAAATCTGCTGGAGTAGCTTACCTGATCAGCTACTCCTCCAGGCAGGATGGTTTTCACGATCACGCCAGTTGCTTTTCCTCCTACAATGCCAAATCCCAGACCAGAGCCATCATTTACCAATTCAATAGTCTCCACGTGCTGCCAGTGAACCTGAAAGCAAAGCCCCCATATGAATTTGAAAACATTTTACGAAAATCTAAAATTGTTATTACAGTTGAGATCTCTATGAATATTATTTTGTGATTAGTATTAAATAACTAAGTGCAGACATAATAATGAGTTTTAACAGAGTCCCTTTTATTTAGTACACTTCTCTTTCAACATGTTGTTACTGCTATTGATATAACCATTCTTGAAATAATCAATACATCATTATAGTGACTGCATTTAACCAGGTAAAGAGAGATTTGCAAGATCCTTTGTAGAACTTAAAAAAAAAGGATGATCAAGGAAAGACTGTTAGCTGTTAAGAACTTCTTCTGCATAAACCCTATTGCACGAGATTCCAAACAAAGTGACCTCTTAAAGCCACTGACAGCTGTCAGTGATTTTACAAAGCAAGATCAAGATTTTATTTGCTTACCAATAGAGTCAACTGTTTTTTTTTTCCTTTTTTCTTTTTTTTAAACAGCTTATACTCTGATAAGATCAATAAGATTGTTTTTTGTTTTTTTTTTTAATTTATTTTTTGGCTGCACAGCACGGCACGAGGGATCTCAGTTCCTGGACCAGGGATCGAACTCGGGCCCTTGGCAGTGGAAGTGCGAAGTCTTAACCAGTGGACCGCCAGGTAAGTCCCTAGAGTAAACTTTTTTAAGGGACTAATTTTTTTTTTTTTTTTTTTTTAAGGAATGATGTCAAGTAAAAAGGCTACAATAAAGAAAGGTAACAATCCCATTCACCACTGCAACAAAAAGAATAAAATACTAGGAATAAACCTACCTAAGGAGGTAGTAAAAGACCTGTGCTCAGAAAACTATAAGACACTGATGAAAGAAATCAAAGATGACACAAACAGATGGAGAGATATACCACGTTCTTGGATTGGAAGAATCAATATTGTGAAAATGACTATACTACACAAAGTAATCTACAGATTCAATGAAATCCCTATCAAATTACCAATGGCATCTTTTACAGAACGAGAACAAAAACTCTTAACTTTTGTATGGAGACACAAAAGACTCCGAATAGCCAAAGCAATATTGAGGGAAAAAAATGGAGCTGGAGGAATCAGACTCCCTGACTTCAGACTATAATACAAAGCTACCATAATAATCAAGACAATATGGTACTGGCACAAAAACAGAAATATACATCAATGGAACACACCTATCGTCAACTAATCTATGACAAAGGAGTCAAGGATATACAATGGAGAAAAGACAGTCTCTTCAGTAAGTGGTGCTGGGAAAACTGGACAGCTACATGTAAAAGAATGAAATTAGAACTCTCCCTAACACCATACACAAAAATAAACTCAAAATGGATTAAAGACCTAAATGTAAAACCGGATACTATAAAACCCTTAGAGGAAAACATAGGGAGAACACGCTTTGACATAAATCACAGCAAGATCCTTTTTGACCCACCTCCTAGAGTAATGGAAATAAAAACAAAATAAACAAATGGAACATAATGAAACTTAAAAGCTTTTGCACAGCAAAGGAAACTATAAACAAGATGAAAAGACCCTCAGAATGGGAGAAAATATCTGCAAATGAATCAACAGACAAAGGATTAATCTCCAAAACATATAAACAGCTCATGCAGCTCAGTATTAAAAAAACAAACAACCCAATCCAAAAATGGGCAGAAGACCTAAATAGACATTTCTCCAAAGACATACAGATGGCCAAGAAGCACATGAAAAGCTGCTCAACATCACTAATTATTAGAGAAATGCAAATCAAAACCACAATGAGGTATCACCTCACACCGGTCAGAATGGGCATATCAGAAAATTTACAAACAACAAATGCTGGAGAGGGTGTGGAGAAAAGGGAACCCTCCTGCACTGTTGGTGGGAGTGTTAATTGATACAACCACTGTGGAGAACAGTATGGAGGTTCCTTAAAAAACTAAAAATAGAATTACCATATGACCCAGCAATCCCACTACTGGGCATATACCCAGAGAAAACCATAATTCAAAAAGACACATGCACCCCAATGTTCACTGCAGCACTATTTACAATAGCCAGGACATGGAAGCAACCTAAATACCCACTGACAGACGAATGGATAAAGAAGATGTGGTACGTACATATAATGGAATATAACTCAGCCATTAAAAGGAATGAAATTGGGTCATTGGTAGAGGCAAGGATGGACCTAGGGACTGTCATACAGAGTGAAGTAAGTCAGAAAGAGAAGAACAAATATCGTATATTAATGCATATATGTGGAATCTAGAAAAATGGTACAGATGAACTGGTTTGCAAGGCAGAAATAGAGACACAGATGGAGAGAACATACGTATGGACACCAAGGGGGAAAGCATGGGGTGGGGGGGTCGTGGTGGTGGGATGAATTGGGAGATTATGATTGACATGTATACACTAATATGTATAAAATAGATAACTAATAAGAACCTGCTGTATAAATAAAATAAAATTAAATTAAAAAAAATGTTTTTAGAAGCCATAAACTTAATCATAATTACATTAAAAATATTCCAGGCCACAGAGAGATGCAACAAAAAGGGAAAAACCCAAGAAGTACAAAAAGAATCTACAGGAAGTGTGAACCCATACAAAACCTTAACGAACTAGAAAAATACGTTCTTTTCCTCCTGAAAATCTGATCTACTCACCGGATTAGAGTGAGCCGAAATTGTGCTGGCCGCAGATGGAGAACGGGAAACTATGGGGCTGATGAGCTGAGGCAATGAGCCTCTGGCAATAACCAGCTTGACAGTATCTTTGGCTTTCTGCAGGATGCTGATGGCCTGCTGATGTGTAATTGTCTGATCAAGTGCCTGTCCGTTAATAGCAAGGATCTGATCAGTTTCCTTCAATCTTCCATCTCTAAGAATCAAAAAGGGGTAAAAAATAACTAACAGCTCTCAAAAAAATGACAGCTTCTTTGGCATGCATTTTCAGGTTATTTTTAATTCTATTTTCTAATGTCCACACTATGAAAGCTTTTTCCTGCAGCTGCACTTCTAAAAATATTTTTTCTATTTCTTTAATTTAGTATGTATATGAGATGGTGTTTACTAAACTATTGTGCCCAATCATTATGCTGTACACCTTAAACTTACATACTGCTGTATGTCAATTATGTCAAAACAAAAATGGAAGGGAAAATATATATGCTTTGGCTCCAGCTGACCTACCCCTAATCAACCTCTCCCAGTTAAAAGCACCTTCTTTTCAGCTACCCACTCAACCTATACATTGTATTTTAGATGTTCCTATCCTCTACAAATGAAAGCAAAGATGTATATATTTACTTGTTGCTTTGAGTATATTAATAAAATATAGCTCAAATTATCATAGGCCATTTGTATACTTTTCTATAAAGTAATTTTAAAATCTGATCAAAAAGAGCCCATTTAATAGCAATGAGAGTACTGCCCTAGTCAAATTTTTCTTTCCTTACTAAAAAATGATTAAGTTATGACTAAATTTAAAAGTAATTCTCCTTTCAAAGGACTTTCTTTTTATCGTAGCAATGTTAAGAATTTAATGATCTTTAAAAACTAATTAATAACAGATTGTATTCAGTTTTTTGTCTGTTTTTATTCATTTTTGTTCCTTGAAATTCTCCCAAGGTGAGCAGTACCTTCTGAATGTGGCATCAAAAACAGAAAAGAGGGGCTTCCCTGGTGGCGCAGTGGTTGAGAGTCTGCCTGCCGATGCAGGGGACACGGGTTCGTGTCCCGGTCTGGGAAGATCCCACATGCCGCGGAGCGGCTGGGCCCGTGAGCCATGGCCGCTGAGCCTGTGAGTACGGAGCCTGTGCTCCGCAACAGGAGAAGCCACAACAGTGAGAGGCCCATGTACCACAAAAAAACCCAAAAACAAAAACAGAAAAGACACAGTGACAGTCTCACCTGTGGGCCACACTGCCCTCCTGGATCTCCTGCACAAATATCCCCAGTTCTCCCCGATTTTCACTCCTCAGTCCCACAACACTGAACCCAAGGCCTCCACATGAAGGTTTGAGGAGCTCAAAAACTTCTATTTGGCGACCCTGTTCAGGAAAAAAAGCAAGAAATATAATTAAATGCAAATCACTGTACTTGCAATCATCTTATTAGTGGCATTAATCTGTTCTTTAAAAAAAAAGAAATTAAAAATATTTTTTTCTAAGATAAACTTTATCACTCATCACCTAGAATGAGACATTTATTTATCCTGAAGAATATTTCTGAAACATAGCATATAATGCTCAATTTAAAATATGATAATTAAAAAAAGGAACAGAAAAATCTCAGAATCACCTAAACCCACATAAATTCTACATCTTTGTCATTCCAATTTTTTCAGATATTAAAAACTGTCTTCATAAATAAGAATATAATATATATTTTAAATATACTTGATATATATTTAATGTATATATTTAACTTACATAATGTAAATATATATAAGTATTCTTCTAATTATCCAGGATTTGATTACATTCTTAAGATATTATTATATATTCTATCATTAACTATCAGGAAGAAATGCTCTTACCTGGGCCATATTTTTGATCAGTTGATCAAATTCATCACAAGCAGGTTTCCCATTGATGTGTGCAGTACCCAATCCTGTAAGAACTTCCAGATTCCCATTATTTGGAGATAATAAAAATGATTCATTTTGCAGAGTAGGAATTACAGCTGGGCTGAGATGTGGAATGTGGGCACATTCAACATTGGAAATTGTGGGAGTTGCAATGTTTACCTAAGAGTAATATGGAGACTATTAACAACTTTGTCATTCCATGAACTATTTCATAGGAATCATCCCAAGAGAGGTAATAATGAAGTACCTATGAAATTTCAAAATGTCCATACCCTTTTATTCTGCAACTCTTATTTCAAGAAATTTATTTCAAGGAGAAAAATTAGAAAAATACACAGAGATGTAAATGCAAGGATGTTCAACACAGCACTATTTTTTAGGTGGAAAAAGTTTTAAAAACTAATTAAGTGAAAAGAAGCAGTGTTCAACTTCAAGGTACTCATTAAAACACACACAAAAACACATCCATACATATGTTTTTAAGTGAAAAAGCCTAGTTTTTGAACAATAACAGTAAGTATAGTACAATTCAATGTACACTCAAAAAATGTTTACATGTGTATTAAACATCTGGAAGAATATATACCAAACCACCAACAGAACACTAGTTGTCCCCAAGAGATGGGATTCCAGAAGGCCATTAACTTACCATATTGCTTGAATTTTTATAACAACCTATGCAGTAAAGAATTTGGTCTTTCCCAGAAAGAAGCCTGGCCTTTGTCCTTACCGCACAGGAAGTAACTTCTAAACCCTTGGAATTTCCCAGATGACAGAAGTGTCTCTGTTATTCATGGTGGGCCCCAAGGCCACATGATATCCTCTCAAATTCTTAAACTAAGTCATCTCACATGGGCAATCAATCATGCCTATGAATTGATGTCCCAATAAACACTCTGAACACCAAGCTCAGGTGAGCTTCTTGGGTTGGCAATACTCCATGCATACTGTCACACATCGAGTTTGGGAAGGGAACACTTCCTTAGGAAAATGGAAGCTTCACATCTGGAATCCTCTCAGACTCGGTGCTATGCGTCTCTTTCTTAGGTTAACTTTCGACCTGTACCCTTTCCCTATAAAAGACCATAACCATGAGTCTTAACAGCTTTCAATAGGTTCTATAGGTCCTTCTAATGAATTACTGAACTTGAGCATGGTTTGGGGAACCTCCTGGATGTGCAGTTGGAATCAGAAGTGAGGATGGTCTTGTGTGGACTCTTCCTTCCAACTTTGTATTTGGAGCTTAACTCTTTGCTGTTGGTGGCACAAGTCTAGGGCAGAGCTGCCAGTCTGGAGGACTATGCCCTCAAACCTCACAGTATGGTTAACTCCAGGTACAATGTTACTAATAAACAACAACAAAATATTCTATAATTACTTGTATGTGCCTGTTATACAGAGCTAAATAATCTAATAATAATAAATATTTATTATATTTATAGAGTATCTTATATAAAATCATACTGACATTAATAGAGTAATATTAAATAATAATAAATATAAATAATAAATATTACATTAAAGGTAAGCAATTATTAAAACAGTGCAAAGAGTCAATCCTAATTTTGTATTTCTATAGGGTATCTGGAATGTAACTTTTAATTTACAATTAATCGTAAGAAAAGTTATAGCAATGACACTTTTGGATCACTCTCTAAGCTCATCTCCCAGCACTCTGTCCTTCACTCACAAAGCTCCAGCTATACTAACCACTTTACTGTTCCTCCAACTGCCAAGCTGCTCTCTCTAGCAGCCAAGTACGTCCTTCCCCCAAGTATCTACGTGCTTACATTTTTTGTTCATCCAAGTGCACTCAACATCATCTCAGAGAAGGCCTCCCTGACAACCCTAACTAAGACTGCGTCCCACCATTACGCTCCATGAGCTGACACTGCCCTGTTTTTCTTCATGGTGCTTATTATTGCCTGGCATGCACCCTGCTGTCATGGAGCTTCCATCCCAATCTGCAGAGACAGACTAGAATGTAGAATTCTCCAGTGGAGGAATGCGACTATTTTATTCTCTATTATATCCTCATCCTCTAGGAGAGTGTCTTGCACGGAGGTGGCATTCAATATCCATCTACAGAATAAATGTTTATCCATTTTTAAGGAACCACTCTGATCTAATCTGCCCAATGACCCTCCAAGAATCACTATTACCATTTTACAGATGACAAAATTACACAAAGTCACACACCTAGTAAGTAGATTATGACCTAGATTTTTTCATCATGGTGCTACTATCATCTTCGTATTATACACATAGCAAACAATCATTTCTGGAAATGAGACATTAGTAAATGTCTTCCACTGACAGAAGCAATCAAAATATTTCACAATTTATGTCACCAATCCATGCCTAAGCTTGTTACCTGTCTTAAAAAATAAAACAGGAAACTCAGTAACTTACCAAAGTTACCAGTAATTCACCATTTTATTGGCTATCTACAACCACAGATGTAAAAGAGATCAAGGTATTTGAGGAAGAGGCTTTTGGGAATCCTTTCAAATGCTTATTTTAAAATCTACAGCAGGCAGGATCAATTATTATTTTTTCAAAAGTAAGCTTCTTATGCCAAACCTGATTTTTTTTTAAACCTGAGCATGGCAACTTCAATAAAATCTGCCAGCAGAAGATACACTGTTCAGGTTGAAGCAGATGGCATCATGAAATCTGTGACAGGCTGAGGATCCCACACACCAGGACCTAATGCCGATGGTATGTTTGCATAGGGAAAAAATATTTGGAGTTTTGCTACAGTGAGCTAGGATGAACAAATCACATTATAAGCACAAAGAGTCTGTCTGTGTGAAGTTAACTGGTGAAACAGAAGCTCTGACACTATGCAAGACAAGGTGTGAAGGCATTCCAAGAGTAAAGTTATATATGCATATAAAGCTATATGATATTGAATATCAATTGTCTTCCACAAATTTGTTAAAGGTTAACAAATGACAATGACTCCTCCTATCTCCTCCCAGCCACTGAGGTCTACATAAATGTAAAAGCAAAGAGATCACATAAGTAAAAACTAAAATTTAATTATACCGTTATACAAAAGGCTTGTTTTTAACTTTGAAAATTTATACCCATAGCACAAAGGCACCTTGTGATTCTGCCATAGCTTTATTAAAATGGCTTTCTGAACTATAATCTCTTTGAAGAACAAGAATGAATCTTCTTTGCCATGATAGGTCTGTTCATAACAGACACAGTATAAATGTTTAATAAAAATAACTTGACTCCCATCTTGGTTTATAGAATATAAAATAAACAGAAGAGAACACAACTATCTGTTGATTTTTACATACAGGTAAACAATCTGTATAATTTATGGAAGTTGCTAGTAAATGAGCAAGAGTCACCACATAATTTTCTGTTCTCTGTTTAGCTTCTGGCTATTTCAGTCTAAAAAGGTCTTTTATGTTCTTAGTAAATAAACATGTATTAATTTATGGATTCTAATTAGTGCTAACACTAAAACGTAAATTAATAAAAACTATGTAAGGTATTCAATTAAAAAGTTACCAAATTCTTTGTGAAAGGGTAATATGGAACACCGTCTCAGTATTTAGAAGGACAGGAGGAGCTCTATTATAAGATGTAGTCAGAACCAGCAAAAGGTCCACTTACACTAAAAGGTCAGATAAAGCAAAAATCATAACAAAGGACAAATATACAACTTAAGCACGTTATTTTAACTTAAAACACACATACATATTCACAAATATCTTGATATATGGGAGGTTCCACCCTCTTTCTTATATAAACCACATTCATATAATATGGACTTTTTTTTCAAATTCAGCCTCTTTACAAGGTGAAGCAAGAATCTGGACACTTGGGAAATAATTTCAGGATAGGAACCTTCCAGATTTTTAGGATATTTTTCTTCAGTGTTTCACAGTTTCCTCTAACACAACCAACTCACCAACAATTGTTTTATCAATTCAACTGTGTAGTCTTTAAAATGAATTTAAATAGCTTTTCACAGAAAAATATCTTTTGTCCTAACTTTTATACTACATAACAAAGCCACACAAATATAAAAATATTATGACTTGCACAACTAGCTCTAAAATGACTTTTTAATAAATATACACTTACAAAAGCAAAGAGACAAGAAAATATCTGACTGAACAAGTGTTTAGTGCTCCGGGCATCAGTCAATATGCACTACAGGAGAAAAGGACAGCATCTTTTTACGTAGCAAACAACTTATCTGGACGTGTACTAAGAGAGCTGCCTCTTCTATAAGACCATCCCAAGAATACAAAAATTCTCTTTAGTTCTATGTACAATTAAGCTCACCCTGTGGAAATAACTGTATCAGAATAACCCTTCCACTGAGATCATTGGAAAATTTGCATAAAAAGCTGTTTAAAAAAAAACCTAAAAGATCCAAAGGAAACCATCACTTTTGCCATATTCTATTCATTAGAACTAAATCAGTAATGCCAGCCCATACTCAAGAAGGTATCACACAAGAGCACAAATACCAGAAAGTAGGGATTATTGGTGTCCAGCCTCCAGGCTGTCTATGATAGCACATCGGTAAAGCAGCTGAAAGCCAAGACAGAGGGAAGATCTTAAAAGCCACCAGAGCAAAAACAGACCTTATATTCAAAGAATAAAGGTGACATCTGACTTCTCAAGTGAATCACTGAAAGACAGAAGAGAACTTAAAAATTAAAAGAACTGACAACCTGACATTTTCAGAACAACCCCCCACATACATACTCAACACACAAAGTATTGTCTCAGTTTTGTACAAAAGAAATACCAAAATAAATTCTTATGCAAAAAGAAAATGATCCCTGATGATTTCCCTAATGCAGAAAAAAACTGAAGAGCACAAAAAAGGGTTTAAAAATGTGAGTAAATCAACAGAAATTGCTTACAACACATAATCGAAAAGTTCTGAAGTTTTAAATTCATGTCAAATTAAACTACGTGAATAATTACACAAAATATAGGAGTAGGGTAAATGGGGTGAAAGGTATTAAGTTCCTTGAATTTTCCAGGAAGTAGTGAAAGTACTAATTAAAGTAGAATCATATAAGTTAAGGATATATATATCTGATGAAGGACTCATACCTAGAATATATAAAGAAAATTCAAAACTCAGGAATCCAAAAAATCCAATTAAAAAATGAACAAAAGACACAAAGAGACATTTCACCAAAGAGGATACATGGATGGCAAATAAGATGATAAAGGTGTTCAGCATCTTATCTGTTAGAGAAATGCAAATTATAAGCACAGAAAGATATCACTATATACCTAACAGGATAACTAAACAACAGCACATGCTGGTGAGGATGTGGAGAAAACGGAACGCTCATACACTGCTGGTAGGAATGCAGAACAGGAGAGCCCCTCCGGAAAACAGTTTGGCTGTTTCTGAAAAAAAACCCTCAGTGCATATTTGCCATATGACCCAGCAATTGCACTCCTGGGCACTTATTATAGAGAAATGAAAACATATGTCCACACAAAAACATGTACATAATTGCTCATAGCAGCTTCACCTATAAGAGTTAAAAAGTGGAAACCAACAAAATGTCCCCCAGTAAGTACATCCATACCCAGAATAATACTTAACAACGAGAAGGAACAAAATATTAAGATACACAGAAACTTGGAGGGATTATGCTGAGTGAAAAAAAACAATCTCAAACTGTCACATACATTATGATTATATTTTTATAAGAGTCTTGAATTGATTAAATTATAGAGATGGAAAAGGGTGCCAGGGTTAGGAATGGTGTGGAGTAGGGGGTTGGATATGAATATAAAGGGGTAGCAGAAGGGAGGTCTTTGTGGTGGTGAATAGATCAGTATTTAGATGGTGGTGGTAGTTACACAAATCTATACAAGTGGGAAAAAATGACACAAATTGAAAAAATTAACACACATTGTACCAGTATCAGTTTTGTGGTATGATATTTTACTATAATTAAGATATAACCATTGGAGGAAACTTGGTGAAATATACATAGGACTATACATATACTATATTGAAAACTTCCTGTGAATCTATACTTAATTCAAAATAATTTTTTTACGTTAATTCAAATAGGTTAAGGATACTGACTGTAATCTTTAGGGTGACCAATAAAAGAATAAAAAAATGAAGTATAAATAACATGCTAATAGAAGAAAAAGATAATATTAAAAAGTCAACTAATACAAAAAAGGCAAAAAAGAATAAGAAAACAAAAATGTCAAATTTAAATTTATCAATAATTACATTAAATATGAAGGGGTTAAATACTCAAAGACTGAAATTGTCAGATTGGATAACACAGTAAAATCCAAATGTATACTGTTTACCAAAGACACAGATTAATGATAAAAAAAGAGATACAGAAAAGATGAAAGTAGAAAGATGGAAAAAAGATACACAACACTTACATTAACCAAAAGAAGCCTGATACAGCTAAACTAATATCAGACAAGTAGATTTTAAGAAGCATCACTGAAGATAAAAAGGGACAATTCATAAAGGGTCAGTTCAACAGAAAGAAAAAACAGTAATCTAAAAAGATAGTCTCAAAACAGGTAGGGCAGGGACTTCCCTGGTGGTCCAGGGGTAAAGAATCCACCTGACAATGCAGGGGACGCGGGTTTGATACCTGCTCAGGGAACTAAGATCCCATATCATGCTGCAGGGCAACTAAGCCTGTGCGCCACAACTACTGAGCTCTCATGCCTGAAATAGAGCTCAGGTGCTGCAAACTACGGAGCCCAGACGCTCTGGAACCTGCAGGTCACAACTACAGTGCCCACGCACCCTGAAGCCTGCGCACCACAACTAGAGAAGAGGAAAACCCACATGCCACAGCTAGAGAGAAGCCTGCGTGACACAACTAGAGGGAGGCCCGCACACCACAACGAAGAGCCCGTGTGCCACAACTAAGACCCAGTGCAGCCAAACAAACAAATAAATAAATAATAAATCTTTAAGGAAAAAAAAAACAGGTAGGGCAAAAAGGACTCAGAATCCAAATAAGAAATAGGCAAATCCACAATCATAATTAGAGTTTATAACAAATCTCTCTCAGTAACTGACAGAATGAAAAAAAATCAATAAGGATATAGAAGATCTGAACAACATTCTAAATAAAGTTGACCTAATTGACAAATATAGAACATTGCACTCAACAACTGCTGGATGCTGAATTCTTTCCAAATACAAAGGAAATATTTATCTAAATAGACTATAGGTAGTTCAAAAAGCAAGTGTCAACAAATCCCAAAGAATAGATGACCTCTGATTACAGTAAATTAAGCTCAAAATCAATAACAGAAAGGTAACAAGAAAGCTAAAATATGTTAGTCAATCAAGCAATACATTTCCAAATAAACCATGGGTGAAAGCAATTATATTAAAATTTAAACATTTTGAATTAAATGATGATGAAGATACAACATACCAAAATTGTGGGATGCAGCAAAAGCAATGCTTAGAAAGAAATTCATAGACTTAAATGGATATATTAGAAAAAGATGGGGCTTCCCTGGTGGCACAGTGGTTGAGAGTCCGCCTGTCGATGCAGGGGACACGGGTTCATGCCCTGGTCTGGGAAGATCCCACATGCCATGGAGCGGCTGGGCCCGTGAGCCATGGCCGCTGAGCCTGCGCGTCCGGAGCCTGTGCTCCGCAACGGGAGACGCCACAACAGTGAGAGGCCCGCATACCGCAAAAAAAAAAAAAAAGAAAAAGATGAAAGATTAATAAATCAATGAGCTGAGCATCTGTATCAAAAAGCTAAAATAAAACACTATACCAAATCTGAAAAAAGGAAGAAAATAACATAGGTTAGACCAGAATTGAGGAAAAAATTTTTTAAATACAATAAAGAAAGCCAAAAGTTGGACTTTTGGAAGAAAAAGGATTAATAAAATAGATAAAACACCAGGAATGTTTCAGAAATTGGACTTTATTATAAATTTTTAAAAATTTTCTGGTCACCAAAAGATACAATTATGGGAGTCAAAAAGCAAAACACAAAGCAGAAAAAGACAACTGTAATACATATGCCCAACAAAAAAACTGTATTCAGAATATATAAAAAACCTTTGTCAGTCAATGAGAAAAGGACTGACAAAACAATAGAAAAGTGTGCAAAAAACTTAAACAGAAACTCCACAAAGGAGGATATCCAAATAACCAACAAGCATATGAAAAGGTACTCAACATCATCAGTCGTCAGGAAAATGCAAATTAAAACAATAATGTGATACTACAAGTACCGCTAGAGTGGCTAAAATTGGGGGGGGAGGGGGAAAGAAAATTAAAGCTGGCAGTACCAAGTATAAGCGATGATGTGGACAACAAGAATTTTCATACATTACAGTGAGAGCACAGACCTACAACTGCTTTGGGAAACAGTTGGGCAGAATCTACAAATGCTGAATATATACCTTAAGACCCAGAAATTTCACTCTAAAGTAAATATCCAAGAGAAATGCACAACTGTGAACATCAAAAGACATGCTAGAACATTCATGGCAATTTTATTTATAATACAGCCAAAAACTGGGGAAAACCCACAAAATTATAGTCAACAAAAAAAGGAAAAATATATTCATGCAACAAAAAATGAAAAGAACGACAGCTACATACAACAACCAAAAAGAATCTCACAGACACAAAGCGAAGACAAAGAAGCCAGGCAGAAAAGCATATATACTCAGATTGCATTATATAAAATTCAAATACTTATCTATGGGATGAAAGTCAAAATAGTGTATGATCTGACTTATATGTGGCATCTAAAAAAGCCAAACTCACAGAAACTAAGAGTAGATTGGTGGCTGCCAGGGGCTGGGAGAAATGGGGAGATGCTGGTTAAAGGATACAAACTTCCAGTTATAAGATGAAAAAATTCCAGGTATCTAATGGACAGCATGGTGACGACAGTTAACAATATTGTATTATATACTTGAAAGCTGCTAAGAGAATAGATTTTAAAAAGTCTTCACCTAACACACACATAAAGGGTTAATTATGTGAAGGGACAGATGTATTAACTAGCCTTACTCTGGTAAATAAGGGTAGCAAATATTTCAAATATCACGTTGTACATCTTAAACTTACACAATATTCTATGTCAACTATAACTCAAATAGGCTGGAAAAAATAGTGATTCCTTTGGGGTAGTTAGGACTGACTGAGGGGACACAGATTATTATGGAGTGCTGGTAACCTTCTATACCTTGATTTATGGGGAAGGTTATGTGTACATTCAATTTGTAAAAAATCCTTGAGCCATATAATCTTCACTTGATTGTATGTTTTTTTCTCAAAATTTTTTAAAGTTTACAAAGTAAGTGATACAATCAGAGCAGAGAACCTGGGGTACTCCAATGAATGATATACACATACACTTCTCTTAAAGAAAGAGGTAGTAGGAATAGCCTCTATGTATCAAGCTAAACCTTCTCTGACAGAAACTGATTAAAGTTCAATTACCCAGCATTCACCTGAAGTGAAGGAAAATAAAGAAGTGGATATCTGAAGATGAAGCTTAGTCTATTACTGTGATAGATTACCCTCCACAGGCTTGATACGGATTCAACTGGCTAATTCCCATTGCCAGAATAAATCTTTTAACAAGTGCTCAAGTCAAGATGAATCCTCAACAAATGTGTTTTGACCTCTGTAGCGCACCTAGATCTTTCTTCCTTAAAGATTATACATTTTTAAAGCTTGTATCATTTAATTGCACACCAAATTAGAAGAAAAAAATAATCTTTACTCTGTCTTACACTTTTACACTAAAGTAGTTTGACCCACCCTGGTACAAGGCTGATATAACTCTAAGTTTTTTTAATTATAAATTGTTTTTCATCTTTTTTCAATAATAATACCTATTCTTTAAAATTAATGTAATTCCAAACATACTCAGCAAGATCAACATCTTAATATTTTGATCATATGCATGTGGTTTATGCACTTAAGCTTAATCCAATAGAAAACTTTTCAAATACGTAGATTCACTTAACAAAAACTGCTACAAAATACTGAAATATTAACTTCTTAGGTTTTAGCTATCCCTTCTGTGTTGTTAACTGAAAAGGAAGTTAACATTATTAGCTCTATTTTCATGGCTAACATCAATCTTTCCAGAAGTACTTGTATTATTGTCTACAAAAATGACTGCTTAGGATCAAACTGAATTTCCCAAAGCATTTCTGTATAGATTGTCCAAACCTAATTTGTGGTCCGTTATTTTGACTTATTCTGAATTCAGAGTATAGCAATGAGAATACAACAACCCAAATGCTTACGTACATTTGATGAATACTGTATTTCTATCACTTAAAAGCTAAAATATGCATTATCTTGAATTAAACAAGAAAAATGACCACTGCTTTTGCAACCCTAGTTTTGGTAGATTTTAAACAAATTTATAAACATATTTTGCTAGTTCACTTTCCCAATTTTTTGTTTGTTTGTTACTCCCTCAACATAATGGAAAAATAAGAAGCAAGGCACTCTCTGGGGAATCTGCCATAACAGGTGCACCTCATAGAAATGCAGACTTTTTTTTTTTTTTTTTAATCTGCACCTTGTCTTTTCTTCTTGTAGAGCAAGGAAAGTGCTTATTTTCTTGTGAATTTACAAAAATGCTGTAAAACACTCTCTGGAACTGATCCCAAATATGAAATGCAAAGACGGATAGGATGCTGAGAGTATTCAATGAAATACAGCACCTAAAATGGTAGCAATAACAGGAAAAAAAATCTTATACATAATAGAGCTCCATTTCAAGTTTGGAACCAAGAGACGCCTCTTTTTTCATAAATCATTCAGTGAAATACTGAGTAGAGCACAACTCTGATGCATTATTGAACAGGCAAACCCCCTTGCACAGTAATTGATGGTGGCACTCTTGATTTAATGATCCTTATTTTTAAAGCTAATTAAAGAAATTGAGTTGCATGTTCAAAGCATATTAGCTTAATGTGACCAGACTATTTTGGACATAAAGTAGCTCACAGTTCCTGAGCTAAACAAGATACAAAATGCAACAGCAAGTTATAAGGGCGGGGTGGGGGGTTCAGATGAAACAAGCATAATTTTACATTTTCTATGAGACCTATCTTTAGTTCATTCAAATACTTATTCAGCACCTGAAATGTCCGAGACATTGGGCTCTAGGTGATGGGATGGTAATTAAAGCGGTGTCTGTGGTAGACTGTGAAAGAAAAGGCAACAAATTATTTTCAGCTCCTCTCAGCAAGAACAAGTCTATTTCCCCACCTTTGAATCAAATAAAAACGTTCTTGATGAAGTAGTAAAAATTATTAATTTTATTCGATATTGACTCTTACACGCACATCCTTTTAATACTCTGTTAAAAATGGTAAGTAAGTATAAAGTACTTCTGCTATACAAAAAAATACAATTGTCAGAAGAGAAGCACTACTGTTTGAGTTGCAAACTAAAACTATGCTATTTTTTTCATGGGCACCATATTACTTGAAAAAAATGACTTAAAACCAAAAATGATTATACAGGCTTCGGTATATGGCAGACAATTTCTCAAAAATAAACAAAGTATGCTTGTCACTTCAAGGAAAACAACTGACAGTAATTGTTGCCAGTAGTAAAATTTGAGCTTTCAAGTAAAAATGAGAATTTTGAAAAATTTGCATCTGCCTTCCTGAGCTTGACACTTTTCCATAATTTAAAGACTCCATTGATAAGATCAGAAGCAATATTAGCCAAGTGTAACTTTCTGATACTATATAGTGAAATGTGGAATGTAATTTTTCTATTTTTCAAATTTTCCAGATGACCAATATAATATAAAATTCTGCATGGATAATAAAAGTAAAAATTCAAAGCACGAGACAGATTTTACTGTAACAGAGTACAAAATGTTCACTGTTCTGGTTTCAGATTCCACGTTGTAACTAACCTTTAAGAAACTACCAAGAGTTTTGGTGTCCTGTTGAAGGAGGATATCCACAACCATCTGAAAAAGCTATATATACCCCTCCCCTTTTCCAGCTACATACTGATACTTGCATGAGGCCTGATTTTCTCATATACATCAACTAAAACAAAAAATGCAAACAGATCAAAGGCAGGAGACATGAGAATCCACTGTCTTCTACTGAGCCACGTTAAAGAGATGTGCAAAAATATAAAACAATGCCACTCTTCTAATTTTTAAAGGTAATCGGTTTATTACTGTTTTTAATAAGTAAATATTTACAATAGTTCTCAATTTTAATTTCTAACCTGATAAATACTGGTGGATAAAACCACAAAAACAGAAGCTCTTTGAGGTGCTTGGTAATTTTTAACAATGTAATGGGGTCATGAGGCCAAACTGAGAGTTGCTGCCTTAGAACATAAAATCTCAATAGGAGGAGGAAGCAATAAGCAGAGAACTGATATTTATTGAATGCCTGGTAAGCACTGGGCTTATGCCTTAGTTTTAAAATCCATGTTATTTAGTTCCCATTTTACAACTAAAGGAGGGAAAAAAAGGGGCTCAGTCAAGATAAATATATATTTTTTCATTTTAAGAAATCAACTCTGGCTTAAGATCATTTACTTATAAATATCAGTGCCAGAATACAAATCTGGATTGTGTCTGTCTCCAAACAAGACAACACTACAATACTGCCAGCACCTGAGATCAGATCATCAAAACGAAGGCCTCTAGATCACCAGGAAATCCTTAAATTATGTTCATTATACTGTTTAGGACAGTGAAACAAAAGACAACAGAGCTCTATGATTAAGACCTGGGCTCTGGAGTCAGCGTGCCTGCATTCAGATACTAACTCACTCCCCCACTTAACCTCTCTGTGCCTCCGTTTCCCCAGCTGCAAAATGAGGAAAATATTATCCTGTGCTTTACAGTATTGTTATAATGATGAAACAGGTAAAATCTACGTGGAATAGCTCCTGGCACACAGCAGGAATTCCATACATGTTAACTGCTATGATGATGATGAATGATGAGTGACACATCTTTTTCAAAATGGTTCCTACGAGAAAAATGAGGTGTCTTCAAAGTAACTTCAGTTATTTGGCTAGTTTATTTATGTTAAAAACTCGTTCTCTAGCAAGGAAAGTTATTAATGCACAAAACTTGTAAATATTCAACAACATTCACATACTCATTAATTAAGCAATCACTTATTGAGTTTGAGCAAAGTGTCATGTTAGGGACAAGGTATTCAAAGGTGAACATGGCATGGATTTTATCCCAAAAGTAGTAAATGGACTCCAAACAAACGTCCAAACAAATGAATTCTACAACTCCTGTTTACGCTTAAGAACAAATGGCGAGTGGCGCACAGCATATACACCACTAGTCTAGGCATGTGTGTTGATGTGTATTTGCAGAATGTCTTTCCTTTATTTAAATCTCAACACTTCTGTGCTTTCTTAACAAAATTTCCAAGGGAAAAAAATTTACAGAATGTAATTTGACCAAAAATAATATTCTTATCAAAGTACGCTGAAATTTTCTACATCAAAGGGGTAAAGGTATCAAAATTAAGTAACTTTATCTTTTTCAAATGCCATCACGAATTTCAGAAATTTTAAATCTAGACAAATGACATGTTAGAATGTTTGCAGTGTTTTTTCTATGTCCCACATTTCCAGAAGATAAAACTGATTCACTGTTCACAGTCTGCTTAGAGAAAAATAAAAATAAAACCTTCTAGACAAGTATAAATATATGGAAATGGGCATATGAAGACTGATGTTACTTTGCCATGTTGTCTCTCCATTCCACTATTACCTTTACCCAGTTCATTTACTTTAAAACCTAGCATAATTATAAACAAAAGCAGAATGAAACTTCTGATTTATATTAAAAAGGCCCTCTGATTAAAATCTGGTGGGAGAATTTGAGGGAAATGGCAAATCTTAATGAATTTGAATTTACAAAAGATTTAGTTTAAATTCATTTCCTTTAGGAATGTTATTAACTGTTTTTTCAACTTATTTGCTCCTTTAAATTACAGAACTAGGATTTAGAAACAGTGTAAATTAGAAGTTAAAAAAAAGCATTGGCTTCAGGGTCAGACAGACCTGGATTCTTCCCCTAAATCTACCAATGAATAATTGTGTGGTCCAGATTAAGTTATATAACCTCTCTAAACCCCAATTTCCTCACTGGACAAAATGGGGATAAAACCCATCTCAAAAAGCTGATGGACTGGTTAAATGAGACAAAGTCCACAGCACACAATGGCTTCCTAAAAGTAATTGTTCTTGTTGCTGTTGCTATATTGCAAATGCAAATCAACCTCTATTGTTCTAAATTCTTGGGTTATAAAACTGATTTACATTATACCCAGTAAATTTCACATTTTTTCCCTCTTCTCCAAAGACCATTTAACTTTGTCACAAAAACACCATACAATTAGCACCATTTGCTGTTTTAGACACACATGCATACCCAATAGCAAGATGGTGTTGCATTTTAATCCAGCACTGTATAAAAAGCTTGAACACTGCCTTCTTGCCCAGGATAAAACAAGAATTTTAGTCCCTTCAAAGGCTCTATATTTACAAACTTTTAGTTAAAGGAACAAACATTTAAAAGCTGTTATTGTACCAAAAATAAAGTATTTGAAATTCCTACAGTAAATAAACTTTATGGTAAATGTAAAAACATGAGACTCAACTCCTCCTCTCATAACTTCTCCTAGATAACGTACATTGAAGTCTCAAGAAACAGACACTTTCCTGTTAGGCGGCTGCAATGCTCTCTCATAAAAGCAAAACCGTTTCAGGGGTAAGAAAAATAGTTTTTTCATTTTCACAGGCAACATCAACTGGGAAGAATTCCAGTCGATTTCTCATACTTCCTGTTAATGGGGTTGAGGCGTATCTTCTTTCTCTCCATTCCCCTTCCCCCATACCCAGTCATAATTTAACCTAGGCATTCTTGGGAGAGAGTAGCCATTTCCCCTTTCCTGACAGCAAGCCTACAGGTGAATTATCTTCATTTCAGTCTCAAATTAGAAACCATCCACACAAGGGTTATGTTTTCATCTTTTACCTAAGTAATAAAATAAAGCTGAGGAAATACAGGCATCTCTGCTCTTTGAGACATGAATTACACAAAACAGCATCTTTTTGAGGACCAAAGTCAAAAGAGAGCAACCAAGTACTCAGTTATCAAAATTCTCAACTTTCCAACAACCTAAAAAACATAAATGTAAGAAAGTGTCAGAGGTGAGGATGTTACTGCTTAAAAGCAGCATACCTCGACACTTTGGCCATGAACGTGATGTATCAGTCCTACAAACACAGAAGAGTGGCTCTCTGGGCAGGCCTCAGGATGGTGGTGTTTCACCCAATACCCTCTGCTTATGTCAGATATTTGAAAGTAACCCTAGGACACACTGACTACCTGTTTCTTTAGGTTCTATAAAGTGCGCTCCTGTTTTAAGACAGTATAAGAAAAAAAATACATGGGGTACATTACTTCATGTACTCTTCTGCAGAAAAGCCGTCGCTAAATTAGTGTGTATTCTTAGTGTATTTCATTCTTAGAAAGATGAAAGAAATAGTCCTTTGAAGTATAAGTCACGTGTTTTACAATTATAATTGAGGGTCTTATCCATCAAAAATGTCATTAAAACCTATACCTTTGTTTTATGCTGTGTGTTTTTACTACAACCTTTAAAATGTGGAGAAATAAAAATACGTAAATAAAATGATTGTTAAAAGACTGTATTTAATAGTGTGGTTAAAAGATCAAGTTGATACAACTTCAACTTGATACAATAAAATTTGACATAGAAAGTTGAATGCAAAAGAGCAAAGATGATAAAAACCAAACCAAAAAAAAAGAAAAAAACTCAAAAAACAACAAAAAAAATCTTACCTTAATAAATCCTTTATAATCTGGCTCCAAAGTTTCCTCCCTTGCCAGTAGCCTCACATATTCTATTGCTCTGATAATACAGGTATGTATGTGACTCTGTACCAGGGTTTCTCAACCTCAGCACTGAACACCCCCTAAACCCCACACTTCTTTGTTTTGAGGGGCTATCCTTTACACTGAGGATGTTCAGCAGCATCCCTGGACTCTACCCATTACGTGCCAGTAGCAATGGCCCCCACAGCCCACATGCTGCAACAATCAAAAGTGTCTCCAGATATTGCCCGATGTCCCCTGGAGAGGGAGAATGTAAAATCCCCATTTGAGAACTGCTCTATACTCTTCTAACCACTGTTTCCACTACCTGAAATAACTTCCCCCATCTCTGCAGAAAACTCCTACTCATTTTCAAGACCTATTTTACATGTTACTTCCAGTGTGAAGTTTAGTTTTCCTCTAATCAAAGTTAGTAATTTCTTCCTCTTTCTTCCTCTTATACCACTCACATTCTTGTTTTTCTATTTTTTCTATATTTTTTCTATATTTCCCTCTAGATGGTGAGAACCTCCACCTTACTTATTCATTGTGTTTTTGATTATTTTAGGTGTTCAACAAGGTTTATTAATAAATGATTATGAGCTTTCTATAAAATAACCATGAGCTCCCATAATGTTCCCATTGCCAAGGGGAAATCTGGTTCATAGAATGATGTCTCACGTTGAGCAATATATAATTATCTGGTTCTTTTTTGCCTTTGTCCTGGGAAATGAGAAATAAATTCTATACTAAATTTTAGCAACCCAAGATTCTTGGTATATCTAATTGTCTAATATTTTTATTTGATCTTTATTTAGATTTACCTTTGAATCATCTATTAGGATGCTTTGCCTTCAGGAGTTGTTCCAAATTCTTTTTGGAATGTGAACAGATAAAACTTAGGAACACAGAAATATAAAACCACAATTTGATACCATGAAGACCGTATTTTCCAAGAATAAAAATGAAAAAGATGGACTGAATTACTGTGATCTACACTGAACAGTAATTTCCAACACTGGTTCTATATTAAATCAGCATCTCTCCAATTATTTCAAGAGATGTCATAAAATTTCCAAAGAAAAACTTGGAAATTTCCAAAGAAAAACTTGGAAAAATCTGGTTTAATTTTGTGTGTAAATACACTATGCATCTAGATGATATATATGTAAGCCAACACTTTGCTGGGAGAAAGGTTAATGAACCAGGATCCTGGAAATATCAAACAAGAACAACAACAAAATAACAACTGTCATACTCCAAAAAGGCTGGAAATCACTGACAAGGAGAAACCTCCAGAATATTCTATCCCCCCAAGGCTAGTCTTCCATATCAGCAGCTTTTGTAGCCTGCATATCCACATCATTTTTTCAATGTTGGACTTGGTCTCTGTGGCCATAATTTTTTTAAAAAATCTTAGCAATGACAATTTTTAAATATTAATTCTAACTTATAAATATCAATTCTAACTTTCTAATGATATTAATCATTTTAATTCACAGTTTCCCTATAAAAAACTCAGGATAAAAAGACATTTAACTTAGTGCCCATAGTTAATTCAGAAAGCAAGGCGATTAATTAATCAGGAAAGCAGCATCCACCTATATTGGAATAGAGAAACATCACGGAATAAATATTCAAATCCAATATCCTTGTGGCTGACAAGTTTCTATTATTAAACTGCTAACATATTTATTTCCTCCACAATAGCTGGATTTTTGTCATGAATATGCATTAAGCCCTGCAGTTATTAGCCCTGATGACTAGGTGACAGTGAGGACACTACTTGAGAATTTGCATTTGACAGATCATTGACACAAAGTCACAGTTCCCTTTTTTTTTCCCCTCTTCACTTAAACAGGAATCATGCAATAGGAAATGAACTGGAGCTATTAGAGATTATTCAGGTTTAATAGCACACATCCTTTTAGCTGGCATTAAAACAATATACAATGTGGCAGAGTTAAACAGAGGCATCAATTATACTCTCAGACCTGTTAATATTTTTGACAATATTTAAATAGCACATCCCTTCAGGGCATGGCTTTTTTGCCCTCTCAGTTACACACCTGTCAAGTGTTTAACTTGCCAAAGGGAAACAGTTTGATTTCTAAGGGCAGTCTTAATACAGAAGAAGCAAATTGGAAAAATTAAACATTATTGAATAGAAGTAATGGGAAGGAAAAATCTGAAGGGAAAAAAATAGTAGGCTTAATTCAACATGGCATGTCGGCATCTGTCATTAAGGCAACAATATGATCATGTTCCCAATATGGTGCATATACCTTGGGCTTTTCAATTATTCCCTCCCTTTGCTTTTTAAAAGACAGAATGATGGCAGGGGAAAATCAAAGGGGTCAACATTTCCAGTAATAATAAAAAAGATGGAAATGGTAACTTGCTCCTATTGTGCATATAAAATTATACATTTGAAAACGTAAGTTAGGTATAAGATAATAAATAAAAGCTAGACATGCATCAGATTTGTGTAGCTACTGGATTAAAAACACAAACCAAATGTCACTCCTTAGATGCATTACTTAAATATTAAGTTATAAATATCAATAAATTAGCAGTTGGTAAACTATATAGAAAATTTAAATCTAACATGATAACGTCTAGAATATTTAATGTTTAAACTTTAAAACAGAAAATATTATTTTAAGTTTTTGAAAATTTTCTCTAGTCACGCAAGGAAAAGAAATTGGTTAAGTTAACAAATGAAACTGAATTGGTAAAGAACGGAGAGTAAAGTGAAGAGTCACAAAAAAATGTGGGAAATTATCAATAGTTTCAAGCAACATAAAGTCATGGCATCTAGGGCATTTCTACCCTTGGGGGCAGGGGGAGATGTGAGATAAGCTGCAGGGTCAAATAAGGGAAAGGGCTGTGCCTTGGCAGCCAAGAAGCATGAGTTGTAGCTCTGGTTCTACTCTCCTAAACCACTCTGCTGTAATAAGCAGGGGGAAGAACGGATGGTTTCTTTGGTCCCTTTCAGTATTTGAAGGGGTGACCAATGAGCCAAAAAGTCCAAAGTCATGTAAGACACGCCTACAGAATTCACAAACATCACAGCTTACGTAGCCTTGAAATACAGTTGACCCTTGAACAACACAGAGGGTAGGGGCATGGCACCACCCCACACACAGTCGAAAATCCACGTATAACTCTGAATCCCCCAAAACTTAACTACTAAGAGCGTACTGTTAACCGGAACTCTTACCCATAACATAAACTGTCACTTAACACATATTTTGTATGTTCTATGTATTATATACTGTATTCCTACAATAAACTAGAGAAAAGAAAATGCTATTAAGAAACGTCATAAGGAAGAGGAAGTACATCTATGTGCAGTTCTAATCCATGGTGTTCAAGGGTCAACTGTATACTAGCTTCTAACATTTAATACAATGAGATGACACTGTCCATAGACCTAGACTATGAGGCTCAATAATATTATGCTCAATAATTTCCAAAGAAATTTCAGCTGAATCATGTGGGACCCAAACAGTTTTAGAGCCCATATTCTACTTCCATTCCAAAAAGATAAAACAAGCTCAACAACAAGTAGGCCCATTTCTCTCCTCCTTTCAGCAGACATGGTAAGTATGAAAGCTATTCTCCTTACATAAGGCTGGCTAGCAGGGAAATTTCAACAGTTGCCTCACTGGACTAATGGTATTCCCTAACACACTTACTAGTACTTTTTCTTGCAACTTTTCATCTCATTCTAATCATATTTTCACATAATACAATAAGAGGAGACATCTTCACACTCTTTAAAAACCAGATAATTTTCCACACCATAATTACACTAATATTCATGATATTGGTTTCTCCAAAAGTGTGCCAATTCATTTTGAAAATGAGTACCTAAAACTAATCTTTTCAATAATTTACAAAGGAAACAAACACAACTACATATAATGAAACTACCTCTTTTTCTGAATTCATGGCCATAACTTTTAAAATCATTAGGTAGAAATTCACTTGAGAAAAATATTTTTAGACATTCTTCTTGATCTACTTACTTAATTTTGGGGGGGGGCTACTAAAATATCTAGATTAAGAAGTTATATGACACTAAACAAATTCTTTCTCTGTTGCTACTATTTGTTCTCTTTGCATTAGGCATATTTTGGGTTTTTTGTTAATTGGAGCTGTTCTTTCACTGAATTATGAAACTAGTCTATAGGTTTCATTTTAAACTTTTAAGGCAGAATATTTGCTAGCAAGTCATCCATAAATATCAGATTAATGCTAAAAACATCAGAATGAGTATTAACTTGGACTAAAGACATAATTAGACTGACTTCAAACCTTGTGAGGATAGCAACCATTTAAAAAATATTTTTTAAAAACCTGAGAAATGGTGATTAAGTAAGTTCAAAGACCATCTGACTCCAGTTTTCATTCTGTCATTGTGATATGTTTCAATTTTAATATAAATGCCAGGACTTTTTAATATTCATAATTTTTACAGGAATAAAACACTGTGTTACATTTAGAAGTCCTAATGTTTATCACCATCTGATGCTGTCATGGGAGCAATTGCTACTTACACTCTTTTCAGAAGTGAGAATTGCAATTCCTCTAACTGATGACAATGTAATTACTCCGTTTACTGTCAAAATAGAGGTGATTTCCCTTCCTCACATACATGATTACACATGCAAATCCAGGCTCATCTGAAATCATGTAAGTTTACTGAGTGTCTGAATCTGAATGAGCAAGATCACATGAACCATGAGTCCTAGTGATGATGGAAACCAAGCTACAGTCATCCACCCTAAACATATTTTCATCATCCCCTTCTCCTGCAGGAACTCATTCTTCCGTATCCACACAGCCTTCAACACAATGTCATATCATCTACAATACACTGCAACAACTGTCACAAAAATAACTGGGGGTGGGGGGAAGCCACAGTTAATCTGAATGTCTCATTTGGAAGTTTAAATCAGGAGCCCCCAATCCCCCGGCCACGGACTGGTACCGGCCCACGGCCCATTAGGAACCGGACCGCACAGCAGGAGGTGAGCGGCGTGTGAGCGAGGGAAGCTCCCTCTGTCGCTCCCCACTGCTCCCCATCGCTCGCATTACCGCCTGAACTATCCCCACCCCCACCCCCCGCGTCCGTGGATAAACTGTCTTCCACAAAACCGGTCCCTGGTGCCAAAAAGGTTGGGGACTGCTGGCTTAAATGACTGCATTAACTATTCATTAACACGTACAAAAATCAGCCTTTCAGAAAAACACGAGACTTTCACAAGCTCTACGCAACACCACAAAGGCCTCCTGTGAGTGCACCATGTCTTACCTGGTCTTTCAGCTGCTGTACAGAAGTCTGCAGGTTCAGAATCTGGCTGAAGAGTGGGCTCTGCAACACTGACTTGAGAAGGTTCAGTTTGTCTTCATTTGCTACATCCCCGCGCTCCCGCAGCTTGGCCTGCAAGCGCTCTGCCGCCTGCAGGGCCCGATTTTTGTCTAAACCAAAGAGCCACATTAGACAGTAACAGGATTTGAAAGACAGGCATCAAACCATGCTTATAGAAATCCTAAAGCTATTCCTTTCCAGAGCTCAAAATTGACTCAGAAAAAAAAGAAGGGTCTAAAACATGTCACTACGAATATATTCTTCAAACCTTGAAATCTCTAGTAAGAAAGTTTGACAGCAGCGAACTGGTTATAGTGTATGCTACATGCAACTAATTGTAAAGTACAGAAACTAATTCAGATGAAGCATATTTGAGTTCCAATACCAGGTATTTCATCTCTAATGAAAACCAAACACTCTGTCATCTTGTAAATGCTGACATTTCCACTTTTTAAAAAAACTTATATGTAAGAAAAATTAGAAGTACAGCTAATAAGTGGAGGTGAATAATGTTACTGATGAGTTGTAACATCCAAATATGACAATTTCATACATTAAGGGGCAAAGCACTGTATATTTGTGAATTTACTTGAAAATACATCACAATAATGCATATCCCTTCAAAACCACAATTTTTTAGTATTTTAAATGTCTTACCCCCAAAGTAAGATATTTGCCAAAGTAAATGTCTTGAATTAGCATATCCTTAATAATCCTAGCATCTTGCAAGCATGCTTCTACCAGATAGTGAGTTTCTACCACATATAACAGTTAAAAATATCTCCCCAAACCCTACTCTCGCTCTCTTTCTCTCCCTTACTTGTAAGTGAAGCCACATTAGTTTTTAAAAAAATGGAGACTGCTCAGATATATGTCCTAACAGATTCATGATGGTAACAAGTGCGTCTATTAAAATATATTTGCCATATCATAGTAATCGAAAAGAGTGAGAATTATCACCAGAGTCATTTTTGATAGCACCAAATGTAGAATTATGCAGGAATGGGGAAATTAAAACATGAATCAATGTCGACCATGAGTTCACAAACACAAATTTAAAGAAACAATATTTACTCATATAGTAGGTCCCCTATACATTAACCTTCAAGTTGTGAACTTTCAAAGAATGCGAACGTGCATCTGGTTCCAGCAAGGAACCAGAACCTGTGCCATCAACGTCAGGCATGAGTGAAACTGCAGCTTGCCCTCCATCTCCTATTGCTGACGATCCTTCAGCTCCACCATCTCCCACCTCCTCTCCCTCCTCCAGTCAGTAACTCTTCTTGCCTGTTCACTCGATGCCAGCCCCTGTACGCCAGCTGTTGGACTGTACTAATGTACTTTTCAAGATACTATAATGTAAGATTAAAAATGTTTTCTTTATTTTGTTTGCTTGTTTTTTACGTATTATATGTGTGAAACGTATTATAAACCTATTACAGTACAGTACTATATAGCCGATTGTGTTAGTTGGGTACCTAGGCTAGCTTTGTTGGACTTACAAACAAATTGGATTTATGAACCTGCTCTCGTAATGGAACTCGTCCGGATGTAGGGGACTTACTGTATGCAGAATTTAAAAGCAAATAATAGTGAAGATATGCATGAGAATTTTATTCTGGGTCATATTTCCCATGGTATCTCAGAATACAAATCTAGTATTAATTCCCATGTCAATTCTTGAAAAGTATACAACTCAGTAATAACTTACAGAATGAAGATTATAAGGTAATGGTTTATATAATTCTGTATTTCCCCTTTGCTGTCCACTTTCTTATGAGGAACTTTCCTATGTGGACTGGTAGTCTTTATGATTTGTGACTTTAGTATAAAATAGGTGATGCAGGAAATGTACACCCATGCATTCTTATTACGGGCATAGTACCAGGAACAAAAGTCAAAGTAATGATCCCCATGATCACAAAAACAGCTCCTTCTCCTCTCCTGCCACCCACTCTCCCCACCCTTCCCTCAAAACCTGCAGGTGTCAAGCCACCAGCCATGATCATCAAGGCACCGAAGTGAAATCCAGATACCTTCCAATAATCATACCCAAAGAGTTCCCTGGAAAAGGTGAGGACTGCGGTGCCCGACGAGGGACGATGAGGGACTGGGTGTACCATACCTGATATACCTGAAACTAGTTCTATAAACTAGCTTCTCTAAAACTAAAGAGCAGTGTGAAAAAAAGATTAACACATGAGTCTAGAAAATTTGGATATTTCAACCTAAATTATCTCAAGCAGAAATTAAACTGCCTTAAATTGTCACTCGAGTTTGTCAACCTAAGTGTTTGTTACTGTTATTTTTACCAACTTAAAAGCAAAGCTCAGTAGTATTTCACCTGCCAAGAATAAATTAAAAATAAGACACAGGCAATGATCTTTCAGTATTAAAAAAATTGTTAAAACTTTTGGTGCTATCCAGAAACAAACATTAACCAGAACTGGTTTCATAAATCAGAACTGGGTTTACATTAAGTTTTAATAAAACCCATAATTGGTAGAACATTTCATATACTCTCAACTTTTGCTTATAAATGATGTGTTTTTGAAACACTTCATATGAAATCATCCAAATATAGAAACACATTACCCTAGTACAATGCTAGTGGATAAAAAAAAAATTTACTAAGTTACTATAGACAGAATCCAGATATGTAGAACACACCATATTTCAAAGATCCCAATGGAAGGAGTTTCAATTATTATCAAAATGGTCAGGAAGAAACAGGTCTTACCTATAGTTTCTAACATTTTCCACAAGTTCAGTGTCCTTCTCTACAATGATTATAAACAGCAACTACAAGGAACTCTAGGGAGAAAAGAAAATGGAATGGTTATGTTTTACAACTTTAAAATTATATTCTAAAACCAAATACTCTAAAAAGCACTTGATACTACTATGATTCCTTTGACCATTAAAATCTTGTTGAGGTAACTTAAGATAGTTTTCTTTATAGGCCAAAAAAGTAATCATTTTAGGATTTATTCAAAATTATCTTATATTTGCAGATAATACTTGTATAATAAGGTAAAAGGCATAAAATCTGTTTTAAATAAGATAGTAGAAGTATCCAAAATATTTCCTTAAGAGCTTCTCAACACAGACCACTATAACCTTGGATTCACTTACAGATCTTTACCCAAAGAGGAAGGCATTTACTTGGCTCCGCATGAGAAATTCCGTAGGCAAAAAAATAAATAAAATGTAAAAAACAGAATAGGGCTCCCCTGGTGGCGCAGTGGTTGAGAGTCCACCTGCCGATGCAGGGGACACGGGTTTGTGCCCCGGTCCGGGAAGATCCCACATGCCGCGGAGCGGCTGGGCCCGTGAGCCATGGTCGCTGGTCCTGCGTGTCCGGAGCCTGTGCTCCGCAACGGGAGAGGCCACAACAGTGAGAGGCCCGTGTGCCTCAAAAAAAAAAAAAAAAAAAAAGAATATATGATCCTGCCCTTGAATGCTCAGTCTTAACTGGGAAGATGATTCAGACATACCAATTAAGAAATGAATTGTGACACTCGAGCCATAAGTGAATCAATGCAAGATAACATATTAAATCACGGACGAAAAACTGAATAAAAAAGAGAGCACAACATTAAAAAGATTTTTTAAAGTTTTCAAAATACCCTCCTGTCAATAATCTCTCTTATTCCCACTCAAAAAAATCTTCTCAACTCCTTCAACCCACACAGATTTCATCTTTCTCTGATAATACTCATCTAGGCTATTTAAAGTACCACATATAGATCTCGGCTGACAATATCCACACCACTAACCCATCTTTAACCACTGCTGTCCAGCAGTTTCGCCCAACTGAATCCAAGTTACATCTATCCTCTGCCTTGCAGAAAACCCTGAGTCATTAGGAAGTCAGTAGGTCATTTCTTCAATGCAGAAAAGGAATCCACAACCAGACATCCTCACTTTTCATCTGGAAGATGAGACAGTGGATTTCTCTGAGAAGGGACAAGTTGCCCCCTGTAATCTCTTTAAGAGAGAATGCATTTGGGAAACAAGGAAGAATGTGACGTACACAAGCAGATGCACAGACCATCAATGCCTGCAGTCAGCTCTGTGTAATAACTGAGAACACTACTTACTTTCCTTAACCCAGTTTAGAATATAACGATTTAAAATAACTCCACTTCAAATAGTCAAACAACTCAACTATTGGCACTTGTTTTAGAAAGTGCCCTGGTGTCAAGAAAAGAGGGCACTAACCTGGAATTTAAACCTCAAGAGTGGTGCGGCCTTGAGCAAGGGGCCTATCATCTTAATCTTAGTTTCCCAGAAAATGCACTTACTCTTTGGGTATGTAATGATAAATGAGATTAGAAATATATATATACCAATTTCCAACTCAGTGCAAAACTCGTAATTCTAAAATATATATTTACAATTAATGCTGAGCCCATGTACTGAATAGATTAGCATTCCAATGCCAGGCCTTGCATAGTTTTATGGGGGAAAATATAGGGAGATCTTTAAAATAGTTATATTTTTTATTCTTATTTACAAGGAGAATATAATAGTCCTTCATAAAAGAGAATATTATTAGGTCCCCTCTAAAAAGATTATTAACTTCTGACAGAAAAATAAAAGGAAAGATACCCCAACAGAAGGAAGCCCAGGTCTACAAAGGTGTATTTAATGCAACCGCCCAAGAGGAAGCATGATAGCAGTGAAAGGGCATGGACAAGGGAGTCTGATGACCTGAGTTAAAATTTCAGCTTGACCATTTACTAGCTATACACCCTTGTTAAGTCACCCATCTATCTCTTCTGAACTTGGTATTCATAAAGTTTTGAAAGGGTAAAATTATATGCATGAGTGTTTGGTATACACAATAAAATTTAGTTCTATCCTCTTTCCCCTATGAAAAATTAACTCATAAAGATAAACAGTATTCATGACTTGGCAAGGGAGGGGGATAGGCCTATGGATTTAGAGGCCCACTGATTTATGAGGATTCTGCAGAGAAAGCACAGAGTAAGCAGTTCCCAACTGAGAAGAACACTGGTGCCCAAAAGTTCACCTACAAGTCAGGTCTGTGGAAGCAGAATTACTTTTTTTTTTCCAGAGAAGCCCTTACCATAAAGGTTTTTGGTTTTTTTTTTAAGACGTTGGAGGTAGGAGTTTATTAATTAATTTTATTTATTTTTGCTGTGTTGGGTCTTCATTTCTGTGTGAGGGCTTTCTCTAGTTGTGGCAAGCGGGGGCCACTCTTCATCGCAGTGCGCGGGCCCCTCACTATCTCGGCCTCTCTTGTTGCCGAGCACAGGCTCCAGACGCGCAGGCTCAGTAGTTGTGGCTCACGTGCCTAGTTGCTCTGCGGCATGTGGGATCCTCCCAGATCAGGGCTCGAATCCGTGTCCCCTGCATTAGCAGGCAGATTCTCAACCACTGCACCACCAGGGAAGCCCCATAAAGGTTTTTTTTTTAAAAAAATAAAAAAAGCTCAATTCAGCTGCAAGTCACTGACATTAGTTTCCAGATGACAGCTCCATTCCTCTGGATTTCAGTATTCAAAAATTAGTTTCACAGTTTGTCTTCTCTGCTCTGTTGTCCCTCAAATAAATAGATAACTATTCTGATTTTACCAGGACAGAGACAAGAAGTTGAAAAAAATGTTCCTTTCTATGCCCTATACTCCAATGGCAAGTATTCAGTTTTAAGTGTAAAACTCATTTGTAATCACAGAATTTTTGAGATTACAGAGACGGCATCCACTCCCATCAAACTGCAGACATGAATTCTCTTTCTCACCCTTTCACCGCCCCACCAACACCCTTCCCTCTTTACCCATTTCAACATTGTATGAAAATAGAATGGTACCTGGATGATAACAGTGGGTCATGGCCAATGGATAAGACATAAAGAAGGCTCAATACATTTCAGAAGAATGCCAAGCTCTCTGGGTTTTTCTAGGCAATTCATGCTAGCAGTGATGAATCAGAGGAGCAGTAAAGCGGCGAAATAAGATGTGGGTACAATAACAAAGAGACGGACACGAATGCTGGGGCAGAAGCAGTGGTAATAACGGCATAACGGCAACCGCCCAGCACCTATTACATTCGGATCTGGGCACTGTTCAAAGCATGTTATCAAATTAAGTCCTTTAAGCCTTACACAATCTACTCACTGTACAAATGTGGAAACTGAGGCACAGAAACATTAAGTAACTTGCCTCACTGGTAAGTGATGAACCTAAGATTTGAACCCAGGCAGTTTGTTTCCAGAGTCAATTAATTTAGCTTCTACAATATACTGCCCCTTGATAAGAAGAAGACTCACCTTACCATTCTCTTTCCTCTATCCAGCCAAGTTCAACATTGCGTAGACCTTGCTCTACACAGGAGAAACTAAAAAAAGAAATGGCGGCCCGAAGTGAATGAAGTCTGAAAGGGACTGGTTCAGACTATTTAACATAGCCCATAATCCACACAAAGGTATGAACAAGTCAGAGTTTAGGATTTTAGAAACTATGCGTAGGTACGTCAAAGAAAGATCAGTAATATTCCCCATTTATGTAATGTCCATATATGTTTAAACAAATCATTTTTGAAATTCAAGATTTTAAGAAAAATCCCCAAGAAAAAATAAGCCTCTTTATATTAATATTCAAAGTACCTTTAAAAATATGGCTATTATATGTCAAAGTACTAAATCCCTCAACACAATGAGAATAAGAATATTCAAATAGTATAGAAAATACTAGCTTCTATACAGTAGCCCCTCTAGCTACTGTTTACATACTCTGCCTGTAGCCATATCACTGTTTAGCTATAATTGAGCCTATTTCAGTAGCCATAGCACTCAGAACTACAGGACATACCAATAATGGATCAATGAATTCAGTGCCCATGAAGCACTATAGTGCTAGGCAAGTGCTGTTTCCATACATTACATCATGGGAGCTGGGGCCCCAACCATCTTGCTCTCCATAGTATCCTCCACTGCCTGGCACATTATTCTCTCCATTTTCCAGGTAAGACAACAGAGGAAAGGAAGAGGCTGAGGTCTTACTCAGGGTCACAGAGCTAGTAAGCCAGAAATCTTAGCTTTGAATCCAACTCTGTTTGATTCAAAGCCCCCACTTACTCAATCACACTATCCCTTATTTTCCATATTGTTATAGAACAAAGAATGTGCAGGGCAATGTATAACATTGCTAGTATTTGTATAAAAGAAGAGGAGGGAAAAGATTTGTATGTCAAATTAATATGCGCATGTTTATGAAAGCACAGACTATTCCTACAAGCTTTCCAAAGGCACTAATGGTGGGATGTAGAGAGCTGGAGGACATTAGGAGAAACTTATTCTGACCTGCACTTCTTCTGAGTTTGAAAAATTTTGTGTCAATATAAGGTGGCCAAATTTTGCAAATTAAAAATACAGGATACCTAATTTAATCCGAAATTCAGATAAATGAATAAATTTTTAGTATAAGTATATCCCATGCAATACTTAGGATACAGTCATGCTAAACGTTAAATTGTTGATTATCTGAAATTCAAATTTAGCCAGGCATCCATTATTTAATCGGCAAGCCTACTCATGTACATATTGTCTTAGAAAAGAAGCAAATTTTAAAAATCATTTTTAATTTAAGGACTTTATGCTTCCTGCTGAACTTTAATATAATGACAGAGTTGCCAAATCCTTTATAAATCTCTAACCATTTTAGCTGTGACCATATGATTCTCCAGCAACTGGCTGATAACACTAGTTTCAGTCGAGGACAAAAATCAGACAGCTTCTTTCGTTTCTTTTAGAAACAGAAAGTGATTAATGAACAAATCATTTTACTTTTCAACAAGTTGTACTGGTATATGTAGGCACAGCTTTTGTGTAGTAGAGAATCAGTGCCTGAAACATAAAACAAATCATTCTGCCCAACACAGATTATATGGCAACTAACAAGTGAAAATATGTCTTATGCTAAAAATAACTCTACTAAGAGAAACTGCCCCAAATGCATACAATTTTCTAGTTATCTTAAACAATTCTGACTGTAAAAGGAGTACACCATTAAAAGAGCTGGCTGCAATGGTTTGTGGCTTGTCAAAGTCACTTAGCGTCTATTAATGCATTTAAATTTAGCATTTGTCTCATTCTTAGCTGCCTCAGCACTACCTGAAGTTAGCAGACAAGTACAAGGCTGTAGTCGTTTGCAGGTAGTTTGTCATAAAGTCAACTGGCCATGACAGCAAAACTTACACTTGCAGTCATAATTCATATTCTAGGGTAACGTTACTGAACTATTGCAAGAGCACAGAAACATCCAACTACCCACCAACATCATGCGATCATCCAACAGAAAACAGTCAGCTCTTCTTAGCATCTGTTCTTTAGAACTTCTCCCTCATTCTTACCGGACTGATCAAAAAAGCATTTGTGAACAAAACCTTGCTTTCAAGTTGACATTTATGAATCTCCCCGAATTCTTCAGTATAATTTATTCATTTTTGCTCCCCCAAATCGAAGAAAATCAAGTTTCAAGGAACCTTGCTTTTACAGCATAAGGCAAATACTGACTGATGGTCTTGTCCTTCCTTTATAAAATGGAAAGATAAATTACCTATCCAAAATGAATATGCTGAGGGGGCCACAGGGTTAGAAAAGAACTCAAATTCTGTTGTTTACTGATCCAGCAACTCACGGGGCTCCTACATGATGAGCATGTTGTTAGGTGAGAGAATTAGAGGAATGCGGACACACTCTGGGAACTCAGGGGCCAAGTGAACGGAAGAAAAAACAAGTAAACAGACACTTAAAACGTAAGACAAGAGAGGGAGGCCATCAAACCCAAACTTAAGAGAAAGGGAAAGCTTCCTGGAAGCAGAGACCCCTGCAGAGAATTCTAAAGAACAGGTGGGAGTTAGGGCAGAACGGGTGATAGAAGAGCTCCCAACATAGAGGCAAGAGTACCTAGCACCTTTATGAGCACTGCAAGTAGTTACTTATGCCTGGACCAGGCCTGAAGGAGACACAAAGACAGAGGTGATGAGGCTAGAGATGTGGGTACAGGCTAAATCACTGAGGGCCCTGCATGCCATTCTTGAAGAGTTTAGATATTTAATACTGAAGCTTGTTTCGGTACAGTGAGTGACACAATCAAACTTTGTTTTAGAAAGATAACTCTGGTGATAGTGTGGAACACCTATAAAAGGGGAAAAAAAGACTGGAAACAAGAAGGTCAGGTAAGAGGCATTTTCAAAAATAGAGATGAAGGTGAAAAATACATGAAAATGGGAGACAGATTTGAGGAATTAAGAGCTGTAAGCAACAGGACCTGGTAAAGTGGAGGTAAGGCAGATGAGTCTAGGATGAATCCCAGCTTTCCTGCTTGAGTTACTGATCAGATGGTAATACTAACCACTGAATAGAGAATAAAAAAAAATATATATATCAGGTCAGTGGTATGACTGTTCTAGAAATAAAGCACTATAGTGATCAAGAGTTTAAAAGGCTGGGTTATACAGTACCTCATAACACTGTGATGGACTGAACCGTATGCCTCCAAAATTCATATGCTGAAGCTGAAGCCCTCAGTGCGACTGTATTTGGAGAGAGCACTTTTAGGAAGTAATTAAGGTTATATGGGATCATTAGAGTGGGGTCCTAAACCAAGAGGACTGATGGCCTTATAAGAAGAGAAAGATATCTATCTCCCTCTCTCCCTCCTTCCCCCACTCTTACCCTCCTTCCCCCTCACCACATGCAAGCACCAAAGAAAAGCCATGTTTTTTCTTCAGAAGGACACAGTGAGAAGGTGGCCATCCACAAACCAGAAAGAGAGCTCACCAGAAACCAAACCCTGCCAGACCTTGAGGTTTGACTTCAGCCTTCAGAACAGTGGGGAAATAAATTTCTGTTAAGCCACCCAGTCTATGGCATTACTTACAGCAGCCTGATATGCCTCTTTCCTTCAACCATAACAAGGGGAACAAGGGGTGGGCCCCTCACCCAAGGGAAGACAATCTAAGTGCTGACCTAAAAGGCAGAATTGGGCTACAGTCTCTCTCTTGGGAACTAGAAAGACTAAACCAATTAGCAGTGGAGGTACAGTGGAAAAGATACACAGAGCATGAGTAAAGAATGAAGAGGCTAAGATGGGGCACATGCCAGCCTGAGTTAAGAGAGACCAAAACAGAGACATGGGTAAAGACAGAAGAACACAGCTGACATTAGGAGAGAGGCAGGTATTCTTTGGGAGACCCAACACAGCCAGTGAGCGGGAAACAGAGTAATTGGTCCCTAAGATGCACGGTCACTGACATCCATTCTTACCGTGCACTCCATTTTGCCAGAGGTAATTAGTATGAGTCTCTGTTTGTTCCATTCAAACACACCTAACTATTACAGGCTGCTTTGGTATAGCATCATACTATCACATCCCAAACAAACCAATATCCTGCTTAAGAAGTACGCTTCCTCCTTTAACTAATTCATGTGGATTCTCTACTTCCAATAAAGATTTGAGGGAACTTACAAGCAAAGATAACTTTAATAGGACCACTGAGATAATTAAGATTTTACAGGGGAGATAGTTACATCGGAAAAACAAAGCATAAGGAACTGCTATTATGGTGGGTGAATAAAATACTATATTCAGTTTTGATCAGAGCCTGAGAAAAGCCATCAGGTTTCAATCAAACAAATCATAAATCCATTGTTGAAAAAGGAATGTGAGATCCGACTGACAAGGTTTCATTCTATAAATAAAACCACGGTAACTGTGCAAAACATTTACAAATAATGCAAATATTTCTGGCTAAAATATTCCGGTTAAAGAAGAATAGAAATACTTTCACTTCAAACTCCACTAGAAAAATAAGCCAAATATGCATGTTAAAAATTAAAAGTAACACTTAAAAAACAGAAATGAAATCTATAGTTTATAAACCAGGAGGAAAAAAGATGAAACAAACAATACTAAGCAATCTAAAATAGGTTGGGAACAGAGAAGAAAAGAAAAAAGATAAAAGCATAGTAAACAAAAAACACAAGAGGACTGAAATAAATTCAGATATCCATATTCCCAACAAATATAAATGGGTTAGACTCATTTACTAAAGAACAGACTCACAATCTATATCTCAAAAATGAAAATGAAAGTTGCAGAATACAGTTTGATGTCACTTAATCTATAATTTTTACAGAATATAAAATAATAATATATGCTACATATAAATAGATATATATGTGCTTTCATCATTTCAACAATGAATTAAAAAGATATTTTTAAATTACAGTTATGATTACTTTTAGAGGTAGACAGATGGAAGTAGTAGTTTTAGATCAGGGAGAAGTCAAAAGGGGACTTTAGCTTTCTCTATTTTTTTTTAAGGAAACTATACTTTTAGAATGTTTAAACTTATATACGTAAAAAGTAATTGGGTTGAAATATTTATGGATAAAATGGTGAAATGTCTGGGATTTGCTTCCAAAAAATGAAAGAGGACAGGAGAAATAAGACTGGCCATGAACCTGTGGCTGTTAAAACTGAATGATGGATACATGAGGATTCACTGTAATATACACAGTGTAAAATGTACATTTTAAGTTTTTCATAATAACAATTAGAAAAATAAGAGAATGTCAGTAAACATATGAAAATGTTAATACCCAATTTTGGAGGATAGGACTAGAGCTGGTTATTTCCTTCTTTATTCACAATATTTTTCAAATTCTCCCTAGCATCCTTCCTCAACAAAAAAAGATTTCATTTCAAACTACTAAATTACTTGGAAAAAATTTTTTACCATTGGTAAATGCTACCAGAAAGATAATTTCTTCAGGCTAGATTACTTATACTCCAACAAAATGAAAGGAAATATTATGAAAAGACTTTTCTAAAAATTAGTATCTTATAAGGAATTTTCATTTTCACCATTAAAAACAAAGCTTTATTCCGATTTTCTGATGGCTACTCTGCTTCTAGTTTTACCAAGCCCTTTTAGATAACAGCCTTAGAAGCAGATCTTATGGCCCTGGATTAGCCAATTCCATGTGACAGAGCTAGCAGCAGGCAAGAAGTGATGAATGACTACTGCTGTTCTAGTTTTGAACATATACACAGTACAAACCAAAATCCCCACCTTTGGAAATTGATGGGTGAACCCAAGAGAGTACATAAATATAAATCTGTTTCAGTTGAAAGAAAACTTATCTTTCATGCATATGCAAATGATGATTCAATATTATGAACAGTCATATAATATATCTAAGCTAATACTATAATACGGGCAAGTGGCATATTAATCCACAATTATGTGGACATATATAAATTACAATCATTACTTTGACTAAGAATCCACATACTCTAAACAAATTTTGGTGAAAATAATATCAACTTATTCCTTTTCCTAGGAATTTCCTAATAGGGAGAAAAAAACCTATTGAAAAGGAAAATATATATAATTTAGATATTAGGATATTTTATTACTTCTAAATACACTTACACGACAATGTGTTTATACTAACAAACATGGTCATTGGCTATATTTTCGTTTTGAAAGCTACTTCCTTTTATTTTTAAGATTGTTGGATTGAGATGAAGGGCCAACTGTCCTTTCAAATAGTATAACATGTTCTATCCTTAACTGCAGATTCCCTAAAAGCACAAAGATACTAACTTTAAAAGGACATTTCACCAGATTAATATCCACTTCCAGAATTACACACTTATATTTTGTGATGCTTTTGAGTCAAATTCCCTTATTAACTGCTCACACCTAAAGATGAAGTCAATTTTATGGTTGAAAGGAGTCTCAAAAAACATGCAGGTCACAGACAAGCTCAAGTTCGCTGAGGTTTGGTTCTACAACAAACCAGTGGTGTGTCAGGCTGCTATATATTACTCAACTGACTGTTTGAAATGCTGAACTTTTTTTTTTTAATATACTAGACAAACCAATTCCATTTATATTCCATTGTATTATATTTATTTCCTTCCTCCTCCACCATCATCCATATTTTTTTAAAAGAACAACCAAACACACACACACACACACACACACACACACACAGTCTCTCTTGCTCGCACGCGCTCTCTCTCTCTTTCTCTGTCTCTCTCTCTCCTAGAGAACTGGAGATTCCAATACTTTCTCTCTGGGCACCCATTTTTACATATTTTCCATCCGTAGTGTTCTCTCTTAGTACATTCCTACAGGACAGGGACCCTCTCCCCAGATCAACTCACACCAAATATGGTGACTCAGAAAAAAGATTTAGATGCTTCTGAGAATGAAGCTTTAGCCTCTCTGTTCTCTCCCTAGCCAAACTCAGAGGAATTTACATTGTTGGGCAGTTTGCCCCTGTTTGCTACCACATTTTCAGTGCTACGAGCCAAGATGCAACAGGCTGTGCACGTTTGTTGGACACAAACATGCAGGGGGATTCCTCCAAAGCATGCCCTGCAGGCGAGCAACATCGGGCAGACATCAGACTCCAGAGGCAGCTAGTCGCACATAAAGCGCTCACTCCAGCCACATAATTGTCTTGGGGGAAACCAAAAATGTGCAGGAGGATTAACTCTGTGCCACAGAATTCTCAGGTGTTATTCCTACAGTTGGCAACCAATTCTCCAGAGAAATTACTTCATGGCTCTGCCTCCTGCCTTTTGCCTGCCTGGAATGAGGCAATTCTCCAGTGGATCAGGCCAACAGTGTCCTCGTGCTTAGAAAAAGCATGAATACTCAAAGCGTCCCCATGGGACCCTGAAACATGGCCTGCAGCTGCTCTGTGTTAGGACTGATCAACTGCAGGAGGAGGTAACAGATCTCTGTCATTCCTGGCTGCCCTCTCAAGGATGATGAGTTTGTGAGATCTCAGTGACGATACTGGTGCAGAACAAAACAATACGTGGCTTTGTCAGTTGTGACTCAATGATTCCTTAGGGTAAAGCCCTAAAGAACAGTGCACAGAGACAACCTTTCCAATACAGATAAAACTGTGGAACTCAGAGATGGGAGGTGACAAGAATATTACAACCACGCTGCTTCAACTTACCTCCCCACCCAATTAATCCATGCTCTTTACCAAAGGTTATTTCTAGGGCTTTTCCCCATAACTTTTAAAATAACTCTACTTCCACCATTTCCAAATTGCTTCTCCTGTTCTGGAATCTCTTCTATAAAAATGACGAAGCATCATCTATAACATGGCCTACTTAGCTATCATTGAGCTCTAAGTACTATACATAATTAGATATTTTTATCTTTCCACATCAATCAGTGCCTCCTAAATTCAGTTTGTGGCTTTCCTGATTTCCCTTTGCTGAATTTGGATGGGAACAAAGATAAAGTTTACAAACTTTACTCAGAAAAGGGCAGCCTCAAATTTCTAATAGGAAATCCTCTGGGAAGAAAACAACATACTGTAGTGATATTTAACGTAGCTGTTTTCCTCTCCTGGACTATGCCTGTGGTGACTATAGAGGTCTGCATCCCCTGTTGGTTTAGTTCCAGCTCTTTGCACAGAGGAGAACCAGGCATATACGAGAAGAGTTTGTGAAAGATCATGCTCTCTTGCTCTGAGTCCATTCTTTGTAATAATTTTCATGAAGAAATTTAGAACCCTTAAGTTTAGCTGGCAGAAGAAATCAAAGCATTTTTTGCAATTACTAACGCTTAATGATTTCAAATATCTTATTTGAAGACATCAGAAAATTTTGTGAGCTTTTACGCTTTCCAAAACAACTTGCTAACACATTTTACAGATATGGAAGTAGAAGGTCAAAGAAACTACTAACTTCCCCAATGTCACGTAATTCACATCTTTTATTAAGGAATTGTATTTCTATATCCATTATTATATGAGGGTACTGAAAAGTCTAGGTAATAAAACATCAACAATTATCTGAAAGTTTCAGCCAAAAATAATCTTAATTTAGCTACAAGAGGATTTGGGGGCAGAGAAGAAGGGAGAAAGTAATAAACTTAAAAATTTTACTCAATCAGAATGGGTGTCTATGCTAACTCAACTCCCTCAACAATAAAATGTTTAATTTTCCACGTCATTTTGCTGATTTTAAAAAAAAAGCAACTTCATTCCTCAGGTACAAATTCACCACCAAATACTCCCTTCAAGAACCAAAGGTTTGGGCTTCCCTGGTGGCGCAGTGGTTGAGAGTCCGCCTGCCGATGCAGGGGACGCAGGTTCGTGCCCCGGTCCGGGAGGATCCCACGTGCCGCGGGGCGGCTGGGCCCGTGGGCCATGGCCGCTGAGCCTGCACATCCGGAGCCTGTGCTCTGCCACGGGAGAGGCCGCAGCGGTGGGAGGCCCGCATACTGCAAAAAAACAAAAAAACCCAAAAACAAACAAAGAACCAAAGGTTTCCAAATATATATCCACTAGAGTATCTAAAATGTAGGCTTGGTTGTAATCCACAAACTAAAGCAATAATTTGTCATTTAAGACTTTTAAAACATGCTGTTCAATGACAACGAATAGGGGGCTTCCCTGGTGGCGCAGTGGTTGGGAATCTGCCTGCCAATGCAGGGGACACGGATTCGTGCCCTGGTCCGGGAAGATCCCACATGCCACGGAGCAACTAAGCCCGTGAGCCACAACTACTGAGCCTGAGCGTCTGGAGCCTGTGCTCCACAACGGGAGAGGCCGCAACAGTGAGAGGCCCCACACACTGCGATGAAGAGTGGCCCCCGCTCGCCGCAACTGGAGAAAGCCCTCGCACAGAAACGAAGACCCAACACAGCCAAAAATAAATTAATTAATTAATTATTTTTAAAAAACTGCATATAAGAATTGGTTGCTATTACATCTACTATAATAATAACTCTTCCAGAGAATAAATAGTCCATAAGTCCATAAGTGAGTTTTTTAGACAATGAGCCAGCATTATTTTTACTGTCTGAAATGAAACCACTTATGAAATGGCTTTCATATATCCATCTTCTTAAACAGAGCATATGTGCTTCACAAACATACACCCATTTTCAAGTAAGAAACCTGAGGCTCAGAAAGATGTGTTTTCTCCTACATTCAGGAAGCTTGTAAGTAAGAGTGCTAACATTAAAAGCCAATCCCATTTATCAAAACCAAGTCCCTTCTACCAAATCATAGCTCTGTGCTCTAATACTACTACTACAGGAAAGAAAATAGCTATTTCCCTTCAGATGAAGTAGCCTCAGGCAGAGCTTTCAGAGTTCCCAAGCTGTTTTATAAAGCTCTCTTGAAAAAACACTCTACCATTTTACTAGCTGTGAGATCCTGGGCAAGTCACTTAACTTCTCAGAGCTGCTGCTGTAAAGTGACGTTAACAATAACATATGCAAAGTGCCTGGAAGTAACAGGCATATAAAAGCCGCTGCTATTTATTATTTTTGTCTTCTAGTGTCTGCTGTTTCCAATTTGCTATGTAACTCCTTAACATGAGTGAAAAGTGATCATTTCTGAACTGGGACTTGCAAACTGAACCATGTCTTACCTATGCAGTAAACAAAGCACATGGCTTTAGGCTAGCTTTCCCACTGCTGAGAACTATCCGTATTTTTGTACTATTTAGGATCCTCCTCTAAAGTACTCCAAAGAAGTAGAAATGAACCCAAAGAAACTGTAATCCAAAATTCAGCTTAGTCAAAGAACTGACACTTAGAAGTATTAAGTTATCAACCAGAGAAGACAGAAGGAGAGGGAATAGGTTTGGTTTCTGGCAGGACACAGATAAACAAATGGGAGGAAAGAAATAATGAGGTGAGGAAGCTGAAAGGAGAAGAGACAGAAAGCTGGAGGGCAGCAAAGCAACTGAGAAAACCCTGAGAAAACTCCTTAGCACTCACAGGCCAAGAGGCAGCGGGGGCTACTAAGGTCACAGATGCCCAGAAGAAGGGAATCATTTCCCCTGCCAAAGTGAAATCGGATCTCAAAGGAAAACCTCGAGCTCATCTCTATCTTCTCTCACCCGCAAACTAGCAAACACAGTAAAACTCAGTACATCTGAGTTACTGTCTTTGTGACTCAGCTGTCAGAATCCCATGAAATAAAAGTATGTGAAAGTGCTTAGAAAATGGGAAGCGATATAGAAGCATTAGGCATTATTTTAACAACAGTATCAGCATCAGAATGGCTGATACTGTTTCTTATCCCTAATTTTAAGAAAATGAACAGCAGAAGATATTATATATACACAGCACTATGTTAGCAAGTTTTAAATAAGTGCTTCCATTTCCCTAGGCATAAGGCACAGGGAGAGTTAGTATGAAGATACTTGCATGGGACACTTCCATTCTCATACAAATAAATATGCACTTTCACATCTAATTTTGTATTTATAATTCTGCTTTAAGAAAGCCACCCTAGGGCTTCCCTGGTGGCACAGTGGTTGGGAATGCGCCTGCCGATGCCGGGGACACGGGTTCGGGCCCCGGTCCGGGAAGATCCCACATGCCGCGGAGCGGCTGGGCCCGTGAGCCACGGCCGCTGAGTCTGCGCGTCTGGAGCCTGTGCTCCGCAATGGTAGAGGCCACAGCAGTGAGAGGCCCGTGTACTGCAAACAAACAAACAAACAAACAAAAGAAAGCCACCCTAAATTCTATAAGCTTTAAGCCCCCCAAATCTGTACTATCTGCCTCTATCACTGAAGCATATGGCAAAACAAAATAAAGAGAGGTACCCAGCTTCTGAGCTCCCAATTTAGTAGAAAACAGTAAGTAATGACACTGCAACAAGATGTGCTAAATTCTGGGAGAGTACAAAGGAATTCAATGCTGTCAGAACGAGTCAGAAAAAAATTGGAGATGTGACAGGTGAACTGTCCTGAAAGACATGCAACTTAGGAGAATAGGAGGGACAGCCAGGAGAGGGAATGGCATCTCTTACTAACGCAAGGACATCTGCTAAGGCAATGAAACCAGAGAACTTAATGACAATGGTTCTAAACTACAGGGCTACCACACTAGACAGAAGAGAGGAAAGCACTGTCCCAAGCATAGCTCCCTAGGACTATGCCCTGCAGGGAGATAGCAGTGCATTTTAGATACATGGGGCAGGGGTGGCAGGGAAGAGGGGGGTTACTAAAATTTCTTTTCCAGAAAAGCAATTCTGGCAATAGGCTAAATAATTCACCAAAAATACAAAGAACTAATGGGACGCCCCTGGTGGTCCAGTGGGTAAGACTCCAAACTCCCAGTGCAGGGGGCCCAGGTTCAATCCCTGGCCAGGGAACTAGATCCCACATGTTACAGCTAAGAAGTCCGCATGCTACAACTAAAACCCGGTGCAGACAAAAATATATATATATATTTTTTAAATTCTTAAAAAAAAAAAGTAATAATAGTATAGCCGGATGTTAGGCTGTTAAAACAGCCCAGTCAGGAAATAATGTGAGCCAAGATTAATGCAGCGGCAAGAAAAAACAAAAAGAACTGACACAAATACACTCATTAGAGAGAATTAAAATGATCATTGACCACTAGATGTGTGTTGCGGGCAGGCATAATGAGCGAGTGACAGCAACAAAGGTTGACTCTCAATGTTTCTAACCTGGGAAACTAGAAATAATGGAGCATCATTAGCTTAAAGAAAGAAAAATGTCATTTAGAGGAAGAAGGCAGAAATGCATATTGGACACACTGAGCTTGAAATATCTCTAGAAAATACAAAATAATAGAACTTAAGTTCCGTGAGAGCAGGAAAGTTGTTGGGGTTTTTTTTGTTTTTTTTTAAATTGTTGTTGGTTCCTTTTTCTCAGTGGGCTGTCACCAGCCCTAGAAACAGTGGCTGGCCCAAAGTAGGCACTCAGTAAATATTTGCTGAAACGAATGAATTGACTACATGTGTGAATCTAAGGAGAAAAGAACTTAGAGATGTAAAGTCAGGGAATCACTGGCCTCAAGGTGTTGCTGAAGATAAAGGAGATTAATCAGGGAGAAGGTAGAGATTAACAAGAGAAGAAAACTGAGGTTGGAATCCTGGGAAACACGGACATTTAAAAAGTAGAATCTAATGCGTAAGAATTATTTTAAGGGGAAAAGTCAATTAGAAGTAAGGACTCTTCATGCTTTAACACTCTAAACACATACTACACTCACAAAACTCCCACTCTGGCCAACACGCTAGGCCAGGTTAGTGTTTATTTAGCTGACCCTAAGTAACGCTTATTTGACATCACTTTGATTGCTATACTAACATAAAAACAAATTACTTATGGAAGATAACCTTAATCAGGTCAAGTTAAATATAGAAGATCAAAATATCTTAAACAGACATCAAACAATCACCTGTGAGAATAAATTAAAATTTTAGAGAGGACCTTCAAGATGGCAGAGGAGTAAGACGTGGAGATCACCTTCCTCCCCATAAATACATCAGAAATACATCTACACATGGAACAATTCCTACATGGCAGAAGACCTCAGACCTCCCAAAAGGCAAGAAAATCCCCACGTACCTGAGTAGGGCAAAAGAAAAAAGAAAATACAGAGACAAAAGAATAGGGACGGGACCTGCACCAGTGGGAGGGAGCTGTGAAGGAGGAAAAGTTTCCACACACTAGGAAGCCCCTTCGCGGGCGGAGACTACGGGTGGAGGAGGGGGGAAGCTTCGGAGCCGCGGAGGAGAGCACAACAACAGGGGTGCGGAGGGAAAAGCAGAGAGATTCCCGCACAAAGGATCAGCACCGACCAGCACTCACCAGCCCGAGAGGCTTGTCTGCTCACCTGCCGGGGCGGGCGGGGGCTGGGAGCTGAGGCTCGGGCTTCGGAGGTCGGACCCCAGGGAGAGGACTGGGGTTGGCTGAGTGAACACAGCCTGAAGGGGGCTAGTGTGCCACAGCTAGCCAGGAGGGAGTCTGGGAAAAGTCTGGACCTGCCGAAGAGGCAAGAGACCATTGTTTCAGAGAGGGGATTCCTTCCCTGTCTGCCCACAGAAGACAGAGCACCACCTAAAGAAGCTTCAGAAACGGGTGCAAGCTGTGACTATCAGCACTGACACCAGAGACCCGCATGAAATGCTAAGGCTGCTGCTGCCGCCACCAAGAAGCCTGTGTGCAAGCACAGGTCACTATCCACACCTCCGCCTGTGCAGCCGGCCACTGCCAGGGTCCCGTGATCCAGGGACAACCTCCCTGGGAGAACTAAGAGCGTGCCTCAGGCTGGTGCAACGTCACGCCAGCCTCCGCTGCCGCAGGCTCACCGGGCATTCCAATTTTAACTACGGTCCTGCTCCCTCCCCCCAGCATGAGTGAGCCAGGGCCCCTTAATCAGCCGCTCCTTTAACCCTTTCCTGTCTGGGAGAAGAACAGACACCAGAGGGCAATCTACATGCAGAGGTGGGGCGAAATCCAAAGCTGATCCCCAGGAGCTGTGCAAACAAAGAGGAGAAAGGGAAATTTCCCCGTGCAGCCTCAGAAGCAGAGGATTAAATCTCTAAAATCAACTTCATGTACCTGCATCTGTGGAATACCTGAATAGACAACGAATCATCCCAAAATTGAGGGGTGGACTTTGGGAGCAACTGCAGACTTGAGGCTTGCTTTCTGCGTTTAGTTTGTTTCTAGTTTTATGTTTATCTTAGTATAGTTATTAGCACTTGCTATCACTGGTGGATTTGTTTATTGGTTTGGTTGCTCTATTCTTATTTTTACTACTTTAAAACTTTTTATTTTAATAATTATTTTATTTTATTTCTTTTTCTAATTTGTTTTTTCTTTTTTTCTCCCTTTTCTTCTGAGCCATGTGGCTGACAGGGTCTTGGTGCTCCAGCCTAGTGTCAGGCCTGAGCCTCTAAGGTGGGACAGGCGAGTTCAGGACATTGGACCACCAGAGACCTCCTGGCTCCTTGTAATATCAATCGGCAAGACTTCTCCCAGAGATCTCTGTCTCAATGCTAAGACTCACCTCCACCCAACGGCCAGCAAGCTCCACTGCTGGATGCCAGGAACACACCCCACACGTTAGCAGAGAGCCTGCCTAAAATCAAAAGGTCACAGACACCCCAAAAGACACCAGCGGATGCAGCCCCGCCCACCAGAACACAGGCACCAGTCCTCTCCATTAGGAAGCCTACACAAGCCACTGAATGAACCTCATCCACTGGGGGCAGACACCAAAAATAAACAACAACTATGAACTTGCAGCCTGTGAAAAGGAGACCCCAAACACAGTAAGTTAAGCAAAATGAGAAGACAGAGAAATACGCAGCAGATGAAGGAGCAAGGTAGGAACCCACAAGAACAAACAAACGAAGAGAAAATAGGCAGTCTACCTGAAAAACAATTCAGAGCAATGATAGTAAAGATGATCCAAAATCTTTGAAATAGAATGGAGACAATACAAGGAACATTTAACTAGGACCTACAAGAACTAAAGAGCAAACAAACAATGATGAACACCACAATAAATGAAATTAAAAATTCTCTAGAAGGAATCAATAGCAGAATAACTGAGGCGGAAGAATGGATAAGTGACCTGGAAGAAAAAAGAGTGTAAATAACTACTGAAGAGCAGAATAAAGAAAAAGAATGAAAAGAATTGAGGACAGTTTCAGAGACCTCTGGGACAACATTAAATGCACCAACATTCGCATTATAAGGGTCCCAGAAGAAGAGAAAAAGAAAGGGACTGAGAAAATATTTGAAGACATTATAGTTGAAAACTTCCCTAACATTGGAAAGGAAATAGTCATTCAAGTCCACGAAGCAAAGAGAGTCCCATACAGGATAAATCCAAGGAGAAACACGCCAAGAAACATATTACTCAAACAATCAAAAATTGAATACAAAGAAAACGTATTAAAAGCAGCAAGGGAAAAACAACAAATAACATACAAGGGAATCCCCATAAGGTTACAGCTGATCTTTCAGCAGAAACTCTGCAAGCCAGAAGGGAGTGGCAGGACATATTTAAAGTGATGAAAGAGAAAAACCTAAAACCAAGATTACGCTACCCAGCAAGGATCTCATTCAGATTTGACAGAGAAATTAAAAACCTTTACAGACAAGCAAAAGCTAAGAGAATTCAGCACCACCAAACCAGCTTTACAACAAATGCTAAAGGAGCTTCTCTAGGCAGGAAACACAACAGAAGGAAAAGACCTACAATAACAAACCCAAAACAATTTAAAACATGGTAACAGGAACATACATATCGATAATTACCTTAAATGTAAATGGAATAAATGCTCCCATCAAAAGACACAGACTGGCTGAATGGATACAAAAACAAGACCCACATATATGCTGTCTACAAGAGACCCACTTCAGACCTAGAGACACAAACAGACAGAAAGTGAGGGGATGGAAAATGATATTCCATGCAAATTGAAATCAAAAGAAAGCTGGAGTAGCAATTCTCCTTTCAGACAAAATAGACTTTAAAATAAAGACTATTACAAGAGACAAAGAGGGACACAACATAATGATCAAGGGATCAATCCAAGAAGAAGATATAACAATGGTAAATATTTATGCACTTCAATACATAAGGCAAACAGCCATAACAGGGGAAATCGACAGTAACAAAATAACAGTAGAGGACTTTAATACCCCACTTATACAAGTGGACAGATCATCCAAAATGAAAATAAATAAGAAAACACAAGCTTTAAATGACACATTAGAGAAGATGAACTTAATTGATATTTATAGGACATTCCATCCAAAAACAACAAAATACACTTTCTTCTCAAGTGCTCATGGAACATTCCCCGGGAGAGATCACATCTTGGGTTACAAATCAAGCCTTGGTAAATTTAAGAAAATTGAAATCATGTCAAGTATCTTTTCTGACCACAACGCTATGAGACTAGATATCAATTACAGAAAAAAAACTGCAAAAAATACAAACACATGGAGGCTAAACAATATGCTACTAAATAACCAACAGATCACTGAGGAAATCAAAAAATACCTAGAAACAAATGACAATGAAATCATGATGACCCAGAACCTATGGGATGCAGCAAAAGCAGTTCTAAGAGGGAAGTTTATAGCAATAAAATCCTACCTCAAGAAACAAGAAAAATCTCAAACAACCTAAACTTACACCTAAATCAATTAGAGAAAGAACGAGAAAAACCCAAAGTTAGCAGAAGGAAAGAAATCATAAAGATCAGATCAGAAATAAATGAAAAAGAAACAAAAAAAACAACAGCAAAGATCAATAAGACTAAAAGCTCGTTCTTTCAGCAGGTAAATAATTGATAAACCACTAGCCAGACTCATCAAGAAAAAAAGGGAGAAGACTCAAATCAACAGAATTAGAAATGAAAAAGGAGAAGTAACAAATGACACTGCAGAAATACAAAGAATCATGAGAGATTACTACAAGCAACTACATGCCAATAAAATAGACAACCTGGAAGAAACGGACAAATTCTTAGAAAAGTACAACCTTCCGAGACTAAACCAGGAAGAAATAGAAAATATAAACAGACCAATCACAAGCACTGAAATTGAAACTGTGATTAAAAATGTTCCAACAAACAAAAGTCCAGGACGAGAAGGCTTCACCAGCAAATTCTATCAAACATTTAGAGAAAAGCTAACACCTATCCTTCTCAAACTCTTCCAAAATATAGCAGAACAAGGAACACTCCCAAACTCATTCTATGAGGCCACCATCACTCTGATACCACAACCAGACAAAGATGTCACAAAAAAAGAAAACTACACAATACCACTGATGAACATAGATGCAAAAAATCCACAACAAAATACTAGCAAACAGAATCCAACAGCACATTAAAAGAATCATACACCATGATCAAGTGGGGTTTATCCCAGGAATGCAAGGATTCTTCAGTATACGCAAACCAATCAAGGTGATACACCACATTAACTGAAGGATAAAAACCATATGATAATCTCAACAGATGCAGAAAAAGCCTTCGACAAAATTCAACACCAATTTATGATAAAAAACCCTCCAGAAAGTAGGCACACAGGAAACTTAACTCAACATAATAAAGGCCCTACATGAGAAATGCACAGCCAACATCCTTCTCAATGGTGAAAAACTGAAACCATTTCCACTAAGATCAGGAACAAGATAAGGTTCTCCACTCTCACCACTATTATTCAACATAGTTTTGGAAGTTTTAGCCACAGCAATCAGAGAAGAGAAAGAAATAAAAGGAATCCAAATCGGAAAAGTAAAACTGTCACTGTTTGTAGATGACATGATACTATACATAGAGAATCCTAAAGATGCTACCAGAAAACTACCAGAGCGAATCAATGAATTTGGTAAAGTAGCAGGATACAAAACTAATGCACAGAAATCTCTTGCATTTCTATACACTAATGATAAAATATCTGAAAGAGATACTAAGGAAACACTCCCATTTACCACTGAAACAAAAGGAATAAAATACCTAGGAATAAACCTACCTAAGGAGACAAAAAAACATATATGCAGAAAACTATAAGACACTGATGAAAGAAATCAGACAATACAAACAAATGGAAAGATATACCATGCTCTTGGATTGGAAGAATCAACATTGTGAAAATGAGTATACTACGCAAAGCAATCTACAGATTCAATGCAATCCCTATCAAACTACCAATGGCATTTTTCACAGACTAGAACAAAAAATTTCACAGTTTGTATGGAAACACAAAAGACCCCAAATAGCCAAATCAATTTTGAGAAAGAAAACGGAGCTGGAGGAATCAGGCTCCCTGACTTCAGACTACACTATAAAGCTATAGTAATCAAGACAGTATGGTGCTGGCACAAAACGAAATATAAATCAATGGAACAGGATAGAAAGCCTAGAGATAAACCCACGCACATGTGGTCACCGTATCTTTAATAAAGGAGGCAAGAACATACAATGGAGAAAAGACAGCCTCTTCAATAAGTACTGCTGGGATAACTGGGCAGCTACATGTAAAAGAATGAAATTAGAACACTCCCTAACACCATACACAAAAATAAACTCAAAATGGATTAAAGACTTAAATGTAAGGCCAGACACTATCAAACTCTTAGAGGAAAACATAGGCAGAACACTCTATGACATCAATCACAGCAAGATCCTTTTTGACCCACCTCCTAGAGAAATGGAAATAAAAACAAAAATAAACAATTGGGACCTAATGAAACTTCAAAGCTTTTGCACAGCAAAGGAAACCATAAACAAGACTAAAAGACAACCCTCAGAATGGGAGAAAATATTTGCAAACGAAGCAACTGACAAAGAATTAATCCCCCAAATATACAAGCAGCTCATGAAGCTCAGTATCAAAAAAACAAACAACCCAATCCAAAAACGGGCAGAAGACATAAAACAGACATTTCTCCAACGAGGATATACAGATTTCCAACAAACACATGAAAGGATGCTCAACATCACTAATCATTAGAGAAATGCAAATCAAAACTACAATGAGGTATCACCTCACACCAGTCAGAATGGCCATCATCAAAAAATCTACACACAATAAATGCTGGAGAGGGTGTGGAGAAAAGGGAACCCTCTTGCACTGTTGGTGGCAATGTAAACTGATACAGCCACTATGGAGAACAGTATGGAGGTTCCTTAAAAAACTAAAAAGAGAACTACCATACGACCCAGCAATCCCACTACTGGGCATATACCCTGAGAAAACCATAATTCAAAAAGAGTCATAAACCACAATGTTCACTGCAGCACTATTTACAATAACCAGGACATGGAAGCAACCTAAATGTCCATCGACAGATGAATGGATAAAGATGTGGCACATATATACAATGGAATATTACTCAGCCTTAAAAAGAAAAGAAACTGAGTTATTTGTAGTGAGGTGGATGGACCTAGAGTCTGTCATATGGAGTGAAGTAAGTCAGAAAGAGAAAAACAAATACTGTATGCTAACAAATATATACGGAATCTAAAAAAAAAAGGTTCTGAAGAACCTAGGGACAGGACAGGAATAAAGACACAGATGTAGAGAATGGACTTGAGGACACAGGGAGGGCGAAGGGTAAGCTGGGACGAAGTGAGAGAGTGGCATTGGTGTATATATATATATATGTATATATATATACACACACTACCAAATGTAAAATAGATAGCTAGTGGGAAGCAGCCGCATAGCACTGGGAGATCAGCTCAGTGCTTTGTGTCTACCTAGAGGGGTGGGATAGCGAGGGTGGGAGGGAGACGCAAGAGGGAGGAGATATGGGGATATATGTATATGTATAGCTGATTCACTTTGTTATATAGCAGAAACTAACACAACATTGTAAAGCAATTATACTACAATAAAGATATTTTAAAAAAACAAAGAAAAAAGCTGACTAACCTTATAATAGGATAATAATAAAATGACACTGTAGAAAAACATTACTTTAAAAGTTAAAGAGCCATATAAAAAAATTTTTTTAATTCCAGTGGAATCAAAAATACTCCAGCAAGCTCCACGATGAAATAATATCTACATACACGGAGGAGAATACATCTAAAAAATATAAATCAGCCATGATGCTCTCTTATTTACCTCCACACTAAACCAAAACAAATTCACCTCTGGATCTTCCATTAACTGAATATGCAAACGTTCAAGAAGAAATTAAAATTTCTCCACAATAATAAAAGTAGTGTTTTTCATAATCTGTACTAAAGACTCATTAGAGAGAACTCTGTATCCCTCTGAAAGCAAAGAGATGTCACTGTCTAAATCAGCTGATAAGCTCATCAAGCAGTGGTAGTGTACACTCCTGAGGATACAATGAGGAAAGTCAGCCAAAGACATAACAACTTATATTGTGCTGGCAAGATTCCAAGTTGCTCAGAGAAGGGAAAATTAGTTAAAGAAGTCTGAATTAATATGAATCTACCCAAACACAAATCTTACCCACATAGGATAAATAAGCATGGACCAACTCAATCCCCTAATTATTAATTCAGAGATAACTGTAATAGGCTACACTATTTAGTCACCCTATGTAAGTCTATAGGACTCACTAAGGCCATCTTGACCACTTGGTACTTCGCCTCTGAAAACAATTTAAAAGGTCTCATTCTCTTTCAATAAACATGACTATTTGCTTCTTAATTAACATATCTACTATTTAACTACATGCATTAACTGTATTTTACTATGGTACTCAAAGGACTTTTAGAATTAAGATTATAAACCAACTTTTACTTCTGTAATAATCCAGACAGCACATCTGCTTTAAATGGTGTTGCTGCTTTGGGGTTTGTGGGTTTTTTTTATTGTTTAGCTACTCAATTTCAATCAAGTGATCAGAGAGTAGAGACAAACACAAAAATGTTAAAAATGGCCTGAAAAACCTGAATGACCCCAGTAAGAATAACATGTTTTCATACTATAATGACCATCCTTTCTCCAGTTCTTGGTATGTCTGATGATCTTAGGTGTAACATATAATGAATGGCAATTATGTGTATAATTCAGGTGCCAAATTACTCCCTTGTTATCCAAATCACTATAGGACTGTCACATAAAGTTGTCATAAGAAGTGAACAATAAATCTACCAAAAATTATAAGAACTACGAAAAATATGCACGTGGGTCAGGAGAATTAGGCAAGCAATCTGGAAATAAAGTTTTGGGCTCAATATTGAAACTGACTTCACAACGTAGTATACAAAAGCTTGTGGAAAACCTCAACGCTCACGTGACTTTAAAAAAATCACCTGATATTTTCAAAATTTTGAAAAATTTAAATCTCCCTATTTTACAATTGCCAGGTTTTTTTTTAATAAAATATGATTTACATCCCACTACTTGGCATATACCCTGAGAAAACCAAAATTCAAAGAGAGTCATGTACCAAAATGTTCATTGCAGCTCTATTTACAATAGCCAGGACATGGAAACAACCTAAGCGCCCATCATCGGATGAATGGATAAAGAAGATGTGGCACATATACACAATGGAATATTACTCAGCCTTAAAAAGAAATGAAATTGAGCTATTTGTAATGAGATGGATAGACCTAGAATCTGTCATACAGAGTGAAGTAAGTCAGAAAGAAAAAGACAAATACCGTATGCTAACACATATATATGGAATTTAAGGGAAAAAAATGTCATGAAAAACCTAGGGGTAAGATAGGAATAAAGACGCAGACCTACTGGAGAACGGACTTAAGGATATGGGGAGGGGGAAGGGTGAGTTTTGACAGGGCGAGAGAGAGTCATGGACATATACACACTAACAAACGTAGTAAGGTAGATAGCTGGGGGGAAGCAGCCACAAGGCACAGGGATATTAGCTCGGTGCTTTGTGACAGCCTGGAAGGGTGGGATGGGGAGAGTGGGAGGGAGGGAGACGCAAGAGGGAAGACATATGGGAACATATGTATATGTATAGCTGATTCACTTTGTTGTAAAGCAGAAACTAACACACCATTGTAAAGCAATTATACCCCAATAAAGATGTTTTAAAAAAAAAAAAAATATGATTTACGTATTTTTGAACTTCATGTAAACATTAAATAAGGGTACTTAAATTTTATGTTGATCCAAAAGGGGCATGAATTTAAGAAGACTGAATAAAACTGTCAAATGCAAAAGTCTGACACAACATAGTTGAATCCAAGAACAAGTACACTACAAGACAATGCATGAAGTATAGGAGAATTCTAAAACTGTTTCAAAAACTCTGAATGGTATATCCATAAAATGAACTTTCTCATTAATAAACAGTAATAAACGACGAGTACAGGCAACAAGGATGAATCCTAAAATACACGGTGAAGCAGTCAGACAAAAAGAACACACTGTATGATTCCATTTATTTAAAGCTCTAGAGAATGCAAACTATAGTGACAAAAAGCAGATCAGTGGTTACTTTGAGATAGGGAAGTAGGAGAGGCAAGAAAGGATTACAAAGGGGCATGAGGAAAATCTGCGGGGGATGGATATGTTCACTGTCTTGATTGCGAGGCTGGTTTCACAAGGGTCCAAATTCAACAAACTGTACACTTTCAATATGTGCAGTTTATCATATGTGAACTATAAATTATGCCTCAGTAAAATACTTAAGCCCTCTCCCCTCCCTGAGAGAAGGGGGAAGCCTAAACGTCCTGAGGTGAGCATCCAACAGATGTTCACTGAACTTAATAGCACTGCCTAGGGGGCAATAATCCAGGCCCGGGGGCTATTAATATAGATAGATATATGTATATATGTACATTCTGCAAAGTTTATAGTATAAAGAGACATTCCAGTGCTGTACTTTTCTCAACCGGAACAGGATGACTACATTCACTAGTCCCAGGAAAACCGTGAATGTGGTAGAAAGGAGGGAGAGGGTGTCAGGCAAAACTCCACTGAATCCTATAGTTGAGGCCCCTCCAGCGCTACAGCAGGAAATAAATGTTGCCCAGAGGCAGACTTCATGCCTGACTTATTAAAATGAAATACCCTTGAAAGACTGGGGGAAGAAAATGGGAACATCTGGTCTAAACCTTCTTTAACTTTATCCAGTAATGCCTTAGACAAACAGGACCTGTTTGGGAGGGGTGCTAGCAAAATATAAGAGAAGCTGGGCATACCTTGTATAGATCAGAGAAGATCTTTTAAACTGTAAAATAATCTTTAATATTTATGGTTCTGTCATCACAGTTTTGTTAGTAGTGATGTCTTATAAGCACAGGATAACAGACTCCCATGACCATTTTCTTCAGCACGTTCCCTGAAGCAAGGCATGCTAGGGACCACCTAATTATCAATACATAATGTAAAGTTACTGCAAAATTAACTATAGGTCTATGGAACATTTAATTTCAAGCCCAGATCAAGAATTACAAATGCATTCTCCACTGGTGTCCTGTGTGCCATATGGTAGTTAGGCATATTGTACCTCCTCAAAGAGTCAAGAGACATTGGTTCAAACAGGTGCAATTAATGTCAGTTCAAACGTATGGATGTTTAATAATCTCAAATCATTTTATCTTCACTGAGAGAAAGGGCAATTACTGAAAACTACTGACCAATGGCTGTATTTGTTCATTTGTATATCAAAATAAGTTAAGCATTCTCGTTTCACAAAATACTTGTTTTCTTTGGGGAGTGATAGTACCTAGGTGATAGAATTGCAGCTAAGTTTTTCTGCTTCTTTGCAATTGTTTATGTTGTGTGTGTGTGTGTCTATATATATATATATATATATATATATATATATATGTATTTTGTTTTGTTTTGTTTTGCGGTACGTGGGCCTGTCACTGTTGTGGCCTCTCCCGTTGCGGAGCACAGGCTCCGGACGTGCAGGCTCAACAGCCATGGCTCACAGGCCCAGCCGCTCCACGGCATGTAAGATCTTCCCAGACTGGAGCACGAACCCGTGTCCCCTGCATCGGCAGGCGGACTCTCAACCACTGCACCACCAGGGAAGCTCATGTTGTCCATATTTTTTAAACGTGCTTTTTTATCATCAAAAAAAGTTACTAAAAGAAAGAATTACCTTACGTATTTTACTATAACTATAGTTTTAAAACATAAGCAATAGAGTAAATGAAAAGTATCCCAGGGGCTTCCCTCGTGGCACAGTGGTTGAGAGTCCACCTGCCGATGCAGGGGACACAGGTTCGTGCCCCGGTCCGGGAAGATCCCACATGCCGTGGAGCGGCTGGGCCCGTGAGCCATGGCCGCTGAGCCTGCGCGTCCGGAGCCTGTGCACCGCAACGGGAGAGGCCACAACAGTGAGAGGCCCGCGTACCGCAAAAAAAAAAAAAAAGTATCCCAAAAGGTATTCATACTATCAACATTAAACCATCAACACAAACTAAATAGGTTTTTCCTTGAGTTTTTGTTGTCTAGTAGCTGATATTTCTGTCTTTTCCTTTCATACAAGTGTTTTCTCTTTCACTTTCCCCTCCTGCATTTAGTTATGGCACCCTAGATCCGGAGGTAGAGTGGTTTACAAGAAAATAACAATGAATGTTGATTTTGCAGATCTAAATAAAGCCAACAGGAGGATAAAGACAAGAATTCCCTCGACCAAACAAATTTAACCACCACAGGCAAGAAGAAAAAAAGCAAGAATTTAAGCCTTGTTTTACCTTTTTTTTTTTTTTAACTCAGCTGTCCAAATTTGGAAGAACTGCTTTAACACTTCTCTAACAAATATAATTTCAACTTTTCAAAAAGTTTTTTGTTACTTTATGATATATAGGATATGAATTACTTTTTAAATTATATTTTTCCAAAAAGGGGAAGATATTTCTGGGGAAAAAAGACTATGCCAAATATCTGACCATAAAACATGCATAGGATATACACACAGTTTTTAGGTCAGTATAATTTAAATTATAAATTTTACTGTTTTAATCACACTCCAAAACCATCGTGAGATGTTTACAACACTAATATTTCATCTTTGCAAATTTAATGTTTTACTCATTTTGTGAGAGATAGAAGAAATATTTTAAGAAAATTGATGCTTTTATGAAATGCTTGAAAAGAAAACGAATGCTCTGTCTACAAAAACGAAGGGCCAATTTTCGAGTGAACACCAGAAGAAAGAAAACAAGTGGCCTCAGGCCAAAGACAAAATAACTTTTTCCTCACATAGTAGTTTCCCTTTCTTTCCAAACATCAAATTACCACAATACAGCTTAGGTATACCACCACAATAGCCTCCTACAGGACCTCCCTCCCTTACCCTGAAGCCAGTGCAATTCTTCAAGGTCTCACCCATTTATAACCTACAGTCTGTGAGAGCCTTACAGTCTCTGTAAGAATTTATGAATTGTTTCCTCCCCAAAGTCATATGTTGAAGTCCTAACCCCCAGTACCTCAGAATATGACTATATTTGGAGAGAGGGTCTTTAAAGAGGTAATTAAGGTTAAATGAGGTCACTGGGGTGGGCCCTCAACCATCTACAAGTTGCCAGCAAGCAACCCAATGCTGATGTCTAACTTCTTTAATCACTGTAACTTTTACTACATGTAAAACCTTTTTGTTCTTTCCTCTGTGTGTCTATTTTTCCAACTAAGACAGTAAGCTTCCAACAGTATTTATTTGGTGTTCTCCCCAGTGCCTAACCCAATTCAACATACCTCCTAATCCATCTATTACCATCTACTCAATGAATAACTACCTCAGATCTTCTTGGCAAGTGTTTCACAGGAAGGCAATGGTATCAGTTTTCTCTATCTAGAAATAGTTCATCTCCTTATTCTTATTCACCCATGTGGAACCCCACTATAATTATTTAATTATAGTACATTAACTTTATCATATTAAACATCATTTCCCAACTGTATTTATAGTGATGCTCTTTTAAGCAGGAAACTAATTTACAAGAAAAACTAATACCTTTCTTGTTATAAATATGGGGTTGATAATGTATGTAACAATGTAATAATATCAAATGAATTCCTACTTTAGGCCAAACGTGTTTTAAGAGCACATATAACTGTTTGGGAAATATAACTGGTGACATTATCATCATTCACATGCACCATCAAGCAGTCCTGAATTCTACAGGAAGTTGTTTGCTTCTTTACTCTGAATCATAGAAGCTTTTGCTGATAGATGTGTCATTTGCTCTAGCATATATAGGGACATTTCCAACCCAAGACGTCAACTGTGCCCGAAGATATTTTGTGAAAAGCACAGAGTACTTTGTGCGTATACAAAAGGGAACCAACCTGCAACTCAACCTGAATCAAATCTATTAATCTGCTCTTAACTCAGGACAGGATCTTCCAGGCAACTGTTACTCCCCAGCTTCTAAATCCCTTAATCTGAACCCTAGACAATGGGTCCATTTCTTTGTTTGTAAAGCAGAGCCTCTCCACCACATCAGCTAAAGGCTAAAGGCCTGATCAATGCAAAATTACATTTCAAGGATTTCCATCAATGTCTCCAAGCACCAAGCCTTGCACAGATACAGTAAACTCTGGGGAGAGCCTCTACTCCCTCACCATATATATGCATTTAAAAGATAAATGAACTACACCAAGAAAATCCTAAAGATGCCACCAGAAAACTACTACAGTTAATCAATGAATTTGTAAAGTAGCAAGATACAAAATTAATGCACAGAAATCTCTTGCACTCCTATACACTAATGATGAAAAATCTGAAAGAGAAATCAAGGAAACACTCCCATTTACCACTGCAACAAAAAGAATAAAATACCTAGGAATAAACCTACCTAAGGAGTCAAAAGACCTATATGCAGAAAACTGTAAGACACTGATGAAAGAAATCAAAGACAATACAAACAGATGGAAAGATATATCATGTTCTTGGACTGGAAGAACCAACATTGTGACAATGACTATATTACCCAAAGCAATCTACAGATTCAGTGCAATCCCTATCAAATTACCAATGGCATTTTTCACAGAACTAGAACCAAAAAAATTACAATTTGTATGGAAACACGTAAGACCCTGATAGCCAAAGCAATCTTGAGAAAGAAAAACAGAGCTGAAGGAACAAGGCTCCCTGACTTCAGACTATGCTACAAAGCTACCGTAATAATCAAGACAGTATGGTACTGGCACAAAAACAGAAATATAGACCAATGGAATGCGACAGAAAGCCCAGAGATAAACCTACACACATATGGTCACCTTATCTTTGACAAAAGAGGCAAGAATATACAATGGAGAAAAGACAGCCTCTTCAATAAGTGCTGCTGGGAAAACTGGACAGCTACATGTAAAAGAATGAAATTAGAACACTCCCTAACACCATACACAAAAATAAACTCAAAATGGATTAAAGACTTAAATGTAAGGCCAGACACTATCAAACTCTTAGAGGAAAACATAGGCAGAACACTCTATGACATCAATCACAGCAAGATCCTTTTTGACCCACCTCCTAGAGAAATGGAAATAAAAACAAAAATAAACAATTGGGACCTAATGAAACTTCAAAGCTTTTGCACAGCAAAGGAAACCATAAACAAGACTAAAAGACAACCCTCAGAATGGGAGAAAATATTTGCAAACGAAGCAACTGACAAAGAATTAATCCCCAAAATATACAAGCAGCTCATGAAGCTCAGTATCAAAAAAACAAACAACCCAATCCAAAAACGGGCAGAAGACATAAAACAGACATTTCTCCAACGAGGATATACAGATTTCCAACAAACACATGAAAGGATGCTCAACATCACTAATCATTAGAGAAATGCAAATCAAAACTACAATGAGGTATCACCTCACACCAGTCAGAATGGCCATCATCAAAAAATCTACACACAATAAATGCTGGAGAGGGTGTGGAGAAAAGGGAACCCTCTTGCACTGTTGGTGGCAATGCAAACTGATACAGCCACTATGGAGAACAGTATGGAGGTTCCTTAAAAAACTAAAAAGAGAACTACCATACAACCCAGCAATCCCACTACTGGGCATATACCCTGAGAAAACCATAATTCAAAAAGATACACATACCCCAGTGTTCACTGCAACACTGTTTACAATAGCCAGGACATGGAAGCAACCTAAATGTCCATCGACAGATGAATGGATAAAGATGTGGCACATATATACAATGGAATGTTACTCAGCCATAAAAAGGAATGAAATTGAGTTACTTGTGGTTAGGTGGATGGACCTAGAGTCTGTCATACAGAGTGAAGTAAGTCAGAAAGAGAAAAACAAATATCGTATGCTAACGCACATATATGGAATCTTAAAAAAACGGTACTGATGAACCTAGTGGCAGGGCAGCAATAAAGACGCAGATGTAAAGAAAGGACTTGACACAGCAGGGGAAGGGGAAGCTGGGATGAAGTGAGAGAGCAGCACTGACATACATACACTACCAAAAATAAAATAGATAGCTAGTGAGAAGCAGCTGCAAAACACGGGGAGATCTGCTCGATGCTTTGTGATGAACTAGAGGGGTGGGATAGGGAGAGTGGGAGGGAGGCTCAAGAGGGGATATGGGGATATATGTATACTCATAGCTGATTTACTTTTTTATACAGTAGAAACTAACACAACATTGTAAAGCAATTATACTCCAATAAAGATATACAAAAAAAAAGTATCTGAGACGCAAAGAGGACTTCAGCCGCCAAACAGGGCATTGTATATATGATAGGAATTTGGAGTACAATAAAAACTGACATAATCTCTCCCCTAGCAACAACAGTCAGGGGGCTCACGTGATGAAATGAAGGAGTGTGTTAAATGGAGAAAGGAAACAAGAGAGGGGAAAAGAAATACTGAAAGGAGCCAAGGAAAAGGAGGGAACACACATAAGAGTTATGGTAAGCGTCTGAGCAACCTAGTAGTAATGTGTTGAGACAAACTTCATCAATTGTTTTGTTTGTTTTTTGCAAATGACGTAGGCAAGATGAGTGATGAAGAGTCAAGGGGCTCCCCAAACTAGCTCTGCCTAAGTGACAACCTGCCTGTGGAAAGGAACTTATGACAACCCCGAACCCCTGCCTCTGTCTAGCTAAATAAGCAGAACTACAATTCTCAAAGCTGCTCAGATAACAGAGCAGCTAGAAGTCACCAGAACTCACTGCAGAGCACCCTGAGATACAGCTATATATTGAACTTAAAATAGCTAAATATATAATTTCTGCTAATCACAAACCCCACTTCAGCCTAGATCCTTAAAAAAATACCAAAAGGTTAAGAAAACTTTTTGAGAGTGAAACATGGAAATGAGAAATCCAACACATTAATTCGTCTGCCTACTGGGGAACAGTCTGCCAATTCACAGAACACCAGAAACAGGGGCTAAAAGGCAGTGAAATTAAACAATATGCTCATTACATGAGGGAGTATGTAAGCAATACTTTTGAAGCCTAGTCTTGATTGGCAACTATTTCTGTAGAGTAAGACAGTAAATTTTTCAGACTTTGAAGGCTCTCCATCTCTGTCTCAACTATGCAACTACTCAAATCTGCCACTGCTGCTGCGAAAGCAGCCACAAAGAGCAAGAAAGAATCACAGACAATAAGAATGAGAGTGGCTGTGCACCAATAAAACTATGTGCACTGACATTTGATCTTCATATATTTTTCACATGTCATGCAATATTATTCTTTTGATTTTGTTTTTCAACCATTAAAAAATGTACAAACCATCCCTAGCTCTTAAACCGTAGAGAAAAAAACAGGCTGCAGCAGAGAGATTTGGCCCTTGGCCCTTAAGTTTACAGACCTCTGCTTTTAAGGACCCTAATGTGAACTCTGAGATGGGAGGGGGGAGTGAGGGGGCAGTGGGGGATAGAGTCCAGTCTAGATAAACTTGGCCCATTTGTAAACTAGCCCATCAGCAAGAGGAAATCTGGGCATCCCTGACAAGATTATTCCCACCACCCTCTAAACCCTCTCAGCTCCTCCCTCAGGCAAAGGCACAGGTGCACTGCATTAGAATTCAAGCCAAGAAACTTCCAAGTTTTGTTGGGTTTTAAATGCAGTCATTTACCTAAATTCTACCGGGGCTAAAGCATATATTTTACAAATTTAGATGATGCGACTCCTACAAAAAGTTCATTGTAGCTCCCTATACCCAAATGCAACATGTAACCCTGAAACCCACTCCATCACTTCATAAATGTTTCAGATTAGGTGTTACTTATTCTGTGAAAGGCAACCTAAATGAGGAATGCCTACGGAAAACAAACGGGATGTTTACGCCACAGCTGTCCAACAAGGCTGGATGACAAGAGTCTGGCCACTTTTCAGATTATTCCCCTCTCGACACCAAAAGAATTTGGAGAGTCTTCCTTCTAGGTTGGTGAAGTCAAGGTCCTCTTATCTGATGACACCTCTGAAACACTAGCCGCCACCCGCACCCACTCCGCCCAAAACCCGCAGCGTCCAAACCGGGATTCCGCCCCAGCAGAGCAACCTCGGCAGCCGCAGCTGCTGAGATAGACGGAGACTTCCCACCGGCCCCTACTCGCCCCTGGACACAGAGCAGCAGCGGCCCCTCCCCCTCTCCGCAGTCCCAGCATGAATTTCCACGCGATCGGCAGGAAAGAACAGCCCAGCCTTTGTGCCTCTGCAAAAGAACGCAGCAAGAATTTACACCATCACCACCGCTGAAACACAAACACACACACACACACACACACACACACACACACACACACCCTTCGGAACAGCGCTTCCCTACAAACATCCGGCATCCCGGGGCTGCGAAACTGCGGACAAAGGCGCCCCATCGCCGCGGAGTGGGGGGATAAAGGGGGAGGCGGGAGCAAAACACTCCCACCAACGCGGACGCTGACGAAAGGGCACTGGCGTCAGGGAGAGGGATGAAAAGTGGGGGCGGATACCAGTGAGCCGCGCGCTCTGGGTGTCCCGCAGCCGAGGCGAGAGACGCCAGTCTGGGGGCGCGTCTCCCCACCCCCGCGTAACGATAGAGTGGGCGTACGACCCGGGGCGCGGCCTCCGCAGCAGACAGCAACAGGCGCCCGCGCCCCGCTGCGCCCGGCCCGCGTGCCAGGCCCGGGGTCCGCCTCCTCAGCACCCTTACTATGCCCCTCCTGGCGAACAAAAAGACGAAACTTTTCAACCTCTTAGAATCAACAAGAGCAAAAGGAGGGGAGAAGTGGCTGAAAGAACCGGGACGACCGCTTGGGGACCCGGCGAGTCGCAAAGGAAACTTCCAGACCCCATCGTTTTCAACAGAGGAGCAGCTGCTTCCCGGTAGCGCCGGGACGCGCAGGGTGGGCCGCCCGCCAGCCCCGCGCGCCAAGCCCCGGGCGGCCGCGCACCTTCCCGGCCGGTGCGCGCGCAGGGCACGGGGGCGCGCTCCGGCCTTCTGGCCCGGGCCCCGCCGCTGCTTACCCTATTTGCGGCGGCCGCCGCCGGCGGGAACGCGAAAGGAACGGAGGGTTGGGGAGCTGGGGTCGCCGGGGACACTGGGAGCCTCGCCTCGCCCACGCTCGCTCTCTTCTGTCCTGAAGTAACGTCCCGGCGAGGAGCTTCGGGAGGAACGCGCACTGACGCTCCCGCTCGACCGAGAAACTTAATCCTGCCCGGCCGCCGGCGGCCCGACGCCAGCCTCGCGCTCCGCCGCGCCCCCTCCCCCTGCGCGCGCCGCACTTGCGCCGACCGGGGCTGCCGCGGAGGCGGCTGCGGCGGCTGGGCCCGGGCTGCCAGGGCTGCGTGACGCCTTCGGCCGGCAGGGCGGCTGGCGCGCCTCGGCCAATCAGGGGGCGCGGCCCAGCCGGCAGGCCCCGGGGTTTAAACTAGCTCCGCGGGCGCTCGGCGGGGGATGTGGAGAGTGGGTTCCGCACGGTTACTGGAGAAAAGCCCCCTTAAATGTCAAGGTCAAATAAAAAAGCATTAATTTGGACAAGTCTGTCCCATGCAACGTTTAGGATATACACTAAAAAATTCTTTGTTTATCTGAAATTCGGATTTACCTGGGCAGCCTGTATTTTTATTTGCTGAATCTGGTAACCTGCGGGAACCGGTAGCCTCTATTTCTAGTTTTGAGGACCTTTTTTTTTTTTTTTAAATACGGATTGCTCTCTGGTAGCTCATTAACGTGATGAGAAGCACTTTAATGAGGATGCTTGGGGGCGGGGCTAATCTAACTTTCTAGAAAGTAACTTTTAGCGCATCAATGTCCATTCTCAGACATGATCCAACTAAAAAATAAACAAACAAAAAGTGGAGGAAGGGTTCAGAATTACACGGTGCCAGGAAAAACATTTCTATTCTGTGCCATTTAAGATTTTCTTTCTGATATTCTCAATTCCCTGAGTCCCAGGAATATTCTCTGGGGAGGAAAATTGCTCCCTTTTTCAATACATAAGTCTAATATTAAAGTATACATCAAAGGATACTCAGAAGCCCAATTAAAATATTTAAAGAATTTATTTTAATATCCTGAATTAAAGGTCTGTTTTTCTTTAGCAGACTTGTAAATTTGGTTTGTCTTAAAAAACCGATTTGTATTTCTACAATATTCACCAACTATTTAAGGGGAAACACAGTTTATAAAATATACAAGACTTCAGAGGGAAAGTGGTTTACGTTTTTAAATGGATATTTTCAGAAAGCTGCAATTTGCCTGTAAATGACTAGGAGTTGAGTAGTCAGCTCAGTGCCCTGGGCTGAAGAGAGTGTCTTCAGCCTAAGGACGCTTGCTCTTTTATAAACATATGAATTGGTATAGATTTTCCCACGGGGAAACAAAAACATGGAATAGATTTCTTCATAGTCTATGGATATTCATTTCCTCTGGGTCTTTTGAAAATGAAAGTTAAGAAAGGATAAAGGAAAAACTCATTTACCTTATCTTTTCCGTTTGTTGTCTCTTCAACACATCTCTACGTTGCATAACCTTTCAATCAGCACTCTCAGGTCTCTCCATTCTGAAAAAGAGACAGAAAAGGAGAAAAGAGAAATAGAAGGAGAGAAGGGGAGGGAGGGAGGGAGGGAAGCGGGGAGGGAGCGGGGAGAGAGAGAGAGGAAACAAATAAGCTACTTCCCAAACCTGTCTCTCCCCAGCTACCACACTTTTCCCCTCTCCTTCTTAGCTGTTTGTTGAAACCAACCAACTGGCTTCCTGCCCCTTCATAGTACAGAACGGGCCCTTGCTAGGGACACCAGTGACCTCCCACTACCTAAATCCAGCGGATGTGTTTCTCTCCTCATATTCCTGTCTCTTCAGATGCATTCATAACTGTCGCACTCTCTCTTCCTGTACTGTTCCCCTCCCCTTGTAATTCCAGGCAATCACTCACTCTTGGTTTTGCTCCTTCCTCTTAGTTAGGGGCAGAAGTGTGAGACCTGAAGCTCATACAATTTGGGGCTCTGCTTTTAGAAAAGAAAAACAAAGATATCTTTCCTGTGAAAATTTTACAAAAATATATGACCGTGTAAACCCGTTGCTAGGGCTCCTCCCAAGCAAGAGAAGGACCCAGAATCTTCACCTTTATTAGCTGCAAAGTTGCTCTGCCTCTGTCTTCAGACCACTCTTTGATATTCTTTGCCAACTAATCTCTCCCTAATCTTTAAATGGAATTCCTCAAGACTTAGTGATAGGCCCTCTTTTCAACTCTATCCCTAAGTGAGTTCATTCTCACCTCTAGTTTATCATTTATTGGTTAAGGATTCCTAAGCTGTTATCTTCAATGCAGACTTCTCCATCTATCTGAGTTTATTTGACTTCCCCATATGCCTGTCTCAAACCTAGATTACCCAGAATGGAACCATGATATTTGCTCAGGCCTGGCCATCTTTCACAGTTCAGTGTTTCAGTGAATGGCACAGCCATGGACATTACTCCATGATTCCCACAAGTTAGGATAAACCCACTGAGATACATTCTCATCTGTACTTTTGCTTCACAGTATTCATCCTACTTTGAAATTATACATTTAGCTACATATGCAATGTTTCTCTTCCCACTTAGACCATAAACTACTCAAGAGCAGGGCCCACTTCACCAGATCATCCTCAGAGCCCAGCAAAATGTTTCATACCTTATCAGTGTTCAGTTGACATGGGACGAATACGTGAATGCAAGAATGAATGATTTCTCTACATAACTTTTTTGTTCTTGCCATAGAGTCATCTCCAGGCATCCCATTTGGAGAGTATTCTCTTATTGCTTAGAAATTCCAGAGGATTCCTCCTCTTTGAATAGCAAAGCTCTTCCATTTGTCCATTTCCAAATCTGGTCATTCTCAGATGCAAAGGAAGTAAGTGCATGAAATGCTAGCTGGTAGAATAAGAATAGGAGAATGATTCCATAACTAGTTACTGAAAGTATTCTAAGGGTGTTGAAAGGTAAAATGGCATTTATTCTATTGAACCATAGGAAAAGAGCCCAGCTTAAAGGATTTAATAACTTGGTTTGTTGCAAGTTTACAAATGAGATTAAAACAAAGCGTGGGTTAAAAAGATACTACTGTTCTGGTCTCATTTAGCAAAGCAAATTGTACATGCCCATCTTAAATGGTAATACATCAGAAGTCAAAAAGGCATTTTGCCTACATTACTTCTTCCATAAAATTACCCAGAACTGGGATGATTCCACTCAGGAGCATCTCCTTTTGAAGTAAACCTGTATCATTACTGCTCCATTCTCTTCTGCTTGTTCTCACCCAGAGGACCCAAGACTTTCTAGAGTGACAAGGCAGTGTGGTATATTGCACTGGTTTAAAAAAAATGTTTTTTAATTAAAATAAAATCTTACAGAGAAAGCCCAAGTATATAGAGGATAAAGTAGAGTTGCTCTTGTCTATGGGGTGGGTTGAAACTCACTCCATGGGTACAGGTTAATAATCCTTTCTATTTCCTGTCAAGCACAGGCTCCGGGATCTGAAGATGGAGGAATGAGGAACGTTGTCTTCATCCCAGCTGTATTCCCAGGGAGGCATTCGGCACAGCAATTTGTTTTTCTCAAATTTGAGTAATGTTCAGACCATTTTTGTAAGGGAAAAGTTTTGAGGACTTCCAGGATTGGCTAGAATTATTTTTTATTATAATTTAACAAGTACAAATATCAACTGAGTACATAAAACTCTAATACTGGTGAAAGACCCAACTTGTCTACTCAAAACCTTTAATGTCTGCTATTAAAGATAGATCCTAGAAATTCCAAGTTTGATCCATCAAGTTACAAAGTTGCCTACCAGGCAACACAGTCTTTGTTCTGCTCTCCTAACAGTGGGCCAGTTCCTCCCTCAATTGGTAGGTGTCACTACAGGGCTCACAGGTCAGCACTGTGTATGAACCAGATTCTTTCCCCAGGACTAAATGACTTTGGAGGAATTCTAACTGTGGGACAATGGATTATGTCCAAACCTTTAACCAGCTGTGACTCTTACTGATAATGCTTCATTTAAATGCAAACTACTTGATGTGTCTACATCTCCTCCTGCCTAAGGGTTAACTAATGTATAACAGATATGCATTTTTATAGTTTGCAGAAAGGTTTTTATATTCTATCAGTGTTGGCTGACTGACTTTATGGTTTCAAACGGCCTCTAGTTTCTAAAATAAAAGAAAGGAGTTTGGATACTTTTTTTTCAGTTTCTTCAATATTAGAAAAAAATAGACCATTTTAAAGAATCTTTAACTTTTTTCTCCGTTGAAAACAGACAAGATTGAAAAGAGATGAAGAAGAAAGAAAAGAATGTTAGGATAATAAATATATTTGTGTCTACAAGAAATCCATTAGGAGGAAGGAATGACTGAGAGAGAATGCCAGGCATGTGAAAAATGTAAAAATTATATCTCTTGAAAACATGTAGAGTAATCTGTCTCTCTTCATATAACAAACTGTTTATAGAATAGAGGCACTGAAACATACAGTGTGTCTGACTGGGTCTCATTTCTCTGAGGAAGAAAGAAAGGGCATTGGGAGGTCATGACCATCCGACCTTGACTTCATTTACTTATGTACCCACAGAATTCTGGTGCAGTGAGGAAATCTTAGGAGAAAGCAATAGGACGTAGTTATTTTTTGGGTGGAACACATCCAAATAATCTCCAACTCAAGTTTATACAAGCTAGAATAACATTTTGGAATCTCTCTCCTGAAAAATATTTCTTCTGCATCATGTATACTATGAGGGTATAAGTCCATTGCCCAAGCAAAAGTCAAGACAAATAAGCAATAATGATAATGAGAAGAACTTGTTCAAGTCACATAATAATTTTTAGATAATACCCCTCCTTTGTGATGGCAGAAAGAACAGAGAAGAAAAATTGAGTTTTCAAGACTGCCACTGCGTCATTGGATCACACATTACCTGAAGCCCACACCCTCTCTTGTACTTCCATTTATATGAGCCAATAAGTCTCCTTTAGTTCTTAAACTAGTGTGAATTGTGTCTTCTGTTATTTACAACTAAAAGCATTCAAACTGATGAAATAAACATATTAAGCCATTCACAGTGTTTTAGACAGGTACTTTTAACTTTCTAGGAACACACTGAGATTACCTCAGTTAGTGAGAGTTGTTAAAGAATAGTTAGGAATATAAGGAAGATGAGACTATTCCATAGGTGAAACTCACTGAGAAATGTGACATCTTTCTGGTTATACCACAAACGCGCAGAGAAAATGTAAGCTCGTTTCAGAGGATGTAGCTCTAGAGACCAGGTAGGTTTTCACTGAGTCTCTGCAATTTTACCATAATTATGATTCAGTGTAGCCCTGTCCTTATTAACCTTGCTTTCCATCTTCTTCTCAGAATATTTGTTTAAATTGGTTCCTTGAAAGTCTGGTGATCCTTAATGTTCTGATCCATTTAATAAAGAGGCAATGAACAGTTCTAAGCTCTGCACACACTGGAAACATTGTTGACCCATGCGCTTCACTTCTGAGGGAACAACACTTAGGAGACCCTAAATTCCAGAAGGAGGAAATCCTGGCTCATAGACATTGATATGTTTAGAGAGGACATTTCTGGATGTTTATCTGAGAAATAGATGATAGACGCGTGGCTGCCAGGAGTCCTGTATGGAAGCCGTGTTTTGTGTGTGTGTGTGTGTGTGTGTGTGTGTGTGTGTGTGTCTGTCTGCCTATCTGTGTTTATGCACAAATGCGGTAGTGGCAGTGATGGTACTGTTAACTGTACCGATCCCCATGTTTTCCACATGACATTTATTTCTATTCTCTATTATACGCTGTACATTTCATTGTTTCCTGCTTCTTTGTAGTTTTAGTAGTTAGTTCAGTTCCCTCCAGCTGTAACACTCTAGGCTCTAGGGCAGTGCTTTTCAAACTATCTGTGCAGGGTCAAATTTTGTGTTTTAAACTTGCAATCTATCAGTGACCAATGCACTTAAAATGGATTACTAGAAAAGTGATTACATGCATGGATGTTGTATCAATGTTAAATTGCTATAAAGATATTAAAAGAAACTTTCAAAGTCTTTGTGAACCAGGCTATAGTCCATACTTTGGGGAGCAATTCTGCAGGGCCTTGTTACTCCCAGTATGGTCCATAAACCAGAAACATTTGCATTGCTTGGGAGCTTGTTAGAAATGCAGAATCTGAGTCATCACCCCAGAATACTGAATCTGAATCTTCAGTTTAACCAGATCTCCAGGTGATTTATATGCACATTAAAGTTCTTAGGGAGTTTCTACTCTTTGATCTGTTTCTTGTCTTCCAGGAATGTGCTGCTATATCTTTACCTGGAAAGATTTTTCTTCAGAGCTTCAGACAGCTCGCATCTCCTCCTCGTTCAGATCACAGGTCAAATGTCACCTCCGTGGAGAAGGCTTCTCTGGGTGCTCCAACAAAAGCAGTAGCCTCTTCCATTCCACATAACCCTGTATTATTTTCTTTAAAGTTTTTATCACTATCCAAAATGGTTGCTGTCCCCCTTCCTGTCTCCCATTCCCAGCTAGAATGTAAGTTCCACAAGAGCAGAGATATTGTCTGACTCATTTTCTGTCTTTCACCCCATGACAGTACAGTGCCTGGGAGGTGGTAAGCCCTGTCTACAAGGCTATGTACGTTACTTCTGCTGACTCATGACTTCTGCTCACCCCTAGCTCTTCCTGCCTCCCAATTCTCTTTATTGCTTTCTCTCCTTGTCTCTCTGAATTTGTGATAGAAAACCCAATACAAACTGGCTTTTAAATAAAATGGATGCTGGTTTATGTAACAGGAAAGTCCAGAGGAAACCCAGTGATCAGGTGTAGTTCAGTCAGGGCTCCGAGCCTATTTCTCTCTGATTCTTTCAGCTCCACCCATCTCCATGTGTCAGCTTCATATTCAGGCTGGCATCTAGGTAGCCATGGCAGTCCCAGCTGTCACATTCATACAGAGTGCTGTCCACAGGCCATCCAATGCACTTGCTCGCTTTTAAAAACTATGTAAATTTCTGTCCCCCAAACCTCCGCAGCATGCCTTCAACGCTCCTTAGATTGAATTAGATCACATGACTATTCACAATTCAAAATACTTATACACATATAGAGAGTAGTATAATTACAAACAATAAAATGTACAGATCTCAAGCGTGCATTTCAATCCATTTTGACAATTACATAAACATCAGAGAACCAAGATGTCAGATATTTCCAGAAAGTTGCCTTGGGTCCTTTCTAGTTAATCAGATGAGTAATGGTGCCTTGCTGAGCCATATTGAAGTTGAGGGCAAAAGGAGCAATCAGGAATACTGATCTTGTCTTTATTTAAAATGTTGATGTTTTATTCATCATTTACCTTGACTTTTATTTTTTTTGATATTGCATTAAAATCTGATTTACCTTGATTATTAGGTTTTTTTGGTACCCCTCCCCCTTAAATTTTGTGCTAAGGTGAATACCACATTCACTTCACTCACCTCTCCTGATGCAGCCCTGTGGTCGATGAGCCTCTCTCTCTGCCTTGCTGTCTCTCTCAATATGATCTCTGCATGTAGCCTCTCCACATGATGGCCTCAGAATGGCCAAACTTCTTCCATGATAGCTGAAGGCTCCCAAAGTAAGTGCCCAATAGAAGCCACAGGTCAGCTGCATTCCCTATCTGATTTAGCCCCAGAAGTCACCCAGGGCAGCTTCTGCCATGATTCAGTCATCACAACAGTCATAAAGGCTCACCAGGTACAAGGAGAGGGGACAGAGACTTTATCTCTTGATAGGAAGAGTGTCAAAGCATTTGCAGATATATTTTAAAACCACCATGCAACCAGTTGCTTTTACAGCAAATTTTGGGTATTAGTGAATAGCCCTTATTTTTGACTACTAAAAATTCCCAACCAAATAAATGTTTTAAAAATTCACCTTACATTCAATTTAAAGTATCTCCTCTTTGCTCCAAGGTTGAGTTGGATGGTTTTGGTTTTATTCACTACTTCCTCTCCATTCACTTGCTGCTGATTTCTGGCTCTTCCAAGTTAAGGCTAAGAAGCTGGGAATCAGACGAAAAGGAGGAAAAGTATCTTTTTACTTGGCTAGATGTTGAAAACTCTCTCTGTGGCAGTTAGGGGGTGATTTAGTGAGCTATTTGAAGACCTCCTCCACTCTGGCTCCCTGGACCTCTGCCCATTTTAGAAACGATGTACATTCCTGCTGACCTCCTAAGACTCCCATTCAACTCCTGCTTTCCTGGTATACCCCACACAGCTTCCTCCTCCTAGGGTCCATTCATCAAGGAAGGAAGTTCTTTGGAGAATGCATTTCAAAATGGCGCTAGTCTAGAACCACTATCTTCCAAGGTGTCTTTATGGCATCACAGAAAAACCCAGTCCATCCAAATCTGTAAATTTGTCTTGGACCTGCGACCTCAAGCAATTTAAGACAGCCTATTACATTCAAATTTTTCTAGGGGAGAATCAGACTGTCATCTGTGTGCTCCCCATACTACAGAGGACCCGATCAATTTCCTCTAAATATTTTCTCATCACACTCTGCTTTAACAGCTGCACCAGGCAAGACCTCAGTTTTCACAGCTCAGCAGCATCCAGCCTGTGTGAGGAAATACCTCCCCTCTATCAAACAAACCAGACTTGGTGAGTAATTCGCTTGAAGCTCCCCTCACTTATCTGGGGAGATGCTGAAGAAGCAAGACTTTGCCCAGTATGAGCAATGAAAGAGAAACGTGTAGTATTTTCTATCACGTGTACGATTTTCTCCAAAGAAAGCCTCACTCTGAAAAACCCTCCTTTGAACTCCTACCTCACAGCCTGAAAGTGGATGATAGGTGAAACGTGTCAGGATTTGCGTTGCCGTTCTTAGTAAGTGCCATGGGGAATGTGTCTACTTCTTTTGTTTAGAATATGTAGATCAGGTATCTCTTGGGTCCTGAGATTGGGACTTCATCAAAGTTCCAAAACAACAGAAATGTCCTAGTTGACATCAGTACTGATTCTGTTATCCCATATTAGAGTCACATCTTACAGTATCTGTTGCTGAATCATGTCCCATTTGCCTCATTTCTTGCATCAATATCAATTGTTCTAATTGTTATAGATTTATAATATGTTTTAATAACTGGCACCATCTCACTACTATTTTTTTCTCAAAATTCTCATGACTTTTCTCACCTGATAGAAGAATTTTTAAATTATATACTTTAACTTATGGAAATCAAGAATTTTAGATAATCCAAAAGATAATCCAAATGAAATTTGTAGTATATTTTTTCTTTTAGAAGAATCTGAAGTTATTTGCAACTTTTTTACAAGTAGCAACATAGGCAGATTTTATAGAATCTATATTTTAGAGGAAAATACATAAAAGCAGTAGCAGTAGTGGCTTTGAGATGTATTTCTCCTCCCCAATTTCCCTTTAAAAATGCAATGTCAGCCAGGGGCCACATATCAAGTTAATTCATAATAAGATATTAAGTGAGTTATAAGATCTGCTTTGTCATTTATAGCTTAAAAATACTGCTTACTTAGAAGAAGTTGGAAACTGGCTGAAAAACACTAATAAAGAGGAGAAGAGAAAAGTGAAACACTTTAAAACTATATGCTGGGTGGGATAGGGAGGGTGGGAGGGAGGGAGATGCAAGAGGGAAGAGATATGGGGATATATGTATATGTATAGCTGATTCACTTTGCTATAAAGCAGAAACTAACACACCATTGTAAAGCAATTATACTCCAATAAAGATGTTAAAAAAACAACAACTATATGCTGCATCTATATTATCTATTATCATCCATTTGTTTTAAAGCCTTTGCCTTCTCACTATTAGTTTTTGTTTTGTTTTGTTTTGTTTTGTTTTTATGCAGTACGCGGGCCTCTGGCTGTTGTGGCCTCTCCCGTTGCGGAGCACAGGCTCCGGACGCGCAGGCTCAGCGGCCACGGCTCACGGGCCCAGCCGCTCCACGGCATGTGGGATCTTCCCGGACCGGGGCACGAACCCATGTCCCCTGCATCGGCAGGCGGACTCTCAACCACTGCTCCACCAGGGAAGCCCTCACTATTAGTTCTTAATCTTCTCAGCGTGGTAATGATAACTGAAATTTAAAAAATATTTATCTGTGGATAAAGTGAAGGATTTAAATTATCTGTAGACTAAATAATTCACCTCGGAAAGGTCTTATCTTTGTTTCCAGAGGATGATGTATTTAATGAACATAGAGATTATATTCTCTAAAAAAAATTTATAATATGAATGAACATGGAACATTCCTAGTAATCTTAGTTCAGAAATGAGACTGCAAAATTGAAAAGGGCAAGGTGAAAAATTTGTCAAGAGCAAACTAACCCATCAGTAACATTATCTCAAGGGAATATTTGCGATATTTCAACTTTACAAGATTTTGCTTCTTCATAATATTTTCTGAATTTTGGCTCTGTATCTCTGTGAAACAGTTTAATGATTGAAAAAAACTTGTTCTGGTTTACTCAACAAGTATGGGTTTGCTTATATTTGACATCAATTAAATTTTGAGGGTTTTCTTTTATCTTATGTTGCAATTGGATTACGTATAACATGAATGACAACATGGAAGACAGAGCTTACATGAATAATATTCAGTACATTTAGTATACTATTTAGTATTTCTAGAATAAGAAAATTTTAAAAGATTAATTGGCTTATAGGTGGAAATATGTATTATATGATAATTATGTATGTGTAGCAGGCAGGTTCACTGAATGATTATTAAGGGATTTTTGCTTAGATATATCGGGTAAACTTGAGAAAGGAGAAAGAAGAACTAGATTGAGTAAGAACTGTTCTGTGTTCACTCTAAAGACCAGTAGGATTTAGAGCTCAGAGAAATCTGGTACTAGCTCACCAAACAAGAGCAGAAAAGAGGGTCTTATGCCTCATTTCATTTAAGGCAGATTTATACCCTCTGCTCTGTTGTTTCACTTTCATTAAGTAACGAATATCCTTGAACACAGTAGGGGTTGGGTGATAAGGGGATAGCTGCCACTCATTCTTTAGTAAATGAGAACTGAGTACCTGGTAAGAGCCAGGCACTGAGATCCTCACAGAAACAGACTACGTAGGTCCTACTCCCAAGACACTCATATTCCAAAGGGGAAGGCAGGTGGGAATGGATGACAGCAATGTGGCTATAGTGTCCATACAGGGGAGGTTCTCATTAGCATTTCTCTAAGGGCATAAGAGGGCTGTTGAAGGGCTTTAAGATGGAGAACATCATCAATTTTATAAACCTCAAAGACCAAAAAAGCAGAGGGAAATTATCTTTTCAGGACCAGTCCTTCTTTCTCCTTTCTTTTTGAGCTCAAGTGCAGTGAGCTTGAAGCCTTTAGCCAAGTCCAAACTTAGGGTTCTGAGGCAAAGAGTGAGCCTACCACAGAGAGATGACTACAAACACGGGGGTGATATGTACATACAAAAAGTTCAGGAGTATTACTACCTCTCTATGGCCATGTTCATAACAGTTTTCACCAAAAATCTGGTTTCCTTTAATCATGTGCACAGAATCTATTTGTTGCCTATAAAACTGGCCTAGTTCCTAACTGAAAGCCATCTCTACAACTAGTTCTCTGTTATCTCTGATTTCCAGACTTCTCAGGTCCCCACTGACGATCTTCCAAAACTTACACATACTACTTACAGCAAGGACTGTACCGTCAACACTTTCCTACTACCACTTCTGCTGCTTCCAACACCACAACCACTACCATTTCCACAATCACCTCCACTACATGCACCACTGTAATCAACACCAACACCAGCCCAACAACCAAAGTAAAATGTAAATTTGTACATTTTGCTATCATTCAGATACCCTGGAAAGCATAAGTTATATTGGAGAACGCCCTTGGGATCAACACCTGGGTGAGGGGATTGTGACAGAAGTAGGACTGGGCAAAGGGAAGTGCTGAATCTTGTAGTACTGAAACAAAGCCCTCAGTAGATTCCATAGGCTACTGTGAAACTAAAATGGCCCTTTAGAGTTGTCCCACCTTGAAAAAATGGGTCTGATCTTATATAGGTCTATGGAAATTGCCTAACTTATTGACAATATTCCCAAAGATTGTCTCAACATCATCATCCTTGCCTATATCTTTGTGGACTTTGCTTTTGTTTATTAATTTGCTTTTCCAAACATTTTCCTAATTCTGTAGCTGTCTCCCAAATAAAATCTAATTATGCTTACTGGGTTTTGCCCAATTGCCCTTCTCTCCATACGCAAGACTGCAGTGTAAAAAATGCAATGCTGAGTACAGCAAAATTAGAGTACAGCCAGCTCATCAAAGTATTCTCAAGTGGAAGGAGACAAAGACATGACCGACTCAAGTCTGGGAAAGTAAGTATAAAGGTGAAATCTAGAGGCAGAATCAGGGTTAACAAACAGGAAACATAGTTGGGTATCAGGAACAGGACAGAAACTGGAGCAGGGAAGAAATGCGAGCAGAGCAAGAATAGATCAGAAACAAAGCAGTTGCTACAAACAGCACCCAGTGACCACAGTTTGCTTTTGTTGGTCAATTAGTCCTGACTATGTGGTGAAATGGAGTTGTCAGCATGGCTTAAAAAAGACACAGAAAGGAGGCATTTTAATTTTTGTGTTTACTTCAAGAGAAATGGACCAAGAACTGAACAACCTTATTACTAGTGAGGAGATTAAATGAGGAATTAAATCAAATGCCCAGGAACAGATGGCTTCACTGGCGAATTCTACCAAACATCTAAAGAAGAATTAATAACAATCCTTCTCAAATTCTTCCAAAAAATAGAAGAGGAGGGAATACTTCCAAACAAGGCCAGCAATTCCCTGCTACGAAAACTAGACAATGACTCAACAAGAAAAGAAAATTACAGGCTAATATTCATGATGGACATAGATGCAAAAAGTCCCAACAAAATATTAGCAAACTGAATTTAATAATACGTTAAAAGGATCACACACCTTGACCAAGTGGGATTTATTCTAGGGATTCAAGGATGGTTCTACATCTGCAAATTAATCAATGTGATACATCACATTAACAAAATGAAGGATAAAAATGATATGATCATCTCAATAAATGCAGAAAAAGCATTTGACAAAATTCAACATCTATTTATAAAAAAAACCTTTCAACAAGTGGGTTTAGAGAGAATGTACCTCAATGTAATAAAGGCCATATATGACAATCCCACAGGTAACAAAATAGTGAAAAACTGAAAGTCTTTCCTCTAAGATTAGGAACAAGACAAGGATGCCCACCTTTACCACTCTTCTAAACACAGTATTAGAAGTCCTAGCCAGAGTAATTAGGCAAAACAAAGAAATAAAAGGCATCCAAATCATAAAGGAAGAAGTAAAACGGTCACTACTTGCAGATGACATGATATTATGTAAAGAGAACTGTAAAAACTCCACCAGAAAACTATTAGCATTAATAAATGAATTCAGTAAAGTTGCAGGATACAAAATCAATATAGAAAAATCAGTTGCATTTCTATACACTAATAATGAACTATCAGAAAGAGAAATTAAGAAAACAATCCCATTTACAATTGCCTCATAAAGAATAAAATACCTAGGAAAGTATTTGACCAAGGAGGTGAAAGATCCATACACTGAAAACTATAAGACACTGCTGAAAGAAATTGAAGAAGACATGAACAAACAGAAAGATATTCCATGCTCACAGATCGAAACAATTAATATTGTTAAAATGTCCAAACCACCCGAAGCAATCTACATATGCAACGCAATCCCTATAAAAATTCCAATGGCATTTTTCACAGAGATACAACACACAATCCTAAAGTTTGTATGGAACCACAGAAGATACATTTCTTACCCATCTCTGCAGACAACATTTTTTTGGCTCCTTGGTCAACTGGATTCCAGATTAATTCCACAATGGAAGGACAGAAAGAAGGGAGAAACCAGTTTTTTGCCCTCTTTCTCTTTGCTTTGGGCAGCCTCAGGCAGTATCTTCTCTCCTTGGAGATTCCTGATCCCTCTGGAGGGATAGAGTCTTCCATTCATCATGCTCTTGAGCTCTGGTAAACACCGCCTTATCGCTCTGTTCCTTCATCCCTAAGACACTAGAGGCTCCCTATCGTAGCTAATATTTGAGAGATCTCAGCATCCCCACTTTGGTTTGTCTGCTTTCCCAATACATTTGTAGCTCATTTCTCATGCAAAATTCCTTTTATTAAACTAGCTGGCATAGGCTCTGTTTCCTTCCTGGACCTTGACACACCCACTAACTTTCTGTGTTCCCTTGCACAGAATGAGGATTGCACTGACTTCTAAGCCCTTTTCAGCTTTTATTGGAGATTACTTCCAACCAACACTTTCCCAGCAATCTGGTACACCTATTCATGCATTCACTTAACAAATATTGATTATGCGATTATCGAGCTCGAGGCACTCTTCTAATTCCCGAGGATACATACAACAGTGAAAACAATCGAAGTTTTGCTCTCATAGAGCTTGCATCCTATTGTGGGGTAGGATAAGCAAGTGTCCCAGTTTGACTAGGACTGAGGGAGTTTTCCGGATGCAGAACTTTCAGTAGTAAAACTGGGAAAATTCTAGGTAAATTGGGGTAAGTTAGTCACCTTTGTGTGGGGCGGTAGTGAAGAAAAATATTTTTTTTTAAAAAAAAGTCAGGTGAAAAAAAAAAAAAAAAAAAAAAAAAAAAGTCAGGTGGTAATAAGTGCAATGAAGAAAAATAAAGCCAGAGAAAAGAAAGGAAGGGTAGGGTTGCATGAAGTCTCTTTTGATAGTGTGGAAGACATTTTGGATGAAATAACATTGAGCAGAGACCTGAATAACGTAAGGAAACGAATACTACAGATATCCAGGTTGAGAAATCAGCCAAAGGAAAGAATACATTGGGTTATTTAAAGCTTCATTAAGATAAAAATTATTATATAAAATAGCAATCTCAGATAATACAGTTAGGTTATACGATAGAGACTACTAATTTTATACCCAATTTCATTCCTCCCTTCTCCCTTGGTGACAGAAGTCTGAATTTTTTCAGGGTGGTATTGTTTGTTGGGAGAGGCAATCCACCATGGGCCCTGCATGTTCTTGGTGCGTATGCCAAGAATGCAAGGTCCTGATAACTCTTGACCTTGACCATTTTTTCAGGGTTGTTTTTGAAGAAAACAGGATCAAGAGCGGGCTGACTTACTGATTGCTACACAACGTTGGGTTTTTCCAAACCCCATGCATGTTCTTCTCCTGTAATAATGCAACCCATTGCACATGTAGACTGTCATCAAGCCCATGGCATAATTCCCATGGGACTTAGGGACCAGGGTAATCTACACCATGAAACAGTAACAGGATAATTTAATAGATTTTAAGTTAGGCAAAATCAAACTACACACTTGACTTGTGAAAAAGTACATTGCAGCTAGGCGTGACCAGGTGTCTAAATTTGGGCCAAGGATCTGCAAGTTAAAATTACTGGGAGGAATTGGTGCAAAGACTGTTTAAAGGGAGACAGCTGGCTAGGGTGTACTTTGTTTTTTGTGCTTTATCTCCTCTTCCTTTCTATTGTGAGAATAAAGATAAGATGGGTGGATATCTGGCATCCATCCTGGACCACACAGTAACCTTGAGGGTGGCAGCCTACACCAAGGATGGCAGAGCAGAAAGATAGAAGCAGCTTAGGTCCCTGTTGACTTTTATGGAATTTTCATACCTATTTTAGCCTACTTGCCTACCTCTAGATGGTTATTTTTGATAAGAGAATAAAGTATTATATCTTTCTTAGTCCTTAGGGCTCTCTTCCTTTCAGAATTATTAAAGAATTTTATAAATTATAAATATCTAATAATTGAGATAACAGTGGCTTTAAATGTCTCAAGAGCACTAGTAATTTCTCAGAAATGCCTCGTGGACCCCTCTGAAAAAAACGATTAGTAAAATTTTGGGAGACAGAGTGTCTGTTGGGTAGGCTTCCAGTCCCTTTTCCCATCATTTTAACTAGAGGAGATTTATTTTTTTATCTGTTTTGTATCAGCTGACCTTCTGGATAAGGTTTTATTTGAAGCAAGGGTCCACCTCTATAAGAAAGTTTGAAAACTACTGTGTTAGAGAAATAGTTTATGAAACATCATTCATGTTATTATATGAACTTGAAATGAGGAAGCTTTATCTTAAGTTTACTATTTGGAATTCATTTGCTATTTTTGTAACTGTATTTGCAAGAACAGAAAATTAGTTTTAGTCATGATGCAGTGTGTTTTGGCAATCCTAGTGCATGGATTTCCATTTGTAAGTAATTTTAAAAGGTTATATTCTTCCCTGAGTATACATTTTCAAATACCTGTTATTACTATTCTACTTTATGCATTAGTGTCTTGGGAAGAATATGGCCCTTAATGTAGAACCAGAGATTACAGTGTTATCATTTTTGAGATTTGTTTTTTAAACAACTACTAACAGGACTCTGCAATTACAACACATTAAAATACTTTTACTATTGCACAAAAATAATCTTATAATAACTGCTTCAGCATTTATGATAGTAAACACAGTAAAACTTCTGATAAAATACAGAGCAGACTAAGCACAAAAGATTCTTTAAGGTGATAACTTCTGGAGTGGAATATGATTTGATTCTATTTTATTTTTAAACAGTCATGTATCTATTTCCTTTGAATTCAGATCTAATATGCAGTAATGAGAGGGGGGAAGTAGTTACATAATATACTAGCTAGTCTCAAATTGAAAGCACCACGATGTCTTTTGGATAATAAGTGTTTTTCAAAAAATTACAGTGGTGTTTTTACAAGTTGGTCTAATAAAATCCTTCAGTAGCAATAATGCCATTTCTTATCTAGATGGCCACCAGTAAGGATGCTCTCATGAAACATTCAAAATGGCTTCATTTCCTTCCACTAAAGGAAGATTAGGTAGCAGAGTGATCCAGAATCAGCAACTGATTGAGGATGCATAGTAGATTGAGCAGGGATCTATTCAAAATGTTTAACAATTTGTATGACATAGGCACTAAGAACACAGGGAAAAGATACTGGACCTCTTTATGGGAAGAATCATGTATTCATTCATGCACAAGGTCACAGGATATGGGAGGGACTATTATAATTTCCTTCTTATCTTTCGTTGCCCCAGTTGGCTTATATCTCCAGATTAGAAGGCTCTCAGAGGTGGGCTAGGAGGAGGAAGCCTATTTTTCTTTTGTGGAAATAACAGGTACTCCTCAGATTCCACTTGAGCTGATGTAAGATGCTGCAGAAAGATTCAAGAAAACCCAAACCATAGTCCCTACAGTCAGTAAGGACCAAGAGACCACAGTGGAATTCTGAGACTAAGTTCCTGTATTTTTGATTAGGTGTTAGAAAGTGTACTATGGAGGAAACGCCTAATGTGATCCTTATGACCTGTCTGCCATTTCTCAGATGTTATCTATGTTGTCTCTGAAATGGGAGTTTCTCCTATCTCTCTGATGAAAACATTCCAGTCATGAACAAAGCTCAATCAGTAAGATGCCCAATTATAAAATTAGTATCCCAAACTCAATCTCTTCCCTTTTATAAGCAAATGTAGTTAGCAAATGCTATGGAAGAAGAGATACTATTTATATAATCCATCAAAAGTAATTAAAAAAAACTAGGAATAAGGTTTTAAAAACATAGGACATATATTAAAAAACTGTATTACTCGACTGACATATGTAAAAAGACTTGAATAAATGGTGAGGTATGCTTTGTTGTTAAATAAGAAGACTCAACATCATATCAGTTCCCTCACATTAATTTAGTATTTAAACGTAATTCTAATAAAGATTCCTATATATATTTATTTATTTATTTATTTATTTATTTATTTATTTATTTATTTTGTGGTACGCAGGCCTCTCACTGCTGTGGCCTCTCCCGTTGTGGAGCACAGGTTCCGGACGCGCAGGGTCAGCGGCCACGGCTCATGGGCCCAGCCGCTCCGCGGCATGCGGGATCCTCCTGGACCAGGGCACAGACCCACGTCCCCTGCATCGGCAGGCGGACTCTCAACCACTGCGCCACCAGGGAAGCCCCCCATATTTTTTAAGAGAAAAGTTGACTCAATAATTCTAATGCATACATGGGAGGATAAATATATGGAACTTCTAATTTAAGATGGTTGATAAAAACATGCATATTTCCCTCCATTCCTGAACCCCACTAAAATGAAATAAATAGATATGACCATACAAAAAGAAGTCATAAATACATAAGGGTAAATATTTTGGGAGAGGAGACAGCAATAACAAAATTCTAGAAGTTGGAAAGAGATGGAAAGCTACAAAACCACTGATTTGCCTTGTAGACTTGGGCACCTGCTACTTGTGGAGAGTAAAACAGCACAAAAATATCAATAGCAGGATTGATGGAAAGTTATCTTTTAGCAGAAGCAGGTTCCCATCATCTGCCCCATTCCACATATCTGGGATTGTTGCATCTTTCCCATCATGGCAGAAGAAGGGGGGTTTATCCTTTGTGGAAAGTAGGACTGAAGGGCTCTGGCCTGGGGAATGTTGGGTACAGCTGAGAGCCAGGATACTGTACTGAAAATAGGGATATTAAATTGAAGACTTAGAAAGTAATTGTTAATACCCAACAGTCTTCTCCTCAATTCAGCTTCCAGAGCAGTAACAGCTTGACCTATACTCTTAAGTGTGACATTAGAAAATTCTTTATTGAGAACTCCAATCAATCCAAGATAAATTCCTAAAGATATTGATATTATGTGCTCTCAAAAATTTTGTTAATAATAAAAATTTAAAAAACAAACTATCATAGTTGCTCAACATTTCCAATTGTTAGAGAAATTCAAATCAAAACTACAATTGGGGGGTGGTGGTGGGAAGAACTGGGAGATTGGGATTGACATATACACACTAATATGTATAAAATATATAACTAATAAAAACCTGCTGTATTAAAAAAAATGAAAACAAAAACAAAACTACAGTGAGGTATCACCTCACACCAGTCAGAATGGCCATCATCAAAAAGTCCACAAATTACAAATGCTGGAGAGGGAATAGAGAAAAGGCAACCCTCCTACACTGTTGGTGTAAATGTAAATTGGTACATCTCTGTGGAGAAGAATACGGCGTTTCCTTTAAAAACTATAAATAGAGTTACCACATCATCTAGCAATCCCACTCCTGGGCATATATCTGGAAAAGAGGAAAACTCTAATTCGAAAAGATACGTGCACCCCAATGTTCACAGCAGCACTATTTACAATAGCCAAGACATGGAAGCAACCTGAGTGTCCATCAACACACAAATGGATAAAGATGTGAGATATATATATATATATATAAAATGTAATATTACTCAGCCACAAAAAAGAATGAAATAATGCCATTCACAGCAACATGGATGGACCTAGAGATTATCATACTAAGTGAAGTCAGACAGAGAAAGACAAATATCATATGATATCACGTATATGTGGAATCCAAAAAAATGGTACAAATGAACTTAGTTATAAAAGAGAAATAGACCCACAGACATAGAAAACAAGCTTATGGCTACCAAAGGGGAAAGGGTGGGAAGAGGGATAAATTAGGAGTCTGGGATTAACAGATACACACTATTATATTTAACATAGATAAACAACAAGGACCTACTGTATAGCACAGAGAACTATATTCAATATCTTATAATAATTTTTAATGGAAAAGAATCTGAAAAAGAATATATATATATATATGAACCACTTTGCTGTATACCTGAAACTAATAGAACACTGTAAATCAACTATACATCAATAAAAATTATTTATATACATATATAAAATAAACTATTGTAGGTTAGATTCCCCAGGAAGTAGATTCTGAAATGGAGATTACCTTGCAGGAAGTTAATTAGGGAGTATCCATGGTAACCACATTTATGGAAGAAAGAAAAGGGAAGGAAGGAGTTTTGGGGAGGGGTAGTGGAGTTGTGATCACATCTCAAGCTGATCCCATGAGAGTTCTGAAGCAGGGATGGTCCTTCAAAGGTGTCCTGCATTATTACAAAGGGATGTGCTTATATGCCTTCATGCTGGTATCCCCTAAGGAGAGGGCGTTACCTTGGTGAAGAAGTTTTCTCTAATTGAGGGCAATTTCCAGATGACAGCTAAGGACTGGCAGTACGTCTAGCAGCTGGGGAAATAAGACCTTCAGGTCTGAAGGAGCCGGGACCACCTGCCAGATTGCCATGCAGTGAATCCCACACTTGCCATGTGCACAAGTTTCTCCTTTGCTATTTAGTGTCTGTATCAGGCAGGAAAGGCTAGGTTGTACTGGAATAACAAATGATCTCCAAGTCTCAGTCGCTGATAATCACAGTGCTTCTCTCAAAGTCAGCTTCGATTTGAGACCTAGGCTTCTGGGGAATAGGCTCTATCAGAAATATTGCTGACTTTTGCATTTAAAAAAGAGCATGGCAAACCATGCACTGACTCTTAAAGCTCAAAAGTGACAGACATCACTTCTGGTAACATTTCATTGGTTAAATCATGTCACATGGCTAAGCCTAATGTCATAAACAGGGGATATACAATATCCTCCTATATCAGTTATCTATTACCCCAAAGCTTGGTGACCTGACATAGTATGCACTGGTGTATTGTTTTTCATGATTCTAAAGGTTGGCTGGGCTCAGTGCAGTGATTCTTCTGCTCCCTATAGTGTCAGCGGGAGTCAATGAGGGGGCTGCATTCAACCAAGACCTCAGCAGAGGCTGAAACAGCCAAGATATGGCCCCTTTCCCGTAAATGGCAGTTGGTGTCAGCTGTTGATTGGAGAGCCTTGCATCTCCTCCATGTGGCTAATCTCTCCATGTGGTCTCTCATTACTCAGTAGGCTAGGCTGGGCTTCTGTATATGGTGGTAAGAGCATTTCAAAAAGGATGCTTCCCAAACCAGAAGTTATCAGGTCTCTTAAGGCCTATGTCTGAAACTGGTGTCACATCTGCTGCACTATGTTGGTCAGTCTTTATTCGAGTGAGGAGAGGTAGACAGCAACGGGAGGAACTGTTGGCAGCTGTCATTGGAGGCCATCTACTCTACTTTAACAGGGTGTGAAGACAGAATTATTTTGTGAATGGTCATAATATTTTCCACTAGAGAGTCACAGAACATCAAGTGTGTGAGGAAAGGCTCAAACATGAGAGAAACCTAAACTTATTGAACGAGAAGAAACTTGGAAGGAACCACACAGGAAGAGGAAAATGTAAAAACAAAACCAGAAAAACACACTTAAAGTTCAAAGAAAAAAAAGAGATTTCATCCATAAAAAATAACATGATTTTTAAAAAGAGAAAACAAAAGGGGTTTTGGAATTTAAAACAATGATAGAAATGAAAAACTGCGATAGACATTTTGATTATTAAGATGAAATTTGCCAGGAGATAAGGCACAAGACAAAAAGTGGAAAATCATAGGAAAAAGATAAGAAAAGAAGAGCATCAGTCTGGGAAGTCCAAATTTACAGTAATCAGAGATGCAAAGATAGAGAACAAAAGAAACAGAGGGAGGAAAATCACTAAATAAATAATCCAAGAAAATTTCCCAGAACTAAAGGTTATGAGTCTTCAGACTCCAAAGTCCCCTGACAGCAAAATGGACCAAAACAGACCTAAACCAAGGCACACGCCTGTGAAATTTCAGACATTTAGAAAAAAAGATGAGTGTACACACTTCTCAAGAGGAAAAGATGTTTCATATAAAAGATCAAAGATCACAATGGCATTGAACTTAAGCAACAGTGATTCTGGGAGCTAGAAGACAAAGGTGATTAGCCTTCAAATTCCAAGAGAATAAGATTTCCAATCTATAATTCTAAACTCAGTTAGCTATCTAACTGATCTCAGCTATCTGTTAGAAGGGTATCTAACAACAGTTTTCAAGTGTGCGGTGTCTAAAAAGATTATCTTCCACTGCTCTTATTTTTAAGGGAATAAATCAAGAAAGTGCAAGAAATGGGAGCCAGAAAGTGAAAGATTGATTAGAAGAGAGAGGAGGCAAAAGGAGATCCCAAGACAACAACTGTCTTAGAGGATAAACAATCCAGATGAAAAAAGAAGATGAAATTCATTGAAGACAATGTCTTTGAACAAGCTGAGAGAAGATTAACACTTCTAAGAGAGAGTTTGTGTGTGAACTAAAAGTGAGTACTTACATGGCTCATGTCTGAATGGCCTCCATGTAGCTTGTAGAAATAGAACCTTGAATATTGAACTATATTACACACCATGAGAGAGGAAGCATGAGTGTGGAGGGGTTCAGAGAGGCTTACAAGGGACAGAAATTGGTGATCAACTAAGTCCTCATCTTCCATAGTGGAAAGTCAATAGATAAGTCCTACGGCCAAAATATGAAGAACTGAAACTACTCATGTTATTTAGAAGTAGACAGCATAGCCCAGTAGAAACATCTAAAAGAGTAGACTATTCAGTTATGTAAATTAATAAATTAATAAATTCCCCCCTTCTTTTGCTTAAGTCAGTTTGAGTTGCTTTTTCTGTTTTTTTTTCTTTTTTAACGTTGCTTGTTGTTTCTGTTTTGTTTTTTACACTAAAGAGTCTTGTCCAATATATACATATATATTCTCAGATTCTGCATCATAATTTTTGGAAAAAAGTATTTAAAAAAACTTTCTGGGTGATTCTGATGCACAGCCTAGTTTGGGAATCACTTCCCTGAAGAACAATACTCTTAGCTGTGGCCTTAGATAAGGATTCTAATGAGCTCATCTTTCAAATTCAGATGGAGATGATAGCTCATGTTCTAGTACAGCTCTTCATATTTCTTCTTATCTTCAGTTTAGGAGGCAAGATTTTATCTCACATATGCAAGTATGAAATAATGATGATGGCGGCAGCAAGAAACATTGCTTACTTAGGGAAAAAAACACAAAAAACAAAGGACTTGAAGAAATCAGGAATTTTGTTATCTGATAAACCCATAAATTGCCTAATGTGCTTTGAACTTTTCTGCCTCCCTAACTTCCTTCACATCCCTTGCCCTAACCCTGGAGAAACATCTTAGTGTTTTAATTCTATATAAATAAAGCTCCACAAGGGTAACACTGCCAGGAGATATTTTTCCAGTTGAACTGACTTTAAATTTACTTAATAAAATGGCAAAGTGGACATTCTTTAGTTCTACTTCACCTGATGAACCAATGTCACTGCATCCCAATTCTCTCTGTAGAAAGCAGAATTTTATAACCTCTACCATATTAGAGTTGCTGACATTAAAATGGTTGCGAAATGCTTAAAGACTAAAACCACCAAACTTCTCCAGTCAAGAAGGTAAGTTCTAGTTATCAATTGCTGTATAACAAACTATACCCAAACTTAGTGGCTTAAACAACCATTTTTTAATATCTCATGATTTTGTAGGTTAGGAATTCCAGCTGGCCTGGGTGATTATTCTGTTTCACATGGCGTGAATACAGTGAGTAGGATGGTCTGGAGGGTTTAAGGTGGCTTCATTTACATGTTTGTCACCTTGGCAGAGATGGCTAGAAGGCTGAGCTCAGCTGGCACTGCTGACTAGAGCATCTATACATGGCATCTCCAGAATGGTGGTCTTTGGATAGTTAGGCTTTTTCCTGACTGGCCAGAGCTCCCAGGAGGGAATGTTCCAAGAGACCTGGGCTTAAGATGCAAGGCTTCTTATGACTTAGCCCTAGAAGACCTGGAGCGTCACTTCTGTTGTATCCTGTTGGTCAGACAAGTCACTAAGGCTAGCCCAGGGGGATGAGACTCTTCACCTCTTAATGAGAGGCTTAGCAAAGAAATTGTGTCCACCTTTAATCTATCACAGAAGGTATGATGACACACGTTTCTGGGCATCAGGAAATCTCTTACTACTCAGGGTCAATCTAGAAGTTATTCTTCCCACAAAAAAGAAGGGATCTGCCACTTAGATCCTTAGAAGAAGGAAAAATCAAGGAGACACAGCAAGATGAACAGACACCTGCAATACAATTAAAAAGCAACGCCTTTATTGGCAATAAGAATCTAGTATAGTCTCATAGCAGAGCATATCAGAGGAAACAAAAACGCAGTACAGATCATTAAAAAATACATTTAAAATAAATAATTGAAGATGTAGTGAATAAAAAATTTCTCAAAATAGTAGTAAGGGGCTTCCCTGGTGGCACAGTGGTTGGGAGTCCGCCTGCCGACGCAGGGGACACAGGTTCGTGCCCCGGTCCGGGAAGATCCCACGTGCCGCGGAGCGGCTGGGCCCGTGAGCCATGGCCGCTGAGCCTGCGCGTCCAGAGCCTGTGCTCCTCAACGGAAGAGGCCACAACAGTGAGAGGCCCACGTACCGCAAAAAAAAAAAAAAAAAAATAGTAGTAAGGTCTTTACACATGAGAAACACTCTAGCTCAGGTGGTGAAAGACAAGAGCATTGAGGAACTCACAAAAACAGAATCTGGGCAATGAAGAAAGAAAAGAAATATGGAGAGGGCAAGAATTAAGTCAATTGTTTTAGCCACAGATGACTAAATGATTTGAGCAGTTTCTTAGCATGGAGGATTAAGGTATTATTACTATAAAATCCTATTATATTGTATTCCTATTTGTTGTATACAAATTTTGCTTGTATTAACCATCTACCAACTGAATATCTATTTCTCTTCTCCAGGCACTATTTCTAACTCTATAACTATCTATTGATTGAGTAATTGAATGTATAACGCATGTGTGAAGAAAAGATTAATAGTAAAGAATAAATAAGCAAGACCCCCAATGATCATGTATGATTCTCATAAACCTTATAATCTGTGAGACAGTTGAAAACAGTATTCTGTCCCAACTGTTCTAAGACAATGAGCTTGAACTGATGTTCTCTTAAGTGATTGTAAATTTCTTTAAAATGTCTGCTTATATTTTGCTAATATCTGAGAGATAATTATTCCAATGATGTTGAGAGAATATATGGAGAAGTATCAGGAAAAGTGCATATTCCTTTTTTTCTTTTAAAACAAAAAATAATGTTGGTATTGACACTGAACATTCTGGGAGTAAGAATATCAGGCAGGTTAGGAGATTGATTCTCTTAGACTGACAGGTGTCCCATGAAGGAACTGTATTTCAGGAATAAGAAGGGAAAAATGTCACAGATTGTAATACAATGGAAAAGGAGAAAACTAGTTATCAAATGTGATATAAAGAATTCGGGAGTCTGGTGGCGCAGTAGTTGAGGGTCCGCCTGCCGATGCAGGGGACACGGGTTCGTGTCCCGGTCCGGGAGGATCCCACATGCCGCGGAGCGGCTGGGTCCGTGAGCCATGGCCGCTGAGCCTGCGCGTCCGGAGCCTGTGCTCCGCAACGGGAGGGGCCACAGAAGTGAGAGGCCTGCGTACCACAAAAAAAAAAAAAAAAAAAATAGAAATCGGGAGAAATCGTTTTTTAAAAAAGAGACTTCCCTGAGTAATGATGGAAAACTTTACATAACTTGAAATTGGAAAATAATGTTCATAGTTTAGCTTCCTGAAACTTATTATAAATGTACTCTACAAAAAAAAAAAAAATGTACTCTACAATGTTAATAATATTAGCTATATAGTCTGGGTAATGATCCATACTGGAGCCAGGCCAGGAATAACCATAATGAATGGTTTTTATTGTGTAGGATTGTAATTATGCAAATTAAAACTTAGCTATAGTTACTCTTGCCTTGTTGCTGAATGGACTACAAGCACAGATATCATGGAAGATTGGAATTATGTTTTTAGTGATACATACTGTACACCAGGAAAGAGCTTAAAGTAAGGGCTGTAGAAATAAGAGTGGCTTTGGTTATCAGAATAGTTTGAGTCTGCACTTTTTTTATTGGTAGCATGGCTTCATGGAAAGACTGAAATATCTTTAGTCCAGAAAGGATTCGTCAGAATTTCATTCTTAACCTAAATATGTATATGCTTCTGATTCTAAAATTAATATTTTCATATTGAAGGAAATTTGGAAATTTCCCAAATAAAATAAGACACATGTAATATTCACCACCTCAAGATAGCTACTGTTTACATGTATCTGCTTTCCCATCCAATGTCTTTTTATGTATCTGTGTGAATACACTCAAAATTTTAGAAGTTAGTATAGCATAGTGGTTGCAAGTACAAAAAGTTGGTATAGCATAGTGGAGACAAAGTGCTTGGATTAAATTCTGGCCTCGTCAGTTTTTATCGATATTATTTTATATGATGCCTCAGTTTTCTCATTTGTAACATAGAGATAATAATTATAACCTAGAGTTCTTAGAGGCATTAAATGACATAATCCTCATTAGAGCTCTCAAGGAAGAGTTCATACCCGTCTTTCATCCCAACTTTATTAGATAGGGCCAGGTTGTGGCTCACTGAATGGAAAAGAACTTTCTGTGGTGACACATTGACACACTGGCCAAACTTGCCCGGAATCTGCCCTCTAGGGTACCAGGGAAAGATTAACAATGAAGAATGAATAATCAAGATCCCCTGTGATTATATAAGATTTTCACAGGAAAGTGTCTCACAGGAAGCTTAGCTATAAAACTGACTGTAAGGGAAGCGCAGGTGTCAAGGGAAGCAACGGGTGTTGCAGGACCCAGGTGCTAGAGAAGCCTAGGAAACAAGAGGTAAACCCCTTTTCTCCTGCAATGTCTCTCCAGCACCCTCTACTGACAAAACTTAACATTGTGCTAGACAGTAAAGGAAAAATATTTAAAGGGCCTAGTTCCTTTTTCACAGAGCAGACAAAAAGGGTGAATTTCGGGCTGAGAGGCAATATATTGATACGTGGCAGACTTTGTAAAACACATATGACAATGCCTAGAATACAGTAAGTGCTCAAGAACTATTAGCTCTAATTTTTTCAGTCACATATGCATACATATGTGCAAAAATGGAATCATCTCTGCTGTATACATATTTTGTACCCTGAATTTTCACTTAGCATATATTATGGCTGTTTTCATTAACATTTCCTGGAATCTCAATTTCATGTCTATTTAATTATCCATGATGTGGAAGTATCATGATTTATTTAGCTATGACACCAATGTGCAGAGTGTGGATGTTCTAATTTTCAGTCTGGTAAGTAAATCTGGGTGAATAGCCATGTTTTTAGTGTATATTAAATAATTTCATATGGTTAATTCCCCAAGATAGAACTCAAAGAATGGACACTCTTAAAACTTTTATATATGTTGCCAACTTTCTTTGCAGAAATATAGTTCCTTTTTATACTTTCTCTTGAAATTAGTGTCTGCCACAATATAGTTAATATTATATATTTTTAACTTTGGTTCTTTGATAAGAGAAAAATAGTGTCTTATGTTTGTCTTAGTTTGCAGTTTGATTATTAATGAGTTTAGACATTTGTCATTTTATACCATATATGTGTCCTTTTTTTTTTTTTTTTTTTTTTTTGGTACATGGGCCTCTCACTGTTGTGGCCTCTCCCGTTGCGGAGCACAGACTCCGGATGCGCAGGCTCAGTGGCCATGGCTCACGGGTCCAGCCGCTCCACGGCAAGTGGGATCCTCCCAGACCGGGGCACGAACCCGTGTCCCCTGCTTCGACAGGCAGACTCTTAACCACTGTGCCACCAGGGAAGCCCTGTGTCCATATTTTTATTGGATTATTAGAGTTCTTACAATTTTGAAGAATTTTTCATGCATAAAGGATATTAGTCCATTGTCTATTAGATTTGTAGTAAATGGATTTCTTTTTTTAATTTTACACTTGAGATTTCATCTATGTTTTTTGAAACACCAAAGTTTTCAATTTTATAATTCCTATATATTTTCCTTCATGATTTTTCCAATTCTTTTTATGATAAGAAATAAAATACTTCCATTTTTCTTAAGATTTTTTACATATTTACACAGTTTCTCCTGGTTTATGATTTTATCCGTTAGATTTTTTTTTTTTTTTTTTTGCGGTACCCGGGCCTCTCACTGTTGTGGCCTCTCCCGTGGCAGAGCACAGGCTCCAGATGCGTAGGCTCAGCAGCCATGGCTCACGGGCCTAGCTGCTCCGTGGCATGTGGGATCTTCCCGGACCGGGGCATGAACCCACGTCCCCTGCATCAGCAGGCGGACCCTCAACCACTGCGCCACCAGGGAAGCCCGCTCCATTAGATTTTTAATTCTAATGCAACTGAAATCAAGTTTGGTAATTATATAAAATTGTATTTTTTCAAAATAGATTAATTATCCATCATTATTTAATAAGCTAGCATTTTCTGATTGGCTTGCAATATTCCCTTATATATACATGTTTTGCTTCAATGCTCTGTTAAATTCTATGCTAGTAGCACATATTTTTAAATGTATGATTTATGAAAATAGATTTTAATTACTTATACCAGTGACAATGCATCAGAGGAGTGGTACTGCTTATTATATAACACCCTTATTAATCAGTTAATATTAGTAACCCTTATTAATTATTTGAAAAAGAATTGTAGGAAATTGTGGTCCTCCATTTCCAAAAGTTTGTTTGGTAAAATAACTCTGTTCTGTTATTATCTAGGGGATAGTTAACAAAATTGACCTAATTTAGAAAAATACTGAGATTGTGCCATCTGCATAATTTCCCTCCCTTTAACATAAGTGCTTTCTTCATGTTAGGATCTACTTTATTTCCCTGCTTTTATAAAAAATATATGCATTGGACATCAGCAGTGTACAATTACACTATAGTGTAGCCTGAGCGAGTCTTAATTTCAGCAGTTAATCTCTAAAAATTAAATATTTCCTAAATAATACACACACAAACACACACACACACACCTCCTTCTGATTACATAAGCAATTCTTGAACACAGAAAATCAGAGAAATACAGAGACAAAAGAGAGAAGAAAATGTAACATTATTCAAAACTAACCACCAGGGAAAACCATATGTTAACATTTTGGTGCATCTCCTGGCCCCTGCCCCCAATTTTCCTCTGCATGTTTAGGAAAAAGAGATTTTTTTTTTTTCCGGTACGCGGGACTCTCACCGCTGTGACCTCTCCCGTTGCGGAGCACAGGCTCCGGACGCCAGGCTCAGCGGCCATGGCTCACGGGCCCAGCCGTTCCACGGCATGTGGGATCCTCCCGGACCGGGGCACGAACCCACGTCCCCCGCATCGGCAGGCGGACTCTCAACCACTGTGACACCAGGGAAGCCCAAAAAGAGAATTTTTTGAAACAGATTTATTCTATTCAATATTTTCAACAAATGCCTTTCGAGTTTATGTGGCATTTTAGTACATAACTTTTCCATAATTTATCAAATTCCGTATTATTGAATATTTATTTTGTTTACAAAGCTATTGTAATGCTATGAATACTTGTTTATAGAACATTATGTGGTCTAATTACCTTCTAAGGATAAAATACTAAAAAGTGAATTACTGGGACAAAGGGTATGGACATATTTAAGGTTCTAATCCATATTACCGGATTACACCTCACGAAGTTTATATGAATTTCTGCTTTCAGCAGCTGTGAGAATGTTCTTTTCTCCACATCTGTCTTTGCACTGGATATTTAAAACAGAGAGGGAGGGGCTTCCCTGGTGGCACAGTGGTTGAGAGTCCGCCTGCCGATGCAGGGGACACGAGTTCGTGCCCCGGTCTGGGAAGATCCCACATGCCGCGGAGCGGCTAGGCCTGTGAGCCATGGCCGCTGAGCCTGCGTGTCCGGAGCCTGTGCTCCGCAACGGGAGAGGCCACAACAGTGAGAGGCCCATGTACCACAAAAAAAAAAAAAAAAAAAAAACAGAGAGGGAGGGAAAACCCTGTTAATTTGATTAGTAAAAACATGTATTTCATAGTTAAAATTCTATTTTATTTTATGGTTTCTAACTGAGTGGGTAGTACCTTCTTCAATAATCTTTAGAAAAATCTTAGCTTTTTGGGGGGGCCAGTTTTCTTTCAAAGCAACTTTAAAAGAAATTTCAATCTAAAAAATATTGTGAAGAACTTAATTGGGATCAGGTTAAGTCTAAAACTGATTTGGGACAAAATGATATCTTCACAATATTCCAAGTGAGGAGCATTTTATTCTTTGCCATGTACTCAAGGAGTATTTTATATTTATCGTATGTATGTTGATATTTTATGTATTTAGGTATTTTGTGATTTTTGCTGCCACTAAAATTGGAATCCTTTTTTCCCTTTGGATCATCTATAAGGCAACTTCGAGGTTAGGGAGAAGCAGTAAACGTGGTCATTAGAAGCTCAGTTTCTGTCTCCAGCTTTCTCTTCTGTGTCTGGATTCACCTCTCACGGTGTGACTTGGACAAGCTGGTGCGCTGAATATGTCTTTTACCCCTCCAGAGTCCTCTCCCAGCTCTGTACCCTGCTCCATGTCTAGGGAGAGAGGAAGCCTGGTCTTACTAGGGCTCCCTTGCTTTCTGGCTTCCTGTTAGGTTCAGCCAGTGAGGGCATTGGCAGGAAATAAGAGTGGCAGGAAAGTGAGGGGAAGGTAATTATTTCCACAACTCCCTCCCTGCTTAGTTGTTGCCTGACTTGTGTCCTGCAAAGGGCAGCAGCTCCTGTCAGAAGTCCTCATCATTACCCTATGCCAGTCTGGAAGAGGGTCCCTCCATTTGCCCCTCAGCCTTGTAAGTGGTCACAGGCTCCCTGCTGTTGCTAATTTCACATGCTGCAGAATCCTTTGGTGTTTCTATAACCCCATTATCCAGCCTGAGTATGTCATCTGCTTCCTGCTAGGATCTTGACTGAGGGGAAAAAAAAAACAAAAAACAAAAACAAACAAACAAAAACCACATATCCTGACCATCTTTTTCTCATATTATTGAGAATGCCTCTTGGTTTTCACCATAATGATAGTTTTGGCAATTGATGTAAGATTGGTGTTCTACATTATGTGCAGAAAGTATCCCTTTCTTTGTGATTTTCTGAGTTTTGTCAGTTACATTTTATCTTCTGCATTTTGATACATATTGAGTTTGCTTTAAAATTGGACTATTGATGTATTCTTTTATATTCTGAAGTTTTTCTTTATCAATAAAAATCCTTTTATTCCTGGAATAATACAAATTAAATTTACTTGACTACTAATATTTCATTTGAAAATGGAAAAAATTTCTCTCACCTGGCTACCATAGGCCAACTCAAACAACAAATGGAAAAAGTAACACACTTAAACTGACATTTTGCTTAAGTACAAATTGCTTTGAATAACTGGAAATCTTAGTAGGCCTTTATCACCCAAAGGCCTTTTTTGTGTTATTTCTTTCAGCTTGGAGTTCAGAAGCAAGTGGCTTGTGGAAGCTTTCAAGGCATAATATTTTGGTGGGACACAGTAGAGATGGTGGGAGTGAAAGAGAAAAAAAAAAAAAAAAGCAAGGAATAAAGCAGACCACAAAGTAATGCCTAGGAATTACATCTGAGCCAGAGTTAAGAAGGTATAAAATGATTATAGAGTGTCTTCTCCCCCGCCCCCCCCCCCTTTTTTTGGAAAAAATTACTCCGTTCTTTCAATTGTGTTTCTAATTCTATCAATCTTGGATTCAGAATGTGGCAATAGCTTGAAAGTCTATGCAATAAAAACCTTTCCTAGGTGATTACTATAATATATATTAGATCACAAAACCTAGAACATGAATTTATAGCAATTGGTAGTTCCAATATTTTATATCTGTTATACCATGCTATACCATATCATTTCAAGCATGCATTTTCATTTCGGTTCACATGAATCAGTTCCATCACAGCAGAATCCTGAGCACAATATCCCCCAGGGACACAAATAATTTTATTTAATTTTAAAATAATGCTTATATATTTGGTGCCACCCCCTTGAAACATTAGAACAATAACTGATATAAATGCTGAGTCATTGACATATGGAAACGCAGGCTATTTAGTTCTACTTGAAGAGTCTGACATTGAAAACAGAAGTAAGCATTATGCTAAATCAGACAGACAAAGATAAATACTGTAGGATATAATTTATGTGTGGAATCTAAAAAACACAACAAACTAGTGACTATAACATAAAAGAAGCAGACTCACAGACGTATAGAGCAAACTAGTGCTTGGGGGGGAAGGGAAATGTAGGAGTGGGAATTGGGAGGTACAAACTACTGGGTGTAAGATAAGCTCAAGGATGTATTATATAATATGGGAAATACAGGCAATATTTTGTAGTAACTGTAAATGGAGTGTAACCTTGAAAAATTATACAAAAATTTAAAATGTTTAAAAATTAAAAACAAAGAAAACAGAAGTAAGACTAACAAGGTTGTATCTGAACTTTTATATGAGTGTCTGTTTGATTTGGTCTGACTTAAGAATAGAATCTGCAAATATTAAACTATACGTTTTCATTTAAAATTTTATCAGGCAAATTCCTAGTAAAAACAAAATGTCATTATTTATAATCAAAGATAGTTACAAACGTCAAAGAAGATTTAGAATTTGTTTGAGAAGGAGCAAGTTGCTGAATGCCATAGTGGAGAGTTTACTTTTTGAAGTGTTTGCTTGTTTATCATCCCTCCTCACTTCCCACTCCCCAGTTAAGGGGATGTTCCCTCACTCTGAACCCACTGGCATTTGAGAATTCCATTCCCACAATCTACTTGCTTCACAGACTCTCCTTTCCAGTACTGTTGTGGTTTACAGCTGAAAAACCAAGCGTGAGAATGTAGTATCCAGTAAAAGCCAGCATTACTGAATGAACTTTTTAAAGCCAAGTGGGAATTGCAAAATCTGAAAATTAAAACATCTGAACATCTGTTAAAACTCAATCTGTGTTTCTTTGAGAAAAATAATAAATCTGACCAACTCTCAGTGTAGCATCTTAAAAAAAGAATAAACAAAGGATCTTGATAAGTAAAATTTATTTGGCAGACGGTTCAATAAGTTAGGAACTGGCATAATTCTTGTAAAGTTTCCTTAATTTCTTTGAAAAGTTAATGTAAATCTAGAAAATTCCCAAGCAACAATAAAGTGAGCCTGAGGAACTGTAGTCACAAAAGGTATAAGAAATGGAAAATGATGAAGATCAACCAGATTATTTGTAAAGAAAAGGAAGAAAAATCAACTGAAATGCATGTTATCAGCAAATATTTTAAGTTATCAGGAAAGTTAAAAGTTTAGTTTTTAACTTAATTTAAAGCTGTTTATTTAAATCAGCTTTATTTTTTACAAAGTGCTTTCCCCCCAACTCTAAGAACGTCTTTGTTAATTTGCTTTTCATTCCTCTCTCTTCTCTCTCTCTCCTAGGCTTTACGGTTGCCTTTTTCTCACAATGGCAAGATGAAATGTTCGTAGGATTTGTCCAAAGGTCAGGTTTCTGTAGAATATATATCATGCACATGCAAAAAGCATCACATATTCCATTATTGGTGTAAACAGCATGTTTAACTTTTACTGTCTAGGAACAACCAAATTCCTAACTCTCCTGTCATAATTATTTATCATTGTTCTTTCTATAACTTCCAAATTAAGGTGTGATGTCTTTGTCCTATACTCCAGAAATTCTTAATTTTTTCCTGTGGTGTCAAATTTAAAAACAGTAAGAAAAAATGAATGATTCGTTTTGCATGCTTCATATTAGGGAATATGATTTCATTACTGAAAGCACTGTTTTCCTAAGCTATGCAAGCATAGGTGTCAGATGGTATCAAGTCAGATGGTATCAAGTACACCTGCGTGGCTGGCCCTCACCATCTGGGGTCCTGAAACACCAGCTCTATGCCTACTCACACCCACCACTTTCACTTGAAGCAAAATGAAGGAAGCTGAGATGCTCACAAAATTCTCCTTGACCTTTGATTTTGTTGTCCATGATATTAGATGGTGCAAATAAGGCTATTTGGTGTCCAGTTACAAGCCATCTGGTTTTTGAGCTCCCAGCTATAGATTTCTCAAATATGTCTGGTATTTTTGTTGAAACCATCTGGAAACATAAGATCTGCTTCAAGTTATGAGAGGCGGCTCTCCATGAGGACACCTCCACTTGTTCACTTTTACCCAGATGCTATTTCCATGCCTGCTACCCCTCCAGTGGCAAGTTCCAAAGTTGTCATCTGTCCTGTTACTTTTTAGCCATGTAGACTCCGCTGGAGTTGACATGAACTTCTGGGAGATTTCACTGTTCTCCCCATTCATATCTTCTCTTACACAGGGAGAGCTATGTCCCTTTTTCCTCCTCCTTTCTGGGTTACCCCAGCTCCAGCTTCCCCCAACCTCCTTCTAGACAAACTCAATCCCTTGCCAAGATTTTCCCAGTCTTACTTTGGGAAAGGAAATACAGCAGTGCTGACTTTAGATACAAAGTATTTCCACGTAGCATTTAAACAAGTAATGATAGTATGTATAATTGTTTCTTTGTGTGTGTGTGTGTGTGTGTGTGACGGTTTCTGTTGTTTTATTTTTAAAATTTTTTTACAAAGTTGATTCATGCACATGGTAAACATTGAAAGTGCTAAAAAGGGTAGAATTAAAAGTGCATTTTCCTCCCATCCTTGATTCCTATTCATGTGGTTCTTCACCTCAGAGGACACTCCTACACTTAGTTTCCTATGTATGTTTCTAGAAATGATAAAAGATATACATATCTAAGCATACATATTTATGATTTTTTATACAAATGCTAGCATGCTTTATATTCTCTTTTTCATCTTGCTTTTTAAAAGTTTGTAAAATATAATAGAAATAATTCCATATCAGTATCACAGGTCTGTCTTATTCTTTTTAGTGGTTAGAGTATTTTGTTGTATGAATGTGTAATATTATAAAAACAATCCTTCACTGATGATCACTGACATTATTTCCAGTCATTTTAGTCCTACAATGATGTAGTGAGTATCTTTGTGCATTTGTCTATTCAATAAAACCTGAAAACAAGAAGCGAAATTATTGGATCAAAAGATGCAAGAATTTTAAATCTTGGTAGAGATTGTTAAATTTCCCATCCAAGAAATACCAATTTATACTCCTTACAACAGTGAGTGCCTAGCTTCTAAACCTCACCAACATCATGTATATTTTTTAATGAAATAGTTGGATCTTGTGAATCTGGTAAATATTGTCATTTCATTGTTATGCACTAAGAGAGCAAAGAGGTAAACTGTGATCTTCCTAAGAGTGTCTAAGCATGTTACTGAGTCCTAATTGCTCCTGACTCCAATCTTCACTAGCTTTGTGCCTTCAGGCTAGTTATCTTACCTCTCTAAGTCTTACTTTCCTTGTTTTCAAATCAATAATATTAGCTTACTTTGTGTAAGTACCATTATATACATCAATTCAGTCTTTACAACAAATCTGTAAACAAGCTATTAGTATCTTCATTTCACAGATGTGAACAGTTTTCTCATCTTTTAGATTGTGATGAAAGTGTCTTTTTATAGGATATTATGAGAATTAAATGATAAACTTCATGTAAAAAATTAGCACAATATTTGGTTGTAACAGTATACATTATTATTGCTTTATTAATATGGACACAAGAAAAGTCTTTATCACTATAGATATGAAAGAATAGATTCTAAAAATATGCCTAGAATATTTCTTTTTTTTTTTTTTTTAATTGTCCTGAACTTCCAAAAGCTAGAGTGAAATGTTTAATGTTAATTTCTAAGCTGATGAATTTCAGCCTCTATTTCTCCAGTTATCTCTAGGGTTCGCTGCTGTCTCAACAAAATTAATTTAAATTTAGTGATTTGAAAAACAAAATGTTAAATTCACTCATCAGGAGTAGGAGAGCCTGTTGCAAAATAAAATTAAAATTAAATAAGAAGATACGAATTTTCCTCTTTTTTTTGAAGGGCACAGTCTAATACTCCTTTAGTCATATCCAGTGTTAACAAATGATACTTTTGCCATTTTTGCTTTAGTTACTTTTTATAGATCTAAGTGATTCAACATTACAAAGATGAAATCTTTCTTCTCCCATCTGCGAGAAAAATTCCTGTTCTGCCCCAAAGGCAAACCCTGTCATGAATTCAAAGCATAGCCAGGTTCTGTTTTCATATATTCACATATATTCCATCCTACAATGAATCAAACATATGTATTTTGAGATCTGTGTAGAATTGTTTATTCATTTTAATTTATCAAACATATGTATTTTGAGATCTGTGTAGAATTGTTTATTCATTTTAATTGAGTTTAAATTTATTTATCCTGGCTTGTAATATTAGAGGTTCAAAGAGTTTCCAAAATTTTACTCTCATAAACAATGTTACAATAAACATTCTTGGGCTATTTCCCTGTTTATGGAGAATATTTACCTAGAAGCCAAACTGCTGGGTCATAGGGAATTTGTTTTTCACCTTTACTAGACACTGATAAATTTAAATGGTTGAATTATTCATACCTCTCCTGAAATATACGACAGTTCCCCTTTCCCCACATATTCATCAATACTACATACTGCCAACTTTGAATTTCATGTCAATCTGATGAATATGAAATGTATCATGTTTAAATGTGTATTTCTTTGATTACTAGAGAAGATGAACATTTCATTATATATTGGGTTGGCCAAAAATTTCATTTGCTTTCCCATTAAGATATTTCGGAAAAGCCCAAGTGAACTTTTTGGCCAACCCAACATTTATAGGCTTTTGGGTTTTCTTTTCTCTGAATTGACCATTTTCCTATTGGGGTTTTTATTTATTTTTTTGGTCTTCCTATTGTAGTCACTGTGTGTTCTAGATACCAATCCTTTGGATGTTGATTATGTTGAATCATGGTTCATCTGTCACATTTTTGGGGTTACCATTGTGTACTGGGTGGTTTTCTGTTTAGATGTCTTAAATGTTTACATATACCAATCTTTTCTTTAAGGTTTTGGGTTTTTGTGGGTTTTTTTGTATCTTGTTTAATAAATCATTCCTTGATCCGAATTACTATGATATTTTCCTAGTATAGTTTTAAAAATGTGTATGTATTTTACATTTAGTTGTTTTTCCATTTGAAACATTTTGTTTTGTTTTGTTTTATGTGGTAGAGAGCTACTTTTAATCTATATGGCAAGCCAATAGTCCCAGTACCATATATCTATATACATTCTGTTTCCTCTGATTTGTAATGATATTTCTATCATACTTTAAGCCTCCTCAATAATTCTAATCTCTCTATTGTTTCATTGACCTATCACTGCATTGATAATACTATATATTAATCATTGTAGATTTGTATTTCTCAATGTAAATGTTCCAATTTGTCAGTGTATTTGGCTATGCTTGGACTTTGCTTCAATAAAAATTTTAGTAAAAGTATGTCAAGTACCAAGATAAATTATGTCACCATTTTTAATAGAATTTATATGAATTTGTCATCTTAATACAGCAAGTATTTCTGCCCATTGTTTCTTGCCATTAATTCCAGACTTTTTAATGTCCTTCTATAACATTTTGTAATTTCCACACTAAAGGCCACGCATATATTCTGTTGTATTTATTCTTAACACATTACGTTTTTGTTGCTATTGTAAATGAAATTTTTTTCTATTAAATTTTCTATATGGTTAGTGATGGTGATTAGAAGCATTCATTATTGATTTTGTCTGCTGATCTTGTGTTCAACAATTTTGTTGAACTTACAAATTCTATTAATTTCTATAGATTTTTTTGAATTTTCTAGGTAGACATTCATGTTTACAAATAATGCATTTTATCTTTATCTTTCTATTTCTTATCTTTTTTCCTTATTTTGTTGCATTGGATAGGAATTCCAGTATATTACTGAATAGCTGTAGGGTCATCCTTACTTCTTCCTGATTTACATTAAGTGTGATGCTTACCATGGAATTTGGTGATATTCTCTATGAGACTGAGGAAGTCTACTTTTAGTTTTCTGAGAAATTTGATTGTGAATTGGCATAAAATATTATCAACTGATTGTTTTTGCATCAATAGAGAAAATTGAGATATTTTTCCTTAACTCCCTAAATATAGTTATATAGCGAATCACATCTACTGATTTTCTAATGTAAAGCCATTCGTATTCCTGAAATAAACCACTGATATATTATTATTATATCACATATATATTACATGACTAATATATTATTATTTTTAATACACTGTTGGATCCTATTTATTTATTTTTTGGTAAGCTTATTTTATTATTTTTATAATTCAGGCTCAAAATGAAATTTTATGGAATCGTGTTATAAGGAGCATTTGTTATTACTTTCACTGTGTGTTCTTGGACAATACTCTTATTTTGTTTGTTACATCAATTTTTTTTTTGGTAACATCTTTATTGGAGTATAATTGCTTTACAATCATGTGTTAGTTTCTGCTGTATAACACAGTGAATCAGCTATATGTATACATATATCCCCATATCCCCTCTCTCTTGTGTCTCTCTCCCACCCTCCCTATCCCACCCCTCTAAGTGGACACAAGACACTGAGCTGCTCTCCCTGTGCTATGACAGCTGCTTCCCACTAGCCATCTATTTTACATTTGATAATGTATATATGTCTATGCTACTCTCTCACTTCATCCCAGCTTACCCTTCGCCCTCCCCGTGTCCTCAAGTCTATTCTCTACCTCTGCATCTTTATTCCTGTCCTGCCCCTAGGTTCTTCAGAATGATTTTTTTTTTTAGATGCCATATATATGTATTAGCATACGGTATTTGTTTTTCTCCTTCTGACTTACTTCACTCTGCATGACAGACTCAAGGGTCCATCCACCTCACTACAAAATAACTCAATTTTGTTTCTTTTTATGGCTGAGTAATATTTCATTGTATATATGTCCCACATCTTTATCCATTCACCTGTCGATGGACATTTAGGTTGCTTCCATGTCCTGGCTACTGTAAATAGAGCTGCAATGAACACTGTGGTACATGTATCTTTTTGAATTATGGTTTTCTCAGGGTATATGCCCAGTAGTGGGATTGCTGGGTCTTATGGTAGTTCTATTTTTAGCTTTTTAAGGAACCTCCATACTCTTCTCCATAGTGGCTCTATCAATTTACATTCCCACAAACAGTGCAAGAAGGTTCCCTTTTCTCCACACCCTCTCCAGCATTTATTGTTTGTAGATTTTTTGATGATGGTATTCTGACCAGTGTGAGGTGATACCTAATTATAGTTTTAATTTGCATTTCTCTAATGATTAGTGATGTTGAGCATCCTTTCATGTGTTTGTTGGCAATCTGTATATCTTCTTTGGAGAAATGTCTATTTAGGTCTTCTATTTTTATTGTTTTAGTTTTTTTTTTTTTTGGTGGTACGCGGGCCTCTCACTGCTGTGGCCTCTCCCGTTGCGGAGCACAGGCTCCGGACGCGCAGGCCCACCGGCCACGGCCCACGGGCCCAGCCGCTCCGCAGCATGTGGGACCCTCCCGGACCGGGGCACGAACCCGTGTCCCCTGCGTCGGCAAGCAGACTCCCAACCACTGCGCCACCAGGGAAGCCCAGGTCTTCTATTTTTAGATTGGGCTGTATTTTTTTTTGTTATTGAGCTGCATGAGCTGCTTGTATATTTTGAAGATTTAATCCTTTGTCAGTTGCTTCATCTGCAAATATTTTCTCCCATTCTGAGGGTTGTCTTTTCGTCTAGTTTAAGTTTCATTAGGTCCCATTTGTTTATTTTTGTTATTTCCATTTCTCTACGAGGTGGGTCAAAAAGGATCTTGCTGTGATTTATGTCATAGAGTGTTCTGCTTATGTTTTCCTGTAAGAGTTTTATAGTGTCTGACCTTACATTTAAGTCTTTAATCCATTTTGAGTTTATTTTTGTGTATGATGTTAGGGAGTGGTCTAATTTCATTCATTTACATGTAGATGTCCAGTTTTCCCAGCAGCACTTATTGAAGTCTGTCTTTTCTCCATTGTGTATTCTTCCCTCCTTTATCAAAGATAAGGTGACCATATGTGCCTGGGTTTATCTCTGGGCCTTCTATCCTGTTCCATTGACCTATATTTCTGTTTTTATCCCTGCACCATACTATCTTGATTACTGTAGCTTTGTAGTATAGTCTGAAGTCAGAGAGCCTGATTCCTTCAGCTCCATGTTTTCTTTCTCAAGATTGCTTGGGCTATTAGGGGTCTTTTGTGTTTCCATACAAATTGTGAATTTTTTTGTTCTAGTTCTGTGAAAAATGCCATTGGTAGTCTGACAGGGATTGCACTGAATCTCTAGATTGCTTTGGGTAGTATAGTCATTTTCACAATGTTGATTCTTCCAATCAGAGAACATGGTATATCTCTCCATTTGTTTGTATCATTTTTAATTTCTTTCATCACTGTCTTATAATTTTCTGCATACAGGTTTTTTGTCTCCTTAAGTAGATTTATTCCTAGGTATTTTAATCTTTTTATTGCAATGGTAAATGGGAGTGTTTCCTTAATACCTCTTTCAGATTTTTCATCATTAGTGTATAGGAATGCAAGAGATTGCTGTGCATTAATTTTGTACCCAGTTACTTTACCAAATTCATTGATTAGCTCTAGTAGTTTTCTGGTAGCATTTTTAGGATTCTCTATGTATAGTATCATGTCATCTGCAAACAGTGACAGTTTTACTTCTTCTTTTCTGATTTGGATTCCTTTTATTTCTTTTTCTAGTCTGATTGCTGTAGCTAAAACTTCTAAAACTTAGTTGAATAATAGTGATGAGAGTGGACAACCTTGTCTTGTTCCTGATCTTAGTGGAAATGGTTTCAGTTTTTCACCATTGAGAAGGATGGTGGCTGTGGGTGTGTCATATATGGCCTTTATTATGTTAAGTTCCCTCTATGCCTACTTTCTGGAGAGTTTTTATCATAAATGGGTGTTGAATTTTGTCAAAAGCTTTTTCTGCATCTACTGAGATGATCATGTGGTTTTTATACTTCCGTTTGTCAGTATGGTGTATCACATTGATTGATTTGCGTATATTGAAGAATCCTTGTATTCCTGGGATAAACCCCACTTGATCATGATGTATGGTCCTTTTAATGTGTTGTTGGAATTTGTTTGCGAGTATTTTGTTGAGGATTTTTTTATCTATGTTCATCAGTGATATTGGCCTGTAGTTTTCTCTTTTTGTGATATCTTTGTCTGCTTTTGGTATCAGGGTGATGGTGGCCTCATAGAATGAGTTTGGGAGTGTTCCTCCCTCTGCTATATTTTGGAAGAGTTTGAGAAGGACAGGTGTTAGCTCTTCCCTAAATGTTTGATAGAATTCGACTGTGAAGCCATCTGGGCCTGGGCTTTTGTTTGTTGGAAGATTTTTAATCACAGTTTCAATTTCAGGGCTTGTGATTGGTCTGTTCATATTTTCTGTTTCTTCCTGGTTCAGTCTCATAAGTTTGTACTTTTCTAAGAATTTGTCCATTTCTTCCACGTTGTCCATTGTACTGGCATATAGTTGCTTGTAGTAATCTCTCATGATCCTTTGTATTTCTGCAGTGTCAGTTTTCATTTCTCCTCTTTCATTTCTAATGCTATTCATTTGAGTCTTCTTCTCTCTGTTTTTCTTGATGAGTCTGGCTAATGGTTTATCAATTTTGTTTATCTTATCAAAGAACCAGGTTTTAGTTTTATTGATCTTTGCTATGTTTTCATTTCTTTCTCATTTATTTCGGATCTGATGTTTATGATTTCTTTTCTTGTACAAACTTTGGTGTTTTTTTTTTTGTTGTTCTTTTTTTTTTTGTTCAGGTATTCCACAGATGCAGGGTACATCAAGTTGATTATGGAAATTTAATCCGCTGTTCCTGAGGCTGCTGGGAGGGATTCCCCTTTCTCTTCTTTGTTTGCACAGCTCCCGGCGTTCAACTTTGGATTTGGACTCACCTCTGCGTGTAGGTCACCTGAGGGCGTCTGTTCTCCGCCCAGACAGGACGGGGTTAAAGTAGCAGCTGATAAGGGGGCTCTGGCTCACTCAGGCCGGGGGGAGGAAGGGGTACGGAATTTGGGACGAGCCTGCGGTGGCTGAGGCCGGCGTGACATTGCAACAGCTTGAGGCACGCCGTGTGTTTTTCCGGGGAAGTTGTCCCTGGATCACGAGACCCTGGCAGTGGCGGGCTGCACAGGCTTCCGGGAGTGGAGGTGTGGATAGTGACCTGTGCTTGCACACAGGATTCTTGGTGACTGCAGCAGCAGCATTAGCATTTCATGCTGGTCTCTGGTGTCCACGCTGATAACCACGGCTCGCACCCATCTCTGGAGCTCGTTTAGGCGGTGCTCTCAATCCCCTCTCCTTGTGCACTCCGAAACAATGGTCTCTTGCCTCTTCCGCAGCTCCAGAATTTTTCCAGGACTCCCTCCCGGCTAGCTGTGGTGCACTAGCGCCTTCAGGCTGTGATCACGCAGCCAACTCCAGTCCTCTCCCTGGGATCTGACCGAAGCCCAGGCCTCAGCTCCCAGTCCCCACTCGTCCCTGTGGGTGAGTAGACAAGCCTCTCGGGCTGGTGAGTGCTGGTCGGCACCGATCCTCTGTGCGGGAATCTCTTTGCTTTGCCCTCCGTACCCCTGTTGCTGCGCTCTCCTCCGTGGCTCTGAAGCTTCCCCCCTGCCACACCCCCCGTCTCCACCAATGAAGGGGCTTCCTAGTGTGTGGAAACGTTTCCTCCTTCACAGCTCCCTCCCAGAGGTGCAGGTCCCGTCCCTATTCTTTTGTCTGTTTTTTCTTTTATCTTTTGCCCTACCCAGGTACATGGGGAGTTTCCCACCTTTTGGGAGGTCTGAGGTCTTCTGCCAGCGTTCAGTAGGTGTTCTGTAGGAGTTGCTCCACATGTAGATGTATTTTTGATGTATTTGTGGGGAGGAAGGTGATCTCCATGCTTTACTCCTCCGCCATCTTGTAGGTCCTTCCCTCATCCTATTTATTATTGTATTAGCATGCTTATTAGCATGCTTATGTCTGTATTCATAAGTGAGGTTAGCTATTTATTTATTTATTATAAACTGCCGAATGAAGTAGGTAGCTTTACCTCCCTCTCTTATTCTTTTGCACTTCTCCTTTATTTTTTGATCTTACTTAAAATTCTGAAACAGTTTTCATAAAATAGTGATTATCTTGGCAGGGCACATGGTCAGGCAGGAGGATTTGAGTATTAATTTATTTGTAATTGATTATTTAGACTTTCTGAATTTCTTTGTAAGTCAACGTTAATAATTGTTTTGAAGAGAACTTTCATTTCCATTCTGTTTGAAGTTTTTTTGACATAAAATTGTCCATTGTATGTGATCTATGTTTCTTTTTTTTAACTACTAACATTTTTTATTTGTGCAAACTATTTTTTTGATTTACTGAATTTTTTTTCATTGCATTGGCTTTTTCAAATAAATTGCTCTAATATTTGCTTGTTTATGTTTGACTCTATTAGTTCATTAATTTTGCTCTTTCTGATAGTGTCTTCCTTTTTATCTTTTATAGTTTTCCTATTTTAATTTTTTGCTATTTATTCTATATATTTTATGATTTCCACTTTAACTGGTCAGTTATTTGTGGGTGTGATTTACAGTTTTCAAAATATGTTTAAATTTTTAAAAAATCATTTATTCCTAATTGAATTGCAGTAATGGCCAGAATGCTTTCATTTGACCTTTTCTCTACCCAGCTTCCCTATTAATATTGTCAACTTTGTATTTTACTGTCTCCTTTAATAATTTTTTAATTTTATAATCGACCATTATTTTTCCATGCATTTTCCTATTATTTTAGAACAGTAGTTTTATTATTTAAAAAATCTGTTTCAAAATTAAAAATGTAGAGAAATTCACCATAGGCCCTTTTCTATCATTTTCTTCTAGCTACCCAGTTCCCTTCTCCTATGGAAGTCCCAATCTTATCGATTTCTTAAATGTATGGATGTAGTTAAACAGGGAAACATGTTTCAATAAAACCACCAGATACATGTCATTATGTGCTGAGAAAAGTCTCTTTGTGCAGTTAGTACATCCCAACTTGAGGGGATGTAAAGATTAACTAAAACATTGTGTATGGTTATGAAAGTACTTAATATAATTGGAACACAATATATGTTCAACCAATGGGAAAAATACATACACACTGTTAATTATTACTAAGGTAAATTTATGATTATTATGGAGGCTGGATAATAGGAAGACAGATTCATTGTCAGATACTCCTGGTTTAGATTCTCTGTTTTGCCACTTTCTCATTGTGTTATCTTAGACAAGTAAGCTTAACCTTTGGAATTCTCAGATTTACTATCTATGAAATGGGCGTCGCAATAATATTTACCTATTAGAATTTTCACAATTAAGTGAAATCATGGATGTAAAGAATGTATACACCTAAATTATGATATTGCCTGTAAGATAATAGGCTCTTTCTCCTTCACCATGCCCTTCCTCCTCTTCCTTCTCATTATCATCAGCGTCATCTTAGTGGTAGTAATTAGTGATAATTATAATTTTAAAATTTATGGTGTTTATTCAGAGGACTAGTATTGATCCAGTTTAGACTGGAAAGAGAGGTTGAATTTAAATCAGGAAATTTCAAGACTGACAGCAGTGTGGCTCTCCCAGCCTTAGAGCATTCAAATAATTGTATTCAATTAGTTTCTTGAGAGTTATTAACTTTTGCAATATAAAATATATCTGTGCCCGTTTTAAAATGAAAATAGAGCTACCTAAATGATAGATGGTCAATCTGTGGATTCCTAGGGGACCTTGGAGATCATGGGGATTGCAGCCACGTTAACAAGTACTGCCCTCCTCAACTTTCCATGTCTCCTCAACACTAGCTCCAGGCAAGACTACCGCTTTAAGTTATGCATACAGCGGGTGGAGAAGACTGGGGTAGGTGGGGAAGATTGATCTGGGTAGGAGGTAGGCTGATTGCCAGATTCCCCAGGGTGATAGAGAAAGCTTTTTGTTATAATTTAATAGAAAGTCTTATGCCAAAAATATTTCCAAAAATAAATACATATGTTGGTTCTTGTTGAAAAATGCAAATCAGGTGGTTTCAGTGTTTTTAAGCTTACTTGAAATACCTTAAATAACAAGCACAAACATTTATGTGTGTACATATATACATTTCAATGTATACCAAATTAGGCACATAGAAAACGTTTTATAAAATGGCATAAGAGGATCTGACCCCACCAGCATCCTGACATCCAGCTGAAATTCAAATCAAACAATGCGATCCTAGAAGCACTGCGGGAACTTTCATCACCGCAGCAAGTATTAGTTAGACTTTTTTTTTTTAGGTTGTGTTTAAACAATCACAGCCCCAAACAGACAGAAACAAACATCTGGTCTGTCTGGTTGCATCATTCCTATTCCAAAATATTAATCTTCTACTTAGAGGGCATCAAAACAATCTTGGGCATATTATGTGCAGCAGTATCAGACCCAAAGTCTGACTCTTCTGTATGTAGTAGAGCTGACTTGATCTTTCTTTTCTACTGCTGAGGCAGGAATTATAAAAACTCTCTGAGTATTAGGATGTTGGCGTAAATTATAGACACCTGGTAGTTAAGTTGAACTAAGATCATCCATTCCTTATAAAACATCTGTAGAACATAATGGTGCTCTTTGGATATTAGTTGATTGGCATAGATGATAAATATATACAGTTTGCTTTATTAAAACTTTCCTGACATAACCAACTATTTTCTGAGCTATGGTGGCCAATGTACTTCTAAATAATGTATTTCTGGGAGTGAAAGACTGTATTTTAAGACCATTGGCTGATTAGCACATCGCAAACTTTTCCAAATATAATGTAGATTGATGATAGATTTTATATTTGAATTCTAGGGTAAATCAGCATTTAAATTTTTTTATGGAGAAGTAAATAAAGTCAATAAAAATAATATCCATAATGAATGTCATTATTGTTATGTACACTGTAACTGTACAAAAAATACATAATAATAAACTCTGCAAAGTAGTTGACACCATTAAGTAACTTGGAAGTGGTCAGAGAGCTAAGAAATAGTAAAATTGAAACTTAATAGTGGGTACTATGTTTGGCCTTAAGAAAAGAACCTTTTTTCCTACTGGGGAGTAATTTATCATTTATTCCCAAATTAAATGAAGCACTTAATCAAATGACATATTATGACCTCAGGGGCTCCTTCTGATTGCTTAGAATGAAGTGCTAATGACACCAAATAGCTTATGTAACTATCTCACAATTTGACTTCACTCAAAAGTGTTCAAGTGAAGCACTTGAATAACTTAGTAGAAACTCTCATGACCACAAATTGGAAAAAATAGCCCAAGTCCATACTTCAATGATGGCACGAGATAGTGTTAATTCTCTAAACATATTTCAGAGCCTCAGGAAGGAATGCGGAAGACTATTCATTTACAATATTTAAATATCTAGTTAGATGTATTAAGTGGTGCTGTGTTAAGTGGTAGAGATGAATAAGGTATATCTTTTGCTCTCAGAGAGCTTATAGTCGAGTAAAATGAAGTGAGACTGAATGTGCTAACCCCACCTAGGAGCTGCCGTATATGTACAGGGGATGTGCTCAGAGGTCTGTGATGTCTTTAGCACTGAGGTGCAGAAGCACATTCGTGATTGCTAAGGCTGGATTTAATATTAACCAGGTTAACGGTACAGGAAGCAGCGTGCCCAGGGCTCCCATGGGCCGGGAAGAGCCACTGGAGGAAGTTCTTGATCTCTGGGAACACATGTGAATATAGACAAGATGAAAAATGATGGCAAGAGAGGAGACAGGAGCTTCAAGGCTGAATCTGGGGCCAGAACTGAAACCCACAGTGTAGCAGTTGGCAACCCTAATGTCTTAGTGGGAACCAACAAACTCAGATGTTAGGGGCTCTGGGGCAAAGACTCAGAAGTAAGGTGAGTGGTTGATGCTATGTTAGGTGCATACCTGGTCACCTACTAGGGACATGGATTTATCATATATATATTTAAATAAAATACGTTTTATATAATACACATGTTATAAAAATACACATTTAGTATATTACATATGTTTCTGCATATATTATTTTTATATATTATATATTACTTCCTGGCTGAGGAATCACCATGGAGATGACTCCACAGTGTCTGTGATTAGAGCGAAGTCAGCAAACTGAGGGCCAGAGGCACTCCAGATACACTGGAGACACGGCACAGCAGTTTTCAACCCCGGCTGTGCATTAGGGTTCCCCTGGGAACTTTAAACAGATACTAATACAGAGGTCAGACCCCCATAGATTCTGAATTTATTGTGTGGAGTGAGTGAGGCCAGGCATTGGCAGTTTTGTTTTTTTCTCACTAATACACTTTATATTTTAGAGCAGTTTTAGGTTCACAGCAAAATTGAGCAGAAAGTACAGAGATTTATTATATGTCCCCTGTCTGCACACAGGCACAACCTCCCTTTCTGTCAACATCTCCCACTCCAGAGGTACCTTTGTTACAACCAATGAACCTACACTAACACATCATTATCACCCAGAGTCCACAGGGGGCGTTAGGGCTCACCCTTGGTGTTGTACATTCTATGGATTCGGACAAACATATAATGACACGTATTTACCATCGCAGTATCAAACAGATTGGCTTGGCAGCTTTTTTAAAGGCTCTTGGTGAACCACTGTACTACCAGTAAGGAGCCACAAAGGCAGGCATGAAAATTCAGAAGCTGCCATATGACACTGCCAACAAAACTACAACAGGTCTGTCACCCTTTAGGCAAAAGCAGAAGAATATTTCTGAAACTCCACTGACTAATGGAGGGTGCAATAACTTGCTAGAAAGTTGTCACTGCTTGTGGGGAAGAATGGGGGCAGCCTGCCGAGGACAGAATATTCCCAACAGCCACAAGGGCTGGAGCTTGGGTGAATAGAACTTACAGATAACACACTTATATCTCATCATGGAAGAAGAGGTTTGGAACGCAAGAAAGATTTGGCTTAGAATCCTAACTTTGTCAGGATGTGTTACCTGGAACAAAGGATCTGACTCCTCTGAGTGTCAGTTTCTTTATCTGAGAAATGAAGATGGTAGTACCTAACCTGAAGGGTCATTATAAACATTCAAGTCACTATGTCCAGCTTAGCCTATTTCCAGAGCTTTATGGATCATCTATACATGGATTCTATTCTAATTATTAGTAGTAGTGATTAAAGAAGAATATATAAACAATTTCTTAGTGGTGTAATTCAGACCTGAGAGTCTGAGAGTTCACAAGCAGGGAAAGCACAGATGGTAGAATGGTCAGGAAAGGCTTGTTGGGATTTGAATAATTTATATAGCTTTGCGTGGAGGAACGAGGGAGAGAAGGATATGACTGACTGATGTGTTTGGGGGACACATGTGCCATGGGAGACAAGGCCACGCACGTGTGGCAGGCTTGTGGGAAATGTGGTGCCATAATATTTGGGGAGGCCTCAACTTGGCCTTGAGGATTAACCAAAAGAGTTGATGGCTATCAGGTGTGCAAGACTTCTAAGAAAAGGCCACATTGTTCAAAGGGGATTTAGAAGTTATATCCAGGGGCCCTCAGAGATGATGGTAGTGGAGACCATCTTATAAATCTGCAGTTCATGCGATGGCCTTCCTTCCCCTTCATTTTCTCCTCAGTTTGTTAGAAACACTATCTCTCGTGGGCATCTTGGCTAAGAAGAGACATCTGGTTTTGCATAAGCATAAATAAAATGATTTGGGACAATCTGTTACCAACAAAAAGGGCATTTCTTTGTCATACTCAACAAAGATAACACAAACTACTGCATGCCAAATCCTCACTCTCTAAAAGAAAATGTTATTTGTATGGATTTTTTGTTACCAAAAAGCTACTGAAGTAAGTTTGCAGATGAAAAGAAAATTTGCTGTGGATGGTGAAATCAGGACCTGAGAATGAAAAGTACAGACCTATGATATTATTACTTCAAATATCTTTAAGGATTAGGTGTATTTCATTACCAGTAGGTGTCACTGCAGGCATTAAACACAGTCTCTGTTTCTAGAGAACTTTGTCCCATAAATGCTGGAGTAATTTAATTGATAGAACATAGTTATGATAGGCATAAAGGATATGTATTCTGAAAAGCAATATGTTTTATCATGGTCATGAACTTGTAAAAACACTGGCTTAAGGAAGCTGAAGTGTATACTTTAAATGGGCTTACTTAATACAATATACAACGTAAGTAATAGAATCTTATGAGGTTTTAAATATATACAGTGGGTTTTCCTGGATAAGATAAGGCTTACTTTTCAGAGTTATTCCATAGAATCTGGTTTATGGAACTAATTTAATGAGAATTCATAGATCCAATTGCTGCCTTCTAGATCTTTGTGCAATTGACATTTTTTTTTCCTTATATAAGTTCTGTTAGAGAAGGGAAGGAAATTAAGAATTTTTAACTTGAATTATATTAGTTACCCTCTCTTGGGTTTCTTTGACACTTTAAACATATAGTATCTGATATTAGGAAGTTAAAATCACTAAGCTCTTTTAGAGAGGCACAATTTAGTGGCTTCCAAGCAACTTACATAGAGAAGTATTGGCCATAACCAAACACTGATCTCTGTTCCATTTCTACCATGGTTTTAGAGTTGATTCATTAGTGCAGTCACGCTGGCACTGCAGAGTTGAACTTTGGAACAGGGTATTCTCAGTAGAAAAATCCTCATAGTCTGAAATTAATTTGCCTGCTGGAGGTGTTGGTGGTTCTTATTTATGCATAATTTAAGGGCTAGGTGTGTGAATGTGCCCCTAGTGACTACTTCATTGACTCCATTTTACAAACTGAAACTGATGCTGGTGGTTGTGGTGCTTTTCAAGTGTGACTTGGGGGCAATCTAATTTACCTAAGCTGTTCAAAGGTGAACTCAATCTTTTCGATCATAAATTAAAAATCTATCCCAGTTTTCAAATCAGAAACAGCACAGATTACATATCTGCAGGCCATAAAGAATTCTCCTGCCCTGGCCTACCTCTGTTGATTTCATCAGGATAGACCAGACATTCCCAGACACCCTATGTTTTAATATGTCTCTATAACATCTATTTTAGGAACATCATATTGCCTTTTTCTCTGTGTATACTAACAGGAACCTTGGGAGCCTCTGGCCTTTGCTTGTCTAAGTAAGCCCATCTATGGTAATATTTTTGACCTGTTAGATTACTGGATTTTCATAAAGTGAGCCGGGTTTCTCTGAAAGTCATAATATTATAGACTAAAAATCCAGACCACTGGAAAATACTTAGTAATGTCAACTATGTGTGTCTTCTTTCTTTCATTTAAAAAAAAAATTTTAAATATGATGTTTTATTTATTTATTTAGGCTGTGTTGGGTCTTTGTTGCTGTGCGTGTGTGTATCTTCTTAACACATAACAGTATGTCCCTGTTAACTACAAGATGTAGACACTGCTCTCTACGGAAGCCTATTTTTAAACCTACGCTATAGATCATATAACGACACAACAAAAAAGTACGTGAATCAACTGCGTGACACACGAATCAGTGTATTTGCAGTGTCTGTTGTAGCACTCTCCCGTGACGTCTGCTGCAGAGCAGCTGCAAAAGGCCAAACTTGCAGATACTTTAGAATTTACGCCTACACTAAATTGGACTTCAGAGATCAATATACTTCAATCATATCACTGTGGCACCTAGTGCCACTCTTTTGACTTAAATTCATTCTGTTGGGATGACTCTGGCTTTTATTGAAAGCCAGCATAGGAAATAAAGTTTTGGAAACTTCATGTGTTAAAAGTCAGGCCATTGTTGAAAACGCTGATTGTTTTGTTTCCTGGGATTCCAGCTTTCGTTGTTAGTGTCAATACAGTTTCACTTCTCTGAGCTCTTTACAGTTCTTTTTATTTAATTTTATAACATAGTAGGTTGTCTAATAATGACTCATCTCTCTTTCTAGCCTGACTTTGGCTCATAAGAAAGCACAGAACCAAAATTATGCTCCTATGGCAAATATAATGAACTTTATGGTTTACAATTTTATAATAACTTCATTCCTAAGGACTCTGAGTTTATTTTCATTCTTTCTCAGATACTTTTACCCTCAGATTGCTATATATTATATGTCCTTGTAGGTTCTGGGAATGTGGGGACAAAGTGAGGGGTGTAAACAAAATACAACAAAAATAAACAGGACATGTTTCCAGAATAGACCTACATTACACTTAAAATTCACGCAGCTAATCACACTCTAACCTCTAGAGTTTATAATAAAAATATGAGGAATACCCCCCAGAGCTAAAAGGAAAAATAAACACTCAGATCCTACTAAGATACTTACATTTTTATGCTATATAACATTGTACTAAGAATTGAGTTTGTAGGTCCGTTAGTGGGGTGGGACTCATGCAATAATTATTTTTTCCCGGTAATTTGAAAGACACAGCGTTAGGACTTTCTCAATTTAAAGCAAGAGCATTAAACTAGACAGAGAGCTCTTGAGATTAGTAATAGTAATATATTGTTGGAGTTTAAGAAGTAGACATAGGTATTTTTAATTTTTTTAAGACTGACAAACAGAAATAATGAGTATGAGGCTGAAGTTTACGGCATCTAAGAATTATAAAAGCAAAGAACTTCACTGAGTCAGAAAGAAGTAACCTTTCTAGGTTCAGAGTATGGCTTGCTGGATAATTGGGAAAACCGGCAGCTGAACAGGGTAGATAAAGGCGGGTCTGGGTGAAGAAGAAGGACTAGACAGAGGGCTGGGGAAGGGAAAGTGACTCACTGTGGTCCCTTGCAGCATTATGGTTTTGTTATTTGATTTTGGACTCAGAGTACTTTGGCAAAATTTGCTAAAGCTGAGACAGGAAATTAGTCTTCATTTACAAAGCATTTGAATGGTTTTGGAAAGGGGAAAGACATTGTCAAAATAGAAGTAAAAGATTTCTTTCACTTTAGTAATAGAATGAGTAAGTAGTGAGGATGATGGGTGGATAAATGCTCTTAATAATGGAATTTCTATTAAATATTTATTGTTCCTTTGACACATTGGGCAACTGATTGATAGGAGCCTTCATCCCAGGGAAGGATTTCTATATTTAAAGATCTTTTCCTCCACATCTTAATAATTTTATATGATCAGTTTTTATTCTTCTTGTCTTTACAAACTCCCTGAAGTTTTTTCTACCCAGCCTACATGGATTTCTTTAGAATTGAAAAAGTAAAGCTGTTTTTAAAAATTGGTACTTAAACAATTAAATTCTAAGGGACTTCCCTGGTGGCGCAGTGGTTAAGAATCCGCCTGCCAATGCAGGGGACACGGGTTTGATCCCTGGTCCGGGAAGATCCTACATGCCGCAGAGCAACTAAGCCTGTGTGCCACCACTACTGAGCCTGTGCTCTAGAGCCCGTGAGCCACAACTACTGAGCCCACGTGCCACAACATTGAAGCCTGCACATCTAGAGCCCATGCACCGCAACAAAGAGTAGCCCCTGCTCGCCACAACAGAGAAAGCCTGCGTGCAGCAACAAAGACCCAAAAATAAGTAAATAAATTTATTTTAAAAATTAAATTCTAAAATAGTAAGAAAAATAGTATCATACATAAAGATTTGAGAATTTCTTCTGAAATAGTATGTCCCTACTTCTCTGACTTTGTAGATGTAGTACAGTAAAAACTGGACAAGAAGCACATATTTTTTATTTAGACTTACATATATCATCAAGTGGACACAGGAGAAATATATTATTTTGGATTTTGGTTTTGGCTTTGAAATATGTTTATCCCTTTGGCATATCGATAGGTTTAGTCATTATAATTTGTCATCTCAGAAGAGATATAAGCAATCATTTTATTTGGAAGCCATGCATTTTCCAAATGACCAACCTAAATTTTCTGTTTAGTTGTTTTTATAAATGAGAAAGCAGAGGCCACTCTTTTTAAGTGACTGAAACACAATTACTCACTGAATCAACGGCAAGGTTAAGCTTGTATTCACCTCATCTCTTTAAGTCCCGCAATCAGATTTCAACCATGGGATAATTATAATTGTAAACACTCATGTGTCTACAACATGATACATGAAAACTTACCATGAGTGAGCTGTAACAGAATACTGGATCTGGAATGAGACAGATCTGGATTTGAATTTTTAGCCTCAACTTACTAGATATGTAATATTGTGAGAATTACTTTATTTCTCTGGATCCCAGTAATCTCTTCATAAGGCTATTATGAGAACCAAATGAGAAGATTTATGGGAAATGCCTGGCAATTTAAAATGCTAAACAAATGGTAAGCCCTTTCCTATTCTTTTCCCAACTATAACTGTCAAAGTGAACTTTACCATTTTTAACTAAGACTCATTATTTTGGTAAGATTACATTGACACAAGTAGAAGTCTCAGGAGTCTAACCTAGACAGCTCTTTTGTCAATCTCCATCCTGTGAGTAAATAGTGTACATTTGACACTACATGTTGAGAGAAATAAACTTAAACTTGGAATCTAAAAATGTGCCTAAATAATTGTAATTTACTCCAAAACAGAAAGTTTTTAAAGTTTAAGATGTACAGCTTAGAACTTAATTATACTGCTTTTTATTGCTAAAACTTTTATCTGAATCTAGTTTCTCTATCTAGACTGTGAAGTCAGAAAGAAAAAAGAACATGCTTCAAAGAGAAATCTGCCTTCCTTGACTTATAGTTTTATCCTCAGTAAATATCTGAGACTGATTGTAAGAAAAATTTAATAATTAAGTTCTTAATATTGAAGAAATAGCATTGAAGCTGGTAGTATTTTCAGAAAAATAGACTCCATTTCCCTAGATTTATTTGATTCCATTTTTGAATTTTAAGGAACATCACTATACATAATCACACACTTTGCATCACTCGTCTCTCAAAGTATTTACATGAACAGAATTAGATATCTGTGTGGCACAGAGAAGAAGAGAGAAGAACCATTATTTAGTTTCTGCTGTTTTCATGATCTTAAGAATTTACAAAATCATAGGAAGGGTTGAGACAGAGTAGATTCATAGCAGTACAATTATATTTTAAGAATATGAAGATGCCATAAAGATCATGCCAAGGGAAAGCAGTGATATCTCTAGTCCCATTAATCTTAAAGCTCTCCTATTAATTTCAGGTCCAAGGAACTTAGCTAATACATTTTCCATTGATAGGCACTCTAAATTGTTTTCATATGTATACTATGGGAATGAAAGTTTGTCTTTGGAAAGTGGTAGAGCTTTAGTGGTAAATCAAAGAGTCTTTTATTTCTTCCCTTTTGAGGCAAACTGAGGACTCTGAGAACTTGTCAGTGTCTTTGTATTTTTTGCCCCACCCCTCAAAAGACCCAACTAATCAATTACTAAAAATTGAAAACATTATAAATCTATGTACCAAACAACAAACATGGCTAAAATGAACAAAATTCAATAAAAAAGGCTTTACCTCTTGGGGCCCTAATCATTCTCCCCTCACTTTATCTTTCTTTCCCCTGCTATATAGTGCTACCTTCACTCCACTGTAGCAAGCAGAGGACCTCAAGGCCTCTTTCCAGGTCTGATATTCTCAATGAGTTAGTTCACTTATCCATAATTTTCCAAACACTTCAGTAAAAGCTTGTTGAATTAAAGTAGAATGTATATGCAGCCGTTTGGCACCATACGGTCAAACATCTGGATATTGGACTAAATTTTTCAGTTTTTCAAGGTGTTTAATTTTTGAAGATACTGTCTGAACTTAAATCTTAAATTTGGTTCTGAAATTAAATCAGATCCAAACTTCTGATTTAATTCCAGAAAGGTGGAATGGTAGTGTTAACTGCTCTGTAAGGAATACAGACTTGAGCCACACAGAATTAACAAATCAGAAACGATTTCAGCCTCTTTTCATTATCTTTTAATAGCAAACATCTAAAACTAGTACCAAAGGATAAGTATCATGATTCGATGTTGCAGTTCTGCACAGCTGCTCTCCTCACTTCTTACCCATCATTGCTGCGCTGCAACTACAGTGATGGAGTCTAGCTTTTATTAACAAAATGAGAGAAACCTGTGCTGTAATAAGAAGGTAGCCCACCTCACGCTTAACAGTAGTTGTAAGGCTCAAATACCTTAGAGGCTTTTTCCTTTATGTCGAAGTTCTTTCTCTGGTACACAAACAGGCCTGCATACCAAAAACATACAGTCATTGGCTATATTCACTAGATGGGAATTGGGCCTACAGCCATACCACCAACAGACTACAAACTTGCCAAGGCTCACAAAGAAGAGTCAGGCCAGCTTTTCTCTGGATAAGTTAACTCTGAAATATCAGGTCAGGAAAGTAACAGGATGTCAGAATAAATAGAATCCAGAGAGCTGAAGTCTCTAAGATATAATCATATCCTATGGTCCCAGCCTGAAGGGGTGCCACAGTGGCCTCTGTCTCTGCTAAGCTAATTTTTTGCAGATGAAATCTAACTTATACAACCTCTTCTAACCGGGGCATCTTTAACCTGAGCTTTGTTACTCTACATGCAGATTGCTTTTAAGAGCAATCTTAAGATTTAGTGAATTTTTCTTAAATTTTAGAAATTGGGAACTGTGTTTGCTTAATCAATCTACCAACACTTCATTTTCTCTTTCTTCTATGATATTTATTTTACCCCCTACCCTGTACCACACTGTCACTTACAGAAGCTCTCCTGACACTCCTTCCAGGAAAATCTCGACATTATACATCTTCCAGCTATAAAGCTCTCCTGAGGCACCATTTCTTACCTGTATTGAATTGGAACTCATTTCTCCAATCATACAGTACAGGACCCCAAAACTAAAATTATCCAGGAGCTAATGAACATAGTACTTAAGAAAAATTTTACATTTTTCCTAAAAACATTACATTAAAAATTATATTCAGATGTGATTTCTCAATACTAATGCCCCAGAGATGGTCATCATACGATGCTGAGTATTCAGCTGCTTCAAACCTAACTGAAAGGATCACTTTGCTCTATTACTTCACCAGCTACTCCATTCCTGTCCTTTACACTGCCATTACCCCATATTCAAACCTCTTTCCTAGAAGGAAGCAATAGTCTTTTGATTGTCTGTCTACCTGCAATGTCTCCCTTCCAGCTTTCTCTGCATCCTGCTTCCAGATGACCCATTAGACAGTGCAAATGTGGTTACTGTCACTAACTTTCAATGACTTTCAACTGCTTTCTGATGAAGGTCCAATCTTCAGCCTGACATTCAGTCCCTCTGGCTATTTCCCCCAAAGACTCTTCTACTCTTCTACTGCTGTACTCCAGTTGAATCGGATTATTTAGTGTTTACTAAATACACTCTGTGCTTTACACCTCTTGGGTCACATTATTTCCTTTACTTGCAACGCCCTTTGTGAAATATTTATCGAAAATTGAACTCAGGTCTTTAAAACTCTATCCAGTGCTCTTTCAACAATTATATTCTGTTTCTCTGGAAACACAAATTGATGTATTTCTAGGAATCCTGGTGTAGTAGACACAATACTGCCCCCTTCCCCACCCCACAGTGTCCATGTCCTAATGCCCAGAATGTGTGAATAGGTTACCTTAAGTGGCAAAAAGGACTTCGTGGATGTGACTAATGTTAAGGCCTTTGAGATGGAGAGATTAGGTTGGATTATCTGGGTGGGCCTAATCTAAGTACGTGGGTTCTTAAAAGTGAAGAATCTTTCTCAGCTGCAGTCAGAGAGAGAGACAGGAGGACAGAAGATGGGTCAGAGAGATGAGACGTTGCTGGCTTTGAAGACAGAGGAAGGCTACCACAAGGAATGTGACCTCCAAAAAAGCTGGAATGGCAAGAAAATGAATTCTCCCCAGGGCCTCTAGAAAGGAACAAAACCCTGCCATAACCCTGTTGGTAACCCAGTGAGATTGCCATCAGACTTCTGATCTCCACAACTGTAATACAATAAATTTGTGTTGCTTAAGTCACAAAGTTTGTGGGAAATTGTTACAGCAGCAAAAGAAAACTAATATACCTGGATTCACATTCCACGGTTTACTAAAATAACTGTAAGTCAAAAAAACTGCAACATAGGATTTCTTAAGCTCCCTTCGAGTGGCAAAATTGCTATTCTAGGCTAAGCTATCTTTTCCTTCCAAGACTAGGATACTACTTAATTAATATAGCATGAATATATACTCATGTGCTAATCAGTTTTATCTCATAAACTCAGAACATTTTCAAGTAATGAGAAAAAGAAGGCTTTTAAAGGGAAGTCAAGTCTATCATTTAAATAAAATCAATTAAATTGATGTGGAGAAATACTTAATGTTGGGGATTAGATGCCTTGTACATATGAAGTTGTCAAATGAAGATTTGTTGGTTAAACCCCCATGTTAGAAGGCTCAGGAGATTGGTTCAACATGGCGGAGTAGAAGGATGTGTGCTCACTCCCTCTTGTGAGAGCACCAGAATCACAACTAATTGCTAAACAATCATCAATGGAAAGACACTGGAACTCACCAAAAAACATACCCCACATCCAAAACAAAGGAGAAGCCACAATGAGACGATAGGAGGGGCACAATCACAACAAAATCAAATCCCATAACTGCTGGGTGGGTGACTCACAAAATGGAGAACACTTATACCACAGAGTGCACCCACTGCAGTGAAGGTTCTGAACCCCACATGAGGCTTCCCAACCTGGGGGTCCGGCAACAGGAGGAGGAATTCCTAGAGAATCAGACTTTGAAGGCTAGCGGGATTTGACTGCAGGACTTTGACAGGACTGGGGGAAACAGAGACTCCACTCTTGGAGGGCACACACAAAGCAGTATACGCATTGGGACCCAGGGGAAGGAGCAGTGACCCCATAGCAGAATGAACCAGACCTACCTGCTGGTGTTGGAGGGTCTCCTGCAGAGACAGGTGGTGGCTGTGGCTCACCGCCAGGCAAGGACACTGGCAGCAGAAGTTCTGGGAAGTATTCCTTGCCATGAGTCCTCCCAGAGTCCACCATTTGCCTCACCAAAGAGCCCAGGTAGGCTCCAGTTCTGGGTCACCTCAGATTAAACAACCAACAGGGATGGAACCCAACCCCACCCATCAGCAGACAAGGTGACAAGGTGATTAAAGTTTAACTGAGCTTTGCCCACCAGAGCAACACCCAGCTCTACCCACCACCAGTCCCTCCCATGAGGGAGCTTGCACAAGCCTAATAGATAGGCTCATCCACCAGCAGGCAGATAGCAGAAGCAAGAAGAACTACAATTCTGCATGTGGAATGAAAACACATTTACAGAAAGACAGACAAAATGAAAAGGCAGAGGACTATGTACCAGCTGAAGGAACAAGATAAAATCCGAGAAAAACAACTCACTGAAGTGGAGATAGGCAACCTTCCAGAAAGAGAATTCAGAATAATGATAGTGAAGATGATCCAGGACCTCGAAAAAAAGAATGGAGGCAAAGATTGAGACGATGCAAGAAATGTTTAACAAAGACCTAGAAGAATTAAAGAACAAACACCTAGAAGAATTAAAGAACAAACAGAGAAGAACAATACATTAACTGAAATTAAAAATACACTAGAAGGAATCAATAGCAGGAGAACTGAGGCAGAAGAACGGAGAAGTGACCTGGAAGACAGGATGGTGGAATTCACTGCCGTGGAAGAGAATAAAGAAAAAAGAATGAAAAGTAATGAAGACAGCCTAAGACACCTCTGGGACAACATTAAATGCAACAACATTCGCATTTTAGGGGTCCCAAAAGGAGAAGAGATAGAGAAAGGACATGAGAAAATATGTGAAGAGATTATAGTTGAAAACTTCCCTAATATGGGAAAGGAAATAGCCATCCAAGTCCAGGAAGTGCAGAGAGTCCCAGGCAGGATAAACCCAAGGAGAAACATGCCGAGACACATCGTAATCAAATGGACAAAAATTAAAGACAAAGAAAAATTATTGAAAGCAACAAGGGAAAAACGACAAATAACATACAAGGGAACTTCCATAGGGTTAACAGCTGATTTCTCAGCAGAAACTCTACAAGTCAGAAGGGAGTGGCACGATATATTTAAAGTGATGAAAGGGAAGAACCTAAAACCCAAATTACTCTACCCGGCAAGGATCTCATTCAGATTTGATGGAGAAATCAAAAGCTTTACAGACAAGCAAAAGCTAAGAGAATTCAGCACCACCAAACCAGCTCTACAACAAATGCTAAAGGAACTTCTCTAAGTGGGAAACACAAGAGAAGAAAAAGATCCACAAAAACAAACCCATAACAATTCAGAATGTGGTAATAGGAACTTACATATCAATAATTACCTAAAACGTGAAGGGATTAAATGCTCCAACCAAAAGACACAGGCTTGCTGAATGGATACAAAAGCAAGACCCATATATATATACTGTCTGCAAGAGACGCACTTCAGACCTAGGGACACATACAGACTGAAAGTGAGGGGATGGAGAAAGATATTCCATGCAAATGAAAAGAAAAAGAAAGCTGGAGTAGCAATACTCATATCAGACAAAATAGATTTTAAAATAAAGAATATTACAAGAGACAAGGAAGGACACTACATAATGATCAAGGGATCAATCCAAGAAGAAGACATAACAATTATAAATATATATGCACCCAACATAGGAGCACCTCAACACATAAGGCAACTGCTAACAGCTCTAAAAGAGGAAATCGACAGTAACACAGTAATAGTGGGGGACTTTAACACCTGACTTACACCAATGGACAGATCATCCAGACAGAAGATTAATAAGGAAACACAAGATTTAAATGACACAACACTAATATGTATAAAATGGATAACTAATAAGAACCTGCTGTATAAAAAAATAAATAAAATAAAACTCAAAATAAATAAAATAAAAATTCAAAAAAAAAGCAGATAGATTTCATTGATATTTATAGGACATTCCATCCAAAAACAGAAGATTACACAGCAGATTCTTCTCAAGTGCACACGGAACATTCTCCAGGATAGATCACATCTTGGGTCACAAATCAATCCTCAGTAAATTTAAGAAAATTGAAATCATATCAAGCATCTTTTCCGACCACAATGCTATGAGAATAGAAATGAATTCAGGGGAAAAAAATGTAAAAAACACAAACACATGGAGGCTAGACAATGAGTTACTAAATAACCAAGAGATCACTGAAGAAATCAAAGAGTAAATAAAAAAATACCTAAAGACAAGTGACAATGAAAACGTGATGATCCAAAACCTAAGGGATGCAGCAAAAGCAGCTCTAAGAGGGAAGTTTATAGCAATACAAGCCTACCTCAAGAAACAAGAAAAATCTCAAATAAATAATCTAACCTTACACATAAAGGAACTAGAGAAAGAAGAACAAACAAAATCGAAAGTTAGTAGAAGGAAAGGAACATAAAGATCAGAGCAGAAATAAATGAAACAGAAACAAAGAAAACAATAGCAAAGATCAATAAAACTAAAAGCTGGTTCTTTGAGAAGATAAACAAAATTGATAAAACTTTAGCCAGACTCATCAAGAAAAAGAGGGAGAGGACTCAAATCAAAAAAATTAGAAATGAAAAAGAGAAGTTACAATGGACACCACAGAAATGTAAAGCATCATAAGAGACTACTACAAGCAACTCTATGCCAATAAAATGAACAACCTGGAAGAAATGAACAAATTCTTAGAAAGGTATAACCTTCCAAGACTGAACCAGGAAGAAACAGAAAATATGAACAGACCAATCACAAGTAATGAAATTGAAACTGTGATTAAAAATCTTCCAACAAACAAAAGTCTAGGACCAGATAGCTTCACAGGTGAATTCTATGAAACATTTACAGAAGAGCTAACATCCATCCTTCTCAAACTCTTCCAAAGAATGGCTGAGGAAGGAACACTCCCAAACTCATTCTATGAGGCCAGCATCACCCTGATAACAAAACCAGACAAAGATACTACAAAAAAAGAAAACTACAGAGCAATATCATTGATGAATATAGATGAAAAAATCCTCAACAAAATACTAGCAAACAGAATCCAACAACACATTAAAAGGATCATACACCATGATCAAGTGGGATTTATCCCAGGGATGCAAGGATTCTTCAATATATGCAAATCAATCAATGTGATATACCATATTAACAAATTGAAGAATAAAAACCATATGATCATTTAAATAGATGCAGAAAAACCTGTTGACAAAATTCAACACCCATTTATGATAAAAACTCTCCAGAAAGTGGGCATAGAGGGAATCTATCTCAACATAATGAAGGCCATATACAACAAACCCACAGCAAACATCATTCTCAATGGTGAAAAACTGAAAGCATTTCCTCTAAGATCAGGAACAAGACAAGGATGTCCACTCTTGCTACCATTATTCGACATACTTTTGGAAGTCCTAGCCATCACAATCAGAGAAGAAAAAGAAATAAAAGGAATACAAATTGGAAAAGAAGAAGTAAAACTATCACAGTTTGCAGATGACATACTATACATAGAGAATCCTAAAGATGCCACCACAAAACTACTAGAGCTAATCAATGAATTTGGTAAAGTTACAGGATTCAAAATTAATGAACAGAAGTCTCTTGCATTCCTATACACTAACAACGAAAGATCAGAAAGAGAAATTAAGGAAACAATCCCATTCACCATTGCAATAAAAGAATAAAGTACCTAGGAATAAACCTACCTAAAGATGTAAAGGACCTGTACTCAGAAAACTATAAGACACTGATGAAAGAAATCAAAGATGACACAAACAGACAGGGCTTCCCTGGTGGCGCAATGGTTGAGAGTCCACCTGCCGATGAAGGGGACACGGGTTCGTGCCCCGGTCTGGGAAGATCCCACATGCCGCGGAGCGGCTGGGCCCGTGAGCCATGGCCGCTGAGCCTGCGCGTCCAGAGCCTGTGCTCTGCAACGGGAGAGGCCACAACAGTGAGAGGCCCACGTACCGCAAAAAAAAAAAAAAAAAAAAAAAGACACATGTACCCCAAAGTTCATTGAAGCACTATTTACAATAGCCAGGTCATGGAAGCAACCTAAATGCCCATCGACAGACGAATGGATAAAGAAGGTGTGGCACATATATACAATGGAATATTAGCCATAAAAAAGAATGAAATTGGTCATTTGTAGAGACGTGGATGGATATAGAGACTGTCATACAGAGTGAAGTAAGTCAGAAAGAGAAAAACAAATATTATATATTAATGCATATATGTGGAATCTAGAAAACTGGTACAGGCGAACTGGTTTGCAAGGCAGAAATAGTGACACAGATGTAGAGAACAAATGGATGGACACCAAGTGGGGAATGTGGTGGGGGGATGGTGGTGGGGGGATGTACTGGGAGATTGGAATGGACATATATACACTCATATGTATAAAATAGATAACTAGTAAGAACATGCTGTTTAAAAAATAAATACAATAGAATTAAAAAAAAAAGAAAAGAAGGCTCAAAATATTAATCTGGCCAGCCACAGTCACTGAGTTAATATACTCACTTATGTATTCATTTATTCAACATTTATTAAGTACCTGTATTCAGCCAGTTGTAATTAATGGAAGATGTAGAACTCTATGCCCGGTGCTGGAGAAATGTACATTTATGCAAGGAAACACAGAATTATAACCCCTGGGCAGCATGAAGTTTTAAGGAAATCAGGCAGGCCTGAAGTAAAGGGAAGTTTGGGGGAGCAGAACGTTTTTATGAGAGGGAAGTAACAGAAATAAAATGAAGGAACCACTAAAGACAGTTTTACATAATGAATGGCTGTTGTTTAGGGTTGGCCGTTAGAGATTCAAGTAATCTCCCTGGAAGTTTTTATTCAGCAAAAACTGCATGACACTATATGCAGGGCATGGTGTGACGAATACAGTCTTAGACTATGTGAGTTATAACCCCTGATTTTCTGAAGCTTACAGTCATGCTGCTAGTAAAGACACAAAGGCATTTATGAAATAACAGTAAATTATGTGAGTGGTAAAAGGACAAGTGGCCAAATAGGGTTCTTATTAAATATCATAGATTTTTGGAAGCAGGGTTATTTACACTGAGATCCAAAGGATGAGGTAAAGAAGGTAGAGTTCTCTTTACAGAACAATTTTCATAGAGATTATTTCCCTTAAGACATTTTTTTCCTAAGGGCTGATTTCCTTAATGAATTAGTGTGCCAACTGCATCGCCTAAGGTCTTTTAAACTGCAAGAGACAGAATAAACCCAAGCAAATATATCCCTTATTCTCCTAAAAAGAAGCTGAGAGATAGGAAATCCCAAGGGGGATGATTTTAACAGTTTAACAAAGTTGTCAAGGATCTAAGATATTTCATCCTTCTCAAGCTTCCTCAGCAGGCTGGCCTTTCTCCTCAGGTCTGTACAGTCCTAAGATGACTGCTTGTACTCCAGGATTCATGCTTGGCTTCCAAAGGCAGGAAGGAAATGGGAAGGAGATTTTGCTTAACTTTCATCTCTCTTTTTATTAGAAAAAAAAATCACTTCCAGAAGCACCTCATTCTCTACCCTGCCCCTAAGAATATTCCCCTTTCCATGAAAGGCTATGACCAGGTCTTTTTTTTTTTTTTTTTTTTTGCGGTATGCGGGCCTCTCACTGTTGTGGCCTCTCCCGTTGCGGAGCACAGGCTCTGGACGCGCAGGCTCAGCGGCCATGGCTCACAGGCCCAGCCAATCCGCGGCATATGGGATCTTCCTGGACCGGGGCACGAACCCATGTCCCCTGCATTGGCAGGCGGACTCCCAACCACTGCGCCACCAGGGAAGCCCTATGACCAGGTCTTTTATAGGCTACGCGATGCAATTAAAAACAGAACCTGGAGGTATGTAACTAGGATGCAGAAGGGAATTGCCTTATAATGTAGTAGGTGGACCCTCTATAACCAACGTGGTCTTTCTCCCAGTCTAATCAAAGGAAGGACTTGAGACTTCAGTTTTTTGGCTCCTTAGAACTGGGGGGTTTCTCATTCTATGTGGGTTCCACTGAGCACTGACTTTAGAGAAGCTCCAGGAAGCTACATGCACACTTTCTTGCATACTTATCTAATGTTTGTTTCCTTGTTTGGTCATAAATCAAAGTGAAAGCAACCTTGAGCCCAGTCCAAATCATTCTTCACAGCCATCTTTTAACCTAGACCATTCCTTTGTGGTCTGACCCAGCCTTATTACCCAGAAATCATACGGCTACCCCTACCTGCAAAGAAGTTTGGGAAAATGAGTATCTGGCATTTTCAAACTCTATGTTTGTATGGAATGAGGGGTAAGAAATTGACAGGCAACCAACAGTGTCTTGGATCCCATATAGAGTTTCAGAAACCAATTAAGAAACATTTCTTCAAAGGGAAAGACCACCATAATGATATGATGGAAAAAGTCTTAATGTTTCTCAAGAAAGTGATTTAAGATGAGCGTTCCTTTACTTCTATAAGTGCAAATTCTATATGCTACTTAGTGTTTCTCAGATGAATCCTAGATAGTCCAAGTTCTTTCTACTGTTTGCCAAGCCTACCATAGATAACTCCGGCTTGGAGAACTTTTTATTGCTCTTTTATATCAAGGACAATGGAATTCTCAGCTTAAGACAACTGACACTGAGGCTAATTTCCAAATATCAGCTGAAGCATTACAGTGCTGTGGCAGAAGCTACGCAGAATAGTTTGCATTCCATGTGGTAAGTGTTGCAATTGCCCACAGAGCATCTGTGTATGATTCTGGGATTATTGGATGCTCAGTATTTTGGTTTTTTAATTAATTTATTTTAGTTATTTATTTTTGGCTGCGTTGGGTCCTATTGCTGCGAGCGGGCTCTCTGCAGCTGCAGTGCACAGGCCTCCCACTTCAGGGGCCCCTCTCACCGCAGAGCACGGGCTCCAGGAGTGTGGGCTTCAGTAGTTGTGGCACGCGGGCTCAGTAGTTGTGGCTCACGGGCTCTACAGCACAGGCTCAGTAGCTGTAGTGCACAGGCTTAGTTGCTCTGCGGCATGTGGGATCTTCCCGGACCAGGGCTCGAACCCGTGTCCCCTGCATTGGCAGGCAGATTCCCAACCACCGCAGCACCAGGGAAGCCCGAATGCTCAGTATTAATGAAGCTAAATCATGGGTGCATTCACAATTATGGGTCAGTTCCAGCATCAGAGAGTAAGGAATGGGGATGGTCCTATATGCAGTACTGTATTAGTAAGCATGTCTTAGCTCCTTTTCTAGATCATTCCTTGAGGAGAGGAATGCTGTTAGTTTTATTGCTGTATCTCTCACAGGGCTTGGATTCAAATCCTGACTCCATTACTCAGGACTAGTGTGACCTTGGGCAAGTTACTTGATCTCAGTTTCTTCATTATCTAGGAATATACTAACAACTGCCTTGAGGGTTGTGCGTATTTCTGTGTGTGTGTGTGTGTGTGTGAATACAATGTGGAAATATGTTGAGGGTTGTGCATCTGTGTGTGTGTGGGGGGAAATACAATGTGGAAATTTGTGTAAAGAATTTAGTGCAGTGTCACTGAAAGAAAGTGTTCAATAAATATTATTTATTATTAAGTACCAAATCTATTTCTTGATTAGAAATTAAGGCTTATTTTTCACATTAGCTAGCTGTGTGCTTTTGGCTAAGATGATCAACTTTCTGGGCCTCATTTTTCACTTCTGTTAAAGGTGGGAGTTGTGCTAGAATCTGTAAGCTCACTTGCGGCTTTAAAGATCAGTGATATCCCTGGGTATACTTCAGTGGTTTGTGAAAAGAAAGAGAAAAAGAAAGCCCAAAACCCACCAAAGAAGAAACATACTATACTTAGGCAATGTGGAAACTTCATCATGTAGTTTCACAACCAAATCTGTCCATTAGTCATTCTGTTACCAAGGACGAAGACAAAATGTTGATCATAATGGGTAGAATGTGCATTAAGTGGTAGGACCCTTTAAAGAAAGAGAACATTTTCTCCCTCCTGTCACGTGAGAAAAAGGATCCTTCCACGGCATTTTGTAAATGAATTCTTGGCTATTGCTGGGTAGTACGTTCCCAAGTTTAAGGTTTACCATTTATTGGCATCCAACAGAGAAACAGAGTACTTTTATTTGGAAATACATTTGAAAAGGATTCCAGAGAGCCCAGGCAGCTTTAATTGTACTCTGGTTTGAGAGATTTTCACCTTTTCTGTGCTCTGTAACTAGCTGGCATGTTTCCAACTGTAATTTAGACTTACCATGAACTGTAGGGTTTTTTTAATGTGTGCAGTGATTTTTAAAAAATCCAATAACTTCTTTTATTTGTTGTTCTAAATTTTAAATTTGCATCTGCTTTTCTTATTTTCCAGCACTGTCTAGCCCCTATAAGTTTATTCTCAAAAAAGGTATATTTTATCAGTGGTTTTTAATGATATTTTAAAACTTTGGCTATTTGGTGAATTTGGGTTCACTTGTGAAACCTTTACTAATCCCATTATAAGCTCCCATCAATAATGTCTCCTACCTCAAGACTGCTTTATTTAAATTACAATAGGAAATGCCTCTGAACCTTCAAACATCCCAATTTATGCTCTTTTAATCAAACAACTGCAAGCTACGGTGACTCTCCTAGTGAACTCATTAAGGGAACCAGATTTCATTTGGGCAGGACTTATATTTTTTAGAAGATTAAAAATGTAGAAGGATTCTATGCACAATCTTATTTTATAGATGCCTATGTGTTATGACCAAATAGTCTGTGCTGTAATCAACCAGATAGCAGCACAAACATTATTTGCAGAAACAAGTGAATAGACAGATGCACTTTGACCTAGAGAATCAGACACAGGTTCAAATTCTTATTTTGTTAATATGGACTCATAATAGTGATGATGAATGTTAGGTGACATTTCATTTTTAAAATCTGGGAATGGATTCTACCCTGGAAAAATAGAAGGAGAAATGTATGAGTTTATAGAACACAATAAAGATAAAAGCTATGTTTTGGTGTGCATGGGGTTATCAGTATTTACCTCATATATAGCCAATTAGAACAGGAGACTGACTCAAGGACATTTAAAAAAAATTATTTTTTATTGAGAGAACATTGGTTTATAACATTATATACATTTCATATGTACAACATAATATTTCTACTTCAAAAGTAGAAATATTATGTTGTACATGTGAAACATATAATACACTGCATATACTATATACATATACTAGACCGTGCTTACCACCAAAAATTTAGCTTCCATCTGTCACCTTATAGTTGCTCCACTTTACCCATTTTACTCTCCTCCACGCCTTCCCCTCTGGTAACTGCTATTCTGTTCTCTGTATCTAAGGGTTTTTTTCTTTGGTTTGTTTTGGTTTGTTCATTTATTTTGTTTTGCTTTGTTTGTTTTTTATATTCCATGTATGAGTGAAATCATACAGTATTTGTCCTTATCTGACATACTTCACTTAGCATGATACTCTCAAGGTCTATCCAAATTGCTGCAAATGGCAAGATTTCACCATTTTACGGCTGTGTATTATTCCACTGTGTGTGTGCGCGCGCGCGCACACGTGTGTGTGAATCACGTTTCTTTATCCATTCATCAGTTGATGGGCACTTACCTTGTTTCCATGCTTTGCCTATTGTAAATAATGCTGAGATGAACATAAGGGTGCATATATCATTTAAAAGTAGAGTTTTCATATTCTTTGGATAAATACCTAGAAGTGGGATAGCTGGATCACATGCTAGTTCTATTCTTAATTTTTTTTAGAAATTTCCATAATGTTTTCCACAGCGGCTGTACCAATTTACATTCCCACCAACAATGTATGAGGAAATATTTTTCTCCACATCCTTGCCAACACTTTGTTATTTCTTGCTTTTTTGATAACAGCCATTCGAACAGGCGTGAGGTGATATCTCATTATGGTTTTGATTTGCATTTCCCTGATGATTAGTGATGTTGAATGCCTATTCATATCCCTCTTGGCCATTTGTATGTTTGCTTTGGAAAAATGTCTATTCAGATCCTCTGCCCATTTTTTAATCAATTTGTTTGTTTTTTTGATGTTGAGTTGTATGAGCTCTTTTTATATTTTGGAAATTAAACCCTTATCAGATCTTTGTTTGCAAATATTTTCTCCCATTCAGCAGACAGCTTTTTTTGTTTCACTTTGTTTGTAGTTTCCTTTGCTGTGCAAAAGCTCTTTCATCTGATACAGTCTTTTTATTTTTGCTTTTGTTTCCCTTGCCTGAGGAGATGTATGCAGAAGTAATTGCCAAGACTGATTTCAAAGAGCAAAATGCCTATGTTTTCCTCTAGGAGTTTTATAGTTTCAGGTCTTACATTCAAGTCTTTAATACATTTGAGTTGATTTTTGTGCATGGGATGAGATAGTGGTCTAGTTTCATTTGTTGTTGTTGTGTTGCATGTGGCTGTCCAGTTTTCCCAACACCATTTGTTTTTTTCTCCATTTTATGTTCTTGGTTCTTTTGTTGTAAATTAATTGTCCATATGTGTATGGGCTTATTTCTGGGCTTTCAGTTCTGTTCCATTATGTGTCTGTTTTTCTGCAAATACCACACTGTTTTGATTACTATAGCTTTGTAATATAGTTTGAAATCAGGGCAGGTGATACCTCTAGCTTAAGAATGGGTTTTACAGTATGCTTTCTGTCTTAGTCAAGATTGGCTCGGGAACTGGGAAGTCTGCAAATGAAGTAAGAGACTTCAGAGCCTACAATATGTGCCACTGAAATGCTCTGGCTCACTGGTGTAGTGGAAGCCAGTAGTGGGTGGTGGTGAGGCTGGTGTGTAAAGAGGAATAATCTCTTCCCTTCTCATGAGTCTTCAAGAGGTGGCCACACTTCATTTCTATACCAAGCTTCTTAAAGAATTTTCCATTGCTTTTCCCTTAAATTTTATGGATTATCTTTTCACCATTAAATCTTTGATTTATTAGAAATTTACAGTTGGTGTAAAGTGTCCTGTATGGGTCCAACTTATGTTTTCAAGTAACTACTCAGTTGTCTAATACCATTTACTGAATAATATATAATTTTTCAACTGGACTGATAAGCTCCCCCTTTATATTCTAAATTGCTTTATGTATTTGAATTTATTTCTGGGTTCTCTACTGTATGTCCTTGCCCTGTCTGTTGACTCATGCATCAGTACCACACTGTTTTAATCACTAGAATTTAAATTAAAAAAATCCAGGACTTCCCTGGTGGCACAGTGGTTAAGAATCCGCCTGCCATTGCAGGGGACATGGGTTCGAGCCCTGGTCCGGGAAGATCTCACATGCCGCAGAGCAACTAAGCCCATGTGTCATAACTACTGAGCCTGCGCTCTAGAGCCCGTGAGCCACAACTACTGAGCCCATGTGCCACAACTACTGAAGCCTGTGTGCCCAGTGCCTGTGCTCCCCAATAAGAGAAGCCACCGCAATGAGAAGCCTGTGCACTGTGATGAAGAGCAGCCCCTGCTTACCACAACTAGAGAAAGCCCTCGGGCAGCAACGAAGACCCAATGCCACCAAAAATAAACAAATAAATAAATTTATAAATAAATAAATAAATAAAAATCTGATATCCCTTGTCCCTACATCATGCCTGCATCCCATACTCTTAAAAGACAAATTCTTTAACATTTTTCATATTTTTCCCTAGGGTCAGTCAGACGATAATTCTGATTCATTGTCATCATCTCTTTCCCCCCATAAGCATTTACCTAGAACATATTTACTTAAAAATTGGGGATTTCCACAGTGTGCTTTACCAAATGACAGATATTGCAAGAGGCAGCTCTGTTGTAGAAAAAAGAAAGAATTCTAGCATATGAGAGAAATATTTCCAGAAATATCAGCTCTGGTTTCAGAAAGTTCCCTCCATCAGAAGTGCCACATCATTCTTTAGCACTGACATCAGGAAGATAAACAACTTCCATGCTTTAGAATATATTAATAATAAAGTTTGAATATGAAATATTTGAAGCTTCTTCTTAAAGCAAACTATTCTGCCACTATGGTATGTAAAGTAGTTTTTTTTCAGTCATATTTCCTATACAAGTCTGTTCATGGTAAGATAAGTATATCTGCAAACCAGTGTGCAAAGTATTTTTTCTATTGCTTCTAATTTTAACACAATGGTTATACTTTTTAAAGAGCTTATTGTTAAATAAAAGAAACCTTAATGAAAAATTTAAAATATCAGGGGAGCTTACTATTTAAATCAAGACTTTGGTAAATCCCTTTGTTGAATGAACTACCACTGTTTAATATTTAATAAATCTAGATTTTTATTTTTCTAAAGGCCAGATATAGTTATAAGTTCATAGCTATAGCAAATGCTATTTTCTGTCTCTTGGAGACTTCTTTGGCACTTCTAGAAAGAAGGGAAACAATGGATCCAGTAACGATGCAAGAGAGATCAAACCAATTCCCTCTGTCAGTAGTAGCAATTCATGCAAATCTCTAAACACCAAAGACTCTCTTCAGCTAAAGAAAAGTCCACCAGAGAGATCATTGTGAAAAAGGAATCCTAGAAAGCAGTATCATTTTCTAAATTTTATAAGTAGATTCTGCTTAAGGACAACGGAACTTGGTGTAGGAGAAGAGAAGTAAGGAAAGTGGAACTCAGTTTTATTGAGCACTAGCTATGGTACATCACATGTCTGCTAGCAAGACCTCTGTGTGTGCTCTTCTAAGGTGTGGTTGCAAATAGTGGGCTCCTGAGCTAAGCTGCCTGGGACTTGAAGTCACTCTTGGCCACTTTCTAGCCACCTGGCTTTGGCGCAGGTAATTTGAGCTTTCTTTGTTAACACTTTCATCAACATGAACAGTAAAAATCAGATTATTGAGTTAATTACTATTATGCATTTAAAACAGTGTCTGGAATAGAATGCTAATTTAATATTATTATTATTTCCACTTTACTGACAAGGAAACAGAAGCTCAGAGGTAAAGGCACTTACCGTAATTCATATGCTTCTTAAGTGGTGGAGCTTGGTTGCTAGTCCTGGTCTGTCTGGAGCCCTGGTTTATGGTTTCCTCTAGACCCTTGCTACTCAAAGTGTGGTCCCTGGATCAACAGCATCAGCATCACTTGGGAGCTTGTTAGAAATGCAGAATCCTTGGTCTGCTCCAGACTCCCAGAAGCAACATCTGCAGGTGAACAAGATCCCAGGTGATTTCTACGCACATTAAAGTTGAGACGCACCACTGTCCAATTTCTACGCACATTAAAGTTGGACACACCTCTGTCCAATCAAAGCTCTGCTAAGAGGAAGGCCAGCAGAGATTCATTTGCATGCAATCTGTTGCTTTACAGACCTCAACTGTCCCAGAGTGGGATAGGTCTTCAACATCTTAGGCTTTATTTTCTTTATTGCAAGTGTACTGCCTAGAGGCTAACTCTCAGGACAGGCTGTTAATTTGTCTCTAGTATGACCATTTGTGAATTGCAAGAAATCTTGTCCCTTTAATCACATCATTAAAAAAATAAGCTGCTCCAATCTTAAGAGGAATTTTTATTTCTTATCAGAGCTAATCCTTTACATGGGAACAAAGCACTAATTTTATTATTAAGAAATTGAAGGTAGTGAGCAGAAATTTGCCTTCTGTTATTACGTAGAGAGGAAGCACCTTCCATAAAGGAATGTGCATGCACATGGAAGAAAGGCCAAGCACAGCACTGCTGAGCCTTTCTTGGTTCTGGTTCTCAGAACCACGGTGTGTAAGGAACAAGAGAAATGCCAGGCAAGCATGGAGCTGTTCTATCCTATGAGGCACCCACTGAGTTAAGGACAGAGACTCTACATACACGTGAAATCCTCAGGCTCCAAAGCCCAGTTAAGTCCCTGAAAATTTTCAAAAATGGTAGAATCATGCATATAAAAGATCATATATTTTTTTGAATAAAAGTAGTTTAAAAGTAATTTGAAAAAAAAACTATTACATTGCACACAACTTTATTCTCTTCTTTTCCCACGGTCACAAACTCCTTAAACATTAAACGTAAAAGCAACCTAAACACTTTTGCCTCACAGTTGGGCTGAAGTTATTTCAGAGTTTTGTGTGGTTTGGCACACTTGAAGTTGGGTTTCATTGTGATTTATTTTTATGTGCACATCACATAGGTACACAGGTTCTGCACATTTTCTCTTAATTCCACTTCCTTTTTTTAAGAGAGAAGAAAAATTTTTAATGAGAAGAAAAAAGAAATAGTAAAGAATCCTGCACAGATTGGGGGCAACTTCTTAATTTCCTGCTAACATAGGTTTATGGAGACTTGGTAGACTATGTAAGTGTAACATGATTTGTTTTTTTCTCCTTCACTGAAGTATGCAGATATGAAGATGCCTGGGCATGAACAGCACCTCTATAATGTCTACAAAATGTAGAAGAATTTTTTTCTGGTATACCCTTGAGAGATGATTTCCCTAGAACTTCCTTCCCTTCAAAAACCGCATTTGTCACTGGGAGTTGAGAAGAGGGATCTAGTCAAGGATGCTGCTGCTGACTGCTTCCTTTCTCACCCTGCAGATAGGGCTTATCCATCCCCAGTCATGCCAGATGTATGGAAGAAGGTCCTCAGATACTTGCATTGCATCTACAATGCATTCAGATAAACTCAGTTTGCTTCCTTTACCACCACTTTTTAACTTCCCTATTTCCATGACTTGTTTTTTTTGTTTTGTTTTTTGTTTTTTTTTCTGTGTGTGTGTGTGTGTGTGTGTGTGTGTGTGGCTTTTTACTGTTGTCAATCTAACCCTCGAATACTAGAATATTGGGAAGAACTATTTTGATTACCCTCAGTAATCCTTTGGAACATGGTTTCCAGTATTTGTCCTCCATCTCCCTGTCCCCCGTAGTACACTATATTTGTCCCACTTTGGCTTAATGAACTAAAATGGGGCTGGTGGGCAATCCCACTACTGGGCATATACCCTGAGAAAACCATAATTCAAAAAGATACACGTACCACAGTGTTCATTGCAGCACTATTTACAATAGCCAGGACATGGAAGCAACCTAAATGTCCATCAACAGGTGAATGGATAAAGAAGGTGTGACACATATAGACAATGGAATATAGGGCAGGAATAAAGACACCGACGTAGAGAACGGACTTGAGGACACAGTGAGGGGAGGGGAGGCTGGGATGAAGTGAGAGAGTAGCACTGACAGATATACACTACCAAATGTAAAATGGATGGCTCAAGGGAAGCTGCTGCATAGCACAGGGAGACCAGCTCGGTACTTTGTGACCACCTAGAGGGGTGGGATAGGGAGGGTGGGAGGGAGACGCAAGAGGGAGGGGATATGGGGATATATGTATACACATAGCTGATTCACTTCGCTGTACAGCAGAAACTAACACAACAATGTAAAACAATTATACTCCAGTGAAGATGCTAAAAAAATTAAAAAAAAAGACATAATGCAACTTGAGAAATGAAAATTAATGGGGCTGGTGGGCAAAGGGGAGATGTGAAGCATTCACTTGCCTTGGAAGAATAAAACTATCTCAGAATATGAGAACCTAGAGGTCATTTCACATTCTGAAATTTCAGCAATTTCTCAGGTTTCAGGCCTCCCATTGCAATACCTTTATCAGCAATTTTATTTAAAGGAGAATTAGAATTCTTTCTTGAACCTTTCTTTGTGCAAAACTGGCAGGGAGCATTCAAACATCTGTCTTGCAAGCTGTGACTATTTTCTTTGCTCTGGAATTTGTCCTGGCAGGTGGGAAGACAGTGGGGAGTGAAGATGTCTTGAATTTCTGGAGTACAGAATTAGGGATCTATTCCATTGGGTAATTCCAAAGCATCCAGAGTGATGTAGGAGCACCATTATACCTCCTAAAGTTATCAAGTTCCCTGATTTTCCCTGTAGCATAATATGTGGTTTTCTCTTGAATGCTTCTGAGATGAAGTGGCTACATTTTATCATGGAAACTACCATATTTTATCAATTCTAAGTCATTCATATTTTCACATTTTAACTTCTCTGAAATTGAAATGTGTCTTGCAATTGATGGTGCATCATTGATTGCCAGTATTTTTTTCTTCTCAGTGGCACGTAAGAGTAATGTTCCCTATTACAATCAAAGCCATCTTAGACTTAATGAGTTACATTATACCTCTTTAAGTGCACCTTCAAAGATCTCCTACCTTTCAAACCTAGAATTGCAATAGGAATCACAATCCTGGCCACCTCTGTATTCTATTCTCCAAAGCAAGAACATTTGAAAGTACAATTTAAAATAAAACAAATTAACGAGCACTACAAAATGTTTAGAAAACATTTAATGTTTCAATTTATTGTCATTTACTATAAGCAGTTGCTCTGAGAGCTCTTTTCCTTTTAAGCTCAAGTGTCCATAACAAATGAGGCCTTCATTTGCAAATGGTGAGCCATGGTAATCAAATAACTACTGCTGTATCATTAATCTCTACTTCCAACAAAAGAATATCCTGAATTGGATTGATGCATTCGATCTGATCAATTACTGCAATAGTGAAAGTGTCTACAATTCTGAATTAACTGTGTCATGACTGATTTAGTTATACTAGAGTCATGATATCAGTAAACCTTAAAGTCATTGTTCCAAAGATAGCTTATACATTAGATTATCTTCAAATATGCACGAAGAGCTTAGTATAGCTGTCTAGTGATTTGCTAGGTTCTCTAGATATTTAATTTTTGTTCAGACTTGTGTTTGGTTTTGAATAAAGTTAGGAGAGAAGGGTATGAGACTGGAGGCATTTATTGAGTGAAACCACCCTGAATCTTTCATGGGTACTGACCAAGCAGTACTGGAAAACGTGAACCAAGAAATAAAAATCTCATCAACACAGTGAAATCTGTTCTTCTCTCTCTATATATAAACCTTATGTGTTGGCTTTGGCAGCAGTTTGAACTTTGTCATTCCAATAAAGTTCCTGAAATTCACTAGATATCACTTCTTTTTATGGGAAAACATCTGCAAGTGTATTTATCTGGCTATAAACAAAAATATGCTTTACTTTTTCAAATGACATTGCAGAAGTATTTATTTGTTATTTGCAATATACATCATTAGCCCATCACAAAACCCTGTGAGCACATGTACATTATGAAAACATCATTCATAAGTTTAAAAATATACTAGCTAGAGAGGCATATAGAGTTCTCTGTACCTTAGAACATTTCCATTGTACTGTTGAAAGAATTTTACTTGGTTGAACAGCAAACTGCTCTTAAACTTTCTTTTGGGAAATTTAGTTAAAACTTTCCACTCTTAAACTTGATCCAGACCACAGTTTAAATCTTTGAAAACACACACACACACACACACACACACACACACACACACACACACACACTACTGTATTTTATGTACTTAAGATGAAAATTTTTTTTCCACATTTTTAACATTATTGAAATTTGATGCATCTTATAGTCAATGGCAAGACATAGTTGGGTTGGAGTGTTTTCTTTTCTTTATGGTAAAAATGATGACGTGAAATTTTACAACCAATGCTCTCATAGATAAGATAGAGGTTGAGGAGGTTGACGATGATGACGATGATGATGGTGCTGGGAATATAATAACCACTATTTACTGTTTACACTGTCTTAGGTACTGCTTGAATACCTGACATACCTTATTCAATGTTCACAAATACACCAAAAAAGCAGGTAATTGTTAGATCATTTCCATAGGTGAGGAAACTTAAGGCCTGGAGAATTTGCATATAAATTGCCCTGCCACTCATCGTAAATGTTGAGGTTAGGGTTTGGATTCAGGTATGCTGATGCAAAAAGCTTGATCTTTTAAGAGGGGTACAATGGACCAACTTAAAAAACAACTCATTCATGTCCACTTTTGTCCAAAAGCCTGCATTTGGAAAGTATCATAATTTCCGCATGGCACTCTCACAATGATAATAAAGTTAGATTAATGATGGCATCATTAGGTGGTAAAACTCATCTTTCTGTATCTTTCTGTAAAATTTCAGCCTATTCAGGCAGAAAAGCTTGTCTTCTTTCAGTTTATGTTTTCTGTAGACCTTCTTTGGGTCAGGCACAGAGCTGAGTAAATACTGGAGGCATATAATGAGGAAAGGGATTCAGTTTAAATAAAACTAAGGAGCAAGCCCTGGGTCAAAATTAAGGATCAGCAGTTCTGGGTTCTACTGCAGTGATCTGCTATCACTGTCTTGCTGTGAAATATGACATATGAGTCCTTCCCTGTGACTAGGCTTTTGCATAATAAACTCTGTATTACATTTCACAACTGTGATCGTAAAATGAGATTAAATAAGATAGTTTACAAAGCACAAACGGCAATAGATATATTTGGCACTATTCATTTCTAATGGACTTATTATAGGCATAATCATTGACCAGAGATCTTTTCATGCAGACATTGAGCTTCACAAGAGAAGGTATATGTGGGGAAAGCAGAATTATGCTCTAATATCAAATGAAACATTTCATAGCTCTGCACAGCCATTTCATTAGCATCATTAAATTAATATTGTCTCTACATATAGGCAAAAATCTTCAGTTCTCTGTCTCGGTCTCTCTAGATCTGTCTCTAGCCTGGTGGATAATATATTACCTTTGGTCCTAGAGGCAAACAGATTGATTTGAGCCCCAGCTTCACCACTTAATTGTGCCACCATAAGCCTGTTGCATAACGTCTCTGAGTCTCAATTTTCTTATTTTAAAATGGGAATAGCATCTTCCATTCAAGATTTTTTAAAGGACTGAATGGCATAAAGCACTTAGAAAAAGGCCCAACACATAGTAAAGATTTAATAAATATTGACTATTATTGTCCTAATAGGTTGCAACCATCCACCACTATTTTAATTCCACTGTAAATTCCACATGGACTCAGCAATTCTGATATGAAAAATGTGAAAATGCTATTCTAGGCACCATGGATGATATAGAAATAATTAAATACTTTCCATATTCTTGAAGAAATTACATGTAGTTTAATTTCTGCCAAATCAACTATTTTGCCCATTTAGTTCATCCAATGTGATGTATTACAGAAAGCAATGAACTAGCATTTTATTTTTTTAAATGTATAGGCTGTCATTACATAATGTATAAAACCAACTTGGGGGCTTCCCTGGTGGCGCAGTGGTTGAGAATCTGCCTGCTAATGCAGGGGACACAGGTTCGGGCCCTGGTCTGGGAGGATCCCACATGCCGCAGAGCAACTAAGCCCGTGCGCCACAACTACTGAGCTTGCGCATCTGGAGCCTGTGCTCCGCAACAAGAGAGGCCGCGATAGTGAGAGGCCCGCGCACCGCGATGAAGAGTAGCCCCCGCTTGCCACAACTAGAGAAGGCCCACGCACAGAAATGAAGACGCAACACAGCAAAAACAAACAAATTAATTAATAAAAAAACTCCTACAAAACCAACTTGGTCTAAGTAATTGTTCTGGATGAACCCTAGACAGTATCCCTTTCTCTAGATGAGTCATCATGTTTATATCAGCAATTTATCTCTGCAACACTGGTTGAATGCTCAATTTCATTTCTTTTATTCTTACATGAAGGCAGCTATTTCTGAGCCTTTAGGAATTGTCTTTGTTTTATCTACCTGTCATTGCCTTCCAGATGGCTTTGCCAGACTAAATTCCCATGTCTGCTATATTGTTGCCCATCTTGGACATCTCTCCAAATTTTTCCTGAAGATTTATCCCAAGCACCCTAAGTTGACTTCTTTTTATTCTTGTACCCACACCATCTTCATCTTTGGAGGCCAGTTAAGATCAAACACTTTGGAACCAGACCACATGAATTCAAATCCTAACCAGTTGTTTGAACTTAGGTGAGTTACTTCTTTTTGCTTCCGTTTCCTCATCTATGAAACAGAGTTCTTAACCCTGGTACCTACCGTAGAGGGTCGTTAGGACAATTAAATGAGTTAATATGTGTAAAGTGCTTAGAATAGTGCTTGACACATAGTAAATGTTATATAAATGTTTACCATTATTATTACTGCTTGTTTGTGGTCACTCACCCTGGGTTCTTGATACTGTCACGTATCTTTGTAATTTTGCCATCCAATATATTAGAATGGTAAAATTAATGGTAAAAATAATGGGTGATGTGAAGTAAGAACCAATCAGCAAGGGAACAAATGTAGAACACAGATCTACATTAAAAACGATAAAGCTACGATGAGATGGGAAAGTAATGGAAGATTAGACAGGACAATATTTCCAGTAGATGGAAATGAAAAGTCTCAAAAATCTGAGAACAGGTAGCTAGAAAGATGAACTGGAAAACATAGCTGGAAAGGTATCAGTAATCAGCATGGTGATGGTAATTTTCCTAGAGTGATGCATTAAGAGATTTCAAAGAACTGAGGATTAATTAGGATGAAAGGCAGAAGTAGGAGTTTGGGACAAAAAAGAAGTGAGAAAGAGCTTAAGCCACATTGCTCAGGAGATTGCCAATAGGGAAGATGAGCTTTCCTACTGCTTCTCCAAAAAAAAAGCACGGTCAACAGATTAGGGAAGAGAAATTAAGAGAGACAGGAGCAAACGGTAATGGAGAGGCTACCGGACGGGAGTCAAGACACCAGGCTTTCCTTGTCCTAGCTCTCGGAAGGACCAGGGGTGTGACCTTAGGCTCGTCTCTTAATGTTACTGGGCTAGATATATTTAAGGTCCTAAAGTCCTTTTCACCTCTAAATCCTGACGATGATACATGCTGAGATGAAGGTTGGTAGGGAAAAGTTATAAAGGTCAAATAACTTTTGCTCTTACGAAAATAAAAGTCAAGGTCATCACCATGAACCAATATCACATTCAGGCACATGGATGAATCTCATATGCTGAGTGAAAGAAGCCAGATGCATAAACCTCATACTACATGCTTTAGATTATATAGGTTCTAAAACAGGCAAAACTGATCTTCTGTGTTAGAGGTTAGAAGAATTATTACCTTCTGGAGATGGTACTGACTTGGAGGGAACATTTTGGGGTGCTAAAATGTTCTCTGTGTTGATATAGGTAGGGATTTCACAGGTGTGTCTGTAGGTAGGTAAAAGGGATAGAGCTGTACTCTTAAGATTTGTGCATTGTACTATTATAAGTTGTACCTCAGTTACAACGAAAAATAAGTGAAGGTTCTACTTTTTTTTTAAAAAAAAGGGAAAATATATGCTCAAAATGAAAATGAGAAGTTGAGGGCCCTGGTGCAAGGCAGTTTCTATGGGGATGGTGCCTAGGTTACAGAGAGATGAATTACTGGATTGTACCATAGGTACATAGATACATTAACTGCTTTCCGTGGTAAACAGTTACTATTACTGAACCATGCTTCATCTGTACTAATTTTACAAATGTGTTCCATATGCACTCATGATATATAATAATAATATGTATAATATAACATATAAATATATAATAATGATAATATATGCATATATAGGTATTATGTATGTGTGTGTGTGTATATATACATACATATATATATATATATATATATATATATGGATAAATATATTAGAACAATGATCTTCAAAGAGTTCTAAGCCCTGATGCTTCATGGAGGATGTTCAAGGTCACTGTGTAGGATGAAGGGAAGGTGACCCAGCAGTCTGAGCTCCCTGCCCCTTAATGGCCAGTACAGTTCTACTTTAATCTGTTTTATAAATCGTGGTTTGGCCATAAGAGTAAATTTGTAAACAGATTCCACTGATAACAATGTTTGAAAATACTGTAGGAAGTTACATATAAGATATACATAGATTTACCTGCGATTTAAAATTTCATTTTTTTTAAAAAAAAAACATAGGACCATCAGGAATTTTGATTGAAGCCCTACTAGAAGCTCTGAGAATCAGAAAATTCAAAGTATACTTTCCTCAGCCCTATGCTTGCTTTGGGGTGTTGGAAATATGAACAGGTAAAGTCCTTATCCTTAAGTAGTTTAAAAGCCATGGCAAGGGCTTCCCTGGTGGCGCAGTGGTTGAGAGTCCGCCTGCCGATGCAGGGGACACGGGTTCGTGCCCCGGTCTGGGAGGATCCCACATGCCACGGAGCGGCTGGGCCCGTGAGCCATGGCCGCTGAGCCTGCTCATCCGGAGCCTGTGCTCCGCAACAGGAGAGGCCACACCAGTGAGAGGCCTGCGTACCACACACACACAAAAAAAGCCATGGCAAAAGGCCCCTCAAATCAAGCCACAGTGCTTCTGATCTCCTAAGACTAAAGATTCTGGATGAAAGAAGTGTGGCATTTTTTTTTCTGTTTTGTCTGTCTGTCCTGACTTCTCATTCCCTGATAAAGGAAAAGTTTTAACTCTCCTCTCTGCCAGGAGAATTTCACCCCTTTGTTGAGTTTCTAGAGCAGTGTGCACATAAAGAGAGCTGATAGGACAATGTGATTTTATGAGAGTTTTATGGAGTGATCGTCATACTCTAGTTCCTTATTTATTCAGTTGCGGGGGAGGAGGAAGGAGGCACCCATGATGATCACTGTTATTATTGTAATTCTACCCACATATCCCACCAACTGGAGTTTCCTGTTTTCACCACCTTTGACAGCACCTCTGCCTCCCCACCCTGCAGGTTCATTCTTCTCTTCATCTGTTCAATTGACACTTATGACACTCATCAAGCATTTGTTTTCATACCTCTCCGGATTTAAATATTGTTCATTGTTTTTTTTGCTTACTCAGAACTCATGTCCATCATCAGCATGGTAACTGCCTGTAATACGCTAGACTTTATCCTTAGTAAGTTTCCTTTTCCAGGGACCTACTGGATATTTAAAAGCTCCTAATCACGAAAGTTGGCAAAGACTTTTATTGTAGTGTGTGTGTGTGTGTGTGTGTGTGTGAGAGAGAGAGAGAGAGAGAGAGAGAGAGAGACAAATTGCCTCCTAAAATACCTATCTACCTTGATGAATGAAGCTATCCACCTTTTACATATATTCCTTCTCATGTATCTTGGCATCTTTATGTACAAAAACTGCTCCAATTAAAATAAATGGATTTAAAATATTCTAAAATTGTTTCAGTTGCAACATTTTATTTGCCATTAAAAATTCCCAATGCGTCTGTGCTGATGGAGCCCCTCTTTGGCCATCATCTTATTATTTTAAGCATCTCTATATTTTGTGTTTAATTTTTTGCTCATAGATTTGATGCTGGCTGACCCAAAATCAGGAAAAAAAAAATCTCTACTTTGTACTTTCATACCATGATTTATTTTTCAAAAGGTGAACATGTTTTTAATCTGTGATGGTATAATTTATGTTCTAACAAGCATGAAGTTTTAGAGGATCAGATTAGTGAAGCATAGAGCAGTTGGAACAGCAGATCACATTCCTGGACTTCCCACACAAATGTTTCCATGCACTTTAGTCCATTCCAAAACCTCAGATTTCCTATAACCTCACGAGGAGCCTCCAGCCGCTATTCTCTCCTGATAAGCTCCAGATATATTTATTTTACCGTCTCACCTTCTCCATAAAATGGAATTAGAAGGAAACAAGGGGCTCTTGGCTTTTACAATTTATTATCCTTCAGAGAATTAATGTTTGTACTTTTGAGCCACAGAAACCTTTGTTCAGACAAAACATTATACTAAAGCCAAGGATGGAAAACAGATAAAAGTTTAGTTGCTCCAGGTGAATTAGGGAGGGGGCCCAAAGCCCTGGCAGCTGGCCCCATCATTCCCATTACACAGAGGCTCCAGAAGAGCTCTCCTAAGCAGTATAGAATCTACAGACTCTGCTGACTGAGAGCAGTGGTTCTCAATCCTGTTTGCCTGTTAGATCATCTGAGGAACTTGTTAAAAATATCCCTGCTCAGAACCCACCCCCAGATATTGTGATCCAACTGATACGAGTTAGGACATAGACAACTGTTTTTCGTTTTGTTTTTTTTCAGGGCCCCAGATGTTGTAAAACGCAGCCGTGGTTAAGAACTACTGCTTCAGAGCAGTGCTACTCAAACTGGAGTGTGCGTCAGCATCACTTCGGAGCTTGCTCAGACACAGCTGTCTGGACCCCACCCCCAGAGTTTCCCATTGGGTAGGTCTGGCCTGGGGCCTGAACATTTGCATTTCTGTAAGACCCCAGGGGATGCTGGTGTTGCTGGTCTGGGGAATTCATTGAGAACCACTGCTTTGAAGAAATGATCAAATCGTCCAGGATTATATCACTTTTGCTAGGACCCGGGGTAAAGTCAACTTCCATTAGGCTTGCTCTTCTCTATCCTTTTTGGAAATATAAATCTTATGTTCAGAAGTACCTATCATATAAGGTACCAATTATTTTGGGCAGGCATATGGGGTCTGGGGTTGTGATTCTCTCTCTCTCTCAGTGAAGCCTCTGCCCCCAAATGTGTTTTACAGAACAAGGAATTACACTGGAACCAGTTTTCCAAACTATAAGGACATAGAGGCAATAGATTGAAAAGAAGAGTTATTTTAAAATTAAGAAATGAACACATATGATAGAATCTGCACAGTGAATCATGGAAGTCCATGAGTCACATCGGGCAACCCAGAGCAGATGAAGACCTGCATTTGCCTTTGAGGAAATTAACCAAATCAGCACTAGGCTTTCCGCTTCCCATTGTTATCTCTTCCCATGCCCTTCTATTACTTTCCAGACAGACGAGGTCTAGGGAGAAGGGCAATAAAATATCTACTACTTCATGCTAATCATTTGGGGGCAACCAGATTTGGAAAAAGGCATTAATAAATATGAAAGGTTAAACAGTTTTGGACTCGAGTATACTTCCTTCCAGAATATCACCTTGGATGCATGACAAGCTTAGTCACTTAGAATCATAAAGCAGACAAACTCAAGCTGGGTGTCTACAAGCCATCTCCTTGAACTGGGAGGACGGGTGATTACAGACCCTAGGTACTGAATCCTGCCACAAACACACGTGTAACAAGGCAGGAGACAGTGAAAACTGTCCATCGTATGAGCCCCCTCATTGCCTGCAGTGTGTGCACTAACAGAGGCAAGAGCTTGGAGACAGGCTGGTTGGCATGGGATGGTTGATGTTGACTGTTAAGGGTGGAATTGTGTCTTCCCAAAATTCATATATTGAAGTCCTAACCATCAGTACCACAGAATGCAACTAAATTTGGAAATAGGGTCATTGCAGATGTAATTAGTTACGATGAGGTCCTTGGGTGAGCCCAAATCCGATATGACTAGTGTCCTTATTAAAGGAGGAAATCTGCACACTGAAACACATACACCCAGGGAGAATGCCATGTGAAGATGAAGACAAAGATAGAGGTGATGCTTCCACAAGCTAAGCAACCAACTCTGCTGACACCTTGATCTCAGACTTCTAGCCTCCAGAACTATGAGACAGTACATTTCTATTGTTTGAGCCACGTGGTCTGTAGTATTTTGTTACGGCAGCTCTAGCAAACCAATACACTGAGCCTGATAACCATGTCAGATAAGCGCGCAGTGAGGGAAGTCCCACGTGACCCCTCCTAGGGAACTGAAGCCAGCATGTCATGAGGGAGCCAACATTACAGGAGGCACAGAAGCCACTCACGACTGCGTGAGAAGAAGCAATACCCATCAGGGATAGGTCCATGGAGCAGCCAGGCAAGAAAAGAGACAATAATAAACATTTGCCCTTTTCCTTCAATCTGCTTGTCCCGATCAAGGTTGCTGGGTCTTGAAAAGGGCATAGGAAAGAATCGTTGTAGTCAGCCATATAACCTGCCCTCCACCCTGGGCAGTCAGAGCCTGGTTCAAGGCTGCTGGGTGCGAGGACAGTGGGGAAGTAAGAGGTGAGATTTAAATTACTTGGGACGGAAATTTAAACAGATTTAAATTTTCATAATCCGAAGGGAGAGAGAAGTCATAGCATTTAACTCAAGATATTGCTGAGGGATGGGAAAGGGACAGTTATAATGGCAGTGAAAAGTTGTGACCAGAGAAAAATTAAAGGGTTTCATGATTATGCTCCACTGAGACTTATACTGACCGGAACTTGCCAAAAACTGGAGGCAATAAAAACCATAACTACAACACCAGTAACAATATCTAGTTAATATTTCTTTTGCACTTAAAATTATATTCTGGGCTAAGTGATTTGCATGCATTATACTCATTAATTCCTACAGAGCCCCAGTGAGAGAGGGGATAAAATATTACATATTAGGAAATTGAGTTTCAAAGAGGATAATTTGTGTAAGGCCACTCAGCTGACAAGGGTTAAGAGCCAGGTTTTGAACCTCTGTGGAGGAGATCCACAAGTGCCTGAGGTCCCCCATGGCACTATAGGGCCCCTACAGGCTTTGTTTCTAAACTTCAATGCATCTGTCTCCCACCCAAGAATGGGCTCTTCTCAGGCCTTCTAGGGAGTGCTCAGTCAGGTATGTGATAGCAACTGCCTATGACATGCAACTAAGAGATATGGCTGCTATAAATGAAAACAATCTTTAGATACCGAGATGGTTTTCAGTCTCCCTCAGAGTTTCTGAAAACAAGTGCTCAACTATACTATTTCATCTCAAAACAAAATCATAATCCTCATTCTAAGGACCAAGGCATCAACCCGCCTTGATGCTGGTTAATATGGCCTTTGTCACGACTCAACACCTCATAAAAGAATGTTAGGTTGACGGGAAGGATACACTTGTCACCCATGTTAAGCAAAATAAGTCAGAATATAACATTATGCGTATACCAGAGTTCCAATCAGTCCCAATAGAAAAAAATAAATTAGAACGTTAACAATGGTTATTCCTGGATGATAATACAGTGAGCAATTTACTTTTTATTTTTTATCCCTCTGAATGTTCCAGTTTCCTTACAATGAGCGTGTACTTTTAACCAGAAAAACAGATTGCCGCCAGGTACCGTAGGCCCTGCCAAATGCCTCAGCACAGCAAAACAGTTACCTCCCTGAATTTCGGTGGCTAGATAGGAAAACATTTCCTGGTCTCATCAATATTATTGTAATACATTTTATCCTTAACAGTTACATTTCTGCCCTTTTCCATCATTTTCAAAACATTTTATCTCCTTTGTCTCTGTTTTTATTAGTGTGGGCGTATAGTATATTATGATTGAAAGTACTAAAGGAGATTTGTGGCTTTGATTTCATTTTTGGTGAACCAGCAAAAACAAAATTGATGATTTTTCCTTATGCATAAAGTATCTTTTATCGTGCAATTGGTTTTAAAGTATTCTCAAGTTCCACTCCAAGCCCCACCCGTGTGTTGAAATTTATGAGAAAAGGAATTATCTGAAAGCTCTGAATAGAATAAAATTACTGGGAAAAAAGGCATTTGCTGAACATCTAGTCCAACTTTCTCTACAATTGAGAGAATAAATGCCAGAATGACTCGTCCATAGTCATTCAACCAGCAAACCTCAGAGCCCAGGCTAGAAATCCAGTCAGATCAGGCATAAATGAGGGGTCCACTAGGTACTGTAGTAGGTAATAGTCACGTAACTAGGTGAAATCTTATTTTATCAGCTGGTATCAAGGGTCGTCCTAAGGAAGAAATTGTTTGCCTTAGGAAAATGCCTTGGAAACCTCGTTGAGGCTAAGGCTGAAGCCTTAAGGCAACAGTAGTGAGGAGACGGAACCACCCTGCTCCGTGTAAGAAATGAGCATGGTTTAAGTGTGGTAGCTGGAGCCCACTCGGTTGAAATGGCCAAGGGCATTTTAAGAAAAGAGATGTCTAATATTTGATTTTACGTTGTTCCAACAGTGGAACAACTATAAACTGCAGAGTGAACAAAAAGTTTACTAGAATCAGGAAATCATAAAGGGGAAATATCAAGCACTGGCTAATTATAGAAATATGGGGGAGGACACTGAGTTTCCCGTGGGGCAAATAATGGAGTTTTTATACAGTCATCTCTACATTTTTGGGTACAAGGTGTCCCCAGGGACCTTATGAGATATGTGGTATAATAGCTATCAGCAATCATACAGTCTTTTAGGCGCCAGGTACTGCCATAGCAACTTTTCATATATTATTTGTAATACTTAGGACATCTCTACAAAGAAGTTGTTATTAGCCCTTATTTTTAGATTAGGACACCAGGCTTGGAGAAGTAAGGGGTTAGATGCAAATGTTGCCTCCTCCATGTACTAGCAGGGTGATCTTGAGTAGGTCACGTAATCTCTGAGCACCTGTTTTCTCATCTATGTAATGGGGAGAATAAGTATGTGAAGATTTAACATGTAACCTACTATGCCAATCACCTAGCACAGTGTCTTAAATATAAAGGATGCTCAATAAATGCATTCATAAATGGAAATTAGGACAAACTAAACATAAGTTTGGAGATAGTCCTTAAAATTGAATGAGGCATAGTTAAGGCAACTAAAATGTGATACATTCTCTATCGGTTCTTATTCACCTGACTGATGAAGAAGTTAACTAAAATAGCCCATTGTGACCTGACACCGATACGTTTTCTTCCATTTCTAAAATTTAATTTGATATAGACTGGGATTACAAAAAGCTTCACTATATTTCTTACTTTTTACTTGCCTCTCCTGTTTCTCTCACTTTCATTCTCCTTTCCTCTTCTTCCTTAAAAAAATTTTGACATTAGACAATGGTTTTAAGTAAAATGAATATTATTTCATAACTCAAAGCAGGTGCCCTGGACTGTAGCCCTTGCAGAGGGATATGAGATTCATATTCTTTACAGCTTGTATGTAAGGTCCCTGAAAGTGGAGATATTGGTTTTGTGCACTCAAGTGCGTAGGACGGGGCCTGACATGCAGGAGACCATCAAACTGTATTTATGGAATGAGTCAAAGTTTCCAAAAAATTCAGTTTATCAATTCTTCTTACATTATCGTGCCTTGGAATTGTACTGCTGGTAGTGTTTGGGGGTCTAAAAGAAATTTTTGCTGCTGGGGCCTATAAGTGGTTTGTAGTAGAGCCTCCGTGGATGATGGGAAGGCAGGATGGTCCTCCATAGAATTGGGGGTGGGGAGAAGACACTGCCTGCTCAAGAACTGGTCCCAAACACAGGCAGTGGGCATCATGATCTCTAAGGTATTAGTGGCCAATTGTAGCTCTGTTTCCTGGATGAAGAAATTGCTGTGTAGCAAAGACGTTATAAAACTAAGTGCAGAAGTCCTTACACCATTAGTGGTTTTCAGATCTGTTGACCACCATGACTCTGTTTATTTCAAAACAATTGCTTGAACTGTCAGACATTCAATAGCCTGGCTATTTTATCTGTCCGTGGGAAAGTACAAAACCATAGGCAGAGTCCTGATTTTCCTCTTTTCTTCTTCCCTGCCCTACTCTCCTCCCGTGATTTATTTTTTTCTTTTTTAGTGAACTGGTAATTCTCCCCAGAGACTAACTTAACTTCATAGCTTTCTAAATTAGAAGGGTTTACTGAAGACTTTCTCTAAAGTCTCTGCACAGGCTAGCTGTAGCACTCTGCCAACAAGAATTTGAATTTGGTGTCATTCATGGGGAATGCTTAAGAACTTGGCAATCCCAACACCTCTGCTGTCTGCACTGTTAAAATTTAAAGAGCCCTCACTGCTGCTTTTGCAGCCCCTGAAGCTAGACAGCCAGACCTTGAACTCTGATTTTCCTACTCCCTCTGCTCACTTAGGAGAAAGAAATGCTGTTCCCAGAATGGCTTCCTCAGAGAAGTCAATTGTCTTGGTAACTAAAAGCCCAACATGCCTCAATCACTCCCGTGTAGCTTTTAATGGAGGTAGGCTGGGAGAGTCTATGGCTCCTAGAAATCTCTGCACCAGTAAGAAGTCTTTAGACAAAGGACATCCAATGCCATTGTTAAGAGGTGCAGTAGAAAAACTGGAGTTTTTAATGATTCAGTCAGGCAGCTACTAGGACTTTCCCATAGCCCCCATCAGAAGATCCTTGGATTATCACTGGAGTCAACCAGTCTCTCAGAGATGATCTCTGGGGACTAGAAAGCTAAAAATATATCCTTAAGAAACAGATATTTTGTAGAGAACAGAGAAGAAGATCTGCAAAGTTTGCCATATAAACATCTGTGAGGTTCATAATGAATTTTAGAAACTATACACATAGAGATGATTTTATAAGGATTTGTAGGTAAGAAATAAAGCATATCAACTTCTAAGTCAAATCTCCTCCAAATCTTTTTCTCTTTTCTCTTCTCTGTTTTTCATCAATTGGTTGAGGTCACACAGCTGTGATTCAGACTCTGGTGACACAGATGAATCAGAGATGGCACAGGGGTCCAGAATCCTTGGCCAGCCTCACAACAGACTGTTCATCCATCAACCAGAAACAATGCCGTGCTCTGATTCAGCTATAGTGGCCCCAAATGTGGGCTAGGCGATTTTGGAATTATTCCTATTACTTAGGAAGAGCCCTTTATCTTCTTTCTGCTTCTCCACTTAACACTTAATTGAAAAAAAAATCAATAATAGGAAAAGTGTCCTTAGTTCTTTAAGTGTTCCTCCAAATGCCTAGGTGGTACCATGTTATTTTCTATTACGTAGCTCTGCATATGAAATACTTCTCTCAGTTCAGGTTGAAAAAATAAGATCTGATGTACCCAAGGGAAAAAAAAGTAAAATTGATGGTACAAATTATTGTTTTCCTGAGCCCCAACTTTAGACACAGATTTCCTGACTGGCCACGTATTAGGTCCCTCAATGGGTATCTCTCAACGAGGCCTCCAATCAAGTTAATTTTAATTAACCTTCACTTAAAAAAAATTATTGATTAAGAGCTTGGATTTTAGAGTCTTACTGGTCTAGAGTCCACTAGTAGTTGAACCACTTATTTGTTAGAAATAGTTGTGCCTTAGAAAAGTTGCTTAACTTCGAAGACTCACTTTCCTCATCTCTAGAAGGAAGAGAATAATATTTTACTGGTTGGTGAAGAGAAATAAATGAGATAACACGTATCAAATGCTTAGTCCCCAAGCTAAATGGCGGCAGGTTTAACAGTATGATGTTAGCTGAGACTAAAGAAAGCAGTGCTCCATATTCAATGATTAGAGAAGCATTATTTGTAGAGGACTGACACCTCCCATTCAGCTATTAGGAGAAGCTGGCCCACTTCTGAATGGAGGCCAGGGCGGGCGACAGGGGAGGAGCTGGAAGTGGCAGCTGTGTTTTATGGGAGTGCAATGCTGGTGAGGAAAAGCCACTCCCTCATCTCACTTCCTTGTGGAAGAAAGGACAGGATTGCTTCCCCTCATTGAAGTCAGTTGAGAGGGGCTTCCAGATTTGGGGGAGCTGTAATATCATACCCCACAGGCCTTCTGTTTAGACACCAGCTTGGTTACCTTCATTTGCCTTCTAGTGTAGGGGTAACAGTATTGCAGAGAGACACGGAGATTTCCAAGGAGTGTGGAAGAGGGGTTCTGAAGGGGGAGCTCATGGGACAAAGGAAAACAGAGGGCCACTGATGCTGGCAGATCACAGGGAGAACTGGGGTCCCCTGGAGGAAGTGAGAGAGTTTCCCAAGGAACTAGCAATGAATGCTTGGAAAGAAGATGGCTTTGACTAGAATGTGAGAGTAAAGCTCTAAAATGAATGACTGAATCATAAGAACACAATAAAGCCATTTAAATAACTGTCCATGAAATTGGACAGATCTATTACTGGAATTTCCTACTCAGGGGGAAAAGGAGAGCTTACTATATTCAACTTATATCATCTTGGAGCCAGTAAACAGAAGGTGAAACATTTTAAACATTTGTGAGGGCCAAAGAGGATCCATCTAAAAAATTGGTAACTGTCCTCTGATTTTGTGATGTATATTTTCTTTACTTCATGTAATTTCTATAGGCTTAGACCAGTGTATCCCAACATTAAAAATTTTTTTTGTCCCCATAGAAGGCCTTTTTAGGTTTTTTTCCCTTAATTGTCCCTTCCTTATGCAATCTTAATACACAGCTATACTGTATACCTTTTTATGTACTCTCTGTATGCCCTTGTTTTATACATAACAAGAGTAAGATTTTGTCACCCCTCTGGGGGCAATATTGCCTCTGTTGAGAATGCATCTATTAAATAGAAGGCAGGCTCCTAGCCAGAATGGGCTTGAGTTTCCTTATCTCTAAAATTAAGAATTCAATTCAATTCAATAAACATTTCTCACGCTCTAGACATTGTTCCAGGGCCTAGGATACAAAGATGAAAGAGACATTGCTACTATTTTTAAAGACATGGTTGCTGGGTGTTCTGCACAGAGCATTTCCAGTATGTAATATCTGTGCCTTCTAAGGCAAGATCTATGATGGGCATGGTAGTTTTCCTTGGATGGTGACTTTATGGAACTTTCAACATTTTGTTCTTTTCTGTTTAAAAAAATTTTTATTCTAAAATAAAACTTTTAAAGTTTATTTTTGGTTGAAGAAGACTTCTCAAAATATTAGCATTGGAAGGACCCTAGAGATCATCCATCTCATCCGAACGTCTTGGGTCCTCAGACACATATGGAAATGTTGTTGCTGCTGGCTACTTCATTGGCTGTAATTATTCACCTGGTGCCACGGTTTCAGTCCCAACTCTGTGGCCAATGAACTAAGTGACCATGGTTGAATTATTGAACGTTTCTGGGTCTTAGGATACTGATCTATAAAATTTAGAGGATGAACTAGAGAACTTCTCAAAGCTTCTTTCAAGAAGAAGGGTCTAAGATTTTTTTTGAACGTGCATGACAAAGTTGTGCCTGTATTCAAAGACAACGCAAAACCTGAATATAGCATATAATTTAATTAGACAGTACAATCCCTTCACTTTAGCAATGAAAACTACAAGCAAGCCAGTATGTTAGCCAACAGGACTGAGTCTTCATTTCATTCCCCACATATTTTCCTAGATCAGCTGAAATCATTATCTTAATTCTGTCAGTATTTTGGGACGCTTTCTTTTTCTACCTTCAAAAACCACAATTGAAGTTCTACCTGGATTGATTTCTTAATTATGCTTGAAATTTGATTTTGAACATACTGCCGAACACTTTAATTCCAAATTTAACGACTGGAACTTTACACTACTAACAACATTAAACTGAGTTGCATTATTGGAAGATTATTGGCAATAACTTGTTCTGCTCCCTTCTGGATCTCATTTACCTCTGTGATACTCCTTAACATCTTCTTTTTGCCTATAGGACTCAGGCCAAGACTGGCTAATTCTTTGTCATGGTTTAGCACTGAATCATTCTGATTATTCTCTGATGTGTGTTCTTAGACTCAGAATGTCCTACTATAGCATTCTAGGCAGAAGTGCACATAGCTGCATTCCCTAGTGAAATTTCATCGGTACTTTATGTGGTGCCAAAATAACATCATCACCATAAAATATGCTTCATAATAATCTTACTTGCTTTTCTTTCTCAGCCGTCAAGGATCATACAGATGGTTTGGTGAAAAGTCCACATTGACTCCCATAGAGTACCCCTCGCATTTCTACTTGATAGTAATTTTAAACATTTACTCCTAATCCTTTTTTAAAAATTAAAACAGCTTTGTTTTGAGAAGTGGGATACAAACAATTTTCTCCAGTTGAGAGGATGGTAGCCCTTTCCTGGGAGGTGGGAAGAAAAGACTCATCACAGCCCATGTATTTTCTGTGGATTTAATGCTGGTTTAGGCTACTGTGGGGAATGGAAGGGAAAGTTGACAGCATCATCAAGGGAAAACCAATGTCCTAAGATGGTGCTGTCCAATAGAACTTTCTGTGATGATGGAAGTGTTCTATCTGGACTATAAAATACAGTAGCTATTGAGAGCTTAAAATGTGACTATTGCGATTGAGAAAATGAGTTTTAAGTTTATTGAATTTGTGTTAATTTAAATGCAAAGAGCCACATGTGGCTAGTGGCTACTGTATTCACAGCACAGTCCCAGGACGTAATGTGACCAGAAGTGGGGCCCAGAGACTGGTTAAAAGTTGAAGATATATCTCTGACCTGCCATTTAATAAATCTGTTCCTGGAGGATATTCTACCTCACCTTTATAACGTAAGGACAATCATTGTACCTTCTTCTTAGGACTTTTGGGGCGAGTAAAATAGATAATCCGTGCAAAACCCTTGGCACGGTGCCTTTGACATTACACTTGTTATACATATTAGGTATGATTTTTTAAGAGATTTGATTTAAAAAAAGAGATATGGTTTAGACACAGAATCAGGATGCTGAAACAATGTATTCAGAACCTAAGGTGGGAGTCCTCCTTTTCTCTCTCCAAAGAACACCTATACAGTTTTACAAGAACTGAGGAGGTAGAAAAATCCTTCCTGAGCGAACCTTGGGAATCAGGGACCTAAGCTTCCTTAAGTTAATATTATTCCCTCTGAACACTCTTTGCTTCTTCTCAACATTTTCCTTTCTTCCTATTTCATTTTGTGTTATCTTTAAAAATTTAAGAATGTGGAAATTCTCCATAGAACACTTAGTTGGCTGTGATCGAATTACTTCTGGTTTTAACTTCATGTTCCCTGCAAGGCATTTGTGGAGATGATTAGACTTTTGGGGCGAAATCATCAAAGGTCAGTTTCACAGCCAATAACCCCCTCCGTGGGTCCATTTTGGTAAGAGCTGGTGTTTGTACCCCTTGATTTGTGCCCTCAGTTCTTTCCAGCTTTACCAAAGGATTGGAGCAATCACTGAGTGTTCAGGTGTATGAACAGGGATTGTCTTAGAATGGTGTGACCAATTGGGAAGGAATAATTTACTTCCTTACTGACCAGCATGAGTCAGCTATCTGATGCTTTCCAATATGCCCTATAAAATTTCATAAACCTTGCCTTTGGAAGCAACATGGGAATTTAAGGTGCATTTAAGTAACAGTGAATTGTTATTGAACGTCAGTGACAGCTCTTCTAGCGTCTGTGTTAATGGCAGTTAAATTTATAACCAGTGATATGACAATCAATGCCTCATGTTGACCCAATATACATTATTTTTTTCCTCTTCAGAGACAGAAAAATAAGAAATGGCTTTCTCCTTATCCTATGCTTCCGTTTTGCTTTTCATTTCCGCATGCTGTCAGTGTTAATGGAAAAGGATGTTTGGGCTTTTCTCCACCTTTCTTCCAGAATTAAAGCTGACTTCTGTATTCTGCGTCCTGCTCCAAATTGTACAGGGTCTGATACCTACTACGGTTGTGCCCATCTCCTTTTAGGAACATGTGAATGGATGCGTCCCAGCCCCTCATTTGGCGCTGAGTGTTCCCAAAGCCCAGCGATGCTTTTGTTAAATCAAAACACACAAGCGAGGGTGCCGGAGTACCATGAGCAATAAAAAAAATAAAACCTGTCGTGTCTGGCTGAACATGCTGTCCTTCTGCAGAAGATAATTTATAGTTTGTTTTCTTTTTCTTGCTGAACTGCCACGCTCTACCTTTTGAGCTCCCCTTTTTTTTTTATGGGAATGTGGGCAGTTCATACCATTCTCTATTTTCCTAATGATTGTCACTGATAATGAGAAAATGTGATCCAGATATAAATTAATTAAAGATTTTCATTAAATTTCAATCCTGGAACATTTTGATAGACATACTACCTCAATTGTTTTTGTTTTAATTTGTGAAACACAAGGCTTCTCGAGTCACAAGTCCTAATATTTTCCTAGGAATGAGACCACATTAAGATCTTAATTAGTCCCTTAAGCTTTATGGACATTATTTTACTTTTATGTTTGATGCCAGTTTAGCACAAAGTACTTTTGCAGTAATTTTCCTTTGGAATTCTATTTTTTATCTTTGAGGTTAGGCTTTGAGGTTTATGGAGAACGTCTACAGGGGAGGGTAACTGCTATATCAATCATATTTAATTGGTACCTTTATTCAGAGTTTCTTGCATCCTGAAAATGAAAAGGACATCTAAACTAAAATAATAATTATTATATGAAATCATTTTTAAAAAACAATACAGACATTTGACTGTGGAATGCATGACAAAGAACTAATTTATTATTACAAGAATGCTGTTCACCTTGCTACTATTAGATGTTTAATTTTCAATCAGATGTGGTGTGTTTCCATTAAGCCATATAGACTAACTTGTTTTAGTTTCACTTCAAAATTATTAAAATACAAGGTGGGAAAGAAGCCTTTGTCCTGTAAGATTTTTTTGTTGTTGTTCTTTTCAAGACAATTCAGACTAGTGCTATCTTCCTGAGGCTGTCCTGATGGGATATTTATATAAATCAGTTTGACTCTATTAATACACTGTATTGATCTACAATTAATCTAATTGTTGAAAGGATATTAATGGATTCCATTAGTCCATTTTCTAATTTCCACATGTTCTGAGGACAATAAATCTTTAGTTCCTCTACTTGTAAGGAAGAGCCAATTCCAATAGAACCAGCTGAAAACAGGACAAAGTATATATGTCATAAAATTCATTAGCGCAAGATCCATTCAAATATTCCTAAAGTTGCTCCTTTAGAGATATCAACTCCTTACGAAAAACTACTAATAGTAGCATATTTACAACTACAAATTTGTGAATGCAAATTTGCACAGTATCTTTGCTGTGAGTCTATAGGTTACCATCTAAGGAAGAACAGAACCCATCCTTAGCCCCTAATACCAGCTGACCACCAGCACTCTTTCTCGTGATTGTTATACTGATTTCAAGGAGTGCTATCTAGGAGAGACACCTATGCAGCTAAAACTGCATAGGCTAAGATGAGGCCTACTTATCAGAATTATTATAAGCAAAAGAGAAAATGTTTCTTGAATGACTAGTACAGTGCCTAGAACACACAATAAATACTGAACGTACAGTAGCTACTAGTGTTACTGAGGCTACTTTATCACCTCTAGTCATTTAGACAACGGTGGCATGAGTTGTAAATGTGTGCTTCTCATCACCCTTCTTTCAGAGTATACTGTCAGCTGTTTATCTTAAAACAATAAACAATGAGCAATCAAATACAGCCTTAAAGAACTGCAGAGCAGAACTGATAGAATCTGGGGCTAAACAATGCTTATTCTATCCATGCCAAATAAAAGTACCTGGAAACTTGTAAGGTTACAGTGTTGGACTTAGAATGTTGGACAGGCAGTGAGAGATGACGTAGTCAATGCCCTTATGATCCAGAGAAGGAATGTGATTCCAGGAAAGAGAAAGAACTTGCTGAAGGTTCCAAGGCCATTGAGTTTAATAAGCCAGGGAGTGTAGCTGAAATTATTCACGTAACTAGACACATACTCTTTCCAACATATCACAGTGCTTCCAGGTTAGTAAATACTAATTTGAGAACCATACTTACTTGTGTGGCTTTAGCGAATATTTATCACGTACCTGCCATGTGCAAAATACTATGCTTGGTGGTGTGGAAGATGTAAAGATATATAAGAGCCTGGCATGGAAAAAAACATATATATACATATATATAAACCTTCTTATATATAAATTTACGTCCCATATAACACCTGAGGCGCCATAGAGTCTAATCTTTATGTGGTGTAACATATAAAGAAACAGTAGTGTTTACTGGCTCTGTGAAGAAAACTTAAAATTTTAAAGATTCCTTGAAGGACTTTTAGATAGCACACATGTACTTTAGGAACTTTTCCCCCTTTCCAAATTTCCCACTCATAATAGTCACTGAATCTCTTCACCTCTCTCTCATCCCCATGGTCCCTTACACCACCATGCTCTCCCCTCCACCACCATCTTCCCTACTGTACATGATTTTCCTGAAAAAAAAAAAAAAAGAGTAATCTTCATATCAACTGCTCTTTTAGGGGGGTAAAAACTAGCCCTCCTGTTTTTATAAATCCTTGTTAGAATGCTGGTAATTTTCTTTTTATCTTGTAGCAAAGAAGTAATACTGTGTTAAAAAACAAAAACAAAAATGGATGACCCTTTGGCAACAGAAGATGACAGATCTTCGAAAAGGCTGGATAACTGACTATCTTATGCATCGTTATCAAGGATGCTATTGCCAAACAACATTCTGGTCATGACCTTGATTCACAAGTTGATGATAGATGGTCACGTGATTTATAGCTGTGCTTCAGTTGCTCCTCATCCCCTACTTTCTAAAGCTTTATGATTATGCAAGCGGAGAAACGAAGACGCGTGAATTACTAGAATATCTAATGTATTGGGGAGTCTTCAAATAGAGAACACGGTATTCTCTTTCTTTTCTTTTTTTATTGAAGAATCGTTGACATATAGTGTTATATTAGTTTCAGGTGTACAAATAGTGATTTGACATTTGGAGACATTATGCATGGATCACCATGGTAAGTCTAGTAGTTATCTGTCACCATGCAAAGTTATTATAATATTAATGACTATATTCCCTATGCTGTATGTTACATCCCCATGGCTCATTTATTTTATAACTGGAAGTTTGTACTTCTTAATTTCCTTCACCTATTTTGCTCAAAGCCCTAACCCCATCCCCTCTGGTGACCACCAGTTGGTTCTCTTTATCTATTAGTCTGTTTCAAACATAGTATTCTCTTAACAGTTGGCAAAAGAATTTCTCTTACATGGAGAAAAAAAAAATGCCTTCTTTGGAAAAGTTACTGATATGCCTGTTTGGGTTAGCAGCTATAATTCTAAAGGAACCAAATGTGAAAGATTATCTGTCCTGTAGGAGATGAGAGGAAGACCTGGTGACTTTGGAAGGCAGAGAAGATGAAGAATGGAAGAGGAAGTTCAGGGCCACTGAAAGACTGTGATCAGAGTCTCCTTATGACCCACACATTCTTGAGTCATTTTATGTCTCCCTCAAGGCCATCCGATGTTTCTTGATCAACAAAATAAATCATCTCATGCGTCATGGACCTAAGACTTCAAGCAAAAAATAAGTTTCTCACCCCTAAAGACCATTGACCCTAATATATGAACAAAGCTAAAATTAGATATCTGATTAGCTGTCTGCTACATTAAAGATAATGTGGATTTTACCTTATCTGTCTTTTAACCTACCAAACTAGCAAGGCGACCAAGATTCCCATCCCATTCTATTTCTTCCAGATATTTGTATTTGCTGATTCTTCTTGTTTCTAAGCTATATTAAAAGTTGAGTGTTAATATGTCTTTTACAGTTTTTCCCCATCTTTTTATGGATGCTATTTCTGTGTTTTAGGTAGTAATTTCAAGCTCATCTTTCTGGATGTTTCTCATCAGTGGGTTTAGGGTACCCGCAATCATTCATCTTCCCCACCACAGTTTTGTCACAGGGTGTCCCACACTGCTTGCTAGGACTGCAAAATAATTGTACAGGGTTCTTCTCATGTGAATGTTTATTGACATGTCGACATGCTGTATGAGCACTTCTATGGGAAATACTTTACCTCTCTAGACCTATCACATCATACAATAAATATTTATTGAACTGAGTTACTGGATGCTTATGAAACTTATGGAGAAATTAGAAGTAAATCGTCAAATAGATTCTAACCACATAACTAAAAAGTAAGCTACTACTACTCTTTGGTTACTATGGGACTTATTTTAAGCAACCAGTGATTGAACATATTCGATGTGCTACATGCTTTACATACATGAGCTCATTTAATCTTATTGATGACTATAAAAGTAAATATCATTATCATTGTTTTATGAACGTAATGTAATTTCCTGGATGTTTGAAAGGTCATAAGTACAACCAAGAGTTTGAATGTCATGTCTTTCAAACTTAATAATTTTTGCTGCCTGCCACCAGACCCTGGTCATACTCACAAGGTACAGATGGATCAACAGAGTCAATAGAAGTGAATCCAAAGAAAAAAATTAGTTACATTATTTCCCCTAATTTCCAAAGAAGTTAGGACTTTCTTAATCATGTTAATTATTTCTGTAATTTAAAGATTATAAAAATAAGAGACTCTAAAGAGTAATTTCAAGCAAATACAGAATTTGTAGATGTATCAATCTTATTAGAGTTTTCAGAGTTCAAATACATGTTTGACATTCAACTTCAATGTGAAGCTGTGCTGTGATATCGGCTGGAACAGTGCAGAGACCTCAGAACCTCTCACTATTGTCATGTGTATCACATCTTAACTCCTCCCTTCACAAAGAAAATTGAGTTTATTCTCTAGAGGTATGCAGACACAAAAAACTCCTATCATGTAACAGTTTACGGTTCTGTTGTACTCCAGGACTTAAATTCAAATGGTACTCAACTATATATATTCCATTTGAAAATTTAATTATGACACAGCTGCTTGTTTAAACTTGAATGAAATCTCTCCTGAAAAGTGCCCAATTCAAGGAGCTTGGTGTTAAATACTCATGAAATCACATTTTGGAATTTTGACATTTTGTATATTAGAAGTGGGATTCCCAGTTGTATGTTGGTACTTTGGGATAATACAGCAAACAAACTCTAATAAGCATCACATTTTACTAAGAGAATGAAGCACATTTGTTCTTTTATTACTTGTTAATAAAAATGTGTAGAATATTTAGGCAAATATCTTTTTAAATTCAGGGTAACATTAAGGGTATAATTTCAGGAATTCCATATCTTGATTAATTATAAAATTCCTTCTTTTTGTTCCTTTCTTTCTATCCTCCTTTTCTTCTTTCCTCCTTTTTCCCCCTTTTTTTCTTGTTTCGTATGACTCTAATCCTCTTTCTCCATTGTCACTGACATGTGAACTTGATGGTCCATCCAGAGAGGTCCAGAGAAGTTGCAACTGAGATGATTTGAGTAGAGTTATTCTGAAAAAGACATTCCCTTACAGGTTTCTTCTGACAAAAGAAGTATATTAGTTGTAAACACAAGTTTTGTTGGGTCAGTGCTTCTTTCCAAAACTCTGCTTCACTGGCAAGTCACTATTTCAACTTCCATTAGTTGGAAAGTAGTAGGAATAGTCTTTAATTGTTTAAACAGGTATTTCTGCTGATTTATTATGGCATACATATATTCCCTTAAAATTTCACACAGGTTTTACTTTCATATAATTGTCGGTGTCTGCCCCATTCAAACATTTTCAAAATTGATTGGTGGGAATAAATTCATCTTCAGAGGGACAGTGTAACTGAAATGGGTATGAAAACATTATCAGCTTCTGCTCTTCTTAATGGCAATATTTTCATGTTCTTAGAACTATTTTCACCCAGGTCTTTATCTTCAAAATTCTAAAATAAACTGTCCTACTATATTTCAAAAATCCAATATGCCATCAGTTATAAGATGTACCATCATTTTATGACAACGAGAGAAAAAAATGTTACCAAAGAAACTTAGGCACATATCAATTATAAGACATATCCAAATTTTAGAGACATTGAAATATGAAAGGTGTATTTCTTTTTCTCAGTCATTCTCTCCCCCCGGTGAAAGCAAAATCCAGAGCTTTTACTTGACTTGGTGGATCAAGCTTAATCTGAGGCAATTTAACAAACAAGTGACTGAAGTAGGAGGTATCAAAACTGAACAAGCAACTTATTTAACATGGATGAAGCTCTGCTGTGAATCAAGGAAGAAGCAGGATGTAAGTTGCTGTCAGAACTTTCAGGATATTTAGCACATTATTCTAATTTTGGATAAATGTGTCTTGTACTATGGAAAAATGCAGTGATGTGGATCTGGAAATCCTTACAGCTATGAAGCGTTACGAATTACAATAAAATGGAAGACAGTCTTGTAAATAAAAAAAGAAACCCAAAGAAATAACTGTTTTGTGAGATACACATCTATTGCGTGGATAGGATAGATAACACAGTTATGGAACATTTCACGTCTGCATCAGCATGACGATGTTATCTTATTTATTCTATTCAATAGTTGTTGCCTATCTGGAAACATATTTATAAGCATACCCAGCCTCCTAGTGCATAAATTATTTTGTGGAAGAAAACTAAGAACTTTCAAAATAACATAAACTTTTTGAGGTCACCAAGGTACCATTAAGTAAATTATTGCCCCACAGCCCTAAATGGTACCTAGTAGCCAGGAGGAGTTTAATGCACCTATCAAAGTGCCTAATTTACTCTCTGGGAGTAACGAACTAGTGGACAGGTCCTGGATGATAAATTACACATTGAAATGCATTTTCCCAAGTGAATTGGGCTCTGTGTTGTTTGACTAAAATTAATGCCTCACATTTATTTCAAACATGTGAAGGCGAAGGTCTACAAATAGTTTCAGAAGTCTAAAGTGAGACCATTCCATCTATTTAAATGCAGTAAAGGGCAAGACAAATTCAGTTACAAAAATCGAAGATAAAATTGGCCAAAGCAAATGAATGAAAAGTATCCTATATGCAGTTAGGAAGGGTCACTGAACAAGAAACACTCAGAATAAAACCTCATCTGAAAGACAGCTGTGCTTTTTGTAATCCTTGGGTGTTCCAAAAAAGGTCTTCCTTTTAAGAATTTAACCTGCCCAACCTTGTACAATCTATGATACTTGCCAGGATGGCAACCCAAGGTGATATGTTTCCAGGCCATGAATGATGTTGTATTTACTGAATAATGTCTATTGCAAAGAAACTGTAAAGTATTTTTGCCCTTTGAAAACTTTCCTTTGTTAGCCTTTATGATCTCAGAGGGATTGCATAAATGTCTGGTATCCTACTTATTCTTGCTTTTCCTTTGGGGAATGATGAAAGAATCTGGAGTCATTTCTGAATCCTAGAGCCCTGAACTCATATGATCCTCAATTTCAAATGATCTCAAGCAACTAACACTTAAAAGCACACTGACTTTGTACTATCACATTTGTGCTTTCACCGATGTCTGAATATTTACTCCATTAAGTATCATATTTAAGACTAATTTGACCAAATGAAATTCTACCAGACAGTACAACCATTGAGGATAGATTTCATGGCAAGTAGATTGTGTTGCTGTTCGCTGAAAATTCATTTTTCCCCCCTGCTGTCCCACTCTGTAAGAGATTATGTATCACTGTTCTGTTGAATTCAGAAGGTCGTGGGAGGGGCTGACATGTGGTACTTGAGCACAGAAGTGCTTCATCATTCAGCTAGGGCTTCACCCTTTCTCTTTTCTATCATAAGACCATTGATAGACCGCAGAGAAGCTCCTCCAGCGGCTGGGTCTCCTAAGTGAAGATCACGATGCAGGAGAGCCATCGTTACCATGAGAGAACTACAGCATAAATGAGGAAAGATGTTTGTTGTTGTAAATCAGTGAGATTTGGGCGTACTTTGTTATGACGATATAATCTGTCCGACTCTCACTGGTATAGTAAACAATGCCTGGCACATTATAGCTCTTCAATAAATGTTTGTGGAATGAATCGATGTCCGGATTTTTATAGCAAATCATTATTCACACCACTAAAAACTGAGTGTGGTATATCATAACTGCCTGTGGGTGAAGTAAGGGCCACAAAACATTACTCTCTGTAGTACTGCCCCCACCATCAGGAATAGACTCTCTAAATTTCTCCTTTGAGAATTCTGGGAAATTTCTTCCAGGCTTTTTCTTACATTTTTGTCTTCTCTCCAGCTTTTTTAGGATCATGTCTCCTTTGTTACCAATGGCAAATAGACATGTGTCATTAGTTGTCACCTCTAGGCACTGCTATTCTGTTGATGATTTTAGACAATGAGGGCATCAAAGATGGACGTGTTGACTAATGTGAGGCTACCAGTGTCATCATCTACCACGTAGGAGCCTTTGTCTTCTTATTTTCTCTTCTCATGAGCTGAAGCTTTTCACAAAATGATTCTTCTGGTTTTCATTTTTTATTTATTTTAGTAGATTCCCATCCTCAGAGTTTGCCATGAGTTCCTAGGATGTGAGCTAGAAGACCATCAGAATGACAAGCATCACGCCTTATTCAGAATCTTACCTCCCTCCAATCCTGACATTGTCTTTGGACTAAATCTGTATAATAATAGCTAAAATCTATTGACAGGTTATATGTCAGCCACTGTTCAAAGAGCAGTTGGATCTTTATATCAATCATATGATAAGGAAACAAAAACAGAGAAGTTAAATGACTTTACCATGGTCACATAGCAAGGTTACCCAAGCTGTCTTACTTAAAAACCAGTCTATTACACTTTTCAACTATATTTCAACTCTTTTTAAAGATTTTTCACTTAGGAGGTTCCTTGCACACCAGGGAGAGCCATTGCAGCTCTATTTACAATAGCCCGGAGATGGAAACAACCTAAGCGCCCATCATCGGATGAATGGATAAAGAAGATGTGGCACATGTACACAATGGAATATTACTCAGCCTTAAAAAGAAATGAAATTGAGCTATTTGTAATGAGATGGATAGACCTAGAGTCTGTCATACAGAGTGAAGTAAGTCAGAAAGAAAAAGACAAATACCATATGCTAACACATATATATGGAATTTAAGGGAAAAAAATGTCATGAAGAACCTAGGGGTAAGACAGGAATAAAGACGCAGACCTACTGGAGAACGGACTTGAGGATATGGGGAGGGGGAAGGGTGAGTTTTGACAGGGCGAGAGAGAGTCATGGACATATACACACTAACAAACGTAGTAAGGTAGATAGCTGGGGGGAAGCAGCCGCAAGGCACAGGGATATTAGCTCGGTGCTTTGTGACAGCCTGGAAGGGTGGGATGGGGAGAGTGGGAGGGAGGGAGATGCAAGAGGGAAGACATATGGGAACATATGTATATGTATAGCTGATTCACTTTGTTATAAAGCAGAAACTAACACACCATTATAAAGCAATTATACCCCAATAAAGATGTTTAAAAAAAAAAAGACCTCATTCCACTAGTTTTCCATGTATGCCCAGTGGAAGTCCATATTCATAAAGGTATGACCTAGTGTTGGCTGTCATGTTGACAAAAATTAAGATGATGATGAACGTTTCAGATATCATGATGTCATTTTTTATGGCACAATGTTTAAGGGAACATCATTATATTTATTATATTATTCAAACTCTATGACATAGCTGGAAACTATGAAACTATTTATTTCAAAATGTGCTATATTTAAAATATTTCACCTAGGACATATTCTCATTGTTTTTTAAAAAAATTAGTGATGGACTGTGGAACTTGTTTTTTTACACAAAAGATTTTTCTTCAACGAAACAAGAGCAAAGCTCAGTCAGTCTGTGTGGTATACCATGTTGGAATGTATAGACAAATGTAAGTTCAAAGTATAATATGGCTCTGACAATAGTAAAACCCTATGAGGAGTAAATGGCTAATCAATTCTGATCCAAACACTAATGACATACTATGCTGCAATTAACATGACCACTTCTGTTTATAATGAAGATGAAAAACACAGGAAAGTATTTATAATAAAATTCTGAATGAATAATGAGAATTTAAAATCATAAGTGTATTATATTTACAACCACTAAGAGTAACTGTACATACGTAAATATACAAAACCTGGAATAGAATAAACTGTAATCATAATAGCTGCATTAGGGTTGTGACCTTTTGGGGCAGTTAAAAATAATTTTTTCAAAAATTTTTTTACATAAAAGTAAAAAACTCATGAAAATAGAACGTAATATTTAAAACAATTGGTCTTAAAGAATTTAGTAATTATACATGAGGATGCACTTAATTGCTGAAATTACTTTTTAGTTATGTTTATTAATGATCAAATTGTTGACTACGTCTCATTTCTTCCAGTCACATTGCTCCCTGTCTTCCTCCCGTGAAATTCAGAGAAGTGAGGTAAGGAGAAAGGTGAGTGGAATGATTTAAAGAAATAAGATAAGCAGAGATCTTATCATGACTCCTTTGGGAATTATAAGGTAATAAAACTCCACGGAGTTGTTTTTACTGGCAAATATTCAAATACCAGCCTTTGACTTAGAGCTTCACTGGTCAAAAGTTGGCAAGGCCAGCTTCTGTGCAATGTCTGTGAGTAAAAGGCCCTAAGCTGAGTAGGGAAATTGCCAGGCTCTGCCCAATTTTATTAGGGCTGTTTTAAAGACCTAGTAACAATGATCCTAATTAATTAGCCTCCCTTAATTCTACCCAAGGTAGTTCATAAACACAAAGGCCAAGTTCAAAATCAGAGACTTTTGAGTCTGGGGTGGGGGTGGGAGCTGAGAAATAGGTAGCACGTGGGCAGCCATTCTTCTTTCTTTATCCAAGGCAGATGTGAATCATCTATCTATCATTTTCAGATATACCAGATCTCAAATCCTTTTCAGGATACCCTCTAGGAAATTCATATCAATTGATTGGAGTTATCTTATGAAATGAAGCTATTTGACATTCCATACTTAATCCACTGTTTCTTTTCACTGAGGGAACTGAAACCCCTAATGGGAGGTAGGAAACGAATTTTAAGCAATTTCTATTTTCAAAGCACTCTGTTATGCACATAGCATGTGGTCCTAAGAAAAACATTGTTAACATTCCCATTTGACAGATGAGGAAACTGAGTCTCAGAGAGGCTAAGCAAATGCACCAGCTTACAGTTCTCCCTAGGTACAGATGCACAACCTCAATGCAATTCTCTTGACCTCGGGTCTAGTACATTAGTTTATTTTGCAACACCTCCAAGCTGCAAGGTAATGGTATTCTTTCTCTGAAGAAATTAATGGGTGATATTAAAAGAATCGTTCTTGGGTCAATGGCAGCCACTCATCTTCCCATGAACCAGAAGAAAAAGACTCATAAATAATAAACCACTATGCCTAGCAGCCACCTGCCACTTAAATATTAATAGTGTTTATGTTAAATACTTTTATATAACCACATTAAAGGCATTAAATAAATGTCAGGGCTTGAAAAATTACCACTTTGGGTCACCGCTGGCCACTAAATTCTACAGGCTGGCTATTAGAGCAGGATTTTTAGAAATTCCACTGTCCTGGGCTTTTCTTTCCAGGAAAAATAGTATCTTCCTGGACGATAGAGCTGTTTGAGAACTAAAATTTGCTAACTTCATAACTATGTATGAAGTTTGAGCCACAGTGACTCTTAACAATTTCCACTCCCTTCCCCCAACTCAAATTTTGCAATTTCTCAGCAACCTGGACAACTCAGTCTGGAATATTCTTCACAGTACAGAGCAGAATCAGGGTCTTCTGCTTGGATGGAGGAGTAGGCTTTTATCATCAATGATTCAAATATTTGTTCCCTTCTCCAGCTCCTTCTGGAAAAACTCACTTCCCAAGAAGGAAGTTTTTGTGATTAGGAAATTTTTCAACTTCTCTCTTGGGTAAATCATATTGTGAATTATTCTGTTGAATTCCTTTCCATTTGTTTTCTATTTACTTCTTGTTTCATTCCCTCTAGGTCTCACCCATCCCTTCTGTATAGTAAATTCTAATCTGTTTTCAAAATAAATACTCAACTGACAAATATTAAAAGGAAGTGAGGAATGAAAAAGAATCCAGCTAATCTTGATTGCGTATTTAATGCTTATTTGAGAACTATATCTTTCTCCACATCTCTACCCCCTCATCAATATATTATCTGCCATCTGCAAAATCAAAGGTAACAGATACATTTTTTTCTTGTTAATTTTAAGCAGGATGTAGAAAATGCCATCTACATGCTCCTGGATCTCGACCGATTTCCAAAACTCTACACCTGTTCTCAGAAACTTCTGCTGCCCTGTCTGTATAATTCCTGCTAGTCTGACTTTATAATATCCAGCATCATTTTCTACTCTCTTTCCCAAGCAGAGCCATAGGATAGGAAAGAAATTCTCTGGAAGATGGTAAAGCTAGCATAATGGGAATCTTACAAGGTTTGTGCTGGCGGCAAATCATAACTCACACTGGCTAGGAGGGTTAACCATACCACATGTGGTTTCGTGGTACGTGCTTGGGGTTCACAGTAATTGGTGTCCATGGCGTAACCAAAGGCATATCATAATTGCCTACATTTTAATAGGGGATATATTATTTTAAATATCATTGTATGTAACAGCCGAACTTCCTAGGCAAACTTTTGAGCTCTTCCACATTTTAGGACTATAAAAATAATGCCAACTCCTAGCCAATATGAAAAAAAATCATGTTTATAATTGACTGTAATATATTTTACTCCATTTACATAATATTTGTCCTTTAACTATTTATTAGAATAATATATATTTCCTGTGGAAGAAGAAAATAAAAATCACGCCTGATCTGCTTGCTGAGATAACCGCTGAGAACATTTTGGTTATTTCCTTCTAGTAATTTCCTGCACATTTAGTTACATATCAATAATCACAAAACTGGGAGAATACTGCACATACAATTTGTTCTGGCCTTTTCACTTATGTTTTAGTAGGTGTTTCCCCATATACGATTTGAAGTCAAGATAACAGATATCTTTGAGAAGAAAGGTGAGGGAAGCGTTTAAGAGGGATCACGAAATAGATTTTTGGGATAATGGGAATAAGTTATTTCTTAAATTGGATGGTGGTTATAGGGTGTAATTCTCTGATAACTCATTGAGTGCAGACTTAAGGTTTTTTGTATTTTTCTGTCCTGTATGTTATACTTCAATAAAAAGTTTACTTAATACAAAATCACAAGTTAATTGAAAAATGATTCATAATGACTGCATAACATTCTACTGTAAAACTTCATTATGATGAATTAGGCCATACTTCCATTGTTAGGTATTCAGTTTATCGCTTTCTAATATTTCAAATAATACTTTTCTGAATATATTTGTATTTATATATTCATCTGTATCACATTCACTTGGGGTAGAGTTCTAGAAGTATTTGCCCCTTTCCTGAGAAGAAATTACACCATAATAGGGAGAGAGATTAATGTAAGTAAATTTTCTGCAATTGCTTTTATTGATATGTTAAACATAGTGGAACCTTCAAATTCTTAAAGCTGTTAAATCCTGAGTTGATTCCCCATGGAATTTGGACAACAAGTGAGATATTCTTCATCCCAACAAAGATGAACAGTTGTCTGTTCAATTCAATGGAGTAAACCATTCTTGAGCACCAAGTCCATGGCAGGACTCTCCTGGACACTAGAACACAGAGATGACAAAGGTATAGCTCTGCTCTTGTTTTGTAATAAAAGTTGACCTCAGAGGAAACACTTTCAAACCAGGGTGGATATGAACGTTTCCTCTCATTTCAAAGTTCCTTCATCTGTATATTGGGATAATAATACTTCGACAGCTTGCAGTGAGGATTAAATTGAACAGCATTTTTGGAAAATAGTATAGAGGTTCCTCAAAAAACTAAAAATAGAGTTGCCATATAATCCAGCAATCCCACTCCTGGGCATATACCCAGACAAAACTATAACTCAAAAAGATACAAGCACCCCTACGTTCATAGCAGCACTACTTACAACAGCCAACACATGGAAACAACTTCAATGTCCATTGATAGATGAATGGATAAAGAAGATGTGGTACATATATACAATGGAATACTACTCCCATAAAAAAGAATGAAATAATGCCATTTGCAGCAACAAGGATGGACCTAGAGATTATCATAATGAGTGAAGTGAGAAAGAGAAAGACAAATTCCATACAACGTGACTTATATGTAGAATCTAAAATACGACAAAAATGAACACATCTATGAAACAAACTTACAGACATAGAATAGACTTGTAGTTGCCAAGGCAGAGGGAAGGTGGGAGAGAGATGGATTGGGAGTGTGGGATAGCAGATGCAAGCTAGTATATATACAATGGATAAACAACAAGGTCCTACTGTATAGTATAGGGAACTATATTCAGTATCCTGTGACAAACCACAATGGAAAAGAATCTGAAGAAAGAATACATATATGTATAACTGAGTCACTGCTGTACAGCAGAAATTAATACAACGTTGTAAATCAACTATACTTCAATACAATTTAAAAAAATAAACAGCATTTTCAAAGCACTAGTCAGGGGTGCAATTCAAAATATTTAATAATTCACATATACTGGCATCGACCAGCCAGAACAAATGCTGGTTCTGACAAAATGGAGGCCAGTGGTAGAGAACTGCCCTCCATCCAAATGCATGCTGGCTGAATACTTTGTGCTGTAGCCCAGAGTAGGTCTTGACAAGGGTTAGTTTGGGGTTCTTTCTTTCCTTCCAGATAAAGTAAAGATTCCTTGAAACTAATATCTGGTTTTTGAATAAAGTTATTTTGCTTTCAAATATTTGGAGAAAGCAACCCAAGACGTGTGATCTGTGCTGAAACACTTCCTTTAATTTTCACCAACTACAGTCATTGGAACTCTTCAACCATTCGTACCATTGTTTCCTTTGTATGCAACTCTGATTTCTAAAGCTATCAGCTGCAGAAGCTTGCTGTGAGAAGAATCATGTCCCATATTTATTCCTAAAAGTTGGCAGTGAATATACGAACCATGTAGGTAGTGGGGTTGGGATTTGGGGTCTAGTCATATAAATATAGCATACGAAAAACCAAAAACCCAAAACTTGATATTCTGGGAGCAGGTTTCAGATTTTTGAGATCCATAAAGCTGTTTCAAAATTGTACCTAATTTGCTAAAGTCAAAGGTATGAATTATTGGAGAAAGAGAACAATAACTACAAGTATAAAAATGCCCATTAATTACTACAGATTATTTTAGGTGGTTATGGTTAAGCATCTGTTCGTGCAACAGGAGCAGCTCAGAAATATGTTAACATCTGTCCTTCAAATTTGGAAGATAAATACTTTATACTATAGAAATAATCCACTGGAGCTCTTCAAATCTCACCAGTTCCAATAAGAACTCTGCATTTTGCTGCCATCTTTCTCTTTGAATACATAGGAAATGTGGAGTCAGGAATGAGAATATTGGGTAATGTCATTATTGCAATCAGGGATGGAAATTTCTGTAAGTTCATTTCAAAGATTGACATTTAAATGCCCATGGCATAATATGGCTTGTATTATAGCCAACACATTACTTGGTCTCTGATAAGTGTTTAATGTTCACTATGGGAGCAAATATAGACAGAATAAATGTTTGTTAAACACTAAAGGTAATGTCACATCTTTGGAGAGAAAATGTATTTTGGAATCTGATGAATATGAGTTAGAGATCCAACTCTGTCAGTTACTGGCTATGTGACCTTAGGTTAGGGCCTCAGATTCCTTACCTGTGAAAAAAGGAAAATAACGCATTTATAATTTTGCTATAGAATTTAGAAGGAATGTGTTTATAGTCACTGACACAGAATAGAATCATAAGTAATAATAACTAATGTAATAATAATGTATAAATAATTATATTTATCGCTCTTATAAATAATACAAAAGTCCGGGAATCATGAAAATGTGGGAAATACTTAAAAAAACAAATCTTCCATTGTGGTATCTTCAACATATATGTCAATGAAGAAATTTACCAGTTGTGACTTAACAGATAAAATTAGGAGACTACCTCCTAATAAGCATTTTTGGAATGAAAGCTTCAATTTCCTCCTGAAGCTTCTGTCAAGTAAAGTTGATTTCCACAATCAGCCAGTTTTAAACTGTAAGTAGTAATGCTTTGATCTTGGTAGGAGGCATCCTCTATGAGTTCCTGGACAATAGGCAGGTAAATACCTAAGCAGCAGCTGACCCAGGAATCCAAATATTTCACATTTCATCCATCTTCTCATGAAGCTTCACTGCATCAAACACTGTAGGCAAGCTTTTTTTTTTTTTTTTTTTAAACCCCTGATCCAGTCAAATTATCTCAATGCAAAAAAAATGCTTTAGTTTGTCAATATAAAGTCTAAGGCTAGAAGTGAGGTGGAATAGAAAGATAATTACATTCTCTTCAGAAGGGCTTTCGTTTTGTCCTTTTTTCTCTCTCTCATGATTGGGTAAAAACTACTGAAGAATGGTCCCCAAGGTTTCCCTCTGTCCTTGCCCTTCAGTTTCCAGGATCAGAGCATTCCCTGCGTTGACTGTGCTTTGCTCTCTTGGATTTCCTGGCTGTCCTTATACCCACACTCCAGGTGGGGTCAGCTGGTTCTCAGCCTTGTCTTCTCCCCAGCACAGTCAGAGCTTACTTAAGTTGGGAACTTTGTGAGAGAATGAAAAGTGGTAGCTGATGGAGCTCTGATTTACCTTAGAATATGGTACCTTTGAGAGGTGGGCAAAGAGGAGGATTGGAGTGATTGTATAGAGGAGTTACATGACCATCGCAGGTTTACACACAGGGGTGGGTGCATGTGCAGGTTTGCACACACACACACAACCACACAGCCTCAGATGACTTCATTTTCTGTTAAGTTATATAATTACTTATTGTGGTCAGATCAAACTGTTGATATCATACTTTCTTTGGCTACTAACATCAGTAAAATACCACTAACAATAGTTAACTTGCTCTCCACGTGCCTGGACATGTGCTAGGCATTTTACAATCATTAATATGCTTACTCCTCTTATTCTCTAAGGGAGGTACTATTATCAACATCTCACAGAAAGGAGAAGCTTGAAGCATCTAAGTGATCTATGCAGTCTCAGCGGTGGTGAGCAGTGGAACCCAGATTTCAGTCTAGAGAGCGTGACGCCATAGCCTAAACTCTAAGCCTTTCCATTGTATTCCTCTTTAGCTGTGTCCCAACTAGGACCTATTCAAAGGAATGGGGCATGGTGACCGATGAAATGATGAGATGCACGTACCAAGCTGATGGCAGGTCTGAGCTGTATATGAGCGCCTGCCCTCAGGAAGATTTCCTTTGCACAAAAATTGGGACACAGGAAGATAATCTGGCTTTGCTAGATATTCTTGCTTTTCTTCGCTCTACCCCATTCATTCTAGTTTATTCTGAACATGGCCACTTATTGATCATGTTACACCTTTTTAAAATCCCCTTTGAAAAAAAGGCAGCAAGAGTTTATTAACCCTTCTATTATAAAATTCTTCTGTAAGATACGTTTGTGTATTACTGGAAATCGAGTGAGATCTTGGTTTTTGGGGGTTTTTTTTTTGGCGATATGCGGGCCTCTCACTGCTGTGGCCTCTCACGTTGCGGAGCACAGGCTCTGGACGCGCAGGCTCAGCGGCCATGGCTCACGGGCTCAGCCGCTCCGCGGCATGTGGGATCTTCCCGGACCAGGGCACGAACCCGTGTCCCCTGCATCGGCAGACGGACTATCAACCACTGCGCCACCAGGGAAGCCCAAGACATCTCGTTTTTTCTTCCAGAAAACAAGGATTTGACAGTAAGGGTTATATATTAAGATTTTGTATCTTAATACCATTTATTTTCACTTGTTAAAAATTGAATCAGTGAAGAGTATATCAGTAATATGAACTCTTGGTCCTGTTGAGTATTCCTTTTCATTGGAAGTCTGTGACATTCATGTAAAATGTTTTTGGATCCTTTACTTTATCAGCTCCTCCCTGCCCTCTCACCTCTGGCCATGACTGAATGGAAGCTAACACTTTAAATTCTGACTAAGGGGAAGAAAAAGGGACATGGTACTTGCAAGGTTATGCTTACTTACTAGTAATGAACTCCTAAAATCCTGCAGATCGAATTTTTATTAGTCTCATAAAATGTACTTCTCTTTAAATGTTGTTTAAATTGCATTTTGCTTTGGTTTTCAAGATGTTTAAGGATTTCTTCCTCCCTCTGTTGTTAAAGCTGTATTTTCCTTTTAGGTGTTTCTTCTCATTGATAAAACTTTTTAAAAGTCCAGCTAAACATTTTGCTTTAGTCTTCCAAGGGACCACTTTCTTTTTTTTAAAAGTTGATTGTCTGGGGCTTCCCTGGTGGCGCAGTGGTTGAGAGTCCGCCTGCCGATGCAGGGGACATGGGTTCGTGCCCCGGTCCGGGAAGATCCCACATGCCGCGGAGCGGCTGGGCCCATGAGCCATGGCCGCTGAGCCTGCGCGTCCGGACCCTGTGCTCCGCAACGGGAGAGGCCACAACAGTGAGAGGCCCGCGTATGGCAAAAAAAAAAAAAAAAAGATTGTCTGGAGCTTCTATAGGGTATATATTGCAATTGAGTGCTTGTCAACTTAAAGTCAAGGAAACTGATGGCATGTCATCCCATGTACACTTATTGTAGAAATAACATCTTGCTGTGGTATAGTTACCAATTCTGCAAAGCTAAGGATGATACCGAATATTTCATTCATATATTATATATTTATGTTATATATTTAATATATATCAGTATATTATATATTTATATGATCAGAAAAGTAGACCACCAATATGTTAAATTTCCTTGTTTATTCAAGATGATTAGTTGAGCTAATAGTATCACTCAGATTCAATTTCTTAAGTATTGGTTGGTGTAAATCTGTAATCTACAATGCACTATTAATTGAACACAGGTAGCTTTTGTGACTGTTTCAAATGTGCACGTTATTTCCCTCAAGATAACGTTACAGATATTGAATTTGTGTAAGGTGGCATGGAAAAACTACATGATTTTTCATGAAGTTTTAAGTTTTTATGGTAAAATTGATGTGTAGTGTATATATTTTCTGAAGTAACCATAGGTAAATTTCTCATGTTCCTGATGCCTGATGTAGCAGCATTTGAGAGGATCTTTTACACATTCTTAATATACTAAAGGCAACATGTTTTTGGATCCAATTTGTATAGAGAAAGGTAAATTAAATTGCCTTATATTATCAATTAAGTGTATATTACAAGCATATTTATTAAAAATAAAAATAAATTTTTTAAAGCAAACACTGAAACTCCTTTTCTTCTTCAACTCTTTCCCTCTCTCCCAAACCTACATCAGTTTAGCATCAAAGTTCAATACTGCCATTTAGGTAATCAGGTTCCATCTACCCTTCAAGTCCCTTTCCACACTACACTTGTCTATAAATCCTGTTCTCCAACCATACTGGATTCTTTACTTTCCTCTGGTACGGTCATTGCCCTTCCTTCCCTTTGTGTATCTGTTGATGTTTTGACCTTTTCTCTCACCCAGATGGATCCTTTCCATTCTTCAGGATTCTATTCAAATCCCATCCTTTCCCCTGAAAACTTTTTTTCCCCAGAAGTCAAACTCATAGTAACATATGGTGGTTACAAGAGGCTGGGGGCTGAGGGAAAAGAGGAAATTGGGTCAAAGGGTACAAAATTTCAGTTATAAGATGAATAAGTTCTGGAGACCTAATGTATAGTATGGTGACTACAGTGAATAATAATGTATTATATACTTGAAATCTGCTGAGAGTAGATCCCAGGAGTTCTCACCACACTCATACACACACACACACACACACACACACACACACACACTGGTAACTATGGGAGGTGATGGGTATGTTAATTAGTTTGATTTTGGTAATCATTCACAATGTATATACATATATCAAAACATCATGTTGTATACCTTATATACAATTTTTGTCAAAAATAAATAAAAAATTTAAAACTACTTTTTCCCTTCTATTTAATGTAGACAAGATCAAATATATTCCCAGTGCAGCTGAGACTTCTTTACATCATTCGCCAGGCAATTAAATACATATAGTCTCATAGAAGGTAGCAAGGAGTAAGCCAAGAAGTCAAAAAGCAGAAAGTCAGGCCATCCTTGCCCCTCTCTAATCCCTAGAGCTGTCAATAACCAACCTCTCTCCTACTCTTTGCTGAACCAGGATGCCGCACAGACTTTTCAAGACAGGGTTCCACTAATAATCAAAGTGGGTAAAGATGATGCAGAACTGAACTGGAAACATCAGTTCTGTTTCTGGCTGCATCCCTTCATAGCTGTATGAACTGAAGGTTCCATTTGAAATAAACTCTTATTTCACTCTACTGAGATAAAGCCAGTGCTATGCTGGTTAAACCACCAGCCTGCCAGGAAAAAAAAATTCTGATTCATAGCATCCTTAGTGCAAATACTTCCACCTGGCAGACTGCAAACTACTGATGGAACATCACTAAACACAGCCTTGGGAGAAATGTGCAGTAAAACACCATTATCGGCATCTCACCATTCAGATACAATGGATGCCGATAACCTCAAGAGCACAGATCGTAGTATAAGGTAGTAAAAGAATTAGGAATGATGAATTCTGAGTATTTATTACTTTTTGCTTAAATCTAAATTTAATTTAATACTTAGCTTTTTTTTTTTTTCCGGTACACGGGCCTCTCACCGCTGCGGCCTCTCTCGCTGCGGAGCAGAGGCTCCAGACGCGCAGGCTCAGCGGCCATGGCTCACAGGCCCAGCCGCTCCACGGCACACGGGATCCTCCCGGGCCAGGGCACGAACCCACGCCCCCCGCATCGGCAGGCAGACTCCCAACCACTGCGCCACCAAGGAAGCCCCGCCCTGTTTTTTAAACATCAACCTATTAGAGAATTGTGCATGAGCCGATCACATACCCTGGGACGCCCCTCCCTCACTTGGCCATTGGGTGGGATAGGGAGGGAGGGAGGGAGACGCAAGAGGGAAGAGATGTGGGGATATATGTATACGTATAGCTGATTCACTTTGTTATACAGCAGAAACTAACACACCATTGTAAAGCAATTATACTCCAATAAAGATGTTAAAAAAAAAGGGCTTTGCTGAAACCCTTTGGAGAGTCCTGGGTTTTGGGGGGCATGAGCTATCTGTTCTCCTTGCATGGGCCTGCAATGAACCTTTCTCTGCTCGGTTTTGTTTGGCCGCACTGTGTGTCGGGTGCGTGAACTTGCGTTCAGTAACAATAACACGTCTTGGTTCAATTTCTTAAGTATGACAGGCTGGTGGATCTTTTTAAAACAAGAGAGAAGAGGTAGATAGTATATTATATTAAAATCTACTTTTAAAGATAAAAGTTGCCTTAACAAGTTTTATTTGACTGTCTCCTCATTTAAACATAACAGAAAGCTGAAGAGTGATGTCTTGAAATTTGAGGGTAGGTAACCACAGGATTTGAAATTCTCATCCGGAGGTGGGTTACAATGTGCAGTTGGGCATGGTAGCTGCGAGCCAAATGGAGAGCCTACCCTTCTTCTTCACTTTTTATTTTATGTAAACATTTACATTACTGAAGTAAACCATAATTATTATTTAATTCTTGATGCAGGAATCATACTACCACACATGGAGCACGCAATATAAGACTAATATTTTCTCTGGGATTTCAGGCTCAAGTTTAAAACTACGATTACAGGCCCATTATCACAGACAGGCAGGGCAGAGGCTGCTAAGAGTTTTGACTCTAGAGAACCAGATTCATTTTTAAGAGCCTGCTAAAAAGGAAACATCTGATGTTTAAGAGCAAAAGAGAGGGGAAAGAAAGTAAAATCTGTCTAGCAGTCCATCACTTAGAAATACATGCCTATGGAACCATATCCACCATGATACAAACTCTTGAAATAAAACACAGGGGGAAATTCAATAAAGAAAGCGATAAAGCCCATATCACACCGTGCAGGCCCAGATTAGCATTCGGATAACCCTAAGAGAATTCTCAACTCAAGCGTTATATTCCCAAATAATCACTGAGAGAATGAAAATAATGTGACAAGGAAAATTTTCAGAAAAAAATAAGAGAACAGACATTACAGCTAACATACCAGTTGTATTAGGGGAAACACTGACTGAAACCTCCCACCCTGGCCAGACAACACAGTAACCATTGGCATGAGTTATTTTACGACAGGAGGTCCTGGTAAGGAACACCGAACTAACAAGCCACCACCAATCAGAAGAATTCAGGAAAGGTCCAAGAGAGACGCCAGTCCATATGTCCTACCAATCTTCCAGAATCCTTCTCGCTGGAATCCACCTTGGCTGAGTGATGTGTGCGCCACCACAAAAGCCCCTGAGTCCGAATGATTGACCAGAGACAATCTAGAAACTAATCCCATCACCATAAAACCCATGACTGTGAGCCACGTGGCAGAGCAGTCCTCCTGGGTTCTCTTACCCACCTACTCTCCACCCGGGTGCCCCTTCCCAATAAAGTCTCTTGCTTTGTCAGCACGTGTGTCTCCTCGGACAATTCATTTCCGAGTGTTAGACAAGAGCCCACTCTCGGGCCCTGGAAGGGGTCCCCCTTCCTACAACAGTTGTGGTATGATTCTCTGACCAAAGTTGCTGTGGCCTCTCCCGTTGCGGAGCACAGGCTCCAGATGCGCAGGCTCAGCAGCCATGCCTCACGGGCCCAGCCGCTCCACGGCATGTGGGATCTTCCCGGACTAGGGCACGAACCCGCGTCCCCTGCATCGGCAGGCGGACTCTCAACCACTGCGCCACCAGGGAAGCCCTAACCAAAGTTTTTCATGAGAAGGACCCTAGAAACTCACACTAGTGAGAAGGTTCACCCTTCACCGGATTTTTATGCAATGTGGTTAGTTACATGGTAGGTCAGTGTCCAGGTGTCAAGAGAAATGCAGGGTGACCGAGACAGTGACGATGAGCAGAGAAGGGTCCCAAAACACGCATGCCAAGAGCCAGCTAAAAGCCTTCTGCTTTCCAGGCCAGACATTCTGCTCTAAGCCACAAAGAACCCATACGAGCCACAACCAGAGAGGGCATCAAGCCTGCCTTAAAGGGAGGAATTCTGACTAATTTTTGTTTACTCTGTCTTCTAAAGAGCGTGAGGCTTTGTGTTACGGGCCCAAGAAGAGGAAAAGTAGAGATGATTAGAAACACAGAAGTGGTTTTAAGTTTCTAATAGAATTCAACAACAGAAAAAAAAAAAAATCAAGGATCATAAGAAATGTGTCCTATTAAAAATAAAGTCAATTCCCATTCTTGATACATTCCTCTCTTCCATGGGGCACAAATGGTCCACAAAATTTTTTTTTTTTTCAGAACAAATAGAGCTTCTGTGAATTTTGTAGACATTTCTATGCATTGAAAAGGATGGACCCAAAAATTTTCTGTGATTTTTCTTTCTAAATAAGTGTATGGTTGTTTAGACAAGCCTAAATAATAATAATAATAAAATACAGTGTGTACAGAGTGTTCTAGCATTTAATTCTCACCACCACTCTCCAAGACAGGAGAGAATGTATTGCTATTATAATTTACAACAAAGAAACTGAGGCTTACAACGATCAATTTTCCTTGCTCAGAATACAGTCACAGTAATAAATGGTGACAATGATTAGGGTCCCAGACCTTTGTCTACAGGTCCAACTCCTCTCTGTGACACCACATTGCCTTTCTTAGCCCAGTGACCAAACTTGGTGAAATGATGTATGAGGGTTCATTCTTGGCCTCCAGGCACTTTGGTACTGTGGGCAGAACTGGATTAAGTGGATTGTCTTTTTTTTCATCATTATTAAGAAATGGAATGATATAATGGAATGGGCTGGAGGATTATTATAAAAGTCTTTTGTTTTTTACAAGGTCTAAATCACAAGTGGTCCATCTGGGAGGTTACATAATTATCTCCTTCCTATGATAACTAATTTATACATTGGAGATTATGACGTACATAATGCTAACATGCAGTAAATTTAACCTGGAGAAAACTTACATGCTAAGGATTGGGGCTCATTTGAAAGTCCAAGATAAAGATGGTTCAATGAGGGTAAAAAAATGCTTACATAGTCACTACTAAAGGTGTATATCTGAATAAATTTCATGCCATGAAAATGCCAAATATACGTTAATGAAAAAAACTGTACATATGGTATGATCCCAATTTTTATTTTAAAAATGCTGCACAGCTCCCCCTATATGTGTGTGTATGCCTTGTGTGTGTGTGTGTGTACATGTAATTGGAAGGAAATATTATTAAATCTACAAAAAATGAATAGCATGGATTTTCCCTCTATGATGGGACATGGTTGATTTATGGATAATCTTAGTAACTACTTTAGTATTATGGTTACGCTATGGAGTGAGTGGCTGGATTTGATTTCCAAATCCATCACTTGTTGTATACCCTCAGGGATCCTTTACTTTTGTTGTTTCACATGTAAAATGGGAATAATATTAGTATCTAATATTGAAGATACTGACCTTCTTGTTTCACATGTAAAATGGGAATAATATTAGTATCTACCTTCTGCGTTACTGCCAAAATTAAAAGGGGTAATATAAATATACAACAAACAGCATAGTTTCTGCACACAGTAATCCCTCAAATATGGCAGCTGCTAATTTGTAAGTTCTTCTTTTATAGTTTTCTGAATTGTTCAAATTTTTTAAAAGAACTTGTCTATGTTTCCTAACCAGAAAGTAAAAACAAATATACAAAAGTTTTATAAAAAGTATTGAAATTAATTTAACTAAATTTGTAACCAAGGACATGATGGGGGCAGGGTGATAAGGTAAACTATCGCTACTTCACCACATTTCGTCTATTTTAATTCTAATAATTTGGTAAGATATCTCTAAATGAGGCACAGATCCTGGTAGTAAGGGTAAAGAAATGGAATTCCAATCGGATTTTGCTCTTCCAAAATCCATATGTGTTTCCAAAGTCCCAAGCCCTCCTCCAAGGGGTCCCTACTTCCAAGCTAGTTGAGAGAGAAAAATGAATACCAAAAACAATTCACAAAAGAGTAAAGAGTGCAAAGAGGCATAATGGGAATTCAGAAAGAAGGTCAGAGTGTCCTGGGGTAGTTAGAACAGGGATGAGGTGGAAACTGTTTCAGGCCCTGGGGGATCAATATTAATAATATATGTTAAAGGGATATGCCTATGAAGGCATTTGACTAAAAAGGCAACAGAGTGGCAGCATTTCCTGCCCTTCAAGTCTCCAAGGGTTATTTTTTTTTAATTAGTGGAAAACAATTTGTTAAATGTTTCTACAGTTTTACCACTACATTTTCTTTCTTGCGTTACCACACTTCTAGTGACTTTTATTATGGCGCTAAAATGTTTCCCAGCCATTATCACCATTTCTACCCAGTGACAGAATTTCCAGAAGGTGGGGAGTTGAATAAATATACAAATAGAGAAATAAGGAACATCTGAAAATGCAGCTCTAGGACCTCCCAGCCCCATAAATACGCGCAGCATCTCTCAGTATACAAAGGCTTGTGCAGAAATCCCAACAGGATTCTCTTCCCAGAGTAAATAACTTCCAGTCCCGTCACTGCATAAAATCCCCTATTGGAGGGCATGGTTCAGAGTTACTGTCATCACACTCATAGCTCTTTACAACTGAGACATTGTTTTAATTATAAAAGGGAATGTGATTTAGGAGAACCAAGGGAAATGTGGATGCCATTGGATAATAAGTGTAGACTTTAGTAGGCATCCATTGATTTTTGAGATCTTGATTCCTTGCTCATGGATCTAAAGAGGGTGTGAACGTGGCGGAGACATAGTGGAAGCAAAGGTGATTTGGACTAATCTCTAGAGGACCTCTAAGCTCCCTCTGATGCTAAGATTTTGTAGTAGTAATGACCATTTTCCAAGTATCTCTTATGTGTTGGATTTCTATTTATTTGTTCAACAGTAATTATTAGGTACCTATTCTTTACCAGGCATGGAGGATGTAATGGTGAAAAAAACCCCAGCCACTTCCTGCCCTTAGTAAGTGGTTCATAGTCTAGTAGGAAGGCAGTCAATCAAACTAAATTAAACCTGTGATAAGCGCCACGATGGAGGAGAACTATAAGGTAGTTGAAGAAGACACAGAAGGAATTTGGCCCACTCAGCAAGATCAAGGAAGGCCTCCACAAGAAAGGGATGACTGAGCTAAGATATGATGAAGAAGCTGTCATTAAAGAGGTGATGCACTGTGAGGGACACGGCAAGAATGAGGACCTCAGGCTTCCAAGAAGGCCCCTTCGTCTGCAGCAGAAGGAGCAAAGATGAGGACTGAAGCAGAAGAGCTGCAGAGGAAAGGAGGAGCCGGACCGTGTAGAATCTTTTACAATAATCTGTGATCAAAATTCTCACCCAGCTCTGTGAATTAGACAATATCCTTATTTTTCAGAATTGAAAATTGAAGCTCAGACCATGTGAGGAAATGGGCTTAAGGTCACACAGCTCAACGTTGCCCAGTGGTGGGACTGGAACAAGGTCTATCCACTTCCAAAGCTTGGATTCTCAAAGGATTCTGCCAATGATTCATCATCTTTTGTGGACCCATTGTCCAGTAGATGTTCCCTCCAGATGACCCCTGAAGGACAACTTTATTCTCTGGTTCTAGGTTCTAACTTACTGCCCCACTGCAAACCAGTGCCTGTCCCATCACAGGGAAGAACTCTGCTGTGCTCTCCCAGGTAAGAAGCATGGTTGCTTCACCCATCAAATCTGAATCCTTGTTTTAGATAATGTCTTCTTTTCAGTTTTCTAGTCAAAGCCATTGGTATTCAATGCTCCCTTGGTTGACTATGGTGGCATTTGTTTTCAGGAAATCAAATGACCAGTTACATTGTTTCATTCACATAAGAATTCTTTTTCTTGTTTATTAAGCAGGAATAGCAACGTTGGTTGTTTGTTATGTACCATTTTGCTAGAGCATCTTACACATGTTATCTCAAGGCAACCTCAGTGAGCTACCCAATGGGGTAGAGATGTATTATTATTCTCTCTTAACCAAAGAGGAAATTGAGTCTCCCTGAGTTTAAGTGGCTTACCTTAGGTTACACGTTTGTAAATGACAGAGGTGAGATTTGAATACAGGAGAACTGCCTGACTCCGAAACCACATTTTTAACTGAATGTTTCAAAAATTCAACTTCTAAAATAGAATTAGTGTTAGAAGAGAATTAGTGAAATAAGAAAATCCCGAAAAATACTGCATGCCAATATGTACTGTAATTCAACAATAATTATATTATTAAACAAGGAAGAACCTATCATAAAAAGATTCTCTGAGGCTTTTGACACCAATTATGAATGCTTTAGGAAATAAGTGTGATTTCCTAAATTAAGATAACAAGTTTAAGATGCAGGATGGTTCTTTTAAAAGAAATGGCCCTATTCCCAAAGATGAAGGATATATACGTATATTTCGAGGCTGTGTGGGTGGGTGGAGGGGGAAGGGGGAATGGCAGGTTTGTAGAGAGAGGGAAATAATTATTCTATCTTGGTAATCTCTCAAAAATTACATGTTTGTTTTCAAATTATGTGGTAAACTGGGCTGGAGGTTGGGGACAGCATTGTTAAGGCCCACCCATAGAATGGGATGTTGATGCCTCTGCAGTGCTGTATTTCTTCCCTTCTAAAAAAGAAGGGTTTTTTCCTTCACGGTGCATTTACGTCAAAATTCTAAAACTTCTCGCATGCGCCTATCATATCAACCTTGTCAAGTCTCACTTGTTGAAATGAGTGGGATTTGAAAAGTTCTGAGTATGCTGTTACATTTTCCATTTATGTTGAGGGAATATGGCTGCGTGAAAATGTGGCCAAGTGTTGCAGAGGGGTTGGGGGAGACTTAAGGGAGAGACAGCTCTAAATGAGTGAAACCCAATAGATTGATTATTTCAGGTGGTGGAAGACAGTAGTCTCCATGAAGGCTGAGGCACAGAGTCTGGGAGGAAAACGCAGCTTATTTTTTACATGTTTTACTTTTATAGCTCTAATTAAGCTACCTGTTATATCAAATGCTAGAGTTTAAATAAAAGAAGCCAACATTTTTGCTTCCAAATGATATACAAGTTAAGAGTGTTCTATTTATTCTCACTGAAGTAACAATAAAGAGAGTCTTGGTGTTTTTCTTTTTTAAAATTCAGCAAGTGACAAAGAAATATCATGAAAAATATTTAGCTTCTATTAAGACTTCTCAACTTCCAGAAAATAAATTTAATATTTGTGTTAGATTTGGGAAAATGCAAACCTAAACCTAGCCCTAATTATATTTTAACCTTAACCCAAACTCTATATAATAGAGGGTGCTGGGCAAGAAAATAAGCAGATGTTTTTTTAGTGGAGGCAGGAACTCTTTTACTGATAGCAGAAAATTCACATGACTATCAACTTCTATTTCTATAATTCTTAGTGTTTTTCTTTATATCACTACAAGTGAACATCTTTCAGCTTTCCCCAGAAGCTTCTATGTTTTGCAAAAAATTTAATTTGATGAAGATGCTTCTTAAATAAACAGCAAATTTCTTTTTCATTGATGGAGATCAAATTATTTCCTCCAGTAGCCAGTAGAGGGAGCTGTTGGCATTTGATTTGGCCTTATAACTCGACCTGGAAGTTCCCTTAATTAATTCAATGTTTGAAATCAAACCAGCCTTTAAATGTAATGATATTAATATGCAAGGATAGACGTGTAAACGTGGAGATTTTCCATTCCCATTCAACTTTCTACACAACCACAGATTTCTGGTTCTTCTGTGGGCCTCTTTTAGAGAGCTTATGTTATAGAAATGTTGGCAGCTCTAAATTAAAGCTACTCAGAATTGAGTTCATGCACCTAGGCAATGATTCAACATTTCTAAGGCTGATTGCAAGTCAAGAAAGAAAGCAGCTTCTTCTTCTTATGAAAGAAAGAAGGAAAGGAAGAAAGAAAGAGAAAGCAAAAAGCTGTTTAACTGAGAACAATACTTGAAGTTCTCAAAGAAAAATTATATATGCTAGATTTACAAAAAATTTGAGTATCTCTAATCCAAGGGAAAGAACTCTCTGTAGTTAAGATTCTGGGCATATCTGACATGGCCCTTGTGATGAAATACAGTATATTGATTTTTCTTATATTCCCTCCACTCTAAATTTATTTCTATAGCTGTGGGTTAGAAATACTCATTCTGATTCAGCTGAATATATTTCTCCTAAAATGAACATAAAAATAAACTAGTAAACATTTAAAACAATGAGATGAAAGACATGAAATCTCACCAAACTTGAAATGCTAAATTACCTGAAGAGATAAAGAAGAAAGTAGAGTTCTATTTTGATCTGCATTAACAAGTAATTTTTAAATACACCATCCAAACACTGCCAACAGATTTCGGATTTCTCCATCAAGGTGCTCTAAAAGCATAATGGAGATAAAGGGTTAACAGTATTCCTGAGTACATAAAGAAGTGCCGTTTTCTTGGGACACTATGACACATTGCAATTTGCAAACTAAATGCTAAACCAGAGTCGTTGCTCATGTTCAAAAAACATGAAAGGGAGTTTCTTAGGAAGAAAAAAAAGATTAAAAAAAAAAAAATCTGAATGTGAACAATGTTCTACGCTATTTCCAAGTGGTGTGTAGTTCTTCAAATCACTTTTGCGCTTCCATGTGTCTGGCTTGGTCTCTGTTTTGTGTTGCTTTCTGGGCTTTCCAATCAACATTAATTTTGCTGCTCTTTCCGAGAGAATTTGTTAGAGGGAAAAATGAACCACGCATGCAGGTAGAGTTGGAAGGCAAGGGACAAAAGTGCCCGTATTGTCCTTCTTGAGTGGTTTAGACAGCTGGAACAAAAAAGCCCAGTACTATTAAACATGTAACTTTAGGTGAAATTTTGTTCCATGTGAAACATTAATTTTAATAGAGACTTTATATATAAGCTCTGGTTTGAATAATAATGTAAAATTAAATTTAAATTGTAAATAACGTCCAGATACTAGTTGTTTCCTGGCTCAAATTCTTCAGCACATATGGTGCTAGCATAAGCTTGTGCCTGTCTGCCTACTCTGGGTAATTTTGCATGCAAATAGTTTTAGTGCCTATGTTGAGGTGCTAAAACGTGTTTAGTACACTTGAAAATATTTGCATTGCAAAAGGAGAGCAAATCTCCTGAGGAAAATCAGATTGATATTTTGTATTAAGAGACCACTCTGGGCACTGCGTGGCATTCTTCTATGGAGAATTCTGTTAACAGTGCAACTAGCATTTTTAATTGACTTTTAGAAAAGAAGCTCTGGCTACAGCTTTGCCAGGTTTATAAACCGTTAGACCATCTCTGGCAACATTCAGTGCATTTATCAGGAGGAGAGAGAAAGCAAACGAAAGAATCGAATTGCCTTGGCTGGACGGTAGCTTTTCATGCCTCAGTTTGGTGGACTGTTAGGATAAATGTGTTAATTATAATGAAAAGTTTCAGTTGGAGTGTGCCTAACTAATTAGCTAACTAACTAACCAGCTAACTCAGGAAAGGCTTTAGCACAGGGAAGCAGCAGTGATGCTGGGTGTGAGGCCGCACACACGCTCCCATTTGCCTCACTCCCATCTGCTGCATTTACAGGAATCAGTTCGTTAAGAGTCTGAATTGAATCCAAATAAAATGCATTTCTGATGCAAAGCCCGATGACTGGTGCCATTCTACGCCGCATTATGTCAAATTAGAGCTCGGTTGGGAATGAGGGTACAAAGAGCTTACGTAAACATTGCACGCACAGAACACTGAGTGAATAAAAGTCTAGAGAAATTCAACATCCCATTTCTAGAAACGGGTCCACCCTTCTCCTGTCCTGAGCCCCCTTATAAAGTAACAAATAGAATTCAAGGGCCGTGCTAGTAAGAGGTTTGTGAAAATTTTCTTGCAACTACCTTTTCAACGTTTATGGAGAATTTTGTTTTATTACATTGACCAATTCAGGTGTAGCATGTCCTTACAAAGTGAAAGTAAGTCAGTGTCCGAAAGATAAACAGATGACCCGAGGTCTACGAGAGGAATTCAAATTGTGGGACTTTTCTGTCTGCACCTCCCTCTTCTGTGAAGAAATGATGCCACATGGAATTTTAATAACACCCATTGTAGAGGAGTTTTTCTATCGCTTGCAGCCCAAGCTCCACATAAGGGATTGCCTAGTATAGATGCTTATATTGGCTGAAACTCTGGTGTTCCATTCAGATTTTCTCCCCGTAGTTTACCCTTCCACGCCTAATTTATTTTTTCATCTCTAACACTTCCTATTGTGTGCAAGGTGCAGTATTTTGTGTCAACGAGCCAAAAGGAATTCATTGTGAATACACACCAGTAGGGAGGCGTTGACTGTGTTGGTGAAACTCCTGACAACCACCTCTTTCCTTTAAAATAATCTTAAAAAAAAAAAAAAAGCTTCTGCTGTCTGTGGGATCCTGGCACATCAATCAATCCATTAAGTAAGTAAATAAGGCAATAACTAAACAATAAATCATTTTGAATTTCACACATGCACAAACCTTTTGATACATAAATTACAAGAAGGGTTTAGATTCTGAGGCTGTACAGCCTACTATCCAAAAATTTTCCATACAAGATAAAGAGCTATTCTAAACTGTGGTGCATCGCTCATTCTGTTCCCCAAATCATGGGGCTTCTTTGCATCCCCTTGGTGGTATGATGTATGATGCATGGCATGGGAGTGTGTAAGGGTGTGTGTGTGGGGGGGGGGCATGCTGTTAGGGGGAAGCCTACCACACATTTCTGCCATCACAGACTGTGGGCAAACAGCTGTCTCCACAGCTGAGGCCACTGGAACCGCATGCGCTGCTCCAGTAACTCGAGAGCACATGGCTGGTCCCTGGATGGCACAGAGCACTGTGCCTGCAGCAAAGCGCTGGAGCTTTCCTGAGGCTGAGCGGGCGGAGCCTTTGCCACCAGACACAATAAGCATCTGAAATGGGGGCTCATGAATAATTCATCCTTGGTGTCCTACAAAACAAAGAAATGATATGTTTGCTGGTAGATAACTGTGTTGTGGCATTTGTAAATCTTTCTGAATGTGGAGTGGATCATGTTTCTTGTTGGTAGAGAAATATGTTTTGTTTTTTTTTTTCTTTCCTGAAACGAAAAGTTGGTAGTTTGATGTAACAATCCTACATTGAAGGTCTTCCATGAAATACTGGATTGGATTAGGCTAATTTGGCTCATGATTTAGGAATTTTAAAAAAATCTCATTCAGTGAAGAGGGATGGTAAAACGGTTTTACAGCAATAAAATACAGCAGGATACCAAACTCTCAAGGAGAGTATTGTTTTCCTTGGTAGGCAAGCAGCCCACCCTTGGCAATGCGAGTTTCATTACTATTGACTAGAGACAGTGGTGCCTCTGGCATCACAGGACAGCATGGGGAGGAGTAATTCTTCACTTTTCACTAAAATATTAGTAAAAATGATACTTTGGTGAATTGAGCCCTAAATTGTTTTAGTGATAGTTAAATACCCACTAATTTAACACGAGTTAAATTGGCAATAAAAATGACCCCCAACCAAGTTGAGCCACCGTCCTGTTTCTGCACAATAGTTCTGGACCTACTGCCAGGGATCTTATAAAGCCGTTGGGGTAGAGTTTATGCATTTGCATAGCGAATATTTCCAGTGTCATCTAAAGTAGCTAGCTGTTCAAACTTATCATAATTAGTATTTATAATTAGTATCTGTGTATTCATTTCATTTATTCTTTAATATCTGTGTACTCATTTCCCCGAGGGATTAAAAAAAAGAAATTGATTTAATAGTTCTTCATTATCTTTGAAACGACAACCTGGCAAAACAAAATCATGGCTGATATACTCCGTCATCTCTCCAAAAATTATCTCAAATCTGTCTTCTAGTATTCACTCATACTTTCACCATTTTTTTTTTTTTTAATTTTGTTTTGCAGTATCTCCTTGTCATCCCCCCGGCTTTCAGGTTGCCCAGGAATGATTGTACATCCATAAACCTCACACAATTCGATATGCTTGGCAGGGAAAGTCAGAAAGAAGGCAGGCTGATTTTGCTGAAAGAAAGAAACAAGCAAAAACAAAATATGGATCTGCCAATTATATGCTGGCGTGAAAATACTACTACTTCTTGCTTTCAGGTACGTAGCAGGAGCTCCAATCAAAAGAAGAGCAGTAAATGCTGTGTGAAGCGCATTTTTGTTGTTTGTTGTTTGTTATCTGTATCTTTAAGCTCCAATAATCTATCAAATAGTAGACTCACCAATATGTACAGGTAATGACTCCTTTTCTTTACCTTGGCTGTGTAGGATTAAGATTGTAAATAGAATGATGGTGGGACATAAATTGTTTCCTGCCTTTTTAAAAGATAAGTAGATTTCCAGTGGAGATAATAACTAAATAAGTGGTAGGGATGTCCTGGGGCCAGGGAGATAATCATGAGAAATAGAGGTTATGGCCTTAAGATGAACACAACACAAACCAAACCTAAAAGGCCTGAGGCAGAGGTTGATAGAAATTCCCCTCTTTTCCCATTGGCCGCTCACACCCCTGTGTTCCTTCATCACCTCCTGTGTACTTGGCTGTAGTGAAACAGCAGAAGTCTCTCAGGTCTCCTCTTCCTGAGGAGAGGAGACCTTTTTTCGGGCTCCGTCAGCTATTGAAAGAGGCTGATTGCTCTTTTTTTTTTTTTGCGGTACGCGGGCCTCTCACTGCTGTGGCCTCTCCCGTTGTGGAGCACAGGCTCCGGACGCGCAGGCTCAGCGGCCATGGCTCACGGGCCCAGCCGCTCCGTGGCATGTGGGATCCTCCCGGACCGGGGCACGAACCCATGTCCCCTGCATCGGCAGACGGGCTCTCAACCACTACGCCACCAGGGAAGCCCTGACTGCTCTTTTAGAACATCACACCTGGACTGCCAACATTTTGTTTTGCGGTGTGTCAAAGAATCCTTTATGGGAATGACAAGCAAATTCATGACCCTTATTTTGTGTACGATTCATTTACATATCCAAGAACTATAAGGAAATTTAAAGAAAAGGCATTTAATGATGTGTGCTGTAATAACACAAATAGTAACCAAAGAGGAGAGACCGCAGAAAGTCAATCAACAACATATAAAATTGCTAGTATATTTAAGGTTAAGAGAAGCCAGGATCTTTGGATCAGAGAAGCTTGGAAAATGTCAGTTTTCCAAAATTTCAATCGTGTCTCTGACACATTTATATTATGATAGACACAAAGTCCCTAAATACATTTACTCATCTGTAAAATGGGGACAAAAATACATACTTCACAGAGTATTTTAAAATATCAGAACTAGTGATCTTATGTATGGAAAGCATGTTGGTAATTTGTAACCTTCTAAGCATATCAGAGTCACCTGGAGAGCTTTGACAAGCTACCGATGCCCTGTTCCCACCTCCATTCAATTAAATCAGAATCTCTGGGGAATGGGCCTTGGCATCATAGTTTTGAAAAGATCTCCAGGTAATTCCAGAGCACAGCCAAAGATCTGACCCACTGATGGAAAAGCCTGAGACTGGATGAACACTCAGTAAATATTATCCATTTCTTCTTGTTCACATCATATGAATATCAGCCCAATCAGGACACAGATTTTTATCACTGGAAGGAACTTGCAAGGGCAGTTAATCCATCTCTGTGCTTTGAAGGTAAAATAGCCGATACCAGGGGGATTAGTGATGTACCCATGGTCACAGAGTTAATGGTGAGATCCCAGTATTTGTACTAGAATTCTGAAGTTGTCCTCTCTGGCACAGCTTTTAAGAAGGAAAGTGAGGTCTCAGAGAGGCTAAGCCTTACCTTTCCTTAACTTCTTTAGTTTCTCAACAGTATTTTATCACAACGAGGATATAACTAATGTCAGAAGTAAAGGATTAAGCCCTCAGCTATGGTCCTCATTAGCACTGTAATGACCTTGACCTAGTAGCATTCATTCATAGAAACTTTTGAGCAGAAAAACTGAGCTCCAGCAATGCTTGCACAGAGAAGGCATATGCATATATAGTTTGGCTTCTGATGCTAGGTGTCATAAAGCTTCTCCATCTTACTGAGCAGTTCCTGTGTGATAGATATGGAAAACCAGAGCAATTTACCCACACAGTTATGAGACATCATACAGGTGCATTTAATTTTTTTTTTTTTTGGCGGTACGCGGGCCTCTCACTGTTGTGGCCTCTCCCATTGCGGAGCACAGGCTCCGGACGCGCAGGCCCAGGGGCCATTGTTCAGGGGCCCAGCCGCTCCACAGCATGTGGGATCCCCCCAGACCGGGGCACGAACCCGCGTCCCTGCATCGGCAGGCGGACTCTCAACCACTGCGCCACCAGGGAAGCCCAGGTGCATTTAAGTTTTAATTACTCTTAAAAATGTTTTTAATAATTAGTAGCAATAACCACTAATTGGCACCTAAGCCATTCTTGCACCAGCAGGCAAACTGTAGGTTTACCTCTGTACATCCACCCCTAATCAACTGAAAATTGCTTCAGTGCTTATCTTATAATTACTGCGCTTAATGCTGTTTACATTGTTTGGAAGCTTTTGTAATTAATTTTTTTTTTTTTTTTTTTACCTCCGAACCTGTACACGGAACAGTAAAGATTAGTCCTTTGCTCAGTAACATCTTATTTACATTGAATTGTTTAGACACACATAAGGGGGGAAATAATGGGTTTTGTTTTTACCTGCCAGATGTATTTGCTCTGTTAATATGATAGACAGATCCCATGTAGAATTTTGAACTGCTCTAGCTACCTTCTTGTCTGTCTGGTTCTCCTCAAGGCTGTCGGACCGTGGCACAATTACATTTTCAGGCAGACTCTCAAACTCTATATACCTTTACCCCTTCCACATTATTGATTTTGCAAAGATTTATGGGTAAAGGGCAATCATTTGAGAATGTCTCTATTAAAGTAAAGGCCAAAATGGTTAAAGTTGCAGTTTGTTCCTTGGCAGTCAAGAACTGATATATATTTGTGCCAATCATTGTGCCTTTGATCTGGAAAGTGGCAGTCACAGTGAACTGCTAAAAAAAAAAATCATGAAATAAATTGAGATATTGGTATGCTAAGCTAGTTAGAGAAATAAGTGATGAATCTGCCAATGTTTTCATAGTAGTAAATGGCAAATAAAATATTATGATAAGAGAGGCAAAAGATAAAAATCTGACTTTATAATTGTCGACCATTAGGTACGGGTTACGAACTGCTACTGGACAAAGACATGGGTGGGAATATTCCTTCTTTTCTTTATTCATTCACTTGTTTAATAGTTACTGGGAATACGATGTGCCCAGCAATGTGCCAGACAATGGGGATGCAAAAAGAACAAAACACCATGGGACAGTGTAGTCTTGGGAGTCAGAAAAAAACTTAGTCTGAAAAGCTTGACTCCATAACTAAGTAAACGGGACACTTTCAGAAAATTATTTGATCTCCCAGAACCTCACTGGTGTCATCTGAAAAGTGAAGATAGCGACAGCTCTTGAAGGCTCATTTTGAAAATTAAAAGAAATCCCATATGTGAAACATTCTGTACTTTTCTGTATGTATGTTAATGCATGTATGCTATAATTTTAATTAGACCAAAGAACTCCCAGTCCAGTGAGAGAATGAGATATACTATCACTCACAGGGTTCTTTGATTGCAAGCAACAGAAACAGATTCTGGCTGCCTAAGCAGGAGAGAAGTTTATTGCAAAGCTCTTGGGACACTCACAGGATCAACTAGAAGGCTGGAGAATCAGGCTTGAAAATAGAAGAACTAGCATGTCTAAGGGTTTAAGTACCAGTAACTTCTCAACAGTCTTGGAGGGCGCTGCCAGTGAACAAATGCATTCCAATTTTTTCCCCTGTTCTTGTATCTTTCTCTTCAAGATTCAAGACTCAGGAGAAGGAGAGAGGGAAAGAGGGAGAAAGAGAAAGGAAGGGAGGGAGGGAAGGAGGGGAGGAGAGAGAGGAGTTAATAGAGTTTAGTCATGTGCCTATTCCTTAGCGGGAGAGGCTGGGGGCCTTGATTTATAGGTGCACTGAGACATATACATTGGGGAAGAAGTAACCCCCCCCCAATGGAACTCTGATACTACCACAAAAAAGGGTGACTGGTGATTAGTAATCTGAAATCAACACAGAATATGTAACACAGAATCTGATTACAGTATCAGAAGTACGGTTGGTTTCACACACATGTCATCTGTGCAATCACAAAAGTCCCCACACTTGATTTAACGCTCTGTGCCACCATTAAAAAATTCCTAGTAATTTATAAACAAGGGACCCATATCTTCATTTTGCACTGGGCTGTGTAAATTTTGTGGCAGGTCCTGGTCATATGTTCTACGGTAGGGATCTATACACAGCTCCATGGAAGCACAAGAGACAGAAGAATATCCAGGTAAGAATTCATGCAATGGTCAGGGAAGGGTTCAAGGGCTAAGAATTAAAGCATCAGTCAGAGTTTACAGAGTGAAGAAAGGGGATGGGGGGCATTCAGGTAATGAAAACCAAAAAGCAAAGGCCAACAGAATTTCCTATGATCAAGGATATTAAACATGATTCTGGCATACTTGTAATTAAAGTCATCCTGTTTAAGAGTGGTAAAGCAGAGACATTACGATTACAGACTGGAGAAATATACTCTCTGTTCCACAGTACAAATCAGCAGGGGAAACCTGGTGAGCTATGGGAAGGCTCCCACCAGAGCCAGATAAACCAGGATGCTTCTAGGCCACTAGAAACCCATGGTTTAGAAACACGTGGCTTAACCATCATCCAGTTCTTGCTTGCAGCTAGCCTCCTCCTGAAGTCACTGGAAGCAAAGCACTGTCCGCAGTGCATGCTCCTGTCTTCTGGGCACCAAGCACCAAGTTAATGGCAGGGTTTTGAGTGGGATGGTGGAGAGGAGAGCATGGCAGTTTAGCTTCACTTTCTATGTATTATTTTAGAATCGATGCAACTTTGTTTTTCAGCATTTTCTGATATCAAGACTTTCCTCTTTTATTGAATATTTTTATAGAATTTTAGGTTTCTAGCCCAATACGTTTCCAAAATATAGATTTTCTGAACATGCCCAACCAGGGCTCCTTCAGCCTTTGCTGGAATACCTCCAGTCCATTCCAGTTTTTGGATAGATGTAATTGTCAAAGTTTTTTCTTCTATTGAGCTGAACTTGACCTTTTTGTAACATTCACCATGAAATGTTTTGGAATCACTTGGATTAAGCCTCACTCCTCTTCCCCATGCAAACACCAAATATATTCTCTAAGTACAGTGAAAATCTTCTTTGCTTCTGAGGCCCATTCTAGTGGGAAAATATCTATAAGGTTTTCTTTAAAAAGCTCCTTGTAGCACCGTGAGAACTATAAACTATATGGTGGAGCCTAAGAGGATCCTCCTATGGGCTGAATAGGATTGTGTTATATTTCCAGGGTAACGCGGGCCTGAAAGTTTCTCCTGAAGATTCATTTTGCCTTCTGAACTTCATCCTCTCCGTGGGAAACAACTTTCTCCATTCCCTCCATCATTTGTAATGGACCAGGCTCCCATCCAGCTGAATCCATTGCATGAGACGTGGAGCCCGTCACAAACACACTTGTGCCAGGAAGGACAGCCCAGACATTTGCTATCTGTGTCTCAGCTTTCTCCAGTTCCGTTCTTGGGTTGCTTGTCTAGGGACACACCCATATGCACTATTTCCCTGCTCCCCTGACAGTGGGAAGAAATAGCAGATTGCTCAACACTAGGTTTTTGAGGGAGTCCTTCTTTTACAAGATTTTCCCTAAATTTTAGTGAGATTTTTTTTCAATGTGCTAGAGTAGCATGCCTTCAGATGGGGGTGCTGAAATTAACCTACTCAACAAAAACAAGATCATCTTCATAATGGCAATTTTGTTTTGTTTTGTAGGGAAATCAAGTCAATGCTTACAGGTTCTTTTCATAAGCATAAACATTCATTGAGTAAAAGGGAATTAGAAATGTACATCCTTGGATATTTGCCAGTGAGTCATATTGACAAAGGGCTTCTTTTGCAACCAACATCCTACTCCTGAGTATCATTTCTTCTCTTTAGTTGCATGACAGTATGTGGCCTCTTAATGCTGAAAATGAAACCATCACATGCTACTCCCTTACCCCTCAAATATCAGGTTCAGGAAAACAATAAGAGATAGCTCAACTTTCTTCTCATGATCTCTTTCTCACTCCCTATACCCTAATGACCTTCGTATACATTTTTCACTTGATTATTTGCTTTCTGGCCAAGGTAGAACTGTACAATCTCATCACGAAGAGCTTGACTGGATTTGAGATAGTATCAGCAACAGATACAGAAAATTAGAGAAAGGTAGAAATAATTACAGAAACAGCACCTAGATTACTTTTAGAGAGCAACTACTATGAACCATGCCTTCTGCTGGGAACAACACATACATTTTCTTAAATCCTGGCAATGCTGAAAGGCAGGAATTATTACTCACATTTTAAAGATAAGGAAACTGAGGCTCAAAACCTTTAAGTAACTCTGCCCAGTTTGGGCTGCTCTTAAATGGTGGAGTGAGGGTTCAAAGCCATTTGACCTAACTTCCAAAGTTTATGTTGCAGGTAAAGAAGTGAAGAGAAAAGCCTAGGCTTGAGACACCTGCAAGAAAGTAATCTAGACTTGGCTGCATGACTGCCTAATATACTATCTTATGATGTCACGGGCTGCAGTGTGTATGTATACCTCACATTATTTCCAGGGTAATTTGGAATTCTTTTCACTAAATATTGAGCTTTTAAGATAGTTTAATAGTGATCAAAATTTTGGTTACAAGTATCTTGATTTAAGCCATCCTGATTAGATGAAAAGGATGCATATATGCAGAGCTATAATCGATAGCAATAGAGAACCATAATATGTTAATTCTGTTTAATGCTGTTGGCATTGTCATTTGCTTTCTTGAGGCAAAGATTAAAAAGATATAACATATCAAAACATATTTTAGACATAAACATTCTTCTTTCAACTTTTTAAAATAGAAAACAATATGCATATTCAGAGTCAATCCAGCTTCAACTCCATTTACTATTTCAAAATTCACTCGGAGTTTCAAACCACTCTGAGCTTCCCTTTTCCTTTTTGTCCAGTGGAGATATGCGCTTGATGGCCCTGCTTAATAAAATAAAATGTCAGTCCTCCAAGGCTGGCAATGCAGCGTGAATCAAAGTGTAGGCAGGGCGGCTAGACCAGCTAGGACTCTCCTCTCCATGAAGGAGTCACTTGTTTCTTGGCCAACTGTGACGGGGTTAGACTTGGCTTTGTTAATTGAATTAGAGGTTCTAAGCCACAGTGGTAGAATAATAGAAACACCCCTAATATAACTTGAAGGAGGGCTCTGAGATCCATACCAGCCAGAGATTCTCCCACTGTTATCAAATTAGATCTGGGCTTGGTATCCTAAGAGGAGCTAGTGGGTTTTATTACATAGCTTACTAGTATGTAAGTAGCACAGAGTAAATTTCCTTAGAAACGACCTAAAGTAGAAATTACGAGCAAGAGAAGGAAGTGTTAACTTGTACTTTTCCAAAACCTGGGTGTTTTCCTTACATCTCAAAGTCACTGGGAAATTCAAATCAGAACAAGATGTGAAGTCACCATTCAAAGCATAAAGCATTCTTATTTTTAAAACTGGCGGATGGCAGATAGATATATCTTATAGTCCGATTTAGTAGTCATAAATCCTAATAGCTGGTTGGGAAGCTGTCCTGACTTCACTTTCTAAATTTATTGTGTTGCACTTATTGTTGGAGCTGGGTCCTGGTGTAACTGCGAGAGGCCTGGGTGCTCCAGTCAGAGGAAACTTGGATGCCAGCATCAGCTGTGCCACTTCCTCACGGTACGACCTGCACCTCTCTGTCCTATTTTCCATCGGAGACATGGAAGACAAATGCCCTCAGAGGGTATGGTGAGGAATCCACAAGTTAATATCTAGAAAGCATTTAGAAACCAGCCTGGCTCAGAGTAAGTACTCAGGACCTGTTAGGTGTTATTATCATTAAGCAGATAGAATGTCAAATATTTTCAACATTCATAAGTAGAAACCATCAGTGCTGGCATCTAGGGAAACTGTGTAGTGCATGGGTATTTTATTTTCCACACTGACTCCAGCTGAGAAGCACTTGGTTTTGCATGGGGGTCACCAGTAGTGGTCAGCGGACAGGAGAGAGCCCCCCGAAAAAGAAAATGCAACTTCAGCTCCCAAGAGAAAACTCCATATGCCTCTGCTTGTTTTCTTAAAAAATACTAATTTAATTCTATGGAATGGATTAAAATACTCTAGTGAGCCAAGAAGGCTGATGGTCCAGAGAGAAGAAGCCGAAGATCTCTGAAGACAAGTTCGTGGTCTCTCTCATTCCGCGTTTGGAATTCTAGGTAGTTGTTATTCTCCGAAGAGAGCTAGGAGCTAAGACTAAGGACTCTAAACACAGCTTTAGACCATAGTGACCCTAGGTTGTTCACGGTGGCCCCAAGATTTTATGTTGTGGCCTCTTAGATATTGTGGCATTACATATGGGAGGAAAAATTCTCTTGGGCACGATGTGGGGGACAGGTTCCACGCTTCTCAATCCCTCTGCCCTTGACTTCCGTTCCCCTGCAACACTTTTTTTCTCCATAGCATCATCAGATATCCTCAGTCGACTTTTGAATTATTTTAAAAGGTTTATGTTCTAACATGTAACTAGACTCATAAATTATCTCTCAACTTTCCCTAATTTTACAGCTAAAGGAAATAGAAGATTGAGACAGGCTAAATGAAGATCACAAGGCCAGTCAATGTGGAGCTGAATCTGAGACCCAGGACTTCTAATGTCTAGTTCAAAGGGTAAGTGGAGAGATTTAATAGTAGCATACTGGATTCATTAAATAGTAATAATAATAATGATGATGATGATAGCAAATACTTTTTCAGTACTTATGTACCAGGCACTGTTTTAAGCACTTTGCATTTCTTAACTACTGTCATCCTTACGAGACTGTGAGGAAGGTATTACCATCATCTCCATTTCACAGATGGATAAACTGATGCATGGTGAGGTTGATAAACTTGCTCAAGGACCCAGATAGTAAGTGGAAGCGTGAGGATATGAGTCCATATAATCCAGCTACCACCAAGTCCAGGCTTTCAAATACTATACAACGTCTTATTTAGTTAGCTGTTTCAGCCCACGTATAGTTTAACTCATTATTATTAATCTGTTTTTCTTAAAAAAATTGTTAACTCTTCAGGCTACTTATTAGAAATCAAGAATTCATCAAAAGCCACACATGCTCATTTTGTACCTTTCATATTATCTACGTTCACAGAAAACTTTTTTAGAATTGCCATATATATATATATATAGCGAGAGAGAGAGAGAGAGAGGAGAGAGAGGAGAGAAGAGAGAGCTACAGTATCTAGGGCCTTTATCTAGGATAGCAGGAAGTGATATTCAGATTGTTAATGTATTCTGGCCAATTAAGTTAACAAAACTGTCATGCATAGAATATCCACTTCTAAAAAGATGGAAATACACTTGACACTAAAACTGTACTCATCATAATTCAATTTCGTTTAAATTCTGATTTGGAGGACATGACAAGCTTTGTAGCGTCTCCAGCTTTCTCTATTAACAGCATTTTACTCTCCAAAGAAGGAGGTGTATAAGAGGGGTTGACAATTAATTTGTCTTTAAATAATATTTCAGGAACTTTCCTAAAAGTTATTTCACGCAAATATATGCTTGGAGTCCACTGCTTTTGTTTGTCATTTCCTAATGTCTAAATGCAAAAAGTCAAAATAAATTTGAGTTATTTAAGCCTAGTCGTCTGATGGATCCCTTGAAACGAGATTTCCCTCTCTCATTAATCCTCACATATACCACAGTGGGATTTACAAAACAGGGAAGAGGTTTGGGCATATTCTGTCATCAATAAAAAACATCAAACTTGGTAAATGATAGAACGTTTACATGAGAAATGGACATTCCAAATAATAATCAATGATGTCTAATCCACAAGTTAGGAAGACAGTATCTGTGCTTCATACCTGAATACACAATATGTTATATGTGGAAATTAGTTGGTCTTCACCAAATAACATCCAGAGGTTATTAGGTATCTATTATATTTATTATAGTTTTGCTACTCACATGTTCATAAACTAAACTCTCTTATCTTACATTAAAATAAAAAGGACTGTGTAAAGAACCCATTCAAAGGGTTACATCTTAAAATAAGGGGCATACTCTAATTTTGCTATAGATTTGTTTCTTTTTTTAAATGAACATGGCCAGAAATAATTATTTTCCTTGCAGGGGCAGTAATGCAGTAATGCTAAAAACTGGTATTGCAGGTATCAAACTTTCCCTTAGTCTTTAAGTCTTTATTTGGAATTTACCCTATAGCAAATAAAAAAGAACAATGGGGAACACACACAACCTCATGTGAGTGTACACACACACGCACACACGCACACACACACGCGCGCGCGCGCGCGCGCGCTCAAAGAGAAAACCTCCATTGAGGACCCAGCCATCCATCCCCTGAAGAGATGTAATCTACGTGTAACAATGCTTAAATCAGCACGACATTTACAACACACATTAAGTGGTTTGTTATTTATTTCAAGACTTTAATTGGAACAATATATTAACAGCATTGTTGCAACAGTTCCACTTAAGGATATTTTTTTTCCCTAAAAAGAGAAAGAGAGGGAGAGAGAAAGGGAGAGAGCGAGAGAAACAATCACCCAGAATTACGCTACAACCCGTTAACGTTATTCCTTTAGCCAGAATGAACTGTGAAAGTTGAAGAAAAAAAAAGGGAAACTAGTTTCAGAAACCATATTTTAAACTCGATTCCATTTTATTAAACCCAGACGAGCTTTTTTTCTGCCATTACTAATATAACCTATTATGAGAATTTTTTTTTTCCCAGGGACAAAAACAACACCAACTTTCCCTCCCTAAGAGCTTCTTATTGTTCATTTTTGTTGCTATTTGGAGAAAAACTCATTAAAATATTATGAAGCACAGCGCGTAATGATGTGCCAGTCTTCACCAATGAGGAACATCTGTAGCCCGGTATATGTATATTTATATTACAGTCAACCTGAATGCAGACTCTCGCTCTCACCCCTTCTTTCCTTGCCTCTGTGCTACATTTCTTTGTCCCGACTACAGAGCCCGGCAAACGTGTGAAGTGCACAGGCTACAGTGCACGCATTGTCAGCCTCTGGGGCTCCAAGTGCCAAATGTTATTATTTCATCATTAGCCCGGAGCTCACGCCAGTGTAAACTGTGCTCTGCTAAATGCCTCCAAACCTTCCTCTTTTTATTCTTCCAGTTATTTTTAAAATGTATCTTTTCCCTCCTTTCAGTTCTCTGGCACAGAAGAATCTGCAAAGTGCATCCAACACACACCCAGCTCCCAAATCCATGCTTCTCTCCCTCTTTACATTATTCCACTTGCTTTCAAATCAAAGAACCTTGGGCATAATGAAAACATTGAGAGCTTGCCTATACCACAAATATTTGTGGAAAGCACATGGTGCCATTTTGCCAGACTACTCTTATTTGTTAAACTGAGTTAAGTGTAACACGATTCCAAAAACTGCCTTTAGAATGAAAGACAAGGCTTGTAAAGCCAGGGAGATAATTACCGCAATCTGGGTTACAGAAAATGCAAAACAAAGGAGCACAATCCCATTTTGCGTGTGTGTGTGTGTGTCTGTGTGTGTGTCTGTGTGTGTGTCTGTGTTGCGTGTGGGTCTTTTTGTTTTGTTTTGTTTTGTTTTTTTCCCTTTGTTGATGTACCCAAACATGTAAATATTCCATGGCATGTGTTGTACAGAGATGAAAATCAACCCGAATCCTGCACAGACAGAACAAAACACATCCTCTGTAGTGGACAGTGGCATATTCGTGGTGGCAGTATCTTTTCAGAAGGGAGGGCTTATTTTCTGTTTTATTCTCCCTCCATCTAGCAAACACCCACCCAAGTGTGGCAGTTATCACCCCTTGCCAAGACTCTGACACCCACCTAACCTTCCTTTGAAGCTGTCAATCTATTTTTGCACAAGGAAATAAAAGTTAATTTGAAAAGAACTTAGGTTCTAAAACCTTTCTTATGAATCCATAAAAATACTGAAGAATCCTCCACTCCCTCTTCCCCATGTTGTTTTATGGGGATTATTATGCTATCAGCCTTCCCATTGTTAGGATTGTTGTCCTTTGGGATGGTTTTGTAGACTGGACCATTCCTTTCTTTGTCTGCCAATTGTTTCTAGATCTAAACCACTTTCTGAGACAATTATTTCCATACGTGTATGTGTATGTAAATATTAATAATCATTGCATGTGTGTATACTTACGAGTGCATAAATAAACACCATTCCCACACGTATTTCCCATTTTTAAAGAGCTAGTTCTTACTCCATAAAAAGATTCCTGTTCCCCAAAGCAGGTTGTTAACGTTCTGTATTAAAGAGAAAGAGCAAACCTTCCACGTTTCCTTGTTTTATGTTTAGAAGAAGTGAACCTTACAGGTCTGAGCTAAGCTTTCTGGTATGTTTTAGCCGAGTCCAGATTATGGGCTGTAGGTTTTGAAACTCGCATCACCCAGTTTTCTCAAAAACCGTCACCGCAGTTCCCTCTTTAAATTTCATCTGGACTGTCTCTTACAGCCCTGCTGACCCCATCATTTCCTTCTCTTATTACTAACATGCTTCTCCCCACATGCACAACGGGATATTTTTCAGAGGACAAAACAAAAATATCTGAGGGGTTTCTTTCCTTCCAGATGTAGACATTTTGTCACCCACATAGCAATAAGAAGACACAGAAAATGAACCTGAGCTTCGAAGAGACAAAATATAGGACGTCACGAAGGTGCATGTAAGGATAAACCCATGAAGCCCTCGAAGCAGGATTTGGCAACAGAACTGTCCCATTGAGCCAAAAAGCCAGCCAGGGCATAGAAGCTTGTTATTATGACTTGCTCTGTGAGTAAGACCTGCAGGGAGGGTGTGAAGGCTGCCTAGTGTGAAGCCTGTTTAGAATAGTGGGGGGAGTGTGCAGTGAGTCTAATCAGGCTGTGGCTGCTTCCAACCATCTAAAATCTAAAAAACAAGGCAAAAATAACAGTTTTATGAAAAAATCCCTAAATAGATCATGGATCCCATTTTGAATTCTACTCCATTAAAGACGGGTAGTCCCAAATATGGAAACAGTTAAACTACCTGTTAGAAACTGGATGAGAAGCGATGCAGTATTTGAAAGAAAGTAGTAGCAAATGCTCATGATTAGAAATGAGCACCAAGTCAGTCATAGAGGGAGCGAAGATGAACCACTTGGACAGTTTTGGTGAAGAAAGGCTCAAATGCTAATTTGTACTCTCTGAATTACGTGAAGCATTATTGGCTCTTTTCCTCTATCGCTTTCATTTTCATTTCTAAACATGATTGAATTGTTTTTTCCTTCACTTAATGTTTGATTGAATCATGTGAAATTTATACCATTTGACAATTTTTGACCTACAAAAAATTTAATTTTATACAGTTCGGCCTAACAATTCTTTCCCTGAAGATAACGTGTCTATTTCCTTCTGATTGACTCATCTTAGAGTCCACTATTATTTTTGTATTGTTTTCTTTCTTGTCCTCTGCTTTCAAATTTAGTCATTCTTCATATTTTAATGCCTGTTGAAATTTTAGAGAATGGTTGGTTAAATGAAAAGAAACCATTTAAAACCAGTGTTTAATGTGGGGTCAAAATGGGATTATTTTTCTTTCAGTTCTATTCTGAGGCCCTCTGTATATAGCTCAGTTTTCCAGATCATTCGCCCACTACAAATATTAGGGGCAGGATGTCATGTTTGATGGCCTCAAGGCTTTTACTTCACTTCAAGTCTTACAAAGGGAAACTTGATTTTAAAAATAATCCATGCAAAAGAAATAGGGTCAGAGCAAATATGTTCATAAGCTCTATTACAGACTTAAAGTGATCCTTTCGTAAACTCAGAAGTCCCAAGGGTGGGGAAGGGAGTTTCCACGGAGAGTGTTGTCCATATGCTGTGGGAAAGAGACGAATGGTTCTTTCCTTCCCTGCTCCTAGGAAGGGTCATGCATTCTGGAAAAAGCTGTAGACAGGAACATTCTGAAAGCAGAGTGGAAAGCAAGCATTTCTAAGATTCCCGCAAAGCCTCCCTCACTGTTATGAAGGCTGGACTGAATAAAAGGGTAACGAACATCTGAATGAGAGTCTGGAGTAGCCAATGCTATAAGAATTTAATGAGAGATTTTCAGCACCTTTTCCAGGTCTTAGGGGAAGGCATGAATGGTGAAATTAAAAGCCAGATGAGTTTTAACCCAACCGTTCCAGTTGCCCAATAGAGAAAATGCAACTTCATCGGTTTAGAAATAACACTGAAAGGGTGATTTTAAAAACTGAATACAAGTTGGCACAAGTAAATGCATGAGCACAAATCTCAATTCTGTTTCACTTCCCTGGCATATAAAAGCTTCACTTTACATTAGTCCTAAATATGAGTTTTGTTCAAAGAATTTCCATAGCATCATTCACTGGGAAGTAAAAATATTAATCTTCATAAGACTCAAAATTATAATAATGCCTCTTTATACTAGTCTTCATAATTAGCAAAAGTAGAAACAACTTCAATATTTATTTTGAAACCAATAGGTGGTGCTATAAATTTCTATATTTTGCAATATGCTCTTTTATTTTCCCATTTCTCAGTGGCATTAGAAGTTTCCCTACTTATCACAGTAAAATTTTTCAGTGCTAAAAGAAAAAAAGAAAACGCCTGCATTGCCTTTCCCATTCACTTAGCCACAGGGATATGTCTCTTTTCCATTGGAAAATCAACTATAACTCAGTGTGTGAACTCAAATGCGAGGAATCTATATAACTTTTGGCAGAAAAGTATATTTATGGAAACAGACCCATATATAATTCTCTGTGGTCTCTTTTCTTTTCCTAGTCTTTCCACTAATGGGAATGCCATAGAGGAACATAATTTTAATATTTAATCTAATATTTCACTGTATGAACTATCTTATGGTGTTAGATTTATAGAAAAAGCAGTGACGACAGCATCATGGGGTCATGATTCTGTTGTCATGGTATCATGGCCTCCCAGAATCAATGGAACACAGGAGGACCCTGAGATCAGGCAGCTACAGATGAGACAACTGACAAAACAGAAGCTGAAAGTGCTAGAAACAGGCACTTGATATGTTGTCATCATGGGAACCAACATGTTTCTGGTATAAGACAAAAAAAGTTCTGAAGGATCACAGACACTGCAAAATTAAAATCCAAATTCTACTACAACTTTCAAGTATAAACAGTAACCTCAAACTGACGAGTTTCATTGATATATAGATCTTGAAGATAAAAATCTAAATCCTTTTCCTTCCCTTGTAAAAGGTATGGAAGTCCTTCACAAACTTCCAGGTGTGTATATGTGCATGTACATATATGTGCTTGCGTATGTGTGTGTGTAAGGCTGACACACTGGAAAAACAAGAGGTTCAACGAGGTCTTGGAAGAGTGCAAAAAGGACGATGACAGTTGCAACTAGCTGCCATCTCAACTCTATCATTCCTCCAACATCTGGGTGATTTTTACCTCTCTTCTTCCAGATGTTTTGGTAGCTAGTAGAAACAGCCTTAAACTCTTGTCAGTATTGAATGAGCAGCCCAGTTACAACTGGAAGATGAGTTTGCAGGAGACATCATAATTTGCATAAGATTACACCCTGTGCAACAAAGCCTCCTCCTTCCCAGCAGGAGTCCTTCCTGGGCTAGCTAGTTACTTCCTGCTTTCCCCAGGCTTGCCCTTCAGGGGTCGTCAGGCTGCTTCCTCCTGGCTTAGCTGGTAGGAACTGGACTAAGCCAACTATTAAATAGTCATTTTTCTATTCACATTCAATATTTCATAATGTTTAGGACACAAGAAAGAGGAAAACATGACTTAAGAGTAGAAGCAAATGTCTCTTAGGAGGCATTAATAAAAACATGGTATCTAAAAAAGGGAGTTGAGAGTGCCATGCTATACTGTGCTGGGCACTGCATTTTAGAATGAATTTTGACCAATTAGTGTACAACTGAAGGGGAGTAACAAGAATGAAGAGACGTGATAAGCCACATGAGAAAGAGTTAAAGGAACTGAAAATTTCAGGAGGAATAAGAGACTATCGGTGAGGATGCAAGAGGGTAGGATAGGATAACTGCCTCCTAGTAATTGACAAGCTGTCATATAGAAAAGACATGAAAGTTATTTCATATGATTCCAGGATGCTTATCAAGGATTAACTGAAAGAAGTTGTCTTTTAGTGTCTCATTTTACTGTCAAGATATTAGCATTAGATATAGATAGCGTTCTTTCACCATTATAAAGTGAAATATAACACAAAGTGAACCCAACAATAAACTGAAGTGAAATAGACTTAAGTAATCAGGGCATGCTTTGGCTCAATAGCAAAAAGAACTTTCTTAAAATGGATCTTATTCAATAAGTATTTATTGAAAACCTATTAGGTACCTGGTACTTTTCTAGGCATTGGAAGAGAAAGCAGTGGACAAAATATAGAGTTCTTGCTCTCACACTCCTTTTATTCTAGGGTGAGGAGGATAGAGTCATTAACCAGATAAATAAAAATACAATACGTGATATATCTGGAGGTGATTAAGTGCTATAAAGGAAGAGGGGATAGAGTGGCGGGGGTGCTCTTTTAGATAGAGAAGTCTATTAGTACTATCTGCTCATGGAAGAGACCATGTAGGAGGCATGGGATAATAAGAGCTCATCATAGAAGATGTTCCAGTAGAGACTGGATAACCAATTTGGAGGGGTATAAAGTATTTGCACTTACATGTTTCTGTGCTTAGGTATCCCATTAGTTTATATATTTATTTTGAACCTGGGGAATGTCTCATTCATCTCTTCATGGCTAACACTTACTACCTACTACATGGCAGTGCTTCATCTAAGCGTGTAGAATGAAAGTTCTACAGGGAATTAGGCAATGGATACAACGTACAACCCCCCAAATCCTGTCCCAACTCAGATGATATATGATTTATTTCCTTTGTGAGCATTTGCCCTCTTTCATCTCTTTGCCAATTCCATCTTCACCTTTCTTCTTTAAGCCCTGAACAAGTGAGTATTAGTTTGGCTTTTTAAAATTGCAGAGATGTAAGATATGATTGAAAATAGGAAGTGTGGGGAAGATAAGGTTGCACAGGAAATCACCTAATCCCTCTGGCTGCAGTACTTTCAGTGCAGGACTCCTCCCTGAGCACATCTGGTGGAAAACAGGAATAGTAATTCAGCCTTTTGGGGTGGGGGTGGGGCCCAACTTACTTAGTTAAGATTAGATTCAGCTACATGGAAAGAAAATCGAAATTAACTATGGCTTAAATACTCAAGGTTTTATTCTCTCATAAAAATCCCAGAGGTTGGACATTCAGGGCTGGTAAAGCAGTTGCATAAAATCTTCAGCAAATCATCATCGTTTGAGGTTTCCATTACACCTAGAATGAGGTTCTCTCATATATATGATCCGAGGGGTTACTGGGGGGCCAATCAACACATTACGAATCTAAACTTACAAAAGTAAACACTAATATGTGAATTACTTTCATCTGTTTTATGTGTTAGAGACTTTGTTTAATACATGAATTTTGGTGCTAAAGAAATTGGAAAACTGCTGATCTCTTTTCCGGATGAGGACCCTGAGTCTCAGAGAAATTAAGTGTTTCGCTTGAGACCTCAGAGCTAGCTATCGGCAGGGACAAAATGAGAAAGCAAATCACCTAATGACATCTGTGCCATTTCCACTGTTAGGATAGTTGGTATCTTATTCAAATCCCGTGGAACAGTGAACACAGAAACAGAAGAGCTGAGGGCTACCCCACTGTTGAATCTATAAATCTATCCACCAGACATTATGCATTTTCAGTGTTGAGTAAATATTATTGTCCACACGAGTGATGAAAAATTTTAGAAGAAAAAGGATGTTGTTTTTATTAATATCGTCCTGTTTTGGGCAACAGCATTACACTCTGAACAACACGAGAAAGTGCAGAAGAAACTGTTTCTTGATACATAAGAATATTACTGATGTCCCTTTAAGAAGGTGATGTTCCATTACTACACCAATCTGTTCTAAAACAGTCTTGTTTTGCCCTTCTTTTACTTTCTTGCTTCAAAGAACTTCCAAAGGTGTTTGGAGTAAATTTTGTCCATGAGCTACAGAACCATGAAGATGTAGGACAACTGATTTGGTAAGATTGGGTGGGAATTGCTTCCTTTTTACATCAAAACTACTAGAGAAAGTCAGGGCTTTGCCTTTATGTCTAAGTAATGTAAGCCATTAACATGGAGCCTCCGTGAAAATCGGGCAAAATTGTTTCAAACAGGGGCTGGATATGTTTAAAACTGAGCAATCTGCCAGAATCAGTTCCTATTTTGTGTACGGTCGAACTGATTGAATTACCGTTTTTGCCTAGAACCACAGAAGTCCAGGAGAATTCCGGGGCCAAAACCACAAACAATGGTTCTTTGTCTAAGGGGGCCCCATGGTTGGGGTTTTACCCACAACCATGTGTGATTTCAATGTAGAGCAGAATGATTAAGAATTCAGTTCCATTCCAGAACAGGTCATACATCTGTCGACTGCCGCTCAGCCCAGCCTCTCGTGTATGAACACAATATTCTACTACATATGGAGGCATGCAAAAACCTTTTCCATTTTCTCAGTGATTTAGAAGTGAAAATTCTTGTGCCCGTGATCTGTTCCTTCTCAGTTTAGCAACATACAAAGTGCACCAGTTTCTTCTACTTAGACAGAATGGCGTGAAAGTAGGTGAAGCTGGCAGGAAACCCAGCATCACCACTCTGGGATCTGCTGGAGAATCAGGCAAGGGAGGTTATAGGCAGGTGACACCATTGGAGCGATGCCTTCCAGGGCTGCACATCTGGACTGTGCTGGTGCCAGGAATGAAGCATGTGCTTCGATTAGCTGCAGCTCAAAATGAAAATGTGGAGAAGCAGAGCATGCTGTACACTATGGCCAATAATGCAGAGATGTTCAGGGCTCAGTGCTGACTCTGTGTGTGTGTGTGTGTGTGTGTGTATGCGTGCACGCCCACGCACACAGGCCCGCACACCAGCAGAGTCTACAATATCACGTGTTCGTGCTTCTGAATAACAGCATCTAGTCTCAAGCACAAGTTATCCATGGGCTCTGGAGGTTCAGATATGCTTCATGGTAAAAGCCCACTTTATATGTGTCAGGAGAATAACGAAACAGCAGTTTGTCAGAAGGTCTTTGCTTAGAATGATGATAGATCCATGGCTGGCTGATTAAATAGTATGAAAAGATATTTCCTTTCTCTCTAACTCCATCAGGGCTTGGTGTTTGGAGAAAGTGAAGAAAATGTTGTAATATTTTAATAGATTCAAGTATTCTTTGAATGTAGTAGGCATTTAATATTTATGCAGTTAATGAAGACATACCATATATGCACATTTAAATGTACAATGATCGCACTGCTCAAAAATCATATTTATTTTCCCACTCACTTTCACCTAGCAGGAGGACTATTTAAATCATATAATAGAGCCTATAGTTGATCAGGATAAGCAACTAACAAGGCCGTTGAGTTGGATTCATTTTGCTCATTACTAATGCTGTTTAGACAGCTCGTATTCAGATTCAAAGACCAGGTTCCTAATGACTGGGGAAAGCATAGGGTTGTTCAATGCTGCAATCAAGTGGGGAGATTCTGTACCAACAGCCTGGATGGCCTGAGCACCCTAAATCTTATTTAGTTATTTTCATAATAGATATTTGGCCTGAATAAGGCAAAGAACCTTTTCATCTTGTCACTGAATATTGTCTTATGACATGATTCTGACATAATAGTTCACAGCTATAGTGATTCAGTGCAGTAATAGAAACAAAACAGTTGATTTCGCAAGACTTATCTTGGCCTATTGGCTGGGCATGTAAATAGCAGATCATAGAAGTATTCTTAGAGCCTTGACCCTACCATAATATTAAGGAGTAAAGGAAAATGAGATACAACACATGTTTTCTATCCCCTTATTTATGGTTCCCATAGAAATCAGTGTAGGTGCTTTAAGATGGTAGCAAGAGAATCATAAGTTATATAGTTGTAATTATTGAATCTGAGAGCAGGAAGGAAACCTGGAGGTTTCTAATCAACTTCCCTTATTGTAGATGAGAAACTCAGGACCTAGAAAATTTAACCTTTGTTATCTCCAGAAACAAGAGCCCAAAATACAAGCCACAATTCTAATGTCCTTTTTTCCCATTTTCTGTCCCATTGATTCATTAAGGCCAAATGTTATTAAATAAAAAAAAGGTTTAGTGTATCCTTGCTATCCAGATCACTTTTTGGTTGAACCTCCAAACTTAACTTCCTTTTGGTTTCTGCTTCCAAACCTCTTGCTGCCACCCAGTTCTCTCTGGTTACCAGAAATTTTAATTCTTGTCCATAGTTTAAAAGTTTCCAGTCTACAAACACTACGGAATTCTTGTTTTTAGCCCAGAAGTTCTCTATGAATAAGGGAAACCTAAAGAAAAGGGTACTTCTGAGGTCATTCTCAAGATTATGATTGGCTCCATGAGGATTTTGTGGCATCTAAACCAAAGCCACTTCTGAATTTTATCCCTTTATTATCCACTAAACCTGCCCATCCAGAGTCCTTTATGTTAGATAATCATCAGCCCACCAGAGGGTCTTTCCCATAATGGGCTCACAGAAAGAAGCTGCTCTGAAGCCCTCTACGTCCCTCTGGCACAGACCCACACTGCTGTGGAATCAGATGAAGATAAGGGCTCTGCAGCACACTGTGACAAAGGGACTCATGCCGTGTTGCAGTGTGTACTGACCTAGCATTACCATATGGCTTCTAAATGTGCAATGAAAATCCATCAACCATCATGCATCTAATGAGTAAATCACACACACACACACACACATACACACACATACACACACACAATTTTTATTTGATGTAGACTAGTTACGTTCTTCAAGGAAAAAACTGCATCTTAGTAGAAGTATTCAATCTGTAATTTACTGCTTATTTATTGCCAAAATGAGCACAAAACCAACAACATGAGATGGTAAAGCCCTGCTACCCTGAATTGAGAGTTGCTTTTTTGCATGAGAAGCATTTTCTGGAGTTGCTTTGAATAGGCCCTCAGACACCACTTCAGTGTCAATGCTGCTTCCATGTGGGGCTTTACAGTGAGTAGACTAAACGTCCGTGCATTTTGCTTAATACTGAAAAAGATCTTGTTTGTGTTTAATTACAGAGTTGCATTGGTGCTCGGAGCCCAGGTATTAATTTTCTTCTTGGTCCAAACAAGATTCTACAGATTGTTGGGCCACATCTTTGACACTGGATCACCTTGGAAGGGCTGCCCAGTGAGACTATCACATCACATCATTCTGGAAGGGACCTCTAGGAATGTCATCTTGCTGATCCAAGCCTCCTTTTGGATTTTTTAAAATGTCCCCAATTTATAAAATGCCTTTTACACTGAAGATAGTCACTCCTGAGTAGTTAACTAAGGAAGTTTGTATTTCATCATCTCCTGCTTAGAAGAGTACGAACAGCTCAATTTCAGGTGTGCAATAAGACCTTCCTGTGGCACGTCCGCAACTAGAACTGGGGGTGGGTCACAACCCACATATGCAAATTCTATTGGCAAGTCTGGGATCTTATGAAATAAAGCAACATTGTTAAGATTCTCAGGAGAATTTGGGGGCAGGAAATGTAAATGGATAGGGATAAATTAATATCTTTATAAGTCTTGTAGAATTCTAGGTTATGTTTTCTGAAATTTTGCCATATGATAAAGCCTAAGAAAGAATTCTAGAAATTATTCTAAAAGGATCATTACACAATTTTATTTGCTCTTCCCACTTATTTAAAGGGGTAATGATATTTATAAAACTTTGAGAACGAGACGTGCTTTCAAGAATTGGCAAAGATTTCAGATGACTTGCAAAGGCTATTTGTAAAGATTCAAATTGGGCCCAAAGGTCATTGGTTGAGAATTTCATCATTATGCTGTAAGCATCTTTGTTTATCTACATCTATATACCTATATTTTACATATACCTGTATATATGTATCTTACTCTATAAGCATCTTCAGACTTAAAAAGTTTTAGTAAAGAACTACAATTTCAAACCCTTAGTATACAAAATGATGCATAATTCCACCAGAATTTCAGAATGCAAAAGGCTCAGAAGATCTTTTTGGAATTAGGATAAGCTTTGAGGAAAATTCCCAAGTTTATCATAACCAATAGGAATAAATACTGCCCCAGCTAGAGAGAGATTCAACTCTCTGGTAGGTTAGCTAGTTGGTTAAATTCAGCTAGTAAATTAATTTTATATTCTCTAATAATTAGCTTTGTTAATCTTGTGCCATAAGAGACAAATGACATTTCTTGTTGAAAAATACTTATTCCAGTGAAATCTAACCCCAAAATAGGTGCTATATTAAAGTACGGCCTAGTTTGTTTAGAGTGGTGGGATGGGGTGGGAGCGTGAGGCAAAGCACAGGAGGCTGAATTTTTTGGAACAGCGTCCTGTGTTTCTACCACCTCCTAAATGGCCACCAAAGAAAGCAAAGGCAAAGACTCAGGATTGACACACTGCCTCTCTTTCTCTCACATCTGACTTGGTCCCCAAGTCACCCACTGAAATCAGTGCAGCTGACAGCTGGTTTTGATTGAGAACTACAGCATTAAAAGCAAGAGTAGCAGCCGACCATTGCCCATAGTCAACTACCTTTTCCTGTGGAATGGAGAGCTAATTACTTGTCTTGCAATTTCTTCCCCTCTTCAAAGGAAATCAGTTTGATTCCTCCAAAGTTATCAAGCATAAAAGAACTGTGCCTCCAAATCAGGATTGCCCTTTTTCATTTTCCTCATGATTTCTGAGATTTTTACTGTCGTTACTCTGGTCTTCATATCCTGCTTCTCTGCTTCCACTTAGATGTGCCAATTAAAGAAAGATATGGTTTATTTAAAAAATATGGTCCTAGGGCTGACTGTAAAGAGAGCTCTTAAACAGGCCTGAACTCTTCATCAGGATTAGCTGAACACAGTAAGTAAATCCCATGTTGAATGGTGACCTTGTAAAGTCTCCAAGAAGCAGGATTGTACTGGGCTTTGCAGCAGCTTAAATGAAACAAGCTTCCTTCTTCTCTTGGGTCTCACCAATCCTAGGCCAGGCAAAGTGCCCACTTCAAGGGGCTACAAGAGCAGCCTAATAAAGTGGTTTCCCAAATGTGGTCCCGGGACCAGCAGTAACATAGGGCTTATTAGAAATGCACATTCTCAGGCCCCATCCAGCCCTGGTGTAGGACACAGCGTGCTGTGGTATAACAAGCCCTTCGGGGGATTCTGATATATGCTAGCATTTGAGAACCACTGATCTAGAGCATCAACAGTAATTCTGTTGATGCCTGTTGGCTTAAACCTGATTTAACTTCCCTAGGGGAAATGCAGAATCCTGGATTGTAAGGAAAGTTGGATGGGCAGATAAGTCAATGGCAAAAAAACACCAACATATCTTGACTATGTAAAGACAACTTGAAATTTAGATCTCTCTCTCTCTGTCTCAGACATATCAGTTTACAGATACAAAACCATTCATTTACTCAACAAATGTCTGTTGCTGTGTATCACAAACCATTCCAGATTGAGAATACTATAGTAAACAAAATACACTAAGCTCCTAATCTCGTGCTGCTTACAGTCTAGTAGGGAAGAATTTCAAGCCTATGAGCAAGTGAATACATGAGGTTAGTAATAAGGGGATAGGGAGTGACAGGGTAGGGGTGGAGTGCTATTTTGGATAGGGAAGTAGAGATAACTCTTGAGCCTTGTCTCATATCTTCTTAGCCATCTTTCTTATTTCATCCTTTGCCACAGCAGCCAGATTCTCATCATCTAAGAGCATGTCAACTTAGTTGTACCTTGATCTCTATTCTCTTTTCAGAGGCTTCTCTGCCCCACTGAATTTATTCCCCTTGAGCATCCTGAAATGCATGAACTCATTTGGTCAAGGGAAGTAACATTCCCTTTGGTAAGCTTTGACCAGTTGGAAAGGGGTGTGGTAGATACCTACTTGCCTCTTCCTCGTCTGGGCAGACAGTTATGGGGAGCATTCTTCATGATCCACAGAGGGACCTAGCCAGACTGAGCTCTGGCTGCTCACAACATCGACCAGCTCACTAATGTACCCTTGGTTTAGCTTTCTCTCCTTCCTCCCTGACTCCCTTCCTTGGGATCAATCTTCCCCAAAACTACCTGCATCCAAACCTTTGTTTCAGGTTCTGCTTTTGGGGAAACCCAGACCAAGACAGTAGTCCTTTGTAATGAGGTGGTATTTCAGTAGAGACGTGAGAAATGTGAGGAAGTCAGGCAGGTATCTTGTGGAAGAGTGTTCCAGACAAGAGCAAATGCTGTGAGGCAGGTTGGCATATTCTGGGATCAACACGAAACCCATGTAGCTTGTGTGGAGTGGGCACCGGGGAGTAAGAGTGGTAAGAGGTAGAGTACCAGAGGAGGCAGGATGCCAGATCATGTGGGGCCTTACAGGCCATCCATCAAAAGGACTTTGTTCTCAGTGACAAAGGAAGCCAGGGGGATTTTGAACAAAGGCACGGATCTGAAAGATGTTTTTAGAGGATCACTTTGTCTCCTCTTTTCAGAATAAACTATAGGGGAGCAAGGGGAGAATCAGCAAGACCATTTAGGAGGTTTTTACCATAATTCAGGCAACTTGGACTATGATGGTAGCAGTGAAGGTGATGAACTGACAGAGGGGGTTCTTGGGTTGGATACAGAGTGAAAGAGGAATTAATGATGTCTCCGAAGTTTGTGGTCTAAATAATTGGCATCAATGGAGTTGCCAATCAAAGTATCCAAGAGAGAATTCCTGAGCAAAATGAAGGGAATGTAATTTGAAGAAAAGGAAACCACAAAACAGTTAATTTATATTCTGGTTCATCAGTAACAGTCTAATAGTTATGGCCATTGATGAATCACACATTATTCTTAGCCTATAAACTGCATGGACACTGTCCAGAAGAGTAGGAATTAAGCCTCCATCTTTTCCTAGGACACAGCAGACATGAGAACATTCTCAAATAATGTTGCATCAACTACTCTTCATGATTATACTTAATCCTTAAATCAACTTCAATGTTAGGTGTATTTATTCTCATTTTATAGATGATGGAATTGGCCAATAGCATAGCCAAGTCACTTCTCCAAGGTCTCCCTGCCTAAAAACGACAGGTTTCAGATTCAAGCTCAGGTCTCCCTGACTCCAATTGTCTCTGCTCCTAACCAGCAGTACCTCCTCCTCTCTTTCCCATTTCTAGCACGATGACTTGTCAAACCTTAATTCCTCCACTACTGCCGACCTATGTAAGGTTGGAAATTTATTTTTCCTCTCTTACTCTTTTTTTTTAAACAACACAGAAGTTTATTTCTCTCACACGTATCGGTGAAATACAAGGATTCTGTAGATCAGCGGTCCCCAACCTTTTTGGCACCAGGGAGCGGTTTCATGGAAGACAGTTTTTCCACGCACTGGGGTGGGGAGGGATGATTCAGGCGGTAATGTGTGCGATGGGGAGTGGTGGGGAGCGGCAGATGGAGCTTCACTTGCTCACCCACTGCTCACTTCCTGCTGTGCAGCCTGGTTCCTAACAGGCCTGGTACAGTTCCACGGCCCAGGGGTTGGGGATCCCTGCCATAGATGATACACAGATTCAGAGTATTGGCCCAAGACTCTTTCCGTTTTGTTTCTCTGGTAGTTTCTTTTAAGTCTTTTTCCTTCTACCTCCTCTGCAGTAGGACTTGGACCAGACTGAATTCCAGGTAGATTCAGTATTAGGTGCAAAACTCTTCTACCTTAAATATCCCACCCTGGGTAATTATACCAAATTGTTTTTGTTTTACCTTTTTCATTCATCCCTTTATCACCTTTCTCTACACTCTTCTAAAATGTTTTTCTCTTTCCTCATTTCAATGCATCTTTCTCTTGATGACTTGACTATTAAAGGTTAGATCTTTTCTGAGATGAATGCAAATGGTTCTACAATGGAATAACATGTACCACTTGGCATGATGTATATATTGTATTATGGTTTTGACTCTACTTTCCCCTTCTTTTTTTTTTTTTTGTGGTACGCGGGCCTCTCACTGTTGTGGCCTCTCCCGTTGCGGAGCACAGGCTCCGGATGCGCAGGCTCAGCAGCCATGGCTCATGGGCCCAGCCGCTCCGCGACATGTGGGATCTTCCCGGACCGGGGCACAAACCCGTGTCCCCTGCATCGGCAGGCGGACTATCAACCACTGCGCCACCAGGGAAGCACCCCCCACTTCTTTTTTAATATTTTCAGTACAGGTCAGTTTCCCTCAATTAGTGCTTCAGGGTCATCCCTTGTATTTGCGTCCCACTCAGAAGACTGGGGTTGAGTCCGGCAAGAGCACTAACCAAAGGAGTTCTCAGAATAGGCTGGATATTAAGAGGTACCTATTCATAGAGAACCATGAATGCAAAGAGAGAATTCAAGTTATATATAATCAAGGAGAAGGACCCAGGCCATAGCCAGATAAGCAAGACCAAGTTCAGGCCTAAAGAATGAGGTGAGTTTGTAAACGGGAGATTGTGTAATGAGGTCATAAGCCAGAAGGATCAGAAACACATGGAGTGTAGTATATGAAGTAGGTTAGGACAAGCAGTTCAGAACTGAGACTGTGACCAATCAGAAGGTATTGGAAACCTGTTTTTATGTGATGCCAGCTGCTTGGTACAAGGATAGATTTAATGGATTAAAAGCCTGGAAACGAGATCTTGTTTGTAAGTAGAGGTATTGTGGGAACTATAGGCTAATAGCTTACACGTTCATTATTTAATTAGCCAGGGTCAGCGCTGACAGCTGTTTCTGTGTAAATATCTTCACCCTGTTGATTCATTCATTCTTTCACTCTCATCAACATTTTCAGACATGTTTCGAGCCTATGTTTTACATCCAGTGCTCCATCTGGGAGGAGAACTGGAAATAGGAAGGTGAAACGGCATAGTCCTTGTTCTTAAGGAGTTTTTAGTTTTGCTTGGAAATAGACTGAAAACATAAATGACATGATTTGATAATGCTCTGATGGAGGCAGATATGAAGTTCAATAGAGGCACAGAGCATCATGATCCTACGTCAGAAGTTGCTTTACAGAGAAGGCTGCACTTGAGCTGATTTTGGAGCATTAGTCAGAGTGTGCTGGGCACACAGAGGGAAGGGGACAAGTGGCACAGGAGCAGGTGTTCCAAGCAGGGCGACCTGCAAATGCTGCGGAATGATCAGGTCTGGTGTGCTCAGAAAACTTCAAAGAAGTTGGTGTCACTATACGTTCAAGGACATGTGGTGGTGGTTTCTGGGGGAGGGGACTGGCCAAAGACGAGACTGGAAGAGCTGGGAAGGGTGAGATCCAGAGGCACTTGCACTCCATCTATGGAGTACGGATTTCATTAGGTAGATGATGGTAACTCACTGGGTGATTGCAGGAGGGGACCCACATGAACTCAACATTAGAGAAAGCTTCTGAGGGCACTCGTGGCCATTTGAGCTGTCCTTTGGAGTATATAAGCAAGCAGTTACTAGGTGGAGCTGTAGTGATCAGAGACTCTTGAAGAGGCATTATAAGGAAAAACAGAAGACCCCCTTTCCCCAGAAATTAGAACATTATACGACAAGAAGTTTGGAACTACTTTGGCAATAGCCTTTCTTTTCCCAGGCTTTCTTTGACCCAGTAGTCTTTGAGAAGTACCACTGATACATTTTTTTCTTCTTCCTTCTTTTTTTTTAAAGAAATGATTTTCAGATAATTTAAATCAATTCATTTCTTTTCTGCAAAGTCCTAGCATTTTGAATGGAAAGAGCTGTCTTAAAGGAAACCCATGTATTTTTTTCAGTACTAATATTTGACTAGTGAGCAAAAGCACTTCTTTGTCTGAAGAAGACATTCTCTAAAGAAAGTTTTTTCTGGACGTGGGTCATGGAGTCTCTTGCCCCAAGTACCAAGGGTGTACTGTAATTCCCGGCTCTATTAGTTAAGTGTTTCTCTTAAGGAGAATGTTAGGTGTGTTTACCCCCATTTTCCTTAGGGGAGTGTAAATATCACCCCCAATTCTTTCTAGACTGGCTTTAATTGAAGGAGAAAGTAAAGCAACATTCACTGGGGAGGAAGTTGAGTGACTATGTTTCTATAAATAATATGTGCTTAAAGGTATGATCCTTTGAATGCATTAAGGGAAAGTACTGCCTCTAACCCTGATGCCTTGGACCAAAGATCCTTTAGGCCAGAGACAGCATCTTATATCTCCTTTTGTTGCCTTGCACTGCACTGTATTCATAGCAGGATCTCAATAGTGTTAGGCACTCCCGAGAGTGATGGAAAATTGTGGGAGAATTGTGTGGAGAATTGGGCACTGATTCTGTGTTCCCAGTGCTTCCCAAGCTTGCTTGATCATAGCAGTCCTTTGGGGCTTTTAGAGCACAGACTCTGGAGCCCCGTTCCAGACTCCTAGATGGATTAGGATCTCCAGGGAGAGGTGCCTGAGGATCTGTATACATAGCAAGTATTCCAAGTGACTCTTAAATTCAGGCATGTTTGGGGAATGCAGGTTTACACTGTCTATACCCTAAATGAGGTATAAATTCCTAGGGGTAAGTGGGAGAAGATACACCAAGAGTCAAATATAGAAATAACATTTTTAGTTGAAAATTTGATAGAATCCCCCCGGGACTCAAAGTGTGGTCCAAGGACCAGCAGCATCAGCATTACCCAGGAACTAGTCAGAAATGCAAACATCCACCTCTGACCTACTGCATCAGAATCTTCATTTTAACAAATCTCCAGTGATTTTTGCATATGAAAATTGGAGGAACATTGATCTAGAGCAGGGATCAGCAAATTATGGCCAGTGGGTCAAATCTGGCCTGTTTTTGTAAATAAGGTTTTACTGGAACAAAGTCACATCTACTTAGTTATATACTGTCTCTGGCTGCTTCAGTTCTTCAGCAGAGGAGATGAGTAATTGCAACAGAGACCATATGAGTTACAAAGCCTAAAATATTCACTGTCTGATCATTTACAGAAAGTTCATTGGCCTCTGATCTGGAGCACATGGTATGCTTAGGAGTTTGCCAATAAGAGTGCATAATATATAATAATAATTGCAACAGCAATTCACTTCAAACAGAACTTTAAAAAACCTTAAAAATCCCATTTTCTCTTCTGTTCATTTTAAGTGTGAGATGTAAATGTTCAGTGGGATATTATTTATTTTATAATCTAAGACTATGTCACATCTATCTCAAACACCTTAATTAATCTCACGCTGCCAATGAAATCTAACTCATCACATGGCACTTAAAAGCTTTCCAGTACCTAGACTGAGCCTTCAACCTCCTCTCTTATAAACCTCTCTGGCACACGATGCCTCTTGTCAAACCAAATTTCTGGCTGTTTCTAGCATCTAAACATTACCTTTTTGCAGTTAAAAATCCAGACAAATTTTTTTCTATGCAGAAAGCTTTCCCGTTTCTCTCCCATGATATTTAATGTACACCACTAGTATTTAACTTTCTAATGTAATGCCCAATTTGTACCTACTTTATCTTGTCCAGTAAAGTAGACACATCTTAAGAGCTGAGATTGTATTTTGATCCATTTTATAATTTCAAATGGACCAAATATACACAGCTGATGCATTGTGGATATTTATGAGTTGGATATTAATTCTTTGTATTCAAAAGTGACTGGATCTCAACCAGACTCTTGTGAGTGGGGTGTGAGTGTCAAGGAGGAAAAGTCCCAGGAGCCAGGTCAAATAGACAGGGGTAGTTCCTAGGGTCACTGTAGCAGGTGTTGCTGGTGCTTGCCCATATCCCTGCAGACAGTTGCAGGTAACCTTGAAGGAAGGTGAGACAGGAAATGATGAATACATTTCCCAGCTTCCTTACTCCTTGTTGCGAGAGTTCTGAGCAGTGTTCCACTCAGTCTCTTGGGATCCCAAAGGCACGGAGCCCAGTGGCACAGAGGTATAATCCACTCCTTAGAGACCATTATCTTAGTCATTTTGGGCTGCTATAGTAGATTGCCATCGACTGGCTGGGGCGGGGGTTATACATAATAAATATGTATTGCTCATAGTTCTAGAGGCTAGGAAATTTGAGATCAAAGGGCTAGCGGATTAGTGTCTGGTAAAGACCTGCTTCCTGGTTCATAGATGGCCTTCTAATCACTGCTTTCTCACATGGCAGAGGGGTGAGGGATCTCTCCGGAAGCTCTTTTATAAAGCCACTTATCTTATTCATGAGGACAGAGCCCTCATGTCCTAATCAGCTCCCCAAGGCCCCCACCTCCAAATACCATCACATCAGGGATTAGGTTTCAACATATGCATTTCGGAGAGACACAAACCTTCAGTCAATGGCAACCATTTACTGGTTGTCCTCCCTTTCCTGTCTTTATTTCCTTGTTTCCTCACAATACTTCTTGGGATCAATTTTCCATAAAATCTTTGCACCTAAATCCTTGTCTCAGGACCTGCTTTTAGGAGAACCCAAACTATAGTAGACGATCTCTAATATGGCCCCCAGTGATTCCTGCTTCCTGGTACTCATGTTCTTGTGTAATCCCTTCCCTTAAAGTGTGAATGTGATTTAGTAGCTTGCTTCTAATGAGTAGAATATGGCAGAAGTGAAGATATGTCAGTTCGGAGGTTAGGTTATTGAAAGAATGTGGGTCTGTCTTGGGAGCTCTCTCTCACTCTCTTTTGGATTATTCACACTAGGGGAACCCAGGTGCTGTGCTGCAAGGCAGCTCTGTGAGGAAGTTTAGCTGAATGAGTTTGAAAGCAAATCTTCTGAAGCTGTTTGCAAACAGACCCTTCCCCAGTTGAGCTGTAAGATGACTGCACCCTTGATTGCAGCCTCATGGGAGAACCTTATCCAGGACCAGGTAGCTAAGTTGCCCGTGGATTTCTGACCAACAGTAACTATGAGATTAAAAAAAATATCTGTGGTTTTCAGCTGTTAAGTTTTAGGATAATTTGCTATACAGCAATAGATAACTAGTACACAATCTAAGACAAGAATGTATGTCAGTGTTATTGGGGATTTAGCTGAGAGATTCTCCCTGAATCTTTTAACCACATCAAGCCCTCATGCTTCATGCATCCAGGTGCCCTGTACATATTCCTTAGTACTTACTACTCTTGTGTTCTCTTGTTTAAAATTTGCCTTCCTAATTAGACTGCCAGTTCCATGAGGACCACTTCCATCCTTTTTACCCTCCATTTCCAGTGCCTCTAAGAATTATTGATTAAATAGGTAAAGCAGTTAGTCTGGCTGGTTTTGTATGCCATTAATAGAAACTCAACTATTTGTGTTGCAATAAAAAGTCTGGAGATGGATTCTCAGGTCCAGCTGGACTGGGAGCTCAAATGATGTTCTAGGAGTTGTATATGACTCATTTTTTCTGACATTTTGTCTTTGTCTCTTTTTCTCCTTTACTGTCACTTCCCCTCCCTCTCTCTTCTCTCTTTCCCTCCATCCTATGGATCTGCTCTCCTTTGTCAGCCTCATTTCCAAACAGACTCTTCTCAGAAAAATGGCTGCTAAAATGCTCAGACTGAAATCCTCAGAGCTGAACAAACCAGCAGAAAGAAAAGCATCTCCTCAGAAGTTTAGAAAATGCCCTGGGATTGAATCTTTCTGAGCTAACCTGTGGCACAAGATCATCCATGAACCAGTCACTCTGACTAAGGGAATAGAATGCACAAACTAGCTAGGCCTAGGTCCAAGATTCACCTCTAGACGCTGCAGGATGGGATACCCCACCAAAACCATATGTATTGAGCAGCTTATTCCCCAAAAGAAAATCAAGGTGGTGTTGCCAGAAGAAGAGGTAATGGATACTGAGAAGAAAATATAACCAACCAACCAAACAAACAAACAACAAAACATTAAAAAAAACAGAAACAAACCTTAGATATCCCCAGACAGTAGGGAATCAGAAATATGGGTGGCAAAGTCCACGATCACAATTAAAAGAAAGATAATGGTATGAGTCAAATATGGAAGACAAGGTGCTAACAAGCTCATTGGAGCAATAGCAGAGAAGAAGGGAGAGTTGAAAGAAGTGTAAGGTTATGATCATGACTAAGAATATGTACAGAGAGAATGTGTCAGGATTCCCTTCCCACCTTCCCACCCCCACCTTTTTCTCCTACCCCATACTTGCATTCTTGGGTAGCGCTTGATGCAGACCACTGGAGGTTTAAAGAAACTGCTCATGGATAGACAAAAAAGGATATTTGATACTGGTATTTTTGTGTGAGTACGAGTATCTTTTCCCAGAAATTAACCATCACAAAGTCACATGAATAGTCACTGCCAATATCTGTGCAAATTAGCACAGTGATAATTTATTTTCAGTTTCTCCTTAACTAAACAACTAACATAAACCGCAAGTGTCATGGTGTAATATCAATCCAGACACACCCTAACACTAGATGCAAAACAAAACTTGCAGAATAGACATCTGGAACCAGGGCCCATGAAAAGGCATTAACTTGAAGAGTTATTCGGTTTGGGATTAGCAGGTGTTGAGCATCTGCATGCTATTCACACCCTTATTATCCTGGACATAATTAAGTTGCATTACTCCATCTGAGAATCATCACCCTGATGAGACAGTTGCAGAGGGAAGATGGTGGATACCACTGACAGGAAAGTATGGTGGACTATTTTGGGGTGACCTAAAAAAGGTGAATAATCAAAGGCATTTTGTACTTCCTGTATTTCTGTATAGTCTTTTCAGAATGCATTCTGTCCCTCGCTGCCTGCAGAAACCCTGGTTCTCCTCATCCCTTTCTCAACAATATTTCCTTCAGTCTCTGCTTTGGTCCAACCCCTTGGCCTTCATCTAACGTAGGATTTTTCAATCTCCACACTATTGACATTTGGGGCCAGGTAATTCTTTGTCATGGAGGACTATCCTTTTCATTGTAGGATGTTTAGTAACATCTCTGTCTCCTGCCCACTAGATGCCAGTAGCATCCCCAGGTACCTGGGGGGCAAATTTTCCTCTAGCTGAGAACCATTGACCTAATGCTACATATTTTCCTGAGGTAGCATTGAGGTGATAGATTTCATAACTGTGGCTTTAACTATCATCCTTACTAATGGTTCCCATATTTATACCTTTGTTCTGTCACCCCTATAATAGGACATCTCTCTCTGACTGTTCCTCTCACACCCATAACTGAACAAATCTAAAACTAAACTCTATTCTTTCCCTAAATATTCCCTTTCCCTTCTCCAGTTCCACCTCCCCACTCCTTTCTCCTCTCTTCTTCCTCCTTTTTCTTCTTCCTCTCGATCATCATCATCATCATCACCATCACCACCACCATCATCTTAGTTGTAGATGATGCGCCACCTTTACTTTTTCAAATGAGAAATCTCTGGGTTATCCACTAGTTCTCTTTATAATATATATTCAGGAGCAGACCAACCTTTTGTTGGAATCTAAAGCTTATACAATTTGATGGAACTTCTGTAAAAAGTTTGTAAGTTTACAAATCAGATAGTGTAAGGAGCTAGTGTGAGTGAGGGAACATGAAGCCTACATTTTGTTGGTTTCATTATTAATTTACCTCTATATTCATTATCTTGACACAAATAAAGACAATCTACTCATTTATATTCAATAAAAAGATAAACAGTCTTCCATCATTAATTGGGAAAAATTTTATCTAATAAAGAACAGCTTTTATACAATGCCTACCATGAGTCAGGGATATTATGCAATTTTTCATATATAATTTCCTTTGCTACCAATGAGGAAGGAATTAATATGCTACTGTGGTTAACAGAATGGCCACAGAGGCCAAACTGCCTCTGTCTGATTCATGGTTGCACCATCTACAATGTGACTGCACAGATAACTCAGCCAATTGGAGAGTAAGTGTCCTCATCTATGAAATATAACTTTTAGTACCTACTTCACTGAGTTGTTGTGAGGAATTAAATTATTTACTATGTGTAAAACAGAAGAATGCTTAGAATATAATAAAGATATTAAAAACATTAGCTATTTTTATTTTCACTGATAAAAATTGAGGCTCAGAAATTAAATAACTAATCCAAGGTGATACAGTTAAGAATGGGAGAAAAGTAGAAAATTGAACTTGAAAGCTCAGGCTTTTTCTACTACCACACCAATTCTGCAGTGCAGCCTTCATGGGTTCTGAAGAGGATTCAATATGTTACTACTGGTTTAATTGCTTTGCATATTGCCATACCAAAATGCAGAGATTAGACTGAGAGACATAAAAAATAAAAACAAACTAGAAAGCAGATGTTAGGAAGTTTGTTATTAATAAAAAGAGTTTGGAATTAGGAATAAATTTAACAAGAGAAATGTAAAACTCATAATCTGAAAACTACAAAATCTTCCTTAAAAAATTTAAGATGTAAACACATGGAAAGATATCCCATGTTCATGGATTGGGAGATCTAAATTGTTAAGATGATAATACTCTCCAAATTGGTCCACAAATTCAGTGCAATCCCTATCAAAATCCTTGTTGTTTTCCCTGCAGAAGTTGACAGGCTGATTCTAAAGTTATATGAACATGAAAAGAATCCAGAACAGCCAAAACAATCTTGAGAAAGAAGAATACAGTTGGAGCACTCACACTTCCCAATTTCAAAACTTACTTTAAGTCTACAGGAATCTTGACTGTGTGACACCGGCAGAAAGAAAAATATTATGGATTAATGAAAGAGAATTAGGAGTCCAGAAAGTATCTCTAACATTTATGGTTATTTAATTTTTGATCAGAGTGCTAATACAGTTCAATAGGGAAAGAACAGTCTTTTCAACAAATGGTAACTTGAGATAACTGGATATCCACATGTAAAAGAATGAAGTTGGACTCCTACCTCAAATTATATACAAAAATCTATTCAAAATGAATCAAAGGCCTAAATGTAAGAGTTAAAACTGTACAATTCTTAGAAGAAAGCATAGGCATACATTTTGGATCAGGCAATGTTTTCCTAGATATGACACCAAAAGTACAAGCAACAACAACAACAAAGAATAAATTTGACTTTATCAAAATTTAAAAACTTCTACGCTTCAAAGGACATCATCAAGAAAGCGAAAAGAATGGGAGAAAGTATTTGCAAATCATATATCTGATAAGACACTTGTATCTAGAATATATAACAAACTCTTACTGAATTGAAAACTGGGCAAAGGATCTGAATAGACATTTCTCCAAAGAAGATATACAAACAGCCAATACACTCATGAAAAGATACTTAACATCTTTAGTAATCAGGGAAATGTAAATCAAAACCACACTGAGATTTCAATTTATAAAACTCACTAGACTACAATAAACTCACTAGGCTATAATAAAAAAAGACAGATAATAACAAGTAGTACTGAGGATACGGAGAATTTGGAACACTTATACATTGCCGTTGGAATGTAAAATGGTGTAGCACTTTGGAAAACAGCCTGGCAGTACCTCAAAAAATTAAATTACTAGATGACCAAGCAATTCTACTACTAACTGTATACATATGCAAATATATGTTAACACAAATACTTGTACATGGATGTTCATAGCAGTGTTATTCATAATGGCCAAAAAGTAGAAACTACTCAATATCAACAAACTGATGAATGGATAAAGTATCATATATTGATACAATGGGATATTATTCAGCAATAAAGAGAAATGAAATACTAACATATACTACAACATGAATGAACCTTGAAAACATGCTCAGTAAAATGTACCATTCACCAAAGACACATACTGCGTGATTCTATTTATATGATATATCTGGAACAGGCAAGTTTACACAACCAGAAAGTAGAGTAATATTTGCCTGGTTCTGGAAGAAGGGCTGGGGGAATGTACCAAAGTTGATCTTAATTCAGTACCATCCCCAACTCAGTCTTGACTGACTCATCAGAGAGACTGCTAGTATTCTTACCACCACTAGAAACTTCTGGGAAATTCTAACTGCTAGAGATGAGGACTGTACCCCTACACTTTCCCCATGCTTAGGCCTTTCACCTGTGTTCTCTGGTGTAGGAGGAGTTGCTCATCTGATTGGTCAAACTGAAGAGACCATGGAACCATGTGTTACTAACAGGAAGGATCATCATGTTTTAAATATTAGCTCATCTTACCACTTCTAGACTCAAATGAAGAACCACGGCTCCATAAGGTATGGAATATGGCTTCCCCCGAAGCTGTGGAAGTAGCCAGGTGACATAACCTGGGGCAAAGTTTGCCCAGTGGGAACAGTATATGGGAAGAAAGAGGCAGAACAATTCTCTTTCCATCCCCACCCTAGGTACTGTTCCTAAGCTCTATAGCTCATCCAGAGGTGTCCAAGTAGCCACGTGGAGCAGGGTCATCTTGTATTTACCTCTCATGCATCTCTGCCTCACTTCTTTTTTCTCACTTTGGCTGCTTTGCTCCAAATAATTTAATTCTCAGTAAAGCACTAGCACTTAAGTCTTGCGTCAGCTTCTGTTTTCTAGAGAAACTGGGCTAAGACAAAGAATATCTGTGCTTATCCAGCTATTCATAAGGGAGCATTCCAGTGCCAGTTCTGTTCCAGTTATTTGTAGGTGAGGCTTCTTTGAGAGGTAAGAATTTCAGGATTTAAGAACCAAACCTCATCCTGAACCTCTAAACTCATCATGTATGCTTTCTCCCTCCTCTGGTGATTAAATCATCTCACAAGGATTTCTGCTCTACTATTTCTTTCAAACTGACCATTCTGAATTCTGTGATCCTTTTGCCTGCATTTCTACTTTGGGTGATAGATTTAGTTACTTTCTGGAGTCCAAACATCACTGTACTTAACTCAGCAAAAATTTTGTGCCACACGTATGTAACCAGTTGCCATAACCATGAAAGTTAGAGAAAATGTGGTTTCTGTCTTCCTGGAAATCTCAGTCAGTGCAGTGGCAAACCTGGATAAATATACTTTAATCCAAAGTGACTGAGGCATTGACTACTAGTGGAACAAGTACAGAGGAATGGGAATGTAGGAGATTGATTCATCCCAACTGGTAATAATGGGTAATGATTTATAGAATAGTTGGTCATTGGTCAACCATTGCGATATACATGTGAAAAAACAAGATAAAAGTGGGAGCGATGGGACTATAGGTATAGAATGAATAAACTTAAGTAGGAAAGGACCTGTAGAGTGGATTCAATGAAAGGGAAGCCCTGGAGCCTAGGGTTTATGTGTGAATGTGTTGTAAGGGCGTCAGATTTAATACAGTGAGTAATGATTAGAAATATCCACCGTCTAGCTCATAGCGAGCTATGACTACCACACTGAGGGTGTAAGAATGAATGTGGATGAATCTGGAAGACACTGGAGTGTTTAAGTAAGGAGGTGGTATATTAAGGTCTGTGCTTTTAAACATGACTTTGCGCATGAAGAACTGGTGAGGGAAGAGTCTGCAAGCAAGATCACTTGGGAGCAATTCAGATGCCGCTGACTGACTGCTGTGGTGGTGATAGTGCCAAGATATGCATTTACACAAGGACAAAAAAAGAAAATTTAAGAATTATCTTGCGAATTTGTGCAGGAGAGATGGAAATTTGATTAGAAAAACTTTTAGCTGAATTAATTAAACAATGGTTTTAACATTATGAGAAAGTTAAAATATGTTTGGCCCTAAGGACTATCTGGTTAAACGAGTTCACAATATTTGATATTTTTGCAGGTGTTCCCCCATGCAAGAGGAGTCATTCCAGTACAATGAAGGCATTTCCCGCCCACTTTAAAAAAACTGGTCTTAAAGATAAAAAAAACATTTTCAGAGCTGTTTTTTCCTCTAAGGGCTATGAATATCATACAGATAATTTTTTCTTGTTCTTATAAATGTTCTGTACAGTTCTTTCTCCAAAGAAACCACCTTTCCTAGAAATAATTCACTTTATTTTGTACTTTTGTCATGGAGTTTTTTAGATTTTTACTAATATAAGCAGGATTGTCTCAACATCACTCAAGTATCCATCACCCATATTTTAAAATTATCTACTCATGGTCAATCTGTGTGGCTAAATTGTTTCTCCCACCTGCCACTTTATCCCACTCCTAGACTGTTTTGAAGCAAACCCTAGATATCATCTCATTGTATCTCTGAATATTTCTACATGTATCTTTAAGAGATGAACACTCTTTTTTAAAAAACATAACTGCAGCATCTGAACAGTTAAATATTAACAATGATTCTTTAAAATATCCAGAGTCAGTCAGTATTCAAATGACTTATTATTTTTACTGTAAAGTCTGTTTTAATCAAGATCCAAATAAGGTCCACTTTGTAATTAGTTTATATATCTCTTAAATCAATTTTAAATCTAGGGATTTCCCTTCCATTTTTCTCCCTTGCAAGCAAGCAGAAAAGCTATTTGTCTTTAATAATTACTCAGGGTCTGGTTATCCTATATATTTCTTGTAAATTGGTAGTTGAATCTAGAGCAGTGACCATCAACAGAGGGTGATTTCCTCCCCCTCCTGCCCTGCCACACACCCCATTCCAGGAGACATTTGGCAATGTCTTGAGACATTTCTGGTTTTCCTAACACAGGGATGATTCTGGCATCTGGTAAGTAGAAGCCAGAGATGCTACTAAAGACCTGAGAACTTCAGGAGAATGCTGTGGAGACGTCTCCCACACAACGAAGTGATCTGGCCCAAAGTGAGTGGTGAGACTGAGAAACCCTGCTCTAGAGGCTTGATCAGATTCAGGCTCACATTTTTTAGCAAGACTACTACAGTGGTGTTGAGTGCTTCCTTTCGGTTGCTAGTGATGCAACGAGCTATTGATAAAGTCTACAAGCACAAATTCATGAGGGGTTACGGTACAGTAATGTTCTAGTTATGTCATTTCTTGCTCATTTATTAGCTGGAAGGATTCTATGACGAGGAATTTCCCCTCATCTACTGTTTGGTTACCCAGAGAGATGATTTAGTTTAAAATATTGAAGTCTGCTGAATATCTAGCAAGTAAGTAGAATTCAACCAGCATGCCTGCAGACGCTTTTTTCTCAAAGTACTTAGACTCCGATCCAAAGTCAGTGAAATGGTGGAAACAACGTCAAGATTAATTGGTTTAGAATATACAAACCTTTCCCTTTTAGTTAACTAGACAATCCAATAGAGGATTTCTACTGAGATTTTTTTTCCCTCAATAACTTTAGCTGTATTTAAAGTTAACGAGCTTTTTCAATTAAGACCACAGATATTTAGCCTTTGGATAGCATTTGGATGAATCAGGGTGTATCTAATTATGCTGGATAAATTCTTAAGAGGTTAAGAAGATTCTTTATTCAGAACAAGCACATCTTAAGTGGGAATCATGTAGTCGTTCAACCGGTATGCAAACCACCTGTGTAAAAGGAACCTTCAGATGTGGTTGAGAGTTTGAAAAATGCACGAAATGGAAAGCATAGAAATTATTCTTTTAGATGGTAATCAATTCTAGAAGGCAAAAGAAGCAAAATTTACAGCATGAGTGTCCACAAAGCAATCGTGGTACAGTCGTCAGGAGGACCCTTGTTCACTAATTATCACTGGCCTAACTTCAGGCACAGCTAGACTCAGATGACAAAGAAAATCCGGAATTTGTGCCAGAATGAGTTTACAATGGTCTGGCTAGGGTCAAGTGCCCATCCTTGAGCCTGTTGCTATTTATTATTTATGCATGCATGACTAGTCATTAGGACTTACTCCTCTATGTTTTTCTTTTTTGAATTTTATTTACTTTTTTATACATCAGGTTCTTATCAGTTATCCATTTTATACATAGTAGTGTATATATGTCAGTCTCAATCTCCCAATTCATCACACCATCCCACCACCACCACCACTTTCCCCCCTTGGTGTCCATATGTTTGTTCTCTACATCCGTATCTCTATTTCTGCCCTGCAAAACAGTTCATCTGTACCATTTTTCTAGGTTCCACATACATACCTTAATATACAATACTTGTTTTTCTCTTTCTGACTTATTTCACTCTGTATGACAGTCTCTAGATCCATCTACATCTCTACAAATGACCCAATCTTGTTCCTTTGTATGGCTGAGTAATATTCCGTTGTATATATGTACCACATCTTCTTTATCCTTTTGTCTGTCCATCAGCATTTAGGTTGCTTCCATGACCCGGCTATTGTAAATAGTGCGGCAATGAACATTGGGGTGTATGTGTCTTTTAGAAATATGGTTTTCTCTGGATATATGCCCAGTAGTGAGATTGTTGGATCATATGGTAATTCTACTTTTAGTTTTTTAAGGAACCTCCATACTGTCCTCCATAGTGGCTGTAGCAATTTACACTCCCACCAACAGTGCAAGAGGATTCCCTTTTCTCCACACCCTCTCCAGCATTTGTTGTTTGTAGATTTTCTGATATGCCCATTCTAAACAGTGTGAGGTGATACCTCATTGTAGTTTTGATTTGCATTTCTCTAATAATTAGTGATGTTGAGCAGCTTTTCTTGTGCTTCTTGGCCATCTGTATGTCTTCTTTGGAGAAACGTCTATTTAGGTCTTCTGCCCATTTTTTGATTGGGTTGTCTGTTTTTTTAATATTGAGCTGCATGAGCTGTTATATATTTTGGAGATTAATCCTTTGTATGTTGATTCGTTTGCAAATATTTTCTCCAATTCTGAGGGTTGTCTTTTCATCGAATTTTAATTTTAATTTTTGGTGAGTGGGGGCCACTCTTTGCTGCGGTGCGCGGGCTTCTCATTGCGGTGGCCTCTCCTGTTGCAGAGCACGGGCTCTAGGTGCATGGGCTTCAGCAGTTGTGGCACATGGGCTCAGTAGTTGTGGCTCACAGGCTCTAGAATGCAGGCTCAGCAGTTGTGGCACACAGGTTTAGCTGCTCCATGGCATGTGGGATCCTCCTGGACCAGGGCTCGAACCCATGTCCCCTGAATTAGCAGGTGGATTCTTAACCACTGCTCCACCAGGGAAGCCCCAAAGCTTTTTATTTTTACTTAATTCTATAATATGCTCCTATATCCAACAGAGGAAGTGTTTTAATACATATCCTAGAGTGTGTGGGAATTAAATTACATGTGCAAAATGCAGGAAGAGCATATAAATTAAAATGGTATAATTAAATGCCTAGGCTAATATCTCATTCAATTTACTGAGTAGGCACTCAGTAGATGGTAGCTATTATGTAATAGTACAAACACACAAATGAAAATAGACTTAATTTTTCAATATCTCCAAAATATTCAATAATCTCTCCTAGTATTAAATGTGACGTTATCCAATCTTCATTATTTGTAATTTTTCCTACTTCTTGGGTTGAAGTTCCTGATACTTCAATATCTTTTGTTTTCTTAGGGTGATGATGAGGAACTGGTTACTAATTTTAGTGGTAGAACCCTTCAAGGCTCTGGTGACCATTAACTCCTCTTAGAGTGCTGGAATAAGCATTCTTCATAAATATGATTTTTGAGTCTTGTTTTCTGAAACTTCTCTATCTTCACGTGACTATTTGACAGTGTTTTCAGTGCTCTTCACTAGACTACCATCTCTCTGTCCATTTATTTATTTATTTATGTAAGGTCCTTGCTGGTTATCTATTTTAAATATAGCAGTGTGTACATGTCAATCCCAAACTCTCAATCTCCATCCTTTTAAGTGGAGATCACCAGTGATTTCAGTCACTGATGACATCCTTGTAGAAAAGTGCAAGAATGAGATGGATGCTATAGTAGATACTGTTATATACCACTGGAATCCCCCCAACAAGAATGAAGCCCCTCATTTCACCAGCTTCTGGGAGGGATGGCTAGTGTCTCACAACTGAGAAGTTCCCTAAGCTTTGCTCTCTGCTGAAGGGGGCTGTTAAAAGTTATGCTTCCTCTCTTCAGGAAGAGAGGAAGCCCACATCCAATGACTGCTCATGTGGGGCTACAGTTGCCTCAGTTTGGGACCTCTCTGAAGGATCATCCCCACTTCAGCATTCCCTGTTGGAACTGCATCATGGTTCAACTTGTTCCTATGCCCAGCCCTGCTTCCCCGACTTCCTGACAGCTGTTACTACCAAGAGCATTCCTCAATTAACTTCTTGCATATAAATCTCCATCTTAGAGTCTATTTCCTAGGGCTCCCAGGCTTCAGCAGTGCCAGGAGTAGTCCTTAAAAGCAGGCGCCGAATGTGATTTTGAAGTTGTATCTATGTCTGTCTGGCTAGCAATGAGGACTTGACCACTGGACATAGATGCAATATTGATAGCTCCAGGGATATGGTAGCAGTAGAATCCTTAAAACTTTCACCAGTGCTGAACTGGGAGGGGAGGAAATACATGGGCTGGTGCAACATCACTGGCATTCAACCTTAAGTATGTGAGGACAGGAGAGGGTAGTTCTTATAACAACTAAGAAATTAGATAGCTCTCACGTGGAACAATCAATGCATTGGAAAAAGTATGATAAATGCTTATGAGTACTTTACCACCAATTCAAGGCTAATTGTGAAAACCAGAGCACTTTGGTAGCATGTAAAGAGGCTCTCATCTCCTGTAGCTGGAGGACAGAAAAGGCTGAGGATCAGGCCCAGTTAGTTCACTCTCCTTTTCCTGTAAGTTTCCCCAGTAAAAGAGACCAACTAGAATCCTGGAAGAGCTGGTCCCAGACGGAGCAAATTTATTTTATGAAACTAAGGGACCTAAGGGCTGCGAGGTGTGAACTATAGGACATACTGTGTTTCAAGGCCCCTTCTGGGATTAAGACTCCCATTTTCCAGCCACTGTGAGCATTCCTGCTGAAGGTTCACAGCTGAGGCCCTTCCGAGGTGTGCTCTAAGCTAAAAGGCACTGCTTCACACACGTTTACACCTCTTCCCAGGGGGCGGTTTCATTCAATAACTGTCCCATACAGGGGTAGGAAGACAAGTTTTGTGGCTGCAAACCAATGACAAACTAACAAGAAGAAAAAAACTCCCTCTGAGTCAAGTATTGAGGGTATTATCCATAGGGCCGCTATTTTTTTTTAATGGGTCACGTTGTGATGTCGTTCTGTTTTGGATGCCATAATTTAATACATACATAAATACGTAATGACGATGTACAAGCATACTACAGACCAGAGGTTTTCAGAATATTTTAAAGTAATAAAACTCTTTTTCTCAGAATTTTTTCTAGGGTGTGTGGAGGAGGCAGAATTCCTACATCCACTAAGGCTGACAGTGGAGTTGCTCCAGTTGGAGAATTTCTTTTTTCCCTCCATGGAGTCGCTCATAATTTGCGTAGCAGAGACCCCCTTCTCATTTCCTTCTTCTTCCCTTTTGCTCCCTTGAAGTGGCTTCTGGATCAAGTTGGAAGATTTAAACATTGGGTGAGTTGTAAAATCGGTGATTTCTTGGTTTTTCTAGACTTTAATTCTGTGCTATACATCTGTCTCCAGAGATTTGGAGAAAGGGAGCTCTATCAGGTGGGTTAAGTTAGCTACAACCAAGGCCTAAAGACTGTAAGTTCCTAAAATCTTGTTTCCGTGAGGGTAGAGACAGATGAAAAGTATAAGAGAGCTGAAACCAAAAGTCTTCCTGGTCTGAGCAAAGATGGAGAGCGGAAGGGGTACACTGGTTCTACATTAGGGAGGAGCTCGTCCTGTTTCAGTCTTGTTCCACAGGAAGGGACTGCCTGTGTATGTGAACAAAGAGCTGAATGTGCAATGGACTTGCATACCTGGGGCTCAGGCTCCTAATGATGACTTCTCGTAGGTGAGCATTACATAGGGATTAGACTTCCACTGAAGAATGTGCTATGATTAGAAGAGGGCTCCAATGGGGATTTCACGGTCAGAACCAGAGCAGGGGAATGAAGCTATATCCTGAGAACAGTATTTACTTACCTCCCTGCCACCTGGATGTCTCAGAGTTTCCTCGGTATTCAGCAATTCTCAATCATCTCTGCTTTAGAAGCAGCACTGGTTCCCACAGCCTCCATTTTCTCCTGGAGACAGTTTGGCTCCATGGTTTCCAGGAGGCTTTTCTCCAAGTCAGCCACGATTGCACTATAGCCCCTTTCTCCATCAACACTGGATTACGAAGGAATTGACACCAGAAACCTTCCTGAGTCCACTACTCTGGGGCATCTTCATGTCCTGTGGGCATGGGTGGGTGAGATAATGAACAGCATTTGGAGACCAAGGGCTCTGTTCATTTTGATGGGGAGTTCCCACCGTCACATGTGATGGAAGAGTGAACATCACCTTGGTGCCTCTGACGTCTACTGGAGCAGGATGCTTCCCCTCAGCTACTTTCATTTGGACGTGGCCAGAAAAGACTGTGTTATATTCAGAAGGCAGCCACCTTCAGCTTCGGGAGCACAAGGAGGGATGACTGAAGTAGAGCAGACTTCTCCCATATCTTAGTCACTGGAATACGTTTGGGAATCTCTGGTTATCCTATGAGGAGAGAGCTGAGGACTTGGTGGCCGAGCCTGGACCTTATGGCATTACCGGCCAGAGGCACCTGACAAAGGTATGTGAATTGCATCCCAAACCATAAAATGAGACACCTTGGCTAAACGTGCAATCTAGTTCTTCACTGACTTGTGCATCATCAGCATTTCCCATATTGCTACACGGTTTTGTAAATTGAATAACCTTCATAGTTATGCTTAGATTGCAGCATAATGATTCCCTGAAGAGGATGTGCCATAATTTGTTAGGCATTCATTGACTGCTGGACATTTAGGTTTTTTCCAGTGTTTCGTGATTTCAAATAATATTGCAAAAATAGGCCTATTGCTTCTTTTCTTATGTTAAAACATTTCCTTCGTGTACATTCCCAGGAATGAGATTACTGAGTCAAAGTATGAACATTTCAGTTAAATAAGTCCAAAGGAAAGAACACATTCTATATGGTTGAAAAGTATACTATGAATCTGAAAAATATGAATTGACTGGGTCTGAACCTTTACCCCATTTGAATTAATTTAAAATGTAAACTTTTTTTTTCTATAACTTTATCCTGTGAATTAACATCAAACACATAGGCTCTACCAATAAGCTGACCAAACAGACTCTAACTGCAATCCTGTGAAACAGTACAACAGAAATGATCTTGCCCTTGGGTTCAGTACAACATCCACTTGCATTATCATTTTCCCAGTAAATAGCTCTCACCATCCCTAACTACAGCTGTGTGAAAACAACGGCGTCCACTTGGCAGTAAATCACATACCAAAGTGTTACTCAATTGTCCAGAAATAAAACTGAAATCACTTCTCCTGGCTAACTGAGCGTAAGGTACTTTTTATGTACCAAAGGGTAAAAAATCATGCCTCTTAAGCAAGCTTTGGCTTCAAATGTCAGTTTTCTGATAGGGGAGGATAGTTCGATGTCCTCGAAATATAAGGTGGACTCACAAAGTTCTCCTCCTTCCCGTGGTTTTTGGCATTCAGAAAGTATTCCTGGAACTTCACCTTAAGGCATATTCCACATTTACCTTACTATTTCTCTGAGGGAAAGATATTTCACAATAGTTACACTATACTGATATTTGTTTCCCTTCAACAAAAATGTATTGAGTGTGTATGCAGCAGGGTACATGGAGAGAATGTGTGCTTGAGAATCAGGCCGAGCTGCTGTGCATCCGTGAGAAATTTATGAAATTTTTCTAACCTCCAATGCCCTAATTTATCAAATGAAAATAATAACACTGCTTTCACAAAGTAATTGTGAGGTACAAATAATATAAAAAAGTGAAAAGTGCTTGGTATACAATAAGCACTCAATAAATGATAGTTCTTTTTCTTGGAGTCTAAATGGAATACAAAACTGAAAGACACGGCTCCTGCTCTCAGAGCCTACAGAATGGCAGAAATGAACAGACAAGTACAAACAACTGTGATACCAAACAGTCTGCAGCAAATATGATGACAAAGAAACAAAGTTTGAAGGAAAAGATCAAGGAGAGAGATGGCTTCAGAGGTCCCAGGTTTCACCAAGCAACCTAACTTCTTTGAGACTAAGATTCTTCATCTGGAAATGAAGTAAATTAATCTTAAGAGGCTTTGAAAACAAATGACATCATGCATATGAAATCTCTTTGTCATTGAAAAACCTTTGGATTTCTTATTTTAATAATGATCATTCCAAATTTAGCTGTATCTGGAAACACTTTACGGAGGTTGATGGGATACAAAATAGTTCTTGTAGAATGGGTTGCATGTTGATCACATAGTGGAAGACTTGGCTGAGGGAGTAGCTTAGGGGTCACGGGGGAGAAAATGCACCACAGGGTGAGTGAGCAGTTCAAATGGAAATAATAGCATGGAGTTGGGACCATATGGGAAAAACTGGATGAATGGTTTGCTAAGCACATATCTGCATTTTATTTTCCATTATGGGAAGCTCTTAAAGTTTTCTGAACTGGTAGCAAAACCACTCTCATCTCAGAACTGAGTTTTAGAAAAGAATTCTCACAGTGGTATAGAGACAGCACACACCCCATCCCTTGTTGAAAAGGAATTTATATCACACATCCCAGAATCAGCAATTTAATTAGAAAGTTTAGCTTAAAACATCCTGTGGTAGCTGAATAATGGCCCCCAGAGATGTCTGCATTCTAATTCCCAGAACTTCCAAATGCGTTACCTCATATGGGAAAAAAAAAAGGAGAGGATTTTGGTGGTGTGATTAAGGATCTTGAGATGGGAATGGTGTGCTTGATTATCCAGGTGGCCCCAATGTAATCACAAGGGTCCATATAAGAAAAAGGCAGGAGTGTCAAAATCAGAGGGAAAGAAGGTGTGAGCAGAATTCAGAGTGATGTGCTTTGAAGATGAAGGGGTCGTGAGTCAAGGAATACAGCCTCTAGAAGCTGGGAAAGGCAAGGGCATGGAGTCTCAGAAGAAATGCAACCCTGCCAATACCTTGACTTTAGGACTTCTGACCTCCAGAACTGTCAGATAATACCTTTGTGTCATTGTAAGCCACTCAGTGTGTGGTAATTTGTTACATCAATAATAGGAAATGAATACATATCCACATCCTCCATCTCTGTTGTTTTTGGATTGTTATTTTCAGTCTCTGTCCCTAACCCACTACCCACACCCATTATAAACAAATTAAAATACCAAGACTTTTCTCCAGGGATTTCTTTGGGAACACAAGCACATAGCATCAAACCAAACGTTTTAGTATCTGTAAAAAAGATTCAGATTTGACTCAGAAAAAATCCAAGATCTGTCTGCAAGTGGTATTTTTGCCTATTTGGTTTTTCTCATCAACTTGACAATATGTGGAGTCATGAATCACTGGACTGTCCATTGCAAAGGAATCTCTGCCTAGGACCAGAGGGGCTCCACAGACACAGTTAAATTCCAAATGCTGCTCTCCAAAAGAGTCCCTTCATATATACAACTATTCAGAAGATTTATTTTATTTTTTTGCTATTCAGTGTTCAATTTGGCCTTTGTACAGCCTGGAATTTGGAAGAAAAAAAAATCACTGTCTTTTAAGCACAGTTAAGGTAACAAGAAACTGGAAAGGGGAAAAACATACCACAAACTAAGGGGCTTTCAGCACTTCCCAGGATTCCATCATGGCCATTCTTTGTATTCCTATCCCCTATGACTTCAGCCAAAAACCATTAAAATGAGTTCCTTATACTGTGCATGGTTTGCAGGTGAGGGTTGTCTGAGCATTAACTTGCTGCTTGACTCACCCCAGGATTTTCAGGTGTTGCACGAGGGAGTAAAGTACAGAGTGCACCTTAGTTCTTGGTTGTCAGCCATTGGACGGTGGCCATTGTATTATGAAACCATCCAAGTACGCTGGGTCTCAACCACAAAATTTAATTTTCTCTACTTCAGGGACTAATCAACTACTATAGACTTAAAGACCTAAAGAGACTTTTTACCTGCAAAAAATAATTCCCCCTTCAGACTAAAGTGAAGCTAAGCTGAGTTTTGTCTATCCTTAGGATTACAAACATTGACAGAAATTCAGCTTGATGAGAAACAGATAAGAGATGGAATTTCTACGAATACAATCTGTGATATAGATTAAAGAAAGATGAAAGCTCCAAGGTTCTCGGTAACACCTCACTAAATAATGTTTGAGGACTCCACGATGGGCAGTCCCCACCCTACTTGTTAACAATATAATTTTACAACCTCTAGCTACCAGGAAATGCCACCCTATTCTTCCTTCCGTCCCCATGAGGATTCCCCTCTTCTCCGACCCCTTTCCTTTTCCTTGGCGACTCTTCATCCTCCACTCTCATCATACTCCACTTCTTTACTGTGAACCGGAGGACAGAACTGGTGAAACTGAAGCAGAAAGAGAGAAGAAATTCACATGCACTGAATGCCCGTGATATTAGTTCTGGGCTTTCTTTAGCGCTCTTTTATGATAGGGAACAATAACCCCGAAGATGTTGGGGCCACTGTTTTTCAGATGCCTATTAACTGGTAGCCAAGGCTTTCTAACAGATTCTCAAAGCATTCCATTATACAATCAGGATTTTGTTCATGATAAAAAGGAACTTGTAAATATCCTTAAAACTTTCAACCTTTATTTTAAAACTATGTAAAATAAATAAGGCCCCCAAAGAAACAAATAAAACTCATATTTTTGACCACTAAAGAGTGCTACCAAAGCAAGGGGTGCCACATGGCATCCATTGTTCCTAGGCTGATGCAATCAACATGGAATAATAAAATGGAACAGGCTGACTCTTGAGGTGGAAAAACTTTTGATTATGTGGATTACACGATCAGAAGCAGCAAATCCACATGGCTCTGAGCCAAGTGACAATTGCAGGAAGGGCACTGCATCTCTTTCAAATATTTAAGGATGAGCTCACTGAGACATCAAAGAAATACGTTTTAACTATAGCAAAGGATTGATTTGATTGCTTTAGGACATAAATTGTTTGGCATAGCACCAGAATTTGGGGGTAAATTCCAAGCACTTTTTACAGGTGACCCAAGACTTATAGCTGCTTAACGTGTAACTATCGTTCAGGAAACAATTAAGATGTAAGTGCAGGGGTAGAGTCAGCAGTATACCCCAGGGATCTCCTGGGAGGTATAGAGTTTGGGGGGCTGGCTAGAAGACCAATCATAATTTTTGATAATTTCTATTGAAACATATAATCAAAGTTCTATACAACCAACTTTAACTAGTTTTCCAAAGCAATTTGTGATTTGCAATGCCAAACAGGTCCAGAGAAAACAAACCAGTGTCTTACTTAACACAAGTATTTTATAGATTTTTCCCCCCAATGGAGCAGAGAGTTGATTCTGACTGAAGACTGAAATGCCTGTTAACCAGATTGCATTCTCAAGGTTTTTTCAATCTGATTAAGAGTCTCTGCATCTACCTGAAAGGGCAGTGAATTTAACAGTAAGAATCAAAATGGCTCATTGGAAGAAGACATAGTACTTTACTCCTTTTGTCCCTTAATGCGACAAATATTATAAGGTGTCTACCATTCCACCTTTCTTTCTTATTAAAGGAAAAAAAAAAAACAGTTTTGTTTCATAGCAAGGTGCTCTGTCCCAGGAGGCTCCTCCTGTTGTCATACGTAAATCATAGGCAACTCCTTCCCCTCTGCCAGTTATTGCCATGGATGTGGATATAGGAGCCAGTTTTGGCCGATGGGGTGATATCAGAAGTATGAAGAAGAAAGGCCTTTTTTTTCAGCCATCACTCCTATTCCCCTCTTCTGTTCGGAATGTGGTTTCAAAAAACTCTGATGATTCGTACACTGGCACCCATCAAGGGAGATCTCATCACCTAATGGTGGAAGTGCAGAGCAGAAGCTTGGGAAGACCAGAGCCCTTAGGGATATCATTAAATCCCAACACAACCCCGGAATCACCTTCTCTGGGCTTCTTGTTCTGGAAGCAATAAGTGTCTTCTATTTTAAGCAACTTTTGGTTGAGTATTTTGTTACATGTAGTAAAAAGCATTCAAAATGATAAACTTAATAGACTCTTTCTGCCAGAGGGTGATACACTTCATCATGCAACTCAGGGACTCAAAGAATAGAAAACAGATTTGAAAACTTTGGGCCAAAGAACCACAGGGATCACCCAAAAGTGTTTTCCTGTAGGAAATCGTGGGAAGAATTTGGACCACAGTGATCTTCCCCTTGTAAAAATTAACCCACAGGTAAAGGAACAGTTGAGTTCAAGAACTTTTTAAGGTTAAAAAATCGTATTTCACTGCTCTTTTGAAAGTTAAAAGGAGTTGAGAAGTCAGAATTCCTACAAACGTGCAGGATACACTGAATAACACTCCATTTCATTTTCTAAAATGGTCCCACTTGCTATTTTGGGGAATCTTTCTGCTAAGTTTCACACCTGTGTTCCAGGAAGTCAAGACATCTTAATTTTACTTCTTAAAATGAGAAGTGGTCTCAATTACCTTGTAAAGAGAGAACATTAGGAGGATCACTATGGGTCTCCCAGCTGTAAAATTAACTTCTGTTACCTTTAACCATATAAGAAGTATTTTTCAGACAATTCCTGAGAAAAGGAGATGGCGGGAAGTCAGTGGACAGGGTAGAGAGGAGGGCGGTCAAATGAAATAATGGTCTCTTTAAATCCACCGGTTCTGGTGATAAAGGTTGTACTACACACATGTTAAATTTATCAAGAGGAGGCAAGACAGCTCCCATGACTAAGAAAGAAAGCCATTCTGAAGGGTTCTTTCCAAGTGATTGCTGTTGAGGCTTTACAGGAAACATTAGCTTTAAAGGAAAATTGGAAATTGAAGGAAGTTCCTACCAAAGAAAACAATTATAAGTATTCTTAATTGCCTGGAAATGATTTGTCATGCAAAACTGGACCATGCAGGATACATTTATATAAATGGTTTAGAGGCACCAATGTTGTAATGCGGCCTATTTTCTTTGCACATAGTGTTCTGATAACACATTCAAGGCAAGGGACCTGACTTCCACTTTTCTCTCTCCTCCCCTTCCTTCTCCACAACTTCTGCTTGCTTCTTGAGGCTGGGGAGGGACAGCGGGAGGAAGAGCAGGCATAAAATAACTGCAAGAGTCAGGGACTGCTACTCAATGTATTTTATTATTTCAGGAATTCATTCAAAACTGGGCTGCAATTACATTTAAAACAGGAGAATAATGGGCTATTGACATGTATATGGTTTTACAAATATAAGGCCTCATTTTCTCAGCTGGAATTTCCCCTACAATGTGCATTTGCATTACATTAGGGATGCTCTTGTGGAACAAGAGGATCACAGACATTCAGACATTCTGACATTATCTGGGTCAGAGGCAAGGTTTAAAAGCAATAGCTCTACAAGTATCAAAGCTCTCTTACAGGCCAGCATTGCAGTGCATTAGAGGAGGCAAGCCTGGTGTGTCTCCCTGCATTGGCCATGTTTTATGACATACCTGCCTAACCCAGACATTAATCTACTGAAGATGAATTGGCCTGGTCATGGTCCTCTGCTAACCTTCAACGGCGTGTACATTACCTAAATTGAAATCTGCACTTTTTCATGCCACGTGTGGTTTGATGTGATGGTCCAAGGAATGTAGGGTGCATTAGAATCTCCCCTCCTCTTTACCTTTCAGCAAGGCAGCTGCAGGCTTGACAATGGAGGCATTCTTCTCTACTGCTTTGCCCAAGAGCAGCTATCCTGGCCGGCTCAAAATTGCATGGCACTGGTCAGGTATGTAAGCAACTCAGCGCCTTTCCTGTTCCCAGAAGTGCCAAAGACATAATGAAAAAGGAATGCAGAAGTTTTCACCTGTTGTAATTGTCTAATAAAGCCCGGCACAATGAATTCTTTGTCATCTTCCAAGAAGAGGTCAGTTGTAAGAGTCAGTGATTACATGAGCCCTTTATGTGAATAGAAAGACCTGTATAATTGGTGTGATACTACAAATAAAATCTCCCCAAAGTTGCACAAGATGTCTATGATTTTCTAATCCCTCACATCCTAGTTTCCCAGACATGACATTCTTTATTTACCCTGCACTTAGGTTTATTTCCTGAATGGGCAAGGGAACGAGATTTATACTGGCCCCTCTATAATTGGTGGAATAAGGTGGGGAAACCTAGGAATCAGTGAATCCTTATGAAGTTGCCTTTCCTGAATTTTCTATGTTCTTCTGCAGGTTAAAATTGAAAGGCTAGATAGACACCATATAGGGGTCAAGAGCATAGGCTTTATGGATGGACAACCTGCATTCCAATCATACTCCTACAACAAGTGCAGAGCTGTGACCTTTGAGCCTAATTTCCTTATAGGTAAATTGGTGATAGAATGAGGCTAAATGGGATTCTGTAGTAATTTATTCATTCAACAAGTACTTATGAAACACTTCCAAGTACCAAGCACAATGTGTCTGCAGCTACTGGGGACAGGGTGCTATGTCTTGCTTTCATGGAGCCCATCATGGTTAATCCAGGAAAACATTTAGCATACGGTGCTTGGCACATAGTAAGCACGCCATAAATTTGCTACTATCATCATAATTACTGTAATAAAAGTATGCCCAGTCACATTTCCACACTTCCTACTGAAGATATTCCATGCCGTCATTTAAAAGAGCAACAGAAGGCTTATTTTAAATAATGGTATGAAACACTTCAGAAAAGCATATTTGGAACTTTGACTACTCACTTTCTCAGTACAGATACTTTCGTAAACCACCAAGTCTCTGTTTTGTCCATCAAAGATGTCGGCCTGAGCTGGGTGTTCCACTTGAAGGTTCCCGAGAGCCAGCTATGGGCCAAGCACTTTTGCGTTGGGGCAGTCCAGAAAGACAGCTTTTTGACTCTTTCCTGTTATTAAAATAATTTTTGTTGTCCATAACACTCAAGGAACAACTTCAAAGAAGCTGCCTTGCTCCTGGGTACAAATGCTCCCAATGGTTTGATCCATGAAGAACCTATTCAATATTAGTGATCAAAAGTGCCAATGCTGACATTCAAGCAACTGGAATTTTAATACCATTAAGCCTTCTACAATAGAACTGAGTTCATTTGTTGACCAAAGTCATTTAAAGTGAGAATGACATTGCCTGGCAGGTTCCCTTGGAACTGGGTTGCAAATGATTGTGACATGAATAAGGAGTCTGGCAAATGGGTGCCAAAGAACTGAAGGGAGATGGGTTTATGTAGCTGGACAGGAGAGCTGTACACCTGCTGGAGTTCTACCTGGCATAAGCCAATTACACTTGTTTCCGCTTTCTTAGGCAATAAATTTGCGTGGTGAGTAATGGTGCACACCTACCAATTTAGAAAATTAGAGTTTCCGTTCCAGGGAATTGGCTCCAAAGGGTATGTGGAGAGCTGGAGGCTCTTTGAATGATCCAAAGTCTCCATAAAGTAATTCCTTAGACTTTGTGTCACTGGCACTGGGAATGATTTGCAGAGAATACAGAATATTTAAATATAAATACTCTAGTCTGCAAGACTTTGATGACTGTATGAAGGTCTCTGCAGAGAACATGGTGAAACACTGTAAACTCCTACCAGAAAATAACCTGAAGAGGTCATTGTACTGTTTTGTTGAATGTGATTTAATCTCCTAGACTTGGAGAAAAATGGCCGTTAAGCAAGGTCTCAGATTTGATACAATGAATGACTACATCATGAAATGTTTTTAGAAGTACTGATAACAGCAAGTACTGGTAAAAGCAAGCCCAAGTTTAGACTGAATTTCAAGTCTAAATGCAGTTCTCTGTTGATTTTTTCCCCCTGAAATTAGGAAGGCCTTTGTCTGTTTTCCTTTGACCCTGCTTTGTTTTCTTCTGAGTTTCCTAGGGATAAAATATTTTAAGGACCATCCAATTATATGAAGCTCCTTTGCAGAAGTGAAACCATGAAATGGATACAGGAAAACCTGTGCTTTGGCTTCTAATGGAGATTCGAATAGGACCCTCTCTCCACATCACCAAAATTTTTAGTTTCCAGTTCCTTAACTGGTATCTGGAAGTACAGACAAAGAAGAACAAAAGTTTCTGCCAACCTCACTTACCTAGACAGTTTTTTGCTCATACTTTTCCCCAGAACTGAGGCACAGAAGACACGCAGAAAGAGAGACATAATTTTCTAGTTAAGTCAGGGTACAGTAGCAGCACCATATTTCTCTTATTGCTCAGACTCTAGTATATCAGTCAGGATGGACTGAATTATGCTTGAAAACAAAAATCCAAATATCCCACTGGCTTAAAATATTAAGTTCATTTCTAGTTTACACTACAGTCAACTTGGCTTAGTAGGGGTGCTACGACACTGGAAGATGCATTGACATATAACACATGTTTCCAATCTCTCCATGACAGAGGAGAGAGAGAAAACACGGAAATGTGCACATTGGCTTTTAGGTACTTCTCCTCAATGGGGACACGTATCATGTTTACTTCTATTTCATTTGCCAAGTAAATTATATATCCAAGCCTAATTTCCAGAAGACACGGAAGTGCAATTCTCCAGTGTCCCCAGAACCACCATACCCAGGAAAATCTTAATCTACAGTAGGTCCTTTAAGAGTCTTGTCCATCACATTAGTCCCTCAATTAGGCCACCGTGTCTCTCAGCTGGGGGCAAGTTTGACCCCACTCCCCAGAAAACACTTGGTAACATCTGGAAACAGTTTTTTTTTTTTTTTTTTTTTTTTGCTGTACGCGGGCCTCTCACTGTTGTGGCCTCTCCCGTTGCGGAGCACAGGCTCCGGACGCGCAGGCTCAGCGGCCATGGCTCACGGGCCCAGCCGCTCCGCGGCATGTGGGACCTTCCCGGACCGGGGCACGAACCCGTGTCCCCTGCATCGGCAGGTGGACTCTCAACCCCTGCGCCACCAGGGAAGCCCTGGAGACAGTTTTGATTGTCACATTGGGGGGAGTATGATACTGGCATCTAGTGCTTAGTGGCCAGGAACGCTTCCAAACATCTTATGTACAGGAAGGCCCCCATAGCATAGAGTTACCTGGCCCAAAATATCAATAGTGCTGAGGCTGAGAAACCCTACATTAGATCAGTGTGTTTTTCAAACCTAGAGGACTTAAGACACTCCATGGCCAGACAGAAATCAAGACATATAACAAAGCTACAGTAATTGAAACTGTGTGATACTGATGAAGGAACAGACAAGCAGATCAAGGGAGAAGAAAAGAGACTGAATGTGGCAAATGACAGAAGTGACAATCCCAAACAGTGGAGAACAATGTTAGGGTAATTGTCTGTGTGGAAAACAATAAAGGGTTATCTTTTCTTCATGTCATATGCAAAGATAAATTCCAGATGGGTTAAACATGAAAAAGTAAAAGCAAGACTGTCAATTTACTAGTAGAACATATAAGCATGTTTTTATGACCAAAGGGATAAAAAAGGTGTAATCCTAGTGGAGCTCTTTCTACATGGAAACAAACATACTGAACTAGAGAATGACTGAACCCCTAACAATACAGGATGATGTGAAAAAAAACAATGGTGTTATTCAAAGAAGCTGCTCCCTTAGAGGCAGTTATATCATTCAAAGGCATTAGTACTTCAAATTAACACTCCAACTTTTAATTCCATTTTCTCCATAGGTTATTAACATTGAATTCACACATTTTATATGTGAGAGATTAATGAAACAATGGTCCTGAAAATTTCACTTGTTCTTGTATCTATGACCTTATATGGTCCTCACCCAAACTTGCTTTGGGCTTAACCACAAATATTCTGGTCAATACAATTTGAAAATGGGACTTAACGTCCTTTTTCATACTGGGTTTTGGAACCCCTGCCAGTGCCATCATATGGGTAGGGCTGGGCTAGCCTATGGGATGATCAGAATCAGAGAGCCAAGATACCCCACTACTCCAGCTGACACACTGCACCATAACCACCAGACCTGTGAGCAAGTTTATCTGACACCAGTCAGTCCTAGACAACCTGCCAAATGACCAAATGACCGCAGACACATGAGTGAACCCAGATGAGGTCAGGAGTCTGGCCTGAACCAGAAAAAGGCCCACCCGGCAGTACTGCAATAAAATGGCTAAGCCACTGAGATTTTGGAGTGGCTCTGTAGCAAAAGCTGTATGATACTCTATATACCATGAAGTATATAACCAAATAATACGCTACAAGTGTTTCATGAACTTTATGAGATAAAAGTAGATAAAATTCAAAGCTCAATCATTTTAAATCTGTAGGGTTTGTTTTTTGTAATGTCCTCTTGACACTCATACACAAACTATCCAAACATTCTTTGGTTGAATTCCATGTTGACATGAGACCTCAATGTGACTAGGTCAATGGCTGTGCAGTCAACTCGTATAGGCACTTTTGTTCTCAGGACCATGCTCGTGGACAATACTGAGAAATCTGCTGAGTTCCAGTATGCCCTGATTGATGGTTTTAAGAATTCATTATCAAATGTCGTAATAGCAAACATGCTTTTATCAGGTACTGGTTTGAACTGTGTATTGGTGGGAACTGTTCGAATATTCACATACAACAAATTGTTCTCATCAGTTTGCATTTGAAACAGGTAAATGTGATTTGTTTCCTCTATGGATTTGGTTACAACTTTGCCTGTAAACAACAGAATGTTATTTAACATCTCAGAATTCCCCATGAAAGGGGGTCATCAAAATGGAACAGTCATCTGAAACAGATCTGTAAAAAGTGAGTTCAGATACTGTCTGCCAGGAATAACCACCCACTGTCTTCCAATTCATAGGTAGCTGAAGACCAAAACCTGTCCCCTATTCCATCCTACTGGAAGCTCAGTGACTTCCCAAACATGGTGCTGGGGCACCAAGAATTCAACACCACCACCATTCCTGTCATCTTTTGGTTCTTCTCCCCAATTTATTCAAGCTACTTCGGAGATCTTTGGCTGAACACCATAAAGCTTGGCTAATACGTACCCTCGGTTGCAATCAAAGTTATTTTTTAAAAATTTGCTATGTGGAAAAATATCCAGAAGGATAAAGTTGGTGCATTTGAAATCCTTCATTAGTTTTAAGTTGTAATGTACCTCATAAAAAAATCTTCAAAGCTAAAGGGGAATAAATACCTTTGCCAAAATCAGTCTTATGAAATGATGCATTTTGGTACATGCTGAAGAATCACCAACAAGAACTATAACAACAAACACCTTAAACATCTGCACCTATTTAAAGCCAATATTTTTGGCACTGGCGTGAATGTAATTCTCTCTACAGATATTCGTATTGCTTAAAAATTAAGGGCACTGGCATCCATTTTGTTTACTTGTACCAGCATGATTGTCACTAAAGGAATACATTAGATTCTTTTAAATTTACACTCCAGTGAGCGAAGCAAACTCAAACCAGAAGATGCTTATTATGCACAAATGTAAGCACACATGCTCACATCAGGAAATGAAACTTGAATATGTTGGAACCATTGCAAAATGCTAATTATGACTATTATACCACTTTATGTGAAATCCTGGCTTAAGGGGTGACAGAGCTTTAAAGTGTTTCTTTGTGGAAGGAAGCGGTTCCGAATATTGCTGATTTGTCCTCTCTGCCTACCTTCTGAGAGGGGTGAATCATTTAGTTTGTAAGTAGAAAAATTAGATATTCTTAATCAATTCTATTTACTGTTGGTTTAAATTGCTGCGAGATCTTTCAAATTAGAATGCAGTGGTTACCTCTGTCATAGAGGTGGGAGTGGGTGGCAGGACAGATCACTGCAAAAGTACACAAGAGAGCTTTCTGCAGTGAAGGAAAGTATTCTGTATTTTAATTGGGGCAGTTCCACGGGTGTGTGCGTTTGCCAAACCCACCAAACTGTACACTTAAAATTTGTACACTGTATGTTCAAAAGAGAAAGCAATAAAGATGAAGGGCCAAATCAAGTAGGGCATTACAGGCTATGGTAAAGGATTTCGATTTCACTGTGTGAGACGCAAATTCATTACAGGTTTTCCAGCGAGGACGAGACGTGATCTCACTTACGTTTTAAGAGGTGGACTCCGTCTGTGATGTGGCTGATGTACTGGAACAGGGCAAAACTTGAAGCCAGGAGACCATCCGGGAGCTACGGCAAGAGTCCAGGAGTGACCCACGGTTGGCTTAGTGGAGGTAGTCGCAGTGGGGTGGTGAGAAGTGGTGGTGTTTCTGCTCCGGACCTTGTGCTGCGTTGCTCAGCTCTCCCTGCCCACCACGGAAAGCATTTATACTCCAGCTGCTGGGAAGGTCTGACTGCCAGCAGCCAGCTGTTAACCATCTTTGGGAATGGTATCTTCTAAAAAGAGGCACCTGCTCCTTTCCCCAGGCAGTCCAAACACAATGATAGGTTGATGCATGGGTATAAGGACCTGGCTCTCTGGACCCAATGCAGGACAACTTTGAAGGGCTGTTCCAGCCTGAGAGTTCCCTGCAGGGTTGGGAACTTCTCTCTTTGCTCATCCTGCTTCTGTTTCTTTCCCCACGTAAGTGTTGATCCTAAAAGCACTTTCTAATAAATGCTCATCTCTGTCTCAATCTGCCTTGTGGAGAGCCCAATCTCTGATGCTTTGCGATGGAAGTTGATTTCTTTTTTCATTTGTCTAAATTTGAAAGGTGTATTTCAGGAATGTCATCAGCTCATCCAGTGATATACGGTGGGTCGTGATGGTCTGGAAATATCAGGCAAAGATGAGTCTCCTCCAGACACTGCTCTTCAACTGGCCGTGGGACGCAGTCCTTCAACTTCTCTGGTTCTTAGCTCCATTTTCTATAAAATAAGAAGGAATTTAATCAAAGGAGATATTCTGGAAAAATGTTTTTACAACTCTATGATGAAATTTATTAGAAATATTTAAAGTAACTGAAAACCAGCTTAGCATTTTGTTAATGGTACAAGGACCTTATGTTACCTCGATCCACTCCCTGGTTATTAGCTGTTTCTCCATGTTCTTCTCTAAAAGTTACACAAGAGACATGAAAGAAGATGATACTAAACCTAGCCAATTCTGCAAATAGTTTGCAAATCTGGTAAGACTTAATTGGAGAATATTGTTGTGATTAATGACTAAACTAACTCAATTTCATGTATTTTTTAAAAACTTTTTAAAATTCTTTTTGTTTTGAGTATTCTGCCCCTGCCCAAGTGATTCTTACTGTTCCCAAGTCACTGCCTGGCTTGATTTAGCTCTCCTAGGTCTTGATCTTCTCCCATGCTATTTGTTTAAGACAAGCCTGTTTTAGCCTCAAGACGTTTACACACGTTCCCTCTGCCTGAAATGCTCTTAACTCTTAGCACAGCTAACTCCCATTCATCTTTTGGGTCTCAGCTGAAAAGTTACATCTGAAAAGGAATTTTTTTCCTCATCACCAGTAATGCCTGGTAATTTCTACCTACTTGGAACATCTCCAAAGGCTTATCCCATTCTGGGGGAGACTTCTAGGAACTACATGTAACTCTACATGTGAATGAGAGTGACATTGAACCCAAATCTATTTTTAAAAATAAGTAAATTATTTGGAAAATTATTTTTAGTTACTATCAGCAACAAATTATTTGTAACAGACTTCAAAACAAATTAACTTATACCAGTGAGTCATTATATACAAAACACAATTTTGGATCTTTGCTTAGAACTCCTTACAGTATTAGTAAGGAAAAACAGTGAATCATACAAATCCTGACTTTATAAGTTTAACTATCCTTTGAAGACTTCTTCACCTTAGGCGGGGCGGGGGGAAGGAAGCAATGATTACAAGTTCACTCATCCTTGATGTGCCAGCAAAGAAAGAAATATTTACATGACTCTCCACAGCCATTTTCGGTGGTAGATTTTAGCTATCTGGGTGAAAATTCCATGGCACTCCTCTCCTTGAGAAGTAGGGTCTGTCCTCTGCACTTGAATTGGGGCATTCTGACTGCTGTGACCAATAGAACAGGACAGAAGGGACTGTGCCAGTTTCCAGCCTTAGGCCTTGAGAAACAGGCAGTTTCACCTTTCTGTACAGATACCCTGAGCCTGCCATACTGCAGTGGTTATGTGGAGATACTCCAGTCCTGGCTGAGCCCAGGCTTCCAGTCCTTTCCTCCAAGGAGGAAGACATGTAATGAAGCCATCCTGGACTCACTAGACCAGCCCATCCCAACCTGAATACCACCAGTAACCACCACTGATACAATGTGGAACAAAGGAATCATCCAGCAGAGCGCAACCCAAATTCCTGGCCTGCACAACTGTGGGATATGATGAAGTGGTTGTGGCTTTCAGTCGCTAAGGCTGAGGTAGTTTGTTACACAGAAATTGATAACCTAAGGATGCTTCTTCTGTTTTGTTTCCCCTTTTCTCATGGTTTTAATTTATCTTGTTCCCATACCACTAAACAAACCAAATGTCTTTTGTTCCCAGAGTCCTCTTATTATACAAACAGTCAAAGAGAAGTTTAATTGACAATGAGACCATCCATCATTTATCGGTAAGGTATAAAACAAACCACATGCTTCTATAGGATGATGGATAGGATTTATAGTAAGCAGTACCCTGTTTTAGAAGAGCATTCACCTTGAATGTAACTGCCTGCACTTTGCTTTTTTTTTTTTTTTTTTTTTTTTGCTAATACTAAACTAAATTTAACCTTCTTAAACATGCATGGTGCTCATTATATACAATGATAGTGATTTTTGGTGCCAAATATCTGCAATAGTTGACGTGTGGCATGAGATAGAATGCTTAACTGGTCCCTCTCTGATGCACACACCCTTCCTTCCCCTCCATCCATCCCTCTTTGCCCTCACATTTTGTCATGATAACCAAGGGATTCTCAAAATGTGGCTCACAATCTACTTGCATCAAAATCACCTGTAAAGCTTTTCAAAATGCACATTCCCTGGCCATATAAAACTTATGAACTAAAATTCTGGGGAGGACAGCCCAGTAATCTACATTTAAAACAAGCTCCCAGGTGATCATTTTGCTTGAATTACTATCTTTGGGATCATTTTGCTGTCTTTTATTTTTCTTTGAATTTTTTTTATATAGCAGCTTCTTATTAGTTATCCATTTTATACATATTAGTGTATATATGTCAATCCCAATCTCCACCAACACCCGCCCCCCGTCACTTCTGCCCCTTGGTGTCCATATGTTTGTTCTCTACATCTGTGTCTCTATTTCTGCCCTGCAAAATGGTTCATCTGTACTACTTTTCTAGGTTCCACATATATGCGTTAATATACGATATTTGTTTTTCTCTTTCTGACTTACTTCACTCTGTATGACAGTCTCTAGATCCATCTATGTCGCTACAAATGACCCAATTTCATTCCTTTTTATGGCTGAGTAATATTCCATTGTATATATGTACCACCTCTTCTTTATCCATTCATCTGTCCATGGGCATTTAGGTTGCTCCCATGACCTGGCTATTGTAAATAGTGCTGCAATGAACATTGGGGTGCGTGTGTCTTTTTGAATTATGGTTTTCTCCCGGTATATACCCAGTAGTGGGATTGCTGGGTCATATGGTAATTCTATTTTTAGTTTTTTAGGTAACCTCCATACTGTTCTCCATAGTGGCTGTATCAATTTACACTCCCACCAACAGTGCAAGAGTGTTCCCTTTTCTCCACACCCTCTCAAGCATTTGTTGTTTGTAGATTTTCTGATGATGCCCATTCTGACCGGTGTGAGGTGATACCTCATTGTAGTTTTGATTTGCATTTCTCTAATAATTAGTGATGTTGAGCAGCTTTTCATGTGCTTCTTGGCCATCTGTATGTCTTCTTTGGAGAAATGTCTATTTAGGTCTTCTGCCCATTTTCTGACTGAGTTGTTGGTTTTTATTCATATTGAGCTGCATGAGCTGATTATATATTTTGGAGATTAATCCTTTGTCCATTAAATCATTTGCAAATATTTTCTCACATTCTGAGGGTTGTCTTTTTGTCTTGTTTGTAGTTTCCTTTGCTTTGTGAAAGCTTTTAATTTTCATTAGGTCCCATTTGTTTATTTTTGTTTTTATTTCCATTACTCTAGGAGGTGGATCAAAAAAGATCCTGCTGTGACTTCTGTCAAAGAGTGTTCTTCCCACGTTTTCCTCTAAGAGTTTTATAGTGTCGGGTCTTACATTTAGGTTTCTAATCCATTTTGAGTTTATTTTTGTACACAGTGTTAGGGAGTGTTCTAATTTCATTCCTTTACATGTAGCTGTCCAGTTTTCCCAGCACCACTTATTAAAGAGACTGTCTTTCTCCATTGTATATCCTTGCCTCTTGTCATAGATTAGTTGACCATAGGAGCGTAGGTTTATCTCTGGCCTTTCCATCCTGTTCCATTGATCTATATTTCTGCTTTTGTGCCAGTACCATACTGTCTTGATTACTATAGTTTTCTAGTATAGTCTGAAGTCAGGGAGTCTGATTCCTCCAGCTCCATATGTTTCCCTCAAGACTGCTTTGGCTATTTGGGGTATTTGTGTCTCCATACAAATTTTAAGATTTTTTTGTTCTAGTTCTGTAAAAAATGCCACTGGTAATATGATAGGGATTGCACTGAATCTGTAGATTGCTTTGGGTAGTATAGTCATTTTCACAATATTGATTGTTCCAATCCAAGAACATGGTATACCTCTCCATCTGTTTGTGTCATCTTTGATTTCTTTCATCAGTGTCTTATAGTTTTCTGAGTACAGGTCCTTTATCTCCTTAGGTAGGTTTATTCCTAGGTACTTTTCTGTTTTGTTGCAATGGTGAATGGGATTGTTTCTTTAATTTCTCTTTCTGATCTTTTGTTGTTAGTGTATAGGAATGTAAGATATTTCTGTGCATTAATTTTGTATCCTGCAACTTTACCAAATTCATTGATTAGCTCTAGTAGTTTTGTGGTGGCATCTTTAGCATTCTCTATGTATAGTATCATGTCATCTGCAAACAGTGACAGTTTTACTTCTTCTTTTCCAATTTGGATTCCTTTTCTTTCTTTTTCTTCTCTGAATGCCATGGCTAGGACTTCCAAAACTATGTCGAATAATGGTAGTGAGAGTGGACATCCTTGTCTTGTTCCTGATCTTAGAGGAAATGCTTTCAGTTTTTCACCATTGAGAATGATGTTTGCGGTGGGTTTGTCATATATGGCCTTCATTATGCTGAGGTAGGTTCCCTCTATGCCCACTTTCTGGAGAGCTTTTATCATAAAAGGGTGTTGAATTTTGTCAAAAGCTTTTTCTGCATCTATTGAGATGATCATATGGTTTTTATCCTTCAGTTTAATAATATGGTGTATCATATTGATTGATTTGCATATATTGAAGAATCCTTGCATCCCTGGGATAAATCCCACTTGATCATGGTATATGATCCTTTTAATGTGTTGTTGGATTCTATTTGCTAGTATTTTGTTGAGGATTTTTGAATCTATATTCATCAGTGATATTGGTCTGTAGTTTCCTTTTTTTTGTAGCCTCTTTGTCTGGTTTTGGTATCAGGGTGATGGTGGCCTCAGAGAATGAGTTTGGGAGTCTTCCTTCCTCTGCAATTTTTTGGAAGAGTTTTAGAAGGATGGGTATTAGCTCTTCTGTAAATGTTTCATAGAATTCACCTGTGAGGCCATCTGGTCCTGAACTTTTGTTTGTTGGAAGAATTTTAATCACAGTTTCAATTTCAGTGCTTGTGATTGGTCTGTTCATATTTTCTGTTTCTTCCTGGTTCAGTCTTGGAAGGTTTTCCCTTTCTAAGAATTTGTCCATTTCTTCCAGGTTGTCCATTTTATTGGCATAGAGCTGCTTGTAGCAGTCTCTTAGGATGCTTTGTATTTCTGTGGGTGTCCATTGTACCTTCTCCTTTTTCATTTCTACTTTTATTGATTTGAGTCCTCTCCCTCTTTCTCTTGATGAGCCTGGCTAAAGGTTTATGAATTTTGTTTATCTCCTCGAAGAACCAGATTTTAGTTTTATTGATCTTTGCTATTGTTTTCTTTGTTTCTATTTCATTTATTTCTGCTCTGATCTTTATGATTTCTTTCCTTTTACTAATTTTGGGTTTTGTTTGTTCTTCTTTCTCTAGTTCATTTAAGTGTAAGGTTAGATTGTTTATGTGAGATTTTTCTTGGTTCTTGAGGTAGGCCTGTATTGCTACAAACTTCCCTCTTAGAACTGCATTTGCTGCACTCCATAGGTTTTGGATCGTTGTGTTTTCGTTGTCATTTGTTTCTAGGTATTTTTTGATTTCATCTTTGATTTCTTCTGTTATCTCTTGTTTATTTAGTAATGTATTGTTTAGCCTCTATAAGTTTGTGTTTTTTATGGGTTGTTTTCCCTGTAATTGATTTCTAATTTCATAGCGATGTGGTTGGATAAAATGCTTGATATGCTTCCAATTTTCTTAAATTTACTGAGGGTTGACTTGTGACCCAAGGTGTGATCTATCCTGGAGAATGTTCCATGTGCACTTGAGAAGAATCTGCTGTGTAATCTGCTGTTTTCGGATGGAATGTCCTATAAATATCAACTAAATCTATCTGGTCTATTGTGTCATTTAACGCTTGTGTTTCCTTATTAATTTTTTGGTTGGATGATCTGTCCATTGGTGTAAGTTATGTAACACTTGGTGTAACACTATCATTGGTGTTACTGTCAATTTCCTCTTTTATAGCTGTTAGCAGTTGCCTTATGTATTGACATGCTCCTATGTTGGGTGCATATATATTTATAATTGCTATATCTTCTTCTTGGATTGATCCCTTGATCATTATGTACTGTCTTTCCTTGTCTCTTGTAACATTCTTTATTTTAAAGTGTACTTTATCTGATGAGTATTGCTACTCCAGCTTTCTTTTGACTTTCCTTTGCATGGAATATCTTTTTCCATCCCCTCACTTTCAGTCTGTATGTGTCCCTAGGTCTGAAGTGGGTCTCTTATAGACAGCATATATATGGGTCTTGTTTTCGTATCCATTCAGCGAGCCTGTGTCTTTTGGATAGAGCCTTTAATCCATTCACATTTAAGATAATTATTGATATATATGTTCCAATTACCATTTTCTTAATTGTTATGGGTTTGTTATTGTAGGTCTTTTCCTCCTCTTGTGTTTCCTGCCTAGAGAAGTTCCTTTAGCATTTGGTGTAGAGCTGGTTTTGTGGTGCTGAATTCTCTTAGCTTTTGCTTCTCTGTAAAGCTTTTGATTTCACCATCAAATCTGAATGAGATCCCTGCCGGGTAGAGTAATGTTGGTTGTAGGTTCTTCCCTTTCGTCACTTTAAATATATCGTGGCACTCCCTTCTGGCTTGTAGAGTTTCTGCTGAGAAATCAGATGTTAACCTTATGGGAGTTCTCTTGTATGTTATTCCTCATTTTTCCCTTATTGCTTTCAATAATTTTTCTTTGTCTTTAATTTTTGTCAGTTTGATTACTATGTGTCTTGGCATGTTTCTCCTTGGGTTTATCCTGCCTGGGACTCTCTGTGCTTCCTGGACTTGGATGGCTATTACCTTTCCCATGTTTGGGAAGTTTTCGACTATAATATCTTCAAATATTTTCTCGGGTCCTTTCTCTCTCTCTTCTCCTTCTGGGAACCCTATAATGTGAATGTTGTTGCGTTTAATGTTGTCCCAGAGGTCTCTTAGGCTGTCTTCATTTCTTTTCATTCTTTTTTCTTTATTCTGTTCCATAGCAGTGAATTCCACCATCCTGTCTTCCAGGTCACTTATCCATTCTTCTGCCTCAGTTATCCTGCTATTGATTCCTTGTAGTGTATTCTTCATTTCAGTTATTGTATTGTTCATCTCTGTTTGTGTGTTCTTTAATTCTACTAGGTGTTTGTTCTGTAATCCTTCTAGGTCTTTATTAAACATTTCTTGCATCTGCTCAATCTTTGCCTCCATTCTTTTTCCGAGGTCCTGGGTCATCTTCACTATCATTATTCTGAATTCTTTTTCTGGAAGGTTGCCTATCTCCACTTCAGTGAGTTGTTTTTCTGGGGTTTTATCTTTTTCCTTCAGCTGGTACATAGTCCTCTGCCTTTTCATTTTGTCTGTCTATCTGTGAATGAGGTTTTCCTTCCACAGGCTGAAGAATTGTAGTTCTTCTTGCTTCTGCTCTCTGCCCTCTGGTGGATGAGGCTATCTGAGAGGCTTGTGCAAGCTTCCTGCTGGGAAGGACTGGTGGTGGGTAGAGCTGGGTGTTGCTCTGGTGGGCAGAGCTCAGTAAAGCTTTAATCCACTTGTCTGCTGATGGGTGGGGCTGGGTTCCCTCCCTTTTGGTTGTTTGGCCTGAGGCGACCCAGCACTGGAGGCTACCTGGCTCTTTGGTGAGGCTAATGATGGACTCTGGTAGGGCTCACACCAAGGAGTACTCCCCAGAACTTCTGCTGCCAGTGTCCTTGTCCTCACGGTGAGCCACAGCCACACCCCGCCTCTGCAGGAGAGCCTCCAACCCTAGCAGGTAGGTCTGGTTCAGTCTCCTATAGGGTCACTGCTCCTTCCCCTGGGTCCTGATGCACACACTACTTCGTGTGTTCCCTCCAAGAGTGGAGTCTCTGTTCCTCTCCAGTCCTGTCAAAGTCCTGCAATCCAATCCCGCTAGCCTTCAAAGTCTGATTCTCTAGGAATTCCTCCTCCTGTTGCCAGGCTCCCACGTTGGGAAGCCTGACGTGGGGCTCAGAACCTTCACTCCAGTGGGTGGACTCCTGTGGTATAAGTGTTCTCCAGTTTGTGAGTCACCCACCCAGCAGTTATGGGATTTGATTTTATTGTGATTGTGCCCCTCCTACCGTCTCATTGCACTTCCCCTTTGTGTTTGGATGTGAAGTGTATCTTTTTTGGTGAGTTACAGTGTCTTCCTGTCCATTATTGTTCAGCAGTTAGTTGTGATTACAGTTCTCTCGCAAGAGGGAGTGAGCGCACGTCCTTCTACTCTGCCATCTTGAACCAATCTCCTCCATTTTGCTGTCTTTTGCTCTTATCCCCCTTCCCCCCCCAACTCCCTTCATTATGGCATTTCAGTATGATTCTTTTTAATATTGTTTAATAGCCTTAATCTGCTGTGGTTTCTAGTTTATGTCTTCTTTCCCATCATTCTTGAGTTCTTTTCTGAGTTTTGCCACTTTAGGTCTCCTTTGTTTCTTATTATTTGACTCACTAATCAAAGTGCTCTACATATAATCTTTAAACCTATAGGTTTCTTTTTTATATATCTGTTTTCATTTCTGTTAGAGGTTTGGAGTGTTTCTCTCTCAAAGACATTATTACTGCAGCGTTTTGAAAACCCTAAAGGGGGCAAGCCTCCTCTTCTGCTCTTCGGGTAACTAACTGTAGAAACATTTTCATTATACTTAGATTACCACATTATTCTTGATTCCCATTGTTTCAGTTAGCTGGAAAAAGAGTTGCCTGACCCGATTTTACCCTTCCTCTGAAGATTTTGATATTTGGATTATCCATCTTTCAGAACATACCTGTGTCTTTTTCACACAATCTGGTAAATATTATAATATTTAAGCATCACAAGGGCATTGATGTATAACTGAACCCTGGACTGGCCAATCAAGACTCACAAGGAGCGGGCTTTAGGAAACCAAAATGATGTGTCTTGGGCCACCTGAAAAAATATGCAGCAACTCAGGTTACATCTGGAATTCATTGGGTGTTTTCTCTGTCCCCTCCTGATCAGTTTTCTCACCACCCTCCTCATGAAAATTAGGCAATCTGGGTGAATTCATGCACATGCCCTCGTTTAGTTTCTCAAGGAGCAGGTATTGATCACTGCCATAGTTCAAAGCAGGGCCTTGAGTGGCAAGGTGGGAGCTGGAGTCTTTCAAAGCAGTAGAGAGAGGTGGGAGGAGTGCCCTTGGCCACTGGGATTCTTGACTCCCAGGTAATGCAGAGAATGCAGTGATTTATGAAGTGCACTGTACTAAGTTACAGTAAAATTGTGTGGTACCATTTAGGGCATACTGTATGTCTCCAAACATAGTGATTTCATTTTGACCTTAACAGTTAGTCTGCAGTCTATAATACATTTACATTGCCTTTCTAAACATATACATTATTTACTGTACAGTCTGTAAAATACTTATGTGAATTTCTTAAAGATATTGTATATGGTACATTGTTTTTATTCACTTTTTTCCCCCTTCCTGGAACAGGCATGCAGTGAATTGGGACATTTTGAAATCAAGGAAAGTGTCAGGAAAGAAGGAGACACAATGCAGCAGAAAGAAGAGATGGTGCCTTTGTTCTTGTTGGTCTTGTTCTCACCTTCCTAGAGACCTGTTGGTTGAGAGAACAAGACATCCCTGGAGCAGATGACTACCTGGTATCAGGTGTTTTGGGTTCAACATGAAGGACTGAAATGGAAAGTCAATATACATCCATCCAAATTTCGAAGAAAGGAAGGACCACATGTGTGCAAACACACATGCTCATACACACACACACACACACACACACACACATACACACATGCCCCTAAGACATAAAACAAGTCATTCATTTGGCTTGATTGCCTAGAGTATAGACTTTTTAATCTCCAACTTGGCCAAATAATTGCTATCCTCTCTTCTCACTTGGTTTAGGTCCTGAGAAGTCTCCATGAGATGAAGGAAAAATGTGAATGGGAGAACTGAGGTATTTGTTGAGAAAATGTGGGCTGATAAATACCACCACCATCCCCAAATCTTTAATAAAATCTATGTAACACTCCAAGTAAACAGAATTTGATTGAATTGTCCCAAAGATCAAATTTCTCAAATAATTATTAAACTCTTCACATGATTTGGAATAAATACTTTGACACAGAGGCTAGGTCTATGGGTTGCCACCTATCTAGCTAAAAAGTGAAAAAAAAAATTAGTCAACCATGAGAATGTTTTGTCTTCGTGATAGTAATTTTGTTTGAAGTTACCCAGTTAGGATCCAGACATGGTTCATTCATTGGAATGCACAGTACCATTAGTTCTCCATATTACAGAGAAAATGGGCTTCATTTGCAGAAACTCAGGATGGAGGGGGTTGTGGTGGAACTCATTAAAAACCATTTAACACTAAGCTAAATGTCAGCATACTTTGAAAGAGGCCTATTAGTTAATGTACACAAGAAGTTATCAGCACTTATGATAAGCCAAAGAAACCAAACAGTGAAGCCCATTAGATGGTGCTTGTAAGACACTTGAGCTTTAAGAAATGTTTTAGATAAATTACATTGGGATTGACAGAAAAAAAAAAGCTCGTACAGGGAAGGATTTTTATTTAGACCCCTTACCTGGAGCCAAAAATCCTGAGTTTTGACTGACCCTAAATGACTAACTTGTCTACAATGAATTGGTGACCTCATAGGGGACAGATAAAACAATTACATTACAACCAGAAGGTTTTTTTTTTTTTGTCTTTTTGTGGTTATAATGGATATAATAGACAAGGTCCTCACCAACACCCAAATAATGTTATTGCTTCCAAAGACTGTAATTCAAAGCCTCTCTTTCTCAGTATAGTCTGCTGGCATTACAGTGAAAAAGCAGTTCTGGTACATACTTCTGATAATCTGGCTCAATCTAAGAATAACATTTGGAACCTTCAGAGTGATATTATTTTTCTCAAAGGGGCCTGCAGAGAATGCAAGGCTGTAATCCCTGGCAAGAATATTCTATGGTGACAATTGAGAGAGGAGAACCCTATGATTTGACAGTCAGTTGAAAGGGATGTGGATAAGGAAAATTAGTGAGTCTACCCCCAAAACAGGCCAGAGTGGATGATCACTCCACATCAGAGGAATGTCTATAGGAAGGCTCAACATTTTTATGAAAGGATAGCAATGGAGACTATATTTATATGCCATATTATGTTATCATAATACACTTTTAGATGCAAAATATTAAATATGGGTATGATTACCAGATACCACCAATAGAGGAAAAAAAATCAGTGATACATAAGCACATGTCAAATTTTAATCAATTTAGATATTTGTGAGACCTCTATTATTAACTAATTGAAAACTATGCCTTTGGGTAACTGAATAATTTGACCTCATATAAAATTTTTGGATAAAAGCCAATTAAATGCCAGAGAATATATTTGAAGCTGATAATTTTGGTTTTAGTATACTTAATCTTAAATGATTCTTTCTGCTAATAATTAGATAGTAGGACCTGTTTTGTTTAGTAAGGTCACTGCTAGTCCGTAGTAGTAGTAACAAAAACATGTCATGGGTATCAGGAAGAATCCTAATAATTTTGCATCTCAATTAGCAGGAAGCTATTTACTTAGCTCATCTAAAGTCAAATAAAATGATCAGGATGAGAGTTAAAGGAAGGGGAACCAAACTAAAAGTATTAAATTTGTACCTTTTTATTTTTTGTTTCAGTTTTTAGAAGACTTCCAACTAAGCTCTAGTAGCTAAATAATAATAGCTGAACATATTATGAATTTCTCTTATTTGCCAAATACTGTTCTATATCGTCTCTAGGCATAAATTTATTTAATCTTCACAATATTCCTAGGAGGCAGGTACCATGGTGATCCCCATTTCACAGATACAGAAACTGAAGCTTAAAGTCTATAACTTGCCCAATATCATATATCAAATAAATGGGAGAGTCAAGATTTGAATGTAGACACACTATACTGCATCTTGGTTTAACCCAAGTAGCCTTCAGACAGCCCAATATCAAAACTTTTGTACACCCAAAATAAATAACTCTTTATTCAGAAAATGCTTATTGATGTTGAAGATTTAACAGATGATAAAGGAAAATAATTACTACATGATACGGATATTGAAACATTTAGAACAGAATGAAGGATGAAACAGAAGTGTGTGTATGGTGAGGAAGAATGTGAAGGGAGGTGTTTAGGGATGGACGTAAGACAGACATTTAAAAAAAACACTTAAAGAAAGAAAATGCCTCCTTCTCATCTGTTAGAATCATACACAAAGCATATTATCCTCAGAAGATAGCTCAAAAAAGGGGAAAAGTTAAGGAGCGGGGTGATTTATGCCCTAAGTCTCAACAACTGGCACGGCTTCTTTTCTCCCCAGGAGCCCATTAAAACAACTACAGTGAATAAGTTCAGCTGTAACATATACACACTACTATATATAAAATAGATAACTAATAAGGACTCACTGTATAGCACAGGGAACTCTTCTCTATACTCTGTAATGGCCTATATGGGAAAAGAGGGTGGAGATATGTTTACATATAACTGATTCACTTTGCTGTACAGCAGGAACTAACACAGCATTGGAAATCAACTATACTCCGATAAAATTAAAATAAATAAAAAACAACAAAACAAACAAAACATCTACAGTGACAGCACTGACATCCACAGATCAACCCTTGGCCTCCTGGCATTAGATATTGAACATCTGCCTATTAGGAGAATAGTTTGTGAGTGGCTACTTCAGGTACCACATTATAATGTAGAATAACACAATATCTCTGGACCAAGTTTGCCTTGTTTCAAAATAAAGATTGTTTTGTGGAATGTTGGAGACATTACTAGATTTATTGTAAGGACAGCTGAATTTAAATTTTGGCCTTTCCACTGATTATTTATTTGATTTCTGAAAGATTCCCAAACATCTCCCTAGCTTTCTGTCCAAGGTATTTTTAAAGGTTAGAATGAATGCTTAGTTTTTATTATTGTTGCATAGTTTTAGTGTGAGCATAGCAAATTAGTGAAATGCTCACTTGCTTCCACTTATTAAACGTTAAAAAGGCAGGTCATAATCTTTTTTCTCTCATCCAAGAATGTTATTCAATAACCATACATACAATGACTGCACAGTTTCAGTTCACAAACACTTATAACCGCATTATCTGCCTTATGTATACTAAATGTTTGTGAGACATCGAAAAAGAAGAAAAAATAAATACTGTACAAAAAAGCTATGCTTCATCTAATGTGTCATTATCACTTTAATACTTTAAGTTATAGTATGTTTAGACAAAATGTACACAGAGTTAAAATCAGCAAGAGTCCAAAATTACTCTAGTCAAAGGACAGTTGATTTTAGATCTGTTGCTATCATAACTTGAAGACCAGATCACCTATTATTGGTCCCTTAAATTAAGCCTGGTTTTACTTCAAGGAACAGAAACGTTTTGGTTCTGTGCCAAGGAAAAGGGGGAGTCTATGGTGAGGCAAGCTTCCCAACATAGGAATCAAAAAATAGTTGGCTCTTCTGTAAACTGGAGCTGGGTAGATGTAAGAAACAGAATCAGTTCTGGGTCTCCCAAGGGTCACATAATGTCCTTACTCCATCTCTCAGGCTCTGCATGCTTTATTTTGTGGGGCCTTTAGGGACTTTCCACCCCCTCACTTGTTCCCGTAAACCAATTCTTCTCCCTATCGTGCGCCACTCCTTCTCCCTATCGAAACCAATTCTTCTCCCTATCGTGCGCCACTCCTTCTCCCTATCGAAACCAATTCTTGGAGTTTTTCAGTTGACGGGGACTTGCCAGACAGCGGGTAATTTTCCAGTTGCCCGTAACAGGTATACGCCCTAACCGCCACAATGAACAGACAACTATAACGGCCAGAAGGTGGGACAAAAGTTCCTAAGCCAATGAATTCAAAAGTCACCACATTTACCCAATCATTGTGAGAATATACCCGCCCTATGAGTAAATAAACCTATAAAAAGTATGTGATTCCGCTTTTAGGGGTTCCCCATCGGCCTCCTGCGTGAGTTCCAGGGAACCCCGGTGCATCGGCTCCTAATAAACCTCTTGCGTGTTGCAGCGGCTCTCGACTCTTGGCGGTTCTTGGGCGAGTTGGAATCCCTCGTAGACCGTTTGGGTCTAACATCTGGGGGCTCGTCCGGGATCCCCACTCGCCCCCGGGTCACAAGAACATCGGGAGTCGGAGGTATCAGGTAGGCTCGAGCCCAATTGTCTGTTTGTTTGTCGTTTGTTTGTTGCTAGCCGCCATTAGGAAAAAGCCGTGCGAACCGGCTTGCTGTGAAATCTGTATTGGACTCCTGGCTAGGCAGACGTGCCGAAAGCTGGTGTCCACGGGCCCCGGGGGACGCCCTGGTGGTCCATCTGGAAGGAGAAACAAATTTTGTCTCCCCTTCATCTGGTTCTGGCAGGTTATATAAGCTGCCATCTGAATTTGAGTTGGTTTCGGGTTTAAGTTCGCGGCGGCTGGTTCTGGCAGGTTATATAAGCTGCCATCTGAATTTGAGTTGGTTTCGGGTTTAAGTTCGCGGCGGCAATATCAATGTGTGTCTTTTGAAATTTTATTGTTTTTCTGTACTATTATCTTTCTTTTGACGGACGACAATGGGACAAACTATGACGACTCCTCTTTCTCTTACCCTAAGCCACTGGACCGAAGTTAGGGCTAGGGCCCACAACCTTTCGGTAGAAGTAAGGAAAGGAAAATGGCAAACGCTGTGTACCTGAGTGGCCTACATTTCAGACAGGGTGGCCACCCGAAGGATCTTTTTTGTTAGATAAGGTTGGGCTAGTCAAGTCTAGGGTCTTTAACACAGGATCCCACGGACACCCAGACCAGATACCATATATCCTGGTCTGGGAAGATCTAGTTCTCTCCCCGCCTCCGTGGGTCCGGCCTTTTGTTTCCTCAACAGGCACGTCTGCATGCGCTCCAGCACAATCGGAGATATTGGCCCTGAAGAAAACCCCAGACACGGAAAAGTCATCTGCTGCCCCGGACCCGCCAAAGGCGATATATCCTGACCTGCAGTCTGATTTGCTTCTTCTAGATTCCCCACCTCCTTATCCTCCGGCCCTAAATCCCATGTCGCCCCTAGGACCCCCAGCTTCACAACCCTCCGCACCAGTAGGGCCACCTGTTATGGCGGAAAGGGGGGGTCCCTCGGCGGGCACCAGAAGCCGGAGGGCTGTTTCCCCGGATTCTACTGCTTTACCCCTTAGAGAATATGGCCCCCCCGATAACCACGGGAATAGGCCCCTTCAATACTGGCCCTTTTCCTCTGCAGATCTTTATAATTGGAAGATGCATAACCCTACTTTCTCTGAAAACCCACAGGCTCTTACTGCTCTAATAGAGTCTCTTGTCTTCTCCCACCAACCCACCTGGGATGATTGTCAACAGCTCCTCCAGACTCTCCTCACAACTGAGGAGAGGCAATGGGTTCTCCTGGAGGCTAGAAAGAATGTGTTAGGCGCCAATGGACAACCTACCCAGTTGCCTAATGAGATTGATGCCAGTTTTCCACTCGTCAGGCTGAATTGGGACTTTAATACCCTGGAAGGTAAGGAGCACCTGAAAATGTATCGCCAGGCTCTGGTGGCAGGTCTCCATGGAGCGGCCAGGCACCCCACGAATTTGGCTAAGGTAAGAGAGGTAACTCAGGGGCCCCAGGAATCGCCAACCGTGTTCCTAGAACGCTTAATGGAGGCTTTTAGACGATTCACTCCTTATGATCCAACCTCTGAAAAACATAAGGCCACCATAGCAATGGCCTTTATTGACCAGGCGGCCCCTGATATTAAAAAGAAGTTACAAAGGCTGGATGGCCTACAAGGTTTCTCCCTTCAGGACTTAGTAAAAGAGGCAGATAAGGTATATAATAAGAGGGAGACAGAAGAAGAAAGGGAAAAAAAAAAGCAGAAGGAACAAGAGGCTCGTGAGGTAAGACGAGATAAGAGGCAAGAAAGACATTTGAGTAAGATACTGGCCACTGTAGTCAGAGGAGGAAACAGTAGAGACAGAAATAGACAGGAAGGGCAAACAACGGATAGAAGGCGGCCATTAGACAAGGACCAATGTGCCTACTGTAAAGAAAAAGGTCATTGGGCAAGAGAATGCCCTAAAAAAAGGAACGGAGGAAGGCCAACCAGAGATAAAATTTTAACATTGGAAGAGGAAGATTAGGGAAGTCAGGGCTCGGACCCTCTCCCCGAGCCCAGGGTAACTCTTAAAGTGGAGGGGGAACCCATCCAGTTCTTGGTGGACACCGGAGCCCAGCACTCAGTCCTCCTCCATTCAAAGGGCCCCCTTTCAACTAAAAGGTCATGGGTCCAGGGGGCCACTGGAAATAAGCAGTACTCATGGACCACCCGAAGGACAGTAGCTCTTGGGGTGGGACGAGTAACCCACTCATTCTTGGTCATACCTGAGTGCCCATACCCTCTGCTAGGTAGAGACTTACTCTCTAAGGTGGGGGCCCAAATCCACTTTCAACCAGAAGGGCCCACCATAACTGACAACCAAGGGAGATTACTCCAAATCTTGACCATGAAACTGGAAGATGAACACAGGATATATGAAACACCCTCGCCTCCACAAGCTGACATGCAGGATTGGATGACTAGGTTTCCACAGGCTTGGGCAGAAACTGCCGGTATGGGAATGGCAAAATATCGGCCCCCTGTGGTGGTAGAACTTAAAACAACCGCCACCCCAGTGACGGTCCGCCAATACCCCATGAGTAAAGAAGCCCGAGATGGCATCCGTCCTCAAATACAAAGGTTACTGGAATTAGGGATCCTGGTAAGGTGCCAATCTGCATGGAATACCCCTCTTTTGCCAGTTAAAAAGCCAGGAACTAATAATTACCGACCGGTACAAGACCTACGAGAGGTAAATAAGCGGGTGATGGACCTCCACCCCACGGTACCTAACCCCTACAATCTCTTAAGTACTCTTCCACCTCAGCACACTTGGTACACTGTTTTGGATCTTAAAGATGCTTTCTTCTGCCTGAGACTTTCTTCTCTCAGTCAGCCTTACTTTGCCTTCGAGTGGAAGGATCCAGCCTCTGGGATGTCAGGCCAGCTGACATGGACTCGCCTGCCACAAGGATTCAAGAACTCCCCCACCATTTTTGATGAGGCTCTCCACCAGGATTTGGCATCTTATAGAGAATCCAATCCCCAGGTAACTCTACTTCAATATGTCGATGATATTCTTTTAGCTGCTGAAACCCAAGAGGACTGCATCAAGGGAACTGAGAGGCTGTTAACAGAACTGGGAACATTGGGATATCGGGCTTCAGCAAAGAAAGCACAAATATGTCAACGACAGGTTAGTTACCTGGGATACTTGTTAAAAGGAGGACAGAGATGGCTTTCGGAAAGCAAGAAAGACACTGTTGCCCGGATACCGGCCCCCAAGAGTCCCAAACAAGTTAGGGAATTTTTGGGGACGGCCGGATTTTGTAGGCTATGGATTCCGGGGTTTGCTGAATTAGCAGCCCCTTTATATCCCCTGACCAAAAATGGCATCCCTTTTGCTTGGGGTGATAAAGAACAACAGGCTTTTGACCGAATTAAACGAGCCCTACTATCAGCCCCGGCTCTGGGGCTACCAGATGTTACTAAGCCTTTTCATCTGTACGTGGCCGAGAATAAAGGCATCGCAAAGGGAGTACTAACTCAGAAACTGGGCCCCTGGAATCGCCCAGTTGCATACCTATCAAAGAAATTGGATCCTGTGGCAGCAGGATGGCCCGCCTGTTTAAAAATAATCGCCGCGGTGGCCGCTTTGGTCAAAGATGCTGACAAACTGACTTTGGGGCAGAACCTAATGATAACAGCCCCCCATGCATTAGAAAGTGTAATTCGCCAGCCACCCGACAGATGGCTAACAAATGCCAGGATGACTCATTACCAAGCCCTGCTGTTAAACTCAGATCGTATTAAGTTTACCTCAGCCACAGGACTCAACCCGGCCACCTTGCTACCCGACCCTGACCTGGAAAGCACTACCGTCATCCATGATTGTCAGGAAGTACTGGCTGCAGCACACCGTAGCAGACCAGACTTGATGGATCAGCCCCTCCCCAACGCCGACGTTACCTGGTTTACTGACGAAAGCAGTTTCCTAGAGAAAGGTAAGCGTCGGGCGGGAGCTGCCGTGGTAGACGGGAGAGAGGTCATCTGGGCAGCCGCATTACCGCAAGGGACATCGGCCCAACGGGCTGAACTAATCGCCATGACTAGAGCATTGGAACTAGCAGAAAACAAAAAGGTAAACATCTATACGGACAGTAGGTACGCATTTGCTACCGCCCATGTCCATGGGGCCATTTACCAACAAAGAGGGTTGCTCACCTCGGCGGGCAAAGAAATTAAAAACAAAGAAGAAATAGTGGCACTGCTAGCTGCCCTCATGCTCCCCACTAAAGTCAGCATCATTCATTGCCCCGGACACCAGAAGGACAATACCCCGGTGACAAGAGGCAACAACATGGCAGATAGGGTGGCACGAGAAGTGGCTCTACGGGAAATCATACTAGAACTATCAGATGAGAGTCCTGGGAAACCAAATGATAGGGGAACAATTACCCCAGCCATAACTAAAGGAACATTATCTCCTCAACAAGCAAAATCCATGCTACAACAGATTCACAGATGGACACACTTGGGAACCAAAAAGATGGTATCCCTATTACATAAGACAGGTTATGATACCTCTGGATTAACCAAAATAGCTGAGCAGATTGCACGAGAGTGCATTCCATGCCAACAGGTAAACTCCCATAAAGGAAAACTTGAGGTCGGAAAAAGGCTCAGAGGAGACCGCCCAGGAGCCTATTGGGAGGTCGACTTCATTGAAATACGCCCTGGAAAGTACGGTAACAGGTATCTTCTAGTTTTTATAGATACCTTCTCAGGATGGGTAGAAGCTTTCCCGACAAAGAAGGAGACAGCTACTGTGGTGGCCAAAAAGATCTTAGAAAAAATTTTCCCCCGGTTCGGGGCACCAAAGGTAATAGGATCAGATAATGGTCCCGCCTTCGTCGCCCAGGTAAGTCAGGGTGTGGCCAAATACCTGGGGACTGATTGGAAATTACATTGTGCCTATAGACCCCAGAGTTCAGGACAGGTAGAGAGAATGAATAGAACTCTAAAAGAGACCCTAACTAAATTGTCCATAGAGACTGGCGGTACAGATTGGACGGTGCTCCTTCCCTTAGCCCCGTTCCGGGCTAGAAATACCCCCTCCCGCTATTATCTTACTCCATTTAAAATACTATACGGGGCCCCACCTCCTCTTTTTACGCTAAGGGAGAAATTAAGTCCTGACTGCCAGAATAACACTGACTTATATACTAGGCTGTTGGGACTCCAGTTGGTCCAAAAGGAGGTGTGGTCCCAGCTGGCAGAGGCTTACCGACCAGGAACACCAGCAGAGGCTCATCCCTTCCAAGTCGGAGATTCCGTGTACGTCCGTCGGCACCGAACCCAGACTCTAGAGCCTCGATGGAAAGGACCATACATCGTCCTGCTCACCACCCCCACGGCTATAAAGGTAGACGGCATCGCTGCGTGGATCCACGCTTCACACGTGAAGGCCACACCAGCATCTGCAACATCGGAATGGCGAGCCCAAAAGACCAGCAACCCGCTCAAGCTCAAGCTTCTGCGATCATCAGACTTATAACTTTAACTTTGTTACCCCTACTGACTGTGAGTAATTTTAGTCCTCACCTGCCCCAGCGTTTAACCTGGCAGGTAATTTCCCAAACTGGAGATGTAATATGGTCTGTTAGCAATATCGCTCCCCCATGGACCTGGTGGCCAAACCTTTTTCCTGATGTTTGTAAACTGGCCATAGGGGCTCCCGGTTGGGATTTAGAAGACTATTATGATCAACATAATGTTCCAAAAATTTTATCAACTAGAGCTGATTCCTCCGGAAAGGGTTGCAAAAACGGGATTCGGAGGACTGGGCTCAGAGCTCTTGCTTTCTACATATGCCCCGGGTTCCATTGCCACAGGTCCCTTAATTATAAATATGGAGGAACTGAAAACTTTTATTACAAAAGCTGGGGATATGAAACCACAGGAGACACCTATTGGAAGCCCACCTCTGGCTGGGACTTTATTAAGGTGACAGCCAATTATACACACCCAACCAACCCCTTAACTTATAGGCCTGAATGTACTAAATGGTGCCATCCCCTTAAGATTTCTTTTAGTGAACCAGGAAAAAAAGATAAAAAACTGGATAAATGGCCATTCATGGGGAATCAGGTTTTATAAAGAAGGATATGATGATGGATTACTAATGACCATCAAACTAAAAATTGAAACCCCTACTCCAGTTCCTATAAGCCCCAACCCTGAGATAGGGCACTCTTTGCTACCTTTGGCCCCTCCCACAGCGTTACCAGAGATAAGAAACCAAACTTTTGAGCCAAAAGGAATGACAATCAAGCCCAAGACCCCCCCCCCCCCCCCCCCCCCCCCCGGGACCGAATGCTCTCATTGGTCCAGGCGTCTTTTGAGGTTTTAAATGCCACAAACCCGGAGGCTACCAAATCACGTTGGCTTTGCTATGCTGCTCCTCCCCCTTATTATGATGCTATAGGATATAATTCTAATTATAATAATGTTAACACTCCAGATCAATGTCGATGGAAACAAGAAGGAAATAGTAAATTGACCCTGGCCTCAGTATTAGGAAACGGTACATGTGTAGGAACGCCCCCCTCGTCCCACCGACATCTTTGTGCCAATTTAAGCCTCCCACAGGGCTCAGGGTATCTCCTCCCTCCTCCGGATGGATGGTGGGCATGTAACACAGGATTGACCCCCTGCATTTCTTTAGAGGTCCTTAAAGCTTCAACCGATTTTTGTGTGTTAGTTCAGCTGGTCCCCAGACTCATTTATCATTCAGATTCATCCTTTCTAGATAAATATGAGGGCAGAGGAAGGTTTAAGAGGGAACCCATAACACTCACCCTGGCTGTACTCCTAGGACTAGGAATGGCAGCCGGGGTAGGAACGGGTACAACAGCCCTCATCCAACAACCCCACTATTATGATGCCTTAAGACAAGCTGTAGATGTTGACCTCCGGGCGTTAAAAAGTTCCATAACTCAGTTAAAAGAATCCCTCACCGCGCTTTCAGAGGTGGTAATGCAAAACAGGAGGGGATTAGATCTGCTGTTCCTTAAGGAGGGCGGACTATGTGCTGCACTAAAAGAAGAATGCTGTTTTTATATTGATCATTCTGGGGCTATTACCAAAACTATGGACAAACTTAGGGAGCGCCTGGACAAAAGACAACAGAAAAGGGAAAATCAAAAAGGGTGGTTCCAATCATGGTTTGATAAATCTCCCTGGCTTACTACTTTAGTTTCCACCTTGTTAGGGCCCCTCATTATTTTATTGTTGCTCTTAACTTTTGGACCATGCATTCTGAATCGCCTGATAGCCTTTATTAGAGAACGCATTAGTACGGTACAAGTTTTAATGCTAAGGCAACAATACCAAAACTCGCAAAAAGAAACTGAAATTCCATGATTGAAATTAGTTACAAAAAAAAAAAGGGGGGGAATGTGGGGCCTTTAGGGACTTTCCACCCCCTCACTTGTTCCCGTAAACCAATTCTTCTCCCTATCGTGCGCCACTCCTTCTCCCTATCGAAACCAATTCTTCTCCCTATCGTGCGCCACTCCTTCTCCCTATCGAAACCAATTCTTGGAGTTTTTCAGTTGACGGGGACTTGCCAGACAGCGGGTAATTTTCCAGTTGCCCGTAACAGGTATACGCCCTAACCGCCACAATGAACAGACAACTATAACGGCCAGAAGGTGGGACAAAAGTTCCTAAGCCAATGAATTCAAAAGTCACCACATTTACCCAATCATTGTGAGAATATACCCGCCCTATGAGTAAATAAACCTATAAAAAGTATGTGATTCCGCTTTTAGGGGTTCCCCATCGGCCTCCTGCGTGAGTTCCAGGGAACCCCGGTGCATCGGCTCCTAATAAACCTCTTGAGTGTTGCAGCGGCTCTCGACTCTTGGCGGTTCTTGGGCGAGTTGGAATCCCTCGTAGACCGTTTGGGTCTAACAATTTCAGCTCTAGTTATCTTGATACCGTCTGTCTACTCTTTCACTAGACTGGCTTTCATTGCTTACACATGGTCCAACATGGCGACCTCAAGTTTATTTGATCTTACGGATAGGTTATTCCCATTTGCCAACTGCAGCCCTGATCCTCAACTGAGGAATCATGTCTACTCCAGATGGGACATGCGTATATGAATCTTTAGCGTTGGAGAAGAAGGGCATGGGCAGTTTATATACCCATCTTTCATATTTCAATAAAAAACTTTATATTTGGAAAAGTTAAAACCTAACCAATGTTTTTATTATGGAAATTATGTAAACTAAAGCTCCATAAAATTTTCCTGGGGAATGAGAAAAAATATTAAAATTTAGAGGCACGCTTGATTGAAGTCTCTGTTTCCGTGTCTTTTGGTTCAAACTCAAGAGAGAGTGAAAGTTAGTCTCCTGACTCATTCTAGGCAGCAAATGAATTGACTGGCTGGGGCAGGTTTTTCACCTCTGGTTGAGTTTACTGTGACTAGAAAAATGGATTGGGTAGAACAAACTTGAACTTCAGCAGGGGATATGGATGGTGGAGTTCCCAGAGAAGAGTATTATTATGGGTGGTTAGTTTTCCCCCCAAACCTGTTAACTATGCAGCTGCAGTGACTGAGCTTCATGAAGAGATAAACCTTGGATTCAAATTTGAAGGAAGGGGCATAATTTAAATAAATCAAGAATTGAGAAGAGAGCATTCTGGGTAGGAGATATTTCAAAAGCAAAAGTATCCAAAATGGAGTTTATGCAATATGTTTTGAGGGTAATGGCCATGCTAACAGTTTTATGGCAGATTAGCTTTTGAGGAATGGCCTGAAGCAGTTTTGCAACCAAAATCACAGATGCAATTGTTCTCAGGACCACATTCTCCGCCGCCAATGAACATTTCTGTTGCGAAAGGATTTTTGTCTGAAAGTTACGAAGTTTGCAAAACATATTTACCATTAGGAAGGAGTAGCTGGAGCCTGCTAGAAAGGAAGAAGCTACTGGGCTTCTCGTGCTCTCAGCAGGTTTTCTTCCAAATGTGGTTTTCCAGCTTGAAATGGAGAATAGATGTGTACTTATCTCTAAAAGGTTGGGATTCATGTATTCAAAGTTTCAAAAGAATGTGCTTAGATAGGCCTTTCCTTTCTTCCTTATGTCTAAGGAAGTAACTTTTGCTGGGAACCAAGAAAGGCAAATGGAGCCCCAAAAGGTGGTGTGTGTGTGCTTGCGTGTGTGTGTGTGTGTGTGTGTGTGTGTGTGTGTGTGTGTGTGTGTAGCAGAAAAAGATAGAGATGGGAGGAGGGAGGGAGGGAGGCTATGGAGGGCTATAAAGACTGGCTTTCCTTTATAATTTTACCTCCCAGGGCCATTCCGTGTAACTTCTTCCTAATGTATCTTACACACAGGACGAGGGAAGATGGGGTGAGGGGCTCCTGGATTCTAGGGAGTAGAAAGGAAATTATTAATTTCAGTAAAGTGGGATGGTTCAGGAAACCACTGAGTTCCTCTTGTAGGAGAAGAGAATACTCTGTGGAATTTTCTTTTTTTTTTCCAATACTGACATCGTCCTCTGATTTGTACATGCTATGCTACGGTAGGTGACCCAGATAGGATGATGTGCAGCATTTCTATGGTTCTCACTCATTTCTCCTGTTCAGTGGAGATATGGACGATCTTTATCCTATATGAATTTGTGACGAGGCTTGATTTTTCTCTGCCCGGGCCTGCTGAGACAGCTCCTGGTATGCCTATTTGAACTTCTCTCTCGGTCCGTCTTCCTGGCCCTGCTGTCAGTTTATTTTGCCTTTGGGCTGAACGGGGCCTCTCCCTTCCTGTGAGTGCTTTGTCATTGCTCAGTCAGCAAGTTATCGCCTCCTCTGTCTCTGCAGTTTCTCCTCTGGCCTTGCTTTCAAGTACGAAGGGCTGTCCAGGAGTGTCCCATCTGCCCTCTAGGATCATCTATTCCTTATTCCAAAGGCTTGAGGAAGAGTTCTGTTTTGTTTTTTAAATTTTCCATGAGGTTGTAGCGAATCAGGCTTTCAGAGGACTCTGGGAGGCACAAGTTCCCAGGGCTCACACAGGCCAGAAGTTATTGGCTTGGTGAAAGCTGTTACTTTTGTTTAAGAACCAGCCTGAGTCTGTTAATTCTGCGGACCCCAGAGGCTAATCACTCAGAGGGAGTTTGATCCTGTCCTGTCTGAGAGGGAATACTGCAGCGCCTTTGTCTCCTCGATGCCCGCCCTTCCAAAACAGCCCTGCCCTCCTGCCTGGGCCTTCCTAACATCCCCGGCTCACCCTCCCTGGGGCTGAGCAAAACCGTCACACCAGAACCCCCAGAAGTGGAAGGGCTAGGGGACTTGCGATTGTCAAGTCCATTTATCAGGTGGATAAATAATATCCACAAAGCACAATAACATCAGGCGTTGACCTCAGTTTCGTTTTCTATTTTCACGGAAGTCCTGCTGTCTATGATTTTTAAAACATTTTTTTTATTCCTCTATTGTGAAATACAGTATGCACTGAGAAAAAGTACATAAAACCTATTGGTTCAGGTTACTGAAATATTATAAAGCTACATACCTACCACTTTATTATTTGAAATGCTACCTTATTCAGGCTGGAAAAAATACGTCCTCTAAAACTTGGTCCCTTTGGACTTATGGAAAATAATGAGGAATGTATAAGTGAAAATGTGGATTTGGTTTTTAATATCTCAACAGTGCAATTGTTATTTTATGTTCATATATTCTGCTGAGCAATCGACTCAATTATTTGCCTATAAAGCAACCACTTCATGGTTATCTGAGAGGAATTTTTTATTCTAGGCCACCTCCCCTTATTAAATGGCTGTATTTTAGCACTTTTTTCCATCTTCTGCGAGGCTTAACCCAAGAAAAGCAAATTGATCTGCCTATCAGGGTAGGCAAAACACAGTCCTTTGTACTTATAAAGGAAACAACAGCAAAATTTAATCATTCTTCTCATTCCCATGAATAATTCTACATAGCTGACTAAAGTGAAATCTTTTCATATTGATAAATATTTAATGTGTGCCTACTATGTGCTAGGCATTGTTCTAGATGCCTGAGCTATATGAGTGAAGAAACAAAGATCCTTGCTCTTATGGAGCTTACATGATAGCAGTCAAGAAAAAGGCTGTAGGGCTTCCCTGGTGGCGCAGTGGTTGAGAGTCCGCCTGCCGATGCAGGGGACGCGGGTTCGTACCCCGGTCCAGGAAGATCCCACATGCCACGGAGCGGCTGGGCCCGTGAGCCATGGCCGCTGAGCCTGCGCGTCCGGAGCCTGTGCTCCGCAATGGGAGAGGCCACAACAGTGAGAGGCCCACGTACTGCAAAAAAAAAAAGAAAAAAACAAAAAAAAAAAAAGAAGGCTGTAACAATAAACATAGTATTTAGGTAATACGATAGAAGGTGATGAGTGCTGTTAAAATAAGGAAAACACAGAACAGGGTCACAGAATTGGGACACAGGGCAGGGGTGGGAAGGCAGAGTGCTCAGTTAAGTAGGGTTGTCAGCACTAGTCTTTTTGAAAAGGTAAGATGTGATCAAAGTCTTGAAGAAGGTGAGGGAGTTAGCCACCCAGATCTCTGGGGCAGAACATTCCAGAATGGTAGAGGGAACTGCTGAGGAAAGGCCATTATGATGGTACCATGTTAAGTATGTCTGAGAAAGAGCAAGAAGGCCAGAGCAGAGTGGCTGGAGCAGAGGGAATAAGGAATGGAGGAGCTGGAGGTAAGGGCAGAGATCTGGGGAGCAATTCATGCAGGACCCCGTGGGTCACTGTTAGGCTTCTGGCTTTTACTTTAGGAAAATGGTGAGTGAACCCTTGCAGGATTTTCAGCAAAGGAAGGCAATATCTGATTCACTTTTTAAATGGGTGTGCCAGTTAATAAGCTATTAACTCTCAACTCCAAACTCACCCTTCTTGTATTTGGCTTTGTGATACTGGTGCTGGGACACTATGAGCCACCCTTCTGCTTTTTTCCCCTGTTAGACTCTGGGGGCTGCCAGCGCGTGGATGGGGAAGAAGGGACTCGCTCCTTCCTATTGGCTTCCTGTGGCTTCCTGTCTGCTTCCTGTTTGCAGCAACGCTTCTGCAACCCAGCAGTCTCTTCCCTTAGAGCAGTTTGTAGTTTTTCTAGCGCTCACAGAACTAGCCTCGTCACACTCTCTCAGAGGCACCTGCCGGTCAGGGCCTCTCCTTAGAGGCCTGAGCTACTAAGTGTTAATATTTCCAACCTCTCTCCTCTGTTCCCCCCCCACGGTTGCTGCTTCCTGCCCTTTCTACGTCCATTATACCACTTTTTGCCTTTTCAGTTACTCAGTTAACAACTTTATATCCAGTTAACAACTGTTTATATTATATTCTCTTTGTTAATTGGTGTGATTCCAGGTTTTTCCTAGATTGGGCAAGTAGAAGAATAGATTTTCCATCAGCCAAAGTGAGGAAAGTTGTAAGTAGAGCAGATTTAAGGGAAAATATCAAAAATCCAGCTTTGGCCATGTTACTCAGACAAACAGAGATGTCATCTAGGCAGTTGGATATTAGCACAGAGCTGATTTTCATCTGTGGCCCCTGGGCCATAAGCACAACTTTCGCTAGACTAGAAATATTATTGAATGACTTAGTTCTTTTAGTGAAATTAATTTCAAGGATTTAAATCATTCAATTAAGAACACAGATGTTGGAATCAGAACTAGATTTGAATCCTGGCTCTCTGGTCGAAGTGACGTTGCATAAGATATGTGACCTCTCTAAGTCTCAATTTCATCAACTATAAAAATAAGGGTAATAATACCAAAGCTTAACAGTAATTGAAAAGTGGAAATTAAAAGATAAACTGGCGAGTACATAGTAAACTTTGAGGGTAAAATGTCCTCCTCAGTTTCCTTCTCTTCAAAGTAGGATAATAACTATTTTATAGGCTTCTTTTGAGTCCTAGATCAGAACAAACCATGTAACTCACTGGCCAGAGAGCACTCTACACAACAGGCCCTCAAAACATCTGAGTTTCCCTCTTGGCGTGCTACCTCATCTTATCCTCCTAACGTCTCTCTCATTTACAAATTTAACAGCATTTTTCAAAATCCATCTTGTAAAGCATTAATTCCAGAGGATGTTAATAGGGTTAATACAATAAAATAAAGTCACAAACATGTATTTGAATATGAGTAACCAGTATGTTCAACTGTGTAGATTACAATCCATATAAAACTGCATTTTTATTCCTCACCCACCCTCTATACTTTATGTAGTGAGAGTAATCCTTTTTTGGCTGTGGACTGGCTACTTTGACAGGCTGATGGCTTGTCTGCTCATTCTTAGTAACAGGCAGTGTCACAGTCATTTTAAGTCAAAAGCAGATCCCAATTCAGGTATTAGAATGTCCAGGTCTGAAAAGATGGCAGCTGGCTGTACGTCATGCTTGGTCTGTAGCTACAGGCATCTCTGCCCACCTGATCCTTTACCTTTCTTGTTTGGTATCCTCCATCCCCATTTGGCAAAACGATCTTGAAAGGTCCCAGAAGATGACAGCATATTTTCCAAGGTATTACTCTGCCTTCCAAAATTAAGTCAGAGGCACAAATTTAATAAATGTCCATGATTAAATCTAACTAAGTCTCTCTTCTTTACCAGAATCTGGATACCTGGAATCCCTACTACCAGGGAGCACTGTCTTAGGCATCAAGTAGGAGGTTTAAGTTGTTTCCAGATAGAAATGTTTTTGAGAGAGTATAGCATTCTGCTTAGGGATATAAACCCAGTACCCAAACCCTAGCTCTACTTTTTGCCGACTGTGACTTTGAACAGGTTACTTAATCTCTCTGAGGCTGTTTTTCATTTCTAAAATGGTACTACTAATAGAGTTGTATGAGGATTAAAAGAGTTGACACATGTAAAACAGGCAAACTGTCAGCTGTTAATATTAGACAATGTACAATTCAGTTAGAAGGAAAAAAGTAGTCCAAAAGCTAGTGTTAAGCTGCATGTCACTGCTGAAATGTGAAACGAGAGTTGAAAAAATAATAGTATGGGTCACAGAAGTCAAGAGAGATATTACAGAAGAGGAAAGAATGGATCTGAGCCTTAGATAATGGAGAGGAAATTTGTGCTACTTCTGCTTTTATTACTTGGTTGTTGTTTTTGGAATGAAGACAAGGAGAGTCAGAGATTATGGCAGTATAAGAAGGGGAAATATTGAGAAAGACAGTAAATTTCTGTTTCTACTTTTGTGGAGGTCCATGTTATCTTCTGATGGAAAACTGGCTTTAGTATACAGCTGGGTGGGTGTGATGTTATCTTCTCATGATAGTTCTTTAGATTTTTTGTTCATTGTCCTAAGTTAAATTTTTGATTTTTTTTTACAAAGAAGGTAAACATAACTTCCCTTTCTTTAGCTAGCATTTATATCCCGAGCATTATTATATAATGTAGCTTTTAAAATAATTTCAATTTGGATCGAGTTCATATTTTCTTTGAGCTGTTATTCTCCAAAACCAGAACTTCAGTACCAATTGGCATATAATTTTAGAAGCTGTCATAAAATGCAAAAGAAAGAATCAGGTATTTAATATGCAATATCATCCAAAGATTACTGTAATTATTTCTTTTTAAAGAAAGAGATGACTAGAAACTTGGATGAGACATTTTTCAGTGCAAATGATCAATGAGATAAACAAAAGTTATTCACTGAAGAGGAACATTGCTTATCACTCATTGGAGAAATGAGGGGAAACATTCCAGTTTTGTGGATTTACTTCTCCTGTAATTCACTGTGTTTTTAAAATGAGCAGCTTGGCAACACAGAAATTTAGACTCACATTTCTATCTATAAATCACCAGTTTGTCCCTTATGTTGACAGTTTCTGTACAAAATCAGGATTTCAAGGTGTTCCAGCAACAAAATGTAAGAAATTGCAGAACACATAAATTTCAAGGGTTTTCTACCTACGTCAGCAACATCATTTGAGCAAAATACAGACAGGATATTCAAGTGCCAAGATGGAACATAAGATAAAATAAGGTAAAGAGCAAAACATAATTCAAAATTAGGGGTGTTCTTGGATAACCAAACTCATTATCGGGAGATGCCATTCTGGCTTAGTAAGCTGCTTGTTAGTTACCCAAGTAAAGCAAGTTAAGTTGGAAATATAAAGGAAAACGTGTCAAGTTCAAAATCAAGAATCAGACAAAAAAGGTACTATTTTGCGCAAAGGTTAAAGCTCTCATCTGTCAACTATTAAGTAGTTTTAATGATATGGGCCACTTTGTGAATTATTAGGGAGAAAAACAAGATGAATAAACTTAGGTCCTGCCCTCAAGGGTTTTATAACTTAGTACTTTGGTGTTTAGAAACATTAAAACAACTTTTTAAAAATGCAAGATTCAAATGAAGATGAAGATCATATAATAGGAAATTATGGGACCACCACCCTAAGCATCCCCATGATCTAAGAAGAGATATTCATCATTTTCCTCACAAATTTAACAGGAGTGTCTGTTAAGTACTTGGTGACCATTAAAAGGAGCAAGCCAACTTTTTCATGAATAGCTTATTCACACGCAGGGATCTGGACCTTTATATTGACTTTTACCATTTCTAATTATTTTTTACACGTGATACAAAAGGGGGCCAGTAAGGAAGAAAAAGAACTTTAAAAAATCAACTCTTGAAAAATGACACAGATTCATTTTTCTCTTTCATGTAGTTTAAGTGCCTCAGCTATTGCCTTTTTATTGTACTTATTTTGTAACGATCAGTGAAACCGATGAATAGCAGAAATAGTAAATTTAGTAGATTGTGGTTCATATTTTGCTCTTGAGCTAATGTTCCTCTAAATTAGTTAGGTTTAAATGATTATGTCTTCCTTTACAACTACTTGAAATTCTAAAAATCCTTGTACCTAGATTAAGGACGTTGAAAGGAAATGTTGCAGGAGGAATGGGCTGAGTGTTACAGAGAGGAATATCTTAATGCATTGTTATTGCGTTATTGATTGAAATCGATCTTTTCTCTTGTTCATTTCATAGGTGCTCTCATTGTGACAGCAATTGTGAAAACCGCAAAATATCTCCTACTCACAGATTTCTGTATTTTAGCAGAAATCTCAACTCTGGCTATAAAGTCTCTTAGACCAAATACAAATTGTTTTGGAGAGGTGGTCATAATTCTTTCCCACCCCCCCCCCCGAGTTATTCTTCCTAGCTTATTGAATTTCAATGCTTATGGTTGAAAACATATGTACGTATATCATATATATATATATATATATATATATATATATATATATATGATATACATACAAACATTCTGTGATTCATATGACTAGGGATTCCTTGTTGAGAATTTTTGAACAAACTTGTCATTTAAAAGATCACAATAAAGACGAAGGACATAAAAACCATGTAGTGGGCTTCAGAACATGGGCAAGAGGGCATCTGATACAGAGAAGGTCATTCCTAGGCATTATATTCAGGTGAAAATGGACCAGTATGAGGAGGAAGGTGGAAATTTTGGTTTGTGGGCAAAAGTAGCAACAGTATTTCCACAGTCATTGTTTTCCTTTTGAATCCATGCTTTTCTTCCGACTTTCTGAAAAACACCAGGGCTTTATTCATCTGCTGGCTCTGCCTGCGGTTTGCAGAGATGTCATTGTTCTCAACCACGTCCTGTTTTCCCTGAGATGGCCTTTTAGGTTCAGTGGGACCAGAGGGTCAACTTTGTTGTCTTTTATGAGGGAGAAAAACACTGTGTAGTTCAGGAAAACCAGAATCCAACTTTCAACTGGTCCTTTCAGTTTGCAATTTTGAAAATGAACTTTATTTCCCATTAACAGTAATTGCTGTAAAAACTCCCTCCTGGGCACTAAATTGGCAGGTGGCATTTCTCAAATCTAGAAGGCGGCAGAATTATTTGTAGTCAGTAGTAGTCAGCTTTCTGTTAAATAAATCAATTCTCAATTTACCCTTCCTCAAAAGGGTGACCTGCCTTCAAAAAATATTTGGGGAAAAGAAGTTTGCCTTATTTCTGCTAGACTGGTAGACTTTCTCCCTCCTTGCGTCCTGTCTCAGCCAAGGGGCACTGTGACAAGCAGTCCTGTACAGGATTGCTGCTATACAGGACCCAGAAAAAGTGTGTGAATATGAGGTGGGTCTCTTTGCTCTTAGGGATACAACCATGCTGTCTCACCACTCCACAAAATTATTTTAGACATTACAATATGAGTGATGGTATTTAACATTGTACATGACATGATCATCCTCATAGTTTGAGAACCAGAACCCAGACAGTTTAAAGCCTTTGCAATCTGCTGGCATCCTCTCCTGGGTGCATCCAAATATTGACGGGCTGCCTTCAGGTCTATGACTTCCTTATTCAGCTTAAGGAAACTCCATTCTGCCCCAACGCACACTCTTGGTCTAGCCCTCCATCTGTCTCATTCCACCCATAGCACATTCCCCTGATTCTGAGTAAAGCGCCCAGCAGGCTTTGCTACTCCAAGGTTCTCTAGAACAGGCCAAAGTGGCCCTTGGAAAGTTTCAGATATTTCTTTTATTCTCCTAAATATCCAACAGGAACTCTTATGTCAAACTCACACTTCTCCATTAATTCTCAGATTTTTCAATCAGTCCTTAAAGAAAAATCTTTTGACTAGCCTTATGATCTGCAAGTTACCATATTATTATAACCAATTCCCTTCTTTTGATCCCTCCCAACTCCTCAAGCCTTTTATGAACACAAAACAAAAAACAAACTAAAAATTCCAAATACCGCTTAATGAATGACTCCTCCTCTGGCTGTATAAAGCCAAAGCTTTGAAATTAGTTTCTGACTGTGTGGGTATGGTTCTATGTTTTTCCTTTTCCAGATAAACTTGCAAGAAAAGCTGTGAGTTTGGGCAGTTTGCAACAGATTAATTCCTATTTGCTTCATGGTGTATGAGTAGAATGTCAAGCTTGAAAATGAGGCCGAGTGAAAATACCAGTTTAACTCTTTACTTTGCTGTTGGATTTTACAGTTTTCTTAAATCCTTAGTGATTCAGTTTCCTTTTGTAATAAAATGTAAGGTTAAATGAGATCATTTAAATGAGAACAGTTATCATAACTCCTAGGACATGATAAAGGCTCCATAAGTGAATTTATATCTGGTTTTGCTGTATAATGATAGAAGGTTTTAACCAAACTTAAGAGTAACCAATCTTTAGATGAGATTGCTAATGATTTGCAATATTGTATTTCCGTTTTCTCACTGATTTGGTAATGCCATGTTGCATTAGAGTTTTTACTCTTACATGCATTTTTATTTCCTTTAAAATTTCACTGATACTAATTGGTGGGATAATAATTAAAGTTTATAGGCAGGTATTAGGTTATAATCATTTTACTTGCATTTTTATGTAGGGACTATTCTAGAAACACATTATTAATTTTCCTTGTTTGCTGTTTATAATGACAGGAACAGTTTACTGAGCCAATAAATAAATGAGGCTCTGTGACTGGGAGATTAAATACTTAATATACATTATCTCCTTGAATCCCCACTTCAACTCTATGATGTTGAGAATATTAAAATCATTTTACAGACTGGGAGTCTGAAACTTGGAGAAATTAAATGACTTGCACAAGGTTTAGCAGCTAGAAGGTGGGGAGGCTTTATTTAAAGCCAGTTCTGAGACCTATGCTTGAGCTTTCAGTAACTACCCTATACGTACCTTATGCTATCTTGATAATTTTCTCCGACAATATTGTCTTCACATAACTAGTGATCCTGCCTGATCACAACCCAGTCCAGGGGAGTCCCGTTCTACTGTCAGGAATGCATGACACCCCCAAATGGTAATCGGCGTTGCCTCTGCACTTTCCTGAAAGGAGATCTCTATGTAGTGCTTCCACTCTGGGAACCTAAATCTAGATCACAGTTGTCACACAGACCATGCAGGTTAGAATGCTGCCTTTAACAATATTTGAGTGAGATCTTTGATCTAGAGATATTGGAAAACAACAGAAAAACCAATTGAGGCTGAATGCTATAACCTAAAGTTTAAGCTTGAGCAAAATTTTAACAAACCAGGTTGAAAGGCAGCACAGCCATAACCCACTAAGAGCTGGTAAAATTACTAGCCAAATGTGGCTGCCAAATCTCTTTATCTCTTCCTTGGTCTTATAAAAAAAATTCCTCTGGTATTTGTGTCTTTCTTGCTCTGTGACTCCACTCTGATCTAAATGTTGTGTTTCTCTGTCAGGGTGTCTATAGCAAGTGAGGCAATTCCTCTGCCTTTTTAAAAGCAATTACTCAAAGCTCAGCCTTGAAATATAGTTGCTTCACCAACTTCTTACACAGCTGTAATTGCTTCTATTTGCCTTTGCATGTACGTGCAGAATTCACTTTCTACCAACGTCTACTGAAGTCGCTTGTTCCTTGAGAAGGGTTCCTAATTCTCAGATTTTATGGGCTGCCTATGAGAACAGTCATAAAGACCACTCTTTCAGCTGAAAGGGATGATTTCCCCCATTGCCCATGAATCTTTTACTTCATTCTATTTCCAGTATTACAGTGTCAGAAATCCCCTCTGCATACAGAAGCCTGGACATTTTGGCCATTTCACTTGACTATGTCCCCACCGAGTGGACTGTATTATCACATAAAAATCCCTAAGCTAGTCGTATGTTGTAATTCTTTCAGCTATAATGTCATCTAAATTTAAGAGCCACAACCGAACAAGACTGACCACTTATCCAGCTGGGAATAGGATACGCCTTTATAAACATTTAAGCATATTAGTGAAAAGATTAATAGATTTGACTATGTAAAAATTTAAGCTTTCTGTATAACAGCAGAGACAACAAAATAATCACAAACAAAATAATAAGGCAAATTAAAAACTGGCAAAAATATTCACCACTTTGAATATGTGAGTTCTAACAGACTGATAAAAATACAAGTGGACTGTGAGAAAACAAAGAACATGAAAAGGCAATGAACCAAAAAAGAAAATTATGATACTAAATATATGAAAAATATTTCACTGTATTAGAAATTAGGGAAATAAAGACATTTCCCTTATTAAAATGGAGGTATACATAAAATGATCTATCCACATGTATATCTGTGAGGGCAGAGACGGGCACTCACCCTGCTGGTGAGAATGATATCAGTACAACTTTTCTGGATGCCATTTTGGAACTTTTCTGGATGCCATTTTGGCTTCCAAATCCCTAAATATGTTCTTGCTACCTGGTCCAGTAATTCATTCTAAAAAACGATCCTGAGGAAGGAATCTGGGATTTACACAAACATTCATGTAGAAAAATGTAAAAAGTAAACTGCAGGCCTGATTATAATAACAGAAATTTGAAAATAATATGTATTCAGATGAAAAGAGTTGTGAAAGAAAGAAATTATGTATGGACATAACAAGGAATAATCTGCAGCAATTTTAAAAAACATGCTTTAGAATATTTAGTGATACAGGTTAATGCTGTTTCTCACTTGCTAAGTGAGAAAAGGTGTCACTGAGGCGTTTTTGCAATATGATACAAATTAGAAAAAATTAAAAATATATGTGTGAATATGCACAGAAAAGAAACAGATACTCCAAGATATTAGTAACAATGAACATTTAGTGGGTAGTGGGATTTAGGAGGGATTTTTATTTTTTGGTTATATGTGTTTTCATTAATGACATATATGACTTGGAAAAAGATGAATATATTTTTAAAATAAAATTTTAAGGACTTTATTCTCTATCAAAATGACTAGGACATAATGTGCTTTAAATGGAGTATTTTCCTTGCTGTACAGATATTTTCATTCACATTTCTAGTCATAAATCTATTCTTCTTCGGTTTCCAGAGTGAGTTCCTGAATCTATTTCTCATTCAGAACTCAGAGAAAAGATTAAAGGCGGTCATTACCTTCTTCTCTTTTTTTTACAGGCTACAGAATCTATTTTTAATGGTGCTGCTTTAAATCCCTGTTGTTAGAAACATTTATTTAACCTCTAACTCTGCTCTACTGAGATGTTTTTGTTTACATCAGGTTAGACCTTAACCTTCACAACATCACACTCAGGGGAAATTTGTTGTTGTTGTTATTGTGCTTTCAAAAAGATTTGCTTGAAATTGTTTTGGCTGATTCTTTTAGGTTTGGAAATAGCCAAAAGCAATTTTACTTTGGAATATTTGGGGAGAATTTACTTTCCCTCCTCTGGCTTAAAAAGATTTCATTATGAAAGAGAAATTATACAGACAGTGAATAAAGAAAGTGTCGAAACTTTTTTTTACCCCCACGCTCGAGGGGTAAAATATCGTCTATTGCCATTTCTGGCAACTAAGTTGTCTCCTGTTTCCTTGGGGGCACAGTGGCATGCAGAGTAGAACTTCAGACAGGGTCTTCACTGTCCTCCAGATCATCTGATAGGACCAGACTTGCTGTCTAGTTTTAGGCAACTAGCACCTGGTAGCCTCCCATAGAGACTTCTAAAGGATTTTGGAAGAGAGGCAAAAAACTTTACTTTCTAGACAATGCAGGAGTAGGTACAGATGTCTGTTATTTACTCCAAGGAAAGTGAGACTACTGTAACTATGGGAAGAGTGTTTTCTGTGTGCAGGGAAAAGTGTGATAAGGAAGGATAAGTCCAAATAATTTCCACCCACCTCTTTATCTCCCTTCAACCCCCTCAGACACTGAGAAAATATTCTGAAGATTTCCACTGCATCTACAGATTTCCCATGCATCACAGATCACTCCCCAGGATACAGGGGAATAACAGAGGCCATGACAGCCTCAGAACTCCGATCCTTGCCCCCTGTTGTGGGATCTCCTGACCAATTATTACTGAGAATGTTTCATGTACAGTCAGGTATAGAGTCCTCTCACTTCCCACACAGTACTCATGTATTTTTTTCCTTTCTAATTCTGGCTCCTGTGGTGATGTTGGACTAAGGCCTTTGATGACCTTGAAGCCATACTGAGTGCCAATGTCAGTGCAGCAATTACTGCTGACCATGCAGAGACCACTGCTACCTGCAGGAGGATGCCAACCCCCGCAGGACTGAGCAGTTTATCATCCTGTGAAATGCTCAAGCTTTGGATTTACATAACCGAAGCTCCTCAGTTTACTAGCTGGGGGACCTGAGATAAATACTCTCTTTGGAGATTGCTAGCTGCCTCCCACTATCAGTAGAATTCTTCACGGAATTCAGAGCAATGTGCTCAGCAGAAACATGACATTAACCAAGCTACTGGGTAGCTAAGTGTGACCCTGTGGCAATTTGCGCCATGACAGAATGATCTTTGGGACTTTTGGGCAACACTAACTAGAAGGAAAGAAAGCAGTGCCCTTGATTTCTACTTCATTTCCTTACTCTTGCCTGGAAATGCAAATGAAACTGAAACTCTAGCAGCCAGCTTGGGTCATGAGCTGATTTTAGGTATGGAAATCACTTACTGAAAAAAGCAGAACAGAAAGAAAGAAGTGCAGGGGTGGGGGTGGGGGGCCCATGACTTGCCCTGGACAGCATATCTTCAGGCATCTTTTAGACGGGAGAAAAAGAAACTTCAAATTTGCGCAAGCTATTGTCATTTTGATCTTTCCTGTAATGTGCGGCCAAACCTAATCCTAATATATCTCAGTTTGTTTATCTAGGAAAGGGGGACAAAAGCAGTGCCTAACCATAGGGTTATTGTAAGGATATAACGAAATAATACAGGTAAAGCATTTTTATGTTCAATAAAAGTTAGATATTATCACTAAATAAAAGCTTAGTTTGCACTTCATAAAAGTTGGATATTATAACTTGAATGAAAGCTTGGATTCTTTGAGTCCAATCTTGAAATGGAATTGCATATATAAAACATGGTCTGGCCACAAAAATAATTAGAAGCAATTTACATTTTAATTGGAGTTACTAAAAAATATCAAAGTGTACCCAATTTGAGATTCACAGACACTTTACTTTAAATGGAGAAGGTTCCTTTTATTTTTGGTTAGTTATTTCTTTGAAAAAACTGTCAGACTTAAAAAAATTTGCTGGAATAGTACAGAAAACTTCTGTAACTGCTTCACCCAGCTCCCCCAAATGTTAACATACTATTGCATTTCCATAACCAGTCACTTATCTACACATTATCATGAGTTTATCTTTAACTTTTCCGAAGTATACTGTAAGATGATACCCCAGAACCCTGAAACACTCTAGGATGTGTTACCCAAACAAGGACGCTCCCCTAAATAACTAGCATACAACACTCCAAACCAGAAAATCTACATTTCTGATACAACACTACCATCCTTCCATGGGGCCATCTACATTACCACTATTGCCCCAATAATATCATATTTTCCTTTCTGTTCCAGGATCTTATCCAGAAATACTTCTGCATTTAGTTATCCTGTGTCTTCAGATATTTCAGTCTGGACCACTTCCTCAGTCTTTCCCTGTTTTTCACGGCCTTGATACTTTGAAAGAGTACAGATTTTCGATTTTATATCTTCATTCTCAGCCTGGGTTCATCTGCTACTTCTCATGACCAGACCCAGATCATGCTTTCTTGACAGGAAATCTTGGAAGTGATGCTGTTCTCTTCGTAGTCCCTCAAAAGAGGAGGCACACCATTCCAACATATCCATCTCTGGGGATCTTAACCGTGGTCACCTCATTATACTGGTTCTTGTCAACTTTCTCCAAATTAAATTCTCGATTTTGTGCTTTACAAGTGGACTACTAATATATGATAAGGAAGTATCATGAGATTATGCCAACATTCTGTGCCTCATCAAATCTCCACCCATCAGCTTTAGCATATTCTGAAGACTCCCGTCTGAATCAACCCCTGCTGTGATATTTCTCAAGAGATGATTCTCTAATTACATCATTCCTTTTACATTTATTTACTGGCATTCACAGTAAGGAAGAGCTTACTCTCCCCACTCAACCCCCCCATTGATTTATTTATGTATTTACACTTTTTAGGTCCTTACTTGAACTTCTATGTCCTTTTGATATGTTCCCATCATTTATTGAACATTTCCCAATTTTCTGGAGAAACCACATGTTCCAGGCGCATTTTATGCTTTCCTGTCCCAATCCTGGAAATTACAATTTCTTAAAGGAGCCCTACTCCTTTTTAGTAGAGGCAGGTATAGGAAAGCTAAGATCTAGATGCTTAGTATACTCACTGTATTTTATATTGGGATGCCACTGTTTCTGTGCCCTCTCAGTGGACAGAATTAAGAAATGTATGTATAAATATATACATTTAATATAAATATATATGTATACATATTATGTAAATACGTCCCCTCATTCATCTTTGTTTCTGTATCTATGTGTGTATGTATTTGTCACAGACATACATCTATGTGTGTATCGCTATCCTCAATATATTGAATTATTTGCTCAATTTTTCTTATTTACTCAATGTAATCAGTCTTCCAACCACAATGGCCATTTCTGCTTCTCCCTGTCACAGCCTGTTTCCTTGATTGACTTGCTGATCTTTGCCTCAGAGAAGAGAAAGAAAGGGAAGGGAAAATGGAGAGAGAAGGAACAACAACACTTTTGAAATCTCTTTTCCCTCATTCTTCTTTCTCATAGTATTTCTCACACTGCACCTGTCCCAAAGGAGGGACATCTCAACCCAAAGCACACCAGCACTCATTAATATGCATTTACTTGCACATGTTGTAAACTTCTGAACATTCAAGATAGTAGTACTTTTCAAAAATGAAGCTTAATCCCTATATGTACCATCTCCATCCTCCACGATCCCCTAAGCCTTTTGCACTTTAAATCAAACAAAGTAGCTATAAACAACTGAACAAGACTTCATTGTTTATTAAAATATATAGAAAATAATGTGGAGTTAGAAAAACTTGACCTTGGGCTTCCCTGGTGGTGCACTGGTTAAGAATCCGCCTACCAATGCAGGGGACACGGGTTCAAGCCCTGGTCCAGGAAGATCCCACATGCCGCGGAGCAACTAAGCCCATGCATCACAACTACTGAGCCTGTGCTCTAGAGCCTGCGAGCCACAACTACTGAGCCTGAGTGCCACAACTACTGAAGCTTGCATGCCTAGAGCCCGTGCTCCACAACAAGAGAAGCCACCGCAATGAGAAGCCCGCGTACCACAACGAAGAGTAGCCCCCGCTCGCCGCAAATAGAGAAAGCCCGAGTGCAGCAACGAAGACCCAATGCAGCCAAAAAAAAAAAATAATAATAATAAATTAATTAAAAAAAAAAAGAAAAAGAAAAACTTGACCTTGCCTGCAAAGCTCTTCAAATGCCAGTAAAAGTTAAATGCATGAAGGTAAATGCAGGCTTTTGGGTTTATACTTCAGGCAAAGTCATAGGATGTGTTTGTCTGTGCGTGTGCGTGTGTGTGTATGTGTATGATTGCTCAGTTTTTCTTCTACCTGCAACTTCTACCATCTGAAATTTTGAAAACAAATCAATGCTGAAAAACCATATTGTCAAGAAAAGGCTGTATGTTGCATTTTGTAAACTAGAATAGACAGACTTTTTCTTGAGAATGAAAAGGCTCCCCTCTTTCATTGTGCAAATTCTTACCGCAAATTTTGACCCACAGTAAGCTTTAATTGTGTAGCAACTGTTAACCTGTAATGTTTCTTTTTCACTAGGCACATAACTCTATTACATTTCCCAGCCTCCCTTGCAGTTACAAAGGCCAGAGCAGCCTGAGTGAAAGGGAGGTGCACCAATCTCCTCCAAGCTCAGCCCATAAAAGTGTTGGTGCAATGCTCCTGTTCTCTGTCTTCCCTCTTACTCTGCCAGATTCACAGCATCAGTAAAGGACTCCAAGCCTGATGGCAGAGCTACTAGAGGGAAAGAATCTGCTTCTGCCTGGAGCAGAGTCCCTCTTTTCCCATGCTCCCCAACCTGCACAGGTTTGCAAAGTGTGCAAGCAACAGACATTGGTGGGTGAGTTTTGGAATTTTTTCTTAAAATACTTCGCCGACTCTGATTAACAAAATCTCCAAAACAGAACGCAATATGGATTCCTACTTGGAATAAATCACAAGCAGTATTCACTGATGGAAAGATTTCCTCAGTGGCAGTGGATAGCAAATCTTGGCTGACTGAGCAAGATGTTTTTAAATTTCTTTTTTAAACTTCTTTATTGGAGTATAATTGCTTTACAATGGTGTGTTAGTTTCTGCTTTGTAACAAAGTGCATCAGCTATACATATACATATATTCCCATATCTCCTTCTTGCGTCTCCCTCCCACCCTCTCTATCCCACCCCTGTAGTTGGTCACAAAGCACTGAGCTGATCTCCCTGTGCTACGCGGCTGCTTCCCACTAGCTATCTGTTTCACCGTAAAAGTTTCCTTCAGTTTCTGTGAGTAATGTTGCAGTACTTTTTAATGCTCTCGAGTTCTAGTTCCAAGTGAAGCACTCAGATACGACAAACCTGAATGGCTCATCTGGAGAATGTGAAACATGACCCTAGTGGAAAGTGGCAAGTGAAAACAGTGATGGTCCCTTACATGAGCCAGCATACTGATTTATGGAGATATTTCAGGTCTGGTCAAATATTAATACAAATTAATACTACTGTAACACATCTTTGAGTTGCGTTAAGGGTTAATAGTCTTTCTTGTATGTCTTTAACTAGCAAGAATGATTAAATAACAGGGTGGACTAAAGTCAAAATCACTAAGGCATTTCCTTTCTTCAGAGACAGCTTCTAGTCATGAGAGGCGGATTTATTTGCACTTGTACTACTGTCCAAGAAATGAGAAGAATGACCAAGACACCACCTCTCTGGATGCACGAGTCTTTTGTGCTGCTCTGCCCTGTTGGGATGCTCCTCCTTGCTTTTTAATCCTGGGTCCCTTTACTTCTTGGAGTGGGCCCTGGGGCATTCTCTGCAGAGGGCCTTTGACACTAGAAATTCCTCCTTTTTGTTGATCAAAGCTGGTGCGGCCTGACCCCACCCCAGGAAGTGGTGGCAGACACATCTGTTCAGTCTGGCTTTCTGCCAACAGGGGATTTACCCTTGAGTGAGTGGGGGAGAGAGGACTTTTATGTTGGGAGGGGATTTATTGTTGGCTGATGGGGTGTGGCAAGTGTGAAGGGTGGGAACCACTTCAGCTCCATGGCTGGATTGTCTGACTTTTTGTACAGCAGGGTTTAATCTTTGTATGTGGGTTCCAAGACTTTGGGAAGGGCAAGTTGCTGAATCAGTGAACTTTGACAGTAAACTGAAAAACTTTGGAGGGGAGTGAAGTATAGATTTTCAAAAAACAAGAAGATGAAAGTGAAGGTTTGCTGAGTACATACAGTAAGATACTGTTTAGCGTCAAACAATTGAAGATGCAATTCTAAATCCGGATGGTCCTCACCACTTAGCTAGCACTGCCCAACAGACCGGAGGAAGAAGGGAAATAGGAGCTGGACCACTCGGTGTTCTGAAATTCTTTCTGGCTTTCACTACGGGGAAGTCATCGGACTCTTCCCATCTCATTCCTGTCTTACCAACAATCACAACAGCACTAGAATTTTATATTGAATTGTGAAAAACATTCCTATTTTGTGAAATGATTACACGTTAAGGAAGGAGCGGCATGGAATTATATGGTACTGCTCTAGGAACACTTAATGCCTGGAGGAATACGGTTGCCTGATAGAAGAATACCAGAATACGGTCCTGACCACAATGCTGTATCAATGATTCAGTACAGGAAGAGGAAATAAATGCCATGGGGTTTGAGTTTGATTTTAGAAATTGAGAGAAAGCCAGCATTTTGCACTCTAAAGAACCCTTTACTTTTCTTATCTCCATATTGTTTTCTAAGACTGCCAGGGCCAGAGATTTTACCTAGGTAGGAACCAGCAGCCTCCTCACAGATTTTATCTAGCATGTTCATGTGAAGTAGCTCCTATGCTCATCGCTCAGCCATATGATGATGTCTATACAAAAGAAGTATAAGTGACGGTCCCTGCTCTCCATATAACAGGAGTTCCTATTTGAAGCCTCAGTCTAAGAATTCAAGCAGGGCCATAGCCATTACGTAAACTAGAAAAAGATACTAACTTAGGTAGACATAGTTTGCATAGTTTGGTGCAAACATATCTTAAGTTGCGTAGTTCGGTGAGTGGAGTGTGGGCTGCATTTCAGACCTCATTGGCCCTTTTGTCTTTGCCCCACACAATCTTTGTGTGCTTTAGATTCCATCACATCTTATGGAGATGAAACATCATAAGTTATATAGCTACAGGATATGTCTGTTGGGAATCTTAGCTGCAAAAGGGACCAAAAATAAAACTTCTGCTAAATAAATCATCTTAAAGGAAGAGACATTAGAAGCAGACAACTTGAATCCAAGAGCAACACATCCCAGTAGATTAGTCTGGGAGATTCCAAAGGCAGCATGGTGTATGTCCCTAGATTGTTTGCTACTCTGTTAGTAGCAAACTGAAAGAGTTGTTTCAACAAAAAATTTTCAGTTGGGAGGACACTGAGAGAACGTGGAACAGACCTAGGGGGTGGTGGGAAGTACGTGGTAGCTTTAGCACTGGGCTGGCCTTGGCAAGTTTGGTCCAGCAGCCCCAGAAGTTTCAGTAGAGATCAGCTACAGAAGTTGGAGTTTGGAGCCACTCAGAGGGGCTGAGTGACAACTTCTCCCAAATTAAAATGAATGAAGGAGAGTGAGTAGTATGAACTCCATATGTCAGCACACATGTACTCATTGGAGAATTCCAGAAATACCTGAGAGAGGGGGAGATATTAAAGAAGGGCTGAAGTTCCTGAAATTGTGAGTTGAAGATGAATCATAAGAATATTATTTGCTGCTGTTATTATGACATTGTTACTAAGTGTCAAGTATTATTGTTCACCGGAGGTGAAGTGGGAAACCAGAATAGCACACGTGTGTACAAAAGTGTGAAGTAACAATGCATGCCACTCTAGGGTAACTTCCTTACCAAAGGGTATGAAACACAAGATGGCAGATGGTTGTAAGATCAAGTCAATGTAATTTGCATATATTACACTTGAGTCGGATTTCAATAGTTGGAGAAGACAGAGTGTACAGAATGGTGGCCAACTTCTAATAATTGGAGAGATTGGTTCAAGATGGCAGAGTAGAAGGACGTGTGCTCACTCCCTCTTGTGAGACCACTGGAATCACAACTAACTGCTGAACAATCATCAACAGGAAGACACTGGAACTCACCAAAAAAGATACCCCCCACATCCAAAGACAAAGGAGAAGCCACAATGAGACGGTAGGAGGGGCACGTTCACAATAAAATCAAATCCCATAACTGCTGGGTGGGTGACTCACAAACTGGAGAACACTTATACCACAGAAATTCACTTACTAGAGAGAAGGTTCTGAGCCCCACGTCAGGCTTCCCAACCTGGGGGTCCAGCAATGGGAGAAGGAATTCCTAGAGAATCAGACTTTGAAGGCTAGCAGGATTTGATGGCAGGACTTCGACAAGACTGGGGAAAACAGAGACTCCACTCTCAGAGGGCACACTCAAAGTAGTGTGCACATAAGGACACAGAGGAAGGAGCAGTGACCCCATAGGAGACTGAACCAGACCTCCCTGATAGTGTTGGAGGGTCTCCTGTAGAGGTGGGGGGTGGGGTATAAGGACATTGGCAGAAGTTCTGGGAAGTACTCCTTGGCATGAGCCCTCCCAGAGTCTGCCATTAGCCTCACCAAAGATCCAGGTAGCCTCCAGTGCTGGGTCACCTCAGGCCAAACAACCAAAAGGGAGGGAACCCAGCCCCACCCATCAGCAGACAAGTAGATTAAAGATTTACTGAGCTCTGCCCACCACAGTAACACCCAACTCTACCCACCACCAGTCTCTCCCATCAGGAAGCTTGCACAAGCCTCTCAGATAGCCTCATCCACCAGAGGGCAGACAGCAGAAGCAAGAAGAACTACAATCCTGCAGCCTGTGGAAGGAAAACCTCATTCACAGATAGACAGACAAAATGAAAAGGCAGAGGACTATGTACCAGCTGAAGGAACAAGATAAAACCCCAGACAAACAACTAAATGAAGGGGAGATAGGCAACCTTCCAGAAAAAGAATTCAGAATAATGGTAGTGAAGACGATCCAGGACCTAAGAAAAACAATGGAGGCAAAGATCGAGAAAATGCAAGAAATGTTTAACAAAGACCTAGAAGAATTAAAGAATAAACACGTAGATGAATTAAAGAACAACAAACAGAGATGAACAATACAATAACTGAAATGAAGAATACACTACAAGGAATCAATAGCAGGAAAACTGAGGCAGAAGAACGGATAAGTGACCTGGAAGACAGAATGGTGAATTCACTGCTGTGGAACAGAATCAAGAAAAAAGAATGAAAAGAAATGAAGACAGCCTAAGAGACCTCTGGGACAACATTAAGCACAACAAAATTCACATTATAGGGTTCCCAGAAGAAGAAGAGAGAGAGAGAAAGGACCCGAGAAAATATTTGAAGAGACTATAGTCTAAAACTTCCCTAACACGAGAAAGGAAATAGCCATCCAAGTCTAGGAAGCACAGAGAGTACCAGGCAGGAGAAACACGCCAAGACACATAGTAATCAAACTGACAAAAATTAAAGACAAAGAAAAATTATTGAAAGCAGCAAGGGAAAAACGAGAAATGACATACAAGGGAACTCTCATAAGGTTAACAGCTGATTTCTCAGCAGAAACTCTACAAGTCAGAAGGGAGTGGCATGATAGCTTTAAAGTGATGAAAGGGAAGAACCTCCAACCAAGATTACTCTACCCGGCAAAGATCTCATTCAGATTTGACAGAGAAATCAAAAGCTTTACAGACAAGCAAAAGCTAACAGAATTTGGCACCACCAAACCACCTCTACACTAAATGCTAAAGGAACTTCTCTAGGCAGGAAACACAAGAGGAGGAAAAGACCTACAATAACAAACCCATAAAAATTAAGAAATGGTAACTGGAACATATATATTGATAATTATCTTAAACGTGAATGGATTAAATGCTCCAACCAACAGACACAGGCTCGCTGAATGGATACAAAAACAAAACCCATATATATGCTGCCTACAAGAGACCCACTTCAGACCTAGGGCCACATACAGACTGAAAGTGAGGGGATGGCAAAAGATATTCCATGCAAATGGAAATCAAAAGAAAGCTGGATTAGGAATACTCACATCAGATAAAACAGACATTAAAATAAAGACTGTTACAAGAAACAAGGATGGACACTACATAATGATCAAGAGATCAATCCAAGAAGAAGGTGTAACAATTATAAATATATATGCACCCAACATACGAGCACGTCAATACATAAAGCAACTGCTAACAGCTCTAAAAGAGGAAAACAACAGTAACACAGTAAAAGTGGGGGACTTTAACACCTCAGTTACACCAGTGGACAGATCATTCAGACAGAAAATTAATAAGGAAACACAAGCTTTAAATGACACAATAGAACAGATAGATTAAATAGATATTTATAGGACGTTCCATCCAAAAACAGCAGATTACACTTTCTTCTCAAGTGCACACAGAACATTCTCTAGGATAGGTCACAACTTGGGTAGTAAATCAAGCCTCGGTAAACTTAAGAAAACTGAAATCATATCAAGCATCTTTTCCGACCACAGTGCTATGAGATTAGAAAACAATTACAGGGAAGAAGATGTAAAAAACACAAACACATGGAGGCTAAACAATACATTACTAAATAACAAAGAGATCACTGAAGAAGTCAAAAAGAAAATCAAAAAATACCTAGAGACAAATGACAACGAAAACATGACGATCCAAAACCAAAGGGATGCAGTAAAAGCAGTTCTAAAAGGGAAGTTTATAGTAATACAAACCTACCGCAAGAAACAAGAAAAATTTCAAACAATCTAACCTTACACCTAAATGAACTAGAGAAAGAACAAACAAAACTGAAAGTTAGGAGAAGGAATGAAATCGTAAAGATCAGAACAGAAATAAATGAAATAGAAACAAAACAATAGCAAAGATCAATAAAACTAAAAGCTGGTTCTTTGAGAAGATAAACAAAATTGATAAACCATTAGCCAGACTCATCAAGAGGGAGAGGACTCGAATCAATAAAATTAGAAATGAAAAAGGAGAAGTTACAACAGACACCGCAGAAATACAAAGCATTCTAAGAGACTACTACAAGCAACTCTATGCCAATAAAATGGACAACCTGGAAGAAATGGACAAATTCTTAGAAAGGTATAACCCTCCAAGACTGAACCAGGAAGAAGTAGAAATTATGAACAGACCAATCACAAGTAATGAAATTGAAACTGTGATTAAAATTCTTCCAACAAACAAAAGTTCAGGACCAGATGACTTCACAGGTGAATTCTATGAAACATTTACAGAGGAGCTAACACCCACCCTTCTCAAATTCTTCCAAAAAATTGCAGAGGAAGGAACACTCCCAAACTCATTCTATGAGGCCACCATCACCCTGATACCAAAACCAGACAAAGGTACTACAAAAAAAGAAAATTGCAGACCAATAGCACTGATGAATATAGATGCAAAAATCCTCAACAAAATACTAGCAAACAGAATCCAGCACATTAAAATGATCACACACCATGATCAATGGGATTTATCCCACGGATGCAAGGATTCTTCAATATATGCCAATCAGTCCATGTGATACACCATATTAATAAATTGAAGAATAAAAACCATATGATCATCTCAATAGATGCAGAAAAAGCTTCTGACAAAATTCAACACCCATTTATGATAAAAACTCTCCAGAAAGTGGGCATAGAGGGAACCTACCTCAGCATAATGAAGGCCATATACAACAAACCCACAGCAAAAATCATTCTCAATGGTGAAAAACTGAAACCATTTCCTCTAAGATCAGGAACAGGTCAAGGATGTCCACTCTCACTACCATTATTCGACATAGTTTTGGAAGTCCTAGCCACGGCGATCAGAGAAGAAAAAGAAATAAAAGGAATCCAAATTGGAAAAGAAGAAGTAAAACTGTCACTGCAGATGACATGATATTATACACAGAAAATCCTAAAGATGCCACCAGAAAACCAGTAGAGCTAATCAATGAATTTGGTAAAGTTGCAGGATACAAAATTAATGCACAGGAATCTCCTGCATTCCTATTCACTAACAACAAAAGATCAGAAAGAGAAATTAAGAAAACAATCCCATTAACCATTGCAACAAAACAATAAAATACCTAGGAATACACCTATCTAAGGAGGTAGAGGAACTGTACTCAGAAAACTATAAGACACTGATGAAAGAAATCAAAGAAGACACAAACAGATGGAGAGATATGCCATGTTCTTGGATTGGAAGAAGCAATATTGTGAAAATGACTATACTACCCAAAGCGATCTACAGATTCAATGCAACCCCTATCATATTCAGTGACATTTCTTACAGAACTAGAACAAAAAATCTTAAAATTTGTATGGAGACATAAACACCCTGAAGAGTCAAAGCAGTCTTGAGGGGAAAAAACGGAGCTGGAGGAATCAGATTCCCTGACTTTAGACTATACCAGAAAGTTACAGTAATCAAGACAATATGGTACTAGCACAAAAACAGAAATATAGATCAATGGAACAGGATAGAAAGTCCAGAGCTAAACCCACACACCTATTGTTAACTAATCTATGACAAAGGAGGCAAGGATATACAATGGAGAAAAGACAGTCTCTTCAATAAGTGGTGCTGGGGAAACTGGACAGCTATATGTAAAAGAATGAAATTAGAACACTCCCTTACACCATACACAAAAGTACACTCAAAATGGATTACAGACCTAAATGTAAGACCGGACACTATAAAACTCTTAGAGGAAAACATAGGAAGAACACTCTTTGACATAAATTGCAGCAAGATCTCTTTTGATCCACCTCCTAGAGTAATGGAAATAAAAGCAAAAAGAAACAAATGGGCCTTAATGAAACTTAAAAGCTTTTGCAAAGCAAAGGAAAGTACAAATAGGACAAAATCAACCCTCAGCATGGGAGAAAATATTTACCAACGAATCAGTGGACAAAGGATTAATCTCCAAAATATATAAACAGCTCATGCAGCTCAGTATTAAAAAAAAAAACCCAATCAAAAAATGGGCAGAAGGCCTAAACAGACATTTCTCCAAAGAAGACATACAGAGGGCCAAGAAGCACATGAAAAGCTGCTCAACATCACTAATTATTAGAGAAATGCAAATCAAAACTACATTGAGGTGTCACCTCACACCAGTTAGAATGGGCATCATCAGAAAATCTACAAACAACAAATGCTTGAGAGGGTGTGGAGAAAAGGGAACCTTCTTGCACTGTTGGTGGGAGTGTAAATTGATGCAGCCACTATGGAGAACAGTATGGAGGTTCCTTAAAAAACTAAAAATAGAATTACCATATGACCCAGCAATCCCACTACTGGGCATATACCCTAAGAAAACCATAATTCAAAAAGACACATGCACCCCAATGTTCATTGCCACACTATTTACAATGGCCAGGTCATGGGAGCAACCTAAATGCCCATCAACAGACGAATAGATAAAGAAGATGTGGTACATATATACATTGGAATATTACTCAGCCATAAAAAGGAATGAAGTTGGGTCTTTTGTAAAGACGTGGATGGATTTAGAGACTGTCATACAGAGTGAAGTAAGTCAGAAAGAGAAAAACAAATATCATATAGTAATGCATATATGTAGAACCTAGAAAAATGGTACAGATGAACCGTTTTGCAGGGCAGAAATAGAGACACAGATGTAGAGAACAAACATATGGACACCAAGGGCAGAAAGTGGAGGGGAGGGGTGGTGGTGGTGGGATGAACTGGGAGATTGGGATTGACATGTATACACTAATATGTATAAAATAGATAACTAATAAGAACCTGCTTTATAAAAAATAAATAAAATAAAATTCAAAAATAGAAAAAAAAATAATTGGAGGTTCCTGGGAAATGCTCTTAAATCTCTATTTCGGTAAAGAGAAGGGGAAGAATGGGAGGAGAAAGTAGGAGACTGGCGTGTGCAGTATGAGTGGAAGATGTGTGAAGGGGAAGCTATTCTAAAGTGAAAACGGGAATCTATTCTAAAGTGAGAATAGGAATCTGTTCTAAAGTGAGAACCAGTACTCCTGGATTCTGCACCTTGTTCGGCTCCAGCTAGCAAAGCAGGAGAGAAGGTAGCATTTACTGTCTCTGAATTTGGATTTTCTCATCTGTAAAATGAATGGATTGACCTTATTGACGTTTAGATTTCCTCCCTGAGTCTGATGCTCACGTTCGTCTTTGAACATGGTCATTGTTGAAAAAGGAACTTTGCCTACAAACCCTGTGAGGAGTTTGTGGCTTATTTCAGTAGGATAGAACTGCAACCAAATTATGATGTAAAAGAGTTAGCTTTCTGACTAGAGCGTTTTGGTCAGTGACTAATTCAAAACAAGGCTCTACAAATCCACATAAAGCAATATTTTTCTGCACGGCCGAGTACACATGTTTTGCTACCTCTCCACCTCTCTTTTTTTCCTCTCTTGCTTCCTACATGTCAGGTTCCTATTTCCTTTGGGTCACTGTATAAATGATAGCGACTTCTCCTAACCCTATCAGATTGGCTGGGCATTTAGTCTGTGTTTTTGCACATCCTGCCAAAATAAACTTGGTCATTTATGTCTGCTTATTTTCCCTTCCCGACATCAGGTATTGCCTGCATTGCAGAGCCCACACAAAAGTAAGATCTCCCCAATTCAGGCTGCAGTGTCTCTGATGTTAAATTTGGTGGACCTGAAGTCAGACCAACCAGAGGCACCCATCAAACAACAGTATTGTTGTGTCTCCAAGAGTTTTCAGCTTCTCTGCTGCAGTAATTCAGAGACACCTCAAACAATCTCATGAGAAAGAGAAGAGGTGAGATGAGAGAGAAGAGGCAAAACTCTAAGAGGAGAAACCTGAAGAAGAAGTGGTGCCTTATCACACTTCTTTCCGTCATATACATTAGAATTTTGTCCTTTTACAATATATCAATCCACTTTTGGATCAAACTGCAATTTCCACATTAAAAAATTAATTTCAGGTTGATTCTAGCTCCTGATATTTTGGCTAGAGCTCACAATGCATCAGGTTCTGCCTGACCTTAGGAATTTTAGACTTTTTTTTCAGAATCATTTTCTGAAAGCAGGATCCTGGTAATTTATCTCTCCAGCTCAGGAATACTCATTAGCTCCTTGAGCCCAGTATATGTTTGTACTTTTGAGTCAAGCTGATTTTCTTTTCTCTGTTTCCATTGCTTTTCTACAGCAGCTAACACCTTTCTTATAGGTGGAGATAGTCTTACACATCAGTAGTCACAAAAATACTAAAAGTACTATTCCTATAGCTAAAATTTCATTTTAATTCCGTATTGAAACTATGTTGAATTTTGAGTCCACATATTTTATAAACAAGATGGCCATCAAGTAAGTACCTGAAATTTCCACAAATATTCTGATGGTCTCTGTATGAATGAATGAGGTGATCTCTATCATTCTCATTTGAAAGTTGTTGAAGAAAAAAATAGAGAAAGATTATATGGTTTGAGGATCTACTGACCAACATCAGTACCAATGAGAGGAGGAAAAATGTGATTAAATGAAGACAAAAGAACTTCTGTCTTATAATATTGAAAATATTTGTGACAGTAAGGGAGTAGAATCCTGTGTCCAGATGATAATTGTGGAATTTGCTTTCACAGACATCGTTTCTGTTCTGATAATTAAAGATACATGTACGACTATTATAAATGATTTAGGAATGATTTGGCTATGAATAACGCTAGAGAAATTTAATCAAATCACTTACCAATGTATATAAATGTAAGCAACATAGGCCAGAAACAAGGGCATGCTGTTGATGGTTTTCTGTTTCCATGGAAAATTAGTAAAGAGAAAGTAAAAGAAAAGATGAAACAAAACAATTTTAAGTACTTGTTATATGCCAGTCTTGTGCTTGGCAATACAATGGAATATTACTCAGCCATAAAAAAGAATGAAATAATGCCATTTGCAGCAACATGGATGGAGCCAGAGATTATCATGCTAAGTGAAACAGGTCAGACAGAGAAAGACAAATACCGTAAGATATGTGGAATCTAAAATATGATACAAATGAACTTATTTATAAAACAGAAACAGATTCACAGACATAGAAAACAAACTTATGGTTACCAAAGGGGAAAGTGGGGGAGGGATAATTTAGGACTTTGGAATTAACATATATAGACTACTATATATAAAATAGATAACCAACAAGGACCTACTGTATAGCACAGGGAAATATACTCAATATCTTGTAGTAACCTTTAATGGGAAAGAATCTCAAAAAGAAAACATATATATGTGTGTGTCTGTGTGTGAATCACTTTGCTGTACACCTGAAACCAACACACTGTAAATCAGCTATATTTCAATAAAAACTAAAAAAAAATAAAGTTTATCAGGAAAACAAATCCTTTCTCAAACCTCCCTAAGGGAATTTACACTGTCCTTATTTTACAGATGAGGAAATACACTGGGAGATGTAACGTAACTCGTCCAAAATCACCTAGCTAGCAAATGGCCAAACTTGGATTTTAGCTGAGCTCAGCCTGACTTCAGAGAGACTGTTCCTTCTACCTTGGTCTCGCGTGATTAGTTTTGTTTTCAATAATTCAGTTTATTCCTTCTTGTTCTAGAGAAATTACACAGGATTTGATCACCACTACCTGTGCAATTCCACGTAATATGGTAATTACCAATTTGAAATCATTTTAGCATTGAATATTGAACAATGCACCAGTTTCAAGATGGCATCTCCATTCTGAATGTACACACATTATTTAAAAATAATGTTCTTTTTCATTTTGACCAAGGCATGCCTAATGGCTCAGTTTCTTCCTACTGAGTTCTGACCACATGAATATTCCTGCTCCACTCTCCTGTGAATGTGACAGCCCAATGCTTACTTAAATACTTTCTCTGAAAAGCCAATAAACCATTCTCCTCTGGCCATAAATGTACTGTTAGCCATCGTTTAAGTTTGATTGCTGCCAAATGAATATTTGGAAACACATTCCCTAGGTATCAGAGTCTTTCATAATTTAAATTTTCAATATCATCAAGGAGTTGTGAAATTCTCAAAGTAGTATTAATGTTGAACCAACTGAAAATATAAAATAGGCTATGCTGTCTCATGCTTTGGAAGATGAGAAGTAGTTACAGCAAACACAAGAATAGAGTGCTAAATTTCCGAAGAATAAGCAATCACTGTTGAAAACAGTGTACGCCTGTGTGAGATACCGTAAGAAAATATAGGACAATGGCTTTCTTGATAACTGTGAAAAGTTAAGGCAAGGCACCAACCAGACAGAGCTCCTATTTCTCAGATGTTTTTCAGGAAAGGTATCTCTTACTAGAGCCACAAGATCAAAAGTGAGAGACAGAACAAACATTACAATTTATTACCACCACGATACTTCACCAAGAATCCTTCTAGAAGGATAGAATTTCTTGTGAATGCTGAATTTCTGAGCCAGAGGTGACCAAAATCATATATATATACACACACACACATATATATACGTATATATATATATACGTATATATATGTGTGTATATATATATATATATACATATATATAAATAACATACCATTTAAGCCTTTTGTATCTTAAGGTATCTTTGGAGAAAAATTTGGGAAATATACACATGAAATATTGATGCTTATCTGTGGTGAATAATCAGGTTAAAGCTATTGGTAGAACGGATTGAGATAATTAATAGGGGGATGTGTCACAATGAGTAAATGAATCCATTATAGTATGTTATGTCACGATCCTATCTTTGCTACCATCATTTTAAAATAAAAATAGCATTTAACAAGTTCTGTGCCACAAAGTTGAAAATAGAATGTTATAGAGTTGTCATTATTTCTTTTCTGGGAAGGATTGTGACTGATAAGATAACTATTGCCTAAACTATTTTAGTATGTGGCATTGGCACAAATTCTCTGCTCTGTGTACTAATTACTGTAATTTTATCATTATAATGATTATAATTTCATATTCACTTTATAGAGATACTCTCTTAACACTGCCTGTCATATCACAGTAAATTTGCTTGTAAGATTCTTTTGGGGGGAAACTATTATATCTTATCAACAATGTCTTTAGTAGCTCAATTAGGATATGTCTTCAGGATTTTTATAACACCTCTCATAAAGCCTGTTTTCTAAATGAGAATGTTATCTTTCTAAGAGCTGTGTTGAGATACTGTTATCAGTAGCTATATTTCTAATATTTTTATAAGAAAAAATATTAAAAACAACCTAAAATTCCATCAAGGAGGTGCTTATTAAATAAATAATGATATATGCATACAATAGAACATCAGATACTTACAAAAAGAATGAGGAAACTCCCCATGTACTGATTCAGAAAGGTTTCCAGGGTATATTATGGAATGAAAACAGCAAGTTACAGAATAGTATATACAGAATATTCTTTGTATAAAATAGGAGATAGATAAAAATCTATCCCTATTTTCTTGCATTTTCATAAAGGAAAACTCTGGTAGGATAAATAAGAAAGTAATGAGTGTTTTCCTGAAGGTCAGCAGAGGGATATATGTAGTAACTGAGTGAGTGGAAGATGCAGTTAAAGACAAACTTTCACTGTATTTCCTTCCTTAGAATCTCTGTTTATGGGTCCTGGTGCCATGAAAAGTTTTTGATATTTATACGGCCCGCTACATCAAGCTTTCTTCTATTTCTTGCAGATTTTGAGTCATACATATAAAAGCCTTTAACTTTTGTCATTTTATCACCTACATAATTTTTTACAATTAAATATTTGATAGGGCTTCCCTGGTGGTGCAGTGGTTGAGAGTCCGCCTGCCGATGCAGGGGACACGGGTTTGTGCCCCGGTCCGGGAAGATACCACATGCCACGGAGCTGCTGGGCCCGCGAGCCATGGCCGCTGAGCCTGCGCGTCCAGAGCCTGTGCTCCGCAACAGAAGAGGCCACAACAGTGAGAGGCCGGCGTACCGCAAAAAAAAAAAAAAATTGATCCATTTGTAATTTATTATGGTGCAGATTAAGAGAAACAATGGTCATCCAGTTGCCTCAACACTACTGAATGGATTAAAATTTCCCTGTTGATTAGAGATGCTATCTTGTTCACATATGAAATTCCCTCCATATTTTTGAACTTTATATTTTTTTACATTGGTCTGTCTTTGTATATGCCCCATGTTTTAATTACTAAGACTCTATGCTTTAAAATTAATAGGTCTGGTCTGCCCTTATTTTCCTTTTCTTTCATAGGTTTGCTGCCTTTTAAAAAATTTTTTTTCATAAAGGTAAATCATTAATAGAATCAGATTGCCTAATTGAAAAATGTTGATATTTTACTTATTGTGCTAAATTTATCAATTAATTAAGGAGACTTGATAACCCAAACCAGATATGTCCCTCTATTTATTCTTCTCTTTGGTATTTCAGCCTTATGTTTGTTTTCTTTATATAGGGCTGGCACATTTCTTATTACGCTTATTCCTATGTATTTTACACTTCTGTCTATTTTTAAAATTTACTGATTATTCACATATTCAGGCTGGTGGTTGGTTGTATAATATATATGAAGGCTATCACTTTCTGATTATTTTGTACCCATCTACCTTACTGATTTTCTCATTGTTGGTAGCAGTTTTCCAGTTAGTTCTCTTGGACTTTTCAGATATATAATCATATTACCTGCAAATAGTGATAATTCTACCGTCTCCTTTCCCTTTTTCATATTTCTACTTTCTTTTTCTCATCTAATTACAATGGTTAGTTAAATACACTCTTAAAAATTCTACAAAGACCAGCCAACGGAATGAAGTTTCTAGCAATAGAATCTGGGTGGAAAAATCTTAACCCATTTACACAATGCATTATTTTAAATAACTCTTTTGGCTATATCAACATGACCTGTAAGTTAGAGATTTTTCTCGATGCATTATTTCTAAGGAATGAAAAATGATTTCACCAGTCATTAAAACCATCTTCAGTGTATTAGTCTGGAGCTGTACTTGAGGGCCAGGTTACAAATGGTCGTAATTCATCTGAAGTATTTTAAGGGAAGATACATAGACAAGACAAAGATTGATTTAGCAATTGATTGGGTTAATCTCTCTTTTCCCCAAGCCCGGTATACTGGAAATGGTTGGAGCAAAATGTGTGGTTTACATCCCACCCCCCACCCTACTATGTTTCCGTTAAATTCTTTTTCTTTTTTCTTTACAAAATTCAGTTTATTTTCTAAAAATGTGGACCAATGGTGGTTGTATAATAAGATGTGCTAGTATTGATAATTTCTTTTCATTTTATTTTTTTTATAATTTTTATTGGAGTATAGTTGATTTACAATGTTGTGTTAGCTTCAGGTGTACAGCAAAGTGAATCAGTTATACATACACATATATCCACTCTTTTTTAGATTCTTTTCCCATATAGGTCATTACAGAGTATTGAGTAGAGTTCCCTGTGCTATACAGTAGGTCCTTATTAGTTATCTATTTTATATATAGTAATGTGTATATGTCAATCCCAATCTCCTAATTTATCCCTCCCCCTCATACCTCCTAGTAACCGTAAGTTTGTTTTCTACATCTGTAACTCTATTTCTGTTTTATAGATAATTGAAGAAAAAAACCCCATATGATCATTTCAATAGATGTAGAAAAAGCTTCTGACAAAATTCAATACCAATTTATGATGAAAACTTTCCAGAAAGTGGGCATAAAGGGCACCTACCTCAACATAACAAAGGCCATTATGACAAACCCACAGCAAACCTCATTCTCAATGGTGAAAAACTGAAAGCATTTCCTTTAAGATCAGGAACAAGACAAGGATGTCCACTCTTGCCACTATTATTCAACATAGATTTGGAAGTTCTAGCCACAGCAACAAGAGAAGAAAAAGAAATAAAAGGAATACAAATTGGAAAAGAAGAAGTAAAACTGTCACTCTTTGCAAATGACATGATACTATACATAGAGAATCCTAAAGATGCCACCAGAAAACTACTAGAGCTAATCAATGAATTTGGTAAAGTTGCAGGATACAAAATTAATACACAGAAATCTACTGCATTCCTGTACACTAACAATGAAAGATCAGAAGAGAAATTAAGGAAACAATTCCATTTACCATCTCAACAAAAATAATAAAATACCTAGGAATAGACCTACCTAAGGAGGCAAAAGACCTGTACTCAGAAAACTATAAGATATTGATGAAAGAAATGAAAGATGACACAAACAGATGGAGAGATATACCATGCTCCTGGATTGGAAGAATCAATTTTGTGAAAATGACTATACTACCAAAGCAATCTACAGATGCAATGCAATCCCTATCAAATCACCAAAGGCATTTTTCACAGAATTCGAACAAAAAAATTTACAATTTCTATGGAAACACAAAAGAGCACAAATAGCCAAAGCAACCTTGAGAAAGAAAAACAGAGCTGGAGGAATCAGGCTCCCTGACTTCAAACTATACTACAAAGCTACAGTAATTAAGTTCAATTCTTATATTTGAACATACCCATCATGGTATGTTTAAGAATATTCTTCTTCATCTATGGTAGCAAGATTGTCTGATGAGGTGTATGAGGATATCTATATTTATATCTTTATCTAAAACTTTAATAGCCAATTCAGGGCTGAATTTGGTCCCAGTATGAAGCAAAAAATATTTGACAACTAAGTGGAATGAATAACAACTAACAGTTGTTAAGTTCAGAGATTCTTCATTTGAGAAGAGAAATGTTAATCAATACTTTTGAAAATCCAAGGCTGGAATTAACAGTTGCAAGACTGGATTTCCACAATCAAAAGTCACAAATGTTACTGACACAAACCTTTGGCATATGTGATAGATGAGGGAGTTCATTATGGAAGGAAAGGCACATACGTGAATAATAAAGGAAATGCTGAAAGACTACCAAAGTTAAACAGGACACTGTATAGCATTGACACAGACAAATTAAACATAAAACACACACACATACACACAAACATCTCAAGAGAACCTCCTTACAAGTCAGCAGTCACTTGATTTACAAATAAAGTGATGTCTCAGACCACAGGGACCACAAACTCCCACGCTCTGGTTTGAAGAGCCCTTAGCTTTTAAGAGTTGATTTACTTTGAATCCTTGAAGCTCATCTCTGGACAAAAATCAAGATCACTAAATCTGCCATATAGCAAGAAAGCAAGATCAGGATAAAACTTCCTATTTGTGAGTTCTAACATGCTAGTCCAATCCACTGTCCTTTGCAGACTGAGAAAAAAACTGTTGCCATCTGGAAAAGCTAATGAAAGTTGGCTCCTTATTCTAACTCCCGCATTTAGCCAAGCTACCATTACTTTACAGATCTACAGAAAACAGACAGAATAGAGCATCCACTCAACCATGGAAATCCACCAGCATATGTTATTTTAGGTTACCAAGATGAGTGTTTCTTACTCATTATGTCTACCAAATTGGTAACACTACGGTCATCTTTCCATATCAGAGAGTTTACATTTTGACCTAGACTTTCAATGATGAATAAAGAGTAATTTCTACCAGGTGAAAATCTTATTTATCTATCCTAGACTAAGAGCAAAAAATTCTGAATGAGAGCCAAAAGACACATGAACCAGATTATATGTACTCAGAGGAATTTGTAAATCAAGTGACTGCTGATGTGTAAGGCAGGGGTGTGTGTGTGTGTGTGTGTGTGTGTGTGTGGTGTGTGTGTGTTGTATTTAACTTGTCTGTATCAATGCTATACAATGCCAGGTTTTGTAAATTATCCAATATATAGTCATTACCTATTGAAAAGACTGAATATTGGCTTGGAGGCATTGGCTGAACTTTACCATAGTTCTTTTTATAATTAGATTTTTAAAAAACTTAGCCTCACATGCTGCTACTTTTAGCCTGATACAGCAGGGTCTAGTTAAGCTATGCTATATGCTTTTCAATTAAACCATAACTTTCACATGTGCATTTTGTTGTGCTCGCCCAACATTAAATAAATGGATAACACCTGAATAAATTCAGAGTCCCAGCCTACACCAGTTCTTGGACCTAAATTACCAGTGAGAGATTTTTCATTTTCGTTTCATCAAGACTTTTGCTTAATTGAGGTAAAGCAAGAGTTACTTAAGTACATCCTCTAAAAACAGGTAATAGTAAATTACATAATAGTATTTATGACTGTTTGACCCACTTCTCAACCTATTTAAATCTGGAAATATATGTAATAAATTTGAGTCTGGTTTATACACTTGGACTATTCATATATACAGTAAAGCTCTTTCATAAAGCTTCTTATCAGGGGAAATGTCTTAGAAAGGAAATGGAGAATTATGGGCATGGAGATAGGACATGAGATTTCAGCCTCCTATTTTACATTTATATCTCCTTATTTGTATTAAAAGACACAGCTACGGACAATGACACTGTACATGTGTATAACATGTCAAGGAGTCTTATATCCTCAGCAATTCCTGGAACACTAAGAACTCTGTGGCCTCTCCCTACTGCTGATATCATTTTTCTAGTAGCTTTTTCTTGGTAAAGCTGAGTGACAATGACAATAAATGTAAAGTTTCTCATTTTGAAAGCTTTAGCACTTGATTTTTATTAGGGATCTGTTGTGTGGCCTTGTGAAGAGAAGGCATTTAATGGATATTGGTTAATGATGATCACTCCCTGCCAAATAAAATTAAATATTATGCATGATGTAGATGCTGATAAATTGGATGAAGAAACTGAGTAATTCTGTGAAAGATCTAAATCGTCAAATTGTAGTCTGTGAACTACTTGCCTTTTAAAAGTAAAAGTCCCTCGCCCATACCTAAGGCCCTGTGATTAAGAGCCTGTGGTTCTGGAAATTTTAATTTTTAACAATTTCTTTGGCATTGCTCCAGCAGTATAAAATTTGACCACCATTAACCATTAAATCTTGGATTCTTAAAAGACTTCTAATTACCTAGATGTTCATTTTCATTTAGACTACTAGAAAGAAAATCTACAGAGAATATGATTTTCAATTAAATTCTGAATTTGTTTCCACATGGTAAAAATAATACTTAGTATACAAAGTCTTAAGCTATGCCTGTAAAATTTTTTAAAATACAGCATAAAACTGAAATATTCCCAAGGGCAAATATCTGACTTGTGAAGAAAATCTTCAAATTTTGACTAATTATTTTATCAGTAAGTTTAGTGATAAGTCAACAAAGAAGTTTTGAATCAGTTTACTAATGGAAAGGTCAGGAAGAAAAAGACAACAGCATACAACAAAACTTTTTACTTTACCATGAACAGCAGGAGAATGTGTGAAAGCCAAAGCCGGAGAATTTTTAGAATTAAGCGCAACATAAAATGATATCATAACACTACTTCTCAAATATAAAAAGCAAAGGCAAGGGACCCAGTAAGAAGATCTGGGATGAAAGAAAGGCTCGCAGAATGAGGAAGGCAATTACCACACCTGGAATTCAATTCACATGTAGAAGAAATTTACACACTGCAATGCGTCCAGGAGAGAAAGCAGGGCTTATGAAAAGTTAAAAGAAATTTGGGTGCTTTGTCTGAAAATGAAGAGTTTTGACCCCAGTGTAGATGAGGGTTGAGGATATAAGCTGGGGCTGGTGATGTCAGATCTAAACTGATAGCTATACTCAGTGCTTAAAGGGGTTAAGAAGAGGGGTTAACCTAATATGGGTTTGAAAATAAAACATGAAGACCAAAAGGTAGAAGTAATAGGAAAACTGAAATACGGAGAGATTTTCTAAAGGAAATTCAATGAACACCATCCTACAGAGGAATAGGATGACTGTGGGTTAATGAGTTCCCTGTCTTGGAGGAACAATTGTCTGGGACGTTGTAGAACAGGACTTCTCAGATTTAACGGGCATATGGACCATGTAAAGATCATGTTAAGTTGCAGATTCTGGTTCAGGAGGTCTGGGTGAGACTTGAGTTTTTTTATGTCTAACATAACTCCCAGGTGAAGCCAGGGCTGCTGGCCCGAGTAAAACATTTTGACTAGCAAGATTCTAAGGGACTTTTACAAATCCAAGATTCCAGAGTAGATTTTGTGGCTCTCTCTTTCTGCGTGATCATTGAACTATCTCCTTATCTTCAGATGTCCTCCTTTGTAAATTGGAAATAATATGGGTTTTGCTTTGTGGGGATATTTGGGGGACTCAGTGAATTAATGCAGGGAAAGCATGCAAAAGAGAGCCTTACGTATAGTAAATACCCAATAAAAGTCAGCCTTTATCATCACCATCATTATTATAAAATGAAAAAATTTTTAAATGCAGAGTGCTTTGGCTTTTTCTGATTTCCATCTTAGTTGATATAATCAGATTGTTTATTATCTCAACGGAGCAGTGATGTCATAGAGTTTATCTTCCTCACTGCCAGACAGAACTCCGACTGCAGCCTAAAGTCACTTCTAGGTTTTGCTAAATTCCAAAGGAAATGAAATCTGCAATGACTCTATTATGCAAATAACTGTAATGTTGAAGGAACATGGGAATGAATTTCTAGAGGCCCAGTTTTCAGTCCTGTCTCTAATTAGCCACGTAAACAACAAGTATTCGCCTAAGCCTGACAATCCCACAATGCAGAAGAACATGTGTTCTTTTTACACATGACCCAAACCTCCAGGACATCTTTAATGGATTGATGATTTAGCCATAGGCTTCCAAGAAACAAAGGCTCTCATCATCATTCTTTGGGCTCCATCGTCTCCATCATTTCCTCTGACTTCTGGCTAATGCCCTGCTTCTAGTTATGAAGAATTTTTGGCACTTGAGCTCATATCAAAGTAAAAGGCTAGGAAACCTACCTAATGGGTGACTGTAGCTTAATGAAAATATCTGACCTTTTTAATCTTGGTACCCAATAAAGAGCTGAACCTTACTCCCCAAATGCTTTAGCTAATTAAGAAAAAAAGCTAAACTTTTAAATGAACATTTAAAGTTCACTTAATGTGTCACTTCCAAAGGCCAATTATAATCTGAAAATAGTTTTAAGTGAAGGATATCTGTTAAGTAAATAAGCATGTGGTAAATCATCAAATATCTATTGAACTCTTACCATGAGGTCAGCTCTGTGCTAAGTGTTATGTAGACTATAATAAAATGTTGAAGACAGAGGAGTTTAACATAGTAGCTAAGAGGATAATGCTTACATCCATGGAAAAGTTAGAGACAATTCAATACTGACATAAGCAGAACTAGCTTTGGGCACCACAAACTCTACAGCACCTCCGCCTGCTTCTCTCTCGTTTTTCTCTCCCATTCGGTTTCCTCTACTTAGCTTTTTCTTTTTTTTTTTTTTCACATTTCTGACATCCTATAAAAGTTACTTACATATCACACTTATTGTCTATTCTTGTTTTCCCCTGTGAGAATGTAAACTCCACCGGGATGGAATTTTTGTCCTTGCTTATTGATGTATCTCGAGTCCCTAGAAGAGCGCTCGGGACCACAGTAGTACTCAATAACTATGGCTTGAGTGAGGGAATGATTCATTCACGAGACTGATGCCAAGTTTAATCCTGCATTTTACAGTTCATAGCCCTCTTTTGTTCCTCATATGAAGAGGTGAGCAGAAAATATTATATTATTTTATTTTTTTGGCTTCCACCACACAGCATGCAGTATCCTTAGTACCCCAACCAGGGATGGAATCCTTGCCCCCTGCAGCGGAAGCATGGAGTCTTAACCACTGGACCGCCAGGGAAGTCCCAGAAAATATTTTATAACTGACTAGTTTATATGAGTTGTATTTGTTTTCTGTACTCTACAATTCCTGTTGACAGCTAAAAATTAGACTGATCTAAAGATGTAAAATAATGAGAATAAATTATAGATCACTATTGCACTGCCATTCCAAAAGGAAATGAAATCTGCAATGATTCCGTTATGCAAATAATAGTAACACTGAAGGAACGTGGGAATGGATTTTTAGAGTTCTCGCTCTGCAGCCCGCCTCCAATTAGCCATGTAAACTAATAGTATCTCTTGGTCTCAGAGTTCCAATGTCTTCAACTGAAATACGAAATTATATCGTAATGATAACTAATCATATTTAATTTTAACATCTAAATTTTTATAGCACCAACTCCATTTTGCCCACTCCATCCCAGGAGCCCCCCAATTCTATTCATATTTCAAGTTCAATGAATTAGAAGAGACATAGAAATGAACAAAGAAGAAGGAGAATAATGTCTGATAGGAAACATTTACTGCTATTATCATTATAAGCAGGATAATAAATATAAATCAGATAAAAAAACAGTCCACTGACCAAGAATCAGATTTCTTGGAATTCTAACCTAGTCCTGCTTCCCCTCTGCAAACCAAGAAACAAACAAACAAAAAACTTGAAAGTAAATTTAAAAGGCCCTTGAATGGTGAAAATAGTGTCATCACATTTATCCTCTAGACATGTTTGGTAACCTCAGACTCTCACTCAGAGTCTATTTACTTTACACATAATTCTTTTGGGCTTGAATCTGTTTTTCCCAATACAAAAAGAACAGAAGCAGCAAATTTTATAATGTTACTGCAGAAGCCCACGTATTGTCAGAATAAATAAGCTAAAGCTGTTGAGAGTTAAAGACTTTCATTCGAAGATAAGCTATTGTAAAAACTTACTGTAAACATTTTATTAGCATCGTTATATTACAGCAAATTAAAAAATGTTTTCTTGACAGTGATCCTGACTTAAGAGTAAATTAAATTATATTGATTACCTGGTATAAGAAGGCAGGCTATAGTTTTTGCTAGAAGTGTTTCCATTAAAAATAGTTGACCTGTAAAAAATTTTGTTTGAGGTATCTGGAAAGATGACCTCATATCAAACTTTTAAGCCTAACTGATATTATATAATGCGATATTGCATTCTCTCTCCCTGGATTTCCCGGGTTATGATTAATAAGGATATTTTGGTACTTCTCTTGTATCAATACATTTTCTCATTATATCAATATTTAGTATGCATTGGGCAATGTGGGGACCTGCAATGTAAAGCACAGGTCTGGATCTTGATAGTATAGGAGTAGATGGACAAGTCAGATTAAGAAGGAATGGTTTAGAGCATGTGCTTTGGAGAAGGTCAGAAATAGATTATAAGCTCATGCTTACTAGATGTGTGATAATGGGCAAGCTACATAATATCTGTTACAAAGGTTCCACAGCTGTAAAACAGTGATCATGATATCTATTTCCAGAGATGTGAAGATTAAATAAAATATATATGCCAAGCACTTAAATTTAAAGCCTGAAATAAGGATGCTAGACAAATACTTACTGGTGAATGAATCAACTGGGTTATCTGGGGCAAGTTATTCAAGAACTTCTGTTGTTTCATCTGTAAAATAGGGAAAATGGTGCTTAACTTCATATAGTGGTTGTGAAAAAAAAATGAAACTACACATATAATTTACTTATGTACCTGGAACATAATGTATCCCCGGAGTCCAGTAAAAACCCAATAAATTGTATTCTTTAGAAATATTATGTTTTAATAATTTAGAAAACGAATGACAAGGTACATGGTATAATATAAGTTCAGAAAAAGGGCAGACCAGTGTGGGTGGGAGTCAAAAGGTAAGGCTGCATTTAGAACGTGCAGCCCTCAGTTACAGTTCTGTAACTCTGACGGGGCCTGATGGAATCAGCCCCTCTGTCCATTCCTGTCTTGGTGCCTTAAGGGGATAGTGGGCATGGATGAGGCCCTAACAATTAGATCATGAGGGGCAATTATCCACAAGGAGCTGGAGATGGGAACTTGAAAAAGGAAAGAAGAAAAGTGGAGTAAAAATGGGAAATGGAGAAAATGGAAAAACATTAAGTAAAAGTACTTGATTAATCTAAGAAAAAAGAAATAAAAAATAAAAACATGAGCCAAATGGAAAATAAATAACAAGAAGGTAAATTTAAGCCAAACTAGATCAGCAATTCCATTAACTATAAAGGAGCTAAACAGACCAATTAAAAGATAAAGATTATAAGACTATATTACAAAGAAAACAATATTGTTTTAAAATAAGTGATCTTTTAAAAACAAGGTCACAGAAAGAGTAATAGAAAAAGATATATCATACTAGCACTAACCTAAATAAAGCTGATGTGATTATATTAAAATCAGATGAAGTGGGCTCCTCTCTTATTAAGATATAAAACACATACTGTAAAATTCACTTTTTTTTTTTTTTTTTAAACTGTACTAGCTTGTGGGTTTTGACAGATACTTACAGGTCTCTAACCACCACCACAATCAAGATAGTTCACTGTTCTATCACCCTCCTCCTCTCCCAAATAGACCATGGTCAACCCCTTTGCAGTCAACTCTTTTCTAGTAGCCCATGGAAATCACTGATCTCTTTTATGTCCATATAACTCTGCCTTTTCCATCATGTAATATAAATGCAATAATACAGAATGTACACTTTGAGTATGACTTCTTTCCGTTATCATAAAGCATTTAAGATCCATCCACACTGTTGTATTACTTGTTCATTTCTTTGTATTCTGGTAGTATTGTGTTATATAGATGTACCAGTTTGTTTAACCAGTACCTAGTTCAAACATCTGGATTGTTTCCAGTTTTGTACAACTACAAATAAAGGCACTGTAAACATCCACATATAAGTTTTTGTGTGAACATAAGGTTTCATTTCACTTGAGTAAATAGCTAGGAGTGGGATTGCAGGGTTGTATGATAAGTGTATTTTTAACTTTATAAGAAACGGCCAAATTGTTTTCTAAAGTGTCTGGCCCATGTTGCATTCCCACCAGCAATGTGTGAAAGTTCCAGTTGCTCTGCATCCATGTCAACAGTTGTTATGATAAGTAGTTTTTAAAACTTTATCTGTCCAAATAGGTGTGTCATGGTATCTCATTGCAGCTCTAATTTTCATTCTCCTGACAAATAACTTGCCTAATCTTTTGGTGCTTATTTTCCATTTGTATACTTGTTTTGGTCAGATGTCTCTTCATATGTTTTGCCCATTGTTTGATTGAGGTTTGGGTTTTGTTTTTCTTGTTATTGAGAGTAGAAAGTTCTTTATAAATTTTAGATACGAGTCCTTTGTGAGATATGTGATTTGCAAAAATTTTCTCTCAGCCTGAGGCTTCGCTTTTCCATTCTCTTAACACATGAGCCAAATTATTTTTTCTTTTATAGACCCTGCTTTTGCTGTTGTATCTAAGAAATCATTGCCAGCCCCAAATAGCAAGGGTTATTTTTCCTAGACGTTTTATAGTTTTACATATTACACAAAACTCTATGATTTTTGTTTATTTTCATATAGATATGAGGTATGGACTAGGGTGTGTGTGTGTGTGTGTGTGTGTGTGTGTATGTGTGTGTATGTGTGTGTGTGTATGGCATGTGAGTATTTAATTGTTTCAGCAACTTTCTTTTTTTTTTGGAAAATACTATTCTTTCTCTATTGAATTACCTTTGCCCGTTTGGTGAACATTGGTTGTTTATATCTTTGTGGGTCTATTTCTGGACCCCACTGAACTCTATATCTAGATAACCAGATATCCTTTAATACAACACACTGTCTTGATTTCTGTAATTTCATAATGATTCTTGAAATCATGTAAAGTGACATTAGATATAATATAAAATAAAAGGAGACCCAGAACTGATTTATGAATTTAAAGAATCCATACTGCAAAATTTGTCACTTTTTTCCACAGTGGTTTTATGGATATTAAAATACCAGTAATATTTTCCTTCTGTTGCTCTTTTATTTTCTGAAGCATGATAAATTGCTTCTGAAATGTTTATATGAAATTAAAAGGCCAAGAATAGTCTAGACCACTGAGGAAGAAGAAAATAATAGGTACTTGCCCTCTAATTTATCAAAATTATTACAAAGCTACAGTAATTAATACACTATATCACGCACACAGGGATAGACAAATATACCAATGAAACAGAGTAGAAAGAAATCACCAGAAATAGACCCAAACATAAACAGACATTTAATATGACGGATGGCATTACAGATAGTTGAAAAAGATGGACTTTTCATAAAACATTAGGACAACTGACTATTATATAGAAAAATAAATTTGGACCCTTCACACAATGTATAAAAATCAATTGCAGGTTAATTAAACATTTTAATGCAAATGCAAATATTAAATCTGCTTTACACAGAGTATCTTTACAAACTTTGGGCAGGAAAATTTTTTTAAGCAAGTCTGAAGAATGCATAAACCAAAGGAAAGGATGGATAATTCAGATGACACCAAGATTAAGAACTGTTCACCAAATGACAATATAGGAAGACTTAAAAGGCAAGCCACTACATAGTGATTTGCTATTTCTATAGATGTCAAAGTGATCACCTTGGAAGGTCTAGTTACCATGTCACCATGCAGAGATATTAAAATTATTGACTATATTCCCTACAGTGAGCAATATATTTTTTAGGATATATACATATGATACATACATAAAGGAAATTAAGTCAATGATGATCACAAATGTTATGAGTACGCTTATTTTATTGGGTTATACAGATAATATAATTGTAGAAAAGGATTCAGGGGCTTTAAAAATACTGTCATTGTTCTATTCTTTAACCTGGATTGTATTTACATAGGTGTTTACTTTGTTATTAGTCTTTTAAAAGACTAATTTGACACCTAGTCACGATGTAGCAAAAAAAAAAATCCCCTGCAGACATCATCCTTAATGTAGAAACATGTGCAGCATTCTCTTTAAAGTAAATCAGACAATTGTGCCCACCATAACTACTTGTATTCAGTATTGTTTCAAAGGTCCTAGCCAAATTAGTAAAAGAGAAAAATCAAAACAAATAAATATTCACAGGTCTAAAAAGAAATAATAAAAACAAATTATCATTATCTGAAGATGATATGATTATTTTCATAGAAAATCCAAGACAATCTACACACAAAAGATTAGACCTAATAAAATTCTGCACATTTCCTGGATATAAGATCAGTATAAAAAATGATGTTTAATACACAATAATTTAAAATAAATCATTTCAAATGTAATTAAATATTCCATTCAAAAGAGCAACAGATAAAATATTTACAAGTCCTTCCGGTTGGAAAATTTTAAATTTTGTGGGAGGATCCAAAGTAAGACTACAATAGATACACTGTTTTCATGAATAGAAAGACATGCATGTTAAAGGTAAATTCAGTTTTGTTAGTTTGCTAGCATTTTCGTAGAAAATGGATGTTGATGTTAAAATTCATATGAAAAACTAAAGAACCAGAAGGATCCAAGACAACTTGGAAGAAGACTGAAAAGGGGAAATTTTCTCCAGTGAGTTACAGATTTACTATGAATTGCCCCTTACCTAGTATCAACTACTTTAAGATTCTGTTGATATGTCTTCTGTTCTGTGAATCCTTCCCAGCCTGTAGCATTTTCCTTCCCATGTAATCCCATTACACTGTGTACTTATCTTTATCACAGTATACAGCACAACCGCACTGAGATTTGTGTTTACTCCTTTATCTCCTTCTCTGGGCTATGACCTGACTATGTGGTCCATGTTTCTACACCCAGAGTGCCACACAGAGCCTGGTTCATAGGAAGCAGTTAAGAACTATCAGCTCCTTGCTCTCTCACATTGCCATTATTATTCCTTGGTAGGATGAGTTTACTGTTTCATTAAGTTCTCACCTAGTCCCCAGGTTTGGGCAGAGGACTTTAAGATTTGGTCACTGTCCATACTCAACTACCTGGGGCTCCATTTTAAAGTCATTTCTGAAAGTAGCAATTTGTTACTACCTCCACATTTTCTCTAATATTGAATGCAATCATGCAAAGCACGCATTATAGAATTCTCACCTGAAAAGGACCTTAGGTTATATTCCTTTATTTCTCCTTTTATAGATGAGGAAACAGGGACTCAGGGTACTCAGACAGGTATTTCATTTAAGTTTATTTTATCTATTGTATAATATTTCTACTTCCTGACATGGGTGGGATTAAATGAATTGAAATCTTAAAGGATGGATTTGGAATTCTGACAATGAAAAGAGCCAGGACATGGATAATACAGAAAGTATGTAGAAGTTACAGGATAATCCAGTAGGATAGGTGAGGTTTAAATATTTATAGTCTGTTATTTTTACCTACTCTATTCTCTTCTCCTGCTTTACAACATACACTTATCTTGTTAAAATTATAGGAAAATGAAGGAACATACTTAAGAGACTGTTCAAGAGAATTTCAGCTCATACTCTCAAAACTTAAATAAAAAGTCTATAATTGTGTACAAGCTATCCTAAGGCAGTTGTTTATGTTTCAAAAAGAGTTATGTAATCTTTTGACTTCAATTTCAGCTACCTCTTTCATTAAAGAAATAATTCTGAATATCATTATTTATTTCTTTCTGGAATCTTACCAGGCGAAAAGATAATTCTAATTCTATGAATCTTGGCTACCAGAAAACTTTGGTGTTAGCTTTGCAATTTATACATCCTGTTTATATTCTCTCACATTGTGAGCAGATTTCCTATTTGCTTATACAATAGCCCTTTCCACTCCCACACCCCTCCTTGTTTTTCTTATGCAATTACAGCTTACCTATTTAAAACTTCAGTGAGTGCCACAGCCAATATATTTCACTTTTTGGTGATATTCTTTGGAGGAAGCCACTTACAGTAACTTAATCCACTCTTAATTTGAACAGAAAAAGAACAGAGCTATTTACGAAAAGGAAAGCATTGCCGGCATAAGGTAGTTTCGGCATCTTCATATTTGAGAAGTCAACTTCAGTGAAAAGAGAAAGATGAGACGTTTTAACAAACACAGCCTCAATAAAATTAAAAGGCCTTGCTAGGAAATTAAGGTATGGATTTTCAATGTGTATGGTCAAAGGAGAAAAAATACAATACAGAATGCTATCATACTTGATCAAAATAAGTGTGGACTAATTCTGTGTTGATGTGAATAGTGGTTTCAATGTGGAGAAAATTGGAATGATACAACAGGAATTGATCTTCTCCCCCCAAAATTAGGAGGAAGGAATGATTCCCATCTCAGCAGAGGCCACAGGCAGACCATCATTGAAGAAATGTGTAGTCATTTTGTCTTGTGGGAGGACTCATGCTTCTGCTTCTGATTGTTTTGTAGAAGAATGTGGAAGCTTAGAGATTTATTCAGCTTTTAAGAAAGAATCTGCATTATATCGACAAGATAGTTTAAGGAGATTATTTTCCATACAAATTGTAATAATTAGCTGAGGGTTATATGAAATTAAAAATACAAGGACTAGAAAACATAGGCACACTTCCATATATAAAATACGGTGGTTCCACTACTCTTCAGTTTTTCTATAAGTCTGCACAGGATCTATGATGAATATAAACGCATAAAATAATTAATTTAAATCAATTTTCCCTGTCTCTCCTCAACAGGCAAAAATTCTTCCTGTAACTTATCAACCTAACACCAAACACATAAAAGAGCATTTTTAAAAAGCCAAAGTTTGTTGTGCCACGTTGAATATATGCTTGAGTCTTTCCACTCCCTTTTTTATCTTTGGTATTGTTCATGTAAACTCAGGGGGTAAAGTAGAAAAAGAACTTAGAAACATGCTCTTGCCAAACATTAAACTTCTATAAAAGGATTTAAAAGCAAAACCCAAACAAAAGAGGAGGCATATTCACCAAGGAATGTGATACAGTTCTGACGCACTGACAGCAGGATGTGAACACTTTTGGTTGGAAGATTGCAATGAATAGAGTATTTCCCTTCTCGCTCCCTTGCACAGAATTTCAGCAGCGGATTAGTATTTTTGGATGATGTTCAAAATGTACAGAATTTAAAAACTGATGATGTAAGTTCCATCATCTACAGTTTCATTCCATTAAGCCTTGCCTGAACCAATAATTTTGGAAATGTACTTTTGCTGACTTATTACTGCTTTTGCTCATCAGTTCAGTTTACAAGTAATGTACGAATAGTGTATTTTTATTAGGAGTAGTAAATTTTACATTTCTTTCAGAGGTTAATCTTATTCATGTTTTAGACTTCTTGATGCTTAAGGGTTTAAATCATTCTCCAAACCCCATGAAACGCACATAATTTCAGATCTTTTTAATGCTCTGAATAAAGGACCATACTATTTCCTACCAGTTTGTCCTCCAGGGCGTGGCATTCCTCTGCTGCACTTGGCATACAGATCAACAACCAGGAGGAAGAGGCCGTAGCTCTGCCCTCGGCGGCTGACAGTTGTGCTCTTTTGCTTATTGGTTTATTTTTCACCATATTCCTCCCCACTTCCTCCTAGGCTTCTTTAAACTTTTTTCTAATTTTTTTACATGTTTTGCAGCATACAACAGTCTGAAGAAGTCAATGGGCAATTGTTTTAAAAAGCTACTCTGCCCAGTTCAAGTTGGCTTTTAAAAGGGTTTTTGTCCCCTTAAAAAAAAGTTGACCTAATTCAAATTGTAAAGAGCAGAATCTGGTTTAGATCGTTGAACAAATCATTTTAGTATAAATGGAGCACTGATGATGGGATTATGCAGGAGCCAGACTTGTGGATTCTGGTATTTTCCTGACTTTTCTGTTCTAGCCACAGAAGTAACACAGAGACCTAGAGATGGTTTCTCTCTGGGTGTAAATACAAGGACTCCAAGTCCTTTGCTCTAGAAGACACATGAACAGATAAGTTTCTATTTAGAGTAATTAGACTAAGTAGCTAATTAAAGGCTTCTTGGCACCTAGTGCAGAGAACAGACTGAAATGGTTCTGCTGTCCTCAAGCTTGAAGTACTGCCAATGTGAACACATCAGACAATTTTTGATGTTAGGAAGGTGGTCATACTGGGTTCTATTTACGTCTGGGAAATCAAACCACCTTGTTTAGTAAACTAAGCAAGAATATAGAGCAATGCTTCATTTATCTTGAGTGAATGCAGTGTGTAACTAGGTATTTGACTTTCTTCCAATTCTGCTCTAAATTGCATTTTTCTTAAGTAACATAAAAGTTGGTAATTCAATAGTAATTTTAATTTATACCACAGATGGATAAGAGCAATCTCCTTAGCTTTAAATTCTTCAGGACCCTTGATATTTGATTTGCCTTTCAGGGACACTAAGGAGGCTTTGCTGGAAACTAGTCATTGGGCTATTTAGGGTGGCTGATGATTTACACAAGGTACGAGGCAGTTGGAGGAGCCATTGAACTATTCCAAACAAAAGTCTTGGTGGGGAATGTGTAACTCGACTCTGATTCTGAATGTAAACACCATGTGCAAATGGAGAGTAATACCAAAATTGGCAGGTCCTTCCTCTCTGGTTGATGTCTCTTTTGTAATTGTTTGCTGATTCTTTTGCACTCACTTCTGCCAGCTCTGTGCTGCCTTGTGTCATTCCCACTTATTCTGTCCTTTGCTCCAGTGTCAGTTCATGTCTGGTCCAGAGCTAGCTCTATAGAGGTGAGCTGGATAGAGGGCAAGGAAAAGAAGATGGAGGAAAACAACATCTTCCCCCTCTGTCTACCATTGTACTTGGCTCAACTTTAATATTTCTAGTTAACAGGTAAAGTTAGGGTTTTGCACAAAGGATGACAAGTCCCCTGAGTGAATAGGATCTTTCTAGAAGAAACCCAGCACTGAAATGGAAATGGCCCTTAGAGATCACACATGGGAAGAAGACATAGCTCCTGCACCCTGGGGAAGCAGACTTCCCTTGCTCTTGGAATAAAGGAAAAATGGTGAATTGTCCTCAGTTCAACCTGGCACACAGTACTGAAGGGATATCCATCTCAGAGCAGAAATTCATAATTTTGGTGTGAAGTAGTTTGGTCCCATTTAGTGAAGGAGGTATATATGTCTATCTGGCACTATAGCCAGAGATGGTTCTAATGGAAGAATGCCTAGCACTGATTATATTCATTGAATGAATGTCAAGTTAGTGACACAGAAGTTAAAGGGCCAGGCCAAAAGCCGGCAGTAATATCAGCAACAATATGGCAGAGGTATTATTACTGCTTGGGACCAAGGACACCATGTGAGTGGTACCAACTGTAGTGAGGAAAGGTTGCTAAGGCAACAGTGAAGTAACAGCACCGTTATTTTGATGAAGAGAGACTGGTGGTTAACCAGGTTCATGGCTGCAGTGACAAGAGTTTGTGGGGTCCTCCAGCCCCATCCCAACCTTCTCTGCTGCCCTTCTCATCCTTCTACCAAATTAGATGCTAGGGAACAAAAGATACTAAGGAGAACTAGGGGTCCAGTATGTATTCTTATGGGGATTTGTCTGCAGGAAATTCTTTGTTTCCCTTACCTTTGTTTTGCTACTCAATTTGTTATTTGATTGTTCTACTTAGCACTGGTGGCATCATCAACATATCAGTTACCTACCTCTCTTAGAAGGAACAGTTTATTGTTGTGGATATGTACAAGGGCTCATGAGTCTGAGAAGTCTAGGTGTGAGTTCAAATCAAAAATTCTCGCTAACCCTCTCAAGCTTTGGTTCTGTTAAATGACAAATAATAATAAATGATCATAATAATAGTACTAACCTCTTGGAAATGTGAAAAATGTTTATTATATTATATATAATATAAAATACATATTTATATTATATATAAATATTTATATATAATATTTATATTACACATATTTATATTTTTATATATTACATAAAATATATAATAATATACATTGAAGGCTCAACACAGCAAATATTAGCTAACAAAGTTAATTAGATATTTTGTGTGTTTTCAAACTCATGTTATTTCATGTGGTTACAAGTGGAAAAAACAAGAGTAAGAAGAGTGTGCTGAGCGGTGGTGGGAATGATGATTTATTGATTACCTACTCTGTGCTGGGCACTGCCTGAGATGCAGGAGTAATAGCAGGAAATAAGAACTAGTTCCTAATTGATCGTCAGAGTTCTCATTTAAAAATAAGGAAACTCAACCACTCAAAAAGTTCACAAATAACAAATGTAGAAGAGGGTGTGGAGAAAATGGAACCCTAGTACACTGTTCCTGGGAATGTAAATTGGTGCAGCCACTATGGAAAATACTATGGAGGATCCTTTAAAAACTAAAAATAGAACTACCATATGATCCAGCAATTCCACTCCTGGGCGTATACCAGAAAAAAAGGAAGCACTAATTTGAAAAGATATATGCACCCCAATGTTAACAGCGGCACTACTTATCATAGCCAAGACATAAAAGCAGCCCAATGGCCCATCAATGGATGATTGGATTAAGATGTGGTATATACACATAATGGAATATTAGACATAAAAAGAATGAAATATTGCCATTTGCAGCAACATGGGTGGACTCAGAGATTACACTTAGTGAAATAAGTCAGAGAAAGACAAATACTATATGATATCACTTATATGTGGTTATACATTATTAAAAAATAGGGCTTCCCTTGTAGCACAGTGGTTAAGAATCCTCCTGCCAGTGCAGGGGACACAGGTTTGAGCCCTGGTCCAGGAAGATCCCACACGCCGTGGAGCAACTAAGCCCATGCGCCACAACTACTGAGCCTGCGCTCTAGAGCCCGCGAGCCACAACTACTGAGCCCACGTGCCTAGAGCCTGTGCTCCGCCAGAAGAGAAACCACCACAATGAGAAGCCTGTGCACCCCAACAAAGAGTAGCCCCCGCTCGCCACAACTAGAAAAAGCCGGCACGCAGCAACAAAGACCCAATGCAGCAAAAATAATAAAGTAAATAAATTAAAAAAAATTACAAATGAACGTATATGCAAAATAAATGGACTCATGGATATAGAAAACAAACTTGTGGTTACCAAAGGGGAGAAGGAAAGGGGGAGGGGCAAATTAGGGGTATGGGATTCACAGATATGAACTACTATGTGTAAAACAGATAAGCAACAAGGATATACTGTATAGCACAGAGAATTATACCCATTACCTTATAATAACTTGTAATGGAATATAATCTGAATCACTATGCCGTATACCTGAAACTAATACAATATTGTAAATCAACTATACTTCAAAAAATATAAAGAAGTCCACCACTAAGAATATGGCTTTTCATATGCTTCTTACAAACCAATAATCAGTTAAAAGTATAACAGAGTGGAATTACATTTGGCAAATAAAAAAGCCTATGTAAAACCAAATTAGAATCATATTTACCAAATAATAAAATAAATTTATGTTTTAGAAATGTACAGTATGACAATTCCAAGTATTATGTTAAGCATTAAGTAAAGGAAACATATGAAAAGAGTAATGGTAGAAGCTGCGACCAAAATTGTCTTATTTCCTATCAGGTATAAACAAGGTATTAACAAATCTACTGACAACTAGAGAGTAGTTTCAATTTGATTGAAGATATTAAGTAAAAGGTGGGGGAATAGATGAATCTTTTGCTGGATAAACACATTACCATATTCTTTTTTTTTTTTTTTTTTTTTTTTTGCGGTACACGGGCCTCTCACTGTTGTGGCCTCTCCCGTTGCAGAGCACAGGCTCCGGACGCGCAGGCTCAGGGGCCATGGCTCACGGGCCCAGCCGCTCCGCAGCATGTGGGATCTTCCCGGACCGGGGCACGAACTCGTGTCCCCTGCATCGGCAGGCGGACTCTCAACCACTGTGCCACCAGGGAAGCCCAATTACCATATTCTTTATGTGTACATAGTGATGTAAATGAAAGAGTATGGGCTTCGGAGTAATGAAAAATCTGAGTTTGCAGCCTGTATGACTGATACTCAACACCTCTGAAACTCAGTTACACAATCTAAAAAATGGGATAATAATAACTAACAGGAGAATTGCCAAGAGTATTAAACATGTGTAGGCAGGTATAAGTGCAGAATAGTGGTAGAGTCCATTAATATTAGCTTTCCCTCTCTCTCTCACGTTCTTTCTCATCTGCTTCCCTTCAAAATCACCCCTCTTTTGCAATACCCCAGAGAAGATGGAACAGCTGCTTCCTTACTAAATAGGAACTAAGATAAAACCCCACTAAGATCTGATCAATGTAACATTTCCAGTAATATTCATACTTTAGGATAATTTTTACAATCCATTTGTTGAAAAATACCCATGGGCTGATAAGAGCAGCTCAAGTTCAGAGGAAAAAAAATCATCTTTGCATTTAGCATGCTGATCTGTGAATTTATAAAAGTGAGCATTCTGAAAGACGTATTGCTCTATTTCCTTAACATTAGCTTCACTACGTAAAATTAAATCAATTTAAAGTTTAATACAAATAGCAAAGTTTTATAAACTGCTCAAGGGACTTTGAATTCTAAAAATTATTATGGTGTTGATTAAGCTTTCTCTTAACTGACAAATACAGAGGCTGAAATGGGGAGTATTTACTATTGGGACAGACTTATTTCTTTAAGAGTACAGATGGAATTACAAAGAAAAGTGTAGAGGTGTGTGTGTGTGTGTGTGTGTATGTGCGTTTTAATTCTTCAGATTTTAATGCAGATGAAATGAAGGGTGTAGATAGGCATGCTGGATTGGAAACAATGCATGTAACACCTGTCTCAAAGGGGTCATTTCTTCATCTCTTGACACATATTTGGGAATTGCTTCCACACATGAAAAGAAGAGAGAGAACTGTTTATAAGGAACAAAATTCATGCATGGATGTGAGCATGTGTGCATGTGGTATGTGGTTTGTATGTGTATGTGTGTGCACATGTGTGTAGAGTGAGCAATAGACAGATAGCAAGTTTCTTGTTCCTTCTCCCAGCAGGTGTGGACCTTTCATTTTTTCCTTTCTTCATATTTCTTGGGTAATCACATCCATTTCTATATTTGGACTATTCTGTTAACAAATTCCTGGCTGTAATATAAACTGTAACATAAACTGAATCCTGTCATACTAGGAATCCTGAATCCTAGTAACTATTTACTAGCCACATTTTTACCTCAAACTCCACATGCCTAAAGTAGAACTCCTCATCTTTTGCCCCCAAACAAACTCTTCCTGACATTAAAAATTTAGACTTGGGATTGGAAGGAAAATGCAATTTATACAGTCTACCCTCCCACAAATCGCAATGTAATGCCACCCATAGCAATCCTGGACTTGGTCGTCTATTTACATTTACTTCACCAGGTGACTCGTTACATTATAAAAAAAAAAAGAGAAAGACATTACCTCACAAGACAACCCTCTCCATTTTTAAGAGAATAGTACACCACAGACTATTGCCTGGCTTCAAATCTCAGCACTGCTCCTTACTAATTAGATGTGATCTTAGACTTGTTACCTAACTTCCTTGTGTTTGGTTTACTTATTTGTAAAACTAGGTTAATAACAGTGCTTGTCTGACAAGGCTTTTGTGAGGAAGAAACAAGTTAATACATACTAAATCCTTAGCATAGTGGCTGACCCATAGTAAGTGCTAAGTAAGTTATTATTATTGATATCATTATGATTATTATTATAACACATTTCACACATAAAGGTATAAAAGTTGTGCGATTATCACGTACCCACCAACGAGCATGAGACAAAGCATAACTGATATAATTCAAGTTCCCAGGTATCCTTCTCTAATCCCACTTCTCCTTTTTCCTGAAGGCTACCCTCTATCCTAAATTCGGTACTCACCATTCCTATGCATTGCTTAATAATTTTGTTGTATAAATACCTATCCGTAAACAATGCAGAGTATTGGGTGACACATTTCCTAACTTCCTATCAGTGTTATCGTATTGTGTGTATTCTTTTGCAACCTGCTCTTATGGCTCAGCAATATATTTATGAGACTTATGAATGTTGATAAAGCTAGCTCTGGGTCACTCATTATCACAGCTGTATTTTATTCCATTATATGGATACACGCCACTTCATTTATTCAGTTTTCTGTTAAAGATACTTAGGTTGATTTTAACATTTTTTTGTTTTTTGGCAATATAAACAATGCTGCTAGGCTATTTAATCATTAGATGGCAAAGAACTTATCTTTCCTACTGATCCCAAAATTTGCCTCTGTACAATGTCCACACAGTGTTTCTAGCTCTTCCCTGTAAATACATACAGGATTCTCTTATAATCTGTATATTCAGGTCTTGCTACTCTGATTTTAATAGTAGCTCATATTATATTATATAAAAACTCTCACTTATTGATCTCATTTTTATTTATTATCTTTTGAAATTGTATAAGTAATGCATGCATGTCAAAAAATCATCCCAACAGTATAAAATGGCATAAGTGTAATATGGAAATCACCATTTTCTTCTTGCTAGTGATGACTGCCCAATAGAGTTTGGTGAGCATTTATCCAGTCTTTTCCTATGCCTGTAACCGTACATTCAAACATACACGTGTTCATGTGATCTTCCTTCTGGGTCTGTCTGTGTCCTAACCTCCTCTTCTTGTAACAGCACCAGTCGTATTGGATTAGGGTCTACCCTAAAAACCTCATTTTAATTTAATTACCTTTTTAAAGACCCATATACAGTCATATTCTGAGATAAGGTTTAAATTAGCACATATTCATAAATTATTCCTTTGTAAATACTGTATTCTACACGGAAATTAATTCAAGAGTCCCAGTTATGCAGTGGGGTCATGCGCCATGTGACTCAAGTTTGTTAATAGTTTGGAATCATTAGAGTTCGCTTTCACAGAGTTCATTTCTCCAACCCCTATGATACCATATTTTCCTGCATTAAAAAAAAAAAAATGTGAACTAGAGAATGAAAACCCAGTGACTCTAAACATGAAGTTACAAAACTTAAGTTCCTTTAATACTAGTAGGAAAAATTTTAAACAGAGGGATAAGAATGTGTATTTAAAATTATTTGACATATTTGAAAGTTGCTAGAATTGATCCCAAAGACGTGAACAGTACTGTAATATCTGGAACTGTAGGTGTTACTTCATGCTAATCTGAAAGCAACTTGTTGAAATTAAAATGTAATAAAAAGTGTTCTTTGATCAACTATGCACAAAAATAGACTGACAAAATTTCCTGTCCTGTATATTGAACATAAACGTGAAGATCAATTTTGACAATGTCATCAATGAATTTGCACAATTTAAAGCATGAGAAAAACCTGTAATATTATTATTCATTCCTACATCAGACCAACACATAGGTATAAATTTTTATCTTTTCTTCTAAAAAATTTGTTAATGTTATAGAAAAGATTTAAATCACTACTTATTCTTATTTTGTACTGAAATATTTTGTTTATTTTATTTTATTCTACAGGTATGTTCTGATCATTACTTTAATTCATTTTATAACATAATTATTAATAAAATAATTTTTTTCATATGAAGGAGGATGATGTTTAGAAGATGATACATTCTTTACTTCAGATACACTAGTTACACTGTTGCCCCCAGTTCACCTTATCCACTTTGCTACTTTGATTTTTTGGCCACACCAGTTATAAAACCCATTTTCTCCACAGAATGACTGGAATCAGAATCCCAGGCCTTGCTGGTGGACAATACTATAGAGCATTATGATACAGTTTAATCAAAGAAAAAGATTTATAAAGAGTGCTGTGCTACTAGAAAAATCAAATAAAAATCATCTCTCTCATGCTCAGTAAGCAAACACTATCAAGCACCGTGCTAGGAGGGGAAATCCAAGAAAAGGGAAATATAGTTTTTATTCTCCAGGACCTTGAAATCCAGTGAGGATATAAAATATGAGCAAAGGGGAGAATGTAGTACGGTAGAGAGACCATTCAATAGAGCATCCAAGGATGTTGGCAGAGATGGGTATTTTGTCACCTTCTAGATTTATGACCTAGGGGAAATCACTTACCCTCTCTGTAAAATGGGGATAGTATTATCTTACAGACATAGTGTATCTGGCATGTGTTATGCATCCAACAACTAGTAGTTATATATGAATAAGACATGATGAATTAAACATAGAGGAAATGATTAAAAGTTTGGTGTAACAGTAAATAATAACTGATTAATTTCCCAATAGAAGATGCACATAATATAAAAGTTCAGAAAAGGAAAAAACACTTGCAACTGAGAGATCTCAATAGATTTAGGCCCAATACTGGTTTCAGAGCACACACTAGGGAGGTAGATAGGAATGGGGCCTGGAACCCTCCTAAGAAGCCCTGATAAAACCAACTGCCGTGCATGAATGGTCTAAACTTCCCATTAGTTCCTCCTGGCTTAAAACAAGATATATTTCAGTGTTGAATGAAAGAAGCTGGACACAAAAGATCCTATACTGCAAGCTTCCTTTATTTAAAGTACACAAAAGACAAACTCATCTATGGTGTTACACGTGGGGACAGAGTTTACCTTGTGGGAGTGGTAAGAGAAGAGGAAGGGGCAAGAGGAAAATTCCAGGAACTAGGAATCTTCTGTTTTCTGATGAGGGTGCTGGTTACAAGGCTGTCTTCAATTTCTTAGAATTCATTAAGCTGTATTCTTATTTGTGTACTTTTCCATATACAGAGCACTCTTCAATAAAAAAATTCAAAATATATAAATTTTCACTTTGAAAAATTTGAAAGAAAAAATATGGGAAGAAAATTAAGAAGAAAAATCACCTATAATCTTGGAACTCAGAATAACTACTTATAACATTTCCAAGTAGATGCTTCACACAGAATTAAGATCATCCTGGATAAACTATTTTACAACTCTTTTTTCCCTAAGCAAATATATTTGCAAGAAGATTCCCATGTCAGAGAGTATTTTTCTAAAACATGATTTATTGATATACCAAATTTTCTTAGCCAATCTCTTACATTTTTACAATTAGCATATTTCTATATTTTAAATATTTAAAAATTACCACAATGAACTCTTTGGTACATAAATATATCTCCTAATACTTGAGCGAGACAAATTCCTATCAGTGAAAAAGTTTAAAGTTTTTGATACACATTTTTTCAATTTCCTTTCAAGATTTGAGCTTATTTTGCTCAAATTCTCAATAGTATTGAGTACATTTTTTAATCTGCACATTTTGAAGTTGAACAAGGCTATTTCTTTCAAATGTTGCTTTTTTTAGTGGGAGCTTGAACCTTGTTTTATGTTATTAGCTATCTCTGTTTCTTTTTTTGGAATGCCTCTTCCTAGCCTTGGCCAATTTTTTGTTTTTTTTCTGTTAGAGCATTTCATTCTCTCAGACTTCTCAGCTTTGCAGTCTCCTATTGTCTCAACTCAGTATATTTCATTCCAACTAAAACCCAGACTCTACTTGCTTTATGAACTAAGTTCCTTTTCATCCGCTGACTCTTGCGGCATGTGACCTCGTTTATGTTTCTGGTTTAACTTGTTAAACTTTTTTCTGGGTTTTAAAAGCTTTTAATAACCAAACCTACATGTAGACAAGACAGTAGCACTTGGTGGTAGAAGCAAAAGAGATTGACTATAAACGATCCCCAAGCGTGAGGTCATAGAACAAACCTAATTCTCACTACCATTCCCCAAGAGTCACTATATTTATTCATCTTAAATTATAATTAAAATTGCTGACCCCAAAGCTGTGGCATCATAGTTTTAATAGATGGAGCTTTTTCTAGTTTGTGCAGAACATCTGACTTGTAGAATGAACTTTGCTATGTCTGTTTTTTCTAAAAGCCTGTAAAAGCAAGCAAATATATTTCTATTTCCCTTATTGCACTAATGTCCATTAGGAAAAAAACTCCAGTATTTTCCACCAAGCGCAGATTGCCTGCAGCTTCCTCTTGTTGCGGTTTGCTCTCTCTCCATCCCAGTTGTGAGAAGGCTGCATGCGATCTGTAGTTTTGTGCCATCTCCTTCAAAGATGACTTTCACATTCTGCAGTGACCAAGTCTCTGCTGGGAATGGCTCAGCCAGGCAGGCAGCAGGCATTTTTCTGTTTTATTCTCGATTTGTAGTGTGCCCTTAGTTCTAAGGGCACACTGCTAAGTGGCAAGCCTTAGTTCTTTTCCTCAGTTGGTCCTGAACACTTACCTTTATTCCTTTTTTTTTTTCCAGCTTATCCCTATCGTTTCTTTTCCTGCTGTCTTTTGCAGTGGGCTTGGGGAACAATGTTGCAGGAACACAGAGCTTTTGAGGGAAATGTAAATTGCAGGCAGCCCTGAGTCCCGTCTGTTTTCTCATAGGAAAGCAGCATTTCAGAGAGCTGAACTGGCGACAGGGCTCTGTGAAGACATGCCGAGTTCCGGAATATTCCCTGTTCCCAGGCCCTGGTTGTGTAGAAGTGGGACTTTCTGAAGAGGGGGCACTCTGGGATGGAGGGGAGGTAAAGGGCACTTTCAGAAGCAGATGCTCCCGGCTTCGGAAGGAAAGCCGCTCTAATCAGAGTTCAGCAGTCTTGCAGACAATCCGCAGCTTTGGAGGGAGAGAGACAAAACAGTCTCTTCGCCCAGTGCATAAATGTAAGAGGCTTGCCTTAAGTGTGTGTGCAGGACTCTAGCTGGCTAAAAATGTTATGCAGAGTTAAAGTGAGGCATTGTTTAGGTTTTAATGAAGGCAACCAATTTTTAACAACAGAAGTTCTGTTGCTGAATTCCCCCCTCCCCCCGCCCCCCAACATTCAGTTCCTCTGCCCCTGCACCTGCTTTCATTTTTGGCTTCTTGGCACTGATGTTCACAGAGACATCAGCTGGCAGTGGCGAAATGCTAAAAGCTCCCCTGCAATGCAGCTCTGCAAATGCCAGCCATTTATACACTGGTGCATGCCAGCTGAATGTCAGGTCTCCCTTTCTCCCTCCAACCCGGATCCCCTCAGCCCCCCAATTTTCCTTGCAAATGACAGTAAACGATCCCAGTCAAGCAGTGGTCTGGCCCTTTGAGTATCCATTAAGTGTGGCCGCATCTATTTGCTGCATCTATTTGCTGTGATTATAATATTTTGATCCAAAGAGTCTTGCAGAAAATTTAGATGACAATACTATTTCTTCTATTCAATCAAAGCTCTCGGCCCACAGGCTCATTTCTCTCTCCTCAGCAGATGGTGGGAGAGTTTCTTGAGGTTTCTTTGATTTGAAACAGCCTTTTTGTTTTTGTTGCTTATTGAGAGCCAGTTGCCCCAAATTCATTGAATAAAGACATCTACGTCTCAGTTTAAGCTAAGCCCCAATAGATAAATACTGACTTAGAGTTGGGGGCCGACGGACAAGCTGCAAAGGCAAAGGGGCTGCTGGAAGTTAAGTATTCAGCACAAAGCTTTGCAGTTTCAAAAACGATGGCTTTATGTTCTCCATTCAGCACAGCGATTTAGGCTGGATACTGAGAAAGTGTGAGAAATCTGTGAGAAATTCAACATATATTTATTTTTCTTGGAAATTAGAGAATATCTTCACAGTGTACACTCTGAAGAGCTTTTGTTTTGTTTTGTTGTGTTTTTAATGATCTAAACCATCTGGGGAGTTGATAAAGAATGTGATTTTCACAAGCTGAGCTAGCAAAGCCTATTGCTAAATCCCAAACCTTTATCCAGCCTACAGATAAAACCAGGGTGGGAGAACTTCCCTTCCAGCTCTAAAATACTAGGATCCCACGTATGCCAAATGCTTCAGTCTCTGCGTGGTAAGAAAAATACAAAACTGACTATGGGAGGCTGGCCCAAGCATCCAGAAATGTACTGTACTTTAATTAATTTTTTTAAGATTGGTGGAGGTCACACATTTCCAGAAAATCTATCTGAAAACCAAGTCAGCATCATATTTTATCTGATGCCTCCATGGTCTTTTTTGATTCAGGGACAAGAATTAGCACATGCAAATGTCTCTTAATCATCAGTTTCTCAAATCTGGAGTTCAAAATCTATCTAAAAAGATCACATAGAAAACAATACAGGGACACTTTGATTGTGGTGGCCATCTTACAATAATCATAATCTTATATCAGAAGGTGTGTGAACTTGGGGTTTTTGACAAATGAGGATTTGTGCTCAGTATTTGATCTGGCAATATGGATAAGATAGAGAAATCAGGAAATGTCCTTCCCAAGAATAGGCCATACAATGAAAGTATAATCATGTCGCAGTGTTTGACTTCCCCCTCTTTCCCCTGGGTTCAATTTCTTTTCTGGCCATCTACTATAGAGGTACCAAGATCAAACTGGAAAGTTATCCCTTTGTATCAGACACATGCTCACTAGCAGTTATAATTTGCTCATGGTGTGCACAAACGTCTCTGAGCAGAAGTTTGACAATATTTCCAAGGCTTGGCCATCAATTAGTTTTCTCTATGAAACCTACATGTTAATCAATCAGTATTTAATGCTTATCACAGCCTGCTCATAATTTATTCAAAAGCAGGAAACTTGTGTCAGAAATATCATTTTATTACTTTTGTTTAAGATGCCTTTAGAATTAAGGATGCAGTTAAGCGTTCAGGTGTGTCACACTTCTACTGAATGGAGCTCCTACCCAGGAGACTGAGGAATAGTCACACTGAACAGCTCACTGTTGCAGGCAGTTCACAGGAAATCACCATTGGGTCATAAAATTTTAAGTAACGAGGATAACTTTTAGTAATAATGCTTGCTTTATGAGTTTTCTTCTTTTACAAAGCCTGAGAGCTATATTACCCCTGCACTCCTCACTCTAGCTATGATGTGTTTCCAATTCTAGAAGAAGCAGAAAAATGAGGGGTAGACCATGGGACAGCAAATCATATCCCCTAAGACCTCCTTCCAACATTTCCTTCTAATTGTTTAGCTCCTCCGAAACTTAGGTTCCTCATAGGCTTGTAAGAAACAAACTTAATAATCTTAATGAGCTTTAGATCACTATACAATGGCTTATTCTTGTAACTATTTCTTGTCTTAGAATGCTTTGTGAACCACACAGGACTATATGGCTGTTAGTTATAATAATTATTATTCACATTACAATTCTTTTGACAAAGCCTTCTCAAATCTGGCCTTCTTCCTCACTCCCCTAATTCAGTGAATGGCACCATTCAAATACTTGCATGAATTTTTTTTTTTTTTTTGCGGTACGCAGGCCTCTCACTGTTGTGGTCTCTCCCGTTGTGGAGCACAGGCTCTGGACGCGCAGGCTCAGCGGCCATGGCTCACGGGCCCAGCCGCTCCGCGGCACGTGGGATCTTCCCGGATCGGGACACGAACCCGTGTCCCCTGCATCGGCAGGCAGACTCTCAACCACTGCGCCACCAGGGAAGCCCCCCTTGCATGAATTTTGACACCTCCTAATCCCTCACTCTCATATTCAATCTATCCCAAATTTCACTGATTTTAACTTTCTGAAGTCAGAAGAATTTAGGGCAGTGTATTATATTTGGTTCTGATTTATCAGTGGTTCCTAGCTCCATTTTGTTGAATGAACGAGTAAATTTAATTGACACATATTTTATAGGTGATTACTTTTACTCCACCTATTCTGAAAGAAGGATTTTAGAATATATATAAGGAAGGTTATATGCTACATAAATACAACAAAATAGCATATATCAGAAGGAGGTGGAAAATACAAAGGAAAACTAATGGTAGGTACCTGAGTTAGACCTGGAAGTAAGGCTAATACAAAAGCATTCGCCATTGGATGAGTCCAAATATAATTGCAAAGACACAAAATACAGTGTTCAAGGAATGAAAACAAATATCTTGCCTAAGAGAAACACATGTATTCTGGATAGAATTACAGAGAGATATTTCTGGATAAATCTTCTAAAAAGGATGCTGTGAATACAACTCCTGGACATGTATCTGGATAAAACTATAGTTTGAAAATATACATGCACCCCAATGTTCATAGCAGCACTATTTACAACAGCCAGGACATGGAAGCAACCTAGATGTCCATCGAAAGATGAATGGTTAAAGAAGATGTAGTACACATATACAATGGAATATTACTCAGCCATAAAAAAGAATGAAACAATGCCATTTGTAGCAATATGGATGGACCTAGAGATTATCATACTGAGTGAAATAAATCAGAAAGAGAAAGACAAATATACCATATTATTATACACACACATATATATATCACTTATGTGTGGAATCTAATATATGACACAAATGAACTTATTTACAAAACAGAAACAGACTCACAGACATAGAAGACAAACTTTTGGTTACCACAGGGGAAAGAGGGTGGGGAGGGGCTAAATTAGAAGTTTGGGATTAACAAATATGAACTACTATATATAAAATAGATAAACAACTAGGGCCTACTGTATAGCACAGGGAACTATATTCAATATCCTGTAATAAACCATAAAGGAAAAGGATATAAAAAAGAATATATATCTGAATCACTTTGCTGTACACCAGAAACTAACACAACATTGTAAATCAACTATACTTCAATTAAAAGAAAAAGAAAAAGGATGCTGTGAAATGTAATCAATAAGGTTTCTAGTGATACCTCTACAGAAGATACACAGTAGTTTCACAGGGCTGTTTCTTTAAGCATTGTGCCTACTTTGTATTGGAGATACTAAAATACAACGTCAGGCCTTGCTGTCAAGGAATCACGGAGAAAGACAAATCTATGGTATACAAATCAGTGCCACTCACTAAGATAAATCCAATAACAGGAGGAGGGTGCATGGTGCCATGGGCACAGAGGAGGAACTGATCAGTCCTACTCGGTAGACCAAGGAAGCCTTCTTGGAAGAGATAGCATCTGAGCTCCTGGGTTTATTCAACAAGTACTACCTGTCAGTTGCCAACTGCATGGTATGCAAAAGGATGGGTGTTAAGGTTACAGTGCTGAGGAGAACAATGGCTTTGTCTCTATAAGCAGATAAGGCCTTGAACAGAGTTTCAGTGAGAAAGACTCTCACTTGCTAGTGAGTCCTTGCTACCCACACCCCCAAACGCAGCAACTGTGAACCTTTAAATAACAGGTCCCTTGCTTTCCCCTGCCTTCTGAAAAGGAAAAAGAAACAATATCAGGAACTGCAAGAGAAGCTCTGGCCACTGTGCAAAGCTGCCAGAGGCCTTGGGAAAGGAAGTAGATAAGAAATACACTTCTAGGAATGTATGGGGAAGCCTCAGCTTCGGACAGAGGGAGCAGTGACCAAACCAGGACAAAAGAAGGACCTAGGTGTTTGGCATTTAGGAAGGGCAGTGTTATTGAACTCCGATTGAAATAACAGGCTGGGAACTAGACCTGAAAGTCATTTTTTTTTTTTTTTTTTTTTTACAGGAAAGGAAAGAAGACACAACGTGGGTCTCTTATTTCTGACTAAGTGAGGTGAGCCAAGTTAATCCTAATGTCAAGGGTAGATAATCTTGACTTTTCCCATGATCAGGCTTGTGTGGTACTTCTCACTGGTAGCAGAATGTTAGGCCAAAAGAGTCAACACTAGGAGGAAGGGATCCTTTGTTTCTGCCTAAATAAATAACGCTCTATTTTCTTGAATATTACCTTGTATGATTATTTACTACATAGAAGAAAAATACTCCTTCATCAGCATTCCTCAGAAGATAATATCACATGCTATTTGCAAGGCACTGACTGGCACTGAGGAAGAGACGCAGAAATATTCCAGAGGGACTCCATTAGTATAATGCTTAAAAGAATTAGGAAGAATTCCTAAATTATTCCCAAAGCAATGAAGCAATATATTAAACTATGACACAGCATAAGTGTTAAAGGCCCAGTAGGGAAAATAACTCATAGACAAAATTAAAGAAAGGCTTCCTGGAGCAGAATGGATCAGGGAAGATTTTATCAAAAATGGGACCTGAAGAATAGGAACAACTTAGATAGAAAGAGCATCAGGCAGGAGTACTCTAGGTCAGAAGAGGAAAGCTTATAAAGAGATGGAAAAATAATTTAAAAAAATAACATGTTCAAATCGGGGAATCAGAAGATTAACTATTAACACAATTGTCAGAAGAGATCTCTTGTTATACACACACACACACACACACACACACACAAACATACACACACATGCTAAAAAGAGTATTCCTGGGAAGTGTGAAACACTTGAGAAAGTAAATGGAAGTGGATTCAGAAACAGAAGTATTATCCCTTGCAAAGAACCATCAACCTGTACACATCCTTTCAAAGTCACAAATATTACAGAATGAGAGTTCTTACAAGCAATCCTCCAGGGGAAAAAAAAAAAACCCAACTTATTGCCAAGTATATTGGTGCTGGTGGGTTAACTCTAGGTAGATATGATGTAAAACAGTGATTGCCAGGGAGGTCAACCTGAACAAACCACGTTACTTCATTAAATCCAAAACTGATTATTGGTGTTGTATATCAGGCCAAATCAAATTTTGTTTATAAATAAAATCTAGTTGTATGACCATAAAATCTCAATAAAACTGGAAACAACAATGACAACAACAAAACTCTAGCTCTTGTTTTCAAATGTTTGCTTTAAGAACAAACTGGAATATGTCTTCTGAAACAAACTGTTATTTTCATCTATTCTAATCCTCTCAGATGAAAATTCTAGCACAATTTTAAAAAATATAAACTAATATATGCATACACCAAATATCAATTTTGATATATATCAATATAAATATCAAATATATGAAAATAAGTATAAATATCAAATTTTATATACATATATATATACATATATATATAATCTTCAGAGAAGATAAATAACTCGCCCAAGGTCACACTCACGCCTGTGGCTCCAGAGCCCTTAGCTTTGAGTTATAAGAAGTTCTCAGCTAATATTGTGCTGTGCATCAGCTCCATGGGGAGCTTTCAATATGTTGACGTAGGTCAGAACTAGCCCTGATCTCCTGAGTCAGAATCTCCAGCATTGGGCCAAGGTATGTAGATTTTAAAAACTACTTGACAATTTCACGTAAATCCCTGGTTAAGATGCCTCCTACCAAAACTACCAAAAAAAAAAAAAAACCCCAAAAAACCAAAACAATAAGAGGCTAGGAGCCCAATTTTGTCACAAAAATGTAGCAAAATAAGATGGAGAAATATTCCTCTTTGTACAGTTCTTACTTTCCTTCACTTCCCAACTTTCCCTTAATTAGTTAGAACTATTTACATTGCCTGAAGGTGAGATTGGATTGTAATAGCAAGAATGTAGAGGAAAAGAGAAAATTCACGTTCATTTTTGGCTTTCTCAATGAGTCTCTAGAGAATCAAAAGGTGAGCCTGGTGGGGAGGAGAGCACTGATTGGAAAGAATCAGAGAGAGAAGACAGGGGTTGCTGCCCTTCTCAAGGTGTTCACATAGATGGCAGGCAGCGGTGGGGAAGGCAAGAGTGAGACAGGTACCCCAACTGCACCAGCTAATGTGGAGTAGAATGAAAGAAAACCCTGAGAAATGGTAGTAACATGCTGTCAGCATGTGGAGGAAGAGGACGGTAACTCTGCCTGGTGACATTTGAGCAAAGACTTGAAGAAATTAGCCTTGGAGTTGAGCATTAATGATGGATACGGTTTTCTGCTGAGAGAGAGTGTGGGAAGAAGCATTCTGGGTATCTTAGTTTGGCAGTATAGGATTAGTCGTAGACAGCTTTTATTGGACGGAGCAAAGCAGACTGAAGAGAAAAATACTCTAGTACTTTTAAATTCCATTTGCTACCATATTGAAAGACAAAAATGAATAATATTATCACAGTGACTATTGATTATCTCAGTTGTATTGATTTAAGAAACTCACAGCTTGCCAAAGACTGGCAGATCACTTGCACCAGGAAGGTCCCTAGCCAAGATGTCTTTGGTGGCTCCTCATTTTCCTCTGACATTCTCATCTTTACTCCCTTTGCCCACTATCTCTGATTCGAGGCTCTCAAGCTGCTGGGTTCTCAGCTCTCTGCTTCCAGTGACTCAAATCATTAAACTGAAAATACAGTCGCCTCTCGGTATCCACAGGGGATTGGTTCCTGGACCAGCGCAGATACCAAAGTCTGCGGATGCCCAAATCTCTTATATAAAGTGTCCCCGCGTACAGCCGACCCTCTTCAGCCACAGGTTCAGCATCCGCGGATTCAACCAACCACAGATGGAAATTCAAATTTTAACCAAGATCGAACTTCAGTTAGAATGCTCTGTGCATTTTAACTGTGGAAGTAGAAAGATAATGCTCCAATCTTTGTGGACCAACTTATCAGCAACTCATTAGTAATTAATGGGGAACAAATTCAGACCTGGTAGAACAGCTGAGGAATAGACTATAAAAGTTAAAAGTGACCTTCAAGATAATCTAATTTCTATTCTATAATCTATCGATATTGAGACCCAAAGAGGTTAGATAATTTGTCCCAATCTGGAAACTTCTACAGATCAGAAATGAAATGTGGATGTGGATCTAAGACTAGTAAACTTCCTCTGATACTTCCTAAGTAGGGGAGGGGAGGGGTCAGCAGCCACACTTAGGTAAGACTTCATAGGTTGCACCTCTTCTACCTACTTTACCTAAGGGCCAACCCTCAATCTGAACTTGGTGCCTTAGTTCCCTTAATTTACTTTTCCAAACCAAGACCAAAATCCCATATACTAACTCTATACCATTGAACAACAATAATTTATCTTCCTTGAGTTCATTATAGACTACACCAGGGAGTGATGGAGGAGCTGGGTAGGCTCGAATTTAATGAGACTAGATTGTAATTAGCAATAAGGGTCTTCTCCAATATCACATTTAAAATCAGAGGAATCATTTCCTTCCCATTTTAATGCACTTGGTAAGGAGCATGAGTATGCCAAACGAAGAATTAATGAAATTTGCAGAAGATCCATTTTTAGAAATCAGAGCTATAGAGTGGGGATTCAACACTAATAAACAACTTGGAAGAACCTATTTAAAATTTTGAATAACATGTCTCAAATTACAGACGAATATATCTAGAAGTAGAGAACCTTAATACTGTTAATACAAAAAGTTATGTCTGGAAAAAAGGAATAAAGTCAAGCTAATCTTTGGTTGATTTACAAGGTAATATTGGAGAAAAGGATATAACATGCAGTTTGAAACTAGGACAAGAAAAGTCAGTGTTGGGAATTAAGACTAGATTTTTTAAAAATGAAGAGAAAGAAGAGGTAATTCAAGACAAGGGCAATGGAGGGATTATATAATTTGGGGACTAACGTACCTGAAAACAATATGAACACGATGATCAAAGATTTGGTTAAATAAAGACTGAAGTCATAAAGTATCAACAGCCATGATAAACAGAAAGGGGAAAGTATTGTACTATGAAATAAGTCTAAAAAGAGAATCTTTGAAGAAATTTAGAGAAATTTATACACCAGTTACTATGAAAAACATGTAGAAGGCTCACAGTTATGTTTCTAAAAATGACCCGGAATCCTAAAATTTCTAGTTTAAAGAAAAAAATCACCTGATGATTGGGAATGTTACATTTATTTTATCAAAAACTGAGTTACCAAACCAGTCAGCGGCTGCATATCTTTATAAATTTGGGTTTGAGGGTCAGTATAAAGTTGAGGAATACTAATCTAACAAAACTCAGCCTGAAACAGAGTCTTTGATAAATGAGGAACTGTATGATATTAGTCCATTTTTAATACCTGGCTTGTCAATACTGCCCTCAGACCCCAGCAAGAGTGCCCCTATCCTGGGCCCCATGCTGAGAATGCCCAACTCTGGCCTTCCTCAGGCCATGCCCCTCCACCAAGACAGGTGAATGAGCCTCCAGGGCTCCTTCTCACCTGTCACCTACGCCTCCCCTTCTAGACCATACTCCAGGTACCCAAGACTCCAGAATTTCTTTCCCAGAGTTCCCTGAGCCCACTGGCAGGCCTGTGCTGGCCTCCTGTTCTGGTCCTTCCCTCAGGAGTATGGAATGTACTTGGCCCTAGGCCTGAGGGAGTATACACGGAGGAAAGCAGTGGACAGAGCTTGTGAGAATAGGCCAGAGTGTCTGCTAGTGCATGAGGCCCCTCATGGGGCAGGAAGGAGCCCTGAATAGACTGGAGGCCCATTTCACACTCTCTGAAAGCCACCACGTTCCTTGCAGTAACTCTAACGGATCTCAAACTTGTAAATATGTACCTGCTCTTCCAGATCATTATAAAGATATTTTTCAAGGTTGGAAGATACAACATATTTAATTGAAAAGGCATTAGCTTGACTTCCATATTTGAAATATTTAGGTTTGTGGTATTGCCCTGGGCCTGCAAACTTTTAGAGGCAGGCCTGTTACTTGCCCCCTTCCAGGCTATTTGAGATCCCTGACAACTGAGACTATTCCCTATCAATCCAGTGCTTTTGAATCGTACCTGACAAGAAGCTTCACCCATGTCTGGGGATTCAAATTGAACTGAAGAAGGAAAATGCAGCGATACACAATCTGAAGGTAAGATAAGTGAGGCAAATATTTCCAGTAGTTACTCTTTTCATCAATCTGCTCCATTTCTCTGACTTTCCCACTACAGAGAGGAATATTCAGGAATTTTACTCCAAACTCAGAACCCGTAGCCACTAATGAACAAGGTCATCAGGGCAGTACGCAGCATTTTACCACCTTGCAGCCTGTGTTTCCTATACTACCAGGGTCCCTGGAAACTTCACTTAGCCCGTGGTTAAAATCTCAAGGACAAGGCAGTTTGAGTTCCTCTTGGCTGTTTTTTTCTCCCTCAAAGAAATCAACAGAGGCTCCAGAACTTTTAACTTCATATTTTTGGACATTGCATATTTCAAGAAAAATTTGTCACTCCTTTTATTGAGGTTTTAAAGTACCGTTGATAATATCCTTTCAATGCACAGTTTTTACACCTTACTAAGGAAAATGGACTTTTTTCCAATGGCTCCTATATGATCCATTGAGTTATTCTTTATTTTTTTTAACAGAAATTACAATCATTTAAATTCAGTTGTCATTATTTTTAGTAGAACCACACTTAATTCTAAGCCCCTTGTAAGGGCATTTGTAATATGCCCTACATCATAGTATTTTGCATGTGTTACACAATTTCAAAAAAGCGTGCTCTTCATCTTGAATTCACCCTGGAAAGCAATGATATATTTTTCTGTCTGTTGCTATCTATGTATGTCACCCTGTCTCAGCAAGTGGTGAACTTGGATTAGGGTCATTAATGCAGTAACAATTATTAACAAATTCATGAACAAGGAAAATATTTATAATTTGTTGCTGTCAGCTGCAATCCTGTATTTATGAAACTGCGACTTCTTTGTCTCTTATGATAGTTCTGGGTGGCTGACAGAGATGGTGTTTTTTAAATTCCTTTGCAAATAGTTACATTCCTACAAGATTTACTGAAGCTAGGAAATTATTACTCTTGTTGACAGACTGTCCCAAAGACCCTCAATTCACAAATTTTCCTTGAATCCCTGTTTGCTAACTATAGGTCTGGGCAAATTTTGTAAGCTCTCTGAGCCTCAGTTTCTATGTCTGTATACAGTAGTCTCACCTATTTTTATAGGGTTACTATAGGCATTAGAGAGAGATGTTATTAAAAGTACCTGGCATGTAGTTGGTAAACAGTGTGGTTTTCTTCGCCTTTCCCTTTCTATTTTTCCCCAGCAAAACATTCTGTTAGACATTACTCCCAATTTCGTTTTAGCCCTTAAATTGAAGAATCCAACTTCAGTTACTAAAACCCATTTCTCAGTTCTGAATTGACCCCCTTGCATGTGGTTTGACTATTGGTATTAGGGCTGATAGAGAAGTGGTTTTTCTTTTGACACATTGTTTATTACTTTTTCTGCTTTTATCAAAAAGAAGAAACAGGGCTTCCCTGGTGGCGCAGTGGTTGAGAGTTCGTGTCCCGGTCCGGGAAGATCCCACATGCCGCAGAGCTGCTGGGCCCGTGAGCCGTGGCCGCTGAGCCTGCGCGTCTGGAGCCTGTGCTCCGCAACGGGAGAGGCCATAACAGTGAGAGGCCCGCGTACCGCAAAAAAAAAAAGAAGAAACATTTCTTTCTTTTTTTTACAACAGACAGGAATAGCAATTAGAGGCAGTTAGAGTCCTGATCTTCAGGACCAACTCAGTCCACTGTGTGACAGAACTGGATGGGGATTGCAACCAGTGTCCGCTTGCCAAAAGCAATCCCTCCTATCAGACAATGATTCACCAAGTATCTGCCCCAAAGTTAACCTGGAACAACACAGAAAAAGAAACACTAACACTGTATTTTCTTTTATAATCTATTTCCATAAATGATAACTTTTAGATGCAATCCTCCCTACCCCACACACAATTTAAAATTTTCTCAGAAAAGCACTAAAACTGCACAATGATCATCACTTCCCAAATCAGTCTTAACTATTGAAAAGGAATGCCAGGTCTCTGGAAGGCCCACAATATTTCCATGAGTAAGACCTTACTGGCAATAAAAAAAAATGGACAAAGGATATAACCAGACAATTCAGTGAAGAAGAAATATAAGTGACAAATTTTAATTAAAAGATTTCAACCCGGGGCTTCCGGGAAGATGGCGGAAGAGTAAGACGCAGAGATCACCTTCCTCCCCACAGATACACCAAAAATACATCTACACGTGGAACAACTCCTATAGAACACCCACTAAACACTGGCAGAAGACCTCAGACCTCCCAAAAAGCAAGAAACGCCCTACGTACCTGGGTAGGGCAAAAGAGAAAAGAATAAACAGAGACAAAAGGATAGGGATGGGACCTGGGAGGGATCTGTGAAGGAGGAAAGTTTCCACACACTAGAAGCCCCTTCGCGGGCGGAGACTGCGGGTGGCGGACGGGGGAAGCTTTGGAGCCGCTGAGGAGAGCGCAGCAACAGGGGTGCGGAGGGCAAAGCAGAGAGATTCCCGCACAGAGGATCAGGGCCGACTGGCACTCACCATCCCGAGAGGCTTGTCTGCTCACCCGCCGGGGCGGGCGGGGCTGGGAGTTGAGGCTCGGGCTTCGGTCGGAGCGCCGGGAGAGGACTGGGGTTGCCGGCGTGAACACAGCCTGCAGGAGGTTAGTGCACCACGGCTAGCCGGGACGGAGTCCGGGGAAAAGTCTGGACTGCCGAAGAGGCAAGAGACTTTTTCTTCCCTCTTTGTTTCCTGGTGCGCGAGGAGAGGGGATTAAGAGCGCTGCTTAAAGGAGCTCCAGAGACGGGCATGGGACGCTCAGGCTGCTGCTGCCGCCACCAAAAAGGCTGTGTGCAAGCACAGGTCACTATCCTCACCCACCTTCCGGGAAGCCTGTCCAGCCCGCCACTGCCAGGGTCCCGGAAGTTGTTCCCTGGAGAACGCACGGCGCGCCTCAGGCTGGTGCAACGTCACGCCGGCCTCTGCCCCCGCAGGCCCGCCCCGCACTCTGTGCCCCTCCCTCCACCCCCCCCACCCCCGCCTGAGTGAGCCAGAGCCCCCGAATCACCGGCTCCTTTAACCCCGTCCTGTCTGAGCGAACAACAGACGCCCTCTGGCGACGTACATGCAGAGGCAGGGCCAAATCCAAAGCTGAGCCCCTGGGAGCTGTGAGAACAAAGAAGAGAAAGGGAAATCTCTCCCAGCAGCCTCAGAAGCATCGGATTAAAGCTCTACAATCAACTTGATGGCTGTGGAATACATGAATAAACAATGAATCATCCCAAATTGAGGAGGTGGGCTTTAAGAGAAAGATTTATGCTGTATAGCTTTGCTTCCACCATTTGTCCTAGCGTTCTATCCGTTTTTTTTTTAATTTTTTTCTTAATAATTTTAATAACTATTATATTTTACTTTATTTTATTTTACTTTATATTCTTTCTTTTTTTCCTTTCTTCCCTCCTTCCTTCCTCCCACCCTCCCTCCTTTCTTTCTTTCTTTCTACTTCTACTAATTCTTTCTTTCTACTTTATCTCCCTTTTATTCTGAGCCGTGTGGATGAAAGACTCTTGGTACTGCAGCCAGGAGTCAGTGCTGTGCCTCTGTGGTGGGAGAGACTTCATGACACTGGTCCACAAGAGACTTCCCAGCTCCACATAATATCAAATGGCAAAAATCTCCCAGAGATCTCCACCTCAACACCAGCACCCAGCTTCACTCAACGACCAGCAAGCTACAGTGCTGGACATCCTATGCCAAACAACTAGCAAAACAGGAACACAACCCCACCCATTAGCAGAGAAGCTGCCTAAAATCATAATAAATCCACAGACACCCCAAAACACACCACCAGACATGGACCTGACCACCAATAAGACAAGATCCAGCCTCATCCACCAGAACACAGGCACTAGTACCCACCACCAGGAAGCCTACAAAACCCACTGAACCAACCTTAGCCACTGGGGACAGACACCAAAAACAACGAGAACCACGAACCTGCAGCCTGCAAAAAGGAGACCCCAAACACAGTACGATAATCAAAATCTGAAGACAGAAAATAACACAGCAGATGAAGGAGCAAGATAAAAACCCACCAGACCTAACAAATGAAGAGGAAATAGGCAGTCTACCTGAAAAAGAAGTCAGAATAATGATAGTAAACATGATCCAAAATCTTGGAAATAGAATACAAGAAACATTTTAAAAGGACATACAAGAACTAAAGAGCAAACAATGACGAACAACACAATAAATGAAATTAAAAATACTCTAGATGGGATCAATAGCAGAATAACTGAGGCAGAAGACCGGATAAGTGACCTGGAAGATAAAATAGAGGAAATAACTACTGCAGAGCAGAATAAAGAAAAAAGAATGAAAAGAACTGAGGACAGTCTCAGAGACCTCTGGGACAACATTAAATGCACCAACATTCAAATTATAGGGGTTCCAGAAGAAGAAGAGTAAAAGAAAGGGACTGAGAAGATATTTGAAGAGATTATAGTTGAAAACTTCCCTAATAAGGGAAAAGAAATAGTTAATCAAGTCCAGGAAGCACAGAGAGTCCCATACAGGATAAATCCAAGGAGAAATATGCCAAGACACATATTAATCAAACTGTCAAAAATTAAATACAAAGAAAACATATTAAAAGCAACAAGGGAAAAACAACAAATAACACACAAGGGAATCCCCATAAGGTTAACAGCTGATCTTTCAGCAGAAACTCTGCAAGCCAGAAGGGACTGGCAGGACATATTTAAAGTGATGAAGGAGAAAAACCTGCAACCGAGATTACTCTACCCAGCAAGGATCTCATTCAGACTTGATGGAGAAATTAAAACCTCTACAGACAAGCAAAAGCTGAGAGTTCAGCACCACCAAACCAGCTTTACAACAAATGCTAAAGGAACTTCTGTAGGCAAGAAACACAAGAAAAGGAAAAGACCTACAATAACGAACCAAAACAATTAAGAAAATGGGAATAGGAACATACATACCGATAATTACCTTAAATGTAAATTAGGACTAAATGCTCCCACCAAAAGAAACAGATTGGCTGAACAGATACAAAAACAAGACCCATATATTTGCTGTCTACAGGAGACCCACTTCAGACCAAGAGACACATACAGACTGAAAGTAAGGGAATGGAAAAAGATATTTCATGCAAATGGAAACCAAAAGAAAGCTGGAGTAGCAATTCTCATATCAGACAAAATAGACTTTAAAATAAAGACTATTAGAAGAGACAAAGAAGGACACTACATACTGATCAAGGGATCGATCCAAGAAGAAGATATAACAATTGTAAATATTTATGCCCCCAACATAGGAGCACCTCAATATATAAGGCAAATACTAACAGCCATAAAATGGTAAATCGACAGTAACACATTCATAGTAGGGGACTTTAACACCCCACTTTCACCAATGGACAGATCATCCAAAATGAAAAAAAATAAGGAAACACAAGCTTTAATGATACATTAAACAAGATGGACTTAATTGATATTTATAGGACATTCCATCCAAAAACAACAGAATACACATTTTTCTCAAGTGCTCATGGAACATTCTCCAGGATAGATCATATCGTGGGTCACAAGTCAAGCCTTGGTAAATTTAAGAAAATTGAAATTGTTTCAAGTATCCTTTCCGACCACAACGCTATGAGACTAGATATCAATTACAGGAAAAGATCTGTAAAAAATACAAACACATGGAGGCTAAACAATACACTACTTAATAACGAAGTGATCACTGAAGAAATCAAAGAGGAAATCAAAAAATACCTAGAAACAAATGACAATGGAGACACGACGACCCAAAATCTATGGGATGCAGCAAAAGCAGTTCTAAGAGGGAAGTTTATAGCAATACAATCCTACCTTAAGAAACAGGAAACATCTCGAATAAACAACCTAACCTTGCACCTAAAGCAATTAGAGAAAGAAGAACAAAAAACCCCCAAAGTGAGCAGAAGGAAAGAAATCATAAAAATCAGATCAGCTATAAATGAAAAAGAAATGAAGGAAACGATAGCAAAGATCAATAAAACTAAAAGCTGGTTCTTTGAGACGATAAACAAAATTGATAAACCATTAGCCAGACTCATCAAGAAAAAGAGAGAAGACTCAAATCAATAGAATTAGAAATGAAAAAGAAAAAGTAACAACTGACACTGCAGAAATACAAAGGATCATGAGAGATTATTACAAGCAACTATATGCCAATAAAATGGACAACCTGGAAGAAATGGACACATTCTTAGAAATGCACAACCTGCCAAGACTGAATCAGGAAGAAATAGAAAATTTGAACAGACCAATCACAAGCACTGAAATTGAAACTGTGATTAAAAATCATCCAACAAACAAAAGCCCAGGACCAGATGGCTTTATAGGCGAATTCTATCAAACATTTAGAGAAGAGCTAATACCTACCTTCTCAAACTCTTCCAAAATATAGCAGAGGGAGGAACACTCCCAAACTCATTCTATGAGGCCACCATCACCTTGATACCAAAACCAGACAAGGATGTCACAAAGAAAGAAAACTACAGGCCAATATCACTGATGAACATAGATGCAAAAATCCTCAACCAAATACTAGCAAACAGAATCCAATAGCACATTAAAAGGATCATACACCATGATCAAGTGGGGTTTATTCCAGGAATGCAAGGATTCTTCAATATACGCAAACAATCAATGTGATAAACCATATTAATAAATTGAAGGACAAAAACCATATGATCATCTCAATAGATGCAGAGAAAGCTTTCCACAAAATTCAACAGCCATTTATGATAAAAACGCTGCAGAAAGTAGGCATAGAGGGAACTTTCCTCAACATAATAAAGGCCATATATGACAAAGCCACAGCCAACATCATCCTCAATGGTGAAAAACTGAAACCATTTCCTCTAAGATCAGGAACAAAACAAGGTTGCCCACTCTCACCACTCTTACTCAACATAGTTTTGGAAGTTTTAGCCACAGCAATCAGAGAAGAAAAGGAAATAAAAGGAATCCAAATCAGAAAAGAAGTAAAGCTGTCACTGTTTGCAGATGACATGATACTATACATAGAGAATCCTAAAGATGCTACCAGAAAACTACTAGAGCTAATCAATGAATTTGGTAAAGTAGCAGGATACAAAATTAATGCACAGAAATCTCTGGCATTCCCATACACTAATGATGAAAAATCTGAAAGTGAAATCAAGAAAACACTCCCATTTACCATTGCAACAAAAAGAATAAAATATCTAGGAATAAACCTACCTAAGGAGACAAAAGACCTGTATGCAGAAAATTATGACACTGATGAAAGAAGTTAAAGATGATACAAATAGATGGAGAGATATACCATGTTCTTGGATTGGAAGAATCAACATTGTGAAAATGACCATCCTACCCAAAGAAATCGACAGATTCAATGCAATCCCTATCAAACTACCACTGGTATTTTTCACAGGACTAGAACAAATAATTTCACAATTTGTATGGAAACATAAAAGACCATGAATAGCCAAAGCAATCTTGAGAAAGAAAAATGGAGCTGGAGGAATCAGGCTGCCTGACTTCAGACTATACTACAAAGCTACAGTAATCAAGACAGTATGGTACTGGCACAAAAACAGAAAGATCAATGGAACAGGATAGAAAGCCCAGAGATAAACCCATGCACATATGGTCACCTTATCTTTGATAAAGGAGGCAGGAATGTACAGTGGAGAAAGGACAGCCTCTTCAATAAGTGATGCTGGGAAAACTGGACAGCTACATGGAAGAGTATGAGATTAGATCACTCCCTAACACCATATACAAAAATAAGCTCAAAATGGGTTAAAGACCTAAATGTAAGGCCAGAAACTATCAAACTCTTAGAGGAAAACATAGGCAGAACACTCTATGACATAAATCACAGCAAGATCCTTTTTGACCCACCTCCTAGAAAAATGGAAATAAAAAAAAAATAAACAATTGGGACCTAATGAAACTTTAAAGCTTTTGCACAGCAAAGGAAACCATAAACAAGACCAAAAGACAACCCTCAGAATGGGAGAAAATATTTGCAAATGAAGCAACTGATAAAGGATTAATCTCTAAAATTTATAAGCAGCTCATGCAGCTCAATAACAAAAAAACAAACAACCCAATCCAAAAATGGGCAGAACACCTAAATAGACATTTCTCCAAAGAAGGTATACAGACTGCCAACAAACGCATGAAAGAATGCTCAACTTCATTAATCATTAGAGAAATGCAAATCAAAACTACAATGAGATATCATCTCACACAAGTCGGAATGGCCATCATCAAAAAATCTAGAAACAATAAATGCTGGAGAGAGTGTGGAGAAAAGGGAACCCTCTTGCACTGTTGGTGGGAATGTAAATTGATACAGCCACTGTGGAGAAGAGTATGGAGGTTCCTTAAAAAACTACAAATAGAACTACCATATGACCCAGCAATCCCACTACTGGGCATATACCCTGAGAAAACCATAATTCAGAAAGAGTCATGTACCAAAATGTTCACTGAAGCTCTATTTACAATAGCCCAGAGATGGAAACAACCTAAGTGTCCATCATCGGATGAATGGATAAAGATGATGTGGCACACATATACAATGGAATATTACTCAGCCATAAAAAGAAACGAAATTGAGCTATTTGTAATGAGGTGGATGGACCTAGAGTCTGTCATACAGAGTGAAGTAAGTCAGAAAGAGAAAGACAAATACCGTATGCTAACACACATATATGGAATTTAAGAAAAAAAATGTCAGGAAGAACCTAGGGGTAAGACAGGAATAAAGACACAGACCTACTAGAGAATGGACTTGAGGATATGGGGAGGGGGAAGGGCAAGCTGTGACAAAGCGAGAGAGAGGCATGGACATATATACACTACCAAACGTAAGGTATATAGCTAGTGGGAAGCAGCCCCATAGCACAGGGAGATCAGCCCGGTGCTCTGTGACCACCTTGAGGGGTGGGATAGGGAGGATGGGAGGGAGGGAGGGAGAGGCAAGAGGGAAGAGATATGGGAACATATGTATATGTATAACTGATTCACTTTGTTATAAAGCAGAAACTAACACACCATTGTAAAGCAATTATACTCCAATAGATATGTAAAAAAAAAAAAGACTTTACTGATACATGACTTTATCAATGACATCAAAAGTGTCTGTCCAAAGTCCTCGCCATTATAAGTTCATCTGGAAAATGGCTTCTTGGAATGGGTCCTATTTCAAAATTCCTCATCATTTTAATATAAAATTATAGGCATTATGTAGGTCTAATCTTAATCTCAAATGATTTTGTGTTGATCACAAATAAAAAATGAGAGCATCATGTTCTTTCTGGGTTTTATGCATAATATTCTGGTTAACTTAGTTCAACCTTACATTTAATACTGATTGACTAGAAGAGTAGGACTGAGCTCTTGCATCTTTCCACCTCTTTACAAGCTGTCAACTGGAGGAGGGGAAGCTCCCATTCTGAACCATTTTGTACACTTACTATTTTCAGAAAACGGAATCCCATCCTTTATCCTATATAATCCTCATCTTCACATGTCTTATTGACTGAATGGCTACTTTGTCTATATTGATGTCCCAGATGAAGCAGTCCCGGGCTTTAAGTTGGTTCATCTTAAGGAAGGACCATAATAAGTAATATAACTCGATGTCCCTGGATTTACGAGGTTGGGAAGAATCGCCATAATTTGAATCCCAAACTGGCTAAAAAATAAAAATAAAAAACAACCCTAGATTTTCCTCAAGTTTCTACCCCAGGTATTACTGAGATGCTTTTCAAGAAATTCAAATCCATTCTTCCAATCTTTGTTGTTTCCTACCACCAAGTCTTGTGGGAACGCTATGGCTCATAACTGTTCTGCTTGGGATTCAGCCTTCCCAATCCTTATTTATTGCCCAGTAATAGGCAGTAGGAATGTTTCTCTGGACAAATTCCATCCCTATGGACAAAGGTAACTGTTCTCCAGGTTTCCACAGGGCAAATTTTCAAAACTCCATAGTCAGATATTAATGTAATTTCCAAAGAATGGGCTCTTTAGTCTTGAATAACGCCACATATGGGGTCTCAACATTATAATCCACGTTGGAATTCATACACTGGAATGAGGTGAACATATGTCCCCACTTCCTTTTGCTGTCTCTGTGCAAAATTATAGCAAACATAACATATACAACTCTTAAAAATAAAGGATAAATTTCAGAGATAGTAATAATGAAAATCCTTATTTAGGAAAGAAATCATTTTCAGAATGAAATGTAGAATCACACAGGTAAGCCCTTACCTGCTGATTTCTCTCTCTAACATGGGTTGCACTTCAAGATGCTTGAATCTTTGGAGACCCATCCTCCCCTTTGAAAGAGAACTGGCAAGGAGTCCTGGCCGTCACTTTTACATATGGTGCCCAGTCGACAAAACATGTTTAAATGCACTGCTTGCCTCCCTGTTATATTAGACATTTTGGCATAAGACTCTGTAGAAAATCGGGCAGCAAATAGGCCTTTGAAATCCATGACCATCAAGAAGGGCAAATTCTACTCTTTTTAAATGTACTCTAAATAGTCATTTATATACCGAGTGATCAGGCATTATAAGACTAGACAATCATATACTGCAACAGTTCAAATGTGTTCTGTCCTTCTACACTGTATTCTTATTTGATTTTTTTTCTTTTTTTAAAACACCTTTATTGGAGTATAATTGCTTTACAATGTTGTGTTAGTTTCTGCTGTATAACAAAGTGAATCAGTTATCCGTATACATATATCCCCATATCTCCTCCCTGTTGCGTCTCCCTCGCACCCACCCTATTCCACCCCTCTAGGTGGTCACAGAGCACCGGGCTGATCTCCCTGTGCTATGCGGCTGCTTCCCACTAGCTATCTATTTTACATTTGGTAGTGTATATATGTCAGTGCCACTCTCTCACGTCGTCTTAGCTTAACCTTCCCCCTCTCTGTGTCCTCAAGTCCATTCTTTATGTCTGCGTCTTTATTCCTGTCCTCCCCCTAGATTCTAGTCCCTGGGCAGGTTGGATATTTACTTCAGTTGGACAAGTGCTCTGCTTATTTGTTCTTGGTTACTGAATATCAGTATAAGATTAGGAACTGAAGAGAATGGTACTGGAATACTGAAATTTTCTGAGAGAGCTACAGAGGATTCTAACCTAATCAGTATCTTACACCTAGAAGAGGACAGAGCTAGTGCTAGGGGTTGGCAAACAATAGCACACAGGCCAAATGGGCCTGCTGCCTATTTTTGTAAATAAAACTGTATTGAAATATTGCCATGCCATTCATTAACATGTTGTCAATAACAGAGTTTTGTTGCTACAGACCTCATGGACCACACAGCTTAAAATATTTAGCCCTTTACAGAGAACATTTGCCAAGCCCTGATCTAATATGTAGCTATCTTTCTTGTGAAAATATTTTATAAACTCTCTATTAAAGAAACAGACAAATATATACTTCCATGAAAACAAGCTACACTCTGAGATTAGATCATCTTTCTACATTCATTCAGCTGGAGTCAATACGAGGATATGTAAAAACTTCAAGAACAAGAGTACAATGTCATTTGTGTATGTACTGATGGGACAGTCAATTTTCTCATCTCCATCTGTTGTGACACAGTTTCCCAAGAAAATGCTCATGGTTTTAGCAGACAGAAAGTGGAAGACATAAGGTCCACTGACTGCTAATCATGTTGCTTGGAAAAGAGAATAAAAAATTAAAAGAATGTTTCTCTCTAATCATCTCTTCCTGTAAGTGGATTGTTTAAGAGATATTAAAATAGCTGAAGCTGCCTGGAGAATTGAGCTTAAAAAACAAACAAAGCCAGCATGCTCTAAGTTCAAAAGGTCTATGGCATATTCGCTATCAATCACTCTATCCATATTTTATCTAACCTTCTGTAAATATTGTCATTGCAGAGCGCTTTGGACAGGCTGAAGTGTTGTGATGTTTTGTTAATGGAAACAGAGACAATAATGCAGAAGGCCATCACCAGACAGGAAGAGGAGGAGACATGAGGAAGCTCAGAATGAAGGCAGAGCCCAGGGTACAGGAGGGAGGTGAGGCCGGGACGCTGTGTGGAGCTGACTTCTTCATTAGCAGAACCTGGAGCCACGCCAGAACATTGCAGAGGACTATACTGGAGACTTCGGGAGCCCATCAGTCCCTCCTTCCCCAGCACCCACTTCCCCTCTTCTCTCTCTCAACTTAAAAAGAAAGCACATTATATTATTTTTTTCCACATTAGAAAGCACTGCTTTCCATTAGGAAGCCGATCTGCAGAAATGGTGAATCTCTTTTAGTTCTGGATAGTCATGGAGTAACTTTCCAATTAGCCCTCTGCTCCTTTACTCTTAGGTAAGAGTAAAGTAAACTTAACTCAGTTGTAGCTTTCAAGCTCTCCGTGCTTTTAGGATTTCATTCCTCCATGCTGTATGTAGTTGGTGGTTCTAGGATGTGGGTGTCTGTCTCCCTACTTACTGTCATCCCTAAACAGTCCCACAAGGCTACTTGGGCAGGGGTTCTGGGGTACCATCTCTTCATCTCATGGATTCCTATCCTGTTTCATGAAAGAGCATGAGTGCCATTGCTTGAACACATAGTGTGTTTTCTTCCTTCTCTCCCTCCCTTTTTTCCGTTCCCTCCTCCATCTCCCTCTCTCTCCCTTACTCTTTTTGCTGTTGTTGTTGTGTTTCCCACAGCAAAAAAACCTGCCCCCCGGGAGAGCCTAAGTCCACGTTGGCGGGCTCCCGTTGGTGGTGCAGGTGTGCGGGGAGCCCTCCTCCGTGTCGTCGCCACAGCAACCCCCCGCTCTAATCTGCTGAATATGAAAGGAAGAAACAGAAAGAGAAAAGCCATCCACCCCCTTCTGCTCCATCCATGAGTCCAAAAGAAGGATACCGGCTCCAAGCATTCTTGATAATCCCCCAGCCATCGCCCAGGCAACAGTCACAGGGAGCTGGCGCGCCTGTGGCGAGAGAGTGGTCCCCTCCCAAGTTCAGACCTCCTCGCGGTCCTCCTCCGCTTCTCCCATCCTGGCTCTCCTAATGGCCTCTTACAAACCCATGTCCTACTTCTGGCCTCCCTGCTCCACACCGTCCAGCCAGCAGACCCCCAACTCACAGACGGGATTGATTTCATCATATTCTTCTAATGGAGCTGAAACAACAGTGTATGTGTGTGTGTGTGTGTGTGTGTGTGTGTGCATGTATTTATATGTGTGTGTGTGTGTAGGAGATTTTGATCTCTAGTCCTTTCCGATGAGCTGTGTTTATGTACTAGAGAGATGGCAATGGACGGAGGATTTTCCTTCTCAGAGCTAGTAGTTTGAAAAAGCAATCCCTTGCTACTTTGCTACTTGCATTACTTCAGCTGTTCCTGGGCTTGCAGAGGGTTTACAGGCTGGTTGTCCTCTAGCCCCATATCCAGCAGTGAAAGCCCACATTTGTCTTACCACCATCATGTTGATGCAGCTGGGCTTGACACTGCTTACCTCAGCAGTTTTTTTGTTTTTTTTTTTCGGTTGAAAGACAGAAAGCTTCCTTGTGATCCCAGCCTTTTCCTATCAAATGACACTCAGCCATGGTTTGGGTGACTTATTTACTGGCACTGGACCAGAAAAAACAAAAATGAACGTTCACAACTAATAAATCCTCCAGCTTAGATAGCTATAGCCACAGTGGTGGGATTACATCAAAATGTTCGGCCTGATACCACAGGGCTCCCTGGCAGCGTGGAACCTAATAAGTCAGGGGTAGGGAAAGGGGGTCAAACAAGACAGGAAAAACGAAATATTTTATACTCTGGGTCTCAGACACCCTCAAAAACTTTGAGCTTGAATCATATGATGTGCTTTCTTGGTTGAGGATTCTGAATGGGGGCAGGAAGAAACAGTGTATTTGAGCCATTAGAATAGGAGATGGCTAAACTTGCCAACTTTTTCTTTTATAAAATCACACCCATCTTCACCATGATGAAGGAGGCCAGCCTAGACTGACGAGACAGAAAAATCACAGCTTTCTCAGCTGCAATGAAAGAAACTATTTTTATAGAGGACGTAAGGTCAAGAATGTTTAGCAAACAAAATTTTTTTGTTTGTACGTTTTTTGTATGTCATAATTTTTGTATGTCATCCACTCCTAGATAATTCTCCAAGGACCTTCCTCCTCCCAGGCCCTTATTGAAAGTGAGGGCATCTCTTTAAGGCTAGTGTGACAGTGTTTTTATTTGTTTTGGAATCGATCTTCTGGACAGAAGCACATTTTTTTTTCATTCGTATAAATCCAGAAAAATCCAACCACAAGACCATTGACTTTGGCTAAGGTTTCCTCATTTTCTCCCCCCATGACCACCTCTCATTCAATAAGTAACTATACTTTCTGTGATGATTAACTCTGTTGATTCAGCTTTTGTAGGCTAATGGTTGAGCTTTCCCATACAGGGTTCAATCTTTGGGTAGAAATGTAGATAAAAAGTGGGGAAAAATTTAACCATCACCTAGATGTTTAGTCTATATATTACCAATATTTGACTATTTGGAAAGATAACTATGATTGATTTCACTTTTCCTTTTTAATTTTGGTTTTGTTTTCATGACCTTTAGAGAAGCAGTAATGGAGGACACTTATGACAAATTAAACCATACCCAACCAGCAGTTCTGTTTATTTGTTAGAATGCAGTGGGGGAAAAAAAAACAACCTATTTTTTGTTTTGTTTTTCTGTTGTGATACAGCTGGGCTCTGATGCCATCTGAGTACGTGGGAAATGCCTATGGGAAGTAGGTAACATGATCTACTTGCTTTCCAAAGCACCTGATAAAAAAAAAATCTTACAAAAGACTGCAGAGCTCAGTGCAATTATTATCTTTAAAGTCTATTCCATTGCCACTCTTTAAAAAAATGTCTGGGATAAACCAGTAAAGGAAATATACAAAGGCTAATTCTGCCATCTTAAACTATTTAGAATTCTCACTGTCTACCAGTGAAGTAGCTGTTTCAAATTCTTCCATTAGTCCCAGGAAGTTTAATCTCTCTGTGATTGAATCTAGCTATTTTATACTCTCTGTTATGGAGATATTGGCTATAGTCATTGTCTCCTAAGAGAATCAAGTATTGTCTGAATGCATTTTGAAATCCTCAGGGTAAAAGGCATTATGTGTTCAAATCAACCTCAGTTCTGTTTAATTCCTAGAATCCTTATTTTGATGACTTTTTATCCATTATTATACCAATATTTTGGAGACACCTAATAAGTGCCAGACGCTATCTAAGCTCTTGGGAATCAAAGAGCTTGTGGTCCAGAGAAGGAAACAGGAGCATAAAAGTTATGGCCAACTTTTATTGAGTGCTTACTATGTGCCAGGTACTGCTTTAGACATTTTCTATGTATTAACACATTCGAGCTGTAAAACAACTCTATGAGGTAGGTAACATGATTTGTTCTGTCTTTCAGAAGGGAAACCAAGGCACAGAGAAGTTAAATTACATGCCCCAAATCACATGCCACCAAATGTTCAGAAAATATATGACCGATTTATGTTTATAATCCATTGAGCTCAGTATCCTCGATACACAGTTAATAAGCAAAAGCCTGCCAGATGGGAAAAGGGAAGGACAGTACATTAATAGAAGGAATTTCAAATCCCAAGATTAATTCCTGACATCATCCCAACCTCTCAGGGCTTCTAAGAACTCTTGCTTAGGTGATGAATAATATCTGGTAGTAAAAAATGCTTTTGTGGGTGTCTCTAGGTAGTGCCATTCATACATATTTCAACTTAGTTTCAGGAAAATTTGTTTTACGTTGTTTCAGACTTAATGAGTTAGTATTTCTAAAGTGCTTAGGAGAGCACATGGTATATGGTAAATTTTTCTTAAATAAATAAAATAAATGAAGGTTAGGTGATAATGTAAAAAAAAATTAAAAGAAACATTGTATGTTGATGGCAATACAGAGAAGAGAGAGGGAAACCACCCTGTGTGTGTCAAGATGCAATACTGATGGCAAGAGAATTTTCCCTTAAGTCAGTAAAAGCTTCATCAACAATACATGGGTGCCAAGGACTAGACTGGCAGTCAAAGGAAACATAAAATATTAAAGCAGGACAAGGACACAATCAGATCAGGTTTCACTTAGAAAGGTAATTTCTGCAGCAATACAAAGGATGAAAAAAGAGATTAGACAGTTGTGGCAGAAAGGCCAATTTAGATTCCATAATCCAGGCAACGGATGCTGCTGCGGCTGAGGGGGCAGTGGGATGGAGATGGAAACTTTTGAAAGATATTTAGGAAATGGAATCCACAGAACACTGTCCCTGATTGGATAATGAACTACAGTCCCTGGCAATGTGAGGAAATATGGTTGCTGATAGCGTAAGGAAAAGGGGGGTGAGTCCTTGGCTTGGGGCATGGATGAGTAGTATATGATGACATTGACAAAAAGGAAGATATTTGGAAAGCAAGGCATTCAGTTAGCTTTAAGCATGTTGAGTTTCAAGTACCTAACACCTGAGGAAGCATACAGTAGGCAGTTTAAGGCACAGTCTGGTTTCCAAAGAGACAGATTTTGGAGTCATGCATATAAGGGTTTAGTATTTTAAGAGATGCGAATATACGGGAATACTAAGGGAAAAAAGAGATGGAGAGAAAAGTGTGGGGTCGAGGACAGAACTTGGGAAACTCGGGGAAAATCCAATGGGGCCACTTTAAAGAAGATTGCAGACAATGAAAGAAGCTCGGTTGCTTTTTCTAAAAACAGAATCAAAAGCCTTTTCTTAACTCAGAACTACTGTTCTCCCATAATTTCTTCCTGTAGCTTCCAATCCATCATCAGAGCTAATCTGCATTTTGAAACCATCAACCAATTCATGGTAATGTTGATCTTGAAACTTCCCAAGCTTAGACATCTTAGCACTGCCACGCTTTTGAAACATAACTCAATACCTCAAGTCGGCAGAGGTCACTAAGAACATTCTCCTGCCTGAAAGCTGTGGATGCTATCAATCACTGATTAAAAATGCCATCTCTCGTAAATGCTTGCTCAGCAGAGGGTCTTGATGAGGAGAGAAAATGAATCCTAATTACTACCTTTGTTCTCTCAAAGTTCGTTTCAAGAAACACAGGAAGACTACCTTCTGTTTACTTACTTCTCCTTACTCAACTCCTACAGGAGATATTGGGCAATCTATTTGTAGAATCACTGCAGGGGGCAGCATACTTCCCTCACCAGTGATTATCATTGAAAAGTGTATTCAACCTCTCAAGGCATGATATTTAAACATAAAAAAAAAAAAATACAGTCTCTATGTGATTCATTTATAATGGGCTGAATTAGAAAAATGCTAAGTGGAATATGATATTCAATTAAGTTGTAATGAAATGAGATGCCCTACCAGAGCTTCTTTTCTTTTTCTTTTAATCCTACAAGAAGCAACCATGTGTTCTAGGTTAAGGTCATCAATTTGGAGCAGATATTAACTGACCCTTCTTAGTTTTGTAAATGTAAGAGAAGCAGGCTGCTGGCCCTGGGAAAAAGATGTATATGATCTTTTGTTTGACTTAGTAAATAAGTCCTTCGTTATGTTACACAACCTGCTGGGGAGTAAACAGGCAAACCTGAATAAGGAGAGAGGCCCAGTAAAAAACTACAATGAGATATCATCTCACACCAGTCATAATGGCCATCATCAAAAAATCTAGAAACAATAAATGCTGGAGAGGGTGTGGAGAAAAGGGAACACTCTTGCACTGCTGGTGGGAATGTGAATTGGTACAGCCACTATGGAGAACAGTATGGAGGTTCCTTAAAACACTAAAAATAGAACTACCATATGACCCAGCAATCCCACTACTGGGCATATACCCTGAGAAAACCATAATTCAAAAAGAGTCACATACCAAAATGTTCATTGCAGCTCTATTTACAATAGCCCGGAGATGGAAACAACCTAAGTGTCCATCATAAGATGAATGGATAAAGAAGATGTGGCACATATATACAATGGAATATTATTCAGCCATAAAAAGAGACGAAATTGAGCTATTTGTAATGAGGTGGATGGACCTAGAGTCTGTCATACAGAGTGAAGTCAGTCAGAAAGAGAAAGACAAATACTGTATGCTAAAACATATATATGGAATTTAAGGGAAAAAAATGTCACGAAGAACCTAGGGGTAAGACAGGAATAAAGACACAGACCTACTAGAGAATGGACTTGAGGATACGGGGAGGGGGAAGGGCAAGCTGTGACAAAGCGAGAGAGAGGCATGGACATCTACCAAACGTAAAATAGATAGCTAGTGGGAAGCAGCTGCATAGCACAGGGAGATCAGCTCGGTGCTTTGTGACCACCTAGAGGGGTGGGATAGGGAGGGTGGCAGGGAGGGAGAGGCAAGAGGGAAGAGATATGGGAACATATGTATATGTATAACTGATTCACTTTGTTATAAAGCAGAAACTAACACACCATTGTAAAGCAATTATACTTCAATAAAGATGTAAAAAAAAAATCTCAATCTGGTCTCTTTGAGATTGCGATTATAAAAATCTATGGAACAGGGCTTCCCTGGTGGCGCAGTGGTTGAGAGTCCACCTGCCGATGCTAGGGGACATGGGTTCGTGCCCCGGTCCAGGAGGATCCCACATGCCGCAGAGAGGCTGGGCCCGTGAGCCATGACCGCTGAGCCTGTGCATCCGGAGCCTGTGCTCCGGAACGGGAGAGGCCGCAGCAGTGAGAGGCCCGCGTACAGCAAAAAAAAAAAAAAAAAACCTATGGAACAGACGACTGTGGCTCTTACTCAGGACCCTGAAATAAGGTTACCTTAATGAAGTGGTTCTGAACTGGGTCTGATTTTGTCCCCTCGGAGACATGTGGCAGTGTCTGGAAACAATTTGGTAGCCACAACTAGGGGGTAGTGCTACTGGAATCTAGTGGGTAGAGGCCAGGAGTTTTGCTAAACATTCTACAATTCACAGGATGGTCCCCCAAAGAAAGAATCATCTGGCCCAAAATGTCCACAGTGCTGAGGCTGGAAACCCTGTCTTAAAAGTAGAGAGATACAGAACTGATGGCTTATTATTCCTTATATTGTCAGGAGAAAGAAAGGAGCACACCGGCTTCGGTCCATGAGTGGCATTCTCTGAAGCTAGTTTTGTAAACAAGTGGTAGTTAAGTGCTCTCACGGTTGTAGGGATGTATGTTGCTAACTGAGTACATCCAAGAAACATTACACTTCCTCTGTGCTCTGCACACAACCTTTGAAGATAACTTTGATCTTCACCATGAGACCCAAACCTTCTACTTTGGAATTACCTTGCCCCTATGAAGGTTGCTGGGTGACAGTATATTATATACTAAATAATATATAAAGTTTGATTCCATATATGGTATAATTGAAATCTATCTTTGATAAGCATTCATATTTGCTATCTGCTTTGGCACTGTCTTTTTATTTTATTTTATTTTATTTTTTAAATTATTTTTAGTTTTTTGCCATACGCGGGCCTCTCACTGTTGTAGCCTCTCCCCTTGCGGAGCACAGGCTCCGGATGCGCAGGCTCAGCGGCCATGGCTCACGGGCCCAGCCGCTCCGCGGCATGTGGGATCTTCCCGGACCGGGGCACAAACCCGCGTCCCCTGCATCGGCAGGCGGACTCTCAACCACTGCGCCACCAGGGAAGCCCTGGCACTGTCTTTTTAATGAAAGCTACATTATTTCTGTTTTGGCAATATGCATGATTTTCATTTATGCCTTAAAGTTAGAGCTTGAGGAGTAGTACTTTGAGACAATAAAAGCTTCTAATTTTTGCCTGGTAGGAAAAACAAAAACAAGACAGAACTATAAAAGCACCTGGCACAGAGTTAAAAGGGAATCCCTCCCTTCTGCTCTCTTGGCTCCAGCAAACATGGGGGTATAGATGGGAGGCTGTCCAGCAATAGCTGGCCCTAAGGCGCTGGCAAAGAAGCCCTTAACAAGAGAATGGGCTCCCTGTTCCAACAAGACTCGGGGATATGAGCGAAACTGAAAGGAGGCACTCAAATAATTCCCTCTGCAACCTCAAAGGGTCACCACAATTCCCCTGTGTTTAAGGGGACCTCCACAACCAGGAAAATACATTCCAGCCTGTGGAAACAGCCCCTAGCCAAAGGCCCAAGCCTCCCATGGGAGGGCGCAGCAGGAAGTGCCTCTTTGCCAGGCAGTGGAGTTCAACACTTTAAGTTCCCAGAGATATGTGTTTGTGGTTTACATAAAGGTGAGGAAATTCTACTTTGGACCCACACCTTAAATAATTAGCTTTTCCAGTGCTAAGTTTTGCAATTAGACCAATATGTTTACAGTCAAGTATATGGCATATATATTTGACAAGAGAAATTTTCCATAATTCAGGTCTAGAAAAATTATTCTTAATCCAGATGTGAGAGAAAATAAATTGAGAACATAAAATATTTTAAGTCTAGTCCCATGATAGGCCAAACCCAATATTATCGTGAACCAGGGCCCCTCTTTGGACCAAAGTACTTTCCTGCACGAAGTAAATAACTTCTTCCTATGCATGAAATGTTACTCTCCAGAGGGTATTTTAGTTGCCTGGAGTTCCTGTACTATTGAGATAGTTTAGTAAGTTTGAGCTGAATCTTGTTTCTTTTTCCATCTCTCTGACTCTAGTCTAATAGTTAGCCAATGCTTATATTTTTTTAAAATAACAAATCCTATTCAATGTTATTCTTCATAAATGATGAAAATTATCTCATTGAAACAAACAAACAAACAGATGGTAATGTTTTAAAATATGGTCCAAAATTGGGGGAAAAAACACTCAAATTTTAAAGGAGATATTATAAACAGGAATCGTTGCAACACCTTCCTAACACTTAGGAAGTTTGGGTTTATTTCCACCTGCTGTGTCTCAGTAGGAGACAGTCTAAGGAAATAGCTGCCCAGAGGGTGAAAAAAAAGCTGTGCTAGAAATTTCCCACTGGAGAGAACATTCATCAGCGTCCAAAGAAAGCATTATCCACTCATTTGCTCGTGCTGTTTTGCTAAGGGATATACAGAGTGAGTTAAAGAATTTGCAACCAGAAACATCATATTTATGTGATAAATAAATCATGAGATTAATGATTTATGTCAAACTAAAATACATATTTTGTATATTTAGTGTGTGAACGTAATGGAAGGAAATGAAAAAGTAGAGCATAGAGATGTTTCACCCACCATGATTACTCAAATATAAGTAACATGGTAAACCTAATGAAATAGCATTCTCCTTTTCCCAATAATAAAAATCATTCAAACTGATATGTTTTCATATTTGTAAGAGTTTTCAGGAAGCTCAGATTCAAATGTGAGGATTACCAAATTTGAAGCTTATCCAAGGCATGTTAATCACATTCATTTATTCAAATCTTTTTCAATTTTTGGTCTGCTCCATTTGTCAGTTATAGGGAAGTGTGTCAAACTCTTGAACTAGAATTGTAGATTTATCCACCACCCTGTATAATTTTGTCAATTTTGCTTTATATAGTTGGAGCTTACACTCAGGTGCCTACAAGTTAAGAATCATTATATTTTCCTAATGAATAACAGCTGAGTCTGAACTTACTACGTGTTACACATAATCTAAGTATGTTACATATATTAACTTTTTTAGTCCTTACAATAACTTTCGGAGATATATATTATTACCTCCATTATATAGTTAAGGCAAGAGTTTAACTTTGGAGAGCTTAAATAACTTACCCATCAGTACATTGCAACGTCAGGATCTGCACCTAGATATATGCTCCCAAAATTGTACTTTTATCTAATATACTATACTGACTTCTATATTCTGTTATTATCTAGCGGCCCTTTTTATCATTAAGAATAACTTTTACCATGGTTTATAATGTCTGATATTACTGTAGCCATGTAAAAGTAGTCCAGAATTTGGCAGCCTATGGCTGGTAAGGGAATTGCAAAGGATCCAGAACCAGATTTCTTTTATCTTTCTGTTCCATAGTTTGCAACCTTAAGGAAGATTCATAATGTAGGAGAGCTGGTGAAATTCCAGCCAACACAGATACATTGCATATCAGTAGAAGGAACAGAAGCAGGACAAAAAATGCTTATTTATCTAAAACTGTGCTAATACAGAAATTACCAGCTACATGTGGCTACTGAGCATTTGCTCATGTGGCTAGTCTGCACCAAGATGTTCTGAAAGTACAAAATATGCACCAGAATTCGAAGACTTCCCACCCAAAAAAAAAAAAAAAAAACCCAAATAACAAAGCACGTAAATTATCTCATTGATAATTTGTTATGTTGGTTTTGTGTTGAAATGATATTTTGGCTATACTGGGTTGAAGTATATTATTAATTTCATCTGTTGTTTTTTTTTTTTTTTAATGTAGCTACTGGAAAAATGTAAATAACATATGTAGCTCTCATTGGTGGCTTGCCTTCTATTTCTGTTGAACGCTATGATTTAAACAGCTTCCTTGGAATCCCCAACCAACAACTTCTGCTTACATTTCACTGACAAGAAGTCAGCTCCATGGCTAACTAGTAAGGGAGATTGCAGAATATGGTCTTCTGACCAAGCCTATTGACGCTTCCAACTATTACTATGGGAGCATTGGAGAATGGAGACCTGGGAAGACACTGGTAGCCTCTCCCCACTTTTAAGAAACTGTATCCTTTTTAAGAAACTACAAACTGTTCCCAGAGTGGCTGTACCATTGTGCATTCCCAACATGCTCATAGCACTTGATATCGCCTGTCACTGATTTTAGCCATTCTTAAAAGTGGTTTCTCATTGTGGTTTTAAGGTTGATTTTCCTAATGACTAATGATGTTGGGCATCTTTTTATATGCTTATTTGACATTGTATCACTTCTTTGGTAAATTTTCTTTTCAAATCTTTCATTTTTTAAATTATTTTTTTCTTATTTAGTTGTAATAATTCTCTATATATTCAGGATACAGGTCTTCATAAGTGTTTTGTATATATTATCTCTTGTCTATTTATGTTCCTAATTGTCTTTTGTAGAGTTTTGTATTTTTGATGAAATTTAATATATCAATATTTTTATTTAATAGTTTCTGCATTTTATGTCCTTTCTAAGAAATCTCTACCTAACCCCAAAGCACAAAGATTTTCTCCTATGTTTTCAGTAGGTTTTCTTTTCAGTTTAGGCACTTACATTTTGGGACTGTTTTTTGAGTTAATTTTTTATATGACATGAGGTAAAGAATCACAGACCAGTGGTGCAACCTCACCCCCTTATGTCTAAGAAGTTAAGGAGATTTCTTCTGTGCCCAGACATTGCCCAGAGAGAAAGGAAAAGATGGGGAGAAAAGCTGAACTGAGTATTCACCTTAAAAGGCTGACTTAAATTGGAAAAGTCTCGATCAAAACTTAAACCAAAAGTGACTAATTACTTGATTGGGAAAATTTTAAATTCTTTCCATAACTAGGCAATAGGAGCTAATGAACAGATATTGTTATAGAAAATGAAAATATCTCTCTATGTGTTTGTATTATATGTCACAGATTTTAAACCTGGTACACGTGAACGTGTATGTGAATAATAATAATGTCTGTTTATAAGTCATCGATATTATACATCTTTTAATAAGAATTTAAAAAGAAAATGCTACTCTTCTTAATAAAATTAAAAATAATGTAAATCCCAAAACTCTTAACGTTGATGCCTCCTAGTGAGGAGGAGATCTGGACACCATACTTCTCAGATTGATCTGTCTCTCCATCCACTGTTGCCACCATCACATCGGCCACAAATGGGAAAAACTCTCCCTTTAACAGACGGACAGATGACCCTTCTTTTAATTTCCCATAGCTTATCTAACACACGGCTGTGACACTCAACGTATTGACAACTTTACTAAAGGCTTGAAGATAGCAAAAGGAAACTAACAGTAGAATCTAGACAATCTGTGATATATAATAGGGCTAATTTGTTGAAGCCAGCTGTTGACTATACAGGTTCTTTCCTTGTTGGGTTCTTCATGGGACAGATATCCTAAGTAAGAATTCCTTCTTGGATAAAAGGACTCTTTAGAGTGGAGAACACAAGAAAATGGACAAGCTTTTTTTCTGCCATTTCCACAGATTTTGCCCTACGAATACTTTCTGTCGGAGAGTCCATCCCTTCCGTGAGTTATTGAAGCTGAAAATGACCTGTTCTTTAGGAAACTGAAATTATCTCAAAAGAGTGTTCTTCTTGATAACCCTATATTAATAAAGTAGTTCTAACATTCCTAAAGGAAGACTTGTTTCTTCATGCTAACTGTGGACAGACACTACTTGAGGAATAAAAAGATTTTGCAAGACCCAGTTCTTGTTCTCAAGAAATTTACAATCCTGTTAGGGTTATGAGGTACATAAGCAAAATAACCCAATAATCCAAAGTAAGTGGTTATTATTTCACAGCACATCAGAAAAAGTAGAGAGCATTGTGGAAGAAGGTCAGGCTTAAATTAGACCTTGAGACGTCAAATTGAAGAAGGGACATTCTGAGCAGGGACATCATGTAAATAAAAGCGAAGGCAATGGAACATGAAAGATTTTAAAGGATAGCTCATATCGAGTTTGGTTAGAGAAGTAAGCAGGCATGAAATTAGAATGGTAGGGGAAAGTTAGTTGTAACTTTCTCCTTTAGGAAATGGGGTGCCAACACAAATTCTGAGCAGGGTGAATTCATGATGTAAAGCATGGTTTTAAGATAACTGATCCAGAGGTGGAGATGGGGATATAGTGGTGGGGAGAGTTTGAAGGCAGTCAAGCCAGTTCAAAGGCTATTTTAATGATACATTTCTGAAATGGTAAGAATGTGACCTAGGGTGATGATGATAAAAAATGAAAGACAGAAACCAACGAAATGAGAAGGAAAATTACTAAAATTCATGAGAATCCAAGTATTTGACTACTGAAAAGCTAGGAGGTAATTGGTAATAGAAAAATTGCACTTACTAATTGACCCCCTGGGGGGGGTCTTTGAAGTTCATGTTATTTTTATAAATCCTCTGAATTTGGCTAAGTATATATACATAAGTCATTCAAATATATAAACTGGATCACTTCTTTAGGTGCTAAAAGTGAAACTGAGCTAAATGACAATGCTCAAAGCGAATAAAATATATGGTCCAGATTCACCTGACACTTTCCCACCATTCCGTTCCTTTGCTTTAATCTATCTCACTAAAATGCAGATTGAAGTCCCCAAAGAACATTTCAAATTAGTAGCAATTATCCAAAAGAAACTCAAGCTACCTCACAGTACTGATGGGTCAGTTTTATCTTGGCCAAATGTTAAGTCTTGAAGCATGTGTCATTACTGACAACAGTTAGATGTGCCTCTAGAAGTAGCCTACACAGCCTAGACTTCAGGAAGAGGCTATGAATATCCAGACTTGGCATGGAACTCCCTCCATGTCCTTTTCCTTTTCTCACTCCTCTTTAGTCATTAGAATGTCAGGTAAGCTGGTTTTCTCTTGACATTTCAAAGGGGACAGTCAGTTTTCTTTCAGGTGGGACTTTCTTTTTTCACTTGGTTTTGTTTTAACTGCATGTTTTTCTGAAAGTGCTTTTATGCTGGTACAGATCTAGACAAAGAAAACTTTTATGCAAAATAAACAAAATAGAATGTACTGAGCCAGGATTTCTTTGCAGGACATGTTCCTTAGGCTATTTCTGAGAGGTTATTTATGGACGGCTGTTTATCCCCTGGAGCCTGATTTCATCTCTCGGTGAAGTGAATGACTCTGTGTTTGGTACATTGGTCTGCCCCCCCTGGGAATGGCTGCATGTCAAATATTTACCCCTGTGGGATCAAACAGAAATCAGAGATGACAGAGAAAACAGATCAAATCTAGTGTCCTTGGGAATTAGTAAAATCTCAAAGTAAATGAATTTTTAAAGAAAAAACATTTGAAATAAAATGATAGCACAGTGTAACTTCCTTTATTGAAATGGGGCGGGGGGACCCTCTGAAATATAAAGTTACTCGAAGCAGAAGGGTATTTTCATCTTATTACTTTCTTAGTGACCACACCCATTCCATTCCCTCACCTGGCTCAGCACCAGGCCCAGAGGGAGAGGTTTTACATTTTCATTTTTTAAAATTGAAAACGGATGCTGCACCTTGTTTTTCATGCCTGCAATTTTCATCAGAAGAAAAAAAAAAAAAGAACACCTAGCCAAGGATTAGTTTTGTACCTCTGAAACCTCATAAAACCTAGGAATCAAAACTTGGCATTCAGCTTTATAGATAGTCACACTGGAAAAACTGAGAAACTACCAAATAAGTTGACTGTCTTCCCAAGACACCTTATTTCAAATCATGTGCCTGCCTCCTGCATCAATCCCTCATGCAGAGTCTTCCTCTGCAATTATACTTCTGGTACTGTCAGAAGCAAAGCTACACTGAAAAGTTTAAGTCAAATAAGCCGAGCTACAAAAGGGCTGATAAAATAACCATAGTCGTGAACAGCAAGGAAGGAGGACAGCCACTAAAACCATAAAGTGAATACTTTGTGGATGGCTGTGCTTTAAATAAGGTTCACATGAGCTCTGAAACATTAGATGCTTCTAAAATTCAGGGGACAAGGCACAGACATGTCTGTGCATTTCTCTTTCATTTGACAAGTCTTTTTGGATCGGGGCTGAACTACATGCTCTCTGCTGTTTGCACACACAGGACCGGGAAGTTGGCTTTGTTGTTTTCTACTTTCAATCTTGTGCGCTATTAAAAGGCAAGAACAATTCTATCTCCCTCCTAAAGAGGAAAGAGGAGCCAGATTGCGGGCTTGATACGTTCAGGCACAGAACCAGCATCCGTTCGAAATACTGTCCGCGCAACTTACTAGAATCACGGTAGGCTGGTAATAACAGGTTGCCCTGCCCTCTGTGAGGCCAACAGCATTTGGAAGGTGGCTTAGCGCACAAAATTTAAAAGTAAATGGCAAGGCGAGTATCCTCCACAAAGGGGCATTACTTTTCGTAGTATTTTAAAATCTCAGTCCCTGCTGACTCCAGAACTGTGTGCCCCTTTGCACCAAGCCAGGGGACACAGCTTACACAAGCAGACTTTGTTTAATGAGTGCAGCAAGCAGCCATCCCAGGCCTCCTTCGTTTACAATCTTTGGTAACCCTCTCAGCTAAAAATTGTTACTAAGAAAAATTCCACAGAAACCAAAAGAAAAGGGCCAGGCAGACTGTGCTTTTAAAGAGCTTTTCCAGACTGACTCCGCAGAGCCAGTCTGCAGGAATGAGTTGCTGAGCTATTATTACTCAAATGGGTTTCAGCTCCAGGGATGTCCCCTAAGGTTAACAAGATGGTTCAGTTAAAAATAACATTAAATTCTTTACCCTACCCCTTACCCCAAAAGTGGGAGGGGGGCTTACATCTAAATAACATGAAGGATCTGGTTGAAAGTGACAAAAGCCACGAAATTCAAAGTTGAGGAAGGTTAGAAGGGCTCAGTGAAGTGAGTCATGGATGAAGTGCCAACTCTAACCCAGCATTGAGGTGCTTCTGTACATTCTGAGGCAGGCTTTTCCCAACTATTGAAGAGGTGGATATGGAGAAATGTTGTTTAAAGGAAAAAAAATTACGTTAAGGTGGGGATGAGAAGTACGATGTCTGAAATAACAGCCTCTGACAAATGTCAATTTAAATTTAGCAAAGAAAAGCTTTGGGTTCTCATGCACTTGGCAAAAACTTTGTCACCTGATGAATTGTGCTTCGAGTTTTCTGTGCTTAATCCTTTTCCTTTTTATTTTCAACATTGCGAACACACACAAAAATCCATTCTTCATTTTCACTGAAACCTTTTAATTAAAAAAGAGATGCTCAAATGGAATGGCAATTTGGGTAAAGTATTTGAAAGTCATGGCTTGTTGGACCACTAGATTACAACAGCTGCAAAGATGTCATTAGAGGCTGTGCATGGCCAATGGCTGAGTGGAAATCAATATCCCTCACTAAATTCAAGAAGGAAAGAGGCTGGTTCTGAACTTATGTCCGTGTTTTCCTTCAAGGTGTACCGTTATTTCAACTAAGTACATTGCAAACTAAGTATTTTCAAGTTAAAACCCACAAAGTGTTTACAATGTCAGGCTACTTTGATTCCATTATGTTTGTGCAGAATCTTACAACCAAATATAAAATTTTAAAAAGTTTGAGAAGAAATATTATGTACTATATGATTAGTGTCAATCACATTTCATGTAATATCAGGTAAGCTTAATTTTTTTCATTTTGAAAACAAGTGTAATTTTCAGGCAATTTCCAATTTACTTTTTATCTCTGTATGAATAAAAAGAGAAAACTTCTATTTCTTGTTTGCCTCATTTTGACTCCAAAACACCTCATAGGAACCTTTTACACTCTTAGGCTGAAAACTAGTATATTCTTATTCCCAACACTGGTTTAATATTCATGGAACTAACGGGGAAAAAAAGCCCATTTCCTATGCATTTGTTAGTGGAAATTTTAAGAAATCATCCCATTTCCATCAGTGGGTGAGTCAGCATCTCCTTACAGTATGCTTGGTTCCTATAACCACATTTGGTAAAATGCAACAATCAGAGTTTTCCCAAACTGGACAGATAACCACAAGAAACAAACTATTCCACTAAGGCCATGCCATAAACGAACAGAGATTTGTGCTTGGCTGGTTGAGTTCCTTAGTGATGGACTTAACTTCAAGGTTTTATATAATCCTGTCCTTCTCATGCAAAGATGATGGCATTGACCAACAATAGCAGTACTTTCACCTTAGGTAGTTTTTCTGTGTAGTTTTGGTGGATTTCACAAAGCCGTCTACAGTGTTTTGCTATCTAATCTTTTAATAGCACATTTTAAATGGTGGCCAAATGACTAAGATTAGAGACTCAATCTTGGCCAGAGGAGAAAAATCAACAGGCCTACACATGTACTAGACCTCTGATATCTGGCTCCACTGATGCCATTAATTTAAGAACTAACCAATTTTATTGATACCAAACATACTGCCACCTTACCTTTTGAGGAGAGGGTCCCATTCTGAAGTCCTGGAAGTGAGTAATGCAGATAATAGGTGTGTGAGCTTAGGAGAGAGAAGGTATGTGGGCACTGCCATTTCACTAGCTGGGTTGTTTAGGTAGGGCTAGATATTTATTACTCCTTTAAGCCTCATTTTTGTCATCTATAACATCTACCTCATAAGGTAGGGTTACATAAAATAGTGAAAAATTGTTTATCGAGGTGACTGACAAAAGGCTTTCAGTACAGGGTAGGTATAATTACTGTTATTGTTATTACTATTTTGTTTTGAATATTCCCCCTATATTTTTCCTCTCCCCAATTTTAAGTGGTATTTGGCCTTTTATATTTTCTACCTTAGGAATTTTTGGAAGCTTTGAAAGGAGAAGTAGCCTGAAGACAATGGCTCTTCCTGTTTGGGGTAGAGTCTAAACCCATTGTAAAAATTATTAAACAAATATCAATTAAAATAGAGTCCAGAGGCCAGAAGGGGGAGCTCTCATGCCCTAGCAGATAGCAGAGCCCAACAGGGAAAAGAAAAACTTTCTCTTCTTGACTGCCAATGAGAGACTGCCACAATTCAGCCAATGAAAAACCAATATTCTTCTAACTCTCACTTCCTCCAATGGACTCTGTTTACTAGAGCCCTCCCAACTTCCTTTTTCCCTCTTTAAAAGTGTTCTCTTCAAGGATCATGAGGGATTACTACAAGCAACTGTATGCCAATAAAATGGACAACATGGAAGAAATGGACAAATTCTCGGAAAAGCACAACCTTCCAAGGCTGAACCAGGAAGAAATAGAAAATATAAACAGACAAATCACAAGCACTGAAATTGAGACTGTGATAAAAAATCTTCCAACAAACAAAAGCCCAGGACCAGATGGCTTCACAGGCGAATTCTACAGAACATGTAGAGAAGAGCTAACACCTATACTTCTCAAACTCTTCCAAAATATAGCAGAGGGAGGAACACTCCCAAACTCATTCTATGAGGCCACCAACACACTGATACTAACACCAGACAAAGATGTCACAAAGAAAGAAAACTACAGGCCAATATCACTGATGAACTAGATGCAAAAATCCTCAACAAAATACTAGCAAACAGAATCCAACAGCACATTAAAAGGATCCTATACCATGATCAAGTGGGGTTTATCCCAGGAATGCAAGGATTCTTAAATACACACAAATCAATCAATGTGATAAACCATATTAACAAACTGAAGGATAAAAACCATATGATTTTAATCTCAATAGATGCAGAAAAAGCTTCTGACAAAATCCAACACCCATTTATGGTAAAAACCCACCAGAAAGTAGGTGTAGAGGGAACTTACCTCAACATAATAAAGGCCATATATGACAAACCCACAGCCAACATCGTTCTTAATGGTGAAAAACTGAAACCATTTCCTCTAAGATCAGGAACAAGACAAGGTTGTCCACTCTCACCACTATTATTCAACATAGTTTTGGAAGTTCTAGCCACAGCAATCAGAGAAGAAAAGGAAATAAAAGGAATCCAAATCAGAAAAGAAGAAGTAAAACTGTCACTGTTTGCAGATGACATGATACTATACATAGAGAATCCTAAAGATGCTACCAGAGAACTACTAGAGCTAATCAATGAATTTGGTAAAGTAGCAGGATACAAAATTAATGCACAGAAATCTCTTGCATTCCTATACACTAATGATGAAAAATCTGAAAGAGAAATTAAGGAAACACTCCCATAGACCACTGCAACAAAAAGAATAAAATACCTAGGAATAAACCCACCTGGGGAGAAAAAAGACCTGTATTCAGAAAACTATAAGACATTGGTGAAAGAAATTAAAGATGATACAAACAGATGGAGAGATATACCATGTTCTTGGATTGGAAGAATCAACACTGTGAAAATGACGATCCTACCCAAAGCAATCTACAGATTCAATGCAATCCCTATCAAACTACCACTGGTATTTTCCACAGAACTAGAGAAAAAGATTTCACAATTTGTATGGGAACACAAAAGACCCCGAACAGCAAAGCAATCTTGAGAAAGAAAAACGGAGCTGGAGGAATCAGGCACACTGACTTCAGACTATACTACAGAGCTACAGTAATCAAGACAGTATGGTACTGGCACAAAAACAGAAATATAGAATAATGGAACAGGATAGAAAGCCCAGAGATAAACCCACGCACGTATGGTCACCTTATTTTTTATAAAGGAGGCAAGAATATACAATGGGGAAAAGACAGCCTCTTCAATAAGTGATGCTGGGAAAACTGGACAGCTACATGTAAAAGAATGAAATTACAACACTCCCTAACACCGTATACAAAAATAAACCCAAAATGGATTAAAGACCTAAATGTAAGGCCAGACACTATTAAACTCTTAGAGGAAAACATAGGCAGAACACTTATGACATCAATCACAGCAAGATCATTTTTGACCCACCTCCTAGAGAAATGGAAAAACAGAAATAAATAGACCTAATGAAACTTAAAACCTTTTGCACAGCAAAGGAAACCATAAACAAGACCAAAAGACAACCCTCAGAATGGGAGAAAATATTTGCAAATGAAGCAACTGACAAAGGATTAATCTCCAAAATTTACAAGCAGCTCATGCATCTCAATATCAAAAAAACAAACAACCCAATCGAAAAATGGACAGAAGACCTAAATAGACATTTCTCCAAAGAAGATATACAGATTGCCAACAAACACATGAAAGGATGCTCAACATCACTTATCGTTAGAGAAATGCAAATCAAAACTACAATGAGGTATCACCTCATACCAATCAGAATGGCCATCATCAAAAAATGTAGAAACAATAAATGCTGGAGAGGGTGTGGAGAAAAGGGAACACTCTTGCACTGTTGGTGGGAATGTAAATTGATACAGCCACTATGGAGAACAGTATGGTGGTTCCTTAAAACACTAAAAATAGAACTACCATACGACCCAGCAATCCCTCTACTGGGCATATACCCTGAGAAAACCATAATTCAAAAAGAGTCATGTACCACAATGTTCATTGCAGGTCTATTTACAATAGCCAGGACATGGAAGCAACCTAAGTGTCCACTGACAGATGAATGGATAACGAAGATGTGGCACATATATACAACGGAATATTACTCAGCCATGAAAGGACAAGAAATTGAGTTATTTGTAGTGAGGTGGATGGACCTAGAGTCTGTCCTACAGAGTGAAGTCAGAAAGAGAAAACCAAACACCATATGCTAACACATATATATGGAATCAAAAAATAAAAAAAGTTTCTGAAGAACCTAGGAGCAGGACAGGAATAAAGACACAGACTTAAAGAATGGACTTGAGGACATGGGGAGGGGGAAGGGTAAGCTGGTATAAAGTGAGAGAATGGCATGGAGTTATAAAAACTACCAAATATAAAATAGATAGCTAGTGGGAAGCAGCCACATAGCACAGGGAGATCAGCTGGGTGCTTTGTGACCACCTAGAGGGGTGGGATAGGGAGGGTGGGAAGGAGACACAAGAGGGAAGAGATATCGGGATGTATAGCTGATTCACTCTTATACAGCAGAGACTGGCACACCATTGTAAAGCAATTATAGTCCAATAAAGATGTTCTTTAAAAAAAAAGTGTTCTCTTCTCCTAGCTGTTGGGGAAGTTTGCCCAAGGCTGGCCATGGTTGCAGACCCTGAGTTGCAATTCTTTGTTGATCCCGACTAAACCCATTTTTGCTGGAGCAATAACTGGCAGTCTCTTTGTTTTAGGTCAACGCCATTCAAGATATCATTGAGGAATCCTGACGAAGAAGGCGGGAGGGAGATTTCTGGTCAGAAGCCATAAGTTGCCAAAAAAGGAGGGTCTGAGGAGTCCTGAGAGCTGTGTTTCCTGCTCCAGTGTGACTCTGACCCAAGAAGGAGGGAGAGTTGTAACTTCCAAATGGGGAGGGGAGATCCTGGCTGTGCTTAACTTCACCCTCAGATTGCGCCTTTTTTTTTTTTTTTTTTTTTTTGCTTTATTTAGGACAGAATAAATCTTGATTTAAAAACCTGAACATTTTTGAAATACTAGTTTTAAGGACAGCAAGGGATGTTGGAGAAATGGGTTTGAATTCTGCATCTTCAGTGGCTGGCTTAGTAACTGTCAGGGTGATGGAAAATGAGATGCTTTCCAGGGGCCAGTGGCTGGCTATTCTCCCAGTCATATCACCTCAGATAGCCACCTCCACTTCTTCCTTTTCAGAAGCAAAGAGCCAAGAAATCTTAGATGAAGACTAAGCATAGCTGTGTGACCTTGAGCACATCACTTAACCTCCTTGGTTTTCACTTGAAAATGAGGTTAACAAAAAACACTGCTCACTGAGGACCAAACGGTTGTAGTAGACCACTTTAAGATTTTTCCAGTGATAAAATCATAACAAAAATGAAATGAGGTTTGTGTTCTTCTTGGTGTATTCAAGTTGATGGATAAGAATAACATATTTTTAAATTCATTCTATTGACAAATGTTAAATTATTACTATGCTGCTCTTTCATATATTTAGGCACATAGAGAAAGGGGGTCTATAACTAAACTGTGTTTCCTTTCTCCAAGACAGTGCAATCAAATTCACTGAAATAAACTGAATCCTTCTCAGTCTATATGTCAGGCCTATGAGGAAACAGGCAATATGGTTTGATCCTGCTGAGAATCGGGTTTCTAACAGAAGCACAATGGAAGCACTGAATTGAACCATATTTGTACATTTTACCATCAACTTGAAAGGCTTTTGTCTTAATTATTCTGCAAACCTTTCCCTGAAGTGCTCTATCTTCTAAAGCAGTCCTTTACCCATTTGCCTGTCTCAAAATTATCTAATTCTCTACTTCATAGAGAGTTTTCCATGGAACTCTAGTTCTGAAAAAGGTTAAAAGAAACTATGTGAGGAAAAACAAACAAAAAACCTTTTTCTCATCAAGTTTGTTATATGTTGGGTAAACAAGTTCAGTCAGTTTTCTATATTATAGTACATCCTGGAAACTCTAACACCTTAATATGCATCATGACTTTTAAGAGGAGAACAAACTGCATAGCATTTTCCAAATTTATTTTACCAAGGAAATATTTGTTTCAAAGAGCATCTCCTAGAAACACAATGGAAAACTCTAGCTGGAATGTAGGCATTTTTTAAAATCTAAATTCTTAGCTTCAAGACAAGTACAACTTCTGGACACAGACATCAGCAAGACAAATGTGCCAGGATATCTTCTATAGAAAACTTGGAGACTTAAAAGAAGTAGTCAATTTCCCCCCACCAAAGGGGAGCTGTCCAAGGATAGCCAAATCTTCACATACTTTTTTAAACATTTTTTTCCATATATAGAAATGATAGGTTCTCATTGTGGGAAATTTAAAACACAAGTAGAACAAGGGAAATAAAAATTATCCATCCTTCCACTTCTAAGCTATTTGGTATAAATTCTTTCAGTCTTTTCTCCATGGTATGTATGGACATGTACATCTTTTGTATATTTGTATATATAACTTTTCGACTGCTTTCTCATTTTATTTTTGCTCATTAGAATTCTCTCTTCTTATTAAAAATCTTTAAAATCAGAGCTTACAGTGGTTGCAAAATATGCCATCATATGGATGCACAGTAATTTCTGTTGTTGGACATTTAGGCTGTTTCTAATTTTTTTCTTATTGTGAATATCCCTGCCCATAAATCTTTGTCTGTATTTGTTTATTTCCTTAGGGTGGATTCCTAGAAGTGGAATTATTGTTTCTAATGGCATAAATTCTTTCAAGGCTCTTTATACACTAAGGTCTAATAGCTTGCCAGAATATTTATATCAATCTACACTCCAACTGCATATGAAAGTAGGTAGTGGAACAATGGCTGTGATAGTTTAGGAATCACCAAATAAAAGTATCTAAAGGAATTCTTTACCCTGAATTTTGTGAAGATTAAGAATTGGTCAAGAATTATTATACTCATACTCTGTATTAAAATTCTATACATTTTTATCATATATGGGTATGTATATGATAGCAACTTCCAATTCTTGCTACATAAAGAAATCATTAATAATCTGCAAGTAATAACAATGAAGAACTAGTTCTAATTCTGGCATTTCTTATCTTTGCTCCATGAAACTTGTTTCTCCATAAACTGCTCTAATCTGGGGTTTCAATCCTGCTTTGAGGATATTATTATTAACTTCTGAGTTTTTTTATACATTTGTTAAAAATACAATCTTATCTATGAGTTTTCAAGTGTTAGTACTCTCTCCTTTGCTCACTTCCCCAATCTCCTTGCTGTTCCTAGAATATACCTTGGTAATCACTGTTTTCTCTTCCCAGAAATTCTTTCGCCTTTTATTTGTTCATTGACTCTCTTATGTTGTTTAGATCTCTGATCAAATATCACCTCTGAAAGTGCACACTTCCTGCTTCACTTTTTTAAAATTATTTTTCTCTAACAATTATTATTACTTGACTTCGCATTATTTATTTTTCTATTTGTGTATGGTCCTTTCCTCCCTCCCAACAAGAATTAAAACTACATGAGAACAGGAACTATATCTGCTTCATCCACTATGGTAGCTCTAACATGTCCAGAGTGTCTGGCACATAGTAGCAGCTCAATAAATATTTAATGAATGAGCAAATAAATTTCCCTACCTCCTAACATCTTGACAAAAGCTGTGTACCTGTTGAATTTGCTAATGAACATATCTGTGTGATTGTACATCTATACCTTTTCCTACCTTCACATTCTATGTCTGTCTTCCTTCTGCACTACATATTTTCTCCTGTGAGATGGGAGGTTTTAGTCACAGGAAATGCTGAAAGGAAGAGCAGTTAAACACCATTTAATGAGAAGACTCATTTCCTGCTTAGCATCTAATCCGTAAATTGATCTCCCACTGAGAAGAAATATGAATACTACAATGTTTTCTGTTCAACATTTTTACATCTTCCTGAGCTCAGGAGTGCTATTATTTACTTATGTTATATCTGATATCAGGAGGCTGGACAAGAAGCCTCTTGAATAGATCTGTGGAGACAGGTGTCCTGGGTGGACAAGTGTGGCGATCTGGTCAGTATGAATTAATGCTCTCGTTAATTAGTGTTCTTGGTGCTTTTGCCATCTTATACTACTCTCTCTGTGTCTCTCTTTCTTAAACTCAAGAAGTGGCCTCCTACTACTATATTGATTTGAAGTTGACATTCAGCTGGCCCCCTAGTTGATGATTAAAGACTGAGGAAATATGGCATCAAGTAATGGTGTAGGGTTGAATTTGTGCATTCTAGTTTCCTTGCCTCTACCTGCGAAGCAAGTAAAAAATCACTTAATTCTACAGAGCTCTTCATCAGAGAGAAATTGGACTAGATGATCTCTGAGTTCCTATAATCCAAATATTCTAAGATTATGATCTATGGCAGAGCTTCCCAAGTGTTTTCCATGGAATTACAAATTCCACAAATGTCACTAAAGAGCACAGGGGTAAGAGGAGCCAATGGACAAGGGCAAATAAGTCAGGGCAATGGAAAGCATCATAACCCTTTAAGAAATGCAGACTGCACGTGAGCATATTAAGTGTTGATTATTAATTATGTACCCTCTACTTCTTATTTACAGACTAAAAGTTCTTTACCTTTTATGTTTGTTCTTTGAAAGGAGTAGCACCCTTTCCTTGATCATTGTATTTTATTTTTCTCTTTTCCTTCTTCAGATAAATTACAAATTCTTTTGTATTTCAGCGGTTGATGGTCTATACTTATTTGAGAAGGTCCATCATGATTTGGACATGCACAAGACAATGTTCCTGTGGTTTCATAGATCTTTCCTGATCGTCACCAAAACTGCATTATCCCTTTCAGTAGCAGCAGTTCACTGAAGCAACACCTTTGGGGAACATCTTCAGACATCTCTTTTAGAAGGTTCTGGCTTAGATACCTCCCTTAAATGTTAATCTTCACTTGCATATAGAAAGAGTAATTGATTCCCTTTCTCACCTAATATCCCTTTTTAAAACTGGAGGTTGCCATTAGAATTTTCTCTTCTTCAGAATGAATATCCCTCAGTCCTTTACTTCAGAGGTAGCAAAGAGCTGGCTTGTGGGCTTGATCAAGTTTGGAGACAGTTTATTCATTTCACACAGTGATTTCTGTTGTTCTTGTTGGCAGTGTGTTTTATTAACTGGACTAATACAAGAGAATTGGGTGATTTTGCATAAGTATTCAAAATTCAGTCTTCACTTTAAAATATCAGGAGTTCTAGTACCACTGGGCCAGCATTCCTACGTGGCAATGATTAGCTAGAGGTGCGTGGTGCTTGTCTTCCTTAGAACAGGCCTAAGTTGTCTAGTGCACCACGGTCCCCATCATTCTCCGTTGTCTGGTATATTCTGAGGCAGGCTGCCAGTTTCTTTCACTATCAGGCTTATGCTGATTCTTTCCCTAGAGTAGAAAAATATATCTCTGCTTCTACTCCATTTCAGTTATTTATATTATTGACCTGGCTACTGTAAGTGCCTGAATGGTTAACTCATGCTTTAAACCTTGCATAGATGGCGTGGCTTCAAATCTTAATTCCGGTCTTTCTTCTGAATGAGGTTCATAGCCTCTCTTTGCTTTAAATGTAACCCACAAATGAATACAGTGTTCCTGAAGCTGACGAGCCAAAGTTCAGTAGAAGTATAGTCAAGGACTATTTACATGATATTAAGCTGAGTGTGGAATAGAATAGTAAGTCTGCTATAAAAGCTATTTCCAAACATTCTTCTCTTAAGCCAGGTTTCCCTTATCCAGTACTTATCTAGTTGGTTTATAGTCCTAAGAACAGTCCCTTATATACTGCAGGTCACCTGTGAGATGCTCATATTTCAGCAGTGAGGAGGGCACAGGATGCACATTCAGAAGAACTGGGGTTATATTCACTAGTTCGTTGTATTTTTTATATTCTACGTATAAATTATATCATACAGTATTTGTCTTTCTCTGACTTATTTCACTTAGTGTAATACCCTCCAAGTCCATCCATGTTGTTGCAAATGGCGAAGTTTCATTCTTTTTCATAGCTGAGTAGTATTCCATTGTCTATATGTACCACATCTTCTTCATCCATTAAGCTGTTGATGGACACCTAGGTTGCTCCCATATCTTGGCAACTGTAAATAATGCTGCTGTGAACATTGGAATGCACATATTTTTTGAATTAGTGTTTTTGGTGTTTTCTACTATATACTCAGGAGTGTAATTGCTGGATCATATAGTAGTTCTATTTTTAGTTTTTTTTAGAAGTCACCATACTATTTTCCACAGTGGCTGCACCAATTTACATTCACACCAACAGTGTATGAGGGTTCAATTTTCTCCTTCTCGCCAACACTTGTTATTTGTGTTCTTTTTGATGACAGCCATTCTGACAGTTGCAGTTGATACCTTGTTGTGGTTTTGATTTTCATTTGTTGATAATTAGCGATGTTGAGAACCTTTTTATGTGCCTGTTGGCCATCTTCATGTCCTCTTTGGGAAAATGTCTATTCAGGTCTTCTGCCCATTTTTAAATCTGGTTGTTTGTTTTTTGATGTTGAGTTGTATGAGTTGTTTATGTTTTGGATATTAACCCCGTATCGGTCATATTATTTTAAATATGTTCTCCCATTTAGTAGGCTTTTTGTTTTGTCCATGGTTTCTTTTGCTTTGCAAAAGCTTTTGTTTAATTAGGTCTCATTTGTTTCCTTTTGCTTTTATTTCCTTTGCTTTAGGAGACAGATCCAAAAAAGTATTGCTACAGCGTATGTTGGAGTGTTCTGCCTATGTTTTCCCATACAACAAACCAGTGAATATAACAAAAAAGAAGCAGACTCACAGATATGGAGAACAAACTAGTGGTTACCAGTGTGGGGAGGGACAATAGAAGGGTAGGGGATTAAGAGGTACACACTATGTATAAGGTAAGTTACAAGGATATAGTATATAACACAGGGAACATAGCCAATATTTTATAATAACTATAAATGGAGTATAAACTTTAAAAATAGTGGATCACTATATTGTACACCTGAACTTATATAACATCGTACATCAACTATACTTCAATAAAAAAAAGAGAAAAGAAAAACTGGGGTATGGCCTGGATTCTTCCACATATCAGCTCTGTGCTGTTGGTTATATTTTTGTTTCCTGGGTCTCAATTTCCACATCTTTAAAAAAAAAGTGATTGCACTATATTCCTATGATCAAAAATAAAATAGCTTTGTCCTGTAAAGTTTGTTCTAACTCTGAAAATGATTTTACTGGTTTAAAAGCATTCTTTTATGTGTTTCCCCTAATTTTCCAATGCTTTAGCACATGCCAGAATCTAGCCTATTCTGACACTCTCTTAAAGGTATATGCCATTTCTAAAGTCTTCCTGGTTAGAAGCCTTCCTGGTCACCTTTCACACACTCTTCTAGTTTGGACTTACTGGAGAAATACTCCTGCTTTATATGCATCTACTTTCCTTCCTCATTGTGATCAGGTGTAATAAGATAATTCAGATTTAAATGTTGACATCTTTCTACTATTATAGCCAGTTTTATTTTTGAGATATTTTTAGGCCATGGAAGTAGCCCTTTTCTGTATTTATTGTGTGTTTGTTTTGACTTTTTCATTCCTACCTTCCTAATATCATCTAAAGGGCCCATTTAATATGCTTAGTCTTTCCCTTCCCTAATTATCAAGCTACTAAAGACTGCTTGGACACATTATCCCAATCCACCAAAAAGAGGATCTAAATATTCAGATCATTACATTTTCTCTGCCTTTTGGGTCTAGAAGTCTAACGCTAAGGAAGTCAGGAACTTGCCAGATGCTTTGCTTTTAGTCAAATTAGCTTTCCAGTAAATACTTCTAATCTTTCCTAGATATGCCGATTTTAGTGAAATGCTATTACATACTCAACGGCCGATCAATATATGTTTTCATAATAGTTAAGAGAAAGGGGAATTAGAGTCAGAAATAGTAAGCCAAAGGTCTCACTTTAAAGAAGAGACTTAAAATGAAGAATAATGGAATGTCCACTTTCATTATTCTCATTCATTCTGAGCCCTTGTCAGAGCAATAGCAATTTAAATTTTGCCTGACTGGACGCAAGAGCTGGTTTCATGAAACCCTGAGATGACCGCTTACCAAATGTTTTGACCATTTCTTCTTGGGTTCCTTCCTGTGCCTGCCTACCAAATTATCTTTTTATGACAGCTGAGAAGTCAAGAGTGGGAGCTTCCTGGAAGGTGATCGACAGTGACGCCCGCATCTGAGCAGAAAGGGAGCGGAGCATCACACGAGAACTCACACTATGTATAAGGTAAGAATCAGACATCTACATCTTTTATTACTCAAATGACTTAGACTTGGGATTTTGGGTCATGACAATGGAATGACCCAAATGACTTGGAAATGAACTTTCTAAACTTTGCTCCTTTCCATCTCTCTGTGTGTAGTGAGCCTCCTGTAAGGCAGGGAAAGAGACTGCAGCCAGGAGAAAGAATCCCGAAGCCAAAGGTCCTTCCTGGAAATGTCACTTTCTTGAATTTTAAAGCCAAAGACATTGTAGGAGAGAGCAAACCTCTGACTCTCTTATTTCTTACCTTCTCTTGTTTCATGATTTTTTCGTACCATGACTAATCTTGCTTCCCTTACCATGCTTCTCTAAGTTTCCAAGGTGACATTAGCTCTTGTTGCAAGGCCCAAATGTCTGCTCCGGTCAGCAGCACACACTTTTGCCTGCAGGTCTCCTGGTCCTTGTTCTTCATTCCCCAGGGCAACTATGTTTAATACTGCTGATTAGGGAGACTTTCCAATGACTAGTGGACAATATAGTTCGTGTAGTAAAGCTGCCTCACACAGTAAGCACAAACTAGTAAACAAAGCTAATGTCTCTCTTCTCCAAAGAGATCTGAGTGGCCCCATGGCCTTGACCTAGTGTCAAGTTAAATCACTGACCTGGGGCTTCCCTGGTGGCGCAGTGGTTGGGGGTTTGCCTGCAGATGCAGGGGGCGCGGGTTCGTGCCCCGGTCCGGGAAGATCCCACGTGCCGCGGAGTGGCTGGGCCCGTGAGCCGTGGCCGCTGAGCCTGCGTGTCTGGAGCCTGTGCTCCGCAAGGGGAGGGGCCACAACAGTGAGAGGCCCGTGTACTGCAAAAAAAAAAAAAAACAATACAAAAATCACTGACCAAAGTAGTAAAACTCATATCACAGTTGGCCACCCCACATTAGGGACCTCAAGAGTAAAAGCAGAGGACTCCAATGTTTCTACCTTGAATATAAAAGCAACAGGCACCTACACTGCACAGCATATTAAAATGTTAATTATTTGCTCTCTTTAGTCTTAGCATATGAAACAAATTGCCTAGAATTTAAATATACTTTATATGTTAAGTATCAAGAGACCTAACATTTTATTGCTTGTCAGCATTGCTCTATTAAATTTCAAAGCTAGCTCTTCTTTCCTGTAAGCACAAACATGGAAGATGGTACATGTGTGTCTACCAGAAAAAAAAAAAATGCATGTACGTCACCTTGACCACGCTGCTATTTAAACTTAAAACTAATCACTGATCCCATATTCATTTTCTCTTCAGGTATATTTTACTTTTATCATGAATTTATGGAAATTAGCATATTTGTAAAATTTACATCAAATCTGCCAGTATATACTATAGTTTCCTACAATCTAAGTTTTTGAGTTTGTTTAGAAAAAAATTGAATCTGAAAACCATTTTAACACAGGCACTAATTAAAACATGATCAGTGTAATGACTTTGTAGATATTTTTCATTAGGTTTTCATGCAAGATCCCTTTAGAATAGAGATTTCAGAGTTTGTACCTTTAACTCAAAATGGGACTAAACTTAATGTTGAATTAACAGGTCATTTGTTGTTTAATGATGTAAAGTTCCAGTAAAAATCATGGCTCATGGAAGCTTAAAATATACTTAACACAACATTTTGAAAGGTAGAAATCTTATTTTCCTTCATGGGCACTTAGAATTATAGTTGAATGAGTTTGTGAATATAAATAGGACTTTTTCTCCTGACTAGAGGTGTTACCCTCCATCTGGCTACCTTCCCACTCAGGTAATTACACTAGGCCTTTTGAAATCACCCCTGAAGTTCTAATTAGACACAATCTTCCTTGCTTCCTGTTGTAAACTGCTGCTTTGAGTCTCACTCTGAAGTGTGTTTCAAATCCATGCCCACTCCCTATCTTTCTGACTATTCCTGTGACTTTGCTCATCAATGCTCAAAAGGACACTACGTGATCTGAAGGGGGCTACGGGATTGGCAATATCTTATCATCAGCTTTACCACTGACATTTCACAAGGGCCTCTGCAGTTAAACAAAGTGGAGATGGAAACAGTAAGCATTCAATGACAGCTGTGGCACATACCATTAGTAATATTACTTATTTTTCCCTTGAATAATTCTCTAGCACCTATCAGGCCCTCTAGACGAAGGAGCTTTGAACCAGATGCTGAATCACTTTGCAAGTGTGAATGATTATGTTATTAACAGTTGACTGTATAAGGGTAACACCTGCAGCAGTGAATCATCTTAATCAGTTTAATAGAATATTTTAAAAATCGCCTCAATGAAGCACCAAAACTAAGAATTTTCCTTGAAAAGTGAAAGCAAAATCATGAAATGTGCACGTTCTCAAATTTAAAATAATTTTACTGCAATTTTCTTTTTTTTCATGAATGCTATTCAGCTACAGACCATGTTATCCTGGAAGCTCACATAAAAATTTCTGGGAATGTATAAAATCAGTTTGTAATCCCTTTGTTGAAGCTATCATTTCTAAGATATAGACATATATCTTATATGCATGTTGGCGTATATCTTAGGTAATGACTTTAAAGCAGCCCCAATGAAGAATATATATATGTATATAAATAATTGAGAATTTTCATTTTTTCTAATTAAAATAGCAAAATGTTATGCAAATAGAGTAATGTCTTATGTATCTGACAGTCTAAAGAAATATGTTATTCTCCAAAATTCCATGTGTCAGATAAGAAAAATTGAGGGAAACTGCATCAGAATAAGCTCTTATTGAAACTGAATCTTTTTGAGATTTTTAGAAATGGTTTAAATTATAGGGCTGAGCTACGTCAGAACAAGAATATTTTTTTTTACTTCTCTATTTTTGGTAATTGGCTAGGATTTGCATCGTTTTCAACTACTTTTTAATAAATTCCAAGCTTTGGGCACTGAGCGTTTCTATATAACATCACTGACAGAATTAAACAGACACACCACAGAAGGAGGTAATTCAACAATTTAAACTCTTTTACAGGGATAATGAAGTGAGAGTTTATGGAAAAAATATCTGGTGGATTATTTCTTTTCCAGAAATCTCTTCTTGCTTGGAGAAAGATTTAAACTGTTAGAGGTTTTGATTTTTCATTCAAGTATGTGATTATTTTTCTTATTTTCTGTAGGGAAACACTGATGGGCTATTCCTTTGTCTCCAAAGGTGGTCAATGTAGGGTTAAAGTGAGACAAGGTCAAAGGTGGTCATGTGACAAGAAGAAAGTTGTAAATTACAGGTGTAGGTTCTGAGAGGCTGGTGTTGGGTATCACAACGTTGTTACCAACTACATTCTGGTCAAGAAAGTAAGCCCTTGGACAGTAAGAGGGGCAAAAACTTCCTAGCCATGTTATGCTGTCATCAAACAGTGGAAGTTTATTCTACTTTCTTCCTTTGCCTTCAGAGCCCAAGATTCTAAAACCAGGACAAGACCTGGATGGTTACTCTGGTGATATGGCAAATATTTTCATCATAAAATTTAGAACCTAGAATTTAGCTATGATGTTGACACTCCAGCATGACACTTTCCAAAGGTCCTTCACATGGGATCAAGGCAAGTAATCAGAAAAATAGAAAAATATTTGAAGAAGAAAGACATGATTGTAATGGATTAAATGCTTCCCAGTACCTACATCAGGCTTGAAAGCAGGCTTTCAATTCACAATATTAAAATATTGTGAGCAGGCTTTCAATTCACAATATTAAAATATCTGGGCAGTGAAAGATCCCTTATTTCCATGGAGAAGGCACTCAACTACGTGGGAGGCCGCATGATGTAGTGGAAAGAACACAATTTAGAGGCTTATAGACCTGAATTCCCATCCTACCTCATACAGTAAATAGCTCCATAAACTTGGGCAGTTACTCCTTTCAGTTAGAGTTTTCTCATTTTAAAAACACCTACTTTGCCATGTCTTTTGAGGACTGGACATGCAGGCCCTAGCAGAGTGCCTACAGTATTGTGGCAATCAAGAAGGGCACCAACATGGATGTCTTCTCTTTATTAAAACTGCATTATTCTACCTCATTGCTTGAATTGACTTCACTGAGTAATGCTAGCAAGACATTCATACTTCTACATAACTCATCTTAATGACAGTATCTTACAAGGTATTTAAAACATAGCAGTCTCTCAATTAATATTCCCTTTCAATCGATAACTGAGTTTCCCTGACTTGCTGCTTTATATTGCAGCTTTCTTCCTCTGTCCCCGCTATATAATCTTTAATGATTGTAATGTAATGACCTTCCTAGATGATAAGCTTTACAAAGGGAGGAACTGTGCTGATGTTGCTCACACTTAGCATGATGCAGTTAATGAGCACTTACTGAATGAACGTATAAGTGAAGGAAGGCATACAAAGTTCTTATTATTACCATACAGTATATTAGCCTAAGAATGTGACTCATTGATATATATTAGGCAAAAACTACCTAGTAGATAAAAATTAATTTCCATGGCAGTAGGAAGAAGTGAACTAGCTAACTAAATTACTTTATCTTAATATCATTAAAAATTTTTAAATATACATGAAAGTAGAGAGAATAGTATAATAACCTTTAAATACCCACCATCCGGCTTCAAGAGCCATTATCTTCCAACAGATTTTGTTTTATTTATTCATACTTCAAAACATGAAACACAAAACTTCTCTAGTGGGGGACTCTCTCCACCCAGGTTGTATAGGTATAAGCTTCATTCTTTTTTTTTTTTTTTTTTTTTTTTTTGCGGTATGCCGGCCTCTCACTGCTGTGGCCTCTCCCGTTGCGGAGCACAGGCTCTGGACGCGCAGGTTCAGCGGCCACGGCTCACGGGCCCAGCCGCTCTGCGGCATGTGGGATCTTCCCGGACCGGGGCACGAACCCGCGTCCCCTGCATCAGCAGGCGGACTCCCAACCACTGCGCCACCAGGGAAGCCCTAAGCTTCATTCTTAAATTGCACACAAGGGCCCAGTCAACTTGAACATGAATTGACGGATTCAAAGAAATGAAATTCAGATGACCAAGAACTATAGTTAATAGAAATATATTTTTAAAATGACAGTAAAACCATATTAAAATTATTAAAGATATAAATTAAGGAATTGAGAAAAGCAGCTTGCAGGAATCAGCCATTCTAAGATACAGAATAAAATCAAGAAAGGCAATAAAAGGCTTTGAGAGAAAAGGAGTAAGTAAGAGAAGTAAGGAGTAAGAGCAAAGAAGTACAGTAAGTTATATAGAATAAGTAAAAATAGGTAATTGGTATTGAAGCACTTAAGATATCATTGTGCTGAGAAGGGGTTGTGCTGGTATCTTCTGTTTGCTCCACCTGATACAGTCTTCACACTTCTTTACCTACCCTCTTCCCTAAAGCCTGCCTTGAATGTATTACATCATCATGACCCTAAGTCCTCTGGTTTTGGCTGAGTTCAGCCAATTGGTAATCCTGGAAAAAGATCAGAGGGAGGGGAAAAGGGAGGTCAAGTGTATTTATTTCCCTTGTTCTCTTCCTGTGGGTTCACCTAGGACTGTCTGTATCTTTCAATAAGGTCACTGCTGGACTCAAGAGATGCTTCCAGGTTCCTAACAATTTTCCCTCTTTGTTCTGAGACTAGAAATAGTGACCTTTCCACTGCTGCTTGACCCAGGTTCTTTCACGCTCTAATATAAAACCCATAACCCCTCTCATCTTTGTAAATAGCCCCGTGGTGAATCAATCCTCTTCATATGAACTTAGTTTGAAAGTTGTTGCTTTCCTTTTGACTTTTGACTGATACAGAAGGCAAATGTATTGATTAAATTTACACTTTGAAAAACTTAATGGCAGTCACAAAAAGAATAGAAAGAGAATGATCAACTTGCAAAGAAAAGGAAAATGAAGGAGATGAAAAGATAAAACTCAATCCAATAAAATGCAAGAAAAGAGAGGGGGAAAAATGGTAAACAAAAAGTACAAAATAACATTGTAGAAAATAATTAAGCAAGAGTCCCAGTGCTGGTCATGGTGGAGTAGCCTATAATAGACTCATCGTTTACAGATAAAAATTATAAAAGTTGAACAACAAAAAAAAAAAAAACCAAGGGAAAAAACCTCCACAACACAATTCAACAAATAAAACCCTTGATCCTTTGAAGACATTAGAGAACATCCAAAGTAGGCAGAAACTATAGGAAATACAGTTCTTGAAGGAAGGGAAGTTTACTAGGTAAGCTCCACATTTACTGACCTTTCCTCTAAGGGCACTTCCCAGTTCTCTGTGGGCCAGGAAGGCATGTAACCACACTGAAAAGACCAGGGATTTGGGGCTGCCATAGAGACTTGAAATAAGCGGGGAGAAACTTATACACAGCCATTGCTTATACATTGTCTATGGCTGCTTTCATGCTACAGCAGCAGAGTTGAGTACCTGTAACTTCTATGTCCCCCCAAACCTGCAAGATCTGCTATCTGATCCTTTTATTGACCACTTCTGGCACAGGAGCTAATAGATCCACTGGTGTTACATTTGCCTGCAAAAACATTGACCTACACTGGAAGAAAATAACATCTGCTAGAATCTTAACAATTTCTCATGCACATTGACACTACATCAAAAATCAAGAGGCATGCTAAAACAGTGCACATCGACTGGAAATCAAGAAAAATAATTTACAACAGAAACAAATCTTGTTTCTGTCATGATTTAGATATTTTAAGTAGAAGTATTTAATTCTTAAAATTATTTTTATTTTGCAATATTATAGACTTACAAAATTTTGCAGAAATAGTATATCAAAGTTGTCTTCTACTCTTCACTCCTCTCTCCTCAATGTTACCATCTTATCTTATATAATCACCATATAATTTTCTAAATCAAAAAATTAACATTGATGTAATATTATTAAACTCAGACCTTATGTGAATTTCATTAACTGTCCCACTAATTTTCTTTTTCTGATTCAGGATCCAATCCAGGAGCCCACATTGCATTTACTTTTCACATCTCTTAGTTTCTTCCAATCGAAAGCAAGTTTTCAGTATTTTTTGTCTTTTATGAGTTTGACACGTCTGAAGTATACTGGCTAGTTATTCTGTAAAATGTTCCCCAGTTTGTGTTTGTCTGCTTCTTTGTCATGATTGGATTGAGGTTATACTTTTTATGGCAAAAACATCACTGAAGTTGTTTTGTACCCTGTGCTTTGCATAATATCAGTAGGGACATGATGTCAATATGCCTTATTACTGCTGATGTAAATTTTGCTTGATTAAAGGAATGTCTACCAGGTTTCTCCACTGTAAAGTTATTATTTTCCCTTGGTAATTAATAAGTATCATGTGGGGAAATACTTTGAGACCATGCAAACATTCTGATTCTCATCAGTCTTTCACCTACGAATTTCATCAGCCATTGATGATTTCATCTACAAAAATTATTACCGTGTTGTCTGCCAAATGAGGATTTTATTTCTATTGCAATCATTCCTTCTGCACTAATTAACTGGAACTTTGCTGCCTGGAACAGTTATCTATTTCATCATTTATTTATTGATTTAGCCATTTATATATATCAGTAGGAACTCAAGGTTATGTATTTTATTTTATGAGTTATAATTCATCACTATCACTACTTATTTTGTTACTCAAATTGACTCATATTTGGCCACTGGCAGCTACAGTATCCTTCAGACATGCTTGAAAATTTTTTGAGCACTTTCATACTTTCTGGCCCATGAGCTTTTCCAAGCTCATCTGAATCCAGGTAAAGAGAAAATATCCAATTGAGAGACAACAATATTAAAAACCAGAACAGAGATTAAAAGACATGTAGAATATGGACAAATGCCTTAACACTTATGGAACTAGAATCCCAGAAGGAGAGCATAGAAAATGCAGCAGAAGAAATATTTGAAGCAATAATGGTTGAGAATTCCCTAAAACAGTTTACAGAAATCAACACACAAATTCAAAAAAGTCAGGGAGACCTAAGCAGGATAATTAGAAAGAGAATTACACTTAGACACCTCATAGACAAATTACTAAAAACCAAATAAAACAGGGACTTCCCTGGTGGTGCCGTGGTTAGGAATCCGCCTGCCAATGCAGGGGACATGGGTTCAATCCCTGGTCTGGGAAGATCCCAAATGCCACAGAGCAACTAAGCCCATGTGCCACAACTACTGAGCCTGCACTCTAGAGCACATGAGCCACAACTACTGAGCCCATGTGCCTAGAGCCTGTGACCCACAACAAGAGAAGCCACTGCAATGGGAATCCTGCACACCACAACAAAGATTAGCCCCTGCTCGCCACAACTAAAGAAAGCCCGCACGCAGCAACGAAGCCCCAACACAGCCAAAATAAGTAAGTAAGTAAATAAATAAATAAATAAATAAAACCCAAATAAAAATATAAAAGCATCCAAAGAATAAAGATATATTACCTTCCAATGAACAAAAATTATTATAAGTCCAAATTCACAACAGAAACTATAAAAGCCATAACTCAATGGGATGACATTTAAAGCAAGTCTCAACAAATTTCAAAAAACTGACATATTTATGACATCCACTGAAACAAATTAGAAATAATTTATAAAAAAGATAACTAAAAACTCCACAAATGTTTTGAATTAAAACAACACACTAAAAATAATCCAAGGGTCAGAAAACAAATAACAATGGAAAGTAGAAAATATTTTGATCTGAACAATAATAAAAATAGAAAACATCAAAATATGAAGCTTATAAATGAGTGCTTATGAAAAATGTATTATTAAATGTAGATATTAGAATAAAGAAATTCAATGATATGAATTCCCACCTTAAATTAAGGAAATAACATCAGATTAAACTCAAAAGAACTCCAAGTAAATATAAGAGCCGAAATAACTGGCTTTAGAGAACACTTATAAGATCAACAAATCAAAAGTTGGTTTGGTGAAAATGTGATACAAATTCATTAATATAAATAATGTAAAAATAAACCCATAGTAGAAGATATCTTACTGCAAGGAATAGAGAAAATATAAAATTGTTAATCTCTGCAATGAAATAGGAGACATCACTATAGATTCTGTAGATATTAAAAGTGATAATAAATAAATTCAACAATTTAAATGAAATAAACTAATAATTTGAAAAGCACAACTTCCTAAACTAACACAAGGAAAAAATTGAGTGGTGCCATATCTGTTAAAGAAATTAAATGTATAATTAAAAACCTCCCCACAAAGAAAACTCCAGGCCAAGATGCTTTATTAGTGAATTCTCCCAAACATTTAAGTTAGGAATAATATCAATGTTATCAAACTCCTTCAGGAAAGAGAAAAAGAAGGAACACTTCCCAATTGATTTTATGAAGCCTTGATGCTGATGACTGTCATGAGTTAATAAAAAAGAAAATTACAGATCAATATTCCTTGTAAAGATATATGCAAAAATGTCTTAATAAAATATTGGAAAATAGACCACAGCGATATATACATCATGATCAAGGAGGTTTATTCCAGATATGAAAGGTTGATTTAACATTCAAAACTCAATCATGTAATTTATCACATTAAAATAATGAAGGAGAAAAAATTTTATATATAGAAATTATTGTTTCTGTAGATGCAGTAAAAAAAAACTTGATGAAATTTAGTACCTGTTCATGACAAATTTATCAGCAAACTAAGAGTAAAAGGAACTTTTTTTTTTTTTTTTTTTGTGGTAAGCGGGCCTCTTACCGTTGTGGCCTCTCCTGTTGCGGAGCACAGGCTCTGGACGCGCAGGCTCAGCGGCCATGGCTCACGGGCCCAGCCGCTCCGTGGCATGTAGGATCTTCCCGGACCGGGGCACGAAGCCGTGTCCCCTGCATTGGCAGGTGGACTCTCAAGCACTGCACCACCAGGGAAGCCCAGAACTTTCTTTAATCTGATAGTTTCTGTTTTTAAAATTACAGCTAACATTATACTTAACGGTGAGATACTGAATTTCACCCTAAGGTTGGAAACAAGGCAAGGATTTCTTCTTTTTCTTACTCCTGTTTAATACAGCTGTAGAAGTCCTAGTCAAATAACATGGCATGAAATAAAAGGCATAAAGATTGGAAGGAGGACACAAAACTGTGTTTTTACTTTCAAAAGAAAATGCAAAACAATCTACAGACTATTAGAATAGATAAAAATTAAATCATATTTCTACATACTATAACAAAAACAATAGAAAATAAAATTTTAAATAAGTCCATTTATAATAGCATTGAAAAAATTAGATAATTAGAAATAAGTTTAACTATTTAAATTTTAAATATTTAAATTTTAAAGAAAACAACAGAACGTAATTGAAAAAAATATAAAAGACCTAACTAAATGGAGCAATACGCCATGTTCATGGATTGGTAGACTTAATATCATCAAGTCCAAAACTTTAATAAGGTCAAATCAGAATGCCAGAAGTTTTGAGTGTGTATGTAAATTGATGAGTTGATTCTAAAATTTATGTGAAGATGCAGAGGAGCTAGAATAATGGCTAAAACAATCTTGGCATATCAAAGTGAATTTCTAGATCTTATATACCATTTCAAGATTTACTACAAAGATTGATTATATTAGTATGACAAAATGGTAGTGTCAGAAAGTGAAAAAATATTTTAATGGAACAAAATAGAAAGCTCAGAAACAGACCCACACTTAAATGGCCACTTAATATATGAGAAAAACACTAATAAAATTTATTGATGAAAGATTGGTCTTTTCAATAAATGATGCTGAAGTATAGAAGCCATATGGAAAAAAATACATCCTGACTCCTTCTTCACACTAGTCACAAAAGTCAATTCAACATGGACCATACACATAAATGTAAAAGCAAAAATTATAAAGCTTCTGGAAGAAAACATAAGAAAATATTTTCAGAAACTTGGGTGACCAAAGATTTTTAAATGCCACACAAATAAAGCACTAATTATAAAAATTTAAAAAGATACATTAGATTTTATAAATGTCAAAAAATTCTGTCATCAAAAGACTCCAGTGAGAAAGTGAAAAGGGAAGCCAGACACTAAAACAAGGTATTAGAAACACATATATCTAATAAAGGACTAGTCTTTAGAATATACAACTTCAATAAGAAAAAGATTGAATTTTTAAAAGGAAAAGGACTTGAACAGGCACTTTGCAACAGTCACTAAGAGGATACTATCCAAATGGCCAAGAAGCATACAAAGATATACTTTACATCATTACTCCTCAGAAAGAGAGAGGGATGGACTGGGACTTTGGGATTGGTAGATGCAAACTATTATATTTAAAATGGATAAACAACAAGGTCCTACTGCATAGCATAAGGAACTATATCCAATCTCCTGGGATAAACCATAATGGAAAAGAATATTAAAAAAAATGTATATATATGTAAAACTGAGTCACTTTGCTATACAGCAGAGATTGGCACAACATTGTAAATCAACTATACTTCAATAAAAAAAAATTCACAATGAGACAACACTACATATTCATCAGAATAACTAAAATGTGAAAGTGCTGGCAAGATGTGAATCAACTGAAGCTCTCCTACATCACTGCTGGGAGTGTAAAGGGTAAAATCTTTTGGAAAATTGGCATTTTCTACTCAATGTAATTATATGCTTTCATAAGACTCAGCAACTCCACTCGTAGGTATATTAAAAAATAAGAAATGCCCATCAGAATACATGAAGAAGGATGTCCATGGCAGTTTGATTCAAAATGGCCTCATATAGAAACAGCCAAAATTCCCATCAATAGGAGAATGAATAAACTGTGTATAGTCATACAATAAAATACAAAAAAGCATTAAAAAAACAAACAAAAATAAACAATGAAGAAACTACTAGTACATGCCACAACGTGGATAAATCTGACAGGTATTATAATGAACAAAAGAAACCAGGCACAGAAGAGTACCTATCGAATATTTTATGATTCCATTTATGAAAAACTATGAGTAGCCAAAACTCATTGATAATCATAAAATCAGATTAGTGGTTAGCACTACAAGGAATTATAGGCTTAGATAAGACAAGAAGGAGGCTTCTGGGGTTCTGCATATGTGCCATATCTTGTGATTAACTACAACGCATAAGATATATTTTAAAAATCATCAAACTTAAGAGGGAGGAGATATGGGGATATATGTATATGTATAGCTGATTCACTTTGTTATAAAGCAGAAACTAACACACCACTGTAAAGCAATTATACTACAATAAAGATGTTAAAAAAATCATCAAACTTTATACTGAAAATTGCATGTTATATCTCAATTTTAAAATGAAAACAAGATAATCACAATAAATATACATGGACAAAATTCATCAGTAACAATATATTCTTAAATTGGAATATAAAATAATCCATCTATGTGCTGTTTATAAGAAAGTCTGAAGCATAAAATCGTTAGAAGATTGAAAGCAAACATTCAAAATTCACAGTAAAGAGAGTCCAAGTAAAGCAAAAACAATCGTGAAGAAAAATGGAGAAGATAAGCAAGGTCAAAGGAGGATTTGATTTACTACATATGAAGATCACTATAAAGCTATAGTAATTAAGATACTATGGTAATGGTAATGAAAAAAAAATCATCCAGTTGAATAGAATCAACAGTTCACATATATACAGGATTAATGTATTTATGAGTGCTTGTTATATTGACTGAGAGGGAAAGTATTCTGTATACAAATTATCCTTATTGAAGAACCATAAACATGCTATTTCTAGTTTACATCATATAAAAATATTTCTAAATAGATAAAACAGCAAAATATGAAAAGCAAAATTTTAAATATATTAGAATAATATGTGGAAAATACCTTGAACATTTATTAAGCAAGATAAAAACAGAAATCACAAGGAAAAAATTATCAATGAGTACCTTAAAATGCAGTATGATTAAATGTACAGTATAAGTGAAAATCAGCTTCACTTATCATCATTGTGGCTAACAGCCACAATGGGGAAGAAATATTTTCAAGTATTATAACAAAGGACTTATTTCTAAATTATATTTTTAAAAGCTCCTAAAACCTATATCAAAAGGGACAGACTACTTAGACCAAAAGGACGAGGCAAAGGATATGAAAGGAAATAAAGGAAAGTTACATGTGTATGCCTAATCAAAACATAAAAAAGAGGGGGGACCTTCAAGATGGTGGAGTAGTAAGACGTGGAGATCACCTTCCTCACCACAAATACATCAGAACTACATCTACATATGCAACAACTCCTACAGAACACCTACTGAACGCTGGCAGAAGACCTGAGACTTCCCCAAAGGCAAGAAACTCCCCACGTACCTGGGTAGCGCAAAAGAAAACAGAAAAAACAGAGGCAAAAGAATAGGGATGGGACCTGGGAGGGAGCTGTGAAAGAGGAAAAGTTTCCACACACTATGAAGACCCTTCACTGGCAGAGACAGTGGTGGTGGGGGGGAGAAGCATTGGAGCCATGGAGGAGAGCGCAGCAAGAGGGGTGCAGAGAGAAAAGTGGAGAGAGTCCCACAAAGAGGATCAGTGCCGACCAGCACTCACCAGCCTGAGAGGCTTGTCTGCTCACCCGCTGGGGCGGGTGGGGGCTGGGAGCTGAGGCTCAGGCTTTGGAGTTCAGATCCCAGGGAGAGGACTGGGGTTGGCTGCATGAACACAGCCTGAAGGGGGCTAGTGCGCCACAGCTAGCCAGGAGGGAGTCTGGGAAAAACTCTGGACCTCCCTAAGAGGCAAGAGACCATTGTTTCGGGGTGTGTGGGGAGAGGAGATTCAGACCACAGCCTAAAAGAGCTCCAGAGATGGGCATGAGCCACAGCTATCAGCACAGACACCAGAGACGGGCATGAGATGCTAAGACTGCTGCTGCAGCCGCCAAGAAGCCTGTGTGCGAGCACAGGTCACTACCCACACCTCCCCTCCCGGGAGCCTGTGCAGCCCACCACTGCCAGGGTCCCGTGATCCAGGGACAACCTCCACGGAAGAACACACGGCGCGCCTCAGGCTGTTACAACATCACGCCGGCCTCTGCCGCCACAGACTCGCCTTGCATTCCGTACCCCTCCCTCCCCCCGGCCTGAGTGAGCCAGAGCCCCCTAAGCAGCTGCTACTTTAATCCCGTCCTATCTGGGCAGGGAACAGATACCCTCAGGTGACCTACATGAAGAAGCGGGGCCAAATCCAAAGCTGAACCCCAGGAGCTGTGTAAGCAAAGAAGAGAAAGGGAAATCTCTCCCAGCAGCCTCAGGAGCAGCGGATTAAATCTTCACAATCAACTTGATGTACGCTGCATCTGTGGAAAACCTGAATAGACAATGAATTATCCAAAAACTGAGGTGGTGGACTTTGGGAAAAACTGTAGACTTGGGGATTGCTTTCTGTGTCTAATTTGTTTCTAGTTTTAGGTTTATCTGAGTTTAGTATTTAGAGCTTATTATCACTGGTAGAATTGCTTATTGATTTGGTAGCTCTCTTCCTTTTTTTATTATTTTTTATCTTTTTATTTTAATAACTTTAATTTATTTTATTTTACTTTTCTCTCTTTCTTTTTTTTCCCCCTTTTCCTTCTGAGCCATGTGGCTGACAGGGTCTTAGTGCTCCAGCCGGGTGTCAGGCCTGAGCCTCTGAGGTGGGAGAGTCGAGTTCAGGACATTGGTCCACCAGAGACCTCACGGCCCCACATAATATCAAACAGCAAAAGCCCTCCCAGAGATCTCCATCTCAACACTAAGACCCAGCTCCACTCAACGACCAGTAAGCTACAGTGCTGGACACCCTATGCCAAACAACTAGCAAGACAGGAACACAACACAACCCATTAGCAAAGAGGCTGCCTAAAATCATAATAAGTTCACAGACACACCAAAACACACCACCGGATGTAGTCCTGCACACCAGAGAGACAAGATCCAGCCTCATCCACCAGAACACAGGCACCAGTCCCCTCCACCAGGAAGCCTACACAACCCACTGAACCAACCTTACCCACTGGGAGCAGACACCAAAAACAACAGGAACTAGGAACAGGCAGCCTGAGAAAAGGAGACCCCAAACACAGTAAGTTAAGCAAAATGAGAAGACAGAGAAACACACAGCAGATGAAGCAGCAAGGTAAAAACCCAACAGACCAAGCAAATGAAGAGGAAATAGGCAGTCTACCTGAAAAAGAAGTCAGAATAATGAGAGTAAAGATGATCCAAAATCTTGGAAATAGAATAGAGAAAATACAAGAAACGTTTAACAAGGACCTAGAAGAACTAAAGAGGCAAAGAAGAACAGAAGGCAAAGACAATATACTTACCTTTGCAACAATTTACTATAAATATAGTGGATGAAATTGACACAACTTATTCTCACGTAGTTTCAGAGGTCAGGGGCCCAAAATGAGTCTCACAAGGCTAACATCAAGATGTAGTCAGGGCTGGTTTCTCTGGAATCTCTAGGGCAGAATCCATTCCCTTGCCTTTTCTATCGTCTGGTTCATGTCCCATTCATCACATCACTTCACCTTTTCTCCCTCGGCTTCCATTGTCACACTGCCTTCTTCTGGAGTCAAATTTCTCACTGCTTCCCTTTTATAAGGACACCTGTGATTACCTTTAGGGTTCACCTAGATAATCCAAGATAATCTCCCATCTCAAGTTCCATGACTTGATCACACTTGCAAAGTCTCTTTTGCCATGTAGGTTAATTTTTACAAATACTAGAGATTAGGACCAAAATATATTTGTGTTCCATTATTTAGTCTATCAAAGTAAGATTTAAGTTAGCTATTTTATAAGGCACATAAATTCAAGATATTTACATTTAACAGATGTGGATATATTCAGTGAAAATAGCGAAATAAAGGACTTTCTGAAATAGCACAAAAACGTCAACTCCAATTTTCTGAAAATGTTTTTCAAATTTCCTAATGTTTCAATATCAGTGAGCAAAAAATAAGTGACAATTGAACCAGTTGCTTCACTACTATATTAGAAGAACCACCAACTCTCCAGTCTAGAACACTAGAGCCTTCACTCTAACTCCTTCTCAGTCAATTCTACACATGTCACTTATACCTATGTGTAGTTATAATTTTCCATATTGGAGTTCATTGATTAAACAGAAACTGATTAATTTTTTCCAAAATGCACCTTATCAACTTGACACATGAAGAATCAGATGTAGAAGAGAACAGAGCAATTTCAGAGAACTAAGTGGAAGGACTAATGGGCTGTTTTAGGGGAGCTACCATCTGTATGAGTGAGAAGTTTACAGAGGTTTGAGGAAAGTGAAAAGGTACAAGAATGCAAATATGATCAAACCAAAGAAAAGCTGCAACATCACCTAGTAATACTGAGTATCCAGTTCGGGTTAGCAGCCATGAATTTGTGAGTGGTATCAATTTGCCATATTGTATTTTTTTTTTCTAACAATACTCAGTCTTAAGATGAAGATATATAGGAACCTAATAGCTTTGTTCATCCAGGGCTAAGTTTTTTCCAAGGGGTACAACAAAAAGAAGAAGGGACAAAAGCGTGGAAAACATATGCATGAGTGGTTTTATTAATGTTTGATGGGAATTAAGTCCAATAACGTGGGTTGTGAGAAGAGGGGACAGACAGGAGGAAAGTGATTAAGATGATAAACTGGAGACCACCATGACATAAAATTTAGCAGTAAATAAGACAGAAGGATAGGACGATGGCATGTTTGGATGATGATTTTCAGAGATGGAACAGTTTCAGTTGATGACAATGTCAGAATATGATCATGGAAGTAGATGTGTTCTCTGAATTGGAGGAAAAGCCCATGGAAGATGAGAGAGCAAGAACTCATGCAAGTATATAGGACTAACAGGTCAACAGCACAGGCATTTGGTTAATTCTGAGAGTGTCAAGAATTTGGATGGAGAATTAAAATATTACCCCGGTGTTACAATCTTCAGTTAATCAAGCTAAGTAACCAGGCAATACCTTGAGCAATTAATTAGACTGTGGTGTATTCAGTGAGGAAGTAATTACAAGACAGGAAGGGGTAGCTTTGGAGGGTAAGACAACCAGTCCAGTTTTGAACATACTGACTTTGAGTTTTCTATGTGGTAGCAAAATAGATCTGTCTAGTAGACAGCTGGCCATAGAGATTAGAAAGTTACGAGGAAAAACTGGACATTCCTAATTTATAGATAGTAATTTAATTAAGGAAACTAGAATGAGATGAACCAAGTTTTTATAGACTGTTTAAATTCTATCAGAAAACTTATGAGTTATGTGTCACTGATTGTGCTTTTATAATAGCTGAAATTATTGCTTATAATTGTATGTGGGCTTATAATTTATATATCCCTTATATTTTATACACTCACAGTTGCATCAACTTGATCATTAGGTTTTAATTTCCAGACCATGTTTTATAACTGCTTTTGTTTCTATAGTGCTTAATAGAGGATTGTGGATGCAATAGATAATATATATTTGTCCTTCATTTATTAAATATGTAAACATTCAATCTAGCTTTAAACAAGCTTCTGAGATTATTTAATGTAGATAACACAGTTCACTATGCTATATTTTGATATTTTGATGATATTAGTATCTTTCATCTCTGTTCACTCACTTTAGGAAGTAGACTCCAATGAAGTTAACATTCTCTTCTAGAAGTATCCTAACTTTTCACCTCTTGCTAGGGTAACATAGGTATATTCTGTTTGGGATGGATTGCATACCGGTAGAAGAATAGCTTTAAGAAGTCAGGCAACGTCAATAACAAGGATATACAACAAATTGATTCAGTTTCTGTTTAGAAATTCTCAAAGGAATTGATTTTTTTATGTATGAGACTAAGCCCTGACCACAGACTGAGAACAAGTGTGAATCTCTACAAACATGGTGGAATTAATATAATCAATTTTCACACTGTATCCCAAAGCCATGTATATGGAAAGCGCAATGGACTTAAAATCAGAAAAATCTGCCTTCAAGTTTTACTACTTCTTAGTCACATGACTTTTGGCAAATTCCTGTTTCTCTGAACTTCAGTTTTTTTCATCTGAAAAAATGAAAAATGAAGATAATAAATTGAAAGATATTAAATTATGGTGTTCATAAAGGCTTTCTATAAGAATGTTAAATATAATTAGAACTAACATAGAGCTATAGCCAAGAAGAAAGTAAGCTAGATATAAAAACTGGAGGAGTCAAATAATATGAGAAAAAGTATGATTCATGGTGTTGCTCTTTGTGGTTATAGTGATAAGCTTGCATTTGGTCTTTAGTTACCAAATTTCTCAGAAGTCTCCAGGACTTGCACAGGTTTGAGTGAAAACCCTCAAATCCTTAATAAGAAAGTTCAGGTATAAGAAAAAATTCCAGCTCACTCAAGAAAAGGCAGGAGAAGAGAGGTCAGTAAACCTCCCCCTTGATTACAGGTGTTTTAAATAAGGCCAATGCTTTTCAGTCTGGGGCACTGAATGGTTGCTGCCAGTGACAGAGGTAATTGTTGACTTGGTTGTTCTTACAAAATACTGCTTTTCCATCTGCCCTAATTATTAGTCCTGTTCTTTCTACATTGTTAGGCCAAGACTTGGTCTGTTCTTAATTTGGGGTCTGCTGCATGGGAGTACTTAGCATTGCTAATTTTGGAAGGAATTACCGGAAGTGGAACCTTTGACAGAAACTAAATACCAAAACCTGAATTCCTGGGTCAGTTGTCTAAAGTCTGCTACACTATATTTTTCAAAATGAAGAGGTCTTCGTGGGTATGTTGGGATCCTGGATTCTGTGTCAGAAGAGATGCACAGGTATGCTTCACACAATTTCAGTGGCAACTGGTAAACATAAAAGTGATGACATTTAATATGCCATTAATACTTAGCAAAAGAATACTAAAGTGGGACTGAAACTGAAATTCAAGCAATTCGGCCTTCAGAATATGAGTCTGCAATGGAAAACCTGTGATTTTATTAGAGTTTTGACCTATTAGGACTCCCATAGCGGGCAGAGGTTTTAGTCTTCCTGTTTGGGTGATGGGAAGAAAATTTGCTTTTTCCCTGGTTGATGTACTCTGCCTACAGTAGGTGTTGTGTGTTCTGAAGGTGGGTGAGGGCAGGGAAGAGGAAGCCCAGCTGAGCCTTTTGACTGCATGCATTTAATTAGGCTATGCATTGTATAATGGTTGTAGCAGTACAAATAGTTTATTCGCTAACCTTTAATTACAGGATGCTGGTGTCCAAACAGAGGAAGAAAAAAAAAATCTTTTTGCATTTAAAAATCAATGTTATTCATTAAATTGGAAAAGAAAATGTACAGAGTCCTATAGATCAGCCACTCGATAAAAGGTCATTCTTGGGCTTCCCTGGTGGTGCAGTGGTTGAGAGTCTGCCTGCTGATGCAGGGGACACGAGTTTGTGCCCTGGTCCGGGAAGATCCCACGTGCCGCGGAGCGGCTGGGCCCGTGAGCCATGGCCGCTGAGCCTGCACGTCCGAAGCCTGTGCTCCGCAACGGGAGAGGCCACAACAGTGAGAGGCCCGCATACCACAAAAAAAAAAAAAAAAAAAAAAAAAAAAAAAAAAAAAGTTTATTCTCTGATTGACTTTGAGAATTGTCTGCATTGTAGTTTATAACTGACAGTTTCTGGGTTACTAAAAGATTTACGAGTTGAGACCTCAGACTCCAGAATTTTCACCTTTTGCATCCAATTCAGCTGTAGGGACCATTTACGTTTTTGGCTAGAGTAGAACTGTGGATTGGCAAGATGTGAACTACTAGAAGCAGCACTGGGTAGAAACTCAAAAGGGCCAGGATGCTATTCCTAGTCCTTCTGCTGGCTAATCATGTGAGCAGAGGCCACACTCATAACCTTGTGGGATTGAATTTCTTGCTTATAGAATTCCAAGTGCAGGGTGGGAGCTCTGCCAATGACCAGATGTGGGCCTTTGGACAAGTCACTTGACCTTCCTGAGCTTGTACTCATATTTATAAAATGAAAATCATCAATACCACCTTCAAGAGTTGCGTGGGACTTAAATGAGAACATCCACACAAAGGATCTCTCAGAAAAACCTGCAACAGAGTAGCTACCATTATGAAGGTGATTAATCATAAAGATAAATAATGCAATTAAGTTTAATCTTCATAAGGTTCATGTGTTTATAGCTATTTCATATTTGCATTAAAGTATTTGCAGTTCCCAGAAACATTTACATTAAAATGTTACTTCAGGATGGGTCTGCCTAAGTTAACTCTCTACTGGATCAGACTTTTCTTTCTCAAATTAAAGTTGCTGGAGTCAGCTGGATGGGGAGATAGAAAACATAAATATTAAGTGATTATGGCCGCTCTATTAACGCACTTCCTTTTCAGCACAGATTCTAGGTAAAGCAGGGAACCAAGGAATGTGTTATCAGCAGGATTTAATTAAATGATTCATCAGGCGTCTACAGACAGGTTTTTTCACTTTTCCTGTTGTATTTTGAGAGAGAAAATCCAGTATTTAAGAGAACATGCTCTTTGGGGGATATACTAAAAATGTGGGCATTCTTGTTTTTAAGTTAAAAACACGCATCAGTCAGTGGAAGAGATAATTTTGGATCCCTGCCCCACCCCTCCCATTTCTTGGCCTGAAGTATTTTATTTTTTAGGTAGTTGGTTTCTTTCTTTTATCAGCTGTGTTTTGGAACATGAAAGGGAAGGATACAGATAGAAAAGCATTTACATTTTGTAAAGCTGAGAAGCTATATGTCTTTAGGGTAATTATGATTTTGTGACTCTTTCAATATGCAATATCAAACCTGGTGCCTTTAGAGCCTGCAGGAGATCCTTTGAAAGCCATGACTAACGTTTCACTGTTTTCCCACCTGGAGACCTACCTATCTCAAAAGAGAAAAATATGCTTTTCTACTTCAATTGTTGAATAGCACCTTCATGTGTTATATCCGGAAAACAAAACATACACATTGTGGAAAGGACAAAACATGCAGTGTGAAAAGGAACCATGTAGCTTACATAGGCACATATTTTTACATATTTGTTTCTAAATGTACAAACAGGATCTGCTCTACAAAATGCTCCAGGATAGTATTTGTTTCAAATTTATGTAATCAGCCATGTTGCAAGATGGTATTCAAAAAGAAGCTGAAAGATGTGTTATCCTTGTTTCATATCTAACATCCTCTCTCTCTCTCCCTATGGACCCATAAGTAGCAGAGATGAAAAAATACTTAACGTCAAACAACACAATAAAATACAGAAATGTCTTGATGTTTAAAGAGCATAATCATAACTAAAAGATAAGCTGTAGCTGGTAGAAAACCTTTTGTGTAAGAGGAGAGCTCAGTTAAAGTTCAGGGGTTTCTGGCTAGTTTGTAGATCTTAAAGTTTATAAGCAGATTTCCAGATGTTATATTATCAAATGATAACTTGAGTTCAGTTCATTAAAATGTACCTGCTGATCAGGACCTCAATAGAATTCCCAACATTATCTCTCTCTTGTATATTTGTTTGAATGGTTCTTTGGCAAGCTGGATCTTGCATGTGTGGTTTTAATGATAGGCATCACCGTTCGACACATGATTATCTGAATCCTGAACCACTGCATGCAAAATAAGACATATGTGTTTCTGGAAAACAAGGCCTCACCACAAGAGTGGCTGGCATAGTCTTCCAACAACAATCCAACCCAATGATCTTTTAATTATGAAACAGAGCTGGAAAGAAAAGAAAAAGGTATCCTGGAAAACTAGATTCTTACTATTCTCCAATTCTATTGCTTTATTGCAAAGGGTCCAGCAATGCTTACTCTAAACATATACGTGTCTCTTAAATATGATTTAGAGTTTTCCAACGATAGAGATTATTCTAAAATAAGGCAACCCCTTGGTCTGGCTGAAGAAGACTGAATCATCATTTATTAGGAACCTTTATTTTTTCCGGGGCTACTAAAGTTGTCACGTAAAGTCACAATTAGCACACTGGCTGGCCCTAACCTCAGAGAGAGAAGATCAAACACCCGATATAGCAAGATAGAGGGTGTATACTGAGAGAGCAAATTATTCTCCAGTGAGTTTATAGCTTTGGTAGGAATGCTACCTGTGCTAACCAATGGTTTTGGCAGACATAACTCTAGTTTAAATATGTTTTTGCTCAAGTTTTGGAAAAGCCTTCTTGCCAGTATGTCTACCATCAAAATTACAAATATTCCTTCAAATCAGAGTCCAAGGCAATGTAGAGGATCTTTCAAAAAGACTGATAAAATAAGTAGGAGAGGGACTAGTCGACAGGATAAATAAATATCTTAATTCCTTTTCAATCAATTTCAGTGACTTCAGTGGGAATTTTGATCCATTCTTGTCCAATTTCTGATCACATCCTATTTCACAAATCTTATTAGAATATACTATATATATATAGTATATTAGCAGTTTGGTACCTTTCCATGCTGGATTAGCTTATAAAATTTTCTCTGAGTTAAGTCTGCAAAGCAGGAATATACATTTTATTTACTCTTCATAAACTTGTATTCGAAAAGAGAATAAAGCCCATTTTAATTGGATTAGAGAAAGAGAAAACATATCATAATCCTTCTATGGGAAAATAGGTAAATAAGAAGCATTTTAAAACTGGGGTTGGCAAAATATAGGCACAGCCTTGAGCAAAGAGTAGTATTTACATTCTTTAAATGGTTATTAGAGAGAGAAAGAATATGAAATGAAGACTATATTCTCACAAAGCTTAAAATATCTGTCCTTTACAGACAAAATTTGTCAACACCTGTTCTACATCAAATGGTATTCCAGGGTACATTTTTTAAATTATTTCCCATCTATAGTACATAACTGTAAATATATGAATCACAAAACTGAAAACCAAGAAAAACTAAGAATTATTTTTCAAAAGCTAAAAATAGTACCTTACATATATACTGTGTGAAGTTCAAACACAGACAAAACTAAGCTACGATGACACCAGTCAGATTCCTGGTGACCTCTGCATAGTATTGACAAGGAAGCTGCACGAATAAACTTCTCAGGGTGATGGAAATATTGTATATCTTAATTGGGGTAGTGGTTACAAAAAGGTATATATATGGACTTAAAATTTCATTGAACTGTCCAGTTGAAATGTATAATTTACTGAATATGTTATAACTCAATAAAAAATAAAGCAATAAATAAAAACATACATACTTTAATACTCATTACACACCTACACATTTTGTAGTATAACATAAACCCAAAAAAAAGGGGAGAAAATTTAACAATACCCACAAAAAGAAAGACAAAACAGATTATGTGAAAAGTAACATAACTAGATTGACAACAGATTTATCAACAACAACAGTAGAGGCCAGAATACAATGGAATAATATCTTTTAAATGCTGACAGAATATAAAGATCAGCCTAAAATCCTCTAACTAGTTATACTGTCGTTCAAAAATAAAAGCAAAATTAAGCCCTTTCCTGGAAACATAATAAGAAAGCTTTAGACATATAGGCTCTCAATGAAATAACTACTCAAGAGTATGCTTCAGGAAGAAGATAACAGAACCTAAAAAGAAGAAATGGAATTAAAGAATCAATATAAAACTAGAAAAAGATACATAGGGGATAGATATAAATAAGAATTTATTATTAAAAAAGTAACCCTAATAAAAGTTATTAATTTTGAAAAACAAGCTGAAATACAATATAGCTCATATAGAAATTCATTGAGCTATATACTTAATATTTGCACAGTTTATACTACATTCAATTTTTTAAATGCTCCTCAAATAACACCCTCCTATTCCACCATATTAACCCCAAAATAAGGATCATTATTGTCTGAAGGACCTCTATCCACCCTTGGTGAGGGATGGATTCCCACTCTTGGATTATGGGGAGGCCTGAACACATAACACATGACACTGGACAGATGAGATCAACAGGTTATTAGGTGTGTACCCACAGCCCAGAAAAGGCAGATACTATGTAGGACCACACAGGGGTTAAACTTTGGAGTAGGGTGAACAAGAAGTGATTGTAGGGAAAAGGCTTTGTAGAGACTGGGGTGCCCCCTGGTTTCCACAGGACTTTGTGATTAAGTTGTTTGAATAATTCTATGGGCTGGCAGAGAACTAAAATTCATTTCTCGTGGATAAGCAGGAATTGCTCCTAGTCCTCTTGACGAAGAGGGTTGCTTTTCTAGGGGACCTCAGCTGAGGGAGCAAACTGGGGAGGGGAACCTACAGGTAGGCTATTTGATACCCGCCTGTTTTCTCTCAGATATTGAGGTAGTGCACAATACTGGGCCTTAATTTTCAGCCTTATACCACAATTACTGGCTTGCCCCAGAACTCAATATTATCAAAGTGATAACATCCCAGTTTTAGCAGTCTTTGGGTAGTTATGAGAGGAGTATATCTCTCCATAATATGTCTAATTCTCATTTCTAGTAGGTCTAAGAGAGTAAAATTTGAAAGAAAGAAAGGGGAAGTGAAAAGACATTGTAAGGCAGCATGGTAGTTAATGTTGTTGAAAATAGGGCAGCTAGAAAGAAATGGTATAGTCTGTAAGAACTGATGTTCTTCAAGGAGTGTGTGTGTTCATGTGTGTGTTTGTGTGTATCTGAGAAAAAAGGTCCACACATAGTGGGTTATCTACTTCCACGCCATTGGGAAGGTCTCATGTGAAAGTGCACTGTGCATATCAAAGCCCCTAATGGATTCTCCTGCTGTAGGTCCTGGAGTCTTATTATCAATTATTCAGGCTTAAAAGGCACTTTGATGCAGGGGAAGGGCAAATTCTGGAGCAAAATTAAATTCTGTAGGTGGACAGGTCCAAAAACGTGAGAAGAGAATCAAGTGGTAGAGCTCTAAGGAAGAAGATGCTCTGGAGGGGAAGAGGTAGGTAGATGAGAAAGGACGTTTAGGAATTATATGTTCTAGACGCATGCTTCCAGCAAAGGAACACAATCCTGTGTATTAATATTTCACTCCCATTTCTCCCCAACCTCTAGCATATACTCATTTCTTAAAATTTGATCAGTATAAAGAAAAAAAAATTCTCTCAAGCATTAGAAAATGATGTGAGAAGCAGAACTCTGTTTTATGATATTATTAACAAACTCTTCTGGAAAGTATCTAGCATTTCTGATAGATTTTGATGAGCTTAATTTTTTTCTTGAAAGTTAGACTTTACTCACCCAAGTTAACTATCAATCTTTAAGTGAAGCAAATGACTTTTAGTTAAAAGACATTTCCTTCTTACACCTAGCTAACAATATTTCCACATTTAGTCTCCTCTAAAAATTACCCAAAGAGTAATCTAAGCCTTCTCCTTTGTAGGCAAGTTTGAAATAAAACGTTGACTCACAATTAATTCATCCGAGAAGTTGGTTTAAAAAGAGAAAAGCATCTATTTTTCATTATAAAGTATTCTATGGTAGAATTTATTTTATGACTGTACCACTTTCCTACAGTCAAATAGAACCCTCTAATTAGAAATGTAGCAGAGAGCTTTGGAGAAGTAGGAGGGGATAAACTGTTAAGCCTAAAACTGCTAAAGACTAGATTTTAACTTGGGAAGTTGGTAATGGCAAAGTGTAATAGCATTTAAATCTTAACCTGTCCATTTGCAGGCATATGCAGAGAAATCCTGTATCCATCTTGGTTACTGGAAGCTTCATATGGACCTCAGAACATGAGAAAAACCAATAAGGGATTTGAAAAGCTGCTAGCAAACAATCCACAGCCACCTAGGACATTTTCTCTAGGAGTATCAAATGGAGCTTATCAACCACAGTGGTTTTCAACTGGAAGTAACTGCCCTCCCTCCCCGACCCTGGGGACATTTGGCAATGTCTGGAGACATTTTTGATTGTCAAGACTGGAAAGGTGAGGGGTGGGGGTGTCACTGCCATCTTGTTGTAAAGGGCAAGGATACTGCTAAATATCCCTCGATTCACAGGACAGTCCCTGACAACAAATGATCCAGCCCCAAATGTCAATCCTGACAAGGTAGAGAAACCCAGATCTAAAACACCAGTGGTAGTGCTTAATGATGACAGTGTCCAAGGTGGCCTGGGTAGGGGGGTGAAGTAGGTGAGAGTGGCTAGGAGAAGTGAAGGACAAAAGAAGAACTAACAGGTATTTTTCAAAACTCTACCGAGAAAAGTCTTATGGAAATGATGTTATCCAAACTCAGACTGAACTTTAAGAATAGTAGGTCAAATGGTAAAGACTCTCCTATTTTATGGGGTTAATGGATTTCAAAGGACTAATTTGAATAGGAATGGGACTGACTAAGGTCGAAAGAGAGGGCGGGAGGAAGGGAGAGAGGGAGAGATAGAAAGAGAGAAAGAGGAAAAGGAGAGTGAGTCTCCAACAGTTAATAATATCCAGTAGGGAAGAGTTAGCTGGGTTAAGATTCTGGCTGCTGCTGCCTGGGGAAAAGGCCTTTCTCTCTGGGAGGAAACCAAAGACCAAGTTCAGGATAGTGTCAAATTAAGGTTTTATTCCAATAGAGGGGCTGTGAGCGGGAGCCAGGGAATTAGACTATTGGGGAAATTGGGGGAGGGGTGCCAAGATAATCCACTGAGTGCAAAAGAACTAGAAGTAAAGCCAGGATAAGCAGAAAGTCACATGGAACACAGTACAGGAACTGAGTGGTAAATTTGGCAGTTGGTTTGAGAATCCCAGGAGAAACACTCTGCGGATAAGTCTGTGGGCACAGCCATATTATGAAGCTTGTGCCCAGGGCCTCAATCGCATTCCTCTGGCTCATCAGACCCAATCTAATTTTATCCCAGTGAAAACGAAAAGATCTCATCTGACATTTCCTTGGATGTCCTTGTGGAATGTGTAATGAACCCAGACAGGAATAAACCTTGTGAAGGCTCAATTCTCAGTGGAGGCAGCTACCTGCTCTATTCATTCAAAACCCCAAAATCCTGATGTAAAAATCTGGTGGGTCCATATAGTGCAGTCATTTTTCTAGGATAATATATTGAGAGTTATTTTATTCTGATAGTTATTAAGGCAACAAGAAGACTGATTGAAAATGACTGAACCATAGGATTTTACTCTTTGATGATTTTACTACCAGAAACATCTGGGTTACTCTTGTAAAAAGTAAGAGAGTCCAAGAGAGTTTAATAAAATGACTTTGCCAATAGTAAACAGGAAAAGTAAACAGGATTATAGAAATTGTGAGTGTAATAGACCTTGACAAATAAATAATAATAATGAATTGAACCAGTGAAACGGACATTGTGTCATGCACAATATAGACCTTTGCTATTTTATTCAATCTTCAGGACCTGCAAGGTCAGTGTTGCTTTGTTGTATATATGAGGAAAATGACCTACAAATCATGTAGGTGGGCCTGAGAACAGCAAAATACATGGGAGCAGTATTTGATGCACAGTGGGTTGTTTGTTTGATTTGGGTCAATAAAAGACCTACAGGTAGATTTTAGATTTTTGAAAGTATAACTGTTTCACCGTTATAGTCAGAGAACCCGGCAGTAGAAATAAACTTCTACCTCAGGGCAAAAACACACACTCACCAAGTAGATGCCTGCTTAATACAGACATTGAACACATCTCTTGATTCCAAGATAAGAGACTGGTTCCACTCATGTAGGTGTGGAAAATGGTGGGTATTAAGGGCAATCTATACCCAGTGTTTATGGGCAAAAATCAGATCTAGGCAGACTTTTATTCAGTTAAAGAATAAGAAAAAGCAAAACCAAAAATGATAGGACATGGGAAATTTGAACCACACATAGAAAAGAGATGTCTGAAGACAGAGAAGATGAGAATATTTCTGAAAATTGTTAATTACACGAATCAGGATACAGAAAAAAAAATCAATCAACATAAGCTAGATTATGTGAAATAAAAAAAAATCACCAAATAATGGTGGCTTATAATAAATCAGTACAGTTCTTACTCATACTACATGTCTATCACAGGTCAGCTTGAAGGCTCTGCTTATCTTGTGTCTTGAGGGACCCAGGCTGATAGAACTTCCTCTTATCCTTATGCTTCCTTGATTGCAAAATCAGGAAAAGGGAGCATGGAAAACTAAACATTGACTCTTAAAGGTTTTACCCAGAAGTGACATGAATCACTACCACTCACACTGCATTTTCTAAAGCAAGTCACAGAGCCAGGCCTGAGAGCAAGTTAGTGGAAAACAATTCTACTTTGTGCTCAAAGTGAGAGAGAGTGAGTGAGAGAACTGATCTTTGTCAAAAATTTTCCTAACATCTATCAAAATCAACTCTTCCAGTCACAAATATATGGCTGACTTTTCTTTTAAGCACCAAATTATACCTGGCCCTTCCCACAACCCATAATCACTAGATTAGGCTAAAATTCTATAAGTGTCTCCTCTTGGAAACCTATGAGCCAAAATGGCAACTTGTCTGTCCCCCATACTCCTAATATAAAACTGCAGAAAGCATCACGTTATCCAAATAAAAATTCTAATTTAGGAAGAAGAGGGACTCTGTAGTCCCTGATCCAAAGCAGTTCTGAAATTCCACTATATATTTGGAATTTAGGCTGTTATTGCAAGGGCAGTCTACTCTGGAGGTGGGGAGTGCTCTGTCATGAGCACTTGACTCCATTCCCTAAAATAGTTCCCACGTCTTTCACTCTCAAGGCCCCTTGGTGATGTTTTTCTTTTTACATTATCATCCTTGGCCACATGTGGAGAGAATTTGGAAGCTCCTCTTTGGAGACTGATCAGTTTTCTCAGCCTGCTTCCTGGATGTAGAATTTGCGGGGGACAAAAGGATATTATTTATAGTAGCCACAAGTAATAAAATAATTAGGAATGACTAAGCAATAGATGTGCAGGATCTATCTATCTATCTATCTACCATCTGGAGATATCTAGAGATATTGATAGGGATACCTAGCTCTATAAATAGAGATAGACTCATTGATCTTGCACATTTCTTATATCTATCTATAGATAAAGATATATATCTCTGATCTTTACAGATATAGGTATATATGAAAGGATGATATATATATATATATGTATAAAGGCAGGTAAGTAGGTAGGTAGACAGATACATAGATACATAGACAGATAGATATAGATACCTAGAAAGAATTTAAGATTTTAGAGAAAGAGCTCAATAAATAGACTAAATAAATGGACTATATCTCCATTTTGAAATTCATACATTTTGAATGTCATTACTGAATATTATAAACATATCAATTCGCTTCATAGACTTCTATGAATACAATGTACATTAAAAAATGTGTACCTTGATTTATTATGGAATTGAAAAGTTTAGAACAATGTTCAAGTGGAAGGTAGGAACATAAGAATATCCATGGACTTTCTGAAAACAAAATGACTCTGAAAAGAAACATCCAGATATCAACATAAGAAAAAATATCATGTACTATCATGCCAGGAGTCAATAATTACTTTTAAAAAACAGAATAAATAACCCAGGAGAATGATTTATATATCAAATTATAACTTGTATTACTTTTTTTAATTAAGTGGAAAATGATCAACAGTTCTAGCAATGTTATTGCAAATAGTCTACTCATTCAAAAAAATATTTGGACTCCCTACTACACAACACATACAAAAATAGCTCTGGGTAGATTAAAGAGACAAAACAAAAGAAAATCACAGGGTGGGGAGCTTCAAGATGGCAGAAGAGTAAGACGTGGAGATCACCTTCCTCCCCACAAATACATCACAAATACATCTACATGTGGAGCAACTCCTACAGAACACCTACTGAACGCTGGCAGAAGGCCTCAGAACTCCCAAAAGGCAAGAAACTCCCCACGTACCTGGATAGGGCAAAAGAAAAAAGAAAAAACAGAGACAAAAGAATAGGGACTGGACCTGCACCAGTGGGAGGGAGCTGTGAAGGAGGAAAGGTTTCCACACACTAGGAAGCCCCTTCGCGGGTGGAGACTGCAGGTGGCGGAGAGGGGAAGCTTCAGAGCCATGGAGAAGAGCGCAGCAACAGGGGTGCGGAGGGCAAAGCGAAGAGATTCCCGCACAGAGGATCGGTGCCGACCAGCACTCACCAGCCGGAGAGGCTTGTCTGCTCACCCGCCGGGACGGGCGGGTCTGGGAGCTGAGGCTCAGGCTTTGGTCGGATGCAGGGAGAGGACTGGCGGCGTGATCACAGCCTGAGGCGGCTAGTGCAGCACAGCTAGCTGAGAGGGAGTCCGGAAAAAAGGTCTGGAGCTGCCGAAGAGGCAAGAGACCCTTGTTTCAGGGTGCACGAGGAGAGGGGATTCAGAGCACCGCCTAAATGAGCTCCAGAGACGGGCCTGAGCTGCAGCTGTCAGCGCGGACCCCAGAGATGGGCACGAAATTCTAACGAGGCTGCTGCCACTACCAAGAAGTCTGTGTGCAAGCACAGGTCACTATCCACACCTCCGCCTGTGCAGCTGCCACTGCCAGGGTCCCGTGATCCAGGGACAACTTCCCCGGCAGAACACACGGCGCGCCTCAGGCTGGTGCAACGTCACACCGGCCTCTGCAGCCGCAGGCTCGCCCCGCATCCATACTACTCCCTCCCTCCGGCCTGAGTGAGCCAGAGCCCGCGAATCAGCAGCTCCTTTAACCCCGTCCTATCTGAGCAAAGAACAGATGCCCTCAGGGGGGCCAAATCCAAAGCTGAGCCCCGTGAGCTGTGCGAACAAAGAAGAGAAAGGGAAATCCCTCCCCGCAGCCTCAGGAGCAGCGGATTAAATCTCCACAATCAGCTTGATGTACCCTGCATCTGTGGAATACCTGAATAGACAACGAATTATCCCAAACTGAGGAGGTGGACTTTGGGAACAACTATATATGTATTTTTTTTTCCCTTTTTCTCTTTTTGTGAATGTGTATGTGTATGCTTCTGTGTGTGATTTTGTCTGTATACCTTTGCTTTTACCATTGTCCTAGGGTTCTGTCTGTGCGGTTTTTTGTTTTTTAGTATAGTTTTTAGCACTTGTTAAAATTGGTGGATTTGTTTTTTGGTTTGGTTGCTCTCTTCTTTCTTTCCTTTTTTTTAAAACAATTATTTTCTATTTTTTAATAACTTTATTTTATTTTATCTTCTTCCTTCCTTCCTTCCTTCCTTCCTTTCTTTTTTCTCCATTTTATTCTTAGCCATGTGGATGACAGGCCCTTGGTGCTCCAGCCAGGCATCAGGGCTGTGCCGCTGAGGTGGGAGAGCCAAGTTCAGGACACTAGTCCACAAGAGACCTTCCAGCTCCACATAATATCAAATGGCAAAAATCTCCCAGAGAGCTCCATCTCAACGCCAAGACCAAGCTCCACTAAATGACCAGCCAGCTACAGTGCTGGACACCCTATGCCAAACAACTAGCAAAACAGGAACACAACCCCACCCATTAGCAGAGAGGCTACCTAAAATCATAATAAGGCCACAGACACCGCCAAAACACACCACCAGACATAAAACTGCCCACCAGAAAGACAAGATACAGCCTCATTCTCCAGACCACAGGCACCAGTCCCCACCACCAGGAAGCCTACACAACCCACTGAATCAAGCTTAGCCACTGGGAACAGACACCAAAAACAATGGGAACTATGAACCTGCAGCCTGTGAAAAAGAGACCCCAAACCCAGTAAGTTAAGCAAAATGAGAAGACAGAAAAACACACAGCAGATGAAGGAGCAAGATAAAAACCCACCAGACCTAACAAATGAAGAGGAAATAGGCAGTCTACCTGAAAAAGAATTCAGAATAATGATAGTAAAGATGATCCAAAATCTTGGAAATAGAATACAGAAAATACAAGAAACATTTAACAAAGACCTAGAAGAACTAAAGAGCAAACAAACAGTGATGAACAACACAATAAATGAAATTAAAAATTCTCTAGAAGGGATCAATAGCAGAAAAACTGAGGCAGAAGAACAGATAAGTGACCTGGAAGATAAAATAGTGGAAATAACTACTGCAGAGCAGAATAAAGAAAAAAGAATGAAAAGAACTGAGGACAGTCTCAGAGACCTCTGGGACAACATTAAATGCACCAACATTCGAATTATAAGGGTCCCAGAAGAACGAAAGAAAAAGAAAGGGACTGAGAAAATATTTGAAGAGATTATAGTTGAAAACTTCCCTAATATGGGAAAGGAAAGAGTTAATCAAGTCCAGGAAGTGCAGAGAGTCCCATACAGGATAAATCCAAGGAGAAACATGCCAAAAAACATATTAATCAAACTATCAAAAATTAAATACAAAGAAAAAATATTAAAAGCAACAAGGGAAAAACAACAAATAACACACAAAGGAATCCCCATAAGGTTAAAAGCTGACCTTTCAGCAGAAACTCTGCAAGGCAGAAGGGAGTGGCGGGACATATTTAAAGTGATGAAGGAGAAAAACCTACAACCAAGATTACTCTACACAGCAAGGATCTCATTCAGATTTGACGGAGAAATTAAAACCTTTACAGACAAGCAAAAGCTAAGAGAATTCAGCATCACCAGACCAGATTTACAACAAATGCTAAAGGAACTTTAGGCAGGAAACACAAGAGAAGGAAAAGACCTACAATAACAAACCCAAAACAATTAAGAAAATAGTAATAGGAACATACATATAGATAATTACCTTAAATGTAAATGGATTAAATGCTCCAACCAAAAGACATAGACTGGCTGAAAGGATAAAAAACAAGACCTGTATATATGCTGTCTACAAGAGACCCACTTCAGACCTAGGGACACATACAGACTGAAAGTGAGGGGATGAAAAAAGATATTCCATGCAAACGGAAATCAAAAGAAAGCTGAAGTGGCAATTCTCATATCAGACAAAACAGACTTTAAAAAAAGACTATTATAAGAAACAAAGAAGGACACTACATAATGATCAAGGGATCAATCCAGAAAGAAGATATAACAATTGTAAATATTTATGCCCCCAACATAGGAGCACCTAAATACATAAGGCAAATACTAACAGCCATAAAAGGGGAAATCGACAGTAACACAATCATAGTAGGGGACTTTAACACCCCACTTTCACCAATCGACAGATCATCCAAAATGAAAATAAATAAGGAAATACAAGCTTTAAATGATATATTAAACAAGATGGACTTAACTGATATTTATAGGAAATTCCATCCAAAACCAACAGAATACACTTTCTTCTCAAGTGCTCATGGAACATTCTCCAGGATAGATCATATTTTGGGTCACATATCAAGCCTTGGTAAATTTATGAAAATTGAAATCGTATCAAGTATCTTTTCTGACAACAACGCTATGAGACTAGATATCAATCACAGGAAAAATCTGTAAGAAGTACAAACACCTGGAGGCTAAATAATACACTACTTAATAACCAAGAGATTACCGAAGAAATGAAAGAGGATATCAAAAAATACCTAAAAACAAATGACAATGAAAACATGATGACCCAAAACCTATGGGATGCAGCAAAAGCAGTTCTAAGAGGGAAATTTATAGCAATACAATCCTACCTTAAGAAACAAGAAACACCTCAAATAAACAACCTAACCTTACACGTAAAGCAATTAGAGAAAGAAGAACAAAAAAAAACCCTAATGTTAGCAGAAGGAAAGAAATCATAAACATCAGATCAGTAATAAATGAAAAAGAAATGGAGGAAACAATAGCAAAGATCAATAAAACTAAAAGCTGGTTCTTTGAGAAGATAAACAAAATTGATAAACCATTAGCCAGACTCATCAAGAAAAAAAGGGAGAAGACTCAGTAGAATTAGAAATGAAAAAGGGCAAGTAACAACTGACACTGCAGAAATAAAAAGTATTATGACAGATTACTACAAGCAACTATATGCCAATAAAATGGACAACATGGAAGAAACGGACAAATTCTTAGAAAAGCACAACCTTCCGAGACAGAACCAGGAAGAAATAGAAAATACGAACAGACCAATCACAAGCACTGAAATTGAAACTGTGATTAAAAATCTTCCAACAAATAAAAGCCCCGGACCAGAGGGCTACACAGGTGAATTCTATCAAATACTTAGAGAAGAGCTAACACCTATCGTTCTGAAACTCTTCCAAAATAAAGCAGAGGGAGGAACACTCCCAAACTCATTCTACAAGGCCACCATCACCCTGACACCAAAACCAGACAAAGATGTCACAAAGAAAGAAAACTACAGGCCAATATCACTGATGAACATAGATGTAAAAATCCTCAACCAAATACTAGCAAACAGAATCCAACAGCACATTAAAAGGATCATACACCATGATCAACTGGAGTTTATCCCGGGAATGCAAGGATTCTTTAATATACGCAAATCTATCAATTTGATACACCATATTAACAACTGAAGGAGAAAAACCACATGATCATCTCAATAGATGCAGAGAAATCTTTTGACAAAATTCAACAGCCATTTATGATAAAAACCCTCCAGAGAGCAGGCATAGAGGGAACTTTCCTCAACATAATAAAGGCCATATATGACAAACTCACGGCCAACATCGTCCTCATTGGTGAAACACTGAAACCATTTCCTCTAAGATCAGGCACAAGACAAGGCTGCCGACTCTCACCACTATTATTCAACATAGTTTGGAAGTTTTAGCCACAACAATAAGAGAACAAAAATAAATAAAAGGAATCCAAATCAGAAAGAAGTTAAGCTATCACTGTTTGCAGATGACACAATATTATACATAGAGAATCCTAAAGATGCTACCAGAAAACTACTAGAGCTAATCAATGAATTTGGTAAAGTAGCAGGATACAAAATTAATGCACAGAAATCTCTTGCATTCCTACACACTAATGATGAAAAATCTGAAAGTGAAATTAAGAAAACACTCCCATTTACCACTGCAACAAAAAGAATAAAATATCTAGGAATAAACCTACCTAAGGAGACAAAAGACCTGTAGGCAGAAAATTATAAGACATTGATGAAAGAAATTAAAGATGATACAAACAGATGGCAAGATATACCATGTTCCTGGACTGGAATAATCAACACTGTGAAAATAACTATACTACCCAAAGCAATCTACAGATTCAATGCAATCCCTAAAAAACTACCAATGGCATTTTTCACAGAACTAGAACAAAAAAGTTCACAATTTGTATGGAAACACAAAAGACTGCGAATAGCCAAAGCAATCTTGAGAACGAAAAATGGAGCTGGAGGAATCAGGCACACTGACTTCAGACTGTACTGCAAAGCTACAGTAATCAAGACAGTCTGGTACTGGCACATAACAGAAATATAGAATAATGGAACAGGATAGAAAGCCCAGAGATACATCCACACACATATGGTCACCTTATCTTTGATAAAGGAGGCAAGAATATACAATGGAGAAAAGACAGCCCCTTCAATAAGTGGTGCTGGGAAAACTGGACAGCTACATTTGAAAGAATCAAATTAGAACACTCCTTAACACCATATGCAAAAATAAACTCAAAATGGATTGAAGGCCTAAATGTAAGGCCAGACACTATAAAACTCGTAGAGGAAAACATAGGCAGAACACTCTATGACATAAATCACAGCAAGATATTTGTGATCCACCTCCTAGAGTAATGGAAATAAAGACAAAAATAAACAAATGGGACCTAATGAAACTTCAAAGCTTTTTCACAGCAAAGGAAACCATAAACAAGACGAAAAGACAACCCTCAGAATGGGAGAAAATATTTGCAACTGAATCAGCAGACAAAGGATTAATCTCCAAAATATATAAACAGCTCATGCAGCTCAATATTAAAGAAACAACCAAATCCAAAAATGGGCAGAAGACTTAAATAGACATTTCTCCAAAGAAGACATACAGATGGCCAAGAAGCACATGAGAAGCTGTGCAACATCACTAATTATTAGAAAAATTCAAATAAAAACCACAATGAGGTATCACCTCACACCAGTTAGTATGGGCATCATCAGAAAAATCTACAAAGAACAAATGCTGGAGGGTGTGTGGAGAAAAGGGAACCCTCTTGCACTGTTGGTGGGAATGTAAGTTGATACAGCCACTATGGAGAACAGTATGGAGGTTCCTTAAAAAACTAAAAATAGAATTACCATATGATCCAGTAATCCCACTACTGGGCATATACCCAGAGAAAACCATAAATCAAAAAGACACATGCACCCCAATGCTCATTGAAGCACTATTTACAATAGCCAGATCATGGAAGCAACCTAACTGCCCATTGACAGACGAATGGATAAAGAAGTTTTGGTACATATATACAATGGAATATTACTCAGCTATAAAAAAGAACGAAATTGAGTCATTTGTTGAGATTGGATGGATCTAGAGACTGTCTAGAAAAACAGAGGAAAACAAATACTGTATGCTAAAGCATACATATGGAATCTAAAACAACAACAACAAAAAATAGTACTGATGAACCTAGTTGCAGGGCAGTAATAAAGAGGTGGACATAGAAAATGGACTTGAGGACATGGGGTGGTAGCGTGAAGCTGGGGCAAAGTGACAGTAACATTGACATATACATACTACCGAATGTAAAATAGTTGGCTGGTGGGAAGAAGAAGCATAGCACAGGGAGATAGGCTCAGTGCTTTGTGATGACCTAGAGGGGTGGGATAGGGAGCCTGGGAGGCAGGCTTAAGAGGGATGGGATATGGGGACATGTGTATGAATATGGCTGATTCGCTTTGTTGTGCAACAGAAACTAACACAGTATTGTGAAGCAATTATACTCCAATATCAGATGAATGGATAAAGAAGACGTGGCACATATATACAATGGAATATTACTCAGCCACAAAAAGAAACTGAGATATTTGTAATGAGGTGGATGGACCTAGAGTCTGTCATACAGAGTGAAGTAAGTCAGAAAGAGAAAAACAAATACCATATGCTAACACATATATATGGAATCTAAGAAAAAAAAAAAGGCATGAAGAACCTAGGGGTAAGACGGTAATAAAGACACAGACCTACTAGAGAATGGACTTGAGGATATGGGGAGGGGGTAAGGTAAGCTGTGACAAAGTGAGAGAGTGGCATGGACATGTATACACTACCAAACATAAAATAGATAGCTGGTGGGAAGCAGCCGCATAGCACAGGGAGAGCAGCTCGGTGGTTTGTGACCACCTAGGGGGGTGGGATAGGGAGGGTGGGAGGGAGAGAGATGCAAGAGGGAAGAGATATGGGAACGTATGTATATGTATAACTGATTCATTTTGTTATAAAGCAGAAACGAACACACCATTGTAAAACAATTATGCTCCAATAAAGATGTTAAGAAAAAAAAGATTAAAAAATATAAATAGTAAGCATTTCTGGAGAAAAAAATCGTGTGTGTCTAGAACTATGTTTTAATATTAAAACAAAACAATTTCCTGAGTGGAAAAAATTAAGGGGTAGCAAAATTAGAGGAACTCTTTGTCCAAAATTTTGCAAACCCATAAAGATGTTGTCAAAAGCTGTGGAATCTATTTTTAGTTTTTTAAGGAAACTCCGTACTGTTCTCCATAGTGGCTGTATCAATTTACATTCCCACCAACAGTGCAAGAGTGTTCCCTTTTCTTCACACCCTCTCCAGCATTTATTGTTTGTAGATGTTTTGATGATGGCCATTCTGATTGGTGTGAGGTGATACGTCATTGTAGTTTTGACTTGCATTTCTCTAATGATTAGTGATGTTGAGCATCCTTTCATGTGCTTGTTGGACATCTGTGTATCTTCTTTGGAGAAATGTCCATTTAGGTCTTCTGCCCTTTTTTTTTTTTTTTTTTGCGGTATGCGGGCCTCTCACTATCGCAGCCTCTCCCGTTGAGGAACACAGGCTCCGGACGCGCAGGCTCTGCGGACTTGGCTCACGGGCCTAGCCGCCCACGGCATGTGGGATCCTCCCGGACCGGGGCACAAACCCGTGTCCCCTGCATCGGCAGGTGGACCCTCAACCACTGCACCACCAGGGAAGCCCATTTCTGCCCATTTTTTGACTGAGTTGTTGGGTTTTATTAATATTGAGCTGCATGAGCTGTTATATATTTTGGAGATTAATCCTTTGTCCATTAAATCGTTTGCAAATATTTTCTCCCATTCTGAGGTTGTCTTTTTGTCTTGTTTGTAGTTTCCTTTGCTTTGTGAAAGCTTTTAAGTTTCATTAGTCCCATTTGTTATTTTTATTTCCATTTCTCTAGGAGGTGGGTCAAAAAGTATCTTGCTGTGATTTATGTCAAAGACTGTTCTTCCTGTATTTTCCTCTAAGAGTTTTATAGTGTCTGGCCTAACATTTAGGTCTTTAATACATTTTGACTCTATTTTTGTGTATGGTGGTCGGAAACTAAAAATAGAACTACCATATGACCCAGCAATCCCACTATTGGGCATATACCCTGAGAAAAACATAATTCAAAAAGAGTCATGTACCACAATGTTCATTGCAGCACTATTTATAATAGCCAGGACATGGAATCAACCTAAGTGTCCATCGACAGATGAATGGATAAAGAAGATGTGGCACATATATACAATGCAATATTACTCAGCCATAAAAGGAAACGAAATTGAGTTATTTGTAGTGAGGTGGATGGACCTAGAGCCTGTCATATAGAGTGAAGTAAGTCAGAAAGAGAAAAGCAAATACCGTATGCTAACACATATATATGGAATGTAAAAAAAAAAAAAAAAAAAAAAGGTTCCAATGAACCTAGGGACAGGACAGGAATAAAGACACAGAGGTAGAGAATGGACTTGAGGACATGGGGAGGGAGAAGGGTAAGCTGTGATGAAGTGAGAGAGTAGCATTGACACATATATACTACCAAATGTAAAACAGATAGCTAGTGGGAAGCAGCTGCATAGCACAGGGAGATCAGCTCAGTGCTTTGTGACCACCTAGAGGGGTAGGATAGGGAGGGTGGGAGGGAGATGCAAGAGGGAGGGGATATGGGGATATATGGATACATATAGCTGATTCACTTTGTTACACAGCAGAAAGTAACACAACACTGTAAAGCAATTATGCTCCAATAAAGATGTTAAAATAAAAAAATAAATAAAATTAAGATGATGGAGGACCTTAAAAAAAGAAAAAGCTGTGGAATCTATCTATTAAAGTCACCTCAAATGAAATAAAGTCTGAAATGATAGCATCATGGCAAATTAATTTTACAACACAGATAGTATACACAAGTCCAAATCACCTCCCCCATGTATAGCAGAAACCTATCTATTGGAAAACTTATGTTACTACTTCTCAAAATGGAGCATGTCTTGATAGTCTCAGACATGTAAAAAAAAATTCATCACCTAAGCTATGTATTAAAATCTGAATATTGTAATGTATTACATTGTTTTGATCAAAGGATAAACGGTCAGTTGAAAAAACACTTTTGATTAGTCTTTGGCTTTCTTAGATGATTTCAATATTGGCCTCACTTTTAAATGAAAAGAATTAATGTTAGCCTGATCTTGAGAAGAGAGTCACCTCCAACATTTTGGAAATTGCAAATAGCGTGACGGACAGAGTGCAATGTGTTAGATTGGTGGTTTTCAATCAGGGCAGTTTTGTCCCGAAGGGGACATTTTGCAATGTCTAGAGTTATTTTTGGTTGTCACAACTGGTGAGGGGGCAGTACTACTGACATCTAGTAAGTAGTAGCCAAGGATGCTACAAAGCATTCAACAACATAAAGAACTACTTCTCAAAACAGAGAATTATACACCGCCAAATGTCAATATTGCTACTGTTGAGAAGTCCTGTGCTAAGTAAAAATAAAGCACAGTCACGATATACTTTCAAGTGGAAGTTGTTAACTGTAGAAAAATAGATTCAACTAAATATGTTTTATAATCTAACAGTTATTTATATTATATGTGTATGTATATTATATATATATATGTGGGTGTACACAGATAGATAGATAGACAGATAGATAGAGAGCTGTTCATTCGTTTGTTTGTTTAAATAGGGATTATGCACTTAGGGATAAAGGAGTATCACACATAGTCCAGAAAGCTAAGAGCAGACAATAAAAGTAAATAGAAAAAGGATAAATATAGAAAGCAAAAAGTAATAAGGAAAAAGTAAGAACAAACACATTGGTTAAGAAAAAAAAGACATAAAACAAGTACATTTGTTAAATAAACAAGAAGCTGAGTACATGAAAGCACCTGTGAAATGTAAAAAAAACCAAGCAGGCCTATAATAGTTTTTAAATGTAAGAAAGAAAATAGAAAGAGGAAAAAATACATATAAACAACATTAGGAATGAAAGAAGAACACAGATTCACAGACATGGAAGAAATTAAAAATCATAGGTGAATGCAATATAAAAATCTATAACAATGATACCAATTAGGAAAAATTTATAACACACAGAATAATACTATAGTTTTGTAGATGCATATATGCATAATTAAATATAAAACAGTGTTACATGACATATATACACTATTGATACTATGTATAAAATAGATAACTAATGAGAACCTACTGTATAGCACAGGGAACTCTACTCAGTGTTCTGTGGTGACCTAAATTGGAAGGAAATCCACAAAAGACAGGATACATGTATACGTATAGCTGATTCACTTTGCTGTACAGTAGAAATGAACACAACATTGTAAAGCAACTATACCCCAATTAAAAAAAAAAAAAAACTGTTACACACAACTTCAGAATAGTGGGTACCCCTAGGCAACAAGAGAGGGGAAAGAAGGAGTTGAGACTTTAGCTCCATGTACAATGGTTTATTTTTATTCTTAAAAATAGGAACTGAAGCAAATTCAATAAAATGTTAACATCTGTTAAATCTGGGTGGTCAGTGTTTGGGTGTCTGTTATCTCAAGTTCTGACCCTTTCAGAATATATGAAATGTTTCATAATTCAAAATAGAAAAATTTTAAAATAGCTCTTGTCATAGAATTTTGGCAAAGGTCTTTTAAACAGCTAAATAAATTAAATTTGCTGATTTTTCTCAGGCCTATTTTCCCAGTCAAATAATTCAAAGGGATTAATCAGTGATGATTTCTATTTTTAAAGATAGACTCCCTTGATTTCACTTTGATAAGCTGTAGGAGTAGGTTAAGCATTTTCTGGGAATACTCATACACAACAAATGTCACATATCTAAATTCTGAATCCCACTCAAGATAGTTGAAGCATTTGATCTTAATGATTACTGGACAACCAAAAACAGAGGCAGGAGTCAAGCTCTTAATCCATGGAAATTACCATTTGTACTCCTCCTCCTCTGATTAGCTGATGCTTCTGCCAAGCCTGCCCTCGCCATCACTCAGGAGTGACACTCTGTGACGACCCGGGGTGGTCTGCCCCAGTGGTCCTGTTTTGCCAACCCCAGATCTAATCACTGAAATCTTCACAACTGTTCTCAACACCTCAGGGTTCAACAGCTAACCTACATCCATACCCCGCAGACATCTCCCCTCTCTTCCCACTCCAGGTCCTGTCTGCCTTTTGTGGAAACCACCCATGCCCTCTGGCTTCTCTGGAGTCTTGTGGGGCAGAACACATCTTTTTCTCTCTACTACCTTCAGCTTTCATTTCCTTCCTCCTAGGGACTACTCAGTTTAAGGCACATCCAATGATCTTAGACTTTCCCCAAAGAGAAGTTTGGGTAGGGGTCATGGTTTGATTCAACTTTTATTTTTATTTCTTACTTGCATTAGCTGTTAATGACTGCTTAGAACAGAAAACTCAGAATTCAGAGCATAAAACTTGGCTCCCCTCTTGTGAAATCTGGGAGAAAAGAAACAACACCTTATATACACCAACCTTCTATAGCAGCTTGAACAAAACTCTCAATCAGTAATTTGACCATATTTTGCATAAATATCACATGATCCCACTCTTTTATATAGTTTCTGCCAATGTCCAGATATAAAATCAAGTGCCCTTTGAGGAGAATCCTCTATTACAGGAGAGTCCTCTGCATATTTTGGTTGGGAAGAGCTCTTCTCATTCTTCAGTTTCTTCAAAACACCAGGTTGGATGCCAGGCTGCCAATGTAGAAATGATCTACCTTCAGTTTTCCCATTCATTTCAGCATACCTTGTGCTTTTAACATTATTTGTTCTCTTACCTCTGCCCTGGTTCTGTCAAAAGACAATTTCAGAGTGGGAAACTCCCTAAGGTCTTCTTCAGAAATGATTGCAGCCAAGAATTAATTGAGTCTCTGTTATCTCCTTTCTCATTTTTGTGATAGACCTTTCACACTGTATCCATCTCACTGTTTTTTGGCTGACTTCCTCCCTCTAATTTATTTAAAGAACTACATATTATGGGCTTTGCTTTTGCTTGTAGAAAGCTCTTAATTTTTTTTGCAGGGGGTCTATTTACTTTTGAGTTTGCATCTGACTGCGCATGTTTCCTGGGCTCCCTTATTGCTTCTCTTTGGCAGTCTTTCTTACTTTTTAAAAGATGCTTTCCCTCAGAATAGCCTCTTGGATATTTATTGCCAGTAAAGCAGGAAGCATTTTGTTCGAATGTCTGAGATTTAGATACATAGCACATGTCTTTCCTGGACTTCTAACTTCTAATAGGTAATTGCTATTTTTAGAGGTCACCAAGCTTTGCAAGGTATTTGAAAAAATCTATATATAAATATATGTAGATATACATATTTATTTATTATATTCCTTTCTGTCCCCCAAACTAATGCCTACAGTTGTGTTAGAGATTGCTTTTCTAAAATTGAGTAATCTAGTGATTCAAAGAAGTTTTCTCTTTGCAAAGCTAAATTCCTTCTTTTGTGATCACCATTGAAAACATATCACAGTGCTCCTGTGATATGTGTATATGCTGCTGTGTATATGCTCCTGACCTAGCCCATATACATTGCTCAGAACCTGACGTAGTTGATATACCGGTTATTTCTTGCTGTGCTACAAGCAAACCCCAAACTCAGTGGCTTCAAACAACAAGCATGTATGACTGCTCATGAGTCTAAGTGTTGGCAGAGCAGTTATTCTGGTCTTAGCTGGACTTACCCATGGATCTGTGGTCAACTGGAGCTTACACAGGCAGCTCTAGGCTGGGCTGTTTCACATATTTGGAGGTCATTTGTCTGTAAACTGGTCCGGGATGACCTCGACTGGGACAACTGGACTTTCCTTATATGGTCTCTCACTCTCCAGCTGGCGAGTCCTAGCTTATTTAAGTGGTGGCGGCAGAGTTCCAAGAAAGTATGGAAGCAGGAAGGGCCTCTTAAAGTCAAGACTCACAAGCAGCGTATCGTCACTTCAGCCTCCTTCTATCAGTCAAAGCAAATCATGAGGCCAACCCAGACCCAGTGGGGAAGGATACAGGCTCCAGTTCTTGAAGGAGGAGCTGCAGAGTCATGGTATAAGTGGTATAGATACTGGGAGGAGACAAATTGGGGCCATCTTTATACTCAGTCTCCCTGCCACTGTTGATTTCCTTTCCTGCCTAACTGTAAAATTCAAAGTAAACCAAAGAAGATTTATTGGGCACCTCCTATGAACAGAACACCTTATTAGTCACTGGTAGGACCCTATTCTGAAGAAATTTTAAATCTTAGAACATAAGAAGGTGAAAGTTAAGCACTCCTAGCAGTCTTGATCTATGAGTGGGTTATGATCAATTTTTGTTTTCTGAGTTGATTATTTAAAATCTGGAATGCATTTTCCCATAGAAATATAAATGGTAATTTGGAATGCAGGCAAAGCCATTTTTAAGCCATAATTTATGGTATACAATATAGTACTCAATTATACCATAAATATTATAGGAAATAATTACCTGTGTGAGTGGTTTATATTTCAACATTTGTTCCTTAATTAGTGCTGAGGAAACACCAGTAAGTATCTCACCAGCATCCTTCCTACTCCCTAATTTAGTGATAAAGTCAGAAAATGACTCACTCTGAAGGGAGAAAAACTACATTACACACCTTTATATGCTAAGCCCTTGTAGGTGCATTATCTATTTAATTTTTACAATAGCCCACTGAAGACAGCTTTAGTATATGTCTTTTTATATTTGAGAAAATTAAGAACAAATGATGCTCTATAACTTGCCCAAGATCATAAAGCAGGAAATAGCTGTTATGAGTATCCATGTAACTGCAAAGGTCTTGCTTTTCCCACAATTCCACTTTGCCCTGCTGAAACAAGTATTGTGGACGAAGTAAGGTCACATACAGTATCTGAAATGAAATAAAACTCATGGGCTAAAACTGAAGATAGGTACCAGGTGCAAATATCATACATTCAGAGATGGCTTGTAAATATGCCACTAACATGGCCATTTTGCCTCCCAAGCATCTATTAGAATATGGGATGCTCTCCCAAATAGAATTAAAGGGTCAAAGTTATCTTTCATTTTAATCAATTCAAACAGTTGTGTAACATTATCCTCTGAGCATCAACCAGACTATAGAGCAATTGATGTGACCATAGAAGAAATGTTGTCAGTATGGAGTATTTAAAAAAAAAGTTGAAGAATAGGAATCTGCCAAGGAATGATCAGTTTGCAAAACACTGAGCCTAATGAAGGTGACTTTTCTGGTCACTGGTGTGGCATACAGTGTTGTAGAATGGAGATAACTGATCAAACCTCACATGGAAAAAATTTCTTTTTTACAACCTAATATTCTTTCTTGTTCAGAATACTTGTTCAGCTTATTTAAGAAAGCTTATTAAACCTATTTTGGCCTTTAAGTACCTTGGGAAGGAGGAGCCCTACCTCAGTACTAAGTCTTGAAACTCTCTCTCCTGGACCACAATATCCAGTTTCCTGTGTGTTTTATTGGCATGCCTTAAAAATCCCTGTCTAATCGACTTATGGTTGTAAAAGTTTGTTAGTAAGGTCATTTATTTGAACTTGGAATTCATTTGTTTTTGTTGCAACAATATTATAAGACAAGAGTCACAAATTTTAGTATTTACAGGAAAACAGGCAGGTTATGTAAGTAAGTGAGGCAGGGCCAAGAGTCAGACAATAGAGACTATGGGAACAGTGGTCAATAGGATAGTACAGATCTTCATGGAAGGCACTCTAATTCTCATTAACAACAACAACAACATTGCTAGCCAAACAAAGTGAGACTGCAGGTCAGATTCCTTACTAACACGCCATCTTGATTATTTATGTCATGTGATTTGCAGAGTAGCCCAAAAAGCCTTTCCACTCTTTAGCCACTGTAAAGTAAAACAGTACTTTACTGCATCTTTAATACCCTAGATTTAAAAGGTCTGGTCTTGCAAAGCTGAGCTTCATACTCAAAACTAAAATGATTTCAACAAAATACTTCCCCCTCAGAGCTGATGCCTGAGTAGCTCCCCAGTCTCCTATCTTAGACACATTAGGTGCGTTAAATCTATATATCAATTTAGGGAGAATTTACATCTTTACGATGTTGAGCCTTACAAATCATGAACACAGTATATCTTTTCATTTATTTAGATATCTGTTTTCTTTTATAAGAATTTTGTAGTTTTTAACATATATGTCTTGAATATGTTTTGTTGAATAAGACTGTTAAGAGCTGACATCCTTGCTTAGTTCCTGATCTTATGGGGAAAGAATTCAGTCTTTCACTATTCAGTGTAAAGTTACCTGTAGGGTTTTTGAAGATGTGCTTTATGAAGTTGAGTAAGTTCTTCTCTAGTACTGTTTTTTCACATTTATAACTGAGTGGATGTTGAATTTTGTCAAATGCTTGTCCTGCATCAATTGATATGATCGTGTGATATTTGTTCTTTCGTCTGTTAATATAGTGGATGACACTGAATGATATTGAACCAGCCTTGTATTCCTGGAATAAACCCCACTTGGTTGAGGTGCATACGTCTTTTCATACATATCTGAGTTCCATTTGCTAATATTTTGTTAAAGATTTTTTGTCTATAGTCAATAGGGATACTGGTATGTAATTGTCTTTTGTTGTTTTGGTATCAGGGTAATACTAGCTTCATGAAATGCATTGGGACCTATATTTTTATCTTCTATTTTCGTTAGGACTCTTAGTTTGTTTGGGCTGCTATAACAAAATATCACAGTCTGGGTGACTGATAGACCACAGAACTTTATTTCTCACGGTTCTGGAGGCAGGAAGTCTGAGATCAGGGTGCCAGCATGCTTGGGTGAGCACTCTCTTCTGGTTGCAGAATTCTTGTATCCTCACAGGGTGGAAGGGGCTAGGGAGCTCCATGGGATTTCTTTTGTAAGAGTATTAATCTCAACCCTCATGACCTAACCTCATCCCAAAGGCCCTGCCTCCTAACACCATCACATTGGGCATTAGGATCCCAATATGTGAAGTATGGGGGACACAAACACTGAGACCATAGCAAGGAGATTGTGTAGAATTGATGTTAATTCTTTAAAGTTTGGTGGGATTCTCCAGTAAAACCATGTGGGCCTAGGGATTTCTATTTGGGAGAATTTTAAAATTACAAGTTCAATATTCATAATAGTTAAAGGACTATTCAAATGATCTATTTCATATTAGGTGAGTTTTGATAACCTGAATTTTCCAAGGAATTGGTACATTTTATCTAAAATGTCAAATTTATATGCATAGATTTGTTTGTGGTATTCCCTTGTTATATCTGATGTCTGCAGGGTCTGTGGTGATATCTCTGTTTCATTCCTGATATTAGTAATTTGTGTCCTCTCCTTTTCTGTTGGTTAGTCTGGCTAGAGGGAGGCCAATTTTATTAATTTTTTCAAAGAATCAACTCTTCATTTCATTGATTTTTCTCTATTGCTTCTGTTTTCAATTTCATTGATTTCTGCTCTTATCTTTCTTATTCCTCTGCTTGCTTTGGTGTTATTTTGCTTTCCTTTCTTTTTTAAATTAAAAAAATTTTAAGTTCTTCAGATGAAAGCTTAGATCATTCATTTGATACTTTTCCTCTTCTCTAATGTATGTGTTTAGTGCTATAAATTCCCTTCTCAGCACTGCTTTAGCTGTGCCACACAAATTTTTATTATATTCTGTACTTTCATTTTCATTCAGTTAAGTGTATTTTTAAATATTTCCCTGGAGACTCTTCTTGGACCTGTGGATTATTTAGATGTGTGCCATTCAGTTTCTAAGTGTTTAGAGATTTTCTTTTTATTATTGGTTTTTAGTTTGATTCTATCAATCCAATTGATTTCATTGTACATTCCATGTAGAGAACACATGCTATATAATTTAAATTTAAAAAAATTTGTTGAGGCTTGTTTTATGGTCCTGGTGTGGTCTATTTTGGTATATGTTCCATGAGCACTTGAAAGGAATGTATATTCTGCTCTTTTGGGGTGGCATGTTCTATAAATATCAATTTGATTCTATTGGTAAAGATCTTGTTGAGTTCTTCCATATCCTTGCTTCTTTTCTGTATATTTGTTCTGTCAATTGTTGAGAGAGGGGTTTTGATGTTCCCATCTATAATTATAAATTTTTCTATTGTTCTATCAGTTTTTGTTTCACATATTTTACAGCTCTGTTATTTGATGCATACACACCTAGGATTTCTATATTTTGCGGGGGGGGGTGTTGACCCATTTGCCATGTAATAACCCTCTCTGTCTCCGGTAATTTTCTTTGTTCTAATGACTATTTCATTTGATATTAATAAAATAACTCCTGCTTTCCTTTGTTTAGTGTTTGCAGAATATAAATTTTTTCATCTTTTTACTTTTAAGTTACCTATATTGTTGTATTAAGTATTTTGTAGATAGCATATAAATGGGTCATTTTATTATACTCTACCAATCTCTGTATTTTAACTGGTATATTTAAGCCAAATGCATTAATGTAATTATTGATATTTTAGGGTTCAAGTCTGCATTTTATTTTTTTGTTTTCTATTTGTACCCTCTGTTTTCTGTTTTTCTGGGTCTTTTTCCTACTTTCCTGAAGGTTAAAAAATTTAGATTACCATTTTTTATATATTTATAGTATTTTTGAGTGTATCTCTTTTTATACCATTTTTGGTCATTGCTTGATTATATTATATGTAACTTTCAGAGTCTACTAGTGTCATTTTACCAGCTCAACTGAAATATGGAAAATAGATCTCCCTTTACCCTCTTGTGTTTTTAATATAATTATTGTAATTATTTAATATAATTATTGTAAATAATTGTTGTAAATATTGTAATTATTGTAAGTATTTAATATAATTATTATAATTATTTTAAATACATTTAGAACCACAATGAAAAAATTAATTTTTTGTTCCAACTATCAAACATAATTTAGAAAATGTAATAGGAAAAAGAAAGTTGATTGTATTCCCATATTTTGTTTATTATGTACTTTCTTCCTTCCTAATATTTAAAGGTAATGTCTTATATCATTTCCTTTCTGTTTAGAAAATTCTTTTAGGGTAGATCTGCTTATGGAAAATTCTCTTATTTTTTCTTCACCTGAGAATGTATTTTCACTCTCATTTCTGAAGGACAGTTTTACTGCATATAAAATTCTGAATTGACATTTCTTTTAGCACATGAAAAATATCTGACCTCCAAAGGGTTGTGATAGAAATTAACCATAATCCAGGTAGTTTTTTTTCAGTAGATCAGATGTAATTTGTCTCTCAGTGCTTTCAAGACTGATCTTTGCTTTTAGTTTTCATAAGTTTGATGTTTCTTTGTGTGGAATTCTTTGGGTTTGTGATTTGGGGTTTTTACTCAGCCTCTTGAATTCATAGGTTTGTGTCATTTGCTAAATTTGGGAAGTTTTCAGGTATAATTCTTCAAGTACCTTTTCAGTTCTGCTCCCTTTCTTTTCTCCATCCAGGACTCTGTTGACACAAATGTTCGATCTTTTGTCATAGTATGACAGGTTCCTGAGACTATTTTTATTTTTTAATGTTTTCTCTGTATAAATTCTGTCACTCTATGTTCAAGCTTGCTGTTTCTTTCCTATGTTCCCTCTATTGTGCCCTTCATTCTGCTGTTGACCCCATCCACTTTTTTAAAAAAATTTAGTTATTATAATTTTCAGTTCAAAATTTCCTTTTGGTTCTGCTTTATATCTGTATATCTACCATTTCTTTGCTGAGACTTTCTATTTCTCACTTTTTGTCAAGTGTATTTCTAATTGCTTACTGAAGCATTCTTATAGATGCTTTAAATCTTTGTCAGAGAATTCTAAGATTCTGTCATCTCGAGAATTGCATCTATTGACTGTCTTTTTTCATTCACTTTAGAACTTCTTGATGCTTGGTATGATGAGTGATTTCAAATTGAAACAGACATTTTAATGTTATGTTATGATACTCTAAATCTTATTCAAGCACATGTTATCTGGCTTTCTGTGACACTGTTACATCAAGGGAAGGGAGGCATAGTCTCATTATTGACAGTTGGAAGTTCAGGTTCCCCACTTAGCCTCTACTGGGGAGTGCTTCTTGTTATGACTGGGTAGAAATGGATGTCCAGGCTCCTCATGTCATCTCCACCAACACTGAAGTAGGAAGGATCAGGACTTGTTTTTGCCAAATGAAGACAGAAGTCCCAGCTCTATACTCAACCTTCTCTAATATCACCTGGGTGTGGGTTTGCATGAAGAAGGAGTATTCTCTCTACATTTTATACTCTTTTTATTTTGTTTTATATATAATACCTAAGGCTTTGAGTTGTACTTAGTGATAGGAATAGGGAAAATAAGGCCTACTCCATCTTCCCAGAGGAAGTTGCTCTACCATGCTCTTTTAAGTCATGTTTTAGTCTATGTTTGTGGTTTTAAACCTGGTTTTTATCTTTGTAATGATTTAATTTCTTTAAAAATAAATTTATTTATTTATTTATCTTTGGCTGCATTGGGTCTCTGTTACTGCGCATGGGCTTTCTATAGTTGTGGAGAGTGGGGCCTATTCTTCATTGTGGTGCATGGGCTTTTCATTGTGGTGTGGAGCACGGGCTCTAGGTGTGTGGCCCTCAGCAGCTGCAGCATGCAGGCTCAGTAGTTGTGGCGCATGGGCTTAGTTGCTCTATAGTATGTGAGATCTTCCCAGACCAGGGCTCAAACCCGTGTCCTCTGCATTGGCAGGCAGATTCCCAAACACTGCGCCATCAGGGAAGCCCCTGTAATGATTTAATATTGCTCTTCATGTTTTCTCTGAGTTCTGCAGGCCCACTATTCATTTTCTCTGTTGATTTGTAATCTATATTTTGAACTATTTTGGTAATTTTCCTCGTGGTGCATTCTCTTCTTCTAACTTTTGATTATGCTACCAATGTGCTATTAAGTTTTTATTACTTAATGTTTTTATGTACAGGCTTAAAGGTCTATTATACACAACATAATTGATTTTAATACCCATAATCCAGAACTAACAACTTGGGAGAAGGAAAAGGAAACAAAAAGGCATTTCAACAGGAACACAACTGCTTTGAATGGTAATATGCATTATCCCAAGAATAAATTACAACACTAATAAGAACGTGAAAGAAGGTAGTGTTATCAGCAAGCTGGTGGAACAGAAAGCCCCAGACACACCTTCTACCATAAGGACACTAATTCAACATGGACCAGCTTCCTCTGTGAGAAATCTAGAGGTCAGTTAAGAGGTTCCTGTACCCCCAGGCAAATGCAAAACTAACTGTACAGAAGCTAGTAGGAAAATTTCTCGCACCATCTCACCATAGTCCCTCCCCCTGGCACAGCGCCACATGAGCATGAGGAAATTCCAAGTTGCTAGCTTCTTCTTGGGGAAAGAAAGTGAAGACTGGACTATTCACCCAATACTCTGACTCTTTGGAGGTGAAGGGGGCTGCTTGAGGGACTAGGTTCTTTCTCAGCTGTCTCCAGAGTGTACCAGCATACAGTGGACTGGGGGCTACTAAGAACAAAAAATAACTAGACAATTTGCTGCTACTTCAGAGGAAATAAAAGATAAGTGGTTGCCAGGAGTTATGGGGAAGGGAGGGATGAATAGGCAGAACACAGAGGGGTTTTAGGGCAGTAGCTACTCTCTATGATACTATAATGACGGATATATGTCATTATACATTTATCAAAACCCATGGAAGGTACAACACCAAGAGCAAATGTAAAGTATAGACCTTGGGTGATGTGTATGTCAGTGTAGATTCATCAGTTGTAACAAGTGTAGCCATGTGGAAGGAGATGTTGATAATGGGGTAATCTATGTTTGTGTGGGAGCAGTGAGTGTATGGGATATTTCTGTACCTTCCTCTTAACTTTTCTGTGAACCTTAAACTGCTCTAAAAAATTGTCTTTAAAAAACAAAGGAGAGATACAGACTTTTTCAGATACATAAAAGCCCAAGGGAGCTCATCTTTACTAGAACTGCTTATAAGAAGTGCTAAAGGGAGTCCTTCAAGTTGAAATGAAAAGATGCTAAACAGCAATGCAAAAGCATAGGAAAACATAAATCACACTGGCAAAGGTAAATATATAGACCAATATATAGTGGTGGTGTATAAATCACTTTTAATTCTGATACAGAAATTAAAAGATAAAAGCATAAAAATAAGTATAACTATAGAAATATGTTAATGGATATATAATATAAGAAGATGTAATTTGTGACACTAATAACATAAAGTATGGGGGTGGGAGAAGAACAAGTGTGAGTTTTCATATGCAGTTGAACTTAAGAAGTTATCAGCTTAAAATAGATTGTTATAAGAGGTTTTATGTAAGCCCATGGTAACCACATAGAAAATACCTATAGAAACACACAAAAGAGAATGAGAAAAGAATCAAATCATATCACTACAAAATAATCAATGAAACACAAAGAAAGACAAGAGAAGAAAATAAGAACAAAAGAGCTACAAGACAGACAGAAAACAATTAACAAAATGGCAATAGTTAAGTCTTTCTCTATAAATAATTACTTTAAATGTTAACAGATTAAACTCCCCATTCAAAAGACCTAAAGCGACTGAATGGATTAAAAAACAACAACAACATCCAACTATATGCTGTCTAAAAGGGACTCACTTTGGATTTAACGATACACATAGAGTAAAAGTAAAAGGATAGAAAAAGTATTCCATGCAAAGGGTAACAAAAAGAGAACGGGGTGGACAAAATTATATCAGACAAATTTACTTTCACTTAAAAACTGTCATAAAAGACAAAGAAGGACATTATATCATGATAAAAGGGTCAATAAACCAGGAAGATATACCAATTATAAATACATATGTACCCAACATCAGAACACCTATACACATGAAGCAAGCACTGACAGAATTAAAGAGGAATTAGACAACATAATATTAGTAGAAGATTTCAATAGTCCACTTTTAATAATGGTTAGAACATCCAGACAGAAGATCAATAAGAAAACAGAGTATTTGAACAACACTAGCTAAATGAACCTAAGAGACCTATACAGAACATATACAGTCTTAGCTAGACTAAGAGAAAAAGAGAGAAGATTCAAATAATATGAGAAATGAAAGAGGACACATTACAACTAATGTGATAGAAAGGTAAAGGATCATAAGAGACAACTATGGTCACTTAAACGTGGACAAATTATATAATATAGAAGCAATGGATAAATTCCTAGAAACATACAACCTACCAATACTGAATCATTAAGAAGTAGAAAATCTGAACCAACCTATAACTAATGGGAGATTGAATCAGTACTCAATAATCTTCCAACAAAGAAAAGCCCAGGACCTTATGGCTTCACTGGTGAATTCTACCAAACATTTTTAGAAGAATTAATGTCAATCCTTCCCAATCTCTTCCAAAAATTTGAAGAGCATGGAATATTTCCAAATTCATCTTATGAGGACTCCATTACCTTGACACCAAAACTGGAAAAAAACACTAAGAGAAAATAAAACTATAGGTCAATATCCTTAATGAATACAGATGCAAAAACCCTCAACAAAATACTAGCAAACTGAATTCAATGGCACAAAAAAAGGATTATACACCATGGCCAAATGGGTATATCCCTGGGATGCAAAGATGTTTCAACATACGAAAACAAATCAATGTAATAAAGCACACTAACAGAATGAAGAATGAAAATCACATGATTATCTCAATAAACACAGAAAAAGCATTTGACAAAATTCAACAACCTTTCATTAAAAAAAAAAGTCAAAAAACTAAAAATAGAAGGACATTACCTCAATATAATGAAGACAATGTACAGTTGACCCTCAAAAAATGCAGGGGTTAGGGGGGCTGATCACCTGGACAATCAAAAATCCATGTAAGTCATACCTTGGTAACCGAGGGGAATTGGTTACAGGAACTGCCACAGACACCAAAATCCATGGATATTCAAGTCCTGTAGTCAGTTCTCCACATCTTCAGTTCTGCATCTGTGGATTTAACCAACCACAGATCATGTAGTACTATATTTATTGAAAAAAATCCAAGTATATAACCCATGAAGTTCAAACTCATATGGTTCAAGGCTCATCTGTATATGAAAAGCCCACAGCTAGCATCATACTTAGTGAACAACTGAAATCTTTTCCTCTAAGATCAGGAACAGAGCAAGGATGCCCAATTTCACCACTTCTATTCATACAGTACTGGAAATCCTAGCCAGAGCAATTAGTCAAGAAAAAGAAATAAAAGATTTCTAATCAGAAAGAAAGAAGTAAAATTATCTGTTTGCAGATGACATACTCTTATATGTAGAAAACCCTAAAGATTCCACAAAAAGCTGTTAGAACTAAATAATGAATCCAGTAAAATTGCAGGATATAAAATAAACATACAAAAATCTGTTGTGGTTTTACACAATACCAGTAAACAATCTGAAAATGAAATTAAGAAAATAATCTCATTTACAATAACATCAAAAAGAGTAAAACACTTAGGAATAAACTTAACCATTAGGCAAAGACTTATACACAGAGAACTACAAAACACTGTCAAAAGAAATTAAAGAAGACACAGATAAATAGAAAGATAGGCTGTGTTCATGGATTAGAAGACTTAATTTTATTCAAATATCCATATTACCCAAAGCAAACTAAAGATTCCGTGCAATCCCTATCAAAATTCCAAAGGCATTTTAAACAAAATTAGAAAAAACAACCTTCATATTCATATGGAACTGCAAAGGATACCAAACAGCAAAGCAATCTTAAGAAAAACAAAGCTGACACCTCACACCTCTGATTTTAAAACATACTGCAACTTGTAAACAGATGAAATTAGAACATTCTCTAATACCATATACAAAAATAAATTCAAAATGGATTAAAGATCTAAATGTAAGATCAGATACTATAAAACTCCTAGAGGAAAACGTAGGCAGAACACTCTTTGACATAAATCATAGCACTATTTTTTGGATCCGTCTCCTAGAGTAATGGAAACAAAAGTAAACATAAACAAATGGAACCTAATTATACTTAAAAGCTTTTTAATAACAAAGGAAACCATAAAGAAAACAAAAAGACAACCTACAAAATGCGAGAAAATATTTGCAAGTGATGCAACCAACAAGGGCTCAATCTCTAAAATATAGAAACAGCTGATGAAGCTCAATATCAAAAAAAACAAGCAACCCAATTGCAAACTGAGCAGAAGACCTAAATAGACACTTCTTCAAAGAAGACATACAGATGGCCAAAATGCACATTAAAAGATGTTCAACATTGCTAATTATTAGAGAAATGCAAATCAAAACGAAAACAAGGTATCACCTCACACTGGTCAGAATGACCATCATCAAAAAGTCTACAAGTAGTAAATCCTGGAGAGGGTGTTTAGAAAAGTGAACCTTCCTACACTGTTGGTGGGAACGTGAATTACTGCACCCACTATGGAAAACAGTATGGAGGTTCCTTAAAAAACTAAAAATAGAGTTACTTTATGACCCAGAAACCCCACTCCTGGGCATATAACAAGAAAAGCCAAAACTCTAATTTGAAAATATACATGCACGCCAATGTTCACAGCAGCACTATTTACAATAGCCAAGACATGAAAGCAACCTAAATGTCCATCAACAGATGAATGGATAGAGAAGAGGTGGTATATGTATATATAATGAAATATTACTCAGTCATAGAAAAAACTGAAATGATGCCATTTGAAGCAACGTGGATGGACCTATAAATTATCATACTAAGTGAAGTAAGTCAGTTAAAGATAAATTCATATGACATCACTTATATGTGGAATCTAAAATAATGATACAAATGAACTTATTTACAAAACAGAAATAGATTCACAGACATAGAAAACAAACTTATAGTTACCAAACGGAAGGGGATAAATTAGGAGTTTGGGATTAACAGATACACACTACTATATGTAAAATAGATGAACAATAAGGGTCTACTGTATAGTACAGGGAACTATATTCAATATCTTACAATAACCTATGAAAAAGAACCTGAAAAAGAATATATATATATATCTGAATCACTTTGCTGTACACCCGAAACTAACACATTGTAAATCAATTATATGTCAATTAAAATATAAATTTGGAAGAGAATTATAATTCATTATGTGCTAACTTTTATACAGTTCAGGGTTCATTTTTTTCCATATACATATTGAACTTTCCCAGCACCAGATGTTGAAAAGCCTATTTTTTCTCCATTGAACTGTCAATTGCCTACATATGTATGAGTCTATTTCTAGATTCTATCCAGTTCTATTGGCATATTGGTCTATCATTATGCAACATACCATGGTCTTGATTATTATATACATTTATAACAATATTTGGAGTTAGGAAGAAGCCCTCTAACTTTGTTTTCCTTTTCAAAGTAATTTGCCTGTTCCAGATATCTTGCATTGCCCTTCCACATTAATTTTAGAATCATCAATTTCTACAGAAAAATTGTGCTGATATTTTGATTGAGATTTCATTGACTCTACAGATTAATTTAAGGCAGATGGACATCTGAAAAAAATTGCATCTTTTGATTCATAAACATGGTATATCTCTCAATTTGTTTCCATCTTCTTTAATTTCTCTCAGTGATGTCTTATAGTTTCCCAAGCACAGACCTTGCACAACCTTTGTCAGTTTGATCCCAAAGATTTTATATTTATTATACGATGTTGAATGATATTTTTAAAATTTCAATTTCCAATTGTTTTTTATTTGTTCATAGAAATAGTTGATTTTTGTAAGTTGATCATATATTCCAGAACCTTGCTAAAATCACTTTTTATTTCTAGTAGCTTTTTTGTAGAATTCATATTTTCTTTATAGAAGATCATGTTATCTATGAATAAAGACACTTCTCATCTTGTGGTTCAACTGGGAAATAAGTTGCTTCCAAGCACACTCAGGTTGTTGGAAGAATTCATTCAGAGGTCATACTCAGCTGCAAGAGGTCACTTCTAATTCCTTGCTACATGGACTTCCTCAACATGGTTGCTCACATCAAGCCCACAAGGAGAATATCTAGAGTGAGTCTTCATGGAAAACAGAGGCTTATATACATAAGGCTTACATAACCACAGGAGTGACATCCTGAAACCTTTGTTAAAGTCAAGTTGTTAGAAATAAGTCACAGCTCCTGCCACACTCAAGGGGAGAAGATTATACAAAAATGTAAATACTAGAAGGTGGGGATCACTGAAGATCACTTAGGGTTTGTCTACCACAGATTATGTCACGCGGTAGTAGTATCCTGGATTCTAAGTGTTTTGTGCTTAGGCATAGGGGCAGGTGTGTGTTTGCATATGTGTGTGTGTGTGTGTGTGTGTGTGTGTGTGTGTGTGTTTCTTTCTTTCTTTCTTAAAGGGAAAATGATCAGTCCCTCTGGGTTGTAGTCATTTCCATTTACAATTTTCATCTCCATGCTTCATAAGTCACATTTGCAATGACTAGTTTTAGGGTCAACTTGGCTAGGCTATCATACCCAGTTATTTAATGAAACACTAGTCTGAGTGATACTGAGAAAGTATTTTGTAGATGTGGTTAACACCTACAAATTAGCTGATATTAAATAAACGACATCACCCTCTATAATATGGGTGAACTTCATCCAATCAATCGAAAGCCTTAGGAACAAAAAGAGATTTCCCAAAGAAGAAACTCTGCCTCAAACCAGCAGTATCAACTCTTACCTGATTTTCAGCCTGCTGGTCTTCTCTACAGAATTCAAACTTGCCAGACCCCACAAATGCATAAACCAATCCCTTAAAATAAATCTCTTAATATGTAAAAAATAAATATATAAATAAAACATACTGCAAAGCTACAGTAATCAAAATAGTACAGTACTAGCATAAAGAGGGACGCAGACCAATGGAACTACATGGAGAGCCCAGAAATAAACCCATACTTATACTTAAGGTCAACTAATATTTGACAAGGGTGACAAAAATCCACAATGTGGAAAGAATAGCTTTTAATAAATGATACTGGGAAAACTGAATACTCACATGCAAAAGAATGAAATTGGAGTCGTTATACCACACAAAAAAACCAACTCAAAATGGACTAAAGACTTACTTAAGACTTGTTAGAAGAAAACATAAGGGAAAAGCTTCATGACATTTTTCTTGGCAATGATTTCTTGGATATGGCAACAAGGCACAAGAAATCAAAGCAAAAATAAAACAAGTAGGAGTGCATCAAACTAAAAAACGTATGCATAGCAAAGGAATCAGAGAGAGAAAAGCAGGAGAGTAAAATTAGTGGAGTGTAAGGCAAACTACAGAATGGGAGAAAACATTTACAAACCATATATCTGATAAGGGGTTAATATTCAAAATATACAAGGAAATCCTACAACTTAAGGGGGAGTTTCTTAGCAAAAAACAAGCAACCTAATTAAAAAATAAACAAAACAGTTAGACATTTCTCTGATGAAAACATACAAATGGCCAGCAGGTATATGAAAGGATACTCAACATCACTAATCATCAGGAAAATGCAAATCAAAATTACAATGAAATATTACCTCATACCTGTTAGGATAATAATTATACAAAAATGAAAATAATATGTTGGGAAGGATGTGGACAAATTGGAACCCTGTGCACTGCTGGTGGTGCAGCTACTATGGAGAGCAGTAAGGCATTTCTTCAAAATCTTAAAAATAGAACTACCAGATAATCCAGCAATCCTACTTCTGGGTATGTATCCAAAAAAATTGAAATCAGATTTCAAAAAGATATCTGCACTTCCATGTTCACTGCAGCATGGCTCACAATAGCCAAAAGGTGGAAAAAACCTAAATGGCCACTGACAGATGAATGGATAAAGAAAGTGTGGTATGTATGTATGTGTGTGTGTATATATATATATATATATATATATATATATATATATATATATACACACACACACACACATATACATACACACACACACAATGGAATATTATTCTACCATAAAAGGAAAGAAATCCTGTCATATGGCTTAATGGTGATGATTTTGAGGACATTATGCTCAGTAAAATAATGATGCTCTGTCACATGATTCTACTTATATGAGATATCTAAAGTAGTCAAATTATTTGAAGCAGAAAGTAGAATGCTGGTTGCCGGGAGCTGGCAGGGAGGGAGAAATGGGGAGTTGCTGTTCAATGGGTATATAGTTTCAGTCATGCAAGATGAGACCGTTCCAGAGATCTTCTCTACAACATTGCACTTATAGTTAACAATACCGTACTGTACAATTTAAAATGTAAGAGGGAAGATCTCACGTTACGTGTTTTTGACACAAAAGGAAAAAAAAGAATGTGTAAGTAAGTCTATGTTAATAGGAAAAGAACTGTATTGAGCCAAAGCTTGATATAATCCAGAAGCACACATTTTTTTTTACCTCAGTGATCTTTGCTTACACATATGTTCATATAGAACTCTACAGATAATTTTATTACATTTTTGTAGGAAAAATATCATTATTAATGTGAGTATGACATTACTGTCTCCCAGCTTTTCCTTCTCCCATGGAAACACTTATTTTTAGAAACATGTTGTTTGTATTCATAAATGTTTTTAGGATTTAGAACTTCCTGCCCCATTGCCTATCAATTGTATGGCTCAGGGAAGTGTCTTAGTCTCTCTGTGCCTCAGAATGAAGTTTCCTCACATGTAAACTAGAGTTAATTTTCCATATTTTATGGGCGATTTTGGACAAATTTAATGAGATTAATCCACATAAATGTATTAGAGAAGCGTATGGCCCATAAAAAGCACTCAGTAAATGGTATTTCTATTTACCTTTCCCCAAAGTATAGTGTGATGAAATCAGCTTGCTCTGACCTAGGATGGAGTACTACCAGAAGGCAGAGTGCCTACTAAACCAGCGTTGAAGCATGAGTCATCCCTCATGCTCTTACTATGGATAAGTTGACTGGCTCATGCTCTGATCAATACGTGGTTCAATCTATCGCGACTCAGTAGCAAATGGTGTATCACTTACGATGCTTTCATTTGCAAAAACTGTCTTTAAAAATCAAGATGTGTATTATGTCACATTAAAAGAAATAAGAGGGCAGTTTCTGAGATTTATTTAGCAATTCAATGCAGGCAGCAAAGACACGTGTCCTTCTCTCTTTGCATTTGGCTACATGTTGTATTGTACGTAATCCTTTGTCTTTGCCCTCATGTTGGTTCTCCTAATGATCACAAGATGACTGCAAGAAACAGAGGGAGCAACATACTTGATAGATTTGTGATCTTCAGGAAAGAGAGGAGCTTATCTCCCAGTATGTAAATACGTCTTTCCTTTCAGTTTGATTGGGCCGTTTTAGAAAAAGAGTCCACTCTTGGACGACAGGAAAATTCAGATTGATTGATTTACTCCAATCAGGATTCCCTCTGATACTGGAGAAAGATGAATATCTGAACAAAACTGGGATAGAGTCAAGAAGGAAGAAGAGGGGATGCATGCTGGTTAGTCTGCCAACCATGTTGGCTAAACTCAATTTCCCTAAAAATACACAGCAAACACTAAAGCAACATAGGTAGGAAAGAAACAGTTCAGGTTAACACCTTAGAAGAATCAATTTATCAGGTAATTATTTGAGGTTTCATTCACTTCTGGAATTGTAGTGCATGTATCTCATGAGGGTTTTTTAAAGTTTTCTCCCCAAATTATATGCTGAGTTATGTAAATATTAAGTATAACCATAAATGTAGGTCAAAATAATTCAATTTTATTTGTTACATTTATTCCTTTCTTGTTTGTGTGTGTGTGTGTGTGTGTGTGTGTGTGTGTGTGTGTATGTGTGTGTGTGTGTGTGTGTTTTTGCAGTATGCGGGCCTTTCACTGTTGTGGCCTCTCCCGTTGTGGAGCACAGGCTCCGGACGCGCAGGCTCAGCGGCCATGGCTCACGGGCCCAGCCGCTCCGCGGCATGTGGGATCTTCCCGGGCCCCCTGCATCGGCAGGCGGACTCTCAACCACTGCGCCACCAGGGAAGCCCCTGCTTATTTGCTTTTTCTTAGAGCTAACAATATATCTAGAATCTAGATGTTGGCAGGAAGTATTATAAATTGGGTTTCTAGGTATTGTGTTTTAAAAATTATTAGTGAATTTGAAACTGCACTGACAATAATTTAAATTTTATAAATAATTTCTGCACTTTACAAAATACTGAAAGTATATTTAGAACTAGCTACATAGTCAGTTGGAAGAAGTGGGAAGGAACAGAGTGTAGGTGGTTAACGAATGTCTTTTAGTACATGATAGGACTCAGTATATTTTAATATGTTGTAGGTGTACCAGTTAAAAGACTAATTGTCAGCATGAGAGAAGAAATGGAGATAAGTTTAAAAACAAAATGATGAGAATCATTGATTAGTTCTCTTTTTTTTTAATAACAGAAAGTGTGATTTAGGTATTTAAATTTTGAAGTAGTTTTCAGGGCACAGACTTGTTCAAAGTTCTCAGTAGATATTCTTTTACCTATATTTAGTATAAAAGCAGTCACTATTCTTAGCATAATTATTCTATTCCATTCTGCTCCATATAATTTCATTGCTCTTGGTCTGAATAGTGACAAACTAATTATTTCTGCCCAGATTTTCAAGGATTAACAACGCAGTGGATGACATTTTCCCACAGGCTACACCTCAGCAGCCATTGTTCAGAATATAGACTCTGCAGCACTGAAGTACAAGCAAGATTGTTTAGATTAAAAGAACATCTCCAAGCCTCATGAACTTGTGGGTAAAAAATGGAGTCAAATTAACCTCTCGACCTCTAGAGCTAAATATCATAGGCTCATTGAGATCTATATTTATAGTAATCCCTGGACCTTGATCACCCTCTGAAGTGTGCTATATTAGTTTCCTAGGGCTGCTGTAATAAAGTACCATAAAGTGGGTGGCTTAGGAGAACAACATTTATGATCTCATAGTTCTGGAGGCAAAAAGTCCAAAATCAAGGTGTCAGCAGGGCCATGTTCCTTCTGAAAGCAGTACTAATGGATCTGTTCCTGGGATCTCACCTAGGTTCTAGTAGCCTCAGGCATTCCTTGTTCATAGATGGCTTTCTCCCTGGATCTCTTCACATTATCTTCCCTCCATGTCTCTCTGTGTCCAAGTGTCCCTTCTTATCAGAATACTAGTCATAGTGGATAAAAATCTATCCTAATGATCTCGTTTTAACTAGGGTACCCTTATAAAAATCCATTTTTCCAAAAAAAAATCTTATCCTAAGGTACTGGTGATGAAGGTTTCAACATACCCACTTGTGGGGATGCAATTCAACTCATAACATATGCTTTCTTATTCTGGTTCAACACACTGCTTAGTGGCAGCTCTGTTCAATCACTATTCATTGAATGACTACTGTGTGAGAGCATTGGAAATGCTTTAGAAAACAAAAAAGGAATGGTTGTTGCCAACAGATAAACAAATAATAGTATTATATGAAATGACATTACCTATCTGGAAGACTATGGCAGGGCAGAGGAAAAGAGAATAATAAAAAAGGTGGTGGGGGACTCACTTACATAGAGTCATCATGGAAAGCCACTCCGAGGTGACCTTTTAACCTAGACCTAAAGGTCAAGAAAAAATCAGCAGAAGTTAAAAAACAGAACATTTCTTATTCAAGGCAGAGGAACTAGTAAGTGCAAAGATCCCAAGGTAGGAAAGATCTTGGCCTATTTTAAGATATGAAATGCAAATAAATACTCTAGATTTTGCTATACCCATTTTACAGAGTATTGGAATAATATTCCCTAATTTACACAACAGAGAAAAGCAGAATTAGGACTGGATCTACTTTTCCCTCATCAATGTGTCCTCCTGCCCTGCACTGATTTATTACTAACTCCTGCTGGGAATATCTGCCTTCCCCTCAATCCCTACTCCTACTTATGTTGTCCAGATTCTGGCCACTTTGCTGTGAGAATCGTGCAGCAGCCTTCCCATCTCTAGTCCTGTCATTCTAAAATTCATTCTTCATATTCTAGTGAAAGAAACAGACAACTGAGTCTCAGCGTAATGCCCTCTGCTGAATCTACACCTTCTATGGCAACAGTAGAAGGTTCCTTACTGTGATCTATAAGGACTGTCATTTCTGTTCCCAATGGCCAATTTTCTGTCACTCCCGCCATCAACTTTGAGCATCTGTGACACTTATTGAAGTCCTTTCCACTACTTTCTCATTTTGTACGTCTAGAACATGCTCGTATTGGTGCCTTGGTCTTGGTTATTTTTGGTGAAGTCTTATAAATCCTTTAACATCTAGCTGACATGTTTCCTCCACCAAAAGGCTCTCCCAGAACTTCTTGACTAAACTACTTGGCCTCCCTTGAGGTTTCCATGTGCAAATCCCTATCTTTGACCTCAGCGCATTGCTGTATTATAGTCTGTTTTGGGGTTTTGTCACTGAGAACCACGTCAGGGTAAGTGCTTTCTTCATCTTTGTACATTTCCAAAACAGTTTCTGCAACATAGTGTATGTTTAACAATTTTCTGCTGAGTATGTGGATAAATGGTACTACTAAAGATATAGTTAAGAAAGAAACTTCCCAAATTCGAAGCTATCCTACAACCATTTTATTCTAATTCATTCCTTTCCTCTTTGCTCAAAACATCCTTCCTGTACCAGTAACTTCGGGGACGCAGAGACCTGACCATACGGATTCATCCTGCTGGAAACAGTAACTCTAGAAGTTTTGAATTGCAGTTCTCATAGGAACTTGTTCCCATCACTTCAAACTCAACCTGAACCTGAGTACAATTTCCCAAAGGGAAAGCATAACCTCTCTCTGCCTCTGGATGATGGTGTTTCTACACAATAGTACCTCTAAGATTTGCCCAAAGATGTGTGAGTACATCTTCCTGAATTGCCACAGTGAACTCCAGGTGCCTCCAGTTAGAATGTTCCAGGATTACAGTTCCTAATTCTATCTCCAATATTTAAAACAGGTGTTGTCTGTACATTGCACATCTCTGCATCTTTCTATTTGGTTCAGAGCAGGCAATAACACAGAGAATGTATAAATAGACTCAGTCAAACTTAAGGGCTCCTAGATCTATTAATGCTTGTGAAGTCTGTTAAAGAATATTTCTCTCCAGCACAGCATATGCACAAGATTATGTACTTGGAGAGGAGAAGCAGCTCCTTAGGCAAAAGTGTAAGGCCTTGCAGCTCATTCTTTTCTGAAACAGAACCCAGCAAGGTGTGGCCATTGCTGTGCTACATTCTGTGGATATTTTGGGGACAAGTGTCAGGACATGTTTCATGAGCACAGGTGTATTCTATTTGTGGCAGCATCTGCAGAATAAAGGAGGGCATTGAACGAAAAAGAACAGACTCTTCTGCTAACTTCAGTGAGGCTACCACTCAGAAAGGCTTTTCTTGGCCTGTCCCTCAACACAGCCCCGTAATGTTCCCAAGAGGAATATCCTGAGAACAAGTGATTCCAAATCCAGAAAAACCCTATTCTAGCCCTTGCTTAACTTGGATTGATGTTGTAAAAGAAGTTGGTCTTAAGGCTCTTTGTTAAATGCAGATGGAACCTTGTCTACCAAGGCCAGAGCAACTTGGATTAGGGGTGGTGGGAGGTGGTGGTAGCATTCAAAAGATGTGAGAGAAGACAACCACGGTGTGGACAATAGTCTTTGGCTCTGATTTTTACCCCATGGATTGCAGGAATATTTCCTTTGCCAGATAGAGCTTTGGGTAGTTCTACCTTCACATTTGTGGATGCCAGTACTGCTGCTAAAGCAGTTTTGACACTCTCCCTTTCCTGTATCTCTTCTGTCTGCATCGCCACTGCTGGGATTGTATGGCTCAGCACATTCTCACTGCTGCCTGCACTGACCTCGTGAGACACATGGTTGCCCACACTGGTCCAGTTCCTTGAACTGAGCTATGAGTGATGCTTTGGATGAAATGCGGAAAGCCTTTGTTCCCAGAAAAATGATACATTTTAATTCTTCTTGGACTTAAAAAAGAATAACCTTGATTGCCCAATTTCATAGAGTCCCTGTCCCTAGGAATCTAAGATAAATTTTCCAAGGACTAGATTGGAGGACATTTGAACGGTCCTCCAAAATGTCTTATGTGGAAAACCCTCCCAGGCCTTAGTCAACTAATGTCCAAGAGTTAAGAACAAACATCCTTTTCTTTCTGCCTTCTGGTAAGCGGCTTAACCATTTGTTATGCTTTCTGAGAAATGGGTGTTCTCTCTTGTTAAAAATGTCTTAATCATGAGTCCTGAGAATATCACTTTGCAATATTTCTTTAAAATTTCTTATTTATGCTATTATTTTCCTCTCTGAAAGCCTAAGTGTACATAAGTGTCTTTATATGTAACATAAATACTAACATACATGATAAAGGAATTGGTAACAACAATTTTATAAGTTTTTAAAACTTTTTTTTAAAATGTGGAAATAGTTTCAAACTTAAAGAATAGCTGCAAGAATAACAATAGTATAAAGAACACCCATATACCTTTAAATGTAGATTCATCTGTTATTAATATCTTATTCCATTAGCTTCATCGTTGTTACATAGATAGATAGATGTATAGATGGATTGATGGATGGATGGATGGATAGATAGATAGATAGATAGAATGTATAATATATTTTCCTAAAACATTTGTGTTTATTACATACCCCACTGCCCTTTACTCCTAAATACTTCAGTGTGAATTTTTCTCAGAATAATCATAATATAGTTATCAACCTCCATTAATATAAGTTATATATCTAATAAATCTGACATAAATCTAATCTGTCTTCTGTAGTTCAATTTTTCATTTGAGCCAATAATATCCCTCATAGCACTTTCTCCTTCTCCACTACAGGATCTGGTCTAGATTCTTGTGGTTTATGTAGCTGTCATGTTTCTTTAGTCTCCCTTAATCTGGAATATTTCTGCAATTTTTCTTTGTCTCTTATGACCCTAGCATTTTTGAAGAATATAATCCCCTTTTTCTTAAATAAAAGGATGTTTCTTCTCACTTTGGGTTTGTCTGATGTTTTCTCATAACTAGGTTTAGGTTACACATTCTCAGCTGGACTACAGCATAGGTGAGATTATATTGGGAGATACACAATGAATGGCATTCTGCCTCTCATTGGTGATATTAATTTTGATCCCCCAGTCAAAGTGTTGCCTAATTTCACCACTATATCAATTTTTTTTCTCTTGAAACTCATTAGCAGTTTGTGCAGAGATGACTCAAGATGATGCAAATATCCAGCTGCTCATCAAAATTTAGCAGTCATTAATGTTTACAAAATGCTAATTTTCCAACTCCTGCACACCTTCTGCATTTACGAATTGGCTCTTAGCAACCTACTATAAGTAGGGTTTCTCCCTTCTTTCCCACTTATTTATTTATCTATTTATTATTTGTATGGACTCAGGATTTAAGATTTTTAATGGTTCTTAATTTATTAAGGTACTAAATAATGCTCGTGATCAAATCACCCCAGATTTGGCCCAAAGGAGCCTATTCATCAGGTTCTCTGTTCTTTTGGTATGTTGTTCTCTCTCTCTCGCTCGCTCCTTTTTTTTTTTTTTTTTTTGAGCTCTTCCCTACTTTCCGGAACAGCAAGATATTCTAGGCTCATCATACCTACCCTGCCTTAGCCCTGGAATCAGCCGATTCTCCAAGGAGTTGGAGTCCTTTTAGTGATAGATAGTATTAGAGACCAAGGTCTGGGCACTAGGTGTGTCCAACTGGAGTGTCTTTGCTTCTTGGTGATTTCAGAAGACAGAGCTAGGAAGTATATGTATGTATATAGACAAATACATACACTAATCTACAAATACACATACATAAATACATGCATACATATACATGTGCATATATTCATGCATATAGACATATGTATTCACATTGTAACAATTATGAGTTCACATCAGCATTCCAGCTCCAATTCATCAGCATAGGTACTTCACTGCCTTTCCTCATTCCATATTTTTAGGTCTCTTCTTCCTGGGTGAGAACCTGGCTTCTAACAACATCAACAAATTTATTTGCTCACTTATTTATCCAAAATTGCTTTAGAATTGACTTATCTGTAACAGAATGATTTTAATTAGAAAAAAATGATACACCGCTTTTCCAGGTGTAGCTCCACTCCTCCCTGACACTTTATCTTTTATTTCCATAGTCATAGGAAGCAGAAAAAGGCTTTGATTCCATCAAGGTCTGACAGTATTGTTGTATAGTCTTGGATCTCGGAATATTTATCTTGTTACTAGGGAGGAAATTGGAAATGAATGTGATAACCGTGTCTCCTACGCCAGGTATTAGTTTCGAAGGGTAGAGGTTTGGAGTTGGTTTGAGAAAAATGGATTGTAGAGAAGGCATCCTGTACCCCTCAAAAGTCCAGAGGTGAGGTCCTGAGATGTGCAAACCAGTTTATATTTTATATCTATTTAAAGGTTTCAACTTGTCCTTTGATTTTCCTTCTACCTAAATGTTTTTTGCTTAGGTTCTAGATTATTGGTGAGTGTAGCTCACACATAAACAGGGCTGGAAAATGTTACATACTAATCACCAGCCTTTGTACATAGAAATACATTTAATAGTAGAATAAAGGAAGCTACCAGGCAATAATACTTCCTAAATCATGATTCTTAGAAGACTAACTATCTGGGAGCATTATTATGAGTACTTGAAAATAGGATCCACAGTCAAATAGATTTGGAAAATCTGTGGTCAAACACACTAGTTTTTTCCTCCAAGAATTCATAGGGCGTTTATTTTGATAATGTACACTGTGAAATGCCAAGAGGAAACAGAATTCACCAGGTCTCTATACCATATTTTAAAAGTAGTTATCTGTCTATGGATTATCTCACATAGAACTAATAGTAAAAAAATACACTTTGGCAATGCTGCCAGAAAGTACCGTGGGAAATTTTGATTAATTTTTCCTGGTGGGAAAGCAGGCTGTGGTGCTGGTTAAACTGTCCCACGTTTAAGAATTGTTGAGGCCCAGGTGACATGGGCTGGCCATCTGGAGCAGCAAAACATATGGACAGGAGATGGATCCCTTCCAAGAAGTAGGGCCAAAGCTGAAAGTCAGAGAAGCCGAATATGTCCAAAGAGTGGTGACATGAAGTGAAAGGTTGAATAGTGAAAATAGAAAGAGAATGAGAAGCAAGGCACAAAGGTATAACTTAAGTGACTAGCTCACAGGCTTCAATCATAAACAAGGAAAGAGGTACAGAGTTCCCTTATATCAGGTCAAAGTCACTTGGTACATGAATTAAAAGGAACAGGGTCAAGGAAAGTATTTCTTGACGTTCTATCAAACCAGAAGCTATGTTTTACTAACACCAGAAGTTGTTTTCTGGTCACTAAAGTTCAGGGTGGTGTACAAAACCCTACCCACCGCAGCCTTCGCTGAGAGCAGCAGTCACCCTAGAGGGTTAGCAGGCAGCTGCTGTCGGTTGCTGGCAAATAATCACATTTCCTTAAGTTCCAGAACACACAGGTCTGAGCTCTAGCAATTAGGAACAGAAATAGCCCAAATTACATCAACACAGATGTTTTACTTGAAAATCTGAACTTGAAGCAATGGAACTCACTGCTTCTGCTTGAGAGATACCATGGATGACAAGAGATGGGAACCAGTACCTGGGAAGAGGGATTTCCTTTTCCTGGTCTTGGTTAAGCCTGGCACCTTCCCAAGGAAGAGGGACTGGGGTTACCGAGAGAACCATTTTCTAGTCGGATGACTTTATGCTTAATTACTTAATAAAGAGCACAGAGATTGTTCCAAACAGTGGGCTCAGTCTTTGCTAAGTAATCCTTCCGTTTCATGAGATCCAAAAAAATGACTGTGCCAGGTGACTTCAAAGACATGTCAAGCATTATCAACGGCCATCAGGATTCTAGGGACCAGAATAGAGAAGCCAAACAAACCATTTCCCTTACAGAGAGACGCCTGAACAAAGTTTCCTCCTCTCTACACATCGTGCATGTTTCACAGGCTTTTCTGAGACAGACCCTTGCCGTAGCTGCAAAGACTGACTCACTGTTAGAAATATTCATTCATACAACAGTGAAGCACACCAGGGCATCCACAACTAAGACATCCAGGAAGCAGGCAGGTCTTGGGCTTCTAGAAGTTCTTGTTAGTCGACTGTGTCCAACCCATGGCTACACCTCCAGAAAGCTAGAGAGACTGGTATGGAACTGGATTACAATTTTAAAGACTAAAATGTTAAAGTAGCAAAATTAACAACAACTAAAAGGAATAGTTTGAATTCGTTTTCCTATATTTACACAAGGCAAGTAAAATGGAATCATGCAGGTGACTTCCATTCTTGGCTCTGCCACTTAATTGCTGGGTGATAATGGAGATTTTATTTGACCTCTCTGAGCCTCTGATCCCTGTCAGAGCCCACTTTCTGCCTCTCACTTAGGGGACTTGCCACACAGGTCTCCTTTCAATGACTTAAGTCCACTGTGCTCTTTCCCACCTTGTGGACTTCACATGTGCAGTTTCTTCCACCAGGAACACTCTTCCATAGCTTGTCCCATGGCTGGCCCCTTCTCGCCTTTGAGGTCCTTGCTTTTCAAAGAGGACTTCTCTGACCACTGGTCCTAGATCATCTCTTCCTGTTGTTCTCTGTCATAATGCCCTTTTCTATTTTCTTTATAGGATGGATCACAATTTACAGTAGTATACTGATTATGCCGATTGACTCCTTTATAGTTTATCTTCCCTATCACCCTCTTCGTGTCCATGAAGGCAGGGAATTTATACTGTTCACCACCACACACCTGCTGCCCTGCATATTCCCTGCCACACGTGGGTTTTCAATACATGTTTGCTGAATAAATGAGGATTATAACTTACTTTGCAGGCTTGTTTTGAGAGTAAAATGAATGAGACACATGTAAAGGGTCTAGTTCAATTCTTGGCCCATAGTAGGTATCAATAAATATCAATACCCTCCCTGAGTGCAGTACTCATAGAATGAATACTTACATGGCAGTGAATGTCTATGCATAAAATATAAATATAGTAGCCAAAGATTACCACTAATATTTGGAAGCTTTCTGAAAGAAGAGGAATATTATTTGTAAATACTTAATGATATCACAAAACACTCCAATACCCAAAGTGAGTAGTATTACCTTTCCCCATCTGCCTTTTTATGTTTTAAAGCAGATTAGTAACAGAAAGCTAGGAATACAAGATATATTGTGCTAAGAAATATTAACCATGCTATTTGACAGCTATAAATTGGAGCCAGACTTCTGAATCTCTGGCCTGAGCTAATTAGTTTTTTTCCAAAGAAAACATACAATTCACTTTGCAAAGATTGAGCTATATTTTATCGGGACTAAAATATGTAAATTCCACCTCCCTTGCCTCCTTTAAGGAAGCTTGCTACAAAAAGTTCTTTAACTCTCCACCAACAAAAGTTCTATCTTCAGAGAAAAGAAATCCTGATTAAGATCATCACACGAGGCACAAACCTACTGGTATTCTGTCAGCTGAAAGAACTGTAGGATTCACTATTAAATAGGACTTGCTTTCTTGGTCACTTTCCACAAATAAAGGGAAGTCATTTTATTTTCAGACAAAAAAAGAAATCAATGAAAATGAACACTGATATTTGTTAATCATGTGGTTTTGATACTCTCAGAGAAATAAATCCTGAACATAAAAACAGAGGTTTTTTTCTTTTGTAAACTGAAAAGAGACCAAAAGGATGGTTGTACAATCCTTCAATTTACAATGGTGGAAACTTGGGCCTCAGGAAATTGGGTGAATTTCTAGGTATAAATAGGCCACACTCATCATTCAAGTCACCAGGTCCACTGGTCTTCTACTTCTATGATTTCTTTTCTTCCCCTTGGCCTATTTTTCCATCAGAATAACTGTTCCCAATTTCTTTGCCATTCAGCTTTTGCTCTGGGACCAGATTCTTTACCAGATGGCCTAGAGGTTGAAGACTAAAATAAATTTAAATTATTCTTGAAAAATTTGTATTATTTCCATTATTGCTAATAATATATGCTGTTTTTTTCCCCCTCCTTCACTGGCTGTGGAAATATTCACTCCAAAATAAATTCTCAATCAAGACTATTCTCTTCTCAGTGTCCAGGAATAAGCAGTCTTAGGTACAAAGAGGAGAAGAATCTTCTCATTCCCCTCTACAGATTTCTCTTTGCCAAATTATAGCTAGGCAGAAAAGAAGAAGCTGGTGTCAACTGTATACTCTTCACCCAGTGCAAATGCTTTTCCCCATGTATAGAAAGAGATCTTTCCATACAAGTTCAAGAATCAAGGAGCAAACCATGAGGAATTCTGAGACAGGAGGGTATGTAATTGTGGCAGAGCTTATTAACTCAAGTTGGCAAGTATTCTGTAGGGTACCCTGTTCTTTCCATTCATTTAGAAGGCAGGAAGGGAGCAGCAGTGATATGCCATCCAAGGAAAATGCCCAGTGATATCATGGGAAAGTTTGCAGCCTGATTTCCAGAAATAGGAAACTACAGCTCCTTCAAATGGACACAGTGAGAGATACGAAAAGATTTCAGTTGATAGATATGCATTTAGGGTTTACAATATACCAGGCCCTGTGTCAGAGACTAGAGACCCAGGGACAAACAGAACACCTCTACTGCACATTGTGTTCTGGATCTGTACTGTGCCTTAGAGACCTCCCTCATTAGAAACAAGTCCTTTATTTCAATCAATAACTATTTCTTGATTACCTACCATGCACAGGGAAATACATAGAGTCCTTATTCTCAAACACTACTCAGTATAGGTGGGGAGCCAAGACACCTTGACAGACATAAAAAGTTAAATTAGTAATAAAAGTAAGTGGTGCCTTCTGGGGTTGTAGAAGACTCTACTGGGTTGGCCAAAAAGTTGGTTCGGGTTTTCTGTAGGCTCTTACGGAAAACCTGAACGAACTTTTTGGCCAACCCAATGTATCTTGATCTAGGTGGGGATTACATAGGTGAATACATGTGTAAAACGTTATCAAGCTCTATACTTAAGATGCGTGCACCATTTAAAGATAAAAAATAATGAAAGACATTACTTGTTTTACATTCATATAAATCCTCATCCATTTCCAAAAACAATTTGAACCTTTTCACAAAGATATACAAAATTACCAGATTATAGCAGAAATAAGGGAGAAAACTGGAGGAAAGATAAATAAAGATAGGAAAGAAAAACAAGAAGCTGGAGTTAAGGCTGTTACCACCTCCTCCCCCCCCCCAAATATATGCTATTAAATCTTGTTACTTTTGGTGGGCTGCAATCCTGGCTCTGAGCCTGTGAAAAGAAGGAGACATGACTCATGATGACCACAAGATAAAAACAAAACGGCAGCTCAGGAGAAGCCCAGCTCTTCTTGGTTTGGAGGACTGAGAGACATTTTTCCCACGGGCCAGCATGGAAACGACACTGTGAAATATACCGAACTATGTTCCCAACAATATCCATACTGTACATTTGACACTGCTTTCCATTGGGTGTTGGCATATGAAGTGCTTTTTGTTTTGTTTTGTTTTTTTATGTGGGCCAATGACATAATGAGCATGGTTCATTAAAAGCAACAACACAGAGACTAAAATGATAAACTCAAGGCTAGGAAGTGTCATATAAGTAGAGAAGATATCTCGTAGTTTCAGAACAGGGAGCAGTGATGTGGTCTGGAGAAATTCAGAAAGGCTTCGTAGAGAAGATGTTTAGCTGGACCTTGAACATAGATCAGAAGAAGTCAGATAAGTTGACAGCAATGAAGAAGCCATTCCTAGTAGTAAGGGACTAATGCAAGCCAAAGTGTAGAAGGAAGAATGTGACAGGAAAATTTAAGAAAACAAGTAGGTCAGTCAGGTTTATGATGAAAGAATGGGTAAGAAGACTAAAAGGATACGTTGAGGCCAGACCTTGGAGGCACCAGAAGCCAGGATAAGAGGTTAATTCTTTATGTGAGAGACAAAGGGTGGAACACTAAAATATTTCAGGTTTCTGGAAAGAGGAGTGTTATGATAAACGCTGTAATTTAGGAAGATTAATCTAGCTGTCTTTTAGCTGGATAAATGAGAACAGCACGAAGGAGAGTAAATCAGAAGGCTCTTCCTCAGATGTGATGCATCTGTGATGCATCTGTGATGAAACACAGAGGTATCCTCATTTTACCTGTAGAAAAGGTTAAAGGATTGGCTGAAGGTCACTGTCTCCAAGGCAACAATGAGGCCACACCCATAACCACCAGTTAGTTCCTACTCCTGGGCCATAGTTTAAATTTAGGCTGTGGTTTGACACAACAGTGAAAAGCAGCTAAGGACAGCAGGAAGGAAGTTTTGGATCTTTCTTAAAGCAACATGGAAAAGAAAGGAGAGATGGAAAACAAAATATTTTAGGAGGGAGTAGAAAAGATGACCCCCTCGTGGCGCTTAATGCATCCAGGGAAGGAATGTTTATGCTTATAACTCAAGAGCAGGGCTGCCTCTCTGGTCTCCCCACTGGAAAGGAAAGATGTTACGCAGACCTGTATAAAGGGGGCATCACTCCCTCACATGGCTCCGGCTGCTATTTACCAGGCAAACACTCAGGGGCACCAGCTGTCTTTTCTTTAAAGAGAAAGCCTGTCTCCTGCTGTTTCTGGATCCAAGGTCTGCTGACGACAGTGTGGAGGCACATACCACCCCGTGTGCTGCTCCCTCCATTCCTTTCTCTGTTTGCAAGACTGGTATGCCTCACCGAGCATATTCACTGTTCTCTACCGCGCACAAAGCCCTCAGATTCCTTTTTGAAATGGCTTTGTGTCTCTGTGTGTACTTGAACCTCCAGGTCATTGATCATGAGCTTCCCACTCAGCACCTGAGGAAAGTTTAAACAAATGCAAGGGCATAAGAACCTTGCTCTGCTCTGCCCTGAGTTGGTTGACTAGTAATGTATATATTGTTTTGTTTTGTTTTATTTCAGAGAGGGAAAAAACAAATCGCTTTCTATCTTTGGAAATGAGCATGGCAAGAGGCTCCACCTGTGGATGTAGGAGGCTTGTGAAAAGCTGAGACCCACTACCTCAGACTGGAAATTACACCCGCTCCTAATCTTTCTGGGCCCCAATTCTCTCATTGGTAGCTTTGAAAGACAGAATGGCAGCCATAGTACCCATGGGCATGCCTTGGTTTCTCTAGTTCTCCACCTATTAAAACAGTCTGTAAGTCAAATACTTCCCATGCCATGGAAAGAGCACTTGACTGAGAGTCAGAAAACCTGAACTCTAATTTCAGTTCTCCCACTGACTACTGTTACAGTGACATTGGACAAATGCTTACTTTTCTTCAATTCTTTAGTTTTCAACTGTAAAATGGAATTACAGTTCTTTTCTTGTCCATCTTACAGGCTGACGATGAGCACTGAAAGGAGATCATTCAGGACTTGATAGACTTTGTAGCCCTAAAGCCTTGTATAAACAAACTGGAAAGATTTTAGCTTAGTGGAGCTTTGCTGGAGAGAAGAGGTTTTAGAAAATCTCTCGTTGGAGAGAAGATTTTCTGTTAAGGTAATATCTACAGGGTCTTGGGTCTTTGTTGACAAGAGGAGATTCTTCAAACTATACCCTCGATGTGATGTCACTCCCACTTCATCCTCTGATTATCGTGCTACTCTGCCTATGTGAGTATGGGAGCTGGAAGGGATGAAGGAGCTGGGAAGTTTGCTGATAAAGCCAACCCTAGGGCAGTTCTCCCTCTGAACTTTACATCCTGTGTTAGTCGAATGGTGAAAAGGGCCCCTTTCTCTTACATTTATGCATTGGCTCTTTTCCATCCTACTAGCCACATAGATAATGAGGACTGGAAGGGAACCTAGAGATTTCATAAAGCAACCCTCACACCTGAAAGAGGAGCAAGAGGCAGCCCTGAGTGTGAGGGACTCAGAGCAACACAGCTAGCCAGTTGGGCTTATACAGTTCTCAAGCTCACAGATGGCTAGGTCTAAACTTAGCCGAACTTATGAAACTCTGTGTAGCTCTGAGATAGTTACTCACCTTCCCATGACTTTGTTTACTTATTTAAAAATAGAAATGGAAAATGATCCTACCTTAAAGACCTCTAGGGTAGTGCTGGCAAGAAGAGAACATGCTTTTCCAATTTACAGCCCTTTATAAATTATTATTTATAATTATTACCATTTACTTAAATTTTTAAAAGCCCGAATTAAAGCCTAAGTTTTAGGATAGTCACATGAATATAATTGGCTTATTTACATTCCTTATATATACATATATACTATAATAATATAATTTTGTAACATATATTACATCTATCCTAGACAATAATACAGCTATATATGATATATTGATGTTGCAATAGTATATTGATTATATGATAAAATACTATACTCAACAGATAATTTATATATACACACATACATACATACTGTATAAATCTGAACTATTTACAATATGCCATAGGCACTGAAGACTATTATTAATCTTTTGGTAACAAATTCAAAATGGGCTAGGTATAAATTACAAATATATTTAATTACTAAGTTTTACTTTTTAGAGCACTTTTAGGTTTACAGCAAAATTGAGTAGGAAGTTCGGAAAGTTCCCACATACCCGTTGTCCCCACACGCTCACCATCTCCACCACCATGGAAATCCTGCTCCACAGTGGTTCATTGGTTATAATTGATGAACCTCCATTGACACATTATTATTATCCAGAGTCCAGTTTTCACTGGGGTTCACTCCTTGTGTTGTATATTCTGTGGATGCGGACAAATTTATGACACATATCCACCACTGTAGTATCATACAAAATAGTTTCACTGCCTTAAAAGTCCTCTGGGTTCTGCCTGTTCATCCCTCCCTCTGCCCTAACTCCTGGCAATCATCGATACTTTTCTGTCTCTGTTTTACCTTTTCCAGACTATCATATACTTATAATCATACACTGTGTATGTATCCTTTTGAGATTGGCTTCTTTAACTTAATAATATGCATTTGAGATTCTTCTGTGTCTTTTCATGGCTTGATAGCTCATTTCTTTTTAGTGCTGAATAACATTCCATTATCTGGCTGTACCACAGTTACCATTTACATACCAAAGGACATCTTGGTTGCTTTCAAGTGTTGACAATTATGAATAAAGCTACTATAAACATTGTGTGCAGGTTTCTGAGTGGACAAAAGTTTTCAATTCAGTTGGGTAAACACTAAGGAGTGTGATTACTGGATTATGTAGTAAAAAATGTTTTAATTTTGAAAGAAACTGCTAAACCATCTAAGTGGCTGTATCATTTAGCATTTTCACCAGCAACACATGACTATTTCTGTTACTCCACATTCTCATCAGCGTTTGGTGTTGTCAGTGTTCTGGAATTTGACAATTCTAATAGGTGTATAGTAGTATTTTGTTGTTATAATTTGCAATTCCCTAATGACATATAATGTTAAGCATATTTTCGTATGCTACTTTCCATTTGTATATCTTCTTTGGCGACATGTTTGTTCGGTCTTTTGCCCATATTTAAAAGACTATTTTTAGAGTAGCTTTAGTTTCACAGCAAAATTAAGAGGAAGGTAGAGAGGTTTCCCACATACTCCCTGAGTTGGCTTTTCTGGGTCTTTTGCCTCTCCATATAAACTTTAGAGATCAGTTTGCCAATATCCACAACAAACGTGCCAGGATACTGATTGAGACTGTGTTGATCCATACATCGAGTTGGGAAGAATTGATATCTTAACAATACTGAGTCTTCCCATCAATGAATATTTCCATGAATATCACTCCATATATTTAGCCCTTTATCAGAGTTTTGTCGTTCTCCTTATATTGACTTTATTCATATTTTGTTAGATTTACACCTAAGTATTTCACTTTGAGGAGTACTAATGAGTATAATAATGTGTTTTAACTTCAAATTCCACTTGTTCATTCTGGTATATAGGAAAGTGAATGGTGTTCATATATCCTGCAACCTAACTGCCTGTTAGTTCCAGGAGGGGAATTTTTGGTTTATTCTTTCAGATTTTCTGCATAAACAATCATGTCTTCTGTGAATAAAGACAGTGTTATTTCTTCTTTCTTAATCTGTATACCTTTTTTGTCTTATTGTATTTTCTAGGATTTTTTTGTACAGTGTTGAAAAGAAGTGGTAAGAGAGGACATACTTGTCTCGTTCCTGATAATAGTGAGAAATTTTGAGTTTCTCACTATTAAGTATGATGTTAGTTATAGGTGCTTTGTAGCCTATTCTTTATCAAGTTGAGGAAGTTCCCCCTTTATTCCTGGTTTGCTAAGAGTTTTTAATCATGAAAGACTAGTGAATTTTGTCAAATGCTTTTTCTTCATCTATTGATATGATCATGTGGTTTTGAGTCTATTCATATGATGGATTATATTAATCAATTCTCAAATACTGAACAAGCCTTGAATACCTGGGATAAATCCCACTTGGTCGTGGTGTATACTACTTCTCATACATTGTTGGATTTGATTTGTTAATATTTTGTTGAGAATTTTTTGCATCTATGCTCTCGAAGGATTTGGTCTATAGTTTTCTTTTCTTGTAATGTGTTTGTCTGGTATCAGGGTAATGCTGCCCCCACACAAAAAGTTAGTATGTATTCCCTCTGTTTCTGTCTTCTGGAAAAGACTGTAGACAATTCGAATAATACTTCCTTAAATATTTGGTAGAATTCACGAGTGAAACCATCTGGTCTGTATTTTTTTTTTTTCTGTTTTGGAAAGTTACTAATAATTGATTTAATTTCTTCACTAGATATTAGCCTATTTAGATAGTCTATTTCTTCTTGTGTGAGTTTTGGCAGATTGTGTCTTTCAAGGAATTGGTTCATTTCATCTAGGTTTTCAAATCTGTGGGCATAGATTTGTTCATAGTATTCCTTATCTTCTAACATCCATGGGATCTGTAGTGATGTTCCCTGTTTCATTTCTGGTATTAGTAATTTGTGTCTTCTCTTTTTTTTTCTTAGTCTGGCTAGAGGGTTATACATTTTATTAACCTTTTCAGAAACCAGCTTTTGATTCCTCTGATTTTCTCTACTGACTTCCTCTTTACAATTTCATTGATTTTATCTCCATTTTTTATTATTTATCTTCTTCTGCTTACTTTGTATCTAATTTGCATTCTTTTTTTAGTATCTCTAAGTGGAAGCTTCAGTTATTGACTTTACAACCTTCTTCTTTTCTAATATATGCATTAAACGCTATAAAATTCCCACTAAGCACTGTTTTCACGGCATTCCACAAATTTTGATAAATTGTGTTTTCATTTTTATTTTTTTCAAAATATTCTTTAATTTCTCTAGAGATTTCTTTTTTGACCCATGTGCTATTGAGAAGCGTGTTGTTTAATATCCAATTATTTGGGGATTTTCCAGCTAACTTTCTGTTATTTCTAGTTTAATTCCACTGTGGTCTGAAAGCAGACATTGTATTATTTCTATTTTTAAACTTTGTTGAGATGTGTCTTATGGCTCAGAATGTAGTCTATCTTGGTGAATGTTCCATGAAGTCTGAGAGAATGTGTAATCTGCTGTTTTTGGATGAAACCATCTATAGATGTGCATTATATCCAATTGATTGATGGTGCTGTTATGTTCAACTCAGCCCTTACTGATTTTCTGCCTGCCAGGTCTATTTCTGTTAGAGGCATGCTAACGTCTCTGACTTCAGTAGTGGATTCATTTATTTTTCTTTGCAGTTCTATCAGTTTTTGCCTCATGTATTTTGACACTGTTGTTAGGCACATATACAGTAAAGACTGTTATATGTTCTTGAAGTACTGACCCTTTATTACTTATACATACACAAATATCCACTCTTTTAAAAATTCTTTTCCCATATAGGCCATTACAGAGTACTGAGTAGAGTTCCCAGTGCTATACAGTAAGTCCTTATTAGTTATCTATTTTATAAATAGTAGTGTGTATATGTCAATCCCAATCCCCCGATTTCTCCCTTTCCTACCCGCTGCTTACCCCCGGTAACCATAAGTTTGTTTTCTACATCTGGAATTCTATTTCTGTTTTGTAGGTAAATTCATCTGTACCCATTTTTTTTTTTTTTAGATTCCACATATAAGCGCTATCATACAATATTGATATTTGTCTTTTTCTGTCTGACTTACTTCACTTAGTATGACAACCTCTAAGTCCATCCATGTTGCTGCAAATGGCATCGTTTTGTTCTCTTTTATGACTGAGTAATATTCCATTGTATATATGTACCACATCTTCTTTATTCATTCTTCTGTTGATGGACATTTAGGTTGCTTCCATGTCCTGGCTATTGTAAATAGTGCTGGATCATAAGAGACTACTACAAGCAACTATACACCAATAAAATAGACAACCTAGAAGAAATGGACAAATTCTTAGAAAGGTACAATCTTCCAAGACTGAATCAGGGAAAAATAGAAAATATGAATAGACCAATCACAAGTACTGAAATTGAAACTGTGATTTAAAAACTTCCAACAAACAAAAGTCCAGGATCAGATGGCTTCAGAGGTGAATTCTATCAAACATTTAGAGAAGAGTTAACACCCATCCTGATGAAACTTATCCAAAAAATTGCAGAAGAAGGAACACTCCCCAACTCATTCTACAAAGCTACCATCACCCTTATACCAAAACCAGACAAAGATATTTTAAAAAAGAAAATTACAGGCTAATATCACTGATGAACACAGACACAAAATCCTCAACAAAATACTAGCAAACCAAATCCAACAACACATTAAGAGGATCATACACCATGATCAAGTGGGATTTATCCCAGGGATGCAAGGTTTCTTCAATATACGCAAATCAATCAATGTGATATACCAAATTAACAAACTGAAGAATAGAAACCATATGATCATGTCAATAGATGTGGAGAAAGCTTTGCACAAAGTTCAACACCCATTTAGGATAAAAACTCTCCAGAAACTGGGCACAGAGGGAACCTACCTCAGCATAATAAAAGCCATATATGACAAACCCACAGCAAACATCATTCTCAATGGTGAAAAACTGAAAGCATTTCCTCAATGATCAGGAACAAGATAAGGATGTCCACTCTTGCCAGTTTTATTCAACATAGTTTTGGAAGTCCTAGTCACGGCAATCAGAGAAGAAAAAGAAATGAAAGGAATACAAGTTGGAATACAATTTGGAAAAGAAGAAGTAAAACTGTCACTGTTTACAGATGACATAATACTACACATAGAAAATCCTAAAGATGCCACCAGAAAACTACTACAGCTCATCAATGAGTTTGGTAAGGTTGCAGGATACAAAATTAATACACAGAAATCTCTTGCATTCCTATACACTGACAACAAAGATCAGAAAGAGAAATTAAGGAAACAGTCCCATTTACCCTTGCATCAAAAAGAATAAAATACCTAGGAATAAACCTACCTAAGGAGGTAAAAGACCTGTACTCAGAAAAGTATAAGACACTGATGAAAGAAATCAAAGATGACACAAACAGATAGAGAGATATACAATGTTCTTGGATTGGAAGACTCGATGTTGCCAAAATGACTATACTACCCAAAGCAATCCCTTCAAATTACCAATGGCATTTTTCCCAGAATTAGAACAAAAATCTTATAATTTGTTTGGAAACACAAAAGACCACAAATAGCCAAAGCAGCCTTGAGAAAGAAAAAAGGAGCTGGAGGAATCAGGCTTCCTGACTTCAGATTATACTACAAAGCTACAGTCATCAAAACAGTATGGTACTGGCACACAAAACATATATAGATCAGTGGAATAGGATAGAAAGTGCAGAGATAAACCTAAGCACCTATGGTCACCTAATCTATGACAAAGGAGGCAAGAATATACATTGGAGAAAGAGAGTCTCTTCAATAAGTGGTGCTGGGATAATTGGACAGCCACCTGTAAAAGAATGAAATTAGAACACTCCATGACACCATACACAAAAAGAAACTCAAAATGGATTAAAGACCTAAATGTAAGGCCAGACCCTATAAAACTCTTAGAGGAAAACATAGGCAGAACACTCTTTGACATAAATCACAGCAAGATCCTTTTTGACCCACCTCCTAGAGAAATGGGAATAAAAACAAAAATAAACAAACGGGACCTAATGAAACTTAAAAGCTTTTGCACAGCTAAGGAAACCATAAACAAAACATAAAGACAACCCTCAGAATGGGAGACAATTTTTGCCAATGAAGCAAGCGACAAGGGATTAATCTCCAAAATATACAAAGAGCTGATGCAACTCAATATCAAAAAAACAAATAGCCCAATCAAAAAATGGGCAGAAGATCTAAATAGACATTTCCCCAAAGAAGACATGAAGATGGCTAAAAAGCACATGAAATGATGCTCAACATCACTAATTATTAGAGAAATGCAAATCAAAACTGCAATGAGCTATCACCTCACACCAGTCAGAATGGCCATCATGAAACAAAATCTACAAACAATAAATGCTGGAGAGGGTGTAGAGAAAAGGGAACCCTCCTGTACTGTTGGTGGTGTAGCCACTATGGAGAACTGTATGGACATCCCTTAAGAAACTAAAATAGAGCTACCATATGATCCAGCAATCACACTCCTGGGCATATATCCAGAGAAAACCATAATTCGAAAAAATACATGCACCCCATTGTTTATTGTAATGTTTCTCTTTATCCCTAACAACTACCTTGCACTAAAAATCTGCTCTGTCTGAAGTTAATATAGTGACTGTTGCTTTCTTTTGATTAGTGTTTACATGGCATATCTCTCTTTATCCCTTTATGGCTAATCTATCTGTGTCTTTTACTTAAAATGAGTTTCTTGTAGACAACATACAATTGTATCTTTGTTTTCTGACCCATTCAGGCAGTCTCTGTCTTCTAATTAGTGTATTTAGGTACTGATTTTTTTTTTTTTTTTTTTAAACATCTTTATTGGGGTATAATTGCGGTACTGATGTTTAAAGTGATTATTGAGGTTTGATATCTACCATATTTGTTGCTATTTTCTATTTGTTGCCTTTGTTCTTTTTCTTACTTTTGTCTTCCACACTTTTGTTGCCTTTTGTAGTTTTGAGTATCTTATGTGATTCTGTTTCTCTCCTTTCTTAGCATATCAATTTTAATTCTTTTTTTAAACTTTTTTTCTACATACGTAGAGTTTTCTATATCCAATTACAACTAATCAAAGACCGCTTTCAAATAACATTACGCTGCCTCACAGGTAGTGCAATTATTGAAATTTTACCATATTTTACAGAGCATCTTTACCCGTTCTCCTTTATATTTTTAACATTTTCTATCTTTTTCCTCAAATGATTTACAAGTTTTCAAATAATGCTACAATGCTTTGCACAGAAACTGTGCAAAAATAATATTTATCATAAAACATGTGGATCATACCAATGCAAGCTCAAAGCCAATCTGTACTCTTAACTATCATTTACATGATTCTCTCATATTGAAATGGCAAGTGCTTCACTATGACCATCATTCTTTAGCAAATACTGGGACAGACTAAGCTGACTTTGATGTCTTTCAGTGTCCCATGCCCCTTTCCTCTCTCCTCATCCCTCACCCTAATCCCTCTCTGTTGAGGAATCCATACTATAGCAGCACCACTCCTGTGCTCATTAGGTTGTAAATGGATCCCTGCTAAAGTAGTAACAAAAATATGAAGTATGCTGTTGATCAAAAAGAACATGGGTTGAGACTATGTCACTTAATAGTTGGCAAAACACTAAACTTCTCTACTCTCCGATTTTCTCATTCATACAATGAGGTTCATAATAGCACCTCATAATGTTGTCATAATGATTAAATGTTAAGATCAAGTTAATGTTCATGACTCAGCAGACCTGAGTTTGGATGTCAGTTCCATATTGAGCTCATAATTTAGCCTCTGAACATCAGCTTCTTCTTCAGCAGAGTGGAGAGAAAAGTACCTTTTTCAGGGCAGTGTTGTTGTGATAAAATAAGAGCAATGTAATCCTGAAGGACTGTTAGCTTCTGTTTCCTTTTCTGATAGCTACAGATTGATACAATAATGTAGCAAGTTGTGAGTCTCAGAGAAACCATTGCCTTTTAGAGGGCAATTCCAGGGGACCACAAATTCAACACCCAAAGGACTCAACTGTAATGATAGAATGACAGTCAGTGAAGACTGCATTTTGAGGTAGAGAACCATGCTCCTGGAATTATAACCTACAAACAGATATTTCATGAACTCTAGAGTGTTGCCCTGCTTTCCACCTATTCTCAGGAATTCTGATGCTCTACCTTTTCAAATATAAAAATATCCATGGGCTTCCCTGGTGGCGCAGTGGTTGGGAGTCCGCCTGCCGATGCAGGGGACGCGGGTTCGTGCCCCGGTCCAGGAAGATCCCACATGCCGCGGAGCAGTTGGGCCCGTGAGCCATGGCTGATAAGCCTGCGCTTCCGGAGCCTGTGCTCCGCAACGGGAGAGGCCACAACAGTGAGAGGCCCGCATACCACAAAAAAATATCCATGATTTAGCATGTCTAGAAATGGCTGGACAAATATTCACCTGTCATGAAGCATTAGTACCTCTTTTAAAGGAATATTTACAATGATGCCTCCTTCATCTCTGCCCCAGCCTTGATCATTTGCACCTCATAGTACAGTACTTTGCAAAGTATATTGTAGTTAATATTTAATCTGTGTTCTGCATCCACTCAAGGTCTTTGCCAATCCATCTATTTATCCTTGATTCTCTAGCACTAGTCATTGTTCCTAGCATAAAATATATACTCTATTAATATTTAATGAATAAATAATACATCTGATGAACACTAAATCTGGCTAAGCACAATGCCTAATTTAATTCTCACAACAGTGTAATGAAATGTGATTACCATTCCTAATTTACATATCAGGACACCAAAGCCAGAGGATCTTGCTTCTTCAAATTCCTATGTCATAAGTGGCAGAGGTAGGAATTTAAGTCAGGTTTGTCTGTCTCTATGATGTGTAGGTAAATGTTTAACAACAAGTTCTCTGAGAAACAAAAGTGTAATTAGTAGCATGTGCCAATTTCCATGGTGTAAATACTCCCACCGTAGTCAATTTTAAGCTACTAAGGTAACATCAATGGGTTCACAAAATTTAACAATTGGCCCCTGTAGGCTGCTACAGGCAAGCTTCAGCACACCATTAGTTTCACTGCAAGTTTAGGTGCTTTCAACTAAGCTAAGGCCGCTAGTCAGGTTGCTAGTCCTGTCTTGGTGGCTGAGGATCTCACCAGTAGCTAGAACGCAGTCACCCCCTGTAACCTTTGGCCATTGATGACCTCTATATTCCAGACTCTTTTGCAGCTGGTCATATTACTGACAAATCCACTCATCAGGAATTTTCTTCCTTCCCCAAAGGCCAGCCCCCCCCTTCTGCTTTTAGGCATGAATTAAACAGAAGATTTTAAAGTAATGAGCCCCAAACACGCCAGTACTCTGACTTCCCGCCTTTTAAAAAAAAAAGAGGGGGGGGGAGAAAAAAAAGCAGTACCCTATTGGGTATTTTTCAGGGAGGGCTTCTTTGAGCTGTATAGTTGTCTTGTGACAGAAATGGCAGTTGAAAAGTTGTGTTCACATCCAAATAGCAATGTTATTATTTGAAGCTGCTTATTGTTAGTGTCTTCAGGCAGAAAAAATGTTTAAGAAAACCTCACTGAGTCCCTAAAGTTTTCTTGGGATTGTCTGGGATAACTTGGAATGCTAGTGGAATCTACACAGGATGATTAGAGGGGAAGCTTTCGGCACTCTTAAAAACTCTCACATTATTTTCTCCCTTGGGAAGCTGCTCGAGAACATGTTGTATTGGGAGTGCAAAGCTGCTAGGTCAATGGAATCATTTCTTTGTGACTTGGGGATTTCTCAGAGCCAGAAATGTTATCCAAGTTTCATTCCTGTGACTGAGGAAAATTGCATCAGCTGCTCACAGGACACCAGATTTCAATATGACATCTATTTAAGCAATGCCCTGGATGGCAGATGTTGGATCTTGGTTACTGGATGCGTGTGTGATTGAATGCATTGGAGCCTGGCTTGGTCTCTCTGACTTACTAGCAAAAGTTTGAAAAATTATTTAGGAAAAGATAATGTCAGAGTAACATGACTGTCAGGAAGAAAAGTGGTGCTATTTATGTGTGTTTGCGTATATTTACAAGTTGGGTATATATAGTTCTGTGTGCGTATGGATAAAATTACATGACTTGGATGAAAGAAGACAGGAAATAGGTGGAGTCTCCAGCTTAAGGCCAAGAGATATTATTTTTTCCCTTCTCTGTTACTATCTAACTCTATATCCTAGAAACATTACTTAGCTTTTCTTGTCCTTAATTCCTTTGAGTAGAAACATGGTGGTTTGAAATCTATAGAGTCACCTCCTCCCATTTTTTTAAATTCCTAGATTCCAGGTGATAAAATTAAATAATGCATTTGTCATTATTGTCAAAAGTGACTTGAACATGACATATCTCTAAAGGAAACAAAAGATATCCAAATCATAGCATTCTTGGGAAAAAAGGTATTAATTTAAGATTTAAGAAAAGCCCCTGTGATTTTTTTCCCTTTGACCAAGACTATAGCCACATACATCTGGATAAAAGCGAAAAAAAATATGCCAATCACCCAGATGGTTCTCAGTGTTTGATATCTGTCATCATATTGGCCAAACACCTGGATGACTGCATTCATTTTCACTCTTTAGCCAGATGGTTTGAAATCATAGAGGTATGACTTAGATAAAAAGTAGATGCTTTTAATCCACAAGGCAGAATGAGGTGCGATAAGAGGCAGAACAGGAAGAAGAGCAATTTTTGAGCACCTACTCCTTGTCAGACACTTTCTCTCATACATTTAATCTCCATAAGAACACCACGAGGCATTATCCCCAACTTATAGTTAAGGAAACTGAAGCTCAGAAATTTAAATTATTTGCCAGTGTCACGTATCTAAGAAGTAGTAAAACTTGGACTTTGTTTCCTTGTATTTCCTTATTATGTAGAGAACTATTAGAAATGAATATAGTTAATTTATGGCTAATGAAGTTAAGAGCTGAGGACAACAGAGTTGCTGCATAAATAAGATAACAGAAGGCATACATGTAGACACAGAAACAGACCTAACTAGCGCTCCTACTGTTCCTCTGAAGAACTTTTTAATCCAAGCCTGTAACAGGTGTCTGTAGAAGGAGTAAAAAAGAAAACCGACCCAGGATAATTGGTACCGTGCTGCCTAGGTCTCCTGGTTGCACCGTGTTTTCTTTGGCTCCAACAGAATGGTAAAACTGAACACAATTGCCTCATTAATTGTTTCACTTCCGTGGAGTTAGAAATTTTGCATGGTTTTGTAGAAATAATGTAGCTCATTATACAAATGTATGCAAAATAGCACGCAAATATATGAGTGATGATTTACTAGGGGAAAGATTCCAAAGATTTGGATTTTATAACTCCTGGTAAATAACCTGGGGGGTAAACTTCTGTCTGTACACAGCAGAAGCAAGTTGGCCCATCCCAAGGTTCTCAACAATGGCTTAATCTTTGGGGAAACAATGAATCAGATTCCTTCCCCTTTCTATGCCAAGGAACATAAATTCTTGAGCCCACACGGAAAGGAAATCTAATGCACCTCCTACAAGACTGCTCTTATATAAGGTTGAATTGATGACTCGCAGCCAATAGCTACTAGTTCTGACAAGAGAGACTGCAAAGAGCAAAGCTGACTGACCTTGGAGAGAATCGTCAAGGACAAAGATAATTCACGTTTTCTCAGAGAGGAAAATAATCCTTGTGCGATTACTCGACTTGGCTCTCACATTGAAGAAAAGATAATTTCTCAGATCTTGAAGATGATAATGCAAATCCATGAAGGCAGATCTGGTCACAAGCTTTCAATACCCAAGTTGCTAACCTACAGGTTAGAGAACTGGGAAGAACATTCATTTTCTAAATAAATATAGGGATGAGAATTTGCAGGATAAGGAAATGAGGGTGAAGGAAGGCAAAAGAATGTATGTTATTTCCGGAATATAAGTGAATGGGTTGGAGATAATGCACCCTTTGGAAATACAAAATGTTGTTGAAAGTTTTCAGAGAGGGAAATAACTCATAAAAGAATGTGGAGTGCTTTTTATGGGCTGAAGTAGAAGGAAATGAAACATCTTCAATAAGATTTTGGATAGAAATTTTGCATATCTGTGTTATTTAAATATTAGGAAAAAATGATCAAATCAGCTAAAATTCAGCCAGAATAATTTCTTTGGAAAACTTAACACATACATATCTCAGATATGTAGGCAACAATGAAAGACTGTGGAGACAAATTATGTATCTTTATACTCAGACCCTTTCTGACCTAGTCCCACCAAGAGGCAGGTGCTGGGAATGTTCACTTAAGCTCAGCCCTGTCTTGGGCCAATTCAATTCAAATCTGAGCATTGTTTTAGAGGTCTCATCCTCCCTAATTGGTGGTCTGAAATTTTTCTTGCTGCCCTAATATGAGTGTCTTAGTTGCCTGCCCAGAGTTGTCCTAAACGAGTAATAAAAACGGCTAAATGTACTATGCATTCGGCTTGTTCCAGTTATTTTTTTAATACCTTGCGCACATCATCTTACTTAAATCTCAAACAACCCTCTAAGATAGGTATTACTATCTATCTCTCTAACAGATGGAGAAGAGAAAGTTCCAAGCGGTAAAATTAACTTGTCCCAAGACACTCAGCTAGTAAGAAACAGAGCTAGGGAACAAAAGCTCACGCTAGTTACCACTACACAGGACTGCCATTCAGTTTCACATGCCACCCTAACCCACACACACTCACATTTTCTCAGTTAAAAACTCTACTAATTCCTTCAAAGGGTATAAAACTCAACTTGATCAGGGTCTCCTCCCAACAGGGTCTACACATTTGTCATTGTATCTCTTAAGACTGAAGGGGATACAAAAATCAGCCCAAACCATGAACCTATCATCTATCTGAACATATTCTGCTCTAGCCTCAGGATTGGTCTTCTGAGATGCAGAGCCAACAGAGTCATCCCAGAGTTCCCTGCACCCCTTGGTACTGTGATTTGTATTTTTGTCATCTGACATCAACCCCAACTGTATAAGGGTATTTCTTCTTCTTCCTCTACGTCCAAGCACTTCTTGATAATTAATTCCCAATTCCGCAGTGAACACAATTTATGGCCAAGCAGGTCTCAGACAGAGAACAAAAACTTTTGACATGTATAAACCCACTGTTCATATGACAGCTAAAAGAGCAAAGTGCTAGTTCATTCCTCATGTCCATGACAAGATGCACCCACATCAACTTAAGGAAACATTTAGCCATCAGGGTGGTCTTTTTATTTATTTATTTTTAAATTTTTTGGCTGAGCCACAACGTACGGGATCTTAGTTCCCCGACCAGGGATCAAACCCATGCCCCCTGCATCCCTGCATTGGAAGCGTGGAGTCTTAACCACTGGACCGCCAGGGAAGTCCCCAGGGTGGTCTTATTTCCTTCTAGATCAAGATCCTCAAGCCTCATGTTTCTCTGTGAAGTTTCCAAATTTCGGGGACAAATCATTAGAAGCAAAGGAGATAAAATACTTTAAAAGATAGCAGTGCAGATACAGAAATATATCAGCCTCTACTTCAAAAACTCTAAAGCTAAAAACAGAACATTCTACTGACATTAAAGGACACTGGCTGAGACACTATAAAACTCTTAGAGGAAAACATAGGCAGAACACTCTATGACATAAGTCACAGCAAGATGCTTTTTGACCCACCTTCTAGAGAAATGGAAATAATAACAAAAATAAACAAATAGTACCTAATGAAACTTAAAAGCTTTTGCACAGCAAAGGAAACCATAAACAAGATGAAAAGACAACCCTCAGAATGGGAGAAAATATTCGCAAATGAAGCAACTGACAAAGGATTGAGCTCCAAAATATAGAAGCAGCTCATGCAGCTCAATATCAAAAAATCAAACAACCCAATCCAAAAATGGGCAGAAGACCTAAATAGACATTTCTCCGAAGAAGATATACAGATTGTCAACAAACACATTAAAGAATGCTCAACATCATTAATCATTAGAGAAATGCAAATCAAAACTGCAATGAGATATCATCTCACACCAGTCAGAATGGCCCTCATCAAAAAATCTAGAAACAATAAATGCCGGAGTGGGTGTGGAGAAAAGGGAACCCTCTTGCACTGTTGGTGGGAATGCAAATTGATACAGCCACTATGGAGAACAGTATGGAGGTTCCTTAAAACACTAAAAATAGAACTACCATACGACCCAGCAATCCCACTGCTGGGCATATACGTTGAGAAAACCATAATTCAAAAAGAGCCATGTACCAAAATGTTCATTGCAGCACTATTTACAATAGCCAGGACATGGAAGCAACCTAAGTGTCCATCAACAGATGAATGGATAAAGAAGATGTGGCATATATATACAATGGAATATTACTCAGCCATAAAAAGGACCGAAACTGAGTTATTTGTAGTGAGGTAGATGGACCTAGAGACTGTCACACAGAGTGAAGTAAGTCAGAAAGAGAAAAACAAATACAGTATGCTAACACATATACATGGAATCTAAAAAAAAAAAGCAAGAAGAACATAGGGGCAAGACGGGAATAAAGATGCAGACATACTAGAGAATGGACTTGAGGATACGGGGAGGGGGAAGGGTAAGGTGGGACAAAGTGAGAGAGTGGCATGGACATATATACACTACCAAACGTAAAACAGCTAGCTAGTGGGAAGCAGCCGCATAGCACAGGAATATCAGCTCGGTGCTTTGTGTCCACCTAGAGGGGTGGGATAGGGAGGGTGGGAGGGAGACGCAAGAGGGAGGAGATATGGGGTTATATGTATATGTATAGCTGATTCACTTTGTTATACAGCAGAAACTTAACACACCATTGTAAGGCAATTATACTCCAATAAAGATGTTAAAAAAAAAAACTAACTAAAAAAAAAAGGAGACTAGCTGGCAGAATGGACAAAAAGTCCTAACAGAGCTGAATTATAAAGGCAGTTCAAACTCCTCTAACCCTTTGATTGTTTACATGTGAGCTACATTTGCTTTCCTGATTATCTACCTATAACATGTTTTTTTTAAAAACTTCATTAAAAAAGAACATTCATACAGAAAAGTATATGTCATAAATTTACAACTCAGTAAATTTTTACGAAATGAACACCCTTATATGACTGGCATCCAGAGGAAGGATCATTCCCGCCTCAGTGAAGATTCTCATGCAACTTTCCAGGCCCTTACCCACCTCTGTTCCTCCCAAGGGTAACCGCTCTCATCTGACTTCTTAAATGGAGATTTTGCCTGTCTCAGAACTTCACTAATACAGAATCATGCAGTATGTGCTATCCTGTGAGTAGCTTTTTCTCACTCAGCATTACATTTTTGAGAGTCATCCATATTGTGATAGATTAATGTACTTCCATTTAGCATCTTCTGAATAGTATTCCCTATGAATACATCATGATTTATTTATGCATTCTATCGTAGACGGATGTTTGAATTGACTTTTCATTACCATGAGTGTACTTGATGCCCAATTAATGTACATGCCTTTTGATGAAAACATGTATTACATTGTCCTATTTTTCCCAGTAAAATATGCTCACACTAGTAGTTATCAGATTTCTTCCCACTGATTTGGATTATGTGTCTAATGCGATAAGGTGATTTTCTTTTGTATCTTAATTCTGTACTCCAGAGCGCTGGCAACCCTTTTCAGTTTCTATTATCTGCAAATTTTAAAATAAAGTTCTTCACTCTTCCGAAAAATCATCTTAGAACACTAAATATTTTTAAGTCTAGTATAAAACATTCTATTAGGCTGTTTATCTCCAGCCCTTGGAAGAATGTGGGAAGTACTAACATTTGTTGTTGTTGCTAAGAGGCCAGAGAGTTTTTTTTTTAAAACAACTCTTTCCCAATATTTAGTTTTCTGCTTTATCCTTCCCATTTCTACTTCACATCTATAGCAATCTTAAGCTAACTCAGATTTTTTTCTTTTAGAAGAAAAACAGTATAACATATTACAGTGAATTTATTTTATATATTACCCCCTCCTTTAAAAAATAATGCTGTACACGAACTCTCTCCAGAGGAGTAATTCACCATCTGTAGACGTTTCAGATACTGTGATCTAAGTTAAGTGGATATTGTGGTGTCTTACTAGACACATCAAATGCATGATGTTGGCATGTATGTTGTTTTTATAACTAAGCTGGACTAGTCCATTGAGTTTTAGTTTCAAAACAACTCCAATACTTACTTGAGAATTATTTAGTCTTTATGATAAATAATTTTAAAATGTCAAGAGTTTCCATTAATACTGTTAGCCAGGGTTGGGTGGGACCAGTGACTGAGGAATAACAGGGGAAACAGACTTTCTGACCTGTGTTTTCTCCCACTCTGAAGGTTGGCTCCTTGTTCTGAACATCAGATCCCTATTTGCATATTCCAATTTCACATTTTCATTTGGATGGAAAAATTTAACACGAAATTAGAATTTCATTCTTATAGAAAAGTCTTTCTGACTTCTTCAGTTACTCTCTTCCCTAATGTAAGGATAATTGGGTCAAGTTTCTTTCATAGACCTCTATGCTGGTAAACTATACAATGGAAAATGGTTACTATATTTTTTTCCCATGAGACAAGAAGATAAGTTAATTGTACAAAGGAATCAAGTCAGCCACCAAGAAGTCTTTAAAAAAATTGGCTAACCTCTGATTTATTAGGTGAGTTATATTATCTTATAACTCATCTAGAGGTGGCTTTCCACATTTTCTCTCTCTTATGCCCATAGCTTATCAGTCATGTAATTCTTCTCCTATGAGCCAGTTCCTTGGAATCCTTCTCAGTATAGGTCTTTAGGTATCTTCTCATAATTAGTCAAAGTAGGTACATGAAATAAAAACTCTTTGCCATTCTTAATCTAGCAACTCTAAACCCAGGTGATGAAACAGTCCTGGCACCCAAAATGACCCGGTGTAGATTATAAGTTAATATGTACATTCTCTTTAATTTATGTTTTTGAATCTACTTGAGAACAGGGAATAATAGAAAACAGTGGTAGACGTATAGGGCTACAGAAGTCAAAGGCCATATTATAGTAGGAGAATCAGAGAAAGTAAGTAGCCATGGTGTGTTAAAATGGCTATTAAGATCTACATTCTAAGCAGTAGTTGAGTATACATTGGAATAGATAAAAGTAGATACCTTGGAAATGACTTAAGACAATCATAATTAAGAAAAACTGAATTAAGCCAGTACCAAAAACAACAAAATTTAAATGGCTAAATCGATTTAGTTGTTTGTACTTAGGGATTACTTTTTTCTTCCTATAGAATCTTTTTCAATCACTGTATTTCAAAAACTTAAATGAAATACCCAATTAGGAATAATTTTTAAATTATAAATCATTTTTTCAAGAAATAAGATATGAGACTAGTTCAGTGACTTTAGGTGACAAAATTCAACATTAGAGAATTAAGAAATTTCTAGAAGAATCGTGTTTAAAAACAGCATTCCAAAAAACTTTTGCATATACTCCATCTCAGGGAGGTAGAGCATCACCCTCCCCTCCTTAAAGATGGGCTGGCTGTGTTTAGTGACTTCCTTCCAAAAAGAACATTTTAAGGGATGGGGGGTGGGGACGAGTAATGTCACAGTGAAGAAACCTAAGGAATGCTACCTTAGTCAGGTGACGAAGGTCAACATCAACAACGATAAGTCACATTGACAGTATGTACCCTGGGTATGATGTGATGAGAACAGCACTCCCTCAGTGGTCTTCTCCCAAAACCCATTACCCAATTCTAATCATGAGGAAAACATCAGACACATCCCAGCTGAGGAACATTCTACAAAATGCCTGACGAGTACGCCTCAAAACTGTCAACTCAAAGTCATCAAAGAAAGCCTGAGAAACTATCATAAACAAGAGGAGCCTAAGGTAACATGACAACTAAATGCAATGTAATACCCCAGAGGGGGTCCTGCAGCAGAAACAGGACATTAGGTAAAAACTAAGGAAATGTGAATAAAGTGTGGACTTTAGTTTAAAATAATGTATCAGTATTGGTTCACTAATTAAAATGTACCATACTGTGAATTGTTAATAATGGGGCAACTGGGTACAGAGTACTTGGAAACTTCCTGTACTATTCTCACAACTTTTATGTAAATCTAAAACTATTTTAAAATAAGTGTTTATTTTTAAAAAGAAAAAAAATTAATGGCGGCCCCCTGTTTTGGCGATGTAAACATCACAGCCACATATGGGGATTACGGTATTGGAGGTATGAATCCCTGGAACAGCTTGACACAGGATCTTCTTTTCTGGAAGTCTTTGAAGATTAGTTGAGCATCTTCTAAGACTTGCTTAGGTCTACTGATGTCTTAAGACAGGTAGATTGGAATCAATAAGCTCTGGCTCCATTTTTTTACGATTCTACAGTTTATTTAATAACAATGAATATCAGTTACTTATGGCTAAACATAATTTCCATTCTTACTAACATACACAGAGGCCTAATTTCTTCCAGACTTGGGTTGAATCCTATGTTTGTGTGATAATAATATAAAAAGCATCATTCCCCATTTAGGTATACCAAGTATTTTACCTCTTCCAATAATACAAGGGAGAAAGGCTAGTTTGGCATAAATTTCTTTCCAAATAATTTTATAATGACTGCTTCTTAGCATCTCGTTAACTTCCAAGTTCTGGCAAATTAATACCAAGTCTTCCACAAAATTCTCCTGACCCCTCTTTAAAATGTACAGATACACCAATACGATGGAAGAATCCTACAAGCGTAATATTACATAAATATTTCATCTCAATAATTATATGAGGACGCCTGCTTATCTACATTTCTCTCTAGTGTAACATTCTTTTGTTTAAGTTTCTAAACAAGATTAGTGGAAGGGAAATCACAGATCTCTTTTGGAGCCGTAAATAAGAGAGTGAAACTGGGCTATAAAACACTAAGACAGCTTTTCTTTTAAAGTATCTGAGACAATATATTTTCTCATTCATTGTAATCTCTGCACTTACGCCTCCTTACACCTACCATCACTCAAAAAACCGTGTGTGTCTGTTTTAAAAACAAAATCATGATTAGTCTACATCTTCTATGCTTTATTCTAGCAAAAGCCCTCACAGTTCTTTAAGGCAAGCTGTTCCCAGGGAAGGTCATGTTTCTTACCTTCGTTATAGTAAGGAACATGCCTTGAATGCTTAATAAACTTCAGATAATAAAATCAGTATCATTTGCCCAAGGGGCAGGTAGATGAACCATGTAAGGATTTGGCTAACAGAGGTAGACGGGAGGTCCCCACGGGTCCCCATATTTCTTCCTCTGTTTTCTGTGACCACTGTTAAATTTCCTTTCTTAGTGGATTGGCCCGCTGTGTTGCAAAGCTGTAAATGAATCCCTTCCTTGCCCTTGAACTTGTTAAGCTCTCCAGCTTCCACGACTTTGTCTGGCAGGCTGCTCCACATTCTAATGACTTTTTGCAAGAAACAGAACCTCCTGGTATGTAACGTGCTGCCCTGCCATCTACTATTAGGCAAGCTCACTTCTGAAGCTCAGGACTTGAGCCTTCTCCTGCTATTTCTCTGTTGATCAAGTTTCAGCTCTGAATAACTGAAAAAGGTGAGGATATGGGGAAGGGAAAGAGGAAAGTGATGGGAAGAGAGAGAGAGAGAGAGAGGAGTAATGCTCTAAATATGGGCCAGTACCTAATTATAATTCAAGACACCGGCAATTTAAAAAAACAACTCCTCCAGAATGCAGCCATAAGGAAAGAGTTTCCACAATCTGTTCATCTGCATAATTAGTGATGGAGGACATGGGAACAGTTGGAACATCGCTGAGGAAGGCCCAGGTCACATTATTGATAACATAAATAACAAAGATACAGATTTCCCCAAACTACAAACATCAAAATGTAAGTAACAACAATCTAATAGGAGCACAGAAAACAAACAGAAAAGCAGATAAACTCTGGAGCCGGGCAGGCAGAAGCCTGGAGTCAAGCACATCATTCATCAATCTAAATACCCTCAGGTTTCTTAGAGTCACCTGAAAACAAGCATACGGGAAACCCTCATCGGCGATGCTCCCTGCAAGGATGTGTGACCACAGCTGTGAGGATGCATGTTCCACGAGTCAGAGGCACAGTCTTCATGCTTTTACACATGGGAGCATAATTCATTTCGAAAAAAAAAAAAAACACAACTGCCTTGTTACACTTAGTTATTTAATGGCACAGGGAGACCCGGCAAGTGAGCACTGGAGATATGGTCTGCATTTCGGAACTCGGCTGAATTCTATATAAGGGGCTGATACGTCTATTTAATACCTTTAAAAATGAGTTACTTTCTCATCTGCAGTATAAAACTCTGTGCATTCTTATTGCCAATTTGAGAAGGGCTATAAGAACCACAAGAACCTTATGTGTCTTTTTACTCGCTGTATTTCCAGCTCTTGCCAGAGGGCTGAGAAGAGAAGTACACTGAGTAGATATTTTTGAAAGGCTGCCTAGAGACAAATAAAGCAAAAATGAGATGAAGTTAAGAATCACTTAAAATTCTACTACCCAAATACTATCATTCTTTTACAAGTCTTGGGCAGAACTTCTATGCAGATGGAGATAAAATTTCCAAATAATTCTTTTCAAACCAAGTATCAGCTACATAGAGGTTGTAGATAGCAGATTTTGCAAGTTCTAATAGTTCCAGAGAAACCAGTGCAAGGTGTGTGTACACAGCAACTATCAACCCTGGCATATCTGAATCCTTGGTGTCTTCAGACACTGTAAGCCCTCCTTGATTGTATGAAGAAAGAACTGTGTTTGAGCCCAGATAGTACGAGTGACAGCATAAGGGACAAGGAGAGAATTTTCACTGCACGTACCTCTGTCATGCATGACTGTCCCTGGGGTAAATACATGAATAGCTTCAGCTTTTAACAATAGAAAGGAAAACACTAATACTTTTTAAAAATATATGTGGCTTTGGGCTTTAACGCTTTAAAAACCACACACATACCTGTGGTTTTGAAAAATCCTTCAGACACCAGAGAGGACAATCCTGTAGGACTGGGTGACTGAGATAAAAGGCAAACCTGTGCTTTCAGTAGGAAATTAACCTGTTCCTATAGAGTTGTAATAATTGGACACTTGGTAATAGGCTCGAAGGCCTCTAAAGCCTAAACCTACCATTACTCAACAACTGGAAAGCAACAAGGGGAATCTGTACTTTTCAAATTACGTGTCATATCATTAGCACATGAAATACATAGATTTCATTGGTTTATTCGGCAAATATTTACTGAGCTCCTACTATGTGCCATATATTCCTCTCGGCTCTGAAATTACCAGTTAACAAGGCAGACAAAAATTTCCCTGTTCTTATCAGACTAAAGCCCCTGTGAGAAAACAGAGGCAGTTATCCCTCGCCCTGCCCTCGCCCCCATATCTTGTATTCCTAAAGAAACTTTTTGTATCTCCAACATGACCTCCATGATTTGAAATACATGCTGTCCCTGGGCTGGTGCATTTTAGCACGATGGGCAGAAACCACTGAATGGGTGCTTGCAGGTGGTGAGAAGTAAAACGTAGGAAACCTCAAAGGAATAGGGCATAAAAAAGCCATATCCATATATCCATAGACAGTGGGATAAGGGATAAGGTTAGATGTCAAGCACAGCCACAAACTATATCTGCTACAGAAGAATTTGGATCTAATGAACTAAGGAATCATTTGAATCTAATGGACTACTTTAGAAAACTCTGGAAGGTCTCTGTACTATTTTACTGGGTCACTGCAGATGGCTTAAAGCACTGGTTCTCGGACTTCTGGATTTCATAGTCAGGTAAAATTAAAATACAACAACAAAGAAAGGGGACTGCCACAGGGGTACCAACTTTTCATTTCAAACAAGAATATTAAAAGACATTTAAATATTTTTTTTTTTATGCGTTACGCGGGCCTCTCACTGTTGTGGCCTCTCCCGTTGCGGAGGACAGGCTCCGGACGCGCAGGCTCAGCGGCCATGGCTCACGGGCCCAGCCGCTCCGCGGCATGTGGGATCCTCCCACACCGGGGCACGAACCCGTGTCCCCTGCATCGGCAGGCGGACTCTCAACCACTGCGCCACCAGGGAAGCCCTAAATATTTTTAAAAGTAGAAAAAAATACCAGAATAAGTTAAAGTCATTTCTAAGAAAGTACAGCTGGCACGTATACCCACGCGCATTAGCTGTTGCCTCAGGATAGGCTAACGTATGTTATAGTAACAAATCTCCCTCCTCCCGGCAGTCTCAGTTGTTTAAAACAGCATGCTACATATTCTTCATGGCTAGGCGGGAATGGTCATTCCTCAGAGATCAAGAGTGACGGACGAAGCAGCCATCCCAGATGGTGGCTACTGCTGTGCCAGAGGGAAAAAGAGAGCTCTGGATGTCCTTGGATCAGCAATGAACGCTCCAGAAGTAACACACATCACTTCTCTCGCAAGTCATTGGCCGGAACTAGTCACACGGCCCTATCCAAACACAAGGAGGCCAGGAAGTGTACATTTACTCCAGGTCAGGTGTGCTGACAATCCTGCCAAGCTGCACATAGTTGATAAGCAACACTGATGAGAGCCACAGCTCTGTGTGACATTGTTCTATTTTCTCAATTCAGTATGGGAATTGAATGGGATAGTGAAAACCTGCCCACAATCGTACACTGATCTAAGTCAGTATTTGAGAACAACCAGTGTGTGTGTGTGTGTGTGTGTGTGTGTAACGATGGGAGGAAGAGGGGAGAAGGGAGGTAGGGAGAGGAGAGGGGGACAGAGGAGAGAGGAGGGGAGGGAAAAGTGATAAGCATTTGTAGGCCAAATAAAAATCTCTCTGGAAATTGAAAACTTTCTTGGGAAGGTGTGTAAATTAACACTGGATGCCCAACAATAAAGAGCGAGCGTGGTCCCTGTGACAAAAAGTGAACAACCCTGAGAATCCAGACACCAGGAGCAGCAGCGCACAGGAAGGGCACTGCCGACTCAAAGCCTGTCCCAGTAGCATAGGTTCCTGCTCTTGCACTGGAAGACAATTTGCTTTAGCTGTCAACAATGTCATGCTTTATAAGTCATTCTTAATCCACCCCCTCAAGGATGATTATTTCCATGTCAGCTCTGCACCCCTGAACAGGTCTGAGTCAGCCCAGCAAAACCCAGCCACATTATGTTGACCCTAAAGGTTGCATCAGAAATAAAAAGAAGCCTGGTTTCCTGTGCTGTGTGCTCGTTCGGTCACAGTTGTTTTGCTCTGTGTTGCTGCTTTTATCGTTATTAATACATGTGGCAAAACCAACCCTCCAAATGAAGTTAAATCTCTTCGCTCAGCCATTCTATTGAGCTATGAGGCAAGGAAGTCTTAGGCTGTTTTATGGAAATTCTGATTTTCAAAGTAATAAACAAATCTCAAAGGAACCAGAAAGGAACTATTGGACCCATGCCACACACTCTGTGTGGGCTCAAGAAACTGTACTTGATGATGGCAAATTTCCCTTTCAAAAACACCCTTAAACAAAGCTTAAGTTCCAGAAATGTTTTCTGGGCCAGACTTGCAATAAATTTTCCTTGGAGGCCCTAATGCAAGATGAAGGAGAAACGGAACGAAGAGAGACTTGGTACCCAAATGAGGGAGTTCAAACAAATGTGGACTGCAACTAGATTTAAGCCTTTGATTCCATAATTCAAATAAATAATAGTCAATTTTGCAAGACGAAAGGGCCAGTACTGCCATATCGTAAGATATATATTGAATAAGATAAATTAACTTTTAAAAATTCTTGATAAAATTCGGTCAGAGTGGTATAACATGAAATGCAAATCCCTCTTTACTCACGTTCTCCAGGAATCCTAAGTTCTTCTTTATAAAAGTAAACAGTCTTTTATGTATTCTTCAGATAAACTGTAACTCCTCTACTAGTGTGTATATTTCTGTGTATTTTTCATCTACCCAAGTGGGATCTAGTATATATAGCTTTTTTCATTTTAATTGTTGAAGTACTTATCTTAACATCATACAGACACAGCCTGGGTAGGTTTCTCTTCCCTACTGGAACTTTAAAAAATATCAGTCCCCTTTCCCTTTGAATTCATTGAGAAACTGCTCATGTAGACACCGAGGATTCGTATAATACTTTGCACTGATGAAAACAAAACACAAAAAACCTCTTGCGCTGAAATATTTCAGGATTAAATATTAGCTACGAATGAATGGGGCTATCATCTGCTCCTGAATTAAATTACCAAAGTACTAAATAATTGTTTTTGAACAATACATTTGGCTTTGTGACTGGCCCAAAGGGCTGTCAGATGACCTGTTCTTAACAGAACAGAAATCCCAAAGTGAGTTTATGCTATTGAAAACATCCTTGGATAACTGAAAAAAAAAAATGAATTGAAAACTTGGAAACTGGAAGATGCCTCCACATCAGACTATTCTGAGCTTTGAGCAAAAGCAGAAAGGGTAACATGCAGACAAGAGCACCAATACAGTGGTCCCTCGAGCACACCCAAGAGCTCGGCATGGCAACTACTCGGTCAGTCCAAGTTCACAGGGACACTGCAGAGCATTTAGTGATTTAACTCAGCTCTTTACAGATCGATATGTTTATCGCTGAGGCAGATTATGAGAATGCATACAGCCAGAGAGGAATGACTACAATGAGACCGACTTACAGGAATGAGAAACAGCTATTTATTGAGCACTTACTGGTCAGATACTACTTGGCTCCTTACTTAAACTTTCACATTTAATAAATGTCCCTAGGAAATACACTTCCCTCCAAGATAAATAGATAAACAGACTACCTAACAGAAAAGAAAACAAGTCATTCATCCAAGTCACACAGTCAGCAATGGCTTGGGCAGGGCTTCAAATGTACATCTCTGGTTACAAAGACAGTCCTCTTCCCACTGCACCACAAACGCTCTTTGAAAATTATCTATTCACTAAAATATGTGCCAGGCCCAGATGGTTTTACAGCTGAATTCTATCTAACTTTCAGTGAACAGATAATCCTTATGTTATTCAAAAAATTTCTGACCATAGCAAAAGATGGAAAGCTTCCCAATTCAATTTACAAAGCTAGCGTAACCTTATTTCCCAGACCTGATGAAGACAGAATTAAAAAAAAAAAAACTATAAAAATTTTACTCATGAATATGGATGCAATAGAGAAACTAATTTATATGTAAAAATCATCAAATTAAATCCAGGTGCATATTACAAGAATAGCATTCCATGACCAAGGAGAGTATGTGGCAGGAATGCAGGGATAGTTCAACATTAAAAAATATGGGAACATAATTCATCACATTTACAGAATAAGTGAAAAACATAATATAATCACATTAATTAAGATAAGAAACACCTCTTAAAATAGCTGCCAGTTTAAATTTAGAAATAAAAATACTAGGTTAAAAAAAGAGAATAGAACTGCAAAGACTGTTCATTTAACACCAGTAACATACATCATAGTAAAAAGGAAACCAGTGATCACAATTTACACAACGTTGTTTGGGGGATTCTAAGATAAAATAAGTGGTATTAACAGTGGAAAGAAAGAGACAAAACTATTACATGCATTTCATACCTGGTAACTCAAAAGACTGAACAAAGAAGCTAATAACATTAATAAGATATTTTATAATGTGACTGGATAGAAAATGAATAAATTGAAGGACCTATTATGTTCCAGGATCCAAACATACACCTTATAATAAAGTCATTTTCTTTCATATTAATACATAAATTTAATGAATTCTAATGGAAAGTTCATTCATTTATGTTTCTTAGAACTAGAAAAAATTATTTAAAGGTTCATTTGGAAAATAAATGTGTGATGATTGCCAAGAAATTTATGAAAAATAAGAATAATGACAGAGAGGACCTTTCCCTACCAGACGCTCAAACTTTTTAGATATAAGATTCCAGAGGGAAGGTTTTCTGTCTATGTTGTTTCCCAGGACGTACAGAATGGTGGTAGCATAGAGTACAGTCAGTAATTCCTATTTTAATATATAAATGAAGCAAGCTAATGTGATTAAAAGAGCAAGATTCTGGCCCATGCATAAGCAGATAAATCAACAAGAGGGAAGAGTCAGCCATTTTATTACATGATAAAGTGGCTTTTCATTTTGGTGGGGACTCAGTATTTAATCAATGGCTTTAAGAATACTGACTCTCCTTCTAGAAGAAATTAAGTTGGATCCCTACATTACCGCAAAACAGAAAATAATGCCCAATAAAGTAACGATTTAAAATTTAAATATAAATGTGTTAGGCATGTATTACCTACAACGTTACTTAGACATCCCTGACCTTCACCTGCCTGGACCTCCCAGTGGCCAGCTTTCACTGGCCCAGTGGGACTTCCTCATCCAAATTAAATTTGGCTTCTTTCACCCTCTCTTCACCACCCAACACCTGCTCTTTCCTTCTGGTGTACGTGACTATTCTCCAGATCCCCACTCCAATGGGATGAAATGCTCTTAGAAGGAATTTGCTTTCCAGATGTGTCTTCATGGCTGTATTATTTGTGTCCTAATTTGGTAGGTAGTATTTGACAGAATAATAAATGGGAACAAATTACTGGGATTGTAATATTAAGCTTCCGTTGTATAATTCTGTGTTCTGAAATCATCTGTGCCAGGCAAATGATTATTAGAGGAGGCAAAAATATAAAAGAACTTCCCTTTTCCGAGATGCTGCAAAAAAATGCTGAAAGGTAAGCTTAAGGAGAACAGGGAGTTAGGTGATTAATCATGAAGAAGGGAAAATAGGGATAAATGGAATTGCCACCCCGTGCTGAAAACAAAAATCAAAAGATCAATGACAAAAGTGTCTGTGGCCTCACAGGAATCTTCTCATGATTTCAGATACAACAACTGAGAACCACCCCTTCTTCTTTAACTTCTCTGGGGCTAGAAAGTGTGAAACTAACCTAGACTCTGGAAGGCTGCTTTTTCGTTCATTTATTACTTCCTGGAACAAAGCTGTGAGAAATATCTTAACCTTAAGACCAAGCAAATATTTGACCACTAGGCACTCCCTCACTCCACAATGAAATAGTTTTTTAAGAACCTCATGTAAACAGAATGAGGAAATTAGATAGCAGAGTGACTTAACCGTACTGCACTCACCTTTCCTGAGAAGTGACTTAATATGGTACATGGAACACAGACTTGGGTGTCATACAGTCCTGAGTACAAATACCTGTTTCACCTTTTAGGGGAATTCTTTAACTACTCAGAACTTCAGTTTTCTCATCTCTGAAACAGGCACGCTAAGTAACCATCTCCCTTGTAAGGAAAGTGCCTAGGACAAAACTGCTCCTCCCTGCTCCCTTCATGTCCCTTCCCAACAGAATTTTTGAGGGGAGAAAAAGGACATTTTCAAGAATTCCATCTCTAATAGAGAGAAAATGCATATCCAATTTGCTATTAGATAAGGCTCATTCAAAAGAAATGTCCAAGGCCTTTTTAAGCACCAGTTTCATCAAAAGACACGTATTCCAAAAACAGCATATTGATTTTATTCTACATAGGCTCTCTGCAGATTCAAACATTTGTTTTCGTGTGGGACAAGATTTTTGGCATCCGTTTAGTAAAATGTTGGGTTCTTAGTTTGCATAACTGTTGCGCCTGTAATGAGCAGACACAAAGCCTTGGCTCATTTTGCTGCCCTCCCCTCCTTTCAGAACCTAGGGGAGGCTGTGTAAGGCCCTACACCGAAGGCTGGAGATGGATGCTGCAAACTGCAAAGGAATCCACAATTAAGTTGTCCCCCATTCTTTGGCATCCTGAGAATTAAAGTGTATTCACTGTCATCATCTTGGAACAAGTATTCCCCACTTTGATTCCTGCAGCTCTTCCCAGATGCAATCAGCGTAGAAATTCCTGTGAGCCTCATGGACGTCACCAGAAATGACTCCTACATGTGGGATTCATGGTGATTACACACCTAGTTTTCTCTCCGAAAACCAGCATGCACTTTGTTCAGTATGAAAAAATTATTTTTAGATGAAACTTGTCACTTAGTGAAGCTCTGGTATGAGGTGACATCACTTAGCCTTTTATTTAGCAAAGGGTTAAGTAGCTTTCTCTTTGTTAGTAGTATTAAAAAGAAAGAGTTGGTAGGAACAGTTGTATGTCACAGGCATTACTGCATTTTACAATAATACCCAGAGAGTGTACCACATTCCTAATAACATTTTCCCCTATGTCACCTCATCAATTCTAATTCATTCTCCCACTAGCTATGTGTTATACAGACCCTATGTTTCAAACACTTGTAGGTGCTGGGGATACAGGGATAAGCTCGAGCCCTCAGGGGAATGAAGGTTTACAGATGAGTAAACAGGCCTTTTCAGGACAGTGGGGTAACTCCTACAACCGCAGTCAGAACCAAGAGCTGCAGTGGCACCTGGAAGGGATGCTGAGCCCAGCCTTGGGAGGGAAAGGACCAATTCTTTCCCATTCAGCCCTCCCCGATGAAGTGAATAAACTCAGTTCTTTCTGAATATGACTTTTAAGCTGAAACCGGAAGAATGAGAGAGAAGTAGCATTCTATATGGAAGGTATATTTTTTTCAATTCTCAAGTATAGAGCAGTGCTCGAGATCAGTTAAGACCAGACCATAGCTGACGAGGTTTTGGAGTAGTGGCCATGGGCAAGGTATTACGTTAAGCACTGTAGATAGAATATGTTTTGCATTTTTCACAGCAGAACTCTGAAGTAAGTTCTACCGCCCCCTATTTACGTATGAGGAAATCAAGGCTTCTCCGACTTTGTAACTTGCTCCACCAACATGCCACAGCCGGAAATAGTGAGGCTGGGAGTCAGCTCAGCCTGTGCTTTGATCTGTTAAGCCGCTTCAAATACTGCTTCCAAAAAGCCATTTAGTCTGAGCAGGCTTTGTTTTTGGAGACTCCATACAAAAACTCCATACTATTTCATCTTATTTTACTATTTTTCTTTAATTCGACATTACCTAAATCCAAAAGAATCAACGGCTTCATTTTAAAAGACAAGCTAAGTAGCACTATATATATATATATATATATATATATATATATATATATATACAGTTTGACCTAAAATGAACATTTTTTCATCGTTGCCAAGGACATAGGAGGAACAGTCTTGTCATAATCCAAAGCCAAAGGTAGAAAACTGGGCTCTCTGAAGATTATGCTCAGGTTTCATTGATTCCCGCCTTCTCTCTCTCCCCCCACCACAGGGAAAGGGCAAGAATGATGCCCTGTTGTCTTAGTTCCAGCAAGAGCCTCCCTGGAGGCACCTAAGTTCTCCTGAATGTGGGATGCAGCAGAGATTCTGTGACAGGTACGGACATTCAGGTCCAGAGGGACAAGCAGAGGACACATGGCAGTGGTTTGGTGGGATATCCCACACATGTGTTCACACAATCCTCTCTCTGCAGCCCTGGTTGTTCACTTACGTGATAAAAACACTATCTTTTATAACGAAGTTTGTATAATCAGCCGGATGGACAAAAATCTGGGCTTTGGAGGGGGAGAAACTAAGGACTGAATCTTTGTTCTGTCTCTTACTCACTGTATATCTGTGGTAATCTACAACACTTCTCTGAATCTTGTTTCTCTTACCTGCAAAGTGAAGCTAACAAGCCTCACCCAGAGGTTCTGAAGGGCATGAGATGAGAACATTTGTGTGAAGTGCTGAGTACAGCCCTGGCACATAGCAAGTGCTGTGTAAGATAAGAGCTACTGTAATTATGAGGCTTATGATTCTAAGCCGTTGGTGAAAAGTAACCGTCGAGACATTTTTTAACTATACATTTGAAAAACTAACAGCCTCATGCCCTCTCTGCAATATTCTTATTTGTTTTGGTCCTCTTCAAATGAAAAAAAAAAGTAAAGTCTTCTCTTCGTTTTATTCTTTGGATTGAATCAACTTCCATGTGCTATTCACAAAGGGCTGCTGATTCCTCTGTGACGTTAATGTCGAAATCTAAAACAAGACTCAGAGAATTTAGAGCTCCATGAGCTAAGGGCACAGAAAAGCTAGAAAATGGTTTGTGTGACGGAGGAACAGCTACTCCTTCTCATTCGCCTCATTCAGGGGATGAATCTCTCCTTCTCTTCCTCTTCATCCCCCACATCCTAAACAGATTTCCTGAAAGACCTTCTGGTTAAGTTCTCATCCCCTTGGCAAGGCAACTTGTCTGCTGAGCCAGTCAGCTGTCTCATTGAGATTCACTGCCAGGTGGACAGCTTTGATGGCAAGGAGGTGGCGTTCCGCCCAGTTAAGCAGCTTTCAAGCCTCAAGCCATAAAGATGAGCTGCTGGCCCTCCTTCCTCCAGAAGGATGCTGCAGACATATTGCCTGCCCTTGGAAGTATCGCTTTCCTGGGGTGCAAATGATTGAGCTGTGCAGAGCACCTTACTTACTGCTCTCTCCTCAGAGCACGTGGAGCACAGACTGTGTCCAGTTTCTTGTGTCAGCTCTTCTCGGCTAAAGGTGTTGCTCTGGTAATGAGCTTGAGTTTGAAGCAAGCAGAAAGTTAGGATACACGGTTTTCCCAGTGAAAGCTGATTCTTCTATTCACCAGAAGTAAAAAATAATTCTGTGCTATAAGAAATGTAGTAAATAAAGACGCCATGTTTCGGAATGAAACTTCCTCCGTTCAATAGGTCTTGTCTAAAATACACCAATAGCTATTACCTCCCTAGTAATAATGCTATGCTTTCTAGCCCATTGTACAGACGTGAACACTGACAATAAAAGAGGGTCAAAGATTCAAAGAACAGAATATTGAAAAACTGAAACAGAAACTTTCAAGTATTTTTCTTACCATTTATGTAATGTATGTCCATTACAAAATACAGATAAGAGGAAACAAAAATCACCCATTAAACTGCCAATGAGAGAGAATTGCCATGGAGGAGCCTTATCTACATGACTCACCCACAAAGAATGGCAGTTGGAGATTTTTCCAGGAGGACAGTATTGGTGCCACCATCTCACTGTCTTTCTCAAAGGGAATGAGGAGCTACCTCTCACCTTACGTATGTGAGAAAGGTTTTCAAGGAACTTTCCGGCCTTGCTATCCTTATGCAAGAGTTTGGTGAAAGAACTGTACCGATGTCTGACATCCACCAGGAAAATCTAAAAGGCAGAGATGAGTCATCCAGCTGTTCAGCTAGTGAAGCAAAAAGAAGTATTGCCGCATTGGGGTCAGCTGTGTACCCAGAGTGTGTCACCCAGTGTGGGACACTCTGGGGATTCAGCCAAACTTGAAACATTTAAAATCCTGCCCAAGAGGACAACCTAGAAAAGGCCTGGGACCCTGATACGGACCATTTACATGGAGGACCACGGGAAAAGCCAGGGGTGCAGAAGCTGGAGGAAAATAGGCTGGCTTACATCATGGATATACAATCAAATTTGAGCTCTGGAAAGAAACAAAACACATAAGTACCCAACAGAGAGTGAGTCTGCCCCTCCCAGAGATGGTGAGGCCATCTTATAAAAGCACCAGCCATGTAAGACGGTCTCTGTCCTTATTTTTCATTCTCCATGTCCTCTGTACCTTTCTTTCCACCTTCTCAAGGTGAGCAAGATAGAGAAGAAAGGGTGGGAGTCAAAGCGAGGAAAGAGGGAAGAAAGGCTGGACCTCTCAATATTGGCTGTAGGCAGCCCAACTACAGTTGTTCCTAACTGTCTAGCTGAATGAGGGATGGAGAATTCTTGGGGTTAAGATTGAAGTATTGATTAATATATTAGACGGGATCTTCTTGGTTTTGAGTAAATACTTGCATTGCAACCCAAAGTTACTGTAAGATTTTGTCCTAATAGTGATCAAAAATGTGATGGTAGTCCAGGGGCAGGGAAAGAACTTGAATAATACTAAAAGGACAGTAAGAGACATAAAAGATAGTCTTACGGTCTCTGTCACTACTCAACTGCTGCAGTGACTCGAAACGCAGCCATTGGTGATAGGTAAATGAACAGAAGTGACTGTACTCCCACCAAACTTTATTTACAAATACAGGCAGTGGGCTAAGTTGGCCCGGGGTCTGTAGTGTGCCAACTCCTGTTTTGCATCATCATTTTTAATGGATGCATAGAGTTCCATTCTGTGTTTTAACCAGATCTTACTTAACCATTCAACTGTTGTTGGCCATTTAGGTTGTGTCTCAATTCTGCTATTAAGGATGATGCTTGGATGCATACATTCATACATAAAACTTTATGCCCATCTTAATGACTTATAGTCTGTTCCCAAAGTGCAATTCTGGGGTCAGATTTCATTTTAAAGGAATTTAAACAGTGCTGCCGGGTTGCCCTCAAGGAAAGTTGTACCGGTTTTCACACTCACCAGTGGGGTGCAAGAGTGGCCATTCCCCCAACCACAGGGACAGCACTGGGGAACCCTTTGCACACATACTCCACAAATTAAAAAAATCAGGAAATGGAAGTGGGGGAGATTATATGCCTAAAGTGGTTTATGAGATTTAATCTTTGGTCCAGAAGACAGTGAGGCCCACCTCTCTCTGCTACATGATGCTACTTCTGAGAGACATACTGAGAAGAGATTAGTAGCCACCTCTGAATTCTCTGGCTACTGTCTGGCATCCTATTTTCTTGATTGTGTTTCCATGGGCTGCTACGATTACCAGCAGAGTGAACCAAACTGAGAGCGGGCACACACAGTAAATGCTAACCCTACTCTTACCTTGTCGCACAGTGTGACCCTGGGCAAGCCCCTGAACCTTAGCTGTGTGACGGCTTCTCTGCAGAAAAATGTGACAGCGCCCTCCAGGAAGGAAGCTGAGACTAAGTAATTATACTCCTCCCTACAAATACAAGGCGCTGGTGAAAAGAGTTTGGGAACCTCATGGTAGTGAAGGAGGGGCAAAAACTCTTCCTTTAGAGATAGATGGTTACTGCTTTATCCAAAAGCATCAGTACAGTGGAATCTACACAATGGAGAGAATCCACACAGTTGCTCAATCTGGCCATGAACTAAGGAAACCTCCCTGCAGTACGCCAGCCAACCTACATCATGGCCCCCTCATTCTGGCCTTTTTTAGGCCCCAGGAAAACACACACTGGGGGCATATAAATGAGCTGCCACAGGCATTCACACCCTGCCCCCAGAATTATCCAGATCAGCTCCCCTCACTTTGCTTGCTGCTTCTTTGTTTCTTTCATTTTCGGACAGACATCTGTCTCCTCACCCTGGCTTCTAGGGGGTCACTCTGGCCCCTCTTGTTCTAATATCACTTCAGCACAGCTTTATGGCTTGACTCCTCTTTCCTAATTTTTATAGCCTCACTTAGGTGCCACTGCAATCTTCCACCCAACTCCCAGGGCCCTGGGTGAGGTCATCTCCTTCACATCACCTCCCCACTAAGGTGCCCTGGCAGTGTGCGTGATCCAACAACTACCTCCAAATATAAAACTATAGCTCAGGGGCTATCATCTTCAAAGCCTTTAAAATACTTTTTATATTATCTGATATTATATAATATATAATTATATATTATATAATATATTTTATTTTATTAATATAAATAATTTATATTATTTATTATAAATATTTTATATATTTTTTATAACTATTATCTTATTCCCTTTCTTTATAACCCTCAGTGAGTCCCCATCACTACTATTTACAAAGAAAATTCCATCCCCTGTAACATAATGTTCAAAACCTTCCAAAATATCTAGCTCTCCAAAATGTGACCCCAACACTTTACCAAAAAATATATCTACAGATGGCCAGTGAGCACATGAAAAATTGTTCAACATCATTAGTCATCAAATTTGCATTTAAATGCAAATTAAAACCACAATGAGATACGACTACACAGCTAAGGGAATGGCTAAAAGGAAAAAGACTGACATCAATGTGACCGCAGGCTACTGTTCTATCTCTGTCACCTAATACTTCTCTTCATATATTCTAAGCTGTAGCCAAATCAGACCACTCACCCTTCCCTGAAGAGCCCTCACCCTCTTGTGTCTCTACTTTTCTCATGACCATCTCAAATTCCTCGGTAGTAGGGAGAATAGTCCCCCCATGACCCCCATGATATCCACATCGTAAACCCCAGAACCTGTGAATGCGTTATATGACAAAGGGGAATTAAGGTAGCAGATGTAATTAAGGGTGCTAACCAACTGGCCTTAAAATAAGGAGATAACGTTAGATTATCCAGGCCAACTCAATGTGACACAGGTGCCTTAAGATGTGGAAGAAAGAGGTAGAAGAGGTCAGGGTGATGCCTGATGCCATGTGGTAAGAAAACCACCCATGAGTGCTGCTCTGAAGATAGTGAAAGGTCCACAAGTCAAGAAAAGAGATGAACTGTAGAAGCTGGAAAGGGCAAGGAAACGAATTCTCCCCTAGAGACTCCAGAAAAAAAAAATGCAGCCCTGTTGACACCTTGATTTTAGCTTGCAAGGCTCTTGTGGGACTTCTGACATTCAAAAGCGTTAGAAAATATATTTCTGTTCTTTTAAGCTACTAAGCTTGTGGCAATTCATTAGAGCAGCGATAGAAAACAAATGCAGCCCTCCTCCTAATGTGCTGCTCATTGAAACACTTTTAAAGAAGGTCAATCGACCCAGATTTGACCCCTCTGCTCTTGGAATCTCCATGGTGATCATTAATATCTCTCTCATGGCACATAACAAATTTTGCCTTGTAGTCCTTTATCCTCCCATCTAATCAATCACTTTATGCTGTCCGTTTTTACTAGACATATTTACGGTACCTGCCCTCCCATGGTCCTTCTGTCCGAACACCCATGCTCTGCACCATCTGACTACTTCCCTTCCCCCAGTCAGCTGGACGTGAGTGGACTAGGGGAGGTGATCTCATGCAAGGAGAGCCAATCGGTAGGCTGGCTGGGGCCGGCCTAGTGTGAAAGGATGAAGTGAACTATTTGGTTAGCTCCCCTTTGGAAATGTGACAGCAACTCTTGGAAAGGATCATCAGAGCGGACAGGTCTTACAGAATTAGGGTTGGGACAACCATTCGGTATAAGGAACTAAGTTAATGAGGGAACTGGACAGAGAGGAGAGGAGACTAACGCAGAAATGAAGAGGAGGCAGGAACACCATGAGATGGAGGGGAAGTGCGGGGGGAGGGAGAGAGACAGAGAGAGGCTTCAGCTTCCCAGTTTCACGAGGACTAAAGCATTACCTCCGTCTTTCTCCCTCTCCATGCTGTCAAGCGTGGCATATAGTTCCTCCCCTCTCTCAGCAGCCCCATGGGTGTCTCCCACTGAGACATCACCATTCTCTCTTAGAGGCCAAACGTGGCCCCTCCAGCTCCAGCTCTCACCCTAATCATCTCCTGCCTGAACTTTTTCAACATTCTCTCACTTCATTTTTATGGCCTTGCCCTCTTCCAACTTATAAGCCACACTCCACACTTCCACCAGCCTCTTTTTCTAAAACATGAAGCAGAATATCTTACTTCCCAGCAAGTACCTTCTAGATTTTAGCTGAGAATGTTGTATTGAAATTGCCTGTGGAGTGTTTTTAAAACAGATCATATTCAGGGGAGAGGGAGTGTCTGGGAACTCCCTGTAATATCTGCTCAAGATTTTTGTAAACCTAAATTTTTTCTGAAAAATAAAGTGTATTAAATACAGCCAGGAACCACCAAAGATACTTAGGTGGGCTGGGGGGTTGTCTTTTGCACATACAGAGATAAGACCACTGCTTGGTCCAGACTGACCACTCAGCACTTCCTCTGAGACATGGAACATTTCCACACTTCCAAGGTGTGGATCAGACTGTTATTTCTGGAGAACAATTATGCAGCCCTCAAGGATCAACTCTTATGTCACTCCCTTGTGAAACCCTCCCCAACTTTCTAGATAGAACAGATCGCTCTTTCCACACTATTCTCCTATTTCTTTGGACATACCTCTACCATGGCACTTATCACAGAGTAAAATAGTTTTTACCTGTGCATCTGTCTCTTCTGCTAGAGTATATATCCACTGCTTTCCTCATATTTGCATTCTCCAAGTTCAATGCCAGACACATTGTGGACCTTGCAATATTTAACAGAGCAATTTACACTATTGTATGAATAAATAAGTGGTTGAATGGGTAATAGCTAATATTTATTGAGCATTTACTATGTGTTGGTTCTGCTCTACAAACTATACAGGTACTCTCTAGGTCAACACTTACAAATTGAAATAGGCACTTTTATCTGTCATTTTGCACAAGAGTTAAGTAACTTGTTTGCCACAGACATAGTTTCAAATCAGAGCAGCCTGGACCCAGCAATCACTAATTTTTTGCAGTCTCCCATAAACTAAAGGAGCACCAAAGCTTCTAAGTCACTGGTGTGAGCACGTCTTTATTCACTCCTAAGTATTTCATCTATTTTGAACGTCCAGTATTCAAAACTGTCACCCATTGTCATGTACATATGAGAGGTTGGTTTCATCAAAGAATGTTATAAATAACATACTACAGTATACACAGAGCACAGAATGGCTCTGGAAACCAGACAACTTAAATTCAAATTCTAGCATTTCCTAACTATGCAACCTTGAGTGAATCTTTTAACCTCTTTCTGCCTCAGTCCCTCTGCTTCAAGCAGGGATATTAATAGTACCTACTTGCTGTGGTGTGCTTGTGTCCCCCCCAGAATTCACATGTTGGAATCCTCACACCTAATGTGATGGTGTTAGGAGGTGAGGCCTTTGGGAGGTGATTAGGTCGTGAGAATGGAGCCCTCATGAATGGGATTAGTTCCCTTATAAAAGAGATCCCACAGAGCTCCCTCACGCCTTCACCAAGGACACAGCAAGAAGTTGCTGGCTATGAATCAGGAAGAGGGCCTTCAGAACCTGACCATGCTGCCACCTTGATCTTGGACTTTCTATCCTCTAGAACTGTGAGAAATAAATTTCTGCTGTGGTAAATTTATAAGCTGTGGTATATTGTTACAGTGGCCCCAACGGACTAAGACACTACTTCATTATTATGAAAATTAAATATGTAAAGCAGCCCGTGTGCCTGGCACATTGAAATTACTATGTAATAGCTGTGTGTCTGTTTGTTTTATGTAACCAAATCTAATTGGAGCTGGTTTCATCCATAACAAGGAAAGCCCCAATCATTCAGAAAGACGTCTTGGAACCATTACCCTCATGAGTTCTTTAGGTTATAAAACTTGCATCAGTAGCGTGTTACATGTATTACATAACCTCTGATGATTCTTGACCACTCTCTTTTGCTTAGTTGAAAATTCACAGCACAAATAATGTAACTTTCTGGTCTACCTACTTCACTACTGAATGGTTTCCATGCCTCTGCTACTTGTCAAGGATCACTGCAGAACTTTATCAGAAAAATCTTATTGGTCACCTGAGTTCATGCCAAAGGTGCAGGACCAAGGATCTACCACAAAGACTGGGAGACAAAAGGGGCCCCAAGAGACCAGTCAGGAAGCATAGGACCTTTTTTTAAGTGCCAAGATAGATGACTTAATCCAACACAAAACAACAGCAGAAAGTTGCCAGACATCTTAGAAGACCCATAAAATGCTAGGCAAGTCAACAGATGTTCACTGAACACCTACGCTGAACCCCCAAGCTCCCTGTAAGCCCTGCTCCCTTAATACTACACTCCACTACCTCCTAATGCAATTGACAGAGCTGGACAGTCTCTACAGACACCCCATAGTTACAGCTCCCAGAAACATTTTGTTTGGTGGCTAGAGTGTTCCAAAAAATAAAAAATAAAAGAATTACTTTCCAAAAGTTTAAAATGGAAAGATGTCAAAGTCTATATTTCTGGCTTCTCTTCAAAAAAGTCAGGTCTGACCACCCTGGGGGTACCATTGTGCATGGCAACAGTCAGCATCCGCTGGGTAGTGGCGGCCCCTTTACACAGGGCAGCAGTGCGCATGTCCATTCTGGGTCCTGCCCCTCCCCACCTTCTACTCTGTAGGTATCTGAGGCTGCAACCACTGGAATTGCATGCAGTACCGTTTATATAACACCAAGTACCCAGTGGTTGTTCCATCTGCCATTGAGGTTTTAAGGAAGTCTACTATCTTGTCAGGTCGAATGATGAATCAGTACCTGATAAAAACGTTTCAGATTTTGAGCAGTGCAATAGCAGTTTTACATACCTAACATATATGTGTTTACCTTTGTCCTCATTCTGTGAACAGGGACACAGCTTAATATAGCGGAGAAAAAAATATACTTTGGAGTCATCCAAAGTGGATTAAAATGCTGGTGCTTCCTCTCTTAGCAATATAAGTAGAGAACTCTCTCTCAGAGTCTGTTTTCTCTTTTATACCTTGGAGATAATTAAATCAGCCTCACAGGGACATCACGAGGTTTGAATGAATACTTCTGTGCTTTGCTCAGGCTGCTGCTTCGGCTTGCAAATTTCTCAGAAGTCCACCCTCTGTTAAGCTAACAACCTTCTCTTATGAATCAAGACCTATAGAAAAACATCATTTATTCTCCAAAATCTTCCAGTTCTCCCTGCCTCCATACCCTCTATCACACTGTCCCAGGGACAATGAATGCTTAACCTTCTGGGTTCCTGTGCTCATCTCTGTGAGGGCATGTTTCAGCATATGTGTTTTCTGTACATATATCTTTCCTACCACAACAGGAAGCATTCTCTGTGTTCATAGAATCTAGTACCGTGCCTATTCTATATGTGTTTAGATAATAGCGACCCAATATTAAGTAGGCATATGTCCTTATTTTTTCTTACATTTGACTGACACTTACTAATAAAATAATAATAAATTTTATTACCTCAATTGCCTTGAACGGATGCATACACAATTGTACTTATCCAAACTATCTGTTGAAAACATCCAAAATAAGCTTGTGTAGAAGGAATTTTCTACCCAAGAAGTTTTATTAAGATAGGAAAAACAGTTCTAGTGATAAATGTCCTGGGTGTGTTTAACCTTCATGCTTTTCAGAAAAAGCTGATATGGACAGTTAAAGAGAAATGTGATTAGCTCTCTTTTTCTCCCGAGATACATATGTAACTTTGGTCCAAATTATTTTCAAATTTTAGACCTTCATTAAAATCTAGATGGTAAGCTCCCTGAGGGCAAGAATATTTATCTATTTTGTTTATTAAAGTATATCAATCTTTGGAGGAGGGTGTGGCACATTAGAAATATTCAGTAAATATTTACTGAATAAAAACATATGAATGTGTCTGGAACGCACGGGAATATTAAGCACTTGGGAGGAAGTGACGTGACTCTACGTGCCAGTCAACGTGAGAGTCTCTCGCTGTAATTAACCTCATTTATTTTCATAACTCCCCTGTGAGGTTGGTATTATTATTAGATTACAAAGGCTTTGCTTTCTCCACTCCTCCATCCATGCCTATTCTTGTGGTTTGTATCTAATTTTTTTTTAAAAAGGGCAAACACAGTAAATATGCTTTTATGGAATTAAAGGCAAAGGAGGGTTATGGGCATTTTTCCTCTCCTGCGCATCTTCCTTCAAATCATACAGTTGTCAACGGACACAGGCTACAGATGGAGGGGCTGTTGTTGAACTTCCCAACCAGTATGACAGATAATGTTCTTTCTAGTCCTGATCTGGCTCCTTTACAAGTTGAATGTAATTATGCCTTAACTTTAAGTCATGTCTTACCTTATAAACTTAATTTTCATTTATTCTAAATGCCTTTCACTGCAGTCAGTCATCTTTGAAAAGGAATGTCCAAGTTTGTCTAGAACAGTGGTACTTTTCATTTTTCGTCATGATGTTGTTGTTATAGGGCTCCTCTTCACTCAGTCTACAGGGATCTCAATGACAGGACTGGTTACCAATTGGACGAGACAATATTTGGGCCACTGAGCATTGAGCCAATTGCTTTCTCGTAAGTTACTACGTGCAACTACTATAATAACAGAAACAAAAATGAAGTCTTTCTCAACAATGTTATATATAGACAGACTCTAGTGTGGTATAGAAAATAATGTGTAAGCCCAGGGAAAAATTGATACATAGGGCATTCAACACAAACTTTATCATAGTACCCACCTTCCCAATTCCCCTTCCTCATCATCATTTTTGGACTGAATAATTTATACCACGTAGAGAGTGATCATTTCAGTTCTTTACTGGGTTGAGACCCTGGCCTTAGCTACTTCACATTTTACTCACCCAAATTACAGAGGTATTAAATCTAAAACATTATGTTCCTTTCTTGCCTTATAGTTGCAAGTCTGAGCTTTTCTAGGTGACAGTCTACACAAAGAGCAGGTGACTTCAGGAAAGCACTTTTACTGTTGATGACTGTTGCACTTTTTGCTTTCTTCTGGAGAAATCTTTTAGGAATAATGGAGAGTCTTTGCAGGTTCTATTGACATTTCCCTGCCCTTTGAGTCCACAAATGGGAATCAATTTGAACTAGACTGTAGAGACTTGGATTACACACTTGGCTATTTACTCTTCTGCATGGCATCTATAACACTAGCATCGAAGTTTGATTTCACGCTAACCATCTCTTGTTGGATCAGATAATTTCCAGTGGGATAAACCATAGGTATATTCTTTCTTCACATCTTTGTAACTTGTACCTAAGTTACTTGAAGCCATTTTGAATGAGTTGAACGTGTAATCTGTCTATGTAAAGATAGCCAAGACATGGAAGCAACCTAAATGTCCATCAACAGATGAATGGATAAAGAAGATGTGGTACAGGTATACAATGGAATATTACTCAGCCATAAAAAAGAATGAAATAATGCCATTTTCAGCAACGTGGATGGACCTAGAGATTGTCATACTAAGTGAAGTAGGTCAGACAGAGAAAGACAAATATCAAACTATATCACTTATATGTGGTATCTGAAAAAATGATGCAGCTGAATTTGTTGACAGAACAGAAGCGGATTCACAGACTTAAAGGGTGAGCCTGTAGTTGCCAAGGGGGAAAGGTGGTTGGGGGGAGGGATGAATTGAGAGGTTGGGATTGGCATATTCACACTACTATATGTAAAATAGATAATCAACAAGGATCTACTGTATGGCAAAGGGAACTATACTCAATACTCATATGGGAAAAGAATCTGAAAAAGAATAGATATAGGAATGTGTATAACTAAATCACTTTGCTGTACACCTGAAACTAACAAAACATTGTAAATCAACTATACTCCAATATAAAGTAAAAAAATTAAAATTACCAAAAACAATGCAAAAAAATATATATTCTCATTCTTGCTATTTTCTAAGTCTGCATAAAAGATCACCCCAAATCTTAGTGACATAAAAAAAAAATGTTTTAGGGCTTCCCTGGTGGTGCAGTGGTTAAGAATCCGCCTGCCAACGCAGGGGACATGGGTTCAAGCCCTGGTCCGGGAAGATCCCACATGCCGTGGAGCAACTAAGCCCATGTGCCACAACTACTGAAGCCCGTGTGCCTAGAGCCCATGCTGCAACAAGAAGCCACCACAATGAGAAGCCCATGCACCGCAATGAAGAGTAGCCTCCACTCACCGCAACTAGAGAAAGCCCGCATGCAGCACCAAAGACTCAATGTAGACAAAAATGAATAGATAAAATAAATTAATTAAAAAACAAACAAACAAAAAAACTTTTTAGTAATCCATTCTGCATATCAGGAATTCAGGGCACTGCAGGGATGGTTCGTTTGCTCCACAGCGTCTAAGGCCTCAACTTGGGACAACTCAGACAACTGAGAACTGTCACAACTGGGACTGGAGGATTCACTGCCAAGATGGCTTCTTTACCCTCCTGTCTGGCACACTGGTGACTGTGGCTGCAAGGCTGAGCTCAGCTGGGAATATAGGTTCCAGTGCCTATGGTACCCTCTCCAGCAAGGTGGCTCAGGGAACACTTCCTCCATAGCAGCCCAGAGTTCCAGCAAACAAGCTGAAAGCTGCAGCCAGGTAGCCTTTGTATATTATCACCTCAGAAGTTGCTTGGCATCATTTCCACCATCCTCTGTGAGAGGAAGCAGTCACAAGTCTACTGGGGAGAAAGGTGGAAAAAATAGACCATACTTCTTAATGAGAGGAGAATTCAAGAGTTGGTAGCCATGTTTAAGACCGCCATACTCATGTATACTCTGGTATCTTTTTTTTGTTTTATTTTTTATTTTTATGAACTAGGCTATTGTGAGAAAGCAATATTACATATCAACTTTTCTAAAATAAAACAAGTTCTTTGGTAGAAATCCTTGCATTTAATCACACTGTAGCTAATAATTTTATGCAGCATACCACCATATTCAGATATATAGGAGCAACTTTTAATTAGGCTCTCTTAATGTCACACATATGATGAAACTAGACATTGTATAGGTGATTTATTGGGACTTTTTTAATGGTCAAGGTGGATATATGGCTATAATTGGTTAGTCATTTTTCCAGACTGTTTTAATGTACGCACACTTTAACACAGCAATTAAATAATCAAGGACTTAAAGATTTATTTATAAATATTTTCATCATAGAGTTATTGGGGCAATACTTAAAAACTGGATAAGTCTACCACAAAAAACTGTTTAAAATTTTTCTGGTATATCTATTTCATAGACTACTGCAAAAATTTGTGTTATAATATTTAATGATGTAAGAAAATGTTCATAAATTGCTTGTTAGTGCTTAAAATATTATAAAAAGGGAGCTAAAAAATAATTCTGATCGTATAAAACATACATGCGTTGCTCCACATAAAAATAAAAACTTACACTCAAAATATTGACAGAGACGATACCTTAGGTCTGAAGTTTTGCATAATTTTATTTTCTGTGTTGTGCTCTTGTGTATTTTCAAAATTTTCTAAAATGATTATATTGATATGGTTTTTCATTTTTATAAAATGAATAAGAAATTGCATTACTTTATACAATATATGCATTTTAAAAATAAATCAAATTCGTCTATAATCTCTTCACCTTGGATAATCACATTACTTTAAAAATTTTTGTTGTTTTACATTTTGTGTTATCCATTCTTTCTAAAAGTGACATACAGTATATAAATGTTTTATTATTTGACTTTTTACCTTTACACGGGGAGATGTTAACCAAATTATCTTTTGTCCTCCATGAAAGATCCTTCCCCTAAGCCAGAAAGATAAACATATGGTTCTTATAGCCCCCAAAGTAATTTGTAGCAATGAGACCAAAGAAAATAAACACCAAATTTTTGACTTCTATGTCTCAAAAAGCTTCTGTCTAGGTTTGACACTGAAATTTTTTGGAAAATGCTTGCCAAACTAGCTGTGTTTTGTGTTTTTCACCCCACACTCCCAATGTAGATTAAAAATTTGGGACTATTGGAGTAAGCAGTGTTATAGAGGAGAACAATGAAAAGAAAAGCCATAACTCCTCCCTATCGCCCAGAGAATTACTTCCAGGGAAGAGTATTAGAAACACCAAATTGTTAGTATATCTGAGAATATAGGAGATCGGTGTCCCAGTTTCCTGATGATCGTTCTGTAAGATGACAAGCATTAAAACTAGGTCCCCAAGCTACCAGGGGACAACAGAGGGGCAGAGATGGCTGCAAGGTGCACCTAGGCCTAAAACTGCCCTAGTAAGTCCCAGGACTCTAAATGGGATGGGAAAGAGACAAATGCCTTTGCAGGTGTCTGGTAATGGGTGGATGGGACACCAGAAGTCATTGACCTGGAAGGGAAATACAGCTGTGATAACGAAATAGCACAGTAGAGAATTTGATTCTTATAGCCCTGTGACCAGGAAGGAACAGAAGATGCCATTACCTTGGTATAACCATGCTTGATAATCATACAGAATTGTGCTTCACCTCACAGAATGAGGATGGCCACAGACTAGCCAGTGAGCCTAATACCACCATTATGGCTACCAAGACATGTCATGAAGCCACATGGAACCTGGGCAGCCTAGATTGAATAGAGGGAGAGGAATGGGAAAAGAAGATTCTGCTTGACGGTATTTACCCTAAATGACTAACTTTACCCAAGTTAGACTGTGGAATGAGGCTCAAAATGGAAATTAGTTTTCTGAAAAATAAAATTATATTTTTTGCATGCCTTAATACATAGACTGATATATTCACACCTTTTATATATCCCACTATGAACATACTTCCATGTGAAAAAGTTCACACTTAAGGAGTACTACCTCAGTGAATCTTTGTGTGGTATCATGCCCAGCTCACTATGTTTTAAAAGGTATTAACAAGCGATTTAACTTTACACCCCAAGTATCTGTGCAGATTATAAAATAATATATGTGAAAATGAAAACACAAAAAAACTTGGAAAAACCTTAAATATATATCATTGTTAATCTCAGAGAAGGGAAGTACTTTCAAAATACACCAAATCACTAAGTCGGGAAAGAATAATGTCTGACTACATAAAATTAAAACATTTCTTGACATAAAAAATATACTACCAAAAAAAGACAAAAACCAGAGAGCGACCAGGGGGAAACATTTCCAAATCCTACTGCAGCAAAAGGCTAATTTTTTTCAAAATATAAAAACTACTTCAAATAAAGAAGAAAAAGACCAACTCAAAAGAAAACCAAAAGGCACAAGAAGATACCTCACAGAAAATGCAAACAGTTGTTAAACCATATGAAAAATAAACAAACATATTCATAATTAAAAAATGCAAATTAAAACTATAAGAAGATATTTTTTCATCTCTTAGATTGGTGAAAATTAAAATGTTTGATAACATACTGTGTTGAAGGAGGTGTGAGGAATCAGACACTATTATGTGTTGCAGGTGGCGACGTAATTTAGTGCAAACTTTACGGAAAACATTTGCAACACTTATCAAAACTTAAAATCCATATACTTTTGGATACAGGAGTTATGCTGTACATACATAGAATTTCATGAGTAATCATGAGTAATTAGTAATTAAATATCCAGTAAACAGTCATTGTAGCAATGTTTTTAATAGGAAGAGAATGGAAATAGCCTACAGGCTATGTGTTTTGGTCGTTTTGGTTTTGATCATTTATTTTGTTTTAATTAGTTTTTTATAGTCCACATCTGAGTGAAATCACATGGTATGTGCTTTTGTCTGACTGATTTAACTTAGCTTAATTCTCTCAAGATCCATCTATGCTATCACAAATAGCAAGATTTCATCTTTTTCATGACTGAGTAGTATTCCTACAGTGCAATTATTTAAATGAATAAGGCGGCTCCATATGAACAGATATGGAATGAGTCCAGACACGTTTAAGGGAAAAACGCAAGATAAAACAGTGTGTTTAAGTGATACTCATTCTGTTACAACACAAGGAAATATGCACTATATACCTGTATGTGCACAGAATCTCCCCGGAAAGAAACATAAGAAACTAGTAACAAGGAGTTGCCCACGGAGGGTAAGCAAGTGAGGAATATCGGTGGGAGAGAGACACCTTCTGGAAGTTACTTTTGGAGCTTCCTGAATTTTATACCAAAATCATATATTCCCTCCTAAAAAATAAAAGGGAGAAGAAAAAGAAAGGAAAGGAAAGGTGAAATAAAGAAAAGGAGTGTGTATGGGGAAATACAATATAAATACAAAGAGACAATTCTTTGCACGGCACAGAGAAACACAACCCCACGCTATCTTCAACCAGGTGTCTCACTAAGGTTCTCTTTGTCGTGCCTAGAAAAATCTCAGCTCTCTCTTCCAAAACCCCAGCCTGCTTTGATTTTTTTTCATTGTCTCTCCTTCTTATGAGTTCAATGGTGGCTCCCTTCCCAACGCCCGACCTCCCAGAAAAGATATTTCAGAACTCTAACCCTCAGTACCTTGGAATGTGACCTTATTTGGCAACAGGGACTTTCCAGAGGTAACCAAGTTAAAATAAGGTCATGAAGTGAGCTGTAATCCTATATGACTGGTACCCATATAAAAGGAGAAATTTGGACACAGACACACAGAAGGAAAACAATGTAAGAGGCACAGGGAGAAGACAGACAAAGGGAGAGACCAAAGAGAGAGATCTGGAACAGATCCTTCCCCTTTGCCTTTAGAAGGAGCACACATTATGGACACCTTGACTTGGGACTTCTGGTCTTCAGACCAATTAGACAATAAAATTCTGGTGCTAAGGCACCCAGTTTTTTAGAAACTCTAGGAAACTAACATAGTGCTCTATCCCACTCTTTGTCTCTCTCCAACTTTCCAGTTCCATTCCCATCCCATTTCCTTCTTCCAGAAGCGTTAACTCCATGCTCACAAGATGTAAATCAATTTTGCCTCTCTTGGCTCCATATAATTCCATAGCTTTTCCTGATCAGCACAACGGAATCCCAAGCCTGGTAATTTCCCCACAAAACAGAGGATGTTTCCTCCTAAGAAGGTGGTGACAGTACAGGTAGGCTGAGAATGTCTTTCAATTTATTTCTGTCCTTGTTAACATATATCTAGTCATCCTGTTTTATTTTGGACAAAAAAAAAATGTCAGTGATACTGTGGTCATACTCTATTGTTTATAGTATAGGGCAGGGTTTGGCAAACTTTTCCTATAAAGAGCCAGGTAACAAATATTTTAGACTTTGTGGGTCATGCAGGGTCTGTTGCAATTTCACCATTGTAGTAAGGAAAGCCGCCATGCACCACGTGTAAATGAGTGGACATGGCTGGGTTCCAATAAAACCTTATTTATAGATACTGAAATCGAATTTCAAATCATCATTACATCTTACAAAATATTGTTCTTTTTTTTTCAACCATTTAAAGAAGTGTCAAAACCGTAGTTCACAGGCCACATAAAAGCAGGCAGCAGGATCTGACCCACAGGCTGTGGTTAGCCAGATGCTGGTAGAGAATTTAATACTTGATCACCTCCTCTGCGGTACATTATAAAATTCTTCCTTGAGGAGAAGCGTGCACTTCCCTGCAGGTTCTTGTTGGGTCTTTAAGAGTCACACGATATTAGGATGACCTTGGGTACCACTGACTGTCAGAGCAGCCAATGGGTAAATTCACGTTACTGCGCATTAATTGCTGCTGATATTGATTCAAATCACTGTTAAGTGTACTGCCTAAAGGATGTAGAGAGTATCTGTTCCTGGGTTTTCTCTCAAAGCTATTCCTAGATTAAGCCAGACCATTAGAGCTGTGTCTGGAACCAAACTGTATTGATTACCCCTCACTGACGTTTCAGACACATACATCCACAAGCGCCTGACTCCACAGATTTCCTCTAGAAGAGTTACGCTTTTGCAAGATTCTAGAAGCGTATGTTGAGAGATTAAGAAACCCCCAGTTACCTATCAATCTGTTTTCCTGATGAATATTGTTGAGGACATCATTGATTATGTCACAATGTATCCTCTGTGTGAGGAAGATCCTCATCTCAGTTAAGAAACATAATTAGGCTTCTCTTATTTTTAGCATGCTTCCTGTGCCCTCATATTGCCAACTCCTTCTTACCTCCCTACTCTTTATCTTCTCTTTGATGAACTTTCTTTATACATATTTCAGTTATCATGCTGTATCTTACATAACTTTCTAAACTGTATCTTCTCTTTCCCCACTTCATCTTTTAATAGAGGCATTTTAATTTAAAAAAGTTAAAAATGGGGGATGTGCAGGAAGGGTTGTACAAAGTCCAGATTTGATAGGTGGCTGGGGTGAGGAGGGTCTTTACCCCTCGGGGTATCCTTCCTGCTTTCTCATGTAATCAACTTTGAGGCCCTTTTCTCAGTATAATTCAGCAGAGCCATTCAAAATAAAACCTCACATTTATTTCGCCCTTCTTTAGTCTTTCATTCCATGGTTCCATATAGAAACCATGATGACCTGGAAGCGCAGACGTGCGTCTCTCTCCCGATGGTCTCTGGACGCTCAGCCTGAAGTTCTCTGTGCCTCAAGGTCAGAGCTGGGGAAGGAGCTCAGGCCAGCGAGCCTGCCCTAGGGGTTTATCTGCCAGACTGTCAGGAGTGACAGCAAAGAGTCAGACTGCTTGATGAATCCAACGAGCAGAAAAATCTGTCAAAACACCCAGAACGTGCGTTGCAGCGATCGTGGAAACATTGCCTATTTGTTTGGAGCGCCTTTAATTATTTTTAAACATATGCAGTCTGTAGTTCAGTGAACATGTCAGGGATAATAGAGGGAGAAAAGCAAATGAAGGGAGCAGCACTGATCCTGGAGCGGCTTCTCCCCACAGCTGGCGGATGGATTGGGAGAAGCAGTTGATTCCCTCGAAGTGTGGCTCCCTGTCTGTCACCTAATGAAGTGCAGTAGGGGGATTAATGTCATTAGCTGGAGGCCAGAATGCTGTGTAGTAAACAGATATACATCCTCGCTCATTTGGGGGCGTGTTTCCCAGCTCCCGCCCACCGGCCTGCCAAGGTCACTCGCAGCCTTGTATTAGTTAAACGGGAAGAAATTAAGTTGGTTGAGAGAATCTTGTGGTCTGTTTAGTGAGAGCAGCCACTGGGGATTTGGGGCACCCTAACGCCACTCCTCCCGCCCCTCACTCGCCCTAACTGGGGCTTAGATTTCTTCTTTGGGGGAAATCTGAGGTAACCAGAGAAGATAAAAGCCCTATGAGTAAATGCTTTACAGAAGAAAAGAATTTTATTGTATTTTGATAACCACATCGACTAAGCTGTGTGGAAGAACATGGGGCTTGCTGTTTAGATATCATGACCATCTCTTTTCTCTCTTGAACCAAGAGTTCTTTCCACATATTAGGGCACGAAAAGTTGAGGGCCGAGAAATGCACGAGTTCACTTTTCCCTATAACCCACAGGAATGTGCACAGCAAACAGCTCCAAGGGAATCAAACTTCGGTACTTTGTATTCTTAGAAAACACAGAAATCCTGACTTTAAAGAAATAGTGGAAAATACTGAAAAAACAAGGAGAACAATGTCAGGAGGAAAAATAAATAGTTCCTGAGGATGGCTATGACCAAGATTCAGACACAAACAGAAACCATCAGCTAAACAGATGAATACCCAGCACCACCCAGATATAACCAGGAGAATCTGGGAGGGAATAGAAACAAAACAAAGAATTAACAACCAAGGGAAAGAAGAGTGTTTGAGGGAAATACGGCAAGGCAAGGAGAATTTAGAGTCGAGTCAGTATTACACAAATATTAGATAAAGACAAACATCAATGCTGCCTTGTAAGAATTTACCTTAACCCTTTTCTTATCAAAGCAGAATACTCAATGTTATGCTAAAAGCTTTGAACTGTGCTCTGAGGTTTGTGGGCAGTACAGTATTCTGTAGCGATTGATATTGTAATCAAAGAAACAATGCAAATGAAAAATAAAGGAAAAGGAAACTCAGGATCATTTATACTTGTTACGTCACAAACTCAATACCGGGCACCCCCTTCATACAACCACTACTTCCTGAGGGTCACTGGGCATCACATTTCTTGCAGGCCAGCATGGCAGATTTCATTTTCTGTCCTAATGGCAGGCCAACAAGGGAGAAAAAAGCTAGGAAGAGAGTATATGCCATCAAAAATATACACACACACACACACACACACACCAGAAAGAAACAAGGTCAAAGTTCGTTTCACATTTTTAAGATTAACGTAAATCTCCAGGCCTTGTGAGCTTCCAGGGAGGAATGGTATCCAAGAACCAGTGTTCAGACCGTTGCTCTCATTCGTCAACACAGGGCCTCAGACCCCTCTCCTAGGCCCTGTCCCACAAATACTTGAGAAGGAGTCCACTGTGGTGTCTCTGGCTGCTCTGGAGAGCCAGAAACCTGAGAACAATCCTCCATCCCCTGCAGGTCCCACAGTGTCCCACGGTGTATGGCGACCCCAACACAGAGAGACTGCTGCCCTGGCCAACCATTGCTTCCTGATCTTCCCTGCAGCGCTCACCAGCCTGCAGTTGACTCTGTCCTGCACACAGATAGAGAGGATCCCCACTGCCCCTGATGGGCAGATTTAGGCCCAGGGTCAAATCTAGCAGTTCTCATGAATGATAAAGTCTTCCAGCTGCAGAATGCTGGGGCTCTCTTTTTATCTGTGGTGTCCGGTGACAACGTAAACTATGAGAACAAAGCTAGAGTGATTTATATGCGTCATTAGAAATTTAAAATTTTTTAAGTGTTTCGTAAACATGTACAGTATGGGACATATTAGATATACCATTTGGATAACAAAAAACACTCACAGTTCCCTTGCCTAGTCACAAATGTGATCCAGAGAGCAAGTGGGAGAACACCCATCCCCTCCAGAGAACACCTTGTGGTTCCATCACCTCCCTTGACCTGGTGTCACACTGCCTTCAACACGAGGAAACAAGAGAGCAGTGGTCTGTGGGACCTTGGCTGTGCTTCAGAGTAGGAATGAGATCCTGTGTCTTTCCTTAGACCTTAAATTTTAATGTGCCTCAGAATCACCCAGGAAAACTTGTTTTAAAAAATGCTGCTTAGTTTTTCCCTTCAGAGATTCCGATTCTGTAAGTCTGTGTGTCGAGGTCTAAGAATCTGTATTTTAAGGAGCATTCCCCATCCCCAAACACACACCTAGTGATTATACAACAAAAGGATTATAATTTTGAAATACTGATCAGATCCTACAATGATGGTAACTCTCTAAAGACTATTGCATTTGTGGGAGCAGTTTATTAGGAAGGTGTGAAGCACTGCACTTAGGATGCCCCGGGAGGCCAGGCCCCTTTTGCTAAATGCATATGGCATTACTTTCGGAAAACTATTCTTTTCTCAATGATATTCTTTAGTATATGCTGCAGATGGATTATTTACTCTGTCCCCTCTGGAAATCTGTCTGGAGCTGGAACCAAGTGACTGCAAAATATCACAGACACTTGGAAGTTACTCCATTTCACTCTTCCTATTAGGGCCCCAGGACTAGAGCAAAATGTGTGGGGCTCATGTGGCCGTATGTGTGTGATTACCCTCATGCGTGCAACTTGCAGCCATGGGGCCTTGAGCAAGAAAGGCCATCTTTCTTTTAGAAAGCAACTTAGTGGGTGGTGCTTCATAAGTAACTTAACACAAAACATGCAAGAGAGCTATACACATGCACACACACACGTGCACACACACACATAACATGGGAGTTATACTGTTTGGCACTTAGTGGTTTGGATCCATCCCAAAGGCCAACCACAGGAAAAAAAAAAAATCTTGCCATTTCAAGGACTGCATAAGGTGGCAGAATCTACCCCATGAAACATCAACTTCACTTTCTCTGCCCAGCTGGCCAATTGTTCCAATCCAGCAAATCACAGGCTTGGCAGACACACTTAGGGAAAAGGGGGAGGTGAGTAACACCGAGCTGTGCTCATAAGGCAGCCGGGACTGAGTCTTTGAATGAGCGCACAATGGAACAAACACCTTTCATCCGTTCATCCCACCAGGCAAGCAACACCAGGAAAATCATTTTGCAATTAGTCAGCAGGTTTCGGCGTCATTACTTTTGAGATCAGATTTGCTACCATTCAAAAAGGTATCAGAGACAGTGCAGGAAGAGTTAAGGATCGTTTCTGGCATCTGAGGTCTGGGAGGAGGTGAAATTAGATTAGCTGCAGGAAAATGGGAGGGTGTACATTACCAGAGGGGCCCTACCTGGCTCCAGGCTTCACGGTGAACAACACTTTCAACATATGGCATTACAATGGATTAGTAATCAAGTACGATTAATCCTAATAGATCGTCTTTTCAACCTCAGTGGCTTGTTAGGTGAGAAAAAAATTGTCTGTCCCCAAAGTGTCAGGTGAAACTCTCATTTGAGGTAAGACTACCATGTGGAGATGGGTCTCCATCTGGTGGCTTCCTTTTGTGAAACTCCACCAGAAGGTGTTTTAATGAGGCTTTTATAGCAGGCACCACCTGCCACTAATCTTCCCCTCTAAAAAGGTGTAATTGAGGGTTGGTTTTACAGTATGGCTCATATCCTAACCTTGGGAATTCATCAAGAAACGCAAACCTGGGTGGGATGGTGTGTAATCATGAAATGCCATTTTGGCTTTTGATTGAGACTGAAGTGGTTATAGAAATTTGTGGTTGGCTAATTACAACCAGCTATATAGTAGCATCCCTTTTCAGTTAGATTAATACGTGTGTCATCTCAGAATTAAATCACCAAGTTGATGGTGACCATATGTCTTCATTCAGTTCTTTGCACATGTAAAGATTTGCAAGGCTGCTAGTGGTTCACACAATTTAAAGGTTTCATTTACACGATTAAGGTTTAACTGGTTCAGATGTACTGCACATCCGTCCTCTCAGTAGATGTTTCAGTTCCAAGATGCATTTATTTCAGTGAGACATGAACAAATTACAAAATCACCAAGACATTTTCTATCTCTGGGACTTTGGGAATAGAGCTTTTCTTCCTTTATCTCCTAATTTAAGACAGATTTTTGTCAAACTGTTATCCTAGCAGATTGGTCATTGCTTACACTGATATTCCTACCCAGGACTTCATTTGAAATAAACGATGCTGAGGAAGGTAGAGTACAATAGAGTAACTTTGATTTTTTTTTAACATTCAACAACCATGAACTGAACCCTTACTACGTTCTGGGTATGTTGCTACATTAGGAAATAATAACAATAATAACAGTAACAGCGACAACATTACACAGACTCTGCCTTCCAAAAGCTTTTCAGTCCTTTTCTGCTCAGGATATTTCTGAAAGTCCTTTCCCTTTGCTAACGCCATCTCAGAATATTATGCTGGGAAACATTTTAACCACATATAAATCAAATCAACAAAATAGTATATATACTTAGATAAATTCCAATATTTGGGTTTTATCTAAACTCTATTTTAAAAGTCAGAGACATGTATAGTGCTTAATTATTTGCCTTTCAATTACTAGTTTAATTATAGAATATAGCAAGAAAGTTAATATGCCATAATCCCAAACTGGCTTGCAGTTTGAGTTCAGAACGGCATGTATAAATATGAAACATAATTTTAAAGCAGGGGTCATCAACTGGAGCCCAAGAAACTGAATCTGATCGGTAGTTTTATGTTTGGGGTTTTATTGTTGTTACTGTCTTCTTTTTTGATTTGTTGCCCTGCACAAGGTTTTTGGTTTATAATACCTATTCTAATCCACATGGACATGACGGGCTCTCTCCTGTTTGCCAAAGGCCCCGTGACTCCCTATTCTCACACCCAACTGCACTGACAAAACTCAAGCCCCGATCTATAATAATGAGGCTGATTTTCACATGAGCTTGTGAACATTGGTCCCATTACTTTAGAATCAATCCTTGAACACGTTTCCATGCATAGGTGAAACCCTTCGGGATGGATCAATGGGGGAGAAGGCAGGTACCCACCCAACTGGCAAGATCTCTGGAGCCAAATCTGCCCCTCAGTAGAGCTAAATATTTTACAATCACTTTGCTCCCACATCCCTAATGTCGTTGGTGCACAGCCAAGAATCAGAAACTCAAGGAACAGGATAAGTGAGAAGAAAAAGACAAGAAACCATCATACACCCTCTTTTTCACTTAGGAAAAATTTTTATGATCAGGGCTTAAAGTCTTGTAACTTCAACTTTCATGATACTTTTCTCCAGGAAATTCAAATGTCGTGGACGTGAATCATTAGAACTAATCCTGCCAGAGGAGAAAAGTGCATGAATTTTGTTCTCTCCTTCAAGGTTAGGAGAATGAGGTCAATTATCTTTTCCTTTAGTGTCAGACAAATCAGAGGAATTGGTTTATCCTTTCTCTAAAATCATCCATCAGTGTTGGTTTAATGCAGAGAACATAATGGTTGGCTAAAGGCTATACAGCCAGGTGACACATGTTGTGACTCCTGTTACAGGTCATGTCAGTGCCTTATACTAAAACGTACCCTACTTCTCCCTGCCTCAGCTTCTGCACTAAACCCATAATCAGGTCTAGCCCAGGGGGTGATCGTGAAGTAAGAAAATGTTGTCTTTGGTATTTTGTCCCTCCCCTCAGTGCTGCCTTTAAGTTTCCTGTATTGCCTGATGCTGGCCCCCTGCCCCTACTGCGTGACATTCACGTCAGGTCTGCCTTCCCCAACCAATCGCTCATAACTCACATCTCTCCATCCCTGTCTCTCTAATCCAAAGTCTCCTGGCCATAGCATTTTCTGGTTGAAAGCTACCTACTTTCATTAAGTAGCTTGCTGTGAAATGTTTCTTCATGCTCTGTGATGTGGGGCTTTTAAGCAAAATGTCTAATCCAAAGGAACAGTTCTTCGGATAAAATTAACAGAAGCACTAGAGGCTGGGAGGGGAATAAGAGAGGACAGGAAGGGGCTTTATGGTGCTCCCAAGTGATATTATGCCTTGTCACGACTGAAGGCAAGTTCAGAGTAAAACACTTGATTCCTCGTAGTTACACATACTCGCATTTACCTGAACTATGAAAAGTGAACTTCGTTTTGACATGTGCTCTGTTAAAGATCTTTGTGAGAATGAGACAATTACCCAGATGTGTTTCCTGTTACTTTTAGGATTTTACCTTTAGGATTTGGAGGTAGTCAGAATGAGAGTGTATTGGCTAAAACTTTATGTGATGCCATGTTTCTGGATACAAGCAAGTGAATAATCCTTTTTTTTGGCTCGATCAGAAGTTAAAATATTTCTTTAAACTCTTGTCTTCCTCATACAACATCCTCCAGCATAGTTACATCGGGTTGTATTTTGGGTAGAATTTGCATACTTAGATATCTTCCATTCTCCACCATTTACCCTCCCTCACGAGTTATGACTTTGTTTCATTCTTGAGCATTCAGCCTTCCTTCTCTCCTGTGCTCTCCCCAAGAGCCTTGCTGTGTGCCATCTTCCCCCTGGAGGACCCACCTGTGAACTAACTTCTCCCTCTCAGACTTTTGACATGAATACCCAAAATGAGATTGGCTCACCTTGACATTTCATTGTTGTCTGGCATAGTCCCCTCTATCTTCCTCAGGATGTCACATATGTTTGTAACTGAGGCCAGGAAAGTTTTAAGAGAAGAAAGGAGTGGAGGGTGGGGAAGAAGCAGTGAGGATCAGAAAAGGGGATCAAAACCCATATTTCTGTTTCAGGTAAATCATTTAGACTATCAACCACCTCTTTAGAGTCAGACAAAAAGTAGGCAGCCAAAAATTAGGTGAATTTCTGTAAAAGCACGGGAAATATTCACTCAAGACTCTGGAATAGATATAGCATGCGTCCCTGAAAAAAATCTGGTGGCATCTGGCAGAGGTCTACGAAAGTGCTTACAAAACTTGTGTGTACGAGAAGATGCCTGAACCAGCATTAGGGGTTTTGATTCAGGAGACCTGCACTGAATTCCAGGAATCCTGATTTTTAACAACCACCCACAGTGATTCTGACACTGTTCTAGAGAAGGAATATTTCAAGGTTGTGGCCTATTTCATCAAAATCTCCATGACTCTCCTTGGCCCTTTGAGAATCCAGAGTGAGAAGTTTCAGCGATAAACGTGTCCACCGCAAGCCACTGCTGCAAAGAGAAACGGTCAATTTTACTGCAGATTTTTTTTTAATTTAAAGAAGAGCTATCTTGGACCCTTCTTTAAATAAAGCACCCTTCAACATTAAAGTCAAACAGGAAAGATTCCAACCTCTGCAACAGTTACTGTCCACTCACCAAAGGAACTAAAATGATTATAGGCAGCCCAGGCCAGATATGTAATGCGGGTGTTAAGATTCTGTTTAAAAAACCAATGTGGGAAGGCATGGAATTTCTAGGCTGAGAGCCATTCGTGTATACAATTCCTCAATTTGCATTCTGGAGAAACCCAAAGTTTGTTTGCTGCAGGTGCAAATCTCACATTGCTGCAAGACTTGTACATTCCTTGGCCACGGGCGCCCAGGCTGCTAGGTCTCCCTGAACCTCTGTTTTTTTCCAGTCTGGCTACTTCCTTGAAGAGCATCTGATTCACATAAACTGTTACCACTGAAACCATCATTTCTTAAAGTTCCCAGGCTACCTGACAACACTGTGAAGTCTGAAACTATCATTCAGAATTAATTATCTTTAATATTCATGACACAAGAAACTTGTGGCAAAAACTAGTTTTTGTTTCTAGAATACCCTCTCTGTGTTCTTTTAGGATGGCAGTGATGTTTGTGGTCAGTGGACGGTCTCATACACAAAGAAATGCAAATTGGCTAAAGTAAAAGGATCTAAACGTGCAGGGCAATGGTACATCACAAACTTCAGCCAATGGAGTCACCTGATTTAGTCATCTGGGGCTAGGCCAACCAACGTGTGAAATTCAAGGTTTTCACTCATCATGCATTTCGATCACGTGAGAAAATGTTGCACACAGACATGAACCACCAGTATATAATATAAACTACTATGCTTTTCCATCTTTGAATCTATATCTGTATTCATTCCAGAGCTTATCTTTTATTCCTCAAGCTGGCAAACCTGATGCAATATGAACCGTCAGCCACCCAGCCTGGTGCTTACTCAGGAGAAAGAGGTTTTCCTCCTTGACTTTCATCCACAGGACTTTCTATTCTGACAGTGTTTGACTTCATCCCTGATTGATCTTGAACTGGCGCAAATTAAAAGGCTCTCCCAAAATGAGAAGTGCCATGAAAATAGGCACCTTTCATCTTCAGAGGCGAAGGGGCCCTGTGCCACATGGTGGGGTGGCAGTTCCTTTGATCAGAACTTCTTTGTTCGAGTCCAGAAATTGAGTCAGCCTACCAGGCATAGCAATACAACAGGGCAGCCAGTATCCCAATGGAACCAGTGCTGAGCAATGATTGGGAATTTCCTTCAGAGCATCTTAATCCACTGGCATGAGTTGTCACCATGGGCTCCACTAGGCCCATTAAAATGACTTCAGGTCACCTCCACTGAGCCAGCCCATTCACTCCAAAACAATTATCCTAATCCCCTTAGCAGACCCAATCCCTTAACACTTATCAAGTGCCCTCCTGTGCAGGGTGCTGACATTTTCCAACAACACCAGCCTCTTTGAAATGCCAATCAAAAGTCCTTCTTGTTAAAATACACGACCCTCTCTGCAAGTATAAACAGACCTTCATACATCATCAGCACCACCATCATTAAAAAGCACTTACAGAACACCCACCTGTGTGGGATGCTGTGCTGTTGGACCCAGAACGCGCAAGGGCATGAAGTGCTGACCTCGGGAAGAAGTGGTTACAGGCCTGCCACTTCAAGCTTCTCCTGCTACTTATTTAGCACAGACTATGCCTAGAGGCCCACAGCACACCATTTCTGGTGGCTGGGTAATTGCTCCAAGAGAATTAATTAACTGCTCGGCAGAGCAGATCTTAGAACAGTAGTGTGTAAGTGACAAAGCTCACTATTAAAGTTTTACCAAGACACTACTTCACAAACTTTAGTTACCACTCCCTAGTATCCACAACTTGGTTCAGCAGGGGCTGATTCAGAAGGACCTTTCATAATTTTTGTCTTTCAACTTGCTGTCACCCTTTTGACTATTTACCACTAAGGAAAGAAAGGTGAATGGAGTCAATGATGAGCCAACATCAGGCTGCTGGCTAGCAAGCCTGGGTCAGGGGATGCAGGTTTATCCGTCACTCACCACTTACCAGCAGGGTACCCTTGGAGAAGCCACTAGATGCTCTGCCCTTCAGGTTCCTCCAGTGTAAAATGGGAACCATACCGTGCACCACAGGGTGTGTGGAAGGTGAAATGAAACAATATATGGAGGAAATACAATGCGTGGGACTTAGTGGTGCCAGGCTAACCTTGCTTAAACATTAGACAAGACTATTTACTAAGACTGGAAGCCTTCTGAGAGGTGGGGCTTTGGGGAGGCCTTACAGAAATTAACAACCATGGCACGGGGGAGTGAGCTTGGAGTTCCAGCTAGGGAAAATAACATGAGGAAAGAGCAGACATTTAAAGTTAGCAAGAATATTGCAGGGGAGGAAAAAGAATGAAAATGCCTGGAGCAGAGGCATTTCATTGGAAAGTACTAAGAGAAGGTGAAAGCATGAGAGAGGGAGACAGAACCTGTGTTGGAGGGGAATCTGTTCCATTATCCTTTCCTTCATTCATTTTCTTGGCCAGGCTCAACATCAAGCATTCATTGTGGATGAGCCTGAGCCGGACACTGTGCTTGGCAAATTGACATGATTCTTCATGCAACAGGCAGGATGGTCAACTTGAAAGAACTGCTGTGCGGAGCCAGCATGAATCCTGGCTCTTCAGCTAGGATCTTAGGTTTCTCTCTAGCACCATATTAACCCGTTGTTAGCTGTGTCATTCCAGAGGGCCCAGGGGAGACATACGTTTCACATAATTTTAAATCTGGGCATCATGTAAGAAGACATCAAGATATCTGCTCCTCCAAATCTAGCTCTAAACAAGAATGTTTTGACAAAGATTTCTAGGACTTCATTTCCTTCTTCCCAATTCAATATTTTTCCACGATACAAGTTTAATTTCTACCCTTTATTTAAACCATGTACACAAAGACAAGTAATTAAAGGCATTAACAAGACACATGAAAACAAATCTGAGTATGCCATCTTCTCTCCCAAATCAAAGATGTCTCTTTGAAATAGCTCCACTCAACAGTCGTAACTTTTTTATATGAGTCTTGGTTTCTTGTGGAATAGACATCCCACCTAAAATGCTAGAAATGTCTACAGATGGAGCTGAGGGCAGATGTCTATAACATCTGTGTCCTCCCCAGATCTCAGCAATGGCAGATGACGTAAATGCCAAAAGTGTAAGCGAGTATAGTTCACTACTGCATGACGCGATTCACAGATGGTTATACGTGCGGGCTCTAGCAAACAATATTTCACCTAAAGAAGAAAAGTGGATGGAATATATATCAATGTGGGCTAGAAACATCCACTGATCTCAGACATCCCCTGACTGAGAAGCATGATTGCTCAGTGTAGCTCACCAGTTCTGACTGAAGACCCACATCTGGAAGCCTGTCCCATCAGAGCTAACCCACAGGACTTCAGTTTCTCTGTGGCTAAATGGGACAGTAGTGCCTCCCAGAGAAGGAGTGTCCGAAAAAATGAATGAGAAACAGTATGTAAATATCCTGGAACCATTCTACCTGAAGCAGCCTTCCCAGCTCATCACCATACCACCCTTTTAAATTTTTATCATAGGCCTCCTCACAACCTGAAAATGTCTTATTCATTTATGTGTCCTGTCCTCTGTTGCCTTTCTTCACTCACTACAATATAAGCTCCAAGAGATCAGAGACCTTACTTGGCATGTCTAATACCATAGCTGAAGGCTTGCCCGCTCAGAGAAAGTAGTCATTAAATGTTTGTTGACTGCTTAGTAATTGACCAACAAAACAGATATACAGATGAATGCATATATATACATTAATATATTTATAGCTTATTTACTCAATAATACATGTCTACACATATATTCTTAATAAAGACATTTCATATGAAATGTCATAATCCTCATTTCACGTAAAGAAATGAGTTTAGAAAGGTTAAGTAACTTGCCCAGTGGCGGCAACACTAGAGAGAGGGGCAGTTTTGTGAATTGAATGTACCAACCCCACACTCAGTCTGTTTCTTCCACTACAGCACAGCTACCTATCCACTAATGTTCTCTTCCTCTCGAGAGATGGCTATCTTTCTTCCTTACCTCACCCTGTTTCAGAGCCTTTACTTAACAGCTTGTAATTCCACCCATCCTGCCCAATGTCTCCACAGCCCCCTTTCCAGCCCCCAGTAGCCAATCCCAAACGTCCAGGCCCTAGGTGACCATCCCTGGGTCTCTAGCTCTCATCTTGTTATCTAGCCATTTGGATGCTCTAATTTCTAGGAACTGGTTGCTCAACATTCTTAGAGTCCCTCATTTAATGGATTAAAAAAAAAAAAATCAGGGCTTCCCTGGTGGCGCAGTGGTTGAGAGTCCGCCTGCCAATACAGGGGACACAGGTTCGTGCCCCGGTCCGGGAAGATCCCACATGCCGCAGAGCGGCTGGGCCCGTGAGCCATGGCCGCTGAGCCTGCGCGTCCAGAGCCTGTGCTCCGCAACGGGAGAGGCCACAACAGTGAGAGGCCCGCGTACAAGAAAAAAAAAAAAAAAAAAAAAAAATCAGAGACTCTTAGTCTTAATTCCTGCAAGGTTAAAGCCCCCCCAAGAAACCTCCAGGTTTTCCTACACTGCATGACAAAGAGTCTAAGGCCACACGTGCACCAGCCGCAGACGAACCCCACGCCGCAGCTGTGCCGCTGAAGGGTGACTGTACATGGGCAAACGCTTCCGAATCGAGCTGCTGAAACGGGGCCTCACAAGTCTTTGACAGTGTTAATTACTGAATCCTCCTGGCCTGCCAGCCGGGCTTCTCCACGGAAGGCCTTGCCATGTGGAACTCGCTCCCGGTGGCACTCCCTCTGAGCCCACATTTGGCAGCAAGCAGGCGACATTTTAAAAGATGTTTTTATTTGCTTTCGTGTTTGGTTCATGTCCCACTCCCACCCTCCCACCGCTCCCATCACTCTGACACTTTGGGACTGAAATATGTTTTTTGCGGTGGCAGCCAAGTTCCACCAGGTTCCCGAATCTTGCTTTTAATGAGATGGTTGTCAGAGGGGAGCCCACAACTGGAAACCCTGACCTGGGTCTTATAGGCAGGGTCCTGTGCACACGGACCTAACACACGAGATGGTACAGGTAAGGGCATGGGACAGCTCCTTTACTGCCGAAGTCACTGACTCACTCGCTTCAAGAATCGGGGACATGGTATATGCTCCACGTTTACATAGGACATTTCGCATTCCTTTAAGAGCTCATACAAAAGGGGGCATTGGTTAGGCCAAGAGTGCTTCTGTGAAAGGTTTCCTGAAAGAAAAGATTCCACATCACTTTTATGCCTGAGTTAACTTGATCTTTCAGTAACAGGGATTTAGCCAGCCATGCTATGAAAAAATGCAAATCACAATCACAAGGTCTATAATATGCCATTCATTAAGATGACTCTCTTGGCTTCCACTGTGGGTGTCCTTTTGCTCCACCAGAAGACCTTGGGGAATAAAAAAAGAGCCAAGACACTAAAATAGCTGCAATAGAAAGTTCTGTGGTCATAGGGCCAATGCCAACACCAAAGGCACGTACCAACCAAAATGCAGATGTGCAATTTGGCAATGGGACATGGCATGCGGGCCTTTCAGAGTCAGTGAACCAAACAGGATGACGAGGGTTTTCATCTTCCAGAACTTGTGCCCATAATTCTAATTGCTAGATTAAATTCTGTTTCTCCAGGAGATGAGCTGTAACCAGTTACCACGGACTCATGCAGAGAGGACACTTTGTTCTTTTCCTTTCTTTCGATGCCCTAAAGTTTTCAGATGGAGCAAAAGGATAAGTACATGTCAGGGCACAAAGAGAGTCCGGTGTCTTCTGCTGCTTCATCTCATGCAACTACTGGGGGAAATGCCCCAACCAGCAAGTGGAAAAAATGTCATTGTTCTTGAGGATAGCGACTTAAGTTTCCCATTAAAAAAGAATCCCAGCAAGCCTACTGCTTCTAGACTTTGTATTACCTTTCACTTAACCTCCCTAAGAAATACAACCCTCCCCGCAAAGTTCAGATATAATTTGAATTACATCCACCTCAGAATGAGACCTTATGTGGAAACAGGGCTGTTGAAGATGTAATTACTTAAATTAAGATGAGGTTATACTGGAGTAGAATGGGGAACCTAAACCAACAAGATGGGTGTCCCTACTAAAAAGTAGTATTTGGAAGTAGAGACACTCACACAGGGAGAACACAACGCGAAGACAAAGACAAGACATTGCAGTGATGCCCTAGAAGCCAAGGGATGCTACAGGTGGCCAGAGAAACACCGGAAGCTAGGAGAGAGGCCTGGAACAGATTCTCCCTCTCAGCCCTCGGCAGGAACCAACCCTGCCAACACCTTGATTTCGGACTGCTAGCCTCCAGAAAGTGAGACAAAAATTTTCTGTTGTTTAAAGCCCTTCAATTTGTGGTGCTATGTGACAGCAGCCGGAGGAAACTAGCACATTCAGCAACTGCTTTTTTTGCACATGTATTCTGTTCAATATTAAAATTTACAGGCAGAATTCTCTTTGCCAGTTTTCCAAGTAAGTTTTAGACAAAGAGATCTGGCTTAGAAGTTGAAAGGGAATGGCAGAAGTGAGGAAATCATAGTACCTTTATTCAGGTCAATGTACATTTGGTAAGTTTATCTCTAATTGGTGTATTTATCACAGGGTCTTCAATGTCCTTCTGAGGCGAGGGGAAACGGAGGTGTTGAAGCTCAGACTCCTGGGAAGTAGACGCTCATTGGATGGAGATGCGCGTGCACACTAGAGCTTGCTCTCAGAAACGACACCTGTAAGTAGGTGAAGGAGCAGGACACGGCAGAGAAGTTGCTGAACCATGGTATGGTTGCAACAAAGAATGAGATGATGAGTATCCGTCATAGCTTAGGACCAGCTACAATGTGAGAAGTGTAATTTGTTCACTAATTGCCTGTAATTATCCTCAGGAAAAGAAACCAACCAGAATTCTGAGGGAGTCATTCCCAGTTGGGATGAAATTTCCGCACACGTGATGAGCATCCAAGTTGTGCAAGTAACGGACTGTAGTGGTGACTGTGGTTGTCACCCAATCCCCTCTTCAGGATGGAGCCACTCATTCACACAGATGCCAAGAGTTGCGGCTGCTGAAGTCTCAGAGCTGAGTCCCTCCCTCAGCAGCGCCCTCAGTGGAAGAGGGCTACCTCACCTCAGAACACACCCCACCTAGGGGACAGCCCACATCCAAGGAGTGCAAAGGAAAATGGTGGCTGTCCTAACTCAAAATTTAATGATACTCTTGCTGTGGCCTCCGGTGGAAATATTCCCTCCCTGGGGTTCAGGACCTCTAGACACACAATGCCCAGAGCTGTAAAGACAGAAAGCATAAATTCTCCAAGTGAATCAATGGGACTAAATTAGGGTCAATCTTAATATCACTTTTGTTTCTTGGGCCTGGGTATTCTACCTACTGGCGTCATAATGCCAAAGAATGGTCATTGATTTAGAATGTATATTGTATCTTGGAGGATGGAGTGCTCTCCTTGCTGTATCCTCTCCAAGCTGGTACCTCAGCAGGTCTTTGAAAACGCTATTCCTCTGGTCCATCAGGCCAGAAGCTTCTGGGTACTGAAGTTTTAGGATTAGTAGATCCATGGTCACAGTGGTTCCTCCTCTGCTGTAAAGTAAGTCCCTTGGTCCAATGTGATATCACTCATGATCCTGTGTTGATGGATCTAGTGCCCTGGGAACAGGAAAACCATACCCACACTTACAATGCATTGATTCCAGTCAAGGTAAATAGCTGCTCCTTCTAAGGTGGAAAGAATATGATGGAATCAACTTGCCATGAAGTGGCTAGTTGATCTCCTCACGGGTGTTGCCACACTGGGGGCCACTGGTACGTTGGATATTCAGCATCAGCAGTGACTAAACCAGCTTTGGTGAGCAGAAGCCTGTAACGCTGAGGCCACGTATAGCTTCCAGCCCTGCCACCATAGCTACTCTATTCGTGAGTCAACTGTACAAGCACTGGGGTACCTGATGACCCAGATCCGATCCCAACCTTACAGGACATTGCTGCTGTGTTTGTTTCAACTTATGACTCGCTGCATCTGCTGGAACCCAAACAATGATGGGAAGTTCTGTTTACTAAGTCACTTCATGGCCTATCCTCTTGTTACCAGGGTCGGGGCATGCCAAGAGCTATTTTTTGAATAGCCTATACTTTTCTGGTGCAGATGGTACATCTTTGTTCCAGAAACATATGGGTTTGCACTGTGGTTCTCCTACTGAGGCTTGCCATTAACTTCATAAAGCATCTTTTCCACCACGATATCTCTATTATTATACCATATACTCTACATAGTACCACAGAATCTGCCAATCTCCCGTGGCTCAAGCAAGAGGGTCATCTGCATTGCAACCTGGACCTGCCACAGAGCTTTCCTGTTAGGTCCCACTCAAAGCTGGCAGCCTTCCATGTGATTTGCTAAATGGGTTAGAAAAGTTTTCCCAAAGTAGAACACACTGCTTCCTGAATACAAAGAAGTCTACCAGGCATTATGTTTTCTTCTTAGTGGTCAGAGGTGCAAGAAGCTGTAATTCCCCTTTTACTTTCAGGGAGACACTCCTACATGCCCTATTGATGTTTAAAATTTTACTTATATAGTTGGCCCCTTCATAAATTCTGTCTCTCAGCCCCTGGGACAAAAACATCTAATACATTTGCTGCTTTTTCCTCTTCTGGTTCAATTAATATCATGCCTTTGATATAGTGGGCCAGTGTGATGCTCTGTAGAATGTCCAGACAGTCCATGTCCCTTTGGACTAATTATGATAGAAGATGGGGGGATTAACACAGCCCTGGGGCAAGACAGCATTTGCATACTTTTGTCTATTTCATGTGAAGGCAAACTGTCCCTCATCCTCTTTCCTGATAGGATTGAAAACGTATGCACTCATCAGCTCAGCTGCTGCAGACCACATCCTAAGGCTGCATTATTCTGTGTTTGCAAAGACACCACATCTGACAAAGGCCCAGACATTGGGGCTGCCAGTGTCATCCTCCAGGATACATATGAATTTTTCAGTGACAAGACTGATGAATTGGGGCTATACCAGCGACACCAGTTTTGCACATTTTTGGTCCTTATGAAAAACACTAATCTCTACAATTCCACCAGGATGAAATATTTTTTACTTCCTACATTAGCTGGAGTGGAATGGCACTTTCGCCTTAGCCCTTGTGTCCACAATACTTGAAATGGTCTGGTTATTCCATTTTTCCTAGTGTATGATTATCCAAGCATATAGCTTCAACTTTTTGGGGGGGAAAACTGGGGAAGCTTTACTTCACACACCTGTTGTGGAGGTGTAGCATCTTTCTTCCTGGGAACCTGGCATCTTTTTCAACATGTGGGTTCTGAGTTTGAAAACCAGCTCAATTTAGGCAACAGGGAAGGGGGGATCATTACTCTATGGGGATGGTTGTCCACCACCTTCTGATATGTTGTTTGCATAGATCGAGCGATATCCTTGGCGACTGCCCACCTATCTTGCCCCTGGGTTCTATACAACATCTTCACCGTTTTATGCAGCCCAGGCGCCCTACACTGCCACACTGACCATGTTGTCATTATATCTGCACCTATTCTGCAAAGCCACCTGGCCATCTATCCTTTGGGGATTCTATCATCCACATTGCCATCCAGGAGCCCAACTCTGGAGCAGCATCTCCAATGACCAACGCTTTTCTTCAGAGTTTCAGATGATGCAAGTGGCTCCCCACCAGCATGTTCCTCATCTTTCGTTAAGTGGTGCACACCCCGGGAGGTCCCACGGAACAGAGCCAGATGGAATATTTGCTGGTCTTTTGCAGCACTTGACTTAGCGTGGCCACTTCTGTCAGCCTCTTGACGTCACTGTCTGCTCCCTGCTGTGGGCGTTCTGGTACCCCTACTTCATTTAGTGTGAACCTTCCTTTCGCTAAGTCAACAGCAGCGTCTTTGGCAGGACATTAAAAACTGGATCACTGAAAATTGCTCTCATGTTGACAAACTCTCCATTAGCCAACTTAATGTCCCCGACTCTTGATCCCGGCACCCTGAGGATCCCATTACTATCTCGGCTACATTTTGACCTGACCTGGCAGTTACTTTGTGGTGTGCTCGTTTCCTTTATCAGGCTCAGCGCTTCTGTGCTTGGGTTAGGTTGTGACACAGAAACACTTTTTGTTTTTGTGACGAGTGGGAAAGTGAAGCTAGGTCCTGAGAGGAGTTTATATGGTCTTATGAGATGGAGACCTCTGCATCACCTTCAAACAAAAGGAGAAAGGTAGCCATTATAGGAAGAATGGACCCCTCTTACAGAGGGTTCAGGGAAATCTAGGAATTCAAGATTTTTAGATTCACTGATCCGAATTCCCCTCTCAAATCTCAGGATGCTTTTCTGCTAATCAGAGACCTTACCTTGGAATAACAGACTTGCTGGTGTTGAGAATTCAACTGCCTCTGGATCTCTTATGTCCTCTTAATAAATGTCCATTCCTGATTCTCCCCTTTTTCTGCTTCTAAAAGAAGTATAATATCTCTTCATATACTATACTTGTCAATGAGGGCTCTAACTTTCATACCTTACCTGAAATTGACAATTACCCTTAAATTGTACTGTTTTCTCCAATGCATCAATGGCCCTAGGAAAAAAAATCTGATTCCATACTGCTTATGATTACTATTTCCCCAAAACTATTCAAATACGTGAAATATTGCACTGACCAACGCATTTCCTTTTACCAGTATCCCATCTGTATCCACCTGGGTAAAAGTTTTAACAACTGTTCAGCTATTACCTACTGAGGTTATGAATAACCCACTGTCTTACTCCACTTGGGCTGCCATAGCAAAACACCATTGACTTAGTGGCTTAAACAACAATAAAGACATTTCTTTTCTTACAGTTTTGGAGGCTGGAAATTTGAGATCAGAGATATGACATGGTAAGGTTCTTCTGAGAGAGTTTTCTTCATGGCTTGCAGATGACTGCTTTCTTGTGTTCTTGCATGGTAAAGACAGAGAGCTATCTCTCTCTTCCTTTCCTGATAGTTCCACCAGCGCTATTGGATTAGAACCCCATCCTTATGACTTTATTAACCTTAATTATCTCCTAAAAAAGCCCTACCTCCAAATACAGTCACATTAGAGTTATAGCTACAAAACATACTTTTTAAAATTTTTATTTTTTATTTTTTGGTGGGAAGGAGGAGACATAATTCAGTCCATAGCATCTACCTACCGCCAGTGATGGAATCCTGTTCCAAAATCCCACTTTAGGACCCACAGAGAGCTTTGGAACTACAATGGTCATTCAGAGAAGTCCCAGCTTTAGGCAAGGGAAATAATCCTTGGTGCCTCTCTGTGACCCGTCTTTGGAACGTCCCTAAGAAAAGGGGTGTAACCTTGAGTAAGGCAGCTTTTTTTCAGCCAAAGGCAATTGTCAGATAGGGACCTAGCTGCCAGCCTCAGCAGCCATCACTCCCAGAAACTGGGGTAATGAGTATGTTAGCTCTGGGGGAGACCTGGGAGGCACACAGTAGCATCCCCACTACCCCAGACAAACAAAAGCAATTGGTCAAAGACTACATAATATAGTAAGATTTAATTAATTATGAAAAGAGTAGGAAGGAGGGAACTGATTTTGCTTAATTAAATCACTAAATTTTAAGATGCTTTTTGAAAATAGTTTTGCTTGTTGCATTTATATTACACTAAGATATAAATGGGTAGCACGAAATAAAAACACAAAATATTATAAGCCACATTGATTTTATATGATATATGAAAAATAGAGCTGTTCTTAAAATTATTTTCTGAGAACAAAAGCTGAAAGCACTCGGAATGTTTTGGTATTACTTAATCCTTTGATTTTCTTTAAAAAAAAGAGACTATTAATTTTACTGCTTTTAAACCAGTTCTGTCTTCTTGGTGAATACAACCTTGACAATTAAAGAGTAAATCAGTTGCCTTTCAGTTTCATTCATTATGTATCAATTTATTTATAAATATTGTCTGAATTAGCACACATTTCTAATACATTTAGTCCAAAATAGTGAAACTTAATAAGGTGTAAATTACTGATATGGTAGAGAATTTTGCCTTGATAGCTTAAAACGTCTTTAATCTTAAATAGTGCTTCAAAAATTACCCTCAGAAACTACAAAACATTTTTCCTATTTGAGTGTGACAACTTGAAATTACGGTAATTCCAACATATTTAGAAAACCCTCAGCCTTAAGTATGACTTTATACTTGGGAGGAAATGTTTATGTACTATAATTCAAACACCTTTCATTATATAAACATATCTATTTAGAATTTACTTACAGACCACTGCAAGTGACAGAAAAATGTGCAATTATAATATAGAGAATGAATATAAGAAATAATATTAATCATTTCTCTTGGACATTTGGACATTTTCAGTCTTACTTAAAAATGGGCCAAATTTAGAGGCGTTACTCTAAAAGATCCGTGTTAAGTTTCTGGAAGATTTAATACGATTTAAAACTTTATTTCTAGAGATCTACCTTTGCCAATGGAAAGAGCCCTTCAACTTTTCTTTTATGTGCTTGCGGCAACTTCAAGATGCTCTTTGAGTAGGGCATTTTACCTTTGCCCAAGTACAAGGAATATGAATATACTCTATCATAAATATAGCTTACTGCTGACTCATATACAATGACTGGGACCTTTACCAGTAGCTCTAATTATACATATTAATCATTCCAAAACGGATCTTTGTGGGGAGAACACTTTTATTCTGTCTGAAGAAATCCCTATTATATAATAGAATCTCAGCGATAACACATTCGAAAAGAATAAGATAGTCAATAAATAATAAAAATTATGCTGGCGATTCAAGCTATGGTGCCAACATTCATCATAATTATTTAACTAAAACTCATTTGTCATATGAGTCTCTTGCAACTTTTTTTTTCCCAAAGCTGTTTCCATTTTGCTATCCCATATTCTCATATTGTCCTAATAAAGTTAGAAGAACAGGTTCTGGCTTTGGACTCTTTCTTGCTGCATTTCGGACCTTCTGTTTTTACTCACTTGTAGCCCCTACTACTTTTCTGAGCTCCTGATCTATATATATATATCCAACTGCCCACCGAGTATGATCTACAGTTTTCTTTTTCTCTTATCCTCCAAATCAGATAAACCTTTAACATCTATCAGCTCCTTTAGGAACAGCTTTAAGACCCAATGCAGCCAAAAATAAATAAATAAAAATAAATTTTTAAAAAATCTATTCTCTATTTACTGCTTCTTCCTCAGCTTATGCCCTCAGCACCTCTTGTATGGATTATTACCGCAGTTTCCTAATTATTCTGTCCGCCTAAAGTTTTATTTGCTACTCATCTTTTCTGCACATTATTTCTAGGTGATGTTACTAAAACGCTAATTAACCAGGTCAATCTTTTGGTTAAAAACTGTAATGTGACTCTATTGTTTTTAAGAAAAAGTTTAAACTCCTTGGCGTGTCAGTGAAGGCTCCCCACCGCTGGCCCCTGGTTTCTTCCTCAGCCCATAGCATCCCGCCCCTCCCCCATGCAGCACAGTCATACAACTACATCACTGTGCAGATCCATGCATTGCTCAGGTCACTGCACCTGTTTTCTTTGCCAGTAATTTCCAATTCTGCCTCGTCAAATTGGCAAAGTCCTTCCCATAATTTTGATCTCATTTCCCACATCTTCTTATAAAGTTTGTTTGACCATTCCACTGTAAGTAGGGTCACCATATACTTTTTGTGTGTAAACTGGGACACGTTGGAGACTGAAAGAGGGAGAGAATAACACTAAACTCTAATGGATGTCAGGCCAGGAGTCATAAACCAGGACTTTCCTAAGCAAACTGGAATGGATGATCCCTTATCTAAAAGTAGAGTTGATTATTCCCTTTTCTTTGTGCTTCCTCTTACCTTGTGGTCAAGCACTATCCCAATACTTATTAGATTGTATTGAAGTTATTTATTTCTATGCCTCTCTTTCCTACAAGGTCCTTGAGGATTAAACACTATACTTTCATCTTTGTATACTTTACAATTAACACAGCAAATCTGATCAGGTTATCAATATATGGTATGTGACAGAAGCTCTATAATTGGATTACACAAATGAAGGAACCAAGTTTACTAAAGCTGGTCTGCTAAAGCCAGATACATTACTAAATTTGAGACTCCTGTTAAACCAGTCTGATGGTAAGAAGTTTCATGTGCTCACCTCAGGATAATTCTTGGAACCAGATTTTGGAGACAGTGTGAGCAGCCAGGATCAGGAAGGTGTAGACATGTTTGACAAACAATATAAAGGGCTAGGTAGTGCCCACAAACCACAGATCAAATGGAAGCAGATGTAGATGAATTGAGAGTTGAGGACTTCCCAGTATAAAAACAAGGTTAAGGTAAAAGAGAGGGTCAAAGATCAGGAGGAGTCAAAACAGCCCAACATGTGGCACAAATGACAAAGAATCCTGAGGGGGGGTGTATGTGTGAATCAGAAGGTTTATACTTTAGTAAGGTCCACACATATACATGCAAATGTGTGCAACTTTTAGTACACACATCCCTTTCTGTGTGTGTTTGTCAAGTTAAATGCTATATGTAAATGACAAATAATTTTCACTTAATCCATTTATTTCATTTCTATAGATTTAGGTTTTCTTAAATAGGCAATTTAAAAATTAGATTATTTCTAGAAATTAGCTAAGCCAAAGACATTGCATGTTCTTCCTTGTGAAATAAAAATTTCCTAATAAGGGTCAGAATATTATTTTGATTACTCAAAGTTTTATTGCTCAACTTCTATATCCCCTCCTCAGAGAGATCTTCTCAAACCTTCACTTAAATTATCTCAGCTGAGCACAAAATGTGCCCAATATAAAAATGCATTCTAGCCTATAAAACTTTTTGTTTCGAATTAGATCTATTTTAACTATTTCTTCATCAATCAGCAGGGAGACAGAAAGTCTGAAAAGAGCTGGGGCGGTGTGTGATGTACTTGATGAGATGGACTCTCTTCGGTAAATTATTTCCATATTATCATTTCCATTTAAAGTTTTGTTTGTTTGTTTAATTTCAGTGGTTCACTCTCCAAGAAACATTAATGACTTTTCCCTTGGTGTTTTGCCTCTCTGAAGCTTGGTCTGATCATCTTTTCTCCACCAGTGTTGTCTTCTTTGTTGTCAGTGAAGCCACCATCTGCTTGAAAAGGGGGGCCCTTTAACGGGACCTGAAGTGCTAACAGTGCCGCCTGAGGCAAGAGTGTCAAGTTAGGAGTTGGCGCTCGACCATCTTTGCTTCAGCACCGTCAACGCAGCCACTTCCCCGCAGCGCCCAGCCTTCACCGCGTCTCTGTTTCTGGCCCTCCCTGGTAGCACTGTCTTTGCAAGATTGCATCCGTCCCCTCTGTCAAACTCTCTCCCTTGTCCCATTCCATCTGAAGCAACTGTCTTCCAGAAGTCAACGTGGTGAACAAATCCACGCTAAAGTGTTGCTAACTTATCCCCTGAGTCGACAAGACTTTTTAACCAAGGGAAAGGGATGAATCTGCATGGTGTAATTTCTGGCCAGAAAAGAATACATGTGATAATTCAACAATTCTGTTGCCCATCCCCCCCCCCAAAAAAAATATCACATTGGTGACTGCCAATTCTACCTGGTTATGACTTGGGCTGTGGTGATGTCACTATTTAGTTGCAACTTTTGTGAGTTGTTGCTTTGTGAAACTGTTCTTTAAAAATAATCCTGCCAGCTCTTTGTTAAGAAAACACAGGTAGGCGTGAGGGGGCTAAAAATCTAACTTCTGAGAGGCAATTTGGGAAGATGTGACAGCTGAAAATATGTAACAACCACAGAGAAAAGCCTTTAGAGTTACAGAGGAGAGCTTCCTTTGCCTAGAAGATATGTTGCTATCACCCGAAGCCAGGTTGGTCTATAAAAGCCCTCCCCTGGCAGCTGCAGCAGGCATTTTGTAAGTGACATTACATAGGAGGCATTTTGTAGAGGGCATTTGTGAATTAGCAGACTGCACTAATGATAGCCATAGCAATAGAGCTACAGTTAACGAGAAATTCTAAATGAGGGAAAAGAGGCCGCGTACTTTAAGAAACTGCAACCACAAATACTGAGAACTTTCTTGGGTACAAGGAAGTAATCAAACCAACGTGGATGAAGACGGAGCAAAGTGGAAAATGAATCAGAGCAATAAACACTGCTGGACCAGCTGGACAAAAGAAAAGTATTATGATAGATTACAGTTTCCTAGAGGGGAGACAGTGGTGGTTCCAAGCCAACTCACACTCTATATTTCTACTTATATTTGACATACAAGTAGATGTCTGCTTGTGCTAACTCATAGTATAGGTTATGAAATTTACTTCCGTGTATTTATTCCTATCATCCTTTTTTGTTCTTTTATAATTAGAGTTACAAGTAAAATATTCTGTTCAAATAAATTAAGGAGAATCCTGAATTGGATTTAAGATTCTTCTGGATTCTACCATAGTATCTCTGCTTAAAGTTTTTTATTGGTGGCACTGAGAATACAATCCAACCTTATTCACCAGACTTCAAAGTGCCCAGCATCTAGCTTCTGTGTTCTCCCAAGCCTCAAGTCAGTTATTTACTCCTCACCTTGATCGTGATGCTCCGACCATCCTTATCTATAGTTTTTTGTCTATTCATAGGAGCTTTATTCATAATAAACAAAATCTGGAAATATCTCTGGTACCAACCCATAACATCCTGATCTTTCTTGACTGTCCCTAACACCCAAAGCTCATTCTTGCTTTAGGGCCCTGCCACGTACTATCTCCTCTGGTAGCTGAGAATTCTCTTCTGTCTGCTCTTACCATGTCTGGCTCCTTCTAAGTCTTCATGTCTCAATTTAAATATATCCTCCTTGGAGAGATCTTCCTAAAACTCCATCTTTAAACTCATTTTATCTTTGTTCCCCCACCATCACTATTACCTCCTAGGAGTCAATTTCCTTCTTTTATAGCACTGATTACAATTTGTACTTTTCTGTCTTTATGTTTGTTTAGTAGTGTCTTCCCCGCCTATCCCACTCCACTGAAAGCTACGTCTGCCTTGTTCACCATTTATGTACCATACCTAGCGTGGTGCTGGGTTCTTGTTGGCTGCTTGCCTTGACTGAGATGTGTTCCACAGAGAGATGCTCAAGGCAAACCTTACGTGCCAATTCTTTATTGGGAGAACCCAGCCTAGGACAGTGAGACTGAAGGAAAAAGAAAGTGAAGTAAGGAAAAAGGAGAAACAAATGTAAGATCACAGTCTGGGCTCTCCACTACCAAACTGGCTGCAGCTTCACAAGACGCACAGCCAGTTGCTTAGCCATGAAAGATGTTTCCAGATGGGCTAAACACAATCACCATGCCTTGGAATGGTGGACTAGAGGGAGGAAGGAAAAGCAGTTTACATCCTGCCTCTTTTCTCTCATTTATCAAAGTTCTCCAACAGGGAGTTAACTACCCATGCTCTTATACTGCCACCCCTACTCTTCTGGGAAGCCCCTGGAGAAGCTGGATTGCTTCTGTGCCCTGTTTTGGGGCTTCATTTGAGTTGTGGAGTGGTAGGAGGAAGAAGAATCAGCATGGGTCTGGTCAGGTCAAGCCTGGGTTCCAGATTTACGTGGCTTCCATCACAAATGGCATAACAGGGGTAGTGCCAGAGCTCGGCACCACTGAGGGAGCCTGAGAAAGTGGGTGTCTCCCAGAGAAGAGTAACTGCATCTGCTGCCATGGCAATACCACTGGCAGCAAGAGCTCTCCACGACCGAGTGGCCAAGGGCCTAGGAGACGGATGAAGCCAAGGAGATCGGAGGAGATGAATAAATTGAAACTGATTTGGTGCACAATCTGTGTTTGTTCAATGAATAATGAAGGAATGGATAAGTTTAATGCTGGTAGGAGACCATCTTAGTAAGTACGGTAGATCCACTTACAGTCTAAATAATTTGAACACCCCTTGTTTAGAAAGAAACTACTCCTGAATACTACCTTTTTAAACATGCTATATTACTCACCACCTCCAAACTGTCAATAGAACGGAGTCTATTCAGTATATCCCAGTTCAGTTCTTTATTTCCTACTCAAGATGCCAACACCCTCATCGTCTTCTCAACACACTTAGAGTCCGCTCCCCACTCACCATCAGTCACAGTGTCATCTGCTTTGGTCTGGTACATCTCTCTATATCTCAACAGATCAATAAACATCTATTTTTGAGGTATCTAGTGTGGACCGACAGCATAGAAGGAGCAACTGACTAAGTGTTAGGGGAGCTGGATTCTAATCTTATCTCACCTCCAGCCATGCCAGGAGGTCCTAGGGCAGGCTTTGCCCTTGGGCATCCTAGCATTGGATCAGTGGGAAAGGGAAGAAATCTGGGAATGTGTGTCTTTGAGGATGCATTACTAATCTGGCTGACTGTCAAAAAGGATAGGCACCAGCTCAAGTCATAAGGTCTAAATAACATGAAAATATGGGGTTCAAGTTGAGTCACCACTGATATCTAAATGGAGTTGATAACGTGGGTGAAGAACTAGATCATTGAAGCTCAAGAGAGGGGAGGCAACTTGAAGTTGGCATGTTCTGTCATTTGGTTTAGTTTAGAAAATATTTAAGTCGTAAAGCTTGGAGTATATGAAGCTGATACCAACTGCCAAGGCCCAGCAGAGAGAAGAATGGAACCAACGTTTATTGAGCATCAGCTATTGCTACACTGTATACATAGAACTACTCCAATTAAACTGATCTTCACCAAGACTTTACGTGGTAGTTTTAGAGATGAGTATATTGAAGTGTTGTAAGGTTAGTTAACTTCCCTAATTGAAGGTAGTCAGATTTGTCTGATTTCAAAGTTTATGGTCTCCCTTCATAGCAAGCTAACTTATAGAAAGGTGAGTCCTGGGGAGGGAGACTTTTAGATTCCTAACCCAGCATTCTTGAGACCACGGCTGGGCTCCAGTCCCAACAGGTTTTAGGGGCTGGACTCACTCCAGTGCCCTCACCACATGTCCCCAGACAAAGCATCCCACCCTCAATGTCTCTACCTCCTCTCTATAAATGAGGTACAGTCTTTCCAGGTATACCTAGACTTTTTTCTTTTTGTCTGATTTACTGGTACTGCTATGTGAACTAAAAAAACAAAATGAAAAACATCATGAGGTCCCTGCCCTCAAGGAAGTTGCAGTCTTCTTAAAGAAAAGAAGAATATTCATGAAATTATTATTAGTAACACCACATAGGATGCAATGACTCAAGGTGTGCGTCTGTGTGTGTGAGATAGATAAGATGGAAGAAGTTTCCATGGGGTCATCATTTAAAAAGGGGAATGGGAAAGCAAGAATGAGGTCTTGGTGTAGAATGAGGGATGTCAAGAGAGTGTGCAGAAGGGGAGGGGCAGGGGGGATCTGAGGCAATTGCTGTCTTTCCCCAGTACCACTGGAGTAGCTTCCACAGTCCTACTAGCACAGACCAAATGTCTGGTTATAAGAGCTGCCCCCTGCCAAGAAAAATACACACACACCCGCACACAGGAAGGTAAACTATAACTTTCCCCCCAAAATCTCTGTAATCACTTTCCATTTGGCTTCCTGTCCTATTCGTTAGAATAAAAGAAATGTTACCTATTCTTGCTCATCTCAGGATTTTCTGGCCCATGCCTTAACAAAATTTAGCTAGTCTACTTGCTTTCCACCCCCTAAGATGGTCAACGGGAAGGAAGGGAAGAAGGATACTAGGATACTGAAAATAGAAAATTTAAGCCTTTGGATTTTCTTTGAAGTTAAGAAGTCACTTATTTAGGATTTTATTTTCTGTCCTACTTATTTGAAATAAAAGCAATGGAAACCAAAACCTTGTGTCAAAGAGACAGCACACACATGTAGAGACAAATAGCTTAGTCTGAAATGGAGTAACAGATAATAGCATTCACGGTTGAGCAGACAGTACTTTAAATTACATACAGACTTCCCTCATAAGCTAGTTTCTCTTTCAATCAGAACTTTCCTACGTTTTATCATTTTTGGAGTCTGAACACTTTTAAGCTTGGTCTTAACCCAAAGGTAAAGATCTTAGAAGTCGAACATAGTGTCCTTAGTTACTTGTAAGCTATGCATGGATAATGAAAAAAATCACATTCCTACTTTCACAACAATTAAAGATAACTTTTTGTGTATGGCTAACTCAAATGCAGCCAAATTATAAAGTTGAAACATTTCATGTGTCTAATCCTCAAGGAGAGTAGATCCCTGCGAAAGTTTAACCCTTTTCCTTAGAGATAACAAAGTTGTAAGTGTAGCCCAAAGGCCCCAGACCTCATCAGTCTGTGTACACAAATATTTTAAAACTAACAATTAAGCCTGATTCTTTTTCTATTTGAAGAATATTTAACTACAAAACTTTTAAAATACATTAGAAAGAACAGGGAAATAGTACTCATTGCCTAAATATAACAAATTAAAATTGGGCCAGATTCGCTTCAGAACGTTTCAGGGGAAAAATGTAATGGATAAAGTTGAAGCACAGTACCTCTCCCGGCCAGGTTCTCCTCTCTCGGCCAGGTTCTCCTCTCTCAGAGACAATCTTCTCAGAGGTAACTAGCATCCCGTATCCCAAAGCAATCTGTAACCCTCTTTATCCACGCTTTGAAAAATGTTTACCACATATATATGTATATGCATGCATAAAAATATATTCCAGTGTTTCATGTATTCTAAACATATATGAAAGTGGTGGCATATTGTACTTATCCTTTTGCAATCTGCTTTTTTCACTCAACATTTTGTTTTTGAGAATTACCCATGTTGATGCAGATAGAAAGTTAAACATGTTTCCAGACAGTGAAAACATCCCAGCTCACTGAGGAAATCTTGCTAGGTCCACAGGGCTTTGTGGACATCCCTGGAAGTAGCTTCACCCTTGGGAGCCTTGGCCACCTTTCCTTCAGCTGCTGACTCCAGATTCTTCCCACATCATGGCTGGTAAGAGCAGGACTTGTGGGTCCAATTGTCCTCACTGCTGCCACTCACCGGCTAGCTGAGCAAACATTCTGCCCTCACCCTCTGTTCCTAAGGCACAGACCCCACCCCTGTCTCCAGGCAACAGTGTCCCTACCACTTATGGCTCCCAAAGGACCAATAATTTGCTATAAATTGAGAAAGGGCACCCATACATTTACTTGACTACTAAGAGACCTGTACTTGGTGTACTTGGGTGTTTCTTTAGGTGTTTCACACTTTGAGTAAACTCCTTTAGAGCACACATAGAGCTGTCTACATCCTACCCCTACCTCAGCAGGAATGTCACCTCCGGACTGGGTCCAGCTGGGTTGCATGCTCAAATTCCAGTGGGCAGGATGGCCCCTCATTCTCCTCCAGCCCTCTGGCTGGGTTTCTGAGTGAGTCTTCTTTCTCTCAAGCACCTTCTGCCGTTTCTTAAATGCTTTCAGCTTCCCAGTCTCATCCTTGCTGAGGAAGATGTTCTGTATATTTTATTTGTATTCTCATCTTTGAGTTTCATGTAAATATGTGGATGCAGTAGATGCCTGGGCAGGGTAGTTGGAGAGGGGAAGAGTGCCACTCAATTCCTTTCATCAGAAACCAAACTGAACTTCAGCTCTGGCTCAGCTTAGGACCCCAAGTAACTCAAAATATACTGGACATGAGAGGTCAACTATGCCTGGGAGAGGTAAGCAGGGGAAGGCATTAAAAAATGTGTTAATAACGACCTCATCTTTTATAGCACAATTTCCCTTCATGGGAGAGGTATATGAGATCAGGGGGTAACTGGAAATACTGAGAGACAATCTCTCTAAATTGTTACTTAAAGAGTTATCCTGGGGGCTTCCTTGGTGGCGCAGTGGTTGAGAGTCTGCCTGCCGATGCAGGGGACATGGGTTCGAGCCCTGGTCTGGGAAGATTCCCACATGCCGCGGAGCAACTAGGCCCGTGAGCCACAACTACTGAGCCTGCGCGTCTGGAGCCTGTGCTCCGCAACAAGAGAGGCCGAGGTAGTGAGAGGCCCGCGCACCGCGATGAAGAGTGGCCCCCGCTCGCCGCAACTAGAGAAAGCCCTCACACAGAAACGAAGACCCAACACAGCCAAAAATAAATAAATAAATTTATAAAAAAAAAAAAGAGTTATCCTGGACTTCCCTGGTGGTGCAGTGGTTAAGAATCCGCCTGCCAATGCAGGGGGACATGGGTTTGAGCCCTGGTCTGGGAAAAGATCCCATATGCCACAGAGCAACTAAGCCCATGCACCACAACTACTGAGCCTGAGCTCTAGAGCCTGCGAGCTACAACTACTGAGCCACGTGTCACAAGTACTGAGCCCCTGTGCCACAACTACTGAAGCCCACACACCTAGAGCCTGTGCTCCACAACAAAGACAAGCCACCACAATGAGAAGCCCGCCCACCGCAATGAAGAGTACTCCCCACTCACTACAACTAGAGAAAGCCTGCGTGTAGCAATGAAGACCCAACGCAGCCAAAAATAAATAAATAAATAGATAAATAAATTTACTGGGGAAAAAAACAGTTCTTATGAAGATAGCAGATTAAATTTACTCAAGTCCCTGGAAACAACCTAAATGTCCCTCTACAGATGAATGGATAAAGAAGATGTGGTACATATATACAGTGGAATATTACTCAGCCTTCAAAAGGAATGAAATAACGCCATTCGCAGCAACATGGGTGGACCTAGAGATTATCATAGTAAGCAAAGTAAGTCAGAAAGAGACAGACAAACTGAGAAATAGCATGAATTAGCTTTGGTTAAACAGTTGGCCACAGTTGTGCCCTATATACTCTGCTTACCAACAACTGTCCAGTCTTCCAATGTTGAAAGAGTCCTGGGAGCTGAGTCTTGACCCAGTGGAATGTGTGGAGTGCTGCGTGTGCAGGGTACTGGAAGCCAGGAGATTAAAGGAGGGCTGGTAAGCATGGGCTGGAAGGAGAGGGCAGCACTGAAAGATATGTGTGTGTCCAGTGCAGGGCGGAGGGCTGGGCCACACAAGGATCTGAAGGACGAAGCAGAGCCAAAGGATACCTGGTTGATCTTTTGGAAGGAGGACAGGAGGCTGTGGGAGGTAAGCTGACCTTGGATTATCAGTGGGGGAAGCGATGATTCCCCACTTTACTACAAAAGCTGATGTACTTTCATGGCCTGTTATGGAAATGATACTTATGTTCTATGACTTTAATTTCACTCAAACCCCAGGAAGCAAACATTTATTCAGTTTATATTATTTTCAGCATAGTGATTAGTTCTGCAGGAAAATAAGAAGTCACAAAAGAAATAGATGACATTGAACCTGGGTTAGATAGTAAGATCACACGTTTGGATCAGGACAGATCGGCACTTAGGTGCTTGCTTTTTGTTCCACTTAATCAAGTGACTTGGAGTAAACTGTGTATGCCTGCACAAGTTCTGAACTCTGACACATGGAGGTCACTTGAAATTAAAGAGAACTAAAATCAAATTCTGGCTCCACCTTGTACTAGGGCTGTGATAGGTGGCCAATTGCTTCACTTCTCTGAGTCTCAATTTCCTCATCTATAAAATGGAGGTGCTAACAGTCACCGTGAAAGTAAATGAGGCCATTCATGTAAAGGGGCTTCTCGGTGTGTGCCAACAAGGTCATCACTCAGCAAATATGAGTGCCCCTCCCCCACCAGTAAATGGCTGTTATATGGGGGAAAAAAGAGAGACAAATACCATATGATATCACTTACATGTGGAATCTAAAATATGATACAAATCAACATATCTACAAAACAAAAACAGACTCACAGACACAGAGAACAGACTTGTGGCTGCCAAGGCGGAAGGAGGGTGGGGGAGGGAAGATTGGGAGTTCGGGATTAGCAGATGCAAACTATTATGTATAGGATGCATAAACAACAAGGCCCTACTGTATAGCACAGGAAACTGTATTCAATATTCTGCGACAAACCATAATGGAAAAGAATATGAAAAAGAATATATATATATATATATATCTGAGTCACTGTGCTGTTCAGAAGAACTTAACGCAACATTGTAAATCAACTACACTTCAATAAAATTTTTAAAAAATAAAATAAAAATCTCAACCCCCTACCCCTGGAAAAAAAAATGAATAAATAAATTTATTCAAGTTCCATGCCATTCCTTTTACGGACTGTCTTACTCCTTGGGTGAATATGTGTCTCTTGACAGAGGAGCACTACTCCAGAGTTCATCCTCAAGGGTGTTTTTATATCCATCAGCCAATTTCTCATGCCTATTTTCTATTCATTAATACCACATACATTTATAGAATGCTTACTATGTGCAAAGCTCTAAGCTAGGCACTCGTTGTGACATCAATTCTGGTCTATCTTGAATTGCAATCATCTATTGATATATCACTCTCCTAGATGTCTGGGCTTTCTGAAGGCAGGGGTTGCATCTCACTCATCTGTACATGAATCTTTGATTCAAACTGCAGTTCTTCCATTCACTGTGTTGGCTTTGGTGAATTACGTAACGTCTTAGAAACCTTAGTTACGTGAAATGAATATAGTGATATTTACTGTAGAAATTCAGTGATGATTTAAAAGTATGTAGAAAAACAAAGTCAGTACTTAATGAATATCAGTGTCTTTTTCAGTCCAGAGCATGTTAATTAAGGCTTTGAAGGAGAGGAGAGGGATAATAAATATTATTTGAATAGAATTATACAATAAAATCCAAGGAACCTGGTAATAACCGTATGGAAATAGATACAAAGCTTAGAAAATGCTTTTAAGCTTCACATCAGCTCTCAGTCAATTTCTTCACTATTGCAACTATGCCTGCTTGTTTCTGAAAGACAGAGATTGCACTGAGACCCTCAACCTTTGTATTTGCTAATCTGTACACTGTACGTACTTAGCACAGAATTGACTCAGTGTCTGCATGGGGCAGGGCAAGCCAGCTGTGAGGCTGTAGCTGAGTTTAATTTGGAATCCTGAGTGAGCCCCTTGGCGGGACACCTGAGCCCCCATCACCTGCCCTTGTCAATCATTTTGCCTTTCCCTCCAATTCTATTTCAGATAAGACCCCCGAGGAACAATGGGAAATCATGCCATCCTTAGAGGCTGGGAAAGTTCAGCCTAATCTGAAACCCAAACTGGCCTAATAGCTTCTTGTTTTAAAAATAATTTTTAGGGCTTTGATCGTGGGTTTCTCAAGATGCATTTCACTATGGGGTGGCTGCCTATGCACAATTAGCTGATCTTAGAAGGGCCTTATTTTTAACAGAGTAGATTTAATTTATCCTGCAACCAGGAAGATCCAGAAAAGGAAAAGGCCTAAAGCAACAGAGAAAATGGAGCGTTGACGATGTGCAGAGTCAGCGTTTCTCTGGTTGAGCTCAGGCTGTGACAATCATCTGTCCAGCCCTTTTCTCATGACCTTGCAAGACTCTAGCGAGTGTCATGACTTCTCACAACACACATGTCAATAACTATCAAAGTCATGGACCAATAAGGGAACGTGGCCAGGGAGGCAAGTGACATTGGGTGCAAAGTGGTCCATTTTGCTCAATGACATCCTTTCCCAGTGTCCCTGAAGGCCACGCTTTTTGCTTTTTCTCCATTTTTCCTATACTTCATGTATGTTCTTCTCTTACTTGTTCATTTTTCCTACATATCACCTGATTTTACATGAAAACAAGAGGCCACAATTTATTCAACACTCTCAATTTGCCAGGCACTTTGTATGTGCTTTAGGTAGATCATATTTTCCTTACACATCAGCCCTCTGAACTGGGCGTCATTATTCCCATTTTGCACATGTGGTAACCGAGACCAAGAGAGGTAAATGATTTGGCCAGCTATACAGTAAGGTAGTGGAATAAAGATTTCACACCCTTATCTGACTCCAGAAACTGTATATTCTAATCAGTACTCTCTCTGTTGCTCACCACTCCTGAGGTTTTTGTCTTTGAACTTTCACAAGTTACAAATGGCATTATTGGGCTTCACTGGTGGCGCAGTGGTTGAGACTCCGCCTGCCGATGCAGGGGACACGGGTTCGTGCCCCGGTCCGGGAAGATCCCACATGCCGCGGAGCGGCTGGGCCCGTGAGCCATGGCCGCTGAGCCTGCGCGTCCGGAGCCTGTGCTCCGCAACGGGGGAGGCCACAGCAGTGAGAGGCCCGCGTACCGGAAAAAAAAAAAAAAAAATGGCATTATCGAATGCCCGTACCAGTGAATATACTGTCTACATTTTACTTTTTCTTAGGAATTTTGTAATGTGAGATGGATAGAGGAAAGTGTCAAACTCAAGTTTCCTGAAAAAATGCTATCTTATTTTCTATAAAACAAATTTTATTTAAAGGCATCGAATCCAGAGTCAATAGAATATTAAGTCTTTAGATCCTTAACACGCAGGGGGGGACATACTGAGCCCAGGAATTGCTCTGTAAGCCCATCTCCCACTGAGTTGCTTGGTGAAGCAGAAACCCTCCTACTGCCCAACATGCGCCAAAAGTTCAGTCTTGAGAACTAGTATTCAGAAAGAATTTCCTGACAGATAAGTGATCCCTCATTTTATCTCTGGATACGTCAGAGCACAGGAGAGTTGAATAATGTTGAGCCCCTCTAGAATTATTTTTCCTAATTTTACGACCTCAGTCTGATTGGCAAACTCTGTCTACAGGACCACCAAGTGTGACATGGTACAACTCTGGGGGGCACCTGCCATAGACAATGACGTGAGCAGTGTCTTCCGGAGTTGTTCAACAGGTGGCCTTGTTTATCAAAGAGCTCCACGAATGTCACCAAAAATTTACTAGAAAGATGTTATAAGCCTGTTGCTTACTGCTTGAACTCTGTAGCTATGCTAAATGAATTAAAACAAAAAACCCTGAGGCTTCAATGCCTGTAGCAACATGCTTTCCCTGATTAATTGGCATACTTCCAATTCACAATGAAACCTTTCTATGATATTTTTGTAGAGTTCTACAGAAGTTCAGAGTAAGATCTAGGCCCACCCTTAATAATTTCAAGACTTTATGGCATGCATTTATATTACTGTTATATATTATATATTACTGTTATTCTTTGCCATTAATTTTTTATCCTAATAACTTTGTCTCCATCTTTTAAAAAAAGTTACAGGATTATATATAGTTTTAGCCTCCTCAAATCCTTTAGGAATAAGACAAAAATAAAATAATTCATATATATATATATGGTGCTCAATTTTTTTAACTTAAAAGCAATGTACGCTAAGAGTGTAGATCCAAAAAATTCTCATCACAAGAATACAACTTGTAACTATGTGTGGTGATGGATGTTAGCTAGACTTACTGCCATGATCATTTTCACAATATATATGTGTGTCAAATCATTATGTTGTACACCTGAAACTAATATGTCATATATCAATTATGTCTCAATACAAAGTAGAGTTTTAAAAAATTGAAGCAGTATATATTGTTTTTATCTTATCACAGAAGCAATATATGATCATCATGGGGGTATTAGATAATGCAGATGATCTTAAGAACATGAAAAGAGAAAACAGATGATCAAAGATTATCAGAAAGAAAATTAAAAGTACCAATAGCCCCAAACTCAGGTAAATACTATTTTGTAGCCCATTTCTTAAAGGTATCAATGTAGGGAACACATTTTCCATATTCTTTGGATGTGTACACCTGTTGATTATTTCTGATATGTCTATTTTATTCCATTGCATGTATACATCAAAATGTAATTAACAGTCCACTAATTTGGGACCTTTAGAACATTTCATAACTTTCACTGTTATACACAGTATTATGATGAAGATCCTTGTAGACCAATCTTTAAAAATAGTAAGGAAACAACTGAGGCTGTCTTTAAAGTATTAATTTTTAAAGTATTCAGAGTTCTGATGTAACCAAGGTCAACTCAACCAACACAGCATGTCTCTCTCCTACATCCTTAATCTCTAATTGTACTCGACCAGGGTTTTCCAGACTTCCTTATACTTGAAGACAGAAGATAATGGCAGTCTCAATGCTTCTATGTTAATTTTTTAATCATAGAGTTTCCTACATATTTAAAACTATAAAATCAGGAAGGACTCCACATGACATAGCTAACAATAGGTTCCAGCTATAGTCTGTGAAAAGTGGTGTCTATCTCTTCAGTTTCGAGAGTAAATAAATGCTTTGTTCACTTTGGTGAGGCTTGAAAGGTAGAAGCCTGTCCAGGACGGTGATGAGTTCTCCTACAGAGTCTACTAGTCCTTGTAGCCTTCTTTTCTTTTGTTTTAAAGAAAATTTATCATTAATAAAACACTTTTAATTGTCTCCTAGCTTTGCTTCTGTTGAGATTACCTGGGGTTCAGAGCCCCCAGATTCTCCTGCGAGCTGAGCGCTAGTCTTCCAAAATGCTCACCTAAAGATGCTATCCCTTTCTCAACCTAAGAACTAAAATCAATGTCAAAAGTTCAAAGCAAACATCTGATTTTGAAGAGGCTTTGGTACTGTTAAATCCCAACAGAAGGAGGTTGGTGCTAAGCCCTTGGGGGAATGTTCCAAGAGTGATTGCTGTCACGGTGAGTAACGGTTTTGTTGGTGCTGGCTCATGGGGCAGTTACTGGGATTTATCTTTTTCATGGGTAAGGATAACGACTCAAGTTCACATCTGTTGTACTATAGTTCAGGCAGAAATTAACCGGTTTTCTACCAGGAAAAAAATATTGGCCTGCCCCTCTTTTCCCTCTTTTTCACCTACCCTGCACCCACCGAAGCCTGGTTGGCGGGGAGCACCCTCCCACCATGAAAGGGGAGCTTCCTCTGAGGGGTCTGCCTTGTATATTGTCTCCATCTGCCGCTGAGAAACCTCTTCTTGAAGTCAAGTGATAAAGTTGCACTTCTGTTTCCAATGGCACTCGTCCAGCTGGGAGTGAGACTGGCAGCTCTGTGAGAGTGCTTGCCTCTCCACTGGGTCGCCAAGTACAGTAGGACAGCTGGAAAGCGTTTTCTCACTGTGGTGCCCCCAGACTGCGGTTAGGCTCACATTCCTGTGAATGTGACTAAAAAATGTTTGCGTTTTAGCCACAATCACGAACAAATTATGCTCAGCTCTTCAACGCACAGACCAAGAGAGAGCCTGACCCCATTATCAAAATTCCAACCCAGATGGCGAGGAGTCCCTGCCTAATGAGAGCCTCTCATTCGTTTCAAACAAACTTCTTGTCAATCATGCCACATCGCGTAAGGGGGCTCCTTGCAAAGGCATCAGAGTCAGAGGATTGATTCTCTGAGGCCTTCTAGAGCAAAGCAATGCTTTCCTCCTAAAATTAGTTACTCAGTTTTCCGGACTCTAAAGAACATTTTCCTCCTTTTCTCCTCTTCTTCCTCATCCTTCCCCTCCCAAGAAGAAAAGATTCTCCTCTCAGCGAGAAGACTGTATCAGACTTCAGTCTCAAAATGGAACAGCCAGAAAGTCTGAGCTACATCTGTGGCACTCTATGGGGGTGGGGGGAGGGGGGAGGGGGGAGGGGGGAACGAACTCGGAGGGGAAGGAGAATATGAAAAAGCTTTATCAAATTGGGCGGTGCGGGCTTCCCTGGTGGCGCAGTGGTTGAGAGTCCGCCTGCCGACTCGTGCCCCGGTCCAGGAAGATCCCACGTGCCACGGAGCGGCTGGGCCCCGTGAGCCATGGCCGCTGAGCCCGTGCGTCCGGAGACTGTGCTCCGCAACGGGAGAGGGCACAACAGTGAGAGGCCCGCGTACCGCAAAAAAAAAAAAAAAAAGGGGGGGCGGTGCCTCAGAGTACAAAACAAAATTACTAGAAACTGTAATCCCAGGATCCTGTCCTCACTTTGGTTGTGATAAAGATTCAGAAGGAGAACCACGCCACTGTCTGGAACTTGACAAAACTACAGAGAGCGTCCCTTGTATTTTCATCTTTTTAGAAGAGATGTGGAACTCTGCGCTCGGCCCCAAAGGTCTTGGCCACATAGACCTGTCTGGACTCTGTGTTTGCTCCTCCCAGACTTGGTTACTTCTTTCCGCTCGAGGCCTGTCCCCTCCGTCTTTGCTTTGTCTCCCCCTCTGTACACAAAGCACACTTCTCTGGCTACAAAGGGTCACCCCTGCTGTTCTCTCAGGCCTCCCTTGCAGGCCAGGCGGCCATGCTCGGTGGTGGTGGATTCCCTCCCCGGGAAAGGCAGCCACAGCTGTGCATCCCATGAAAGGACCAGGCTGCTCGCTGTGCACGAAGTGGAAGAAAACCAGTGTTAACTCTCCGTCCTCATTGCCCATATGGGAGATGTGCAAAGAAGGGAGAGAGTAACGTGGAGAGAGGGGCAGGTCCCGAGCAGAAGGCCGAGACCACAAGGCCCAGAGAAGAGGAGGTGCCCGATCAGCAAGTTCTGCAAATTGTTGCTCCTCGTACAGCTGCTGGGGATTCAAAGAGATTTTAGAGTCAAACAAAAAGTCCGATGCTGGGAAGACTGAACTCCATTTTCTGTGCGAGGCCTGAGCAAAGAGAAAGATAAACAGAACCTTTCACTGACAGGCATATTTCAGAGTTCAAGTGTGACATGATGGGTCCAAAATAGATTCCACATGATTGGAGCAGGTCCAGGATCCCAGTCGCTGAATAGCAATCAGTGTTGGAAGCTCAGAGCCAGCCTCCACTCTCATCACATAAAACATGGAAGAAATAGCAAATCCTACACAGCTGTTAATGAATAAGGACAATCCGTACGTGGAGCTTTATGCTATAGGCACATTTTCTTAAATTACTCAGCTTAGTTGAAATTGAGGGTCTCTCTGACTTTCTACGTCTTTAATGGACACCCAGAACCTTACAACAACTTTCTTTTCATGAATTTTCCTTTCAAAGAAGGAGAGTTATGTTCTTTGCAATACTCAGTTCGTGCAGAACTAACGACCCGAGGGCTTCATGCTGGGTTATTTTCATGGAAAGCGTCTAATAATTTGAAACCACTTAGGGTCACAAGCATCTCAGAAGATGCAGCCAAAAAGTCCAGGAGCTGACAACTTCATCATCAGCGATGTCGATAGGTCAGGGCTCAGGCGGCAGGAGTGGCTTCTCCTTCAGGACCAGGGTTGGCTATTCTATTGGGGTGTAAGTGACCCTTTCTCACCATCAGCATAAAGACAGGAGGAAAGAAGAGAACTTGAAGAAGGGAGGGAAGCATGGAGTGAAGAAAAGAAGGGGCCACAGGAGAAAGAACAGGGGGCTTTCAGGGAGCTGGAGTCCATGGGAACCACACATTTCCTCTTCCATTTACAGAATATTCTCCTTTAAATCAGTCACCAGAAAGCCTTCATGAGCAGGTCTTCCCCATTTGGCTCACGTTTCACACACTTCAGAAAGTTTTAAAACGTTTATCATTTGAGAGGGTCAGCTATGGGTCACTCTCCAGCCCAAAATGTACTCTAAGGGGCTCCTGTTCTAGATGCGTCTTTGTGAGAGACCATCAGTGCAGGAGTGTTCCCTTCTGCCGTTTTCTGAGAGCCAAACTATGATGAAAGTAAGCAAAGTGGGAAAACATGGAGAGCCTAACACTTACGGAGCAATGGCTGGGGCAGCGTGTGTTACAACTGCACTCAAACTGCCAGGAAGTCTGCGTCCTGCCTCAGACCAAAATGACAGATGAGACAAGTAGATTTTTGCCTCTGGGTTGATAGTTTCTTCATTGTTTAGGCGTCCCCATATGTATTTGAAATTCTTTGGCACACCACGGACTGTCTGTGTTTCCAGATATTTCTCTTTGGTTATATTAACAGGAATTGCTTTTCAGTAATTAAGGAATAGATCAAACCACAGATCAGCAGTTCAGAATTCCTACAGTTATCAGTCCAAAGAGGTGGAAAATACATGGGAAAAAATGATACACTTCTTTCTCTCCTCATTTTATGGTATCACTAATGCAAATCTTCACAACACACAGGAATGGTACTTCCAAAAAGATTCTGGTCACTTTGGAGCTTTGCTTTCTTTTCTCTATATTTTGCAGTGCATGCAGACACTATGGTCTATTTGCTTAAATGCAGGCCTGTGATGGCCTGCTGGAGTTTAATTACTAAAGTTACAAACAAACAAAGCTTTAGTGTATCGCATAGCATTATTTCATGGTTTTCACAAAGAGCATGAAGTTACATAATCAAAAAGCTTAGAGCTCAAAGCGATCTTTAAGGATCATGCCTTCATAGAAATAGGTATTATTTATATTTGATAAAACACCTGAACTTCAAGAAGGGAAACAGTCATGCCCAATTTCACCAGCTAGTTAAAAGTATTCTACGGATTAGAACTCTTCTGCTCCTAATATAATTCTTTGTATAGAATGATAATCCAATCAGCCTTAAATCTATAGAGATAAAAAACAGACTAGTGGTTTCCAGGGACCGGGGAAGGGGAATAGGGAGTGACTGATTAAATGGTACATGGTTTCCTTTTGGGGTGATGACGTTCTGGAATGAGGTAGTGGTGATAGCTGTATAATATCATAAATGTACTAAATGCCACTGAATTCTGAACTTTAGTTAAAATGGTGAATTTTTAAAAAGTAACTAATTAATTTATTTTTGGCTGTGTTGGGTCTTCGTTGCTTTTTCTAGTTGAAGCGAGCAGGGGCTACTCTTCATTGCGGTGCGCAGGCTTCTATTGCGGTGGCTTGTTGTGGAGCACAGGCTCTAGGCAAATGGGCTTCAGTAGTTGTAGCACGTGGGCTCATTAGTTGTGGCTCGTGGGCTCTAGAGCGCAGGGTCGGTAGTTGTGACACATGGGCTTAGTTGCTCCGCAGCATGTGGGATCTTCCTGGACCAGGACTCGAACCCGTGTTCCCTGCATTGGCAGGCGGATTCTTAACCACTTGCCACAGGGGAAGTCCAAAAATGGTGAATTTTATGTTGTGTGAATTTTACCCCCCCACCAAAAAAATTAATAATAACATATTGTCTTTTACGACAAGAAATCAAGAATAAGGTTTTGCTAGTAACTGCTCACCTTTCTATCTCCTCTACGTCTGTAAAGCTCTTTGAGGTCAGGAAATGTGCCTTACAACTGTTTAGTCCTCCAGTACTCAGCACATGCCTAATAATTATATTGAAATCTCCTCCCTCCCATAAAAAGTTCCAACCAGCCTTTGAATCATCTCAAATAGCAAAAGTTTTTTTATCGATTGAGTTTCTAACCTTACCTTGATTTTTTATCTAACCTGCCTTACTCCACTGTTGAGCCGGGTAAGATTATTTGAATCCTAAATGGAGCCAGTTAACCTCCCAGAGGCCAAAGATGTGCCCTGGTGGTTCCTAGCACAGTGCTGTGCTCAGAGTAGATCCTCATTAAATATTTGTCCACAGGGTGAGGAATGAATCTCCTGGAATTTCCCAGGAGTTGGGAAGGGATATTCCCTCACAGGAACAGAAATTTCAACCTGTCCATACTGCTAGTAACACATAATTTTCACTACTATTTGAAGACACTAGCACTTTTAGTTCATCAAGACCAGGTTCAAGGGCAGCCCCCAGACATCACAACAACCCCAGGAAGCTTAACACTTACTCCTCAACCAGAGAAATAGGGTGGCCAAAGCTTAGCCCTACATATTAATACCTTCTCAGAAAGAAGGACAAGAAATGAATCTGTTATTTTAATATACACCTACCTCTTGCTATCGGCCTTAATCTTCTTGTGAAAACTGTCTCTAACTGGAAAACTACTAATTGAAAACACTTACTAATTTCAGTGGAAAAAGATGTGATAAATTCCATTCCAATTTCTCAGAAGAATATATTCTTGAAGAATGAGAGGAAGTTTATGTAAGTAATAACAATTTAGAAGTTGTATACAAAATATAATGAAGTATATTATATTAATTTTTCTTTCTCCCACTTTTTTCAATTTTTTGAACTTTTAGGGGTTATGATTATGTTTAATTCAACTGCTTAAAAATAAAAGAAATGTTATAGCAAAGATTGCTTTTAGGGCAAAGTGAAATCTAAATATAAGAGCTTCAAAACACATGCAAACAATGCACACACATAACAGTCTTAGAGGATTCTCACTACCTCTTCATCCCTATATATGCAGTGGTGTACTGATAAATGTTTAAAAATTGGCTCTACAGAAACAAATATATACATAAATAAACTTACTACAAATTTTACTGATATAACGACTGTGTAGCAAATAATTTACACATAAAAATTATAGACCACTCTTTATTGTAATTTCCACAGAGCTAATTGATTCTCAAAGAATGTTTTCACTGAATTTTGCCTAACTCCTGAATATGTACCTAACCTATGGTTGCAATTGACAAATAAGTGTAGAACCAACATGAATGTTGGCTGATATTTCTATTATGTTTATATTAACAAGTGAGACAAAAGTGAAACAATGAAGAAACATATGAAAACTTTCCATGATTGTCAATTACAAACTCCCTTACTAAACTGAATAATAGATTTTGAATACCAGAGGAAGATTTCCTCAATTATTCTGTGCTTTCCAGCTATAACAGTAATTATGTAGAGTATAATGTTTCACTTTATGGCTATAATAGGTATAAAAAAACTTAAGAGCATAGGTGATTTTAAAATGTATTAAAATAATTAGGAAGTGGTAACTTTTGGTGATAACTTTTGGTATTTAGGAAGTGATAAGTTTTGGTATTTACTACCTTTGCAATAGGTAATTTTAAAATGTAAGAAAATAACTAGGAAGTGATAACTTTTGGTATTTATTACCTTGTTTTTGGTATGATTTGTTAAATTTTAAGTTAATACAATTTAACTTATAATAATGACTATATTTAACAACTAGGTAGCAAAACTAAAAATTAGACAAAGCAGTGCTTGAGAGCTGTTCTGAGCTGATGGTCACATCAGCGTGTGTATGGAAAGCAAAATGTTTTAGATTCATCTGAGCATGGCACACAATCTACATTTTCCTTAGGATAGTCTTTGACTAGAAACTGTCAGGATCTAGTCATTGGCTTTTCTCTTCATATAAACATAATGTTATCGCAACGTTATAGCACATTTATTATGTTTTTGGTTGGGGGAAAAGCCATTAAAGCAACAACAATGTATTGTTTGCAAAACAGTATAACTTTTCAAAAGCCGATGGTCATTAACGGTCACTTTTTTTTTTTTTTTTTTTGCGGTACGCGGATCCCCCACTGCTGCGGCCCCTCCCGCTGCGGAGCACAAGCTCCGGACGCGCAGGCCCAACGGCCATGGCCCACGGGCCCAGCCATTCCGCGGCACGCGGGACCTTCCCGGACCGGGGCACGAACCCGCATCCCCTGCATCGGCAGGCTGACTCCCAACCACTGCGCCACCAGGGAAGCCCATAACAGTCACTTTTTGAGGTAACTCGGCATGATGAACCAGCGACAATTAAACCCACGTTGATATCAGATGATGCCATAAAATTAAACAAAGAGGAGTTTTCATCTTTTTAATTCATTTTCTTACTTCCTGAACCATCTCTGCCTCTTAGGAACCAATTGTGAATGGGGTAAAAGTGGGGAGATGGTCATATCATAGGATCTTATACAAAGCAGTCCCAAATGTCCACCAAACCCCTGAGAGTATTACTACTGCATTTTCACGTGGTCTACCTAGCTGAACAGTTGCAATTCAAACTTTCTGGCTCTTAAGGTTTCTCCTTACTCTGAACTTATAACTGTTACCTTCATGTCTGAGGCCACATAGTAAAAAGCTGTGTGAACAGGGCACTGGAAATGTTGGCCATCAAACTGATAGTGGGAACAATTCCTTTAACAAAAGGATGGGAACCACGTTCATCTGCATGGTCTTACTTTTCTCAAGAATGATAGTATGATTAAATTCAAAGGAAAATAAGTATAGACAGTAAAACTCTTTTAGGGGATTCCACTGTTTCTCTCAGTGACGCTTTCTATAGTTTTTTGGTTTTTGTTTTGTTTTGTTTTGATTTTCAGTTGGAATAAAGCAATGAAAAAGAAAAACACACATCTTCCCTCTCAACGCATATTATACCAAATTGGTTTTATATTATATAAAACTATTATAAATATAAATATAAGAAGAAATTGACAATAATGAAAATAAAAATAAACAAATGGAACCTAATTAAACTTAAAAGCTTTTACAAAGCAAAGGAAACTATAAACAAAATGAAAAGACAACCTGCAGAATGGGAGAAAATATTTGCAAATGAAGCAAATGACAAGGATTAAACTCCAAAACATACAAACAGCTCATGCAGCTCTATATCAAAAAAACAAACAACTCAATCAAAAAATAGGCAGAAGATCTAAATAGACATTTCTCTAAAGACATACAGATGGCCAAAACGCACATGAAAAGATGCTCAATGTCACTAATTATTAGAAAAACGCAAATCAAAACCACAATGAGGTATCACCTCACACCAGTCAGAATGGTCATCATCAAAAAGTCTACAAACAATAAATGCTGGAGAGGGTGAGGAGAAAAGGGAACCCTCTTTCACTGTTGGTGGGAATGTAAATTGCTACAACTATTATGGAAAACAATATGGAGGTCCCTTAAAAAACTAAATATAGAACTACCATATGATACAACAATCTCACTCCTGAGCATATATCCAGAGAAAACCATAATTTGAAAAGATACATGCACCCCAATGTTCATTGCAGCACTATTTACCATAGCCAAGACATGGAAGCCATCTAAATGTCCATTGACAGAGGAATGTATCTAGAAGATGTGGTGTGTATACACACACACACACACACACACACACACACACACACACACACAAGCATGCACAATGGAATATTACTCAGCCATAAAAAATAATGAAATAATGCCATTTGCAGCAACACGAATGGACCTAGAGATTGTCATACTGAGTGAAGTAAGTCAGACAAAGAAGGACAAATATATATCACTTATATGTGGAATGTAAAAAAATGGCACAAATGGACTTACTTACAAAAAAGAAACAGAGTCACAGATGTAGAAAACAAACTTATAGTTACCAGGGGTAAAGGGGAGGGGAGGGATAAATTGGGAGACTGGGATTGACATATATACACTACTATATATAAAACAGATAACTAATAAGGACCTACTGTATAGCACAGGGAACGCTTCTCAATACTCTGTAATGACTTATATGGGAAAAGAATATATATATTTATCTGTATAACTGATTCACTTTGCTGTACACCTGAAAATAACACAACACTGTAAATCAACTATACTCCAAAAAAAATTTTTTTTAAGCAGAAGAAACTGACAATAAATTGTTGTGAAATATTTTATGGCAATTTTTAAATCTTTTGATTGATCAAATAAAAGCAAACAATGTAGCTGGAGAGAAGTTGGATAATATAATTAACAAGATTTAAGTATATGAAATACAGCATATTACAAGCCTAGATCATATATTATTAAGTATTCAGTTGCAAAAATTAAAGTTATTAGGTCACAAAGAAAGCACCAATATATATCAAAGGAATAAATATTACAACATCTTCTAAACCTAACAAATCTAAATGGTGAACACCAACATGTTAACCAACCCCAAACCCCATTATCACCCTCTTCCATCCCCTCTCCCACTCCACCCCCCTCTTCCCATGCACAATTCCAACAACTGGGACATTATAAAAGATTACTAAATACTATTAGAGGAAAGTAAAATTAAAATTTCAGATAATAAAAAAGAATAAAACTGAAAATATTATCAAAACAAACAAAATTAGCCAAACTCTGTTCAACAGTCAACTCAGAGCTATGTTTTTCAATTTTTTAAAAGCAAAATAACCAAGTTAAATTAAGATATCAATCCAGGAGGTTAAAAAATACCCAAAAAAACCTAAGAAAAAGGAAATGTAAAAGTAGAAACAAAGTAGTAAATAGAAAAATAGTAGAATAGGTAGATCAGATTTTTTTTTTAAGTAACAAAATACAAAGTCCATAAAATAGAAAATCTAATCAAGGAGAAAGGAGAAAAGATAAATTTACAAAGTGAGAAGGAAGAAAATAAAAGCAGACTCAGATGTTTACAACTACTGAAAATCATGATGAAATGGTCAATTATATGGGAAAGTGGATTTACTCAAACTAAGTCCAAATAAATATAGTGTGAACAGAACAAGTGCATGGAAGAAAATGAAAATATTCCGAAGAATTACCTCTAAAATATTTCCAAACCAGATGTGTCTTCCAATGAGACGTTTCACATTTTCCAGAAAGGGGTAATTTCCATACTGAAGAAACTCTACCTCAGCTCACTGAAACAGATGGGAAGTTTTAAAATTAATTTTGAAAAGCTAGTATTTTCTAGAAAATAGAATCTTAGGAGAAAGAACAAAAATACAGCAGAAACAATCTCCATTATGAATGTAGAAAGGAGATCCTAAATCAATAAGATAAGCAAATTGAGAGCAATAATGAAGTAAGAAAATAACTTACTGTGATTATAGACAACAAAAGCAATGAAGGGATAGTTTCTTAATGAGAAATGTATTAATAGAAATGTCAAATAAATAGATAAGAGGAAAACTAATCATCTCAAAAGGTAAGCAATAGGCAACTGACAAAACTCAACATCAATTTTGGATTAACAATGGTAATAACAATTTTTAAAAATTCCTAGTATAAAAATACGACACTAGTCTAACATGGTTTGGATTACCCATCTCAAACAAAAGTGGGTCTTGTTATTGCTTAAGCTAATACTGCTGTTGGTCTCAAAGTTTGGTTCCCGTAACAGTAGCATCACCATCACCTGGGAACTTGTTAGAAATGCACCTTCTCAGACCCCACACCAGTTTCACTGAAGCAGAAACTCTGGGGGGTGGTGCTTTTCAATCTGTGTTTTGAAAAGCTTTTCAAGACAGTGGTGTGCTGTAACTGGTACATACTGGCTCCTGAGAGAAGTCAACTATTAACATTTTAGGAATTTTGTGAGGCAGTTATTAAATACAGCCATTACTAAAAATTAAATATGTAAAATTACAATTATAGTATATTAAAATCAAACATAATAAATACTCAAAATGTATTACTTCCTAAATATTTTGCTACATGTTAATATTATCTGTGTTTCCAAGGCTTTTGCAGCTAGTGTATCAGCATGGTGAAAATAGTACTATATAATGGTGCGCTCTCTCTCTCTCTCTCTCTCTCTCTCTCTCTCTCTATATATATATATATATATATATACACACACACACAGCATATCTGTTCCCAATTCCATCTTTGGTAGCTTGAAATTGATTATGATGAGAGTATTAACAGTATTTGCCCCTGAGATTGGTAAATGCCAAAATTTGGGATTTGATTTGTTGTTTTGATGACTGTCGAGCTCAGGGGTTAGCAACCTTTTTCTGAAAAGGACCAAAGAGTAACTATTTTAGGCTCTGTGGGCCATATGGTTTCTGTTGTACCTGCCACTGTAGGGTGAAACCCACCACAGACAGTAACAAACATATTTGGTATACGTGGGTGTGGCTATACTCCAATAAAACTTTATTTTAAAAAGACACTGGGTCAGATTTTGACTATTTGCCATAGTTTGCTGACTCCTGACGTAGACTTTAGAAAATAATGGATGAAAAGAAAGATGGAGAAAATAATAATGCAAATTAACATTAAAGGTATATTGTGGAGGCTTCCGGGAAGATGGCAGAGGAGTAAGACGCGGAGATCACCTTCCTCCCCACAGATACACCAGAAATACATCTAAACGTGGAACAACTCCTACAGAACACCTACTGAACGCTGGCAGAAGACCTCAAACCTCCCATAAGGCAAGAAACACCCCCCCCTTACCTGGGTAGGGCAAAAGAAAAAAGAATAAACAGAGACAAAAGAATAGGGATGGGACCTGCACCAGTGGGAGGGAGCTGTGAAGGAAGAAAGGTTTTCCACACACTAGGAAGCCCCTTCGCGGGCGGAGACTGCGGGTGGCGGAGGCAGAAAGCTTCGGAGCCACGGAGGAGACCACAGCAACAGGGGTGCAGAGGGCAAAGCAGAGAGATTCTCGCACAGAGGATCAGGGCCGACCGGCACTCACCATCCCGAGAGGCTTGTCTGCTCACCCGCCGGAGCGGGCGGGGCTGGGAGCTGAGGCTCGGGCTTCGGTCGGAGAGTGCAGGGAGAGGACTGGGGTTGGCGGCGTGAACACAGCCTGCAGGGGGTTAGTGCACCACGGCTGGCCGGGAGGGAGTCCGGGTAAAAGTCTGGACTGCCGAAGAGGCAAGAGACTTTTTCTTCCCTCTTTGTTTCCTGGTGCGTGAGGAGAGGGGATTAAGAGCGCTGCTTAAAGGAGCTCCAGAGACGGGCTCGAGCCGAGGCTAAAAACGCGGACCCCAGAGACGGGCATGAGACGCTAAGGCTGCTGCTGCCGCCACCAAAAAGGCTGTGTGCGAGCACAGGTCACTATCCACACCCGCCTTCCAGGGAGCCTGTCCAGCCCGCCACTGCCAGGGTCCCAGAATCCATGGACAACTTCCCCGGGAGAACGCACGGCACGCCTCAGGCTAGAGCAACGTCACGTCACGCTGCCCTCTGCCGCCACAGGCCCGCCCCCCACTCCGTGCCCCGCCCACCCCGGCCTGAGTGAGCCAGAGCTCCCGAATCCCTGGCTCCTTTAACGCCGGTGAGAGAGAGAGAGAGAACGCACGGCACGCCTCAGGCTGGAGCAACGTCACTTCACGCTGCCCTCTGCCGCCACAGGCCCGCCCCCCACTCCGTGCCCCGCCCACCCCGGCCTGAGTGAGCCAGAGCTCCCGAATCACTGGCTCCTTTAACGCCGGTGAGAGAGAGAGAGAACGCACGGCACGCCTCAGGCTGGAGCAACGTCACGTCACGTCACGCCGGCCTCTGCCGCCGCAGGCTCGCCACGCACTACGTGCCCCTCCCTCTCCCCGGCCTGAGTGAGCCAAAGCTCCCGAATCACGGCTCCTTTAACCCCGTCCTGTCTGAGCAAAGAACAGATGCCCTCCGGCAACCTACATGCAGAGGCGGGGCCAAATCCAAAGCTGAGCCCCTGGGAGCTGTGAGAACAAAGAAGAGAAAGGGAAATCTCTCCCAGCAGCCTCAGAAGCAGCGGATTAAACCTCCACAATCAACGTGATGTACCCTGCATCTGTGGAATATATGAATAGACAACGAATCATCCCAAATTGAGGAGCCATGTGGATGAAAGGCTCTTGGTGCTGCAGCCAGGAGTCAGTGCTGTGCCTCTGAGGTGGGAGAGCCAACTTCAGGACGCTCGTCCACAAGAGACCTCCCAGCTCCACATATATCAAACGGTGAAAATCTCTCAGAGATCTCCATCTCAACACCAGCACCCAGCTTCACTCAACGACCAGCAAGCTACAGTGCTGGACATCCTATGCCAAACAACTAGCAAGACAGGAACACAACCACACCCATTAGCAGAGAGGCTACCTAAAATCATAATAAGGCTACAGACACCCCAAAACACACCACCAGACGTGGACCTGCCCACCAGAAACACAAGATCCAGCCTCATCCACCAGAACACAGGCACTAGTCCCCTCCACCAGGAAGCCTACACAACCCACTGAACCAACCTTAGCCACTGGGGACAGACACCAAACACAACGGGAACTACGAACCTGCAGCCTGCAAAAAGGAGACCCCAAACACAGTACAATAAGCAAAATGAGAAGACAGAAAAACACACATTAGATGAAGGAGCAAGATAAAAACCCACCAGGCCTAACAAATGAAGAGGAAATAGGCAGTCTACCTGAAAAAGAATTCAGAATAATGATAGTAAAGATGATCCAAAATCTTGGAAACAGAATGCACAAAATGCAAGAAACATTTAACAAGGACCTAGAAGAACTAAAGATGAAACAAACAACGATGAACAACACAATAAATGAAATGAAAAATACTCTAGATGGGATCAATAGCAGAATAACTGAGGCAGAAGACCAGATAAGTGACCTGGAAAATACAATAGTGGAAATAACTACTGCAGAGCAGAATAAAGAAAAAAGAATGAAAAGAACTGAGGACAGTCTCAGAGACCTCTGGGACAACATTAAACGCACCAACATTCGAATTATAGGGGTTCTAGAAGAAGAAGAGAAAAAGAAAGGGACTGAGAATATATTTGAAGAGATTAGAGTTGAAAACTTCCCTAATATGGGAAAAGAAATAGTTAATCAAGTCCAGGAAGCGCAGAGAGTCCCATACAGAATAAATCCAAGGAGAAATACGCCAAGACACATATTAATCAAACTGTCAAAAATTAAATACAAAGAAAACATATTAAAAGCAGCAAGGGAAAAACAACAAATAACACACAAGGGAATCCCCATAAGGTTAACAGCTGATCTTTCAGCAGAAACTCTGCAAGCCAGAAGGGACTGGCAGGACATATTTAAAATGATGAAGGAGAAAAACCTGCAACCAAGATTACTCTACCCAGCAAGGATCTCATTCAGATTTGATGGAGAATTTAAAACCTTTACAGACAAGCAAAAGCTGAGAGAGTTCAGCACCACCAAACCAGCTTTACAACAAATGCTAAAGGAACTTCTCTAGGCAAGAAATACAAGAGAAGGAAAAGACCTACAATAACGAACCCAAAACAATTTAGAAAATGGGAATAGGAACATACATATCGATAATTACCTTAAATGTAAATGGACTGAATGCTCCCACCAAAAGACACAGATTGGCTGAATGGATACAAAAACAAGACCCATATATTTGCTGTCTACAAGAGACCCACTTCAGACCTAGAGACACATACAGACTGAAAGTAAGGAGACGGAAAAAGATATTTCATGCAAATGGAAACAAAAGAAAGCTGGAGTAGCAATTCTCATATCAGACAAAATACACCTTAAAATAAAGACTATTAGAAGAGACAAAAAAGTACACTACATACTGATCAAGGGATCGATCCAAGAAGAAGATATAACAATTGCAAATATTTATGCCCCCAACACAGGAGCACCTCAATACATAAGGCAAATACTAACAGCCATAAAATGGTACATTGACAGTAACACATTCATAGTAGGGGAGTTTAACACCCCACTTTCACCAATGGACAGATCATCCAAAATGAAAATAAATAAGGAAACACAAGCTTTAAATGGTACATTAAACAAGATGGACTTAATTGATATTTATAGGACATTCCATCCAAAAACAACAGAATACACATTTTTCTCAAGTGCTCTTGGAACATTCTCCAGGATAGATCATATCTTGGGTCACAAGTCAAGCCTTGGTAAATTTAAGAAAATTGAAATCGTTTCAAGTATCTTTTCCGACCACAACGTTATGAGACTAGGTATCAATTATAGGAAAATATCTGTAAAAAATACAAACACATGGAGGCTAAACAATACACTACTTAATAATGAAGTGATCACTGAAGAAATCAAAGAGGAAATCAAAAAATACCTAGAAACAAATGACAATGTAGACGTGACGAACCAAAATCTATGGGATGGAGCAAAAGCAGTTCTAAGGGGGAAGTTTATAGCAATACAATCCTACCTTAACAAAAAGGAAACATCTCGAATAAACAACCTAACCTTGCACCTAAAGCAATTAGAGAAAGAAGAACAAGGAAACCCCAAAGTTAGCAGAAGGAAAGAAATCATAAAAATCAGATCAGAAATAAATGAAAAAGAAATGAAGGAAACGATAGCAAAGATCAATAAAACTAAAAGCTGGTTCTTTGAGAGGATAAACAAAATGGATAAACCATTAGCCAGACTCATCAAGAAAAAAAGGGAGAAGACTCAAATCAATAGAATTAGAAATGAAAAAGAAAAAGTAACAACTGACACTGCAGAAATACAAAGGATCATGAGAGATTACTACAAGCAAGTCTGTGCCAATAAAACGGACAACCTGGAAGACATGGACAAATTCTTAGAAATGCACAACCTGCCAAGACTGAATCAGGAAGAAATAAAAAATATGAACAGACCAATCACAAGCACTGAAATTGAAACTGTGATTAAAAATCATCCAACAAACAAAAGCCCAGGACCAGATGGCTTTATAGGCAAATTCTATCAAACATTTAGAGAAGAGCTAACACCTACCTTCTCAAACTCTTCCAAAATATAGCAGAGGCAGGAACACTCCCAAACTCATTCTACGAGGCCACCATCACCCTGATACCAAAACCAGACAAGGATGTCACAAAGAAAGAAAGCTACAGGCCAATATCTCTGATGAACATAGATGCAAAAATCCTCAACAAAATACTAGCAAACAGAATCCAACAGCACATTAAAAGGATCATACACCATGATCAAGTGGGGTTTATTCCAGGAATGCAAGGATTCTTCAATATACACAGAACAATCAATGTGATAAACCATATTAACAAATTGAAGGAGAAAAACCATATGATCATCTCAATAGATGCAGAAAAAGCTTTTGACAAAATTCAACACCGATTTATGATAAAAACCCTGCAGAAAGTAGGCATAGAGGGAACTTTCCTCAACATAATAAAGGCCATATATGACAAATCCATGGCCAACATCGTCCTCAATGGTGAAAAACTGATAGCATTTCCACTAAGATCAGGAGCAAGACAAGGTTGCCCACTCTCACCACTCTTATTCAACATAGTTTTGGAAGTTTTAGCCACAGCAATCAGAGAAGAAAAGGAAATAAAAGGAATTCAAATCAGAAAAGAAGAAGTAAAGCTGTCACTGTTTGCAGATGACATGATTCCCATACATAGAGAATCCTAAAGATGCTACCAGAAAACTACTGGAGCTAATCATTGAATTTGGTAAAGTAGCAGGATACAAAATTAATGCACAGAAATCTCTTGCATTCCTATACACTAATGATGAAAAATCTGAAAGTGAAATCAAGAAAACACTCTCATTTACCACTGCAACAAAAAGAATAAAATATCTAGGAATAAACCTACCTAAGGAGACAAAAGACCTGTATGCAGAAAATTGTAAGACACTGATGAATGAAATTAAAGATGATACAAATAGATGGAGAGATATACCATGTTCTTGGACTGGAAGAATCAACACTATGAAAATGACTCTACTACCCAAAGCAATCTACTGATTCAATGCAATCCCTATCAAACTACCACTGGTATTTTTCACAGAACTAGAAAAAAATTTTCACAACTTGTATGGAAACACAGAAGACCCTGAATAGCCAAAGCAATCTTGAGAAAGAAAAACGGAGCTGGAGGAATCAGGCTCCCTGACTTCAGATTATACTACAAATCTACAGTAATCAAGACAGTATGGTACTGGCACAGAAACAGAAAGATAGATCAATGGAACAGGATAGAAATCCCAGAGATAAACCCATGCACATATGGTCACCTTATCTTTGATAAAGGAGGCAGGAATGTACAGTAGAGAAAGGACAGCCTCTTCAATACATGGTGCTGGGAAAACTGGACAGGTACATGTAAAAGTATGAGATTAGATCACTCCCTAACACCATACACAAAAATAAGCTCCAAATGGATTAAAGACCTAAATGTAAGGCCAGAAACTATCAAACTCTTAGAGGAAAACATAGGCAGAACACTCTATGACACAAATCACAGCAAGATCCTTTTTGACCCACCTCCTAGAGAAATGGAAATAAAAACAAAAATAAACAAGTGGGACCTAATGAAACTTCAAAGCTTTTGCACAGCAAAGGAAACCATAAACAAGACCAAAAGACAACCCTCAGAATGGGAGAAAATACTTGCAAACGAAGTAACTGACAAAGGATTAATCTCCAAAATTTATAAGCAGCTCATGGAGCTCAATATCAAAAAAACAAACAACCCCATCCAAAAATGGGCAGAAGACCTAAATAGACATTTCTCCAAAGAAGATATACAGACTGCCAACAAACACATGAAAGAATGCTCAAGATCATTAATCATTAGAGAAATGCAAATCAAAACTACAATGAGATATCATCTCACACCAGTCAGAATGGCCATCATCAAAAAATCTATAAACAATAAATGCTGGAGAGGGTGTGGAGAAAAGGGAACCCTCTTGCACTGTTGGTGGGAATGTAAATTGATACAGCCACTATGGAGAACAGTATGGAGGTTCTTTAAAAAAACTAAAAACAGAAGTACCATATGACCCAACAATCCCACTACTGGGCATATACCCTGAGAAAACCATAATTCAAAAAGTGTCATGTACCAAAATGTTCATTGCAGCTCTATTTACAATAGCCTGGAGATGGAAACAACCTAAGTGTCCATCATCGGATGAATGGATAAAGAAGATGTGGCACATATCAGCCATAAAAAGAAATGAAACTGAGCTATTTGTCATGAGGTGGATAGACCTAGATTCTGTCATACAGAGTGAAGGAAGTCAGAAAGAGAAAGACAAATACCGTATGCTAACACAAATATATGGAATTAAAAAAAAAAAATGTCATGAAGAACCTAGGGATAAGAAAGGAATAAAGACACAGACCTACTAGAGAATGGACTTGAGGATATGGGGAGGGGGAAGGGTAAGCTAGGACAAAGTGAGAGAGAGGCATGGACATATATACACTACCGAACGTAAGGTAGATAGCTAGTGGGAAGCCGCCGCATAGCACAGGGACATCAGCTCGGTGCTTTGTGACCACTTAGAGGGGTGGGATAGGGAGGGTGGGAGGAAGGGAGACGCAAGAGGGAAGAGATATGGGAACGTATGTATATGTATAACTGATTCACTTTGTTATAAAGCAGAAACTAACACATCATTGTAAAGCAATTATACTCCAATAAAGAGGTAAATAATAATAATAAAGGTATATTGTGAAAGCAGTTATTATATTATGTTCTGTAAAACACAAAAAATTGAGGGATATTCTTCCAGAATTAGGAAACTTAATTGATTCGGCAAGTAAGCCCCTCATTCTGTTGATAGCTAAGTGAAGATTCAGCATATGCCTTTATCGTTAAACTTTCATCTTTCACATTACTCTATGTAAAGAAAAATGTCTACTAATATTCACATCAGAATGTTCATTCATCAATTGCAACCATGGGTGAACTAAGGATATAAAAATTCTCCCAAAGCCAACAAAAGCATTCTGTAAAAATTAATCGTCTCTGTGGAGTTTGCAAGGAAGAATTGCAAGAACCACTGTTTTAGACAACATAACATGATAAGAAAGGGAAATGAGACATACACCTACTGGTAAAAGAAGTAAAAAAAAAAGCATTATTTGTAGATGGCTTTATTGTCTGCATAGAAAATCCAAATGAGGCAACTGAAAACTATAAGAACTATTAAGAAAGCTCAACACAGTGGTCAGATTCAAAATAAATAATGACAAAAAAATAAAGCCCTCTCGATTATGAAAAGCCAAGCAGAAAAAAAGGTAATATTTACAAATCCTAAAACCATATACAATACTTACATATAAGTTTCAAGAAATGTGTAAGATATAAAAAAGCTTACCAACAGTCCTGAAAGAAGATATATGTAGATAGAGAAGAAATTAATATTTTAAAGGTAAGTCCTTCCAAAGTTTATTGTTCTTTGAGTCAATGTATCAACAGAATTTGGGGGGAAATTTGACACTGATTTTTAAAGTTCTTTGCAAAGGGTAGAAGAGCCAAATTTTTAGAGATTAAAGAGAGTGGGGAGAGGGTCTAAAAATTATCCTAACATGTTTTTAAATATATTGAAAATGAGTTTAAATAGTGCAAAAATATGTAGGAATGAGCTAAATGTGACATCAAATGTGAATTACAACAGCAAGTTGTCATTCTTTGTTTACTTTATTAGCAGAGAATTACTTTGCTTTTTTACAATGAGAGTAATACCTCTCTGAAGGAAAAGTAAACCACACAGAATTCTACAAACTTCCAAGGAAACATTTCCCTCATCTCCCTACCCTACCTGCCTGCCACTGATACACACTTCCATTCCCCACGAGTAGTCACTGGCAAATGCTCACAATCAGATGTTTTTCACACATTATACGCATACATAATATTTGAATATTTGTATGTATACACTTCTTTATGTAAATTGAGTCACAGCATATAAATTATTCTGCACTCACTCTTTTAAATCACTGATAAATAGTGGACATTTTTACATACTGATACAAAGACTTACTTCATCCCTTTTAATGGTAGTGCAGCTTTCCACTATATGTTTATATCACAATTCATCTATTTAATCCCCCTTTGATGAGTACTGAGGCAGTTTCCAGAACACTGCTACTGCCATCTCTACTACAACCAACATGATATACACATATACACGTACATACCCACAACTATATGTATTAATATTTAATGAACAGTTCTGTAGCATAGTTTGAGTAAATCCTTAGAAGTGAAATTACTGTGTCAAATGATGTGTATATTTAAAACTTCCATAGATATTTCCCAAGAGTATCACAGAAGCTTTACACCAATTTATATTTCCACCACCAACTTATGAGAGTCCCGGATAGACAGCAAGGTCCTACTGTATATATAGCACAAGGAACTATATCCAATCTCCTGGGATAAACCAGAGTGGAGAAGAATATTAAAAAAAGAAAGAATGTATATATGTGTATAACTGAGTCACTTTGCTGTACAGCAGAGATTAGCACAGCATTGTAAAGCAACTACATTTCACTAAAAAAAAAGAAAAAGAAAGAGAATCCCTTTTTCTCCTATGAAGAAATCACCAATACATTTTGTCACTGCTAATCTGATCAGTGATTATTGATCTCTCAATTACCTTAATTTTCCATTCTTTAAAGTTAGGCTGATAACTTTAGTATATGTTAGTTAATGAACATATACTATGTTCATTAACTATATTTTGTGATGAATTGTTTATTCACGTTCCTAATTTCCTCTTCGATTGCTTCTTTTTTTTAACATCTTTATTGGAGTATAATTGCTTTACAATGGTGTGTTTGTTTCTGCTTTATAACAAAATGAATCAGTTAGACATATACATGTATACCCATATCTCTTCCCTCTGCGTCTCCCTCCCTCCCACCCTCCCTATCCCACCCCTCTAGGTGGTCACAAAGCACCGAGCTGATGTCCCTGTGCTATGCGGCTGCTTCCCACTAGCTATCTATTTCACATTTGGTAGTGTATATATGTCCATGCCACTCTCTCACTTTGTCCTAGCTTACCCTTCCCCCTCCCCATATCCTCAAGTCCATTCTCTAGTAGGTCTGTGTCTTTATTCCCATAATGCCCCTAGGTTCTTCATGACCATTTTTTTTTCTTAGATTCCATATATATGTGTTAGCATACGGTATTTGTTTCTCTCTTTCTGACTTACTGCACTCTGTATGACAGACTCTAGGTCCATCCACCTCACTACAAATAACTCAATTTCGTTTCTTTTTATGGCTGAGTAATATTCCATTGTACATATGTGCCACATCTTCTTTATCCATCCATCTGTTTGCTTAGTTTGCTTAGTTTGCTTCCAGGTCCTGGGTATTGTAAATAGAGCTGCAATGAACATTGTGGTACATGACTTTTTTTGAGTTATGGTTTTCTCAGGGTATATGCCCAGTAGTGGGATTGCTGGGTTGTACAGTAGTTCTGTTTTTAATTTTTTAAGGAACCTCCATACTGTTCTCCATAGTGGCTGTATCAATTTACCTTCTCACCAACAGTGCAAGAGGGTTCCCTTTTCTCTACACTCTCTCCAGCATTTATTGTTTCTAGATTTTTTGATGTTGGTCATTCTAACCGGTGTGAGATGATATCTCATTGTAGTTTTGATTTGCATTTCTCTAATGATTAATGATCTTGAGCATTCTTTCATGTGTTTGTTGGCAATCTGTATATCTTCTTTGGAGAAATGTCTATTTAGGTCTTCTGCCCATTTTTGGATTGGGTTCTTTGTTTTTTTGTTATTGAGCTGCATGAACTGCTTATAAATTTTGGAGATTAATCCTTTGTCAGTTACTTTGTTTGCAAATATTTTCTCCCATTCTGAGGGTTGTCCTTTCATCTTGTTTATGGTTTCCTTTGCTGTCCAAAAGGTTTTAAGTTTCCTTAGGTTCCATTTGTTTATTTTTGTTTTTATTTCCATTTCTCTAGGAGGTGTGTCAAAAAGGATCTTGCTGTGATTTATGTCATGGAGTGTTCTGCCTATGTTTTCCTCTAAGAGTTTAATAGTGTCTGGCCTTACATTTAGGTCTTTAATCCATTTTGAGTTTATTTTTGTGTATGGTTTTAGGCAGTGTTCTAATTTCATTCTTTTACATGTAGCTGTCCAGTTTTCCCAGCACCACTTATTGAAGAGGCTGTCTTTTCTCCACTATGTATTCTTGCTTCCTTTATCAAAGATAAGGTGACCATATGTGCGTGGGTTTATCTCTGGGCTCTTCGATTGCTTTTTACTGATTTATCTTTTTTCTGTTTTAAGGAAATCAGTTTTGTACAAAATGTGTATTGTAAATGTTTCTTTCTGCCTGTGCTATGGTAGGTGTTTTTGTCATATTAGAAGTCTTGGTTTTAGACAATAAAATGTAATTTTTCAGAGGGCTTCCCCAATCAAAGATTGTTTTACAATTACCCATGATTTCTTTTGTTATTTTTTAATTCATTTTGAATTTATTTTTATACAGTGTTAGGTAGAGTTTCAAACTCCCCATGTCCAATATTTGTTCAATATGCTGGGAGCTGTTAAAAGATTTAATCATAGCATAAATATACAGATTCTTGTTTTAAGGCATTTATAGTCTAGTTGGGCAAGATTTCCAATAATCACATATTCCCGTGAAAATTGTGATCCATGCCAGAAATGAAAGGTTTATAGCACCAAATGAAAAGTTTTAACTTGAAGTCAAGAAAGCCTTCATGAGGTGAAAATATTTGAGCAGAAATGACAAAGAATGGACTGTAACTAGAAGTTTGTAGCTTTTAAATACCTTCATCCAATTTTCTCAACTCCCACCCCTTGCTTCCAGCAACCACATATCTTAGCTTTGTTTCTGAGTTTGGTTTTATAGATTCCACATATAAGTGAGATCATATAGCATTTGTCTTTCTCTCTGACTTATCTCACTTAGAAAAATGTCCTCAAGGTCCATTTATAGTGTTGTGAATTGCAAGCTTTCCTTCTTTTTTTTGTGGCTGACTAGTATTCCATTCCATTAGTGGAATACTAATTCCACTAGTACTCCATGACTAGTATTCCATATTTATACCGCATTTTCTTTATCCATGCATCAATGGACACTTACGTTGTTTCTTGGCTACTGTAAATAACGTTTAAGTGAACAAGGGAGTGCAGTTATCTCTTCAAGATAGTGATTTCATTTCCTTCAGATATATATCCAGAAGCAAAATTGCTAGATCATATGGTATTTCTACTTTTAATTTTTTGAGGAAACTTCATACTGTTTTCCATAGCGGCTACACCAATTTGCATTACCACCAACAGTGCACAAGAATTCCCTACATCCTTGCCAACATGTTTTACCTCTTGTCTTTTTGATGACAGCCATTCTAACAGGGGTGAGGCAATGTCTCATTGTGATTTTGATCTCCATTTCCCTAATGATTATTGATGTTGAACACCTTTTCATGTACCTGTTGGCCATTTGAATATCTTCTTTGGAAAAAACATCTATTCAGGTCAACTACCTTTTTTTTTTTTTTTTGGGCCATGCCATGCAGTGGGATCTTAGTTCCCCGACCAGGGCTCAAACCCACGCCCCCTGCATTGGAAGCATGGAGTCTTAACCACTGGACAGCCAGGGAAGTCCCCATCTACCCATCTTTGAATTGGATTTGGAGGGGTTTTTTGCTACTGAATTGTGTGAGTTTCTTACATTTTGGATACCGACCCCTTATCAGATATGTGGTTTGTGATTATTTTCTCCCATTCCATAGGCTGCCTTTTTATTTTGTCAATTATTTCTTTTACTGTGCAGAATTTTTTTAGTTTGATGTAGTCCCACTTTTTTATTTTTTTAATTTTGTTGCTTAGTCTTTAGGTGTCATAACCAAAAAAATCACTGCCAATACCCATGTCAAGAAGCTTTTTCCCCGTGTTTTATTCTAGAAATTTTATGGTTTCACACCTTACATTTAACTTTTAATCCACTTCAAATTAAGTTTTTGAGTGATATAAGAGAGAGATCTTGTCTCATTCTTTTGCATGTGAATATCCAATTTGCCCAGCACCATTTACTGAAAACAGTATCTCTTCTCTATTGAATATTCTTGGCTCCCTTGTCAAATATAAGTTAATCATATATGCATGGGTTTATTTCTGGGCTCTGGATTCTCTTCCATGGGTCTATCAGTCTGTTTTTATGCTATTACTGAACTGTTTTATAAAATAAGTTCTAGGGGCATAATGTGTAACAGAGGACTACAGTTAAAAATACTGTATTGTATATTTGAAAGCTGCTAATAGAATATACCTTAAAAGTTAACACAAGGAAAGAAAATTTGTAACTATATGAGATGATGCATGGTAACTAATCTTATTGCACTGATCACTTCACAATACATACATATATCAAACCATTATGTCGTACACCCTAAACTTATACAATGTTATGTGACAATTATATGTCGATAAAATTGGAGAAAAATAAGTTAACAGAAAGTCAAAAAAAAAAAGAGAGAGAGAAAAGAATGAGCTATAATTAGAGAGGTATTGTTGGATGGAGCAGGGAGCCTTTCAGACAGAAAAGCTGAATGAGGCTCTGTTGGGAGAGATTATAGCATATTTAGATAACTGCAGTCAGAATAGATGGATTTAGGTGAAGGATCCAGGGAAACAAGGGAGGTGGCTGAAAGGTCAGCAAGGACCAGCTTGGGAAGGGTCTCGAGGGTTGTGGCAACAATGCCAGTTTTTTCACCAGAACGAGAAGTGGCCTTTTAAGGGTTTTAAGCTGGAGAGTGACAAAATTGGCTTTGCATTCTGCAAATATTATTCTTACAACAACAGAAAGAATAAATACAATATGGTTAGTTATTAGGTTATTATGTTAGTTGAATCATATATCTCTGCATATAATAATCTTCATTTCTAAGGAAAAATTAGAAACAATTTTAGGAGGATGAGTCCATAAATTATGATACATTCATTATACAGCCATTGAGAAAATGTTTTAAAAGAATATGTTATGACATGGGAAATGCTTACATTTAAGTCAGGAAACACACACATACACACACACACACATATATATGGACACCCTATGACCATTTTATGATCCATAATTTACAGCAACATGTTATTCTGAGTTACTTTGGATAGTGTAGTTATAAATGGTTTTAGTCTCATTTCTTTTTTTTAAATTTTATAAACTCTTAATTTTAATGTATTATCTATATATATACAATCTTTCATAAAGATTTTTATATTGCATAGCCACACTTTCATCACCAAAGAAAATATATTTCAAAGAAATTCTTTGTTGAAAGATTTTCAGAAGTAAAAATAAAGAGGTATAAAAAATATTTTCCAAAAAATAGCCAAGAACTCATCTTCCCGTGACTCCCCAAACATGCCCCAATTAATGTACAGAAGGTTGAATCCCAGGCTGGAGGGCAGGAACCCTCCTGCAAAATAATCAGATCACCTCCTGCCAAATACCGAATCTACATCTTAAACAACTTTTCCACTGCCCACCTGAGTAACAAAACAGATAAAAGTTATCCCTTACTGAATGCCAGTTAAATGCCAAGTATGTTATATGAATTATTTTATGTCTTTATAAAAGTCATACAAATTAGGTATTGTATTTTCACTTTAGGCTAAGCTTCTTAAGCGAGAACACACTAAAATAAGCACCTTCAAGAACAATGCTTCTTTTTCGCTCACAAAAAAAAGTGTTTCAACCCATTAGGCAGCCCTTCAGGGACCAGGCTCCTTCCCTCTTGTTTCTCCATATCCTGTACTGGATTTGTTCTTGTATATGTGCTGAAGGCTACACTCTACCACGTCCAGGGTGTAAGCCAGCAGAATGGAGTGTGCATGGAGCTGGACTAGGCTAGAACAAGCACACATGCTCTCTGTGCATTCTGTTGATGAGGTTTTAGCCACCAGGAAATGCCTGCTTGCAAGGGAGGCTAGGTAACATAGTCTAGCTGCGAGCCCAGGAAGAAGGGGAGGACAGTGGTATATGCAAAGCTAATAACCTTGCCCTAGATATTATGATTGCCCTTTTAAGGAGGAGGAAAGGGCAGCTCAGAGAAGTTTGGTAACTTTCCCAAAGTCATACAGGAGAAAGTAGCTGGACCAAAATTCACTCAGTCATCTATCTGACTCCAAATTCGTTATCTTTTCACTATACCACTGTACTCCTCATGTGCTAACACTCCTGCCTTCATAACCTCCTCTCAGCTCTTGAGAAACTGTTATCCAAAGTGAGGGAAGAAAATTGGCCCACTTCCCTTGGACTCTCTGCACCATGGGTTGGTAAACATGGCCTGCCAGCCCAACTGAGCCCACTACCTATTTTTGTAAGATTTTACTGGAACGCTTTTTTACATATTGTCTATGGCTACTTTTACACTATGATGGCAGAGCTGAGCACCTGCAAAAGGACTACAAAGCCAAAAATACCTGTTATTTGGCCTCTTACAGCCAAAGTTTGCTGACCCCTGCTCTAGACCATCTCTGTTCATCAAAACCAACTTTTCCCCACATGGAGAATTTGTTAACCAAATGCACTGTAAATTTTTCTCAGATAAATAGGAAAGTATAAGGTGACCACTTGCCCAACAAAGAGATCAAATTGCAACTCACCAAATAAAGTAAGAATTCTACAATGAAGTCTTTTAAGAAATTAGTGTTAAAATCAGCCTTTCAAACAGGACCAAAGAGAGGCAATATCAGTGCCATGCTGAAAGGCAACAGAGTAACTGTAAGAATAACAGAAACACATTCTGAAGCTGTTCCCTTTATACAGTGTTGATAAAATTTGTTAATACCATATGTTAGTCGTATGGAGGGAGGCATGGTCTGACTATGAATTTTGGAATTTTACCAGCAAACTTGTAAGATCTGAAGTCGCAGATTTGCTGAACTGCTCATCTCTGTGCAGGCTGTGGCTGGAGGTTGAAGGAGGCGAACAAGAGGGAAACAGGAAAGCTGTTCTGTGTGCAGCTTGAGTTGAGTGGGGCTGGGCAGGACACCTTCTTGTCAATCTCCATCAGCTCTACATGTCAGCATTCAGAGGGAGAAAAATGCTTCTGCTTCCTTTGTAGATGTTTTCTGATAAAAATGGATTTTAACTGAGTGATCTGATTGGCTGTCAATCTATCCAGCTGTGAGATTAATAGGACCATAGCCCCTAACTAGGACTTGTTGGGTACATCATCATTCATTAAATCTATATATCCTTGAAAGGGAAGAAAAAAATTAGGAGAATTCCTCTGTGAACTTGATTTTGTGCCCACTTTTTCACATGTGATATTGAATGGGCTCGTTCTATGCAAAACTTTATGCTATGGCTTTTGCACGGTTTCTCTTTACTTCTTCAGGTCAAACTGAAGCCTGGAGAATCAACCCTGCTTTAGTGCCTTAGTTCTGAGCCAAAACCCAACCCCAATTTGACGCGGGATACAGAAAAGCAAGGGAAGTGTGTTTTTTTTTTTTGCGGTACGCGGGCCTCTCAGTGTTGTGGCCTCTCCCGTTGCAGAACACAGGCTTCGGACGCGCAGGCCCAGCGGCCATGGCTCACGGGCCCAGCCGCTCTGCGCATGTGGGATCTTCCCGGACCGGGGCACGAACCCGCGTCCCCTGCATCGGCAGGCGGACTCTCAACCACTGCGCCACCAGGGAAGCCCGTGGTTTTCTTTTGATGCAGAAGACTCAGGTAACTGGACCCCTGTCTCTCATGACCCATGACTGCTGATTCTTAGGACATTTATTTCTGCCCCAAATCAAGGCAGAATATGAAATCTCAAAAGTTATAAAGAGATGACTTATTTCCCCCTTTGAGTCAGAAAGAATCCACTGCACTTGAGCAATGTCCAAGTGCCCATATTTCTGGCAAAGAATTTTCCTCAGCGTGTTGTACCCAGCCCTAAATTGAAAGTTTGTGGTGTTTTCTCAAAGCTTTCCTGGTGAATGTCACCCCAAAATTCTAGTCACTAATGTCTTTCTTTAATGGGTTCATATATAAGTCTAAACAATGACCCTACTTTATCCTCTCTTGCTTGTTGGAGATCAGTTTTTGTCCTTGGTTTTCTCCCCCACCACCCAACCCTGATTCAGTGGAAAACTCCAGAGCTTGAGTTATTACAGCATAATTCATGCCTAGATGCTGAAGGGGTAGCTGGCCTTCGGGTTTGCACGTAGCTACACCGAAGTCGTGAGTTATTACATAATAACTCATGTCATGTCATGTCTTATTGCTTAATTAACTTTCCTATCAGACAAAAGCATTTTTGCATCAGCAAATGTGGTGCCCTCATATGACTGAAAAGTGTTCCTTTATTTTATACTGGTGGGTCAGGAATACGGTGGGACAATTTATTAAAGGTGAGTTGAATCTCAGGACTAGAATAAAATCCATCATCTTTTATGTAAATAAAATGTCAAAACTGCTCTCTGGCTTAGGGGAAACAGAAAAAGTCAGGACTGCTGTTCTTCTGTATGCTAGTAACAAGAGGATTTACTTTCTGGCATTTGTACATATAAAGGAATAGTGGAATACTTTTGCTTTTTTTCCCCTGTCCAATCATTTAACTTCCAATTTCAAAACATCTGCTCTCCCGTTGTTTTTCTGTTTTGTTTTGTTTTTTAACTAGTTTTAGGTCTGCAGGTGTGATCACAAGGGATAAAACATCTGTGGTTTGCCTTAGAAAATGAAGAGGAATATATGCAAAACTGGTAGATGATATCAGCTGGCTCTAAGTAACAAACGTCACAGTACTCATTATAGAGCCTCACAAATTCACAAATCGGGAATCTGTAGTTCAGGGACCAGCACGTCTTCCCAGCTGCACATCCCGAGCTTATGTTCCGTTCATGCGCTGGGAGAGAACTCTATGTTTACTTTTAACTTCTCTCAAGCTTGACTCACTCTCTGTTCATCACATAAACTATTAGTCCCTCGCAGTAAAAAGAAGCACAAGTGACATCTTCAATTCAGCGGGCAATGTGGGTGTAGTAACAACTGTGGCAGATAAGGGAGATTCGTCTGACTTATTGGTGACCAGCAGGAAAAAGCTGAGGGCTGAGGTGAGCCAGCTGGTGGGTCGTAACGAGGTCATGCCAGTCTCAAGGGCCCTTACTTTATAATCCGTGAGGAATGTTGTGAATAAGGAACAAAGTTCCCATTAGTCACCAAGATGGCCTTCAAATTTTAGGGGGGGAAACATCAAGATGTATTCATCATAACATATCATTCCTGGCCAGATAGGGTGGGTGGGAGGAGCACAGAATTTGGAAATGGACAGACTTTGATCAGAACCCTAAAACAGCTATATGCTGACTACGTAATGTCAGGCGAATTATTTAATGTATCTGAACCTCAGGGTCTTCAACCATAACAGAGGGCAGGTCGTTGCCATCTTTTGAGGTCAATGTGACAATTAAGTGATATATATGAAGTGTATACGAGGATAAGATAATTATCATAAGTACCTCAGATCTCCAACAAAGGAACGTGAACGATGGTTCCTTACCGGCTTTATTTACGGGCTTATGCAGAAAGAAAAAGTAGCCTATGACAAATATTTCCTATGAACTTTGGTAATTTTGCTAATGGCCTTGCTCTAGGAACAAACACGGACTGTAGGAACCAGGCAGAGTGTGTTAGAGAGAAGGAGAGTCCACCTCATCACATTTCCCAACAAATGAGTCCATTGATAAGTGACGGATATCATAGGGCAGGCTAGTGGGGGAGACCTAGGAGACCACTCCTAGGCTTAGGTTTCACCCTCAAGAAGAAGCCAAGGAGTGCGGTTATCCAGGGGATTCCAATATCAGTCACTGGAAGAATAGGTGTCCTATGGAGGGAGCAAAGGAGTAAAAATGCTGATGTCAGGAGACCAGAGATGTGTCAGGGCGGATTCCTTAGAGACTGGGAACCTGGAAAAGAGTCTTCTCATTCTCAGAACGATCAGAAAAATTGTCCCCTTCTTCTGAAATATTTCTTTCAGAGAGTAATTAATTTGATTGGCTACCTAATAGTGGCTACTTAATAGCCATTCACATCTTAAAATGAATTCTTTCATTCCAATGGTGTTCTCCAAATACCACATTGAGAGAAGAATTTTGATAGCAGTCACTGAAGGAGAGCAGTACTTTTTTCAATCCAAATACTTTTTAGGCTGTGTCGCTCACTTTCTGTCCAAGGAGGGGACCACATGGTGGGAGGATAGGATTTCCAGCTGCTGGGGGCAGATGGATTCGGCTTATGGATTTATCCACAGTGAACATGGAGGCTGAAGTCAAATTGAGAAGGCAGCTGTTGCTGAGGAGATGGCCAAGAAGGAGTGAAGTCAAAGATGTGGCAATTCTGGTGGTTGAATCAAAGACAAGGAGCAAGTAAACTAGAAAGCAGGACAGGATGAAGGAAAGAGTGCTAAAGGGCTCAAAATTTGGGATATATGTGCCAAAGATGAACAGTTCACCCAACAGTTGGTTTTTAATTATTTGCTAAGCCTGGATCTTTCTATAACCACAGGTATTTCTGCAGTCGCATCAGTGTTACAGATAAGAACTGGCCATCGGGAGCACCGTTCTGCACAGAGCAGCTTCATGGGGGCCTGTCAGAGAAGTGACAGAAGGACACTGGTCAGGTAGGAAAGGGGGAAGTAGGACACTGAAAAGCTAGGATTGGGACATGAAAGTGGTAGAAACCAACAGCTGGTTGAATCTTATTAAAATAACTTTGGTGAACCTTTGCATTAAAGACCATGACCTTGGGTCTTGGGACTGCAGTTGGGGTTTAAGTAGCAAACCTGGACCTTGCTGCAGCCTTACTTAGTGGTTCCCAGACATCGAATATTTCCGAAATGATTGGGAGTCCACAGCCCCACTGGCCTGGAATAAGTCATCTGGAGCAGGAAGACAATGGTGAGTGTGAAGTGAACCAGGACCTCTGACTAAATGAGATATCTGGCTTCTCAATGATAATGGGAACCTGAGCCTCACAGGCAGGTGAGGCTATATGTGAAGGCATCTGAGGTGTTTATCTGATCTCTGCTAACTCTCAAATTTTCCTACTGGTCAGAGATCTTTAAAGTTATCCCAGGGGCAGTTGTCTCTACATATGTGAGTAAACATGTGTGCATAACTCAATGTGTACTCTCACATGTATGATCACAGACTGGTTCTCACAGAGCAGCTCAGCCAACTTTGCCAGAGCCGTTTGACCAAAATCCTTCCCAAAGGGGTAGAAGAACCAGCCACCTCCTACCATGACACACAGGCATCGGAGCAAGGTCCACACTCCGGGGAGTGATCTGGCGGCGCCCTCCAGACCACAGCAGCTGCTGCTTCTGAAGCTAAGCTCCACCATCTCATTTTCCTCGCATCAGCAGCACACAGCTGCCTTCGGTCAACTCCCTGGGAAGGGAGCAGAGCTTCCCACCTTCTTCTTGAAGCGGCATCAGCTGCGCCCTTTCTCCTCTGGCTCCACCCACATTCCATGGCTACATTCACTAGCTGCTCACTCAGCCACCTCTCACTCTGTCTTGGCAGAGTGTCCTGGCCAGGTTTCTGACCACAGCTGTTCCACCTAGAGTGTAGCTAGGGGTCAGAGAGTGACCAAAAACAGCTGTCTGATTCAGGGTAGGCTGGGAGGAGAAGGAAAGTGTGTTTGATCCCAAGGTTTGATGAAGATGTATTTGTAAATGTATGTGCCTCTGTTTGCAGGTAGAAGTGGGTTAGCAATGTGTGGTCACGTGAGGACAAGGGTGTACACATCTGATGGGGGAAGGGGTGGGCGGGAGAGGTGACTGAAAGTATATGTAGCCTGTATTTATGGACTGGCTAATGCATGTATATTGTTAAATCTGGCTCTTGAAAATTTGGCAAGCCAGATTAAATTTAGGTGTATCAAGATGATCTTCCAAATATATTTAGAGCACCATATATGTGCACCAGTCTCATTGTTTATAGGGTTCAGGCACGTGAAGGGACCTGTTTAAAGAATATCTAAGCCTTTATTCATATAAATCTGCGATTTTCAATTTAGCTCAAGTCTTCAAGTGTTGCTCAGAGCTTCCTGAGCCCTCTTTGAAGCACTCTGCCTAAGGCTGCCCTTGAAGATGAAGTTTATCCAGAAGCTCTGCTTTGTCAGTTCCCAGATGCTTTGATGCATGATGGCACCGGCCACATGGCTGTAGGATGCAGGATGTGCAAGCTGCCAATTGACATCCATATGGACTTCATTCCCCTACCAGGATTTGGCCCTGATCACTTCATTTTCTCCTCCGTTACCACTGCACAGCTGAAACTAGTGCCCACCCCCCAGCCTAGTATGAGTCCTGGCATCTGGCATGGTGCTAATTTCTGGGAGACGCAGGCTAATCTTGGGGAGCCACCACACTAGATCTTCTTTCAGACCTCAAGTCCTCACCTGTTGATTGTGCTTTAGATCTGGCAAACACGGTTTTAGTTTGTCCTCCAGATATTGACAAGCAGAGTGCCCTATTGGGTAGACAGTCATAATCTGTGAGTTGGATTTCTCACTATTATTTTCGTGGTTTGCTTTGGGGTACATGTTTCCAAGTTATTACAATGTGAGCACTTTTTAACTAAGTCACAAACATAAATAACCTTGGGAAAAGTGTGCCTCTTGTCCTAGCTCTTTAATGAATACCACCAACTGAACTAGTATTTAAGGTCATTTAAGGCTCTTTCCATAATCTGAATCCCCTTACCTATCATTTCAGTCTCACTGAACTGCTGAATATTTGCTAGGTTCAAGATACCTTGCCAGGCTCACAGTGATAATGTGATGAATACGGTATATACCTGCTTTAAAATTTCTTATAATCTCTCAGTCTAATAAGGCAGAACCAGAGAAGTAAAGCATAATGCAAATGGTATGGAAGGGATTAATTTCTACTGAGGAAAGGATAGAACATTATGGAGAAGAGGGCACGTGAGTCTGACGTAAAGAATGAGTAGAGAGTTTTTTTCGATCAAACTTAAAGAAAGGATATCGCAGGCAGGAAGCACAACATGAGAAACAACATGGAGATGTGATAGAATAAGACTTCTTTGATCAATGCCCATATTATTCGCGTGAGCTCATGGTAAGAGCAAAGCTGCAAAGGTAGATGGGATCAGAGTTGTCAAAGACCATAGACACCAGTCTAAGGAGATTTTTCTGGACCTTGGGGAGTCACTGAAGTTAGAAATATTAGGAAGGATGGATGGGAAAGACAAGAAATTCTATCATGTGTACCAGTTAAGAAGTTAGTAACATGAAGTTGTGGTACGCGCCAGGACCCGTTGCTACTGGAGTTACCAACTGGAGACAACTTAACAGGTGAAAAACAATGATATGTGACATCACCAACGTAGGACTTTCTAACAAGGAGGACTTTTAAGAATCAGTAAAGCAACCCCCTATGAAGTGGGTAGAAAGAGGAAGAGGAACCATCTTTTGGAGAGAACCAAGTTTGTGAATCAGCTTTTACTCTCTTTATCTTCCGTCCATGTGAGGGTGGGTGGAGGGTGCAGTTTGGCTTCTTTCTTTCTGCCTAACCAAGCCAGGTGTCCCCTAGAGAGTCACTCAGGACATTTGAAAGCATTTTGGGGAAGGGAAGAATGTTATGAACTTTCGCTGCGCCTGGATGCCACCAGAACACCTTGAATGTTAGGTCCTAGGACAGAGGAAGGCAGTAGTCAGAAGATACGAAGGTTGCTCTCCACTCCCTCCCAGTTTCACTCAGATTGAGGCAGATGTAGCAAGGATTCCAAGTTTCCTATAGACTAAGTTGAGCTTACCAAATGAGGAGTAGGCAGCAACTAGCTGTTCATACTGATCAATGATGGGCTGGTGTGAGGAGGATACAGAGAGCCACCCACCAACAGTGAGGGGAAGAAGCTGCACCAGCCCTGGGAGTCTGCTGGGTGGGCATCCAAGGTCACCTAAGACATCACACTATGTAACTGGAAGCTGGTTACCAACACCCAGAAGTTAGGCCAGGTAAGGCATCAGGCCACGACGAGGCAAGGGTACCCAGCTTGCTACCTCCAATATGCTGCCAATCACGTGAGTCAATTCCTTTCACTTACCCTTACCTACCTGCCACCCCCATCAGCACAATAGCTGCCTGAGATGGGAAGGAAAGAGGTAAAGAACCGATCACACCACAGTCCTCTGTGTTCAGCCTCCAGTAGCCTTGCAAGTCTAACTTTAAGGTAAGATGCTTTGAATTGAAGTGTCTGAGATTTTAATAATATGATCAATATGGTTGTGAGTTGCAAAAAAATCAGTAAACTAACTAAGCTGGTGATTTTTATTTATTATTTTAACATCTTTATTGGAGTATAATTGCTTTACAATGGTGTGTTAGTTTCTGCTGTATAACAAAGTGAATCAGCTACATATATCCCCATATCCCCTCCCTGTTGCGTCTCCCTCCCACCCTCCCTCTTCCACCCCTCTAGGTGGTCACAAAGCACCAAGCTGATCTCCCTGTGCTATGCGGCTGCTTCCCACTAGCTATCTATTTTACATTTGGTAGTGTATATATGTCCATGCCACTTTTCACTTTGTCCCAGCTTACCCTTCCCCTCCCCATGTCCTCAAGTCCATTCTCTATGCCTGAATCTTTATTCCTGTCCTGCCCCTAGGTTCATCAGAACCATTTTTTTTTAGATTCCATATATATGTATTAGCATACAATATTTGTTTTTCTCTTTCTTACTTACTTCACTCTGTATGACAGACTCTAGGTCCATCCACCACACTACAAATAACTCAATTTCGTTTCTTTTTATGGCTCAGTAATATTCCATTGTATATATGTGCCACATCTTCCTTATCCAGTCATCTGTCAATGGACACTTAGGTTTAAGCTGGTGATTTTTAGAAGGGACTGGCATGGATAAGGTTTTCTGCTATTCATAATGATGGGGACTCAAGTTCGTATAACTGGTAGTAGTCTAGAGGAAAAAATATATCTAGTTATATATACTGGGAAGTTGAGACATCCCAATTAAAAAAATAGTTAGAACTGTAAGTGGCAAAGATCTTAACTAGGAGACTAGCAGTGAAGAAAGATGAGTGATTATAAATATCACTTCACCGATGTAACTGAAGATTCTGACTCATGATTAAATATAAAGAAAGAGACAAAGAGATTCCAACTCACTGATTCTTAATCTTTTTGTGTTTATTGGGGAGGGAGGGGGTCAAGAAACCTTTTGAAAAACCCATGAAAAACTATGGCTTACAGTGCCAGGAAAATGGACATATTTACTCATAGTCAAAATGTTGCATATAATTTCAAGGACATTCATGAATCCCATGAAGTTCATCTATAGTCCCCTTACGGAAGTAAGAGTTTCTAGCCTGAGCAACTGAGAGAATGGTGATGCCACTAAACAAAGTGAGCAATCTGTAGAAACCCCAAATCTATCTAATCACCGCCAAAACTCTCTTCTAACTTCCAAGCTCATTTATTCAACATCTCCATTTAAATATCCCCAGATTCTGAAGCTTAACCTGTCTGCAACTGGACAATCATTTTTCCCCCAACCTTGTTCTTCCTCTCATTTCCCCAACTCAATTAAAACACCATCACCCTCCTCACTTGCTTCAGCTATATTCTTCAGTATTGCCCTTGAGCATTCTTACTTTCTTCTCCCCAAACCAGTAAAACACCAGTTTATGTTGTTCTTAACTCCACTTCTCTCTGTTCCCACCATCACTTACCATGAGTATAATGAAGCTTTTTAATGTACCCATGAGCTTTCAGTGTGGTCTCATTCAATGTATGCAAACCACTCCAGCTAAAGCAATATTTCAGAAGTAACAATATGATCATATCATTTCAATACTTAAGTCAATCAATGGCTATCATGGCCCTTAAGATGAAGTCCACACTCCATTGCTTAGTTACATGGAAGTTCCTGATCTAGCCTCTGTTTTTGGTTCAACTCCTGTCTCTTTATCCTCCACACACATCAGTTACACTGCAGCACAGATTTTTCCTCAAAGCACCATGTTTTCCCCCATCTCCAAATTTTTTTTCCTTATACCCTTCTTTACCTGACCAACTTGTAACCATACTTTAGTTCTCCAGTTAGCTGACACTTCCTCAGGGAGCCTTTTTTTTTAAACCTTCCCCCAACTCTGGATTTGTACCTCTCCTTTGTTCTTTCCTAGCACCCTATGCTTAACCCTTTCTGCACCATCACATCCCAGTATTAGCAACTGCCTATTTGCCAATCCATTATCTATCTGGGGAGTGTCAGTTCCTTGAGAGCAAAGATGGGCATTGTCTTCACTGTCCGATCCTGAAGACATAGTGCAGTTCCTGGAACAGAGGAGGTGCCCAGAACATATTTGGTAAATGAATAAGCAGTAAATAAAAAGAGGAAAGTGGGATGATAACATGATGGAGCAGCAAACTCAGGGGAAATTTTCTTCAAACATTCTTTATCCTGGCAAACACTGACATCCTCACTACTGTCTCCACACCTTGTTCTTACCACCTCTTTCTCTTGGAATGGCCTCTTCCCCCTGCCACCCCCCCCCCACACACACTCCTCCCAGAAGACTTGCCTAACACTTCAATGCCCACATTGCTTTCTGACTTCTCTAAATTCTTTTGGAACTTACTACTTTACATTTTAGCATGTGATCATATACTGTCTTGTAATTTCCCTTAATTGTTCCATTTGAGTAAGTTTTCTCTCACATTGAGATAAGAAGATTTATTTTACTTGTGAGATAAAAGGCACTTTTTCTTTTTTTCACCAAATCTACCACAGACCTGGTACTTAGTGACATGTTGAGAAAAGCTGGTGCTTAATTTATATGGATGAATTACCATCATTAACAATCATACATTTCTATTCAGCAACAAGCCTTATGAAAATTTCCTAGTCGTTTCATTTCCAGTCCGGGAGTGAATCAGAGAGCCTGGAGCTACTTGAGAAATAGATCTTTCAATGATAGCTGTGCTATGTCAATCCAAGCATTGAGTCTGAAAAGCCATTCATTCAGCAAATACACACTTATTAGGATAAATTTTGTGCTAAGCCTTCTCCTATCCCACTCTGACCCCCAGACTCCTACCTGCCTGCCCTGTTTACAATGATGGTGATTGTCAGGTTTCCTAGATACAGAGCCTGAGACAGGGGTTCTCGTGTTAGTGTTCTCATGGGAAGAGGAGTGAAGGTGGCAGGATAAAGCAGGAAAGACAGCTAAGTATGCATGGGGTCGCAGCTGGAGTCTGACTTCAGCCTGAACCTGCAAAAAACTCTGGAGCATGAATTTAACTTCAGAATTGGCCCTACCTGAGAGAAGTGTTGACCTTTCTAATCCCTCAGCTACTGGATGTAGGCTGGTGAGGGGGTGTATCCTCCAGAGTACAGAGGCTCCCATTTAGCCAAGGGTGATTCTACAGAGAAGGGACAGCTGTAAGCGAACAGTGATCATTCTCGGAAGCTGGAGTATGCAGGCACTGGTCTGATAAACAGCATCTGGATGGGACACCAAGAGTACCCATAAAAGATGAGGACAACACTGTTCTTAGCAAGATTATGCTCCAGCTGGTAAATCTGGGAAAGAATCGAGAACAATCTTTAACATGAAACATAGTGATGGCCTGGTTTTAGCAGAAGATAGTTGAGGGTTGCATGAGATAAGAGATAATAGTTAGAAAGGTCATACATTGCTAGGGACTAGTCCTCCTAAATAGTTTTCTGTTTAGAGAACAATTTTTAAATTGTAGATAATTCTACAAGAAATCTATTCTGTTTTTAATCATAAAAGAAAAGTATGGGGATTTGGAGAGATGATTTCAGATGTGATCAATGCCAAGCTAACTAAAACTATTCCAGATTTATAAATGACCTAACTTTATTTTCTGTTTTCACTAATGCTAGTCCAGTTACCCTCAGCCTTCCATGAGAATCTATATGGAGCAATGGGACCATCTGAAGAAGGGCTCATTTTGGTTTAATGCCTGACAATTTTCCATTGCTCTATCCATCACAGAGTTCCCATTATCAGGCCAACATAAGCTATAGTCATGTTTTTAAAGACCATCTTCAAACTTTTGTTTTAGACTTCCTTGAGAATAAGCTATTTATCTCTGATACAAAAATATCTTAACTCAAAACAGACACCCCATTAGGCAGGGAAGGGTTTACTTGCTGCCATTCTGCTCCAGTGCTCAGAACAAACTCGGACAGAAGGAAAACAGAATTTTCATGCCCATTCCCATGTGTGCCCTTGGCAGGTGGTTTTCTCCTTTGGCAGAACTGACTGGCTGTGCAGTAGCACCTTTCAGGATTCTGGCTGGTGAGTCTTCCACTCACCAGCCGCTGTGTGCACACTGGCATGACAGAGCCATCTATCCATTTCAGGGTGTGGCAGGATTATGTTTCATGGGACCAGGTTGCTGCTAAGCTTCCTCAGGTCCCTGCATGCCAGCCAAACACTTTGTAGGCTGAGAAAGAACCATACCAGAGTACAAAGAAATGGCAGTCACTGACCCTAACTTACAACAAAGAGCATGCCATTAAAACTGTTTGTAGCAGCTTATGGGTAATGCAGAGCAATTAGCCAGAAATTGACATCTTAATGGGACAGGATACAGGGTATCCTGTAAGAGTGAACTTTACCATTTGCTGGGTTTAAAAAAAAAAATGTTTTAAGCTGCTCTCTGAAACTCAAGTCTTTAATTGTCTCGGGGCTCTGTGTGAAAGATCTAACTAATAACCGCATACGTATTCATACACCTACCTGGCAATGCAAAAGAAAAATGCAGGGATTAAATAAAAGCCAGGGTCCCCTGATGAGCAGAAACATGTCTTATTTGTGTCTGTGAATTCAATGCCTGTGTAACCCAAGACTGGTGTAAAGTAGGCACTCAATAAATGCTTGCTAAATACAAATTCTTTATGCATGTCCATTTCCCTAAGTTTCCTGGGACATAATGAATTATCTCAGCCCTACTTTGGATTATTAGCTCTATAAAAACTGGGGGAAATGCCCAGTTCAATTAATCTTTGGAAATGACTATATAATTATTTATATCAACCTTTCTAATCACTGATGTTTTCTTCAAATGTCAGGAACAAGGACCTCTCTCGTTTTGGCAGTTGCAGGTGAAGGCTTAAAATTAGTCTCCTAGTTGGACTACCATTTAGGATCTGGTTTACTCAGACATTGGGTGCTGCCAGATTTCTGAGACTTGCAAGCACTAATATACTTTAATCAAGGAAGTGGTAGCTTGTCCAATATATTACTTCCTGAGCTGTCTTCATCTATGCCAAGACTTTCCTTTATACTCAGGACATAAAGGAAAATAGTTATGCAAAAGTTTTTGGAAAGAAAGGAAATACTGTTTAGATACTTTCATAATAACCTTCAAGGCTATCTTAAAGGGGAAGGTTGTCACTTCAATGGGAAATGTTGACCTCACCATTTTGAAGCTGTAGATATTCTTTAATTTTTGTTCTTTTTTTTGCCAATGATAATGACTGTTAGGACATACAAGAGGGGAATTACAATTTTCTTATGAATTAACCAAGAAATAAATTTAAAAGCTTTTTAGCTTAATTCACAATTAATAATGACCAACAAAATTTTACGTGGCACTGGCCAAAATTGCACTTGGTAAAATTTGCTGGAGTTTTGAAAAACACAAAACGTGACCTGAAAAAAAAAAATAGACTTCATAGGAAAAATAGCAGTAAAATGTAAAACTGAAATTTTACATGGAAAATCTATATTTGACTAAAAAAAAATAAATAGAAGAATCAGTTTTTTTGGTTCAAATGTTATTTTTGAATTGGTAATATATGAATATGCACGTGTATAAAACTCAGAAAACAACAAGTATACAAAAGAAAAAAATGTATGTTACTTATTCATTGACTCCAGTGGTTTATACTTCCTTACTGGAAATAGCAATTAAAGTTAAGTTCTTGTATAAGTTCCAGAGATACAATTCTAATATAAATCAAGAAATAGAATTGCTATGTCAAAGGGTATGTTCATCTCAAATTTTGATCAATTTGGATAAATTGCCCCTGGAAGTTACCCCAAATTACATTTCCACCACTGCATGAGAGTGTTGATTCCTGACACTATTGCAGATGTTTTCATCTTTAGTGGTTCATAGGCAAAAAAAAAAATATATATATATATATATATTTGTTGTTGTTATAGTTTTAATATGTAATTCTATTATAAATGAAGTTGGTCATTTTTTTCTTATGTTTAAGGGCCATATGAATTTCATTTTTTATGAATTGACTACCTCAGCACCATTTATCATTTATCCCACAACTTTAAATGCTACCTTTATTATATACTATTTTATGAGTTTGATTTTATGGATTTTGTGTTTCCTTATTGATTGATCTATATTCATAGTCCAGGACTATGCTACTGTAATTATTACAAATTATAATAGGTTTTAATATCTGATAAGGCTAAAACCTTTTCATTACATGTCTTATTCAGCATTTTCCTGGCTATTATTGTTGTTTTTTTCTTCTAGGAACTTTAGAATCAAGTTGTTTGATTCAAGAAAAAAATCTTATTTCTATTTCTAGGGGGTCAAATTTTCCTGATAAATTTAGACCTGTAATATTAAATTAGGTAAAGATGATAGCTGTAAAAAACAAAAACAAAACAATGACAGAGGATACCTGATAAAATTTAACATTGGCCTCATCCTTGTAAAATATACTGGAACATTATCTCAGTAAAAGTAATTTTATTAAAATAGACATAAAATTTGGAAGTTGTTTAATGGCTCTAAGAGAAATTGATCAAGATATTTGATTAGATGAACGGGGGTTCTTTATTTATAAAAGTTGATCATTATATGTATAATTATCATTAAAATAAAGAGTAAAACTCTCCTTGGAGTTAAAAGGTATGAAAAAATAATTTTTTACCATTTCAAAATGATATAATTATATCTCTCCTACTAAGTTGAGGAATATATTTTGATGGAAGTTTAGAGACTAACCTAGAGTAGTATCCTGTTAACAATTATTTAGGGAGTGTAGGTTTCCCTTGTTGATGTAGCAAACATTTCTAAAAATCTTAATTTGGGTAAATATAATAAAAATCTATTAATTCAATAACCAGTGACTAACTTGTGAATGTTTTCTGAATTAAAATTGCCTATAAATTAATTAAGCCTTTTTAGTGGTGACCTCCAGCTGATTGCTAAATTATACTGGAAAGAACTCTGAAGTTAGAGTCAGATGATCTAGGTTTGAATTCCGATTTGACCTTTTATCACATACATGAAATTAGGGACTGAGGTTGAGTAAGGACGTTGTAAGAATTCTATATCATGATATGAAACGCTACTGAACAAACAAAAAACAGATCAATATATGTTTATGGAATAAATCAGTGAAGAAAGAAAGAAAGGAATGAATACGAGCTATGATTTACAATCAGCAAGGCATGAATGAATTTCTTGCACTGACCCTGACCCATTCTCCACTTTTCCCCTGCCACAGCTGGTATAAAAAACAAAACAAAACACGGCCAGGCTGGCTACTTACAGAAGTTCTATCTAAGGTCTTGGATGCAAGAAAAATTAATTGACCCACACAGTTATCAAACCCTTGACTTTTCCTTCATTAACATAATTTTCTAATCAGCTAGGTTAATCTTGACTGTGAAACTTTTTATTGAAGTATAAATAATGCTCAGTGGTAAACTGACATCATCCACCTCTGTTGAACTCATTTGCTTTCAGGCTCACATTGAGTTTCACAACTGCAGACGGGCTGTAAAAAGTTTATGAAATACTAATAAGGTGTTTCTTTAAAGAAACCAATACAAAGTTTTATAGGTTTTCGGAATAGGTTTACTTTAACTGATTTTTAGGGGTCTTTTTGGATGTTGTGTTCTAGTGCATGAAGTGCATCTGATGCCCCTCTTGGGCTGGCAATAACAAAGCTCTCACTGGGAAATCGCTGCATTTCTTTGGCAAAATTCAGGCCCAAACAGAAGGTAACTCTCAGTTGTGCCAACGAATGAATCACGTGTAGATGCTACAAGACAGCACAGAAGCTCAGCCTTGGGCCGGAGGGAAAGAAAGACCGACCAAGAAGGCAAGACTGACAGTAGGTGGTGTAACTCAGGGATAGGATTGTTTCCCAAGAACAAGCGCCAGAGGCTAAAAGTACACTGACCCAGCAGCAGATTCAGGCATCCGTCTAAGCTGTTATTACTATTTGGGGGAGTCCAAGCTGGTGGATGTCACGTAGAGTGGAAGTCTCGAAGCAATGCTGTAAAGACTTTGGAGTCAGATATCTGGCTTCAAAATCCTAGTTCCCCGCCTCCTGTGTGGCCTTGAACACATTACCTCACCTCTCTGGGCCTCAATTTCCCCACCTATAAATAATATCTATCTTCCAGCATTGGTGTGAAGGAGTAGAAATCATGTGCATAAAGGACCTGGGGCAGGACCTGGCCCATAATCAGTACTACAGAAACGACCAATATGGCTGTGCTGCTGTCATTAGAATTAGGAAAGTCCCAGCACCTTAGTTCCAGGGCAGGCTGTAAATGAAAGCCAGCCAGAGCTTGGGGGTGAGGAGATGGGAGCCAGGCTGCTAGGAGAGGGGTCTATCAGAGTCAGGTTGCCAAGACTCACAACCCAGTGTTCGAGGCAGGCTCCTTCTCAGAAGAGGAATGGAGCTCAAACCAAGTCACGCAAGGGCGGTTACAAAGACTTGGGTCTCTTGGAGTTAATTGTGGGAGGAAGGATGCATCTTCAGTACTACAGAAATGACCAATATGGCTAGGGCCCAGGGTGAAAGTACAAACTGAGGTCCACATACAATAGAAATAAAACTTAAAATTCAGCTGAGAGCTAAGCATTTAATACAATATATTCTCTCCTTCTGCCTTGAAAATATACAATCAGTAGGGATAGATTAGGAGTTTGGGACTGACATGTACACACGGCTATATTTAAAATGGATAACTAACAAGGACCTACTGTATAGCACAGGGAACTCTGCTCAATATTCTGTAATAAACTAAAAGGAAAAGAATTTGAGATAGATACATGCATATGTATTACTGAATCACTTTGCTGTATACCTCAAACACAACATTTTTAATCAACTATATTCCAGTATAAAATAAAAATTTAAAAAACAAAAAAAATTGAAATTTTTTAAAAATTAAAAAAAAACAAAAGAAGGACCTAGAAGTTCAGGCTTGAATGAAGAGTTCTCAGACTCCTTAGAATTCCACACTGACCCTTGGCCTCTGGTTCCCGGCCCACCTCCCCTTGTCTTCTCAGTCCAGCTCTGTCTGGCATTGCAGTGGGCCTCATGTGATCACATGCTAACCTAGCTCATATTTCCAAGTGTTAGTCATACCCCTACAACACCCCTCCCTTGGCCACTTCTCCATCCATACCCAGTAGTGGGGAACACCTCAGGAGGGGACATCCAGGGAAGAGAACCACACGCCCCAGGATGTAGTTTTGGAGCCATCCAGGCTAGAAATTTTGGGGTACGGCCTGAGGTGTAGGTGACACCAGCTACTGCTGGCCATGTCGATCCCACAGATATGGACAGGAGGACCACAGTAGAATCTGAAGTATGGACCCACGGCCAGGTGCTCTCTTGCTAGAGTCTAAAGTTGGCACTGCCCACATATATCAGGTTTGGAATAATTCAACTCATTCTAGACCCTCCTACCTGAAGGCAATGGAGCCCACTGGGCACTTCCAGGCCCACCTAGGTCTGGACCAGGAACTCACCAGCCGCAGAATCTACAACTGAGTATAATGTGGGAAGGTGGGGACAGACAAGGAGGGTGTTTCTTCTCACCCAGCACTTCATCCCTGGAGCATTACTAATCTAGTGGTTACCTTCTCCCAATTTTCCCTATAGGACAAATATGTTTTTAAAGAAATAATAAAAACCAATGACTATATATTTTAGTAAAGCTCTCAGGGGCTTCCATATTAAGATGGAAGGCTGAAACATGCATCTCAATTTGCTTCATCTGAAACCACACTAAAACTTCACTGAAGAAAAAAAGAAAAATTAAAGGAATTCTTTAAAAGACAAACCCTCAAGGACAGAGAGAATGAGAAAGCACACATAGCAACCAAGTTTTGGATCTGGAAATCAGGTGGTCCACTGACCCCTGACTTAGCCAATACAAATGAGCCTATCCCTGAGCTGACATTGGAAAAAGCTGAGAACCAGCGTGATTTGTGACAAACCATCTTCAAAAGGCAGAGGGATTAGTAGCCCTAGGGGTCACTGAATCCAGAAATGAACAGTGGAGGGCGTGAAATAAGGAGAAACTTGCTGGAAATTGGGAATGAATAAGATGCTAGCAGCACTGGATCAGTAAGAAGTTAGCTTTCATGGAAATTCTTTAAAAGGCACCTTCTTCAGGCAGACGAACTGCCTGAAAAGATGAGTCCCTTCTAGGTAGGGGAATTTGGAAAGCAAACACATCCACCAAGTGAAAGAATAACAAAGAAGCACCCCTTCCAGGGGCCATTTCTTAGGGGAAAAACGCATGTGCTGAATTTTAGTACCACCAGTCAACCTCGATCCTGCTGCCATCTTACCAGGCAGGTTTGTGCCGTACAGAAAAGGCACAGGCTTATGCAAGAACTTGGAACCCCTGCAAACTCTCCGCAACCTACCCCCAGGCAACTGCCCCTCCTCCATCCTTGCAGGGACATATTTGGTACTTCATCAATTTCCCCAGAGTGGGGCCTTGTCCACTCTCAGGAGGGGAGATACCAGTGAATAACTCTACTCAATTCATCTTTTCTTGGGAGCCTTCATCTTATGGAGGCAATTAGGTTTCATACTTCATTTATTTAATTTTGCTATCTATGAAACACTTGAGTGAATATTTCCAAATATCAAGGACTTTCTATAACTTAATCACAGTGCATTTAACAAACTCAGAAAACTTATTGTTGATACAATACTATTATCTCAATACCTATTCCACATTCAAAATTTCCTTGTTGTCACAAAAACGTTTTCTTTTTACAAGTTTCTTTTTCTCTAGATAAGGATCGAATCCAAGATTGGCCATTACATATAATTCTAAAAATAAATATTGTCTTCTTTAGAATATCTCCACAGTTGGTAAAGCTATTAACAAATTAAAGAGACTATTTAGCACAAAAGTCTACCTAGTGATTACTCTTGCTTAGTGCTGGGGGAGTCGGAAGGGAGGGACAGTCAGATACCTTCCATGAAACCAAGAATAATTTATTTCGTAATCTTGGTGGTGGTTTCACAAATGTTCACTTTTACTCTTCTTTAGATAATACATATACATTTTATACACTTTTTGAATGAATAGTACAGTATATTTTTAAGAAGATAATCTGAGAGTCTGCTTTAGGGACAGAATAGCTAAGCTACTCTTAGTTAAATCAGCTCATACTACTCAGCCTGAGGTGTCTTAGAAAATATTCCTATCTTAAGAGTCAACTTGGTGTCAGGAAACAAGCATGACCTTTCTGTGAAATACCCTATGGCTAAGATAACTGGCCCAACTAGTTACTAGTTTGCAACTCTGAGCCTCCTTTCCTTCATCTGAAAAATTATGACAATACCAGATTCAAAGCTTTATTAAAGATTTTAAAAGATAAACGCATAGAGTGCTGATTCATAGTATATTACCCAAAAAGATAAATTTCCTCTTCCCATTGGCTGTCGTGTCTCCATCCATTGATAAACTAGTTTAACACATAATAAACTGACTAGTTTTTATTGCTAGTTGTCCCTTATTTCTCAAGTCAAAAAATGACTTTTTTGCCCTTTTGGTCGCTTAGGACATAAAACCTCTTTATACTGAGATCAAATCCTAATTACCCTTAGCTTTTGCTGCATTTTATACTGTATCCACATTCAAAGGATGGGATTTTTGTTTCCATCCAAACCCTGATCAGATGAATGATTGGTATTTATGCTGTAGAGATTTGATTTTAATATTGGTTCCAGAGCCACCTTCTAGATTTTCAAGATCATATTAGGCTTAAATATAAAGCGAGTTGGGAAAGTTTCCCAAATTTTCTATTTTTTGAAGTATTTGTAAAGTATTGTAATTATCTGTTTCATGAATATCCTGTAGAACTCACTCCTAAAACTGGTCACAGTTTGTATATGTTTTTGTATGCGTCATTGTGTATATTAACTGATTCAATTACTTTAATGATTATGCATTTGTTCAGGTATTTCTTCTTCATTATTCTGTTTTCTATGAGGCCATTTCATCGAAATTTTCAGAATATTAGCATAAAATATTTAAGCATATTAGTATTTACTTGAAGTTTCTTTTTTGTGGTAATTTTCTTCTTTGTTCCTACCATTTGTTAATCTCTCTCATTTCATTCAATCTTGCCAGTTACCTTCTAGATTTTTCAAAGAAGTGACTCTCTGTTGATTTATTGATTTTAGCTATTGCATCTTTTAAAATTAATTTCTGCTTTTACTATTTCCTTCATCCTTCTTTGTGAAAATTTTGTTATTATTTATCCAGTTTATTAGGTTGCGTCCATGAATCACTAATTTTCAACATTTCTTTTTTCCTAAGTGGATTTGTTTCCTTCAGTAATTTGATGTATCCCACAAGTTGGATATGCATTTTTTTTCTCATTGTCATTCAGTTCTAAGAATATTCTAATTCTCATTTTCATCTGGTCTTTTCTCCCAAAAGTTTTCTGAAATTTGTTGAAACTTGCCTTGTGGCCCAGTGCAGGATCAATTTTCACAAGTATTTTCTATGTGATTGAGAAAAGTATTTATTCCTCAATTGTTTTATGTGTTTATTCCATAAGTTCCTTATTTATATGCTTTCATATTTTCTATACGCTTATCAATTTTTTTTTCTGTGTTACCTACCAACAGTTATAACACGTCTCAAATTCTTTTGATTGCTGAATTACCTCTTTGTAATTCTCCAATTTTTTTTTTTTTTTAGATTTTGAGAATACCTTATTCATGCAGTTTTTATGCAGTATAAAAATCTGTCTCATTACATTTATTATGTTTAAGAACTTTGATTTAATTTTCTCATCTTATCTTGCAGTTTCTATATGACCTGTCTGTATATGCTGGGTTTTCCCCTCATCTTGTGCCTGATTTTTAAATGACTGACATTTTACTACATATTTCGATTATGTTAGGCATTAACTTAAAATCTTAATGTGTACCTTATATAACAGAATCTTAAGTTAATCATATCTTCCTCTTCCCAAACAATATCTGTCAGAATACTTTCACTCTGATCATTCCTTTTTTTTTTTTTTTTTTTGCTGTACACGGGCCTCTCACTGTTGTGGCTTCTCCCGTTGAGGAGCACAGGCTCCGGACACGCAGGCCCCGTGGCCATGGCTCACGGACCCAGCCGCCCCGCGGCATGTGGGATCTTCCCGGACCAGGGCACGAACTTGTGTCCCCTGCATTGGCAGGCAGACTCTCAACCACTGTGCCACCAGGGGAGCCCTGATCATTCCTTTTTATCTTGCATTTTAATCCAGATTTTAATGCTAACCTGTTTTTTAATTTTACAGCTGGTCACAAATACAGAGGTAGTTGGGTTTTTTTTCCAGTCAATATTTTATTATGTTTATTCCTATGATTTACCTACTTGTTCATTATTCCATTTTGCATTTCTGTCCTTTCTGGTGGATTCAGTTTATTTCTTCCTGTAGTTTGCCATGTATCCTACAAATATTCCCTTGGTGAATGTACTTCGGTAGTAAATGCTCAGTTTTTCTTTGCCCCAAATATATATACTCAAACTATGAATGATAATTAAGCTTGTCAGAGCTTTTAAGATCTAATTATACTGTTTTCTAGTGTCTAGTTTTGCAACTCAAACGTCTGGTTTCAGTCTAATCATTATGTCTTCATAGGTAATTTTTTTCTCTCTAAATTATTTCAAGTAGTTCTTTGTCTCTGGCCATCTACAGTTGTATTTACCCTATTTAAGTTCATTCACCTTCCTGAATTTGAGGATTTGCATCTTTCATTAATTCTAAAAGACTTTCAACTATCCCTTTGAATATTACCCCTCTTCCATTCTCTCTGCTCTTCCATTCTAAATTTTGTTTGAATATATATTAGGCCTCCTCATTCTTTTCTTTGTCTCTAATCCTTTGTCATTTTTCTACCCTTTTGTCTCTCTCTGTATATTACGGGTAATTTATTCAGAACTAATTTCCAGTTCACCAATTTTCTCTTTACCTTTTACTAATTTACTATTTACATTCTTTATTGAAGTTTTCATTTTGGTGTTTAAGTTTTTCTTTACGTCTATATATTTTTCTTCCAAATATGCCTATTATTATTTGATGACATTTAGTTTTTATAATATCTTGATTTTTTTCTATGTTTTTAACTCTAGTTTCTATTTCTGTCAACATTTTCTGCATACATATACATAATATTCTTTAATAATTCTAGTATCTGAAATCTTGAGTGTCTTTACTGATAGTTATTGTTTCTGCTGACTTTGTTCATCATGGTTTGTTTCCATTTGTGTTTTATAATTTTTGTTTGTCAATTTTGTTGATAGGGCTTTATCTGGAGTAGTATTTGCCATTCTCAGTTAAAGGTTCATATCTTCAGAAAAGATTTCTGTTTGTTTTCCCCAGATGCCTAAGGGGCACTGAAACTGAGGACCTCTTTATGTCAATGTCATGGCTTGACTTTCCCCAGACTGTACCAGTGGAGTCGGGAGCTGTTTTCCTACCATCCAGATCCCTGACCAAGACAGACTAATTGTCACCTGTCTTTGTCAGGGATTTTTAAGCCAACTGCTACACTGAGTGAGCTCTTTAAGATCCCCACACTATACCAGAGGGTCTTGATTTCAACTCTTCATTGCTCAGCCTAAGGCCTACTGTCTATCCCTGAAAGCCTCTTAAAAGACAAAACTCTTGGTTACCAAGATCTGCCAATGCCCTTTGGGCACATAGATTTAGTGCCTACTTACTAATCTAGTTTCATATTTTTTTGTGATTTGGGGCCCTCAAACATTTTTTTACTTTCTTATAGCTTAGCTATGCATTTGAGAAAATGCTTCTCCTCTTTTGTCATTTATTTATAGATATGTTCAGATGACCTCATTTGCCATACTGCAGAAAATAGAAACTTTTACTAATTTTATTAACTCTCCATTCTAGACCCATTATTTGTTTTTTGGGTTTTTTTTTTTCCCTTTCTTGCCTTATCAACCCATCTCAGCTACGGCAGTAGCTACCAGAGCAGTAACAATCTCTTATTTCTCAACAAAGATCATCAAATTCCTTTTAGGGTCAAGTTTTCCAGGCCCTTACCTAAAAGTCTTCCTTTACTCAGACTAAAGTCTTGACAATAGCACAGCTAAAACTCAACTGCATTTCGTTTACTGACTCTGATTCTTGTCAGCCTAAGTATGCTCTCAAATTCACAGATGAATATGGGAGAGAAAGCGGGAGGTGGTGGTGTCAACAAGTTTTAGAACAGAACTTAATAACAAGTTTGCCTTTTTCAATCCTGCCCAAAGCCAGCTAAACTACATGAGGTTGAAGAAATACACCCTAAATTTGGCTGAAATAGAATGCAGTATGTAATCAAACATGCAGTTAAAAAAAGAGTGCTTGAGTTATGATATAAACAGATAACACATAAAACAGGATTTATAGGTAAACAGATATGTATTCTAAAACCTTATCTCAGACCCCTAAGAGCTCTTCAAGAGAAAAAAAAAATCAAATCATGGAGGAAGAAAATTAACATATGGTTTTCCTGACAACTTGTCTCAAAATTCACATCTAGCAGTCAAGCAAATATCCTCTCAAACTTTTTATTTTGAAAAGTTAGGAAAGATCTGATGAATTTCCAGTATATCATTAGTTTTACAGTTGACACAGCCATACCTGAAAGCAGCCCTCTTGATGCACACAAACATATATAAATGTCACCAACATAAGAAGAGGTGCTCACCAGAAGTACCTAATTGCTCAATGAATCAAAGTAATATGAATTCTTTCATATATACTGTAGTCACATCGGGACAACTTTCATACAAATTTACTCCAAATTATTAAATCTATGCCATAAATTAACAATGAATGACTAGCTAATGAACTTTCAACAAAAGGACTACAAAGTATTCACATCAGTCATTTCCAATATTTCACACCTGTCAAGAAGCACATGTTTTGCTAGAGGACAAATAGCAAAATACTTAATTCTGCACCTCTCTTGCCCCAAAATGCCTGCTTTCTACTCAAATTAGAGTAAAGGAGTATTACTGTCAAAGCTTCCAGAAAATGTTACCTACATTTGTTCTCTGCTCTGTTACTTTCCACTAAGTACTCAACCCAAATCTACAGTCTCTGCTTTCAATATTCCACAGGCACTGCCCTGGCAAAGGCCAACAAACACCGCTGTTTTTCCAAACCCAGTGAGCCTATTTCCATCCCTGTTTCTGACTGTTTGCCCAACTTCTTCTGCCTGATTTCCTTAACGCTCACTCTCTTCACCTAAACTTTCATCTACGTCCCCTTTCTGTCTCCCTGAAATGCTGCTGCTTTCCTGGGCTCTGACTTCTTTTATTCTCAAACTGCATGATCTATCGAATACATATCTATACTTTTGACTAAACTTCCATGTTGACACTTTTTAAATCTCTGTCACCAGCTAATATTTTTCTCTTGGGCTCAACAGCTGCATTCTGGACACTTTCTATGTATGTCGCATAAGTACCTCAGACTACCCAAGACACAAAGTGGACTCATTATTTATCCTGAACTCTCTGTCTGCTAGTGAACAGTAACATTATCATACTACCAACCCAGGCAGACATTGAAAGGAGAAGCCTCTCTTACTCTCTAGAGGCAGTTACTTATTGTAACCACCTACCACTTCCAACTCCTTAACATTCTTTCTGCTCACTGTTGCTGCTGTCATGGTTTAAGGAAGTCAACAAACCTTCTATGGGCTCTTGCAGCAGCCATCTGACTCATCTCTCTGACTCTAGCTTTATATATCTACTTTCCACCAGTCTAACCTCTATGCTGCTGCCAGGGTGGTCTTTCTAACATGCAAATCTGATCACATCATTCCTTGGCTTAAAATTCTTCAGTAGCTCCCATAACCATGTTTCCCAAACTAGCCTCTCCCTTAGAGATTCTGAGTCATTAGATCAGAGCCAGGGCTTATGGTCCTGTATTTTAATGAGAGCCATAGGTGAGTCTTATAATTAAGCAAGGTAACATTAATCCACAGAATTAAATCTCAACTTTTTGCATAGCATGTAAGTCTACCTCATCTCTCCCGCCTTCTATCCCCAGAACACTTCAGTACACACACACACACACACACACACACACACACACACACACACACACACACTGCAATCAACTTTTAATTACACTGAGTCACACAGAATGCCCCCAAAGTGCCATAAATGCTGCGTTCTCTTACACCTCAACACCTTTGCACATGTTGCTACCACTGCCTATCGTGCAGTCTCTAGGTTATGAAACTAGTCCTGCAAGTCTCAGGACTAGCTCTTACCTCATCTATGAGGACTTTTCTGATTTCCTCAATCAGATTTAAGGATACCTTCTATTATAGTCCCATGAGTTTTGTGTATACCCCCATTATAACATTTTAGCACCCCCATCATTGCATTCTGTTTAAATGTGTATTGACTCACTAGACTGGGGGATTTGAGAGAAAAGAAACTTTTACCTTTTATCCATAACACTTTACACAGAGCCTAGTATTAAATGAATATTTAGGGAATTACCAAATAAATGACTGAAAGCCATGTTAAGTAGAAAGGACTGGCTTGGGCCCTAGCTCCATTCTGTCAATCACTAATTGTCTCATCACAGAACAAGTAACACACCCTCTCAGAATCTCAGCTTCCTCATATATAAAAAGGACAAGTTAACACATGATTTCTCTTGGCCTATTTGTTTAACATTTTTTATGGAAAAGTTCAAACATATACAAAAGTAGAAAGAATGGTATAATGAATCCCCTTGTACTCACACCTAGCTTCAATCACTGACACATAGCCAACATTTTTTCTTTATACCTCCAGCTACTTCTCCCTCTTCAGATTATAGGCAAATTCCAGATATCACATCATTAAAGCCATAAATATTTCAGTATGTATCTCCAACAATAAAAACTAAACTTTGAATATCTTTAACACCATGCCATAATCTTATGATTCATCTTGGTAGATCAAATTTATGGTCATAATTCTTCACATACATCTCCTTATTAGAATTATTCATCCATACCCTTGTCTTGGCCTCATGTATATCCCCACTCCTTGAATTTGGGTTTGGCTATATGAATTGCTTTCATCAAAGAGATGTTAGCGGACATGACTCAAGCCAATCTTGAAGTGTTCTTGCACATTTGGGCTCATCCTTACATGTTCTTGTTTTTTGGACAAGAACATGCCTCTGATAACTACTGGTTCAAGGAGGATAAGAAACATGTGGAGAAATTTTGAACCCAGCCTGAAGCTTGGATCCACCCCAACAAACTCCTAAATTTATAGCCTACAGCAAAGCTATCCCAGACAATTCGCAGACATGTGAGCAAGAAATAAATGCCTATTGCTGTGTGACACTGATATTCTGTGGTTGTTATTCAGAAAAACCTGAAACAAGTTAAGATTAACAGTATTTCCTTAATATCAAATATACAGTATGTTAACCCAATTATTTGTTGGTGTAGAATTCTTTATATCTTTAGAGGTAGAATTGACATACAACAAAATGCATAAATCTTAAGTATATTATTAAATGAGCTTTGACAAATAGAATATAACTCTGCAATTCAAAACTCTGTCAAGGTAGAAACATTATGATCTCTGAAGAAAGTTCCCTCATGCCCCATCCCAATCTACTCCCACCCATCATCTACCCCTTCAGATAACCACTGTTCTAATTTTCTTTTTGCCTCTTCTAGAAATTCATTGAAACAGAATCTTACAGTATGTACACTTTTTTTTAAGGCTTATTTAACTCACCATAATGTCTTTGAGATTCACCCATGTTGTGTGTATCAGTAATTTGTTCCTTTTTATTGATAAGTACTATTCCAAGTTATTTATATACCACAGTTTTCTTATCCACTCTTGATGTACACCTGGCCTGTATCCATTTTGGGCTCTGATGAATAAAGCTTCTATGACCAAGTCTTGTTGTTTTTCATTTATCTTGGGAAAAGACTTAGTTGTGGAATAATTGAATCATAGGTTAAGTATATCTTTATTTTTATAAGAAACTGCAATTCCTCTTTCCAAAGTGGTTATATCATTTGACACTCCCACTAACAGTTTATAGTTTTGGTTTCTGCGTATCCTTGACAACATCTGATATTGCCAGTCTTTTAATTTTGACCTTTCTGATAGATTTGTAGTGGTATTTTATTGTAGTATTCATTTGCTCCTCTCATTCCCCTGATGATACTGAATGCTTTTTGAATGTTTTTTTGGTCATTCATATATCTTCTTTTGTGAAGTGTCTGCTCAAATTGCCCATTTAAGGACTCTTAGAATGCACTCAAATTTAAAGATCATCAACTTATAATAATAATGTGTATATGTATATATAGGTTGTTATATATGAACTTCATGGTAACCACAAACCAAAAACCTTTAATAGATACACACACACAAAAGAAAGGAATCCAAACATAATGCTAAAGATAGTCATCCAATCACAAGGGAAGAGAGTAAAAAGAAGAAACATAAAAGAACTATAAACACAACCAGAAAACAATTAACAAAATGGCAGTAAGTACATACCTGTCAATAATTAATTGTAAATGGACCAAATTCTTCAATCAAAAGACAGAGTGGGGCTTCCCTGGTGGCACAGTGGTTGCGAGTCCGCCTGCCGATGCAGGGGACACGGGTTCGTGCCCCGATCCGGGAAGATCCCACATGCTGCGGAACAGCTGGACCCATGAGCCATGGCCGCTGAGCCTGCGCGTCTGGAGCCTGTGCTCCGCAACGGGGAGGCCACAACAGTGAGAGGCCCATGTACCGCAAAAAAAAAAAAAGAGTGACTGAAAGAGTTAAAAAACAAGACACATCTATATGCTGCCTTTAAGAGACTCACTTCAGATCTTAAGGCACACACAGACTGAAAGTGACAGGATGGAAACAATTATTTCATCCAAATGGAAATGAAAAGCAGGCTGGGGTAGCAATATTTATATCAGACAAAATAGACTTTAAAACAAAGACTAACAAGAGACAAAGAAGAACATAACATAATGATAAAGTGATCAATTCAACAAGAAGATATAAAAATTATAAATACACATGTACCCAATATGGGATCATCTAAATATATAATGCAAATATTAACAGACATTAAGGGAGAAATCGACAGTAACACAATAATAGTAGAATACTTTAACACTCGATTTACATCAGTGGAGAGATCAACAAGACAGAAAATCAATAAGGAAACAATGGCCTTAAACAACACATTAGACCAGAAAGACTTAATAAATATAGAAAACTTCTTTCAAAAGCAGCAGAATACACATTCTTTTCAAGTGCACATGGAACATTCTCCAGAACAGATCACACACTAGGCTACAAAACAAGTCTCAATAAGTTTAAGAAGATTGAAAACATATCAAGCACCTTCTCCAACCACAACATTATGAGACTAGAAATCACCTATAAAAAAAAGACTGCAAAAAACACAAACATTTGGAGGTTAAACGATATGGTACTAAACAATCAATGGCTCACTAAAGAAATCAAAGAAAATTTAAAAAATACCTGGAGCGACATCCCTGATGGTGCAGTCATTAAGAATCCACCTGCCAATGCAGGGGACATGGGTTCGAGCCCTGGTCCGGGAAGATCCCACATGCCACAGAGCAACTAAGCCTGTGCACCACAGCTACTGAGCCTGCGCTCTAAAGCCCAAGAGCCACAACTACTGAAGCCTGTGCATCTACAGCCCCTGCTCCACCACAAGAGAAACCACCACTTGCCACAACAAGAGAAAGCCTGCGCACAGCAACAAAGACCCAACGCAGCCATAAATAAATAAATAAATAAATAAATAAATAAATAAATAAATAATTTGAATACCTGGAGACAAATGAAAATGGAAGCATAATGATCCAAAACTATATGGGCTGAAGCAAAAGCAGTCCTAAGAGGGAAGTTTATAGCCATATAAGCCTACCTCAAGAAATAAGAAAAATCTAAAATAAACAATCAAACTTCCAACCCAAAGGAATTAAAAAAAGAAGAACAAAGCCCAAAATTAATAGAAGGAAAGAAATCATAAATATCAGAGCAGAAATAAATGAAATAGACACACACAAAAATAGAGATCAATGAAATGAAGAGCTGGTCTTTAAAAAGAGGCAAAATTGATAAACTGATAGGCAGATTCATCAGGAAAGAAAGAGACGGCCCAAACAAATCAGAAATCAAAGAGAAATTAAACCAACACCACAGAAATGCAAAGGATCATTAAAAATTACCATGAACAATTACATAGTAATAAAATGTACACCCTAGGAAAAAAGGAATAAATTCCTAGAAAGGTAAAATCTTCCAAGACTGAATCAGGAAGAAATAGAAAATATGAATGGACAAATTACCAGTTAGGAAATTGAATCAGATTTTAAAACTCCCAACAAACAAAAGTTCATGAACAGATGGTTTCATAGATAAAATCTACCAAACATTTAAAGAAGAGATAATACTGATTCTCCTCAAACTATTCCCCAAAAATTGAAGAGAAAGGAATGCTTCTGAACTCATTCTAGGAGGACAGCACCACCCTGATACCAAAACCAGACAAAGACACCACAAAAAAAGAAAATTACAAGGCAATATCACTGATGAACACAGATGCAAAAATCGTCAAAAAAGTATTAGCAAACTGAATTCAACACTATATTTAAAAGATCATACACCATGAGCAAGTGGGACTTACTGCAGGAATGCAAGGATGTTTCAATATTTGCAAAATCAATGTGACCCATCACATTAACAAATTGAAGAATAAAAACCATATGATCATCTCAATAGATGCAGAAAAAACTTTTGACAAAATTCAACATCCATTTATGATAGCTCTTCACAAAATGCGTATAGAGGGAACATACCTTGACATAATAAAGGCCATATATGACAAACCCACAGCTAACATCATACTCAACAGTGAGAAGCTGCAAGCTTTTCCTCTAATATCAGGAGTAAGACAAGGATGCCCACTCTCACTACTTTTATTCAACATCATATTGGAAGTCCTAGCCACAGCAATTAGGCAAGGAGAAAAAAAAAGTAAAAGGAATCCAAATTGGAAAAGAACAAGTAAAACTCTCACCGTATGCAGATGATATGATACTATATATAGAAAATCCTAAAGATCCCACCAAAAAACTATTAGGAAAAAAGAATTTAGTAAAGTTGCAGGACACAAAATTAATATATAAAAGTCTACTGTGTTGCTATACATTAACAGTGCACTGTCAGAGAAATTAAGTTAATTTCATTTATAATTGCATCAAAATAGTAAATAATAAATAAAATAAATAATACAAAACAATAAATAATATAATAAAATACCTGGGAATAAATCTAACCAAGGAGGTATAACCCTATCAAAATAGCAGTAGTATTTTTCACAAAAATGCAACAAATAATTCCAAAAGTCATGGAAACACAAGAGACCCAGAATAGCCAAAACAATCTTTAAAAAGAAGAACAAAGCTAGAGGTATCACTCTTCCCAATTTCAAGCTATACTACAAAGCTATAGTCAACAAAACAGTATAGTACTAGCCTAAAAACAGACACATAGATCAATGAAGCAGAATAGAGAACCCAAAAATGAACCCACACTTACATGGTCAATTCATCTTTGACAAAGGAGACAAGAATATATGACAGGGAGAAGACAGCCTCTTCAATAAATGGTTTAGGGAAAACTGGACAGCTATGTGCAAAAGAATCAGACTGGACTATTTTCAGATGCCATATATAAGATATGGAAGCAAACTAAGGGTCCACCAAAAGATGAATGGATAAACAAGATGTGGTATCTATCTAACTATCTGTTTATCTACCTACCTACCTACCTACCTACCTACCTATCTACCTATCTATCTAGAATGGAGTATTATTCAGCCATAAAAAGAATGAAATCTTGCCATTTGTGGAAAACCTGGATGGACCTAGAGGGTTTTTTCTAAGTGAAATAAATCAGACAGAGAAAGGCAAATACTCTATGATTGTACTTACACGTGGAATCTAAAAAACAAAACAAATGGACAAACAACAAAACAGAAACAGACTCATACACACAGAGAACAAATTGGTGGTTTCCAGAGGCAGGGGTTGGGGGGATGAGTGAAATAGATGAGTAAGATCAAGAGGCACAAACTTCCAGTTATAAGTCACTGCATTATAACAACTTTGTATGGTGACAGATGGTAACTAGCCTTATTGAGGTGGTCATTTTGTAATGTATAAAAATAGCAAATTGCTGTGTTGTGCACTTGAAACTAGCATAATATTGTAAGTCCATTGTATTTCTATAAACAAAGAAAAATTGTTTGCTAATTTATTATCAGGGTGATTGTCTTTTATTATAGAGTTGTAGTTCTTTATAAATCTTGTATACAAATCCTTGTATATATCTTGTATACAAATCCTTGTATATAAATCCAGTATTTAATTCTGAGCTATATTCAGATATTAATAGTTTAATTTTAAAATTAAAATATTTATTTTGAGTTAATTTTCTTCCCAAATGGTAACCTTTTGAAATCTATGGCACAAAATCACAACCAGAATACTGAGGCCCATACACTCAAAAAAAGCTAATGAAAAAAATAAAAAGAAATTCTAAAAAAAATATTCAAATACTCCTCCAAAAGCTGGAAAGAAGGAATAGAGGAAAAAATGGAATAGAAAATTAACATGAAAAAGGTAGACCTGAAGCCAATCACATCAATAATTACATTACATTTAATTGACTACACATGTTAATTATCCTAGCAAGTTTCCTGAAGGAATTGAGAAGCTGGTTCTAAACCATATATATATATATATATATATATATATATATATATATATATATATATATATATATATGTATATATATATGTATATATGTATATATTTAAAAGACCTAGAATGGGCAAATCTTTAAAAGAAAAACAAAATTGGAATCCTGACACTATCTGACTTTAGGACTTACTTTAAAGCTGCACTAAATGAAAGCAGTATGGTATAGATCTATCCTTAGACCAATAGGACAGAATTCAGAAGTAGACTCAGACTTACACAATCAACTGATTTTTTTAACAAAGTTACTAAGGTAATTCAATGGGGAAGGTTGCTTTTCCCAAAAAAAGAAAAAAAAAGGTTTTTTTCCCATGAGGAAAAAGTTGAAAATGAAGCCCTTTTCTTTTCGCAACACATACAAGAAATAACTTGAAATGTATCAGAGACCAAATAACAAGAGCTAAAATCAAAGTTTCTAAAGGGAATAAAAGGAGAAAATCTTTGTGATACTAGGTGAAATAAATATTTCTTAAACATGTTACAAAGAGCACAAACTATAAAATAAAGAAAATGATTAAATGAACTCCTCCCAAATTCAAAACATGTGCTCTTTGAAAAACAAGATTCAGAAAGCAAAAGCATGACCCACACTGGGAAAAAATATTTACAAAACATATATATGATAGAAGTTTGTACCTAGAATATACAGAGAAAACTTACAACTCAATAATAAGACAATTCTATGAAACTTATGAATTTTTTAATGGGCAAAAGATTTGAACAGACCTTTTACAAAAAAAGATAAACAAATAACAATTAAATACATGAAAAGATTCTTAACACCATTAAGCATTATAGAAACACAAATTCAAACCACAAGGAAATACCACTACTCACTCACTAGAAATACAAAAACTAAGAAGACAAGACAATTCCAAGTGTTGACAAGGATACAGAGCAACTAGGACTCTCGTAGCATGATGGTTCCATATGCACAGTGAGTGAGGGTCCTTGGAAAACAGTTTGGCCGTATCTTATACAATTAAATATACACTTACCTTATGTCCCAGCCTCTCCCATCATAGACATTTATCCAAGACAAATGAACAAATATGTCAAGAAAATTCATGGACATGGGTGTTCATAGCAGCCTTATAAATAACCAAAGACTAGAAACCATACAAATGTCATTCAACTGGTACATAAAGAAATTATGGCATATCCTTATAATGGAACAGATTCAGCAATAAAAAGGAACAAACTACAGGTACGTGCACCAATATGAATGAATTACAGAAGCATTATACTAAATGAAAGAAGACAGAAATGAAGGTGATATAGTGCAGATCAGCTGTTGCCTGTAGCCAGGGTTTGAGGAAGCTAACTGACTGCAAAAGAGGTAAGAGAAAGCATTTTGAAGTCATGGAAGATACTTGATTGTGCCAATATCAAACTGCACATTGAAAGTGGGGCAATTTTATTACATATAAATTATACTTCAAAAAACTAAGAAAATACACACAGGGGAAACATTGAATCAGACAATATCAACACTAAAATCTCCTAATTCTGAAACTATTTTGTTTTAGTATTGTACGGGAAAAACTAATGAATGGGTGACTGAGCATGAGCCCCACCCATCCCTTCTCTTTACTAGAAATAAATGAAACAGTCTGGATGGGGTATTCATCAAAAATGATGCCATGCTAAAATGGAGCATAAGAGGAGTAGAAATTAAAGTTATTTATATCTAAAAATTCCTTCCAAAGCTTCAGATGATTCACAAAGAGAAAGTTGACACAAGCATATGAAATTCAATAGCTATTTAGGCCTGGTTTTTCCATTCTAGTTCCCTTTATTTTGGAAGTGGGAAGTGGTTTATCACATCTTTAGCCACTCTCAAACACAGGACACACTCTTTTCCCCCAAGTACCACCTTGACCAGCATTGGAAAGTCATCAATGACAATGTCATTATAACTCTTTCATCATTATTATGTCTTTGCCTCATTCATCTGAAAAAACTGACTCAGTGCTTACGTGACAGGGATAATGTGAAGAGGAATGTTTGGGAGTTATCCACGTAAACAAGAAAACATAAATTGATATACGGGAGATATATATATATATATATGTACACTTTTATATAAAATATTAACCATATATGCCAGTCTTTACTGGACACTATCTGTGGAACACAGCTGTAGCCTCTTCATAAAAATTATCCCATTTAATGCTCTCAATAAACCTAAAGATTTATATTATTATCCCCATTTTACAGATTAGGAAATGGAGGATAAAAAGAGTAAGAAACTTGTGCAAGCTGTGCATAAATTCTATGTTCTCTCTACTAAGCCATGTGCTGTCTATTCTACCTATTATAAGAATACCAAAAATAGATAAATGAATAAATAGTTAGCTAAAATAAGCGGTACTGTTCCTACCTTTAAGCAGGTGACAATCTTATAGTCTAAGAGCTCAGAATAGGTACTATGACTGGCTTAGAGCATAAACAACACACTGAGTGTATGTGTATGAATATACATATGCATATGTAACAGGTGGGTACATGGACAGACACGTCTAAAGAGACAGCTAAAGGCACCATTTAAAATACAATACCCACAATTCAAAATTAGATGTTCAAATTAGAAGTTTCTCTTCTCAAGGAATATTTCTGAGTTGCCAGGCAGATAGCCAAAATCTGATGGCAAATACCTTTGCTTTATTTTCAAAGTTTTCATTTTACTTCTTCTGTTATAAACTCCTTAACGATAGATGCAGTGCCATATAAGTACTTGGAAGTCCCCACAACATCTTATCGAAGCTAACGAGAAAATATTATCTAAATGCTAATTGAGTACATGGGCAGGTTTTTAAGAAACAAAAATGGTCATTTGGGTTCTGATTCTTAGTAACCCCTATTTATTTTAATCTAACGTTGGTGTCCTCTTGTCCCTAACACCTATATTCTAATTAAATTCACACTAAAGTTTCAAATTCATAAAACAGAATACCGCATGCTTGTCACACAAGCGGCTTCAGGGAGAATCATTTCAACCTGAACACTAATAGACTAGCCTGGGGTCCAGGAAAAGAAACAAAAAGTAAGGAAAAAAGTATTCCACTTCCCCAGACTGCTGTTTTTAGGGAAGTACTTCCAAACTGAGGTTTGCTTCTTATCCACCCATCACTTCTGTACTTTGTTTTGACTGTGAACTCTTAGTCAAATCATTAACCTCCCGGAGTCCCAGTTTTCCCATCTACAAAGTGTAGGTAATTACAGTAATCCTAATTTTGCTGGGCTGTTGCACGGTTTATCTGCGGCAATATGTGTGAAGAAAAATGAAAAAGTCTCAAATATCTTACGAACATTTACCTATTCTGAGAATGTGCATTTAAACAGCATTGCTACAGCCGAGCTCATGGAGGATAAGTGGAGGACTTTCGCTTATGTGAAATCTAAGTCTCCCTGATTCTTCCCTTTAAGAAGTCTAAAAGTTGGGTGATCCAGCAGGAGAGGAAAGTGACACTCAACATGAGGATGGAGTAAGATGCAAAGATAGGAAGAGAGTGGAAACAGGGAGAGCATGGGGAGAGAGACTATTTAATGTTTGAAACTAGGGCCAAGCTAAATTAGAAACATGAGTCTGCATACCTGTAACTTACCTCATCGGTATATAATCTGTAACCTGAGATCCCCTCACAGAGAAGTAAAAATAGCAAGGCTCTTCAGCAGCCTCGGGCTCTGCTGAGTGGGGGAGGGCAGGCACGGGGAAGGACAAAGGGACCAGAAAGAGAATGTCAATCCTCTGGTACGGAGAACTCCTCCTTCTCTATCCCCTGGGTGATGGCAGGGGGAAAGTAGCCAAGAGAGGTAGCATCAAGGACAGAACAAGGCAACCTTCAGGGGGAGAGGAGGTCGTGCTGCTCTGGCGTCCCCCGTTTCTGTCACAGGCGCTATGACATTTCCTCAAAGTGAAGTGTCACTGAAGTCCCAAGCCTGCCTGTCCCGCCTTCATCCAGGAGGGTAAACTAGTCTCCAAGAGGCAAGGGCTGGTGCAGGCGCAGAGCACACCAGGCTGCCTCTCCAGGCATGGAGCTGGCTCCTAGCAGGGTGGAACCAGCCATTGGCTCAATGGTTGCCCCACCTTCCAGGAGTACTTATTCCCTCACTGGGTGAGTGAGCTTGAACAGCCCCAGCGAAAAATGTGTTCCCGGCCTTCAGTTTAGGGTCTGGACTCTCTCACACCAACTGCATGCCACATTTTGTCATCAACTGCACAAGGATTTGAGGAAAGCTTTGTCCTTAGTTAGCTCCTATTATATGGAGAAAGTAACTGAGTAGCAGGGAGATGAAGCTAATTTTTAATTAATCACATTAAAAATTAGCACCTGGGAATGCCTTTCCACACTTTTTGGAATGATCATATATTGTATACTATTAAAAGAATGAAAACACACTGCAGAATTCCTAATGTTGATTCAACCCTACTTGCATTATTTAAGAAACAGTATCACTGAAGATGTTCGATCTCAGGATGGTCCCAGAATTTCAAACCCTCTAAAAAATTAAAGCCAAACCAAAATATTAAACTACATAATCTATGCCCTTTGGCTAAGCAAATTTCACTCTGATATTTCAAATATGTTTTAGGCTTACTTTGTAAAATCTGTCTGTTCACGTAAACGGGCTTTGTTCATCCACTTTGCGAACTCAAATCATCTTCCTGTTGCCATTTGAAGAGAAGGTAGAACCTTGGTTTCAATCTTCCTCTTGTGCATAAATAGAGTTATCAAAGCTTTATTTACTCTGAAGAATTCACACAGAAGGGCTGTGCGCTCTCCCTGGCTTCCTTAGAAGAAATATCAGGGAACAGCTGGACAGAGTAAAAAGAGAGAACCATACCCACCTGGCCTGGAATGCTGGCTCTGCCTCACAAGCTGTATAACCCCCAGAGAGTTAAATTAACGTTGTGAACTGCATTCAGTTACTTCTCTTGTAAAAATGGAAAGAGCAGTGCCTACCTCATTTGGTGATTTTAACGATTTAGTAAAGTGGCATTTGTGAAAGGCCCTAGAGCTACATTACACAATAGAAAGATACTATAAGCTATCTACATGATTTTAAACTTTCTAGTAGCCACATTTTTTTTTTAAGGGGAACTGTAATGGCAACACATTTTATTTAACTCAATATATTTGAAATATCATTTGAGGACCTAATCAGTAGAAAACTTTACGTCAATGAGGTATTTTACATTCACTTTCCTATTAAGTCTTTCAAAGCCAGTGTGTCTTTTATACTTACAACACATCTTAATTCAGACACTAAATTCTAATAGAAAATGTCTCACCTATATTTATATTTCTTTAAACTTACATTTGAAAAAGCAGATTCACACACCTAAGTTGCTCCAAAAGTGATTAAAAGTTTTCCAAAATTGAATCAGGTATCAGTGTTTTAAATTTAAAACAATTAAAATTTAATAAAATGAGAAAGTCAGTTTCTCAGTCATACCAGCTCCCTTTCAAGTGGTCAATACCCACATGGAACTGGTGGCTACTGCACCGGACTATGAAACCATAAAGTAACGTCCAGCACTTAGTGGGTAGTCAATGAATGAAATATTTTCATCTATCCACTAATATCTGATTTCGATGTTTTCTCAGCACTGAAGTTTCAACTCAGCAACATCTATAACTGGCTTCCCTAGTTTGAGAGTGGATTCCCTAGGTTGAGAAAGACTGAGGTGGCATAATTTCTATTCGGCATCCCACGTATTACCAAAACGGTCTTCTGGAACTGCAGCCATTGAGTTGCCCTAGTTTTTTGCTGCATTTCAGTTAGCCTTACCACTCCTGCTACACCGTCCTGGCTTGCCATATCTCGAGTGGCAAATAATATCAATGACTCCATGGCATGTAAAACATGAACACACAAGAGAGAGAATCAGCCAGACACCACCAAACACCCCTGCTTTGGAAATTCATGAACTCCGGGCTAAAAAAAAGTATCCATGTGCCACTTAAAGGAATCCATAACTCACTTTTTAAAAAACACTCCACGTTAGAATTTCACAAAGAACTTTTTGAATGTCACAACTATTAGTCGGAAGCTGTCCATCCCATGGATACATGTCCCACTTTTAAGAATGCAGGCTGCTAAAAAGACTAAGTCCATTCTTCTTTATTCCTCAAGGATACAGAAATCTGAGAAACAGAAACAGAAGATTCAACAGTTTGGCCAGATCATCAGCTCACTCTGTAAGTCTGTGGTTCTTACAAGGGCTTTGTACCTCAAGTCTTAAGGACCATGACACTTTCCTCAGATCTCCTGAAAAGATACAGAGCTCTCAGATGTTCAAAACTACATGGCACCATGGTTCGTATCTTCCTAGATGCAATGAATATCTGCTGTTGCTGCCTGCCCAGCATCCCTTCCCCCCATGCCTCTGGTACCATCTCCCTGATAGTACTCGGGAGGAATGAACCTTTCACTGGCTGTAGCCTTGTGGGACTCTCAACTTGTTTCATCCTCCCTGCCAACAAGTATGTGTTTAACTCAAATTAAACCAACCAGGCTCTCTATCCTTGAAATCTAAATCTTAAGCAAACTGTTACAAGGATGTTATAAAGGATGTTACGAGGATGTTCAAGTGGCTAGCGCTCTTTTATTCTGACATCTTGACATTTTGACTTTAAAGAGATTCCCCAGAAATTTTGCCACTAGATCCCAAGAGCTTTTGTGCTTCTTCTCCTTTCCAAAGACTGGTCTTAGTCTTGGACTTTTTCTTGAATCCCACAGTCCTCTAGCCTTCAATAAATTCTTTCCTTTCGTTTCTGAAGTTACCCACAGTTATTTTGTTGCTTGGACTCAATGATTCCTAACTGAAATAACAGGTAACATTCTGTTATCAAATATGAAGTCTCTCAGGCCCAGGCTTGCTTGGCCAAAATGAACCTCCTGTTCTTTCTCCAATCATGCAGACAGGGAGATGCCCATTAATGAGCTCATGAAGTTGAGTAATAATTTCAGACAACTGCTTTTCAGTCTCTCAAAGCCCTAATTAGAATCCTTTATCTGTCTTCAACTCAGGCGAACTTTGCCATGAAGATGAGATCCTTGAAGGACGTGAGGAGAATCTTCACAGTATTCTGACCTGAGAAAAACCCTTCAGACAGATTCTAACTGATATCATTGTAAAATACAGCCACATTGAAAAGTCAAGCAAAACTAAACTAGATCCCAAGCAAATATTTTTCCATTTTTAGGGCATATTGTCTTCATATGGAACTCCTCACTCATGTTTCACCTCCCTGCTACTGTTCATTTTGCATTGTCAAGTTGTACAGCCTTTTATATTTCTACCTCAGTAGTTACTTTGGGAGGTCATAGAGCTTTAAGCTGTCTATACCATCTGAAACCAACAAAACCGTACAATAAAATGGAATATTGTCTACTAGCAAAACATTTACTGGCTTCTTTACAGAGAATACAGAGACACTGTTAATGATGGAAAGATATTTGTGTGCTCAGAGACATACAGGCCTAATTGTTCTACGAAGCATAGCAGAAAACCACTGCCAGAAGTTATACACACACAGTACAGGGTACAAGCTAGATTTTGTCTGTCTACTTTACCAAAGATCATTATAAAATTAAATCTCATAATTCTATAGCTACCCCCTGCTTGCATTTACGTTTCTTCAGGAATGTTTATTTTTCCTCTGTAGCATTAATACCAGCACCCATATTTCAAGCACCTATGTTGATCTTGAGATCAAGCCACAGATCCTTCTCCTTCCTCATTAACTGAAGAGTTGGTGGGATCAACCATGTTTCACCACATTCTTCCAATTTATTATCCATGTCTTCATAATAAATACTCATTTGGAAGTTCCATAAATTCTTTCAAGTCATTCAGGTTCCATTTGAAATCCTAATGCTATAATTTGCAGAGCTGAAGCCCAGGGGCCTATAACAGTGACTCGAATAACAGCTGGACGGTAAGAGCTTCACAGGCTCAACTTAGGCAAGGAAGAGTCCTGCCCAGTAAGTCTCCCATTACCTTTGTGCATCTCATGCATTAACCCCATTCTTGGGGACTAATGTGGAACGAACTTTTTATATTAGGAAAAAAAACCCATTATGGAATAGTCTATCTAAAGCACTTTGTAGAAAGATAAAGTACTTAGGTATTCACCTTGGAAAAAAGGAGTAGCTCCTTCATTATTACTTGTTAAAAATGGTGAAGGGTTGGACTTCCCTGGTGGTATAGTGGTTAAGAATCTGCCTGCCAATGCAGGGGACATGGGTTCGAGCCCTGGTCCAGGAAGATCCCACATGCTGCAGAGCAACTAAGCCCGTGCGCCACAACTACTGAGCCTGCGCTCTAGAGCCCGTGAGCCACAACTACTGAGCCCGTGAGCCACAACTACTGAGCCCACACACCGCACCAAGAGAAGCCACTGCGATGAGAAGCCCGTGCACCACAACGAAGAGGAGCCCCTGCTCACCGCAACTAGAGAAAGCCCGCACGCAGCAACAAAGACCCAATGCAGCCAAAAATAGATTAATTTTTAAAAAATTGGTCAAGGGTCTGAGATTTTGCTGTTCTTGCAAGCTAACAAATTAGCCTGCCACAGTTTTAGGGATGGCGGCAGAAGACACAAGACTGACTCTGACTGAGTCAGAAACAAAGAATTTTATTATTTGTAGCAAACATCAAATGTCAAGAACAATATATTTGCAACAGTCCCCCTAACCCCCAAGTATCACAGAATGACACAGATGGGCCCGCTGGGCTGCATTACAGAAAAGGAACGCTGACCTTAGGGAACTCACATGTTTTATAATGGGCAATAGGCATACTTGCCCTCCAGGCATGCTCTGGAGGTAACATTATCTTTATAATACTGAAACATGCCCTTCACTCAAGAGGGAGATACTGCGTCTTCTGAGGCTTTTCACTATATAAACATCTTTGTAAATAGGGTTCAGAGTCAAGGCAATCAGTGCCTCTGTGCATAAGACGTGCAGAAACACAAGAGACCCAAGAGAGGACTGTGTCCTCATGTTACTGACCTATATCCAATTTTCTGAAAATTTTAGAGACTGTTTTTAAAGTGTGACCAAAATTGCCAATACCTATTTAACCTTAGTTCTCAAAGAGAGACCCATAACTTAGCCATCCCACTCCAAGCATCACGATCTGAGATATAATTGTCAGAAGGATCCATCTGACTCAGGAATCTCTCCTTAAGGATAGCTGCAAATCTTTTTATTTCCTTTGAGATGTTAAATGTGTCCTTGTGAATGACTGACCCTACCCTGTTGAATTAACTTTATATATGATTTACTAAAAATGTAGGTATACTTGCCATTTACTCTGAGAATAGCATGGTACTCACTGTGGTGAACACTTCATACACATTACTTTTTTAACCCTTTATAAAGATCTCAGTGTTATCTCCACTGTTGATATGTAAAAAAGCCTCAATAAGTAAATCACCCAATGTAACTAGTAAATGACAAGATTGGGATTTGAACAGAGGTCTGGCCAGCCCAATTTGGGTACTTATCTACCTCTCCAAATAGCTACTTAGTGCTTAAATATATGTGGATACATGGGGGAAAAAATCATAAAAGCATCAATATAATGAGAATCTGTTATTAACTATCAATCCTGTCTTTCTAAGGTATTGGTAAAACTCGTAATTGAAAGCAACTCGTGTCATATCTTAGTTCTGCAGCTCAAGACTGAGCTGTAATTAATGATCCTTACTTAACCTCATTTCTATACCCTCAGGGCTGCAATGAGATTCCACCAAAAAGATCTGCCCAGTCAAAAGTGCTACGATATCTTATACGCTGGAATAAAAATTAGTCTCCCTCCGATCACTGGCCAGAATCAACTTGCTGATTTTTCTTGAATAGTACAGATATGATAATAGTCCAGTGATAAAATCAGAGTTTGTGTTTTATGTCACATGTTAATCATCTTCAGCCTACAAATCTACATCCCTTCTGATCTCTACAGGTTCCCTGGAAATAATTAATTTTTTGTCCAAGGTTACATATCCAATCAAAAGTTACCGTTGCATTGGAAATTGAGAATGGAGTAGGAGACAACATTGCTGCATGATTCTTCATCAAAAAAATTTAATAGAAACTGGTTCCATACCTTGATCAAACAGGGAGAGGAGCCATTAAACTCATCTATTATTGTTACACCAAATCATGCTGACTCAAGGTCAGCAGGAACAAACACACACCCCTCCAGGCAAAAACTGAAGACTATTGTTTCAAAGGACCAGACCTGAGCTTTGATAAGAGAAGAAATATTCTCTCATCAACACAGATGGTCTTCCCTTCCAGAAGAGAAAATGTTTACCTTTGAGAAAATATTTGATAGCTCCACTAATAAGGAAACCAGCATGTCCCTGTTGGAAAGTTTGAAAAGACACTTGAATTTGTATCTATGTTTACCTTCACTCATCAGACTGAAGTCCACCCTTCCGTGCTCTGCTCCCACTTTGGGGGACAGCAAGAAGTAATGCCCTCCTGGCTAAAGCCCAGGGTACTCACAAAGGGGAAAGATTTTGTGCTATGGAAGAAGTGGCAAATTTCTCTAGGGAACTGTTGGAGCTGTCAGTGTGAGAGACTTGCAAAGGGGGCATGTGGAGTTTGAGTACCAACCACAAGGCAGGAGAGTCTGGTGCAGAGAATGTAGGGAACTCTCAGAGAGCCAACTCCTTGCAGAGACCTAAGGCTTAGGGAGCTTTCCTTTCAGGTAGAAAATTGAGTCTGCTAGATGTATAACCTTTATTTCTCCAACATTATAATGTTCCTCTGAAATTAGTCTAGACTTTCAGTAAATAATCTTGCATGTGCCTGTGAATTCTAACCAATGAGACTTTGAGATTGAAATAATAGGACTCCCCCCATTTCCTCCTACACTTAAATGTAGAAGGCGATTGTACCCCTCAGAGGGCCCAAAGTCACAGGCAACAGCTAGTAAGGACCCTGGATCCTGCAATCATGTTCTGCAGGGAACAGCATGTGATTATTCCCAAGTCTAGTAAAGGCATCTTTGGCAAGAGGGCTCACTGACCTCTAGGCTACATCTGCAAGTCTCAAAATTTAGCTTTGAAAGTGCTTTGTGTAACTGTTATTGCTGTAATCCTTTCTGTGTGTTTGCCATTGCATTTATTTCTGCTAATGTTGGAATTGCAAAGTGGTGAAACCCAGAAATGATGGGAAATAAATGCCCCTTCTTCCAAAAGAAGACACTTTATAGATCCACTCGCCTTTGCCAGGAAGAAAATTGCGTGTGTTTTACAAAACTAGGATGAATCAATAAAGGAAATAATTAAGAAGATGTGTCAACAAGGGACTACTATTTAAGGTCTCTTGTTAGATGCATTTGTCTTTCAAACTGGAGTACTAAACAAAAGAACAGAGGTTCAGCAATTTTAGATAATGTACTCAAATTCATGTAACTATTTAGGGAAGACCTAGGATTTAAACTGAGGTCTGAATTGAAATGCCACGCTAGTTCTACAACCGCTTGCATGTATTTTGTAAACTGTAGACGTAAAATATCTCATGAAGGTGGGCTTTCATGAATTTGTCTTTGGAGAGTGTTTCAGGAAACAGAGAAGAGAAATTTGGAGCTGGCTTGACAAGGGAATAAAATGATTTCTGACAGATATATAGCTATCCCATCCTCCCTCCAGATAAGGGAGTGCTTGAAATCCATAGTAAATACCTTTAAAAAAAAAATTCCAGATCATGGCCAGCTTTGTTCTCAAGCAAACCTTTCCTTACTAAAAGAACTCCAGGGGCTTGTCAGGCGACCTGACATTTCTAACCCAGGACAGATAAAGTCAGCAGAATACAGGGCCAGAGACAGGAGTGAGAGTGTCTCAGCGGTATTGTTCCTAGATCTTTTCACCAGGCATGGAAGGTGTCACCCAGCCCTACAGTTAGCAATATTTAATTACTAGCCACCAGGGTTCTGGGGATCATTAACGTACAAATAATTGTTCAGATGTGCATGTCAACAGCCAAGTGGTGAAAACCAGACGTGATGGGAAGCCGGAAGACAATGAACAAGGTTCCTAAATAAAAGCATTGAGGGAGGGTGGGAGATGGGTGGACGGCTGGCAGTCCGCGGGAGAAGCCAGGAGCGCACAGTTATTTTCTCGTTTTCCCAGTGTACAACTTAAGATGTCAGCGGAACACTGCCCATTCTCCCCAGGATCTCTGCTCTATTCGCTGCGGACTTTCCAGGGGCCGAGGCCAGAGATCAGGGAGGTTTTTAAGGAGACGTGATGGTTACCGGCCAAGGCTCCACTCTGGTCTGGAAAGCAGTTTCCGGAGAGGTTTTCTCCAATGGTTCCACGGAAAAATTATGGATCCCTAGCGTATCATGTTCTCAAAAAAATTGGTAAGGGGATTATGACATGTGCATACCATGAAATGTTTCACCTGATCTCAAGCCTTTAGTTTATTTATTGACTGGTTACTATGTGCCAGGTATTCGGCTAGGTGCTTCTTGCGCTACATAAAAATATCTCACCTTCACACACACACACACACACACACACACACACACACACACAACCAAAAACAAAAAAAAACCCTCAAGGGGCTATTACTATTCTCATTTTATGCACAAGGAAATTGAGTCTCAGAGAGATTAAGAACCAAAAAAAGAACCAGTTAGTGGTGTGACTGGGTTTCAAACCCATGTTAGTTTGATTCCAAAGCCAGTGCATGTTCCATTACACCAACAGCTTCTTGCTAGTGGGAACTTGCAGGGGGATATGGGGGTTGCTGGAATTATTTTTAAATTTTGTATTAAAATTCTTTAAACCAAAGAAATTTATAAATGCATCTGTAGTTGTGCTTTTTCAAGCACCAGTGATCAGAGAGTATTTTCAAAACCAGTAAGGAATATTCTCGATAGCCGCAGGGATGAAGCCAGCCAGGTCTGGGGACTGAATCTCTTGGTGGATTAGCTGCACCCCGAAGGTAACGAGCCTTGGGCCAAGTATCTGCACATAGAGAAAAATATATCTTTTGACTTAAAAGTCTGACACCAGCCCTCTCTTAAAGGAGGGTGGCAAGGCCCTATTCTGGAGACCTTTGAGCCTCTTCCACTCAGTTGCTGTGGGCTCCCCTTGACTGAGCCAACTCCCACCCTATCTGTTTCCTCCCAGGAATGAGTGGAGGTCCTGGGTCTGGCCTCAGGGGACCCAGCCGCTCCACGTCCCTGCCTAAACTGTGTTCTAAGCAAATCCTAGAACTGGTGTCTCAAGGAGCACCTGCCCTTTTCTCCTTTGTGTAGCTGGTGTCACAGAAGTCGTTTCAGAGATGAACTTGGCCTTACTGTCCATTTGTTCCGGTCACACCAGCCATCTCTCCAAGTCCCAAACGTACCTCACAGCTTAATTCCTCAGCCTTTGTACACACTGTTTCTTTCCACTCAGTGCCCAAATGCTCTGTCTCCACTGAGTGAAAAGCAAATGCATTCATTTTCCTTTTAAGCATCAAACTGTCCGTTTTCCCACTGCTGGATTGGTGAGCTTGGCTTGGAGCTATGACCCAAGCCTAGTCCTTGGGACCCACCACAGGGGAGAGTCAGGAAGAAACTCCAGAAGACTGCAATCAAATTGGATGAAAAAAAAGGAGAAAATACCTTTCTATCTACTGTTACACTCTGTGGTGGGGAAAAATAGGATGATTTAATTTGGGGATTGAATTTTCTCTGATAACCAGGGACTGGGGATCCTTTTCCAGCTGGCTTCATGAACATGTATCAAACCTAGCAATGTAGCAGCTTGAGGTCTTCTCATTAATTTACATGCAAGCTTTTACTAGGAAATTTATTACTTCAACCTATTGCTTTACAGCCTTAACATTTTTAGGAATCATATCTGGAAAAGATGTATAAGTGTTATAACATGGGTGAATAGTACACAGAATGCTCAAAATTTTAAATAACAGCTAAAATTATTTAGCACTTACTACATGCCAGACACTGTTCTACACACGTCAAAGAGTAATTTGTTTATTCCTCCCAACAACCTATGAGGCGGGTGCTGTAAATATCCCCATGCTGCAGTTTAGGGAGCTGAGGAACAGAGAGGTTAAATGTGTGCCCCAAGGCCATGGCCAGCTGGAATTCTAAGCCCGGTGCCCAGGCCTTAAGAGTTCTTACTCTTAGCATTACATACCTCAAGTCTTTAATTTTTAGATCCTCCAACATTAAACCACAATTAGTTTCACTTCTGCTAGCATGCCATACGGTCTGATAATGACAGAGTAAGTATTAAAAACAAGAAGAACAGACTGAGTAAGGTTTACTTGTTCATGCATTGGCTCTGTAAGTCAGTTAACATTTACCCACTGGCAGTTCCATGCCGAGTATGAGAGAGACAAAAATGACAAGACACAGTTCTGGTTGCATGAAACTCAGCCAAGTGGGGGAACTACCAGAATTCTGAAGTTTATAACCAATTGCTTCACTCCTCTTCCTCTTTTCTTGCCTCCCTCCTACCTTCAAGCCCATCTGACTTTAACATGACTCCAGTAACATAACATTGTGAGCACAGCTGGAAAAATATCACTTGATAGAAGAAGAACCCAATTGCTTTTACACTATCAGCTCTAATGCAGATTCTCACCCAAACACACACTTATTTACGTGCTGGGCTCTTTGGTACTGGATTTGCACTGAATATTCTATTCACAGTAACTTGCAAGACAGGCATCACCAGCTATCATTTTTCAGAGAAGGAAACTCTGGGAAGCTCAGGTGAGTTGGATGGCTTTCCGAGGCCACAACAAGTCACAGAGCCAGGAGTCACCTGACACTAAAATCCCAACTCTTTCGACCAGGCTGTCATGCCTCTTCTTTACACGTCGGTGCGTATCCAGTCTTTTCTCCTGAATATGGTTTTGGCTTTGAACGTCGGCTTCCTTTCCTTCCGTGGTCAGACTGAACAAACTCCTGTGGTACAGCATGTGTAACATTGGACTCAACTGACCTGGAAGGAAACTGTAGCCTCCTTTGCCAGCCTCCTCGTGGAGGCTGGAGCCAGCCTGAAACAGCCGGATCCCTTCTTCTCTCATCTGAGACCTACCCGGGCCCGCGTCGAGATTTCCAGAGCCAAGTGTACCTCCCAAGCAGCAGGCAGCCTCAGCCAGACCTGAGTCTATGTGAGAAGCATGTGCTTCTGCGTGTGAGAGAACGGGGAACGATCCTTCTGCCCCCAGCACGGGGTTTGGTCCCATATCCTCTTGACTCTTGAACTCAGGACCACCACACAGCTCAGGCTGGCTCCCTGAGCATCCTGTCCCCCTCCTCCACAGAATGTCCTTGCAGCCACAAGCTCCCTCTCGGAGGGGCCGGGGCCAGGGAAGATGGTGTGGGCCAACCCACCACACCCCTTCCCCTCTCAGGTAGAGCAATGTAGGCTGGATTTCCTGTTTGGACTGCTCACTACATATTCCCATGTCATTCCGTATTTCAATAGCTTTTATCTAACCCTGGAAGGCACTCAGAAAACCTTATCCTTGTTCAAGCTTCCCACTTAAATATGAAAGGATTGGGCCGTAATCTTCTTTGGTCTGAAATTCTGCCCTTCAATCATATTCTTTATAGCATTTATAGCATTTAGCCTAATAATCAAGCTGGAAGCATCAGAGTCTAGCTCGGAACATCCAAAATGAATGACCACCTCTACAAGGGAGAAAGGGAGGGGCTGTTCGTTGCAAGAAGAGTGAGAAATGACCCTGGTCCACTGTACCTTGTACTTGAATCCTGAAAAATGAATTCTGCTTTTCACCATGACCTGGGTCTCCCTCTGCAAGACTGAGTTTCAGAGGTATGCTGATTCGTTTTTGAGTTTGCGCTTTTACACACGCATGCACACACACACACAAACAACACCCTGATTCTTCTCAAAGAGTGGAAAAACATGACATTTCTTAAGTGTGCGTGATTGTTGTAGGTACTTCAAATACATTGTCTCAATAAACCTTCAGAATGACACAATTATCCCCATATTAAAGATGAAGAATCTACACCTAAGCAACGTCAAGTAACTCACCAACATAAAACACATATACCCAAAATAAGAGTTGGGACTGGGGATTTAAACAGAAGCATGTGCTTTTGACCACCATGGAGTTTTGCCAGTGCAGCTACAAAACAGAATGACTTGCTCAAAGTGGCAAGTAGAGTGGAAAAGTACAAGGGAATTGACATTTGCTAAGGACCTACTATGCATCTGGCACTGTCTTCAACATTCGATTGGCTTCAAATAATCCATGCTTGCAGGATAAGGTGTTACTGTATCCAGGTGGCAGCTGCCCCTAAGGTTTTGTGACATGCTAGGAAAGGGGAGATTTAGGGTTCAAACCAGGTCCGTCTGATTCCCAAGTTAGTTCCTGGTGATGAAGGATGCTGTGACTAATTTCAAAGCTGACTTTAGGCTGAGGTAGTTTATTAGGGGGAAGGCTCTCTCTGCTTCCGTATTTCTTCCACGCTGACCTCAGGGATGCAGTCGTAGGAGACAGGCTCTCCCTTCCTGTTTCTATGACAAATGACTAAATTATGAATGTCTTGAGAGTATGCATCATCTCCTCAACAACTCCTAGTATACTGTCTGAAGCTAAAATGAGCTCAAATATTGGATGGATGAATAAATGAGTATGTATTTCTGGAAGTATTAACATTTTCTATCCCAATACCTGTATGCAAATTTTCATTAAGTGGTCCCCTCAATTACCTGTATCAAGTTCATCTCATGTACTAGTATAATTGAGTTATCAACACATCCCAGACCTCTTGAATCAGAATCTCTGAACTGAATCTCACGAATGGCTGCATTTTAAGAGGTGATGATTCCAAAACATATGAAGTTTGTAACCTTTGTTGTGGAACAAATTAGCTTAGCAAACATCTCCTTTGGAAAACAGGAGGCTGGAGTAAACCTCAGGCCTCTATACCTTGGACTGGTCTTACAAAGGCGTAAAGGAGAGCAGAAAGGGGAACCTCTATGTCAACATCTAACCTGAGCCCAAGCTGATCAGCAGGTTGGACATTGGTAAATTGCCTTGATGTAGTTTTAAATCGTTTTCAACCTTAATTGATACTTTGTTTTTAAGTAAATCGTGATTCTTATGAAAAGAATACATATATATAATTTTTAAAGTCAGATTGTGCTAATAGTCTTGTAAAAAGACACTTAGTCCCCTCTACTTCGTATCTTCCACATCCTTCTCCCAGAGGTGACTACTTCTAAAGTTTTAAACTTTTTTTTTTAATGTATCCCTATTTCTCTAGAACCACATGTATTAACTCACATACCTCAATTCATCATATTTAGACTTTGTTAGTCCTATTTTAATAACTGAGGAGTTTATACTGTCTCTTCCCCTCCCCCTTATAGTTGTATCACAGTATTTTCATTAATAGATAATGTGAATATTGTTCAGTGCTCAGTCATGTAGCAGACTATGGCTATACATCTTTTCTTCTATAGCTCTTTGTTTTTCCTGGGATTAACAATTCCCTCATTTGAAAAAAATTCTATGTGTCCATTCAACTCTCTAGTTAAATCTCCCCTTACCTACTAAGATCTTTGAAATATGTCATTTAATTTTTCATGTGATCAAGTCCCTTATGTAATTTATCACTTTAATTTTTTTTAATATAGATAATCCTACTTGGATTCTCCATCCACCTGCTCCAGCCTATATATGTTGCTCTTTAGACTTTCGCTCCTATTATTTTGTAACTTCCCTTTGCAAATTTCCTTCCCTTCTGACGATCTATATTGGATCCTACTTCTGGTATTTTTTTCTTTCCTGATTTACTCTTGTTTTAGTGGAAAACATCCTCTAGTAACTTACTGAGAAAGAGTATATTGGAATGAAAATGTTTTAGAGCTTGCACGTCTAAAAACACCTTTAATCTACCATCACATTTGATTTGCAGTTTTTATGAGCAAAACATTATAAATTGAAGATCACTTACTTCCAAATTTTGAAGGTACTATTGACCTCTCTTCCAGTAACGCTGTTGAGAAGTCAACCACCATTCTCCTAGCAATCTGATTCCTCATCCATTTTATGTGTGAATCTACTTTCTATTTGGAAATTTTTAGATGCTTGTTTTGGTTTGACTACGTCTTGGGATGGAAATTCAGAGGGTTCTGTCGGTTGGAAGATATTTGCTCTTTGGGTTTCTTGTTTTCCTTCTTTGGCATTGTTCTTCTTCATATTTTTGTCCTTTTTTCATCATTTATATTAGATTTATCCTCTAATTTCCTTACTCATTCTCCTTGTGTCCGTCTGTTTTGTTTTGTTTCTGAATAACATAATTATACAAATATTTTTCAGTGAGGTTTTTATTTAAGCCATTATATTTTTAATTCCCAAGAGGTCCACATGATTCTCAGATTATCTTTTTATAAAACACACTGTTCCAGATTGCAGATATCGCCTATCCAGTTCTAAGATTACGTTTTTCCTTATTTTTTCTTGTTGATTTGAGGGAAAAAAGAGTTAGAAACCTTTCTACTTCAAAATTTTAAACGAATCTCTTCATTCTATAGGTGCTAACAGTTTAAAAAGTTACATTTTACATGCCTATTTTTCACACGTATGATCACATAGAGTTTCACAAAATGCCCTACGAGGAAAGGAAGAACCCATTTTGTTATTAGCATGGAAAGTTGAAGTGATTCTAGTTGGGTGGAGCTGGCAGTAGACACCAGGTGTCCTGAATCCCAGTTTAAGGCCTTACCTTAATGAGAAAAATGGTTCCCAAAGTTTATGCATCATTACAGTTACCTAGAGCTTAACAAAATCCTGGGCCTCACATCAGATCCATAGAATCAAGACTCCTTTAGTGTGAGACCCAGATATCTGTAATTTATTTTAAAGAAGTCTCCCAGAGGACTACAAGGCCAAGTTGACAAACTACTGCCTGGCTATATTGTTGTATCCTCAAACCTTCTCAGGTGATGGTGACTAAGCCTTTTCATCTGTTTCTCAGAATAATATTCCCTCAAGACTAGCTCGTTTGCAATTTGGAACAAAAGGGAAGGATTACAGCTATGCCAAAGTTCTATTGCATCATTTCTTGGATGTGCCCATAAAACTGCAGTCTCCTTTGCCTTATATTCTATTTGTCATAGACTGAGAATAAAGGTCTTTATCTGGTACAACTACATTTTATTTTTCCTTATCCAGCCTCATCCAATGCCACTATTATCTATTTTGACCCATAAGGCTCCTCCAGTTCAAATGAACAACATATATTCTGTACTCCAGGCTGACCGTCTTCCTGCCTTCACCCCACCATGACATGGGCTATCACATGCCCTTGTCTTTCCACATATTCCAACAATAAATGGTGTGGTGTTCATGTCCTATTCCCTGTGCTTTATCTTTCCAAAAACTCCATGATAATGTGTGGGATAGATGAGGGTAAGGAGCTCCCATGTGACATACAGTTTGATCTCAAGTACCCCATTTTCAGCTTGTTCTATCCCCTCACCCCACACAAAGCTCCCCAGCTATTTTTACACGCCTCCAGCATGACACTCACCAGGAGTGTCTCTGCCTCCTTCATTCTTATCACAGTCACTTGGAGTCAACAGCCTTAAAACAACCGTCACACTCCAAATTCATATTTGTTAAGGGACACTAACCCTAATGCAACAGCCTGACACTCATTTTATTCCCTCAGCCTTGAACTGCTGGGAAAATTAAGACATTATGTTACTAGTCTAATCCTGAACTTCCAACATAAATAAAATGTGACAGCAGATATCACTGTTGAGAATCAGATCCTTAGTTACTTAGAACAATACTCTACCAGGGAATTTGCCGGGGGAAAAAAAAAAAAAAATATATATATATATATATATGCTTTTAGGCAACAGATCTGTCCTTTCTTCTCATTGCAAACAGAGCCGATGTAACATAATGTCAGCCCCTCACCTACTCCCCAGGCAAAATTCCAAGGCTGTAGAGTCAAAGTTGTCATCGTATGATAATTCACAACTGAATTACACTTTCCTTTGCCACACATAAAAAGGGGCAAAGGTGGAAAATCAGCTGCGTTTAGAAATAAAAAGGGTTACTGCCATATTGTAGGGAGTTAGAATTAGAAAAGGGTTTTCACTAAATGACACTTTCCACGACCAATTTAGAGTCAGTAAAAATACCACATAGTATTTGTAAGGCCATGGCCTGTCAAAAAGCATTCGAAAGAAATTGCCTGAAGCGTCTATATGTGCATAATTGTTTATTCTCAGAAACGCAGGCCAATCCTCTACACATATACTGGGATATCACTGTTTGCAGGCACACACAAGCCTGGGGGCCGCCAAAAATAAAACATACAATTCTCTGTGTAGGTCATATTCTATGGCTAAGAAACCTCCAGAACATGTCGAAACGTTCTCGCCCTGGAGAACAGAGATCTTAGGAGGACATGGGCATGTAACCTAGAGGTCATAGACAAGAATACTAAGAGCTTGGAGGAGTAATGGAGACTGCCTAAAAGCGCCTTAAAGATCAAGGTCCCCATTAGACGGCTGCCATGGGTCAACCTTTGGGCCACACACTTGAATAAAGAGGTAAAAATTATTAGGAAGTAAGCCCCAGACTCAGCTTGTCCTCTTGATTTCACCATCTCTGGTACCATGTAATTACTAAAACCTGGTTCAACTGTGCATAATTATTAAAATCTACTTAAAGCACAGGGCAGGTGTGAATTCCTGAAGATGTGCACGGTTCACACCAACCAAGAACCAGAGGTCACATGGGAATTTGAATGAGTATTGAGGCCTATGGAATTCGGCCGCTGTCAAGCATTTGCATACCCAAACCCCCAAAGTAATAAGTAACAGCTGATGTGTGCATAGCATTTTATAACACTACCCCACTTGATCCTCACTTCTATGTGGTCTGAACAAGGGACTATCAGTTCCATTTCACAGACGGGAAAGCTAAAGGAATTATCCACGATCACATAGCTGACAGCCGAGATTCCAAGCTAAGTTCTCTGACATCAAAGCTAAAGTGTTTTGTTTTTTTTTTTTTAATCAACAAGGAAAAATTTGATTTTAAACAATTCTAAATTTTTTCATGCCTTCCCTCACATCTCCACTCCACACCCTTTCACGATAATGTTTCACATGAGAATTTAACTGTTTAATATTTCAGGCTAGAGGGGACCATCCATTCACTTGAATCCCAGCAGCACTAACACTGCATTAAGTCATCTGCAAAAGCGACCAGTGTTGTGCGCTGGCTGAGGCCTCCCTTTTTGCTGTACGTTGGTGTGAAATTCTGCAAGAGGTGACATCCTACAGAATGCAGAGTGTTACAACTTTCCCCCATCATGGGTTCCAACCCTACGCTCTGACTGCTTTATACAGAAAGCAAACACAGGGGCTGACCTCCGTTAATGTGCAACCCCCATTCTAACCACCTCTGACAGAAAGTGTCCTTGGGGTGCCCTGCCTGAAATAAATAGGGTTGGATCAACGCATTGGGCTCTTCTGGCACCGCAAAACCAGAGACGCTCCTCCCCCAGTGATTCCCTGTGCAGCATTGAAAGTATGGATCTTGGATGCTATTTCAGAAGGAACCACGAGCCATTTATTCTCAGTCTGAAATTGGCAGCCTTTCTATTTTGGGGAATTTTTAATAGGACTAGCAGGGGAACCAACATTAGGGCTTATTCTCTCAGTGTGGGGTTAGATGTGTAACGCATATGTTTGCCCTGAGGACCCTAAACCACGTACTATAAAACTTTGTTAAAATGCCTTTCTCCTCAACTATTAACATTTTCCTGTGTACACTGTTCATTTCGAACAGTCCCGGCCAAAAGCTCATAAAGCTATATTCCCTCACAGACCGTTACTTTTGTGCTAATTAATTAGTGAATCCAGTATCTCAGATGTGAAATTCCAAGCTCCAGTTACTCAGTTTGGCTGAAAATCTGTTTTTCTAATTATTGACTACTTTCTGCTACTTTAAGTCCACCACCTAAGTTCTTGGACAGAGCCAGCTTGGGGGGCTGGGGGAGGTCTCCAGGGGCAACGCCGTCCTCGTTGAATGGGGGAGTGGGAGGAAGGCCTTGCAGCTGTCAGAGTCACTGAGGATTTGGGAGGAAGCAGGAGGGAGAAAAAAAAGATTTGCCGGACAGACTTAGGAGAAAGACTCAGACCTTTTGACAAAATTTCAGGGAGGTGTAAGGCTCTGAAATTACGCACTGACGCTCTTAATGGCAAGGCAGTCTTCAAAAGGTACCTGTCAAGGGAGTAACGATTTAAACTCATCTGGAAAAGAATCTGCATATGTATCGGTGTTGTGTTCTTCTGCCTTTGAGTGGTTTCGTTTTATTTCTGAATTCCTGAAGCGGACTGAATTTTTATTACTAATTTGACAGGGATTCAGGCGGATTGTTTTCTCATTACTCCCAGTATTTACAATTTACATTGCATATTTGATTGTTTACATTTAGGGATACGCATGTGCGCGCGCGCGCACACACACACACACACACACACACACATATGTATATATTCGTATATACATACGGGAGAGATTTTGAACTCTGCCCAAGATGTAATTCAGTGAACTGTCCACAGAAGGAGATTTGACGTGGCACAATGGGCAGTGATTTGTGAAAAATCAAGCTGTAGCATGTTTTTACCCCACTAAGCTGATAATAAACTACCTGTCACCTAAAAAACAAATAAATACAAACAGATATCTATCAGTAAAAATATAGGGGTCTATGGGGAGATATATGTATATAATAAATGTGGGAGATAGACATTTATCTCTATGTTATTTTATATATAGCCCATGTTTATTATATAAATATAGTTATAATTACAGTAGTGATGTTATATATACATACATATAGCTATATATTCTTGTATTTCTTCTCTGATTATGTTAATTTTATGAGGATAACAGAGAAGAGGAAAGGTCACTAATGTTCCTTGAGCATAAACCATGCTGCAGGCACTGGACAGCATGTCCTGTGTATGCTGTTTCATTGTGACTTTCTAACAACCAAAGAAGTAAAAATCATTATCCCTCAGTGACAGATGACAAGCTCAGAGGTTACATAATGTGTCTAAGGTCAGCTTCCTAGAATGTGGTAGAGATAAGACTTGAACTCAGCTCTGTCCTGAGAAACACCCAGGCTCTCCCCTCTAACAAATGTTTCTTGGAAAAAACAGTTGCACAGCACACATATGCACACAGAGTTTGTTCTTAAAATTTCACTTTTAATTCTTATTACGGATGTTGATGCATAACACCCAAAGACCAGTCTCTGAGTACACACAAAAGCATCACTGCCAGAAGGTGTTTTTACAGTGGTCACATGGGGGAGGCCATTCCTTAGCAGCAGCCAGTTGTAAGTCAGGACTTAAAAATTAAACAGAAGGACATCCTGGAGCAATAAAGAAGGGGAATAGAGGACAGAAGCACCACAGTCGGAACAAGAACAGTTAGGGACCAAAGCCATGGAACTGCCGTGCTTCAGGCATTTTTTCTAGGGACTCCATCTCCCTTAGTGCCTGGTGCCCTCCCTGGCACACATTAACTCACCACTTGTCAGGAGGGTCTCGAGCTCCAGAGATGTCCTAAGTTCACAATACAACCCTATAGCCACCAATTCTCTAATAACAGGAGAGTGGAATCTATTAGTGACAATACCTAGCAACAAGCTAAACTCTTCTCCCTCACTTCCAGATGAGTTCTTTAGCTTTCAATAGAACTTAGAAAGCTCTAGACCACAAAGATAACTGTTAGCTGTTTTAGGCATCATGATAGAAATTCTCTCATTATTTGCATTTTAAGTGTTTCCCAAAGTTTAATGATGCTTGTGCCACCAGTATGATTTTGCCATATTCTATTACAGGTTTAGTATTTTTATTTAGTTTTTTAATATTGACCCCTATTTTTTGCTGATGTGTATTTCTTTCGTTTTGTTGGGTTTTTTTTTTCCCCTTTGTTAGGTGAGAGCTGAGTGGTTTATTGAATTGTCTCAGCTGAGTGGGGTAAAATCACGCTCATTTTATTTTTCATAAATCACTGCCCATTGCGCTAAATCAAATCTCCCAGTCCTGTCGACTGAGGCCTGAATCACATCTTGAGCAGATTTCAGATCTTCCTGGCACACTTGGTTATTAAAGTTATCATTTTCCATTTGCAGTTATGAGTTATTATCTAGTTTAACACTTCCTTTTCCATCCCACCTAAACATGTTGGTTCACCCACTGCAACCCCAAGTGGGCTGCTTCGGGGTCTTGAAGGGGGGACCTTGTGGGCTCTTCCACTCTCCTCACTCATCCTCGACCTCGTTGGCCCAGGGGTGAGGCTGAGGTCCGTGATCTGCTCTGGGACACATCCTTCACTTTCCATCTTCAAGGCTTAGTTCCTCTCAAGGTTGGATGTCTCTATCCTCTGGCTGTTGTCAGTCTGGATACAGGGCCAAGAAACTCCAACTTGACCTCCTCCGAATCTATGCAGCTCTGGGCTCCATCAGAACACTGCAAGGCAGAACCCCTTCCACTATTTTCCCCCAATACTTCAGTGGTTTTAGGATATTTGCTATGTTGTGCAACCATCACCACTCTATATGTTTGTTTGAAAAGAAAGCCTTATATCACAACTGAATCTTTTTTAATATACTGTCATCGTTAGAAGGCAACAGTAGACAAATGTTACAAAACCATATTATTCGGTTCTTGCTAAATAGTGCTTCCCATCAAAGGCCTTGGGCTTCAGGTCTGCTCAGTTTGCTGAAGAGAGAAGTCATCAAGGGTTATATTGATGTTGAAGACATATCAGTAGCAGACAGATTTTCCCCTTTCTCATGAATTGTCAAAAGGGTCCAAAGTGAAATATTTTTTCCAAATATGTGATTCAAGACGAGTATTATTCAATGTTCGGTCCACTTAAAAATCACTGATGACATGTGTTGCACACTATGGGAGACGCTGTGCCAGGTATTTCCTGCTGTGGGTAAGCCTGGTCTTCCCTTTGTCAGGATCCCTGTACCTCCCTAGTTTTCTTTAGCACTTTTCATATTTGATTCTTTACAATCACACCATTACACCATTGTGGGCTACACAGTGAAGCCCACATGGAGAGTCACTGAGAAACCCAGCTCACAACCAGAACCAAGGCCTCTGACGTACGGTCCAGTCAGGTTATCCCAGCATCTCTAGTCATTCCAACCATGGTCCCAGTCATCATGGCACAGTGATGAGCTGACCATCCGTGCTATTTCTGAATTACTGGCCCATAAAACTGTAACAAAAGAGTTATCGATTTTTGGCAATGGAATTCGGGGTAATTTGTTCCACAAAAGTAGATAACAGAATGACAGATTCATAGGGTGACCATTTGCCCCAGTTTGTTCAAGCAGTCCCAGGATACATGTGTCATCCCAACACCATTAGGAATAGTGCTGGTCTTACCCTCCAAAGTCTCCCCATTTGGATAATTTTATGTTCACCATTCTAAAGTGCCATGTTTGGAACTTGAACCACGGTCTTGCTAAATTCTTTTATCTTATAATATCTTAAACTCTACACAACAGGAGGAAGAGACACAAGCAGAATGTTGCCTATAACTGAGGATACACATCACTTTTGAGCATTCGTGATTCTTTAAGCAGGCATGTAAGAAGCCAAAGCGTTAAAGGGAGATGTAAAGAAAACTTCAAATGGCAGCAGTGAAAAGGCAACATACTAGAATTTTGTTTACACTCTGATATTGGAGAACAGAGCAAAGAGGCATGAGGAAGAGAGGTCAGACGACATTTTTAAGATTTACAAGACTGAAGGACAAATCAACAGCTCAAAGATGGAGTACAGTGTTGTTCACACTTCCTAAGAGCTATTATTTCTTCCATGTATCTATATAGCTGGCACAACTGCATACATCATTTCGTTTAATCCTCACAGCAACACTATGGGGGTTGGTATCATTATGATCCCTATTTTACATACGGGAAAACTGAGGCTTCGAAACGTTAAGAAATTGGCATAAATATCCAATGCTGATAAAGAGCCAGCTTGCCTACCCAGCAAGTCTGATTCCAGAGCCTGTTCTCTTAGCCTTTAGCATGAAATATCTCTCTGCTAAAATATAACATAGAAGAATGAATTTGTAAGCACATACAATATCACAAGATACTTGATAAAATATTTGTTATTTTCTGAAGAACATGAATCCGTATTTTCAGATTAATTTATTTCCTTTAGATGAATCGAGTTATTATATTCTGACAAGTTTTGCATGCATTGCAAAATCAAATGTCATTAGGTCTCTTGTCTGTGGTAACATCAATTTTGAGATGCTTGACACTTTACCAATAAGTTAAGAACATTTTATTTAGATTTTATACTAATTATAGCTGTGTATTACACTACTTAGAATGTACATTATTCATAAGAGGCCACGTCAGTGTCTCATACAGTTCTTCAGGGGTTGGTTCTCTCAGCCTGACACTTCACAACCCTTTTTTTTAACTTGAAAAAACATTCTTCTGATATTCCCTGTGATACTGAAAGTGATACAGAAATCATATTTGAGTCTTAAAATGACATAGATGGAAGACTAAACGGCTATAAGGCAAACGCTCAGGAACTGAATATTTGAAATAAACATATTTGCACATATATGCAGCGTTTTATTCAAGTATATGACTCATCTCAGGAGAAAGGGGAATGGCTACAACTACTGGAAAAAACGTTCACTAGTAATTCACAGGAAGAAACTCAGTCTTAATACCTTTCCTCCATGGGGAGAAGGAGTTCACCTTGAGCTCAAATCTAGATAACACTCTTCCCAGGAAAAAGGACCCAGTACACATCTCCTTCCATTGCTATAACATGGGGCAGGACTCTTCCTTTGGCCAGAACAAAAGAGGAGAGGACACAGCACTTCCATTAGAGAAAGACAACTTCGGGCTGTACAGATAGAAAAAGGAGCCAGACATTTTGCAGAGAATTACAGCTGCATAGTAATAGCCAATATCAAGATAGAGTGACTTCCACAGCCATGCTCACTTCTAAGTACTTGAAATATACTAACCCTTTTAATCCTCTTTACTAAGTGTTAGGGATGATTTCCATCCCCATTTTGCAGAAAAGTTAAATAAATTGCCCAAAATCACAGAGCCGAGATTTGAACCTACCCTGTCTGTGTTCACAACCACACATCATGCTACTTGTCAGGGAAACAAAATGCATCGATTTTAAGTGAACTTTGAACAAAATATGAAAGCCCAGTGGACAAAACCAGAGAACATAAACCAGGTGAAATATTTAGGGGATCAGCAGATCCTAAATGAGGAAAAAGAGAGATCTGGATGAAAAAGAACACCACCCTCCTCTTACCTTGTATAAGAGTTTTGAAAAAATTTCCTAGTTCAGAGGTAAGGTGGAAGGCAGAAGGAGGGGAGAGGGATAGACGTTGAGAGAGAAGGGCTGGAGGGGGCGGAGTAGACATTAGAAATAAATACCAGGACCTCACAGAATAGAATTTACAACGGCCCCTGTAGAATTATGTTTCAGTAAACCATATTTTGTGTCATCCATAATCCCATTACTCTCAATAAATCCTTTTGTTTTCTGAGTAAAATGCTGAGTTACAATTCCATTATTTCAGATATTTATCCTGGGCAGACCCATATGGCTATTGGCAGTCAAAATTGGAGTGCTTAAGTGTTCAGCAGGGCCCATTAGGGAATGTGGCCTTCACAGAGACTAATTCTCTCTCTGCTTGTGCTCTGTATTTTAGAGAGGGATTCAGAAAGATCTCCATATCACAATAGCTAAAGCTTAATACAAGCCAACAACTAAAGCCTGGGGGCTGGGGGTGGGGGGAGAATAATCATTTTATTTGTAGGGATAGACATGATAATTAAGTTGCAAAGAACTCAGAGGTGCCAGGAGAGAACTCTCAACATCATCAACAATGATTCAACAGAACCCACAAAGAAGCAAAAAGAATCAGGTTTTCTAAGCGGAACAGGAGGCTACAGAGTAACAGTCTACAAATGTGAGAGCAAACATTATGCCTTAACTTGGTGACATTCAAGTTCAGGGTGAATTCCTGACTCCAGGTTTTATAAAGCACTGAAATGTGTTCCAAAAACAGGTAAGCATCTCCAAGTCAGGGATTTTTTTCTATTTCATCTTTTGAAATAAAGAATACACTGGCCCAGGGTGATTTGAAGGCAATCTTCCCTTGAGACTGGGACTTGGGGAGCTGGTGTTTCAGGGTCCTGTGATGCTGACCATCGTGGGACCGGCTTCTCTAGAAGCACAGCAAGTGTTGGCAGGCACGGCTGCACCCTCCGTCCCTCCATGGGCCATGATTATCAGAACCCACAACAGTGCCAAGAGCAGATTTTTTTTTTTTTCTGTTGCCACTGGAGTAGGGTCCTGTATCCCACAAATGTAAACTAGGTTTAATTAGGACTTTTATTTAGAAAAGAAAAAGTTTGCTCTTAAGGGGAAAGATTTTGAAGGACCTCCCTCAATACTATATAGCAAAAAACACAGAACACACCATCTGAACCCTGCTTGGGAAATTTAAATAAGGAGCTTTAGAAACATAACGTGATTTGGCAAGAGCCTGGTTTGAATGTGGTTGTGAGGTTCCGCTAGCAACATATGCTTTTACTAAGCTACACTGTGCCTTTCTTTCGCAGCCTGCACTTTCCAAACGTTACTTTCTTTATTTTCTACGATTATCATCCTGAACCCGAACCAGAGTACTAAACTCTGAATATAAAACGATCCTATCATGAAATTAGAGTGCATCCTGAGGAAGAGAGGGGGGGAAAGACCTTTAAATTTGACCCCTTTCTCTTCTCTCCACCCCTTCTAAATACACTCACAAAAACTAGAGCAGTGGAGGGGAGAAGGAAGGGGGAGAAGTCTGCTTATGATTATGAACTGAACTTTGAACCGTTCCTATTGTTCCTGCCAAGGATTTTTGAATGCTAATGTAAAAAGATATATATAAAGTTAGATCTGCTAAGGTATTTTAAGAGTCTACTGTAATGCACCAACCTTTTTTTCTTGGCCTCATTGTTAAAGATAATATGCCTTTCTAACAAAAATGCTTTCAAGATGTAACCATATTTTGAAATGAGTATCATAATACATCCTTTGCAAGCCTGGAATTTGGAAACAAAGAACTTGCTTTAATCCATTTTTTGTTGTTTTTTTTTTTTCTCCCTACCTGACAAGCAGGGTGACAAGGCTGCTGGAGGGCGTTTAAACATGTCCCCAGTCTCACTTGCTTCTTTTTTTCCCTCTTTCTTCATCCTGTGGGCCCTGACAACTTTTCTTTCTGAAGCCACATAAATGAACTAGGGTTAATACTATCGGCTCTTGTCCTAGCTCCAAAACAAGCCAAGATAAGACAGGATCCTCCAGCTGACAGACTTGCAGTGTTTCTGCAGAACCAGTAACGCCATCAACTCTCCATGCTTTCCTCCATGAAATAAAAGCCACGAGAGCCTAGGCTTTCTGCCCTTTTCCTCCTTTTTACTTAGTTAAAGGGGTATTTTCAAATTATGTACGAAGGAAAAATAAGCCAAATGTGTAGTCTCCTCTGTTGTTAATTCCCATTCTGTTTCTCAAATGCTTCTAGTATTGGAGTATCACCTCCCACGAAAGTCAGCCTCTGCACGGCAAGTCCTGACTGAAGTGACTTTGCTGGTTGAAATGGTTTTCAAACATGGGTGAGAAGATAGTTCCCCGATGAAGTCTGGGTCAGCAAAAATAATTTGTGATTTTTCAAGTAGGTACATAGAGAGGGACAATCACAGAAGAAGGGAGGTGTGTCTCAGTTTGTGAAGTAAATGATACATCAATATACCCATCTGATCAGGGGGGATAATCAGTGATGACTCACTGACAGGAGGGATGTAAAAGTTCCTGGGAAAGGACTCAGGGACACAGACACTTCCCAATATATTTTATTTAGTTGAATCTGGATCTCAGATCAGACTTTAAGAACCAGATTTCCATATGGGCCTTAAGAAAAACTTGGTTTGATTTTCCTAAAAGAGGTTTCGGTTAAGATTTCAGGCCTTCGGAGGACAACTTAAGGATCTGGTTTATTCACAGAGAGTATTAGTCACGCTAAAAACTTTCCATTGTCAACACCCTTCGGGCCTCTAGAAAGAAGAACACTGTTATGAATTGCAAGGCCTACCAATCTTCTCCAGCAGTGTACTACATCGCATTAGGGGAAACCTGATCTCAAATAGAATAAATCTCTCTTACTTCCAGTAGACATAGGGACTTACATAAGGGGAATTTCTAAACAAAATCATTTTAGGGTCTTGGCGTTTTTCTCCTATATTCTGCCTAATTACTGGTGGTATCTAGGTTCCAATAAAAAGCCCCTGCCATGGAAAGCATATGAGCCCCTCTTCTTCTTCCAGCCAGACTCAAAACACCGGCAATATTATTCTAACATTCTGGAATTTAGCAAAACCACTGCATTACCAGACAGTTATGTATGCAATAGTGTCTAATTGGCTAACTTCAGGAATAATAGAAAACTGTGATAGTCACATCCTGATGAAATCTGGATAAATGTGGCTTGAATCAGGCTATATGATGACCCTAAATTTAAAATTTAAAAACAAAAAGAGCAAAATGAGTAGTTACAGACTTTCTTCTTTCTTTTATTTTCTGTGGACATTAAAAACAAAACAAAAACCTGCTCAGCTTTTCACTACTCTGAAATGGTATAGATTAGAGAAGATTTTGGACGTTTTGAATTTAAGGCAAAAATAATCCTGTTAAAATATATTAAATATATTAAGTAATTTCCATACATGACCAAACTTCATTATCAAAATATCAAAATAACGACGGAATAAGTACAAATGGTAACTCCATGTTACACATAAGGACACCAAGGCTTAGAAAGGTTGAGCGGTCAGTCAAAGATATACAACTAGTCATTGAGAGTGACCTGAAAATCATGTGTGTGTGTGTGTGTGTGTGTGTGTGTGTGTGTGTGTTTGAGAGAGAGAGAGAAGAGGTTGAGGGAGAGAAGAGGTTGAGAGAGAGGCTCTTGCTCTTCTCTACTTTGCTGTTAGCACCATCTATAAAACATTAAATCTTTGAGGGATTATAACCCTGGGCTTGCAAACCACTCCCAACATCACTTAATTAATCCCCACCCCCTAATTGATAGGGTGTTATAATTTATGATAGCATTTTCCACAGTACCTTCCTGGAGGAAAGGAACAGAGAAGAAACAACAGCAACAATGACGACAACAAAAACCAAAAACCAAAAACCAACTCTGAGAGCAGAGGAATCCATCACCAGAGGGAACCATCAGAGCCAAGAACAGGGTGCACTGCCTTGGTGTTCCCTCCTTAGCAGGGCCTCAACTCCCACTGTGAATTCCACATTCCTCAGGGTGGAAGAGAAATGAGTTCTCTTTTTCTCTTTGAGATAGCATCATTTTCTCCAGAGAAATGGACCTTTGGTAGACACTTGGTCAGCATTCCAGCCAACCATGATGAGGAAAAAAAATCAGCTGTAACAAAATAAAAATAGAATGTGTCAAGAGATAAGAAGGTGTCTGGTTTGAACTTCTGACTCGCTTTTTTACCCTATCGCAGTGTGATCTGTTCCAAGTACTGAGAGCAGTGTGTTGAATGTCCAACTGAAGTCAGTCTTCACACATAACTACATCTGAAAATGGCAGGGGAAGCAGTTAAAGAAGAAGAAAAGGAATGAGATGGCACAGGCACAAGGCACAACGCTGCTGTATTTACTGAGATCCTACTCTGTGCAATACATGGCATCTTATAAAAGAAAAGTGGGTTTGGGAGCTAGCAAGAAATAGGCGCCAATCCCAGTGTTAGGATCTAGTACATGTGTCCCATTGGGTATGTTATGTCACCTTTGAATATCAGTTTCTAACGTCAAAAATGGGGAATGAGAATCCCTAATTTGAAGAAGTGTCAGATGGGAAAAAATTTCCCTTTCTTTGTGTGGGGAAGTCTGATGGTTGTCACCAACATCCATCACCCCCTTCTTCCATAGTAACTGAGTTGGATTATAGCTACTCGGCTAGAAACTAAATTTCCCAATGACCCTGGCAGGGAGGTGTGGCCATGTCACTGAGTTCTTGCCAGTGGAATGTGGGTTCCCAGCTTCATCCATAAAATTTGCACGCATACCCCAACCAGAGTTTCATCTTCCTGCTGGGTGGCATTGCATGGCACAAAGCAACCCTGAGGATGACAAAGTGGGTCATCCCGGAATGAGAGCCCAAAAAGGAGGGCTGCTGCTGAATTGTAACATTTCCCAAGGACAGTTTTGAGCAACAACAACAAAATGAAGAGGTTATATTCCTTAACATATTAAATTATAACTGAGTCTGTTTTTACAGTAGCTAGTCCTAACTAATATACTACAGGTTGTAGTATATGAAGCCTCATTCCTGTCTTGAGGACCTTGCAGTCTAGTTGAGCGTTTAAGATGGACCCCAAAACAGTATGTGGACAAGGGTAAGCTAGTGGTATGGAAAAGACAACGCTCTTTGTTAAACACATGATTCCATTTTTCCTTTGGCCACCAAGCATTTCTACATTTCCTAGCTCTCTTTATACTTCCATGGGACAATGTGACTAGTTATAGCCAACAGAATGTGAGATCAAGTCATGTATGCCAGTTCCAAGCCTGACTCCTCAAATGTCCAATGAAATCCTTGCACTGACACTTCTTGCTCTACTAACTGGAGAAAGTCCATCAGAGGCCTCTGAGGTGACCTAAAGGACGTGGTAGTGGAAGGATCCTACCTCCTCATGGAGGGATGCAACCCAACAGAGCCCAGAAAGTCGGTGCTGGACCTCACCTCAAGGGGAAATAATCTTTCCAACACGATAAGCCAGGGAGATGTGTTTGTTACAGCCATCAGCCTATCCTGACCAATACAATGATGTAAATAAGTGATGAGAAAAAGAAAATCCGTGGGGTTTAGGAATGATCAGAGAAAGTTTCTTTAGGAGTTAGTATTGGAGCTCATGTAGTCAAGCAGAAATGAGGGAGGAGGATAGATGGTGAGTACACTTACTGGGTTCAGATTTTATTATGGTAATTGTCCCAGCTTCTCCAGGCCAAAAGCTTACTGGGTAAAGCATTTTCCATTTAACTTCTCAGAAGTTTTTAAGGCAAGAAACTCTTCTTTTCTAATGAAGTCTCATATAAGATCTTAATATTTCAAGAGATACTGGTGGCGTCACTAGTACTGAAGTGAGGACAGGACTCTCTCTGGTAGTTCTGCCTTCTGTGGACACTTTCTTGGATACTTTCTTGGAAACTTTCAACTAACCACGTGCCCCTGAATCATTCCTGTGGGACCCTCAAATGCTGAGGAAGAGAGCTTGCCCACCACTGTATCAGACCACATTCAGATATGATCTAATAGTCTTCCTCTAACTCTTCATGGGGAATTACAGCGTGAAGTAGATTATAAAGAGCACGGTGGCAAACTCTGGGGTTGACCAGGAGGCCAATCCAATTACCCAGAGGAGACCAGCCTAAGACAACCTCATCAACAGAAGTTAATCTATTTGAATTACCCAATCTTTTTATTTCTGTACTGTGTGCTTTTGCTTTTTAGAGCTAAATTCTGCAAGGCTTTTCTATGAGAATAATCATTTCAAAACCAAGTTGAAGTCCTCTCAGAAACAGCTGTTTTTAACAGGTCTGTTATAAAATAACCAAGTCCTGGGGGTGTAAGGTACAGAATGGCAACTGTAACTGATCAACTATATTACATACTTGAATGTTGCTGAGAGGAGAGATATTAAACGTTTTTACTACAAGGGAAAAAATTCTATAACCACGTGTGGTGAAGGATGTTAAATAGACTTATCATGCTGGTTATTTCACAATATATACAAATATCAAATCATTATGTTGTACAACTGATATGATGTTATATGTCAATTATACTACAAGTTTTTAAAAGCCAGTCTAGAAATGGAATATATGAACACAGTACGGAGAGGAATTATTTGATTTATGTTTGCTTCTTACTCTTTATTCTGAATTTTCTGAAAATGCGATTACTACAATCCCCTGTGTTTGCATAGAACATTCCAGTTAACCAGGTGGATTTTCATTTACTGGTTAAACTGATTCCATGAGGTATGTAAAACAGAGGAGGAAACCAAGGTGAAGTCAGTAAATGCTGCAGGTAGAACAGGAACCTAGAGCTCTCTGTATTTATTCAACTCAGTGGTTCTGCTTCCACAAGAAAGGATGGGCACTTTCCCATCTCCACAATGATGGTTTTTTTTCGTTTTTGCTTTTGTTTTTCCTCGTCTCACTTTTCTGTGATTTGAACAATCTAGAAGCAAATATTCCTATTACGGCAGAATACAATAATACATCATTGATGGTCTCAGAAATGACACCATTATGAGAAAGTGTGTCATTCCTGTATTCTCAAGGAAGGGAAAGTTACATGATAAATATTTTGGCAAGCAGCAAAAAATTTAGCATTTCAAAAGCAAAGCTTCTGTTCCCTAAAATTCATTTATAGGGACCTCTTTATTGCCTATGGCATGTAAATAAATTATATCCTTTTTCATACTAACGATAATAATAGTTGCTGTCTATTAGTTGCCTACTATTCGTGAAGCTAGACATTAACCACCAAGCCTTACAACAACTCCAGAATTAAGTATTAATATCCCTGATTTACAGGTGGAGCAATTGAGGTTTGGCGAGACTCTCTCTTTTCCAGCTCCACCCAGCCACTAAGCAGTGAAGTTGGTATTCAAACATATCTCATCTTTATTCCAAGAATTATACACCTTCCACTGAACCACAGTTGCCACATTTTTTTCCACTCAGGGAGAAATAGGTTTTACAGGTGCTCGCCCAGCTCATTTGCAAAACACATAGTAATATTTTCTGTAAAACAAGCAGGACGTAGACCTGTGCTGTTTCTGTGAAAGTTGAGTGAAATACAAGCTCTCTCATCTGTCAATGTCAGAGTGATGACCAGAGGCCCAAATGTGAATGCTAGGAAACAAAACAGCTATTCCTAGCATCCTCTGCTGATGTGCTCTTGCCGTAAGTCCTCCCACACTGCCTCTAGTAGTTTTTAATATCCTGAAGTCTCTTAAGAGTGAATCACACTCTTTTTAGAGTGTAGAGTTCTTGGCTATACCTCCAGGAGGGACTGCACTGGGTGAATGACCCACAAATGTCCTCAAGTTGAGACTGGCTCTTCGCCTCATCAATCCATGACACATTTGATTCGTTCTGGTTTCAACTTTTCCATTTCACCAAAATTTGGTTCCTCTCTCCTAGAGACTTTCATCATAGCTCCACCCAATCTAACTCACACCAAACCCTCCCACTGGGTTCGAGGATTTAATGTTTACCTATGGGCCATATTTCAAAAGCTATATATGTTGACAGAAAAACTCAGTAGCTTCTCACACCTGGAATTTAAGCGTGAACGGTTGAGGGTAGACTCCCATGGATGGGGTTCTTCGGATGGCACCGGAATTAGGGGCTTTTATTTGTACCTGCCTTCAATGGATGGTTTGTAAATTTCAAAGGTAATGTTTTATAGGTAGTTAGGCCCCCTAAGACTCTGATAGAAACCAATTCCTTTCCCCAGAAAAATGCACACACACCCAAATTTTTGGCAATATTTTCAGGGGACTCACAGAACTACTGAGGTTTCGAATCCTAGGTTAAGATTACTCGCTTTTAAAGGGTAGAGAAGATAAAACAACTCCCACTCCCCTTCTTACGTTGACATGAAGCCAACGAGTTAGAATTTTTTTAAACGAGTGACCTACCAATGCGCAGTTTATATGACGTGATGCTACAGAGCAGAGAGAAATGAGAACAACCCTACCTTCAGCTACTCCAAACAGCCACGTTGAGGACCTGGGCATATACCCTTCTATGCTGGAAGCCTTACAAACCAATTCAGAAGGCAATGGTCTGGCACGTTTAGAGAACTATTCATTCATTCATTCGTTCCTTCCACAGATCAAGTAATGTTTACTAAGTGCCCATGCACCAGGCTAAGGCAATACACTGAGGATTAAAAGATTAAAACCCCTTTCCTTCTCCACTTTGTGCCCAGCCTTACTTTCCCCTCCTAGAACTTTCAGAGCCAAATACTTGTCAAATGAAACAAGGACAGTCTTGAAGCTTGAAGATTTTTCACATATGGATAAGATTAAAAAAAATGTCGGGGGTGTTATTCCTTACCCTATAACCCACTGCATCTAGAAAGGTGCCATGGAGAGAGCTAAAAAAACGGAGTTGAACCTATGAAGTTAGAGGTGGGTGTGACTATCAGGGAGGACAGTAGCTCATATAAGCCTCGATGAGGAAGAGGAAGCTGACCTAGCTTATCACACCTAGATGCAGATCTGATGATAGTCGGTGATTATTTCAAGTAGCTTATTTTTCAATAACAGCTGCACCAACTGTTCTACAATTTATGGGACACTTACTATATGGATGGCACTGTGCTAAGTAAGTGCTTTACATAAATCATCTAATGTACTGTTTATAACAATCACGAGTAATAGACAAGGATTCTCTGTGTCTTAGAGCATTTAAACAGGTTTGCCAAGATAGTAAAGATACAAGATTTAGAACAGAAACCCAAACTCAGTGCTGTTGGACCCAAAGTCAATGCTCTCAACCACTGCAGTATTTTTCTGCTCTCAGCAGAGCCCAGGGGGAATACTACATCAAACAGATACATTTTTTAAAATTATGAATAGAGTATGGAAGAAGAGTAGACACAATTATGAGTTACCTCTTCAGTGTATGAATCCATGCATGTGTGTAAGCAAGAGGGAGTAAGGGAATGATTTTGGTGGTCTGAACCGAATACCACAAAAGCTGTTAACATCTATAGGTGAGGAGAGACAGAGAAGAAGTGACACAAAGGAGCCCAGGGATTGCTGCACACACACAATCACTTTATTAATCTCACAACTGTGCTGATAACACCCCCTTAAAAGGATAAAAGTTGTGGGTATCCTAATAGCCATGAACAAGGCCATTTTGAGACACACATAATCACACATACAGTTCCCCCTCACAGTTGGATAAAAGCCAATCTTTCCCGTATATTCTTTAGAAAAACATCAATAAGTAATATTTAGACCTGGTAAGAGTCTTCTGTCAAGAAATGTTTCAGAAATCCCGGAATGTTGGAGAACAGTGTTCACAACTAGATTTGAGACAAAGGAAACATTTTGCTTAAGGAAAGCAAAGTATTGTATGTCTTGAAATATACTTGTTGATAACTGGTTCTGATGCACCAAATAGAAAAGAAAATTGTCTTCAGCAGATTTTGCCCTTTCTCACTCCAACTCCCATCCCTGGGCCCCTGCAAACCCTTGGGAAAGGCTTGATTCCATACACACTGTTTTAACTTCATAACATATTTCTTATTTCCTTAGCCTAAAATTCAGGTCATAAATTACTGATTGTGCCTCTTTAAGTCTCTCCCCCTTCTCATTACCACTGTGCATATCACATTACTGTGGAAACTAAGGAACTAGTGAGAAGTTGGGGGAAACTATTCAGTTTATGCCAGAGTTGAAACAAAGCTACTAATCACCGGCAAACCCCTTGAGGAGTGACAATGGTAATGGAATGATTTCTTAGGGAATTCCTTAGGAAAGAGCAAGTCACAAAAAAAGAAAATCAAACGGCAGAGTCTTAGATCCTCCCTGTGCAAACCAAGGGGTCCCTGCCATGTGTGGGACTCCTCATTTGTCAGAGAGGTGGCAAAAGGTTCCAATCAAAGGCTTGGTTTTTTCTTTCCATTTCCTAAAATAAAATATAATCAGTAACACTTAATTAACATTTTTTGTCAATGTCTTTCCTCAATCCTAAGGGTAAAGTTATAAGCTTCTCAACTTCCCTAAGCACTGTTAATGCCATGTGTACCAAGTTGGAAAGTAGTAACTCTTTGTTTGGATGTAATAAGTGAGTTATTGCACATTAAATCATGTGCTTATTAAATAATAAGCATCAAAATGCTTATTAAAGCCTTAATAAGCATTTAAATGCTTAATGCTTATAAAGCCTACTTAAGGAATAACAAGTCGTATCAATTGCATCGCATTTAACCCTCAGTAATTATGTCATTTGTAATTGATTGCCTTTTTCATCAGTCATACTATTATATTCTGTAGCTGGTTTCTATTACATAAATGTTTGTCCTCAATAAATATGTTTTAATATGCAGTTGTATTTATACTCCATGAAATAACAGTTAATCTAAGTTGAATACTCATTTGGGAACTTAAACTCGAAGTCCTGCCAAACATTCTGTAAGCTCGATTCATGTCAAGTTGAATAACAAAAGGTGTGCAATGTACTAAAAAGTACGTATTACAGTAACTCCATTTCACAGGAAGGTTGTGGAGTAAGTTTTCTTATTTTTAAATCTGGCGACATTTCAGAGGAGGAAAATACATTTCTTAAGACTTCAAGAGGATATCCCTTTAGGTTCCCTATATGCTACTTAGCAAGAAAGCATCACTAAAACAAGAATGCTTTGGCTTATTCTTTTTGGTTCTTCTACAACCAAATTAGACAAAGCCACTTTATAATAGCACAGAAAGAGAATGGCTTTTTTTTTTGGTAGTTCTGACACATGATATTTTTGGACAGCATCATTTTACATAGAGTTAGAGGTAAAATATCAAATTTCATTTAACAAAATATGTTAACCAAAGGTAAAAGTATATGGTTCATTTTTCAAAACTGTTAGACTAAATTGACTGGCAGAACAGATTCATCAGAAAGCAGTTTTTCTGGTAACTAGTCTGACTTTTCTGAGGCTGTCCTAGGAAATTAAAAACTAGAAGGAGCAGAAGACATTAAAAGAAAGAAAAAGAAAAGAAACAAAGAACAGTATCTAATTTTTATTTTTCATCAGATAATCAAAGCCCCCTTTGTGCTGCACTCTGAAGAAGTTCAGGACGTTACGAGATGAAGAATGTTCTAGAATTACTGAACCAAAAAAAAAAAAGTCAGAGATATTCCTGTGGGGAACATACTTTAAGTTCATTTGATATGTATCATACATACATTGAACCAATTACATGCAACTGATGGCAAAACTGGCCTGTGGGGGACTTTGAAAGAGGGGAACATGTGACCAGGGAACATGACCTGACCACAGAAAGGTTTGCCCAGGTGGGAAAACACACAAGGACACTAAGATCTGGGAGGAGCAGAGGTTCGTGGGCAGATCATTTTACTCTTGGAAGCCCGTTTTTAATATTTGATGGCATTTCTGAAATCCCTCAGTGCATGTTAATATTGCTTTTCAACACATATTTTTTAAATCTCTAGAACCATCAAATAACGTTCAGTAATTTTCGTGAGGTCATGTTAAGGTTAGCATAGAAAGAGGACCACCCACACAGCCAAACTGGCATGTCTCTCTTCAATTTTCATTGTCAAAAGGACAAAGGAACTGTTTTAATGAAGTGTTTCTCAGTTGTCTTTTGTTTCATATTTTACACAGGAAAAAGGAAAATGTTTCCTTAGTTCAGGTCATCTGAATCATATTTCCAAGGGGACAGGCATTTTCAGGACAGTAAGTACTAAATTATTAATAACTTTCAATAAATTAAACTATAGTCGGGATTTTATTTTTCTTCCTTGGAAACATTTAGCCTTCAGAGGACTTAATTGTTCTTCAAGATAAAATGACAGTTGCTTCTCAACTATATAAGGCAATTGGGCATATGTCAGTTACAAAATAGTGACAAGATAATATGGTACAACATACTTCAGCGAGAAACTCCATTTAACCAATGAATGCAAATGTATTCTAACTTTCTGCCTCGTGTCAACTAATCCAACTTGCAAAACTGGACAAGCTCTCTATTAGTGGTTTGAAGACCATAACAACACTTGTTATAATCCAATGCCATCTTCCTGCATATAAAGTGAAGGAGACAAATGAGGCAGTTATCCTGATAATCAGAGGCCAGAAAAATGAACTGGTACCACAACGGTCTACATGTTTTACGTGAACATGTTTAGGCTCTAGTATTCTTCAGTTAAGTGTTCCTGTTCCTATTTACTTTTCATCACGGACATGACCCAGAGTCATATCTGTGCAAAATGAATCCAATAGTCTGTACTATCCAAGTTACACGTACTCAAATGGATGGAATTAGATCATACGTACAAAGAACACAACTCCGATTTGCCCATCTTTCTCAATTCTGTAGGGAGGCAATTTTAAGAGTTTTCTCAAGAGCTGGGGATTTCTCTTAAATCCTGCCTAGAGGAGTATCATTAAAAAAAAAAAAAAGACCAAACAGGGGCAGTAATTAAGACAGAGAACTGCTAACTTTTGAGGTTTCAGGAATCAAAAGAAGAAACAGTTTTGGACTGGGGCCTTTTTCTTACTCTCCAAATTCTCTCAAAACGTACTATGTCAGTAGTGGTCCACCTGTACAATCAGCCATGCTTAGAAGCCTCTAGGAGTAGAGAACGAAGGGAAAACTGCATTTATTCTTCCCTTCTACAACTCAACCAAATTTTATTTCTGTGCTATTGTTTCAGAACATGCTTGCAACCAGTTTTTCCCAACTCCCCCCCTCATCTCCCTTTCATGCCTATAACTCAACACCATCAGAAAGTATCCCTTTTGGTACTGAAATTTTGAAACGCTTTCAGCTATAAGCAAAGCTGCGTACTTAGAACGAAGAGCTACAAGTATGAAGCGGCAGCATATAAAATCGTAGGGGTGGGTGTGTAGAAATAGGATAGAGGAAAGGTCAGCCTTTTCAGGCATTTCACATAGGGATTGCATCCCCTCGATCCTGTGTGAAAGCTATTCCTGGCCTTTCTCACCAGGATGTTTAGAGCAAGGAATGTCGCTTTATTTGTCTTACCTCCAGTACCACCTTAGTTCTAGGACTAGAAGCTTAATGTTTGATGAATGAATGAACAAAAGAATGAATAGAATATGGCAAATAACAAGAAAAAAGACGAAGACACAAGTAGAACAAGAGGAGATGGAGCAAGACAGTAGAGCTCATTGTTCCTACAAGATCAGGACCACACTCCCTGAGAACATGAGCCAGTTTTCTTGACAACCGGGCCATAATGCAGAGTTTCTACAGACAAAAGATAAGCACTGCTTCCCTCTCGCTTCTTCTCCTACTTCCCTTCCCTTCTTTCCTAACTAGGGAAGTTTGTAAAAGTATGTTACTGCACAGACCACTGGGCAAACGGCCAACTGTCCTCTGGGGAAAGGCAAACTTGATTCTTCTTTTAAATGGATACTGACTTTATGGCCCTAGGTGACAGTAATCAGAGAATACGCGTTGAACTTGAACACTCTCAGACATGTCCAAAATTTTTGCACTGTATCATGTGGATCTTTTCAACCTGAAATTTTCAAGTCAATATAATTATATGAGCCCTAGTGTCAAAATATTAAGATTATAGACACATGTACCACAGGGCCCATATCTACAAAGTCTTCTCTGACTTCCTTCAGCTCTGTTATAATCCCCCCCTCTTCTGAATTCCAGAAGCCCTTAATCCACATTCTCTGATAGCCTTACCACTTTCTACCTGGTATTATTGTTATTTAGGTGCAAGTCTCATCTCCTCAACTAGAGCCAAGCTAATTGAGGGCAATGTCGCCCACAAATTCTTCTTAGTGCCTCATTCCCTTGTTCTTTGCCATTAGAAGGCCCTCACATTTTTTGGTTTGTTTATACACAAATGAGGAAATCTCTTCTAATTGTAGTTCAGTTCAACCGTTGGTCAAAGAGCTTCACAAATACTTTACAGTTCAAGATGTATTAGAATTAACCCTAACAGTTACCTTTCCTTGAGTGTTCATTTTGCACTCCACGACATGCTACGCACTTTGTTTGCATTTCCCCATTTTACCCTCCACTGGAACCCTATTAGGTAATGCAATCCTCTCTACAACGGAGGATGCTCAGTCTTAAAGGATGAAGTAATTTTCGCAAGTTCACCCTGCTAGGGAATTAGCAAAACTGGGTTTGAACCCAGACCACGTGGTTCTAAATTCCATGCTCACGGTCTGCGGAACCCTACCTCCTCCTCAGTAGAGTAAGGCCTTCCAGGCCCTTATTCCAAGAGTCCTTTCTTAGAAAGAACCTGGGCATAGCTTACACACAAACTAGCCAGCTGCTATGATCTGAAAAAGCAGCAAACTTGTTCCTCCCCCAAAGCAACAAGTTCTTTAAAGCCTCTGAAAGCTCCTCCTCTGCAGCAGAAGTGCCAGGACATTTGAAGGGAGAGTGACAGTAAGTCAGGTTTAAACCCAGGGTGACCTGGAAGCCCAGATTGACTGCAGGCTCCTGTGATACCCAAAAGCCTATTGTGCTGTAAAGTTATCGTCTGGGAAGTTGAGTTTTTGTTTTTGTACAGGAAAAGGACTTCAAAGCCTCTGTTCCTACTGGAATAGATCTTTCGTAACTCAATTTACCCAGATTTATTTTTCATGAGGTAGGAACTTTTTCTTCCAGGGAGATTATTTTTCACCATTTCCTTGTAAGTCATTTTCTTGAAGAAAGAAAATGCAATTAAACATTCAAGGCCTTGAGCTACTATGTAAAAAGAATTCATGCTTAAGTGAGGGTGATCTGCATTTAGGATCAGGGTTACTGTTGAAGCACAACAGGTATGAATTATTACCCAATCTTTCATGCTCTAACATGTCTTTCTGCTTAATTGGAGCAGTAAGTCCTAGGATTCACTGGGGTTTTTTCCTGACTGACGTCACCCTTCATTCTTGAAGCAAGATACTTACAAAGAAATCCTCAAAACAACAATGGAATGTTCATTCATGTGTACCAACTTATCTCCAGGTGTTACCTAGGCAATGTGCAGCCCCGGGAATCTTCTTTGTCCTGAAAATGCCCTGTGAGCTGCCATTACTTTTTCCTTCTGGCGCTTTCTGGTGCTTCAGGTGAACGAAATACCTGAGGTATGGGGATTTGGTGAAATTTTGAGGTTCAGATTTGTTTTGGTACCATGGGGTGTGGTCCTTTTTTCACTCTCCCTCTTGCCTGCTGACTTTACTCTCACTCCCAGGAAACACCTAGACTCTCCGGCTTTTGGATCACAACTGTTCGTTTTTTTTAAGTCCTTTCTGGACTCAGACCAGCGTCTGAAGTGTTCTCTCTTTAGGCATTTGAGGAGTAAGAGGTTTTGTTCCCTGCTAAAGGTCTTTGGGATACTGGTGAGCACACGGGGTAAGCATTTGGGGTCTGGGGTTCCTTGGGACAAGGTCTACAAGAACATTACCCAAAGCAGCAACACAATCTGCCTGGATATAAAACATGACTCTCAGGAACTGCGTGAACACCAAAGGAAAGACGATCTCCTCATAAAATAAATGATGTCGTAATTTTTTTTAATGTTTACTATGTGCCGGTCACTATCCCAGGGGCCTTATTTGTGTTACCTCATTTAATCCCTGGAAGAACACCTTGAGAAGAAGACTCTTGCTGTTCTCATTTCATAGATGGCTTAAGTCATCTGCCAAGGTCACACAAGTAGGAAGTGTGGAGCAAGAATTCAAAAACCCAAGGAGAGTTGATGTTGTGTTAGAAGTATTACCTCTCTGATCCCTTCCATTCATGGTTTGGTCGGCTCGCTGAAGGAAGGAAACAGATGAAGTGGAACATGCAGCTTCCTCGTTACTTACTTCCCAGTTTTCCTTCTCTCTTTTTTAAGTTTAGAAACAGTCTCCTCCCTACTCCCTGCTCCCCGATGGCCTAGAACTCCTTCTATTGAAAGGATGTACATTTTGTTTTTATGAGGACTAGAAATTGCCTGATAGCCAAGAAATAATAGGAGGTCATCTGTGCCTCGGATCTCCCTTGATGAGGTACCAAGTGATTGTCAGACAAGACTCAATGCCTCCTCATGACATCAGTGAGAGACAAGAAGTGCTGAACAATGCCGCTGCCAGTCTTGCCGGGAAGGATGATCCGATTTTGAGGGCTAGGAGGGTACTTTCTGAAAGGTTAACCAACCAGTCAGCCACTTGTTTAAAAAAAAAACAACTCAGGAATAAATCAACCCGCAAGTATTATCAGAATCCCAGTAAGTACCAAGTACAGTTTTAGTCTTTAGGAGATAAGAAGGGAACCTATCAAGGAAGGAAGCAGAAAGGGGAGCAGAGGAAGGCAAGAAGGAAGCAAGGAATGGGAGACAGAAGGGAGGAAAAGAGGGAGGGGACCCCCAGCAGCATCCATAGGCAACTGAAATCTCTTTTCCGCTCATGACTCTTTGAGAAGAATTCTTAAGAAATCCTTCATTATCCTTAAATATTCTGTCTTGATATTATAGATTTCCATATTTCTTTGGCTTATTACTAACGAAGAGAAGTAGAAAACAGATACAGTTAGCCTTTCATCTTTAAAGATCACTGTAGTTAGGTTCCCTGGACCCTTGTGTACTGGCTAAATGAGCCCAGGCTGCTTCGAAAACCCTGTTTACTAAAGTTTTATAAAGTCTTTCTATGTTTTTTCAGTGATCTTCTTAACAGATAGTGTGATTCTTTCCTTCTGTGGGTATTTTCACTATTGACCCAGATTATATCCCAGGGAATCTGACTTAGGAGGCATAAATGAAAAAACATCTCTCCTATACAAGGACATGGAATGCAATTTGAAATTCGACAATTATTTTGTGCTCTCTTGTCCTATGACAAAAAAGTCAATATTCTTCTATTTACTCTCCTTTCACAGAAACGTTTTCTCTAAGGTTCAGTTTAAAAATACTAATTTGCTGACAGGAGCCTAAAAATGAGACTGATTGGTAAGCCATACAGTCTCATGAAACTTGGATTTCACCAAGGAGGATCCATGTTCCTGTTTGCTTAAGACGATCCCAGTTTACCTCTGTGGTCCTGGTGTGCTAATTAATGGCACCTCCTCTCATTCCCAAACTTGTTCCAGTTTGGATAACAAATTTCATGGCTACCTAGAACTTAAATCTGAACATATGCATAGGAGAAACACATTTCATATTGCAGTAGAAAATATGAGTGCCTTGGACTCAGTACTTCTTGTACGATCTTACACAAGTTATTACCGCTCTGAGCCTTGGTGTCAGTGTTATAAACTGGGAGATAAAAGTATCCCTTTAAAATACTGTGTGAAGATCCAAAAACACAAGGTCTATGAAAGTGCTTTATAGATTGTAAAGCTCTCACAATTGTTGGCCATTGTTATTGTTCTAATTTAGTTTTCCATAAATTATATGGAAGAAAGAACCAAGAAACCACAAAACCTGCAGATCTGGGGAAATATGACTTCATAAGATAGGTAAATCAGACTTTAGACGGGAACAAGAGAAAATACTTCTATGTTCAACTTCTCACCCATCTTGGCACTCAGAAACTAACATTAATAAACACATACAAATTTGTTGAATGTTGTCCAGGCTATGTATTTTGTCTTTTATAATTGATAACATCTTTATTCTTAAGAGAGTGCTTTAATTCCGTTTTACAGATTAGGGAACTACGGCTAAATCAAGAGCTTTTATCAAGATGACATTTCTAAGAAGAAGCAGAGTTGTATCCTGATCCCCTTCATAATGCATATCTGGAGGGAGCTTATCTGACTAAACCCTATCTCTGTGATGTGGTAACATTTGATTTCTTGATTGCTGTTGTATTCAGAGACCTAAGGTATTGGTAAATTTAAATTAATCTGAAAGAATCAAGTCGAGGTGATCCCATTACTACCTTCTAGTTATTTGCACTAGGTCATATTTTTTTTGTTGTTTTTTTTGTTTTTGTTTTGTTTTTTTACAGTACGCGGGCCTCTCACTGTTGTGGCCTCTCCCGTTGTGGAGCACAGGCTCCGGACGCGCAGGCTCAGCGTCCACGGCTCACGGGCCCAGTCGCTTCGCGGCATGTGGGATCTTCCCGGACCGGGGCACAAACCCGTGCCCCCTGCATCGGCAGGCGGACTCTCAACCACTGTGCCACCAGGGAAGCCCCACTAGGTCATATTTTGATAATAAATGTAATCAACGGTGCTATCTAGGGTACTTGATAGAACAGATTTTTATTTCTTCTCAATATGCCATGAAGATTTTAATGATATGGGATGTTGTGGCCACAGGAGTCAATTTCACTAATGCCAAAGAAATAAGCCCATCTACTTAATTTTGCATTAGGAAAGCTCAATGTGTTTTGTGTTTCTTCTCCTGTTCAAACAAGTTAGCAGATAGGTGCCCTATTGGTTTTCTGAAGAGGTCACTTCTTTGTCACAATCCAACACAGCAAGTCATTGTGATCCTCTTTTATCCAGTTGGTGCTGCTAGGAACCTCTAAGCAGTAAGTGAGCCAAAATGATAACGGTCCAACTTGCTCTATTCTGGTCAGCGGGCCAAACTTAAGCCAGCTGTTCAACTTGCTTTAAAAACAAAAGGTAAACAAACAAAACAAAATGAAAAGACTTGAAGATCATGAAAATAGCCTCCTTTCCAAGCTTTTTAAATTATTTATTTTGAACTCTAAGGGTTTTTTTGTTATTTTATTTTGGTTATGAATTTTTTCTGCTCAAGAAGAGGGTATATTTGGCTCCCGGTCCCAGAAAAGAGAGGAATTTTTGGCACTGAATCATGACAACAACATAGTTTTCTAGTTCAGGCCTACCCATTCTCTAGATTAGAGAGACATTGATTTTTAAAGCAAACCTCGATCCTTTGTAATGAGAGGTGGTAATACCGCCTGATAAAGAATCAGTCTGAGGATTAACCCACTAAGCAAGTGGCTTATGGTGAGTAAACTGGCAACCTGGAGATATATGAGAATCTTATCATTTATATGTAGTGCTTTACTGCCATCAGTGTTGAGTTGACAGGAATCAAAAAGTGGAAAATATACACAAATATTGGCTCTGGGGACTTAAACCAGCAATGCCACTGGGAGTAATCCTAGAATCCCTTTGCCTCTTCACTCTCTAAAGCTCTTCTACAAGTTCTGTTGATTTTACCTTAGAAGTGATCTTTGAGTCCATCCCTGTCTTATCCATTCTTCCCGGCACTCCTCACCGGCACTTAGAAATCACTGTTGCACCTTCCAAATGGCTCACCACACGCTAGTTTCACCAACCCTTGGCCCCATGGTTTGCCAAACCATTTTTAGCTGTAGAAACCCTTGGTTAACCTAAAATTTTAGGTGAATGTTCAATATTGGAAACAGAAAAGGAGATGCTTTGGTTTGAAGGAAGTTCGGGAGAACCTGTACCACAGGGTAGTTTGAAAGTCAAAGCTCTACTCCAATTCGTTTTCTAATCTTAGTGTCCATCAAGAATCATCTGAGAGGCACAACATACACATTCCCAAGGGGTCTGTTCAATAGGGCTGGGGCTACACTCAGGAATATGAATTTTAACAAACATCCCCAGGTGATTCTGATGCCTCTGGTTCCATATCCATTTTTGAGGAGTACTACCAGTTCTGTCCATCTTCTTATATTGATCATGTTACTTAAAGAATCCCACTGGCTTCCCAAATATTAACTAGCGAGCAACATATGAGGCTAGACCCTTCAAAATCTGATCTCCACCTACCTCCAGAACTCTCTCTGAGCATAGCTCCACTGGCCCAGATTTCCCATTCTTCCTTGAGCACAGCTTGCCCTTTCATACCTTCGTTCCTTTATATATTCACTTTCCTCTACCTGAGATATTCCTATCTGATAATTCCTTTAAGGCCCAGTATAAATATTGTTTTTTATAAACCCTTTCCTGATCCTTCCATTTCCAGAGTTAATCAATCACTTCCTCTGCTGGGATATTCAATTTATGGTAGCCCTTTTCACTTTGTATCAGAAAAAAACAACCTATTTTATTAAATAAGTTTTTCTCTCTTCCACCAGACTATGGGATCCCTGAAGCCAAAAGATATCATCTTAATCATCTGTATTTCCATGGCACAGCAAAATCCTGGTACATGGTAGGAGATCAACAAATATTTACCAAGTTAATTAAGTGATCCTTTGCATCATACAGTAGAATAGTAGATAAAGCAGTGGACATGAGTTCCAAAGATCTGAGTTGCTTTGCTCTTCTGCAACTTACTAGTTTTGTGAGCACAAGAAAATGACTTTATGCCAATAGATTTGACAACTTAGATGAAATAGATAATTTTCTTTAAAATCACAACATTCCAAAACTGACAATTAAGAAACAGGAAAAATGCGTGTATATTAATTGCCTTATATCTGTCTACCTATCTATCTATGAATGAATATACTTATATCTGGCAAGGAAATTGAATTTGTAATATTTTTTTAAACATTCTCAAGGAAAATTTCAAGCCAGGATGGTTTTGCTAGTGAATTACATCAAAGATTTGAGGAAGAAATAATACCAATCTTACACAAATTTTTTCAGAAAATAATTTTGGGGAATACTGCCTAACTTGTATTACCCATAGTACTACCCTGATACCAACATCTGATTAAAAAATTATGGCAACAAAACTAAAGCCTAATCGAATGAAATATACACAAAACCCCTTAGTAACATATTAGGACATCAAACCCAGCAATACATAAAAAAGGTAGTATATTACGCCCATGTAAGGTTTGTCCCAAGAAAGCAAGATTAGTATACACTCTATCAATAAAATGTACACTTTTAAAAGAGTAAAGAAAAAAACCATATGATCACTCAATAGATGTACATAAAGCATTTGGCAAAATTCAATGCCAATCAACATTAAAAACTCTCAAAACTAAAATAGGAAATCTTTCTCAATTTGATATAATAATATCAGCAAAAACCTATGGCTAGTATAACTAATGATAAATATTGAACAATTTTCCGCCAAGATTAAGAAAAAGGCAAAATTGTCTCTTTGACTACTTCTATCCAACATCGTACCAGCAGGTAAGGAAGAGAACAATGGTAGGAACAAATAGATGAATCAAGATATGCAAAATGTTTATAAACACTAAAGCTGGGTGACAACTGTTTACGACAATTATGTTATTCACTCTACTTTTACATATGGAATTTTCCATAGTCGAAAAAATGCCTCTCTGTAAAAGGACTAGCTATCTCTGTTCTGTTCACTACTCCACATTGCCTTCATAAAGGCTTGAGCTGGGGTTTGAATGATGGAGAAGGCCAAGAAGAAAGAAAGGAAGGATAGGGCTAGGAACAGAAGAGAAATGAGAACAGATTTTCCATAAGGTAAAGGTAGGTGCTTTTTTTGAAGAAGAGGATATGAGTTGTGGAAAAGAGGGGAAGATGTAGAGTATGTTTGGAAAAGTTGGGTTGAAGTCAATCATTAATAACCTTGAAAGTCAAACAAAGAACAATCCAACTTCTTGTTCACCTTAATCTGCCATTGAAGTCTTTAGGGAGAACCTTCAAAGGCCTAAGGAACAATTTAGCTCAAATACCACAACAAATATCACTAGAACAAAAACAAACACACAAACCTCTTCCCAAAAAGAGACTAGTTTTGTGGCAAAAAACAAATTAATACCTCATCTGTTACAAGCAATTCTTGATTCAACAATATTTCAGCATAACCGAAATTTGGCCTTCCTTTGGAGTTTACTGTTTTGGTGACTTGTGGAAGATATAATAATGTCAGATCCTGTAGATTCTGAATTCACCAGGATTGCGTACGAGAGACAAACTGTTGTAGACTAGAGACTGAATTCCATGACCTCCTTGCCATAAACTTAGACAGTTATTTAATGTCTTCTTGTGTGTAAATAGAAATGATAATGCCTCCCACAAAGTTTGGTGTCTTTAAATGAAGTAAAGAAACATAGGGAAAGGTAACATAAGGGACTTAGCACAGTGCCTGGTACATAGAAATGTTTTCTTCAACTTTGACTCAGTGTCAAATAATCTGATCCATTGCCACATCTCAGAAGCTGCCTGCCATAATTAATAATATGGAAGTTTGATGGCAAAACACCCCCATTGACCCTCCCCACTTGTTTTCCCTCTTTTGAAATGTCCCCCACTGCTTAAATGCCCATTGTAGTCAACCAAGAAAGGCCAAATAAACCTGAAGCCCAATTAGAAAGTTTTCCCCACTTCCAAAATCCTACCCTAGTAGAATGCTTGCCAATCAAAGACTACCTCAGTACTTCTTTTTTTTTTTTTTTTTTTTTTTTTTTTGCCCCGGATGCGCAGGCTCAGCAGCCATGGCTCACGGGCCCAGCCTCTCCGCGGCATGTGGGATCCTCCCGGACTGGGGCACGAACCCGAGTCCTCTGCATTGCAGGCGGACTCTCAACCACTGAGCCACCAGGGAAGCCCAGTACTTCTTTTGATTCTATATAATGTTCTTTCCTTTTTAACACCTTTCTACACCTGCTGGAACAAAAGTGACTACAAATGAGTTCCCTTGATGCAAGTTTATGAGTAAATAGCCATCGTTAATTTTGCCCCGGACATAGTTTTGTCTCTGACACATTGCCTTCCCCTGGCTCTGAAAACAGGGGCTGATCAAACTGAGCACCGTATGGTGAAGTGTGGTCTCTAAGACATTGTTCTTCCACCCAAAGGGGTTCTGGAGCTTGTTTGACACTGTACACTAAATGTGTTCCCACACCTTAAAGCAGCATAGTGGTCATTAGGATATTAAAGGCTTTTGTTTAAGCTGATATGTTCTAAGTTTCTTCCACACCAGGGAATCCTTTCTTCTCTCCCACATAATGCTGTAGTCAACTAATCACCAACCTCTTCATTCTGGGGTCACTGTCACATGGCTTAATAATGTACCCAGAGGCTACTAACTAGCTCGTTAGAGTAACATGGGTACAAACAAAGGATAAGTTAATAGAGGAGAGAAAGAAGGAAAACGGTGGGGGGAGTCAATGGAATGACAGACAGCTAGGGCATATGTGGGAAGAAATAATATATTAGAAGAAATCATGTAAGTCTTTCCAAAATCCTAGTAGGTTCAGGGATACTGCATTGGAATCACTGAAATGCAATTATTTTAGTCCAGCAGAAGTTGAACTCCTTCCCCTATTCTTTGTTTTAAACTAGTTTTTGGTCATCCTTTAGGCCTATGTGAGGATAAATTTCAAATTAGGGCTTTAAAGTTGCCTGGCTTTGAAGAGCACTTAAGCTTACAAAAGAAATAAATTGCAGTGTTAAGCTAAATAGATGATTTATTGACACTTTTTCAGAACTACTTTAGGTTATTTTTTGTGGGATGTATCCAAGTGGAATAGCACCAAGGTATTTATATAGGCTCCGATTTCTACACAACTCCAATATCTGACATGAAGTATTTGTATGCCATATAACCTTGCCCTCTAAAGGGGTGTTTGGTCATCCTTTAAACTGAAAGTTGATCAGTATCTGGATATTTGAGGAGTTACCCTTCTATCCAGCTTCTTGCGTGGCTGGAGGCAAACAGGCAGACAATTACTTTGCATTGCTCTTCTCTGGACCCATTAAGGAGGCCGGATAGCTGCCATGCGTAGAGGTGGGTATAAGCAAGAACTTCTCCTGATTCCATGTGTACTCAAGGTCTTGCCCAACAGAAATATCCATGTTACTCCATTCAGGGTCACTGTGTCTCTCTGTGCAAGTACTTTCCTGTACAAGGCGCTAAACCAGAGGGCAAGAGGTGGGGCAAACCAGATCACCTTCTTGCCAAGTCATCCGCCCGTGGGGCTGTGTAGGCCCAAATTCAATTTTTTCCCAGTTTGCACAAAAGTGCCATCCAAATGAGCAGCAGCACAGATTCCCTTCGTTCATTCACTCGGTATTTTCTGAGGACACGTTGAGTAAAAGGCACTGTTCTAGATACTGGAAAAGATGTAAAGATGAAACAATGCTGTCTAGGGAGACTGAGCATGTACACAAATATGAAGTAAAAGAGGACCGAAGAAGTAAAAATGAATTATCAGGAGAGGGCCTTGGATATAAGATGTCTCTTCTCCTAACTTTGACCATCTCTTTCTCTTTTCTGTCTCTTAATTAACATTAGGGATCAAGAGCTGGTCTCAACCTACCTGGTCTTGCCCCCTCTTCTGCCACGTGTATAGCATGCTAGAGCTTATTTATCATACGTTTGTCCCGCAACAGAGACTCTCTCCTGTCTTGTGACCTAGACCAGTGGTCTGCAAACTTTTCCTGGAAATGACCAGACGGTAAATATTTTAGGCTCTATGAGACAGCTACTACTTAACTCTGTAGTTATGGGCAGAAGTAGTCATGGAAAATGCATAAACAAAGGAGCACAGCTGTGTTCCAGTAAGACTTTGTTTATGGACACTAAACTTCAATTTCATGTAATTTTTAACAGGTTCTAACGTCTTATTCCTCTTTGAATTTTTTTAACAATTCAAAAATGTGAAAACCATTCTTAACTCATGGGTGATACTAAAACAGGCAACAGGCTACCTCCTAGCCCAGAGTATACGTAGGGGACAGAGCGGTCCTGAGCTATAGGGATGCAAGAAAGTAAAGCAAAGAAGAAAGGAAGAGTCATGGATAGAACTCTGTCATTTGTACGCCTGCTGGGAAGTTAAATCTTAGAACATCCTTGTACTGAACTCAGGGGATTTTTACATATGCAGAACTGGCATGGTGAAACAGGCAAACTTCACGTGAAGGCAGACAACTCTTTTCATAAAATTAGTTCTAGGTTAGTGAGAATACTAGCTATTCACCAAAACTCTGTTTCCTTTTCTTTATGGTCAAGCAGGTAGAACACATCTCCCAGCCACACTGGCAGTTAGCTGTGGCCACATAACTGGTTGTCACAAAGGAACGTGAGCCAAGGTAAATTGAGTCACACTTTAAAGGAGGTTCTCGCTTCCCTGATCTACCAGCTGAATGTCACTTGGTAGATGAAAATGGGGCTTCAGTTGACGATGGAGACGTAAGTTTGAAGGAGTCTTGGTCCCTCAAGGAAGACACAGAGAAGAGCTACTCACTGAGCAGGAGAAACTACCTGAAACCAATATAAGAGCTGGCAATAAACTTTTGCATTTCATCAATTATGTATGCAAATTTAGTCCGTTACAGCAGCTAGCGCTACCATAATTTAGTGTCAAGTGTAGGGCCACGTCTTATTAACCTTTGTGCTTTCAGCATCTGTCTCAGGGTTTGGTACGTAATTGTTGTTGACTAAGTGACTGAGAAAGCATTGCCATGTTGTATTCTCCTATGCCCCACTGAGCTCCCTTTATCTCCTCTCCTGAATGGTACCACTGCCCTCATACGCCACTTAGCCGCCCAAGTTTAATGCATTGTACTAACCCCTCCAGTCTTACCAAAGTAATGTTCTCGGAACAACATTTTTATTTCATTTTTTTCTAAAAACGTATGCTTATTCAGCTAAACAGAGCTGTTAAGCTCTTTCGTGCTAAGTTATAAATGACTAAAATGGTTTACCGTGTGATTAATGTTCACAGAATACAAAATATGTATTCAAATTTTTAAAAAGGGAAAATTATGCCTTATTACGAAAAACAATCACTGAATTTTTGTTACATCAGTGAAGGATTCAAAGAGCTGTATTTTGTGACTCACAATATAGATGACTGTTTCCCACCTAAATAGACAGGATGCAATCACTGGAAGAAGTGAAGACCTATAATATGCCTAAAGTAGTCAAAGGACAAAAAACTTATTATCAGGTTTCCACTGTCCACAAATCCTTAGGGTACTCTCCATTCTTCATTTTCGTAGACGTGAAATTTTAGATTTTGAAAGGATGTGGATGTCATCAGGCCCAACCTCTCACCTTGAGGGGCATACATGTTGCCATGATCAATAATATAATCCTTTACATAGTCAAAGAATTCTATCCCCCATCTTCTCTTCACCGGGCTAAGTATCCCCAATTCCTATAGGAATTTTTTGCAGATATATTTTAATCCATTAATCTTTTTCATTTGTCCCCCAGTTGTTCGCTCTTTCTCAGATTACAAGGTTCAAAAAGGGACATGAGATTCTAAAGAAAGACATAAGCAAGGAGGCCAGCCAGCCAGGCCTATGTATAGACAGAGTTGAAAGCTGCCAGCCTGGTTTGATTTGAGATGCAGAAAAGCTCCCGGCTCTCCTCCCCTCCAGCCCCACTCACCCAGCCAAAAATAGCTCCCCAGTCTCGCCTGCCAAAGCTGATTTTCCCATCACCCAGGGGCCTCTGGGAAAGGGGCAGAGGAAAGGCAGCTGCTGTTTCTTAAGAAAATGTACTTGGCTCTATGCTGGAGACCTTATATACATTATTTCATTTAAACTGTACAAGTATTTTAAGATGTTATTAGTGCATATTATATAAAGAGGGCAATAAGTAGCCAGGGAAAGATAAGAACATAAGCTCTCCAGCCAGACATTGGTTTGAAGTGTAGCTCCAACATTTACTGGCTGTCAGATTGTAGCTAATTTGTTTCCCCCGTCAAAGGCTCAGTCCTGACCTACACTGACTACTAAACCTACCACATAGGATGTTATGATAAAAAAAAAATGAGATAATCTATATGCACAGCCCAGTTCCCACCTCCTGACAAATACTCAGTATATCGGAGCCACTGTTAGTATCATCCCTACTTTAGAGATAAGGAAATTGAGAGTCGGAGACATTAAATCATTTGTCTCAGGCCACAGAGCTAGGAAGTAGGAGAGAGAATCTGAACCGAACTCTGCCTCCACGGCTCGTGTTCTTTCCACTAGTGTTTCCAAAAGGCCTCTCGTAAGTTCATCTGAGTTTCCTGCGAGAACTCACCTAACGAGATGTTCCGCTAGCCCAAGTTTAGACTGTCCGACTTAGGAACCCAAGTATGTAGCCTTGATGTGATATTAGTAAGCAAGTAAACAGATAAGCCTCCAGGATTGGAGAGAATGAGTCAGAAGACAAATTTCCAAGAAAATGTGCCTCCAAGAGAGGGGGGAGCAAAAGGGCATGAGGCAGCTGAATGGTGCGGGACCACTGGGCAGGGACACTGGGAACATTTGATAACTGAGCACCAAAGGCAGGGTTGGGCAGACAGACTTCTCTTAAGTCACAAAGGTTCAGAGAGGAACTTGGGAGTTTCCCAGAGCCCGCACTCTGACCCTGACCTGCCTCTGAAAGCATCTCCAATTTTCAAATTGATACAGGAGAAAATTCTTAGGTCCTTAGCCCAGGAAAATGAAGACAAAAGGGCAGCCTGAAGGTGAGGTTACCTTGTTCGCTTTCTTAGTGTTAGTTGTCAAACTAGAATCCCTACCTTGAGTTGATATTTGTTTCAGGCCTTGTACTTACTATACAATGTCCATTCAAAATATAGTGATGAAATTTTTGACTCCCAATCTGGACCTGCAGAACTCAAATCCTGGATGCTTCATTCATAGCTGTGTGATTCTGGGCAAGTTACTCTATCCTCTGTGTCCCAGTTTCCTCATCCATTAAATGGGGCTAATAAGTGTAACTGTTCCATAGGACTGAGTTTTCAGCAAGTTCAAGTATATAAGATGCTCAACAGATTTTAGCTGTTACTATTCTCTCATTTAATCCTCACACTGAGTCAGGAAACTGAGACTGATGGTGGTCCAGGGGCATGCTCGAGCTTTCCCCAGCGGGCAATTAGAGGGATGAGAACCCAAAGAGAGAACTTAAGATTCCAAGTATAGTCGTCTTCTCTCTTACTAAGCTGCTTCTGTTACAGGAAAAGATGTAACGTGTAGGAAACCTCTCAGTCACTTTCCAAATAATCTGAAATTTCATTATGTTGTCATACTGTCAAGGCTGGGAGTCCAGGGCTTGTCTTTATCCAACAGCTAAATGGCCATTCACATGTGGCCAAACGCTCTTATTAGTGACCGAGAGTCAAAACATCAGCCTGCTTGCTCATAATACAGAAAAAAAAAAAATGGATTAAAAAAATGGGGAGGGCAGAGGTACTAAGATACACTGGGCACATTATTTTCTGAGCTGCAACTTCTAACGGCAGTCACGCACCACCATGATGAAGACATCACCATGATCTGTCTCCCTCTTCCCCACTGCCTAGGAACTGGAGTGGTAGATGGGCCCTGGCTAAGATAATAAACGGTGCCCCTTCAGATGCATCACTTTCAAGTTTCTGGAGGGGTCACTGTGTAGCCAAGGGAATGGCTATGAAAGCAAGGAGATGAAGAAAAGGAACCAGCACAGCTCTACATAAGAATGTTAGCTGCTTTGTGAAAGAAGCTGCCTTACAAATTATGGGCAGTTTCTCTTCCTCCCTATTACTTAACAATTGTTCTCAAAATGTGTGTGTGTGTGTGTGTGTGTGTGTGTGTGTGTGTGTGTGTGTTCCAACAGCCATTGGCTGGACGTAAATAAGCATGCAACCATGTCTGTAACTATACTGGTGGGGATACCTGGAGAAGGTGCGTGCTTGCAGAGGCCACAGTCATCTCACCCTTCGGGAAAACATGGAGCGCCAATGGCCACACTAAACTGTTCCATGTAACATCTGGAGCATTACTCTGGACAAACCGGACAGATTAGGTCAGAGTTCAGGAGGTATTAACTTTACACACACGAAAGGAACGTTTTCACTGGTCAAAACTTGACTATCAGCCATGGCATGTGGTTCAGTTACATATATTGCTAGGATAATGGAGATGAATCCTGGGGTGAGATTAATCCCATTAAATAGGAAGCAGCGTTTCCCAAATGGTAGACAGTAGTGATTAGAAAAAAAGTGCTTCCATTGTAGAGAAATGTGGGCCTGTACACATAAGATTTACTTTAGCCACTGGAACGCACCCCTGCCAGACCTTCCATTAAAGGATTTGATAACGAGAGGCTACCCTTGGACCAGAGGAAAACTCATGTTCAGTGTAACTCTGAATGTCTCTTTGTATAATCAAATTTCCTTTATTTTCTCCCAGAAAATCATTATAAACCTCAAGATGTCTATCTCTTCAGGAGATGTGGAAAGATGAGAGTGAAAGTACAGCTCAGTTTGAATGCGAGACACTGGACTCTCCCAAACATTCTAGGCTTCTAATCCCTACTGCAAGAAGAAACAAAGTCAGGCGAGTCAAAGCACATTTCTATTGACCAAAATAAATGGTCAAATCTTTTCTCTCTTCAGTTTTCTCTGGAACTTCAGGGCTCCTCTGGGATCGGCCCATTCATTGACAACGCTGTCCCTCACTAACCTCTGGCGAGCACTGGACTTCATGAAAAAGGGAGGAGAGATGAAAAGCGGGGCTGGAGGTGGGGGGAGAGTTCTCTTAAAGGGTCTTCTTCACACAATGTAAAGATGAGATCAAACCTGCCAAGTCTTATCCTTTGGCAAAATCAAGTGAATGCATTCGGTTAGAATTCAGCCTCTTAGATGAGGGGGCCAGCCATGATGGCTCTGCCTACCCAGTTATGTGGCTCAGTTTTTTAAAAGCCCCAGAGAAATTTGCCTCAGAGAAATGTTCAGTGTTTCTTTGGTGCTGCTTTTCTCTGAAACACAGAGGTTTAACCCAACCCACAGTTCTGTGCCTCTATAAATACTCAACCCTCTTCCTAGGAGACCCTCGGTCAGAAGTTCTCACTTAGTGCAAGCCGGGACGAGGAGCAAAGAGATGCCAAGTGCAGGGGGAGTAAACCCCTTAACTAAATGGTGGTGAGAGAAATGAGCAGTATAGCCTTGGTAGTGGAGGAAAGCAGGCATCTCCGGCTACCGTACTGGCCTCTGCGGTGACACGTCATCACCTACGTGATCATCTGAAACCCTGAAAATAAAGCTGACCAACTTGGGGTTTGCCTAAGGGCCACAGACCCAGAAGTCCAGCCAAGGTCAACATAGGCTGGTAACTATGGAGGCCACAGGCATGAGCAGGAATAAGGACATCCACTGTCTACCCAGCATCCAACGTCACAGACCTAACGCCCAAACCTCCACATCTGTCTGGCTTGAGCTGAGCTTGGAAATAAAGAATTTAAAAGATCATAAATCATCTTCCCCGGACTGCAGGTTATACAGGGCAATTCCTAGATGAGCTTATGTGTTGAGAACCCTCTGGAACATTTCACAAAAGTATGTGGCCAGAAATATGCTCCCATGACATCTTGGGTACATGATTTTGGGGACACGTTGCATTGTATTTTCACATGCCTGTCTTTCCAATTTGTCAAGAAGATTCTTTAGAACAAGAGCCATGTCTTAAATATCTCTATATCAACATGCCTGCGATAGAGCCTGACACATTCTAGGAACCCAATATATGTTTATCAAATGGATGGATGAATGTATGTTCAATTTTACAGCAGTGCTGAAAAGATGTCCTATCTTGACAGTAAATACTACACATTGCTTTCCTTTTTCTTTAAAGATATGGAGAGTTCTGACCCCAAATAAAAGACATGATATGTACTTATTACATTCCAGCCTAAGATCCACATTTGGTACTAAGTATATTGACAGTGAAGAAAAATGCAGAAAGAAAATAAATAAAATACTCCTTGCCAGGACACACCAGCCATGAATGAAGAACATCATCCCATCTTGCTACAATAAACATTTCAGCTCCTCCTGTGAGGGCTCCTATATGGCTTCCTGTTTGGGGAAGAGTATAATAAGTGGTATGCGGTTAAGCAATGTCCTCAAAGGATCTGAAAGAGCTCTGAGTAATACAAGCCTCATTAGGTCTTCAAGAGCTTTTAAAAGAGAAAAACATTCTCTCCGACTTTCCAAACAACTGACTTTCCGAGAGTCAGTACTTTCTGAATACAGTGAACACTGATAGGTGATAAGAGGAAACACAGAAACGTGACAAGAACACTACAGAATAAGGCATGAAGGATGCTAAGGGTAGGAACACAAAATCATACAGTAAGAAGAATGTGTTGCTTTCAGTTCAGATCAGGTAAAATAGGTTCATGGCAAAAAGAAGAAAAAACAACCCTAAAAACAAAGAATCCAGGAGAACAAATAAGCAGTTTGGAGATTCAGATTTTATAGTTAAGAAATTTCAGGAATGCTAGCCAAGTAGAGATAAGAGAGTGCCAGGGAAAAGTAATACCCAGTGAAAGCAAAAAGAAAAACCAGGCATTTTACTTTTCCTCCCCATACTGAAGTTTTTGTAGAACTTTAAAAAGCATATTGAAGGAAAATCATACTGTTTCCTTCATTATGTAATTTTAGATAGCTGACACTCACTGAAAGCAGTATCTGGAGGCATTACATTAGAAAAGTCCATGGTAGAAATTTCGAAAGAAAATTTTTAAATGACCAGTGAGTTTCGCAATGCCTACAGAAAGAAAAAACATTTCAGCCCTAAAGCTGAAGTATTTATCGAACTACAATGATATCAGTGTATATTTGAGATAATAGGAACCAAATATGTTAAGGAACATGTTCACATTTCTGTGGTATTGACCCTTTGAGGATTTTGGAAAAAAAATATTGTAAGGATAATTCGAGATTGTTTTAATTTCTTCCTTAATATTTAATAGAGTCAAGCAAATGGTCCATGGTTCCTACTTTCCCAAGCATGTAATTACGTACTTCTCTGTGGACTTGAATTAGTAGAGATTGATTGCTTTACCGTTCATATCAACAATGTTAACCAAACCTGTTTCAAATTTTCACACAGCCGCTCTAATCAAGGCTGACTGCATGAATTACGCAAAATACAAAATGGAGACTAAGTTACAATATGAATAAGTTTCAGGGTTCCAATCAATAACACGGTGATTATAGTTGATAATACTGTATGTATACCTGAAATTCGTTAAGAGAGTCAATTGTAAGTGTTCACACCACACATACAAAAAAGGTAACTGTGAGGTGATGCATGTGTTAATTAACTTGATTGCGGTAATCACTTTCCAATGTATGTGTATATTAAATCATCATGTCATACACCTTTTAAAAATCATGTTGTATAAATATGTACAATTTTTATTTGTCAATCATAACTCAATATAGCTGGGGAGGGGAACAGTATAAAACTGAAAATACTTTTATATTAAATAACCGAAGTTCACATTCTATTACCAATACTGTCAACAGAGTAACCAGAAAAATAATCAGAGATATTTAATGTGGTTTAAAACTTGAGATATCCAAAAGAAATTTGCATGGCTATTATAGAATAAATGCCAATAATGTGTGGGCAAATGGGACTAGGCTCAGTTTTTCCGTAATCCTCTTTGTTTTTAGCAAAAATTAACCCAGACTAAATCTCCTGGATTAGTGGTGGTAAAAACAATACCAGAAAACAAGAAGAGAGAAATAGAGTAGAATTAAGAACAAACCAAAAAAATCTCTGAAGAGAATGTGATTTAGAAGTCTGACCCTTTCTGGATAGCAAATAGCTTATAATCTTGACTAAATGTTGTGTTGTGTTGTGTTTTTAGCATCTTTTATCAGAACATCCAAAAGAAAGGACTGAAGTTTATGCACTCATACATGATTCGCATGAGAAAACTATTTGAGTATTGTCATCTCTCTTTTATAATTGAAAATACTTACATATGGAGATTATTATGAAGATTACCTATGTCATAAAAAAAGTGGTCTCAGTCTTGAGACAATTTTTGAGTCAATGATTGTATAAACATGTTTTATTTACCTTTTTAATTGACAATGTCAGGCAAATGCCCTACACATCTTTTATTTAAAATATTGTCCATCTAAGAACAAATCTAGATAGCATTTGAAGCTAGTATTATTAGAGGTATTAGACACTCTTCTTTAGTATTACCAAACAAACACCAGTAATGTCTCTGTCTTGAGGAGGCTGAATTTGAATAGAAAATTACTAGCTTTATTATAATCACTTAGAGACTTTTAAATTAAGCTGTCAATATTTTCAATAAAGTATTTCACTCTTAATTAAAAATTTTAGTTAGATAAGCACTTCCTTTCTCCACTTGCTCAGCTATTGCTAATTCAACATAGTCATTGAATAGGGTACCATGCTTCCCCCAAATAAGCAAGAATTAAAGACACAATCCACAGGCAAGATCTCATTATTGATGGCTTGCTTAGTCCTTGGAATCGATCACATTTAAAGCAGCAATTTAACCTGATAACCCTCATCAGCTTAACTACCTCCATCACTTATTCTAAAACTATTCCTATCCTCATACCACTGCAACTTGCCCCCCAATTTTTTTAAGAAATCTGACCCTATGACCCAGCTTTTTCTGTAGGCTGACACCCACTGAAATTCCCATGCAAAGAAATGCCTTTGTACTTAGATTGTTCCAGGAGAAAGTTCCCGATACAGCTTTGTCATAATATATCTGATATAGATTAACACCAATATTATTTAAGGAAATTACACATATTTTGGTATGTGTTTGTACTAGCTGTAATTTTTCACTCTGATTTCTCCATGTACACCTTTATGAAGGGTGAACACGAGTTTCAATTAAACTGTTTTAGGCATCATGTCGATATTAGGAGGATAGTTTATATCAGAATTCTTAAGAATTCAACTTATATATTTTGGTAGGAAAAAAAACACTGGACTTAGTGTATAGAGTCTTAAATTTGAGCTCTTATCACTAGACCAATTCTGGGTCTCAATTTTTACGTATTTTAAATGAGTGGATTGACTTAAATGTCTCTGAAGTCTCCTCTAAGTCCAACATCCTGAGATCATTTAAGATTTTGATGAGATGGAATGATTTCGTTTTTAAGCTGGTGATCATGAACTCTTCCCTTGAGCCCCCACTTTCGGAGAGTTTGTTTTCCTTACATAGTTAAGTTCTTTCATTTGTTGAGAAAAGAAATGGTATATACAGGACACTTGATATTCCAAAATGCATGGCTACTTGATTTTTTTTCTTGCCAACATGTTTGGTTATGGTCACATAAAAAATAAGTACATAAGTGCATGCACTTAAGTTAATTGGAGTATAATTGTTTTACAATGTTGTGTTAGTCTCTGCTGTACAATGAAGTGAATCAGCTATATGTATACATACATTCCCTCCCTCTTGGACCTCCCTCCCACCCCCCACCCCATCCCACCCATATAGGTCATCACAGAGCACCGAGATGAGCTCCCTGTGCTATACAGCAGGTTCCCACTAGCTGTCTATTTTACACACGGTAGTGTATTTATGTCAGGCATCTGGGACACAACTATCACTTAAAAGACTCAGGTTGTAAAACAAACTATCTTATAGCCTAAATGAAGCTTCTTATAAACTGGTCTCCCTCTTTCTCTGTAGACACTATTGATGCCATCTGAGACCTAGCTAAGTGCCTGGGCACATACAAATCATAGTGTGTGTGGATTGACTCCACTGTTTTCTCAAAATCTGGGGTTCACACCTTCCTAACCAACTTCAGAAATAACTTATCACTGAGTTCTGCTAATAAGTAACTCAATTTCCTAAAGTCAGTGGTGAGTAATTAGTCAGCTTTGGCTGGGAGAGAAGAAGGTGGGGAGGAAGGGGAGAGGAAGAGGAAGAAGAGAAAGGGAAAGGAAGAAAGAAGCATAAAAACAATCCCCATCTTGTGCATTGCTGGTGGGAATGTAAAATGGTATATGGCCTTTGTGGAAAACAGTACGCCAGCCCCTCAAAAATTTAAATCATAGAATTGCCATATGATCCAACAACTCTATTTCTGGGTATACACCCAAAAGACTTGAAAGCAGGGACTTGAGCAGTATTAGTGCACCAGTGTTCATCACAGCATTATTCACAGTAGCTGAAAGATAGAAACAACCCAAACGTCCATGAACAAACGGGTAGACATCCACTGCAGAGATATGGTACACCCCCACAACAGGGTATCACTCAGACTTTAAAAAGGGAAATTCTGACACATGCTAAAACATGGATGAACCTTGAAGACAGACTTAGTGAAATAAGCCACTCACAACAGGACACATTTTATATGATTCCACTTATATGAGGTACCTAGAGCGGTCAAATTTATGGAGACTGAAAATAGAAGGGTGGTTTCCAGGGGTTGAGAGGAGGGAGGAATGGGAAGTTACTGTTGAATGGGTACAAAGCTTAGTTTGGGAAGATGGAAAAGTTCAGGAGAGGAATGTGATGGTTGCACAATGTGAATATACCTAATGCCACAGATCTGTACACCTAAAAATGGTTAAAATGGTAAATTTTATGTTATGTGTATTTTACCACAATAGAAAATTACTCACTGCAGTGTCAAAGTTTTCTTTTTATTCATTTCTATTCCCCTCATCTGGGAAAGTTGAATACACGCTCTACTTCAGTGTTGCCCCATGCCAGGAATTGCCGAAAAATAAACTCGATGTTCCAAGCAATTCCCCCACGGTTTATAGAGATGAAGGAAAAAAAACCAACTGGTTTAAAAGCAGTCATAGAATCTTCCACATGAGTCCCATGAATAGGCTCAGTGCACACATTTAACATGCAATAAAAACAGGCACCAGACCAAACCAATGCTCACGATGGAATGGACATGTTCATTGTTAAGGTTGTTGCCAATTCCATAGGAATTTGTGGACTCAGAAGACGGTTAGACCCGAAAAAAAAAAAAAACAAAAAAAGAGAGAGAGAGAACCTGAGACCAGGATTAGAAGTGAATGGAGTAGAATGACAATGAGATAATGCAGAAATTGAAATTTGAAATTCTGCTGCAAAGTGGTCCTGGATAGAATTCAATAGAATTCAAGCAATTATTCAGCTAAACTGAAGAGAAAAAGAATTTCCACCATGCTATTAAGAATAAAGGCATTGTTGAGATAAATTATCCAGATTGCCTTTTATATTGATTAAATTGACTTATTGAGTATGAAACTCTGCTCAATTTGTCCAAAGCCAAAGACTAATAAGATGGTAGGTTGTCAGAGGAGAAGGAACCATACATCTCATCTTATTCCATCACAACATGTGAGAGATAAGAGAGCTGACAGAGTTTAAATGATCTGCTTAAAAATAGAGAGCAGAGTCCAAATAAAACCCGAAGTCTTTGAATCTCCTAGCTAGTTCATTCCACATTACACAACATTAGTTAAGTAATTGCACAGAAAGAAGATGAATATCACGAGAATAAAAATCATGTTCACAAATAGGAATGCAGTTGCTTCATTTAGTCAGTTATCACTCTGAAACCATAATGTTAAATAGGTTTAAACACAAAGTAGATAGTTCTAAAAAGTAGTATAATGCATCAAAGAAGAAACGAAATGATGCTAGATATGTATCCATAAATGCTAATCTCTAAACGCAGACTTTTTGAAGATTGATAGTTTTCCAATGCTGATATTTTATACCCTTTGTTTAAAAATCAATTGGAAAGGAAGGCATGATGAAGCCTTTACTGTCTGTGATTCTGATTTTTATACTTAGGAACATTTATTGGAAACATACCATCAAAACAAAGCATATGTTTTAAAATCTTATCTATAAGATAAGATTTTAAAGCTATAAATTAGCAGACAAGCCAAGGCACCCATTTCTAAGTCGTTCTAATAACATTTCCCCATTTCCCTAAAACACATAAGCAGACTATGGAGAAAGCGTTTGAGTGAACCAATGAGTGTGTGATTGTGTGTATGACCTCTTAACTCTGCATGATGTATTTTTCAGACGTTTGATAACGCCTATTACAGCTATAAATTCACCTGACAAGGAAAATGAGACTACTTGAGAGAATAATCATTTTACTCCAAACCCTTAAAACAGTAGAAGGTCCAAGTTGATCAGGTGATATCAAAGAGAGCAAAGCACTCTAGCGGGCTTTACTCCCAATGTTAGTATAATCGTCACATTTATCTGTGGCTCCTCACTGAGGTGGGGCAAAGGCATGGCATCTTCCACCGTCAAATCTGAAAGGTGCTTCAACATTGTCATCATCACCTTTATTTTACAAAAGGAGAGAAAATTCACAGTTTCACATTTAATTAGTAACAGCCCAAGAACCAAAATCTAGTCCTCCTGACTCCCAAGAGAGATTCCGTATTTTCCCTATATATCTCACTTTCTTATTTTTAAAAAATGGCTCCAACAGTCTTGCAAGTTGGACGATATTTTTTCACCATAGGCAAATTCTTTAAAATTTTTACTTCATAGAAAATTGGGCAAAAATCAGATACAGATTTGTGTGTGTGTATTAAAACCTTTTCTATGGCGCGGAAATGTATAATATCAAAAAGTCTGATAGATGAGATCTGGCTCCATCTGCCGTGTTGGGACTGAAGCCTTTCGCCTTACATAGAAGACGGATATTTAGAAAATGTGGATGTTTGAATCAAATGTCTCTTAACCCTAAAACATCTGCTGTTAACTAGAATTCATTGAGGACTAGCTTGAGCAGTTGAACTGGGATATATTAATTTCTGGCATTAACGCTTTCTTCTCAGAGAGGTTTCCATCTGTTTCTGTCCCTCGATTCTGTTCTGTAGTTCATTAGCTCCAGTACTGCCTCCAAGACTTTTCCCTCATCATACAATGCTCTACCTTTGTACGTTCTTCTCTTCCCATTCTACTGTTGAAAACAAGCTTACAAAGAATGTTTTTAATCTTCCAAGGACCTTCCAACAGTAGGATCTTCCTCATTTGTGAGGTTGCGTTCAAACCACTACCACTCATACTGCTCATCCAGGTTCCCGCCTAATGCCATTGCTGTCCCTTCACAATTTCTCCCCTGGACACAAGCCACTGCTTCCCAAGCAAACCACTTTCAGCCAGGACACGCAACAATGGGGCCAACCGACAGACCCAAACACTTGTCTGTTAGTAGAGCTAAGACATCAGCCATGTCAGGGGATGCAGCGAGTTAGAAAACCCATGTAGGTTATTACTTACAGAGGCAGGGGGCAGGGCTGATAGGAATGTTTTTGAGTGCCTAACACGTACCAGGTCCATAGTCTTGACAACAACTCTGTCAATAGACATTTTCTTTATTTTACAGTTTGGAAACTGAGGCTCAGAGGTCCTCGAGTGTCCAGTTTGGGTCAGTCTCTTTAAACAGAGCTAGCGTACCCCTGAAAATGGCAGAAGATTTGCATAGCATTTCATTTTAGGTTAAGGTTTCCACAAGCAAAATTAGAACCACCTTCTGTCATTCATCAAGATGCCCTGCTCCTCTTCATCTCACCTCTTGCCTCTCCTGATTCTGACCTCCCTTTGGCTTCATTCTTCCACTAAAGATGTTCATCACAGGCTCCCTTGTCTGTCAACATTTTCTGGCTAGACCATCCTGGACATTCTTTCATAGGCAAGTGATACAATGGTGAATAACGATTCACATCCCACCTTTCACAGATGTGTCATGAAACCGCCCTACCTGTTAGCTAATACATATTGAACTCCCTTGACTTTGTTTTCTTACTTTAAATATATAAACCCCACTGTGAAGGAGATGTAACTCTGAAAAAAAACTTTTTAAAAGGTCACATGCAGGGTCTTCAAAAAGTGTTTTACGTACTTCTAAAATTTTAAATAACTTAGCTTGTAGACATGGGAACAAAAGATAAGTGGAATTTAAAGTAAATTCATTCAATTTGGTAATTCTTCTGAACAATTATGTATAACACTATTTTTTCCACCACTATAAAAAAATGGGATCTGCTATAAATGTGCAGGTACATTGACTGAAGAAGTTGTTTTCTGCATTTATTTCTAGATGAGTTCAAATTATTTCTGTCTTCCCTAAAACCTTGGTTATTGACTAAGTTTTAAAAATAGAACAGAGACTTTATGAAAACAAAATATTCAAATAGGCAGTAAAGATATTGTTCATATTTATACATCCACAACTCACACTGCCTAAAATATAGACTAAACTGAGGGTCCATCTTGCAGCTGTTTCAAATAGGCTGAGGGAAATGTGTTATTGCAGGTAAAGAGGATGGGTAGCGATTTCTATATTGATAAACAAAATTGTTGACTGAGACTGACAGTCACCAGGTGAGGGAAAAAGTGCAATCATTTTAAACTATCAATGAATATATATATATGTATATGTATACTCATTAAATATGCAAATATTTTTGGATATCGCAAATATAATTGGATGTGAAGATACATGCACGGCATGCCTCCAAATCCTAAAAGCATAGCAATAAGATCAGGTTGAACCACATAAAACAGTCATTGCAAAGACCAAAACTTATTGAATACCATGCTTATATTAATAAATTAATGAATAAATACATGGAGAAGGAAAACTTTCTCTTACGGTACAACATCAACCAATAAAGGAAGGCAGAATGATAGGGTTAGAAAATCATCACTGGATGGGTGAAGTTTGATGAGGACCAAGATATTTACATGGTTTTGAAGTATCTCTCCACAAATTCCTAATTATAAAAGGCAAAATGATAACTGTAGAGAAACTTAATCAATTCAACCCTAATCAATGAGGAAAAGTAACATCACTGATATCACTGACACTAGGACAAACCGACATCACCTGCCAACTGATAGGATGCACTGAGAAGGGCAAAACATCACTTCTGTGGTATTTCTTACAAAAAGCATAACCTGAATCTAATCATAAGGAAACTTCAGACACACCGAAATTGAGAATCATTCTACAAAACAACTGGCCTGAACTCTTAAAATATGACAAGGTCAGGGAGGACAAAGAAAGGCTAAATAACCACTCCAAATTAAAGTAGACTACAGAGATATAAATAGAGCATGACTCTGGATTGGATCCTATGCCAGGAAAAATTTGTTATAAAAGATATTGAGACAATTGATAACATATGAATTCAGACTGTGAATTAAATAAAAACATTGTATCAATGTTAAATTTTCTGACTTTATAATGGTACTGTGGTTTCATAAGAGAATGTCCTTGTTCCTAAAAAATAAAAACTATAGTATTTAGAGACAGAAGGGCAAAATGTCCCCAACTGACTCTTAAATAATTCAGAAACATGAATATATGTGAATATATAGAGAAAACGGTAAAGGAAATAGGGCTGAACGTAAACAATTCATGATTATATGTCAAAAGAAGTTACATCAGGACGAAGTGGGAGAGTGGCATTGACATATATACACTACCAAATGTAAAATAGATAGCTAGTGGGAAGCAGCTGCATAGCACATGGAGATCAGCTCGGTGCTTTGTGACCACCTAGAGGGGTGGGATAGGGAGTTTGGAAGGGAGACGCAAGAGGGAGGGGATATGGGGATATATGTATACATATAGCTGATTCACTTTGTTATACAACAGAAACTAACACAACATTGTAAAGCAATTTTACTCCAAAGAAGATGTTAAAAAAAAAAGAAGTTACAAAGAAGTTTTTAAAAGTTGAACTACCTATAATATCATATGGCTCGGTCCTATAGAGAGATGTTTATCAACAAAACCAGTCAACTAGAAACTAAGTTAGGAACTAGAAATTTATTAAGGGAATACAATTAAAAGTATCAAGAGGTCAGTATGTGAACCTGGATTAAATTCAAATCAATACATAATCATGCTGAATATATTGTCAATAGTTGACATTTCACAGAAGATATTACATTCTTGAGATCATATTCTTTCAATAGCTTTTTGGCCCAAGACACAACACAGGAAATTATTTGTGTCGGTCAAGTGGGACATCCCCAAATGAGCAGTCACGTCACCGCTGATATTTCATCTCACTTCTTAATTGAGCTCATGGCATGGAAAAGTAATTCATCTCCCTGAATATGTTTCATAAGAAAAACAGAACTCTTTAAATTCTTTTCCAAGTAGTCCTGGAGCAATAGTAAATTCTGTATCCAAAATTTAAAATGAGCTTTTTACAATTTGCAGTCCCACTGTCAAAATGTACTCAGTGAATTATCGAATAATTTTCGTGAAACTAGAGGTCAAATAATGTCCAAAAATTTTTTTAAATAAAGCAAAAATTATAATCACCCATAAGCTCAGCTTGCAAAGATAATGTCACTTTCCAAAATTTGGTATGTTTCATGCCAGTACCAATCCATCCATCTCCCCATCCTTCTGTTTTTATGTGCAAGATAAATGTATTGTAGACACAGTTTGTACACTATTTTTCCAAATATAAGCATTTAAAAAATTTTTATATTCCTGTCATGCCCACACAAATGGAAGGTGGAGCATTATTTCCAGGACACAGAAAAGCAGCTGATCAATGGTGATGTTTAAGGACATTTCTCAAGTTTTGTTCACCACTGGGAAGTCCTAAATTGAAAGTCAATGTTAAGACTACAAAAGAACCATGAGGTTCTTCTTCCTTTTTCTCCTCCCGGCAAGGCCACACTGAGAACTGACCTGCACAGTTACGGAATGCACTGTAACTCTGTATTGGGGCTTCTACCCTCCCTGTGTGGCATCTCTTGGCCCATAATCTCAATAACCCAGGAAGGCTAAAGTTATAGTTTCTATGATACATTTTTTTTCCTCTGGATAAAGCTAGCTGACCTATACAAGCATCCCTCCCATTCCACTTGCCCTGGTTCCATTAGCACTCACCACTGAACAAATAGCCTACACCACCACTGACCTTAGCTTTCTTTCCAGCAGCCCCTTCTTTCAGTATCTCAAACACTGGGGGCCCTTGTCTCTAGCCATTGCCGCTTGAACATACCCACTGTTCTCCCATATCCCCCTCTTCAAGTCATTCTGTGCCCCCAGATTGTCCTTGGTCTCTTCTGTGTAAGTTGGAATTAGATAAATCACTCTACTTTCATTGCCTCTCCTCACCCTCCCAATCAGAATTATTTTCCCTCCTCTGCTCTCCCAGAGCACTTCTGTATCTCAATTAACGCGTTTATTCTTTCAAGCTATTGTTATAAGTGTTTTGGTGTTGCTGTTGTTTGGGGTTTCTTTTGTTTGGTTTGGTTCTCGGGTTTTTGTTTTGTTTTGTGTGTTTTTTTTGTTGTTGTTGTTTTCTTAATGCTTCAGTCTCCCTAGAGAGAAACCTGGAGCGAAAACTTCTCGTGTTCCGTCTTTGCCGTTTCCATGGAAATTTTAAAATAGCATCCTCATCATATTAAATGTTTATGTAATGAATGAGCTGATGAACTAAAATAGGAAAATATTAAAAGGCTTTGGACCAAGTAAACAGAGCAAACTATAGAAAATCTGGTGCCCTATGGCTAATTACTGAGTACGAAAAATGGCTGAGTTAATTGTGCAACTTTAGATTTTCAGAGGACGATAAGCCTCAGTATATATTTTATTCAAAATTACAAATATTTCTAGAAATAATCTTGGCCCAGGAGATATCAACCTATTCAAAGTTTTGTATTAGCTCTACTACCATTTATATTTTTTACTTTGCAATTCTCCTTTTCAGGAATGGCTATATAACGTGCAAAAAAATCTTGGTGCCCTTTGTTTAGAACTATTAAGAGCTTCAGGATGGTGAGAGCAGAGCATTAGACCAAGCGGAAAGCTTCTCTAAGCAAAGGGACCTGTTGGTCTGCACATGTCACAGCCCATGTAGCCATCACCGTCTGTATAAAATGTCTGCAGTTTTTCTTGCTTTCAACTCAGCTAAAAAAGAAGATTCTCAAAGTGAACACTGATTTCCTAATAAACTCACAAAAAAATGGAACAGAAAGAAGCGTCCAGAATTTTAAAATTCTTCTAGACCTATTATCCAAATTTCTTTCCTGACCTGTGCACAGAACATCCGGATTATGTATTTAGATCTACTTTTCAGTTACTCTTTTCCAGGCTCTCAATCACACAACAAAATACTTGCAAACTTTTTCCAAAGGGAAGATGAGGGATGCTTTATTACATTCCAGCCTCAGTTGATGAATGTTTTCCTTTTTTGTTGTGAAACCTGTCCATCTAAGTTTTTGCTAAATTCGGGGGTGGCAGGGAATGGGCTTTCTCACATCATCTCAGGCTCCAACACAAGAAAATCCCTTTTGTAAAAAATTCAAATGTACAGAACGGACTCTGGCTTTATAAGACCCATTATTTTTCAAAGCATTTCATCTGAGTGCAGCCTGCAACCTGAGCCTTTCAGTGGGGGTGGGAGATGGGGAAAGAGGGAGAGGGAACCCCAGGCCAATAGGAGAGCCCGTCCGAGGTATGCTGGGTTATAATTAACGGCATGAGGTTACAACTTGCAGCTGACATCGGTTACAGTAAAAGGTCAGCCTCCTGCAGCAATTTGCATTTACTGATTTGGAAGGGAGTCACCGCAGTCTTCCCTTCCCCCCACTCCCTCGGGTTGCCTGTCGAGCTGATCCCTTTTGCATTCCTTTCTTTATTCCACCAAAGATTCTTTTTCGCCCTTTACACAAACGCACACCCACACGCATACCCACACCCTCACCCACTCTCTCCCACAGATGCATGTGGGTTCAGAGACAGAGGACACTCCCACGGTTTGTACAGTCAGGGAAACCATGGTTTTTGGAGGCTGCTGCCAAAACCAAATCCAACCTTCTGCCAAGTCCCCTTCCTCTTCCAGTGACATTTGAAAGGACAAAGAGAGCAAGTTAGAATAGGCCTTATTTCCAGGGAATAGGACATTCGCTAGGGAGAAAAGAGCAATGTGGGTGTCGAGATCATTTTCTCTGAAGTTCTCAAAGCCTTGACAAATCTCTACCGCTGGTGGAAGTGAACAGGGGCAGGGAGGGTGGAGGAGATGGTGAGGAGACAGGCAGCTGGAGAAATCCCAGAGCCTTACGCTGCCAGGGCTGGGGCACGCATGTTCTGGGGGAGCTGGGTCTCTAGGATAGCAGGGGTTTCTCTCATCACATGAGGCTTGCCTCAGCCGGCTCCCCTCCCCTCCGAAATCAATCCTACTCCATGATAGAACGGGCTTGCAGAACTCAATCTCCCGTGCTGCCCTTCATTCCCACCCCACTCCCCCACTGGGTGCCCTGCCACCTACAGCGCCCCAGGGCACCTTCTTAAAGCCCTGATTAGCCCCATCATCCCTCCTGAGGTGTCCTGAGATTCAATCATTTATGCACCATTCTTCATGACTTCTGCTCAGTTATCGTGGATATCATTATTTACTTGTTATTTTTCTTTTACTGACATGCTTTTTAACTTAAATTCATGCATTTTTAACAGAAATTTTCATCACTACGAACTGGAAACCAGTATCACTTGCAAACAATAGAAGAGAATATTAAAATAAATACTAGATTAGAACAATAAAAAAAGCATTCATTCGAGGACCTCCAAAAGCCATCTTGCTTTACACCCCTCTTTGGGAAGCACTATTTTTATCTGGGCCTACTTGAGCCAACCGGCTAATCTAATCAATTTGAGATGAGGTATAGCTATCACCTGGGTCTTTACCTAGCGTCCTTCTCAAATAACAGCTTCATATTCCTGGATGCCTTCATGGTCAGTCCAGAGGAGAAAAGTAGAAAAGTCAGAATTCTCAGAATTAAGCCATTTAGCTCCTATGACTGGTAACCCTCCTCCTCTCTTTACCAAGCTTTAAAGACTTAGAAAAGAAAGGAGGGAGGGAGGGAGGGAAGGAGGGAGGGAGGGAGGGAAGGAGGGAGGGAGGGAAGGAAGGAGGGAGGGATGGAAGGAAGGAGGGAGGGATGGAAGGAAGGAGGGACGGATGGAAGGAAGGAGGGACGGATGGAAGGAAGGAGGGACGGATGGACCTCAAATGCTGAGCCAGGTCAATGGGAAGTACATTTTGGATCTTATAGTTTCTGCCAAACCCACTTTTTTAAATCTTTTCCATTATGGTTTATTATAGGATATTGAATATAGTTCTCTGTGCTATACAGTAGGATCATGTTGTTTAACCATTCTGTATGTAATAGCTTACATCTGCTAACCCTAAACTCCCAATCCATCCCCTGCCCCTTGGCAACCACAAGTCTGTTCTCTACGTCTGTGAGTCTGTTTCTGTTTCATAGATATGTTCATTTGTGTCATATTTTAGATTCCACATCTAAGTGCAAATCCACTTGTTAGTAAGGACCCTCTCTATACAACCTGCCCATAAATATAGGGCTTTTCATTTATTCCATATGTATTTATGGTGTTCAAGTGAGGATTTGAGCCTGGTGTCCAGGATCTCACTAGAAACTCAGAATGAGGACTCATAGATTAGCCGAGAAAGAACTGGACTTAGGAAATCCCAAACCCCTTTGGTTTGTCATATCTGATGACCTTCATAGGTGAAAAAAAGACCATTTCAAAGTTCAACTCACAATTCACATGGCCATCTTTAGATCTGAAATTCAAGTCTCCAGCCCAGCACCCAGCTTCTCAGTACAATGGTGGTCAACACAGATACCGAGAACAGCCCATCCCAGTTCTGAGCATTCAGACCCTATCAGCACAGGGGGATCTGCCTGATGGATGGCTCACGGTCAGGAAAGGTGGCTACACACATGGATGGGATACCCAAGGTGGCTCATAAAACTTATGAGCCATGTTCTGAGCTGTGACCTGGGTGAAGGATGGTTCAGCTTCAGTGGAGTGATAATTGAAAACAATTAAGTGTCGCTGGAGAGGTAGCAGAATTCAGCTCAGACTTCAGGGGTATACAAACTCAGTCTGGGAGAGGGCCAGGAACCTAAGGCCCATGTCTTATATTTACTTATGGAAAAAAAAAAAGATGGTTGAGCTATGGACAACCGTGCGTATTGATCCACTGATGCCACTCACTGGGCCTCATCTAATAGGGTCTGAAAAACCTTGTTGCCCTCCTGTATTTCCAAAGGTGCTGGGCTGCCTGCCTGCGAGAGGCACACCCTGGGGTTCCTTCCTGTATCCCCAGACAATCCCTAGGCAAAAGAAAAGAGAGCCAGTCACATTCATTCCTGCATTACTTTCTCTGATTTCTTGGCTATCATCTTAAGGAAAAGGCCCCAAGGGTACAGGGTAAAGGACAGAAGAAAATGGTCTGGAAGAGAAAGAATGGAGAGAGACACTATGTAAGGACAGACAGTTCTAGGTAGAAACACTAGAGGCATGGGATTCTGGGGGATATGGTGGAACCAAACCAGGAGAACTCTGAGAAGGCAAGGGATGGGTGCTGCTTTAGGATCGGAGCCAACATAAGCCATATATCACCTTGATTTCTTAGGAAACTGGGAATAATACCCAGAAAGTGGTTGCAGCACCTAGTAGGTGGTCAATAAATGATAGCCCCTCTGACAATCACTTATGATTACCATTTCAGTACTCTAAATATTACAACCTACTCGACAAGTTTGAGTCCCTCTTTTAACTCTAACTATAGTCTTTCTTTGGGGGTGAAATAACAACTGTCATCACACCATCCCCTCCAGAATGAGATAAAGAAGATGAAGGCCTGACTTAAGATTAAATATGCCAAAAGTCTCTGTAGAAAGCAAGAAACTAGGGATTCTGGACACCTGGGCTCTGTACTGCTTGCACTCCCGAGGGAAAACAAGAGCAAAGACTTCACACATGGTGTTAGTTATTCTCCATCACCACCTACTTAGAGTTTAAGGTGGGTGGGGGAGGTGATGAAGTTTCTATATCACAGCCATCAGTTTATACTGTATGTTGCATTCCTTCCAAGGAAAGCAAAGGTAAGAATTTATCCAGCCCCACCCCAGACACCTCAAAGGACTTCAAAGGTTTTTTAAAACTATCAACAGAGAATAGAACCTTTGTTTTATAAGCATAAATGAATTTCCTTCTGAAATAAATAGGAACAGTCTTTCAAGGGGAAAGTATATACAATATGAGTAGTATCTAATATTCACTCATTTCACTTTTGACCCATTTCCTATATGCCTGTTGGAGTGATTCATCCAAAATGAAAACACAATCACCTCACAGCCTTGATGAACACTTCCATACACTTCATAGCTCTTCAAGGCCAAAACCCTTCACCAGGCACTTCATGATCCAGGCCCTGTCCATCTCATCAGTTGCATCTCACCCCCTTCGCCCAACACTCACTGGGCCAGATTAGGACACTGGGGGCAGGCAGGCCCGTCCCACAGGACCTGCATCTCTCTCCAGTTCACTGTGCCCCTGCACCTGACCTCATTGCAGTAGGTAAGCCTTCTAGAACCCCCACTCCCGGTCAGGTCCTCCTAAAGCCACCTTGTACTTCTCCCTTCATAGCATGTACCCCAAGTCAAAGTAACTAATTACAAAATTAATTATTGAATGCTTGTCTTCTCCTGATAAAATACCCATTAGTGCTGGGATGGTGTTTGTCTTATCACCATTTTCCCAGAGCCTGGAAGAGTGCCTGGCAGATAGTTAAAGTCACTATTTATTGAGCGCTTACTATGTGCTAGGCACTGTTTTAAGAGCTTACATGCATTAACTCAAGTAACCCTAGCCACAGCCTTATGAGTTAGGTGTCATTATTATCCCTATTTTATACCTGAGAAAAACCAAGGCATAGGGAGACTAAGAAATTTGCCAAAGGTCGTGCAGCTTTGTGTGGTGGAGGTAAAACTGGAACCCAGACAGACTGACTTAAGACTTCTCTTTTCTTAATTATAATTCCACATTACCACATAGTTGGCATTCAGTATTTGTTAAAATTTGTTAAATTGGTCTGTCCATTTGGCAAGCCAAGCTCCTATAGCCAGGCACTGTACATGATGTGGAGCAGAGAGGAGCAAGAAGGCACAAAGAACCCACATTAGGTTTGCAATTTAGTTCTTAGGTCTCTGGATTCACACCTTCCTTCTACTTTTTCGTCCCTGATGGTCCTTCTTATCCTTCAAGCACAGTTCAACAGTTACCACCTCTGTGTGGTATTCATTAACTATGTCACAGATCTGTCCCAGGATTTATGCCTTTGGAGAGTTTTGTTAAATGAGTACCATATTTATTTCTGAGCCTCATCCCAACTTGCAACATTAATAATAAATAAAAAGGAGGAACAGGAGTGGAATGGTGATTTGTATTCATTTTCTGAGAAAAAGTATATTTACTCAGGAACTCTTTCTAGTGCCCTAAAACTCTCAGCGACATTGGACCACACTTGGGCGAATTTGAACAAGCACTTGCTGAAGATAAAAAAAAAAAAACAAAAAAAAAATGTCATTTTACCTCCATTCAGCAGAAGCTGACAAAATTCAGTTCAACTATAATTTTATGACAGCATTTCTAAGGCTGGAGTCCTGACCCAGCATAGGATGAGTACTTGCCAATCTGAAGTAGTAATTTTTTCTTTGCAAATAGTTTGCAATATTTTTAAAAGCTGAAAAATTATGAAACCTCTTCACCAAAAAGTGGATTATAGCTGTAAACACAAACACATGTGCCCTCACACAGATTCAGTTTTGCCTTCAATTGCAGGGAGTTTATAAACTTGAGGGACATTTATGGATCGAGAGAGTCCCAAATTAAAAATTTCGGATCTAGAGGCATACATGGTTACAGTGTCTCCTAGACCAGCGCTGGTCAAAATTTAATAAGCAAATGAATTAATGAATTGACTCAACAGATGAACTTGTTAAAAATGAAGATTTTGATTCAGGAAGTCAGAGTTGGTATCTGAGATTCTGCATTTCTAACAAGCTTCCAAGTTAGATCACTGCTACTGCTCCGCAGACCACACATTGATTAGCAAGGCCCGAGACAATCTCTTAAACATCTATTTGAGACTTTAGTTAAGATTGGAGGGTAGTTAGTGTGAAATGGAGCTCTAGGCTGAGTAGCTATAGTCTAAGCTGTCAGGAGCATTAATTGAAAAGAGATTCATTTGCTTTAGACTAGGCTTGCTAGAAGCACCAAAAACATGACTTGATTTCTTGCTTTATGAGAAGGCTTCAACACCTCTGCACAGAAGTGGCCTTCAGGACAAGCTGCATACACGGCCAACATTGTCCTCAAGAAGCCTTTGGATTTGCCTGAATACTTGAGTGTTTTCTGTCATAAGATACGGTTTTCAAACTATTTGTGGCAACTATCACCACCTTCTTCATACGAAATCTTTGATGGACCCCAAATCAATAAAATAAATCGAAATGAATAAGGCAAGGACGTCCTGTCTCACCACTCCTATGAAACAGTGTACTCAAAGTCTTAGCTAATGCAATAAGGAAATAAACTGAAGATACCAAATGCTGGTGAAATATGGAACTCTCAGTGCTGGTGAGGATGCAACATGGTACACCTTTATTTCTTAAGTCACCTTCACCCATTTCATTACCTCCCATTCCTCTCCCGTTTATTGCAACCACCAATCTGTTCTATTTATGAATTTGGTGGGGTCTTTTTAGACATTATTAACTTTTCATGTACTGCTAGAAACTGTAGGGAGTAGGCACCAGCAGCTTAAAGTGGTGAAATAAAGGAAAGGAGGAAAAAAAAGGAGAGGAAAAAACTTCGCAAGACAGCCGGGAAGTTCATTACAAAACTAAGCATACTCTACGGTAAGATCCAGCAATCGTGCTCCTTAGTATTTTCCCAAAGGAGTTGAAACTTATGTCCACAGAAAACCTTGGACATGGATGTTTATTGTAGGGTTGTTCATAATTGCCAAACTTTGGAGGAAACCAAGTTGTCCTTCATAGGTGATTCGGTAAGCTGTGGTACATCCACATAACACAATGGAAAAGTATTCAGTGCTAAAAAGAAATGAGCTATCAGCTCATAAAAAGACATGAAGGAGATTTCAATTCATATTAAAAGTGAAAGCAACCAATCTCAAAAGATGACACATGATATGATTCCAACTATATGACATTCTAGAAAAAGCAAACCTACAGAGACAGTAAAAAGAGCAATGGTTTCCGGGGGTTGAGGGGGGCAGGATGAATAGGCAGCGCACAGAGGATTTTTAGGATGGAAAGACTTCTCTGTATGTTGCTATAATGGTGGATACATGTCGTTATATATCTGTTCAAACCCATAGAACACACACAAGAGTGAACAATCACCTAAACTATGGACTTCAGGTGATTACAATGTGTCAGCCTAGGTCCATCGATTGGAACAAATGGACCACACAGGTGGGCGATGTTGATAATGGGAGAGGCTATGCATGCGGGGGCAGAGGGTACATGGGAAATCTCTGTACCTTCCCTTCGATTTTGCTGTGAACCTAAAACTGTGCTAAAAACTAAATTTTTACAAATAAATAAATTGGAAAATACAACTGCTGTTGTTGTAGGCTGGGAGAATGTGGAGAGGGGAAGCCAGAGTCCTCCCTTTCTGGAAACACCTCCCCACCCAGCCATACTGGTACCTCTGACGTGCCTCTTAAAAAACTCTCCAGTTCGCTATGAATGCACCTTGAAAAACATCCCAAAATCAGTTGGAAAGAATGATTTGACCTGTTCCTAGCAGGTCACTTCAACAGACAGCTTCTGAAGGTTTGGCCTGGATGCCAATGCATTCACTTTAGGGATTAAAGAGTTAAACAACTCCAGAATTGAGAGGTCCTTCCCGCTCCTGCTCTGACAGTCTATGATTCCATTCTTCTCTAGCTTAATTAGGTCTGGGCGTTTAAATACAGCATTAAACATTTTGATATTTGTCCATCCTTCCATCTCCCAAGATAAAGAAGCTGTTTTGTTAGGGGACTCTCACCAGCCAGAAATCACTGGTAATGAGTCTGATAATTATATTCCTGCTGCTGAGAACCCAGACCTGCCCATTCTTTTCCCCACTCTCAATTCCGGTGTGTGTTTTTTTGTGTGTGTTTTTTTTGAGACAGTATTAACTTTTCACCTAACTGCTGGACATTACAAGCAGCAAACAACGGCAGCTAAAAGTCGTGAAACGAAGGAAAGGAGAAAAGAAAGCAGGGAAATACTCTGCTGCTGAGGGGTTTTTTTTAAGGGAGGGAGACAAAGATTTCGTATTTCATAACAGAGAGCATTACCACGCGGTAGCCACACACAATGAAAACCTCGTATTTCGTTAAAATGAAAACGCTCACTCAGGGCCTCCGTTACTCATTTCTGGATAGAATGGCAAAACTTCAAGTCTGAAAAGAGTCAAGTAGCTACAATCAGACTTTCCCTGGTAGCAGCTGATAGCACAGCACTTCCCAGAAATCCATTTTGTAGACTGTACAGCTCAGATCTTTTCAGGACTCTTAGAGGCTGAACTCTGCACAAAAGGGGTGCCAGCACAGAAAGCCACAGGACACCTCCTGCTAGAAGAGTTTGGTCCCTATTTCAGGGTGAAAACCGGTGGGGGACGCGGTGGGTGAGTAAAGAGGGAACTACCATCACGCAAAGGTCGAAGTCGCGATACCTCCATCCTCCCACTCAAAAACAACAACAACAAAAAAGGACCAGGGCCAAGCCGCCCCAGAGCCTACGCACCGTGCTCAGCTTCTCCGTCACCCAGAAGACCGGCTTTCAGAGGCGGAGGTAGATGTCAGGTAGCAAGCAGCAAACCTCCTGCCAGTTCCTCATTTAAGCTAGAGGACAGGCACCTGGCCTTCATTAACGTTGCTGCTGTAGTTAATGCGTTGCAGGTGTGAAAGTGTGCGGCTGAAATCTGACAAAACACCTGCCTTTTGTGGCACCATTAGATGCTCCTTGTGTGGGACACGACCCCCTTGGGTGTGCTTTCCCCTGCCTTGAAAGCCACAGTAAGCATTGTCCTGTAATTACAAAATCAGAGTCATCATTGCTGGGAAGAATTCCTTAACAAATTGTACCTAATTAGTCTGAAATTACCTTTAATTCATGGTGAAACCATAGGCTTAACTGGGTTCTATAACACCTTCCTTTTTATCTTTATGCAAATATGATTATACACTATCAAACTGGCACCACCAGGCATAAAAAATAGCGGCAGCTACTTCTTTGGTTACTAAATGGGAACTGGACGGGTGCCATTGATCATGTTTTCTGGAATGCTGCATCAAAAAAATAATAATAATATCAGCCTGTTCCTTCCCTGCGAACTCCAGTCTTCTCTCCCACCCACGGGCTCCTAACTGAAAGCTGTGAGATTGATCTCCCTTGCCCAACCCCCCTGCACCTCCTCACCACATTTTCTGCAGACACATCTGTGCATCTTGCTGTCCCCCAATTGTTTAGAATGTCATTAAGTGTCAAAACATGTCTCATTTTACTTCTGATCGCAGCATCTTGTCAGGTGGCTTCTTCAGTCCCCATTATTCCATCTCAGAGCTTCACACACCTTTTGATTCAAAGCTCTTGGGTTCATGTACTTTGGCTTCAAAGGTTACTTGCATGGGTAGCATTGATCTAAGAGCTTTACTTGGACTCCCCTATTTAATCCTTGCTACAAACCTAGACACTAGGACTACTATTATCATCCCCATTTTTCAGATGAGAAAACTGAGGCATAGAGAGCTTATGTATCTTGCATGAGGTCCGACAGCCAGGAGAACCAAAACCCGGATTCTCATCCAAGCCATCTGTCTCTAGTTTGCCTTTATCCACTATAATATGCATTCCCACTGATGCCCATGGTCTCTAATTGACCCTCATCATTTCCAACTCTCCTATGACACATCTAAACACCGCACTGTAGGGATACTTTTCCAGTTAGTTGGCATGGAAAGGTAAAAAGTATCATTCTCATCAGAGGAAAAAGTCATGGCTACCTTCTCATTTGGTTCCATACAATTTGTTTAGTCACTGTATTCCTTCCTCTACCTCCCATGAAAGCGTTATCAGAACCAAAGTTATGTTTTCTGTTTCTATCAAAACCGAACAATGCTGGGTGGTACCACTGGTATATATACAACAGAGAGCATTACAAATTTGTAGCCCATGTGTGTATACATATATATATGCACACATCTTTTAATTGGATCATACTTGGGTAACTTTTGCTGTAGTATGAGGGTATTTGAGGTGCTTTCTCAAATTAAGCCAGAGTTTAATTCTTCAGACAGCAATTAAAAATATGAAATGCTTTTATCGATTTTAAAGTCTGCTTTTTCTTCTTCCATTCTCTGGATAAATTCCTTGGAAAGTCAGCATTGGCTTTCAAACAGTCATTCCTATCCTACAAACAATGACAGCCCATATTATTCCTGACTTAAACCCAACCCCAGGTTCTCTGAAGACTGTTAGCTTGAATAAAGAAACCCAGACCACATCTAAGTTATTTTCCAACAAGCTATGCTTTTGCAAGTAAAAAAGAGATTAATTTCTTGAACAATTTCAGGCGTGGTATGCAAACCCAAACACACGTCAGGTGCGGACATCGTACCAGGCACCTCTGTAGGAGGTCTTGACATTCCCCTGGAATGCAGTGGTGAACTGGTTAAAAAAATAATTACAACAGGACTAGCAATAAGGTTTTGGCTGAATACTACTTTTGTTCAGTATCAATCAATTAAAATAAAAGCATTTTCTTGATGGTTGTTCCTAACAGATATCCAGACCCATCTGTGGCTATTTTATTTATGGCATTGCTGCTCTTAGCCAACAAGCTGGCTAAATCTCAGATTTTAAAATCTTAATCAGAATCCAAACATTGTCTTCTTATTTAACGCCTTCATTCAAGTTCATGTTACTGCCATGCAGAAAATGGAATCTGCTTTTTGGAGGCTGACCCTAACTCCTGCACCATGGTAATATACACAGCCGGCCCACAGCTGCGGGATGAGCTGTATTTCTTCACAGTATTTTTATTAGGCTGATTCCCACAAGTTTAAGAACATTGTAATCGGAGACACTTCAGGGTCACACTAGACTGAGCCCAATAAAATAAGAGGTGGAAACTAAACTCCTAACTCCTTTCCATGAAGTTTAGAATTTTCAACTCCTTTCAAAGCAGAGGATGTCCCTTTCCACGTCTTTCAAGTTTTGTAAACACTGCAAGTGCTACTGGCTTCCTTTTAATCAGTAAGGGCCACCAGCTTTTGTTCATTATTCTTAATTATTAGACCCTCCACAAGAGAACATTACTGCTGGAAATTTATCTTAGTAATGATGCAACTTGATTGTCAATGGTGTAATCTCCTCCTCCTTTCTTCCCACTCTTAATTTTTATGACCAGCTATAACCTTCACACTTTGGTGTGCCGTGTTTTTTCCCAAAATAATTTTCTGTGACACTAGGTAACAATTTGGAATTCCTATAACCATGGCTGGTTGTACTTGATGCCGAAACATCCAGTTGGAAAAGGGGGAAATTTGGTCCAACATCTGGATGTTTGAGCTGCATTAGGCCGAACATCTGGATGTTCCCAAATATTTTTTTCCCCAATTTTTGGAAACTTCCACAGATTTTCCCTCATGTAGACAAAACATCCAGATGATTAACTGAGTGTCTCTCTTTTCATCTCAGTGTTTGGCCACTAAATGTTCTTTGACTCCTCTAGGTAAGAATAGCCATCTAGCTGCTTTACAGGCCATTACTACACCAAAATAAGGGGGAAAACATTATCCTGTCGCTCCAAGACAAATCTTAATCGCTTTTCAATAATTTTAAATAACTTTTCAAGACTTTCACTACTCCTAAACACAAATTACCTCCAGAATGAAAATCTTGCATTAAAAATAAAATTCTTCACAGTCCAGTAATATCCTAAAATCTAGGAAGAGTTCAAGTGTTGGTCTCAAAGAAGGAAGTTTCTTATCCAGTCTTCCCACCTCACAAAAGTTTTTTATTGCCATTAAAAGTAATTTTTGAGGCTCCCATCTCTGTATTCCTTTCCCAAGAATGCTCACTGGGCCCCCACCAATTGCCTTGTATCCAGAGACCGACAAAGCTAGTCTAGGAGGTGGGCATATAAAGTATTTAACACTCTGGTTAGATGAAGTTAACTCAACATTGCACCAATATGTAAACTAAAGAAAATGAAATCAACAAACAAACAAACCAGCCCAGCCTCTAACCCAAAAGCTGGTTATGTGAACTCTCTCTGAAATTGTTTATAAACATTTACATAAATATGCATCTTGTGTGGAGGAAGAAGAGGGCCTAGAGATTTCTTCAATCCCTCAAGGACAGTTTTTCCATGAGCACCTTCTCCTTAATGGGCATAGTTTCAGTATTTTCTAAAATTATTTGTGAGCTGGGAGAATAGAGGCCACTGATTGTACAGATTTTATTCCCGCTGTTGGACTGTATTGAAAGATAACATGAAAAGAATCCAAAGACACTGTATATGTAGTCACCCACAGCATTCATTCCCTCTTAGCCATGGTTTGGTATACAGCAAGAAGTTGTTATCCACTCAGACTTGTGAAGGACAAGGAGCTTAGCTTAAGGAGTCAGAGTCATCTCTGGGAAACAGATGGCAGGAAATATAACTGGGCCTCACAAGGGATTCGAACGAGGACCCGCAGAGCCCAGAGGCCCAAAGGAGGCACTCTTCTCCTCCCTGTCCTCCTGAGACCACATGGGGTCATTCATCTCTCTGACCTCTGCATCCTTCTTCGTCTTATCTCTCTGTGCCTTGGTTTCTTCACATATAAAATGAGGAAAATGGTAGCATCTACCTTAAAGGTTCAACATGTCTATGAACGAGTTCATTCATATAGGGAGCTTAGAAGAACGCCTGTCACATAATAAGCACACAATAAATGGCATACATTGTTGTTATTATCAATTATTCCCTTTGCAAACCAACTCTCCTGCTTCCTCAGTGCAAATGACTGCTGAATGGCCACACTCCAATGACAGCCCCCAGCTCCCCAGGTTTGTCTGTCTGTATGATCCTTATTCTCACAGTTAACTCACTGGTGCTTCCAAATCCCAATTTGAAATTCTCAGGAGAGAGGGTCTAAATAGCCTAGCTTGGGGCAGGTGTGTACCTTTGGCCCCATCAGCTGTTGCCTGACTTCAGATACAAAGGTGCCCACTCACGCATTCATGAGCAACCTGGACGAGGTCCTAGTTGACAGTCTTTTCTGTCTAGATGCATGTCAGACTTTTTTCTTTTCATCTTGAAGTTTAAGACTTTCATCAGAACACATCTATTTGTTGTTGAACTATTTTCATTAATATTTCCTGGAATTTGTTGAGCTCATTCCATTTGCAAAACCAGAACTGTATTCACTAGCCCAGCCAACTGTTACTCTGTTTTTTAAATATTTCTTCCCTTCTACTTATTCTGACATCCCCTTTAGTAACACTTACTCTCTATAAGTGGGATCTCAGTAACATACCCTCCAAATTATTTACCTCATCTCTGATTCTCCTTATTTCTGTCATGTATCTCTGAATTCTGGGAGATTTTTATCAAGCAAATATTCAATACCGTTGATTAAATTTATGATGGTTTTATTTGTACCCTTATTGCCTTTTTAAATGCTGTTCTTAAATGTCTACTTTAAAATAGTTATTTTCCTTGTAACTCATTTTAAATTTCTGCTTGTCTCTCAGATCAGCTCCAATTTCAAATCTGTTTATTGTATTAACATCTCATCTTACAGATTTTATTTTATGGAACCCATGTTTTTCTATTATTTGCAAGATAAAAAATAGTTATTAAAACATATATCTCTTTCCTTTAATAATTTTTAAAATACGCTTTTCTGTATGAATAGTATGATACTAGCTGTGTGTGTGTGTGTGTTGTGTGTGTGTGTGTGTGTGTGTGTGTGTGATATGTATTCAAAAAACTGAAACCTAAGACCGGAGGAAAAGAACAAAATGAACCAGCAAGATAATTTTGTACCCTACCACCCTAGAAAGTCTCATAAATTGATTATTCCAGGTACTTCAAAAAACAGAATTATAAGGGAAAGTTAAAAACAGAAGAAAGGGTTGAAAATCTCTGCCACAGGTGTCTTCTGACATGCCATGTATTCAGCCGAGAACCTTATCCTACCCTAAAGGACCCTCCCTGGGGAGATTATGTCCCCGGAGAGACAAAAACCAGTGAGAATCCAGAGTCAGAGACCTCAGGCATAGCTGAGTGTGAAGATGAGATCTCATTCTGAAAATGGGATTGAGGATCCGAACAAACAATACACGTTAAGCTATAAGACCACCAATACCCAGGCAAGAAACTGGGGCTTCCTCCTAGAAATGGTTCCCTAAAAAAGAGATTCAGATAGTGACACTTAGAGGTGACCAGCCCACAGGCCCTGCCCCTGTACACAAGAATTCCAATCTTCATTTTAAATATGAACATACAGCCAAAGCACACCACACATTTGAGAAAAGCCTCGAACAGGAAAGATCGGCCAAAATAAACAAATAAAATATACCGGGAGGAAACAAAGACAATGCAGCAAGCAGAAAAAGGTTTAAAATTAAAAAAAGAAAACAGGGCTTCCCCGGTGGCGCAGTGGTTGAGAGTCTCCCTGCCAATGCAGGGGACACAGGTTCGAGCCCTGGTCTGAGAAGATCCCACGTGCCTCAGAGCAACTGGGCCCGTGAGCCACAACTACTGAGCCTGTGCGTCTGGAGCCCGTGCTCTGCAACAAGAGAGACCACGACAGTGCGAGGCCCGCGCGCAGCGATGAAGAGTGGCCCCCGCTCGCTGCAACTAGAGAAAGCCCTCACACAGAAATGAAGACCCAACATAAATAAATAAATAAATAAATAAAATTTATTTTATTTATAAATAATAAATAAATAAATAAATAAATAAAATTTAAAAAAAGAAAACAGTATTATTAGCCTCAAAGTAATCAGGGAAGATTTTTGCATCATGAAACAAAAACATGCAGGTATTTTAGAAGGGAACTTTCAGAGAATAATTAACTAAAAATGTAAAAAAAAAAAAAAAAGGGAAGATAACCGAGAAAATGTCCAGAAAGTAAATCAAACACTCAAGGAAATATAGGAAATAAGAAGGAAAATAAATTAGTAAAATCAGAGAAGGGGTCCCAGAGGTCCAACATCAAAATAATAGTAATTTCAGAAGGAGGAAAAATTTTAAATGATAAAGAACAAGAAATTAGCACAGAAACAATACAATAAAACGTGCCATCTCTGAAGAAAATAGGTTTCTAGATTATGAAAGTTCAAGTGTCCCATAAAGAATAGACCCGCTACATAGAATATCTTTGCGAAATTCAGGATACCATGAAGAAAGAGAACAGCCCAAAGGTCCCACCCAAAAATAGCAGGTCACTTCAGAAGGATGGTAAGTAAGAATGACATTTGGCTTAGCAACACCCAGAGCTAAATGATAAAGGAGCAAGGTCTTCCAAATTCTGTCAGCAATTATTTCCAAGTCAGAACCCTAATTCCAGCCGAATTATAAACCAAATGTCAAAGCCAAATAAAGATAGGTTCAGGCGGTCTGGGTCTCAAAATATGCTCTCTCATGTTTTTGAGAGAAGCCATTCGTGGATGTGCACCATCAAAACACAGACGTAAAGCACGAAAAGGAAAAACATGGAAATCAGGAAACTGGAGGTCCCATACGGTTAGAAACTATGGGAAATCCAGAAAAACGGTAGAGCCCAGGATTAGAACGGTGCAGGAAACCTAGATGGGGGCGGAGTTGAGTGGCCAGGAGCTCTGTGCCAGAACTATTTGACTGTAATAAGGAGATTTACTTTTAATTTGGAGAATTTGGTGATGAATTAGTTATACATACATAGATACTAAGCAAACAAACAGAAAGGAGGCATTTATTCCCTCCAGCTAAAACAAAAAGTCGTGCAAGAAAGGAAATGATACAAAAGTGGCTCAGCTGTGAACATTATTTACATACTCATAACTGTGTGCATGCTGGTTAAGAAAGGGTTGATATGATTATAATGAGAGATGTAGGGGAAATAACTTATTTTCTATAATAGGGAATAATACCTAAACCTTAAAAATAAACAGCATAATGTGGTGGTTACATTTGGAGACAGCTACTAAGAGTTACAAGCGATTGCCTTAGAGGAGTGAGAATTGGCAATGAGGAACTGGAGAGGGGATTTATAAATCTTTAAACTATTACTAAATACATTACTTGGATGAAAATTTAAATTTACAATAAAGAAAAGCTAAAAGGAACACAGTCAAAATATTTAAGATTCAGATTATTCAGATTTAAGATTCAGATTAAACTCTATGCTCATTTCTTTATGATTCAGAATTATTTACAGGATCCATTTTTTTCCTAGTTTCTCATATCTGAAACAGTAAGAAGCCTATTCAGGGCTGGTATTTCACTCAGAAATAGGGTGGGAAATTCTTCTTGGCTTTCAGTTAGAGGATACCTTTCAGACTTCAAGATGATTGGCTTGAAGGTCGTAGGAACAGAGATGAGGTCCGGAAAGGCTGGTAGGATGGGGGAAGGGTTTCAACACAGAGGATGTCTTCGACATTCCTTGTAAAGCTGCTGTTCCAAGGTTAGACCACCTGTGGGGCTACATCCTTCCAGGAACATGAATGATCTCCTTGACTGTTCAAGGGGAGTTCCTTTACCATTTTTGTCAGCCCTCTGCTTCCAGTGCCCTGAAGATCCCAGGCCCCGTTCTCACAAGCAGCTCACACCACATCAAGGAAGGAATGTGCTCTCTCCAGAAGCTGCTTCTCTAGGCTACTATCCCTGCAAAAGCTGGCATTTTGATACATGAAACTGCAGGTCAGATTTCTCCATGAAGCTCCCTGCTGCATCAGTTAAGATCATTTCAGCCTCAGGAAATGACTTTTCCAGAGCCGCTCCAGCAGTGCTTCTAGAAGCTTCTGCTCAGTTCATCCAGCCATCCAAAATTCTCACCTCAATTCTGCTGACAGTGGGTGGGAAAGAGGCTCCAGTTGCTGCTTTCTTCATCATCTTACACCATTCTCTGTCTCCAGTCAGGTTTCTCCAAGTTCTACCATTGTCCCTAAGGTTCAAGATTTCTTCTTCTTGCTTCTCACAAAGCCACAAAACTCCCTTGCACATAGTATTCTACCTTGCGGGGCGATCCTTTTTTTAAATTTTTTTTTTGACCTCCATTAAATCCAGTAGGAATTTCTCATGGTTTCTGGCATTTGAATAGCTCTATTTCTAGCTGTCAGTGCTGAGGAACATTTTTTCATGATTTTTTAAATTTAAAATATTAAAATTTTAAAATATTAATGTCAGCATAAATTAGGAGACAGTAAGCATCTGTTAGAATTAGATTCAATTGAGTTACAGAAAACCCAAAACAAGGTTACTTAAACAACACAAAACAAGATTCCTCCCTCACATGAAGTCAGGAGGTAGGCATCGGAGCTGATACAATGGCTCTTTTCATCTCATTGCTCTGCCATCATCCCTAGGAAGTTGTGCTTCTACTCATGATCCAAAATGGGTGCTAGGACTCCACACATCAAATCTGTGTTCCAGGCAGGAAAATGGAGAAAGAAGCAAGGAACTTTGTGAAAACTCCCTTTAAAGTACACCTTCTAAGCAGCATCCAATTCTGCTTACATCTTATTGGCCTGGGTTTACCCATGTGGCTTCACTGAGCTTCCAGAGAAGTTGAAAATATTAGAGTCATGAAAATTCCTTACAGATGAAATTGAAAATAGTGGTTCTAAGGAAGTTAAGTGTATTGCATAAAAAATTTTTTTTTAATAAACTACATGACCTTCTGGTAATCACAGGTTTTGACCTATTAGGAGAATAAACCACAGAATAAAATCAGATAATATAAAGAGAAGCAGAAAGAAGGGGAGGAAGATGTGTTGTTTCCACAAGAAAACTAAGCTTTCATTCTCTGGGTCTCTCCATAACTGAACTTGGGTATATTCACACAAGAGCAAAATGGCAACTCCTAAATAAGTAGAATGTCAGAATAAGCAATCATAGTTTGCTCAATATATATTTAGCTTAGTATATTACTTAATTTCTGTCAAACCCAATTCTCAACACTGTAATAATTTCTTACAACTTAACACCTCCCAGGTTTGAGCAAAACTCCTAGCACCAGTAAAAGACTAGTAAACACATATTAACTAAAGAATTGAGTAAATGGAAATTTTACATGTCTATATGTGTATACACACACACAAAAGTAGATATATAAAACTCTGTTGACATAATGACTTTAATAAAACATTTTTGCCATGTGCTAGTTATCAAGTGTTTATGAAGCTTCTGTTGTATGCAGAGTACAGTTGATGGATAGTGACAAAATATAAGAAAATAGAATACACGGTTAATGCTATTCTGAATCTTAAAACCTGTGGAGTACTTTAAAAGCAATGTCAGGAGGCAAATAATGTCACCAGTCCTATCTCCTACCACCAAATCTCTGAGATGAGTGCCAACAGGCAGGCATGAACCAGCATATTATACAGTTCAATGGAAATAAAGAAGGTACCAAAAATGTAAAGTCTATTTACTAATCTCTGACCACTTTTGGTCAGAGTCCATAGATTCTGACCAACTTAAGCCTCATACTGTAACCTATCTGCAATGGCCTTTTCATGCTGCCCACAGCGGTAGGAACTTTTCTTACTATGATTAAGCTCTCCGCATCACAAGATGTTTACAGTGGTTCCCAGTGAAAGCAAACGATAAAGCTTTACAGCATAAATTTATTTCTAAAGAAAGTCTTGTCCTGCCCTTGGTTTATACTTCCTTGAACTCTTGCCACAGTGTCTAGCTCTACACTAATCCCGACAACATCCCAGAGAGCTCAGGACTTGAACTTCATCTTTGACCCCCACGACCTCAGCTCTGTGATGAACCTTATAGAGTCACAGTCTCCTTTCTGCCAGTTGAAAGAGGTAGAGGACACAGTTAGGAACTGAGACACCAGGACAAATGAGCAAGGGAGCCTGAGTCATCATCCTTTTCACACATGGCCCCTATGAGCAGCACCTTTGTCTGACCCACAGGACAACCCAAGTGCAACCTATGAGTCAACCAGACTCTAGAAATGGTTTCTGCGATTCCTGCAGCCTGATACTTTGATTGCATTGTGGTTGCTCTAAAAGCCCTCATGCAGACTGTGGATTCTTCTCTTTACTATGTGGTTTGAAGCTGGGCAGAGGGGAGGAGATGTTGGAAAGAAAAATTGCCCAGTGCACCATGACAGCTGTATAATTAGGCAAGGCAGGCTGGTGCTTATGGCATTTGTCATTCAACAATTGTTCATATTCCAGGTTCTCTAGCCAGGTGTTCTGAACAATGAGGTGATGATAATGTCTTCATGTGACCTGAGCCTGGAGAACATTCAAGTGCAAATAGACCAGGCGGAATCCCTGGTGGAGTAAGATGAGGACTGCCTTATTTCCTTAGTGTTCACCAGCTGATTTACTATAAAAACAGAATGGGGTTCGTTAGCAACTTTTGAACATTACTAAAAAACCTATTCAACAAAAGGAGAGCTCAAGCAGAGATTTGTGATTTTTTGTCTCCAAAATTTGGAATTCAAGATGTGTGATTCTATTTGTGAAAAGAGGGATTTAATGCCACCTAATAAAGAAGGGCTGAAAGGGGGAGCTGGTTCATGAAGAGTTCATGAAGCTGCCTTAGTTTCTCCTGGCTTCCATTTACCCAGACAAAGGAGAATCTCTCCCATTTTTAAAGAGATAAGATGGTTATCTCTCATGGTTAACTTATGGTTATTTTGTTAAACTGTTAAATACTATCAAAAATGTTTATTTCTAACCAGTGCTTATTTCCTCTTCTAGCTGTACACAGAGGTGGCAATCAAAGGTAAAAGTCACCAGGAGGCTTTCTTAAGCCTTCTGCCTCCATCCCGCCCCTCCTCCATGACATTTCAGGCTTCTGACAACGCTCTGTGTTAGTCCGTCTTGAGCCATTATCTCCTAGGACACTAAGTGCACCAAGAAGAAATTATTCCCTCAGTTTCTCACAGCTAAATTTCGCTTAATTCATGTCTGTACTTCACCTCCTCCTTGCCTTAAACCATATTGCTTTTTGAACTTACCTTCAATTTGTTTCCTTCCATGATACTCTACCTTTTCATGGCCTACTGGTTGGAATCAAGGTTATTTTCCTCTCATTTTTCTTCTTTTACTTTCAGTATCCCTCATCATGTATTCATGCTCTGGACTTCACTGGATACCTTGTAGTAATGCCATACAGTAAGTCCCCTACACACGAACTTTCAAGCTGTAAACTTTCAAAGATGCGAACGTGCGTTCACATGTCCAATCACGCAAGTGAGTTCACGTGTCTGGTGTACATTGTCACGTGCATGCATCCTCTACAAGTGGTTGTGCTTCTGTGTGCTTTATAGTACTGTATAGAGTTCAGTAGTACAGTATCTTTATTTCAAGCTAGATCTGCAAGAGGACGACTTCATTGAACTCCTTGCTGTGCAACACGAGGAGATTACTAATGAAGACCTGATGGAACTGGAGGCCCAGAGAAAGGACAAAGAGAGACAAGAGGAAGAAGAAGTAACTGAAGAACCAAAGAGATTCACGATGCAGGAAATGGCAAGGGGGTTTTCTTTGTTTGAGGAGGCACTGTTAGTTTTTGAGGCACAGGACCTGAATATAGAATGGTACATGAAGGTTGCACCAAACATTCAGAATGCAATCCAGTGCTACTGTGTCATCTATGACAAGAAAAAAAGAGCTACTACCCAGATATCACTGTATCTTTTTTTTTTTTTGCGGTACGCAGGCCTCTCACTGTTGTGGCCTCTCCCGTTGCGGAGCACAGGCTCCGGACGCGCAGGCTCAGCGGCCATGGCTCACGGGCCCAGCCACTCCGTGGCGTGTGGGATCTTCCTGGACTGGGGCACGAACCCATGTCCCCTGCATCGGCAGGCGGACTCTCAACCACTGAGCCACACTGGATCATTTTTTTAAGAGGGTGGATTGAATTGAATCCAGCAAGGGACCAGAACCTGTGCCATCAACGTCAGGCGTGAGTGAAACTGCAGCTCGCCCTCCGTCCCCTATTGCTGATGATCCTTCAGCTCCACCATCTCTCACCTCCTCTCCCTCTTCCAGTCAGTAGCCCTTCTTGCCTGTTCACTCGATGCCAGCCCTTGTACGCCAGCTGTTGTACTGTACGGCTGTACTTTTCAAGGTACTGTACTGTAAGATTAAAAATGTTTTATTTTTTCTGCTTGTTTGTTTTTTATGTATTATTTGTGTGGAAAGCATTATAAACCTATTACAATACAGTACTATAGAGCCGATTGTGTTAGTTGGATATCTAGGCTAATTTTGTTGGATTTATGAACAAATTGGACTTAAGAACATGCTCTTGGAACAGAACTCATTTGTATGTAGGGGACTTACTGTATTTAATGATATCTACAGATCCAATACACTGTAATCTTTTAGGATTCTAACCTGCAATTAATTCCTATATTGAGAATGAACCCAGCTCACCCTCTTCTCTAAAAATTGTCTCTTCTCGGGCTTCCCTGGTGGCACAGTGGTTGAGAGTCCGCCTGCCGATGCAGGGGACATGGGTTCGTGCCCCGGAGCAGGAAGATCCCACATGCCACGGAGCGGCTAGGCCCGTGAGCCATGGCCGCTGAGCCTGCGCATCCGGAGCCTGTGCTCCGCAACGGGAGAGGCCACAACAGTGAGAGGCCCGCATACCGCAAAAAAAAAAATATATATATATAGTCTCTTTTCCACCCTCAGTGATAATCTCACACAGTCTTATTTTTACTACATGACCCCTCCCTCTCTCCTCCTCTATCCCCCCCATGGCTGGTGGGCATGGGAGCCAAGGCTGTCAATCAGATTCTCTCACCAGGGAATTTGGAAGGACACAAAGGATGGTGGAAAATCTGAGACGGTATCTGGAACTAGCTTATGTGAATCTGGGAGCTGCGGAGTAGTAATTCACATAAAGAAGCTGAAATAGCCTGTTGAAAGAGAAATGGGAAAATGTGAACACATAATAAGCAAAAAGAGGCATGTGGCCTCAGAGAGAGCAAGGAAAGACCAGAAGACAGCTGACCTGACCACCTTCCGGTTCTTCCTCCAATCTTTCCAGGGCCACTTGTCCTACATTTATGTTCTAGGAGATTCCCCTCTGATCTAATCATCATTTCTAAGGTTTTCTTCATTCTACTTAAGCTAATTTGAGGTGGGATTCTGTTGCTTCTTTTGATGTGGAGGCGAAAGTTTTATTATTTGAAAATTTCCAAAGAGGAAATTGTCTTTCTTTTGAAAAAATACCTTGATGAACTGCTTGGATTAGAAGGTGAGATCCGAGGACATGGCAGGTGTTTAAGGCAACAAAGGAGAACGCTTTATTCCTCTGCACGAGCAGGATTTTCTTTTTCTTCTGAAGGAGAGGAGATAAAGAGAAGGAACAAGCAGAGGAAAGAATAAAAACAGCTATTAAGATGGCTCAAGGCTGAAAGATTTCACAGAGTGCATTGAAATTCCCTGGTGGTGGAGGCGTTAGCCCATTTTCAGCATGGTCAGATCTAATGTTCAAATTGAAATTCTCTACTGCTGCAGTGCAAGGCCTCCCTTTATCCACATCCCACCCTCCTATCTTCCACACCTACATATGCTTTGTTTGCATGTGAATTTTTGTAGAGAGGGAGCAATGGGCTGAGTTCACATCTGTTTATTATGTTATGGAATTAACTATGAGATAGCAGGAGCCCAAATGTAGAGGTAAGCATGACCACTTGGTCTAACGTTTTAATTTCTACATAGTGTAAAATAGGGATTAAAGACCATTTTATTAGAACCCACTGAACCCTGCCTCATGTATGCAAACCCAAGGACCTTGACTCAGATATAGCCTCTCCTCTGCATGTAAATTCATTTGACTGCAAACTTACTAAGCATTTCTATATTTGATTTAAATCTTTATGGATATGTAAATCTAACTTGAATCATCGACATCTATACACTACCAAATGTAAAATAGATAGCTAGTGGGAAGCAGCCGCATAGCACAGGGAGATCAGCTTGGTGCTTTGTGACCACCTAGAGGGATGGGATAGGGAGGGTGGGAGGCAGGGAGACGCAAGAGGGAGGGGATATGGGGATATATGTATACATATAGCTGATTCACTTTGTTATACAGCAGAAACTAACACAACATTGTAAAGCAATTATACTCTAATAAAGATGCTAAAAAAAAAAAAGCAACACTCAAAACTTGCAAAGACTTTTGAGGTCTTCAGGTATAATATGCTAGAGAAGAAAGCAAGATGAGGACAGCAGTTGAAATAATACACTCAATGGCTCCATGAATTTGGAGCCAAGATATATTAGAATTAAGATTTCATTTTAAAAACAGATTTTTTTTTTGCTTTCCAAAAAGATTCATGCTAGCTTTCCTTTAAATAACAAACTTATCTAATGCACTTAAAATATGATTTCTTTATGCACAACTGATTTACAAGTAACTTTTCAGGAATCCAGCTATTGACTAAGGAGAGGTACATGTGTTATCCAAAGCACTGTACTTAAATACATTAAGGAATAAGTCCAGTCCATTATTTCTTAGCCTATCAAGTGGGTATTTGTATTTGTTTTGTTTTATAGCTTTTCCCCCCCTTTGATTTACATTTACGAGACAATCAGGATGATGTGAAACGGTTTTTATTTTTATGAGCAAAAGGAACCGCACCAACCACAAGTAACAGAACACTGCCACAACTGAATTATGCAGGTCTCCCCAGTGGAATGAAAATTAAAAGGGTATTTTGTCCCTATTTTCACTTCTTATAGTGAAGTCATGCCCTAAGGATGTCTACTGGACAACTCAATTACAAATAGAAAGTTGTGGTTGCACCTACAGTTGTTACCAACCTAACTTGAAACCAATTTAAATGTATCAAACTTCAGGTAAGCTTTGGGGGGGGGGCGGTTTGTAGTTATATGCTGGCAACTGACGTGACCCTAATTAATCAGTCAAAATAACGAAGAATGGCCCAGTTCACCTCTTTCATGACTCCATGGGAATATATCATGAGAGTGTTGAGTTGAAATTTAGATGTGCCCACTCTTCCTAAAATAAAGGTGAACCTCAAGGCCATGTCATGTTTGCTTCCAGTTACCTAAAGCTATGCACAAACATACTTAACAGATTCATTACATATACCCCATCACTAGTACTACCCTATCTTGCCTACACACACACACACACAAACATACACACACACCACCTCTGTTTCTCAGAGGGTACAAATTGGCAGCCCATGAGCCAAACCCAGCCCACAGATGAGCTTCGCTTGGTTTGTACATTAGTAATCACATTATTATAAAAGCCTGGGAGTTAACATTTGAAAATGAGATGTCACAGAGAAATTCACATTTCTAGCTCTCTTAAGATATATATTCCACATGGCAACAATCAGCTGGAGCTTAGATACAAAGTTCCCCTGTGAGCCCCCTTGGCTTTGCCAACGTCCCTACAATACCCCATTATACTTCATTCAGCTCACATGGCACATCTGGATTCCTAGCCTCTATAAGCATTTGGGTTTGCAACTTCTGTCCCCAAAAGTTTCCCTCCTCTGTGCTGTACCTTGAAAGAAACTTCTCTTTGAACACACTAAAAGCTATGCTGCTTCAATCAGTGAACCTCAGGAAATCTGAGTCCCTGTTTTTACTTTCTACACTTCTAAAAATTCAAAAAGGTATCCCCATGTGTAACTTTAAGTCTTAAAACACAGGTGTGCAGCTCTTAATGGCACAGATTCTAGCCATAAACTTATTTAGGCATTTTTTTCCAGCAATACAAGTTTTCTTCTACCTAAATGATTATTTTATTTTATTTTTTTTGTGATACGCGGGCCTCTCACTGTTGTGGCGTCTTCTGTTGCGGAGCACAGGCTCCAGACGCGCAGGGCCAGCAGCCATGGCTCACAGGCCCAGCCGCTCCGCGGCACGTGGGATCCTCCTGGACCGGGGCACGAACTCGTGTCCCCTGCATCGGCCGGGGCACGAACCCGCGTCCCCTGCATCGGCAGGCGGACTCTCAACCACTGCGCCACCAGGGAAGCCCTACCTAAATGATTTTAATCCAGTTATTAAGAAAGTAACATATTTGTTTAAAATGATTCTCTTTTGGGAACTAACATGGAAGTAGAAAAATTAAGCATTGTACTTATAGCTTAGTGTGTAGTTTGAAAAGCACTGCGCTTTTCTGTATATAATAAAAGGTAAAAAAGTTGATTGAAATATGTAAGAGAAAGCCTGCATTAACAAAAGTGCTGTTTATGCTTGGGAAATGAAGGCTATTATTTTTAGGAAAAACTCAGTGTAATCAAATATTGGATACAGACAGGGGATGCTAAAGTGTTATAGCTATACACTCACTGCCATAAAACACCTTTACTATGGAAATTCCTGCATTCAAAATAATAATAGTAACTTTGTTACTGTGCCTCTGAAATGTATAACCTCCAAACATTTCTTTTCCCATTGAAGCAATTGTTCTATGATGCATGCTTTCCAGAGAGTTCTCCTATTGCCCTTTGGCAAAACATACTGTATTGGAGGATATGGTTTGCATCACAAAAATGTTATTTTTGCTCCAATTAGGGATTGTAGTATTTTATACTGAGATTTCTCTGGTATTTTCAAAGTATGCCTTACTGAGGAAATTTTATTTTTATAACAATATAAGTTTTCAGGTTGCTATATACTTAGTAAAATACAGCAAAATGACACAGTATTATCTGAGGTGCTCCAATTCCCCGGGAAACCATCCCCTTGGTTCTCACCAGACATATGATGAAATGCACCATTATTATTCTATTTCAAATGACGGGAGTAAGATTCTAAGTTATCTGCTCAGTTCACATGGCAAATTAAAGAAAGCAACAGATTCTGTGGAATAAAGGCAAATAGTATATCTAGTTCTCTATCTTGATTACCTATAGATCTAAAACTCTGTAAACAATTTTAAAATAAATTTGCCTTTGTAGAGGGCTACAGTTGTTGGTCCCATAGACTAGTGAAGAAAAAAATTGAAGACATTTGGCTTGGAATGGAATCCAGCCATGTGAATTTTATCTCTTAGACTCAGTACTCGCAGCTGTGAAATGGGTGTGACAATTCTTCCTCATTAGTTTTGGCAAAACCTAAATAAGATGATATACCTGTTAAATCTCTTTGTTATAGCAGACTAACTTTACTCAAGATCAGTAGTTAGTTAGCTACCTACTGTTCAGTAGTTATTTATCTAACTACCTCACCAATCCTCATATATAAGCATGCATCAGAATCACCTGGAAGGCTTATTAAAATGCACATTACTAGGTCCCATCCCCGGAGTTTCTGATTCAGTAGATCTGAAATAAGGCCTGAGAATTTGAATTTCTATCAAAGCAAAAATAAACAAATGGGAACTAATCAAACTTATAAGCTTTTTCACAGCAAAGGAAACCATAGACAAAATGAAAAGATAACCTACAGACTGGGAGAAAATATTTGCAAACAATGTGCCCAACAAGGGCTTAAACTCCAAAATATACAAACAATCCATACAACTCAATAACAAAAAACCAAACAACCCAATCAAAAACTGGACAGAAGACCTAAATAGACAATTCTCCAAAGAAGACATACAGATGGCCATTAGGCACATGAAAAGATGCTCATCATCCTTAATTGTGAGAGAAATACAAATCAAAACTACAATGAGGTATCACCTCACACTGGTCAGAATGGCCCAAATTAAAAATTCTATAAATAGCAAATGCTGGAGAGGGTGTGGAGAAAAGGGAACCCTCTTGCACTGTTGGTAGGAATGTAAATTGGTGCAGCCACTATGGAGAACAGTATGGAGCTTCCTTAAGAAACTAAAGATTGAGTTGCCATATGATCCTGCAGTCCCACTCCTGGGCATATATCCAGACAAAACTCTAATTCGAAAAGATACATGTACCCTTATGTTCATAGTAGCACTATTTACAATAGCCAAGACATGGATGCAACCTAAATGCCTATCAACAGATGAACGGATAAAGAAGATGTGGTATATATATACAATGGAATACTACTCAGCCATAAAAAAGAATGAAATAATGCCATTTGCGACAACATGGATGGACCTAGAGATTAGCACACTACGTGAAATACATCAGAAGGAGAAAGACAAATACCATATGATATCACTTATAAGTGGAATCTAAAATATGACACAAATGAACTTATCTACGAAACAGAAGCAGACTCACAGATATAGAGAACATACTTGTGGTTGCCAAGGGGCAGGGGGCATGGGGAGGGATGAACTGGGAGTTTGGGATTAGCAAACTATTATATATAAAATGTACAAACGATGAAGTCCTACTGTATAGCACAGGGAATTATATTCAATATCTGGTAATAAACCATAATGGAAAAGAATATGAAAAAGAATATATATATATATATATATATAATGTATAACTGAATCACTTTGCCATACAGCAGAAATTAATAATTAACACAACACTGTAAATTAACTATACCTCAATAAAAAAAATTTTTTAAATAATTTTTAAATTTGTTTGCATTTCTAACCTGTTCCCAAATGATGCTAATGCTTCCAGGGCACCCACTTTGAGAACCACTGCTTTAACACTGTAGCTAAATCACACTAAATATAATGCTTGGAACAGTAGGCCCTCAAAAAGTTACCATTATTTCACTGTTTATTGAAATCCAATGGACAAATACAAAATTAGTTACAGGTCTTCGAAAGAAATTCTAATAAAAGTAAGGATAAAATAGCGATATCAGATGTACTTTAATTCCTATTTTCTTCAGTAAATCATAGATTTGGCAGAATAATAACTTATTATCTGTCCAAAGCAATATGCTGACTTCACCATTGTTTTCTGATTCTGTTTCTATAGGTAATTCTGTGATTTCCCCAATTCTGGTGATTCAACGGAACTCATAAAAGATAGGCCCACCTATTTTACTGAATATAGTTCTTGATATAGATGATATTTGGTTGATTTTATATTATATAAATGCATGAATAACTCTGGCATTCAGAAATGATAATATTCTCCATTCCTAGATCAAATCAGAAAGCCATGTGCATTCAAATGAGTTTAAAAGAAAGAAAACCTGCCTGTCTCAAGTTAAAGTAAAGCATGACTAATGCACTGGAGGAACATTTTTACAACAGTTCATCCTGGTAAAAATATTACTTCTGTAGCCATGCCAAGGTGAGTGTCGGGCTAGGTTATCTGCAATTCAAGTGCCAGATGTGTGTGTGCACTTGTGTGTGCCTGCCTGTGGGTGTGTGTGCATGTACGTGAACTCCCCCCTAGAGAGCTATAGACACTCCCAGCCACAACTTCACAGAAAGTTCTCCTCACAGAGAGCGATGTTCAGTCCTCTCTGGGTAATTTTGTGCCCTCTTCATTCTTTCCCTATCTTCTCTTGACACTCTTTGTTGAACTAGCTACTGTTTTTCTCCAACCCGCTAGCTTTTCAATAAGTTTCCTGTTGTGCATTGGGATAGCAGTGTTCGCGGAAAATTGCTTTGCCTAGGTGATCCGAGCCAGAACCCTCCCACCTTTTTTTTTTTTTTAAATAATTTAGAGACAAGTAACAAAGCGCTTACAGTGCAAGAATTTACTCCAGAAGACTCCAAACCATTCGCTGACTTTTTACAGTTTAATCCCAGCTCCAGTTTCATAACTGGTGCTCAAAGCAGAAGAGATGAAGTTGAAAAGACACTTACAGCTTTTCATTTGAAGATTTCAAAAACATTAACCAATGCACTCACATTGCTCTAAAATTATATGGAGAACTAGTACAGTCTGCTCTACAAAGAACTTGGGGAATGAGAGCCAAGAATGATTCAATAACTAGTTGTGAAGGTAACAGAGATTGAAATCAGAATTTTCACAGGAGCCTTTTATTGGTAAGAAAACCTGGCGAGTTCAACTAGTTCATTTTCCAGCCTCCAGACAGGACTCTATCCAAAAGTATCAGTTCTGAAAAATACCTATTTTGGCCTCCATGTCAAATTCTCTGATTGATGGGGCTTCAGCAAAATGACAACAAAGTTAGGTAGCACATGTGTGCTATTTTAAGAACTTTACGTGTCTTAATTCATTAAAGCCACATAACAGACCTGTGACTTAAGTTTTATCATCCTCCCCACTTTCCATTTGAGGAAGCTGAGACTCCCAAAGATAAGCAACTTGCCCAAGGGTCACAAAGCTTGTAAGGGGCAGAGCCAGGATTTGAACACAAGCATTGTGGGTCAGGAGACTCTCACAGTGGAAGTTCCTTGGGACAGTGGAGAAACAACCCCCAAAAGATCCTTCCCAAACTGTATCACGGGAAAAATAATGAAATACATGTAACCTAAGCCCAGAGCCCTAGTTGCTTCCTTTTTTCATTTGATTGGTGGTCAAATTCCCATCTAGCCTCCCGGGGAGGTTCCTGAGAAGCAACTGACACAAACAACACCAACTACCCAGAATCACCTGTGCTACTGCCAGGTAACTAGTTAGCCTTTCTACCTCATTATCTTAGGCCCTAAATTAGGGCAAAGAATAGAAGCCACCAGGCCTCAAGGCCACCATGCCTCCAGGCCACTGCCCTCACACCCTCCCTTCTGGATCTCACAGCTCTGGTGGCCAGGAACACAGAGACAGCTACCAAGAAGGAAAAACAGTTTTGAATTTATGTTCCCCCAACCAAAGCTCCAGCTCCAGCTCCATTGTCTGACCTGAAAACCCAAGTTTGACCTTACCAAACACCAGAAAACTCCTTCGTGACTTTAGAATACTGAGGAAGGTGTTGTGTCAGCAACACAACCAAGGAAAACCAGCGCTACCTTCCATCATTCATGCCCCCCTGAGATCATCTGCCCAGCTCAGGGTAACCAAATAGACTTAACACTGCCTCAGGCCCTGCCTTTGACACAGAAACCATCAGAGAAATCACTTTTACTCCGACACTTATTCCACACAGATTTATTGAAGGCCTAGGCCAGGTTGATGCTAAGACAGTTAAGATCTAACACTCATCCTTAAGGCGTTCTGAGTTTATTCTTCTCTGTGCCTTGTTGTCTTCCAACCAGAAACAATAACTACCCCCAACTCCTTCCCAAAGGTGCCACTCAGATGTCTGAGACATGAAAACTGTGAGAAGGAATGTTTCGGCAAAGCCCCGATCCCTAGAAAAGCCGCGACAGTCCACAGCACACACACTCCAGCATTGCTCTACTTTAATTCCTCGCTTCCCTGAACACTTTTAAACTTTTTCTCTGGAGTCAACCCAAGCTCGGCAGAATTTCCAGATCCGTGGAAGTGCAGCATGCAAGCAGCCCCATTTCCTGACAACGCTGCAAAGCTTCAGGGAACACATTTTGTTATTTCCACATTTATGAGTTGAGCTGAAGCCCTGAGCCTGACTCTGGACCAGCCCGTCCCAACCTGGGAGCGCTGCAGGCGTGGGGTGGGCGGGGTAGAACAGCGCTAAGGAAAGGAAGGGGCACGCGCAGAAGAGTTAATGATAAGGAATGTTCCAGCGGCTGCTTAGACAGGAACACTGGCATCGAAGGGGGTCTCTAAAAGGGACTGAGGTGTGGAGATCATTTTCTGAGCCCTATTCAAGACTTTTCCCGTGATAATGTTATGGCATCAGTGCAAAGAAAGCAAACTTGTGAGAAATGTGTTTCATTCTCTAAATGAACTCTTTCTTTTTTAAAGCACCCTGAAAGATGAGGCAAAGGGACTATACAGTATTTCAACAATAACAAAAATGCTCAGCACTTAATATATACACAATATCATGCTAGGCCCTGGTGGATGGTCCAAATAAAAATGTAACCAGGGAAAGCATTTTGGAACGTCCATAAGGTGTCAGACATTTGGTTAGCAACCAGAAATGCCAAGATAGATGAGACACGGCTCTGGCCCTTTGAGGAATTTTTAATCTAGTTTTAGAGAAATCATATGGAAAAGAAAGCTGGCCGTGTTGACTGACAGTATTTAAGGGTAAGTCCTTAGATCTACTCTTTTCTTTTCTTTTTTTTGTTGTTGTTGTTGAAGTGGCTTGTCAAGAAAAGAAAATGTCTTTTTACATACAGATTGCCAACAGACACATGAAGAGATACTCAACATCTTTTATTACTATAGAAATGAAAATCAAAACTACAATGAGGTATCATCTCACACTGGTTAGAATAGCCATCATCAAAAAGCCTACAAATAATAAATGCTGGAGAGGGTGAGGAGAAAAGGGACCCTTCTACACTGTCGGTAAGAATGTAAATTGGTGCAGCCACCACAGAGCTTCCTTAAAAAATGAAAAATAGAATGACCATACGACCCAGCAATCCCACTTCTGGGCATATATCCAGAAAAGATAAAAACTTTAATTCAAAAAGATACGTGCACCCCAATGTTCACAGTAGCACTATTTACAACAGCCAAGACATGGAAACAACCGAAGTGTCCACTGGCAGATAAATGAATAAAGAAGATGTGGTACATATATACAATGGAATACTACCCAGCCACAAAAAAGAATGAAATAATGCCATTTGCAGCAACATGGATGGACCTAGAGATTATCATACTAAGTAAAGTAAGTCAGACAGAGAAAGACAAATATCATATGATATCACTTATATGCAGAATCTAAAAAAAAATGATACAAATGAATTTATTTACAAAACAGAAACAGACTCACAGAGAATGAACTCATCGTTACCGGGGGGAGGGCTGCGGGGGAGGGATAGCCTGGGAGTTTGGGATTGACATGTACACATTGCTATATTTGAAATAGGTAACCAAAAAGAACCTACTGTATAGCACAGGGAATGCTGCTCAATATTCTATAATAACCTAAATGGGAAAAGAATTTGGAAAAGAATATATACACATGTATATATAACTGAATCACTTTGCTGTACACCTGAAATTAACACAACATTGCTAATCGACTATGCTCCTATATAAAATAAAAAATTTTTAAATATCTATCCTGCTAGCAACTTTCAAATATATACATTAAAAAAGAAGAATATACTGGTAGATACCAAAAAAAAATTAAGCAAGACATAAACATGCAAAACACCCAGTAAAAGTGCACAGGCCAGCAAATGGGGTTCAAAATCTATCCCTGTCCGTTTCTCACTTGGGGAATCTTACATGAGTTTCCATTTCCACATCTGTAAAAAGACAATCATAATTGTCTCAGAGAGTAGTGAATTTATATAAGAGAACTGACGACAAGGGCTAGTTGTGTTGTGGTCAGCAAAGGCTGGTCTTTGGCTTCCCCCTCCTCTAGTTTCTCATAATAACGCCTCGGAATTCTTTGGAGAGAGAATGAGATAATGTGCTTAAAAGTACCTAGCACAAGGCTTAGCGCAATAAATATTCCCTTCCTACTGACCTAGATTGCTGAGCCACCATGCAGCTGGACTCTTGACAGTACCCAAATTTTGTGTTCTTCCGTGCCCATTCTGCGTGCTCCTACATGGTCTAAGATCTTTGAACCAATCTCGTGAATGTGTGTGTGGACTTTGGGGCATAGGGAGGAGAAAGTTGCAGGTCCTCAGAAATGACTCCTCCTCCATGTTCACCCCTGCCCTCACCCCAGAAAACAGGTGTAAAGGATCTAGGCTCGGGCATGGGAAGGATCAGCCCTTATAGGGTTCAAGGAAAAGGAAATTAATACATTCTTTCTTCTTCCAACAAAACCACAGACACAGGCAACACTGGTTCAAAATAGAGTCCGTTTTAGTGTATAAATGTAAAATAAGATCGAGCAAACAAAGATACAACATTCAACCCGAGAACTGTGTGGCAAAGTGGAAAATCTACCGTCTTGGTATTGAATATGGGTGTGGGAGTTTATGGATGAGTGGTACATAAATGAGTCTGAACTCTTCGCTTGCATCCACGTGGGCATCCTTCGGACATTCCCCAGTAGAATCCATTTGATATGGAACAGTGACCATTCATCCAGTGCCAGACCCTGTAAGAGATGTTTCACATACTATGGCACATTCCAGTATATCCATGGCTCTGTAGGGCAGAAGAGAGGAAATGGTTGATTCTATCCAGGTAGGACTCAAAGCAGAAGCAATTCCTAAAAGAAAGACCATGAGCTAGTAATAAAATTAAAAGGTGACAAAGCTTGGATTCATTTCTAAATGTTTTATGAGAAAAATGATACTGCCCGAATCACATGTTCAGTCTCATTTTAAAGGTGTCACGGGTATTACCTGGTTAAGGTATAGTACTGTAGTGAACGTTCAGTGGCCCAGACTGGGTGATCTCATTTGCCTCTGTATGTATTTGTGCATCTATGGTGGGAGTGGGGAATAGGGATAAGTCATTACAAGTTGCTCTAGGGAATCCCAGCTGGGCCTTCAGTAATTCTCATTCCGATGATGATACCACCCACTGGGAAGGTTTATCAAAGTGTGAGGGTCTTTTTGTCATCAAAACTAAGACCGGGGATTTGAACTGACATTTAGTAGGCCGGGGCCAAGGAGGTTAAAGTCATAGGACGCATAGGTCTATCCCAAAGTAGAGAAGGTTAAGGGAGAAAAAGAAGACTTCTTAAGTATTTGCTTAAATACCAATAATATGCCAGATGCTACAGTAGGATGTATATACATATATAAACTAGTACAATCTAATTTAATCTTTAAAATTTTTTCTTTCATTTTTTAAAATTGAAGTATAGTTGATATACAGTATTGGGTTAGTTTCAGGTATACAGCAAAGTGATTTAGTTATATATGGTTTTTTTTTCAGATTATTTCCATTATAGGTTATTACAAGATACTGAATACAGCTCTCTGTGCTGTACAGTAAATCTCTGTTGCTTATTATTTTATGTATAGTAGTTTGTAACTATTAATTTAATCTCTAAAACAACCTATGAACTCTTCCATCAAATATATCAATCTCTCCCCTACCAAGATATTTTTCTGAGTCTTAATCAGTTTCCATCACCAGACCCTTTCCAATGGACCAGGCATATCTCTCAAATTGATGCCTGAAATTGACTATGAAAGGATTTCACAACCCATCGATATATATTTTTTAAGTATGTAAGCGGAATCATGTGCTCTCACCACCATTTCATAAAAAAGAAACACCGAAACATCAAACGAGGAAGGAGTACATAATCTCAGAATAAAAGATGGTCGGTATTGAATGTGTTTACTTGTAAAAAGTTCACTGGGCCATCCCAGTTTTTCTCACTCCACCACAGAGCACTGACAACCTCATCAAGGTCCATGTCCCAGCTCTGGATCAATATTCCGAGACCGCTGACCTAAATATCTTGGGCAATTTGATCTTGGCAAGACCACTTCTTAAAGGGTGGGGCAAAAAGTCAGACTAATTCATGGTTCAGGGAAAACAGAAAGGCCCCAAACCAGTGACCCTGAGCAAAAGAAAGAGAGCTGCGGGGGGAAGGCCAAAAAAGAAAGAGCAAGTAGCCATCTTTGGAAAAAGGGGTATCCAGGGTTTCCTAGAGCTTTCCTCTGCTTTTTAATAGGATTATTAGAATCAGAAACTATGCTCTGGAAAATTCACACCTTAGGAGTACTGTTTTCTTCTTTCTACACTTTGTCAAAAGCTTAAAAGCTTTTCTCTGATTCACCGTCTTTTATGATTTCCGTTGGTCTTTCCTTCTTTCTTTCAGCCCCTTTGTTGCTCTTTCCTCTCCCCACCCCCTAACATGATAGCAACATTTTCTTGGCACTTTTGTAATCGTCTTCTGACTCCCAGTAGCTCCTTTCGACTAGCTCTACAGTTTAGTAAAAACAGTCAGGCAAGGCTAACCAGCAGAAGAGGTAGAATATGTCAGCAGCAGAATGGAAGATCCATGGACTTTGGAGAAGGTAGGCACAGCCTGGTTTTGAATCTCAGCTAAGAGTCCTTCTTGGCAGCATTATTTAACCTCTTTGAGATTCAGCTTCCTTATCTGCAAGATGTGTTTAGCACTACCTAACCCACTGGGATGAAGATTAAATAAGTGTATGGAAATTAAGCAGAAGTTCCTTTCAAGAAATGCCGGTTTGTTCTTCATCTCCCTTTTTCTCCTCTTCCGGATTTTTCAGAAATGTTCTGCAGTTGCCTGTTTTGTAGGTCTTTCCTATTCTTTTAATTTACTTATTTCCTGTCATATAGGCTCACTGTGACAGAATTTAGGCAGACTACATCCAAGAGATTCAACCAACACCCACTGGCTCGCATAAATAATTTTCAAGCACAGCTAACAACTCACAACTTGCTTCTTCTTGCATTTCACATATTCCCCCAGACAAAGAGCGCTCAGCTTCACCTCAGCATCCTACATGACCAATTGTCAAGGGCTCATCCAACTGAAAGAAAGACTGAAGAGGATTCAGTATGATTTTATCTGGGTTGATGTGATTTTGGGGGTTTGGGGGGTGCTTTTGTTTGTTTGATATTGGATAAAAGCTCATTTAAAAGAAGTACCCATTTCAACATAAGAACTAATTCTTTTCTTTCTGCCTGTATTTCTCCTAATGAGAAGCAGTAAATCAATACACAGTTCTTACATAGAGGCAGTAAATCTTGGCAGTTAGCCAGTCAGCGTGGGTTTAAATTCCAGCTCTGCCACTTACTATGTGACTGTACAAATTATTCAATTGCTCTGTGCCTCAGTTTCCTCACCTGTATAATAGGGTAATAGTATTTACCTTATGGAGTCACTATGAGAAATCAGAACTCAAAGTGAAGTGTTTAGGACAATGTCAGGTACATGGTAGGTAGTCAGAGATTATCACTATTATTAAGTAGTAGCTTTTCAGCAATAACTAGTGAGTACCTACTAAGTGTTCGGTGCAGTCCTACAGCTATGAAAGGTTAAAAAAGGATCCCCAGCTCTTCCTTGCTTTCAGGAATCTCATAAATAGGGAATAAGGGAACTAACTGGTGAAGATTGTTTTGTAGCTTATAAAGCACTTCCCAGAGGCAGGTGGTATAATTATTATTATCCTCCTTATTGTACACATAAATAATAGATGGTTTAGCATTAAGTGTCTTGCCCAATGTCACTTAACTAGAGAACATCAAACCAACAGTGTTTCAGGGATTTTGGACTCTAGATATCCATGCTATCAATATTTCACCTCCAGCACATTGTGACTCACAAAATGTGTCAGAGGGTGTTTCACCTTCCTTATTCTTTTTAAGAATTTATTTGGTGCCCAACAATTCAAGTGAAGCCATAGCAGTTACGCAGAGCATTCTTTATCCCCAGTTATGTGGGCGGCACCAGGATCCCAGGGCATCTTCCCACCTCAGCGAGGAGAACCTGGAATCGGGGACCCTGCCTTGTCTGGACCACTGTCAAAAGCCTTCCTTGCCCACACTGAGTCTAGAACTACAATCCACACTCTAAAGGAGCATTAAAAGCTTTGGATCCATACTGAGAATGAATAATTGAGTCTTTCAATGATTTCTGTCTATGGGAACAAATTTATTTATTGATGTTAACATAAGAAAACACCATTGGTAAAGGAGACACAGTTCATGTGCCACTGCTTCTGGAATCTCCAACAAATGCTTTTGCCACCATAACAACTCCAGCATCGAGCACAGCACATGGCACATAGTAGGTGCTCAATAAAAAGTTCTTGGATGAATAATGACTATATTGTATACAAAATGTTGAAAAGGCTTTAAAGTCTGCTTTAGGCTTTTATTAAAATAAGAAACCTGGTTAGCTTTTAAGAATATTTTGTAGAATTGCAATGGCTAATCCTAAGTGTCTTTCCTTTCCTTCTTTGACTGTGAAGAAGCAGCATGGCACAACTGAAAGGGCACTGGACTAGGTGTGGCAAACCTGGGTTTCCTTTCAAGCCTTATAATGGAATTTATTTTGTGACATAGAATGAAACACATTAAGACCTCCTCTCCAGATCTTGGTTTTCGATTCCGTCAAGTGCAAAAGCTAGACTGCGTTAGTTCAACTCTCACTGTCTGTGCATTCAAATATAACTTTTATATTTGTATAACCTGAAAATACAGGATGAAAAATATCTGATGAAAGTAAAAAATAGACAAACATTGTCCTGTGTGCACCTCTATCCCCTTTAAGACAACTTCCTCTCTGGAGCTTGCCCTGCCCTGCCTGAGGTCTTTGCCCTCAAAATAGGTTTTCGTTTTATCAACTACTGCATAACAAATGACCCCTAAGCTTAGAGGCTTAAAACAACAAACACTTAGTCTCATAGTGCCTGTGAGGCAAGAATCTGGACACAACTTAGTTGAGTGCCTCTGGTTCAAGGTCTCTCATGAGTTTGTAATCAAGCTGTTGTCTAGGGCTCCAGTTACATCAGGCTCAACAGAGGCTGAAGGATCTGGCTCCAAACTCACTTAGGTGACTGTGGCCAGGCTGTGGTTTCTTGCTATGTGGGCCTCTCCATAGGCTATCTGAGGGTCCGCATGACATGGCAGCTGGTGGTCTGAGAGGGGAGAGCCATAGGCTGCCCAAGGCAGAAGCCAAGGTCGTTTGAGAACTATTCTTGAGAATGACATTCCATCACTTCTGTCATACTCTTGTGTTGGAATCAAGTCAGCAAATCCAACTCACACACAAGGGTGTGAGTACCAGGAGGGACCATTGGGCCCATCTTAGAGACTGCCCACCACAGCTATCATTTACACACTCATATGAACTTCAGATGTTAGTGGTAGTCAGGGCGTCTTAGTCCATTCAGGCTGCTGTGAGAAAATACCACAGGCTGGGTAGCTTATGAACAACAGAGATTTATTTCTCATAATTTTGGAGGCGGGAAGTCTAAGATCAGGGTTGGCAGCATGGTTGGGTAAGGCCTACTTCTGGGTTGCAGACTTGTCATTGTATTCTTACTTGGTAGAAAGGCAAGGAAGTTATCTCAGGCCTCTTTATGAAGGCATTAGTCTCATTCATTAATCACCTCTCAAAAGACTCCACATCCTAATACCATCGTATTGGCCATTAAGATTTCAATATATATAGGGCTTCCCTGGTGGCGCAGTGGTTGAGAGTCCGCCTGCCGATGCAGGGGACACGGGTTCGTGCCCCGGTCCAGGAGGATCCCACATGCCGCGGAGCGGCTGGGCCCATGAGCCATGGCCTCTGAGCCTGCGTGTCCGGAGCCTGTGCTCCGCAACGGGAGAGGCCACAACAGTGAGAGGCCCGCGTACACCAAAAAAAAAAAAAAAAAAAGATTTCAATATATGAATTTGGGGGGAATACAACCATTCAGATAATAGTCCAGGGGGTATTCATTTTCATTGTGGGATACCAGCCTCTGTCCACTCTACGAGGAATTTCATACGTGATTGATGCAGGGCAGAAGTTAAGTGGTGAGAATACCATGGTGAGAATACCATGGGGAGGAAAAGTATATAGTTCCCATTAAAAGGGAAACCATAGCCATATTTATTGTGTCCATTTATATATGGTGTCCAACCATAGACTAAGCATTATACGGTGGACACACAGCAGATAGGGTTATATCAAATGTATTCACGTACCCCAAGGAACAATATATTTGCTCTTAGCTTTGTCCCCCAAACCTCCACCACCCCACAAAGAGAATTAACTGAAAAAAATTTCTCAACCTACTTGAAAACCAGAGGCAGAATACTATAGTGATTGGAAAGTACAGATCTCTTGCACCTTCCTAGTTGTAAGTGTGCCATTTAAATACTCGAAATCTAAGTTTCCTCGTCTGAAAAAAATGATGTTATCACCCAACCTAAGTATCTCACAGATGTATGATGAAGAGTTATTGCTGAGAAAGTGCTTTAAATATTAAAGCACCATCCAAATGGAAGAAGGTGTTATGATTATGCAATTTTCTTGGGCACAGTGACGGAACCAACCCTTGACCTCTCCCCATTGTTTAGCAGATGTGTGAAAACCTCCACTGGTCATTAGACATTTGCAGAAAACATGTTATTATTATCGAAAAGTGTGAGCCTATCGGTCAACAATGCTCCACTAGTCAAAACTGCCTGAATTGCGCTATGGTGACAAATAACCCCCAAATCTGCGTGGTGTAAAACCACAAAGCATTACTCCTTGCTCAGACTCTTAGGTCTATCCCAGGTTGACTGACGCTCTGCTCTGTGTCATATCAATTTGTTGGGTCTTGGGCTAATGAAGCAGCCACTGGTCCATGCAGCAGGAAGGGGGAAGGACAGCAACCCACACACTGGCTCTTAAGTGGCCCAGTAGTGACACACACCATTCTCTCTCACTGCATTGTCCAAAGAAAGTCCTATGATGGCCAAGACTAACTTCAGAGGGCAGAGGGGCCATCCTCCCATGTACCCAGGAAGAGAGCAGCATTGTGGGAATCAGGAGGCAATACTGCCTTATGAGAAGATAAAGGTTTGTATTTCCAAGCTCCAGGGGACAATCCACCTGTGATGGAGTTCTAATTTGTAGGCAAAGCCTCTTATTTATGAATCATTTAAGATTATTTTTTCTGCAAAATGACTGATTACACCAAATTATTTTTTATTCTAAGAAATTCAGTGTTTATTAGGAAACCTTATCAACACTTCCTGCAGTGTGTCTCTAGGTCATCTTTTCACAGAGAGGAGTCTGAAGTGGCTCTGTGTGTGCCTGTGTGCGTGCATGTGTGAGCATGTTCTCGGGACGCTGGGAAATGGAAAGGCATGACTGCTTTAAGGTCAAGTTTAGTCAATGCTTATAAATTTCTATTTGCAAGGTTAATGACTTCGCCCCTTCTAATTTAGTGGCACTGAAACTTGTTTAAAACTTGTTAGTTTGGTTGCATCTGTTTTAGATAGCCCTTCAAATAACAGGCTACTTGCATTCCCCAACCAAGCCTCCTCTCCCTGGGATTCCTAGCACCATGCTCATCCAAAAGCACAATGAACCGAGCCTTCATTAGTTCTGGCCTCTCATTAGCTCTTCCATTAACTAACGTTATAGCTTTGGGAAAGTTGCTTTACCTCTCCAGGCCTTATCTCTAACATGAGGGAGTTGGCTGGGAGAATTCCTTCCAGCTAAAAGCGCTTATGGTTCTAAGTAAGGCTGTGAAGCCAGAGAGAGAGTACGTGTGTTTCTTCCTCTTTCCTGAGTTTATCAGCAACGGAAGAGGCTATCTCAGCAAAAGCATAGCCTCCCAGCCGACAGCAGAACGCCTTTGAAGCTCATTCACAGTTCAGTACCTCTCAACCTGTTATTTCCTCAGATCCCTCCTTGTAAGCCTTGGGGTACAGAACCTCAGCGGGAAAGTGCTATTTACAGGCACTGTACTTTAAATACCTGGTTCCTTACTTAAAACAGAAAGAATATGCACAAATGTTGAAAACTATTCCTCTGATGATTCTAACTCCAGTTTTGAGAGGTTTTGTGGTGGTGGCGAGGTTGCTGATTTGAACCACAGGTTAAGGTTTTAACCATAGGTTAAAGCCATGAGTTTTGTTTCCTCTTTCATATATTTTATGGCCACATATGTGATAACTGATGGATTCAAAACAGCTTGGAGCACAAGTCTAAGAGAATAGGGTCACATCCATTTGTATGGTTTTGTTGATATGAGGTCACTGAAGAAATGATTTTAGGAGAAGAAAAATGTCTCTTGGGTACCCAACTATAAACAGTTTCCCAAAAAGTGGCTTCAGAGACAAGTTAATGTTTTACTAGGAAATGTCTTCAACACCTTGAAAATGGTTGATCTCAGATTCACAGTCTTTCCTGAAGTTTCTGAGTTTCAATGAATAATTTGGAAAGTCTAAATATTTTGGTGTCATGTACATTTCAATCCAAATCCTAGTGACTAACCTCAAGCAAGTTACATTAATTCTCTGAACCTCAATTTCTTCATCAACAAAATGGAAAGGATGCTTATCTAACGTATTATTATTAACATAAGTAAAGCTCAGAGTATAGAGACTATGCACGACAGATGACCAACATCTTCATTCATGCAAAATTATCAGGATAAGATTTGGATGGAGTGAGGTTTGCAGTGTTATACATGTCAGCCTATTCCAAGCTTATATCAAAATATTAGGTCAGACATGTAAAGAGTGGGAGGAAAAAGGATAAACTGATTTTGGCAAATCTGTCTCATGAATAAAGACAACCTTGTATTTGGGTTTTGTCACAATTTAACTGGAGTGCTTTGAGCTTCCTTTCTATTGACCACCGTGTTAGTAATATTCACCCCTGTTTTACTGTACTCTCTGACTTTATTGATTCCATAGTATACACAGAGCCATTGTGTGTGACTAGACTTGGGAGGAAATAGATGTAAGACATCTATTTTCCTATATACCTCAATCTTAGGCGGGCCACCATGAAAAATAATGCGCACATAACTCTTTTTATAAATTTTATAAACAACTTGAGCAATTTATTCTCAAGGATCAAACATTTCATCATCATTCAAGTAACTCCTCTAAGAAATGCCCTGCTAGTCACCTATTATATATGAGTTGGGCCGTAAATCATCTTGTACTATCAATATTTTCAAATAGAAATCCTGAGAAGACATTGAACAAAGTAAAATTTTGCCCTAGCAAAGTTCTATCTATACTTCTACTTAGGATCTAAAAAATATTCTTTCTTCATCCCCATTGGCCAAGTGTATAATTCAATCTCTATTCCATGTCTTCAGTTCGTTCTGTAAATATCTTTATAACTTCCCCCACCATTTTCTGAGGAAAAGAACCAACGCTACTTAACTCTTGAGTTTCGTGTCTTTTTGAAAAGCTCAACTCAGGGCTCTGTTTCCAGGTATCTGCTCATTTCCATCCATTAAGATTTCTTATTTTTATCCCTCTTGCTTGCATTGTTTTGCTCCTCTTGACAAATTCGGCTTGGTTTTCTCAAGCCCCAACCAAAGCACTACAGAATCTTAGTGCTAAAAGATTTTCTCTAATCTTTCTATATGTGAGGAAGACAACACCTTGAGAAGTTACCTGTTTGTTACTTCTAGCTCCCTATTCTTTTTCATATGAACCAAGCTTGACCTCTCTTCTTTCTGGCAAGATAGGAAAAAAATTAAAAACGACTTGCTTTAACTTGAGCTTATAATTTTGATTCTGTGAATTATTTCCTCATTCATGACATCTGGGTATTTTGGTTAATGAGCAGTATGGAGGGAAATAAGATTCATGGTATCTAATTCTTCTGCAAGTTCAAAATCTATGGTTACTATAGAGTGTAGTCATTTAATCTATCTAACGGGAAGGGGAGTTGTCTGACAGACTTCTTTCTTTTTGTCCATGTGCCACCTTACAGCTGTGGTCTTGTGGTAACATGGCTGGTACAATTAGAAACCAAGCAACCACAAGAGGAAAAGACTCGGGAACAACTCTAGACTCTGACCCAGAATTTCCAGCCAAGGACACTGCAGGAGCTCATGCTTTGCTGCACTCACGGGCTCCAGTCTGTGGCTCTCTGAACAGAGGGCAATCTTCACATGCCTCACATGCATACCTGAAAACCTTCATGCTCACTTAACTGAGACTTTTCAACAAATCTCAGAGCAAAAGGAAACTAGGTAACCAGCTACTTAACTAAGGGCCATAACTCAACTCATCTTCAGGTGTTATCAGCAGTTTTGCTGCCATGATACACCATCTGAGAAATACCCAAGTGTTTTTCATCAGAACCACTGATATGAGCTTCCCTGACATTGAGCTACGGGCTTTACTGTTATTTTAAAGAAAAATTATTGTCAAACACATGAATTTTTAAACATCTGTTTTCATTCTGAATTCCTCTTTCCCAAAGAAGTTTCATCAGTGAGAATTACCATCAAAGACTCAGGAATTTGAAAATATTCACTAACTCATACACAAAAATTAAACAAGTTGTCAAAGTCATGGATTTGGGAGTGAAGGGGAAGAGATTACGAATCATTTGTACGTGGTGATATGGCCTCAGGAGCACCAAAGATAAAAAGGACCAGTTGGATTTTTCTCTTTCTATCCAATTGTGTAGTGACATAAGGGTAAATTCCAATATTCACCACCAGTTTAAAATTATTTCATTATGGCTCTCGGGTTGTCTGAGATATACATCATATGTTCATCCCCCAGAGAGCCACAGTGAATTAGAGGAATACTTCAGAACACTGCAGTCCAGAACTCCAGCCCCTTACCCACCAATGACACTCAGCTGGGTCAATAATACTTGCTTTTTAAAAAAATACAGGGATATGATATTACTCCTTTATTAAAACAGCCTTTTGAGCTGGTCTGTTTATGTGAATTTTAGAAAAACATTGTGTTGGTGAATTATGTTACAATTAGTGAAATTTCAGGAAGGAAAGCACTCAGGACGTGTATTTTATGGCCATGTCACCCGAAATATTATTGCTAGTGTCTGGTTTATCAACAATCTGCTAGAGGGATGATGTTCTTCTGTATTTTTAGGAGAGCAGGAGGAAGACTTGAGTAGTTATGATGTGGTCAGAGACTGATTTATATTTTTATTATATTGCTTCCCATAGCATTCAAATAATTCTGAGCAAAATGGGAAAAGGGGTAATTGTAACAGTACAAACTTGCTGTAAGACATAGAGTGTTCTCTTTACACTGTTTCTCAGTGTGAAGTTCTGCGTGATGTTTAATACTATGGCTGGACTTTCAAGTCTGCTGAAATCACAATTCTCACGTAATTACACAAGGCACATCCTGCGGATCTGCAACCACAAACTAATGGCATAGAACCGAAGAAAAGATACCTGGGGGATGCAAGCATGTGAAATCCTTGTGTTTTTTTCCATCATAGCCAATAAGCAAATTAAACGCCATCCTGACACCCGTGGTTTTGACTCAAATACGAGTACCTGTGGGTTCAAAGAATGCCACTGAAATCCAGCTCGGGCCTGTTACTGACCATGTGTGTCTCGGATGATGTGTTTTAGGCATAGGGCTCCATGACCAGGGACAAGCTTAACTCAAACTACGCTGTGGTTCGGAAAAGCGTGCCTGCCAGGATCCTAATGCACTTATACCAGCCAGGGCTGGGTCAAGAGAGTGTCATTTGGTCCAAGGATAGGAGGCAAAGGCTATTTTAATAACAATATGGTTTTGGGGGATCTCTGTGAAGTTTATGAGTCATCAGAGAGGAGAACATAAAATTTGCTCTACGCATGTAATTAAAATACAGGGTAACTGAACTCAAGTGTAAGTCAGAGGAGAGCAGAGTGGAGCCAGGGGATCATAATAAGCGTCCTGGTTGAAGTGAAAAGCAATTTGTGGTGGGGCTTTCAAATTCCTACTTTAGTGGACCGATTTGGAAAGCTCACAGAGAGTCTTCCTGGCTGGGTAGGTTTACTTTCAGAGCCCTTTCATTTCCAAAAAAAAAAAAAAGTCTCTAAAAATAGCAGTGGGGTTTGGTTTTGTTTTTTTCTGCAGGACAAATCACACAGTTTTCTAAATGAATCCCTGTTTCTTGGGAGCAAATGGCTAAGTTGAACAGTAATCAGCATTCCTCTCCTCTGTCCATGATGGGGTGGGGGAGGGGACTAGGCCACAAACCGCATCTTCTCCCACACTTCCACCAGGCCGATCAAATTCCAAAGCGTATTCTAAATGCAGATTTATGAAATGGAGACAATGGAATGGGGGGGAGGAGACTTTACCTCCAAAAAAAAAAAAACCACACATGTTACTAACTCTCCCGGACTTTCCTGTTCTGTGGACCGATCACCTGCTTGATGGATGGCATTATTCACTTGGTCGCAGAAGAGTGCGGTGTCAGGAACCACCCATCCTCCTGTGCAGAAGGGGCTGTAGGGATGGCACCATTGTTAACCATGCTACCTGTTACCACAAACTGGTGGGCCTCCTACACGAGCAAGACGTGGTGCCACATAGAAGAACTAGACTGTTACTTCTATTCAGCCCTATAAAACAGACCCCTCACAGCCAAAGACCAAATTTATAAAGTGGTTGGGCATGGGCGAGATAGAAGGTTACAAACAGATTAGGGAAGAACAAAGGATCCTCCACATGGTTTCGTATTATAAGTGATCTGTAAAAAGAACAATTAAGCAAAAACTCCTAGACGTGGGCCACTGCCTCCAGAATCTCAATGTCTAAACACTTTGGGGAGGACAGTTTCCCTTCTTTTAAGTGGACTATTAGCTTAAAGTATAAACCATACTGAAATGCAGAACATCCGAGTGGAAAGGACCTTAGCCTTCATCTGGACGAATATCATCGTTCCCCCTCCTGGGAAAAAGCATCCAAAGATAAAGCACAGACAACTTTCAAAACTACAGACCAGGAGGACCTTCAAGATGGCGGAGGACTAACACATGGAGATCACCTTCCTCCCCACAAATACATCAAAAATACATCTACCGTGTGAAACAACTCCTACAGAACACCTACTGGATGCTGGCAGAAGACCTCAGACCTCCCAAAAGGCAAGAAACTCCCCACGTACCTGGGTAGGGCAAAAGAAAAAACAGAGACAAAAGAATAGGGATGGGGCTTGCACCTCTGGGAGGGAGCTGTGAAGGAGGAAAGGTTTCCACACACTAGGAAGCCCCTTCACTGGTGGAGACTGCAGGTAGCGGAGGGGGAAGCTTCGGAGCCACGGAGGAGAGCGCAGCAACAGGGGTGCGAAGGGCAAAACGAAGAGATTCCCGCACAGAGGATCGGTGCCGACCAGCACTCACCAGCCTGAGAGGCTTGTCTGCTCACCCGCCGGGACGGGCGGGCCTGGGAACTGAGGCTTAGGCTTTGGAGGTTGGATCCCAGGGAGAGGACTAGGGTTGGCTGCATGAACACAGCCTGAAGGGGCTAGTGTGCCACAGCTAGCCAGGAGGGAGTCTTGGAAAATCTCTAGACCAGCCTAAGTGGCAAGGGACCATTGTTTCACGGTGCATGAGGAGAGGAGATTCAGAGCACCACCTAAAAGAGCTCCAGAGATGGGCGTGAGCCACAGCTATCAGTGCAGACACAAGAGATGGGCATGAAATGCTAAGGCTGCTGCTGCAGCCACCAAGAAGCCTGTGTGCAAGCACAGGTCACTATCCGCACCTCCCCTCCCAGGAGCCTATGCAGCCTGCCACTGCCAGGGTCCCATGATCCAGGGACAACTTCCCCTGGAGAACACAAGGCGTGCCTCAGGATGTTGCAACGTCACACGAGCCTGCACCACCACAGGCTCACCCCACATTCCGAACCCCTCCCTCCCCCTGGTCTGAGTGAGCCAGAGCCCCCTAATCAACCTCTCCTTAACCCCCTCCTTTCTGGGTGAAGGACAGATGCCAGACAGTGACCTACATGCAGAGGCGGGGCCAAATCCAAAGTTGAACCCCAGGAGCTGTGCGAACAAAGAAGAGAAAGGGAGATCTCTCCCAGTGGCCTCAGGAGCAGGGGATTAAATCTCCACAATTAACTTGATGCACGCTGCATCTGTGGAATACCTGAATAGACAATGAATCAGCCCAAAATTGAGGCGGTGGGCTTTGGGAGCAACTGTAGACTTGGGGTTTGCTGGATGCAACTGACCAGTTTCTGATTTTTATGTTTATCTTAGTTTAATTTTTAGTGCTTGTTACCATTGGTGGATTTGTTTATTGGTTTCATTGCTCTCTTCTTTTTTTTTTTTTTTTTCTGCAGTACGCGGGCCTCTCGCTGTTGTGGCCTCTCCCGTTGCAGAGCAACAGGCTCCGGACGTGCAGGCTCAGCAGCCATGGCTCACGGGCCCAGCCACTCCGCAGCATGTGGGATCTTCCCAGACCGGGGCACGAACCCGTGTCCCCTACATCGGCAGGTGGACTCTCAACCACTGCGCCACCAGGGAAGCCCTTATTTTTTCATTTTAATAATATTTTTAATTTTTTTATTTTAATAACTTTATTTAATTTTATTTTTTCTTCCTTTCTTTCTTTTTTTTTTTTTTCTCCCTTTCCTTCTGAGCTGTGTAACAGACATGGTCTTGGTGCTCCAGCCAGCTGTCAGGCCTGAGCCTCTGAGGTGGGAGAGTGGAGTTCAGGACAGGGGGCCACCAGAGACCACCCATCCCCACGTAATATCAATCGGCGAGAGCTCTCCCAGATATCTCCGTCTCAATGCTAAGGCCCAGCTCCACTCAACAACCAGCAAGCTCCAGTGCTGGATGCCCCATGCCAAAAAACTAGCAAAACAGGAACACAACCCCACCCATTAGCAGAGAGGGTGCCTAAAATCATACGAAGTTCACAGACACCCCAAAACACACCACCAGATGTGATCCTGGCCACCAGAAAGAAAAGGTCCAGCCTCATCCACCAGAACACAGGCACCAGTGCCCTCCACAAGGAAGCCTACACAACCCACTGAACCAAACTTACCCACTGGGGGCAGAGACCAAAAACAACAGGAACTACAAACATGCAGCCTGAAAAAAGGAGAGCCCAAAAACAGTAACGTAAGCAAAATGAGAAGAAAGATAAATACACAGCAGATGAAGGAGCAGGATAAAAACCCACCACTCCAAACAAATGAAGAGGCAGTCTACCCAAAAAACAATTCAAAGTAATGATAGGAAAGATAATCCAAAATCTTGGAAATAGGATGGAAAAAACACAAAAACTGTTTAATAAGGACCTAAAAGAGCTAAAGAGCAAACAAACCACGATGAACAACACAATAAATGAAATTCAAAATTCTCTAGAAGGAATCAATAGCAGAATAACTGAGGCAGAAGAACGGATAAGTGACTTGGAAGATAAAATAGTGGATAAAACTACCAGAGAGCAGAAAAAAGAATAAAAAGAATTGAGGACAGTCTCAGAGGCTTCTGGGACAACATTAAACACACCAACGTTCAAATTATACGGGTCCCAGAAGAAGAAGAGAAAAAGAAAGGGACTGAGAAAATATTTGAACAGATTATAGCTGTATAAAAAACTTCCCTAATATGGGGAAGGAAATAGGCAAGGCCAGGAAACACAGAGAGTCCCACACAGGATAAATCCAAGGGGAAACACGCCAAAATACATATTACCAAACTATCAAAAATCAACTACAAAGAAAAAATGTGGAAAACAGTAAGGGAAAAGCAACAAATAACATACAAGGGAATGCCCATAAAGTTAACAGCTGATCTTTCAGGAGAAACTCTGCAAACCAGAAGGGAGTGGCAGGACACATTTAAAGTGATGAAAGGGAAAAACCTGCAACCAAGATTACTCTACCCAGCAAGGATCTCATTCAGATTTGACAGAGAAATTAAAACCTTTACAGAGAAGCAAAAGCTAAGAGAATTCAGCACCGCCAAACCAGCTTTACAACAAATGCTAAAGGAACTCCTCTAAGCAGGAAACACAAGAGAAGGAAAAAACCCACAAAAACAAACCCAGAACAATTAAGATAATGGTAACAGGAACATACATATTGATAACTACCTTAAGTGTAAATGGATTAAATGCTCCATCCAAAAGACATAGACTGGCTGAATGGATACAAAAACAAGACCCGTATATATACTATGTACAAGAGACCCACTTCAGACCTAGGGACACATAATGACTGAAAGTGAGGGGATGGAAAAAGATATTCCATAAAAATGGAAATCAAAAGAAACCTGGAGTAGCAATTCTCATATAAGACAAAATAGACTTCAAAATAAAGACTATTTATGCACCCAACATAGGATCACCTCAATACATAAGGCAAATGCTAACAGCTATAAAAGAGGAAATCAACAGTAACACAATCAGAGTAGAGGACTTTAACACCCCATTTTCACCAATGGACATATCAACCAAAATGAAAATACATAAGGAAACACAAGCCTTAAACGACACATTAAACAAGATGGATTTAATTGATATATAAAGGACATTCCATCCAAAAGCAACAGAATACACTTTCTTCTCAAGTGCTCATGGAACATTCTCCAGGGTAGATCATACCTTGGGTCACAAATCACATCTTGGTAAATTTAAGAAAATTCAAACCATATCAAGTATCTTTTCCAGCCACAAGGCTATGAGACTAGATATCAATTAGAGGAAAAAAACTGCAAAAAATACAAACACATGGAGGCTAAACAATACTCTATTAAATAACCAAGAGACCACTGGAGAAATCAAAAAGGAAATCAAAAAACACCTAGAAACAAATGACAATGAAACACGATGTCCCAAAACCTATGGGAGGCAGCAAAAGCAGTTCTAAGAGGAAAGTTTAGAGCAATACAATCCTACCTCAAGAAACAAGAAACACCTCAAATAAAAAACCCAAACTTACATTTAAAGTAATTAGAGAAATAAGAACAAAAAAACCCCAAAGTTAGCAGAAGGAAAGAAATCATAAAGATCAGATCAGAAATAAATGAAAAGGAAATGATAGCAAAGATCAATAAAACTAAAACCTGGTTCTTTGAGAAGATAAACTTGATAAACAATTAGCTGGATTCATCAAGAAAAAAAAGGGAGAAGACTCAAATCAACAGAATTAGAAATGAAAAAGGAGAAGTTACAACTGACACTGCAGAAATACAAAGGATCACGAGAGATTACTACATGGAACTATATGCCAATAAAATGGAAAACCTGGAAGAAATGCACGAATTCTTAGAAAAGCACAACCTTTCGAGACTGAACCAGGAAGAAATAGAAAATATAAACAGACCAATCACAAGCACTGAAATTGAGACTGTGATTAAAAATCTTCCAACAAACAAAAGCCCAGGACCAGATGACTTCACAGGAGAACTCTATCAAACATTTAGAGAAGAGCTAACACCTATCCTTCTCAAACTCTTGCAAAATATAGCAGAGGGAGGAACACTCCCAAACTCATTCGAGGCCACCATCACCCTGATACCAAAACCAGACAAAGATATACAAAAAGAGAAAACTACAGGCCAATATCACTGATGAACAGAGATGTAAAATCCTCAACGAAATACTAGCAAAGAGAATCCAACAGCACATTAAAAGGATCATACACCATGATCAAGTGGGGTTTATCTCAGGAATGCAAGGATTCTTCAATATATGCAAATCAATCAATGTGATAAGCCATATTAACAAATTGAAGGAGAAAAACCATATGATAATCTCAATAGATGCAGAAAAATGTTTTGACAAAATTCAACACCCATTCATGATAAAAACTCTCCAGATGGTGGGCATAGAGAGAACCTACCTCAACATAATAAAGGCCATATATGACAAACCCACAGCCAACATCATTCTCAATGGTGAAAAACTGAAACCATTTCCTCTAAGATCAGGAACAAGACAAGGTTGCCCTTTCTCACCACTATTATTCAACATAGTTTTGGAAGTTTTGGCCACAGCAATCTGAGAAGAAAAAGAAATAAAAGGAATCCAAATCAGAAAAGAAGAAGCTAAGCTCTCACTGCAGGTGACACGATACTATACATAGAGAATCCTAAAGATGCTACCAGAAAACTACTAGAGCTAATCAATGAATTTGGTAAAGTAGCAGGATACAAAATTAATGCACAGAAATCTCTTTCATTCCTATACACTAATGATGAAAAATCTGAAAGAGAACACTCCCATTTACCATCACAACAAAAAGAATAAAATACCTAGGGATAAACCTACCTAAGGAGACAAAAGTCCAGTATGCAGAAAACTATAAGACACTAATGAAAGAAATTAAAGATGATACAAACAGATGGAGAGACATACCATGTTCTTGGATTGGAAGAATCAACATTGTAAATATGACTATACTACCCAAAGCTATCTACAGATTCAATGCAATCCCTATCAAACTGCTAATGGCATTTTTAACAGAAGTAGAACAAAAAGTTTCACAATTTGTATGGAAACACAAAGGACCCCAAATAGCCAAAGCAATCTTGAGAAAGAAAAATGGAGCTGGAGGCATCAGGCACATGGACTTCAGACTATACTACAAAGCTACAGTAATCAAGACATTATGGTACTGGCACAAAAACAGAAATATAGATCAATGGAACAGGATAGAAAGCCCAGAGATCAACCCATGCACAAATGGTCACCTTATCTTTGATAAAGGAGGCAAGAGTATACAATGGAGAAAAGACAGCCTCTTCAATAAGTGTTGCTAGGAAAACTGGACAGCTACATGTAAAAGAATGAAATTAGAACACTCCCTAACACTGTACACAGAAATAAACTCAAAATGGATTAAAGACCTAAATGTAAGGCCAGACACTATAAAACTCTTAGAGGAAAGCATAGGTAGAACACGCTATGACATAAATCACAGCAAGATCCTTTTTGACCCACCTCCTAGAGAAATGGAAATAAAAACAAAAATAAACAAATGGGACCTAATGAAACTTCAAAGCTTTTGTACAACAAAGGAAACCATAAAGAAGACAAAAAGAGAACCCTCAGAATGGGAGAAAATATTTACAAATGAAGCAACTGACAAAGGATTAATCTCCAAAATATATAAGCAGCTCATGCAGCTCAATATCAAAAAAACAAACAACCCAATCCAAAAATAGGCAGAGACCGAAACAGAGAGTGCTCCGAAGAAGATATACAGATTGCCAACAAATACATGAAAGGATGCTCAACATAACTAATCATTAGAGAAATGCAAATCAAAACTACAATGAGGTATCACCTCACACCAGTCAGAATGGCCATCATCAAAAAATCTACAAACAATAAATGGTGGAGAGGGTGCTGGGAGGGAACTCTCCTACACTGTTGATGGGAATGTAAATTGATACAGCCACTATGGAGAACAGTACAGAGGTTTCTTAAAAACCTAAAAACAGAATTACCATAGGACACAGCAATCCCACTACTGGGCATGTACCCTGAGAAAACCATAATTCAAAAAGAGTCATGTACCACATTGTTCATTGCAGCACTATTTACAATAGCCAGGGCATGGAAGAAAAGCAACCTAAGTGTCCATTGACAGATGAATGGATAAAGAAGATGCAGCACATATATACAATGGAATATTACTCAGCCATAAAAAGAAATGAAATTGAGTTATTTTTAGTGAGGTGGATAGACCTAGAATCTGTCATACAGAGTGAAGTAAGTCAGGAACAGAAAAACAAATACCGTATGCTAACACATATATATGGAATCTAAAAAAAAAAAAAAAAGGTTCTGAAGAACCGAGGGGCAGGACAGGAATAAAGACGCAGACATAGAGAATAGACTTAAGGACATGGGGAGGGGGAAGGGTAAGCTGGGATGAAGTGAGAGAGTGGCATAGACATATATACACTACCACATGTAGAATAGCTAGTGAGAAGCAGTCGCATAGCACAGGGAGATCAGCTCGGTGCTTTGTGACCACCTAGAGGGGTGGGATAGAGAAGGTGGGAGGGAGACGCAAGAGGGAGAGGATATGGGGATATAAGTATACGTATAGCTGATTCACTTTGTTTTACAGCAGAAACTAACACAACAATGTAAAGCAATTATACTCCAATAAAGATGTTAAAAACAAAAAACAAAACTACAGACCAACCTCTGTTTTGGAAGCAGAGTAGCACGATGAAGAGAAGAGCACGGGTTCTGGATCAGATAGATCTGGTGTCAGATTCCAGCTCTGTCACGACCTGGCTGTCACTTAACCTCTCAACCTCTCCATTTCTGTACCTGTCAGGTCAGGATAACAAGATCAAGGTCAGCAAAGGCTGCTCAGCCATAACTGTGGCACAAGCCCCTGCAAAGGCAGCATTAATGATGGGGAAAGTGGTTGAACTGGATGAGAAGAGTCAGGGGAAAATTAAATATCTTTTAGTGGATTGGCAGAAAAAGAAAAAAAAACATAGACTATTCTGGTGCCGAAGTTTTTCCCAGAGCCCTGGGGTTTCTAAAGCCTGGTTTCCAAGACCAGAGGGGCAAAGAGAAGCTGGGAGGGTTGGATTCCAGGACCCCCCACACACCCATTCCTACTTGCTCCTTCAACCAAAGAAGCTTTGTAACTTTCTCTGTGACATGTTGGGCTTCTGAGCTACATCCCAATGGAGAAGATATACAGATATCATCCTCCTACCCCCAACCAAAATGTTTGGGGAGGAAACAACACAGCACAGAACTGAAAAGGAAAAGCTGGGCAGCCTCAGGCAACCCACCTACCATCTCTGCACCTCACATCTCACATGAGAGGTTTGGACCAACAGCACCTCCGGTCTCCTTTTGGAGCCTCATCTCTTTCTCTTTAATGCGTAGCCCCTCTCCTCCCCTCCCGCCCCATAAGGAGAATAGCACTTTCTTTTCCCTTCCTGACGGAGAGAAGCCATGCCATTCTCCCTCCTGGTGAAGCCAGCAGATTGAGACCCAAACTCCTTATCACTCACTCCTCTGTGCCAGGGTGAGGTTTATCCTTCCCATCTCTCCTTCTGCTGATGGCTGGGAAGAAGGAGGAGAGGAGGGAAGATTCTCTCTGTTTCTAACTTGCACTAGTCCCCCACATATTGTCCTGGAGAGGAGAAGAAGTGGGGATGATTCAGCCCTCAGGGAGGCAAAGCGGCTTTGAGCCATCCTGAGGACGCTCGTCATCAAGAGCTGGCTGCCCGTGTTTGTTGAACTCGGAGACTTGAATAATATTGTGCACTTTATCTTTATAGCCTCTTTTATGCTAACAGGCCTGGGGTAACAAAAAAGGGCAATGTACTGCAGTCAGCTAAAAGCTTTGCCATTTGATTGCTTCATAATTTTACCATTCATCTAATTTGGAGTGCACATTCGTGCCACAAACCTGTCTGTCACCCTTAACAAGCTCTTTGGTACAGACCGGAACAATCCCCCATAATGTAAACAGCCTTCTCCTTCAGCAGAGAAAGAAAGCACACAACACAGTTTTAACACTCACAGATGTAATTGCTTTGGACACCCCCACCCATGGTATAGGATCTCTCAATTCCCAGGACTCTTCATCAACGGATAGCTTTTAAAACCTTTTCCCCATTCTTTCTTCAAAACTATTTCACGCACATTTTCTTAACACCTTCTGTGCACGAGCTGCCATAGCAGACAATGCAAGCGATGGGACACCTGTAAGATCTGGACTTTGCTTCTTGGAGAAGAAGCCAATGTCTTAAGGACTAAGACACACGCGGTTTAGCCTTTGGTTCTTCCACTCAGAAACTGTGTCACCCTGCCAAGCTAATCATCCTCTTCCATCTAAGTTTTCTCATTTGCAAAGTGGGGTGCAGATATTATTTGCTAAAACTGGTAGAGATCAAATAGGGTAATATATGTGTGTATGTGTATAAGCAAATCATACATGTATATAATATATAATCCCACCCCACGACTCCCCACTCCACTCCCCTTCCCCGCCACTCTTTACTTCATAAACATACAATCAAAGACACACCCCAAGGGAAAGAGAGAGTGAGGGAGATTAAGAGCAAGAGAGGGACTTCCCTGGTGGCGCAGTGGTTGGGAGTCCGCCTGCCGATGCAGGGGACGCGGGTTCGTGCCCCGGTCCAGGAGGATCCCACATGCCACAGAGCGGCTGGGCCCGTGAGCCATGCCTGCACGTCCGGAGCCTGTGCTCCGCAATGGGAGAGGCCACAACAGTGAGAGGCCCGCGTACCGCAAAAAAAAAAAAAAAAAAAAAAAAAAAAAAAAAGAGTGAGAGGAAGAAGCCTTTACCATCAAGTACATGTGGATTTCATTTCACTTCCTCAACTGCTTCCCTAAAGATCAAGACCCTTCTTCCATTAATGGAATTTCCTAATTTGCACTACGTGATAGCTGACAAAATTCAATAGGAGGAAGGATAGAGAGTAGATCATGCCACTTTTCCATCAATCTGTGTAAATTTTCAAATGTCTATAAGAATAGAAATTGTTTAAAATGAAGAAAATTCTCGAAAGAGATCTAGCAAGTCACATGGGAAAAATTGGGGGGATGTCAAATCAAAAATGACAATACAAATTATGTCTCAAAGTTAGCAACCAGCTTGATTGACTTATTTCATTGCTTTGACGAGGTTAACTATTGGTTTTGATATCATCAAAAAGCACATGCTATATTGCAAATGCCATGCGAGTCATGGGACCTTTTCTTAATTATAGCCATCAAAAGTGGGTCAACAGGGAAGAACCTCCTTCTTGAATGAGTGAGTGAAAAAGTTGATAACAGATGACATTAACAAACAGGGCCCTGGGACTTCCCTAGTGGTGCAGTGGTTAAGAATCCATCTGCCATTTCAGGGGACATGGATTCGAGCCCTGGTCCGGGAAGATCCCACATGCTGCGGAAGAACTAAGCCCGTGCACCACAACTACTGAGCCTGCACTCTACAGCCCATGAGCCACAACTACTGAGCTCGCATGATGCCACAACTACTGAAGCCCACGCGCCTGTAGCCCATGCACAGCAACAAAGAGAAGCCGCTGCAACGAGAAGCCCGCGCACCGCAATGAAGAGTAGCCTCCGCTCACTGCAGCTAGAGAAAGCCCACGCGCAGCAACGAAGACCCGATACAGCCAAAAAATAAATTAATTAATTATTTAAAATATTTAACTTTAAAAAAGAAAAACAGGGCCCTGAATAGCTTCTCTATTTTATGTAAATATTCAATGGTGACAAAATAATGAGCGAGATAATAAAATATGAGATGGATAAATTACTGTAGGAGGGCAGAGAATGACTAAAGTGTAGTTTAAAAACTTGATGTGGTCTCCATAGTTGAGCCTGGAACTAGGTATTTTAGGGAAGCTAAGGTGCTAATAGAGGTCAAAGGGTTGTTTGCTTGGGTGTTTTGCTTTGTTCTGGTTTAGATCTGCTGGAGGCTACAATTATAAATCTCATATCTGCCACTCCTACCAAACCAAGAGCTCCTGGAGATAGTGTCCCAGGGTCTAGAGACAGGCCTAGCTTATAGGAAGCATTTAATCATGATGATGACAAAGACTACAATGACAGCAGTAAGAAGAACAATAGCTAGTGCAACTGAACCAATAATAGTTAACATTTATTCAGCTCTTACTATGTTCCAGACACATTTCTAAAATTTATATGTATGTGTGTATATATATATATTCATTTAATATTTATGAGATCCCTCAGTAAATATAATATTAGTTTTCTACCATTTGCAGAATTAATTTAATGTCTTTTTGTTCTCGTTAATACCCAATTCCTTGTCAATCCACTCTTCCAATGCCAAGGGCCATGGCTGTCTAACTTGGATCATAGTGAGTCTGCTATGGCTAGAGAAGGGACCCTTGCAGAAAGAGGGCAAACCTGCCAGAGAGAAATGAGAAAGCCAACCTTTTCTGCCCTGATGGTCATGAGGCCAAAATCTTAATTGGGGGTTATCCCTAAATAGAGGGATTGTGTGTAATTTTTATTTTTTTCTTATGTGCTTATTTATAAATGCCAAATACCAAAGAGTGAATGTGTAAGACTTTTTAAATATGTAAAGAAAAACATTGAAGAACCATTTTTCAAAGAAAGAAATATGCTACAGTCTATGACATGAATTTGAATCAACAATAAAATATATGATGCCCAGATATATTACCACCAGTGTCACACACACACAAAAAAAGACAAGAAGTAATGTCATTACAAACACTGGCCAGGAATTCAGGACTTACTTGATTTTTCTGTCCAGTTTGAGCCCTGAATTCCCCGAGCCCTGAAAATAGTAATAAAAATGATTTTGGGAAAGAAAAAACCTCTCTAGGAGGGTTAAGAAAGCTGGGATGAAGGAAAAAAAGAGAGACAACTTATCAACTGAATTCAAGTATATGAAAATTGTCATAAAAATGACATGGGGGCTTCCCTGGTGGCGCAGTGGTTGAGAGTCCACCTGCCGATGGGGACATGGGTTCATGCCCCGGTCCGGGAAGATCCCACATGCCGCAGAGCGGCTGGGCCCGTGAGCCATGGCCGTTGAGCCTGTGTGTCCGGAGCCTGTGCTCCGCAATGGGAGAGGCCACAACAGTGAGAGGCCCGCATACTGCAAAAAAAAAAAAAAAAAAAAAAGACACGGACCAGCTGTTCACCATCCCCATTTAGGACAAAAGAAAACAAAGAAAGTCTCTTGTGGCAGTGAGAGTTTGGTGTGCAACAAGAAGATCTTCTTGAAGATAAATGTGATAGACATGGAAAGTTCACAGCTCTCTATCCCCGGAAATACTTGAAGCTAAAATAAACAGGTGACTCTTCCGGGGTCTGCATGGAATAGTTTTGCATGGAGCCTGACAAGTTACAATCTTGCAATTCTAACCTTACTCTGATGGACTTAATCTATTGGCATTAGAGCTGGGATTCGACACCTTCATGTAGGGAGTGAGCAAAACAAAGTTTCTCCATGATGTGTTTAAGTGTTAACTCAGTTGTAACCACATTAATATTACATATCTGAAACAGTTGACCAAAAGGTAGGCTCCTCCAAAATGTTCCCTCTGAAAGAAACTTGGTAACAGAAACTATTTTAGAATAATACTGGACCACCACTTGTGTCTTTTCTCTTGCTAAACTATATTAAAAACTGGAATTATAATTGGACATGGTAGGGTCATTCAACTGGAACCCATCAAACTGATGTTGCCAAAACCCTGATATGTTGGCTTCCTTTTGGGGGGTAGATTAAAAGAATATCCGTGTTCCTGCACAAATAAACTCAATAGATCTAGATTCTTATATTTCCTATGTATGTAGTATTCATTTAATGACTACTCATTAAACATATCCCAACAGGCCAAATATTTATGTGATACTTTACAATACTTAAACAATGCTCCTATAGAAATCTTATCTGATCTTTATACCAACAATGCTAAACAGGGCCGGTATGTTATCATTTTAATGATTCTGAAATTAAGGTTCAGAGAAGTTAAGTGACATGCTCATCTCCACTCGTCTAGTAAGCATCAAGGACTAAAACTGCTGGGAGTGTGTGGTTAATCTTTCAAGTCTTTTTTTATTTCACTTCACCATTCTATCCTGTCTCCATCCTTTAAGGGTTTACGGTACAGTTGGTGACATGCAGGTCAAAAATTTTTAAGTATTAATATCAAATAATTCCACAAGGCAATGCAAAAGTCACAGGAACCTATAAAATCGAATGGCTAAATAATGACATAAATCATAAGGGCTGCCAGAATTTAGAAAACAAAGAAGTCAAGACGGGTAGAGGAGTCCAGACTTGATGAAGGAAATAGACGTGATATCCTGAAATATGGATAAAGTTTTGGAGACTAATCAATGAAGAAAAAACGTTTCAGATAAAGGAAAGGGCAGAAGCACTGAGTGGGAACACCAGTGAGGGTTTCCGAGGACCGCAAAGAGATCTGCAGGAGTGCCAAGTTTACACAGTCAAAGGGATGTATGTTAGGATTGCAGAGAACTGTAAAGGGAGGTAGAATTAATATTGACTAAATGTCATTGTTCTAAGCACTTTATAAGCCTAATACTACTTATTTCTCATAGCCTAGAGGTGGTTATTATCCCTATTTTCCAGATGGGGAAGCTGAGATTTCAGCCATGTTAAGTGGTTTGTCCAAGATAGTTTGGCTGCTTTGGTGAATTGCAAAAAAAAAAAAAAAAATGGCCACAATTTCTCCTGCCTGGAAAGCATCCCCCTTTTCAATATGCCTTTACCTCTCCTTCCAGAAAGAAGTGTAGTCGTTGGTGGGAATGTAAATTGGTGCAGCCACTGTAGAGAACAGTAAGGAAGTCCCCTAAAAAACTAAAAATTGAGTTGCCATATGATCCTGCAGTCCCACTCCTGGGCATATATCCAGACAAAACTCTAATTCAAAAAGATACATGCACCCCAATGTTCATAGCAGCACTATTTACAATAGCCAAGACATGGATGCAACCTAAATGTGCATCGACAGATGAAAGGCTAAAGAAGTTGTGAGATATATATATATATATATATATATTTTTTTTTTTTTCCTGACCATATGGCCATCCATAATAAGGGCTACATTTTCAGAACATCTTTGTAGACAGTTATGACCACAAGACTAAGTTCTGGTCATTAAATTAGAGCAAATGTGTCATATGGGAGCTTCTTTTGCCCCTCTTTTCCTTGCCCTTTCACACTACTTCCAACCTGCAGCACAGGCACGAATCTCACACTCAGCCACCATCTTGGATCATGCAGACAAGGATCACACATTAGACTGAGTAGAACTGACAGATGCCTGCACCTCTGATGCCCCCGTGGTGCCACCACACCAACGCTCCTACCTTTGCATTATTTTTATGTCAGAAAAAGTGACATAAAATATTATCTTGATTAGGCTACCAGTATTTTGGAATTTTGTCACATACAAGTCAGCTGCTACACTAATACATTAGTGGAGGGAAGGAAGCATCAGAGGACCGTGGTGTCTGTCCAGGCAGAGGAGATGAAGATGGTGTCTGCAGATGAAAGAAGTTTTGCGCCTGGGTGATTAAGGACCCTACAGCATTTTCCCTCTTTTATCTATTCAGTTCCCACTACACAACCAACCCACACCAGTGAGCTTTTAAATTGTGGGAATTTGTGCAGTCAGTCTTCTCCCTGCATACTTTTTTCATTGAAGTATAGCTGATTTACATTGTTGTGTCAGTTTCAGGTGTACAGCAAAGTGATTCAGATATATATATATCTTTTTCAGAACGTTTTCCATTATAGGTTATTACAAGATACTGAATATAGTTCCCTGTGTGACATAGTAAGTCCTTGTTGTTTATCTACTTTATATATAGTAGTGTGTGTCTGTTAATCCCAAACTCCTAATTTGAACCCCACAAGTACCAGGTCAGAACAGTTGCCCATTCCCAAAGGCAGCAAGGTCAGAAAGGGTTCATAGTATGCATAGGATGGTCATAAGAGAAGGTTGGCAAGGTCAACATTAGTGCCTTTCTTACCTGAAATAGAGTTGTTCATATCCCAGAAACACTATAAATCTGCATCATTTCATCAAAAAAAAAAAAAAGGATGTCATTCAGGATAGAAAGAAATGGTATTCAAGGTGCCAGGGACACATCAGTTGACACAATGGACAAAAACCTGCCTTCATGGACCTTCCATCCTGGAAGGGAGAGGCCAACAAAGAACCATAAACATGACCGATAAAGTCAACGATATGCTATGTCAGTGATACCTCCTCTGTTAAAGAGGAAAAGAAGGGTAGGTAGAACCAGGAGTACCCTCAGCAGGGCTGGGGAGGGAAAAATATCCATTTGGCAAGATCCCATACTTTTCTAGAAGGCACATTAGCTGAAGTATATGGAACTCTCTGGGGAAGAAGCTTGTACACATCCACAAAAGATACATATTTACTTTCGATTAATTTGCAGGAATAATAATAAATGTATTCACTCTTTTTGTGTCAATGAGGTCACCTGAGAGGTTGATCTAAGCATGGGTAAGAACCACATATTTCCCCATTTAGAAAAATAAAAAGCCCAATAGAATTAACATTACCAAAGATACTGCTTGATAATTAAAACCGTATAATAACTATAGCCATTTTAATATAGCTCACATTTTGAGCTCTTACTACATGACAGGCACCGTGTTAATGGCTTAACAGAGATGAACTCTCAGAGAAGATTGTACCTGAGGTAGAGGGATGCCTATGGAAGCCCTTTTTCAAGAACAGAATCAAAAATGTGTTCCTGATTGCCACAAAAGTGTGTGTGCAAGACTTCCCGTGTGTGAGTAAATGTGTGTGTGTGTACCAGCCTTGTAAATACTGAGGCACGCTTGCCTTGGGCACCTAAAGCGTTTGGTAAATATTTAGATGTCAGATGGTTAAAATAGCATTAATTGAAACCTTTTTAAATATCCTTTGGGATGGGGGATGGATTATGGTATAAATTTATTGGCTGCTATTTAAATGAAAAAAATTACAATGCACCATAATGTTCATTCTAATCAAGTGATGCTCGAAGATTGAATTTCAGACTGTAAATGTGGTGCACACATTTGTCTCTGAATGAGATTTCGTGTCCCAGCTGTTGAAACGTTTGTGGGAATGGGAAAGTTTTGTGGACTAATAGATTCCTGTGGCAGGGCATAAGCTTAATGCAGCAAAAGATGTTTTCACTGAAAAGACAAATCATCTCATTTTTCATATATATACACAGTCATTCTGGGTACACTTATGCAAAACATTCTCCCAAGAAGGGTCTTTGACAGTGGAAAAGAGATATCTGGGAAAGAAAAGCAATTTCTCCTCCTGAAATACAGGGGGTAACTTAGAAAAGTAGAATTTTGGACAACTCTGAAGATACTAGCTGAGAGTATCAAATGTTTTCAAGAAATTATTCAATTATCATGAAATACTATTTTTATTTGTGGCACAAATAAGCGAGAATAGACAAATGAGGTTGTTAACAAGGTACTTACTTATTTCTTTCGAAATTATGCTGAGTTAACCCAACCACAAATCTTGTCCAAACATCCATGAATTAGTTATTGCTGGAATTAGGATTGGAGCCCAGGACATCTGATTTCAAAACCAGTGTGTTTGACCAGTGTTCTTACAAGGAGGACATATACACACAAGAGAGGGAGGGAGGGAGAGAGAGAGAGAGAGAGAGAGAGAAAGGATACATACATACATACATAATGAAGTTGATTGATCAAATTACGTCTTTGTCCTTTAAACTTCTACGACTCCTGCAATAGACAATTTTTGGACTGTTGTTTAGACAGGCAGCCTCTGCTCCCTCTTCCTTTGATAACAGTACCCAGATTTTTCTCTTAGAAACAACCTTCTCCCAAATGAACTTCAGGCTGACTTCTCCTCCAGCTCCAAGAACATGATAGCTTCAGTCTTGGCCAAAGAACTGCATTCCCCCCAGCCACAGGGTTGGTTCATGGTTGTGCATGTGAGCTAATCGAAGCCAGACCCAGTGAGACATTTTCTGGGGCTACTAGAAGACAGACAGGTTCTCTTTCCACCTGGACATGAAATTGGAAGACGCTAATGCAGTCATCACACCAACACATGGAGTCTGACAAGGAAGCAAGACTTAGGAAAAGCAGAGACAGTTCAAAGATAGAAATGCACCAGCTCCCGAGGAGTTTTGAGTCCCCCAGTTCAGCCATGCCCACAGCCAGCCCCACCCCTACCCCACATGTTATGTGAACCTGTACATGCCTTTCTAATGTAAGCCAATTTGGACTGTGTTTTCTATTGCCCCTTACAGCAAGAGTCCCAGATCTACTTAAATCAGCACAATAGGGCTCAGAATCTTAGCCAGGGGCAGTGGGCAGAATATGAGATTTCAGGGGTCGACAAGAAAGCTGTACTAAGTCATTCCTAAACCTCAGGTTCTCCACTGTATAGTGAGACAGGGCTCACCCCTCCCTCCAAGGTCTCCATCTTTATGTTCCTGGAGTTTCAATAAACAGTAGAGAGCTCAAATATCCTTACTGAGAAGTTAAGGAGCACGATTAAGGGGCAAAAGCTTTGTTTGCTGTGCAGTACTTTTTTCCATTTCTCCCTCTCCCCTCACACTCACACACACACACACACACACACACGCCCCCCACACACGTATCAACACACACATATCCACGCAACCTCCAGACCCCAGGATAAAGGAACATTGAGAGGAGACACCACACCCTTCCTGTTTTTCTCTTCTATCTCCAAGTTGTACATAGAAAAATATCCCAGCATCGTGATGGCTGTAACATAATCCAGGCTAAATGTGGAAATTGCAAAGCTAAGGCTGAAATAGACACCACGTCCTTAACTCAATCTCACTGAATCTCTTTAAAATAAAGTAAGAAAGGAAAGGACAAAGACAAATCGTACTGGGGAGAATGGTCACCTAAGTAAACCACCAAGTCGGGTTGGTCTGTCTTTTGTCAGTGTGGGCACAGAATCTGCCGGCGCTGTCAATGTACTTTTGTGGAGAGTTATCACTGGCTACATAAACAAGGCATATCTTTTCATGGCAGCAATAATACACACACACACACACACACACACACACACACACACACCCCACATGAATGCTTTCTGGCTCTTCTACTGCTCTGTCCCAGACAGAGACAGAAAGGTTTTGAGGACCAAATGACTTAAAGGGGAAATGCTGTCTTTTCTAAAACACAAGCCTCAGACTGCCTTTTTTTTTTTTTTTTTTTTACCTTTAGCATCTGAGACTTCAAACAGAAACTGAGGCCAACAAAAGCCAAGAAGCCAGGGCCACCACCTTGCAAGGGTTAAAACTAGATCAAAATCAAATGGCACTCTGCACCACGTCTTCTGCATGACTGATACTGCAATCGATCTGCAGCGGTTCATTTTCTCTCTGGAATCTCTGCCTACTGAGAACAAACACAAACACATGTGGAACCAATAGGAAGCAGACCAAGGGCTTTAAGAGCGCTGCACCAACCTGTGTCAGAGAGCGCTCACTTAGCAGATGGGGGGAAATAGTCAAGCGGTATAACTCCGTCAAGGTACCTGGAAGTGCTAACAATCCTCTTTTGTCTGCCCACTGGAGAGTTCAGATGGATTCCGATCAGAATAAGAACTGCATTGTGCCCTGCTTGACTCTTGTACCGTGTCCCAGGGTGAACGGAGGCCCAGGTGTCCGACATCTTCCATGTTCAAGACAAACATGATACCGATTCTTTCCCGCTGCTGGCATTTGAAGTTCTGACGTGATCACCAATCTGGGGGAAACTCTACTTAATAAATCGGCCTTTCCAAAATATCTGAAAAAGAAGGATTTGCCATCAAAGCATTGCCAGTTTGTGTGCACACCTTACTACACGTTGATTCTAATTGCAAATACAGGATTCTTGCCCTTCAGTTGATAGCTAGGGGTGATTAAAGTCACTTAAGACTGAAGCTCTAGCAGGTGCTCCTTTATTTTTTTAAGATGTAACAATGAGAGTGTAGGGGCCACCCGTGGTCAGAGGAGGTCAAGTGGTTCTTTTGGCCAATGGGAGTCCCAGTGTTCTAGTGAGTTTCCAGCTTAGTTCATTGCATTCCTCCTGAATTCCTCACCCCTGTCCTCGTTGGCTCCTTGAGCCGCTGCCATCACAGACCGTAACCAGTTCCTCTCTGAACCAGGCCCAGAACAGTGGAAAAGAGTCTGTCACTCCCAAGGCAGCTGCATGGAGCTGAGAGTGTGTCCTGCTGCCCAAACTCAAGGCCAACCCAGAGTGGTCTGGTTGGCTCCTAAGTTAAATGCCAACCTCTCATAATTCCTTTCCCACAGACATCAGAACGTCATTTTAGATGTTCTGCTGTGAACTCTTTCTCACTAAATCTGTGTGATACGAGATGCCCTGTTGCCATTAGCCTTCCAGCGGCCTTCTCTTGGAACTTCCCCTTCGCTCATTAACCGGTAGAATCAGAATCTGGAATCGGTGGGAAAAAAATAAAACTCCTCTCCTCAGACATTTTATGAGAGATCACAGAATGTTCACTTGGTTGTTTGTTGTCGTTGCTGCCTTGTGACATTAGGGGGTGGGCTTCCCGTGTGGACTGGGGGTCAAGCAATGATAGACTTTGCTAAAATTAAAATCGAAAATTTAATTAAATTCCACACATATTTCTTGAGCTCCAGTGCAAGCTGGTTCCAAACTTCAGGTTTAAGGCCTATCAAAGTGCAGTGATTTTAAGCTGAAGGGAAACTTCTAAATTCTTCTGTCAAACCACCTAATTTAGAGGTGAGCGACGGAGAATCCAAGTGACATGAGAAAAGTCATACAAGTAGAGATACAGCCAGCGAGAGACCAAGCCCACGTCTCTTGAGTATACCCGAAAGACTAGTGCTCTTTCTTCCACGTTATCCCACTTGCACCTCTTAGTAGATGACGATTCTATTTTTTTTAACTAGCTAAATCTCACCCTTAGGCCCTGCACATGTGCTTTTGGGGAGGAGGGAGGAGGAAACTGCTTTGTCAATTCTTCTTTCAAAGAAAGGTTGAGAAAAGCTCATCCACTGTTGTCCTGACACAGCAATATCCGTTTTTTCCTCAGGTGACAAGAAAGTAGGGAACAGAAGCATCAACTAGGTTCAGACAAACAATCACAACCATTGCTAAAGATACCATGACAAAACAGTATTTCCACAGGAGGAGTTGTGTAGCTGTTTGCCTCACCTAACGATAAAATGCTCTCCGGCAAATTAGTCACTATGCGATCCCTGCCCTACTCACTGGCTCCCCACAGTTTTCAGAAGCAAGTTCTAACACCTTGGCTTAGCACTCTGTTGATACCAGAAATGATTTCTGCTTCCCAACCTAGGCCCCTCCCCTGTGCTGGAGGCCTCACACACCAAACCTTGTTTCCTCTCTCTCCTATAACAGAGTTGAGACTATGCACATAAGCTAGAAACTACATTTTCCGGCATCTTCAGTAGCTAAGTATGACCTGGGATTAAATCCTCCTGATGTGAGCAGAAAGGATGTGTCACGTCCAGGTCTGAGCTTTGTGATCCCCTCTTGTACCATTTGCCAGAGGACACTGGCTGTGAGAGGTGTGGTCAGCAAGATCACAGGGAGAAGTTGAACTGTGGTACAGTTGCATCAGAGGCTTCAGGAGAGCTTACTGGGAACCCTTGAAATGGGACGGATAGTCAGAATCATCCACCTTGAAGTTAGTAGAACTGGCCTTTCTTCGTCTGTGTCTTGGACACATACTGCCCCAGGGGAAGAAGCAAGGCGGCTCCCTTTAGTTGAGGGCAATTCCCAAAAGGGGTCCAGCTGAGATCCAGCAGCTGGGAGAATGTGTGCCTCCATCCCGAAGCGGGTGTCTGGGCTGTGTACCAGAACATCCACTACACCAATATTCGCTACACTGCACGCAAATCTGGTCTCTCACATCACGCCGAAACCATCCTCTCCTGATTTTGCACAGGTTTCTTTCCCATCTCAGCTCTTATCCATATAGCTAAGTCCTATTTATTCTTCAAAACAGCACAGGTACCTTCTCTTCAGTCTTCCCTGACCTCCCTGAGTCGACTCTGCTTTATTGCCTCTCCTTTTTTGCTCCCATTGTAACTTTAGCCATCATTTTATCACATGACGCTGGAATAAGGATTTAAACACAAATTAAAGAGTAAACTCCTTGAGGGAAGGGACAACGTCGTATTCTCCCATATACCCCCGATGTTGACATGTTCCCTGGCCTATAACAGGCACTCATCCAATGTGACTTACTAAAAGTGTGAGTGAGTAAATGAATGAGTTAATACCTTAATGAATGTTCACATACGCTCTCATTTATTTCCAAGAAGAATTTGAGGCAGCCAAGTTCCAAAAAACACAACATACTGCAGCTTATAGGGTAGCAGCTCAAAACATGCAAAACCTGGCAGAAATGCATGTCTCACTCCACGGAATGGTGCACTACTGGGGTATAAATATGAGTCTTGGAAAAACCCTCATTTCAATGCTACAGATACCCAGATTGGTGACAGCAGGGTATCTTCTCACGAGGACAAGAGATCCTAGCCAATAGCACTTTCAAGAATGTGTAAGCAAAGAGTTAACGGTCTCACAGCTGCCTTTCATTGGAGGTGTTAATGAGGTGACTGGGGGAAAGGATTCTTAAATGAAATTGTCTTCACCCATTCCAGTTAAATTCCAATACAATGGGAAGACATGAACCTCTCTCCACATAGCCTCTTTCCCCACCCTCTTCTAATGGGCCCTGACCTTAGCTCTGTGGTTGCATGCCTTGGAATGGTCCACTAAGAACTTGGAACTGCCCACTTGGTTTCCAAACCTCAGGTTGCCTTGGGGAAGTTACTATAATTTGGTTACCAGAGATACTTAGGTTAAGGGAAATGATTCAAAAAATAATGTGTGGTGAGACAGAGCTGGGATGTCATCTGTCCAAGCAATCAGAAACCCAGGCATGAGGTCATTCCAATGTACTTTCTGCTTGTTTACTCATAAATGCTCTGTTTCTGTGGCATGAATCAGAAGGGCAATATTTTAGAAGGAAACGATCCCGAAGATACTGACCAGACAGAGTCTTTGAAAAAGGTCTCAAACATGACCAAAAACACAAGAGAATCATTCCAGCTGCAAGTTGTTAACAGCCCACAGTACCCCCATCATAGAAAAGTTAGGGACAAAAGGATGCCGTAGTGGGTAGATAGTGCTTGGGGCACCAGGGATGTAAATTTCTGAGAAGATTAGTCCTTCAAGAAAGAGGTGGGTTAACATCACTATGATAGAGAGAGAAGGGCCACAGTCTAGGGAGTCAGAGAGACATGCTTACTTGAGTTGGGCAAGCAGCTCACCTCACTGACTGTGAGTTTCTCATGTCTAAAGTAGGGCTGATGATCCTACTTCAGTGGATTATTGCGAGGCTTAAATGTGATAAGACGTAGGAAATATTTAGCACAAGACATAAGAATATTGCTGTTGTTGTTGTCGTCATTATTGATCAGGAAGAGCATTTGGCTAGGAATTCTCTACTCATGATAGAATGCCATTTGTGTGTATGATACGAAGCATCTCATTGTACTATGGGTAGAAGAAGAGGCTGCTTTTCTCAGGACTAGCTAAAGCAAATATGAGGAGAAATCCTAGTTGTTCAACCAGGATACTTCTCTCTGTTGAGAAATTACTGAATCTCTCTGAACCTTCGTTTCCTTATCAATTAAATGAGTCTCATAAGATCTACCTCATAGGGTTTCCATGATGTTTAAATGAGTTAGCAGCTGTAAAGCAAAGAGTACAGTCTCTCACTCATAGTAAAGAGCTTTATTGTGACTGTCCCTGACTTTTTAAATCACTCTCTAGTTATCTCGTTGGTCTTTATATCAGGATGCTATTGAAGAATCCCCTATTTAGGGGAAAGGAAAAAAAAAAAAGAATGCTCTAGCCACTTAATGATTATTTGTTCCAATGACAACCTTCAATTTGACCCTACTTTCTAGTGAACAGATTCACATTTCTTGAACGATGTCTACTCCGGCTCCTTACCAACATATGACAAATAAAATTTTCTCATGGTCATCAGAAATGCTGTAGAGGTTAGGAATAGGCCAGGGCAGCAGCTATGCAAATAACACTTAAGCACACTTTACATAGTTGACAGGGAAAAGTAAGAGGCCTCTAGGCCAGCTATTTACTTTTCCACTTACACTAAGCAAACAGACCCCCCAAAAATTCCATAAAAGCTTAGCCTAGCAAAGGAAGGACATTTTTTAAAAGGATCAATAACTCAGCAAAACTTTTGTCACATTTTAGTTTAATATTAAAAATAGAAGAAGCAGCTCTGTTCCTTCTGTTAAATGTTTCTGTGAACATAAAACTTTTGTAAAATATAAAGTTTGAAAAAATAAACAAATAAAAGAAAGAGAACCAGATCAGCCTAGGCATATTTCACAGGGAAAATGTAACTTCAAATTTGCCTTAAGTATTTTTTCTATTTTTGCAGCAAAATATTATATGAACGCACCTAATGATAAACAGTACCCTCAAAAATAATAAGCATATTTGAAAAGCACTTGCACACCCACTATTTTGCTTTATCCTCACTACAATCTTGTAAAACAGGTGAATTGAGCTTATTATTCCCCCATCTTTATGCAACTGGGACTCAGGGAGGTTACTAATAAGACCCAGGTAACAGCAAATTATCAGACGATTCAAAATTCTCATCCAAATCTCCTTACTTCTTACTCCAGCATTTCACCTGTTGCATTTCAAACAGAAGGTATATAATACAAGGGATTGGGTACAAACATGTTGGAAAAGCAAAATCAGAGAGAAGCAACATAAGTAGACAGTGATGACTACCCTTGTGGTTAGAGTTATTGGAAGGAGAAGAGAAGGATGAGGCTGGAAGAGAGGATGCAACATTCTTAGAATCTGGTGTGAGGTCTTGGTGCCAATTCACCATCCAAATATATTTCTCAGGGAAACTCAATATCCATGTCTTGTGACATGTAACCCAGCCTCTTTATTGACTTTCGCAATAAAATAAAAATACAGAAAAAAAATATTTTAAAACATTGTAACAGAGCAACACAAGAGCATATACAAGATTTAAAGGCATTCCTGAGAAATAGAATCATCCATGGCTCTTGCCCCAGCCCGGTGTTGCAATCCCATTTGCTCCCCCAAGGGGGAGGTGGCAGGCCCCAGTTGGGAAGGAGGACTAGGGTCCACCAAAGCACTTTGGGTAAGTGGGGCTCTCTGGATGTACTTCGTTTCAGGAACTCCCTGACCTAGGAATAATGCAATGTTGGAGGCCTGAATGATTTTAGTGAACCATGAAACTTAAGTACAAACATTCCTGGGTGTCAACCATATATTCAAGCACAACCTGAAATTTTAAAAAAATGTTTTGAACAATTATAATTGACATTTATTGAGCTTACTATCTGTCAAATACTTTACTAAGTGCTTTTCTGTATCGTCTAATGAATCCTCACCAAAACCGTATACGGTAGTTACTTTTACTATTCCTATTTTAAAGACAGGGAAATTGAAACTAAGAGGTTAAGTGCCTTACCCAAAGTCACACAACTAATGCATGGACCTGTTATATGAACCTAGGCTGTTTAATTCTAGAAACACATTTATAACCAGTGCTGTTTTCTTCTATGTCACTGGAAGCGTGACTTTGTTTTTCTTCCGATTTCTGTTCTACACCCCTCAGTTCTCCGGGACATATGAAAGACCTGTTATTGTTTGGCTAAGGGTATAAAAAGTCAGAAAAGATATAAGCTACAATTTGCTTCCTGAGTATATTATGCTCATATACATCCTGCCAATTACAGATCTTTACACCATGCAGTGAGTCGCGCTTTTTCGCCACACAATGTAGTTTTTCCCAAAAAATACATCGTGTATATTATAGCTGGTGTGATTGACTTGTATAGCAACTACTATTTCATATATTTTGTTTTGTTTTGCTGTTGGTTTTTATTTCTTCTGGAGGAACCCAGTCCTAAAGCATCATTACACTGCTGACCTAGAAGTGTGAGTCAGGGAATTATGAATACCATTTACAAATGCACCTGGTGGCAACTCAGGACTTTATGAAAAGACACTAATAAAAAACTAGAAAAAGAATCACATGAGATAGGAAGGTGAAATTCCAGGGTTTGATTGATTTCAACCAGCTTCACAGGGGTTTGTTTTGTTTTGTTTTTTGTTTTCCTCCTTCCATGTATGTTTGTTTCTGTGGTATACTTAAAAAGAAAATCCATTCCCTACTCTTCTGTTAATACAAAAGGATTCCTCATACCAACCCAAGGTCATTACAGTGCAATTCATATTGTATTCTGCCAATAAAGTTGTTAGTTATGAATTATTACATTCTCCAGGCATAGATGATGGACATAAATTTGGAGAAATTCTATCAGGAAAAAAAAGAGAAATGTAGTAATGGGAACATGCCATCTTCCATTTGAAGCAGGACACTTGCCAAAACAAGAAAGTAAGCTAACCAGAATTTCAACACCTCCTCGGCGTTAGGAATTTTCACCTTTATTACTAATGGGCAAGTCGGCCTCTTTCACCTCCTAAACGCTTGCCAGCGCAGAGACCTACTGCAGCAATTGGGAAGCTACTATCCTACTCTCCAAAGATAATCACCCTCCACACAGTTAAGTGTTTGCCAAAACCATGGATTCAGGAGCACTAAAGGGCTCTGAAAACATAATATTTTAATCATTGCGTTTTAAAACATATGCTTAAACTGCATTTTCCAGCTAAGGAGTGGTCTTGGCTATCATTCATATCTCCCTCACAAAGGGAAGTTCTCAGGCCAACTTGGCAGCTTTGAACAATTCGGTTGATCTGGAAATTTTTCATCTCCCCAGTTAGCATTCTTCATGTCCAAATCCAGGTGCCAAAACTTTTACTGAGCGGTAGAACTACTGCTGAACTGCCTCTCTCACCTGCTACTGTCACTGAGATAGAACTACTACTATGCTTAGAGTTACTTCAGGAAAAGAATTGTCAAACCATATGTTGCAAAGTGACTGTTCCACGTCCCTTAGCTGTTTCAGTTAGTGCCACTATGCAATCTCTCACCCAGCAGCAGCTTTGAGCCTATTACGTGGCTCAGTTGAACCAGAAATTGAGCTCAGGACAAACAGCACATTGGGGTAATCCATACACCTAAAGTGACCATACACTCAATTTGCCTCAGATGGTCCTGGTCTATGCTGATTGTCAAGAGCCCATTTCCACTCACTAAGTTGTACCAGTTGGGACAACTTATGCGGTCACCCTGATTACACCTATAAAAGACCAAGGGACCAGGATGAGATGTATCTTAAGCCAGAACTTCCTCACTGGTAAGTTTCATCATTCCCCTCCCCTTCCTCTTGGTAGTTGGCAGCAATTTCACCATTAAAGCTTCAAACCATAACCTATCGTACCTCTGACACTAATTCCAGAGTCTGACATAAAGGGTAGTAACCTTAGAATTCTGCGTGATGGAACATGTCAAATCACAAGGCATATTGTTCATTCATACCATCCAAACATATTTATTGTATCCCTACTATTTGCAGGAACTATGCCAGGGACTGGGGACCTACAATGAAGCAGGTAAATTACTGCCCTCAAGGGGATTGCAATCTCAGGGAAAAGATGGATTTAAGACAATTCTAGGGATATAAGTGGTACAAACATCATGTACAATAGGGGTGTACAGAAGGGCTAACTAACACAGCCTTGAGAAATGTAGGGAGACTTCTTGAAAAATGTGACATGTAACTAAAGGAAAAGAAATGAGATAGAAGGTTCTTTTCTACATGTCACGGACAAAAGCACATTATGAGAAGGAAAGTCTGCAGGATGACTAAAGGGAAAATGAGAGGATGAGTAACCAGACTGGCAATAGGGATGTAGAAGGGCACAGAGCAGGCCACATATGTCGTTAAGGAGATTGGACTTCATCCCGGGGCGATGGAGAACCAGAACCAGGCTTTCATAGAAACGTGACTTGATCAGATTCAATTTTAGAATGATCACCCTGGCTACAGTATTATGACTATGAAATCATAAGACTCTTTTTGTTCTTAGGGAGAGGAGGGGCATTATTTTTGTGTTTTATTTGAATGTGTTGAATTGAATCATCTATGGAGAAAAGTCTCCTTGATAAAGTCAACCATGACTCGACAGTGAGGCACTCTGGGCTCAGTTGCTAATTCCAGGGCTTAATTTTCTGGTGTCCTTGGCCAAACCCCACTAGGCTTACTTGGACCTCCATTTCCTTGTCTATAATACATGGACTGTTGTATTCACCTTTTACACAGGGTGACGTGAGGAACTGCTAATGAAATGCAGCCAACTTAGAAAATAAAACAATGTTACAGAAATGCTTAATAAGTCCAAATAACAGCCAAGAGAGATGAAATGTGTATGTCAAATGTTCAAGTGTACAGTGGAAGGGTTTCAACTACAAGATTTAATGATCTGGAGGCTCATTCTCACTACAGCTGTGTCCCAGCTAAATCCGAGCCTGGGGAAGCAGTCCCGCTCACCAGTTAAGAGATAATCATCTCAGATCACCTCTGCTCAAAGGCATGTCTCTGTACCTGGACTGGGGCTCACTTTCATAAGAAACCTTCCCAGAATCTGATGAGTCCAAGCCACAACTTAGGAAATCACACTCTGAAACTAAGCTCTGGAGGAAAATCATGTGCTAATTAAATGATGTTTAAAAGTAAAAGAATTGGGTGTAAAACAGTAAGATCAATGAAACTCTCCATTACCCTTTTCAGGTGTGGCAAAAGACCAGACTCTTTGGATTTAAATGTAAGAGTTATTGATACGAATAACCATTATTCATTGAGTGCTATCTATATGCTCTTTTAAGTATTTTGGCAAACATTAGATCATTAGTTCCTCTCACTAGAGAGTTATAATTATTCCCTATTATATCTTATTTCTCAGCACTTGAGTTTGGAGAAGTTACGTCCTTCCCATCTATAAAGTGACAGAGCTTGAATCACAGCCCAGGCTGGTACAGATCTCGGCTTATGCTCAATGTCTCCACACTGCTCTGTGAAACACTATTAAAAGGCCTATCACTGCCTTCCTTCTTGCTGGGCTCTTACTTTCTCACCCTGACCCAGTCCTGTTGCTCATACCGTCTCTAGCATGAGAAGTTGCTGTTTCCAAAATGTGGCTCAGTCAAGATAGGAAGGTTAATATATTTTCGTGGATTCATGTCAGCGAAACTATTTTTAAAAAGTACATCATGACAACTAGCACATCACACAAAATCCCTTCACTGGGTCATGCCAATATGACCCTAAAAAGGATGAGTGATCTGTCCCATTGTAAAATGTTCCATCAAGAGTATTGATGGTTCACATCAGCATATTCAGCAACGTAAGAAAAATCTGGATACTTTTCTGAGAAATAGATCCCACAGCAGAGAATAGAAATATTGAGATAAGACCCTCTGGTGTATAGATCCATAAACCCTGTAGTATCTTCTTGCTACACCACAAGCCAAAAATTTGGTTGTGATGGTTGTATCAAGTAGTACTATTTTTTTTTTTTTTTTTTTGCGGTACGCGGGCCTCTCACTGTTGTGGCCTCTCCCTTTGCGGAGTACAGGCTCTGGACGCGCAGGCTCAGCGGCCATGGCTCACAGGCCCAGCTGCTCCGCGGCATGTGGGATCTTCCCAGACCAGGGCACGATCCCGTGTCCCCTGCATCGGCAGGCGGACTCTCAACCACTGCGCCACCAGGGAAGTCCTCAGGTAGTACTTTTTACAGCCACAATAGACTAAGTTTTAAAACAGAGCTCCATGCAAGTTCTGCAATTACACCTCGGGAATTCTGCAAAACTATGACGCAAATTCATTTAAAAATATATTTCTTAAATTATTCTAATTTAAAAACCATATGCATATTTAAATTTACACATTCATGTACACACATACATACCAACATCCAGGCTGAACTCCAGACTTAGGTATCCAACTGCCCACTTGACATCAATCTTAACCATAATGTGTGCAAAATCAAACTCCTGATTTTTCCCATCTTGCTCATAAACTTGTTCCACCTGCAGTCTTTTGGCCATTCATTAGGGGCAATCTGTTCTTCCAGTAGCTTACCATCTTTCCTGACTCATTTCTTTCCTCACATCTCACATCCAAATCTACTATCAAATAACCACTACCCGTCACGTCTACTGCCTTTGTCCTATACAGGTCACCAGCATCTCTCACTTGGAGTATCACAATAGCTCCTAATTGGTCTTCTTCACCTACCTTTTCTGTTATAGTCTATTCTCAACCCAGTAGGCAGAGTGATCCTTTTAAAGGATCATCTTATTTTGAGAAAAGCCAGAGTCCCTTCAATGACCTGCAGGAGCTTGCCCACTCACACCCCCTAAGCTTGCTGAACTCATCTTCCGTGACTCTCCCCTTTGCTCACTCCACTCCAGCCACACAGATCCCCTTGCTGTTGCCCTAACACCTAAGGCAGCCTGCTGCCTCAGGGTCTTTGCACTTGGGGTTTTCTCTATTTGTTCTTTTCCAGAGAGCAGGTTTTCCTGTCACCCAGTTTAGGTCTTTGCCCATTGAAGCCTTCCCTAGCCACACCATTTAAAATCGCATTCTCTCACCTCAAGCCCAACACTTTGCATTTTTGTTTTCTGCATTATTTTTCTACACAACATTTCTCTCTACCTGATAAACTGTATATCTAGTATCTAGCTGTTCATTGTCTCCTTAACCAGAATGTTAGCTCCATGAGACAGGAGCACAGATTTCTCTTGTTCTATTGTACTACTGCCCAGGACAGTGTGTGGCACACATGGGGATTCAATAACTATCTGTGGAAAGAGGGTATGAAAGAAAACAGGATGAAGAGGTAGTGCAACAGCAGTGGGGATATGAGCATAAGGCTATTTCAGTGGGCTGATCAGAAAGGGCTCTTTGAGGAAATAGCACTTGAACCTGAACGTTGAAAAGCGTCCAGTTACGCAATGATCAGGAAACAAAATATCCCTTGTGGATAGACTAATTAAGAAGGATGAGTCTGACAAGTTCAAAAAGCAAAAAGGACTATGTAGGTGGATTACAGTGAAAAATGTGGATGCATCTATTTGACAAACCTGAGCGGTTACTATCTACTGCTAAGGTTTCCAGTATAGATGCTAGAAAAGAAGTGTCCTCACATTTTCTGTCTGTCTGATTGTGGCAGCCAAGACTGAGTAGAGGAAAAGAAGAGAAAAACATGGTAATACAGGGAAAACATGGAGACAGAATTTTTACAATTCAGAAATAAACTTAACCGTGAAGGTCCTGTTTTACTCCAAAAAAAAAAGAAAAAAATCTAAAACAGTCAATTGCTTTCCTATATATCAGTAATGAACAAGTGGGATTTGAATTTTAAAACACAATATCATTTTCACTAGCACCAAAAATATACAAATAGGTATGTAAAAATCTAACCAAAAATGTGTGAAATCTATGAGGAAAAATAAAAAACTTTGATCAAAACTCTGAACAAAATCAAAGAAGAATAAAATACATGGAGAGATGTTCTCTGTTCATAGATTGGCAGACTTGATATTGTCAATATGTCAATTCTTCCCAACTTGATCTACAGATTCAACACAATCCCAATCAAAATCCCAGCATTATTTTGTGGATATCAACAATTTAATTCCAAAGTTTGTATGGATAAGGAAAAGATGCAGAATAGCCAACACAATATTAAAGAATGAAGTTGGAGGACTGATACTACCCAAATTACAGACTTGTTGTAAAGCTACAGTAATCAAGACAATGTGGGATTGGTGAAAGAACAGACACATAGATCAACGAAAAGAAGAGAGAACCCAAAAATACACCCACATAAACATAGTCAACTGATCTTTGACAAAGGAGCAAGGGGAACACAATGGACAAAAGATAGTCTTTCCAGCAAATGGTGCTGGAACCACTGGAAATCACATGTCAAACAAGAAATGAATTTAGGCATAGACCTTATACCCTTTACAAAAATTAACTCAAAATGGATCATAGACCTAAATATAAAACATAAAACTCCTAGAAGATAACACAGGAGAAAATCTAGATGACTTTGGATTTGGCAATGACTTTTTAAATACAACACCAAAAGCACAATCCATGAAACAAAAAATTGATGTTGGCTTCATTAAAATTAAAAATGTCTGCTTTGCTTCACTGTTAAGTGAATGAATGAGAAGACAAACCACAGACTGGGAGAAAATATTTGCTAAAGAAAAATCTGATAAAAGACTGCTTTAAAAAATATACAAAGAACCCTTAAAAATCAACAATAAGAAAATGAAAAATCTGATTCAAAAATGGGCCAAAGACTTTACCAGACACCTCATCAAAGAAGATACACAGATGGCAAATAAGCATACGAAAAGAGGATCTACATCAGAGTCGCCAGGGAAATGTAAATTAAAACAATAATGAGATATCACTATACACCTATTAGAATGGCCAAAATCCAGAACACTAACAGTACCAAATGCTGACGAGGATGTAGAACCACAGGAACTCTCATTCATTTCCAGTGGGAATGCAAAATGGTACAGCTACTTTGGAAGACAGTTTGGAGGGTTCTCATAAATCTAAGCATATTCTTACCATAAAATCCAGTAATTGTGCTCTTTGGTATTTACCCAAAGAAGTTGAAACTTATGTCTACACAAAAACCTGCATACTAATGCTTGTAGTAGCTCTATTTATAATTACCAAAACTTGGAATCAACCACGATGACCCTCAGTAGGTGTGTGGTAACTAAACTGTGGTATATGCAAACAATGGAATATTATTCAGAACTAAAAAGTAATGATCCATCAAGCTATGAGAAGACATGGAGGAACCATAAATGCATATTTCTAAGTGAAAGAAGCCCATGTGAAAAGACTACATACTGTTTGATTCCAACTATATGGAATTTTAGAAAAGGCAAAGCTGTGGAGATAATAAAAAGATCAGTGATTGCAAGGGGTTAGTCGGGAGGGAGGGATGAATAGTGAGAGCACAGAGGATTTTTACGGCAATAAAACTACCCTGTGTGATTCCATAATGGTGGATATATTTTTATATGTCATATATATATATTTATATGTCATTATAAATTTATCAAAACTCATAGAATGTACAAAGATCAATGAACCCTAATGGAATTTATGGACTCTGGCTGGTAATGATATGTCAGTATAGTTTCATCGGTGGTAATAAATGTACCACTCGGTGAGGGATATGACTAAGGGGGTGTACAAGGGGTATATGGAAACATTTGTACCTTCTGCTCAACTTTGCTGTGAACCTAAAACTTTTATAAAAAATGAAATCTATCTTTTAAAATGAGGAACAGAGACAAGGTAAAAATAACACCTCGATTTTTGGCCTAAGCAACTGGGAGAACTGTGGTGACAATACTGTGCTGGGGACAGTGGAGGACAGGAAGGTATTTGGGGCTCGGACAAGAGTTCCACTTTGTAAACTACTCTACAAATTTTAACCCTTTGAAAACCAAGAACACGTGTCATAACGTGTGATACCAAATTTACTGCTTCTGTGTGTCTAGACTTGGAAATAACATTTCTCCTATCTTTGTGCATATACTTGAATTTGAAATAACAGTTCTCCTTTTATCATTGGGCGTATACTTGAATTGCTCTAAATTTTTCTTCATATCTGCTCATACAGATAAGTACACTCAGAAAGAGATTACTTAACTGCCCAAGGTGGGTTCACATTAAGAAAGAACCCCAGGCTAGTGAAAGAAGAGGAATGTCAGAGGGGAGGCTGTGAGTTCCGTGCTGGTGTGGGTGGCTGTGATCCCTGCATCAAATCCCAGACTAAATCTTGGAAGAGGATATGTCCATAGAAGTTTCCAGATAGATTGAAGGGCTTCAAAGCAGAGGACACTGGCTGTCCCTTTCCTGACTGGGACCCAGAGAGTTGAAGGGCCCAACTGTCTCTATCACCCAGCAGGGGCAGGACCAGGAAGGTAAGCTACAAATAACCTAGCAGAAGGGCATGGGAGTCCCCCCAACATTTATCATCATGCTGAAGTGGTTAGTTTAACAAAATGTTTCCCATGAGCCAGAGAAGGACCCAGTGACAGGGCAAAGGAGGGAGGAAGGGGAGGAGAGGGTAAGGAAGGGGAGGGGAGAAAGAAGGGAATGAGAACTGAGCCTAAAGAGACCTTATAGTCAGGACTAGAAGTAGGTGAGCAGCCACTGGCCAGATAAGGACACCCGTATCTCAGGGGAAACCAGCGTGAATAGTTGACAGTGGAGGACCAGAAGCCCCTCTCCCTACCCTGCCTGGGCACCATATAAGCACACAGGAGAAAGAGCTACAGCTTCATAAAGAGAAGACAAAACCTTGAATTACCTGAAATTTACATCAAGCCTCCTGGACTACTAGGAGGCGTGAAATAACAAAATAAGTCCAGTTGGAGAAAACCAAAGTTAAAATACAGTTTTTCACCCCTGATTATAGGGAAAGCCTTGTATATGCTATGTATAAATGCTTTCAGTGTTCACCAAAAGACTTGGGTCTGTTTGATTGACAAGGAGTGTGACCAGTTCCTCTGCTCAAATTATTCATGATTCAACTTCAAAACAAAATGTTCCTATTGTTCTTCTGTCAGGCTTCTAGCTCAGTTTATTTGAAGCATATCTGGAGAATCGCAAGGTAATTTTTTTAAAAAGTTATCATCTGAACTATGTATGTTCCTAGATGAATCAAGATTTCCTTGATATGCTGCAATCAAAATAAAATGTAGGGCTTCCCTGGTGGCGCAGTGGTTGAGAGTCCACCTGCCGATGCAGGGGACACGGGTTCGTGCCCCGGTCCGGGAAGATCCCACATGCTGCGGAGCAGCTGGGCCCATGAGCCACAGCTGCTGAGCCTGTGCGTCCGGAGCCTGTGTTCCACAACGGGAGAGGCCACAACAGTGAGAAGCCCACGTACCGCAAAAAAACAAATAAAATATAAAATAAAATAAAATGTAGCTATCAGCTGGACGCTGAAGTGGATATAAGACTGGCACTGTCATCCAACTACTGCTTTAAGTATTTATGTTCATCAAAACAAGTTCATATTTTACATCAACTGACTTTTTAATAATCGATATGCATTTAAACTTTAAAATGCTTTTCATTTTAAAAGCACTTTTAATATCATTTATATATTTTATAAATTGGAATGGTTTGAAAATGTCATTTAATAAAAAAAGGCTGTTACTGAAAATATTTACAAGCTACTGTTCTATATGACATAAAAGTTTTCGTTTTAAGGACAATATTTTGGCAAATATGACTCGTTGTATAAACTGTCTATATCTGTCTTATAGTTAATAAACACTAGCTTAATACTACTACTAATAACTATTTCCTTTTTTATTGTGGAAAGAACACTTAACATGACCTCTACCCTCCTAATAAATTTTAAGGGTATAATACATTATTGTTGACTATATGTATGATGTTGTAAAGTAGATCTCTAGAGCTTAGTCATCTTATGTAACTGAAACTTTACACCTACTGATTAATAATCCACCATTTCCCCCTTCCCCTAGCCCCTGGTAACCACCATCCCAGTCTATGATTTTATGAATTTGACTTTTAGGTACCTCATATCAGTGGAATCATGCAGTACTTGTCTTTCTGTGTCTTGTTTCTTTCACTTAGCATCATGTCCTCAATGTCCATCCATGATGTCGCACATTAAAGAATTTCCTTTTTTTCTAAGGCTAAATAGTATTCCATTCTATGTATATATCGCATTGTCCTTTTCCATTCATCTATCATGGACATTTAGGTTGTTTCCACGTATTAGGTATTGTGACTAGGGCTGGAATGAGCATGGAAGTGCCAACATCTCTTCAAGGTCCTGATTTCAATTCTTTGGATAAATACACAGAAGTGGGATTGATAGATCATATGGTACTTCTATGTTTAATTTTTTGAGGGACTTCCATACCGAATAACTATTTATTTCTTGGTTGCTGTTTAATGCAACAAGCAGTGTTAAGATTTTACATTTATTGTCTCTTTTAATCTTTCTCTCAACTCTTTGAAGCAGATATCATTGCTACCTCCATTATCACATTTGAGACACTGAGACTTAAGTAACTCGCCCCAAGTCAGACAGGTAAAAATCGGTGGACATACCTGACTTCAAAGCCTGAACCCTTAACCGCCAGAGAGTTTTCTCAATGGTTTCTAAAAACCCAATTCATGAGCGATAAATGGAAAAGTCAAGAATAGAGAAGTCTAAATCCCTTGTGATATTGGGTCACTTTAGAAAATACTGGTACTTTACTGATAGCTGTGAGTTACATTTTAAGAACACAGTTCCTTTCTCTCTAGTCTCCCTGGCAGCAGTGATCTGACAGAGGTCGCTGTAGAACAAAATCTTCCCATACCTGGACATCAGGGGGAATTAAGTTTTTCTGTGAAATAATTACGTAAACACTAGAGTGATAAAGGATTTTGAGATACCAGAAATAAACTGAGAATCCCCCTTTATGGCATTAGTGAGTCCAAGAGAGCACCGTTGGAGGAGAAAAACTCGGTATTACCAGAAACAGGCCAGCTCAGGGGAAATCAGTTGTGCGTCAAACTCCACATTCCTCATGTGGGACCATCACCTAGTAGGCTCCACAAACCTTGGGGGCCTCAAATCTATGGCATACACTCTGTCAGTGCCCTCACCCACAGCTGTGTGTCTCCACATCTAACCAACAGGTCTCAACTTCTTCATGATAAGAAGCCTTGAACGAATCCTGGCACATGGAGGCTGTGTGGCAAATTCCAGAGAACAAGGCAGATAACAAGGCAGATCTATATGTACAGACATGGAATGGTATCCCAGTGAAAAAATGGAGCACAAAGCACTATGCATCACAAGCTACCATTTGTATGTAAAAGATAGATATACATAGAATATTTCTGAAGAAATGAATAAAAATACTGATAACAACTGTTACCCCGGGGGAGGAATCTGGGTTCTGGAAAGAAGTATGGTAGTGGACACCTTTGCTCTATATGCCCTCCTGCATATTTACATCTTTTGTTAAATGGAAATGCTACGTCTTCAAATTAATAACTAAAAAATCATAACCCCCTTGAATACAAATCATTTTGGAGAGTCACTCATCCCTGAAAGAATCTTTAGGTCAATATTTGTTGTTTCAAATTTATCCTCTCAATTTCTGTAAAACTAGTCCTGTTATGGTTTATTCCTATTACCATGAACTACATGTTATTGGAATGAAAATGATTTATTCTTTTCACCTTCACTATTTTTAGGGTGCAAATGTGATGATTGTCCCAGATGTTTCTGGTACTAATAATAAAGTTGACCCTCAGGATCTAGTCTAGGGTATGCTGGACAGGTCAGGAGTCCCTCTGGGACAGCAATGCCAACTCCTTTTCTAGTCACTCTTCCCAGTCTTGTGAAAAAAAGAAAAAAAAAATCAAAACGCAAACATGTCAAGACAGCATGCTTCAGAGGCCTGGAAATTACTTTGGGAGTTGAGATATCATAGATTCTAATCTTTATATCCGGGCCTCTGGTGATCTCACTCATAACTCTCCTGACCCTGCCTGGCCCTCTGTTTTCCTGTTTGCAAAGTAAAAAGTCTACACCTCCTAAGATCACACAAACACTGTAAGGTAATGAGCATAAATGCCAAATATAATACACACTACCTTTTCTCAATCTCAACAATAAATGTGCCAAAACAGTGGCAGGAAACCACATGTCTCAGAAAACAAAACAAAACAAAAAAACACTTTAAAGGTCAAGAATTACAGTATTGATTCCCACTCACTTTAGCCTTCACTTTCTCAGTGGTTGATGTCAGTGAAAAACTGTGGACTTTGGAATCTGACAAGTCCAAGCATGGACCACTAAACTGAGAGTCCCTTTAAATCAGGAACTGAGTATCATCTTTGTTGTGTCCTCAGTGTCTCCAACTGTATCCAAATCTCACATCTCTCAGGCAATTCTCCTCCAGCTACCTTATTCATACCCATGGCTTTCATAACCACCTCTGCCTAGATCCTCATACTTTTAAATCTCCAGGACAGACCTCTCATTTAACCTCCAGATATGTTTATCCAAATTAGCATTTCATTTTAGATGTCTAAAAGATACCTTACAACACATCCAAATCCAATGTTATAAATGTTCGCCTTAAATCTGACCACCATTCACAGTTTCCTATACAATAATGACCCTTCCATCCAGCAAGCTTTGTGGGCAAAACTTCTAGAGTCCTCTGTATCACTTTCCTCTTCTTCACCTCCACATCCAGTCCATCAACAAGTCCTTTCAGTTGAACCACCTAAATAGCTTTCTAACCCAGCCTCTTTTCTCCATCACATTCCCACCACCATTCCTGCACTAGGCCAACTCTTTTGTCTATGTCTGGGGCTATTACAATAGTCTCCTGCCTGCTTTACCCTCACGCACTCTTGCCCCTCTCCTGTCCTCTCTCCACATTGAAACCACAGTGATCCTGTCATTCAATGCCGAAAAGTCTCGAATGGATTCAACGTTTTTAAGACAAAGATAAAAGCAAACAGAAAGGCTTATATCTCCAGCTTCACACCTACACACCTACACACACACACACACACACGCACACATACACCAGCCACACTGGAACCTTCCAGTCTTCCTTACTTTCCATGCTCCTCTCTGACACAGGCTGCGTACTTACTGTTCCCTCTCTGGTTATGTTAACTCTTACTCATCCTTCACTTCCAGCCCAAGCATTTCAACAATATTTCCTTCCTTCCCAGAGCAGAACAAACATCCTATGATATACTCTTTTAACAGCATGGATCTCTCCATCTTGGCATTTAAGATAGTTGCAGTTTTACATTTCTTTAGGACATTGTGGTTGGCATGTATTTTTCCATTCAGGGAAGTGCCATGAAAATAGGGGCTGAGTAGATTTTTGGTCATCATTGCATCTCTACTGCCTGACTCATGAAGGTACTTAATGAACATCTGTTTCATGAGTGTTTCAATGAATACATTTTTGTGGCGAAGAAAAATATAACCAAGCTTTGATACATTCTCTGTATGATCCTAAGCAAACAGCTCAAAATTTCTAAGTGAAATGTCTTGATCTATAAAATGAATATTAAAAATAATTGACTTACCAGGTTTGGAGAAGGATTAAATAAGGTGGTATCATGAAACTTTTAGCCGTGTGCCCAACAGTATCTTTGTTTTGAAATTCAAATCTAATTTATGGTTTTTTAAAGTATAATTGATTTACAATATTGTGTTAGTTTCAGGTGTACAGCAAAGTGATACAGTTATAAATATATATATATATTCTTTTTAAAATTCTTTTCCATTATAGTTTATTACAAGGTACTGAATTTAGTTCCCTGTGCTATATAGTAATCCTTGTTGTTTATCTATTTTATATATAGTTGTATGCATCTGTCAATCCCATACTCACAATTTATGCCTCTCCGATCCCTTCCTCTTTGGTAACCATAAGTTTGTTTTCTATGTCTGTGAGTCTGTTTGTGTTTTGTAAATAAGTTCATTTGTAGTATTTTTTAGATTCCACATATAAGCTATATCATACAATATTTGTCTTTGTCTCACTTACTTCACTTATGAAAATCTCTAGGTCCATCCTTGTTGCTGCAAATGGCATTATTTCATTCTTTTTTTATGGCTGAGTAGTATTCCATTGTGTGTGTGTATGTGTGTGTGTGTGTGTGTGTATCACATCTTCTTTATCTGTTGATGGACACTTAGGTTGCTTCCATGTCTTTGCTATTGTAAATAGTGCCACTATGATCATTGGAGTGCACATATCTTTTCAAATGAGAACTTTCTTCTTTTTCAGATATATGCCAAGGAGTGAGATTGCTGGATCATATGGTAACTCTATTTTTTTTTTTTACAGAAACTCCATACTGTTTTCCATAATGGCTACAACAATTTACATTCCCACCAACAGTGTAGGAGGGTTCCCTGTTCTCCACATCCTCTCCAGCATTCTAAAAAATAGTATTTTAATAGAGATAAGTTCTCTTCTCCTTGACGCCTCATTTGGTAGTTTGAACAATGAAAGTGGTCTCTTAATAAATATACAAGTGATTTAGTAAAGACATAAGATTTGCACAATGCAGTGTTTCAAACAACTAGAGAGACAAAAATGGAAAGATAAGTTCCAGGGTTCCAGGTCACAAGTTCCAGGTTACAAGGCAGTAGCAAATACAAAGTAGAAAGATAAAATAATAATCTGAGGTCAACATTCAAAAACAACAATCTCATCCAACGAAACAAGCTTTTTAACAAACCCACATAGGATTCATTGACAAAGTAGCTAGAAGTGCTGTGAGTTCAGGGAAGAGGAAGATCATTCAAGCTGGAGGCAGGTAGGACTCAGGTGGCGACTTTTAGGGTGGGTAGACGAGTGACAGGTAAAGAATTGGGAGTGTGTGTGAGCGGGGGCGGAGGTGGTCAGTTCTGGTAAGATGTAAGAACAAAACAAAGGAAGCATGACTGTTCCAAGAACGATGAGGAGACCAGTTGCCTGGGTCAGAGTAAATAAGGCTGCGAGCGTGGTTAATAACCAGGTGTATGAAGTTTTGAATGCTAAGATGTGGAATTTTCACTGTTCTCTGAACAGAAATATTGACAATATAAACTCTTACAAATCTAGATGTATCACAACCATTTCAAATCCAAATAAAATACAACAGAGCTTCCCTAATTTGGATTCTAAGTTTCTCCAAGACAGCACTTCAGAGGAAGGAAGGAAAGAAGGAAGGAAGGAAGGAAGGAAGGAAGGAAGGAAGGAAAGAAGGAAGGAAGGAAGGAAGGAAGGAAGGAAGGAAGGGAGGGAGGGAGGGAGGGAGGGAGGGAGGGAGGGAGGGAGGGAGGGAGGAAGGAAGGGAGGAAGGGAGGGAGGGAGGGAGAGAGGGAGGGAGGGAGGGAGGAAGGAAGGGAGGAAGGAAGGGAGGGAGGGAGAGAGGGAGGGAGGGAGGGAGGGAGGGAGGGAGAGAGGGAGGGAGGGAGGGAGGGAGGAAGGAAGGGAAGAGGAAGGAAGGAAGGGAGGGAGGGAGGAAAGGAAAGGAAATGGACAAGTGGACATCTGGCGAACAGCTTATGCCTCATAAGTTTCACATTGCATATAAATCCGTGGTTGAAGCCTGTCTCCGTGACTCCCCAAAGCATGCAGGTACAGAGCATGTTGGCTTTTAGTGTCTTGGGGGGATGTCATCTCTGCTCCAGTGTCTGCCTCTGACACTTTATCCGCACGCCTCCCCAAATCAAGTTACTTGCAAGGCCCACACACAGAGCAAAGGGGCATGGAGCCCCAGATGGGGTGTCCATGGGCATGACTGTGACCCATGAAATCTTTTGTGAATTACCTTAAGGATTTGGACTCATGAGATGATTCTGGGTGGCCTATCCTGCCACGCCTGCTATCTCCTCCACCGTCCCCACCACCCTCCATTTCCCCTTATTTCTCAGCAATCCTAGGAATATATGAAACAAAGGACAATTCTTCTTCTACAAAGTTAAGGGGAGAAGTTCAGTACAAAGCAAATGACATATGTGTGTGTGCATGTATGTATACATAGATATGTGTGTGTGTATCAAAAGAGCAGACTTCTTCATATAGACATGGGGAACTTGAATGCACCTGGGAAAAAATCTATGAATTTCATCAGCAGCCTTCTGCTTTTCTTTTCTTTTTAAAAAATAAATTTATTTTATTTGTTTATTTTTGCCTGTGTTGGGTCTTCATTGCTGCACGCGGGCTTTCTCTAGTTGTGGCAAGCAGGGGCTACTCTTTGTTGTGGTGTGCGGGCTTCTCACTGTGGTGGCTTCTCTTGTTGTGGAGCACGGGCTCTAGGCGCACAGGCTTCAGTAGTTGCAGCATGCAGGCTCAGTAGTTGTGGCTCACATGCTCTAGAGAGTAGGCTCAGTAGTTGTGGCACACGGGCTTAGTTGCTCCGCAGCATGTGGGATCTGCCCAGACCAGGGATCGAACCCATGTCCCCTGCATTGGCCGATGAATTCTCAACCACTGTGCCACCAGGGAAGGCCTCTACTGCTTTTCTGACTGAGCAGACGAGGATACCAGCTATAACCCTTTCTATTTTTAGTCACTTGGCTTTTCTGAGATTCCACCACATGAGCAAAATTGAGCGCTGTCTCATGAGATTGCCATCCCTCTTCTCCCTGGCAGAAGAGGAGTTCCCTTCACCCTTTGCCTTCTATGAAAAACAGCAACAGCACTTGCCTGTAGGGGCCTAGTGGCCACTTAACCACGGGAACACTTTCAGATTGATCTAACTCCTTCCCTGAAAGTACACATTAGACTGCCAAGCACCACTCACTAGCCCCCCAGACTAGCTCAAGCCCACCTGAATTATGTTTACATAGTCACCTAGGCTTTTTTTTTTTTCATAGAGTTCATCACAGTTTCCAATTGCATTTTTTGTGTGTTGTATTTGTAACATTTATCTCCAAATGCACCGTAGCTCCATACGGGCAGAAGAAGTATGGGTTCTGCTCACCCTTGTATTCTCAGTGTCATACCACAGCACCCAACATATAAGTGATATCCAATAAATATTTAAGGAAGGGAGGAAGGAAGGAAAGAAGGAGGGAGGGAGGGAAGGAAGGATTGACCGGGAACTTTCTTCCCATCTGGTTCCTTTAAGGTCTCTGCCTATTTTTTCTTCTTAGATTAATTTATAAAATTCTTAGATTAATTAATTCTTAGATTAATTTATAGAATCCCATATGGACAACTACTGGCTATAAATAGACGATAGCCTCTCAGGAATTCTCAGACAAAAAGGGAGAGACAGATGAAAGGAAATGAAGATTAAAGCCTAACATTTACCTAAATGGGACATCATAAAACTTTCAAAAGATGAGACTCAATTTTAAGGTTTTCTTTTGTGGGTTACTCATGGATTAGTAAGAACTAGGAATATTTAGATTCAAAATAAGATATGATAATTATAAAAGAAATAGAAACAAATTGCTGTGAGACTCTGGTGTTGAAAAGGTACTGATCCCACCTTGGGGAGTAAGGGAAAGTGTGTTGCATGAGCTCTTTAAAGAAGCTGACATTTGACCTGGACTCTGAGGAGTGAGCAGGAGATTGTGTCTGGGAAAAGGAAGAGAGCATCACTGTAGCAGAGGAAATAACATGGTTAAGACCCAGAGATATGAAAGGGCCTGATGGTTCAGACACTGGGGAAAGGTTTGGGAAAACTGGAAAAGAAGATATAAATTGAAAGTTGTGGGAGACTGAGCTAGAGAGAGAGATTTTCTTCTATACATTGCCCACTAGAACTGAAGCAGAGAAGGAAGCGGGCAGAACCTGGACAAATTTAAGGAGGAAAAGGGATAGAGGAAAATGCAATAGAGGGTTTTGCATGTCCAAAGGACAGAACATAAATACCACTGTTCCACAGTCTGACTTCGCCCCACTGAACAACTTTATTTAACCTCTCTAAGCCTCACTTTCATCACCTGGAAAAATTAATATAATACCTGCCTCAAAAACCCAGCATGCAGCCAGGCTTTTTAAAATATTAGTTTCTGCTCCTCTTTTCTCCCAAAATGCCTTGCACAAGGGGCGGTGGGGGGGGAGGGAGGGAGGTGGAAAATAGAAGAAATTTTTTAATGTTTCTTTTCTTTTCCTTACGAGTTTTGCTTCACTTCCTTTAACCATCCTTGATCTCTCTCTACCACCACCTGCCTCAAGCCTAGTTCCCGCAAGCAGCCAGTGTTGGCTTTGACAGGTCATAATTTCTTTGGATGGATCCTTTTTTGGCCATTGTTTGCTTCAGCTGTCGTCCCAGATCTTGGCATCTCTACATGTTCCTATCCCTCAAACAGAAGCATTATCAAACGGTTTCGGTTTTCAGTTTGTAATTGCTGGGCTGAGTACCAGGGCTCTTTTCACCCCCTGCCCAACCCACATCCTCCCTAATTCCCACGACCACCAACCAGTCACGTTTCCACACCTGCACGCAGAAAAGGAGTGTGTGAGGCTCCCTGGGAGCCTGGCTATTTTTTGGGAGAACTGGAAGCCACCATGCCCAGAGAGTCCATCCTCGCCCCTCACCACACACCCTGCTTCCTGTCAATCATCCTGGAACACCAAGTGCTGGGCAGACAATTTTGTCCACAGGACGTTTGTTTGCAGACACCGCCTTCCAAGTCTCAAAGCTCAAGACTTCTCCTGACAATCCAAACACTAGAATGAAAAAGGGGGGAAAACCCTTGGGCGGTTCTTTTAAAGCCTAATAAAGTCTACTTATATTCAAAAGTAGCAACAGGTTATCTCAGCTTGCAGAGGTTAAAGAAGCTAGGAAGACTGATCTTTAAAATCCTGAGCCCCTGGGAAGTGGAGATACAGGTTTCCAAGAGAGGGTACTAAAAATATGTCCTTAAAGCACCTTCAGCATATTCCAGAGACAATTTCCATAAACGATCAACCCTTGTTTCTTTGGGCACACTGTACTGCTCTGAGGGTAAGTACCTTGCAACTAAGCCACAAAGCAAAAGAATTTGCAAGACATATGTGCATAGGCATTCAAGGTTCTCAACCAAATCTGTGGGATAAATTCAATTGCCTGAGGTCACTGGGTAATTTCTGCAATCTAAATGTTTGAGACTCTAATGATTACATATGAAGTGATTGTGTGAAAAATGATTTTAAAACAATATATGTTCTTCAGGGAGCAGGTAAAAGAGTTTTCCTGCATGTGAATAGTGAAAAGATCCCCCAGTTGTCTTCTTAAGTCACTCAATAGTTTACCTGAGATCCCTTGGCCTGTCTATTCCTACAGCTTCTATATAATTATTATATAGGAATTTTGAACCTTTGTATATTTACTGGCTACAACTTACAATCTTTATATCTCTAGGAAATTGACCTAAGCTCACTGAGATTATTATTGCCTGTGAAAAGGGATCATCATACAAACTCCACTGGATGGTACTGAAGCTCAATTGAGATCAAGTGTGAAATGTGACTGGCATGCAATAGATGCTCAATAAACGGTAGCTTAGAAAATAGAAATGCAAGGGAAATTTGAGAGACAATCCCAGGACTGGCTTTAAAGTGGCTCTGACTACCACTTTCACTCTCTCAACTGAGTATTGAGGACAACCCAGCAATAATCCTGGTACATCAAAGAAAGTCACAGAGATCTTCAATAAGAACCATTTTGAGATAAGACATGGAAAGATGATCCAAAATACATTATCTAAAGCATCTTAAGTCCAAAGAATTTGTCAAGTGGGTTACAGGTTCACGAGCAGAATCAAGAACAAAAAGCAGTATGTTCCAGTTCATCTCTGGAACATTAACACACATCTATCAAGAAATGCTACCACCAAAGCAGGACTCTCACATTTCTTGCAGAAGACCAGCTTGTACTAGATACACCTGGGGTAGATCATTAATTACACTGACTTAGGAGCTTTTGGAAACACTTGTTCAAGTTCTGGCCAGATTTCCATACAGTACTCAACTGCTCTAATAGAAAATTAATTCCCAGGATATTACAAGGATATGTATAGTCTGAGAGTTTTCAAAAGAAATCTCTAATGTACCAAATGTGGGTTTTGGGAAAGCTCACTAAACCAGGTCACCAAATGCTCAAAATTTGTGGACTATATACAAGAGAAAATTATATGTTGTTTTAATAATTTAAATAATAATGCTGACTAAAATTAATTTTAGCATTTTATATGTATTGAACTGGCAAAGATTTAAGAAAACAACCATCATCAAGAGGCAGGATCAAGACGGCAAAGTAAGAAGATATTGAACTCACCTTCCACCATGGACACACCAAAACTACAACTAAACATAGAATACCTCCCTCTGAGAATGACCTGAAGACTAGTTGAACATCATGTCTACAACTAAGGGTATTCAAAATAAACCACTGAGACAGGTAGGAGGGGCCAGAGACAGTCTAGTCAGGACCCACATCCCCAGTGTAGTGACCCACAAGTCGGAGGGGATATCATAAACACATAGGTCCTCCCTAAGGAGTGAGGGGTTTGAAACTCACATTGAGCACCCCAGTCCCAGATAACAGCATCAAGAAGACAAGCCCCTGTAACCATAACATTTGGCTATGAAAATCAGTGGGGCTTACATCCAGGAGAGCCAGAGAGCTGTGGGAAACCAAGATTCGTCTCTTACAGAGCATGTGCACAAACCCACTCACTCCAAGTCCCAGGGCAGAGGCAACAATTTGAGAAGCTTCAGGGCCATATGTGAAGAAGATTCATTGGCTAGCTTTAGGATGAGTGCTGAAGGGGCAGAGATCTGCGTAGGCACCATTTCTGACATTCACCATCTACCTTGCTAGTACCACTCACACTGCTCCAGGAACCCCCTGAGGACCTACTCCACCCCACATGTCCACCACAGCCAGTACCCCTCCAAAGCAGGTTCCAACCCACCATAGCCAGCAGGCAGCTTCAGGCAGGATCAGCAGCCCCCCACAGCAGCTTCAGCCCTGGAGAGCCTACCTCACCCATCAGTGCACCCAGAATTGTTGGGCTGGGCCCCACAGGCAGCTACACTGGGGCCAGTCCCGCCCACTAGCAGACCCACAGCAACTACAGCAACACCACAATAAGAGGGAACGTGCAGCCCACACAGGAGACACGCCTGGAGCATATGGCTCTGGTGACCAGGGAGGATTGCTCTTCTGAACCCCACAGAAAACCTTCATAAGGCCACTCCCTCAGGAAGGGGAGGCAAAGCTGACCTACCTAATATATAGAAATGAACAAAGAGCTATGCCAAATGAGGAGAGAAAGGAATATGTTCCAAACAAAGGAACAAGACAAAACCTCATAAAAAGACCTAAATGAAATGGAGATAAGAAATCTACTTCCTAAAGAGTTCAAACTAACAATAATAAAGATGTTCCGTGAACTCAGGTGAACAGATGAACCCAGTGAGAATTTCAATAAAAAGATAGAAAATATAAAAAAGAACCAATCAGAGGTGAAGAATACAATAACTGAAATGAAAAATACACTAGGTGGCATCAACAGCAGATTAGATGATGCAGAAGAACAGGTCAGCAATCTGGAAAACAGGGTAATAGAAATAACCCAATTGGAACAGAATCTTAAAATGTTTTTAAATGAGAATATGGGAATTCCTTGGCAGTCCAGTGGTTAGGACTTGGTGTTTTCACTGCACGAGTTCAATTCCTGGTCAGGGAATGAGGATCCCACAGGCTGTGTGGCAGGGCAAAAAAAAGAGGATAGTCTAAGATATCTCTGGGACAATATCAAGCATATTAACCTTTGCATTATAGGGATCTCAGAAGGAGAAGAGAGAGAAATGTGTCAGAAAATTTATTTGAAGAAATAGTGGCTGAAAACTTCCCTAACCTGGCAAAGGGAACAGACCTCCAAGTCCAGTGAGCCCAGAGAGTTTCAAACAAGATGAAACAAAAAGAGAACCACACCACAACACATTATAATTAAAATGCCAAAAGTTAAAGATAAAGAGAAGCTGAAAGGCAGCAAGAGAAAAACAACTAGTTACGAATAAGGGAATGCATAGATTATCAGTTGACTTTTGAACAGAAGGATTACAGGCTAGAAGAGAGTGGCATGATATATTCAAAGTTCTGAAAGGAAAAAACTTGCACTCAAGAACACTCTACCTGGGAAGGTTATCATTCAGAATTAAAGGAGACATAAAGAGTGTCCCAGGGCGACCTTCAAGATGGCAGAGGAGTAAGACGTGGAGATCACCTTCCTCCCCAAAAATCATCTACATGTGGAACAACTCCTACAGAACACCTACTGAACGCTGGCAGAAGACCTCAGGCTTCCCAAAAGACAAGAAAATCCCCACGAACCTGGGTAGGGCAAAAGAAAAAAGAAGAAACAGAGACAAAAGAATAGGGACAGGACCTGCAGCCGTGAAGGGAGCTGTGAAGGAGGAAAAGTTTCCACACACTAGGAAGCCCCTTCACTGGCGGAGATGGGGGTGGGCAGGGGGGGAAGTTTCAGAACCACAAAAGAGAGCACAGCAAAAGGGGCACAGAGGGCAAAGCAGAAAGATTCCTGCACAGGGGATCAGTGCCGACCAGCACTCATCAGCCTGAGAGGCTTGTCTGTTCACCCACTGGGGCAGGTGGGGGCTGGGAGCTGAGGCTCGGGCTTTGCATGTCAGACCCCAGGGAGAGGACTGCGGTTGGCTGCGTGAACACAGCCTGAGGGGATTAGTGTGCCACAGCGAGCCAGGAGGCAGTCCAGGAAAAAGTCTGGACCTGCCCGAACAGGCAAGAGATCATTGTTTCAGGGTGTGTGACGAGAGGGGTTTCCTTCCCTGTCCATCCACAGAAGGCAGAGAACCACCTAAATGAGCTCCAGAGATGGGCACAAGCCACAGCTATCAGCTCAGACCCCAGAGAAGGGCATGAAGTGCTAATGCTGCTACTGAAGCCACCAAGAATCCTGTGGGCAAGTGCAGGTCACTATCCACACCTCTCCTGCCCCCAGAGCCTGTGCAGCCCACCACTGTCTGGGTCCTGTGATCTGAGGACAACTTGCCCGGGAGAACACACCGTGCATCTCAGGCTGTTGCAAAGTCATGGCAGCCTCTGCTGCCACAGGCTCATCTGGCATTCCAATTATGACTACCGTACCCCTCCCTCCCCCTGTCCTGAGAGAGCCAGAGCCCCCTAATCAGCCACTGCTTTAACCCCCTCCTGTCTGGGCAAGGAACAGATGCCTGAGGGCAACCTACACTCAGAGGTGGGGCCAAATCCAAAGCTGAACCCTGGGAGCTGTGTGAACAAAGAAGAGAAAGGGAAATTCCTCTGTGCAAACTCAGGAGCAGTGGATTAAATCCCAACAATCCACTTGATGTACCCTGCATCTGTGGAATACCTGAATAGACAATGAATCGTCCCAAAATTGAGGCAGTGGTCTGTGGGAGCAACTGTATACTTGGGGTTTACTCTCTGTGACTGATTTGTTTCTAATACTTATGTTTATCTTACTTTATAGTGCTTGTTATCATTGGTGGATTTGTTTACTGGTTTTCTTGCTCTCTTTTTTTTTATTTTCTTATTTTTTTATTTTATATATTTTTTATTTTAATAACATTATTATTTTTCTTTCTTTCTTTTTCTCCCTTTTCTTTTGAGCCACGAGGCTGACACAGGCTTGGTGCTCAGGAGAGCTGTCAGGCCTGAGCCTCTGAGGTGGGAGAGCCGAGCTCAGGACACTGGACCACAAGAAACCTCCCATTCCCACATATCGATCGGTGACAGCTCTCCCAGAGATCTCTGTCTCATCGCTAAGACCCAGCTCCACCCAACGGCCAGCAAGCACCAGTACTGGACGCCCTATGCCAAACAACTAGCAAGGCAGGAACACAACCCCACCCATTAGCAGAGAGGCTGCCTAAAATCATGCTAAGTTCACACACACCCAAAACACACCACGGGACACGACCCTGCCCACCAGAAAGACAAGATCCAGTCCCAACCACCAGAACACAGGCACCAGTCCCCTCAACCAGGAAGCCTGCACAAGGCACGGAACCAACCTTACCCACTGGGGGCAGAGACCAAAAACACTGGGAACCATGAACTGGCAGCATTCAAAAAGGAGACCCCAAAAACAGTAAGTTAAGCAAAATGAAAAGACAGAGGAATATGCAGCAGATGAAGGAGCTAGGAAAAACCCACCAGATGAAACAAATGAAGAGGAAATAGGCAGTCTACCTGAAAAAGAATTCAGAGTAATCATAGTAAGCATGATCCAAAATCTTGGAAATAGAATGGAGAAAATACAAAAAAATTTTAAAAAGACTTAGAAGAACTAGAGAGCAACAAAAAATGATGAATACAATAAATGAAATTAAATATTCTCTAGAAGGAATCAATACCAGAAGGGCTGAGGCAGAAGAATGGATAAATGACCTGCAAGGTAAAATAGTGGACAGAGCAGAATAAAGAAAAAAGAATGAAAATAATTGAGGACAGCTGCAGAGACCTCTGGGACAATATTAAATACACCAACATTCGAATTATAGGAGTCCCAGAAGAAGACAAAAAGAAAGGGACTGAGAAAATATTTGAAGAGATGATAGTTGAAAACTTCCCTAACATGGGAAAGGAAATAGTCATTCAAGCCCAGGAAGCACAGAGAGTCCCATATAGATAAATCCAAGGAGAAACACACCAAGACACATATTAATCAAACTATCAAAAATTAAATACAAAGAAAAAATAATAAAAGCAGCAAGAGAAAAGCAACAAATAATATGCAAGCAACGCCCATAAGGTTAACACCTGATCTTTCATCAGAAACTCTGCAGCCAGAAGGGAGTGGCAGGACATATTTAAAGTGATGAAAGAGGAAAACCTATGACCAAGATTACTCTACCCAGCAAGGATCTCATTCAGATTTGATGGAGAAATTAAAACCTTTACAGACAAGCAAAAGCTAAGAGAATTCAGCACCACCAAACGAGCTTTACAACAAATGCCAAAGGAACTTCTCTAGGCAGGAAACACAAGAGAAGGAAAAGACCTACAAAAACAAACCCAAAACATTTAAGAAAATGGTAATAGGAACATACATATCGATAACTACCTTAAATGTAAATGGAATAAATGCTCCAACCAAAAGACATAGAGTGGCTGAATGGATACAAAAACAAGACCCATACATATGCTGTCTACAAGAGACCCACTCCAGACCTAGGGACACGTACAGACTGAAAGTGCAGGGATAGAAAAAGATGTTCCATGCAAATAGAAATCAAAAGAAAGCTGGAGTAGCAATTCTCATATCAGACAAAACAGACTTTAAAATAGAGACTATTACAAGAGACAAACAAGGACACTACATAATGATCAAGGGATCAACCCAAGAAGAAGATATAACAATTACAAATATTTAAGCACCCAACATAGGAGCACCTCAATACATCAGGCAAATACTAACAGCCATAAAAGGGGAAATCGACAGTAACACAATAATTGTAGGGGATTTTAATACCCCACTTTCACCAATGGACAGATCATCTAAAATGAAAATAAATACAGAAACAGAAGCTTTAAATGACATATTAGACAACATGGACTTAATTGATATTTATAGGACATTCTATCCAAAAACAACAGAATACACTTTCTTCTCAAGTGCTCATGGAACACTCTCCAGGATAGATCATATCGTGGGTCACAAATCAAGCCTTGGTAAATTTAAGAAAATTGAAATCGTATCAAGTATCTTTTGAACAACAACACTATGAGACTAGATATCAATTACAGGAAAAAAACTGTAAGAACTACAAACACATGGAGGCTAAACAATTCACTACTGTATAACCAAGACATCATCGAAGACGTCAAAGAGGAAATCAAAAAATACCTAGAAACAAATGACAATGAAAACATGACAACCAAAAACCTATGGGACACAGCAAGAGCAGTTCTATGAAGGAAGTTAACAGCAATACAATCCTACCTCAATAAACAAGAAACATCTCAAATAAACAACCTAAACTTAAACCTAAAGCAATTAGAGAAAGAAGAATTTAAAAAAACACCCAAAGTTAGCAGAAGGAAAGAAATCATAAAGATCAGAGCAGAAGGAAATGAAAAAGAAATGAAGAAAATGATAGCAAAGATCAATAAAACTAAAAGCTGGTTCTTTGAGAAGACAAAAAAAAATTGATAAACCATTAGCCAGACACATCAAGAAAAAAAGGGAGAAGACTCAACTCAACAGAATTAGAAATGAAAAAGGAGAAGTAACAACTGACACTGCAGAAATACAAAAGATCATGAGAGATTACTACAAGCAACTATATGCCAATAAAATGGACCTGGAAGAAACAAACAAATTCTTAGAAAAGCACAACCTTCTGAGACTGAGCCAGGAAGAAACAGAAAATATGAACAGACCAATCATAAGTACTGAAATTGAAACTGTGATTAAAAATCGTCCAACAAACAAAAGCCCAGCACCACATGTCTTCACAGGTGAATTCTATCAAACACTTAAAGAAGAGCTTACACCTATCCTTCTCAAACTCTTCTAAAATATAGCAGAGGGAGGAATACTCCCAGACTCATTCTACAAGGTAACCACCACCATGATACCAAAGCCAGACAGAGATGTCACAAAAAAAGAAAACTAAAGGCCAATATCCCTGATGAACATAGATTCAACATGCTCAACAAAATACTAGCAAACAGAACCCAAAAACACATGAAAAGGATCATACACCATGATCAAGTGGGGTTTACCCCAGGAATGCAAGGATTCTCCACTATGCACAAATCAATCAATGTGATACACCATATTAACAAATTGAAGGAGAAAAACCATATGATAATCTCAATAGATGTAGAAAAAGTTTTGACTATATTCCACACCCAGTTATGATAAATACTGTCCAGAAAGTAGGCATAGAGGGAACCTACTTCAACATAATAAAGGCCATATATGAGAAAACCACAGCAAATAACATTCTCAATGGTGAAAAACTGTAACCAGGGCTTCCCTGGTGGCGCAGTGGTTGAGAGTCCACCTGCCGATGCAGGGGACATGGGTTCGTGCCCCGGTCTGGGAGGATCTCACATGCCGCAGAGCGGCTGGGCCTATGAGCCATGGCTGCTGAGCCTGCATGTCCGGAGCCTGTGCTCCGCAACGGGAGAGGCCACAACAGTGAGAGGACTGCGTACCCCAAAAAACAAACAAACAAAAACTGAAACCATTTCCTCCAAGATCAGGAACAAGACAAGGTTGCCCACTTTCACCACTATTATTCAACATAGTTCTGGAAGTTTTCGCCACAGCAATCAAAGAAGAAAAAGAAATAAAAAGAATCCAAATCTGAAATAAGAAGTAACACTATCACTGTTGCAGATGACATGATACTGTGCATAGTGAACCCTAAAGATGCTACCAGAAAACTACTAGAGCTAATCAATGAATTTGGTACAGTAGCAGGATATAAAATTAATGCACAGAAATCTCTTGCATACCTATACACTATAGATGAAAAATCTGAAAGAGAAGTTAAGAAAACACTCCCATTTACCACTGCAACAAAAAGAAAAAACTACCTAGGCATAAACCTACCTAAGGAGACAAAAGACCTGTATGCAGAAAACTATAAGACACTGGTGAAATAAAGTAAAGACAATACAAACAGATGGAGAGATATATCATATTCTTGGATTAGAAGAATCAATATTGTGAAAATGACTATACTATACAGAGCCATCTACAAAGTCAATGCAATCCCTATTAAACTACCAATGGCACTTTTCACAGAACTGGAACAAAAAATTTCACAATTTGTATGGAAACACAAAAGACCCTGAATAGCCAAAGCAATCTTGAGAAAGAAAAACGGAGCTGGAGGCATCAGGCTCATGGACTTCAGACTATACTACAAAGCTACAGTAATCAAGACAGTATGGTATTGGCAAAAAACAGAAATATAGATCAATGGAACAGGATAGAAAGCCCAGAAATAAATCCATGCATATATGGTCACCTTATCTTTAATAAAAAGGGCAAGAATATACTATGGAGAAAAGACAGCCTTTTCAGTAAGTGGTGCTGGGAAAACTGGACAGCTACATGTAAAAGAATGAAATTAGAACACTTCCTAACACCATAAACAAAAATAAACTCAAAATGGATCAAAGACCTAAATGTAAGGCCAGACACTATAAAACTCATAGAGGAAAACATAGGCAGAACATTCTATGACATAAATCACATCAATATCCTTTTTGACCCACCTCCTAGACAAATGAAAATAAAACAAAAAATAAACAAATGGGACCTAATGAAACTTCAAAGCTTTTTCACAGCAAAGGAAACCATAAACAAGACCAAAACACAACCCTCAGAATGGGAGAAAATATTTGCAAACAAAGCAACTGACAGAGGATTAATCTCCAAAATATACAAGCAGCTCATGCAGTCAAAAAAACAAATAACCAAATCCAAAAATGGGTGGAAGACCTAAATAGACATTTCTCTGAGGAAGACATACAGACGGCCAAGAGGCACATGAAAAGATGCTCAACATCACTAATCATTAGAGAATTGCAAATCAAAACCACAATGAGGTATCACTTCACACCAGTCAGAGTGGCCATCATCAAAAAATCTACAAACAATAAATGCTGGAGAGGGTATTAAGAAAAGGGAACCCTCCTGCACTGTTGGTAGGAATGTAAATTGATACAGCCACTGTGGAGAACAGTATGGAGCTTCCTTAAAAAACTAAAAATAGAACTACCATATGGCCCAGCAATCCCACTACCGGGCATATACCCTGAGAAAACCATAATTCAAAAAGATACATGTACCACAATGTTCATTGCAGAACTATTTACAATAGCCAGTACATGGAAGCAACCTAAGTGTCCATCAACAGATGAATGGATAAAGAAGATGTGGCACACATATACAATGGAATATTACTCTGCCAGAAAAAGAAACGAAATTGAGTTATTAGTAGTGAGGTGGATGGACCAAGAGTCTGTCACACAGAGTGAAGTAAGTCAGAAAGAGAAAAACAAATACCATATGCTAACACATATATATGAAATCTAAGAAAGAAAAAAAAAAGTGTTTCTGATGAACCTAGGGGCAGGACAGGAATAAAGATGCAGATGTAGAGAATGGATTTGAGGACATGGGGAGGGGGAAAGGTAAGCTGGGACGAAGTGAGAGAGTAGCATGGACATATATACACTACCAAATGTAAAATAGATAGGCAGTGAGAAGCAGCTGCACAGCACAGGGATATCAGCTCATTGCTCTGTGACCACCTAGAGGGGTGGGATAGGGAGGATGGAAAGGAGACACAAGAGAGAGGGGATATGGGGATATATGTATACATATAGCTGATTCTCTTTGTTATACAGCAGAAACTAACACATCATTGTAAAGCAGTTATACTCCAATAAAGATGTTAAAAAAAAAAAAAAAAAGAGTTTCCCTGGCAAGCAACAGCTAAAGGAATTCATCACCACTGAACCAGCCATACAAGAAATATTAAAGGGATTTCTTTAAATGGAAAAGAAAAGGCCATAACTAAAAATAAGAAATTATATTAAAGGAGACATATCACTGGTAAAAGCAAACATATATTAAAGGATCAATAATTTACAAAGTTAATGTGAATTTTAAAAGACGAATGTAGTAAAATCAACTATAACTACAATATTAATTAAGGGATACACAATTTAAAAGACAGAAAATCTGATGTCAAAAAAGTAAAACAGCAAGTGGAGGGAGTTAAAATATAGTATTTTTAGTATGCGTTTGAACTTAAAATAGGCTGCTTTATATAGACTGGTTGTCATACATGAACCTCATGGTAACCACATATCAAAAACTTACAATAGGTACACAATAACTTAAAAAGAAAGGAATCCAAACATAAAACTAAAGAAACTCATCAAATCACAGAGGAAGAGAGCAAGAGAAGAAGAAAGGAACACAGAAGAACTACATAAACAACCAGAAAACAATTAACAAAACAGTGATAAGTACACACCTGCCAATAATTACTTTAAATGTAAATGAACGAAATGCTCCAATCAAAAGACAGAGTGGCTGAAAGGATTCAAAAAAAAAAAAGTCCCGTATATATGCTGTCTACAGGAGATTCACTTCAGGTCTAAAGACATACACAGACTGAAAGTGAAAGGATGGAAAATGATATTCCATGCAAATAGAACCAAAAAGAAAGTTAGGGTAGAAATATTTGTATCAGACAAAACATATTCAAAACAAAGTCTGTAACAAGAGTGAAAGATGAACATTTCATAATGATGAAGAGATCAATTCAACAAGAGGATATAACATAAATATGTAAATATTTATGCCCCCAACATAGAAGCACCTAAATACATAAAGCAAATATTAGCAGACATAAAATGAGAAATTGACAGTAATAAAACAACAGTAGAAGACTTTAATATCCACTTACAGCAATGCATAGATTATCTAGACAGAAAATTAACAAGAAAACAGTGGCATTAAATGACATATTAGATTAGATGGACTTAATAGATGTATACAGAACATTCCATTCGAAAACAGCAGAATACACATTCTTTTTGAGTGCACATGTAACATTCTCCAAGATAGATCATGTGTATTAAGCCACAAAACAAGTTTCAATAAATTTAATAAGATTATAATCATATCAAGCATCTTTTCAATAACAAAGGTATGAAGCTAGAAACCAATTACAAAAAGAAAACCAGGAAAAAACACAAACACATAGAGACTAAACAACATGGTACTAAACAATCAATGGTTTAACTAAGAAATCAAAGGTGAAATTTTAAAATTCCTAGAGACAAATGAAAATGGAAACATAACCTATCAAAATCTATGCAACACAACAAAAGCAGTTTTAAGAGGGAAGTTTATAGTGATACAGGCCTACCTCAAGAAACCAGAAAAATCTCAGATAAACAATGCAATTATACACCTAATGGAACTAGAAAAAGAAACACCTCAACGTTAGTAGAAAGAGGGAAATAATAAAGATCAGAGTGAAAATAAATGACATAGAGATTTTAAAAAGTAGATAACATCATGAAACTAAAAGCTGGTTCCTTGAAAATAAACAAAATTGATAATCCTTTAGTCAGACTTACCAAGAAAAAGAGAAAAGGCCCAAATAAATAAAATCATTAATGAAAGAGGAGAAATTATAACTGACTCCACAGAAATACAAAGGATCATAAAAACTACTATGAACAATTATACACCAACAAATTGGAAAACCTAGAATAGATGGATAAATTCCTAGAAATGTACAATCTTCCAAAACTGAATCACAAAGAAATGGAACATCTAAAAAGTCCAATTGCCAGTAAAAAATTGAATTAGTAATCAAAAACTGTCAACAAACAAAAGTTCAGCACCAGAAAACTTCATAGGTGAATTCTACCAAATATTTAAAGAAGAGTTAATAACTAGCATTCTCCAACTATTCCAAGAAATTGAAGAGGAAGGAAAACTTCCAGATTCATTGTATGAGGCCATCATTACCCTGATACCACAACCAGACAAAGACACTGCAAAAAAAATAGAAAATTACAGGCAAATACCCTTGATGAACATAGATGCAAAAATCGTCAACATGTGAGCAAACCAAATTCAACACTACATTAAAAGAATCATATACCATGATCAAGTGAGATCTACTCTAGGGATGTAAGGATGTTTTAACATCCACAAACCACTACATTAACAAAATGAAGAATAAAAGTCATATGATTATCTCAATGGGTACAGAAAAAGCATTTGACGAAATTAAACACACATTTATGATAAAAATTCTCAACAAAGTGGATATAGAGAGAACATACCTCAACATAATAAAGGCCATAAATGAGAAGCCTACATCTAACATCATACTCAATGGTGAAAGCTGAAAACGTTTTCTCTAAGATCACAAGCAAGACAAGGATGCCCACTCTTCCACTTTCATTCAACATTGGTTTGGAAGTCCTAGCCATAGCAATTAAACAAGAAAAAGAAATAAGTCATCCAAACTGTAAAAGAAGAGTAAAACATGATACTACACAAAGAAAAACCTAAAGATTCCACCAAAAAACATATTAGAACAAATAAATGAATTCAGTAAGTTTGCAGGATACAAAATTAGCACACAGAGACTTCCCTGGAGGTCCAGGGGTTAAGACTTCACTTTCCAATGCAGGGGCTGCAGGTTCAATCCCTGGTTGAGGAGCTAAGATCCCATATGCCTCATGGCCAAAAAAACCAAAACATAAAACAAACGCAATATTGTAACAAATTCAATAAAGACATAAAAAATGGTCCAGGTCAAAAAAAAATCTAAAAAACAAAATAAAACAAAAAACCAAAATCAGCATACAGAAATCTGTTGCCTTTCTATACACTTATCAGGAACTATCAGAAAGAGAAATTAAGTAAAAAGTCCCATTTACAATTACATCAAAAAGAATAAAATTCCTAGAAATAAATTTAACCAAGGAGGCAGAAGATCTGTACTCTGAAAACTATAAGATGTTGATGAAAGAAATTAAAGATGACAGAAATAAATGAAAAGATATATCATGTTCTTGGATTGGAAGCATTAATATTGTTACAATGCCCGTATTACCCAAAGCAATATACATATTCAATGCAATTCCTATCAAAATACCAATAGCATTTTTCACAGAACTGGAACAAACAATTTTAAACTTTGTTTGAAACAAAAAAAGTACCATGCATAGCCAACACAATATTGAGTAAGAAGAACAAAACTGGAGGCATCATGCTCCCTGACTTCAAACTATACCACAATGCACTACCAATCAAAACAGAATGGGGCTCCCCTGGTGGCACAGTGGTTGAGAGTCTGCCTGCTGATGCAGGGGACGCGGGTTCGTGCCCCGGTCCGGGAAGATCCCACATGCCGCGGAGCAGCTAGGCCCATGAGCCATGGCCGCTGAGCCTGTGCGTCCGGAGCCTGTGCTCCACAACGGGAGAGGCCACAACAGTGAGAGGCCCGCGTACCGCAAAACAAAACAAAACAAAAAAAACAGTATGGTACTGACATGAAAATAGACACACAAATCAATGGAATGGAATTGAGAACCCAGAAATAAACCAACCCACACATGGTCAGTTTATTTACAACAAGGAAGCCAAGAACATACAGTCTCTTCGATAAATAATGTTGGGATAACTGGATAACCACATGCAAAAGAATGACCCAGACCACTCTCTTACACCAAATATAAAATTAAACTCAAAATGGATTAAAGACTTGACTGTAACACCTGAAACCATAAAACTCCTAAAAGAAATCACAGACAGCTCTTTGCCATCATTCTTAGCAATATTTTTTTGCATCCGTCTCCTCAGGCGAGGGCATGAAAAGCATAACAAACAAGTGGGACTACATCAAATAAAAAAGATTTTTCACAGTGAAGAAAACCAGCAACAACACAAAAAGACAACCTACTAAATGGGAGAAGATAATTGCAAGTTATATATTCGATAAGGGGTTAATATCCAGTATATATAAAGAACTCAGACAACTTAATATTTAAAAATCCAATTATAAAAGGGCAGAGGATCTAAACAGACATTTTTCCAAAGAAGACATACAGATGGCTAACAGACACATGAAAAAAAATGCTCAACATCACTTATCATCAAGGAAATGCAAATCAAAACCACGAGATATAAGTCCACACATGTAAGAATGGCTACTATCAAAAAGGCAACAAATAACAGTATAGGTAAGAATGTGAAGGAAAAGGAATACTTGTTCACTTTGGGTGGGAATATAGATTGGTACAGCCACTGTGGAAAATAGTATGGAAGTTCTTCAAAAAATTAAAAACAGAACTACCGTTGGATCCAACAATTCCACTTCTGGGTATTTTCCTGAGGAAAATGAAAATGCTAATTCAAAAAGATATATGCACCCCTATGTTCATTGCAGCATTATTTCTAACACCCAATATACAGAAGCAATCAAAATGAACAGATGAACAGATAAAGAAGATGTATATATTGGGTTGACCAAAAAGTTCGTTCAGTTTTTCCATAGCATCTTATGGAAAAACCCAAACAAACTTTTTGGCCAACCCAATATATAATGGAATATTGCTCAGCCATAAAAAAGAATGAAATTTTGCCAAGTGCAACAACATGACCTAGAGGATGTTACACTAAGTGACATGTCAGACAGAGAAAAGATAAACACCATATGATTTCACTTATATATGAAATATAAAAGACAAAATAAACAAACAAAACAGACCAGAAACAGATTCATAGATACAGAGGAGGAGCACAGGGAGTTGGGCAAAATAGGTGAAGGGGATTAAGAGGCACAAACTTCCAGTTCCAAAATAAATAAGTCATGGGGATGTACTACACAGAACAGGGAATATAGTCAATAATATCATAATAACTTTAAATGGTGACAGAGGGTAAACAGATTATGGTGATCATCTCATAGTGTATATAAATGTCTAATCACTATATTGTACCCCTGAAACTAATATAACATTGTATGTCAAATACACTTCAATTAAAAACATATCAGCCACCAGAGTACTGAAGAATGGAAGGATGAGACTGACAAAAAGTCAATTTTGAATGATGGTAGTAAAGTACAATAATATGAAACCAATATGAAAATATGTAGCAAGGTTATAAAAATAGGTTCGTATTTTGTGACTATAGCTTTCTTTTATGATTAGAAAAAAAGCAATACACATTTTACCAACAAAAAATGCTCAGCATTCACAGATGGGTTATACAACCTGTAGCAATATCACTACTGACAGTATTTTTGAAAGTCAATCACACTGTCCTTTAAATGCAATTAATTAAAATATCAACTTAGAAACCCAAAAGAGTTTGATATAAAGGAAATACAGTTGCTATTTCATTTTTCTTGGTCCATATTGCTTTATCTAAGCAAACTGCAAAGTGTCCTAAAAGCCATATGGGAGATGTACTTCCTCACAGCTGCAAAGGAAACATTTGCAGAACAGAAAACACCAGAAATCACAATATATTCTTAGAGTAGAATGGAAAGCACATGAAATATTTAAAACATGGAGTTGAGATTTCATATTAAAATATTTTAATTGCCGGTAGTGAGCCATTCCTTTTTATTTCAGAGCTCAGTTAGAGTAGCAACAACTGAGCAGGGAGGCGAGGAGGGAAGGAATAAAGGAGCAAAGAACAACAGTCACTCGAAGTGAAAACAATCCCTACCAAACCACAGAAAAACTAAGTTTTTCTTTTTTTTGAATGGAATTGTGTTTTGTTTCTTACATAAGTTTTGGTGCTGTAAAATGTGGCACGTTTTATTCTACCCATCCCCTCAGAAAAGCCGAACAGAAACCAGTCCTCATGGTTTCGAGAGAGCAAACTTCCCCTCTCTCATGTTTCAACGACACAGTCTCCACTTGGGCTGGGGAGCGTATCATATATCATAAATCACTCTCTGATAGATATTTGGCAGGCACTCAGCACCCCAGGCTATGCAACCACGTACAGTATGGAAAATTTTTAAGGTGGAATCTTGATTCTGTAACTTAAAGACTTAATAGCACCTCAAAACATTTTACTACTTCCTGGTACACAAACACACAAAGCCAAGAAAGCGGAATTCTCCATATGGTTTTCGGCTTTATAGGATATATACACAATAAGCCATGCAACTGTAAACCTGGAGGCGTTCTCTTGCTGTTGCTAATTCAACCTCAGTGAAAATGAAAAAAAAAAGAAAACCAAAAACGTAGAGAGTTTGATCCCAGCCTAGACCCTGAAAGAATCAAGTCACTAGGCACTTCTAGAATCTGCTCTTTAACTCTCCAATCCCCCACAGGTAACCATTCCACACCTTCTTAGAAACTGGGGGAGCAGCAGGACTAAGGGGCTGGGGACAGATTTTATGGTAAGATAATAACATGCTGTCAAAGGTACTGTCAGAGATTTCAACAGCAAGGCTTAACAGTTGATGAGAGTCATAGAAACCCCAGTAGAGTCTGTCTCCTGATTCCGGGCCCAAATCTGACATTTCGAGGGCCTCTGTGCATGCCCTCCCACCTTCTCAGATGCTGCAAACCTTTTCAGACTTACATATTCTTCCTCAGGAGCCTCCTTCAACAAATCAAGCAGTTTTTGAAATTGCAAACTGCCTTTAACCCCTACATCACATCACGTCGGCAGGCACTGGGGCCCGTTGGAAGACTTCTCTCCCAGCAAAGCCCTTGTTGGGAAGCCATGAGAGCCCTTCTGTGCAAGAAGGGGTTAACTCCGCAGTATTTGGATGTGCCTGAATGTTCTCAGCGTTCTGGGGCTGAGTAATTCTTAGAAGGACTAAGTGGAAAGGGGGGAAATGCAGATTGGGCAGTAGGGCATTGAGTTCTCTGTGGAAAGAAAGTCAATGAACACTTTTTCAAGTTTAAAATAAACGTGAAAAAGGAAGCGTTTAAAATAAATACTTCTTTTTTGCTGTTGTTCACAAATTAGCTGTAGTTTGGACAGGCTAAATAGAAAACTTTCAGTGCAGTTGATTGAGAGTTTTCCTGTCCAGTCCCAATCAATTTGAGAAGAAAATTGAAGTGAAATTCAGACAGAATGGGGGGGTGTGAGGGATGTTAAATAGTTATACTGGTTATACGTGTATGCCTATTTACTTATACTATTACTGATAAGTAACTCACAAAATAACTTAAACTCTAAGTAATTTATATCATTTCCACCCAGCCTGTTTTTACCAATTTATTCTTGAGATGCTGACACTTCCCATCAATGAACGTCTTAGCCTTGGTACTGATAAACTCTGAGGCTCACTGCTCCTCTCCCAGTCACTTAAGAACCCACCTATATTTGACCATCAAGTTCAAGACTGACCTCCTAACCACTTCTAGAAGAAAAAAATATATACATGGTTGTTTTTCAGGAAGCACTGAGCGATGGCCCTGCCCAAGTTGGACACATGCAAGAGCCCCTCAGTCCTCTCCAATTCCCCACCTCTTAAATCAGTGGTTCTCAGCCTGAGTTGCAAATCAGAATGCCCTGGGAAGCTTTTAAAACTTTCCAAGGCCCAGGCTACATCCCAGACGCATTATATCAGAGTCTTTGTGGGTGAAACTGAGGTATCATTATTTTTTAAAAGCCCTCAGGCGCTTCCACGCAACCAGAGTGAAAACCAGCATCCTGGTTGTTGTCCCTGTGTCCATCTTGCTCTCCTCCAATCAATAATTCCTCTGAAGTTAGCAGTGAGGTTTCTAAAGTAACATAGGCAGTCACGTTTTCTCCCTATTTACCTGTCGTAAGGGTTCCTTAAGGCCTTCAGGAAAGCATCTTAATACCTTAGCGTGACAGTCAGTCTTCTGGCCTCCATTTCCTTCTCTGGCTGTACCTCCCGCTCATCCCTGCCTCCACACTCAGCAGCCCGGCCCGGCGGGACTACTGGAACCCCACATACACACACACTAGCCATGGAACAGGCTATTCTTTCAGGCTGGAAAATTCTCTCTCCCCCTGCCCAACACATTCTTATATCTATCTTCTCATTCACCTTTGGATTCAAGTCTGGTGTTTCTCCTTGGGAAGTCCATCCCTCACAACAGCCCCAGGCTGGGTAGCTGTTCACCACCACTAGTGTGCCCCCCACACCCTAGATGTATCTGGAGTACAGGCAGAGAAGATGCCCGTCACCACCAGTATTCCCCCCATATCCTGGAGCTCCCTCTAGTACAAGTAGAAGGACTGTGCCCATCTATTTGTTTTCTCTCCCACTAGATCATGAACAGTTGGAAACAAAGATCTTGCTGCCATGTGCCCTTGGAGCCCAGTTCAGCACCTGGCCCGTGGTGGAGGCACAGAATAAACAAGGGTTAACAAGTGTTCCATGCCAGTTCTATCCAGGAAACTTCACTTTCAAATGCAACATTAATGCTGTTCCTGGTGGAGAATACCTCCCAGATTATTTGAATCCTCTCCATGAAACCCAACATTTTTCTGTGGTACATACAAATGGTCAACATTCTATAGGTTCAATGAGATGCAGCTGAGAGGTACCTGCGAGGGGGCAGCAGTTAGATTTGGTGTCAAAGGTCAAAGTGCCTTCAGGCTACATTCTCAGAAGGGAAAGACCTCTGCTGCATATGTCAAGAATCAAAATATTTTTGTGGCTTCCAAGACTTCGACCCACCTCCCAGTTGATTAATTCTCATTGAGAAAGAGAAAGAAAATGCCATGGGAAATAATTCAGCATGGGAAGAGATTTAGACCATCAACTCATACTCTGCAATTGTGAGAGCCTGGGGTTCGGTGCCAGTGGGATGAGAGTAAAGGGAAAGAATGGCCTATCATTGCTTCTGGAAGCCCTGTTGGCCACAGCCGTGCTGCCTGCCCCATGAGCTGAGGAGGAATGGTTAGTCAATAAAATGGAATGTCCCACGGTGACCTACTGAAAGCATAAAGCTAAGCTAGTGGGAGATTGCTTTGCATGCCAGGAAGAGAGGGAGAGGAAGAGATGGAAAGAAAGAAGGAAAAACATAAAGGACACTAAGAGAAAAAGGAAAGAGATTTTAAAGATGAAGAGAAGAAAAGCGTGAGAAGAGGGCCAACAGGTATAGAATCTCCTGCAACCATCTAGAAAATGAATATTCTATTCTCATTTTACAGATGAGGAAAATGCAACAGAAAGGAGTTAACTGAGTCAAAGTTACGGATCTACTAAGTAACAGAAGTAAAAAGAGGAAAGAAAAGGAGTGAGATTCTGAAGAGCAAATATGTGGGGGAAAAGGAACGTGTGAGAGGCAGGAAGAGGAAGACAGGCAGGCAGAGTAGGCCAAGAATGTAATTTAAAAGCAAATACAGCAGTGCTGATGTGTCCCAGACATGCAGCGTGAAGCCCATGCCTCCCTGGGACCATACCAGTCCCTCCCTTCTCTGAGTGTACGGACCTTTCTTGGGCCTGAGCCCAAGCCTGCTCATCTGCTGCCTGGCCAGGTTGTAGTCTTACTCCGTGGAATTTCAGAAACAGCTTCAGGGAACAAAGTCGGCTTCAAGTGTTTCTGGCTAACCCTTCAGTAGACTGTGGAGAGCATGGAAGAATACAGAACATGCCCCAGGCCTAAGAACCTGTGCTTCTGCTTGTGCCCTGGACCTCAACCTAGAGAAAGGGTGGCCAGGCCAACTTCTCCAGGTCCATTTACTGCGACAAGAGGCCCTTCTAACTCCGACACCCGCACCCCAAACACATCCTACTAGGCTAACTGCCGCATTCTGTTTCTCCGGAAATTGCAGGCCAACTGAAATGAGCTTTGTCCTTATTGTCACTTTGCATTAATTTTGGTGTACGTTTGTCAGTTTTGAACGCTAATCTGAGTTTCTGAGTTGGAGGAACCCTCTTCCTGTCCTTTTTTTCTTACATGTTGACACATAAGGGTCACTGCTTCAGAGAGGAGTCTGGCCAGCTGGGTGGGAACAATAATTTCAGGATGGAGGTAAGCAGCCCCCGAATTGCTCACATTCCTTTTTTCGGTTATCAACCATCATTTTTCAACAGGTTCACATAATATGCCAGCCTGAATGCACAGAGCTCCAAAACTACAGCTCTTTGCTATGGGAATGTTACTAAAACAACAAAAAAGTTGTAACCAAGTACCCAGTTATATCAGGCATTGTGAGGCTAATAATATCAACTCTAACAGCAATAACACATTTTATACAGCACTCAACATTTCACAGATAGCTTTCACACGTATTATTTCATTTCATTGTCATTAGCAATCCTAAGTGGTAGGTGGGGCAAATATTTTGCCCTGTGCCTGGGTAAACAACCTTATTTTTGTTACAGCTTGTTTAAAGTGGTGAAATATTAGAAACAGTGTAAATGTCCAATAGTAGGAGCATGACAATATAGACTGTAATGACTCACACAACAGAATATTGTGTAGCCAATGTTAAGTAGGTCTGTATTTACTGATGTGGAAAAATGTTTATAATGGTAAATGAAAAATGCAGGTTACAAATATCCATACATATAAGAAGAACACTTTTTTGGGTATATTTATGGGCAAATTTGCACAAAATTTCTGGCAGATTATATTACAAATACTTTTCCTCTGGGTGGTGGATTTAGGGTGAATTAACTCTTTTTTTCATTTTTTATTTCTTAGTATTTTTCTACTTTGTCACTACTATTTATTGCTTCTGTGATTTAAAAAAGAAAAGATGAGGCACACAATTATTTTTAAGTAAGTATTTATAGCTTCTCACTCCTGATTGTCACTGCTTTGAGATAAGGCAGTCTAAACTGAATGATCTGAAGGACTCGATTTGGGTCAGCAGTATTTCAGTCTCTGTCTTAAATATACATTTAAAAATATATATTAGATATCATAAGAGGAAAAATAAACAGTTCCTGCCAAACATAAAACTTAGTCAAAAGTTTGAGTTTTTAACTGTAGTTATTTGCAGTGAGTCTGTTTTTTGTGACATAATTGATGGAGTAGGTGCCAAGGTCATAGTGTGCTATTTGCAGAGATATACTAGCTAGTGAAGCAATGAAAGCAACAAACTTTAAGAAGTATTTACATATAAAGCATAAAAAAGTTTAAAACCAAGCACATATCTTTAAATATAGTGGCTAAAAACGTAATCATAATCACTACAGAAATAAAATCTGTCTCTAAAATTAGAGTTAGTTTAGGCAAAGTAATGGGTAAGGTCTATTTAACTTTCAAAGGACAGATAATTCCTATATACTATAAATGTTTCAAGAGCATAGAAGAAGATGGAAAGCTTCCCAGCTCAATACAAATAACTAGTATAAATCTTACATTAAATGTGTAAGGACATTTATGGGAATGTATAGAGAATGACTTGGAAGAATATACCTCAACTAGAGGTCAATCTCATTTAGGTACATAGAGGAAAACATTTTAAAGTATACGAAAATTTAATCCATCATTGTATGAAAACAATCAAAATGAAATAGGATTTTCTCAGAAAAGCAGGGATAGTTCAACATCAGGAAATCCATTGTATTTTCACAAAATTGATAGATTAAAGGGAAAAAAATTTAATTACCTAAGGAAATGGATAAAATATTTAACTTAGAAAAAGATATTTTTCCGAAGTCTCAAGAGGAAAAGATACATAATTAAAACTGCATTATAATGCAAGATTGCACAATTAATGAGGTAGAATAGAGAGTTCTACTGATAGATCCATGTCTATTTCCATATATCAGTGAAAATTAATATACAAAATGCTATATTCCACAACAATGGAAAAAACTAAATCATTAAAGAAAATCATGCTGAAATGATTTGGTATTTACTGGCCATTTATTTAGGGAAAAATTAATGTATACTCCTAATTCCTATTACACCCCAAAATAAATTCCAGATGAACAAAAGAAAAAAAACGACATAACAATAAAAGCAGTAGAAAAGCACATGGGAAAACATTTTATAGACATCATAAAGAACAAAAATAGTGAAAAATTGAAACTTTGTAATGGCAAATAATATCTTTAACAAATTAAAATATTATAACATTGTTAAAATATTTGTAGCATATATAAAGGATAAAGGGATAAAGATCCAGAAAATACAGAAACATGTTACAAATCAATGAGACAAATAAACCAACAGAAAATGGATGAAGGCTATAAACAGACAATTCACAGAAGAAATGAAAGGATATACACAAAGTATATGTAAAAATATGCTCCACCTCACTATTAACCAATGGGTTATTTTCTCATCCATCAGAGAGATGGATCCAAAATTTAAATATTGATAATATGCAGTGTTGATGAGGGTGTGGGGGAAAAGGCATTTCATGCTTTGTTGATGGGAGTGCAATTTGGAAAACCTAAGCTCTGCCTTTGGAAGGTACTTTGGCAATATTGACCAAATTATCTGTAAGAATATTTGCTTGATTGGTTGCATACTTAGAAATCTTTCCTACACAAATACTCTCACTTAATTATGCAGAACATAAAGCAATTTAACTGTAAATTAGTTGAAGTATCTTTAATAATATTAATGGCATTTCTATTCTATGGAATAATATGCAGCAATTAAAAAGAATAAAGTAAGTTTTCATTTACTGCTCTTTAATGATCTGTAAGACACGTTGCTATGTTTTTTTAAAAAGCAAGTTGCAGAGCACAAAGACCAATATAATTTGGGAGGGAGCCCCAAATATTCGTGGAGAAAAATGAAGAAAGAAGTGCTCCAGACTCTTAAAGATGGCAATAATGGAGGTGGAAGAGTAAAGGAAACTTCAGCCACTATCTTGACCCTGTCACATATCTCACTGGCAGAATCAAGATACTGAAACACAGTAACTGATTAACAAAAATCATTATTTCATTCTTGCCTCTAGTTCCCTGTTATTCACTCAAATCACATTTTTAGACTTCTTTAGAGTTTACTTACAAAAGACTTTAATAACACTTCATGTCTATAAAATGCTTTACAGTTTACATAGTACTTTCTTATTCATTATTGTCCTTGGACAGGAAAACAGAGCAAGTATTATTACCTTCATTTTCCATGTGAGGCAGAATAAAATAAATTGTCTAAAATTACAGAGCTAGGAGAGTATTGAATCTGTGCCTTCCTATCCCACTTCCATTGCCTATCATACGACCTCAGAGACAAGCTCACCGAATGAAAATATTGTCGTTAACAGACTTTTATATACTATGAGTCAATCTGAGACCAGCTGAAGGAACAGTTATTGAAGAACACAAAGTCTCCATTGAGCATTTCTACATGTAACATTGACCCAAAGTATGAACATAGCAGTAGTGTGCACTCCAGTTTTACATAAGAGCCCAAGAATTTAAGTGACTTTTCTGAACACATGGTTAATTAATAGCAGAGTCAAATCTAGAACCTACCTCCTCTGAGCCTAATCCACTGATCCCTCCACCACTCTACTCTCATTTTTCTACCATATTCCTGCCATACCGTTCATCTTTATTTTTTGTATTTGAGGCATTGCAGATGCAGAATATATGATCAGAGATGGCTGGTGTACAAATTAAGATTTCCTGACCCCTTTTCCCAACTGCATTCATACTGCATTCAAAATATGAGAGATCGTGATAAACCTTAGCCCCATGGTATAGATACAGAGCCAATTAGAAGGAGCCTAGGACTGAAAAAGTCCAGAAGAAAATTGATTCCAGCAGGTTTATTTTCAGACGAAGGAATGAGTGGAAGCCTAAGGAGGTAAAGTGACTTTTCCCATGTTCGTTCAGGAAGTGTCATAGACAGTTCCAAACGCTGTCCTCCTCCCATTTCCCTGCCCTGTCTCATAGATTAGAAGATTTCACCAAGCATGGGAAATTCCAGAAAGAGCAAAGAGATGAGAGGGTGTTCTCTTGAAAATTAGGAGGAAAGGAGAATCCAACTTTGAAAACCTATGTTAAAAGAATTAAAAAGCAGAACTAATGAGATGAAATTGGTGTTTTTATATGTAGTCTCACAATTTTTATTTTATCATTAGAGTTGAGTCTATTTATTTATTTTTGTGGTACGCGGGCCTTTCACTGTTGTGGCCTCTCCCGTTGCGGAGCACAGGCTCCGGACGTGCAGGCTCAGCGGCCATGGCTCACGGGCCTAGCCGCTCTGCGGCATGTGGGATCTTCCCGGACCAGGGCACGAACCCGTGTCCCCTGCATCAGCAGGCGGACTCTCAACCACTGCACCACCAGGGAAGCCCCCATTTATCTATTTATTTATTTTGAATCTGTCATCTAACTTTTCACTTTCTTTTTTCTACGCATTCTATATTTCTTTTTCACTCCTTCTTGCCTTCTTTTGGATTAAATATTTTACTATTCCATTTCACTCTTTATTAGCTTTTTGATTATGTATTATTCTTTTTAAAGCAATTTTCTTACAGATTACATTATGGACCTTAGATGTATAGCAACCTAGAATAAATTAATATTTATATTCCATGCCAAGCAACGGGTGTCTAGACACTTTAATTACGTTTACCCTCCTCACTCTTTTTTTGTTATTTTCATGTATTTTTATTCTTCTCATACTTAAAATCCCAAAGACATTTTTATTTATTTCATACAATTAACATATTTCTTTAAAATTTTACTCAACTCTTTACTCTTCCTGTTGCTCTTCTTTACTTTCTGTATTTCACTTTTCCATATGGGAATATATGTCTTCTCTCTGAAAGTATTTCTCTCAGTATGGGACTACCAGCAAGAGTTTTGGAAAGTTTTTCTTTGGAGATTTCTTTATTTTACCTTCTCTGAAAGAAAATTTCTTTCTTCCTCTGAAAAAATTTTTGCTAGACGTAGAATTCTAGGTAGAGAGATTTTTTTTCTTCCAGCAATTTAAAGATGTACTATCTTTTGGCTTCCACCTTTGCTGTTAAAATGTAACACTTATTGTTGTTGTTTCTATGCAGATAATGTATTTTTTTTATTGGCTGCTTTCAAGATTTTTCCCTTTGTCTTTGGTTTTCATCAATTTCACAAGATTGTATCTGAATGCATTTTTCTTTCCATTTATCCTGCTTGAGGTATAATATGCTTCTTGAATCTAAGGTTTGCTATCTTTCATCAGTTTTGGAAAATTCTCAGACATTATCTCTTCAGATGTCTTATACGTCTCTGTACCAGTCATTGTTTTTTTTCCTAGTGCTTAAGTTTGGATACATTTTAATAAAGAGGAGCTGTGTCCAATCTGCTGTTAAACCTATCTTCTGAGTTTTTCATTTGTTACTGAGGTTTCACTTCAGGAACTTCTATTTGATTTCTTTTACAGATTTCACTGTTGAAATTATCCATATTGTGTTCTATTTTTTTGAATATATTAGTCATAGTTATTTTAAACTCTGCTAACTCGAATACTAGGATCATCTGTGGGTCCATTTTTATTGGTTGTTTTTACTCTTAGCTTCATTTGGTCTTGTTTCATGGCATATCTGTTTATTTTTGTTCAAATGTCAAACACTGAATATCAAAAATTGTAGAGGACCTGGAGGCATCTTTAACTTCTGTCAAGAAGGTAGAACAGGACATATCACCTTTGTCTGATCAAAAGAGTTAGCTATTTCAAGACTGGATTTCAGTCTTTTCAGTCTTTCGGTCTTGGCTTATTTTCAGTTTGACCTTACTGCTAAAGGAATGAAACTTTGTTGTCCCAACTGAAAGCCCCGGGTATTCACCAGTGACCTCTCTCCCTTGGCAGAACCTGAACTGAAATTTTTGTCTCTGCATCACCTTGAGACTAGTGAAAGCTCCATTTGATTCCTTGGTACTTCTGTTTCTGAAACGTCAATTCCTGGCTATCTTAATAGCCTTGAATTTCAAATTTTGTCTTCCAGACTCTGAGAGAGAACTGAACCCTCTGATCAATATCTCTGACTCCTAAGCGATGTTCTGTGTTTGGTTTCTTTGCCTCTCAGCCTTATAAGTCAAGGAAGAAAATTTGCCTAAAATACCAGCCCTGTCTCAATGTGTTTCCTTTCTATACAGGACCTTGGACCCTCAAATCCTGGCTGCTTTGGTAGTTTTTTGATGTCTTAAAACAGATTTACTTTAAATTTCATATAGTTTCTCTAGTTGTTCTCACTTGAAAGTTTGATCTGCTTTGAGATACTTAATTATTATTGGAAGCAGAACTCCTATAGAAGAAATTGATGTGAGAGAAATGATATATTAATTTTTGTGCAAACCCCAAATACAAATTTGGTTAATTTTTTAATTAAAAAATACATTTTCATGAAGTCATGCATATAATTACCTGAAACACACACACAAATAAGTCCATGTATTACTAACTAATGAAGTCCAAATAGGGTCTGCAGATTGGACTGATATCAATCTCCTGGTTTTCACATTGTACTATAGTTATACAAGATGTCAAATTTGGGGAAGGCAGGGTGAAGGGTCATTCATCTAAGATACAAAGTTAGTAAAGCAGAAAAGTTAGAATTCTTCATTAAATTCTCTTTTGCTTTGATAACAGAGTAATATTGCTTTTTTGTTATAAAATTAGAATGATGCAAAGATGCATAACATAGGAAGTTAGACTCAGTCAAATACTATCATAAAGAGGAAACCACTGTTAACAATGTGATGCATCTTTATTGGACTTTATGTGAGTAGCCATTGTGGTTTATTGGATAATTTTAAAGTAACAGTTCCTAATTCTTTTTCTTATGACTTTTTAATGATGGCTTTCCGCCCCCCCCATTTCTTTATAATAGACTCAGGATGTATTTTAAATTCTCAGGGACATAACTCTGTTTTATACATTTTCTTTCTGACATTTTTGAATCCTCAAGTACTCAAATTATTTCTTATTCATTTAGTTAACTTTCATCAATCATTTATTCTTAAGACAGTTTTCAATTACTATGTGCAGTGACTTGATGCTATCACTTGTATTGTTCATCTAACACAGTTAAATGCATATCACATGTTACATTTTTATGCTCCCTATTCTTGTGTGCATTTATACCTTCTCTTTTGTTATGTCCATTATAAACCTGCTAGACAGTCTCTGGGAAACTCACGAGAAAAGTCTGTTTCTCCCTGGACATTTCTCAACAACTTCCAGTGAATATACACTTATTTTAAAATTTAAAAAATACATTTTCCAAAACTTATCAAAAGAAACTTCATCTTTGAGAATTGCCCAGTTTTGGCCAAAATGCACCCTTTGTCACATTATAGGATAAACTTTTAAACAATTCACCTAGAAGACACTCACTTTACGACATTTAAGGTGTTCTCCATCTCGACTAAAGGAAGAAGCAATTTTCCTTTGCCATATAAACAAGTGAAATTATGCCAAGGGGAAAAGTGGGCTCTGGGCCCTTTAAACTATACTTTTAAAAGAAAATAGGCTGTGTGAAGTCCACTGATTTCACAGATTGGTTGTTTGCAAGCATGCCAATTCAATTGGAGTAATTTCCTTTAGCCCATTAGAGAAAAGTTACAGAGAAGCCCAGTGTAATCTTCTGAATTTATGGTATCATCTGAGAAGGGATATTCTGTGACTATGAAAAGTTATAGTAGTTTGAGGCTAAAAGGAGTGGAGGCAAATGGTATGATTACGCTTTCCTTCATGAATCAATTCCAGATGTTGCCGTTAGATTCCCCGAGTGTTGAAGAAAAAAAAATATTGGTGCTGGAGAGACCTTAGAGATAATCTAGTGGAAATGTCTCCTTTTACAAAGGAGGAAACTGAGGCCTAGAAAGACTGTGTGTGCCAGTCATACAGTCAGGTAGGAACAGAGGTGAGTCTAGAACACAGATCTCTTGTCTAACCCAATAATATTCCAAAGGTTGGGTTCCCATAGACAAGAGTAATCAGAAACCTCAAAGACAGCTTTGAGATAAATAGATCTTTTTATCCCTCTACAACTGGTACATAATATTAATACTTCTTTTTGACATTTCAAAGCCCGTATTATATAGATGCCTGAATAACAGAAAGTTTGGGAGGCATATTAGTAGAAAAACTGGAAAAGACCTAGGGTCTTTGATGAGAATACAAGCAGAAATATACTGATGACTTATATTGTAATTAGTTTCCTTTTAAGTGAGCTATCCTCTAAATTTTCACTTTTAATAAATGTCTCTAATTGAGGAAGGAGTATCAAGTACATCTGACATAGACCTGCTACTCACTTAAATTGTTTCAAAAACAAAAATATCACCTAAACCAGTGCATCATTCTTCATATTTCAAATTAAATGATTTTGCCTTCTCTCTTCTAGAACACTAATATCATGATATATTGATTCAATGTTTGTTTGTTTGGGGACACCTGAGATGGCTCTTCAATCTGACTCTTTTAGAACGGTCACTTTACAAGTGGTCATCCCTTATTCCTCCCTCCCAGAGGGGCTAGAGTCCAACCAGAAGTCCTCACACAGCATGGAAGGCACAATGTGCACTTCATGAAAGACAGTGCTGGGGTTCTCCATTCTGGCAGGATGAACACATGTGAGGGCTGGGGATTGTGGAGGAGAGAGATGAGGAGGCAAAATCTCAACATGCAGGGCTGTAATTCATTTCCATTCGGTTACGAATTGCCAAATGATCCCAATACAGAAGTGCACGTTCAATTTGAAAAGTTCTATTCTCATCCTCTTGCTTACCTCCAAAGAAGTAACTTGTTAAAGTATTAATACGAAAAGCAAATATAGGGACAACTCAATCTAAAGACCTATTTTACAATCCCACTTTGCCAAAAGGAAACTGCTTCTAACTTCCAAGCTTCAATTGCCTCATCTATTAAATGGTGATAGTAATAACCTAGATAGTTTTAGTTTGCATTCAGTCAAAATAATGTATGTAAAAGAGCTATTGGACAATGAGTGAATTATTATGAGTTTGTTGTGTTGTTAACAGTATTCTCTCATTGTGTAATCACAAAGTATCTGTTTTAAAACAATGGTGCTCATTAACATTATCTTATTAATGTTAATAGTTAGAATCTTCATTTCTGAACATAGCATGGCAGAGAGAGAGGACAACGTAAGGCAAGAGTCACAACCGTTTACTAGAACAGGTGATACACATACACAAAATTTTAAGCTTTCAGAATGCCCAAGGAGAAACTGAATATCAGTCTTTAAAAAAAGTGTGGGAGACTGATAGTTCATAACTTAGTATTAATCTAGAATGATCCTATTACCTCAAAGAAAACAAAACTTTGAAGCTCACATGACATCAAGCATGAGGGGTTTTAATAATAATACCCAAGTTAATATACCTCTAGGAAATGTTGAATGGTATTACCCAGGAAATACCATGGGGATTAACTGAAAAAAATTTGTATTTATAGCAGGATTTCTAAAGAGAAATTTCCTACTTTTGAACAAGTCTCTTAATCTGCCCCACACCCAGGAACCTAAATTGAATTCAAATATGACTGAAAGAAAGCAGTATCCCTAGAGAGAGCCCAGACAAAGAGCTCTCAGATCAGAGAGATAATTTTAGCAAGCTGGTAAAATGGTCACCATTTTGCAGAGTAAGTTAGAGAGAAGCTGTATCAGTCAGGACAAGCAAGGTTATTCTGTGGTAACAAACAGCCCACAAAAATCTCAGTGTCTTGAACCAAAGGCTCATTTCTTATTTTTGCAGAGCTTGCTACAGATCTGGGAGTCTCCCCAAGTCAGCCACACTCCATGTGTCAGCTCAGCATCCCACTCAGTTTCAGTCTTTTGGCTCCTCCATGTCAACACATGCCCCCATAGTCACCACAGCAAAAGAGCAAGCCGACGGGCCTAAGGATGCAATTCAGTGCTCTGGCATTTCAGTGACACATGAGTTTTTCACTCACTCCTAACTGGCTAGAATTAGCCATGTTGCCCCATGAAAATGCAAGGGGGCAAGCAGGGAAGTATAATTCTCCCATGTACTGTTGCATATCATTAAGCCTTTGCCAGAGAGGCTCACTTTCTGTAGAAAATAATTGAAAATGATTATACATAAAGTGTAAGCCTCGAGCAAATGCAGAAATAAAAATTACAAATTTTTAGTAAGGGCCAGAATGTGAGGACACATTCCAACACATACAATATGGAGAGAGGACATCAAGGCACATGCGGATGTTAAAGGTAATCATTCAAACTAGAGAAAGCACTGGAAATTATCCATAGAATCTGCCATACATCTTACCCATTTGGTGGTACTTGTACGTGTTCAACAAATTTTACCTGAGGGACATTGCAGAGCACAGGTTCTGTCTTCTCTAAATGTATCCTTTTATTGCCCTCATAAAGTGCAAAATTAAAAGACTATCTAGATGGTGATATAATAGATGGTTGGACTGGTATGAACCAAGATGTTAGTATCGAGAAACAGCAAAACAAAGTACACAGCAGTCCTTACAGCATTATACCTATATCATGCCATCAAATCCAGCCCTTAAAATTTCAAAATGAATCATACTTGAGTGGGAAATGTGAGAGTAGACACTTTTAAGCACTGGCCGAGGAAAGCTTTGTCTGATATATTTTCTTTCTTTAGGGAGGTCCCCTGAAATAGGTGGCAATGTCATTTGCATTCTGAATACTATGGAAAATTTCCCTTCTTGAGTTTCTCTCCTAAGGCCACAGTCCAGCAAAAGCTTAAGGCAGGTCAAGTCTATAATCTACCTGTGCTCTTGTGAATGAACAAAGGACCAATGGATCCTTTTCTGTTAGGAAGAAGTGGTGACATAAATTGCCCAATAGTCAAGGGCCACCTGGTTCTCATTTCCATTTGCAGCCATTTTAGGACCTAGCAATTCCACTGCCATTTACTCTTGCTACTTTTCCTGATAATCAAAGGAGATTTTACCCAAACTAAGTTAACCAGGACCCAAAGAGTGTAGTTTTGGCAAACATGGTATCAGGATCTTTAACCTAGGGAGAGAAACTCCTAAAGCCCCTTTGAATAAAGGGCTTCTGGAGGGAGAGTTTACTGGGAAAGCATGTCTTTCTTTCTTTGTCCTTTTTTTTTGCATAGTTCAAATTTACAAGAACACCCAAAATCAGAATTTGGCAAATTAAATCAACCGGGAATGTATGTTTTAGGTATACTGGGGGGGATGGGACAGGAAAGCATGCTTTGCAGAAAAGATCGTAGAAAGGGAAGCATGGAATCGGCATATTTTTTAACAAGAGCATTGCCTTTACCACCCAAATCTTAAATCTGACAACTTCCCTAGCAATCTAGAATAAAGTATTTATCCAAACACATGTCCTTTCGCACTCAACTTTGTTACCCCTAAGAAAAATGTAACATTAACATTATTTTGGGAAAGGCATTAAGAGATTTTTAGAGAAGTCTCACAGATAGCTGCTGGATTGTGCTCAATGACTTAAGCATAAAAGGATCAGCAGCACGATTTTATAGTTTGCATCCTAGCATTAAACTGGACTTCATCAGTTGTCGGATAAGGAATTGTCGAGAAAAGCAACAGGTGGGATGTAGTTGAGCGTTTGCTGATTCTTCTGTTAACTAAATGTTTGTTTGAGGTAGTTGACCAGTGTGAACAGGAGTTGCGTTAATCTCTGACCTGAATGTTCCTCTCAGCAGACAGAGGCCTGGAGTATTCTTAAATGTCCTCATGCACGAGATAGTGGTTCTCAATAGAAGAGAGATTGGACCATTTGTTAACATTATTTCAAACATACATAGTGAAATAAAAATCAAAGGAACTACAGATAATCAGATTAAATACTTCCTCACCACATGAGACACTAATTGCTAATAGAGTCCTCTAAGATAAACAGAAGAGAACATTAAAATGGTTAAGAAGTTGGGACACTTTTCACAACAATGTATTTGCATTTTAGGCAATATCAATTAACTCTGCTTTAAAACCTGAAGTGATTTTTATCACTTTTTACTTCCTCTCACTTCCCTTACTTCTACTGTCCAATTTTTGTTGCGTTTGTTCTTTTTCTAGGTTAGTATTTATGACTTTCGTACTCCTTTCTGCAATTGCTGTTCTCTTGGTTCTCATCTTAGTTTCATATTTAAATGAATGCGGTGTTTATCACCAGTTTTTACTGCAGTCTGTCTATTCCTAAATTCTTTATTTTGACTCAACTTGTTTGGAGTAATTTTTTTATCAGTTACTTTTTTCAAGAAAGACTTATGGGTGCCATGTCTGTTGCATTTGTTCCTATTTCAGGATGTCTGAAGTAATCTTTATTTCTGAAAAACAGTGTCTAGTTTGATAAGATTCTTTTCCTCTGAATTTGATAGACGTTTGTCCATTGTTTTTACAGTGACTGTTATACATAACATCGAATTTCTCTTGATGAACAGTATGTCCTTTTGAGGAAATTTTCTTTTATTACATTTGTAAATACTTTTCCCTTTCCGTTCCTCAGCTTTAGAAACAGAGACGGTCCTTTTGCTGATCATTTTAGATATCTTTATATCTTTCATCTCTGCTTTGTCTTAATCTCCTTATCTTTTGTCCTCTGAATTCCCTAAAAATAGCTCAAGCCTTCTCTACAAGTGGTCAGTTTAATTTCTTGTTCAGGTGCTTCTTAACAACACGTGAAGGAATTATTTTAACTTATGATTTCATAAAAGCCATAGAAGGGATGAATTGATGAGGGCTGATGCTACCCTAAAATATGAACCATATCTGGTTAACTAATATATATGAATGTCTCATTATGTAAGGATAATGTGTAGTGGAAAATTCACTTAAAGTGAATACACTTAAAACAAGGACTTGACTGAAATTTGAAACTATGAAGATAAGTTTGTCTCAGTTTAGGTTATAATCTGTTAATTCTTAAAACAAAGAAAGGATCAAGTGTTGGACTTTAGGGGCATCATTTTTTGACAATATTGTATCGCTGCTTATTATAATATCATTCCCTTCACATTTGACTTTAATGAAGTGATCATAAAGAGAGTAATTTATAGAAAAGTATTAAGCAGCTTCATCAATTTTTCTCAGGGCTTCTCTAAACCTTTTGACATTTGAGTCTTTGTCTTCCAACATACCTGTCATATCAACCTTCTTGGTGATTTTCTATTCTTCAAATGTTAACTGATCTAAAGCTGCCTGATGCTCAAATGCTATGATTAGAGTGATTTTCCAACATTATTTTTATGAAATCTCACACTGTTTACAAAGCTTTTTATATAACTTTGCAATCAAGTTACATTGTATTTTGCATTTTATTGCTGGATGCTGTAAGAGATTGGGCAATCCAGACCTTGCTGTGAAACAGGCTACTGTCAAATAACTTTTGGATGGAGGCAATTTTTACATGTGTTGAGTTCTGGGAATGTTTTTTACTTTCCATATCCCTGCATATCTTACAATTCCAGATATAATAAGCTCATAATTAATAAGCTTTATGTATTAATAAAATTAATGAATTTACTATTCAGACGTTTGTTAAAGACAGTAAGGAAGGCTATTATTCAAGAGGTATACTACTGCAATGGGGGTTTTGCAGTAGGGGAGAGAGATGAAGCTTAACATACAGCAAGAAGCAGGGTGGGGTCAATGGATGACAAATGGTTAAGAGGAAACATCTAGGCTATGGGGGTTATTGCAAGACCAACTCAGAAGGATTCTTGCTACAGTCAGGTCAGCACGATCAGATACCAAGTGTGAGAGATTTTTGATCAACTGACCCATCAGGATTCTTGCTAAAATTGGACTAAGTAGGTCAAGGCCGAGTCAAAAAGAGGACTCAGAGGAGCCTGACTCAAGTTTGGTCAAGGACAGTCTTTGCCAGTGGGCAGTAGGGCTTTGTTCCAGTACTGTCCTAGGTTCTCTCCTCTTTTCCATCTTATTAGGTGTGTGTAGCCTTTTGAATGCCCTTGTCTGTGTCAAGGTCTCATATTGGACTCATCCTTTCTTAAAATAAGGGCTATAAACCAATTTCAAATTTCTCAGCCTCTCCAACTACAACTTCTGTGGCTTCCTCTATTTACTAGTTTACAAATCCACATCGTTTTTGATCCTCCAAAGGTATCACTTCTTCCAGGCTCAAGGCATTCTCTTAGTTCTCCCTGCAAAAGTTCTCTTTCCTCATGCTGCTGTGGACTTTGGAGTTTTACAAGACTCTCTGGATTTAGGTGGGAAAAGATAACTTTCAGGCTGATGGCTACCAGGAAGACACCCCCATTCCTCAGAATTCCTTTCCCTGTAGTTGTTTCCTGACAGCCTCCCTCTATCAGATATCCCCCGGAAGCAGCTGGAATCAACCCTCCTCTGCTTACTGCCTTGCTGAGGGTTTCCTTTTTAACTCTTTCTTATCTAAGTACATGTGGTTGGCTCTGGACTACCTGTAATGGACTAAAATGTGAGATCGCATAAACCTAGCTTATAAGAATTCCACTACCCACAAAGGGAAGCATAATAGCTCTATTATAAATGATTTCTCTATGCAGAAAATGTATATATCATGGTCAGGATGGCATAGCATGAGTTGTTCTTTTGGTTAATTATTTCCATTTTCAGAGTGTATTCAGTTATGTTGTATGCAAGGTATAAGAGTCCCAAGGCATAACAAGATAATGGATAGATGAAGTCTTTGTATACATTTATACATGGATTCAAATTTGAGTTCTATCGCTTGCTACCTTTGTGAATATGGCAATGGGTTATTTAACTTGTCTGTGCCTCAATTACCATATCTCCCCATTGGCGTAACAATGCCTCCTTTACAAGACCTCTGGAAGGAGCCGGGAGTACACATGTAAAGAACTTAGCATGGACCTTTGCATTGAGTAGACTCTTGATGACTGATAACTATCCTGAATATCAGCTTACATGTTACCAAGAAAAAAACATTTTCCATAAAGGTAAAAGCCTTAAAAAATCATAACAAGAATTCCCATAATCCAAGAGTGCAAAGGGATCTCAGCCTCTGCTGCAGGTAGAGTTGTTCTGAAGACATGCTGGAGAGCGGTTACTTAGTAACATCTCACCCAGCCTCTACCCACTGGGGACACGATCAAATGACCTGAAGCGACGGTGGCTCCTTGAACCTTGGACCTCTTGGGGCTTCAGGTTTCCCACCCAGATGACTCCTTCCCTTAGACCTATGGGCAAATACTTAAAAGAGATTAACATCTCACCTTAACAGCCTTATGACAAACAGCTAACAAATAACACAATGAATCTTCAATCAGCACCCAGTAACCCCTCCCACTTGAGAAAATGTGAAAACAGAAAAAGGATTTTCCCCTCAAGGATTCCCGTTTGATATACTACCTTGACCTGCACCCAACAGTTCAAATCATGAAAATAAGAATCTTTTATGGTTACTGGGAAAATTCATAGTTTATCATATTTTGTCGGCTGGAGAGGAAGAAAAGACTTGGCCAGGTTCCTGAGGGAGAGACAGCCTGTCATATTTGCTGAGATTTATGTATGAAAAAGCACTCAGGATGATCCTTTGTGCAACATGCTCCCCTCCCGCTCAGAGCACCATTCGTGCAAAGCGAGGAGGAGAGCCTTCCAAACTGTCTGGAGCTGAAGGTAAAGAAAGGAGGGGACCAAAATAAACAGGGGGACACTCTCAACTGCCATCATTTAAGCCTCTTGATTATTTAAACTTCTGCAGAATAGTGGTTGCAGATTTGAAAGTAATACATCTGTTCCTTTCTCTCCCCACCCCCATGTGGTTTTCTAATCCCGAGGTAATTACGTTTTGACAAAAATTTATTGGGACATCTGTTTTTTCCCTTAGATCTGCAGGTCACTGTGTGACTCCGACAGCAGCCCAGCAGAGAGCTGTGCAGGACAAACCGAGCACAATGGCTGGAGGGATCCAGGGTGTGCGCTGGGCTCTGGGTATCAGTTACAGACAGGGCAGTCCCCTGGTGCCACCAGCCCACGCTTTCTTGTGTGCCACCTCACCTGCTGCTCAGCACAGGATTCTGGCCAAGAAGGGAGAGGGGATCAATGGGGGAGCGGTGGGGGGTGGGGAGGGGAAGGAGAAGGACTGGCTGGTAGCAGGCTGGCAGTGTGCATCAAGATTCATGCATTTGCTAGGTTGGCATCCAATATTAAAATAATTCATGGAGGGAAGAGGATGGGGATGCAATGCACAGGCCATATGTTCGGAACCCCTGCCCATAATGGCTGGCTGTGGTTACCAGCGTCTGGTGCCGCCAACTAGATTAAATTATGGTGCCCTGTGGAGGCACAGAAATCACAAAGATTTCTTAAACTTCCGGCATTTGCTAAAACATGGAGTATCCTAGGAACTTTACCCATACGTAAAACTTCTTTTATAATTTTTTTAAAAGCACAACTTCACTTTGGTTTACTCTTTTCGGTGGATAAACCACCAAAACTGGCTAACTCCTATTTTTTCCTGCAAATCTCATCTCCCGTAGGAAATGCTTATATCAGAGTTCCACAGGGAATGTCTTTTCTCCATGATTTTCTGTCTTGGAGCACTCATAAGGAAGTTTATTTTCCTGAAGTGTCCAACCCAATATCTTGACCTAATGTTTGAAAAAGAGTCTGGGTGCCTCTGTGCCAAATGAAACCGTGGAACATTCTGAGATGCTTCTGCCACTAAGAACTTAATTAGGAATTTCAATAACTAAATAAATTTCCATTTCCCCTTCCTCTGGTTTATTGGAAAAAAAAAAAAAGGATTTATAACCTAGATATTTCACTTTCAAATAAACTCCAAGCTACATTCAATGACTTTCTTTCTCCTGAAGAGTATCAAACTAGCTTTATAATGATTCCATATAAATATCCACTCCCCCAACCCAAATGTAAGAAAATAAAATGCCTCTGGTTATAACAGGGCATCTTTTCTATGAATGGATAAAAGGCATGCTATTTCCTAAATTTCTTTACGAAGGGAGAGGGGAACAAATTCCCAGTTTTTAAATGGAAACACTGAGAGGTAGAGAGAAGGACTACAGGTCATTTAAAAATGTTTTAATACCAAGCTAGACATGGAGCACCAGGCACTGGACCTCAGTTCTAGGCTCCATTCTTTGGATTATCAAAGAACCCAATGATAAAAAACCATCTAGTGGCTTCTGCAGAATCCTGGTGTCCCGTGGGATACCAGGTAATCTGTGGGGAGGACAAAACAACAAAAAAAGAGTTTTTTCTCTCAAATGAGTTTGGAAGTACTGGCTTAAAGAAGCTTAAGCAGGCTCTGTAAGTCTGGGAATCTTTAATTTTTTATGGAATTATGGAGCTTAAGAGAATGAAAAACCATGGGGTATATCTTAGCTCAGGCTGCTGTTACAAAATACTATACAATGGATGGCTTAAACAACAGAAATTTCTTTCTCATAGCTCTGGAGGCTGAGATCAGGGTGCCTGTATGGTCGGGTTCTGGGGAGGGCTCTCTTCCTGGCTTGAAGATGGTTGCCTTCTGGCTGTGTCCTCACACGGGGGAGGAAGCAGCTCTGGTGTCTATTTCGTTTCTTCTAAAAGCACTAATCCCATCCTGTGGGTGGGGGTTTTCGGTGTCCATCCTCATGACCTCATCTCACTATACCTACTTACCTCCTAATACCATCTCATTTGGGTTAGGGCTTCAACAAATGGCTTTTTGGGGGTCGCAAACCTTCAGTCCACAACAGGTTGCTGTTCAAACTTTTTGACTGTAGAATTATGAGGTTTAGACTGACCTTCAGTTTTAAACTTTGATGCGATAGGAATATCCTAATTGTCCCATGGCGCACAACACACAGAAAGTACTCAATTATTTCGGAATGAATTCGTTCACTCTTTTCACACTATCTCTATTTTTGTGCCAGTATCTGGAACATGAATCATAGCAGCAATACCAACCATGGTTGAAAAATTATAGAGGACGAGTGTGTGTGTACATGGGGTGGGGGGAGAAGTAACAATCAGTGTGTTCAACCCCCCTCTTGGAGGTCATGGGAGCATCTTTTAACAAATACGATATGCACCCAAACGTACCAGGCTGCTTGAAAGGACTCAGATGCGCTAATTAGAGCGTGGGGCGCACGTGTGTTGGGGGGGTGTGGGGGGGGGCGTGTGTGTTGGGGGGGTATGGGGCGTGTGTGTCTGTGTCTGTGTTCCCCCTGCACACAAAGAGTGGCAGCTGGATGGATGGCCTGCCGAGGGGTGAGCAGAGGGCCCCCTGCCAAAAGCTATTCCTTTAATTCACCTAAATGATGACCTTGAAAAATTGCCCTTTATGGGATGTGATGAGGTGTGAATTCAGTCTCCATCCTCACTTGGGTCCTGTCATTTTCTGCGCTGTGATTGCCAGTTGTGCCAGATAACATCAACTGGACTGGCAGAGGGTGGGTGAGATTGACAAGGTCCTCTGGGGAAAGCTGACATCAAAAGACCCTGCAAACTCATTTCAGTCATGGGCCTCTCTCTCACCATCCTTTTCTTTTTCTGGCTGCAATCAAACCAGCAAAAGTTGGTACTGGTTCAGTGACACCACCCATGCAGCTTAACTACGCCCTCTTTGACTGCTGGGCAAATGGCGTGGCTCGTCTGAGATGAGGCCCTGGAAGGTGCTCTATTCATTCCCTTTGCTTCTTAAATTCTTGGGCTCCTAACTCAAAGCAACTCACTGCAAACTTATTCTGCATGTTCCAAAAGGATGAGAGGGGAGCACGCATTCTGTAATTTTTCTTGTGCTCGAGGAATCAAATGCAGTCCATTTAACTTCATCAAATCACTGACAACAGGCACTGATACAGAGGATGGAAAATATGCAAGGCCAGAGAACAGCCAAAATCTGACAGTTTCTATCAGTATTAAAGCCAGATGTTCCACTGGCTGTTCAAATTTGATAAAACCCTCCAATGATAAAGGCTTCTCCCTGGGATCAGTGGGTCCCAGGGTCCATTCATCAGTATGGGGTTCATGTGGCGGTGTACCAGGCCACCGGGCAACATTTAACGCAGCACCAGGGCCTCTGTGAAGGCGAAACCGGTCCTCTTTTGTCTGTGGGCTTCTATAGGTTGCTGTGGCTTGAACAGATCTGTTTACGCTACACTTGCTATGGCAACATTTATCTGATGGGGACAAAAGACATTTTGATTCTTGAATTAATAACACTTGAGTCAAGCCGATGATTCAAGAAGATGTATTCAAACAGTTTAACTGAAGGCAGTGTTTTCTTGGAAGCTAATTAATACAGCCACAGACCTTTGGCTGAAGTGATCTAAATGTACAGCAAGCAAGTGTTACCATGTTCTGTAAACCATCAAGCTAGGCCTGCAGTGAGTGAATGGAGAGGAAAAAGAATAAATGCACATCCTGTTGGCATAAGCCTCGAATCAGAGCCTGGGCAATTGCACATTTTAAGGAGGACCCACAGAAATGGCTTTTGCTCAGGCTGATAATGTATTTGACCACATTGTAAAGTGCGAGAGGGCCCTGAACACAGGACTGACTGTGAATTCACCTTCCAACCTTTCTCTTTGGTCCCCCGATGACTGTAGGCTCTAGTTGGCCCAGTCCTCCTTCTGCCTGCCCCTGAGCTGTAAACCCCCCCAAGGCTAAGGTGACTCGGTTTCACGGCAGATCTTTCCTGGAAAGCAGATGTAGCCACAGGGGCTCAGGTAAATGGCTCTCCCTCTTTCCCCCCACTGCAACTCCCAAACAGAGGTTTCCTTTTTCTTCCCTCCATTGAAAACTTGCCAAAACCCACTCCATACTGTACAGCTAACCCCTCAACAGGCAATGGAGAATGATATTAATTTAAACTTCCGCCTTATTAAGTAACAAAACCCAGAAATAATGTGATCAAAGCCAAAAGACACAAACTTCTGCCATCTTTCTTGAGATAAAAGGAGTAAAACACCCATTAAATGAAGGAGGCTTGGACACTCAATAAAAATAGCTAATTAAGTGTTGGAATAACTTAGCATTTTGCCCCATGAGCCCTGCAATACTCAAGACTAGCCTGTATTCCCTCCAATCTCACTCCTTCCTTCTGTGACTCAGGCCATCACATAACTCTTTCTTCATTCCCTTCACTGTGTGCCAGGGACTGCCGTATGCACCGGGAGTACGGAAGTGAGCAGCAGACCAGATCCTGGCTCTCGAGTAACATACCAGCGGTATTAGGGTTGGTGAGCAGGACAGGACAAGCAGGTGTTAAGTGTCTGGATGAAAATAAATCAGCAGAAGAGCACTGAATGGGGGGTGGGAGGACACAGGGGCTCCTAGTTGGCCAGCTCATCTGAATCCTGAAATGCCCAGGAGAATATGTCCCTTGGAATAGAAGCCTTCTCCTTTCTCTTACTTGTACTCTTACAGTCTGTTTTTCAACAGTGTGAGTGAATTCTGTACTTCACCTCCAGAAAGGTTTTCTCTTCTCCCTTCTTTTAAACTTTTAATCTGCAAGTATTTTCAAACCCCTAACACAGGTCAAATAGACAAAAAATGAAAAAGGCTCAGTGCCCACTCAACTAGGGCCCACCTTCTGGTTAGGAAGGTAGCCATGAACATCACTAACTCCAGGAGACCTAAAGCTGTGGTTCCCTACCATTCCTGGGCCAGAGGGTCATCTGAGCAGACAGTTTAAAATGTAGATGTGTGGGATCCACCCCAGATCTGCCAAGGGAAGATCTCTGGAGCAGGAAGGAGACCAGAACATTTGCATTTTAATGAACCCCACCCTTAGATTAACTCTGTTGGACACTTAATAAAAATAAAAAAAAAAAAAGAGTGAGAGCTACTGGTATCAACGAAACAACACTGGAAGTAATGAACATCAGTCACTAAAGCTCCTTAGGGCAGGTCCAAGGCCTTATCTAGTTTGAGAGTTTGACCTTTTAATATAGGACCAGATGGGATTCAATCAGTGAAAATGTTAATGAGAGAAGATACAAGTTCAAATCCAGGACAAACTTGGTCCAGGTTCCTGTATGAGGGAGGAAATAATACCTCCTCTGATGAATGTCATGTAATTTAAATGAAAGAAAATATAGAAGAGCAACTGTCACTGTTCTTTGCAGATAACAGATGCTTTGAAATGGGCAGTTTCACTGGCCTTGGTTTCCTTCTATAGAACTCATTGCGATAAATGCTTGAATGTGATTTAAATTCCTCCATGACTTTCCTTCAGCTATTTCCCTAGGAGCAGGAAAATATTTAAGAGAAAAGCATTCTTATTTCTAGTTTTTCTTTCTAGCCAATATTAGTGATTGGATTGCTTCAGCAACCAACCATTTTGATGAAAAAAGAATAGATCAGACTTGACACTAGAAGCTGGCCCACTGGTTGCCAGGACATCCTAGAAACATGGGGCTAGGAGGGCTTTTCAAGATCATCTGGTCCAAATCCCCTGTCTTTTACTTTAAAAACCTAGGGCCCAGAAAAGGAAAGGAATTTGACCAAGGTCACAGAGCCAGCCAGTAGCAGAACTGAGGCGAGAATTCAGGGAAAGGGAGGTTTTCAATTTTTCTCTGGAGCTCTTAGCATTCCATGGAAGGGCCTCAGGGTCATGAAGGAGAGAGACTGGGGATACTCCACTCTTGCTTCAACTACAGGAAGCCTGTTTTTTACCTTTTTTTTTTTTTATAAAGCTAAACATCCTCAGTATGATTTTATTTGAAGAAATAATTTTATTATTAAAGATAACAGAATCACTCCTGGGTATATATCTGGAGAAAACCATAATTCGAAAAGATACACGCACCCCAATGTTCACTGTAGCACTACTTACAATAGCCAGCACATGGAAGCAAGCTAAATGTCCATCGACAGAGGAGTGGATAAAGAAGGTGTGGTACATATATACAATGGAGTATTACTCAGCCATAAAAAGAATGAAATTATGCAGCAACACGGGCATACTAAGTGAAGTAAGTCAGACAGAGAGAGACAAATATGATATGTATCGCTTATATGTGGAATCTTAAAAAAAAATGATACAAATGAACTTATTTACAAAAGAAACAGACTCACAGACTTCGAAACCAAACTTATGGTTACCAAAGTGGGAAGGTGGGGAGGCGGGGATAAATTAGGAGTTTGGGATTAACAAATACACACTACTCTACATAAAATAGGTAACCAACAAGGCCCTACTGTAGAGCACAGGGAACTCTACTCAATATTCTGTAATAACCTATATGGGAAAAGAATCTGTAAAAGAATAGATATATGTATAACTGAATCATTTTGCTGTACATCTGAAACTAAACAAAACATTGTAAATCAACTATACTCTAAAATAAAATAAAAAAATAAATAGGATATAAGGATATATTGTAAAAAAATAAAATAATAACAGAAAAGCACTGCACTGCACTCTTCTGTAGTCTTCATCACAGTTGTTATTATTTGCTTCCTTCCCACCACCTAACTTAGTGCAACCATTATCAGAAGACAATAATACAATTTTAGAAACCGTACCTGAAGCCAAGTGTTCGCATACTATCTTCTCACCCAAATGTCCTTCTTCGTTGTAATAAGATAAAAGCATCATGAAACTTCCACTGAACAATTGCAAGAGAACAAATGAATACAAAAAGACCCTATAGGTTTAAGATTACATGTGCTCAGGGGACAGTGGAAACCAAAGAAAGTCCAATACAAGTCTTCTCAAACGTACTGTTATAGATTGGGGTATGGTTAATTAGCTCTTCATTATAAAAACCACTTATATCTATTTGTAATTAGAAGATTAATTAACTTTTCCTCTTTCCCCTTGTGACTTTTCAACCAAGAATAAGTAAAAATTCTAGCTAAGATTAAAAGAAGATGTGTCAGAGACCGCTACTTGCCTGCCAAAAAACCATTCTCTCCTTATGAACAAACACCAGTTTTATTAAAGGAGTAAATGGGCCCATTCAAATATATATCTAAACTCCCTCGCAGGTAAAGAATATCATGTGAGAGCATTACGACTGATGAGATGTGAGTACAAATGATAGAGAGGGACTCCCAGAAAATCTCTTAAAGCAAGGTTTCACACACTTATTGTGTCCTTTACTCACCCAGTTTACCCTATCTGAACATGAACATGATGGCTGGCATTCCAGCAGTCATCTTGCTAACACGAAAATAAGAGTTACACACTATGGATAGTGGAGCACAAAGCTAGAAAGCCCTAAGTCTTTGATGGCATCAGGGAGCTACCGTATCACCCTGAGTACCGATCCCCAATGTATTTTACATGAGAGAAGAATAACCCCCTAAATATCTTCAAGTCACTTTTGTTGTTGTTGTCGTCTCGCTTTTTCACTTCTGTTACTAGCAACCAAAGAGAATTCACAGCTTAAATAGTAGGTCAGCCAAAGTACTATAAACGAAGCTAAGCTTAAGAGTATTTCCTATGTAACAGGAAGCATTATTTGCCAGAAATCTGCCCAAGAAAACTTGTTCGAGGGAGATTTCCTGCCTTTTTTATGTTTTTCCAGATCTGAAACTTTTGGAAAGCTTATATGAACAGTAGAGTACGTGGGCAGTTATCCAAAGAGAATTGTTTTATGTTTGCCCAGCACTGTACAATGAACAGTGTTTGATATGATTTGTCAACGATTCTATATTTCTAAGAGTCAACTCAATGAAAGAAAGTTAAATTTCAAACCATTTTCAAGAGGAGCTTATTTTATATGAACAGGCCATTTAGGGCACACTACTAACTGAGATCATTTTCAGACTTGTCATATGACTGTAACATTAAATGACATTCATACCTACCACCTCTTTGCTTGGCCTTTGTATCAGTTCTCTTAGGCAATATAGACTAAAAAGCATAAAACCACCAAGTCTCCATTAGGGCTCCCCAAAGCTATGCCCAAACATAGGAAGTGTGTATCGAACACATTTGTATATGTGTCAGGTATAGAAAACAGCAAACTGAAACAGAGTGTGTCGTTCGAAGTCCTGAAGTTGACTAATGAGCTGGGTGGGAAACAGCACTGAGCATGTTTCCTTCCAGCTTTTGCAAGACAGAGGCAAGCAGCCAGGCTCACGAAATCCGCTCAGCCAGGCACTGGGCAAAAAGAAAGAGATCAATTGGGATTTTGGAGGCACTCAGACAGAGCCATCAGTAGATGCAGTGGCAAGCTAGAGTTCCAGAGCGTGGCCATCAAACCCTGGGAGCAGTCTACCCCACAGATCCTCAGTGGGGACCCCAAATATGGGGTCCTGTGACCTCTACACCAATAGTGTCCAGTGATGCTGATGGACACATAAAAGGTTGTAATTCACCTGGCAGCATTCATAATTTCCACAGGACTCTATACTTACATAACGAGATAAAGATGTACAGTATAGCCTATTAGTTAACCAAGGAGAGTGAGGCTTCAGAAGATTAAGTAAGTTGCCCCCAACACATAGCTCGTAAGTGACAGACCCAGTACTCACACTCGAGGCTATCTGCCTCCAGAACCCATGCTTGTAACTCCTGGGCCACGTCAGCTCTCTGAGAGGAAGACCTTCCCAAAGTTGGTGGCCAAAGGCCCTTACTAAAGAGTCATAACTAAAGCAAGGATCCTGCAACTTCTATGAGAAGGTTGGTTTTAACCTATAGACAGTGTTTAACTTCCTTGAGCTTATGGGAAAATTGAAAGTAGTTCATGGATTCCCCCATATTCACCTTCATGAAACTACAAAGAATTTAAAGATTCTAATTTGGACAACAATGAATCTGGAAAAATTTACAGGGGATGCAGGGGGAGGTGCAGTACGGTGAGTCACTAGTCACAGAGGTACCAAATCATACCTCTACTTTTCTAACTATGGCTTCCTCTAGTCTCCAAAATCTGTGCTTCCGCATATCCTGAGGCATAAAGTCCAAATTTTAGTATATAGCCACAACTGCCCTAAGAAAGCAACAAAATACGTTGAATACCTTGGTTGGAGTCTAAAACCCTCAGGACATCTTCTAACCAAAGTCTCCATATATCCACTGGAGAAGTCACCAGAAAACTCAGTCTTCCTGGAACACAAGGACACTGTTACACACCACTGCTCTGCATCACTTCCTACCACCATCCAAAATGCCCTTCCCCTGTTTCCTGCACGGCAAAATATTACCTGTCCTTAAAGCCCAATTCAAATACCAACTCCTTCTAGTTTTCCTCAGGCCAGATGCCCTTACTTCACCGCTTCACTGCCCAAATTGAATTGGTCCAAGAGAAGTGATTGGCCTCTGCACTTTAACTAGGTCTCTGTTTAACACTGTAGCATTGTTGATTCATTTTGCTTAAGTGTGTCCATGAGCCAAGTACTGTAACTTATTCATATATGAATCTCCAGAATCTTGAAAGGGCCTGATATACAGTGGACAGTTAGTCAAGACAGAAAGCATGGATAGATTATAGTGATGTTTTCAATAGAAATTAAGTAAACAAAACCAGATTTTAGCTTACGATGATTTGAATGTTTTCCTGGGCTTGTCAGACCTTCTCAAAATAAAATATTTTGCAAAATTCTAATGATAGAATTCTAGTATAAATCAAAAGGTCATTCTACATACAAAACTAAAAGTTGCATTCATTTTCTTTAGTAGTTTCACTCTTTCTTTAGTAGCTTCCTCTAAATGTCTACCATTCCTGTAAAGTTTAGGGTCTTTGTTTATGAGACACCTTCATTATCCATCGTAAATCATCAATTCATTATGCATAAGACTGGAAAGTTCCTGAGCAAAAATTCTGAACAAGTTTTTCAATTCCAGTCACACTCTAACATCTCTAATAATTAACATTTATTGAACAATTATATTGTGTTGACATTTTTCTAAGCACTTTTCATGTATTTATTCACTTCATCATCTAGGAGCTGAGACAAGGTCCAAGCAAGCATTACACACAGTGAAAAGAAAGGAGTAAGATTCTACCAGGTAGACGTAGCCAAGGGGGCGTACCTTCAAGATGGCGGAGGAGTAAGATGTGGTGATCACCTTCCTCCCCACAAATACATCAAAACTACATCTACATGTGGGAACAACTCCTACAGAACACCTACTGAACACTGGCAGAAGGGCTCAGACTTCCCAAAAGATGCCCTCAGGTGACATACACGCAGAGGTGGGGCCAAATCCAAACCTTAACCCCAGGAGCTGTGCGAACAAAGAAGAGAAAGGGAGGGACATCCCTGGTGGCGCAGTGGTTAAGAATCCACCTGCCAGTGCAGGGGACACAAGTTCCAGCCCTGGTCCAGGAAGATCCCACATGCCACGGAGCAACAAAGCCCATGTGCCACAACTACTGAGCCTGCGCTCTAGAACCCGCAAGCCACAACTACTGAGCCCAAGTGCCACAGCTACTGAAGCCTGTGTGCCTAGAGCCTGTGCTCTGCAACAAGAGAAGCCACCCAGTGAGAAGCCTGGGAACCGCAACGAAGAGTAGCCCCCGCTCGCCGCAACTAGAGAAAAGCCCGTGCGCAGCGACAAAGACCCAAGGCAGCCAGAAATATAAATAAATAAACAAATAAATAAATAAATAAATGAATAAAAAGAGAAAGGGAAATTTCCCCATGCAGCCCCAGGAGCAGCGGATTAAATCTCCACAATCAACTTGATGCACCCTGCACCTCTGGTATACCTGAATAGACAACGAATCATCACAAAATTGAGCAACTTTGAGTTGGCTTTGGGAACAACTGTAGACTTAGGGTTTGCTTTCTGCGTCTAATTCGTTTCTGGTTTCATGTTTATCTTAATTTAGTATTTAGACCTTATTATCTTTGGTAGATTTATTGACTTGGTTGCTCTCTACCTTTTTTTATTATATATATTTACCTTTTTCCCTTTTTTGTGAGTGTGAGTGTGCATGTGCATGGTTCTTTGTGTGATTTTCCCAGTATAGCTTTGCTTTTGCCATTTGTCCCTAGGGTTCTGACTGTCCGGTTTTATTTTTCTATTTTTTTAGTATAGTTTTGTGTTTGTTATCATTGTTGGATTTGTTTTTTGCTTTGGTTGCTCTCTTCTTTCTCTCTCTCTCTTTTTTTTTTTACTTTTTTTATTTTTAATAATTTTTCTCTATTTTAACAACTTTATTTTATTTATTTTTCTTTCTTTCTTTCTTTTTCTTTCTCCCTTTTATTCTGAGCCATGTGGCTGACAGGGTCTTTGTCCTCTAGCCAGGTGTCAGGCCTGAGCCTCTGAGTGGGAGAGCCCAGTTCAGTACATTGGTCCACCAGAGACCTCCCAGCCCCACATAATATCAAACAGCAAAAGCTCTCCCAGAGATCCCCGTCTCAACACTAAGACCCAGCTCCACACAACAACCAGCAAACTACAGTGCTAGACACCCTATGCCAAACAACGAGCAAGATAGGAATACAAAACCACCCATTAGCAGAGAGATTGCCTAAAATCATAATAAGGTCACAGACACCCAAAATACACCATCAGACGGGGTCCTGCCCACCAGAAAGACAAGATCCAGTGTCATCCACCTGAACACAAGCACTAGTCCCCTCCAAAAGGAAGCCTGCAAAACCCACTGAACCAACCTTACCCACTGTGAGCAGACACCAAAAACAATGGGAACTATGAACATGCAGCCTGTGAAATGGAGACACAAACACAGTAAGTTAAGCAAAATGAGAAGACATAGAAATACACAGCAGATGAAGGGCCAAGGTTAAAACCCACAAGATCAAACAAAGGAAGAGGAAGTAGGAGTCTACCTGAAAAAGAATTCAGAGTAATGATAGTAAAGATGATCCAAAATCGTGGAAATAGAATGGAGAAAGAATGGAGAAAATACAAGAAACGTTTAACAAGGACCTATAAGAACTAAAGAGCAAACAAACAATGATGAACAGCACAATAAATGAAATTAAAAATTCTCTAGAAGGAATCAAGAGCAGAATAACTGAGACAGAAGAATGGACAAGTGACCTGGAAGATAAAATAGTGGAAATAACTACTGCAGAGCAGAATAAAGAAAAAAGAATGAAAAGAATTGAGGACAGTCTCAGAGACCTCTGAGACAACATTAAACGCATCAACATTCAAATTATAGGGGGTCCCAGAAGAAGAAGAGAAAAAGAAAGGGACTCATATTTGAAGAGATTATAGTTGCAAACTTCCCTAATACGGGGAAGGAAATAGCCAATCAAGTCCAGGAAGTGCAGAGACTCCCATACAGGATAAATCCAAGGAGAAACACGCTAACACACATATTAATCAAACTATCAAAAATTAAATACAAAGAAAAAGTATTAAAAGCAGCAAGAGAAAACAACAAATAACATACAAGGGAATCCCCATAAGGTTAAGAGCTGATCTTTCGGCATAAACTCTGAAAGCCAGAGGGAGTGGCAGGACATATTTAAAGTGATGAAAGGGAAAAACCCACAACCAAGATTATTCTGTCCAGCAAGGATCTCATTCAGATTCGAAGGAGAAATTAAAACCTTTACAGACAAGCAAAAGCTAAGAGAATTCAGCACCACCAAACCAGTTCTACAACAAATGCTAAAGGAACTTCTCTAGGCAGGAAGTTCTACAACAAATACTAAAGGAACTTCTCTAGGCACGAAATACAAGAGAAGGGAAAGACTTACAATAACAAACCCAAAACAATTAAGAAAATGGTAATAGGAACATACATATTGATAACTACTTTAAATGTAAATGGATTAAATGCTCCAACCAAAGGATATAGACTGGCTGAATGCATACAAAAACAAGACCCATACATATGCTGTCTACCAGAGACCAACTTCAGACCTAGGGACACATACAGACTGAAAGTGCAGAGATAGAAAAAGATGTTCCATGCAAATAGAAATCAAAAGAAATCTGGAGTAGCAATTCTCATACCAGACAAAATAGACTTTAAAATAAAGACTATTACAAGAGACAAAGAAGGACACTACATAATGATCATGGGATCAACCCAAGAAGAAGATATAACAATTGTAAATATTTATGCACCCAACATAGGAGCACCTCAATACATAAGACAAAAGCTAACAGCCATAAAAGGGGAAATCGACAGTAACACAATCATAGTAGGGGCCTTTAACACTCTACTTTCACCAATGGACAGATGATCCAAAATGAAAATAAATAAGGAAACACAAGCTTTAAATGACACATTAAACAAGATGGACTTAATCGATATTTATAGGACATTCAATCCCAAAACAGCAGATTACACTTTATTCTCAAGTGCTCATGGAACATTCGCCAGGATAGATTTTGGGTCGCAAATCAAGCCTTCGTAAATTTAAGAAAATTGAAATCGTATCAAGTATCTTTTCTGACCAAAACGCTATGAGACTAGATATCAATTACAGGAAAAAAACTGTAAAAAATACAAACACATGGAGGCTAAACAATATGTTACTGAATAACCAACAGATCAGTGAAGAAATCAAAGAGGAAATCAAAAAATACCTAGAAACAAATGACAATGAGAACACGATGATCCAAAACCTATGGCAGGCAGTAAAAGGAGCTCTCAGAGGGAAGTTTATAGCAATACAATCCTACCTGAAGAAGAAACACCTCAAATAAACATCCTAAACTTACACCTAAAGCAATTAGAGAAAGAAGAACAAAAAAACCTCAGTTAGCAGAAGGAAAGAAATCATAAAGATCAAATCAGAAATAAATGAAAAACAAATGAAGGAAATGATAGCAAAGATCAATGAAACTAAAAGCTGGTTCTTTGAGAAGATAAACAAAATTGATAAACCATTAGCCAGACTCATCGAGAAAAAAAGGGAGAAGACTCAAATCAACAGAATTAGAAATGAAAAAGGAGAAGTAACAACTGACACCGCAGAAATGCAAAGGATCATGAGAGATTACTACATGGAACTATATGCCAATAAAATGGACAACCTGGAAAAAATGCACAAATTCATAGAAAAGCACAACCTTCCGAGACTGAATCAGGAAGAATTAGAAAATATAAACAGACCAATCACAAGCACTGAAATTGAGACTGTGATTAAAAATCTTCCAACAAACAAAAGCCCAGGACTAGACGGCTTCACAGGCGAATTCGATCAAACATTTAGAGAAGAGCTAACACCTATCCTTCTCAAACTCTTGCAAAATATAGCAGAGGGAGGAACACTCCCAAACTCATTCTACGAGGCCACCATCGCTCTGATACCAAAACTAGACAAAGATGTCCCAAAGAAAGAAAACTACAGGCCAATATCACTGATGAACATAGATGCAAAAATCCTCAACAAAATGCTACCAAACAGAATCCAACAGCACATTAAAAGGATCATACACTATGATCAAGTGGGGTTTATCCCATGAATGCAAGGATTCTTCAATATACACAAATCTCTCAATGTGATAAACCATATTAACAAACTGAAGGAGAAAAACCATATGATCATCTCGATAGATGCAGAGAAAGCTTTCGACAAGATTCAACACCCTTTTATGATAAAAGCCCTCCAGAAAGTAGGCATAGAGGGAACTTACCTCAACATAAGAAAGGCCATGTATGACAAACCCACAGCCAACATCATTCTCAATGGTGAAAAACTGAAAGCATTTTCACTAAGATCAGGAACAAGACAAGGTTGCCCACTTTCACCACTATTATCCCACACAGTTTTGGAACTTCTAGCCATGGCAATCAAAGAAGAAAAATAAAAGGAACCCAAATCGGAAAAGAAGAAGTAAAAGTGTCACTGTTTGCAGATGACATGATACTATACATAGAGAATCCTAAAGATGCTACCAGAAAACTAGTAGAGCTAATCAATGAATTTGGTACAGTAGCAGGATACAAAATTAATGCACGAAATCTCTTTCATTCCTATACACTAATGGTGAAAAATCTGAAAGAGAAATTAAGGAAACACTCCCATTTACCATCACAACAAAAAGAATAAAATACCTAGGGATAAACCTGCCTAAGGAGACAAAAGACCTGTATGCAGAACACTTTAAGACACTGATGAAAGAAATTAAAGATGATACAAACAGATGGAGAGACATACCATGTCCTTGGATTGGAAGAATCAACATTGTGAAAATGAATATACTACCCATAGCAATCTACAGATTCAGTGAAATCCCTATCAAACTACCAATGGCATTTTTCACAGAACTAGAACAAAATATTTCACAATTTGTATGGAAACACAAAAGAACCCAAATAGCCAAAACAATCTTGAGAGAGAAAAACGGAGCTGGAGGACTCAGGCTCCCTGACTTCAGACTATACTACAAAGCTACAACAATCAAGACAGTATGGTACTAGAACGAAAACAGAAATATAGATAAATGGAACAGGATAGAAAGCCCAGAGATCAACCCATGCATATATGGTCACCTTATCTTTGATAAAGGAGGTAAGAATATACAATGGAGAAAAGACAGCCTCTTCAATAAGTGCTGCTAGGAAAACTGGACAGCTACATGTAAAAGAATGAAATTAGAACACTCCCTAACACCATACACAAAAATAAACTCAGAATGGATTAAAGATCTAAATGTAAGGCCAGACACTATAAAACTCTTAGAGGAAAACATAGGCAGAACTCTCCATGACATAAATCACAGCAAGATCCTTTTTGACCCACCTCCTAGAGAAATGGAAATAAAAACAAAAATAAACAAATGGGACCTAATGAAACTTAAAAGCTTTTGCACAGCAAAGGAAACCATAAACAAGATGAAAAGACAACCCTCAGAATGGGAGAAAATATTTGCAAAGGAAGCAACTGACAAAGGATTAATCTCCAAAATATACAAGTAGCACAAGCAGCTCAATTACAAAAAAACAAACCCAATTCAAAAATGGGCAGAAGACCTAAAAAGACATTTCTGCAAAGAAGATATACAGATTGCCAACAAACACATGAAAGGATGCTCAACATCACTAATCATTAGAGAAATGCAAATCAAAACTATAATGAGGTATCACCTCACACCAGTCAGAATGGCCATCATCAAAAAATCTACAAACAATAAATGCTGGAGATGATGTGGGGAAAAGGGGAACCTCTTGCACTGTTGGTGGGAATGTAAATTGATACAGCCACTATGGAGAACAGTATGGAGGTTCCTCGAAAAACTAAAAATAGAACTACCATACGACCCAGCAATCCCACTACTGGGCATATACCGTGAGAAAACCATAATTCAAAAAGAGTCATGTACCAAAATGTTCATTGCAGCTCTATTTACAAATAGCCCGGAGATGGAAACAACCTAAGTGTCCATCATCAGATGAATGGATAAAGAAGATGTGGCACATATATACAATGGAATATTACTCAGCCATAAAAAGAAACGAAATTGAGCTCTCTGTAATGAGATGGATGGACCTAGAGTCTGTCATACAGAGTGAAGGAAGTCAGAAAGAGAAAGACAAATACAGTATGCTAACACAAATATATGGAATTTAAGAAAAAAAATGTCATGAAGAACCATGGGGTAAGACAGGAATAAAGACACAGACCTACTAGAGAATGGACCTGAGGATATGGGGAGGGGGAAGGGTAAGCTGTGACAAAGCGAGAGAAAGGCATGGACATATATACACTACCAAACGTAAGGTAGATAGCTAGTGGGAAGAAGCCGCATAGCACAGGGAGATCAACTCAGTGCTTTGTGACCGCCTGGAGGGGTGGGATAGGGAGGGTGGGAGGGAGGGAGACGCAAGAGGGAAGAGATATGGGAACATATGTATATGTATAACTGATTCACTTTGTTATAAAGCAGAAACTAACACACCATTGTAAAGCAATTATGTTCCAATAAAGATGTAAAAAAAAAAATTATAAAGTTAAAGTACAAAAAAAAAAAAAGAGGCATGTACCACAATGTTCATTGCAGCTCTATTTACAATAGCCAGGACATGGAAGCAACCTAACTGTCCATCAACAGGTGAATGGATAAAGAAGGTGTGGCACATATATACAATGGAATATTACTCAGCCATAAAAAGAAACAAAATTGAGTTATTTGCAGTGAGGTGGATGGATCTAGAGACTGTCATAGAGTGAAATAAGTGAGAAAGAGAAAAGCAAATACCATATGCTAACACACATATATGGAATCTAAAAAAACAAAACAAAACAAAATGGTTCTGAAGAACCTAGGGGAAGGACAGTAATAAAGACACAGACATAGAGAATGGACTTGAGGACACAGCGTGGGGGGAGGGTAAGCTGGGACAAAGTGAGAGAGTGGCATGGACATATATACACTACCAAATGTAAAATAGATAGCTAGTGGGAAGCAGCCGCATAGCACAGGGAGATCAGCTCGGTGCTTTGTGTCCACCTAGAGGGGTGGGATACGGAGGGTGGGAGGGAGACGCAAGAGGGAGGAGATATGGGGATGTATGTATATGTATAGCTGATTCACTTTGTTAGACAGCAGAAACTAACACACCATTGTAAAGCAATTATACTCCAGTAAAGATGTTAAAAAAAAATTACCGCAAAAAAAAAAAAAAAAGACGTAGCCAAGAGTTTCAGCTCCAAGGCCCTCAAAAATTCAGCTGTAATAGTAAGATTATCTGAATTCTTTATGTATTATGTTTATCACTTAGAAAGAGGTACTGAAATATTTACAGATTATGATATGATAGCTGAGGTTTCTGGCAAAATAATGCAGTTGCTGGGGGATATGGAAATAGAAAACAATAGCAACGTGAGCAGTCATCAGTTGATACTGGTTATAGCTGAGTGATGGTATAGGTACCACTCTTTAGTTTTGCATACATTGAAAAATTCCATTATGAAGAGTCTTTTTTTAAAGAAGAACTCGCTTGAACTCTAATCGTAACAACAATGCAATTAATAGTGCCTGGCCTCTCTAAGGCTGGTGCCCTACCCTGACCGTGTCTCGGCACCTTCTGTTTCTCCTACAGCAGTCTTCATAAGGTGTAGTTATTTTGTTTGCTTGATTTTAGTCTATCTCTCACTGAGCTTTAAGTTCAGAAAGAGAAACAGCTCTAATCTACTACCGAATATTCAGCATCTAGCCCAAGGCCTCTGCTGAGTGGGAGCTAAGACAGTATTTGGAAAGGAAAGAAGGAAGGAAGGAAGGGAAGAAAACCATACTAGCACCCCAGAAGGCACTTAATATGTCATTTACTATCTTATTTCATTTCATTCCAACCAGCCCATGAGAAAAACAGCCATTAGAAAAGATATATACATGCCTCGCTCTAGGTCATGAGCTGAGAAGTAGCAGGACCAGGATTTGGAAATGACCTGGATCTGCTCGGCAGGACTGAGAACACAGGCATGAGCCGCCACGGCACTCCAGACACACCTGTTGAGCACAAAGATGATTTCGGCTCACAGAGGGTGAGAATTGAATCTCGACTCAACAAACAGCTAATATGAAAGCAGGCCTGGCATATTGAAATCAGTCCTAAGTTAGTCTTTCTATTATTGAGTTTACTGTTTAATGAACTCACTTGGAAAACACATCTCCTGGATGGCCCTCCCTGGTATACGATATCTACCAGCAAATCGAAAAATCTGCCTGATGCCCAGACCAAATATTGGGTAAATCACTGCCCCAAATATGTACTGAATATAGATTTGACTTAATGCCAATGAGTTTCTGAAGATACAGTACAAATGTTACATAAGGAACGAACTGCAAAAAAAAAAAAGGAGCAAAGCAGAAACCCTACAATCAGGATAGAGTTATAGTAAAATAAGGTCAGGCAGACCTCGACTTAAATGTTGCCGTTCAGTTATGGAGAAGCTCTGGGAAAGTGACTTACCTTCCTTGAGTCTGTTTCCTGAGCGTGAGAGAACTTACGTAATGAGCGTAATGAGAACTTCTAAAGTTCTCATGGGTATGTAAGGTAGTTTTAGATGCGGATTGAATTTATCCTCTTACCTTTTTCTGCCCGCGTTGGTTTCAGCGTATGGGGCACGTTTGCCTGGCCAGCTGAAGATCTTTGGTGTAAACAATAATCTAGCTACTCCTCTTCAAATACAACTCTGACCTTCAGGTGTTTGAACTGATTGGTCAAGAGATACTCTGGTGTGAGGCTCATTTATTCCAACAAAAGGGTCTCCATCGAGGTTTCCCTGGTGGCGCAGTGGTTGGGGGTCCGCCTGCTGATGTGGGGGACGCGGGTTCATGTCCTGGCCCGGGAGGATCCCGCGTGCCGCGGAGCTGCTGGGCCCGTGAACCATGGCCGCTGAGCCTGCGCGTCCGGAGCCTGTGCTCCACAACGGGAGGGGCCACGGCAGTGAGAGGCCCGCGTACCGCCAAAAAAAAAAAAAAAAAGTCTCCATCATCCTTAGTACAGATGTGTCTCCTTGTAACTTCTAACTTGTAGTCCTCGTTGTGCTCATCTGAACCTAACATAAGTGGTCACGTCACTCTTCCACGTGACTGAACGTCAATATTTGACAGTGGAGAGTGACCCGGTGCTTCCAGGTAATCCTTCCAGATAAAATAGCAGTGCCATCAACCTCAGTTTTCCTCGATGATTATTATGCCTACACTGTTTCATAGTAACTCTTTAGAATGAAGTATGGTTTTCTAAAAACTCAAGGATGACACAGCTACATCTCAGCAATGAGACTAGAAACTTGGTCAACCATTAATGTGCAGGCTTCTTGTAACACAGGTGTGCAATTCTGCCTTTTCAAAAAAAAAAAGCAGCTCAGATGATGGAGGAGGCTTCCTGGGAGATGAGGTGTCCATCAGTGTGTGTGAGGCTTTTTGTTTGAGCTAGTCAACCAGTTCAGAGAGATGAAGGAGTCACCCCAGAAGGTTTCCTCAACCTATCCTGATAAGGATAAGTTTAACATCCCCTAAACGACTCTTGATGTTACTCCAGAAAGGAACCTAAGGAATGATTCTCCCTTCCTTGCTTGTGTTTTTTAATTGGAAGACTGGGATCTATTGCTTGAGCAGGATATAACCATACCAAATTAGACTATGCTGGCTGGAATAAGAAGCATATACATTTTAAAGCAAATAAATGGTTTTAAAGCATGACACAAATTAAGCAATGTGAATAATCACCATCAAGCTTTCGTCATCATTTGGGATCCATCTGGGGAAAATGACAGAGGAAAGGAGCTTCCCTCCACAGAAGAAGCCCTAACAGGCTCAGGCTGAGTCTGGAACAGGGATTCTCAACTCTGATTACAGTGGATTCACCTGAGGAGCTTTTAAAACTAGCCAGGCCCACTCCCACATGAGATTCTAATGTGCAGTTAGGGTGGAAAATCACTGGCCTAAAAGGAAAATGGTGGCCTGTGAATGCTGGGGTCACCAGGGGACTTGGGAACCCCTCCGAGGTAGGGTCACCAGTCTCGGCAGAGAGCAGCTAATTCTGCCCATTATCCAAGTGTCTTGGTCCCCTGAGCCTCTTGTCTCCTCAGGTGAATGAAACCCTGGTGGCCCCAGGTGACCATGCTTGTCACCACTTGGTATGGACTCCAAGCAGGGCAACGTCATTCTCTCTGCTTGTTTCCCCTGCATCCTTCTTTGGCTTCTAGATTTCCTCAGAGGCAGCCGTAGGACACAACGCTAATGGGGAGATACAGGCAGCTGTGGTAATAACGCCTCCCACCATCACAGACCTCCTTCACAGTCATCCCTCGCCTAGGACTGGTCTCAGGTGTAGCTAGAGCAGCCTGATAATAGCAATCACACTGATGATTTATGAAGTATCTGCTAGGAGGCACGGAGCTAGAAGCTTTCCATATATCATTTCTGAAAAAGGATACTATCTTCACTCTGTAGATGGGGATATTGATGTTCAGAGTGATTAGGCAACTTGACCCAAACACACATGGCTGGGACTCAAATCTACCTGGCTCTTTCCAGGACACACTGCCCGTCTTTAAATCTTGCCCCCTGCAGCTTCTTATCCGCATCCTCAAATTACATGAAGTCCAACCCATGAGAAAACGAAAAGGCCTCTGGGAAAGTGGAGACTGTGGGGCAGAGAGAGCGGTGAAGACTCAGTGCCTGTGGAAAGGAGGCACTACTGACGGTGACAAGGAAAGGAGGAAGGGACAGGACGAGGGCAGAGGGAGGGATGAGCTGGGACACTTGTGAGAAGCAGAAGCTGCAGGGCACCAGCCGCTGAGGAGGGAAGGAGAGGGGAAGAGAGAGGGCCCGTCTCAAGAGGCCAGATAAGGCCAAGGTACGTTAACATGTATAAACTGCACTTTGTTTTCTCCCCTTAGGACCTGCTCCTTCTTTGGCACCTGCCAAGCAAAACTCACTTAACTCTTACCAGATTTAGCCAAATCTTGGGAAGGCCAGTAAGTCAAAGGCAGTGAACTGATGTCCGGTTTGAGAATATCCACGTCAGAAACCTGGTCAGAACATGGTGAGGGGGAATGGGTAGGGAGGAATGTGGGAGCGCGTTTGGGGACCAAAAGTGTTGTAAGTAAGGGGAAAAAAAAAATAAACAGAAGTTAAATTTTACTCTGTGCTGACCAGGATTCCACTCTTGTGACCCTATAGCTGGAGAAAAGCCCTTTGTCCCATGGCCGCCAAATGCAGGGCCAGCTGCTACCGTTCAAATTAAGCCAAGTGGTGAAAAATCTGTTGGTTTGTGCATGCGACGTTGGTTCCTTAGATTGGGTTGGTCCTTCCCTGCTCTCCTCCTCTCTTCTCCAGGCCAGGGGAGATGGTGCAGACACAGGACCTCCCTGGAGACCCAGGCTGCACGCTGCGTTCTCAGGCCCCTCCTTCGGCTTAATCAAAAGCCACCTGCAGGAAACTGGTGGTCAGATGGACTTTCCCACAATCCTCAGTTAGCATGACGTCAGGTCAGAAGGTTGCCCTGGAAGCCAATAAAAACAGAGCCAGACACATTTTCCCTGGGGGACTGATGTCCAGACGGGTTTCTCAGCTTAGCTGCTGCCCACACATCCATGCTGTTGTGCCAAGGCCGGGGGTTGGTTTTCTAATCTTCCCGAAGGTAGACAGGCTGGTTCCCTCAGCAGAGACTCAGAGCGAGGGTAACTGTGGGAATCAGGGAAGGGGAAACCTCTTCCTTGACACCCTCCCTGTCCCTGTCGGACAAAGAGGGGAAAAGGAATATACTATGAGGCGAAAATGATGCCTGAGGAAGGAGCACTGGAGGAGTAAAGCTGGAATATGGTGCTAATCAGACAGGAGTCTGAGATTTTTAAGTAACCGAAGTCTAATTCATGCATTTTGAAACTCCACATGACAAGTCTTTTGGGAGCACTGAGGACGGCCTCAGTCCACAGGGCCGTCCATAAATTCAGCTATAGAAAGACTGAGAGAAACAAGCTATCCAAAACTGCTAACAACAATGGCTAGCACCCTTTCTGGCCCATGTGTTACGTATCAGGCACTGTGACGGGAGATGCTCGAGCATGATCTCGTTTAATCCTCCACAGCAACCATTAAAGGTAGGTCTTATTGTTCCCATTTTCCTGAGGGTAAATTTTAAATGAGGAAACTGAGGCCTCAAGACTTTTAGTGATTCCCCCACAAACTTTCGCTCTGTGCCAAGCACTTGTCATACCTTACCTCGTTTACTTCTGTTGAACTGGAGCTGCCCTCAGATTCCAGTTAAACAGGAAATGCTGCAAAGGCACTAGAAGCCCCGCCCTGCGCCAAGGAAGGAGAACCTGTAGGAAGGAGAAAGCCGGTTTTTCTTCCTCTTGTGCCTCCAGTGCAAATCATGGTGCTGGCACCTGGTTGTTGCCAATAAAGTTTTTGAAGAGAATGAAAATGATCACCTGGGCCCCAGCTTAAAGGTGAATTTTATTCCACAACTTGGAAACCAAGAAGCCTGCAAAACTGATGCCCAAGGATCAAAAGCATGTATCTAGTGCCAGGTTATATGAGATTAATAAGTGTTTCCTAAATGAGTGGATGAAGAAATGAATGATTTCGCACTCAAAAGTGTGGCAGGGCAAGGCTGGGCTACATTCCTATACCCATTCCTACCTGATTTTCCATGTTCGTAGTTTTCCATGTATGTATTGCCGTGTCTGTGTGCCTCTCTTTGGCTTAGAAAAATCAGGCCTGAAGACAAAGCTCAGCAATGTGAAATTAAGGCTCTTAGCCATGCCTTATTGAAAAATCACAGTAATGATTTTTTTTAATCCCATGATATATTTTACCCTCTTATCTATATTTATTTCTTCCAGTAAACAAAAAAATTTAAACAAACCCAAGGAAGCTTCTAGATTCTTCTTCCCCTTTTGCAGGAAAGACAGTTCTTCAGACATACTTTCTTTAAAAATAAAGTGCATCTAATTGACCACATTCAAGACTTAGAGTTCTCTATTTGTGGACGATTCTGAAAATAGAAGCATCTGACATAATATCAGGGCTTTAGAGCTGAAGCATCTGTCCAGACTCACAGACTGGTATTTCAAAATATTGAGGTAGTCTCCAGCATGGCTGTGATGAATTCTGTCAGGAAAAGGCGGCCATTTTCATTCTTGAACCCTCCACCTGGCTTTGCCTCACTGTTGACTTCCGGACCTGCCCGCAGCACTATGTGCGGGCCTGTGCAGGGCCACGCACCATCAATGGAATCCACTGTTTCCCAGCGGGGCACCTGCATGGCAACCTCAAACAATGAGGCCATACCATAAGCCCCTCCTCTCTCCTCAGGGCACCCAGCGTGAAAGAAAACTTGCTGAGGGAGGCCTGGAAGCCCACTTGCATCATAATTAGACTGCTTGGCCGACAGTAAACCACCGACATCTCCAGGTGAACGCGAGAAACTACTTCCCAATTTTAGGTACCTGCAAAGCTATGGGCCAAGACAGTGTTAGCGCGGGACTTGAGCTCTCTCCTCTTGCCTCTGAATGAATGTTAGGAGTGAAGACTGAGGAACACTGCCAGGTGCCCTAACTCTGCCTCTGACTTCCAGTTTGGTTTGGTTTTCACAAGGGTACATGCACCTTTAAGCCATCCTCAGATCTGTGAGCTCATCAAGAGTGGGACCCCATAACACATAACCTGGACCAGATCTTAGCCGGAGCTGCAAAACACTGTATTCCACGCTACAAAAAGTCTCCTCTGAGGAGGTGATAGTGCTATTATGACAATAAATATGGTTCAATTTAAAAATGCTTATGACAATAAAAATCGTTCACTTTGAAAAGGTTTTACTCTTTCAATATCTTTTGTTGATTTATTTGAATTTAAAAGACATAACGCAAAGGTAACGATCGTGGCTTTTGCAGTCAGGCATACCTGGGTTCTAATCTTGGGTCCACCACATCAAGGATGCGTGAATTTGGAGTAAAATGCTTAATCTCTGAATTCCTTTTTTTGTCATCTGACAAATGGGGATATTGACAGCTAGAATATTACTGAGAATTAAATTAAATATAGTATGTAAAATATTTAGCACAGGCCCTGAACCACAGTAGTAGGTCCTTAATAAATGATCACTATTACTCTATTGTTTTAATATAAGCCCAATGATAAATTAGTAAAGAATATGATGGTAGGGTAACATTTTGAATGACACTGAGTTTCCAATGTCCACCTTCACCAAAACTTAATGAGGTTTATAATTTTGCAATTAAAATTGATGACAAGCTATCCTCACATAAATCCTGGAAAACAGAGAAGGTCAATGATTGCTTTAATCCGATTAAAGTTGCTTTAGTTCCGATTTGAGGGTAAGAGAATTCTAAGATCTTCAAGTTCTATACTATTCAAAAAAAGATAAGCAAACGATTTCATCAGACCAAATTGTAAGACACATGTTAAGCAAGTCATTGGAGGATATTTAAATCTATCATTTCCACTGTTTGTTTGAACAAGTCGCCTCACCTCTGTGCCTCAGCTTTCTCGTCGGTAAAACAGGAATAGGATTAACTAAGATAATAGAAGTAAAATACTTGGCCCAGGTCCTGACTCAATAATCATTCAACAAATGTAAACTATGCCCACTCTTGTGTTACTGCCAACAAAGCCCTTTCCCTCTTATTTGAAAGTCTCCTGCACTCTGTCATCCTGTTATGTACCTCTGTCACTGTTCGGGGTAAATCTTGATATTGTTGATTTGGTGATGATTTGTAACATGTGCTATCAGACTTATTTCTCCACACAAACCTCCTTAAAACTGGATGGAGGGGCTTCCCTGGTGGCGCAGTGATTGAAAATCTGCCTGCTAATGCAGAGGACACGGGTTCGAGCCCCGCTCCGGGAGGATCCCACATGCCGCGGAGCAGCTGGGCCCGTAAGCCGCAACTCCTGAGCCTGCGCGTCCGGAGCCCGTGCTCCGCAACAAGAGAGGCCGCGATAGTGCGAGGCCCGCGCACCGCGATGAAGAGTGGCCCCCGCTTGCCACAATTAGAGAAAGCCCTCGCACAGAAACGAAGACCCAATACAGCAAAAATTAATTAATTAATTCCTACCCCTAACATCTAAAAAAAAAAAACCAAAAACTGGATGGAGAATGTGCCCTGAGAGTTCTCACTGGAGGGGCAGCCAGTGGAAACAGGGCTCCAGAACCAGAAAATCAGAAGGGGAAATCACTGAACCTGGAGCAACCCATGTGGCTTTCATTAGCACCAGGTAACATACTCACAATTTAATAAGTACTCCCAGTGAGGACATAAGCTAGAGCAGAACCCAGTTTTGATTTCAAGCTACTCAGGCAAGAGGTCAAGGAGAAAATTAATACAATCTCTACCAGACCTAACGGGTTTCTCTTCTCGTGGACGAGAGATCATTCCAGGGCTACACCTTTTATCCCAAGCCTTAAAATAAATCTGGGTCTTTTCTGCTTAAGGAATTTATATGCAGTTTTACAAGGAGATAAAAGTTAAATGTAGCTATATGTTTAGCTGACTAATCAAAATAAGAGTAGATAAAATCAGAACTTCTCTGAAAAACTGAAGGTACATATATGTTGTGTTTATGAAGAACCCACAAATATATCCGAAAAAGTCAAGAATATTTAAGAATCCTTTCTTTCATCTCTACTGTATTCCATCTATTCTAATTAGTTAATCAGTTAAAGGCTAGCTATAACCTTGACTATCATGGAGCTGGATCTAAAATGGAACATGTACAAAAAGTTTTCTGTGATCTTAGTCCTTTCTTATGACCTACAAGTGATATTTACATTTTTTTGTTTATATCTTTATTTTTTCCTTAATTTGATTCTTGCTTTTCCTAGGCTGTGCCTCACACATTAAAATATTTGCATTCATTAAAAGTCATTAATTATATTCTAGTTCGTGTATGGACTTTCTTCCAAATGAAGGAAGCAAAGGACACTACGATTTCCTTTCCTTTCCTCTGCCTGTGTCAGCTATAAGATATGAAGAAAAATTAATTAGGCTTAACCCTTGACTTCTCACTATGTGTGTTTTTCTGAAAGCTTCTCTGAAATGGAAAAGAATGTTTATGTGTACAAATAGGCCAGGATATTTTTTAATCTATGTTATTTTTATTTAATCTGAACACTAATTTGGAACTGATTACTTTGCTAGATTATGAAACAACCCAAACAATATTTCACAAATAAAAGTTCACAGTGAAATTAACGGGCAAGCCACATATATGCCCGTGGACTCCTGCTTCTGCACATTCTTGAAATTCCAGTTTACATTTAGTTTTGCCTGGAATTTTATTTAAGTATTCTGGATATTTTGGTTTAGTATGGCAAACATTAGGTTGTTCGGGTATTTGTGTTTTTACAAATTAGACAAGGAACTGCAGTATAAATGGATTTGGGGCTGAAATTTCTTTTAAAATATTTTAATTTGAATTTCTCATCATAATGAAGTTCCATCAGTGCCACTCCTCTTATATGTTTCTCTGGATAGGTGTAAAGCCACTTTATTTTTGTACTAACAAAGAGAATTTTGATTCTGGAACAGTAAAAATGTGAGAAACAGTAATTGGGAAAAACATATACGATCAGGACAGGGTGGATTTGACTCACCTTCTAAGTCTCTCTTTCTGAGGAAAGTGTCTTTTCCCTGTGTACCATGAAAGGTACTGGGCGGCTGCTGGAGGGTGCTGGGCATGGATCCAGGGCAGCCCTGGGCTCATTTGCATCCACGGTCACACTAATGGGGGTGGGGAAAGCGCTGAGGGGGCTTCTGGGAGACAGAACATCCCCCAGCTGTTGTTGTTAAATGTGGACACACCCTTCAGGTTGCCAATCCCCACGGTCCCCATTTGTTAACTCTGCCTGTTAACCCAGTTATGCTACCTGCCCTGCCCCCCTGCCCTCAAGCTGTGACCATCTGCATTTTTGACCCCCGCAGCAATAAATTGCATATGGCAAAGACTTCTTCATATAATCCACCCAGAGAGGAATCATTTATTGTTAAAAAATAACAGTGGTGAGAACTTCTTGGAAAATGTAAGTTTCCCACCGCTACTCTGCCCTCCATCTATCCTTCAGGCCCTTACGTGGACTACTTTGGTCACATTAAAATCCAGTAGCCCAGAGTACCCCAGAGGGGGGCATTTTGTTGACATGGAGGAAAGGACCATTTTAGAATAAGAAACACCATGAGGATCACTGAAGTTTCCAACCCTGAACAGAAAGAGCAATTTTGGACAACCCAAGGATGGTTTGGGGGCATTTGGGACTGGGTGAGCAGGGAGTGAAGGGAGAACCAAGAAGAGGGGAATTCCACAGAGGGAGGTGGCCTGGAAGGAAAGAACAGAACGTTTGCTTCCTTTCCTGTGGGAGCAGCTACGCTGTCCTGTAAAGACTTTGTGAGGCTCCTCCGTATGAAGTCTGGAAAGCTGCATATCTCAGGCTTATCCAATCTCTCCCAGCCCATTGCAGATTTCACCTCCTTATCCAGTCCCCACCTTAAGAGGAAAGAATGGAGTGTCATGTGAGCGGAGCACAGATGCCAGCTGTCAGCTTGTCCAAGGAGGGAAGAGAGTCAGATGCTGCACTCTTGCCTGGGGCTTCCTCTGCCCCCAAGGTCCTCTGTTCAGTTCTCGTGACTTTTCTCTATTTGAGAAAACTTCTATTCCTTGCAAATTCTTGTGTCTCCTATAAAATAAAGCTACTTAGAAAATTAACAGACTTAAGAAATCAATGCTTTTCTTCCCTCACAAAGAAAGGAAAGTATTGACATCACCTGAAGGGAACTTCTAGAAGCTAAGATGAGGTCATGTACAGACGTGCAGTTTCCATTCAAGAAATGGTCTCTTGGAAGGACTCTGTTGGAATATCTATCAGTAGAGACTTGCTGGCTGCCACAGAATTAAAACTAAAAGGGAAAGAAGTAATGTTCTCCAACCAGCAGCAATTCAATTATTTCAATAACACACACAACACACACACACACACACACACACACACGCACACAAAACCAATTGCTAATGAAAATAACTCATATCTTCATGTCCTCACTCTAAAAGAAACGAATCCATTCATTTCTGACTAATGTGTCACACTGCCCAATGATGAAGCCAATAATAATAATGATAATAGTAATAATAAGTAACACATTTCCAGCACTGAAAGCTTTACACGCACAATCTCATTCATTCTCTCAACAGCCTAATGAGACACTCTCACTAATATCTAATTTTACAGACAAGGGAACTGAGGCAAAGAAAGTTTATGTAACTGGCTATACAGCTGGCCATTCCCAGCATTTGGAAGCAGCCAGTTTAACTCTAGAGCAGGGACTTGAAGTAATTGTTGTGTACACTTCCTCACTGCTGTCTCTGATCCATGCCAACAAAGCCAAACATTTTCATCAGGGCAAAAAGTCGCTCTATACGTAAAAATTTTATTTCAATTATAATATTCTTAAAACTACTTCCCAGGACATTTCTCAATCTTCTAAAAAATCCAATTACCATCTCATCTTGGAGCCGTCCAGGATTCTCCATTTTTTTTCAGTAGATAGCGGTCAACTGATTTCCATGCAACTCTACACACAGCAATGTAAACCCACTGTATCAGGGCGGTTTGGGGAGGTGAAAGGGACCCGAGTCATGAATTAGAGGTGGTGGGATCAGGCAGTCGGATCGTTTCAGCAAGTCTTTGATTGGGATGGTCAAATTCCAGGCATTTTTATCTCTTTTCAATGAAGCTTGCATTAGTTTTGCTTCATTTGTGCACAGCACTCAGGTGGATCGCAAAACCCTTTAAGCTCATTCCTTTTCAATTAGCTATTTTTGAACTCCAGCTGACTCCGTTCAGAATTGCTGTATTCAAGGAGTCTGGATTTGGGACCCCATCCTCAGTTTCAGCTCGCGTCCCACCTCCCTGTGCATAAGGAACATCGACCCTGCTCGCACTGAAAAGTAGCACCGCTCCTTGGAAACCTAAGATGCTGCTCCTTTTCAGGCATTGGAAGAAAGAAATTCTTCTCCTCCAGTACTCGCAAAACCACTAAACCCACAGCCGAAGGGTGACCCCGGGACTTACCTTTTCTGTTGAGTGTGTGTGTTTGAGGCCCTTGTGGTTTTTCAGTCGAGGAGACCACAGTCCAGTCATCCCGGGCACACGTTACATCTTCACCTCATTGCTGAAAGGCCTTTCTCAGAGAGTGGGGGGCTGAAATTCTAGATCTGCACTTGCATTTCTACTGTCATTGTTTAGAGAGCTTGGGAGGACTACACGTAGTAGGAATTGCAAGAAGGGTTTAAACATACACACGTGCCCAGTGCAATCGGAAGTACCGAACTGAAATAGTAACCATCCCAGATGCTGAGAAATTAAACCCATGCTACAAAATTCCCAGATGGAAGGACCAAGATCCACTTCCAAGATATACTGACCCCAACGCTAACGTAGGAAGAGCGGCGGGAAGAGGTGGAGGAGGAGGAAAATAAAACATGAGGCCAGAGTCTGTAGCATAGCTCATTTTATTGTTTAAACAGTTTTTGCATAGGAAATATATCTGCTTCCAGTAATTGACTGCAGTATGAGCAGCTGCTAGCAGTATAGGCTGGATATAACAGTAACAATCACATTAAGTCAAGCTTGATTTACACCAGTTTAAAACTTGTGGCAATTGAGTTCATTTGCAACCCACAAAAAGTACCCAAAGAACATTATCCTCCAACCGGGCACAATAAAACCTTCGCTAACATTCTGGCCCAGTCTGGGGTTGATCCCAGAGGTCTGAACGCCAGAAATTAAGTAACTGTCATATAATACCTCCTACTGCTAAAGGTTTGTTACACGGAGACTGTGCATGTGCCTCCTTTTTGAAAAAATTTAATTAAAACACAAGGTTCTGTATTTATGGCCCACGAGGACAAAAATGCCAAAAGTTTTAAAATGGATCAACCCTGGTGTGTAGCTAGCAAGCAATAACTGACTACTCGTCACCTACAGTTGTACTAAATGTATCTAAAGAAACACACAGTCCTACAAAAGTTGTTCTCAGAGAAATATCATTGAGGTGAGGGCACCTCTTCCCAGGATGCTAAAAGTTCTATGTGATATAAGCACAAATTAACAGCTTGATGAAGACATAATCTAATGCAGCTTTGAGAAGCCTATGCCTGGGATGGAGTTACCCCTCACATTCTACAATGCTGTAGAGATTTTTTTTTTTTTCCAAGAAAATGTCATTTGAAACATATTTACAACTGAACTCAACAGAGACTGTGAAATTGAACAGGCACTGCTCATTTGTTTGAGTTTTTTGGTAAACATTTTGCTGGTTTTTTTTTTTTTGTTTGTTTCTTTCTCGTTTTGCATCAACTTTTTTTCAGTCCATGCAACTTCAATGCCCTCGATGAAGAATGCATAATAAGCCATACTTCTTAAAAAAAAAAAAAAAAAGACTTCCTTCTGCATAAAGAGATATATTTGCCACATCAGTCCCTGTAGCACAGTTTTCAAAACCATTCTGTCAAAAATACAGTAATACAAGACTGGCTTTAGTGTCACCAGCTCACACTGCCTTGTGTGTATGTAGGCCACCATTTGTTACTGGTACTGTATCATGCAATAAAAGTTATCAGAGGCTGGGGCTGGCGTGCTCATAGGCTAGTGGCACTGAAGCGTTTTCACAATCTCAACAATTTGAATTGCAACACACAGATATTTCTAAAGAGTCTTAACTAGTGAACCCTTTTATTATTAAAAAAAAAACAAAAAAACAAAACTACTTACAACCATTGAAGAAAGAATTGCAACAACAACAAAAAAATGTAAAAATTGACCGTCTCCAACTTGTCCCCTTTGACTATATGAACAATGTCACCAACAGATCTGTGGCACGGACACAGTACAAAGAGTTGTCATGGCAATGAGTTTGGCTGATGCAAAGGTCATTGTGCAGGGTCAAAGGGCAAAAATCAGTGGTCCATGTTACCCCCCAACTGCAGTGCTCCACCCCACCCACACAATTTTTAAGGAATTAGAAAAAAACAGGGGAACTACCAGAAAGTGCAAAATATGAAGAAGGCAGCTTTCAGCTCCTTCAGCATGGAGTAGAACATTCAATTTTGAGCTTTTACAGTTGGACTTGAATAGCCTGCACAGTTAAGAAAAAAAAAGTTTTCAATAGAAACCCAATTTTTTAAAGTCCAGGAAGCATGCAGCTGGTTAATGTTAACCAAAGACCTTGACAGGAACATGTAAACTATACTGAATGTCATGCTTGGGGCCTATCTGCCAGCAATATTGTAGAGTTGTTTCATTACAAATGAATACTGTACACTGAATATGGGATAACTTTCTGCAGCCTTCGTTTCACACGGTACATAGAGTTTGAATCTAGGTAAAGAACACATGTCCTGGTGTCACACCGCTGAAGATGTCCCTGTGCAATCTCTTTTGTTGAGTCCTTATGAAGCTACAAGTCACAAATCCAAGATTCTGCTCCCTGAGGACACGTTATGTGAGACATAGCACGGTTTTGTCATTTTCTGCCTATCCTGAATGCTCTGTGAAACAACCTTAAATACCATCACGTAACAATCACAAAAACTTTTGCTAAAGGCCGTATATACTAATAAAAAGACAGTGGTGCTTCCGACATTCTGAAATGCTCTGAAAACCAACTTTTCCAATACTAAATACAACAAAATAACCTTCATAAAATATAACTTTTCTCCATTTACACTTTTTTAAAGGATTAGTATCCTATGCTTTTCAAGCACAGGAATCTGTGAAATAACTCCTAACATGGACAGATTTTTTTTTTTTTTTTAATACATAACTTAAGAGCCTGGAGAGTTTTAACTCAAGTCCAGTCTCCAAACAAGGAATATTCTTGTTTACTTTAAAAATGGAAACAACATATAGTTCCATTATAATTGTTAAAAAGTTAGCTTTACAAACATGGGAATTTTAATTTAAAAAAAAATTCTTAACAAAACTATACAGTGTACAAATTACTGTCTACAAGGTAGGCGGTTCATGAAGAAGACCTTTCGCTCTTCTTGCTACTCGCAGCTTCACAGATTCATTCACATATTTTTTTTTTAATGGAGCTGCCCACCCGAACATTACCCCATAACTATATTGCTATAATTAAGATTTTTGCCATGTCTTTATGTACAGTCTCCTTCACTGCCTTTTTCTTTTTTCTCCTTAGACAAGCCTCAAACGCTCATGTCACTCCAGAGGAAACACTTCAGAGGCACTGTGAGGGGTGGGCTGCAAAGCAACGCAGGGAAAGCTGAACAGTGCCGCGGAGCCGGGGCTGGAGACGCCACCCCCTACTGATGCCCTTGGGTGACCTTCACCATCCTGTAGCTCTGCAGTTCTGGGGAGGGGAGGGGCGTGCAAGACCTGCAAGAGGTGGGGGGGCCCTTAGTCACAAGATACTTCCTGGTAAAAAGACGAGGAGGCCGAAATGGATTTGAGATTATATAGAGAGTAGTATCTTTTTAAGAGTTTTATCTCAAAAGGAAAGGAGAAAAAAAAAATGATTAAAAAAAATAAAAAGCAACACTTGAACTAGGCCTTTGTATTCAAGAGGCAGGCAGGAATACCCACAGTGTGTAACTTATTTAGCTAGAGCTGCTCATTCACTGGCAAAAAAAAAAGAGAGCGACTCTGCTCTTAAAAAAATACTGCGTGTCCTGTGAGGTTGATTTGTTCACCTACTAGGTTGAAGAGACATGAAGAGCTTGGCTGAGATGATCTGTTTTCCACCAGGGCAAGTCATCACAGAAATGACTGGACTTCCTTTTGAACTTGCGGCTCCTGCTGTGCTTTTCAGCATTGGGGCTATCGAACTGAATGGGCTAATCAAACACAATTCTCAGGCCCATAAGCATTGTTCTAAAGTATTCATTATTAAATGATATGCTGTGAGAACAACAGACAGTTTATTTTATTAGGCCATGGCCTGGGGGAAGGGGGTCGGGGCTCCTCAGGACAGCCCACCATGTGTCACTAATTCTAAAAGGTTTTCCCCCTCGTAATGAATTCCCTCAATGGGACTGGGGGGGGTGGGGGGGGGGCGGGCAGTGGGGCAGAGTAAAGTAGAACCAGCCTCCATTCACCCTCTAGCCCTCCGGGGAAATTAAATCCAATATATACTTGAGGTACCATCCCTTAAAAACAAAAATCCCATCAGCATCTAATGGGCTTAATTCATCCACAGGAAAATTCATTTCTAAAAATTCTCTATCTCCCTTCTAGTCTGGTTCTCTGTTTAAAAAGGGCAGGTAAAATGAAAACTTAACAAGACTTATTATTTTTGTTCCTTAAAAACTGAACTTTGATGTTAATCTAGAAGTCCGAATACATGTAATAATAGCCCTCTGTTCAATCTCCTGGATATTAAAAAAAATTTCCAAGCGCACTACCGTCCTTTTGAAGTAGTGAGTCCCAGGTAAATCACAGACTAACATTCATGAAATGAAGAAATGGGGAAGGAAAGTGGTGGGGAAAGGATGCGGGAGCACCCCCTCCAGCAGGATGGCATAGTTTAGAGGAGAAAGTATGCTCAGCCCCGAAGTTGAAACATCTGCTAGATGTACTTTTCAACGACTATCTTTGCTAACTATGAGACAGGCTCACTCTCCACTGTGGATCCGGAACTTTCAAGAAAAACGACCATGCCCCCCCCTAAAAAAGATAAGACCGTTTGTTTTAAGCCAAGTCTGCCTCCAGGTGAATTGGTTGTGTTTGCTTGCGCTTACTCTGTTGCTATGAAAAGCAGAAAGGAGTTCCGCTTGCACCCCAGGTGGGGAGTTTGAGAGGGAAACCTGTGAAGTTGAAGTTTCTCACAGTAGGCAGAACAGTCGCTGTGCAACCCAGGCCCATCTCAGGGTGCACTGTTTCACAGCTACACTGTAAAGTGTTAAAAATCCTCCCACCCACCCCAGAATATATATATATGTATATTAAAAGAAATCCCCTGTCCATCTCTCAGTACACAAAAGGACCTCATCACACTGCAAAAATAGCAGTACCCACTTTGGTCAATTAAAACAAACAAACAAAAAAAAAAGCATACATTATTTTTTTTTTAAATCTGTGTACTTACCTATAATAACCAATACAGCTAAAAGCACTACCTACATAGGCAAAACTTGGTATTGCATAATTCGTATAAATTTGAAATCCCTCCCCCCCAAATATTAATTGGAAGATGAAAAACATGAAAGGTTAATAGAAAAAACACCAAAATACTGAAAATATTGCTGGTCGATTACAATTTTTAAGCGGCAACTATACACAGCCATGATATGCTTTATAAATGTGAGATAAAGGTATAACTGTCTAAAAAATCCATGATGTCACACATTTTTCTTCGTCTGGAGTACAAAATATTTTGTCATAAAAATGGTAAAGATTTAAAATGATAATAAATGCAGCAAAACAAGTGTAGTGATGTCACTTTTTTGTGTTTTTTTGTGTTTTTTTTGTTTTTTAGATTTCAAGGCAAGGCACGTAATGTGGACATTATATCTTCGTGCAAATTAGGATTACTGGAAAGAGTATTTTTAATTAAAATTTTAAGAGACATAGAGGCAAAAATGTGTCTGCCCATGCACACCACAGATCTGTCAATACAAGAAATTTGTTGAACAAGGCTAATGTCTGAAAGCACCATGCAAGTATTCAGCACCCTGATTACATTTGTTTTCTCAAGAGTGCATTTTTATATCCTACACCCTGGCGTTCCCAGTTTGTAAACTGTAAGCTTTACCCTTGTGACATGGATTTGCCTGCCTCTTTGTCTCTAGAATGCAGATTTTATAGAACCTTTTGTACACCCTATGGGTTCTTGATGCAACCAGTAATTTTAAATAAATAAATTCTACCTCCAAGGAGGCTGCAGCTAAACCAACATAAGTGCTGTGTTTTCATTAATTTTTTTTTCCTCAAGCACATGATTTGTCTTGATTTAATGCCTTTTTACTGCCCTCAAAAACTGAGGGGAAAATAAATTCGTTCAAAATTATTTTAAATTCTTTTTAATCCCCTCAATTTAGAGTCCAAGGGCTGAAGGACTTATCATCATGATTCCCCTTTAGATATAAATTTATAAATTGCACTTGCCTCTGTTAAGTGTTTCTTTTGTGGGGAAACTATTATATTAATTTTTACTGTTGCATGCAGAGATAACACTTCACCTACATAGAGGCATTTCTTCCATAGAGCCTTTGTGTTCAAACTGTTTTTTTTTTTCCTTTTTTCTTTTTCTTTTTTTTTTCTTTTTTTCTTTTTTTTTTCTTTTTTTTTTAAGATTTCAAACTGGGTTACACACTGGAAAAGGCTGGGTTAAGGGCCAAAATTTAATAAATCTGTACTGATAACTAAAGGCTACAGAGATTTCATATATATTTTTTTTAACTTTTAGAAATCAGAGTGCTTATAAAATGGCTGGCTCATGGCTCTGTCACCCAGCACTTCTGATGCCGCCTCCTAGCCTTAGTTGGTGAGATAACCAGGAATAGTGATTCCATGCGTAAACAACAAGAATACTAAACCAATAAAACTAGCTTATCATGCAAATATTAAGGCATCTAGAAAGTCAGTTAAAATATATTGTCATAGAGACAGAACATCTATTTCCCAGCGGACTTCATGTAACAAAGGCTACTTTGCAGGGGCTGCGATCTACCATCAGTGAAATATCATCGACCCTTTTTATGTCATTACAGTTTCAACCTTAAGGGAATTAGTGATTGTAAGTGCTGCGATTGCTGGTCTATTATCTTCTTTCTTCAGTTTCTTTCCTTTCTCCCTTTTTGTTTGTTTTGTTTTGTCCAGTCTTCTCTTTTCCTTTTTTTTTTTTTAAATTTCTTAAACTAGTGTTGTATTTCATGTTTCCCTCAGTTGCTTGTTTCTGCTTGAAGGAAAGGTTCTCCGATTATGTTCAAACCGTAATTTTGGACATTTGCCGGTAGGATGGGTGTCCTATTTGATACTTGGAAAGGAACCAAGCTAGCCCAGGTACCAGGACTGTTGGCAGGAGAGGGGCAGGAGGGAAGGAAGAGAAAAAGAAAAAATACAACGTTACTCTACAGCAATATTAGAAATATAAATTCCATAGGCATCAAATTACTACAATAGCTTTTTTCCAAATTGCAGTTTAATATGAGATACATGTGCTAAATTATAAACATTATACGTATGTAAGCTACATGGTCTATTTCCTTCACGGATGGTAAGACTAATTGTGAAAAAAAACTCGAGTAAGACTCATCCATAGTTATTAAACTCTGATTGAGGATACTCTTCCTAAAATACTTGGTCTACTTTGATATAAATATAATATGATTTTTTGTCAAAAAAAAAGAGAAAGAAAAGAGCAAATCTACAACAGTGCCAACATACTTTGCAAGCAATACTCTGATCTTGTTTTAATTCACCAGCAGTTGTGATGTATTTCAATTTTTCACCTGCCTATCGGCTGAATAAAATTGAAAGCCATGATGAAAGAGATTTTTTTCCCCTTCACAATAAGAGAAAATACATTTTTCGGAAGGCCAGTGCATAATGTGTAGTTGGAAGCTGACACCAGAAGCCAGGGCATCCCCTGTCCCTCCGCATCAGTCATGTCTCTACATCCCCGCTGCTGTGAGTTTGGGAGTCTGGAGAGCAGCCTGGGAGAAGCCCCACAGGGAGGGAGTAAGCAGAGGAGGGGCCTGCCCCTCTCCAACCAACTCTAATTTCACCGATGTCGTATTTGGGGCTGTATAAAACAAAAACAATTCTCTAATTGCTACTGGCATAATCTCTCATTAAACAAGTATCATACAGAGGAAAATAACACGACACCTACATGTCACAAAACAACCCCATAACATACATTCTGGGTATACCTAATCAGATGCATTATTTGTTTCAACATTCAACTAGGAACTAATGTCCGCTAAGTAACAGCTGCATAAATAATCATGAAACAAGAAAACATCCAACTGACAATTCCAGACCCAGTTTTGTCATCGTCTGGCATGGAAATACAACTTCAATGTTTTAAATTTAATTTATCCTTTAAATTTAATTTATATCCTTTTCTTTACTTTTGGAGCCATGAGGTGAGATGGATTCTACTATGGTAGGTATCAAGCTAGACACCCTCATTTTTTCATATTTAAATTCCAAAGGTACAAAAACCTTTATGGAATATTACCTTGAAGGAACAATTTTCCTACCTACTCCCTCTACCCCCCAAAAAGAAAAGGCTTGGATTAAAAAAAAAAAAGAACTTGATATGTAACTTTTTACTCTCATGACACTTTTAAACAAATAAAGAGGCTTATTATCACGTCTAGGTACATACTTCTGAGTTAATATTTTAACAGAAAAATATTCACAGTGACCTTTTATGCTAAAGGGATTTTGTGATTAGAGTATGAGATCCATAATAACAAAGTCCATTTCTCTTTCTGTTCTCCATCTAATACAGTAACTGGTACATGGTAGGTGCTCAGTAAATTTTTGGATTAACAACAGGCAAATCAATGAAATATTCCAAATCACACCCAACTATATCTTTTTTAAAAGTGTTGCTCATAATCACATAGTTTCATGAGTACATTGCAGTTTGGCCCCTATAATAAGAAAATAGGCATCTCTGAACTTAACATTAGAGATGTTTAGTGTTAACAAAAATTAACTATGCAGGAAAAATCGTATAATACTTGAAACAAAAAATTCAAATAAAAAGATATGTCATTATAGGATAAAAAATCATAATTCTATAGAATAAAAAGTTGTTATTGAAACCTTTTCTAAGAGACTTAACTGTTTTCACATTATTTCTCTCTTCCCACACACATCTTCAACAATTATTTCTGCATTTTGCACCACTGATTGGGAAGAGTGTTACGTGATGCATCATGAAACATTTTCCCTCCACTGTCCTACTGCACTTGATCACATAGTACTTCTATATAGCACTACCTCATATCATAATTATCTGTTATCTATGATTATCTTACTTACTGAAAGGTAAGATCTCTAAAGAAAATGACCTTATCCTATCAATCCTTATTGCTGGCCATAGCTGATGCTAATTATTTCTCAACAAATAAATGACAAAAATGGATCTCCATTATTTTTAACCTAAAGCAGGAAGCATGTATACAAAATAAAAAGACTAGCTCAAATTGATAATCCTTGACAGTAAAAGAAAATGTCAACGACAAGTAAATAACTTTGCAAAATTAACGAGTCCCAAATTAAATGGGCTCTAGGAAGTCATTTAGAAACTGCATATTTTAGGAAAATAACGTGTATTTTAATGCTTGAAAATAGATGTGACTCCTTAAATGGAGAAGTCTACTGATCAATGGCAGAAAAGACAGGAATTCAGGGTTTATTTTGCAATAGCTTTCTTACTCAGTTCTTTAGAAGAGACATGTATTGTTAGTTTATGGAAAATTCTTGATAAAAATACATAGATGCTGGTGACTAACAGGACTCTTGCTGCAGAAGAGCTAACAAATTCAATTTAGATGTTTATTTAAACCTTTCAAACCTCCCATGCTACATTATGACCACGTCAAAATTGCAGTGTGTGATATATTTGTCAATACTGTTTATGAACCTTTGGGGGAAAATAAATCTCAGACATTAACACTATGCAGACCCCATATATGAGCTTACAAGTCTCTTATTGCCAATCTGTAGGTTAAATACAGACCTGTAAGGCACAGACATTTTTTAGAGCTTTTTGGTAGTCCCGTTGAAAAAAAAACTGGTAAAACTAATTCAAAGATTATAACAGTGCAAAGAAAAATGTTTAACCAAACAAAATAACTTAGATCATTTAATTTCTAAAAGACAATGCCTCAAATCTCATAGTTTTTCAGGTAAAAATTTAACAGTGCTTTTTACATATCAACTCTCTCTACATAAGTCAATGTCAATGATTGCCAGCATGGATAAAATAAACACACTTTCATATTTATGTACATATACAACTAGTTACATGTAAAATGCTTAATCATTTTAATTTCTAATAGAATGAAAATTATATGGACAACCTTATGTTCAATCCAATAATCTGTGTCTCTGTCTATTAAGAGATGAGAGTCTCTCAATTGAAAGATTTGAAAATATTCAAAGTCAAATTAAGCTACTTCAGCAATATATCTTCAAACACTTCATTTACTTGGTCTTCATTACATTTTCCATTGCCAAATCACCTTTTTTTTTTTTTTTTTTTTAAGGCAAACAGAAGATGAGCATGACTGAAAGTTGAAAGCACATCTTTAAAAAATATTGGGCTTCCCTGGTGTCGCAGTGGTTGAGAGTCTGCCTGCCAATGCTGGGGACACGGGTTCGTGCCCCGGTCCGGGAAGATCCCACATGCCGCGGAGCGGCTGGGCCTGTGAGCCATGGCCGCTGAGCCTGCGCGTCCGGAGCCTGTGCTCCGCAACGGGAGAGGCCACAACGGTGAGAGGCCACAACGGTGAGAGGCCCGCGTATTGCAAAAACAACAACAACAACAAAAACAAAACAAAACAAAATATATATATATCTGCCATACTAGTAAAAAGAGAAAAGAATACAAGTACTTCGTGGAAAATCAGGCACAAAAAAAAGCCCCAAATATTTTGACAACACTTTAACACAAAGCAGAATTCACCCAAGTGACTTCTACTCTACGTACGCTCTAAGTATATAATGAGATATTTCATTAAAAATAAAATAAAGTTAAATAAAAATTACAGGAAAAATTAATACATCTGATATCATGGATCATATTTTCATGTGATTCTGATCAAATGTATGATGTGGCTGCCGCCCCCCCCCCCACCACCAAAGGAAAGAAACAAACAAACAAATTACTTTGACCTTAAGATGCATTAATGGTAGGTGATGGTACGGCTTCATTTTATACTGATCAGACTATCTCAGAAGCATTGTTTCTTCTAGGCATCGATCTTCAAGGGAAACAAACTCTATGGCATTTCTTTGGTGAAGAAACTCACCAAATCATGTCATTTGAGGAACATTAAACAGAAACAGGGAAGACATGATAGTTGAGTTGAAAAGAAACATAGACTTGTTCCATACGGTTCAGGTAGACAGAATTAGTGTAAAGGCAGAAACTTCCAGAAGATACCATGCTGAGGGCCTACTATGAACAAGGTGCTATCTTGGGTGTTTTACATATGCTATGTCACTTAATTTTCTCAACGAACTCTTGAAATTGCCATCATTATCCCCTTTTCACAGATGAGAAAGTTGAGGCTTAAACTCATCCAAAGTTACCCACCTAGATCTCAGATATGAATCAGTTCTGATTCCCATGGCCATTTAACTATTATACTGCTTCCCTGGGAAGTTAGACGTTGACCAAACATTCAAAAGAACTTTTGAACAGAGTCTTCTGAAGGCAAAATGTATTTGCTTCAGGAGACAATGAATTTCCCATGCTCCACACAGCTGGCTAGTGCTGCAGCAGACTTGTGCACAGAATATGTGATCCGTCTGGGTGATCTAGCAAATCTGAAATTTGATATATCTATCTCCTTTGAAAACAAAGCTAGTTGAGAGTGACGTTATGGTGAGGATTAAGGAGGAAGAAGATACCTCCTTCTTCTTTTTAAAAATGATACACTATATATTTCTTATCCGGGACAAACTGGATAAAATGGCTAGTCTTTGCATCTACAAGGAGTAAAGAGACTCTGTACCTTTCAAAGAAAGAAACTGAGAAAACTCCTCTGGACAAGTCAACATTTGACTTGGTTGTGCTTTATAAAAATTATGCATTCTGTGACTGTGTATTCTAGGCCAAAAAGGGTTGGGTCCTTAGCTTTTAACTTGGTACCCACTCAAGAACCATGGCGTACCAAATAAACATATATGGAGTCATAAGTTTAGTAAAGAACCAAAGTCAAAGGCTTCCTTCAACTATTCGTCCTGAAATAAAAGCTAATTGAAGAATGGCAAAATTCATTTATTACTAGTCTGTGTGCATCTGATAATGGGTTGGGCAACCCATTTGTCAAACATTTTATGAAATGTCAAAGTATCCAGTGTACTAATACTTTTCAGGGGAATAATCATATCACCCATTCAGATTTTACATACTGATTTAATCATAAGACTACCATATTTGCTTTAAAGATAGTAAGTACTCTTTTAAGAAGCTTAAAAAAATATTACGGGAATGAAACACCAAGAATTGTATATATTCATACATACCTCAACTGTACCAGTAGCCACATTACTTATAGATAGCAATAAAATAAGCAATGGCCCAGAAAGCATGGAAAATAAATTAAATAAATACCTTAATTTAAAAGCAGGATTTGCCCTTAATTCCACTGTACCTGTTTCAAATACCCCCAAGAAGGAAAGTTTATTATTTCCTTGGCTAAACATTTCTAATTTTGTTACTATAATATGAACACACAGGTATTAGTATCTCTCCCAAAATGCACAATAAAAAAATTGTCCCTATTAATAGCTAAAATCTACCTGGAAAAACCAATCAAGGGCAGGCTAATTAAGTATTAAGTTAGAAACCATGCTGTCCTGGATGTGTGCATTTGGACTGGCGGCTTATTTCAATATAACACAAATGCTGCAGATTGTGTCTTATGAAAAAATGCTCCATCAGACCAGGGGAAGGAATATATGGGTAGTATTTAAGTACCCATATGTTTAGGAATTATTACATAAATTATTATACATAAAGAATATATCTAAGAATTCATTAATGTATTAGAACAAAGAAAATGGTACTTATTGAATATACTGGTTGCTAGCACTTACCTAGTGTGTGCATTTGCCAGGCACTGATCTACGTGCTAGACCTACTTTAAAGCTTTCGATCCTCATAATACACTTACGAGAAAAGTACCATTATTATTCTGACTTTACAGATGAGGAAACTGAAGCTGGGAAGTTGTGTCTTCTCAACCCCTGCTGCTGTTAGATTGTAGAAGCCAGGATTTGAAATCTAGCAGCGTGGTTCTAAAACCTACATTCTTACCCACTACACTTCACCTAATCTCCCTCTTCTGTGAAACACACTACTTATATTACTAAGCAAGAATTCATATTATCCTTGAATTATACAAGAGATTCTATGAATTGAGGCCCAAATCATTTAGGCACACTGAAATTCCCAAAGAATATAACTTTTGGGTCCAAATTTCAACACAAATACCTGTATTTTATTTATCCAATTCCAGATCCTTTTCAGCTGAAGGCAATATTTACCTTTTTTGATGTACATACAGACGTGGCTGTATGTCAGTTAACTTGCTTGTTGCGTTCCACTTCTGATGCAGCTAGACTAGAAGTGAAAGTGCTTTACACAGGTCTTGGGTTTCTTCAATTTATTTCCCCCATTTTTAAGTATCATTATTGCCATCGGAATGATCCTATTTGCGTGCAAGGTGATTTCTAATGATTATTACTATTTGTAACAATCTGTATTGGAAAGCTCCCTGGCCGGCTCTTACCTAACTGCAAAGTACTCTTGTGGGCTCTCTGAGAAACACCAAATATCATAAACTGCAGGTGTCTCAATGGAATTATTCTAACTGCAAGCAACAGCACTTCATAGTAATGAAAGAGAAACATATCTGTTCCTTAACTAAGTAGGTAAATAGCCTGCTTTATTGCTACTCCTTGGGGACCAACGATTTTGAAAATAACATATCCAATCGGTAGGCCATCAAAGCTCATTAATTTATATTCAGTTGTTTCAGGTGGGTTTTGTTATCAGGGCATGCTGGATTGTGTGTTAACTTTACTATGTGTGAGTACTAGCATTTTCTAAATAAAATAATGGCATATGCCAGTGAAATATGTCATCCAATGCAAAGCACAGGGCAAGAAGAGCCTTTATGTATGGGGCCACTGCAGCTAATTACCTAATGTGTACATTATAATGTCTGTACTCTTTTAGTAAACAGCCCTTACAAAATCCTAGAAGACCCTTCAACAAGGCAATCTATATACTTGAAAGTAATAAAAACTTATTTCCTTAAAATGTTTACTTTAGACATAAGTAGGAAAAATACTCTTCCCCTGAACAGGCCAAATTAAAAAAAAAACCCTAAAAACTGTGTTCCATATTTTTCATGTTTTAGAACTGAAAATGGAAGATAGAGATTTACTATGAAGATGACTAATTGTAAATAAATTACAGTACACAGACGCATATGTATCTAACAAGCTATGTAGCTGTGTGAGGTTTTAGTCAATTAAAAATATAGAATTATGAGGCTCAAAGTAGCGATTTGATCTCCTCCCACAGACTGCACCACAGCGGAGAATCCTACGTGTGGATTTCCATCCTCTTTCTCTAGTCTGTATTCCTTTCTATCCCCGGGCTCCTTTTCAGTGCTATTGTTACAAGTGCTACAGCTCCCCTTATTAGCATATGTGAGTCTTCAACAGCAGACAAAATTCCCTACAAAAATAGTGCTTCCAAATAGTGCCTTTCACTAGAGAAAATCACCCAAGGCATACCAAATTAAATAGAAATGTAAGTTTTATACAAAAGCAGAATGTGATTCTTTCCCAAATGATTTTCATTGAAAAGCAAAAATCAGTGTTATTTGCACAATTTCACCTCTAAAGGACAGAACTTTTTTGTCTCAGAATTCCTAAGCATAAAATCAAAAATGATTAAGGAACTGAACATGTTTTTATGTTATGCCTGCTACTCTGTTCACATGTGCAAAAAAACCTTCCTTCTCATAAAACAAAAATTAACAAAGGAGAGAATAATTGTAGCTGTCTGCAATTTCTGAATATTCAAAATTTGTGTTCTTCAATTTCTTGAACTTTTTCTCCTTTTGTAATTTGTCATTACGTTTATTATCACGTTTACTCATTCATATGCTTTGTTATCTCGGTAAATATGACTGAAAATTCACTACATACCTTCTAACAGCACTAGCAAACATGAGAATCAAAAAGTAAGTTACTAAAGGGTGCGCTGGCCACTGACAGAGCTGATTTCTCAGGGAACTAATACATATGTAAATATGGTACTTTCCATGAAACATCTTCAAATCAAGGAGGTGTTTAATATACTTCTTTCATTGCAAAGGGTTAATCAGCAAGGTTTACATTTGGGAATTTTCGGCATCATGTTCCTCCTTCTCCCGCAGTACAGCCAAAAATCATCTGACAGGAAACGTAAGATTAAGTTTGTCCTACCTAAGCGAACAAAGAGTGCTCTGAACAGGCCACTGGTTTACTGCAGAGCGGGAACTTTTCTAATCCTGCTGGAATCTGCAGCGCTGCTCAGAAAATATCGCGGAAAAAGTTGTTTTCTTTCCTCTAACATCTTGTCTCTGGGTCATCCCATTTTGGTCACACTGCAGATCCTGCTGCTTCTCCCATAAAGGTTAACTTAAAGCTCCAAACATAATCATGTGGAAAATGGACATTATTGATTCCTATGGTCCATTGTTCCCCTATCCTAAGTCCCTGAAGTTCAAGTTCAATCTGGAATTACATCATGTCTGGTTTCTCCTGGTTACCAGACGGCTTGAGACGTGACCACGGCTACAGAAAAAACAAACAGCCTTCTTCACGCTTCGGCTCCCCTATCGATTCAAACGTAAACTTTTTTTCTTTCTCTCAAGTATGCTTCAAGTATGGAGCATGGTTAATTTAGAGATTAAGCTCCAAATTAGATTATCTAATGGCATCTTAATGGATTGCTGACCCATTTCCTGTGGGATGGCAGCATGCAAGTCTGGCTGGAATACAATTAATTTCTTAGGAAGTCTTCTGAAGAGTTTCCTAGATAAAAAGGAAACGCTGTGTTGTGCAAATCTTTCTTTACAAACGGAGAAAGTTAGGCAAAACTGCAACAAATCCCAATGTATTTTTCAACAGCCAGATTACAGATACTGCGTGTGTGTAAACACCAGATAAAGATCATTTTTAAGAACGATCACATTTAAATTTTTGATTTCATAACAGGTACAAGTAACTTTTATGTAAATGGAGAAGTAATTCTTTTAAATAGAATATCCAAGTACAAAGAACAACGCTACTTAGCAGCCCTGGTTCCCAAACAATGGTCATGTGCAATTTTGGCTTTTGCAACTCCCCTCCTTGAAGGGGATTCTTCCATTCATCTACCTTATCAGCATTTCTATCATAGTCCCAGAGTGGTTCTAGGGGCCCAGAATGGTGTGTAAAAAGTTGAACATTTCGAACACACTTTAGAGCTGACAGCTGAAAAGGAAATTCAGCACTCTGAGAATAAAGCTCCCCCCAGGAACTCCAGGAACAACCCAGCTGTTGTACTGTAGTTATGTGTCAAGATAACAAACTGAAAGCAGGAAATGCTAACCTAGTGAATTTGTAGGGATGGTCTAGGTATAATGTTGAAATACAGGTTAACTATTAGCATTACGTAAAGCCCTTTAATTACATATTACCCTTATCATACATGTGCCGCGTGTATACACACATGTGCACATGTGTACACGCATGCACACACATACACGGCACACATATACATATGTTTACATACAAACATAGTTTGCACCACAATATTGAAAATTATTTTGTTTAAATATTCATTCTTGAGTCGTTGAGGACATATATCTTACAAAGAAAATTTTATGGACAAAGCAGTGAAAATGGTACATGGTTGAGGACAGGGTTATGCAAACAGGCTTAGATGTATGAAATGAACGCTATTACTCCTTCTTTTTTTGCCCTCCTTCTCCTGACCAACCAGATTCAAATAATCTTTACTGGCTGCTAAATTTCTCCTGAGAAATCAAACAACTCTCTAGAATTGCAGTAATAAACGACAATTTCTTACAAAAACATGTGTAAAGTAACTACAGAATGAAGTATTCAACTCATAGAAAGGAACTGCTAACACATGTAACATGGAAAATGGCTGATAAAAGTCTCTTCGGTGCCATTCAATTATGGCATCAGCAGAAACACAAAAATCCCTCCAATTATTTCAGTAAAATCTTCGTTTATTCATTATTTCAGAGGCTGAGCAAATGGTTTGTGTAAACATATCCTTCAGTAACACACACATGTTTATTTTAGCCATCTGAAGGCTGCTGCTATGTTTATAGAAGCCATCAGACACATACAGCCACTCACTTGTGGCTTTGCCTTTTCTTGAAAGGGGTGAAGAGGGAGAAGAGGGAATGAAACAATAAATCCAGTTTCTCTTTTGCATAAAGCACTACCTCCAACGTTTTAAAATAACTTCTGTTTATGTTATTCTTGGATTGTCCTTTGGCTTTCTTGTTCATTCAATTATATTGCTCTTTCATATTTGCTAGTACAAGCTATGTTCTGGCTATAGTTTCAAGAAAGAAAGCCAGTTAGGGAGTTAACTGCTGTATTTGTTTATACCCACATAACTCACATATGTAGCAGTGTAATTTGTCCACATCAGAGGACAAAGCACAGACACAACAGTACCCTTATGAACAACATAAGCAACTCATCATCACCTATTACCCGGCTAAGAGCTGAGCCCCTCCAGCCTCAAGCAGAAGTAAGCCCTCCACCAAGGGATTTCACTCTGGGTTGACTGCAGTACGTGACCTTTGGGTTAGAAAACAATTCACATTTTCAAGACGCAAGCAACACACACACACACACACACACACACACACACACACACACAAATGGCTCACAAAATTCTAAGGTCAAAACAACAGAACACCTTCAGGGTTGCAACTTAATAAGTCTGTGAAAACTTTCCAACGGAGTCAGCTTTGGTTCTGAAGAGAATGTTTATACATTGGGGGTGGGGGACGTGTGGAGAGGGAGGAGGGTGGAGGAAGTCTTCCAGTTTTGATTATACTCACTCAGCTCCCTCAGCACTGCCATTTTCAGCCCTGAAGAAGGAGCTGCTTTGACATGGAAACACCTCTACAGAAGGATGGGCACAAGGCAGAAAAGGGGGCGACCATGGACAAGTGATTATACGAAGAAGGTAATGGTAGCAAACAACTATCAAAACAAAGCAAAACCAAAACACCTTCTTTGCTTTGTCCTTTGCTACCACAAAGTCTCCGGGGATTGCCTTTTGTTCAAAACAAAAAGCAACAACCACAACCAAAATAACGTGATATTTTCTTTATTCCATTAGGACAAAGGCAAATGATTTAATTCTCTGGTTGAATAGATAGACATTTCTCATGTATTCTTAATTTATTCAGATCATTCTAAAGTTGCAGCAGTGCCCTGAAGATTTTAGATGTCTGTTATCTGCCTTAAAAGTAGTAGTGTTACAGACATTTGTGATTTCTTTTTTCAATATCTTTTCTAGGAAAAAAAAAAACTACTGAGTTTCCTAAATAACTATAAGACACACACTATAAACCATGAAAAAATTACGAATATGTTATGCCACAGACATGACCTATTTTATGATCAAATATGGACTCCACGTGTGCCTATTTTTGATAAGTATAACAAAGCAAAGCAAATTCCTGTCGCATCTGAGCACATTTACTCTGAACTGTATGATACTCGGATTTTAAGAACGGTGAGGGTCTGCATCAGTCACAGTGTGTCTGGGACTGCCCACCACAGAGATTCAATAAATACCTGTTGAATGCATGAACGTGACGCCTGCCGTTATCAATTATGTGCCCTCTGAATCATGATAAAAAGGGAAGAAACAAACCAAAAGCTACCTTCATCAAGCTTTTTGAAGCACTAAGGCCATTCTATATATCATGGTCTGCTAATCCAAAAAAATTATTTTTGAGAGAGAAAATAAATCTTAACTACATGAATTCCATTTTTCTTTTCTGATTATGACCTGAAACTGATGACCACACCACTTTTTCACCAAGAAGATGATTTGTAAGATGAACAATGCTCTCCTAAGAACTGAGTTTAGTCGTCATATTAATTCACTCCAATACCTGTGTTCTGTGGTGATTCACTGTCCACTCACCTTTTCCTTTTGGGGGTAACAATGTTTGAGTTGAAACATCACTACGAACTAGGTACAGTTATAGTTTAAGTCTTCAATAATTTATATCCTTATTTCACTTTAATGTACTTTAGCAATACTACCCAATTTTAGATAAGTAAATGTCAATCAGTAATCCACAGATTGGGAAGTTCACACAGCTATAGCTACATTTAAAAACACAAGTTCTTTCCATCTGACTTGCAATTTTTTCTAAATATGTTAGGCTTGTATGTAGAAATGGGCCACTTAGCCAACCAACAGAGCATGGAATATAAGGATAAATAAAATTAGATCCAAATATTGTGTTATCAAGTTGAATCAAATTAAATTTTAAAATACTTACTAATAAAGACTATTTAAATAAATAGTTTATCTTCTTTCATTGAGTTTATCTTCTTTTTTGTAAGTATATATTGTATTTTTTCCAAATGGAGGAATAATATAAGCTTCGTGGAAAAAAATCAAAATAGGTAAAAATGTACACATTTTAAAGAGGATGTTATACTAATCTTTAAAAAGAGGAAAAGTCATATGGTATTCATTTCAGGTAGTGAATTAATAAAAAGTCAACAGGCTTTTAAAACAGAATCCAACTAATTTTCTTAATTTTTACCTAAGAAAAAAGTGGGCATTTCATTAATTTCATTCTTTGAAACTTTACTCTTCAGCAGTTTCTATGAAGCATATGGAGATGCGCAGCACTTTTACAACTGATACCCAAGTATGTACTTTTAACACAGGGACGCTTAGTAAAGAGAGGATGACAGTCATAACACAGTTGGAAAATTATGTTGGCTCTACTTCTGTTGAACTCCTTATGGGATTACCTCACTCTCTTCTGTAAATTTTTATCTCATTACATAAGATTATACCATGAATTTTAATCATTTAATTTGTCAATTTGACACAATTTATTCTTTATTGAAATAATTCATAAGAAGCTGAATTAGCACTACTTACTTTCTAAAACCAGTACGTGAGACAATATCAAAACTGGTTTCGAAAACGAAGTTTTAGAATGATTTTCTCAGCCAACCAAATAAAGTCAGCTCTCCGTGATTCACATCAATGTATAAAAAGAAGTTAAAACTTTACTTAAACAAAATTCCTTCTCTAGCTATTGATTCCAACAATCCCCCCACTCCAAAATTCATGAGTGTTGCTAATAACAGTTAAATTGACTGATTTGAAATTTTTCTTTTAGTTAGCTTTTCCCCTCTGAGAGGGGAGTAAATGAATAGTAAAATGGCTTAAAGTTAACAGTAAAGAAAAAGAACTGAAATGAGAAGAATCTATAATGTGAAAACCCCATGCTTTTTCCTCAGACAGCTGAAAAAAAATCTTCCCTAAAATTGTGATTTCATTTTTCAGTTCCTAAAATCTAAGTGTCAAATCCCCTCCTCCCCACCTCCCCCCACTATTATAAATCGTTTACAACATTTGACAGCACTTAGGAATTCCAGTCACCAATTAGCATATGCTCTAATCTCCAATTAATTTGAAGTTGCATCTAAATGAGAAATAAAGGAAGAGGGTAGGGAGAGAAGGACGATATAGCCAAAACAACTAAAATTTTAACATATATATACTTTCTGTAAAGCTAGTTAGAAACAAACACTATAGCTCATGTAATTTTAGGTGTAAGTGTAGGGTTGGAAATAATTAAAATGTTACCTTTGCCAAGTAATTCCCAATGTATCCTCACTGGTACTGGGGTATAAATGCCTGCCGTTTTGATTCATGGTCCAGTCACAAATCCTCAGCTGTCAATTGAAACCTAGCAGTCAGATATGGATCGAGCAGTACTACAGTTTTTAGTATTTAAATGAACACATGCAAACTAGTACCGTACATGGCATTAACCTTACTTTCCCAAGAGGCAACTTAAAAAAAAAAAAAAGAGCAAAAGAAAACCTTACTCTGAAAAGCAAAATTCCTAGACTGTTTTTCAGAAAAAGCTATTGCAATATGCTTCTCTATTAATTAAAGCATACAAGAGAAATGAGTGCTTAGAACATAACAATTAGACATTAATTAGAGTACAAAATGTGCTGAAATAAAAGCAAACGTTAATGTTCAGTAGAGAGAAATATTTTAGAAAAAAAAATTTTTAAAGCTTTTAAAAATATGTAACATACCAAATAATCTGCACTGAGTAAAATAATCAATAACTTTTAAGCATGCAGTTTGCAAAACACAGAAGACATGCAGTTTAGAGGAGAAGGGTCCCACCTTATGAACATCCTCCCTAACTTACGTTTAGAAGCATCAAGGGATTCAGTTTTAGATGTTTACTAATTTTGTTTTATTCAAAGTGGCTTTTTTTTTTTTTTTTCAGACAGAGTTGATAAGAGTTTCTACTTTTATTTTAAACTCAGAGTAATGGCATTGGAAATACTTTACCACATCTGAATAGAGTGAGGAATGCGCTGAATACAAGCTGAAACGAATTCTTCCCAGATCTCCAAATCATCAGCTCTGCCCTTCAGAGGTTGTTCCAGTAACCCTATCCAGCTCTGTTTGGTTAACAGCTGCCCTACAGTGCTAGCAGATTTATTGAAAAGATATATTGCTTATTTTTATCCTTAAGAAAGTAAACTTATCTGGCTTTGGGGGGAAAAAACACACTAGAAAATCATGGGTTTTAATCTGTAGAGAGCTATGCTGTAAATTAACTGAATCTTGCATTGAAAAGATGACTTATTCAAAGCAGTCCACTAAACCTTGTTTGCTGCTTTTCAGTAAGAATTTCTAGAAGATGATGATTGGAGCCAAAGTCCCTTTAAACTCATGATAAGTTATTTTAATCCTTTCTGATAACATTATGGCTAAAAAAAGAATTGGCTATTAAGAATCTTTTCCTTTTAGACTCTACTTTCTATACACTCTAGGTAATAGTGATTCTGGAGCTTCAGAATATTTGGTTTTGCTCATTTTTCTACAGATCTATGAGGCTCCAAAAACACCACCTAAAATTCCCCAAACATGTATTTTAATTATACTGATATTTCAGGTAAAAGTAATTTTATAAATTAAAGAACTGAAAATTAATTAACCAATCAATTAATTAACTAATTAAAAAGCTGAAAAAATTCCCTTAATGTAGACAGATAGATAGGTTGAAAGATATGTAGATTTTGCTTAGAATATATGTCATAAATAAGCCATATATCAGTAAAGAAATTAAATTAGAATGAAAAATATTCTTAAAATGGACCTTAATGCTTGCATAAAGGAGGAAATTTTATGGCAAGATTTTTAAAAAGTGCTCAAAATGGAGCATCTCATCAGAAATGCAATGTGATGGGGCAATTTGAACAATTATTTCTTCAGTAACAGTAGTCAGTTGGCTCCTTCAAAGTATATTCTTTTCAAGCAATACTATGAAAACAATCTAAAAACAGTTCAAGAAGCTTGGCTTCGTATAAAGATTACCTTAAGGACCACTCATAGATTCTGCTCTAGTCCTAGTTTTGAGTCAAGTAAACATTCTGAAGAAGGGAGGCAGAGTAGAGCAGAGCTCTAGGCAGAGCACATGTTAATTCTGCTAATAATTAATTTCAGGTTAGCTTCTATGAGCCTCTCAGGTTATATTGGAGAAATTTTCATAAAGAAAAGCTATTTTCACAAAGCCAGGTGACCTAAATATCACTCACTGATTGGCTTGTCTCCCAGACAACTGGAGACACTGTTGTCTCCTTGGAAGAATGCATATGTAAATCAGTTAGTTTTTTGTTGTTCATGTTGCTAATTTTTTGTTTGTTTCTTTGTTAATCATCCCTCCAAAATGTCAAGAGGGCTGTCTTTGGCCACCCGTTGAACACTTAAAATCAACATACTTTTGGACTTTTCTCTCCTAACAGTAGTCTCAAAGGGATGAAACCTGACTACAACTATTCATTTTCAACCATACTTAAGGTACATATGATCAAAATATCTTCTCCCAAACAGATAATTATGCTTAAATACAGAAAAAATGATCACTGAGTATATTTAACAATCTACGTGCCAAAGAAACGGGCAGGATATCAATTAGTATTGAATTAATTTCCTTTCAGTTACTGAAAATATAAAATAAAATTTAAATTTATTTAGCTATTTAGATTGTGGACTGGCATTATCAACATTTCCAAAAGTTTCTGAGGAGAAGTACTTATACCTGCTTATATGTTATAACTTACTTAACCAGGTTACTTGACCAAGAGCCTTTGAATTAATAATTAACCTCTTGATTAAGAAAATTTTAAAGGTGATCGTGTGGACAGGGGAAACAATAAACAATTAAAATAGAAACTGTATATTCACTGAAATTTTCCATGATACTAATTCCTAATGAAATCAATTCCTAAGAATCTTGTTTGAATAAGATAGTCCTGACCCAGCAAATTTTGAACAGATTCTCAGGTGATGAAAGGTTAAGTGTATTTAAGCTTCTTTTAGGAACATGTTAAATATTCTCAGTATTAGCATAATTCAGAATTCCTAACCAAAACGAATTTTACTTTAGACTTTAAATGTTTAAAATAATAGGTGATAATCTTATTTAAGTTTAGGGTAGTGATTCCTCAATTTCTGTCCTGTGAGAGGGTAGGTGTTATGTAATTTAGCTATCAATTCTTTTTTTAAATTAAATTTTAAATCTTTAATTTTAGGTGGTACATAAATACATGCCTTTCATTAACATAAAAATTTTCTGCAAAGCTTCAACAACGCCCTAGTGATTTTTCCAAGTATTTTTCCTCAAAAAATAGGGAGATACTTTTTCGCCCTAGAGTAATCAAGTTTAAAACACCAGGGGCAAAGTCGTTTAGAAATTTAGTTTGTTAAAGTTGTGTTTGTAGCAACTCGTACGTTTGTAACAATACAGACTTTGACAGATCTGGTCATATGCACACCCTCACAGAAATGCACACATATAAATAATTTTAATTCTTTAATTTATATGCATCCACAAACATGACATAAGATTGTCTAGAAAATTAAGGTAAATTTTATATTAAAACAATTATGCCCAGATTTCCAAAAGCAAACAGAAGGTGAGGTAAGGAAGTTTAAGATTCTCCTTCAAAAAAGCTATGAGTGAAGGGATGGGGTTGAAAAAATCCAAACTAAGAAAGAAGTGAAGGCAAAGTTTTCACTGCGTATGTTCTTAAGATGATGTCCGTAAAATCTCTGGAATGAGAACCTTGTTCTTAGCCCAACTCAATGAGTTTCAGAAAAACAAGCATGGGGACCATCTAGTTTCCCTCAAAAATCTGCCCAAGGGGAAACACCTAAGATCTGGATCATTATCCTTGCCTACACGACACTCAAATATTCATGCAGGTAGAAGAATCAACATTGCCTGTGATTTCAGAATAAGAGTTTGTTTATTCACATGACTGGGCCTCCATTGTTATTAACACGGGCTTTTGTTAAATGCCTCACAATTAGCTTTGGGAACAAAAGAAAGAAGGTAAGAAAATGTTCTACTTTGCTGGACTCAGCAAACAGTACTAACAGTCCCTTATGATGACAACAGCTTTCTGTTGAACCAATAAACCATTAAACTGTAAACAGAATAATCAACACAGGTAAATTTATCTTTTTGCTTTTCTTTTTTTTAAGCTTACAGGGACCCTCAAGGGAATATCTTGAAAGGTGTGTTTTATATTCTTTTAGGTTTCTTCATTTCTCCAGATAGCCCCCAAAGAAACAGATTTTTGGGGGGTGGGAGTGCTTTTGGGGGTGGGGTGATTAAAAAGATTAATCCTTCAGGATTCATATTTTCCTCTTAACTCTTAGATTAGTTGATTTTTATTTTATTAATCACCTGCCAGAGAGCAAATAAAATGGCCTCTGAATGAAAAGGATGTAGCTTTACTGAACAAACAAAATGGTCAAGATAAAATTGTGATACAGGTGGAGCATGTAAACATATAAAAATGAATAAGATATTCAAGGTCATCCTGGTACCTTAAAGTTACATCTAATATCAATTTCTGAAAACCGTGCTTCTTGATATTTAATAAACACGGTAGGATTAAGTTAAACGGGTATGCATAGTTCATGAACTAAACACTACTGACCATAAATCATAAGAACTAGAAAATGAAAAGTTTTTTTTTAAATTTTTAAATGGAGGTTACTTTCATCTGTAAAATTTAAGATTTCAGGGGAACTTGGAGATCATGTAGTTCAACCTCTTCATTTTCCTTTCCAAGATAAGAACAGGACAGAAAGGTTTAAAGGCCTGTCCAAGGTTAGACATGTCCTGTCATGTCACTAAAACCACACCTCCTGACTCCTAATCCCTGTTTCTCTCCCACGACACAAGTTTGCCTGTCACTATTCTTTTCCTACCCTACTTTTCATGTGTAGCTCAAGAATATTTAAGGCTAAAATGTCTATAATTATAACTCTTCATAATTTCCTTTATTTCCCTGATTCTCCTTAGATCTTCTGAAGTTAAAAATTTCAGAAAAGAAAATTGTCTCCCTTGTGATTGCATTGACTGAAATTTAAGGTTACAGCAAACGATTTTATTTTTATGTTCTCTAGAATAATTTATCTGGATATTAGCCTTTGATACCCAATAAAAATAAGTGAATGAATGAATGATAAAAGACAGACTTTGGAAGGTTTTTTATTTATTTATTTTTTTTATTTTAAGAACTAGCCAAAAAGCTAAACATTTGCATAGCCATTATTTTGAGTGAAACTTCCTTTAAATGTGTTTCCTTTCCAGCTAGCATATGTGAAAGGTGACCTCTTATCCATTTACATACCTACCCAGAAGTCATGTGATAGGGTTTTACGTCAAGCTGTCAATTATGATAACAGACACAATAAGAACAGCCCAAGTGTTGATAGCCTGCTTCCTGACTTTATTGAAAAGTTTGTTGATAGTCTACTTGTGGCCTTTCAATTGCTTGCCTTTAATAAAAGACTACCTTGCCAGTGGTTTTAAGGTACCTAGCTTTGGCTTTGCCATTTGTCAGGACAAATACTATAAAGGGATTTCAATGAATGTCTTAGATAAACAAACATAAAATCGTACAGAGGCAACGTCTTAAAAAGGCCATTGGGTGTAACAGAAATTTTTAGTGTCGTGAAAAGTCCTTTCAAATTCTAGTTTCAAATTTTTATCAAGAAAAGTGTTGAAAACATTTCCATAGAAAGTAGCCCAGTGATTGAAATTGAAATAAGAGCATCATACAATCATGCAAGAGATGTAACATGCGGAAGCCCGGGCACCAGTAAAATCCATGCAACTGTGAGAAGTAATGCAAGGGCTTGAGTTGATCAGCCCACTGATTCATTAGCTCTAATAATAAGTAGCATATATAGTCAGGAGATTATAATTTTGAGATTATGAAAACAAGCCTTGTATTTCATAAACTAGAGCTGACTTGACTTTGTTGTCTCAGGGAAGGCAAAAGTGACCTCCCATTTGCTCCATCTCAAATCTCAAATCGATATCAAAGGTTAATATGTACCTTAGCCCAACTCAATGAGTTTCAGAAAAACAAGCATGGGGACCATCTAGTTTCCCTCAAAAATCTGCCCAAGGGGAAACACCTAAGATCTGGATCGTTATCCTTGCCTACACAACACTCAAATAGTAATAGTATTTGAATAGTAATCAATAGTAATTGATATGAATAGTAATCGAATTACTTCGAATACTAATCTTTTATTTCCAAACAAGAAGCTTCTTAGCTACAAACTTTTTTTCCAACTTGCAATAAGGGTTTTGTAAATATGTTGTACTGATGTATAACAGTAAGGATTTATACTTTTATTATGGCCTTACACTCTAGTATAACGGTGATCAAATTAACTAGACCTTTTTATATTACCAAACTTTCTATGGCTACAAAGAAAGAAGGCCTGCAATTTAGCAAATTCATTATGAAGTTGATCAATATGAAATTGGTGCTAATTCAAGTAAGCTGTCTCATATTTGCCATTTATACTAAAATTGTTAGACTAGATTATACAAAAATTTCTGTATTTTCTAAGCAATACCCAATACTCTGCTATATAATTCCCATATTCTTGGGGAGATGAAATTTAGGAAGTGTGGTTTCTTCACTGCCTATCATAATGAATGTGCACAGTGTGTTCAGGAAGTATAAGGAGGAAAGGAAACACCGCATTTTACTAAACTTCTGTGAAGTTAAGCCAGAGAGGAGGTCCTTGACACTTCTGAAAAAGTTCCAAATCATAAAAAGACATTTCTCAGCAGAGACTAAAGAGTTCGGTTTGCCAAAAACCCACAAGTTCTTCAAGCCACCACACCATCGTCCAAGAGAAAAGTTAAAGAATGAAGTTCCAATTGAAGTTCTGATTTTAAGATTTCCCCCATGCCAATAGTGAATGCATTAAATAAGCCAATCATCTCAAAGACAGTCTGGTTCCAGACCTTGAAAAACACTCAAGATTGAGTTAAGAGATAAAGGGAAACTTCAAAGTTCTGATCAGCTGGCATGAGCTGATTATTATGACTAATTAGAGGACTGTTTTTAATGGAAAATAATCAATTGTTTTAAAGAAATCTTTTTTGAAATATTCTTCAAGATTATGTGATTTTAGTTTTCAGATTCAAATGAGATATCACATTTAGAATGGCAGTGGAATTCCTGTGTCAGAAAAACTATATTTCAAGGCAGTTAGCAACCAGTAGTGAGCAGTAATAACCATTATAAAAAGGAGCACAGTGGTGTATAATTACTAATAACAACTGCATGTATTCCAAGTTAATGGTTATAAAAGCTTATGCTTTTAGTCTTCAGATTTGCCAAAATGAATGTATTACTCTTACCAGTGGAGTACAGGGTTAATTTTAATATTTCCCATCTTAATTTAAGAAGTCAGTGTCCTTGTGTGTTAGGAATAATTATATTGAAAGCTCTGCTTTAGTGTCATTGCGTGGAAAGATTATTTATAAGACAGTCAAAATTATTCAACAATTTTAAATTTATTGTTATCTCTAATTTATGTAGGCTATATTAAAGTTCTTTTCTAAGAAAAAAATAGCACTCAACAATGCACATCAATACTTTTCATAACCTAAAAGGATAAATCTTTATAAAGCAGTCGCCAATAAACTGAAGAATGTACCTGGTGACAATATTTATTCTTAAGGGGTCATGTATATTAAAAGCTAAGGGGAATGTTTAAAAGAACTCTCTCAGACTAAAACCATTGCCTTTCTAATTTTGAATTTCTCCTAGCTAATATAAAATGATTGATTACCTTTATTTCATGTACCCCTTGATTTTTCTTTCCATTCATCACTGAGTACTTTAAACCAAATGCATTTAAAACCTGCTGCTAGAAGAGTGGTCTCTTTTAAATCTTTGGAAAGTAATGAAAGGACACAGTAAATCAATCTCATTTCTGATGTACTAAAGAATAACCTTTACTCTACTGAAGTCATTTAAACTGTTCCTGTCCCTCTGTTCCTGGACAGTAAACATAAAACTTCATCTCTAGGATTCTGTTAAAATTTGAAAGGATTAAAGTAATTGAAAGCTTTTAACTAGAGCCTTAGTTTAGTAATATACGTGTATAGTATGATACGCATATACACTCATTTTCTGCATGCCTCAAATTGTAGCTTATTATGAATTGGCATATAGGGCTTCTTCAATTCAAAAAGTAGCACTAATTCTTTCATTATACAGAGGACAAATTATCTGTCTGTATGGCACTTAAAACTGAACATTATATTTTTCATTATGAAGCTTATATAATTTTTCTTTCAAAGATCAATACACATTATATATTCCATAAGTGTACACCATATTTGACCCATCTAATCATATTTATATTGTAAGAGGTCTTCACTCGACATTGTCTACTTAAATAACAAGCGGCAGCCTTTGATGAAAAAAGTTTGTAGTTCTAGAACTCATATATATATATATATATATATATATATATATTTTTTTTTTTTTTTTCAATTAAAATGTGCTCAGAACTCTATCTACGTTAAGACTAGTATTTTCCTGATGCTTGTTAAGTTTTCTTGATTTATCCTTGGACATGTGAAAGAAAAAATAACTTTTATATAATCAATTTTTGTGATCATAATTACATGAGGCTCTAATGACGGTCATAAGTTATAAATTAAAAACTTAAAGCTGCCTTAGGTTAGGACAGGAGGATGGGAAGATTGCTTCTAAATACATGAAAGTGGTTATAATATTCTAAATGTGTTTGGGCTAAAGGTTTAAATAACAGAGGCACGATTCTATGAATTAAAAGTTAACTGAAAACTAGAGACATGTCATTAAGAATGCAAGTCTCATGACAAAAACATTTCTGAAAATATGTGAAATGATTTGTAAGAGAATAAGTTTCTAAACCTATGAATCCTGCATTTGTTTTTAAAAAACACAAGGAACATATACATTTGTCAAATAGAACCATATTACAGTAATTATAGCATATTTCATATTATAGCAATTTTAGAGGTGAAAAAAAGCAACATTTCAGAAAATTATGTTGAAAAGCCAATGGCTGGCAAAACCACTAATTATTATTTGGTATTTTCATAACTGTGTACAGATGTTTTCAGTTAGCTCTCACTCTTTTGTTTTGTTTTGTTTTGCTTTTTTTTAAACCTGGCAAAACATCAAGTATCTTGAATAAGCTATCATCTTTACGATTTTCTCTGAACTCTGCATGTGGTGACCTTTAATATAAGCAGTCTGCCACCTTGGCCTGCAACTGGGCAGGACTTGAAAGTTCCACATGAGGCACAGATAGGCATGATAAGCATAAACTAGGTGGACAAGTCTAGAACAAAAGAAGCTGGCATGAGTACCTGCACAGGCTCGCTACATCTGTAAAAACTCAGTTGCACATACAACTTATGCTGTAAATGAAGAGCAAGCTCATTAATACCAGCTCTTTCTGATTCATTATAGACATTTTTCCCTGTGCAATATTTTGCACACTGTTAATTTCAAACTGCTCTGCTATCAAAACTTGAGAGCAGCAAACATATGCATCATAAAATATATTTAAATTTGGAAGTGTTTAGAATGATTTCTGTCATCCCGTAACTAGAATCGTGGGATTTCTGTATTTGTATGGTCCACGCTTTTGACTATGGCTAATTTGTTTATAAGCTACCATTAATCCTGGCTGTATATTTTCACAGTTTGGGTAAACACTTCATTTGCATTAAATTTACAGCATTAATGAGATGTGAAATTTAAAATGCTACTTGAAACATAAATGAGGTAAGAAAGCAGAACCAAAAAAAAGTGTTTTATCACATCCGAAATCAGTAAACCAATTTAAACCTATTAAAATAGGAAGGATGCGTCGCCTGAGATTTTAGCTTCAAAACTCATCTTCTTGGACTAAAATACCAAAATGAGGAGTAAAACATCTGGAAAATATGAAAGAGCTCAAAAAAAAACCCACAAATTGTGTAGTGCTCCTACTTTAATTGGCTTTTAAATCAATTGACAATTTTTGTCTTTGGAAGGTATAGGCTGGTAAGCTCTCAATAGCCAGTAAAACAGAAAAATACTCTGGCTGAAACACTGTTTATTCATGGATGTTATGAAATATGCTACAGAGAAGGAAAAGGTCTTGAGCCAATTTGAGACACCCTGTTTAGAGAGGCGAGAAACAATGGATAAATGAGAAGATATTTTGGAAAATGAAATGATCAATTTCTTTCTCAGAAGCCCCGTGAGCCCCGTTCTGAGTCAAGATCTGAGAGGCAGCATGGAGAAAAAGCACCAATGCAAAAGCGTGGCTACACCATCACACCTGGGTGAAACTTGCCCACCTGTTGCTGATGTAGGAAGGATGGGTCTCTTGGGCTTAGTCCCACATATCGATTGGCTTGAGATGTGCCTGAGGCTGTGTAGGCTGATTAAGGAAGAACAAAAACAAAGATAAAAATTGCGAACTATCAAATGAACACCCTGTCCACGCAAAAGAAACCCAGAGAAGTGGGACTTGCAACCAAAAAACAAAAAAAACAAAAACAAAACACAATGTCTTTCTCTTCTCTTTCGTGTGAGTGAATACCACTGATATAAATGACAGTTGACCTCAAGTTGACTGGTTTATCCCCCTCCCAAAAAATCTATCCAGTAACCATATCCCATACTTTGGTGTGGGCATCTCACACATGCTCTGGTTACAGTCTTGCAGGAGTACCAAGGACTGCCTAAACAGAAGGGTCCCTTTCCTAGATGTACCTTTTCACAAGATACTGGTTGTCTAATAATGGGATAATCAATGATGGTCTGTGATTCTAAATGTAAAAGCAGACTGAAAGTCTGTCAGGAAAAAGTGAAAGGTTTAAATGATGGGATTTAAGCAGATGTGCTTGATGATATAGGATGAAAAATGTCTTACTGAAAAGTCTTACTAAAAAGAATATCTAACATTATTAACATAAAGGAGAAGGCTATTTTATTATATCATACAGAATGAATTAGCTCAGTATTTTATTTAATGTGAAAATGCCCTTAAGTTTGATAGAAATGTTTCTGAAAAAAATCATTTCTTTTCCAGAAGCACAAAAAGTCAATTTTTTTGTGATTGGTCCAGAGAGGGAGTTGATAGATGGTGAATACTCCTTAAATTATTACGGTCTCACCGTGCAAGTACTTTTTGTACAGGTACTTTTTGGTGCAGAGCGAATTTTTCAAAGAAAACATCTCCCTAGCCCTAAAGATGTTTGTTCCTTTTCACAAAGGAAAGGACTAATGTATCTTCCCAGCTCTAAGCAATCCCATTGTTCCATGTCAGAATAAACAGAAAAAGTAAATTTTCATCATTTATGTTACATCTATAGTCTGAAGAAAGCTATAATATTTGGTTTAAAACTGTCAGATTAATGAGGAATCCAGACGTTAATTCTTAAAAGGCGTTTTTAAAACGAATACACTAATCCTGCCACGTTCATTTGGCCCGTTGAGGCTTTTTTAGGTCAACTTTTTAAAACAGTGAAGATGCTCACAATTCACCTTTTAGTTATTCCTGAATGAAGGGCTCACTCAAGAGCAGCACTAAGCAGCCAGTGTCCCCAATTCAATCTCCAGACCTCTGGAATTCAACACACACCATTGAAGAAGAGCCTCACCCTTAGAGAGTGGGCACCAAGTCTGTGCTATTCTTTCTTTTCAACCACGAGAAAGAGGTTTCCTTGGCCTCTGTGTTTTCCTTAATTTTTCTGATTTATGAATTCAATGGCTAATTTCTCATCAGTGGCGCCTGGGGAGGTGCAGCGACAACTTTGTTTATAGGAAAGAAAAACGACTCACTATATCGCTTTTGTGCAGGAGTGGAAAATGGACTGATGCAGCCATCTTTATACAACCAAAATATTCCTTTGAATATTTTATGATTTTATAAGTCAAATAAGATCTCTTTTTAATCAACCTGTACGTGAGTATAAGAACAATTCATTAACAAACAGGCTGACAGTACTCCCATAGGTGAGCTGTGATCGTTTCGGTCTGATCTTCCCTTGAATGTAATCTATTCATGTCAGTATAAGAGTAGGTACCAGAAGTTTCTGGAACTTTCAACTACTTAAAAATCTTTGCTTTCTATTTGCTTTTATTTAAAGTGTTGACTTTGTTTGCTCAAAGATGCCCAAGGCATCCACTTTTAAAATTTGGATGTAGCATTTTAGTGACTGTAATGTACATAGCTAACCTGTAGCACAAAGGATTCTTATTCCTCCTTGACTGGGTCTCATCCATCTGTGCATTCAGGGAAGTGTTCACTAGTGTAGGACCCTCTATCAACAAACCAGTTACTGAGAATTAATGATTACTGATGGGAATTACAAGCTTGTGTGGTTTTATCATTTGATGGGGCCTCATGAATTTGGGGAAAGAAATGCTGAGTTCACTGTACACTCCAAGTATTGTCCGTTTTTCTTGTAGGGTTCCTTCCTAGCCTTTCAGAGGCCACAAAAAAAGAGCACTTTCCAATGGCCGAGAAAGAAAGAACCAGTGGTACTTCTAAATCTCTGTAATTTCACACAGGAATTTCCAGAGCATAGGGATTTTCTTGTTCTAAAAAAGAAAAGAGAAGCTCTGGATTTAACGTATAAGTATAATTGACGAGAAGCATGCTAATTCCTCCCGACTGGAATTTTATCATTCCACTTTACCAATCTGTGCACACCAGCTCCAGTTCTAAAAAGCTGGCAGTGTGGATGAAGCCAATTGAAAAACTGGGTAATAACTCCTGCGTACTTATGAGTACTCTATACAAAGAAGCAAAGGAATCATTTGGGTTATTGGTATGTGCATGTAAATTCACTGGCTAAATCTCTGACATTTAAAATGTTATGGCCATGCTAAAAATCATAATACCTGATGCACCATAATAGGCTAAATACTCCAAACATTTTTTTAAAAAGTTGCAGACAATGAAAGTGCAGGTAGCTTACATGTGCCTAATACTAAGCTCTGAAATGTTTTCTCCACCCAACATTGTGTGACTGTTTCTCACAATGACATAACCTGCAGTGATGTAAACATGCAATTATCTTACAGAGGTACTGATTCAGCCTGCCTTGTGAAGGGGCTTAATTTCTATAGGAATGCTCCAATAACTAACAATTACCTAATCTCTCTTCGGGTGATATAAAAACCTTGTACACTGTTATGTTATTCAGTGCATTTTCGATGTATACCTCGAACAAGCAGGCATGACTTGTTATTTATGTTATAGCTATTTACTCAAACAAATAAGCTTCTCCCTTTTCAAATAGGACGCACTGAGTGAAATTTGATAAGAGAGAGCTTGCGAGAGCCAGGCCACATTCATGCCTGCTAGTTCCACATAAATGAGAAATCTCCATCGGGTCGGGTAGCTGGAAAAGTTGCCGTGTTTTCCACCTTGGATCAGATATCCAACGGCGCCTTTGATGGACATTTCTCATTTCCTACAGAAATACTTACTGGTTGCTGTAGGTGAAGCTGCCTCACCTTCAGTGGATGTAGTGATGGGTTTAGTATCTGTCATGGTCAGGGTCACAGGTCGCACTGCACTGGGATGGGGAGAGGGTGCCAAGACAGGAGTGAAATGGCCAGGCACTTTCCCTACCACTTGACCACTGCTGTTAGGCTACAAAACAAAAACAGAATGCCGGGTGAAACACTCCAAAAGGCAGTCATCTCGTCCAACAAGTCCACTCAGCACACAGGGCTGAGCGGACCCCGCGTGCTGTATGCAACCGCCACACAAGCTCTCTCGGATCTGAGTCAGAGAGGCTCGTCAGTGGTTAGTAGTCATAAGGAGCAGCAGCATTTAAAGAAAGTCTCCAGCTTCAAAGCACTTTATATAGGTTTAGTCATCTTTACAACACCCCGAGAGCCAGGTAGAACTGATCCTTCCACTGAGTTGGACAGAAAACTCAAGTGGAGACTTCAATGCTGAGCCCGAGGCTAAAACAGAAGTCCTTACTGAGCTAGTGAGAATTAGAATCAGTGCTACCTTCTTATCTGCTCTTCATGGTCACTTTTGGCTTTCAGAACACAAAATTTACCTAAATGATGATATCACTGAGACAAGGAAGACAAGGATTTCTAGGAGACCAAAGGAGTCAAACTCAACAATGCCCATCATGTATAGTCAAGGCCCATTCTTTGGCATACAAACATGCTAGCCCTTGCTCACACACAGGTGCACTCAGAAACACACATCAGGCAATTTTGATCTTAGAATCTCCACTCGACTTGTGACGATTTACTAATATACGCAGGTAGAATGATATTTTAAACATTTAAAATTCCAGTGTCCACACAATGATATAAAACGCTGAACTAGGTCCAACCCTACACCTACAAATAAAAGATTTCCAACGTAAATTAAAATGTGCTGAAGTGAAGCAGAGGGCAATCAAATATACTCTGCTTTTTGAGTTACTCTTCCATTGCTGGGCATGGAGAGTTTACACAAAACACTGATTGTTGACATCTGTGAGAATTAAAGAGAAAATCCGCTAGGCAGTGATAGAAAAGATATTATTATCTGAGTTTTAACCTAGTGTCCATAGTGGGAGACAAAATTCTAAGGGAACACTGTTTGAAGAAATACTGGAATGTATTTTTCTAGACAGAGAATGGTATTTTAAATTATGCTCATGTTGGAATTCACCAGTACATAACGTACACAACAATTTGCTCTGAGGGTGTTCTCCACAAATGTTTAGTCTTTATAATCTGTACCCCTTTTAAAGTCCAAAAAGCAATGAAACAGAATATTTTTCTAAATGCCTGCACATAAATTACAAGTAGACATTTCTTTAAAGAAAAAGATAAACAGCTAAGAACACTTCACTATTAGAACTTAGAGACATGAAGTAAGTCTTAGTTGGGTGCCTCAGAGGCCACATTATTTATTCTATAAAGAAAATGAACTTTTGAATATCCTACATATTCATCATGAGTAAATTAAGTATTTAAGTCAGGAAAACTGACCAGATTTTTTCCCCCTATGGAGACCTAGGAGAGAGTTATATCTTAGACTAATTTTATTTAAAATATTCCATTAAATAGCATGACTGTCTCACTCTAATCGGTGTAGCAGCAATGCAATTAATCTCCAAACTGCTGTGGGGAGGACAAAGCATCTCAGTTGCTCGACTTAACAGTCAAAATCAGTGCAGCCCTGGGGGATACTGGAAAGGAACAGTTGACAACAGGTCAACAAGTCCTCATTTTTTCCCGATTTTTAGAGCTAAAAAGGTGAATATCAAGAGCCCTATTTTGAAGTGCAAATTACCTGGTTTTGAGTTGAAGTTAAACATCAAAGCAGATATAATGTTCCTGCAAAAACAACTCTGCAGTTTATAATAAAGACCCACTTTTCCTTTCAAAGGGAAAAAGCAATTTGTTTCTAAAGAAGACCATCAACTTTTGGTTATGCGACCACTGCCAAAAGACTGCTTTATATATCTCCCCCAAGAAAAAAAGAGTGATCATGTTTTATCATCGGTGGTACATTCGATGGTAAAAAGCCTTTCTTTAAATTGTGTTCACCAAAACACTTTGACAGTACCTACCTGAGAGCATGGAAGAGAAAAATAACAATATTGTCAAGAAAATGCTGCCACCAAATATATTACCTTGCCCACCCTGCAAGCCTCGTCTACTGGAATTGAATCGACATAAACCAACAAACAGATGTTTCTCTCATTTAAAAAAAAAGTGAAAGTGACAAAGAAAGAACTCCCAAGCCAATATAGGCAACTTTCCTGAAACTCAGGGTCAGAAGAATGGAAGGGTTATTTCTTTTCAGTTTTCTGTTGGTTCAAAACAGATGAAGCTACACTATAAAGCTTGTCTTTTAAGGTTGCTAATAGATGAACTTTCATATTGTAGATATGAAAAGAGAGACATCTTATCTGAAGACGAACAGCATTAGGAAAGGATTATCCTACTTATAGTACATTGCTCCTATTATACAAAATCCTGAGAGGGAATTTTTTTTTAAATTGAGATGAGAGTAAGATGCTTCTCAGAAGCTCGGTCTTTACCTTGAAAATATGAAGAAAAACTGAGAACAATATAGGCAGATTATCACCTAACATGCCCTCTTAACTTATAAAGAAATTGAAATATACGTAAAACAAGCACTGAATAATTAAAGAAATGCAGAACACTAAGGCCCTGATTTTAATTTGCATAATTTCTCCCCTAACAGCGCCTAATTAAGACATCAGTTAAAAAAAAAAATCCAATGGAACTCTAAGATTTTCCACACTGAATTAACGTTAAGGACTTTTAATGGATGTCTTAATTAGACTTTGTTATTCATGGAAATTCTACACAAATTAAAATCAGACCTTGTGTGCACTGTTCCCAGCTGAGTCTAGCAAAATGCTCTATGGAACTGAGACTTTTGAATCCATGCTCTGACAGCAAATTTTACTTCTAAATTGATATACCAAGATCCTACTGTTTTACTTAGTAATTATTATTACAGTCATTAAAAGTGCTACACCATTTGAACATTTTCTTCTAAAACACAAATCATTTAACTTTAAATTCAAAATTCAAGAACAGTATACTTAGTTTAGCATTACTAGTCAATGGAGCTAAAAGTACAGATAACTTAATGTTAAGTAACCCAAATAGTGCTGGACATGTTGTTACTCACACACACACACACACACACACACACACACACACAAAATCAGAAGGGACCATTTTGCTCCGTGTTAACAATTAAATTAAGACCAAAGGGAATTTTTTTTTCAGATCTTTCTTTGTTAATTCTAAATTAATATGCACATACTGTTTACTGGCATTTTAGTAAATGAACAACATTAATGTCAGAACACTTATGAAAATCCCGCAGAACGTTAAAAACTGTGAGAAGAAGTGGACAGGAGTCTTGGAGGTAAAACAGCAGAGCCAAATACCAGACCATAAGATCGAAATGACATTACAGATCTTTGATATTACGATGGTTGATAGGGCCAGCTTTGGCAGACTGTCTACTTGATTGTGGAAAATCCTCTTATACCAAATCCCCATGAAGTGACCTCTCCAAAGGAGGAACCACATGTTTAGGGAATGAGGAAGGCACATGAGTCACTACACTCATACAAAGAATCCTTAAAGCCACTGCACAGTGTTTACCACTATAAAAATTAAAAAAAGAAAAAAGACTTCTGGTAATGTCACTCATTATGAAACATAGTCATGTCTGAGCAAAGAATATTCAAGTAGTCATCAAACACTGAAAATGTTTACATTACCAAAGCTTATTTTAATACCTAATAGTTGGTCTATGAATACAACTGTAAGGTCTTTTGTGTGTGTTTATTTTAGCTCATACTTCGCTTCTGCCTGAAATAAGCACTTTGTCTCTGTGTCGGACCAGGTATTTCAGAGGTGTGAACTCCAGCTCAGAACATTTTTGTCAGTGGACCTTCTGCATTAACTTTCTCTTCACTCAATGAAAATCCCCAAACATCAAACCAAGAACATCTTCACAAATGTGCCCCTTCCTTTGGGGCAACACACTTCCTACCTGTCATTCAGCCACCTTTCAATAAAAACTTAGTGAGTCACCAAGAAACTTCCTGAAGATGGATTTCAAAAGCTTGCTGTTCTGCCAGACACACTGTCTAAGTAAGCTTCAGGGCTTACCGTTAGACCTGTGCTTTAATTATATGTTCTCTCTCATTTTTACCTGGCTGGTTTGCGGACTGGATGGGTCATAAGAAGGTACATAGTTCTTCAGAGTATCCTGAGGATTCAGGTGGGGAGGATATCTGATCGTCGGATGAGAGAAGTAGCTCGACGGGGCTGGAGGGAGAATAGCTTGTGTTGGAAATGGCAACGGTGAGGGTGGAGGTGGAGTCCGAGTTGAGATGACTGCAGGAGACAGGAAAGAAAAGAGAACTCATTAGCTGTTGGCCATACTGCTCCGTCCCAATCCTACAGAATCCTGGGAAACTATACAACCGAAGGCTCTTCATTTCCTCCCTCTGATTTAACCAAACTCTCTTAAAATAAGCTAGTCTTTTACTATTATCCTCTATGCCAGGACTGCTAAGCCCACACAGATATCACCTCCAGTCTAGGGAACGAACAATCTTGCTTTTTAGCTCTATGAATGGTTTTTTAAAAAAGAAGGTTCTCTTTTATAGGTTAAGCCAATAATTCATAAAATATTTCTTTAAGCAAAGTTATTTCCCATCAGAACACATTCTTTGATTAAAAAGTCTTTGTCTCCTAAGTACAGACCAAGTCACAGCATTAAGTAGGGGGCAGGGGACCCACACATTTTCTACCAAAATTCAAAACAGAAGTGTACTCCAATTTTAAGTAAATATTTTGCATTATTTAGAAGGGAAGCCAATAATTAGTAATGTCCTGAATAATTACCTGATCATTGTATAAATGCTTTGGAATATTTGAACATAAACCCGGGAACTCTTTTTTTTAATGAAAAGGTTCCCTTTAAAACCAAGAGTTCTATTTTCTTCCTACTCTAACTTTTACTACATGTAGCTCAAAAGACATTATTGAGATAAGACCAAGAACAAAACCCTCAGAAATGCAAATTTTAACTTTCATATAGGCATATTTAACTTACCCATAAATCACGTATTTTATAAAGAGAAATAATGTACAAAACATATGTGAGGTACATAATGTTTAATTTTACTGTAATTTTTCAAAATCAGTGTGATCATAATTTATTATTTAGTTTTTAAAATATGATGCTTAAGTTTAAAAATGGGGAGAGAATACAACTGCACAATCATTCTCTCCATAATGTTAAATTTGTACTTTACAGAAGTACAATTTAAGAGGATCAACCAGTATAGATAGAAGTGAAGATTAACTGTCTATTTCTATTTACTATTTTGATCCAGATCATAGGAAATTTATATGATAAATGTTTAGTGTTTTATGAGACAATGTAGCAAACAATATGAAAAATAAATTCCTTCCATGACCTATAAATGAAAATCATCTGGAATGACTTATCTCCAGCTTGGTAATTATGTACCAAAAAAATTACCCTTAAGGGATATTCCTTATCTTCCCCAAAGAAAGCTTTTTCAGAAGATACAAGAAATTTAAAATGTACATCATAGAAGAGTCATGAACTCAGTTTTATGGTCACAACTCTGCTCCCTGAATGTCCAGGGAACTCAGAATCCTCTGGATTGTTGCTACAGTACAGATTCCTGGGCCTAACCACAGACCTACTAGATGAGGACCTCCAGGGGTGAGGCACCAGAAAGTGCATTTGAAACAAGTGCCCCACGTAATCTTTGCACACACTGAAGTTTGAGCATCCTCCATCAAAGGGATGCATTTCAGAGAACAATTACCTATTTCTTAAAACAAAACTCCTTGTTGAAATACTACTTTATTTAAGAAGTAAACACACTTGAATGTGTAACTTAAGAAAATGCCAACGCCTAAATTAAGTTGCATATCTTTTGACTCAGTGTTGAAGTGCTCTTAATCTCAGCTCAATTTAACCACGGTCTTTACTTATATCTGTACACAAACCCTTGGAGGATACATACATAGCTCCGTCATGGGTCCTCTGGGCTTTAAGATCATTTGGCATCAGTAGTTTCGGAAGAGATCTCTTTTGATCTGAACTGCTACGTAGCAAATCAGAGCTCAAACCTCTGGGCTCCCAAGTACTTATGCTCAAATAAGCTCTGGCTGGCCTGATACAAACTAGATAGAATGCAGAATTCCCAATGAAAGTAAAAATGGCTACTTTCTCAATAAAAGTCATTCTAGTCCTTTAAAGAAAGAAAAGCAAACTACAAAGCAAAAAATGTTTCCCTTCATTATGAAAGAATTCATACATACGTGCATGCATACATGTACATTTATGTATTCCTTGCCTAGATATTACAAAGTCTTCCTAATTGCCTTCTTTCCTCCAGTCTTGCTCCTTCCAATATATCCTGTATAGTCTCAAATTAATAATTTTTTTTAAAAGTATCATTTAAATCATGGAACTTCTCTGCTAAGAATCTTTCAATGGCTCCCTACTGCTTCAATAATAAAATCCCAACAACTTCACAGGTTTGTACAGACCTCAAGTGCTTTAAGACCCAGTCTTGCTCTACTTCTTTGGCCTCATCTCTGGCCACTCTCTCCTATTCAGGGCACATTTCAACATTTGCGGATCCTTCCACATATGGCAGTTCCTTGCTGCAATGACCTCTACTGCATTGATACACGCTGTCCATTCTGCCTGAAATGACCACCCCCCGGCTTGTTCCTTCTTGTGGTGAACTCACTCTTCAAACTTCAGTTGAGAACATACCTCTTCCAGGCATCTAATCCTCCTCCAAGGATGTAATCCTGTTCATACTCGATGCCTGGCTGATGATATGGTCCCTCTCTCTCCCCACTATGCCATGAGCTCTTTAAGGAGAGAAACTGTTTCTCATGATAAGGTGTCGGCCACAGGCCCTAATATATTACATACTGAACATATATATGGTAAAGGACAAAGGTGGAAGGCTTATCTAGATCTCTCATGGTTTATTATGTAAAAATGTACTGTTGAATTTTTTCCAAATATTAGAAATATGAACACTTTAATCAGATATGGGTGATTTGACTTCTAAGTTAATTTTGCCCAGATACTCAACGTTACAAATGTATGAAATAGTTACTGACTTTTTTCATCTATCTTAGCAGTACAATAAATAAATGTAAAAAATTTTATATACCACAGCTGACTTGTATATTCTTCTCTTAATTTTATAATTGTCTTAATGGTAGCATTGAAGGCCATGCATTTTTAAGTATAGGGACAATACATATCAATATATATTTATAGACCAAAGCTACGAACTTTATTATAAACAGATGTCATATCCCTTGAATAAAGGTTTAAAAACTAGATTCAGTTTTTTTGAAGAATAAAGAGTTGTCTCACCATAAATTTAAAGCAATAAGAGTATCACTATAAACATATTTATTTTTTTACATAATAAACTTTCTCCACCTAAAATTCAGACTACTCCTTTCTAGGGTTTAAGAGCAATAGGTAAAATGTATGGAGTATTGCTTATGAATTATATCTCATTTTCAATTTTAAAAGAGGATTTAACATTAATTGTTCCTCAAAGTATAAATGTGAAATATCGGATTCTTTTTCCTATTTAAATTATGATATTAAACATAATATCAAATGTACTAGCCCACAGGAAGGATTTATGTATATGAAATAATTGTCAAAGAAAAGTACTTCTTTTACTTTTCTGATTAATTTTACTCCCAAATAAGTAGCTAAAATATTGATTTCTGTAGAGAAAATAGTATCTATGGAAATAGTGTCTATATATCAATGCTGCTGGAAATACTCTAACTCAGCAGCATACTTGAAACTCCATCTTTCTCTTAGTAAAATATATAAAATTAGGACCAACCTGGAAGCTACTGTTAAGATAACTATATATTTTCTTATCTTTTGTGATTGTAGTCTTTCCAATACAGGCAATTTAAAAATACATTATGTAGATGCTATTTAATTGTATGGCTTTAAAATCTTTCCTCATATATTAATAAAAAATTTTTGGATCAGATTATAACCCTCCCTCTTTGGTTGAGAAAATAGGTCACCGTAGCTATAAGGATAGAGTTTTGATCCATCCTTGAGGGTTTAGGCTCTGCAAATAAGAGGGAGGTTTCTCTTCTACGCTTGAAACTCCTTACCACTGTGTGCAACTCCAGGTATTCCGGGATGGTGGTGCTGGGGGAAAGTGCTCAATCTTGGGGAGGAATCTTGTGGAGATGTAGAGCTGAACAATGGCTTTTCAGGCTTCTTCATAGTAGTCGGAGAAGACATATCTGCAGAGAAAGAGAGGAAAGCCCAAGCTTTACAACTTTCTTAAGCTACAAGGTTCACATCAACCTAGTAAGAGATCTCATTTTCCAACATTTTATGATTTTTGTACTTTTTGCTCTTTTACAAAATACAAAATGAGGGTCAAAGACCCAGCTATGTTGGAGCTGTGAAATATCTGTCAGAAACAATCTCCACTGAAGCTAACCCAAGGCTTCATTAACAAGTATCATCGGAATTATTCTGACCACTAAATAAACTTTGAACTTCTGAACAACTAAGCATCACGTTTCCCTCGGTCCCTTGGTTCACATCAAGGTCTTTTTTAACCTCAGCATTTCATTCGTTTTTGGTTTTTTTGCGGTATGCGGGCCTCTCACTGCTGTGGCCTCTCCCGCTGCGGAGCACAGGTTCCGGACGCGCAGGCTCAGCGGCCATGGCTCACGGGTCCAGCCGCTCCGCGGCATGTGGGATCTTCCCGGACCGGGGCACGAACCCGCGTCCCCTGCATCGGCAGGCGGACTCTCAACCACTGCGCCACCAGGGAAGCCCAGCATTTCATTCTTAAATGTATACAATTCAGGGGTTTGTCTTTTGACCGAACTAAAAAATAGAGAAAACCTGGTGCAAATGTGAAAAACAACCCTTGAGTATGCTGGTAAGTATAATCTATCACTGATTTAACATCTTTTATGGAAAACTCATTACTTGTTTAGCAAAAAAGACATTCCTTAATATGTTCATTCTGCAAATATTTATTGGGTTCTTCTATTTGCCAGGTAAAGGGAGGATGTTACAAAAAATAAAAAAGTAATTGCCGCTGTAGGGATATTCACGGTCAGTGAAGAGAAAAATGGTAAGAAGAAAATGGTTGTCAGCAGTTGAGAAGGAGAAACTGTGTTGAGAGCAGAGGTGCTGTGGTGTTTGCTGCTACTTCTCCAGCCTCACTGCACAGGGGCAGTGATCACCTCAGCTTCCCCAGGTTAAGGATGGTGCCCTCAGTGACACAACGTTTAAAACATGGATGGGGGTGACATTCCCAGAAGGAGGAAATGTTCCAAAGGAGGGGGGCATAAAATATGTAAGTACTACACATAGTCTGTGGAGTGGTGAAGTACAAAGATGAGAGAGGGAGCGAACAGCTGGCATGACCCACACAATGAGGGGTCTCAGATTTCATGTATAAATGTCTGAATGCTTACCCTGATAAGAAAACACTATTGATGGGCAAAATAGGATCATATTTGCTGTGTAGAGCAATCCCTCCAGAAACTACATGGAGGATGAATTAGCTGAAATAAAGACAGTAATCCTGGATACCACTTAAGAAGATAAATTAATTACTACATTCATTCCATAGATATTTACTGAAGGTCTAGTGTAGACCAGACTCTGCGCCAGATACTGGGGACACAACTGTGACCTAGATTTGGCTTCAGCCTCTATAAAACCTGAAATCTAGACAGGGGATAAAGACAAGTTAAAAAGGAATTATAAAAAGAGCTGTGACAGGAGAAGTATTCAGGGCTTCATTCATTCATTCATCCCACAAATATTTAATACTGCCAAAAGACAGATATGAGACCTGAAATAAGAGTAGAGATAGAGCTAATGCAATAATAGATATTTCAACAGAATTAACCCAATTCAATAAATAACTAATTTAGAAAGTCATCATCTTGGGTGACCACGAGACTGTACCATACAGCTAGTTGGAATATGGAATTCAGGAGGGAACTCCAGTTGGTAAGAAGAGATGTGCCCTTTTTCCAACACCTAGAGTAATGCTGATTTTTACAGAGGTTTATAAATGTATAGTAAAATGTTCCAAAAATCACATGAGCCATGAAGTTTAGATTTCTATTATCAAAAACTTTAAATATATACACAGGTAGACAGAATAATAATGGATTCTTCTCCAGTACTCATCACTCAGCTTCTTCAATTATTCAATTATTTCATCTTTACCCCATCTATACTCCCTCCCCCTGCATTACTTTGAAGCAAATCCCAGGCATCATATAATTTCACCTATAAATATTTCAGTTTAAGACATATTTTCATATTTCTCCTCATAAAAGGAGAAAATTTTATTAAAAGAAAAAAAACCCAAGACTTTATCACACATAAAATATATATATACAATTTGCATTTTTAATTAAGATCATTTTTTTGACATGAGAAAAAAACTTCATGGTGCTATTAAGATAAGAAACTAGTTATCACTGTTTTACCATTTAAAAAATTACCTAAGCTCTGGTGAAGGCATCCAATAAAATTAAATATGTTTTCAGCACACTGGCATGTAAAGAATACATATGCTACTGTAACTACAGTAGATATCACAGTCTACAAAAAAATGACAGGCGTACTTGTAGCTGTAAGCTACAATTTGTGACTAACTGGCTGTCACTACCCTATCAGAACTTTGATGAGTGTACCATTTCCTTATATCTTTCTCAAAAAGTAAAAAAAAAAAAAAAAGGAAAGAAACTTTTACTAACAAAACCACAGCACCTAACGCTGCTACATTAAAAAAAAGAGAAACTTTTAAAACCATTTAAAAAATAGACAAAGGAAGTTCATTTCAGCTAAGTTACCGTAAAAATGCCAAAAATAATATTTGACTCCACTTAAGAGCTATGTGATTTTAAAAGGTAATACACAGGGCCTTCCATGGTGGTGCAGTGGTTAAGAAATCCACCTGCCAATGCAGGGCACACGGGTTCGAGCACCGGTGCGGGAAAATCCTACATGCCGCGGAGCAACTAATCCACTGAGCCACAACTACTGAAGCCCGTGCGCCTAGAGCCATGAGAAGCCCACGCAACACAACTAGAGAAAGCCCATGTGCAGCAACAAATAAAATAAATAAATTTATTTTTTTTTAAAAAAGGTAATACACAAATATAGGTTTTGGCCTGCTGCAAGTTAATCACAGACATATAGATTGTCAGAGGTGGAAAGAACCTCTATATAACATCCCTCACTTTATAGATGATGTAATAAGTTTCCATTCCAAATTTTTAATTTAAAATTAACTCTTAGAAAAAGAAACCGGTAAGTTTCTATTGACACTCTTATGCTTTACTTGTGCTTCAATATAAATTTTGAATTAAATTAACGTGGGTAAATGAGTTCCTAAAGACTCCACAGTATAAGTCATAAAGCATATACTATACATCATTTAAAAACAATTAAATATGACCAGAGTTTGGGAAGCAGAATGAGTGTCATTCTAGTTATGTCATTTCTGGAGAAGATCAACCAAGGCTATTGCAACTACTACAACTATTTCAGAATTTTCATTAAACCCAGGCGAATTCACATGAGCCTCTTTTCATAAAGGGCATATAAATCAGGGGTGTTTGTACAGAGAGATTCAACAATATAGGTGATTATGTAATTTTTGAGAAACGAAGCCTTTGCATTTTCTTAGTCAAAATGATACACTTGGCTTTACTGGGTAATGATTACAGGTCCATTTATTTTCTAGTTCTCTTTAGGCATACACTGAATAATAACGGTACCTTCATGTCCAAAACACACAGGGGAATTATAGAGGCCAACACTGCAGAAACAAAATAAAATTCACTCTTCAAATTGTAAAAGGCACCATAAACTGCCTTCTTTTTAAACAACAAAATTAGCTTAAAGTAAGTAAAAATAAGAATGGGAAGGTCCACTGTCCATAGTGAAACAGTTTTTTTAAGAAACAGATAAAGAATGGCAGTATTAGAAAGTAGGCTTAACTGCCTTTGTTTTCCCACTAAATGAAATTAACCTTGGGCTCATTAATCAATAAAAATATACTGCTATACAGCCTGTACAAGGCACTAAGTACTTAAGGTGACACAAAATGAACCCCCTACCCCCTCACAAAGAAAACAAAAAAAACTCTCTGGCTTGAAGAGGGAATAAAAGTAAAAGGTCAATTATCTGGGAGAAATAGGGTAGAGTTTCTAGCTATTGCATTTTAAGTATGAATCAAGCTCGCATTGTTTTTATTTTAATTTTACTTTGAATGTCTGAAGTCCAATAGACCTCATGCCAAACTGAAAAACGATATCGTTGCTATTTTTAATGCTCTAGTATGCTACAGAAAAAACATGTTTGAGGAGTGGATAGATGGAAAGATGTTTTTACGTGACCTTTCTGTGGAGAAAAACAAATGTCATGCTTTTCACAATCTAATGTCCTTCAAGCAGGAAGAATCATACATAAAAAGATTACGTTGAAAATAAGTTGAATAATAATAAAGCTGAATAATATATAAATATACAATAAATTGAATAATAATACAGACTATCAATGCATAAGTTGAGTAATACATGAAATAAAGAAGTTGCAGAGAGAAGCCAGATGATAAGAAAAGGATTAGCTGGTGTTTTGACTGGTGGGAAGGAGGCAGGAGCTGCTGGTGGTGGAGGAGAGGGAAGCAGAGGACAGTGAAGGCTTGAAATCAGGCAAAGAAATTTAAATGTGATTTGGAAAGCAGCACTATATAAATGAATTGACTGCCAAAGGGAAAACTTTCCAAAAGCTCTATTTTTTTCCATTCCCCAACTCGGCCCATTTGATTAAATGGTTACATCAAGAATTTCCTGTCTCTTCTCTTTCTTAAACATTCCTCATCGTGGTTCATCATAAAAACAGTAGCTGGAATCATCTCCTTCAGATGATACCTCCTTCATCCTAACATCTAGCATGGTACCACATTTTTACTTTAATCTTTCCTTATCATTCTATTTTATTTAAACTTTAAGCTAATTTGTTTATGGCCTCCTGGAGAAGAAGGGGGGCCCGAAGGGATGTGCTTCTAACTCTATGCCTTTCCTAGCATAGGATGGTCCCTTGGGCTAGAAAATTGTTTTTCTGCCCTCTTATTCCATTTATAGAACTATATTTTATCCACTGAACCAACTTGACTTACTTTCTCTTTAAGTAATCCCTCCTAAAGAATTTTGGCGGTCTAGACTTCCTTAATGATCCTATGATTGTGTCTTATATTATTTGATTTTTTTCATTATTATTCTGTACTTGTTATATCCGTAGCATGTCTATATGTATGCTTAAAAAGTTGACTAACGGCTTACCTCCTACAGATGATTTTATCAAGGGCACAAAAAAAAAATGTGGAGGACAAGATCATGCTACTCAGGAAAAGAATTTTTTAAAATCTAGGATTAAAAGAAGGTAGAAGAAGTGGAGCAGACACTGTGTCTAGGCAGTTTATTTTAGAATCTCTTGCATGTGAAAGAAGCTATCTGGGGGAATGATAACCAGTAGCGTAGGATGAGTGAAATAACCACAGTCAGTCTATCTTAAAATGTATCATGCATGAATAGATACCACCAGATGAGAAGGAACTGAATGTAAAGCAAAGAGAGAATACAAAATCAGTCACTGAGCTTCTAATAAGTGTGAGAAACTAAGGAAAGGCATCAAGTTCAAGATGTTAAACAAGACAACCCGCTCTGTGTCCTGGTGATGCTTACGGTTCAGCAGAGAGGACAGACATTAAATACAAAAATTCATTAAATAATTGCAAGTATGATAATACTGGATTATAGAAAGGATTCTTCTTAATGGCAAAAAATTAGAGACACTATCTTTTTAAAGGAGATTCACATTGATGGTGGTCGTCTTCAGTGTCTACACCCACGTTTAGATTTATAATCGGACAATTAGCTATGGCTTTAGAAACCAATTGCGTAGTTAAATACATAATAGAAAACTACCATGTAAGAAAAAGTTCATGTAGGTTATTTATATAAGTCAGTTCATTTAGACTTACGCATGCCTCTAAATAAGTATTTTGCAAAAGCAAGTTATCATATAATTTTTACTAGCCATACTCTAAGTTTTTTTGGCACTCTGACATACATACATCCTAAGCCCTGATGTGTCATTCATTTCACCGCGACACTTCAAAGAGATAAAGGCTTAGGCAAATAAAGAGTTAGATCAACTCATCTCCCAACCACGTAATTTCATCCACAAAGGAAGAGCATTGCTGTGAAACACAGCGTATGTACTCGACTAGTCGGCAGCTTGCACAAATGGCGCTCCAGATGTATATCTGTTCAAGTCAGCCCAAGGCAACAATTTTGATCAATTCTAATGTGATAAAATGCTGCAGGGAAAGTGTGCAGAAACGTGTTTACGTCAGCCCTTAATTAAACTGTTGTTCACTTCCAAAGAACCTTAGGAAACACTAATGAGACATGAGTTTTGGCAATTCCTTCATCAAAGCAAAGACCCCTTCCTCAGTCTGTAGCAACCTGTCATCCAAGTCGCTCCCGGGATAAATGTCACATGACACTCCAATCAGTTAGCCACCTGTTAGTAGAACTTCACTGAAGTCAACTAGTGATCTAGGGCAAGCTCCAACAGCTACCTCAACACCTGCCTGTCTGGGGCACCTGCTTCTTTTTCACATATAGGAGAGCAATATGTTAGCTTTTCCAATATGCTTCAGTGGATTAAGGTTACAAATCGAATGTCTATCGCCTACGTAGAAAACACATCATTTTCGTTAAAAAAAAAAAAAATTCCTTTTCTTCTTCCCTACATGACACTTACAGTTTACAACTATTTGAAATCAATTATGTAAGAGCACACAAGAATTCTTGAATTTCTATGAAGCTGTTCTTTTCAGCATAGCATAACACTAACAAAATATATTAACTGTGCCATTCCTATGATTTAGAAAAACGTATTTCTATCTAGTTAACAAAGAAGCAAATTGCCTCAAAATCTTTTAAAATTCCAATATTTTTACATCTTCCTAAGTTGTGTTTCTTATTTACATGTCATACTTGTAAACAAGTCTAAAAGAACCCTCTTGATACAAATCACCACTTGCCGACTTCTCTTATTTTCCAGTATTTAATGTTAAGGTATATTTTATTATGAGGTGCTTATAAAGCTATAATCATTGTTAAAAATGTCTTCCTTATTTTTTACATTATCAAGCCGCTGAGCAGATGCTACAGGGTTCTTTTTTTGCAGAAGAAAACTCAAGGTGCAATGAAACTTTGGTCCTTTGGTATGAGCATGATACAGATCAAAGAAGAAAAGTGCATATGTGGGAACATTTAGCTTAGGGAGTCCAGTGACTAGGATTTGACAAGATTTTATTATATTGACAAGTCTTACTAACTTAATACCCCTCACAGTTTTCCAGGTTTCTTAATTTTTTACAGGTTTTAGACTTCTCTAGATTTTAAAGAGCTTTATAGATTTATAAAAACTCTGGATATAGAAAAGCTCTTCAGAGACCAAACTCATTGGAAGAAGGCAAGGGTGGTTAACACGCCCGTTACTCCCTTGAAACTCTGTCAAGCAACACAAAACAGACTGACAAGTGAACGTTAGCTAAACTGGGGAATTTCTGCTTTCCATTAAAATGTTGGGGTGAAAGCTGGATGACAACATGAAAAAGGAATGACCCATCTGTATAAAATAATAATGCTCTTTATAATACATGAGATAATAAATGAGAGGCTACTAAAGCTGGTGTGTGGGATGAGTTCAGGAGCTGGAAATCTGATACTTGTACTTCAGGCCATAAATCCGGAGTCAGTCCTGAGACAGGGAAACAGCTTGGGCCCTGTGCCTGGAGGACAAGGAGAAGGCAGGGAGGATGACTCTGCCGACTGAGCACTGAAAGAGACCCAGGCTTCTCCTCCTCTGCTTTTGCCTGGGGGTAAATTGTGTGCAGGAGAGGAAAATTTAGAGGAGAGGCTATTTATAACTGTATAAGTGTCATGAAAAATACTGCAATTACCAAGTGCAGAAGATCCCGGCCCAGAGCTTTGATGGATTTATTTCTATTGTTTCCCTGTGGGGAACCATACTGATCCTTACTTTCCTAAGTTTTACCTGTAGATAAAGGACCCATGTGGGGATATAGCCACTGTGGAGAACAGTATGGAGGTTCCTTAAAAAACTAAAAATAGAACTACCATATGACCCAGCAATCCCACTACTGGCTATATACCCTGAGAAAACCATAATTGAAAAAGAGTCATGGACCACAATGTTCATTGCAGCTCTATTTACAATAGCCAGGACATGGAAGCAACCTAAGTGTCCATCGACAGGTGAATGGATAGAGAAGATGTGGCACATATATACAATGGAATATTACTCAGCCATAAAAAGAAATGAAATTGGGTCATTTGTAGTGAGGTGGATGGACCTAGAGACTGTCATACAGAGTGAAGTAAGTCAGAAAGAGAAAAACAAATACCGTATGCTAACACATATATATGGAATCTAAAAAAAAAAAAATGGTTCTGAAGAACCTAGGGGCAGGACAGGAATAAAGATGCAGACATAGAGAATGGACTTGAGGACACGGGGAGGGGGAAGGGTAAGCTGGGACGAAGTGAGAGAGTAGCATGGACATATACACTACCAAACGTAAAACAGATAGCTAGTGGGAAGCAGCCGCATAACACAGATAGATCAGCTTGGTGCTTTTGTGACCACCTAGAAGGGTAGGATAGGGAGGGTGGGAGGGAGATGCAAGAGGGAGGAGATATGGGGATATATGTATATGTATAGATGATTCACTTTGTTATAAAGCAGAAACTAACACTCCATTGTAAAGCAATTATACTCCAATAAAGATGTTAAAAAAAAAAAAAAAAAAAAAAGGAACCTATGTGGGGAAGTGCCCCGAGGGAGTGAGTCTGTAGGACAAGAAAGGAGAGAGACCAAGTAGGTGTCTTTACTTGAAAGCTTTGCATATTCCCTGAGGTACCCTCTCCATTTCCCCATTTCCTTCACAATAAAATGGGGCTCTCTCAGCTCCTGGCAAGAAAAGATGTACTGTGATGCCCAATGGTTTAAGTGAAATATAAATGACAGAAAAGAGGTGCATGGGTAGAGTCACAAGGCCATAGATTCACTGTTCTTTAAATATATTTCAGAGGACATGCTTCAAAATTGCTTATAGAGCCATGTGCTGTGTCTAAGTAGTATGGATATGATGGTGGAGTTAAACAAACCACTCAGGCACTGCTAGTGAGAATATAAATTGATAAGACCTTTCCAGATTTTGTGCCAATATTTATCAAAAGCCTTAGAGATGGACATAATATTTAACTCAGGAAATCTACAGTAGGAATGTATTTATTCCTTTAACAAAATTTCGTTGAGCATCTATGTATTTGGTGACTTAGTGCCAGACAATATACCAGGTACCGGGGACAATGAATAGAACTAGACAGGAACAAAATGATCAGATTTAAGTACAAAGATTTGTATGCAACGATGTTCACTGTATCTTTATTAACCATACAAAAACTTGGAAACTATCTAAACATCCACAAGTAAAGCAGACCTTCAAAACTGTATAGTATAGCCAAAGGGTGGCATACCATGCATGATTACAAAGTGGAAATTGAATGACATGGTAACATGCTATTATATTATAAATGAAAGACCAAAAAAAAAACAAACAAAAGAATTTACAAAATAGCATATACTGTATAAGCCCAATTTAGGGCAAAAATTTTACTTGACATAGAATATGCATAGAAAAAAATATATAGAAAATAGACTGGCATATAATATATCCAAATATTAACGTGAGTTATCTCCATGTGATAGAATTACAGGTGACTGGAATTTTCTTGTTTATATTTGACAATTTGTTTTTCAAGTCCCCCACAAATAATTTTTACTGTTATGATAAAAAATGGTAAAATATATATTTGGAGAAAAAAATACTGCCTGTAGGTCCATAGAATATTATAAATAGTTCCCAGTGATGGGTGGACAACACAGGATCTTGATACTGTGCCAGACATTATGCTTTAAGAAGGAAATGCCTCACTGGTCTTAGATACTGGATGCTACAAAAATGTAAAATGAAACGCTTTAATGTAACGTTTGCAATTTAGTTGGCTAAAGGCAAAACAATATTTTTGAGAATACAATTGAAAAGAAATATCTGAATATCTGTTTCTAAGGGCTCTTCTAGATGTAAAATTTTATGATTCTGTGGCAAATGTGAATAAGTCCTTCCTACACGCTCCAAGTTAACAAAAAGCTCTGAATGGTATGACAAGACATATGGACTTAATCCCACTACAGTAGTTTGATGATGATGCCAGATGATTCAAAAAATAATTAGCTGCCATGTTAAGAAAGTATCTCCATATATATATATTTATCACACTCTAAAATAACTTCGGAAAATCGGCAAGCTACATTAAGAAGGGATAAGATATCATCTTCAATCAGATTTCTCAATCTTTTTTTCTTTTAAGGAAATCAGTTCTTTTTCAAAGGAGAAAACAGAAAATATGGTAGTCTTCGTGTTAAATATATGAAAATTCTTACTTTAATCTTTGAGTTATTTAATCTTAACTACACAAGCATATTACTACATCCTTGAGCAATGTGAAACCTTTTGTGATAATTTAAGTCTCTCCATATAGTATATTCCAACCCAAGCCTGTAAGTAGCATGTTTCTACAAGTCTCTGTTTATCACAGCTCTATTTAAAAAAAAAAAGTCTCCGGGCTACACCAACACCCAATACCAAGTTAAAGCTCAAACCCCTTTGAAGCTCACGAACACCTCCCTGAGACATAAAAAAAAAAAAAAAAAAAAAAGCCTTGAATAATGAAGAGCGATGCTAAAAGAGTGAATACTGAATAAATGAAAACTTATTTTTAAAAAACACTTCAAAATACTTTTGTCCATTAAGCAATTTCATTTCAACAGACAGACGATGATAAAGTATCTTGAGTAATGTCAGAAAATCTAATTTGAAAGGAGGAAAAGCACCAAACAATTATGCAAGATGTGGAGTATATTTTAGATGCTGATTAAATATTGGCATAGGTAAATAGCTGCTATTCGCCATGCCTCTGGGGAGAACCTCTTGGCTATAGAGGCTTATTAGTGTTAAGCATCTGAGAGCCATGGACTATAAAATAAAATCAATACCGTAACCTTAGCTGTAAAAGTCAGAAAGATACTGGAAGAGTTCTAATTTAACAAGATTACAGATGACTTTTTAGAGAACATTTGGGGAAAAGCCATGCATTTAGCAACATTTATGCTACAAGACATCTCAAGGTTTAGGTTGTTACTAATGCTGTTATTATACATGCTGGTAATGGTTAGGGTTGATTTTACTGATGTGTTACTTTAGTGGATTTCCAGGAAAGTCCTGGAAATGATCTGGAACTTATTTCAAATAAAATCATTAAACTTAGGTAGTAAACTAATTGCTTAGGGACAATTATGATTTGATGTGGTTTAGTGTAGCAGACAACAAAAATCATGAAAAAATCTTAAGGTCGTCACTTTGGCAGCTCAATGCAAATACGATTACTCTGCACGATATTCCGTTTCTTTTAATGGAAAAGTAGTCAAAACTGGTATAACTTGTAGTTTTTAAGTTCAGTCTAAATCTATATTTCTCCTTTAACAAATGTAAATGAAGAAAAAAAGAACATCCTGTCAATGAAATTACTATGATGGCATATTTATTATCTTAATGGTTTTAGAAATCACGTGAAATTGATCAGTAACAAAACCTCTATTTGGTAATGGACCAATTACGTTTGTGAGATAATGTCAATGAGACAGAATATTGTCACAGGATAATGGTCTCCTATTGCTGTATCCCTAGTCATTTAGAGAAAATATAAATGTTGCCGTCTGGCTGAGTCATTTATTTTCAAAGTAGGAGACACAGATCCCATAACAATGTTCTGTTATAATAACTCAATCTCTCTCAATCATCTGTTGTACCAGAATGGTGCAGGACAGGGCTTGTATTTGTAAGAACTGCACATTCCTCAGGTACAAGGCAAAACATAAGATGCCTCCAAGCACCTAAACAGCCAATTATCAAGTTATTCAACAAGAGCATTTAACATAAACATCTAAAAAATAATTTAGGAAATGGAAAATGTTCAGAGTCTTCAAAAAGATTCATGTTAATGAAAGCTCAAAGACTCAAGTATTAAAGATCTATAAATACTCTGACTTCAATTAATTTAAAATCCAGAACATTAGAACACAAAGGAACCTTACTATCCAACTTTATCTCACAGATGAGAAAACTCAGTTTACTGACATTAAGTGTTCTAAGGCCATACCACTATTTATATTGATAGTTTCCTGATCACCATTATAGTGCTCTAGGCATATGGCAAAAAATTAGAATAGAAAAGAAAAAAATATATACAGCAATAAATATATAATTTTTATATTTTGACACACATAGCTCAATTTAAACTGAATGTATATCACACACCCCAACTAAAGACATTCTAGACTTTAGGATTATTTATTAACATCTTATTATCAAAAGGAAAAGAGATTCTTAACCTGAGTCCAGCCCAAGAACTGCACTCATGAATTCCTGGAGTCTGTGAACCCTTCTGCTATTATATGTATTTATTTGTAGCAAAGTTTCATATGCGTTAGGAAAAAAAAAACTGTCATAGAGGTTTTGTAACTAGTTTGCAAAACCATGAACACAGCATGACAATGACTTCTTTGGAAGGCAGTATATACAGTAATAATGAGCGTGGATTCTGGAGTGGAAGAGACAAGGGCTCCCATTCTATCAATGCTACTTATCTGTGTATCTATGTCAAATTTCTTAACCACTGTAGTGATGAGCTTAATGAGCTGTAAAATGTTTGTTTGTTTTTAAATAGGATTGAAAAGAAAAATATATGTAAAGTCTTAGCTCAATCCTGAAAGGGAGTAAGTGCTCAATAGATGGTAGCCACAAATGGAAGGAGGGTCTGGTTTTCCTCAATTTAAATGTATTTGTTGAACAAAAAGATTTAAATTTATGTGGTTTATTCAACAAATAAATGATATACAAAAGTGAGTAAATATAAAAATAGTTAATAGAACTATTATAGGTTAAAGACAAGTTGAAAATACAAATATGTTATTGGATCTGTTTGGGACCTTCATTTAAACAAAACAACCTATACGATATTCTGGGGAATTTGCACATGGGTTATACAGTATATATTAAGGAATTATTGTTATATTTGTTAAATTAATAATGGTATTGAGTTGTACTAAAAATGATAATCATTGTCTATTAGAAACTTAAGTATTTATAAGTAAAATGACACAGTATCTGGGATTTACTTTAAAATACTTAAAAAACTGGAAGATATTGAATGAAACAAGATGGGCAAAATATTGATAACAGTTAAAGCTAAAAAATGGTACATGGAAGTTCACTTTATGATTCTTTCTATTTTTGACATTCTCTATAACAAAAAGCTTTTTAAAACTTTACATATCGTGCTTAAACATTCCATCCAAACCAGCTCTTCTCCACATTTATCCATCAAAAGCACTCATGTCTCCCTTTTTTTTAGTTCAAAAACTTAATCATGGCACAAATATTAAGAGGTCGATTTTTTTAAAAAGAAGATACACATTTTACCATCTTAAAATTTTGTTTTGACAATTCTTCCAGACCTGAAAACTCATAAATTCACCTCTACACTTATTCTAGTTCGACAAGGTCTAACAGAATCTTCCATGAAGCTCCCTAGAACTGTCCCCCTGCCAGGACTTGTTAAGCAGTGTTCAAATTCTCCTAGTCCATTTCTCCCTATGTAGATAAGTTTATATATTGCTTCCCTAGGTGGGTTGCAGGATAACAGAAAAATACAAAAAAATATATACATCAGGCTTTGAAAAAGAAGACCTAGGCTCTGCTCGTAATTATCTGGACACTATGGATGAGACAGCCTCTCTGATACTTAGATTGCTTATCTGTTAGATAAGGAGCTTGAACTATGTCTCCCCTAAGGCTTCTAATAATCTGTGTTCTATCCCTGAAAAATCAACTTCTTATTGTATATGATATTGGTGGTATAATAACTCAAAAGAAACTGGCTTTCCAAATTACTTCAAAATAAACTTAAATAGGAAATTAATGTGTAAATGGATTTGAAATAAAACCTTTTACCACTCTAAGAAACTTTTCATGGTACACTATGATAACGAAGCACACTGTCTCCCATGGATTTTCCACTTTCCTAATTTAGACTGTGTTCTGCCAATCTAGAGAGCCAGTGTCACACAGCAAGTTGTTATTTTTTTCAAACTAATTATCCACGATGGTTTTTCTACAAAATGCTGTATTTTCAAATCATTAAGCCTCCAGAGGACAGAAATATGAGTATCACTTTCCCCTAGTAAGTAGTATTGTCCTTTCTAGCCATGTACACAGGTTGCGTCCCATCCAAAATGCTCTTCCTGATTAGAACACATGAAAAGAGCACAAACATCTGTTAATTAGTAGGCAAGGTAAGGAATTCTGATGAAAGCCTTCACCAACAATGTATTGTCTTCCTTTCTGTTTGAAAGATGTTCATAATGTGATTTTTCAAATACAGCAGTGTAGCCGAAGAGAACGAAATACACTACGATGAAGGCATCCCCAGAGTTTGCCTCCGATAACATAATATATGGAGAGTCAGTGCAAGTTCTGTAAGAACTGTAAGTACTTGATTTTTGATATATTTTTTAATAATAAGCTAAACAAAAAAACTTAATTGTACTTAAACATTAAATTCAAGCCATCTCTTCACATGTATCCATCAAAAGCGCTTGTATCTTTGATTCTGTCTGGTTCAAAATTTGATATTTGAACATTTGATATTTAATCCTTGTGATACAGACTCTAGGAATGTAAGGAATTGCTGGTGTTCTATCTGGTCCCCAAAGGGAGCTTAAACATTCTTCCAGGAGATTACCAAGCTGTTTTCTTGCCATTTTCTAGGACTTCATTTAATGTCAGTAGTTACTCAACTATTTGTGAAAGCTGCTCATTCATCCAAATTCTACAGCTAGAAAAACCTTGAGAGTTTATCATTTGTCAGACTGTAGTTTGGGATAGAGCACTGCTTTCCAAAGTCTGAATGTAGGATTAAATCTCCCTATAGATTTCTTAGATGGGGGGGAAAAAGGTTCTGAAGTCGCAAACTTAATACATATTCAGTCAATATCCACTCATGGATATTCACATTCACAGCACACAGTAGTATATTAAATATTCTACAAACTCATTTATGAATAAAAAAGTTTAAATTTTTGTTTAAATAAAAATTTCCAAACTTGGTTGAATGCTCTTGTATCTAGCATTTTTTAACTTACGAAAGGCTGGTCTCTGATTCCGGTTCTATCAGTGTCACCACACTCTACTGACTGTTATTTATTTCCTATACTTGATTAAATGCATGACACTAAGCTGGCATTATTACTCTTTAGCCCCCAGTGTTCCCTTGAGCCCTTTGGCTTAATTCATTATTTATTTAATACCATATCCTTACAGAACTCTATAAAGTTCAAATTAAAATTGAGCACAACATATAAGACTCTATTACTAATGAGAACATTTGCAAATTTATCACAAATAAATCTCTAGGGCTTGGAAATATATTAAAACTTCAGAAAAACTAGCTGAAGACTTATTTGTATGACAGAACTGTAAATTTTTTTAAATAGTGCTTTTTTCTGGTACCTATAGCAACCAGAATGCGATGCCTAAATATTGCCTATTTGAGAGTCCAGTATAAATTTTTAAACTACTCTTAAAATTGTAATTACATTCTAATACACCTCTAAGTACTGCTAGTTTTTGCTAACATACCAATTTATTGATTTTTGTGTATAGATTTATTTCTCATGATGCTTAAAAGTAAGTTGGGCATGGAGACAGTCCCCTCATAACCTGATTTACATTATTTTCTGTGAAGAAACTTTTTTCATAAATAATAAAAATTTATATTTCTGTTCAGCAGGTCAAGGGCTAGAAATTTAATTTATTCATATTTATGTGCCCAATGCCTAGAAAAAGTCCTGGCAAATAATAGGCATTTGATAAATGTTAATTTAGTTCAATTATCGCAATTCTACATGTGTAGGAACTAATAAAATTTTACTGCATTAAAAGTCTTTCTGAATTTACATTTTATCTAAGATTACAAGTTGTTTAAATACTCATTAGACTAAGAAGCTGTTAAATTTTCCATTTAGAAAGCCCAGCTGTATATTGCAAATATATTTACCGTATCACTAAACGTCTATTAAATAGCATTTTAGGAGTTTTATATTGAGGCTTAGATGGCTCGGGGACTATTAGAATGGCAGAGACAAAGTGATACTAACAAAGAATTGTTTCAAATATTCAAGCATACCAATTACTAGTCTGTTAAATTTCCAGCCACAAAAATACTACAAGCTTTAGTCCCAAGAAAGTAACTTAAATTAGAGGATAAACCAAGACCTGCCTTTATTTTTCCTCTTACATCAGAAGTTACAAAGGACTACTGTAATGATTTCAAGAGAATTGTATCAATGAGGAATTTAGTCTGTGAACTGGCTCAGGTGGGAAAAAATTTAAGGTAGACAAGCTCTCAGATGGAATATTTTGTGGGGTACGTATTAGAATAATAAAAGAAATTTTCAACATGCAAATTGATAAGCTATCCTGGTTCCATTAATTTAACCATTAAAATGATGGAAAGCAGTATCCAAAAAACAAAGTTTTCAATAGAGGTAGAACCAGTCATGAGGTTTAAGACTAGGGAATTCATAAAAGAGACTAAGCAAGAAAAAAATATTCTAGAATCTAGGAAAGAATGTAACAGCTGCTGTATATCCCTTTGTTACTGGCCCAGTTTTCTTTTTCCTCCTTTATGTATCAAAGAATATAAAGTTAAAACATAAACATTATGTAATGTAGATTCTAACAAATTTAATTTCTATCACTATTTATCAGAAGAAATTTAAGCAAATTATAAAGATTCCTATGAAATGTTTAACCCTATTAAGCAGTGTTCAGTTTGAAAATGTTCATGTCTATATTCTACAAAATTAAAATTATAACTCTTTTATGTCTAGGAAATTGTAACTTTTTTGTGCTTTGAAAAGCCATAAAGATATAATTATGTCTATAGTATGCTAAAATAAAAACACTTTTTCATTAAATTATTAAAATACAGGAATATTTGTCACTGCATGAATCTAGATTTTGTATTAAAATGTTGCCTAATTTTTTAAATGAAATGAGTATAATCATTTAGTTACACTATATTCTTTATTTTTGCCAGTTGGAATAAATCTCAAAGGTTTAGGTTTGTGGTTCAGATTATGAGGGAAGGTGGGATGCCACATACTCTCCATAATTTTGTTATTTTTGATTCGCATATTTCACTCAGTTTTGTTAAGGGTTATGGTAAAAGTAGATGTTAATGCAAAGTTAACACAAATAACTAAGGCAGACCCAGGAAATAATTAACAGTGAATTTTAAACATTTCTGCCAATTATAAGCACAAATATATTTTAAGCAACCAGTAAGTAGTTATTGCATACAATTAGCACAGGGATTTTTAGACACGTACTAAAGCTATTACAGTACCGAGTGGTACTCAATATGCCCTTTAGAAAACTCCCTTCATGACAGGCAAGTATGTCTAAAGAACATTTGAAGATGGACAAGAACAACCAGGGCATTTTACTTTGCAAGCTTAAAGAAAGCAATTTTCATCAAACAGAAGGACTGCATTTGGCTTAGCAAATTTATAAAGATAGTACTGTCCTGCCCTCATGTTTTCATTGTAGTTGAAGTCTTCTTCCCACAAGGGCTTACTGTGCACGTTACAAAATCTTCAGTCTTCAGAATTCAAGTGACAGACTATTTTTTCTAAGCACACATGAAAATGGATCATTCTTTCTTACTCTTAATATTCCTTTACAGACTTCTCCAATAATTACAGTCATCTTGACAAAAGAAAATCACCAAGACAATACAACAATTTTACAAAAAGAAAGAATGACAGTTTCCCTTCTACTTTTCAAAAATGTTTTATAATACGATTTGAGATTGGCTTTATTCAGTAGGCTGAGAGAGGAATCAATTCTTACAGAGTGACACTCTCTATAATAAAGAACACCTACACTTCGGCACAACACATCCATTGCCACACATTCACAATGTTAATGTTATTACCATTAGAATCTTTTCCAGAACAATTTTCTGATGAGGAAAATATGGCTTTGTTTAGAAAAAGCTGACAATGTCAGTAAAACAAGCAATAAAATATAAAGGGTTGAGGGTTTTGTTTTTATTCTTACTTCTGCAAGTCTGGTTAAGTCCCTGTTATTTCCTGCCTTTGCTAATGAAACTGGTGTTCTGCCTATCAATGTTTCATGTAGCCAACAAATATTTATTTGCCCCTACTAAGCACTAAGTGTTGTGCATGGTTCCCAGGCGCTGGTTACACAGTAGCCAAACAGATAAATTCCCTGCCCTCATAGTATAGACAGATTTAGACAATTAACCCCATAAACAAATATGGAACTATTTTATAAGCACAATGAAGGAACTATATTATAAGCACAATGAAGGAACAATACAAGATGTCAAGAGGTAAAGACCTGATTTAGATTGAAATTCCTCAATTTAGGCTGGGACCTGAAAACTGACCAAGAATTTGCCAGACGAAGAGACAGAAGAGGAGCCCTCCAGAGGGCATGGCTTATATGAAGGTCTTCGGTATTGCATTTCCAAATCTAAACAAAGCAGTAGGCTCAAGTGCAAGAAGGAAGCAGACGGCCCCTGCTGAGAATGGAGCAGTGGTCAAGAGGCCAGAGGACAAGAAAAAGGTCCGTGGATCATAAGAAGGAATTCTGAGCTTCTCCTAAGAGAAGCAGGACGTGACTGAAGTAGGGGAGTGATATGACATTATTATGTTTTAAAAGATGGTTCTGTCTAAAGAATAGATTTGGGAGGTGGAGTGAGATCTCAGAGCCCAAACTCTCCAGCTGATTTTCAAATCCTTCCTTAAAACGATCTCCCTTTATTTCCATCCACACACACAGCCTCCCACCACAGGGCTCATACATGGCCATTCAGAAATTTACTTCCCCACCTCAATGCTTGCCTGTGCTTTTGTCTGTGCCCACGCTGTCCCCTTCTTTACTAGTTAAAAATCTCAGCATGCTAAAGGAGACCCACCTGACTCAATGCCAATTCCTCCATGAAGATGTTTCACCCTTCTTTAAATGCTATGGCACTCGGTAGGAAAACATGGAGCAGCAGAAAAGGAGTCCTGAACTTTGGCTTTAACTGCTAAGCTTCAGAGCTATTTGGTCTCCTGAGATTACTGGACATGCAGCTCCTCAAGCCTCAGAGACACACGCCCAAGTCATGGGCTAAAAAACATTGAGAATGAGCTCTATTTTTTTTTTTTTTTTACATTTTTAATAAAATGGAGAATTTTATCTAAAAGAATTTTCAAATACATTTTGTGCTGCTGATATGTCATATTTGCATACATACCAACAAAAATTGTTAGCTAATCTTTGTTTCCATGTTTAATAATCTCCTTCTGTGGCAAAAAGGCATGAGTATGTCGGATGAAGTATATTTAATCCAATAGATTTTAAGAATGAAAAAGAGCAAAGTATGAATTCAGAGAGCCAAAAAATACCTATTTCTTAAAGTTATATTTTTCCCTAGAGTTGCCCTAGAACTGGGTTATAGTTTTATCTAGATAGAATAACTAGATTGACTCAGACACCAAGTGTCTTACATTACACTTATTTATTGTTTATGTTGTACCTACTTCCAAAAGGAAGTATGGCTTCCTTTAAATGGGAACTTTCAGTAACTAGTACCTGTGAACCGCTTAAAGCCTGGCTCCTCCTTAAAATACCCCATTAAGAGGAGCGGACTGATTTGACTGAATCAGAACTTGTGCTTCTGCTACAATCCAGCCAACTAATGTAGCCTGGTCGTCATCAGTCACACACACATTGAGGGTTCTAAAAGATCATTTTGTCTAAAAAAGAAGTTTAATAAACACATAAAAATATGGGAATTTTGTAACTTCACTTTAACAAGATTTGACTAGTACATGACCTTAAAAATAATTTTATTGCAATCATTTCATGAAAAAAATATAATCCATATTGATTCAATTATGAAATTTTGACTAAATGAAATTTGTGAAAGGAGCTGACATTTTACTCTACTGTTCCTAGAGGCAACGCCTTATTACTCACCTTGATCTCTTTCATGCCATGTTCGACTTCCAGCAGCTGGTGAATTCGGAGAGGGATAAAAGTCTCCTGTAGGACTTGGTTCCATATTTTCATCTATGGATATAGTTTTGGGTCTTTTGCTGTTAAAATATGACAAGAGTGAATGTTAATGGGATTTCCAGAAAGATGTGTAGCATCTGAAAATACATAATCTGAGAATATTCTTACTGTGGAAATTTCCACAAACACAAGTAACAGTATCTCAGAACCATTTTGAAATAATGGTGAGTATTTAAGACATCAATAGGAGTAGCAGACATTTCTAGTTGTATGTATCATTTACTATAATATATCAGAACTGTACCTGTCTAACAAATGTGTTTATTATATTTACATGTTGAAATATATTTCCAGTAGTAGAACACTATTTTCAGTACTAAAAAGTGAATTCTTAATGTGATAGGTATACTAATTTAAAAATTGTTATCGATTGTACCTGACTCATAATTATTATCAATATGAACAACGTTCATTCGTACGGCACTTGCCATTAAAAATGTAATCCCTTCACGTCAATTCAAAGATAAGTTAACTCCTTAACCTTCCTAAACTCAGTTTAATCATCTGTAAAATGGAAATAATAAAAAGGGGAGTGGTTGAGAGGATTAAATGAGTTATTAAATGTAAAGCTCATGCATTTAGTGGCTGGCATTTAGAAGACACTTATAAAATAGTAATTATTAGTAGCAACCCTATATTTAATAATATTAAAAATTTTATAGTACTTTACTGATTATAAACTATTTCATATATCCTTTTTTTAAAATAGATCTTTATTGGAGTATAATTGCTTCACAATACTGTGTTAGTTTCTGTTGTAAAACAAAGTGAATCAGCCATATGCATACACATGTCCCCATATCCCCTCCCTCGTGAGCCTCCCTCCCATCCTCCCTATCCCACCTCTCTAGGTCATCACGAAGCAGAGGGAGATCATGCTGCTGCTTCCCACTAGCTAACTATTTTACATTCGATAGTGCATATACATCAATGCTACTCTCACTTCGCCCCAGCTTCCCTCTCCCACCCCGTGTCCTCAAGTCCATTCTCTGTCTGCATCTTTATTCCTGCCCTGCAACTAGGTTCATCAGAACCATTTTATTTTTTCTTTAGATTCCATATATATGTGTTAGCACATGTATTTGCTTTTCTCTTTCCGACTTACTTCACTCTGTATGACAGACTCTAGGTCTGTCCACCTCACTACAAATAACTCAATTTCGTTTCTTTTTATGGCTGAGTAATATTCCATTGTATATATGTGCCACATCTTCTTTATCCATTCATCTGTTGATGGACACTTAGATTGCTTCCATGTCCTGGCTATTGTAAATAGTGCTGCAGTGAACATTGTGGTGCATGTCTCTTTTTCAATTATGGTTTTCTCAGGGTATATGCCCAGTAGTGGGATTGCTGGGTCATATGGTAGTTCTATTTGTAGTTTTTTAAGGAACCTCCATACTGTTTTCCATAGTGGTTGTATCAATTTACATTCCCACCAACAGTGTAGGAGGGTTCCCTTTTCGCCACACCCTTTCCAGCATTTATTGTTTTTAGATTTTTTTCCCTAAAAACTTAGGTTATTGATCCTTTATTCTTAAGATCAACCAAGAAAAATAGGCCATTGCCAAATTCAAACCAAAACAACTTTCAAAGTATTATAATATATTTTAATAAAGAAAACATAGTTTTATCTCAATTACTAAGAAAAGTGAATATTTAGAGCAGAGATTAAAAAGCTATTCTATGCCACATGCCATATTGCTTGATATACTGCTTTCAAACATCTCCACCAATACCCTATTAAAGAGTAAGTGATGAGTATAGAAATGGATATTTTTTCCTTAAATTAAAAAAAATCTTATTCACACCCATGGAAATAAAAACTAAAAACGACATCTTCTGAATGAACTTTATACAGTGATAATAAACCTAATGTCATAGGATTTCAGAGTTGTAATTCACTTTAGAAGCCATACACATAAACCAATCCTCCATTTTCTTACAAGTGGGAAGACAAATTTGGAGAAAATCAATTGCCCAGGGCATGTTAATGGAAGCAGTCTGACACAAAGTAAAGACTTCTGACTTCTGAGACTGTGCTCTTTCTACTACACTGTTTCCAAATCCTGGAAGCGTGTGCACGTCTGGGTATATTCATAGATACATTTGTGATTAATATTTGACTCACAACTCCCGGAGTATTAACATGATGCAGAAGACGGCAATTTCTATCCACGCTAAACCACAGTGAGAGTAAATAGTTTCTTTAGTTTCTCTGTAGGGTATCCAAAGTTAGAATGTATTTTTTAAGCCTCCTTTAATCTAATTCTCCCATCTGTAAATCAGCGGTAAATATGTATGGAAAACTTGAAATGAGGGAGAAAAGACTTTCATAAGGAAATAATAGAGAAATTTTATCTGATACTGAATGATCATGAGGAAAGATCTGTGTTGACAGCATACCAATCCACCAGACAAAATAAAAAATTACTATTCGCATTTTAAATTTAGAAAAACTAAAGCATTTTTAACACTTCACCATATCACAGTTTTAATGATAATAAACCCTATTATCTTGCTATGCAATCTAACTATATGAAAATATAGTTTGACCACAAATGACATCAAACTGAACTTAGTTAATAAACAAACAAATGTGCATAGCCCCACAATTAATTCAAATGCAATTAATTTTTGTTTTTGAGAATAGCATAGGAATATAGTTATCCAGATTTTTAAATTTTTTAACAGTTGATACTGTGAAATATATGTTTTGCTCTGGAACTCACGTATGATCTTCTGTCTGATCGTGGGTATATTTAATGCTGTGGAAATGAGATTGCTCTTCCTATATTGAAGATTCAACTCAAAAAAACCCAATAAAGCTATAATATTTGTCTTGTTCACTCAGCCCTCTTCTATCATTCAACAATAGGGGAACATATGAAATCCCATGTACTACAACTTGCCAAGTTAATTTTCCCTCATTTAAATAGGAGATCTCTTTTTAAACTCCTGTGGGACTGAAAGTTACAATCAGAAGGTCAAGAGAGAAATATGAGAATGTCAGCAGAGAACTAAAAGGCAAAGTCACCTCACTGTAGCTGTTCCCCAACAAAGGCTGGTTAGGCCAAATCTCAGAGCAGGTAATACTTTCACTGGTAACTGAGAGTTAACTAAATTATTCAAAGAACATCAACTAATTGAAGAACTTGGCAAACCTGTTGCCTAGAATAAGGCCTTTTAAGGTTAAGTAAATGACACATTTTATTTTTCATGTTTCATTATCCCCAGCTTGGACACGGTATTAGGGTAAAAGTTGGATGAATCAATACTAAACCAGGGATCTTTGCTACGGCAATACCATTTTTAAAGTCACCAAAAGAATTACTTATAGAGTTATAATATTTCATGTAAGGGGATAAAAATATTAATACATTTTCATAGTTCCCTTGTCTCCCCAAAAAGCCTTTTTAAAATGCTTTGAACAACAATTTAACTTTCAAATTTCAAAATAAATTTAACCAGGAAAGATTAAAACTTTGTGTAAAATCAGCAAAAATCTTGAACTCTGCTTTATTTCCCCCTTCTCTTTACCTGCGTACCTATCTATCTGCATGTCTACTTATTTACCTATGTGCATATAGACTGAGAACAAAAGCAGCTCCTCTTTCAGTTACCTGCTTGGTGGAGAAGACAGCGACCTCTGAAGATTGACCCCCGAGTTCATGTCATGATAGTATGGTTGGCTTGGGATTTCTCCAATTGGGAAGTTGACTCCAGTTCCCTGGGTTATGGGTGCTGAGGAATGAAACAACAACACCAACAAACATTGGGAATGCCATTTACTGTTGTCATCTCTATTCAAATGTAATAATCTAATATTTTCCATGCCTCTGGGCAAGGACGAGGGGAACTCTCTTTACCTTAAGAATCTAATAACCAGCCTTTCACCGGTTAAGACTTGCAAACATCCTCACGATGCCAATGTTCAAGTGTGGAAACTTGAGGCACGCTATCATCGCTGGTTACCCCTTCTCCCACTCCCACTGCCCAAGCTTCTTCACTCAGTCCTTTGTGTTAGTCGTCACTACACCTGTCACCTCACTAGTCTCTAGATGCGCCACAGGGAACAATATATGTTGCCTATTGCTCAGCACCAAGCAAGGCACTCTGTACTAAGTCAGATCTCAAAAACCAAATTATTGTTAAATAAATCGAATTAGAATAGTTCCACAAGAGGCGATTATTATTTTATAATAATGTTAACATTTATGTTAGAATGCATTAGAAATCATATTTATAATTATTTGATATAAAAATAATTCTTGTATTAGGACAGGTATATAAGTAAAATTGACAAATATGAAATAAAAGTCAAGATTCTTTTTCCAAAATACATATTCAGGTTTCATATATGAATGGTGAGTACAGTTTTACTCAACAGCTATGTTTTGTTTTTAAAAAAGTTTGTATGCCCAATTTCATAAGTCATTTAAAATATACTCATGGAGTTTTATACTTTAAGGTATTATTTTATAAATCAAGAAGTCTTTTTAAGTTTGTTGCTGTATTAAGAACTGAAAATTTTAATGTAATATTGGTTGCTGTACAATGGATTACATCTTTTCAAATTTTTAAAATTGGTTTCTAGACATCTTGAATAAATCTGTCAGACAGCATGTTGTGTTAGAATGAGTAGGATCTTGGGAGATAGACAGCCTTTTAGTTTTAACTCCCTCTGCCACTTATTAGCTATGTGCCTCCGTTTCCTGAACTGTAAAATGAAAATTAGAATAACCTATCACATATGATTATTTTGAGGATGAAATGAGGTAAGGAGTGATAAAAGTCCAGCATCATGCCTAGTGTGTAATGGATATTCAACAAATGTGAATTCCCTTCTTTCCTCGCTTTCTTCCCTGAAATTCTTCCCTGGCAACCTAGAGTGGTCAGCAAAGATGAAACAGTTCAAAAACCCACGCAAAGCTGGTGAACTGGTACAAATGAACCTATTTGCTGAAGGTTTGTTCATTCAATAAGATATTGTGCCCATTACTGGCAGGTGCTGCAAGGGACACAAAACAGTCTAAGATAGTTCCTGTGCTTTAATAAGACATACTGGGCAACAGGTTGGGTAAACAAAATACTCATGAAAAACACAGAGATACAAGCATAATGTGTTTTATAATGAAACTTCCAAATGAATGACATGATCAATAAATGCTATAGGATTTCAAGGAAAGAAGAATCTGATACAAGCTTGAATGGTCCAAGAAGTCTGTGGAAAAGTCACAGCTGGCCCAGGGCTTTGGAAGATGAGCAAGGTAGTAAAGGGAGGTTACTCTAAACAGCAATTACTACAGGAGCAAGGTCATGGGCAGAGATGACATACAAGATGGAGGCCAGCCAGGTTGGTGTCAAAGGACAATGCTTAAGAATAGTTTCTATTTTTCTCCTGTTTTTATCAGGCCTTCAAGATCTCCAATGAGAGAAAGTGTATCCTATGTGGGGCGGGAAAACTCTGGAGCCCTTGAAATTCACGCTAAGAACACAAAGTCTACTTAACCTTCCCCTCTCTCCAAACTAACCACACGTTGAGTAAAGGGACAGCCGATTTTCAAGGAATTTTTCTTACTCAGAATTTTTAATAAACATTTGAAATGTGTTCATATCAGTTGAATCGTACTTCAATATCTCAGGCAGGCTGAGACTAACAAAGTATTTTTAAAGAAAATATGATTAGCAGGTGCATGCTTTGTAGAGAAACAATCAAGGAATACACAACGATTATCTCTCTCCATTAAAAATTAATCAATACATATGAGATTAGTCTCAGCTCTAACACTCTGGAGTTTCTGCCTTCTGTTAGGTTGTTCATATCATATAATATGCTTTAGCCTCATTTTACACAGAAAATATTAGTGTCCAATGTGCAACTATGCCTAATGGCTCGAGTTCTTTGGACAGTTAAAATGTAGCTGCTTGTTGTGGCTTGAGGTACACCAGAGGTTAAAAAAAAATGCAAGGTAAGAAATCCCACAGTAACCACATGCTTTAAAGTTTATTATTAGAACCATGTTCTATGTGACATTGGAAAGCAGAGTATGTGCAGGAAGGCATTTGAGGGGCTCAGTGAATGTAAGCAATCTGTTTGGCTTCCAACAGCAGTGATGGATACAATTCAAAGAACTGAGTTACCAACGGGAAACTTACAGGTTATATCTTATATCAACTATTTGCAATTTATTAAGCTCATGCAATATTTAGGCAAAGATTTGTAGTTTCTATTTAATAAACATATGGCTAGATAGTCAACACAGATTGCTTGACCGTATGCATACTAGGTATAATTTATAGGAAAATGATAATTAAAAATCTTTGGAAATTTTGTTCTTTTCTAAGTTTTGTTCCAGAAGGATTCTTTCAAAGTATCAAGAAGGCAGTAGTGGAATCTAAACAAACAAACAAACAAAAGGCCAAACTCAAAGAAAAGGTTACCAGAGGTTGGTGTTGTGGGGGGGAGGGAGAATTGGAGGAAGGTGGTCAAAATGTACAAACTTCTAGTTATAAAATAAATAGGTATTGGGGATGTAATGTACAACATGAGGACTACAATGAACACTGCTGTAGGATATACAGGAAAGCTGTTAAGAGAGTAGATCCTAAGAGTTCTCAACACAAGGAAATAACGTTTTCTCTCTTTTTCGTATCTGTATGAGATGATGGATGTTGACTAAACTTACTGCAGCATTTCACAACATACGTCAGTCAAGTCATTATGCTACACACCTTAAAATTATACAGTGCTACATGTCAACTAAATCTCAATAAAACTGCGGGGGTGGGGTACAAGATGGAAAATCAAGCTTTAGTCATGGCTTAAGCGAAACAAGAACAAAAACACCTTGTCTACGGATTTACACACGAGCACTGTAAAATTTAGTGTGCATTTTTACACTAAATGGGAGATTACGGAAATTAAAGTAGATTAATAGCGAACATGGCCAGATTCTAAAACAGCACACAGGCACAAAATTTATCTAATGACAAAGTGCATGAGAACAGCAAGTCCCAGGCAGATGTGCCTGTTTAAAAGCCTCTGGAAAAACTTACATCAGATGCAAAGACCAGTGTTAGCACCTCTCCCAGAGAGCAGCAAGGGGCCCAAAGGCTGCAAATCATGTTTAAGAGGCTGCCAATACCCTCTTAGAAACCAAGCTCAGAAGAACCTCGGACTCCAAGGGTTAGAGGCCAACCCTTAATCTCTCTTATTGTTCTCCTCACTCCAAAAGCTGATCCTAAATCAACTTTTAAGATGGTGATAATATCATTCACCAGAAACATCACTATCCTAAAACTGAATAGCTTCATTAGCTAAGGTCAACATGCACATTAGAGGGTCATATGAGAGTAAAACCCCAGAGGACAGAAACCATTAACATACCGTAAACCCTTAAGAAGTCAGAATTTGTGATATACAGCTTAAGGGTTGTGCTGAAGTTGATGTTTACTTAGCAAACCCTTATTTCATAAACAATGAAGTTCAATTGTGTAAATAAGATTATAATGTGGATATATTAAAACACTTCGGAGAATAACTTCTCAAGCATTTCAGAGACACCTATTTACATATGCAGTAGAAAATACATGTTTGCTGAATAAAGTAACTAATGAATGAATACAGATAATTAATCTACTAATTACAAATTAGTAATGTTTGTTATAACAGATAACTTAAAAACCTCTAGGAGATGACAACATGAATCAAGAAAGAATGAATGGTATATGTTAAATTTGCCTCATTTCTGAACTATTATAGAAAGGTTTTTTTTTTAAGATTTTTTTGATGTGGACCATTTTTAAAGTCTTTATTGAATTTGTTACAATATTTCTTCTGTTTTATGTTCTGGTTTTTTGGCCACAAGGCATGTGGGATCTTAGCTCCCAAACCAGGGATCGAACCTGCACCTCCCGCTTTGGAAGGTGAATTCTCCACCACTGGACCACCAGGAAAGTCCCTAAAAAGGTATTTTTAAATCTATTTTTATGTTTCAAATTAAGATTTCTCAAAATATCAATCTGGGCTTTTAAAAGTTCTCATGTGGCTCTCCTACAGCATCTAGCATAATGTTACCTATAATGAGGAACTAGCAATATTTTCTGACAGACGACTCTACTGTCCTTCTCATAAGAAGGGTGAAAATATATCATAAAACTGAGAAAAGTACAAATTTAAACAAATAATTTCATAATGTCTCATAACTGTAGCAGCATAGCCTCTCTGCTAAAGAGCAGTATGGGGAACACACACACACACACACACACATCTTTAAATACCCCCTTCCTTATATGATGCCATAAAGTAGGAGTAAGTAAGTCAGGCATGTTCCTTTCCAAATTAAAAAAAGTTCAAATATCAGAGGCCTTTGCACAACACATATTGATCAGGAAAAACAAACAAGGCTCATCGCCTTGGTGAATGAAGTAGACCGTCAGAATCCTCTTGCCCAGCAAATATGAACCCTATAGGTACAGGCATACAGGATATTAATTTGGTCTCCTACACTGCCCCCAAGTCAACAGACCCAGGGCAGAAGTCTTTGGGGCATACATTTATCCACTGCAGAATTACGTCAGAAAGGATGCTACTAAAGTCTTAAATGCTCATGTACAGAACTCTCTGAAATACAGGCTGTTTGCACTAGCCACTTCAGAAATCTGAACTATTTGAGAAACTACAGTTCAAAGACAAAGTCACCTACTACCTTGGAGATTATTTCACTCAACGCCATGCTAAAGCACTACCTATACTTACCCTTAGTAACTCATTCTTGTTTGTTCTTTTTGGATCATCATAATTCTTGTTCATGACCTCTGAGTTTGACCCAAATGAAAAACACAACTTAAACAGGCTCCAGAGTGCCCCTACATCATCTGAATAAATCATTCCAAACTGTGACACTCTCTATCAAAATGTCAGGTGAAAATACACCCTGCAAAGTTACATAAATAAGCTAAATCAGAGAAGAGAACAAGTAGAAATGAGTCACCCCCTTCCGCATAATCAATGAGATAAGAACTGCATCTTACATATATTTGCACACACCAGTAATAACTAAAAGAGTTGATCAAGGAAACTTCCCCCTTGCTTAGTTAGCTGGCCAGGTGAATTTACTCGAGAAAATTCTCATCCAGCCTGCCAAGAATGGTGTCTCAGGTGAGGTGGCCAATGAAAACAATTGGACATTGTTTTGGATAACAATGCTTTCTATCTATATCCAGCTACAATCTGCAAAGTTAATTTCTGCATCCCTCTACACTCTGCATGTTACTGTGTATATCCTGTACATCTCCAAGCCCTCACCAAAATGTTAGCAAAATGAAAAAGCACTTATCTACAGGAAACTTATGTGGGTTATCATAACAACACTGAGTACATTTAATTAATCACACTTCCTTTGATATAAATGACCATCTATGGTCACAGAGCGAACAGTGAATTAAACGAATACCGATAACACAGCAAGCAGAACAAACCGCAAATTGTTTTTGTACTACAGAAAGTGTTGATTTAAATGCAAATATTTTAGAAAACCAGACAAAATATGTTCACTTCTGATTTCATCAAAAGGTCAGAGATTTAAAAACTCAAATTCTCCTAATACACAGTTCTCTTCATACTGTATTTAAGGTTCAAATATAAAATATTTTAAATCATACTGTATAGTTAAATAATAAGAAAAGAGTTTACTTACTTCTGGATACCCTCACAAGTTCCGATACATTGAAGACTCCAGATTTTACAAAACTATCCTCAAGGTATCCTGAAATAAACATCAAGATGAAAGAGATCAACATAAGCAGGAAGCAAATAAATGATTAAACACTAGAATTTGTTCAAGTGTTTTAAACCAAAGGTTAGAACAAAACCCAAGTATGCTTACAACGAAGCACTGTAAGAGCAAAACTCTTGTAAAATGCAAACTGGGTCCGTTTAAACAAACGTTTAACCTTTAGAAGCTAAATAATCTCTCAGGAAAAGTTTTTAACTTTCCAATTGTACAGGGCAATTGGTATGGTTTTATTTGCCACTGCCCACGCATAGGGAATGAAGGTTCAGAGGCCCTCAGATCGGTAGCACCTGGTAGACTAAAGTCCATCCATTAAAAAAAAAAAAAAAAAAGAAAGAAAGAAAAAGGAAAACCACAGCCACAATCAGCACTTTGTTGGAATTACTCCAAAGATCTCTTGAAACCACTGTTCTTTCACAAATCCTTCCCCGATGAAAAAGTGAGTTGCTCTTACCAGCACTCCCACCCTTGTTCCCGTCATGGATCACACAAAAGCGGAACCCGTACATACAGCAAATACTTTACACAGACCTATTTCTGTGCACCATTAATATACCTCACATGATTTCACTGCTTTCTCACCCTTGCTGCCACTCCCTGGGACTCCCTTCATGTCAAGAACTGGATCCTTTTGCTGGCGAATGTGGTGAAGCCAGACCTCCAGGAATGCCTCCTGACCCTTCCGTGACCTCCAGGTCCAGGGCCCACAGTAGCCGTGGGCCACGAGTCAGGAGCCTGAGTAAGTCAGACATGCTTGCTAGCTGGTCTAACTCTTTCCAGGACTGCAGATGGGGATACCAGTCCTATCCCCAGGTTCTCATCCAGAAGAAGGAAGTGTAGTGAGGGTAAGGAGGGAGGGAACACCTTAGGTAGGAGGGATATGGCTACTCTCTACTGCCCCAGGGAGAGAATAAGGGTGTGAAAATCCTCAGAATTAAAATGCTTCCAGGAAAAAACTCTAAATTCCAAGAACCGGCAATTTGATTGGATGTTACACAAAGCTTCAGGGCTGACCAAGAGATTAGATTCGGGGCAGGGATGAGAGAGGTCTGGGTGTTTTAGCAACATGGCTCACTCAAGTCAAAGAGCTGGGGTTTGACTCCTCACTACGGTTTGCCAGTGTGGCATCCTGGAATGATTAATCATAATAATTAATAACTCTAAATTAATAATAATAATAGTCCTGGAAGATTCAGACTCTTTGTACTTCAGATTCCTCATTTATATATTAGAGATAATAAAATTACCTACCTTACATCGTTGTTACAAATAATAAGTGAGATAAAAATATAAAACCCAGAGTAGGCGCTGAGTAAATGTTACCAATAAGTTAGGATTGGCCTATGGAGTCAGCAAGCACCCATACACCGAAATATGCACACTGAATTCCAGACACTCTCAAGTTATTTGTAAATCATCATTTAGAAATTTTACCAGAAAGAAAGCTACCAGCCCACTTTTTAACCATACACAGCATGAAAAGACAGAAAGTCATTCAATTAGCATATATGCCTCACTGCTGTGAATAAACAGGGGCGCTACGTATGTCTGAACACTGTTTTATATCTACCTTCTTTAGAAATAGCAAAAGAATGAGAAGAAATTATGAGATCTCAGTTGGTGATAAAACTCAGGTCTCATGTTAAGTCACTGCTCTGAAAAAGATATACATTTTTAAGAGGATAATAACAAAGTGTCCCCACTTGATGCAGCTCTATTTTAAGAAACGCCTCCTTCTTCAGCAATTAATTTTTCACCAGGTTGAATTCATTTCAGTGATTATTGAGAAATTTCCAGGTAGACAACATTGTACAAAGTGCTAAAAGCCACTGAGACATAAAAAGGACATTGACTCCCTTTGTGTGGCTGGAGACATGTGTTACATAAACATCTCTTATGCTTTTAATTTTGATAGGTTATCATTGTATACAAAGATTTCTATTGCTTTTGTTGTTTTAAGCATAATAGATTATACTTTATTTTACATGTGGTAAACATAACATTTTATATATGACAAATACATTAAATACAGAGAACTTATTTATCACGACTACAGCCTGTGTGCTTAACCAATCAGACAAGATTATTTGTCCTTCCCCAACCGTACTCTGTAAAGGCCTGCCCTCATATCTTTCTAACGTAGCTGCCTCTGATCAGAAGGGCCCTCTTTCCACAGGCTCACCTCGCAGCCTTCAATGTCCAGCTCAACCACCATCTGCTCCATAATCTGCTTTTCCACCCTCCCCTCCCAACTCCTGTGCCACCTAGAAATAATCTCTTTCTTCTGTATTCACATAGCACCTAGTTTGTTCTTACTTTATATCACTTTGCACATTCAAGTTTACCAAGATAACTGTTTTCAAGCCTTGTGTTTCTTCTCATTTGGGGGAGTGACTGGGTTTTGTTCATCTCTATATCTCCCTTAACAACTAACTCATCGCCCACATTACAGTAACTACGAAACGCTTGCAAAACAAATGTAAAGTTCAGCTTTTCGAAACATGGTCACAAATGAACACCTTAATAATTTTATAACAATGAAGATAAAGATAGCTTAAGATCGAAGGATAACTCTACTGACCCTTGTTATTTTCTGGAACTTGTTTGCCGAGGAGTTTATTTAAGCTTTTGGGCAAAATGGGAAAGCATAATGATTACAGTCAGATTATCTCTCTGACTTTGTTGTGTAATTAATGTACAACTTTAGGCATGTAGTACAAAATAACTACCAAGGGACTAGAGGGGTTCAAATAGTTCACAAATATTTATAAATCGATGAATGAGTGGATGAATAGTGAACATTTCATTTATATAAATTATACCATGTGTAATACTTAATAACAGTTCAATACATGGATATTATCTGAAGTTCATTTCCTTATCACTCCAATGAGTAGTTAGGACTCCATTTGCTTCTAAGTCATGCCCATTAAGATGGAGTGATGTGTGGTCCTGTCACGAGCCGAATCCTAAGGGAGGGAAGAGCCACCTCAAGGTAATCCTACCAGCAGGAAGACAGCAAGGCAGTCACACACAGACAAATACAATGACCATCTCATTGAAAAGGGAAGGCAACTCAGAATGTTGAGGGTGCTTCTCCACTCCCTACCCCCAATTCCCCCAAGTTCTAAGGAATTTGGATCTACAAGGAAAACTGAAAGATTTTACTAAAACTATGAAAGACACTGAAAATATGTCAGAACTGCTTTGGCACCCACTAGCCAAAATGCAACACCATAGGTCCCACTGGGCTCCACTCCTGCGTGGAGCACAGCGAGACTTCAGTAAAAGGAGGGCTCCCAAGGCTAAGTGGTGACAATGACCTTATAGGAGGGGGGTGGGTGGCAATCAGGCGGCTGGGTAGCCTGGGAGAAGCACCTGAAGCAGATGGCTGCCCCCTTCATGCATCTTTGCACGCAGCACAGCCTTTACAATGGACAGACATTACCCAAGATGAGGCGGGCTAAAGAAAAGAAACAGTGGATGACACGGTACTTGGCCAGCTAATAGTCCTTGCTCACAAGCATACGAGAGAGTACTTAAGGACTCTGGCAAAATAACTGGAGAGGATCATGCAGGGGGTCAGAAGCCCTGCTATACAATACAGAGGGTAACACTCAGCAAAATGCAGGTGCTTGCTGTTAACACAACCCCATGTGTAACCTCCAGGCTTCTGGGGCCTTCTAAAAACATGGTTTTCATGTGTTACATAGACCACTGTGAATCTAAATAGCTGACACAGAGGTCAAAGATCTTAAAGCAATTTGGAGACATTCATACAGTAAATTCCCTTCATCTACCAAAGGAAATATGAGCATCTCTGAGACAGAGCAGCTGCTTAATGGTTACCGAGCAATATTACACAACAGCTTACACCAGGAAGCAAAGAACAACTTAGCATTTATGTGATGCTGTATTTACACTACATGTATGCTTTTTAAAAAATAAAATTGAGTAGGAAATAAAGACCTCTGCAAACTGAAAATTCTCAAAGGCAGTATCAAATTATATTATTTTACTGTTTTTATTTTTCTCTAACAAAAGCAACAATAAATCACTACTCAGAAGTTAATATAGTGTTTAACCTCCTTTACAAACAATAACAGAGGGATGCAATGGCATATCTAACTGTTAATATCTCAAATTATAATCAGCACCATTTAAATGTTAAACAACATTTACACAGAAAATCCAAAGGAAGACTGATAATGGCTCATTTTTATGGTCTACTGTGTTCTATTCTTGAAATTAAAAAAAAACACAGAAAGCTGTTATTAAATTCATGAAAGCTGTCTTCAAGTATTTGAAGGACTGTTAATGTAGATGGTGGATTCGACTTATTCTGCATAGTTCCAGGAACTGTTTTTTTGGCTCAGTAAACAGATTTGTCATCCAATAAGAAAAGTCCTAGAAAGGAATGTGAGACCTTGCAAAGGTAATAATAACCAACACATGCCAAGCTACTGCACTAAGATCTTAGAAAGCATGAATGCACATCATGCCCACAATTATCCTCAAGTTGTTACCATTTTACAGAATGAGGAAACCTGTGTCTACAAATATAGGGGTTTCCCAGTGGATGTAAAGACCCCTCCACTGGATTTAAGAATTCTCACTTTGGGTAGGAAGTTGGATAAGAGCACTTCAGAAGCCCACTGCAACTCTCAGATTCCACTTTTTTACACGGCTGTTTTCCTGTTAGTTTTCTTGCATTGCTCAATTTGGAGAAAGAAGAGAACACTGGGTATCTCACAGGCATGCTCCAGCCCTAGGATTCCAATTGTTCACTTCCTTCAACTGAGTGTAAAAGATGCCTAAATTGTTTTGTTTATAGATGTAAAGGGGGAGAAGATAAGATTATTTCATACTAGCTCTTTGCCAATCTTCATAAAACTTCAGCTACCAAAACTAACCCATTGGTGATTTTTCTGGTAGGGGTGTTATAAGACAGGACTCTCTTCAGTTTCTCAACTGATCTGAACTGTCCATGGTTAAGGATGGAAACTGTGATTATAAAATAGATACACTAATCACAGTAAAGATAACAATTCTCTGCACAGAGACTGAATCTCAGCCTATAGCTAACATTTTAGTATAAATTTACAATTAAGTTTGTCCTTCAACATGAAATGTAAATCCCTGATGGTGATTGAAATGACCTGGTAGAGTCAGAATTTTTCTGACTTTAACACACTCTGATAGTAGTATATTAATATATTATTTATGTTTTTAAGTATTTCCTTTGAGTCCATTAAACTTTTCCTACATATATATAATATACATAAATATGGATTTTTATAAAATTGAGATTAAAATTTAAATAAATGCGTATCCTGCCTTTTTCTAAGTAACATTGTATCTTTCCCTCTAGATTAAATACTTTTCCAAAAGCATGATTTTAATGCCTGCACCATATTATACTGCATGGCTGTATCATACTTTATTTGACCATTCTCCCATTGTTTGGCATTTTAGGTTATTTCCCAGTTTAAAAAATATTATAAACAGCACTGCCATTAACATCGTAGGACACAAATTTTTGTCAGCAATTCTTAGGATTTCCTTAGGTTGGAGTTCCCAGAAGTGGAATTAGCGGGTCAAAGGACATAAACTCTTTTAAAGCTCTTGGTAAAAACTGTCAAGCTGCTTTCCATAAAGGTTTTTGCCAATTTATACTCCCTCAGGCACATCATGAGCGTTTCCATGTCACCACCCTGCTGCCAGAATTACATATTAGTCATATTAATGGGATTTGTTTTTAACTGTGGCAAGTTGATAGAGAAACGATATCATTACATTAATGTTATAACTTTCATTTATTTAATTATAATAATGTTAGATATTTTCACATACATATGCATTATTTCTTTGAAGAGAACTTTCAAAAATATGTAAAATAGGAATAGTGCTAGCAGGAATATTTTATTCATAATGCTAATGAGAATACTTCTAGAGTTTCACAGTTAATAATTTTGGCCATTAATTGATGATTGATTTTTCCTCATCATCTGATATATTTGTTTATTCCTAGTTTTCTCAGAGTGTTTTTTAAAGTTTTCTGATCAGAATCGTTGTTGAGTATTATTAAATGTCTTTTTGGCATTGTGAGATTATCCTTTTTTTCCATTACAGCATTTTTTGTTGTTACATATTACAAATTCTTAGATTAAATTATCTTTGTTGGTCCATGGAACATAGCTTTTTAAATTTACTGTTGAACTGGTTTATTAACAGTTTTCTTCCAAATTCTCTATATGTAGTTGGGATACTTTTGTGGGAATTTTTGTATTTTATTTGCCAAGTTTTCATACCAGGGTTATATGCATGCTTCATAAAATGGTTTGGATGACAGTCATTATTTTTCATAAAAAAAAAAAAAAGTTGAAAGCTTGGAAAAACTCACTGGTAAAATCATCTTTCCAGAATGTGTTTCAGAGAAGATTCTTAGACAACTCCAAGTGTTTCATGAAATTTAATCTACTCCTATTTTCTGATCTTGAGACAATTTTATTACATATTATTCAAGAAAATCAATTCTTGCAGATTTTCAAATTTCTTAGCACAGATACTTTATGGTTTACTAAGTGGGCTATGTTTATTTTTACTGTATTGAAATTATAATAAAATTAAATTAAATTTTATAATATTATCTTAAAATATACTACAATTAATATAATTATATTAAATTACATTAAACTATACTAAAAAATCAGCTCTGTCACTTACTATGTAAACTTAAGGCAAGTTAAGAAATTTTTCTACGTCCCCCCATTTCTCTTCTCTAAAATACCAGATAATCATAGTACCTGTGAGTCAATATGAAAGCTGTATATTATTTTCAAATAATGAGAGACATTTCAATTTAAAAGCAGGGAAAGGGAAGATAGAACTTCCAAATTAACAGCTAGGAAACAAAATACAATGAATAGGAACTTAAGACAGTCAAAATAAGGACACAAGGTATAAATAAATTATTAAAGTAAAACAAGAAGAATAAAATCAAATATATCAATCATTATAACAAATGTAAGTGGACTGAATTACCCCATAAAGAAAGCATTAGATTAACTTAAGCAAACAAAATCCAGCTACTTTTAAGGAGCATACTTAAGACAAAGTGAGAATAAGAACAAAAAGTTGAAAATAAAATAGTAGGCAGAGAAGTCAGGCAAATTCACACAAAAAGAAATCAGTGTCAATTAGCAATGGTTTTAAGATGGAATTTAAGATGAATTAAAATAAACAGGTTAAAGAACATTATGAATGACATGCACCAAACAATATTGTGGAGAAATGCACCAATACATGCACCAAACAAGGTACTGGTGCAGCGAACAATATTGTGGAGAAATACATAAAATAAAATCTAATAATATACAAGAAAATTGATAAAAATACAATTTTATCACCAAACAGTATTGTGAAGAAATGCATAAAATAAAATCCAATAAGATACAAGAAACTTGATAAAAATATAACTATAGTGAGAACTCTGAATACATCTTTTAGATTTGACCATGACTATTAGACAATTAGACTTATTTTTTAGAATGTGTCTTTTAGATTTGAACATGACTACTAGGCTATTAGACTTATTTTATATCATTCAAATACATCTTATACTCTGTTGGTATATCCATGGAAATTTTATAAAAATTGATCATGTCCTTGACCAAAAAGAAAATGTTAACAAATTCTTAAAAGTGGAGAACTTTTCAGGCCATTCTGTTTATCTTTGGCAAATAAAACTAAAAGTTAAAAAAAAAGTGACCATATCTTCTGAACTACATGAAAATTAAGAAAATAAGCCAAGAATCAAACAGAAAAGAAAAATTGTCAGCCATCTAGAAAGCAATGAAAAGAAAAAGACAAAAGAAAAAGGGAAATTGTTTACCATAAAAGAAAAACAGCAAAACAATCCAACAAAAATTCAAAAGGGAATTAAAGATAAAAGCTGAAATTAATAAAACAGAAAAAAGAGGAATATTTGAAACAATGAAAGGAAAGATGATTCTCTGAAAAGACAAGCAAAACAGAAAAATCATTTGCAAGCTTCATTAAGGGAAAAAAGAGAAGGCAAAAATATACAACTACAAGAATAGAAGGGAGACATAACCATAGAAACCAAATACATTAAAAGAATTATGAGAGATTAACACATACAACTTACTGACCGCAACTTTCAAAACTTAAAGGGTCAGTTACTTACTAAAATAAAAGTAACCACAACTGTGCAAAGTGGACCCTGAATAGAACACTTAACCTAGTGCAGTGGTCCCCAAAATTTGCTGATCATTTGAACCACCAGGGGTTCTTAAAGAGCAATTTATGCGTGGCTTCCACTCCCAGCTATTCTGATTTAACTGGTATGGATATGACCCAGACATGAGGATGTTCTAAAAGTTGCCCAGGTGATTCCAATGCGCAGCAAAGTTTGGGAACCACTACGCTAGTCTCTTGTTATTCAAACTGTGGTCCCAGAACCAACAGCACTGGCATAACCTGGGAGCTTGCTGGAAATGCAGAAGCCCAGGCTCCACCAAGACCCTCGAAATCAGAATCTGCAGCTTAATGAGTTCATGTGCACTTTAAAATTTGAAAACCCTGGAACAGCATAAAAAGGCATTTTTAAAACCACTTTTAAAAATGACATAGGTACAGATGGGTGCACAGCTGGATTTTATCTATCCTCTACCTTGCCTTCAAATTTCAATGCTATTTACACTCTCCCAGGCTGTAGAAAATGATAAGTTACCTTATGAAGCAGGCACTGTCATAAGCCTTTATTAGGCCAGCAAAACTTAAATAACTAAACTTGGAATGTCCCTTATCAAAACAAAGCAGGCAAGCAACCAACCAAAGATCAAGCAAACATGTAAATGCAACTTCAGGAATCCTAAACACAGCGCTGGAACCGGCCAGAAGTCTCACCCTGGCAGTCCTCTGACTGTCTTCAGCGAATTAGGCCTCTTTCTAATACTAACTCGTTGGAACTGATGCACTTTGTTTAATGTCTGCTGTCCTTTTTTTTTTTTTCAGCTGCTTGTTTGGAACAAAATGAAATGCATATTGCATTGTATCCTTCCTGCTTGCTGTTTTTTCTCTTAAGTTTAAAAGTTATGCATTGAGGATAAAGTATACTTAAGGAGAAATGTGCACAAGAATACCTATTAAAATAACTGCCATCAAGTTTGATGGTGGAACTTCAAGGGATTAACAACTAACTGTTTTGGATGGAAAAAAAAAAAAAGAATCCTAAATAAAATTGAATGAATCCTAAATAAAATTGAATGAAATCCTAAATCCTAAATAAAATTGAATGAAATTCAATTCATATATTCAAACGGAATATAACAATGTTACCAAAAAAAGATACACTATTATCATTAGAGTTTATTCCAGGAATGAGTGCAGTTCACTATCAGGAAATCTAGCGATGTAATAGAGAAAAAACAAACCACAGTAACAAAAAACAACACATGATCATGTCAATTGAGGCTGAAAATGGACTTGACTCCAAGAAGAGAAGCAGGCTTCCCTAATGACAAATCTAAGCAGAAATAGAGATAAAAGCAAACAATACTCTTTAGCAAAACCAAAAAAAATTATACTAAAATGAGAAAATTAGTCTGCCATTCCTAGTTACCCAACCTCTTCAAGCCTTCTCCTCTTTCCAGTCCTTAAAAATGTAATCTGTAAATAAATCGGTCACAAAAAGGCAAACATTGTATGATTTCACTTAGATGAGGTATCTAGAGAGTCAAACTCATAGAAACAAAGGAGAATGGTGGTTGCCAGGGGCTGGGGAGAAGGGGGAAGAGTGAGTTGCTATTTAACGGGTATAGAGTTTCAGTTTTACAAGATGAAAAAGTTCCAGAGATTGGTTGCATAACAAAGTGAATAAACTTAACACTGCTGAACTATACACTTAAAATGGTAAATTTTATGTCATATGTATTTTACCACAATTTAAAAAAATGATCTGGAATTTGAGACCCAGAAAACTGTTATTAATTGCATATATATATATATATATATATATATATATATATATTCAAGAACTACTTTTTACTTTGGAGTTTATATCTATAATCTTATTTACAATAATTACTTAGATACAACTTTCTATTTAATTATTATTCTCATTATCAGTCTACAGTTATTGCTATATTTATAACAATCAGTATATATCTGAGGAGTTTCCTCATCCTAAATTTTTTCTTTTTTGATTTTGGTGCATCACTTTGTCAACTGCAACAGGTTTTCAAGTAAAATTTTTACAAAGAAAATGAGGGACTATTTTTCAAGACCACAAATAATAAAGAATCTATTTCTATCACCTTTGACGAGAAATAAAATTCCCTGAACATTAAAAGAAATGCAGGTAACTTTTTCCTCTAGGATAATTACAAGATTCTTCTTTTTACCCATGAAATACAAAAACTGCAACAGGATAATATTTAGATATTATTACTATTGGCTGGATATATTAGCCATATGAACCAGCATATTTAGATTAGGTTTAGCTCATAAAAGTTTTCTTCATTTGTCCTTGATTCTATTTCTTTCCTAAATGCTCTGATTTCTCACTAAGAACACCTAAGTAAATGCTTAATTTTCTATTCTCCCATCATAAACCTATTTCTCACCATTTTTAACCTCTCTGTTCTTTTCCTCTGCTTTTGGAGCAAATATCTATATCAGTGATTATTTCCACAATATCAGTTCTGTTTTTTATTCTTCCAATCCAGATTTTAGCTATATGAAAGCAGTTTTAGTTTTCTTGCTAGTTTTTCTTTTTTTTTTTTCGTATGCGGGCCTCTCACCGCTGTGGCCTCTCCCGCCGCGGAGCACAGGCTCCGAACGCGCAGGCTCAGCGGCCATGGCTCACGGGCCCAGCCGCTCCGCGGCATGTGGGATCCTCCCGGACCGGGACACGAACTCGTGTCCCCTGCATTGGCAGGTGGACTCCCAACCACCGCGCCACCAGGGAAGCCCCCTTGCTAGTCTTTCTTAACTCACATGGTACTCTGTTCACTGAAGCTATTATTTTATCTGTTCATTTTTCATGTAAGTCCCTTTTTCTAAGTAAACAAAATGTTTTCTCTGAAATTTCTTCTAGTTCTTCGTTTTCAAAGATCTCCTGGATCTTAATGACAGACCCTTTCCCTTGTTCTTCAGTATTTTCTCACCAAGGGCATAGCTGGTTGTTTTCTTTTTACTTACAGGGTAGTCTACCCAAATTTAGGGTTTTGCCTCAAAAAAGCATACTGTATTTTTAGGTTGAGATTGAGGGCTCTAGAATTGACATAATTGGATCTTATCATTTACTAGCTGGATAACTTTGATTAAATTACTTAATATAAATAAAGAGTAATAATAACCATAATAATGATGATAATAAAATAATAGTGGTATCATTTATTCAGTGTTACGTGCCAGGCTCTGTGATCAGCGCTTTAAACTCTATCTCAGTTCAATTTCCATACTCGCTCCTTTTTTTATTAATGACTGAATAAATACTTAAATTCTCTACCTCCTCCAATTCTCATTTGTGAAATGGAAATAATAACAGTAATACTGAACTCATAGATTTGAGATGAATATTAAATAAGAGCGTGCATATGAAGTGCTTAGGGTTCAATAAATGATTATTGGTAATGGCAGTAGTTGTAGTACTAGTAACAGTGTTAGTCGAAGTTCCAATTCCAGCCAATTTCTAGTGACTGCGGGTCTTTCATCTAATGAACCTCTACTATAAAATGGTGGGCTCTTCTCACCCCACCCCTAGATATGTAAGATCCTACCAAGAAGTACATGAAAACCCTCACTTTCTGGAAAGACAGATGGGACCAAGTTTACAAAGATCCTTGTCTGTGGTGTTAGGAATTAAGACTCTAGCCCAGAGAGGAGAATTTTTGAAGGATTCCTGTTAGGAAATGGAATCAGACTGCTAGATGTCTTCCCATACTCTTCACTCCCTCTCTATAACCCATTTCCTAACCCTGTTGGTCTCTGGGTTTATAGCCTTTTAAATTGGTATAGAAAAAGCTCTGAACCTAGGGGATGATAATGGGGTGTAATCAAACTTAAATGTCTACAATTTCTCAAGGAATCAACACTGCTATCTTTCATGAGATAAAAGATAGGAAAACCACCACGTTTTAGATTAAATCCCACTACACTGGTCATATAGTTATGGGATAAGTCTCTGAGATTCTAATAAAAGGCTCTCCTTTAGTCTTAGTTTTAGTGTGCTTAGAAAAAACTTTCAAGGTTTTACATATACTCATGGAAGTTTTTGTGAAGAGTTGGGAGAATATGAATGAGAAGTTAAGCCAGAAAGGTGGACTTTATACTAGATAGCTAATGGTAACGATTTTGCTGTATGCCTAAAAAGACCTGGATTTAAATCTCACTACTCGAAGTCAAAATTCTAGCAGCCTTTTTTTTTTTTTTTGGTAAAATTTGACAAGCTGATTCTATTTACGTGAAAATACAAAGGACCTAAAATAATTTTTTAAAGTTATTATAAACACTTATTATAAATAAGTTACGGAAATCAAGAAGAAACTTGGTATTGCAAAAGACAGACATATAGATCAATGAGATGGACCAGAAATAGACACATAAATATATGGCTATGGATATTTGGTGTTTATTCCCTTCATATATATATATGTGTGTGTGTGTGTGTGTGTGTGTGTGTGTATATGTGTGTATATACATATATAATATGTATATATTATATATAATAGGTAGATATGCAATTTATTCTATGTCAATTATACCTTAATAAAGTAAAAATAAATAAACTACCTCCTTAACCTATAAACAGTAGTCTCGAAATTTTCAGAAATCAGTATTTCCACATCACAAAAAGAATCACAAATGAATAAGGAACAGTCAATGTAATCAGGAAAAGTTTTGAAAATAATGACTTCCATTACATGCAATTTTTGCTACTTCTAGAAAGCTACCTTACCTGTTTCCACATTCATGATCATGCAGACGCTAGGAACATTTTGGTACACTCAATAAACAGAAGCATAGAACAGCAAACAGGACTTCGCTATAATTCATTTGATTGGGAGAAGAGAACTGGATCCATCTAAGACTGGTATTCTAAATCAGTAATCATATTAGGGCACTGCAATTCTCAGTCTGATACGTCCCTACAAAATTCATCATCAGACCATGCTACATGAGTTAGGAGTTCAGAACATCTCTGAAACAGTCATATCTAGGGTGTGGTGTACCTACAGGGCAGAAGCAGCCCACTATAACTGTCTCTATGAAACACCCTGCTTTTCCTGACTTAGGTCAGGTTCTGGGGCTGGGGATGTAACCTCAAGAACAAGTTACAATTGATTTAGCCTACTGGAGGTCTAAGCCTCTATTTCATAAATCTTGAACACTGCTGAACAGTCTCTGGCCAGGCATTGCCTTAGATACTGGGTTAACAAATGGAGTTATACAGTCCTCACCTGAAGGTGTTCAGAATCCACTAAGTGAAAAAGACAAGTAAATTGTGATATAGGTGCCATTAAAGCTGTACTACAGACAGGGTCTGGAGAAGTTTCACTGATAAGGTGTCAAGGGGGTACATGCATTCTAGGCAGAAAAACAACACAAAGACATAAAGGCTAAGGCTGGATGCAAGGTCCACGTGGGCAGTGGAAGGGCAAGGAGAGAACACACCATGAAGGGCTGTATTAGATGCCATGGAAAGATTAGGCTTAGCCTAGAGTGGGAACCTTTGACACAGATAGGGGAGGGGAATGAAATAATCAGACTTGCACATTCTGAAGATCACCAGATGTATCACAGGGATAAAGACCCAAGGCAAAAATACCAGGTACAGAAATTAGGAAAATTATTAAAATAATCTAGGTGCTCTAGTTAAAAGGAGAGCATGTCAATATTTTTTAAAATAACACATTAAGATTCAGTACTTAAAAAAAGATTTTGCCTTCCTCATCTGTTATAAGAGTAACCCCATCAGTGGTCTTTCCTTGTCTCTCTACTCATCTTTCTACATGCTCTCTCAAAAACTCATGGACACTCCATGGTTCACCAGTCTACATTATATACTTACTTATTTAGAAAACATTGCTCGGCTTGAAAGAATTCAATTCAGAAGATGACTACAATCCAAAATACGAAATTTTGAAACTAAAAATCCACTACACTTACAAAAGTGCCACAAAGTAAACAATGGAGCCAGTATCTTACAATAAATCACATCACTCGCCATCGGTGTCTGTCAGTGGCCTCTGTACCTCACCAGAAAAAGGGGCTCCACTGACGCAGACTGCAGCTCGTTGAGAAATGCACATGTAAACTCGTATCATTTGCCATGTGACTTCCTGTGCCAGGGCTCCCTGGGGCCTCTTCCTTGATCTCCTGAGGTCTCTAAGCCCCAGACAAACCCTCCAAATCTCAATCTTAGCCCTGCGTCCCAAACCCTTTTCTCCTGATGGCTCATAAGCACTTTAAAAAAACCATTAAAAAAATTACAGCTTTATTGAGATATAACTCTCATATCCTTTTAGAGTTCACAATTCAGTGGTTTGCAGTATATTCAAAGAGTCGTGTATCTATCTAATTCCAGATCATTTTCATCACCTTAAAAAGAAACGCCATACCCATGAGCAGTCACGTATCCATTTCCCCCAACATCTCCAAACCGCTGCCTTTATGGATTTGCCTATTCCAGACATGTCACATCAATGGAACCATACAATGTGTATATTTTAAAAATACATCATGTCACTGTTTGTTTCATGTCATTAACAAGTGCACGTGATGGTTTTAATGATGATAAGATCAAATCTGAAAGCCAAGTGGTTTTTCTGTGTTCTTCCTCCTGAATGCCTTGGGGAAATGAATATGCTCAGGTATGGAATAGGGGTGGGGAAGGGGGTATCTCTATTGGAGTCAAGAATTAGAAATATTTCAGTGCAAACAGGAAAGTGTCCCTAGTTCTATTACATAAAATAAAATGAAAGAGTGCAAGGCCACTGAAGACCAGCACACAAGTTAAAAGACCCAAAAAGACTCAAAGTTATAACAACTTTGAAAACCACAACCTGATTTTTTCTTAAATTCTATGACCACCAATGATCCTATTAGGTAAAAGCTAACATGAGTCAAATTACCACACAAAAGTACTTGCTTAAGTTACTTGATACCTTGATACTTTCTGACAGTTACAGAAAGAGAAAAAAGAAATGAGATTTTAGTTGATCTGTCTAATAAGTTGAAAACACAGTTTTTAATCTTGTGAGGTAGAAACAGATTAAAATCTAGGTAGCTAGATATATATATGGATCGACTTAGCATTTTATTCTGCTTGCAATATACAGAATTGATCCCTCTTTCCAAGCATGATGCTGTCATATGCAAGGTGGGGTCCCCTGGGTGCCTTTGTATAGGACGATACTTCCAGCAAGCTTAGCTTCTGCAGAGTTCAGTGATTTTAACTAGCCTGGAGCAAGTCCACTCTCTCTGTGATATCGAACAATCCCAGCTTTCCAGCTGTGAGAAGGAAAATGCTTTGCATTATTAAATTGTAGCCATATGCTACAAAAGCCGACCTTGTAAATACAGAGAGGGAAAAGAATTTAAATTGAGAAGAAACTTCAGATGCAGGCGGTCATTGTAAAAGGAACCTGAGATACTTGAGTGAAAGAACTACTCAGGGTAGCAGGCACAGCCATAACCTAACCTAGGCTAATTATGAGGCAGACCTCTTTTCACACGGGGACTCTAACCCTCCCTGTGGGGAACTTAGGCACTCAGCAAAAAAAGAAAAACACGTGACAGTGATGCCTTCCAAAATTTAACAAACTGCAACTTATTTAGCTGCGAGACCTCTTGAAAGTTTTCTGGAACTCGGTACAGTATAAATTAAGGGCCTACATCAATGTATTAAATTTTCACTTGGACTCTATGTTACCCCATGATGATGTCATTTCAGATAGCACAAGATCATTCTATGCAGTTACAAAGTGAGGAAACAGGAAAAACAAAAGCTTGAATAACTAGCTATAGCCCAAGAACTAGTCATTTCTCTCACAGCTTTGTGAAAGGAGAGTATATCTTAGGTTTAAATTACACTCGTGACTGTGTACCAAGTGAGCCCCTGACCTCTGCAAATGTAAAGCCCATGAACCTCAAAAAAGGGAACGGAAAACAAGATGGAGGCCACTGAGCTCCAGCGACTGCAATAACCTGGCACTGAAGCCTCTTCCTTCATTACTGCCCTGATCCCACAGCCTCAGAGACTCAGCTGCCATCTCTCCCCAAGCTCATTCCCACTGAGGCAAGGGTCACTCAATAGGCCCCTCCATCTCCTCTCCTCACCCCCTGTCCACTGCCCCTTGTCCCGGCAGCCACAGCTATTAAAACTGCCCCCAGGGACTCAAGCGTGGTGCTCTCTGTGAATGCCAGGGATCCCAGACTCTGTCCTGCTAAGTCATCTCAACGAAAAGATTTCTCCTCTCTTTCTCTTCGTGGCATGCTCACCAACACTTAGGCCAAGCAGAGACACGGCCAAACTTTTCTCATTTTTCAGGCGGCGAGATGCACCACAATAAACTGTGTTATCTATCGGGGGCAGGGGAGGAGAGGCAAGGAGAAAGGTGCCAATCATGCAGGGGGATTACCACCGACTTCAGGTTCTGACCCACGAAAAAAATGAGTTTTAACCCACATTTGCCAATAACTAATTGGGACCTTGGGCAAATCACTTAACCTCTCTGCGTTGTTTTCATAAGTAAAGTAGAGAAGTTGGACTAGCCGTCGATAAGCACTGACAACCTGATTTTTTTTTTTTTTTTTGAGTAATGTTTCCAAGCATGTGTCAAACAAATAAAGATACTGGATTATAGAAGTAAATTACTCATTTAAAAACTTTAACTGTCTCGGGGGTGGAGGGGTATAAAATATAAATATAACATAAAGCAACAATCATAATACAGGTAGAGAGGCCCAACTCTGCCTGGGAGAATCCAGTAAGACAGATGGAAGAGTTCGGACATAACAGATGAACAAGTGTTTGTAGGGTGGATGCAGCAGTTCTGGCAGAGGAAAGAGCAGAGCACATGGATGAAAGGGAAAGGAAAGGAACCTAGTATACTTGGTATCTGATACTGAACAGCATTTAAAGCCATGACACAGAATATGGGTATATAAGGAGTGAACCATCAGTTTTCAAGAAAGTCAGATCTGTGTTTTATGAAGTGTATTCCTACAGAGTCTTAGAAAAAGAAAGAGCAAGGAGAGAATAGAGATAAGGTTTTTTGCACTACTGGAAGCAAGAAATCATGTGTAGGGCCCAAATAAGGGTAACGGGAGCTGAGAGGTGGGGTGGATTTTAAAGAGCTTCCAAAAGAAAAGATGAATGAATACGTGGGGGATCCTGAGAGAGAACTTATGAACTACTCTAGCCGAGGGTGTCCGGGAGATTCCGGTGGCCCTGTAGAGATAAAGTCTGGTAGAAAAGAAAAGGAATTGAATTTTGGAGTTGTCACCCATGCGACCTATACGGAAAGGTGTTCAAAAAGAAGTTGGGCACGTGAAACATTAGGAGAGAGATCTGTTCCAAAGGTATGCATCTAGGAATAATAAGAGGTGAATGAAACTTAAAAGTCACAGGGGGGACTGAAAACACACGGAAAACTAAAGACAGAAATCTGGTTAATAAGTAACTGAAAGAAAACATTATGGTTCCTGGATTACCAGGAAAAGGCCCTGTTTTCAAGAGCACAGGCAACAAAAGCAAAAATAAACAAATGGGACTACATCAAACTAAAAGGCTCTGCACAACAAAGGAAACAATCAACAGTGAAAAGGCAACCTATAGAATGCGAGAAGACAGCTGCAAACCATAGGTCTGATAAACGGTTAATCTCCAAAATACATAAGGAACTCCTACAACAATAGCAAAACAAAACAAAGACGATTAATAACCTGGTTTAAAATGGGCTAAGGACTTGAATAGCCTCTTCAAAGAAGATATACAAATGGCCAACAGGCATATGGGAAAAGGCTCAACATCACAAATAATCAGGAAATGCAAATTAAAGTTAAAATAAGATGTCATTTCATACCTGTCAGGATGGCATTATCAAAAAAAAAAAGACAGTAAGTGCTGTGGAGAATGTGGAGAAACTGGAACCCTTGCACACTGTTGGTAAATGCAAAATGGTGCAGCCACTATGAAACATAACATGGGTGTTCCTCAAAAAATTAAAAATAGAATTACCATATGATCCAGAAATCCCACCTCCAGGTATGTATCGAAAAGAATTGAAATCAGGATCTCAAAGAGATATGTGCACTCCCACGTTCACTGCAGCGCTATTCATAATAGCGAAGATGTGGAAACAACCTGAATGTCCATCCACAGATGAATGGACAAAGAAAATATGGTATATTCATACAACAAAATACTGTTTAGCCTTTTTTTAAAGGAAATTTTGCTATATGCAACAACATGAATGAATCTTGAGGACATGATGCTAAGTGAAATAAACCAGTCACAGAAAAACAAACATATGATTCCACCTATATGAGGTACCTAAAATAGTATCATAGAATCAGAGTAGAACAGTGGTTGCTAGGGGTTGGCGCAAAGAGGAAATGGGGAATTGCTAATCAACAGGCAAAAAGTTTCCGTTTGATCAAGATGAATAAGCTCTAGAGATCTGTTGTACAACATTGTAACTAGAATCACTTAAAAATTTCTTAAGAAGGCAGATCTCATGTTAAGCGTTCTTGCCACAATCAAATTTTTAAAAAAATTAAAGCAAGGATAAATTTTTCAGTAGAGCATGGTCAGGTGAACCAAATAAATGTTCAAGAATATGGAAGCAGGAATAGAATGGAAAGGAAACACTGGACTCAGGTCATAAAAAGTGAATTTAATGAGAATCATTTCAAGTGGGGACAGAAGTCCAATTGCAGGAGAAATTAAGTAGAAATTTTAGTCTTTTATATCATGTCATGAAAAAGAAGAGCAAGATGGGTCACTTGGTTGAAGGGGGTTGTCTGAATGAGGGACAAAATATGCATTTTTTAAAATTTTATTTTGCGGTACGCGGGCTTCTCACTGTTGTGGCCTCTCCCGTTGCACAGCGCAGGCTCAGCGGCCATGGCTCACAGGCCTAGCCACTCCGCGGCATGTGGGATCTTCCCGGACCGGGGCACGAACCCGTGTCCCCTGCATCGGCAGGTGGACTCTCAACCACTGCACCACCAGGGAAGCCCAATATGCATTATTTTTAAAGTAAGAAGTTGTCAGGAAGAAGTTAATAGAATAAGGGAGATATACTGAGAGGACCAGGAAAAGTAAGGGACAGAGAACATTTTCAGTGGAGAGAGACAAGTTGGTAGTTTCAGAAAGAAGGAGCACTATGGAAAGGAAAGTAGGAAAAATATTTATACAATGTGAATACAAGAGACTAAGATATAAAGTGTTGCCAGGGGAAAAGCAATCTCAAAAGATACATTTGTACTCTTTCTCTTGTCATTATTAAAAACTATGTAACAAAATTTCATTCCACGTTTCCTGGCAGGCCAAAAGGCTTACTTTAGGAAAAAAAGGACTACCTTAAAACTAAAATTCTATTCCACCGTGAGACTTGAAAATATCTGTTTCTTTTGTCTCTTTTATATAACCTCTAACATCCTATTCTTATGCATCTTACGATCTGTAACTCTGTTTATGTCATCTAAAGTCTTTAGGGGAGTGCAGTGTAAAAATTCAACACATTTCTATTGGGATTCACAACGAATGATACTTCCTGCAGAAAGTCTTCTTGATCAGTGCAGCTGGAAGAGAAAGTAGGATGAAAGAGCCCTCCCTTTTACCTTTTACCAAGCACCTGCTACTTGCCAGGTATGCTCTCCCATCTAATGTTTACAACTGGCACGGGTATAATTGACTGTGCTGAGTTCCAGAGAAGGGGGCTGATTTGGTCATGGCCCTCATGATCATTGTAAAACTTAGAACCTTGATTCAGGGGAAATTTTTAATGCCAACGTTCATATTCGTTGCACTTCACCACACTCCTTACACAATGGCTGGAAACAGTATTTCACAACTTTGAACTGCCATGACACTTGAGTTGTAGCACTAAGTAATATTAGGTTTTCACAATATGTATAGAATATTGTATGTACTTATGGGCTGAAACCTTGGGGAGAGCAAGGTTTATGCGTAATTCACTTTTCAATCTTCCACAGCATTTAGTCTAATGCCATGCACAAAATAGATGCCCATTAAATATCTGTGGCTGAAAAATCTACCTAGAGACGGCTCTTTCAGGGCTGTTTATTGTTCTTGGTGTGGAATGGTGGAGGACAAATGGCTGTCTCTACTCATATAGAGCTGAATCAATCCACACCCTGTCTCCTGGAATGTAGCATTTAATTCTGAGCTCAGCAACCAGTTGGCACTCAATTAGTAGTATTCATGGCCTCACAGGGTGGATAATTGGGGCGATATAGATAAATCCGCTTCTTTCATGTCCTTATGAAATATTCCTAAATTGTCTTTCTTTTCCCCCCAAAACTAATATTACAAGTGATCAGACTGGACCCATTGTAGAGGCTGGGCATGGTGCCAACTGCGATGTAGATCAACTTTTGAGGAGTGAGTTATACATGAGCAGCCATAATGCAACCTGCAAAAATAAGTAGCTGAGGACTATTGCCTCCTGGACCTTTTAAGATTAATCTGCTAACAAGACTCATTACCTATCCTCTCCTCCTTTACTCTGAGTTCCATCCTAAATTTGAACATTTAAGAACTTTACTAATGTGATGTCTTCAAAAAAGTTAGAGGATAAAGAAGAAAAATGTCTCTGAAACAAAATCTATTAGGAAAAAAATCCTTTGATTTTTGTACTGACTCCCATAGACTTCATTCTCAAATTACTTAAAAGCTTTACCTATTGTGTTGGCCCAGAAGTTTGTTTGGCTTTTTCCATAACATCTTATGAAAAACCCAAATGAACTTTTGGGCCAACCCAATATGATGTCAGGTCGTACCACAGTTAACCCATCCTTTTACTGTCTTTCTATTTCTACTTTTATGAATAGAAAGCCTGTTTATAGTCTATTGCATATTGTAAAGAGCCGAAGTTTAGAATCAAGTATCATGAAATAGTGCATTACCCCCATAAAAAAAGTTGATTCTGGTGGATATGATAAATAAGGATATGAGAATGAGTGGGCATGAACTTATTAACTGAGGAGTGAATGGACTGTTATAAAAGAAAAAGTCAGAGTGAATTTTCCCCTTTCTTTGACCTTGAACACGATATTCTAAGATAAAACATGCTCTATGAGGTCATGCAGGGCCTATACAAATATATCTGCCTTCATACGCAAATAGCAGAGAAAAATGTTGTATTATTTCTGTAACTATTAGAGAGTACTGTTTGTCCCAAATGCTAAATTTTGACAAAAACAAAGTGAAAAGTCAAACAAACGTAGGCCCTAGTGATCCCTGCAGATGATGACTACAACTGCAGACGCTAGTCTTCTTGATAATTATTTGGTTGGTTTTCATTAGTTTCATGACAACCATTTGGTAGCTTCAATCTCAGTATCTATAAAGTAGAGTAGGGGAGAAATCAACCTCAAAATTTGTTTGATTTAAAAATTTTCTTAAATCCAAGACCAGCATATTATTATAGTTAATAGATACCATTACAGGTCAAAGGAGAAATAAAAAAATACCTTGAGACAAATGAAAATGGAAATGGAACGCACCAAATTTTATGGCATTCAGCAAAAGCAGTTCTAAGAGGAAAGTTATTGTGACAAAAGTCTATCTCAAAAAATAAGAAAAATCTAAAATAAACAACCTAAATATACACTCAAGGAACTAGAAAAAACAACAACCAAAGCCCAAAGTTAGTAGAAGGAAGAAAAAACAAAGATTAGAGCAGAAATAAATGAAATAGAGACTAAAATGATAATAGAAAAGATCAATAAAATTAAGAGCTGGTTCTCTGAAAAGATAAACAAAATTGATAAACTTTTATCTAGACTTACCAAGAAAAAAAGATAGATGCCTTAAATAAATAAAATCAGAAATGGAAGAGGAGACATTACACCTGGTACCACACAAAGTATCATAAGAGATTACAATGAACAATTATACGCTAGCAAATTGAACAACCTAGAAGAAATGGACAAATTCCTAGAAACATACAACCTACCAAGAGTGAATTGTGATGAAACAGAAATTCTGAACAGACCAATTACTAGTAAGGATATTTAATCAGTAATCCAAAACCTCCCAAAGAAACAAAAGTCCAGGAACAGACCGCTTCACCAGTGAAATTTTTTTGGACATGTATTTCCTTGTTTAGAAATTTCTAACAGAGCTTCCCTGGTGATGCAGTGGTTAAGAATCTGCCTGCCAATGCAGGAGACACAGGTTCAAACCCTGGTACAGGAGGATCCCACATGCCACGGAGCAACGAAGTCCATGTGCCACAACTACTGAGCCTGCGCACTACAGCCCGCGAGCCACAACTACTGAAGTCCACACGCCTAAAGCCCATGCTCCACAATAAGAGAAGCCACCGCAATGAGAAGCCCACGCACAGCAACGAAGACCCAATGCAGCCAAAAATTAATTAATTATTTTTTTAAAAAAGATGTTAAAAAAAAAAAGAAATTTCTAACAGAGCTATCATTAAGTACCTTTGTCAGGAGATGCCTACAAGAATCTAGATTGGAAAACGGGGACAGGCAAGACTGTCAGCTCTTCTTGGAAATCCACACAACATTGGGACAATCAGCCCAGCCTTTAGGTACAAGGTGATGGATCACCCAAGGTACAGCCCAGCATCCGCCATGTGCAGATCTAGACGAACAGCAGGAAACTTCACAGGTGTAGATTTAAAGTGCAGCCCCAAATGACAAATGACTTTCTTTGGTAGTGCCCAAACAAGACACCAGAACAGAATCTGTAGAAAATCAAATCTATCATGATCAGCATTCCTACCTGAATGCAGTTAACCTACCAAACATTCAAAGAAGAATCAATACAATCCTTCTCAAACTCTTCTAAAAAAATCAAAAGTATGTCCAAAGTCACGTTATGAGGTTAGTATTACCTTGGTACCAAAATCAGATAAGGATGTCACAGGAACAGCAATAACAACAAAAATTATAGGCCAATATCCCTCATGTACATAGATGCAAAAATCCTCAACAAAGTATCAGCAAAGCAAATTCAACAATACGTTAAGAGGATCATACACCATGATCAAGTAGGATTTATTCCAGTGGTGCAAGGATGGTTCAATAACCACAAATGATATACTACATTAAGGAATGAAGCATAAAAATTATTTGATCATCTCAATAGATGCGAAAAAAATTTTTTGACAAAATTCAACATCCATTCATGATGAAAACTCTCAACAAAGTGGGTACAGAGAAAATGTACCTCAACATAATAAAGACCATATATGCAATCCAACAGCTAACATCACACTCAATGGAAAAGCTGAAACCTTTTCCTCCAAGATCATGAACTAGACTAGGATTCCCACTCTCTCCAGTTTTACTCAACATAGTACTAGAAGTCCTAGCCAGAGCAATTAGGAAAAGAAGAAGAAGAAGAAAAAAAAGAAATAAAAGGCATCCAAACTGTAAAGGAAGAAGCAAAACTGGCACTATTTGCGGATAACATGATATTTTATATGGAAAACCCTAAAACTCCATCAGAAAACTGTTAGAACTAATAAATAAGTTACAGGACATAAAATCAATACTCAAAACTCTGTTGCATTTCCATACATTAATAATGACCTAAAAGATAAAGAAATTAAGAAATAAGAAAACAATCACATTTACAATTACATCAAAAAGAATAAAATATCTAGGAATAAATTTAACTAAGGAGTTGAAAGAACTGTATATTGAAAACTACAAGACGTTAATGAAAGAAATTGAAGAAGACACAAATTAATGGCAAGATATTCTGTGCTTATGGATTATGATAAATAATATTGTTAAAATGTCCATACCACCCAAAGCAATATACAGATTCTATGCAATCCCTATCAAAACTGCAATGGTGGGCTTCCCTGGTGGCACAGTGGTTGAGAGTCCACCTGCTGATGTAGGGGACGCAGGTTTGTGCCCCAGTCTGGGAAGATCCCATATGCCATGGAGCGGCTAGGCCCGTGAGCCATGGCTGCTAAGCCTGCACGTCCAGAGCCAGTGCTCCGCAACAGAAGAGGCCACAACAGTGAGAGGCCTGCGTAACGCAAAAAAAAAAAAAAACTCCAATGGCATTTTTCACAGAAATAGAAGTTATAAAATTTATATGGAACAAAAAGAGATCCCTAATAGCCAAAGCAGTCTTGAGAAAGAAGAACAAAGCAGGAGGCATCGCTCCCTGGTTTCAAACTATATTACAAAGCTATAGTAATTAAAAGAGTGTGGTATTAACATAACATAGACATACAGATCAATGCAACAGAATAGAGAACCCAGAAATAAACCTACACATATATGGTCAATTAATTTTTAACAAAGGAGCCAAGAATATACAATGGGAAAAGGACAGTCTCTTCAATAAATGGTGTTGGAAAAATTGGACAGCAGCCAGATGCAAAAAAATGAAACTGGACCACTATCTTATTGTACTCAAAAATTAACTCCAAATGGATTAAAGACTTGAATGTAAAACCTGAAACCATAAACCTTCTAGGAGAAACACAGTAAGCTCCTTGACATAGACCTTGGTAATGATTTTTTAAAATCTGACACCAAAAGCAACAACAACAAAAGAAACATAAACAAGTGGGACTACATCAAACTAAAAAGCTCTGCATAACAAAGGAAACTATCAACAGAATGAAAAGGCAACTTACTGAATGGGAGAAAATATTCGTAAATCATGTATCAGATAAGGAGGTAATATCGAAAATACATAAAGAACTCATACAACTCAACAGCAAAAAATCAAACAATCTGATTTTAAAAATGGGCAGATCTGAATAGATGTTTTCCAAAGAAGACATACAGATGGCCAATGCAGGTACATAAAAATATGCTCTACATCTTTACTCACCACGGAAATGCAAGTTGAAACCACAATGAGCTATCACCTCACACTTGTTAGAATGGCTATTATCAAAAAGACTAGAAATAACAAGTGTTGGAGAGGTTACAGAGAAAAGGAAACCCTTGTGCTCTGTTGGTGGGAATGTAAATTGGTCCAGCCACTATGGAAAAGAGAATGGAAGTTACTCAAAAAATTAAAAATAGAACTAGCATATGATCCACAGATTCCATGTCTGAGTATTTATCCAAAGAAAATGAAAACACAAATTCCAAAAGATATATGCACCCCCATGTTCTTTACAGCATTATTTACAACAGCCAAGAAATGGAAACAACCTAAGTGTCCACTGATGGGTAAATGGATAAAGAAATTGTGGTATGTAGGTGGTACATACATACAATGGAATATTATTCAGCCATAAAAAAGAACAAAATCTTGGGCTTCCCTAGTGGCGCAGTGGTTGAGAGTCTTCCTGACGATGCAGGGGACGCAGATTTGTGCCCCGGTCCGGAAAGATCCCACATGCCGCAGAGCAGCTGGGCCTGTGAGCCATGGCCGTTGAGCCTGCGCATCTGGAGCCTGTGCTCCGCAACGGGAGAGGCCACAGCAGTGAGAGGCCCGTGTACAGCAGAAAATAAATAAATAAATAAATAAAAAGAACAAAATCTTGCCATTTGTGACAACATGGATGGACCTTGAGGGCATTATGCTAAAGTGAAATAAGTTAGAGAAAGGCAAATACTGTATGATCTCTCTTATATATGGAATATATATAAATATAAATTAAAATAGTATCTTAAATGTAAGATGAGCATATTGCTATAGTTGATACACCTTATTTAACTTATTCAATTATTTATGTAATTCCATTTTTGTTCCAGGTAGGATATAAGGTGGCTTATTTGACTTGTACCCAATATATGATCTTAATGGTCCCCAGAGGTTTTGCCCCACTATACACAAAAGCTGCCCCACAAAACAGCACAAGCATCCTACAGATTTTGCAAAAAAGAAAAGTAGGATAAGTCCATGTCATTCTAGGTCAGAAAGCTCTGGTTAAGGACACTTGGGATGCTTCAGAACTTTTCATCACAGAATTTGCAAAGTATCCTAAGATTCAATGTTTCTTTGTTATATTTCCAGCCAAGAGAGAGCTCCCCACAAACCTACAGTCTTCCTGAACTCCAAGAAGAGGCATCCACTTCTAGCTGGCTTAGAGGCAAAATCAAACTTCTAGATTGCCTTGTTTTCCTTGGATATCAACCACTCCAGCATTAGGTAACTGATTAAGATTGGGAAGTCTAAAAGTTCATAGCCCAAGGGATGTAGAGACACAAAATAATATAGCAAGTCAAAGTTCATTTCAAAAGATTATAATCCAATCACACACATCTTCTAAAAGCGAAAGTAGAGGTTTTAATCATTGTAAACAAAATTAGGTCTGTGTCTAGGTTCTTAAATTAATGGTTTGTTCTCCTTTGGTCCACAACAGTTGTTTGCTATAGTTGAAAGAGGACTCTTGCAGCTCTACTGCTTAGAAGGGATTCATTTACTGTTCAGAAAGAAGTATCTAGATATAAACATATAACTTTTGACCCCAACATAAATAAGAGAAATGTGCATCATACAAAAAATGAAGTAGCCTAGTGGTTCTTGACCAAAATAACAATGTCATGTCCTTGGACAAAGTCAGACTTTTTGGACACCTTAGCCCAGAAAAGAGTATGGTGCCCATCCCCACTATGTAACAAAGAATAAATACAAAAAATTAAATCACGAAATAGTATAAGGAAATACTGCAAAGACTATTTAAGTGCTTTTAAAATAGTAAAATAAACCTACTTAAGCGCTTTTAAAAATAAGTAGCAAATATTCTTCCTCCCCAAAAATGTGTCGCTTTTGTTCAAATGCATGTGATTAGCTTGCTAACTAAGTACAAATCCCAATCAGGAAACACAAATTAAAAACTAAAGGCCTATCTGTAGACTCCATACTACAGTCTGAAGAACCTTAAGGTCACCCTTCAGAAGTTCTTCTGAATCAGATAGTCATGTCTGATGCTGGAGAAAACCCAAGCCAGAGGGATGCCCGGTTTGTGGGAGACCCATGCATCTGTACTTATAGAATGACTGGATGTGATCCCACCTTCATGTCAACAGTGGTAAACTGATTTCAAAGGGCCTTTACCTCCAAAAGGGCTTGAATTTTTGCCATCTCTTCCCAAGCTGTTATGAAATAAACACAGAAGTAGATGGTGGCAATGTCCAGGGGTTGCACATCTCCCAGTGGAAAACTACCAGTGACAAGAAAGAGCTGGAACTCAAGGCAATCTTTTTCAAAAGTTTACTTTCTCTTTGTTATAACAATACAAACAGCAAAGTGATTCGACTGTTTCATTGCTCATGGTAGTAGATTGAATTTGCCTGTAAATGTATCATGCCTTCTTGATACGGTAATTCAGAGATTTCACATTTCAGCCAAAGCCAGAAAACAGAGATGAAAAGAGGCTCCAAGAGATAAATTATGCTCTAAAAATACCAAACATGCTTATACTTATGAAAAGAGCTTTTAATAATAAGTATAATTTATCCCAACTGACTGCAAAACAAAAACCTTAATAAGTTATGATTTTTCGCATTTCCAGTTAGATACTATTCAATATTTCTAGTGGTTTGATTTATGTCAAGTTATTAGAGAACAAACTCTTACTTCCATCAAACAGAATTCCTTCATAATCTCTAAGGTTAAGTCCATAATATAATGATACACAAAGCATATTAAAACGATGGAATGCTTCTGAATCATCAAAGAAAATTCTAATTTTATTCCACTTAATTTTGATATTTTATGTTTCATTATATTCTATCTCTGAAAAACTGGTAACCAATGTACAATTTACAAGTACATAATATTCAACTAATCATAATATACATTTACCTACAACGTTCCAGTTTTCAGACATAGTTCACAAAAGGTTTGATTTCCAAGGAAAATTTAAGAGGGAAAATAATAGAGATGCTTTATCTTGATTGTTTCTGCTACCCATATTATATGTAAACAGATAAATTAATAGGTGCTACACTGAATGTAGTAAAGAAAATTTAACCAAGCTTCTCAACAAATATTGAAAAATCATATTCTGTCATTATATAACTATTCAGAGATTATTCATTCAGCTCAAGTAGAGAACATTTTAAGTGAGTATGATTCTTTCTGTACATGTTCAGAAATGCATTTCAAACAATAACAGCTTTATTAATTTCAAACCAAGCTGTCATTCAAATGCAAAGAGCATATCCTTTGTTTAGTCTGACTTAACAATGCTTATCAACTCTTTTCCTAATAAAGGTCCCCCTCCCTGCCAGTTCTTTGTAAAATGAGTGAAGAAGCTTTTAAAAAATGTTTGGATACAATTCACTTTTGGTTATCATGCTACACAGAGAAAACATTAATAACTAAAAAGTTGAAGACATTATAAGCTAATAAATTTTCTCAACTTCAGAAAATTTCTGACAAATTTTATTATATTCTAAATAGCTCGCTTTCTTGGCCCCATCCACACAAAAAATAAAATAATCAATTTAACTGGAAGTTACATTTAAAATTTTTCAGTTTTTTCAATGTTTTGCTACCAATTTTTAGTCATATTAAATGACTTTGATGAAAGTAAAGAAAAATCAACTTAGTATACATTTTATATCTATACTTAATTAGAATATTTTATCTTTGAAGGATATACTACTTTTGTCATGCAAGCTGATTTTGTACAATACAGAATAAGTTAGTATGCAGTTGGAAAATTTTTTTCGAAGATAAAAATAGAGAACAAAATATAGGCAAGACTCAGAAAGAAAAAAATATATTCTGTTTTGACTTTGCATTTTTACTTACATATTTACTTGTTATATCTTTCTAACATCATTTTAAAGCAAGAATGCTCTGACATATTTTCTTGTAGTTTTGAGGGTTCTTCAGCCTCACATTAGCAAAGTATTATGACAGGAAGACCAAGCAATTAAGGACCTAAAACTAAGTCTACCTGTGGAAACTTTTATGATTACCTTTTATAAATTTGGGGGTCTATTTTCAATGAAAAGCCAAATGAGATCATTTTGGAGGTGGAGGTTATATGTGGTTAGTTTGAATTTTTTTACCTGTTTGTTTTGTTTTTTGTTAGGTTATTCTTAGAGCATTCTTTTCCTAAAGTCACAGATATAATTAAAATTTTTATGAGATTAAAATATTAGAAATTCTTCTTTGCACTAGTTTTTATCTCATGAGAAGAGATACTACTCCTAAATCAACGTCAAAATTCTGTATCTTCAGCTTTAGGAAAAACAAAACCATGAAGACAGTATGGTTTCTTATAAAAGCCATTTTCAGATCTGGAACAACTTGTGAAAATAAAGAGAGTATTCGACATACATTACACTAAAGGAAAAGTCTTACTTTCATTATTTCCTGATTCTGGGAATCCCATTAAAAACATTATGGAATAAAAACTCATTTGCAAAAATCCCGCATGAAGACATAACCACTACCACCACAACCTACTTTTTAAAGTAATGAGATTTGATAAACTATAATAAGAGTATGAAAAATTATACTTTTTCTTGTGCATTTTAGAAGAAAGATTAGAAGGTTTTTTGGCTTTTCAAACAACAGTGACTTTTAGCACCTGAAAGATATACAGCTATAAAATACATGCATATTCATTTTCAAAGAAACACCAACAAAAAGTAAAACATTAGTGATTAGGTACATACTGATGACGCCAATGTGGAAGTATGTGCCACTGTGAAGGGCCTAAAAAGAATCACATCTTGTCCTGATCATACCTGCCTGCCAGAACAAAATAGGCAGCTGACCAATTACGGGGTGTTTATCTATACAGTGGTACCTTTGTTCTCCAACAATGTCAGATTGCAAACGTCCTGGAACACATATTTACCTGGAGGATTCTTGGCAGGATCATTGTGGCTTGGACTTCCTGATTGTCCAGAATCTGTAAAGAAATCACAGAAAATGTTTTCTTTTTAATTTGTTTTGAAAGAATTTCACAATCCTCAGAAGGACTTTAGAAAATTTTTTTTAACGTAGAACAATGAAGTCGAGTGTTTGAATAAAGTATACTTTCCTAAGCCTTTCAGGAGCAATGTTTTATTTATTAAACTAGAAGAACATCTATATATATATTTTTTTTTTTTTTTTTTTTTTTCGAGAGGAAAAAGGTAGCGATCTCTAATATTTGTGGGGTAGGGCAAGGCTTTTTTAAAACAAAAGGTCTGGCGACGAAGCCACTAAAGGTGGTTTGAAGGTTGGGCCTGTCAGAAGCAGTAGGAAATAAAGCAGATACATTCCCTAAAAATGCAATCTGAGTGTAATTAAACATGCTTTTTTAAAAAAAAACCTGAAAATGTTTTTATTCAATGAGTAAAAATACATAGAAACTAGAGTCCGTTTTTCCAGGATTTCAATTGCATACACACATATCCACTCCAATAATCCCCCAAACCTACTGGATCCAGGCCCAGGTTTGACTGCATCCCATGATAGCAATCGATTTGCAAACACCAAGAAAAGCATAAATTACTAGGTAGAAACCATCACGGCTTTGTGGAGAGCAAATTGTTGGATCAATTTAATTTCCATCTGTGATAGATGGACAGACTCGGCAGATAAGGAGGAAGAGATCAATGCAGAATATCTGAATTTCCTATCCCACATTGTTCTTCATCGATGCTACAGAAAGGAACATGGAAGCTACAGTACTGTTAAACATGCCTTTCCTAACTAACCTGACACTGTTGTGTTTTGCTCACTCCCCTTTCCTCCATGTCCCCTCTGCATTCATCTGTGTCATTTGTGCCCTATTATTATACACTTACTTGCAAAGTTGCTTTGTAATCTTCTTTTATTGGTTCTAGTATTTAAGTTTTGTCTCCCCAACTAAACTGCATGATTCTGTCTACTTCTTTTGTGTTTTCCTCAGTGTGCTGTTCACGGCTGTGAATGCACTGGGCTGGATGGTTCAGATTCAGCAGCTTTCTCTGCTTGCCTAGAAAAGGCAATTTTGAACTTGATAGTGAATTTCAACAAAATTTCATAGGCGGCCACAGACAAGTCTCTTTCCTGAAACCTGGCCATTATACCCAAGACAGGATCCAGTCTTATTTAAGCAGAAAAATCTTATGCTGGTTTTTTCAGCAGGGTTATTCTGCTCTTCCACTCAAGTTATTGACATACCGCAACTGCTGCTTCTACTATTAACTGCAAGGACATTCTGTTGACTTCTTTCTGTATAAAACTTGGTTATTTATTTCTGCCCTTTGCCTCATGCCTGCTAACTAGATTTAATACTGAGATCGGAACTGTGCCCCTTCATCCCATTTCCTTGTCTTTTTTCTTTTCTTTCCTTTTTTTTTTTGTCCTAGGACAGTTTTTATAAAATCTCAGTAAATATATTTAATGATTCCCACATTATCCTCCAATTTATTTCTTATTTCCCCAAATGGAAAAGAAACCGGTCAGGACTACTCCTGCAATCTCAGTTCTGGCTAGAGTCTTCTACAGATAGTCAAAGAGAGTTAGGTACTCTCCAAAAGGTTTGTCTCATCTCCCATGAATTCTATTAGTTTTTCTGGAATTGAGGCAAGACTCAGTGACTTATAACTTAGGAGATCAATCCTTCTCTTTCTTTATTCCCATAAAAGATGGCCCAATACTGGCTACTTTCCAGGCATGGAGTATGACAGTTACATAAAAAAAGAAAAATTATATGATTTTGCTATAGCCTCAGCTATTTTTGCCTTGAGTTCCTCTGACAAATGCCCCCCAGAATTGACATGACATTCCAGCTTAATTTCTCAAGTGACTCTTAACATTTTGAGAAGTTCCTATTTATGCAGTGTGTACCCACTGACCAGAGCCTCCCCATATTTTATTTTTCCCTGTAAAGCTACTTCACATTTATGGAGGTCTAGATATTGATCCCGCATGGTGGCTAATGACACCTTCACGATGACACAACATGAGGTAAATTAGGGTTGTCATCAGAGGACACGAGCTGTACACTCTAGGTGAGCCTTAGTATTTTTAGTTAAATCAACTTCAAAACAGAACCACAAAATTCTTTCCCAACATCTTGTTGCTGAAATTTGGATCCAGTAAAGAAAAATGTCTCTTCCATTCCTGAGAAAGTATTCAGTTAGAACAATGACACCCCATTACCACAACATCCCATTTGGAAAACCCTAATTTTTTTCTGCTTCAAATTACCCTTTTCCCCTATTTCCAACAACTGCAGACCAACTTCTTCAACTGAAAAAAAAATGTAATTTCTGAAAAATAACCCACAAACATTTGAGGGAAAGCTAAAGTAGACCCTAAATTTGAGGCATACACTTGCTTTTAACAATAATAATTCCACTTTCTAAAATAATCTGGCATTTACTGGCACACATGACGGATTTTCCCTCGTAGTCCAACGTTTGTGCCCTCTCATGCAGTAAACAGCATACACTGGATCCCCAATACACAGAAGAGGCCCCCTCAAGGAAGGAGCAAAAGAACACTTACTTTTCCAACTGTAAATTCTAACACTCTAATCTACTTTTAACTCTTATGTCACCTTATATCGGTCACTTCATTCCAACTGCTGGAAAAGGAAGTAACCAGGGAGTCACAGTGGGCAGAGAAACCAAAAATGAACTGTTATTGTGGTGAACTTCAGAGAAAGAATTACTTAGACCACATCTAAAACCCTTCCAATTCACCACCTAGGTCAAATTACTCTATACCCAAAGGTTTTCTTTAACTGCTTCCATCATTTGCTCAAGTCATGTGTACGAGTGTGTACTTCATATGTTACAGCGAATCCCGGCTCTGTCCCTCACTAGTAATGTGATCTTATACAAAATTACTTAACTCTTAGGGCCTTGGAGTCCTGATCTTTAAATGTAATACTACCTACCTTATAGAGTCACTGCAAAGATTTTACTATATAAAACGTCAAGTACTGGTCAGACACATCTTACACAATCAATAAATGAAAGCTATTATTAAACAGAAAAGACACATTCAAAAAATGACTAATATTTTTAACGGACTGACTCTCAGGAAGAAAGGGAGAAAAGGGATATGACCAAATTTGTCCATCCCAGTGTAAGCATCTAAAATTGTCCGTGGTGAATCAACTGAAGACAGACGAGTGTGTGCCCTCTTGAATTCCTCTGTAAGTGCTTTAGTCCCACCCTCCCCAAAAGGGAGGAAGGCACTGCTGCCATTTCCAGGCTCTCAGGGAGCTGGCATGCTCAAAAGCCAGGAGATACCAGCCATGTGACGAAAATTACCTTCTAGAAGACTGAAGTCTTTGAAGAAGGAGGGCGGTAAGAATGGGACTGCGAGGTGCCCAGCACACTCAGTCTTGAGGCTAGAAAGATTTTGATGCAGTGGAGAAAAAAGGAGGGGAAGGGGTCTTGAAGGCAGCAGACCTAAACCAGTCCTCTGTCATTCTCCCCACATTTTATTTTCTCTTCCCTGATCTCATTCTATAACGTCTACATTTCTTTGTCTGTCTCTTTCTGACCTGACTGGACAGAAAGTAGGATTGAAATACATTTTGCATATTTTCCATCCTTTGTGTTTTAAAAGTGTGAATTAAACATATTATATTTCTTCTAGGAAACAGAAGAGTTAATGAAACCATTTCTAAATTAATGCTTTTAAAACTCAATCAATTCCTCCCTCCCCCAGGTTAAAGATTCTCTAGGAATAAGTAAAGGTTCTCATCCTTACATGGTCCTTATTAACTTTCCTTCAATCTTTCCATCCACTCCTTCTTGAAAAGTAGCCAATCTTTCATGGCTCTTCTAATATCTAAACTTTACCTAAGGAGTAACCAAGTTTCTCTAATGACACAATTTTATGGAAGATCCTGGGATACTTAAGTGATCTAAATGGCTTGTACAAAGTTACAAGGCAACTATTAAAACATGTGTTCTCTACCTGGGCCACCCATTCAGACACACTGCCTCTTGAGTGGTTACGATGCGATCTTAAAATCATGCAAATCCAAATGACCTTTCACTCAATTAAAGATTTCTGGGAACTTTATCTTCCCCTAATCTCCCTCCTCCTTCCCACCATTTACCAATATATTCAAAACCTTCTTCAGAAATTTAAAACAACCTTTAGCTAGTCTTTTTAACTGAAGTTGGAAATAATTATTATTATCATTGAAGTCTATACACTAATTGATGCTTTAGAAAGAGGCCAACTCTAAAAAACTTAGTTTGGATTTTCATTGCTAAACTGAGGAAATTCTAATGTTCTACTGATAATCTAATGGAAGTCCAATGAAATGTTTGTTAAGCATATAAGATAATAAATAAATACTGACCTGTTAAATGTTTGTATGAAGTACTAACATGCTTGGGGGGAGGGATGTGGAGGGGGATGAACTCAATTAACTGATGTGGTTGGATCATCACAACTATGAAAGGTTTTTTGAAGGTCATTCATGTAAGTTTCAATTAAGTGAGAATAAGATTTATGAAGTACGTTCCGTATTCCAGTTACTAATGTTTGGAACATATTAGGTTCTCCATAAATGTGTATTAAGTTTCCATTTAATTTATAATAATGAGCTTTAACATATTGTTTTAAAAAGAATATACCTTCTATGCTATCTAGAAGCTCAGAGCTTGCTCAGACAGAAATGTACAAATTTTTTAAAAAATACACTGTGATAGGTGCTATAAATGAGTACATAGCAAGAGGAAATAATTAGTTCTGCCTATGATGGATGGGCAAGGGCATGTCATAAAAGATATCAGAGGGAGGTGACCTTAGGAACAGGGTCTTGAAAAATAAACAGATCCCACATCTTGCTAGTACATATTCCTCTCTACTAACAAGGCGATTTCTTCAAAACCTAAAACTGATCAAGCTTCTTCCCTGCTAAAACTCTTACATGAGTCCCAATACATACAGAAAAAAACTCCAAAATTTTAGGATGTCATTCAAGGCACTTTGATCTGGCCCCTACCAACACCTGGGTCATACGTTAGCCTTTCAGTTCCACGTGTGTCACCTCCACTTGATGCCCCTAAGTCTTTGCACGCAGTGTCCGTCTTTTTTCTCCCTAAAGTCCTCCATGTTGAGGTCATCCCTTTTAGATTCTGAACTATATGAGGGCGGGGATACTGCCCTACTTAGCCTTATGGCCCTAATCTTTGGTATAGCGCCTGACACACTTGTTTAAAGTCAGATGAATAGAAACCAATTGGTCTATAAACTACAGAAGTGCACAAAGAAGAAAGACTAGAAAAAAAGGAAGAAACACTAGGCATGCTGCCTCTGTGCAGAAACATCTAAAAATAAATGATAAAAATGAACTTATTTATAAAACAGAAATAGACTCACAGACATAGAAAACAAACTATGGTTACCAAAGGGGAAAGGTGGGGGAGAGATAAATTAGGAGTTTGGGATTAACAGATAAACACTACTATGTATAAAATAGATAACCAGTGAGGACTTAGTGTATAGCACAGGGAACTATATTCAAAATCTTGTAATAACCTATAATGTAAAGGAATCTGAAAAAGAATATATACGTATATATATATGTATAACGGAATCATTCTGCTGCATACCTGAAACACTGTAAATCAACTATACCTCAATTTTAAATAAATAAATAAATAAATCCTTAAGAAATTATCCAGTGGAAAAGAAAATCAAGTAGACAAACTTTTGTGACAAGGAAAGTGGATAGAGACACAATTCCCAGAGTGGGTCTCCCAGCCTTATGTAAGGCTCAGTTCTGCTTCCCTGAATTTCTGAAGGAATATTTGGAAATGGGAGGGGGTAGATAAGAGGCACTATTTCGAGTCAGAAATTAAGGTTTGGCTCTCTCCTACCAAGGGAGGAGATGCTTGTCGGGGGAGGTCCAGGGAGCAGGCCACTAGTTTGCAAGCAAGAGGCCAAGAAGCTTTTGATGACCCTTATATATAAGCTGTCTTTCTACCCAAAAATGACACATTCCAGGAATTCATTTTCTTCTCTGATACCATGACTTGAGAGGCATGATTTTTATTTATTAAAAAAAAAAAAATTTGAGAGGCATCATTTTTATTTATAATCATTCTGGTGCAAAGAAGGGATTGTACAAGGTAACCTGTCAGGTCCCTTCTGGCTCTAAAATTCTATGACTCTATAACAATATAGCTTTTATATCAAGGGATATCAGAAGAGTAAATGAAACCCACACTGTAACCTGTTAACCTACAGATAGCCTCTTGCTAGAACTAAAATTAGTCATCATGTGATAAAGGGCCCCTTTGTCATATTCCTTGGCTTTAAGCAGGTAAAGAAATAGCCCATTGTCAACTAAAGATACCATGAGAGTTTTCTAGAGGCTTAGAATAGTCCCCTTCTTTCTCTCCAAAACATTATTAACTACTGACATACTAAAATAGCATATTTTTACAAATTAAGTATATAGTATGCCAGAAAGAATCACTTAAGAAAGAGAAAAGCCAATGTAAGAGACAAACAAAAACCTGAAAGAAGGGATACAAACCCATGCACTTTATAACAGGGAAACACAAAGTTAAGACAAAAACATCCACCTTTTTCAAGGAGAGAGGAGAAAACTATTCTTCTCAGACGAATCTCCCTCTCCGTCTGTGCAAAATGTCCTGCCTCCTTCTTGGTAGTTTACTTTCTACAAGGACTGATTTCCCTGGGAGTTATAGTGAGTTAGGTTTCATGTAATCACAATTCCGATTACATAATTTGCCGTATTTTTTCTGCAGCACGTTAAAGATCTATACAGCTTCAGTTTTAATGGAGGACTGTTTCATCAATTGGGATGCCACAAAACTAAAGTTTTACAATACTTCCTTCTTCCGCTCCTAAATGGTTGAGAGTAACACAAAGAAAGAATCTGGGGAAACTAAGCACATTCTTATCTCTCATAAGCATGTAAATGTGCAGGAAAATGCTCATCCTCTCCTTCTCTGCTTCGGTCTATCTGTCCCTTCTCAACAGGAGATTACGTTATATGGCAGCCACTCCTCTGCAAAACTTGGCTAACTAGCTATCCATGGGAAGCGTTAACTCTGTCACTTGGTTAATGGAGTCCTTGACATACTTTTGCTGAGTCTGTATCCATTCCCCTAAACCCGGTTCTGAGCAGGAAGAGACATTAAACCTCTCTGAATACTTTTGACAGAACCAAAATAATATTTGGGAGACATGGTTTCTTACATATTTTCAATCATGCTTTTTAATCCATATTATTTTCCATCTGAAGACCCACACTTTCAGATCTCCCTTTTTATTGGTTAACATGGATTTTAAAATATATCTTCTATACAGCAAAACTCAGAGATTTAAAAGAGGTTGCTATACTGAGGCTCCTTACAGATAAAGTAACTTATTTAACCAAAGAAAAATACAGAACAAGAGAGTAGACAGGTACTATACCCTCTATTTCTTATCCCTACACATTCTACTAGTTCTATTATTAAACTTTCTTTTAAAGGGCCACCTTTTCCGGCTTAACAGGAGCATTAGGTTCAAAGCATCATATCGCAAGGATTAAAATCAGGATTTGTTTGGGCTCAAGAACAAAATTTGTTCACAAGGAATTAGCCAAAACCATAGGGCACTGAAATTTCAGGGAAAAAAAGAAAATCCCACACCCATTTGAGAGCATATCTGTTCATGCCAGGGGACTATTCACCAATGCTGATGGGAAGACCCCTGCACAAAAAGTGTGAAACCTGCCAACATGTCTGACCAGAGGTTTGTATTGCTTCATTAACTAGCACCAAACCCCCGCAAATGAAAGCAGGGATAATCGTATCTGACCTTTCTGGCCTCAGATTAAGTTCAATGACTCTCTACTGATCCAGGGATTGAGTTAACCAAAGGTCACAACCAGGATCGTCTAAACTTCTTGTTTTTGAAGCCGTTAGCCTTTAGAATGTAAAGGTACCATACTGGTCATTGTCAAGATTGCAAACTTTCTACAGGGTGTTTTCAATTAAGTAAATAAAATGTGGTAATTAAATCAAGATTGCGTAATATGTTTTTGATTTGTAATCTCATTTAAATTAATTAACTGACTCAATCCCTGTTTAGTTTTTAAACTGGCCTAGTTAGGGAAAGAGTCCCTGGAAGCAAATCCAGTTTTCTATCTTTAAAAACAAGGCAAAGCAATCTGGCATACTTTAAAAATGAAAAAAAACTTAGATGCACCAGCAAAATATAAATACAGAGGCAAGGGTGTTAGCGTAGAAGAAGGAGGAGTTTTATGGCATGATTTTGACTAAAAAAATAGATCTAGCACTAGAGAGAAATAAACCAAAACATTATTTATTCAAAACATTTCTTTTCCAATTTTATGAAGATTGCATGTTTGTTGGAAGCAAAACATTTCCAGCTGTATTTTAAGTTTCTGAGGAGAGTTGTAAGATTTATAATCTTTCCTCCATGCTGCCCATATCTTATAATATGAGATGAACACGCCACTGCGTACTTTAGAAAACAATTTGCCAATGCATTCTGCCACATGAAAACAATGAAGTCCTTTCCAAAACCCCATCAGATCCAGGAGGAAAAGATGAGATGAATGTTCTGTCTTTCCCATCTGGGAGACATTGTGGATTTCAGCCATACTATGTAATATAATTTTTTTTTTCCCTTGGAAACCACGAAACCTGCATTTTATAGCAAGGTATGTAGTGCAAAGAGAATGCTGGTGAAATATGAATCTGAAAATGAAAACCAGAATGTCATCAGACTCAAGAGCATAATTGTGGAGGCAAGTTGAAAAATCAATGCAAAATTTCAACATAAACGAAATGCAACATTTGTGATCCTATCGGTCTGAAATTTTCTCTTAAAAGGAAAGCAGGGGAAAATAAATGCTCTTTTACCACCGAAATCCTGAACAGCACTAATTACACTGCCTAGTACAGTAACTTACTTATCTGCTTTATTTTGTCCTGGGGTCTTCAGGCATTATTCTAAATCCTACACCTAGCACATTCTGGGTGTACGTGGCCCTTCTGTGCTATGTCGGTTTTTTGTATTTCCCCAAAACTTAATACAATATTGTTTATCTAGATTAAAACCAGACATAAGACTTTCTAATATTTTGTTGGCAATCTTTCTTCTCAGGGAGCAGGACGTGTTTTCTCACAACTGTCTGGAGAGTCAGAACTCCTGGGTTCCATTCAGTAACTGCCAACACTTGTGCTCTGACCCTAAGCAAACCACTTCATGCCTGAATCAGTTTGTATCTTGCCCAATCACTTAAAACCGAATAAGAAAAGGTAGGAGTTTTTGGCCTTAGTCATTTCCAACAGGAATAAAAGGAAAAAAATAACTTTATACAACAGTGAAAATATGCACAAATATTTGTGCGGAAAGGCTAAGATTTGTTTTAATATGCTTTAAGGTTTAATTTCCCACACTCACCCCCACCCACCCCCACCAAAGAAAAACCCTCCTAGTTAGTCCTCCTCCGTTTTCACTGTATACTTCCCCTTGAAAACACTAACAACGCAGGTAATTAAAGTTCTGCATTAGTGTACAGGTTTCCTGTTGGAGTGTAAAATTCATGGGTCAAGATACATGTTAGCCTTATTCACTGCCTGGTGTTTATATCTGCTGAATAAAGGACCACTCTTTATAGTGAACAATACCTTGATGGCTGATATCACTTAAAATACTTTTCATCTTTCTGAAATTATAATTAAATTGGCAGTAATGCCAATCATAAGTTTTACTTGTTTGGTTATTACCTACATAGAGTCTATTTTTAAGTGTCTGTGAACTCTCTACAAATATAAATTTAGCAACTGATTCAGTCAGTGACCAAAAAGTCATATCCTTATTTTTTCCTGTGCTCATTTATTCATTGGCATGTGTTCTTAAAAAGAAATGATTTACTTCAACAGATTTCTCCATTATTTAAGGTAAAAAGATACTTCGCCAAATCATTAAAATGTTGAAATCATGATATAAGCTTAGAGAAAAGAAATCAGTGGGTTTTTTACATACCCTACTAGTTGTATGTCATTAATAAGTCGCCCTTGCTTTATTATTAAATCACGGCTCTTAAGTCTATGATGATGTATTCATATAAAAATAAATGTATGTATTTAATCAAAGGTGTATAATACATAGCAGAGTAATAGAGTAAGATAGAGATAATATATTTCTACCATGGTCAAGTAGATTTGTACGTCAGATGTTCATGACTGCTTTTGTTTATCAAATAATTTTATCATAATATTGGAGGGAAAAAAATCAGAGAAGTCACTTGATGAAACAGGAAGCTTACTGATGTGGCAGATAATGGTATTAAATGTCCTAACAGTTCCTTGATAAGTGGTTCAAAGAACTCCTGTCCTCATGGTTTCAGGACAAAAGCTAATTTACCAGGAATAAAACTACTTGAATAATACATCGTGAAGTTTTTTTTAAAGGATAAAATGAGGAAACAAATGAGGAGATAGTAACTTCCTCCTGCAAATGAAAACTGTGCATGAGAGGAAAGTAACTCAATTTTACTGATAAAATAAAAACCAAAAAATGGCTAACGAACATGACTTTTCCTTCTTTTTTTCAAGAGAAGGGTCAGGATTATTCTAATAAGTAGAATGATGTGTTTGAAAGAACTCTGAAAAGTTTGTAACTCAACAGAAATATGAAGATTTGTTATAATTTTATGGGGCAGTATTTTTTCAAATGATCATTTTAAGAGGAAAGTTAAAAATACAGGTAACTTTAAACAAGAATAATAAAAAGCCTATTATAGCAGCCTACTATGGAATCGATTGTCCATTACTATGGTTATTTGGAAAACGAGAAAAAATGATGAGAGGCATGCCCACTTGCTTAATCCACTTTAAAGAAGGGAATCGAGAGTATAAGAGCACGGAGCTGTGAACCTTGTGCTCAAAATTCCTTCCATTTTGTCATTTTACTCAGTTTATCTTTAATGGAGATTCAAATGGACTCCTTATGATTCAAAAATCTCTAAGCTATACCTAAAGAGTATGAAAAAGAACAAGTTTCTGCATTATGCCCCATCCGTATGTCTTAACCCTGAACGGTATCAAACCTATGTAATTTTATACATCAAATGCCTTCCAGATGTGACAAAATTTTAACACAGACCAACGTCAAGTTCTTCACTGTAGACTCATCTCCCATGCTCACAAAGATTATTTCCATTGCCCATAACATTACACACGGCTAACGTTCAATTTTCCAAATCGCTTATTATGTTGCCATTTCAAAAATGACATTGCCTTCCAGTCAAACAACAAACTACAAGCTATGCTGCATACCCAACCTCCCCCTCAAAATCACAAAAGAACCAAGAAACCACATCCTTATTTCCAAGTTGTACACAATGCTTGATTACAAGGGCAGTTGAACTTCTCCTGGTCCGTTCCTGATACCTCCAAAAGATGGAGAAAGAGAGGGTGATTATAATTTTTTGTCAGAGCTACCAATTGCCGTCAGAACAATTGAGCCTGTCACCTGTTGTTTCGGGTTCTAAAGACCGGCTCTAATTAGAGAAGATTGAATACTTCCTGACATTTACAGTATGTTAACCATTGAAAATTAACCAACAAGATCATTCATGGAGAATTTTCAAAAGCATCTAATAATACTCTTGATGAAAAAACATAAACTAAATTTTCCGGTAGGATAAAAAAGAATTTTAGTAACTCAATGCCAGTAAGAAAAACTAGTATGATAAGGCTTTGGATAATATCCTGCAAACTTAATCCCTCCCACAAAATTAATGCTTTGAACCTTACCTCAATTCCATTCCCCCCACCCCATCTCCAAAATCAGAATTGTCATGTAGTGATAATTTGTCCTCCAAGACATCCCTCACTCTGTTCCTGCAAACTACATTTCCCAGCTTGTTAACAACTGGCTTCAAATTAGAGCCATCCAATGGGAGGCTCTGGTGGGAGTTGTGGAACTTGGAGAGTGGGAAGACAGGAGAAAGGGAGGTGTTTTCTTCTCTTCTCTCTACTTTAACAGGTATCTCCAAGCAATGGCTGTCTCCTTTGTGTTCTAGATTCCACAGGGTGGGCCCCTCTCCCTGTGGTCTCCAAGGGCTCTGGCAACACCACCTCCTCCCCTTACCTCCAGCCTTAGTCGCAGTAGTAGGTTCCTACAGATGCTAATGTCTGGCTTGCCTCACTGGCCCTTTGGGTTTTTACCTGTTCTAACATCATTGTAATTGGTCTCCCCTTGGTAATTCTTTCTAGTGGACTCGGGTAGGAGCTCTATTTTTCTGGATCCTGATGGATACATTTTGACATATTCATCACTCTAAAATAGATGTCAGGTAATAGAGTTAGAGGTAGTGGACTAAATATAATCCATGTAGAATATTAATAAATTTCAAGTCATTGTTATGATTTTCATGAAAAAGGTGACAAAGCACTGTCACCGCTCAGTACGCATGGTACAAAACGCTATACCCCAATGTGTTTTATAATGCACGATATTGGCAAAGATAATCAACGTTAAAGAAGATTAATTTAATTAATCAGATTTTCAACGCCAAGCTCTAAATCCATCTCTTCCAGCAGATCCTCTGCTATTCATACCCACCCATCCAGGCTTACTATTTCTTTTTACCTACTCAGACTTAGTCTTTCCATCCAACTTTTAACAATTAACATGATACCTGGGTTTTTCCTTGTGTATGTGATTTTCCTACAAACATGACTGTCTGCTCCTTGACTGGATCAAGTTATGAGCCCGATTATTTTTATAGAACGTTGTACATTTATTTCTATCTCATAAACAACTTTGAGTTGCTTATCAATTATCTGAATATCTAACGATATCATGTGGAGATACTAAAAAAGTTGTCTTAAATATAGACCAACATATATCAACCTAAGAATAATATATATTTGAAAAGAGAAATAATTTCAGCATTACTCTTTTTTCTCTAGGAAATAGTTCACTCACTTGACGTCTAGCATTTTCACATTGGAAAATTCATAAAATAAGAATAGACAGAAGCATTTTCTTCAATCGGAACTGCATAATCTATGGTGCTTTACTAGAACACTCCACAAATAGGAGATAACAAAAATGCTTATGTTTGTGTGTATAGGGAAGTATGTGAACTCACAATACTAAAACTTTACAATCACAAATGCAAGCAGTATGGATATGCTTGATATTTTACAGTGTGATAGATAACACCCCACTAGAGGGAAGTGACGTTGCAGAAAACATAAAGCATCAATTCACATGGTGCCACCTTTTTCTGATGAAACTTTAACAGGATGGCACCAGTGCCTGGTGGGTGTACTCAGTTGCCAGCACTGCACTATAATACCACGACCCTGTGTTTCCTCTCAGTCATTTTGAACTCTCCCACCCCCCCATCCCGAAAGTTTTATTTTCATGTTTCTTAAACATTAGTGTCCTGGTTTGTGATAGTTACCACCAAACATCATATGGAGAGGGTATCAACTGAAAATCACTGTTTATTAAATTTTTTTTAAACTTGAGCCTGAAATCTATTTAGTCAATTTTTGTCACTTAAGGCAAAATTTGTAAATTTAATTCAATAAATATTTATTGAAAAAGAAAATGAGTTATAGTCTAAATAGGCATAAAATGAGCATAAAGTAAGATGAACAATAATTTCTACTTTTTGCATTTTCCCATCCCTCCGTTTTATTTCCAATGAGAACATTATAGCGCAATGAGTAAGCTAAGAGACAACCTTCATAACATGACAGTAGACATATTGCACAGACATTGAAAACTACAGGAATAATTCTGAGACCACGAGATAGAGACAGTCCTTGAATTTCTCTGGCAACATGGACAAGGGGCAGGAAGCCTAATGCCAGATAGAAAGTGAATCTAAATGTTAACCAGGTTTTTTTACTACACCCACAGTATTCTACACTTAAACTTTTGCTATAAGTTGCCGTCCAAAAAAAAGACAATAAGAAATTATCCCCAGTTCTTCCAATGTACTCTACATCTGGATTCTGTGATTTAAGAGCCATCACATAGGAATATATAACTCAGAGACAAGATAAAACAAATGAAATTGAATTGCTTACATTATACCAAGCAGATAACTGAAATTAGGACAGATGTAACTGGCCCAGAAATAGGTGTAAAGAGGCACCCTCCTACAAATGGGCTGATAGAGCAAAGAAGAAGTAATCTCCGCCTTCAAACAATGTATTTGAAGATCTGGCTGGAAGCCAATAAACAGAAAATCTCCATCCACTTACAAACGTCACAGCAGATATAATGGAACAAAATAACACTGAAACGTTTATAAGGAAATGATTTTTTAATACTGGAGGCAGACTGTATCACCTCAACCCAGTGGCATGAGCGTGGTCTCTCTCTTTCTCATGGAAAGAGTAAATCTTTTAGTGTGACATTCCCTAAGTTTCTTTATAATGTGCTATGCTTGACCTGGAAAGAAATTTTCGGTCTTGGCATGTTGGCTGAGAATGCCAACGCAGGTACCAGGGAGTGCTAATTGTGGTGTCTCTCTGCCCAAGGCTTAGACTGAAACCATTAATTTACTTCATAGGACCATTCAACTCCTGGAAGATGAGAAGGACTTTTGGTACCACTGACCTAAGCAGAACTGAAACCAACTAACAAAGACAGCAAGGTTGGAATGTTACAGCTTCCTGTCTCGAACCTGAGAAGCTCTGTTACCTGCCTGAGGGGAGCATAGCCCTTCTCCCTCCCGTGACACTGGTTAAGAAATGAAAGAAAGAGCAACAGCTACTTAAAAGAAAATGATGCTTGCCATTTTTACATCTTGTTGACAAAATATTCGATTTTCTAGCAGACTCTATATCTAAGGAACACTTTAATGAAGTAAAGATGGGGTAAAAGTCTAGCTAATTTTGCAAGGACATGAAGCAGAAATAATCTCTAAGAAAATGGTCATTTCTGGGTTTTGCTTGAAAATATAAACTACAAATGAGAAGACTTTTATTGGGCTGCTGCATCATTCTCATTTACTTAGCTTTGTTTACTCAATGGCAATATTAGTGATGGCAATGAAGTCAGGGTTCCAGACCCAACTTGAATACGAAAGTTAGCTTACCCCAACCTGGACCCCAAGCCAAAGCTTCCTCCTCACATTAGGCTCCCACTCACAGTGACCCTTGTGTTTTCAAAGTGACCACACTACTCAACTCTCTCTTCACTGAGCAGGAATCTTTCGTGGTATTATGGATGTGTATGTCACACCATGAAAACCAAAATACAACAGACAACACAAAAGAGGAAAAAGGGGCCCAGGAATCCAGTAAGGACATTTGGAAGAAAAAAGAGGGGGTCTTTAAGAAAATGGTTTTCAAACTTTCCTTTGAAAGGATAAACCAACCAATAATAATAATAAAATAATTACTGAAAGTTTTCTATTAGTATCATCCAGCAATTACCAACACTGGAATAAATTAACTGATATAATCCAATCAACTGGTAGAGAACAGTACTTATCTCCTCAGTCCATTCGCCATGCTAAAAATGATCCTAAAAGGTGGATTTTTTTCCCTATGTTATTTTACAAACAAGCTCACATTGGCTGAACTTTATTTTCTGCTCCCCTGTTTACCTGGATTTGTTTTCAGCTTAACATTCATTAAGCAATAAGACACAACAAGAGGTGCAGTGATGATGAGATAGTCTCAAGGCCATTACTCTTCCCATGAGATGAACATGGAGGACCTATGATAAGTGGAAGACAGCTCCATTTATGTGGGTTAGAAGGTAGAAATAGGAACTTACTCTAGAACTTTCTTTGAAAAGCAAAGAGAGAGCTTTAAAACCTCATGTATTTCTATTGTGCCTAACTTCTCATTTTTCCCAATAGAAGGCAAGGTCTGATAATTTGGGGCATTTCTGATTTTTCAGCTCCTGGTTGGGAAAAGGGATTCCTGTTCAAGGGAGGGAACGTTACCACTCACGACTCCCCTCCCCCACACCAGCACACAGGGCAGTTTTAGAGCCAACAGCCTTACACCAAAATACGCCACCTTTAACCACCAAGCAAACAATAGTAATTAAGAACATTGCGTTAATTGCGTCTCTTCCCCAGAGGATGTGTCCTCCAAGGCTCTCTGAAATCAGACTAGGAGATTTGTAGCAATTTTACTCTCAATTCTCCTATTCCCACTAAAAAACAGGGCCTAAGTTCCTCACACCTACCCTCAGAATTATAGAGTCTATAAGTAAAAACCTTAAAAAAAAATCAGAATACTTAGATCAGTTCTTTGTTAGGTAGTTTATTTAACCACAGAAACTTTGATCATCAGCTTCTTGACTGGTTCAAAGTTTGCTGTCAATCTCATGGAACTTTTACAGTTTAAGAATTGTAAAGAGCTATAAGATGCTTAAATGTATTGTTTAAATTCAGAATTATAAATGTAAGTTTTCATTGGTCTTTCACTGATGATCAAGATGAGTGATAGTTTGGGCTCCATCAATCAAGAATTTGCAAAACCCATGACACATGAGTTGGAACAACTAGCTGCTGACAGTAAGGTTCTTTCTCACCTTCCATTTGCACGAAGTGATAAAAATAGCAACAATGCCTTACAATTTTCAAAGCACTTTCACCCACATGATTTTGCAATCTGAAAAGAGGTTGGCTTTATTCTCATCCTTTCCAATGGCCAGGAAAGAATGTATGTAGCTTGATAACCTGCAGAGTAAAAGGAAACCTGGATTCTTCTTTGCAGTTCCCCTACTGAATTTCTTGGCGACCTCTGGGATGTCACTTACCCTCTCTCTGCCTCAACTGTCTATCTCAAATGAGCTATAATAAAACTTTTTTATTCCAGTCCACTGGGTATTGGAACAATGAATCTGATAGGACATCTCTAACACACTTTGATCTCTATAGGGAACGCTGCCATAAAAATAAAGACATTGTCGTGATTATTCTAATTGAGTTATTTGCAAATGGAGCTTCTTGATGGAGCCCAGCCCTCAGATATAGAAAAGTAAATTCTGCCAGTCCTCTAGGGTACAATTGCCTCATGGCAATTATACCCATAACCACATTTCCTTATTACTGTTAGAAAAGACTATGGTTCAAGGGGAAGCAAAGGGGGAGTTTAAGGAAAAATACGCTGTTTCTTTTCAATGGAAGATGCTGAAGTTGCAAATGTGGAGCCCAAGGCTATATGTAAACTTGGACAGAACATGTGTTCCACATTAGTGGAGCGTTCGTTAGTCATGTCAGAAAGGCAGAGGTGTCCCTGAGGCTGCAGCTTTTCAGCAAATTTTGGAAATAATTTAGGAGAAAAAAAGGCAAAATTGCAAAGGTAACCTGGGCCTAACTCTAGGAGTGCTATAAAACAAAGGACAAAAAAAGGTTCAAGGCTATACCATCCTTACCAACAGAGGTAGCATATCACAAGATACAAGAAAATTAAACTGAGCTTAGGGAAGAAATGCTATGCACAAATTTTACATGAAAACCCAAAAGAGAATATTGGGGCTATGTTGTACTTTCCTTGAATCTACAGGCAGAACATACAGTGTTTCCCCTATTAAATGACAACAGCCATGAGAATTAGTAGGTGGCTCAGTTCTCCATATTCCTCCAATGGACTCTTTTCAAAATAAAGAAAAAAACTGCCTTGTATTTTGAAATATTAGCGACATGAAACTTTCTTCTGATGAGAGGTATCTCTAAGGCCCATCACACTACACAACTCCAAGGAACATCACAGTGTGGACTGCAGCTGGGAAGACAACTAGAGTTGTTCTGTATACAACCTGTGGTGGCCCTATGTGTCACGGGGAAAAACCTTTTTAAAAATCTTTAAATTTAGGGTTCAAATAAGGGGTATTTATTTAATGTTTCTTATTAGTATTTTTTTTAATTTCAATCTTCCGAAAAGCATTTGTTGTTGATGGTTTGCATACAATCTAAAGATTCAAATTAAGATCTAGGTCTCCCAATAGATTGGGATTGACATATATACACTAATATGTATAAAATGGGTAACTAATAAGAACCTGCTGTATAAAAAAATAAATAAAAAGAGTAGAAGTTGAAAAGAAAAAGATCTAGGTCTCCCAAAAGATCAACTGAAGGAAACATGTGGGACCATTTGCTGTTTGGTGACAATAATGCTACTTGCCTTATCTTCATTTCACAATCAGTGACACCTTCAGTCTACAAGTTTTAACGAGCATCAGAATCATTTGAGATGCTTGTTAAAAATTCAGATTCCTGGACCTCACCCCCAGTGGCTGTGATTCCTATAGCAGTGCTGGGGCCAGGAAATAGCACTTTCAACAGGCACCCCAGGTTAACTCCTTTGTGCACTGTTCTCACACCGCTTACAAGGATGCTTTCTCACAAACCGGAAAGCAAAAAGTAGCATGCGACTACAGAGTCCTATCAAAAACAAACAAACAAAAATGCAGGCCTCAAGCCAAGACCAATTTCCATTTTAATCTCTCTCTCTCCCTGCCACGGGATGCACCAGCAGTTAGCTACAGCCAAAACTCACATGCGTAGAGTGAATCCTAAAAAGCAAACTAAATCCAAATCCACATCGAACCATTCTGAACTCTATCACACTTCACAGAGCTTTAAATAGAATTCTACTGGAAACATCATACCCTGACTGGCCAAGGGATTCTCTGGGTTCTGTTGCTTTATCCAAGTGATCCAAAGTGACCCCAGGTTCCACTCTCTACATGTTCAGCTGTACGCTTTTCTCCAAGTCGAGCACGGAAGGATTTAAAAGAAAACACAAATATTGGCATAGGTGACTTGAGGTCGCTTGACCTTTCCGAAGGAAGATTTTTGGCAATGGTGTCTTGGCAGCTCCCTGGAAGGCCAGGCCAGGACACAAAGAGGAAGACAGGAAGCCGGGAACTGGCCATGTGTCCTTGGCAGGCAGCAGTGCAGCAGGGTGAACCACCCTCATCCCTGCCAAACCAGAAACAGTGGGGAAAGCCCAGCTAATTGGCAAGTCGCAGCCGGCTACAGTGTACATCCTCCACTTTAAATGCCTGATAAAGTTAAATGGTATGCCAGACCCTAATCTACTTAAACAGGATCCAACTTTACTTTCGGAAACTTGATTTGCTCCTGTTTGTGCTTCCTTGAGGAAGTGGTGAAGCAGCATCTTAGGATGGTTGAGGGCTGGAGAGATAAAACCAAGTAAAGATGAACTGGAGTCCAGTACATTTTGCTTTTTGAAAGGGCCATGTATGTTCATGCTTTCAATTTTAACTAACAAGCGTTCTACTTGCTCATTTAGTTTCATTCAGAGGAAACTCTGAAGTCGACATTGCGTACTGAGGATGGACCTCAGTACATTTGAAGGCAACAGGCATTTAAAAAAAGGAATTAACAGAACCCATTAAGATATCCCAGGAGACCACAGAACTGCACCCAGTTTGCAGTAGGCTATTGTTTTCACTTACATGTTAGTTGGTGCAAACGTATTTTCTAGTAGAATCTGTATGTACTAGTATAATATCACCATTTTTGGAGTCTTTTACTGCTCAACTGGGGAGTCACACAGGGAGAAGGGTACAGTAGGAACTGTGCAAATATATTGCTCCTCGCTGCTGCTGTTAACACGGTGAATTCTGGGACCTGGAACTGCGAGTGTAATTTCCCCCCAGGGGAATGTATGAAGGCTTGGTAAGAGCAATTAAAAGGATGTGCTCAGTGGTTGGGAAAATTTCCTTTTATTTTCTATGAAATTGTTCATGCCTTCTCCAAAACTCACACAAAAATTTCAAAGTAGCTTCTGCTTCTTTCAACAGAGTAGCCGATGGTGAAGTTAGATGGAAAAATTGCAAATTTCCCTCAGAATTAGAAGAAGAGATTACAAAGAAACATAATCCATTGCTTTCTGCCAGATATTTCTTAAGGTCTACAGAACATTCATCCTTTAAGCAACCCAGGACCACAGTCTGACTGAATCTGTTTTGGTGAAGTTACATGCTGAGGGGTAAAAGACAAGGGCAAAACTTAATACTCCCTGATCACCATTTAAAATGAGCAAATATTAATAATAATCTTTATGCCCAATACCAAGCTCTCAGAGTCAGTAAGTCTAGATGTGTCCTAACTCCAAAATTACTATTTCTATAAGCTGCAACTTACCTTGAACTTCCCAAACTCCACCTAATTGACTTTGGACACTAAGTATCCCCAACTTTTAAAAATTCTCCCTTCCCTTTTCCTTTGGGAAACCAATCCTTCCTAGTTCTAAGCCTGTCTTTCTGGGGCTTCTTTCCAATCTCTATGGCTATCTCCTCATCTGTAGACCTCTTACATGTTGGTGACACCTAAGACAACCCACCGAGTGGTCCCCCATCTTGTCTTCATTTGTTCCCCCTGAACAAACTCAACCAGCTCCATGCTTACAAATATTACCCATCTGCAGGGGACTCTAAATCTCAATTTCTAGCCCTAACCTCTCTTTTTAACTGCAACATCTCTCCCAGTGTTACTAGTACACAATCCAGGCACTCTCTCAGTGCCCCCAACCATACCAGTTAAGGGCACCCATACCCACTTAGTGGCCCAGGCTGAAAACTCAGGCGTCTGGAAACCCCATCTCCCTAATGCCTCATGTTCAACTGTTGGCCTAGACTCTATCTCCTACATTCACTCCCTCATCTCCTTCTGAAATGCTCCTAAAATCCCTCACTGAGCCTTCCTGTGTCCTCTGACAATAGCCTCCGCCTCCTCAGGCCATTAGGATTTATCACTCACAATGAAGCCAGACTCCAACCTCTGCATTTCCACCAGGAATCACATCACTTCAAACCTTAAAACACTTCGATGGCTCCTTATTGCCCAGAACAACCCGTGACCTCTTCATCATCTGGCCCAGCCTAGCCTCATCGCTCACTACAGCCATCAGACAACCTTCTTCTTTCACCCCTTCTTCTATCTATGCCCAACTTCCCAACACGTAAACTCTAGTACACTCTAGAAATTCGTAGAATACGTGGTGCAACTGCAGGTCGCTACGCTTTTGCCCATATGGTTTCTATTTCTGAAATATCCTTTCTTCACAGCTAAACAAACTCTTAATTCATCTTTCAAAGCCCTTGAATTTTGTCTTTCTTTTCTGAACCTTACTTTCTCCCTCCTAGGGAGGCCACCCCACCCCAGGGCCCACAGCAGCTTGCTCATGTCTCCAATATAGGACTTGAACACTGCATTACGGTTGTTTGCTTTATATGCTGCTTCCCTGCATAAGACTGTGACCTCCTTATATTGCATTCACCCTGTGTAATTCTGGGAATTCACTTAAGCTGCAGAAAGGCTGTTATCTTGGATATACCATCCATGAAGAAACTGAGATGAAGAGCTTTAATTCCCCAAAGAAAGACAAAGCAATCTATAGAAAAGCTTCACAATGACCTACCAGTTTATACAATTAATTAAAACTCAATATTTAGGATTCTGACTTGTACTTACCAGATTTACCCATTTGTTTGTTTACAAAAACAAAACAAAACACAAGATTGAGCGCCTACAGTGTTCCATGTATCATCCCTGGGGCTCAGTCTACAAAGAGAACAAAACATGATTTGTTCTTCTCTTCATGCAGCTTACAATTTAATCTGCATTGTGCTGAATTTCATCACTTACCAGTAGGTAAAATGAGCTCTGTTTAAAATTTATAAATAAGCAGTATCCTCAATTATTACATTTTTTAAAATTTTTATTTACTTATTTATTTATTTTTATTTTTGGCTGCGTTGGGTCTTCATTGCTGCGTATGGGCTTTCTCTAGTTGTGGTGAGTAGGGGCTACTCTTTGTTGCGGTGCATGGGCTTCTCACTGCGGTGCCTTCTCTTGTTGCGGAGCACAGGCTCTAGGCGCGCGGGCTTCGGTAGTTGTGGCACACGGGCTCAACAGTTGTGGCTCACAGGCTCTAGAGCGCAGGCTCAATAGTTGTGGCGCATGGGCTTAGTTATGCCGCAACATGCGGGATCTTGCCGGACCAGGGCTCGAACCCATGTCCACTGCATTGGCAGGTGGATTCTTAACCACTGCGCCACTAGGGAAGTCCCTCAATTATCACATTTTGAAAATAAAATTAACATGATACACACAGATTTAGCTGTGAGACAAACATTTTTTTTGCTTGATTTTTAACGAGTAAAACATCTGAGAGAATAAGAGCTGTTCTAAATGCCTTGGTTAGCTGTGATGAGCAGACAAAACACTGAGACCACAGCTTTAAAATTCTCTGACCTCCACCGTCTCTCAGGTAGCTGAAAGGAATCTGTTGATGAGCTTTGGATGCTGAATAGTCAAATACAACTTCAGATTGAAAATTACTTTATGGTCAACACCCATAGATTGAGAGATGATGGAGCCAGGTTAAACGAGGGACTCAGAAGGAGTCCTGAGAGGAAAATATTATAAGAATGGTTTTCTATTATGGAAATCCATCATTACGTGAAATAAAAAGCTAATTTTGAAAAACCACAACCAAGGCAAAGTTTCTAAATAGTAAGACATGAAAATACAAGTTGAAAATAGTTTTCTGTCTTTAAAAAAAAAAAAAACTATTCATATGTATGGCACTTATATGATATTCTCTAATTTATCTGAGAAATGTGTAAGCAAATCTGTGCAAAGAGATATCCTGAAATGTGATGTCATATTCCTTATGAAAAAATTTCCTTTTCACAATGTCAATTAAAACCAAATTTAGCTTTAAAACTGTATGACCTCTACCATTTTTTAGGTTAGCTGAAAAGGATCTATTGACTAGCTTTGCGAGCTGAACAGTTGAATGCTACTTTAGATAGAAAATTATTTCTTTCACTCCATAAGAATAATTATCACGGCGATTACACAATTATTATAATTATATCTGTAAGAACTGTTACTGGGAATTTATCTCTGAAACAGTCTCATACATTGCAGGAGACATTTATCTTTTTTAATGATCACCAACACAAGTGTCTTTTTGTAGCCATATAAGTGATTTTACCTCTTTCTATTAATATCCTCTTGCAGCCTTTAGAAGCCAAAGGACACACCTCCACATTTTTTCCCTTAAAGCCATTGTTTCAGTTAAGCCAGGTCTGTGGCAGTTTTTGAGACAGAAAGCTTACACTTCCACTTCATGGCAACACAACTTCACCATGTGCTTTCCTAAATGGATGGAAACCCCCCCCCCAAAAAAAACCCTCCAATCTGTGTTTCATAAACTGTACTCTAAGAGAAGTAGCAATAAAGTTTATTACAGACCTAAAGTATCTGCATAAACCCGGTTAATTGAAAAGTGGGTGGAGAAGGCTGCCAAATTAAATGTTTACATTAGCACAGCTGTATTGTAAAAACATTCTGCCCCCTGTGCTTTGTAATTATAAGATATTTCTGGACTGTGTATCTCTACAAAGTTTATCTCCACTGCCAAGAGTGTCTTGGCACGGAGCGGCGGCAGCTCTTGGCAGCCAGGAGCCCTGTGCGCGGGCAGGATCTAAAATGGCTGCCAAGCGGCCTCCTGAAATGTCGCCGGCCCAGCCCGCCTCGCCAAGGGCAGAGGGCAGCGGCGGCCGGGCGGGCCCACAGCGGCCTCTGAGGAAGCCAAGACGCACATTTCCCACAGAAAGAAGTCCTGCTACCACAACTGGTTTTTTTTTTAAAAGAGCTGCTTGAAAAACTAACTACAAAGTAATACTGCAAGGCTCCAAGTTAAAAAGTGGTGACAAGGGTCTTTTCTGAATTCCACTCGCCTCCATTTTTCAGTGACGCCTATGCCCACAACGATTGCTGCCTATGAGAGAAACTCGCGTAATTTTGTGGGGAAAAAAAGTAAAGTAAGAAGACCTCACTATAGGGAAATATACTACAGAAAAGCATGAGCAAAGGCCACATTTTCCCATTTGCAACGCATGATTTTGACCTGGATTTAGAGTCTTTGGCAAAGCACATGTGTATGCAAAATGAAAACCAAAAAAAATATTTAATTTGCTTCCTTCTCTTTTGTTAAGGGGCTATGCTTCTCTGACATCATTAAAGTAACAAATTTGAGGGGGAAAAAAAGTTTTATACCCTTCTATGGCAAACATACATAGCACAAAACCCACTTAATTGTAAAAATTGAGACCAAATCCATAGTGACTGCAAGTTCCAAGGGCTGACCAAAAGGAGGGAGGGCCGGGCAGAGGGGGGCTGCATGGAACTCCAGCCACCCAGTTTGCTCGTGGTAGGAATGTACAAAACACTTGAATTACAAATAAAGGTAAAATGCTTCCGAGGTGCAGCTAGATCTCGCAAGATACATATTGTCTCTGTCCTGTTTTTTTCTTTTAAACTTAAGTCCCAGCTAAAATGCTGTGTCCACAGCTGCCAAACATTGCATAATGAGGTCACTGGATTTTTCTCTTTTAGGGTGTCCCACAATTTTAAGCTCAGTTTGAGAGACACAGTAGGCCTGGTGTACTATCCTATAATCATTACTGGTAGCGATTACTGTTCCGTAATTCTAAGCTTCAAATGAATCCAACATTGCCTCTGCCGAGAGATAATTCAGAGGTGAAAGATGAATTCCATAATGCTGACATAGACCGGTGGCACTCATTATACACATAGCGCTTATTCACTAAAGGCCCAGGCTTTCTAGCTTTAATTATAAGTCCACACACTCAGTGCAGCCACACCAATAATTTCTACTTCATTTTTAAAAATCCCCATCATAACAGAAGAACCTCTAACGTCTCTTTAATGGTATATTTTGAATGCTGTCCTTTCCCCAGTACTCACCTGAAATATATATATATCTATATATATCTATATATATGTATATATATATAGATATATATAGGCGCCCACATATACATACTTCTTGGACCTTTTAAAGGCAGAAGATTTTCTCACCATTATTATAATTCTGCACAAAAGACATATAGGAATTTTTAGCCGTTGTTTAATTAGTTATCAAAGTCACTTAGCTGTACAACACCAGGCCACTCTTAAGTGGCTGGTGAACCAAAGTTGGTGTGTTCAGAAAATATCTCTAATTCACTGTTAACTTACAAATACTTTCAAAACTTGAGCTTTTTTTTTTTTTTTTTTAACTTTCATGTGAGTTTATGGTTTGATGCTGCTAACTAACTTTCCTTCCTTGAGAGTTCCCAATTCTAAAATGACCAACTGTTCAACAAAGAGAGGAATTCAATAATGTTGATCTATCACCTACTACATGCAGAGACTCTGCTATAGTATACAGAAATATGAGATTAAGACAACATGTTTTACACAAAAAACTAAAAAACAGTTTCAGATTCTGTTTGTTTCTTTTTTCTTATGTGGGTCATTTTGGATACATATTGCCAAGTACAGTCTGCGTCCCCAGCTAAAATATAAGTTTCTGAAAATCATACACTTTATGTCTTGTTGAGTACACAAGACACTGAAATACATATAAAGCTGATCCCTACACTGGAAAGGATCCTAGTGAGGATCAATGCAATCAGTTATGCAAAGCACCAGTGCCTCATACGCTGTATGTTCTTAAACGTTCTCATATCCTCTCCTTCAACAGCAAATACCTTGTGGATAGAGGGTAATGAGATAATAGTAAGGCTAACAGTCAATGGGCATTTGTTTACATATCCAGCAGTGTTCTCAATACCATATGTGGATTTCCTCCTTGCAATAAACACTGTAGGATAGGTACTATTATTATCCCCATTTTCAGATAAGAAAACTTGCCCAGGGCTACTCTTCAAACAACTAAAACAGCCAGGAATTAAGCTCAAGCAAATCTGACTCTGGAGTCCCACCTAAATCTGCTGTTTTCTCAAATTAGAAGTGGCACCATCAGATCCAAAAAGAAAGAAAGTCCAGGTAGAGGTTATTCCTCTACAGTGACAAGGTTCTTTGGGCAACTTTCCTAATTTTTGACACATAACGTCCCAGTGTTCCCAGTGGAAGCCTCCCTTGAGTGGAGCCTGCTGATTGTGGTGAGTTTACGTTGTGGTTTGGTAATGTGCACAGGCTGGGAGAAGGATGAGACCAGAAAACCCTTTTTGCCCGTGGCAGCCCACAAATTGAGGACTAAGTCGGTGCATGCAGTTGAAAGGCAAAGGGCCAGCTCAGCAGGAGCAGCTCAGCGCCTTGATAACATGTGACCACCAGACACCCTTTTCAAAGCCACTGCCCTCTTCATTCCCCACAAACCTCCTAATCTCCCACCAAAGTCCTGAGACTTCACCACAGGATCAAGTAATTCCCCCTCTAAGCCACATCTCGCAAATGACAGCCTGATTTCTCCCCCTGTGCCATTTTTCCCATGAATGTTACTGCAGTCTTAGCTGTACTTAACCAGGGTTTAGGGTCTGATCATTTGTCTACTGATACAACGCGGCTGCAGAGGAGAGCCAGCTTCCCCTGCCACCTGAGATCCACCAACTCCACTCTCACCATGTCCTCCTCCTTGGGTGAATGAGATTCAAAGAAAGAGTACAGGTCAAAATACTTCTTTGCTTCAGATTAGGTGGTTAGTTACATCACAGAGCACAGAATTATCAAACTCACAAGGTCAAGGACCACAAGATGATGCCTCCACTTGAAAATATGGCCAGCTACACCCAGTGTTCAAAATCTAAGTTGAAAGATTATTTCCCATTCCCCAAACAGCTCTATTCTCCCCCAACCCAAGTCCCTTTGAATTATCTTTCACATTTTATTCTCATATTTGTAATCTTATTTTAATGACCTCAAGGTAGGTCATTTTTAAAACTCAAGGCTAAGTGCTGGCTCATCTTTAAGAGAATAAACCACTAGGTGTTAAATTCAATGGCTGTTTGAATTCTCATTGCAATCGGGACCCATTCTAACATCAAGGTTTAATTGTCAAATAGAGAAATAAATTACGCGTATTTCTAAATTTGTTAATTCAAGAAAATTGAATTATTCTCATTTCCACTACAGGCAAAACCAGAGATGACTCTGTGTCTCAGAAACTTTAGTATGACTTAAGATTCATACTTATTCATACTAACTTACTTAAATCTATAAAAACAGACATGGCCTAAACTTTTATTCTGCTGCTTTGCAAGTGTAATATACTCACATCCTCTTGGTAGTTTCACTTACCAAAGTTGTTTTGTTTTTTTTTTTTGCGGTACGCGGGCCTCTCACTGTTGTGGCCTCTCCCGTTGCGGAGCACAGACTCCGTACGCGCAGGCTCAGTGGCCATGGCTCACGAGCCCAGGCGCTCCGCCATGTGGGATCTTCCCGGACCGGGGCACGAACCCGTGTCTCCTGCACCAGAAGGCGGACCCTCAACCACTGCGCCACCAGGGAAGACCCAAAGTTTTGTTTTAAATAACTCTTCACAACTACTTTTTATAAAATGGTGTAAAATTTCCCCATATTATGGTCACTCCGACCATAATATGAAAATCATTTTGCCATAAAATTCCCTGGACGTTTTCCTCATTTTAGGTTCCTGGGGTTATTTTCACAAACTGAAAAGGACCATTCAACATTCTTTTTTTTTTTTTTTTTTTTTCTCCGGTACGTGGGCCTCTCCCTGTTGTGGCCTCTCCCGTTGCGGAGCAACAGGCTCCGGACGCGCAGGCTCAGCGGCCACGGCTCACGGGCCCAGACGCTCCATGGCATGTGGGATCTGCCCGGACCGGGTCACGAACCCGTGTCCCCTGCATCGGCAGGCGAACTCTCAACCACTGTGCTACCAGGGAAGGCCTCAACATTCTTTTTAAGGTATGCAGTATTCTACTTGGGGGAGAAAGTACATATTTCAAAAGATGCAAAATATTCATCCTTTTTTCCAATAGCTACAGCATTAAATTTGACTAGACCTACTCATTCATTCAGTCTGTTTTAAAATTTATTTTCAATATGATATGATTTCTGCCCTCATTCCCTACTTGAAACACTCCATCTCTAGGGCGGTGGGGAGAAAATGTCAGAGGTGAAAGAACAATGAAATTGTATGAAAATAAAAATGTTTTCTGATAACTGACATGTCAGAACAGAGTAGACAGAAAAAAAATATTTAATGCTGCCTATTCATATATCCCTTTCCCACATGATCTGCACAAACTTATGTTATCTCTGTCTAATGAAGAATCAATAGATCTTAGGCCAATTTATTTTTTTATAAATAATGAGAAAATGCAGCAGATTATGACTAGGTTTTTCACCATGGGTTTTTTTTTAAATAGTCATTTTTACGACTTGCTAAAGAACGTTCATCTCATCATTAAATAATTATTCACATTTCAAATACTAAGCTGGTATTTCTTTAAACAAAGTCCATGTTATTACACTGCTGATAACTTTAGGTTTGAGGAAAAAAAGAATCAAAATTGATCAGTGAATGTAATGACGAGTCCTGACAAAGACTCAACCTTTATTAGAAGGCAATTGATAGAGAACGTGGCTTTAATTGTGCATACATAGTTTTATTCATTAAGATGAATAACCAATAGAATCCCATACTATGGTCTCCCAGCCTCATAACACATTAATAAAGTTCCTTAAAGGTTTTGGCAGGGGTCCAGCACAGTCCATTAACTCTTTGCAAGTTGTAAAAAGAAGTAAAGTCATTTCAGTCTGTTTTGTGGTTATGAATGAAACAGCAGGCAGCCTGTATGGAAACGTCACTTTGGATATGGTATTGGTAATAGATGCTTTGCTACTCAATCAGAACAGTGTGGAGAGAAGTTAAGGCACCTTACACAACCCAAACCCTCATGCACTGCAAAGCTAATCTAGTTAAAAGTGGAGGCAAAAGAGCAGAGGACTCCAGGTTTGGAAGATCTGTTCATCTCACTAATACGCTGTCACACTGCATCTGAGTAATCTTGCCCACTGTGAAGCCCAAAATTATAGAATACATTTGAAGTGATGAGGACTGCTTTTCCCTGATTATTCTTTTTCCTAACAAAACCTGGGGCATCCACTTAGTCAAATCTGGACTGTAAATTAGTAAAAGGTCTTTTAGTTAATGTAAGAGGCAAAATTCTACCTTGTAACTCTGTTTTGCACTCTTGTATTGAGTCATACAAATCACTGCAATGATTGGTAGCTTCAAGTTTGTCTCTGACTTGCCTAACAATTTGAATTGGAGTGCGACATTCTCCCCAAAGCTCTGCAGGGCCATCTGTTCTCATTTTTCATGACACTACAAACATTTTCTTTTGGAAAAAGGATTCAGTATTTTGCTTCCTTTTCAGAATGAAGAGTGGAAAACTTGAATGAAACTAAATATATAGAAAGGCATCCAAGTTGTACAAGTAAAGTAGTAAATGTGGAGGGCATTTAAAACATTTTTCTTCTGCTCCAGTATAGAGACAAAAGTTCCTATTTTCTCTTAAAAAATGTTTTTTTCAAAAAATAACTGGAAATATTTACAAGATTGAAAAAAGAACTTAAAAAGAGATTAACGACCTTGAGTTTGAGAACACCAAAAATTCAGAATAGCTTTGCAAATTGTTTTTGGCATTTCAGTGATGAAGAAAATACTAAAATATAAGCATACACACACACACACACACACACACACACACACGCACACAGTCTCCTTTAATTCCCAACCCAAATATGAATAGCATCATTAGTCAGTAACTTCTGATTGTTAAAACCACAAATTGGCTGTAGTGATCTGTTGCTTCATATGAGGCCAAAAAATAAAATTTCAAGCAGAAGAGGTAATTACAATAAGTATAAGAGAAAACACCTTCATTATTTTAATTTTGTTCTGTTTAAATTTTTAGTAAGAAAAAAAGAGAAAGAATATTTTTAACTTACAAATGTAAATGTTCTTGAATGGGTCCTAAAAAAAATTCCCATTTCAAATTTCATTTATTCAGAGTCAGTTTTAATATGTATCAAGATAGCTGTATCTCTTGTACACTGCAGATTTTCCAGGAACTTATTATGTAATTTATTTCTGACTCAGTAAAACTAAAGGAAATCCTAGTTAACAGGTTGAAATTGTATTGAAATCGTACATCTGCATGTACATGATTATTTTGTCTCTGTTTAGACTAAAAGCCAGATACTTAATAATTATTTCCTAAAATTTAGAATATTAATTACATACATATATTTCTACCGTGTTAGGAATCACTCCAACCTGGGGAAAACCCAAGATAAAACTGCAATCTTTCATTTAAAAACAATACTGCCGGGGCTTCCCTGGTGTCGCAGTGGTTGAGAGTCTGCCTGCTAATGCAGGGGACACGGGTTCGAGCCCTGGTCTGGGAAGATCCCACATGCCACGGAGCAACTGAGCCCGTGCGCCACAACTACTGAGCCTGCGCGTCTGGAGCCTGTGCTCCACAACAAGAGAGGCCACGATAGTGAGAGACCTGCGCACCGCGATGAAGAGTGGCCCCCGCTCTCCGCAACTAGAGAAAGCCCTCGCACAGAAACGAAGACCCAACACAGCCCAAAATAAATAAATTAAAAATTAAAAAAACAATACTGCCCTTAGCTTCATGTCCATGATACTGTATTTTAAAAAGATGTATTGTGTGTGTTCAATAGTAATACTACCTGCGCTAATGTTTTTCAATCTGGAATTAGAATTAAATTACAAAAATTGCATTCAAAAAACAACCTGAATTCAGATATTAATGGATCTGGGAGGTTTCTTAAAAGAAATACTCTTCATTTCCTACAGCAATAGTATGAAACTACATAGAAATGTACAGAAACAGAATATATGGGCTATATAGATTTGGTCTACAGTAGTTAATTTACAAAGTAAAATAACATAATATCAGTCAATTCAAAATGACATTACTATAAAAAGGAGTGCAAATGGAGAAAAGCTTTGACCACTACATTGTCTACCTCTAAAAAAATACTAGGATAGTTACTCAAGGCAAGGAACCAACAAACTGTAATTCAAGTCCAGAAGACAGAGTGCAGAGGCAGGAGCAAAGCAAGGTAAAAGGAATAGGTGATGAGGGTGAGGGCCAGAGGTTTGTTCACTTATCACAGAGATGGTAACCACCCTGTGCGTCTGCCCTGATGGTCTCTCCACGTCTCATACCTCCCCAGGCTAGGGGGGACCCTCCAGGTCAGGCCTCTCCTGGACCCTACAATGAAATGTGAGTTGAACCATATGGTGCCATGTTATTGATATTAAAAATGATTAACTTTTTTTGTGACAATGATATTGTACTTAAAGGAAAGGAAGTACATACGTTGGAAAGATCTTCAACATCAATAATAGATAATTAAAAGATTAAAACATTTAAAGAATGGTCTCTCAGTTAAACAGAATATCCCCACCAAAGGAATACACCACTGGGCTTTATAGATAACTGCAATTTAGCTGGTATTAAATGGACTATTGCCTTAGTGTTAATGCAAATAAAGTGCCGCTTCTTAAAGAATGAGTGCCACCTCTAGAGGTAGATGGGCATTCCTTAAAAATGAACTGTTCTCACACCAAAGAGACACAAGTTGATAAAATCCCAGAGAGAATCTAACCTACAGCTATGAAGAACTTCTATGACCTGCTTACATGAGCAAATCAAAAGACTCATATTAATAACCAGCATACTTATATTTAATTGATGAAAGCAAAACTACTCCAATTCATTTTAAGGTACGGATGAGTCACATAAACCACTCATTGACTTAATTTCACTTAGAAATTTCTTAAACACTTTTGTTGCTGTTCTGGAAGGTTATGTAAATAATGATATGCTCATTTAATTTTTAAACTCAATCATTTCTTAAGGGACAAAATTAAAAATATTAAAGGAGAATGCGTTGGTTAAGTATCTCTATGAAAATAAGAATGAAGAAAAAGTTAGAAGGGAACTAACAGCCTAAGGTAAGATTCAATACAAAATATAGGATTAGGAATTTCAAATCAACAATTTCCTTACTAAGTCTGAGTGGGTTTCCTACTTAGTAATTATGTGAATCATTTAGGACATCACCTGAAAAGTTTTATAATTCTTCCAAACAAAAACACGTTTCTAAAAAGTCTACTCTTATGATATTGCCCATCATATATGTTTAATAAATGTTTGCTAGATAAATGGACTTATATTGAAACTATGTGATAAAAATAATATCACTCACATTTATAATGCTTTACAACCTACAAATCACTTTCACATAAGCTACCTTATCCTAACAACGGTGTTGGGTAGGTACTATTAATCCCAATTCATAGATAAGGAAATTAAGGCTCAGAGAGACTGAATGTTTTACCCAAGGTCATAGAGCTATTAAATTCACTGCTTAGAGAGTAATTAAAGTTTAGAGAAGTCACTTCCTTCTTCCCCATGCCAGTCTCAGAGACACACAAACATAACATGCGTCACGTGAAATATCCAAGCAAGTGTTATATATCAATCATTGCATACTTACATTATTTGCCTATTTCCATTTGTACTTTTGTAGGCACTGTTTTGGAAAGGTAAAATAACATATAATTACATCTTCCTTTAAAAAAATGCTCTGATAATCCTCTCACTGCCTAGGAAGTTTGAAAGAGCAGAGAGGAAGAGCAGTCAGGAGACTCCTGTCTTAATTATTGCCCACCACTAAGTTCATCTTTGATAAGTTACTTATTCACTCTGGCCCGCAAATAAGTGATTTATGATAAAGTGATTTATGATAATTTTCCAGTACAAATCTGTATCAGACAACCCCACAACTAACAGTCACTTATTTCCAAGGACTACTCTAGCCTACGTACAGGACCTGGTGCTTTACACTGGACACTACAACAGCTATCCCCATCTGTCTTCTAAAATATTGCCATAGTAGCATACATAGGTTATGAGTAATTTTTGGAAAGTGCTGTTGGGCAGAACTTAATAACATTAAGTGGAATGTACGTGAAATGATTTAATATTTGAATTCATAAGCATGCTATGTCCCAAAGTCATATTCTTTGTATTGAGTTGACCACTTTGATCAATTGCCTTATGATGGCCAAAGGAAAAAGAGTAGTAATTTCCAAGCCTTCTGGGCAATAACTTTCCCCAGGTTACATCTTTTACATATATTACACGCAAGCCACACTAATTCCTATTTAAAGCAGACAGAATCTAAATTAGATTGTCTTACAAATTATTTCTGGAGTGGGCATGGGCAACCAAAAGATAAGATATCGATTATCTAATTATTTAATAATGCTGGGAGATAGAAAAAAAGATACAAACTAAGCAAGCTAAATTTACATTATTTTGGAAGACTCATAAATTCTGCTCTGACTGGCCATATTACTAATTATTTCATTTAAGACCACTTCATTCCCCCCAAAGATTTTTGGAACACTTACCAAAAAACACACACCACTGAGATCAAACAAACAGGACAGTCATTCTGAGTGAAGGGAAAATTAGGGTAAGAAAATAAAATATCTATGGCAGTGAGGGGCACAAAAATGTAAGCCTTTAGGTCCTGCTACTTTGCCAGTAAACTGTACTTTCTGAAACAGACTCGGCTTCTTCTGTGATTGCTGAGAATCCCTCTATTACTCTGTGGAACTAACGGCATTTTTAAGAAGGCAAGGATTGCTGAGCCTAACAAGGGAATAAGAATGATGAGGTGTGAGCTACAAGGCAGCATTTGGAAGGGATACATTTTCCCAAAGGAAAACTACCGAAGGAACAGGCCAGTTGTCCAGGAAATACAGACAAACACGGTCAACATATTCAAGCCAGATATAAAATAAAATGATGATTTTTTTTTTTAATATTTACAATTGTTTTGTTTCCATGATACGTTCAAGAGTCTGACTCCAAATAACAACCTCCAAACCGTGTTTCTGTTTTCAGTGCTTTTCTTGAATTACCATAAGTGCTTTTCCTCAAGTAGCACCTGATAAAACCCAGATTCTACCCACTGGCATTCTATCCAAGCCAACAGAGCTTCAATAAGGCTCTTGAAAAAGATTTTTCATACATTAATCTGAGACTTTGAAGGTCCTGGGCAAGCAGGAGTGAGGTATCATAGAACTCTGAGTTGGACTTCTGGCCACCTGAGAGACCAGTTACTACCCATGTCACTCAGCTAGTCTACAGAGATCCCTTCATTTCTATATTTGATTTTGGTACTTAGTTTAGTGGAGGTTTTACCAAGGGCCAAAGAGGCTATTACTACTGCCCAGATTTGGTCAGGGGTTTGGCATCTGACATGCACGGTCTCTTTTTTCCCATGAGCTCAAAGTGGAGAAGTATTTATTTTAAATGCATTGGTCTTGATCATAGCTGATGCCTAGATTTCTATTAAGCCTGTAATCTTGTAAGTTCAGACACTTTTCAGTTATTGATCTACCATCCACCCAATCACTGCCATCATAAAAGACACTTACTAAGGACCTATTTGTTGACATTGCCCTTGGAGACACCACAGAGAGTGATTTTGAAAGAAACACTTCCTATCCTCTAGGGAACCTAAAACCTTTCCTCTCTTAGTCTCCTACTAGCTCTGACCGGAGACCATTAAATTATCACCTCAGTCTCCAACTACAAAAACGTTTCTTAAGTGCCAGTTCTTCAGAAAAAGGTGGCTAATGAAACTCATGCAGAGAATCCAATCTGGTAGAAATTTTGATTGCTTTAGCCTTTTTTCTCCCCTAAGATGTTCCATCCTATGGAGTTTGGTACATCCTCTGACTACTTCCTCTCTGCCACGTTTAAAGGCTTTTTTGTTTTCTAAAATGTGGTATGTTTAGTACTACCAACATTTTCAACAAGAATAGCGAATCTAAGGGGCGAATAATGGTATTATTTACTATCTTGATAATAAATATTACTATTTATTATCTATATGTTAATTTAGGTTAATAGATAGAGCTATATTGTCTTCTGAGAAATTTTAACATAGAGTCATCTCGTGGCACTAGGTTAAAAACAAGTTTGGGTTGAAAAGATGTTTGCAAATAAGATGTGATTTAGGGTTACCATGTCAAAACTGTGAACCTAAAATTAAACCTACTAACTATTTTGGTTTGTAGACTCACTCAAAATTACAAACAACTCTACATTTGTTGCAAGAGAACGAATTCAAGCTAGGGTATTGTTCATTCACATGTTATTCCTGTTTTATGTGCGTTTTATGGAGGAGGCATGTTTGCTGGGGTTTGTTTTGTTTTTGTTACCTTTACTAAATGGTGAGTAATGTTAAACTGCCTACGAACACTCCAGGGCAGAATTCAGGAAGAAAGCTTGAATAAAAAACACTACATTTTATGAGATTTAAGAAATCCGGGGTTCTGCAGATGACAAGAAAATGGCATGTTCTTGTTTATACAGTAGAATTAAAGCTACGGTGAATAAGACAGTATATCAAACATTCTCCTGGAAGAGAAGAAGCCAATATCTTGACCCGTTACGTCAGAACCCACCCTGTGACTCTGAAGGCCAAGGTTCCATGCCTGGGAACTAGACTAACTTCCCTGTGAGAAGATGAATCTGTACACAGGCTACTTCTCCATCTCCAGCCCTGGGAGAGCATCAAAGCAGCCCTTCGTCCATGATAAACAGTCATCTCAGCATATCATGCCTTCTTCACGGTGAGCCAAGGCATCTCCCTCCCAGCAGGCTGGGGTCTGATGGGCTCATCAGCCTCCTTTCCAGGTGGAGAGAAGGCAAAGTCAGGGAACAAGATCCCATGACACCTCTCTACCAAGGATTATCAGACACCTGTTCTAAATTTTTATCATTTATGATTACTGATCATAATGACCATGTAGGTCCACTGCAAAGTCTTACGCCACAAAAAGAACACAGTCCTTTCTAATTAGTACAGGCATCATAAACAAGGTCAAGGCACCTCTCTGAAGCTGTCGTAAAGCCCTTGTGATTCACAGGCTCAGAGACGCTTTGATTCTGTTTTGTGAATTGGAGTAGGGGAAAGACAGTATTCTCAAATATCACAAGGGGGTGAGGGGGAGGGCTAAGAGGTGGATTATTCTGCACAAGGGGTCTTCCTTCCTACCAGACCTAGAGTTCTGAAGAAATCAGGAGCCCTGCCTGGGAACCCTGGTTTCCTCCTGCTGTCACTCCGGATGCTGGACCCAGTGTCCTGGCCAGTGGATCGCAGCCCACAGCTCTCACATCTCTGCGTACCCATCACCCCCACGTCCTTAACACTCACAAATTTCACCCCTCCCCACGCTTCCTCCCCTTTCTCCGGCCACTCTCCCAGCTCTTTACTCTTTCCCCTAAGGAACCCTCATTTCCCTTCTAGAAAACCTCCTTCAACAAAGTGTAAATTCCTCACTTCTGGCCCGTCTCGTCACTAAAACTCAGCCCCGTCCAGATGAGTTTCCACCACCCAGAGATTCTGTTCTTCATCCAATGAGATCTAGCCCTGCTCTTCCTCCCTCGCCGCCCCCCCCGCCCCCCGACGAACACACATCCCATCCCTCCTTCCTGGCCCTCTCTGCCCCTCTCAAGGAGGGTTTTCTGCTCTGAACTAGGTTTTATCCTATCTACAGCCCATCTAGCTTCCTCCCAAGTCCATGAGCTTCTCTAGAACTACAATTCACAGTGAAATTACTAAACTTTGTATGCCCAGGTCAAGCCAAATATTGACACATCAGAAATCCTTCTGGCCTCCTGACCTGACCCTCTGGTTGATATTCTCACATTTCACTTGAAATCCAGAATCCTCTCCCTCGCAGCCCGGCTACTGTCCGGTATCTCAAAGTGAGAGGCTCCTCTTGGCTTGAAAGGTTAACCTCTCTGCCTAAATTCCAAAGTCTGAAGTCTCCTTTTCCTTGAATAATATTACAAACAGGTGTTATACATTCAGTACCGATTATATGCTGTGTACTGTGCTAAACATGCATTATCACAGCCAGACATCACAGCAACCCTATCGGGTATTAATAGATTAGGTTGAAACATATAAGGTTTCAGATATTCAACTGGTTTTGACCCACAGAACTGTTATTATGTATTCATATGTGCAAAATTACTAGCCCCATTATACAGTAGGAAAAACTGACACTCAAGGAGGCAAACAGTTTCCCCAACATCACACAGCTCAAATACCTAAGACCTCAAAGCTCATGCCACTGTACCACACTGCCTCTGGAGCATCTTTTATCCCCCAACTTTGCACAGAACTGGCTTTGTCTGCAGACCTTTATGGAGGCAATTCTGATTTTTCTCTCCATTAGTTCCTTCAATAGCCAGGCTAAGACCCGTTTACACGACTGAAGTTTTCCTAATGAATCCCAAACCAAGCTAATCCCAGTCTCCCTTGAATCCATGAGATAATCTCATAAGCTGCCCTTTCTTATGCCCTCTACCCCTCTACTCATTCTTTTTTGTTTGTTTTGTTTTGTTTATTTGTTGTTGTTGTTTTTTTTTTGCGGTAGGCAGGCCTCTCATTGTTGTGGCCTCTCCCATCGCGGAGCACAGGCTCCGGACGCGCAGGCCCAGTGGCCACGGCTCACACGGGCCCAGCCACTCCGCGGCATGCGGGATCCTCCCAGACCGGGGCACGAACCCACGTCCCCTGCATCGGCAGGCGGACTCTCAACCACTGCGCCACCAGGGAAGCCCCCTCTACTCATTCTTTACCAATGGGTTGTTTCTTCTCAAACTAAACTACATACTTGGCAAAACTAAGAAACTCTAGCAGAGATGCCATTTCTCCTCTATGAGCCTCTGTTTTCTCATTTATAAAATAAAGGTGTTAGAAAGGTCCAGCAGTCCTCAAACTGGCTTCTGGATTAAACAATAAAGAGGAAATCATGAATTTAATTTAAAAGTGAAGTGCCAGTACATATTTCAGAATGCCAGTACATGATTCAGAGCGGGAGGCATAGAGAGACCATCTCCTTAGCACCACCCATTATTTTTCCCTCCAAAACCACAAAGGAATACTATCCTGGCTCCTAGCTGAAGGTAGCAAGTTGTCAAGACCTTTCGATCCTTGGATCCCTATTTCCAATGCCCTGAAGCCCTTCTCAAACTAAACTGTACTAAATCAGTACTGAACAGGACATAAGCAGTACTAAAGCCCTTTGATATTGCAAAGACTTCCTCCTGTGTCAATTGCTTCCAGTCTCTCATATTTTCCAAAACACTCTCTACATTCTACTATTGTCAACTTTCTAGAATACTGCTTGGAACACATAACTCTCTTGCTCAGATACCTGCAGTTCTGTGGGAGGCAGAATTCTAAGATGGTCCCTTAAATTTCCTGCCCCCTGGTCTACATGCTCTGCACAGTCCCTGGGACTGTGAATATGATGGATTTTAATCCCACGATTAGGTTATGTTAAGTGACACAATTGACCTTAAATTAGGGAAGTAATCCAGGTGAACCTGATCTAATCACATGAGCTCTTTAAAAGTAGAGCATCTTCTCTGGCTCATCTCAGAAGGTAAGTCAGAGAGATTCAAAGAAGGAGAAGGAATTAATGTGCCATTGCTGGCTTGAAAATTGAGAGAGCTACATGGTAAGGACAGGGGACGGCCCTCTGAGAGCCAGCAAAGAAATGCGGACCTCAATCCTCCAACCACAAGAAGCTAAATTCTGCCAACAAGAATGAGCCTGAAAACAGACTTTTCCCCGGAGCCTCCAGATGGGTACTCGCCCCAGCAGCCTCCTTGATTTCAGTCTTATAATAGCACAGAGACTGTACACACTGCTCTGGACTTCTGACCAACAAAACTGCGTATTAATAAATGGGTGTTGGGCTTCCCTGGTGGCACAGTGGTTGAGAGTCCACCTGCTGATGGAGGGGACACGGGGTCGTGTCCCGGTCCGGGAAGATCCCACATGCCGCGGAGCGGCTGGGCCCGTGAGCCACGGCCGCTGAGCGTGCGTGTCCGGAGCCTGTGCTCCGCAACGGGAGAGGCCACAACTGTGAGAGGCCCGCGTACCGCAAAAAAAAAATAATAATAAATAAATAAATAAATAAATAAATGGGTGTTGCTTTAAATTGGTGGTAATCTGTTACACAGCACAAGAAACATATACACCTACTGAATAAAGTCACTTCATATGGCGTTCGGGGTCCTCAAAGGCCATTTCCTAAACTCCAGGTTCAGCTCCCCTGACAGGAAGCCATGCATTTCAAGCCCCAGTGAGCTGGACCACTGTACCTTTGCCCATGTTACTCCCCTAGACAAGTCTGTCCTTCTCTTTATCCACTGCGTTTAGGAACCCGCATTCCATGCAGACCAGATCAAATGCCTTTTCTGTCCTAGAACTCTTCCTAGTCTTTGGACTCAGCATTAATCCATTCCTTCTTTCTGCTGCTCCCTTGGAATGTTACCTGCAGCTCTGTCTTCTGAGTTACACAGCTAACCAGGGGCTCAGAGAGGTTAGGCACTATGCCCAGATCACAGAACCACAGAGCAGGGACTTAAAGACAAAAATCTTAGTCTATCCTGACAGAAGCCAGGCTGCACTCTGTATACTGTGAGCAGCAGAGCAGATCTCAGAGCTGATCTACTTTAACCAAGCCCTCCACTTACTGATAAGTGACTACATTAGATTCCAGTTCAAACTTCTATGTTGAATTGTTTTTCTGAATTGCAACCTATTTGCATCAATTTTAGCATGCACAATTCCCACCCACAGTTCCCAGAAGAAACACATTTAGATATGAACATTGTTAAAAATTAGCATTCCAGAATTTTTTATTTTATGACATTTATCTATGAAAATGTAACCATTCATGATTTAATAATTACACTGGCTTCCTTTATACTTCAAGTTCTTTCCCTGTTGTGCAATTCCACGGGAGAGAGAAATCAAGAAGTAAAATTTTGAAAAATTACATTTGACCTCAATGGTTAAAAAAAAGGAAAAAAAGGAGGAAGCTGTGTTAAAGGAACAGGTTAGAGCCAATCTAATTTCAATGAAACGCAAAAGCAGAAAAACCTTCCTATTAGTTCTAGCTCAATTCCTCCACACCTACGTCTGATAAGGAAATGGCAGTGCCTGTGATTGACAGAGAAGTGAAGCAGTAGGAACCCACCTGGTCTCACAGGCTCTGGCCATGGCTTCCTTCCCAGCCACCCTGTATCCTATCAGCGCCTCAACTACATTCCAGCTGGCCAAGAAGCCACTGATGGGCATTCTGTGTATCTTCTGGGATTTTGTCCTTCAAGCAAATAGGCTTCTACCTAACCCATAAACAATCTAAACAATACTCAAAGACATAAGCTCATAATAAAATAAAAGAGTCCCTCCTTAAATCCATTCTCATCCCTTATTGTATTTCCCTGAACAATAAACAACTTTTAAGATCTTTCTGGCCTACTCAGAAGGCCATATTCAACAAGCATAACAGTCCTAAGCTAGGACTGTTTTTTTGTAGCTTAAGTCCTAAGCTACAAAAGCTATGCCACACTGAACAGCTATATGCCAACAAATTGGACAACCTAGAAGAAATGAATAATTATTAGAAACATAAAGCTTACCATGACTGAATCAAGGAAAAACTCGTAAATCTGAGTAGTCCAAGGAGATTGAATCAGCAATCAAAAAATCTCCCAATGAAGAAAAGGCCAGGACCAGATGGCTTCACTGGTGACTTTTACCAAATACTTAGAGAAGAATGAACAACAGTCCTTCTCAAACTCTTCCAAAAAACTGAAGAGGAGGGAACACTGTCAAACTCCTTTTATGAGGCCAGCATTATCCCAATACTAAAACAAGAAAAGGATGCTACTAGGAAATAAAACTATAGGCCAATATCCCTGATGAATATAGATGCAAAAATTCTAAATAAACTAGCAAACCAAATTCAGCAGCACATTAAAAGCATCATTCGGGCTTCCCTGGTGGCACAGTGGTTGAGAGTCCGCCTGCTGATGCAGGGGACACGGGTTCGTGCCCCGGTCCGGGAAGATCCCACATGCCGCAGAGCAGCTGGGCCTGTGGGCCATGGCCGCTGGGCCTGCGCGTCCGGAGCCTGTGCTCTGCAACGGGAGAGGCCACAGCAGCAAGAGGCCCGTGTACCGCAAAAAAAAAAAAAAAAAAAAGCATCATTCACTATGTTCACGTAAGATTTATCCTTGAGATGAAAGGGTGGCTCAACATATGCAAATAAATCAATGATATATCAAATTAATAAAATGAAAGAATTATATGCTCATCTCAATAAATACAGAAAAAGTATTTGACAAAATTCAACATCCATTTATGATAAAAGTTCTGAACAAATTAGGCACAGCAGGAACATAGCTCAACATAATAAAGGCCATATATGACAAGCCCACAGCCAATATCATACTCATTGGTGAAAGGTTAAAAGTTTTTCCTCCAAGAGCTGGAACAAGACAAGGATGCCCACTCTCACCACACCTATTCAACATAGTACTAGAAGTCCTAGCTAGAGTAATCAGGCAAGAAAAAACAAGGTATCAAAATCGGAAAAAAAGACGTAAAATTGTCTCTATTTGCAGATTTTATATATAAAAAATGATTTTATATATAAAAAAATCCTAAAAAGTCAACAATAACAACAACAACAATAAAAAACTTAGATCCAACCAATGAATTCAGTAAAGTTGCAGGATACAAAATCAACATGCAAAATCAGTAGCATTTCTATACACTAATAATGATGTAATAATGAATTTTCTGAAAAAGAACTAAAGAAATCAATCCCATTTACAATGGCATCAAAAACAATAAAATACTTAGGAATCAATTTAACTAAGGAGTTGAAAGATCTCTACTCTGAAAACTATAAGACATTGATGAAAGGAATCAAAGCAGATACAAATAAACGGAAAGGTATCTTGTGTTCATGGACAGGAAGAACTAATATGGTTAAAATGTCAATACTACCAAAATCATCTAGAGCGGGGTCCCCAACCCCCGGGCCATGGACCGGTACCAGTCTGCGGCCTGTTAGGAACCAGGCCGCACAGCAGGAGGGGAGTGGCAGGTGAGCGAGTGAAGCTTCATCTGCCGCTCCCCATTGCTCTCATTACCACCTGAACCATCCCCTCCCCCCTCCCATGGAAAAATTGTCTTCTATAAAACCAGTCCCTGATGCCAAAAAGGTTGGGGACCGCTGATCTAGAGGATTAATGCAACCTTCCAAATGCATTTTTTACAGAAGTAGCAGAAACACTCCTAAAATTTATAAGGAACCACAAAAGACCCTAAATTGCAAAAGAATCCTGAGAAAGAAGAACAAAGCAGGAAGCATCACACTTCTTGATTTCAAGCTATACTGTACACCTGTAGTCATCAAAACAGGAGGGTACTGGTGTAAAAAGAGACAACAGACCAATGGAACACAATCGAGAATGTAGAAAGAACCCCAAGCATATATGGTTAACTAATATTTGACAAGAAAGCCAAGCATACACAATAGAAAAAAGACAGTCCCTTCAATAAGTGGTACTGAGGGGTGGTGGGGGAGGGATTGATTGGGAGATTGGGATTAACAGAGGCAAATGATTATGCATAGAATGAATAAACAACAAGGTCCTACTGTATAGCACAGGGAACTACTGGGTTGGCCAAAAAGTTTGTAAAACCCAAACAAATTTTTTGGTCAACCCAATATATTCAATATCCTGTGATAAACTATAATGGAAAAGGATATAAAAAGGGATGTACACATATGTATAACTGAATCACTTCTCTGTACAGCAGAAACTAACATAACATTGTAAATCAATTATACATCAATAAAATATTTTTAAATATAAGTAGTGCTGAGATAATTAGCTCTTAACATGCAAAAAAATGAAACTGGTCCCATATTATATACTACTCCCCAAAATTAACTCAAATTGAATTAAAGACTTAAATGTAAGGCCTGAAACCATGAAACTCCTAGAAGAATATATAGAAACAAAGCTCCTTGATATGGGCCTTGATAATGATTTTTTGGATATGACATCTAAAGCACAAGCAACAAAATCAAAAATAAATAAGTGGGACTACATCAAACTAAAAAGCTGTACAGCAAAAGAAACGATCAACAAAGTGAAAACCATTTATTTGATAAGGGGTTAATATCCAAAACATATAAAGAACTCATACAATTCAGTAGCAAAAAATATATGTAATTAAAAATGGGCAAAGAAACTGAATAGACATTTCTTCAAAGAAGATGTATGAAAGGCCAACAGGTACATAAAAAGATACTCAACATCACTAGTCATTAGGAAAATGCAAATTAAAACCACAATGAGATATCACCTCCTGCCTGTTAGAATGGCCATCATCAAAAAGACAAGAGATAACAAATGCTGACATGGATGTGGAGAAAAGGGAATATATCCAAAGATAACAAAAACACTAACTCTGAAGATATCTGCACTCACGTTCATTGCAACATTAATTACAATAGCCAAGACACAGAAACAATCTAAGTGTTCATCAACAGGTGAATGGATTAAAAAGTTGTGCGATCCATCTATCTATCTATCTATCTAATCTATCTATCTATCTATCTATCTATCTACTTCAGTCATAAAAAAGAAGAAATCCTACCATTTGTGACAGCATGGATAGACCTTGAAGGCATTATGCTAAGTGAAATGTGTCAGATAGAGAAGGACAAATGTTGTACGATCTCACTTACATGTAGGATCTAAACAAACAAACAAACTCACAGAAAAAGAAATCAAACTTGTGATTGCCAGAGGCAGAAGGTGGGCAGAGAGGGAACTGGAGGCTGGTGGTCAAAAGGTACAAACTTCCAGTTACAAGATAGATAAGTACTAGGGATGTAATGTACAACATGATAACTATAGCTAACACAGCTGTACAATATATAGGGAAGTCGTTGAGAGTAAATCCTAGGAGTGCTTAATACAAGGAAAAATTCTTTTTTCCTTTTTTTATTTATGAGAAAATAGATGTTGGCTAAAGCTGTTGTGGTAATCATTTCACAATATACATCACACCATCATGCTGTACGCCTTAAACTTATACAGTGATGTATGTTAATTATTTCTTAATACTGGGGTTGGGGGTGAAACTACACCAGCATTTGCTGAGACCTCTGTTCCACTGATACCACGGTTATTTTCTGGACTCCACATCATAGTTCCATATGGAGACCCTATTTCCCTAATCATGGAAAACTATGATCTCACCACTAAAAATAAACAGCTAAGAACCAAAGAGAATAAATGAAATTGAAAGTGTCCTGAACAAAAATCAAGCTTTATATGATCTCAGTTTAATCATCTGCCCTGTCTTGTTCTTTTCCAGAATTATGTATTTTCCAGTTTCATATTTTCTTTACCACTAATGTAGGTATATAGTTTCTTCCCTTCAAGGACATTAAGCAGTTTTTGAATTGTATAAATTTTCCTCTGAAAGCATTTTTTAAATATGACCTGTAGCTTTGTTTACTTGAATGCATTTGATTTGGATATCCAAGGATTTAAATCCTAAGGAGTGCTATGAGAAAATAAATAAATATAAACGCTGTCCTTGAGAGGCCAGTGATTATTTGGTACTGGATTCATCCTTACACTGTATTCTTCCTCAAGTACAGGGCACTTTATATATTTGAAAGCAATAAAGTGAACTCGGGATGGAACAAAGTGATGGATTGTTTCTGGGGTATTTGTGGTTTTATGGCTTTGGATTTATAAGCAAATTTTGTTTTATGAAAACAACATGAAAAGCCTGTCATTGTTTATGATATTAAAGTCTAATATAAAAAAATAATAATGTTTTCCAGCTTAATAAGCAGGCATTAAGCTTAGAAGCAGATCTGGTTCTACCAAACTCCCAGGATTCACTCCCAAAGTTGCTGTCATTCTCTACAAAAAGATCCAAAAAGTATTTGGAAACACAGAACAAAATATTTAAAGGTCCAGGCCAATATAATTGCTTCTAATGAATTTTTCTTTTACATTGGTTGTACATAATATTTGGTCATTGTGCTGAAATATGTTTTATTTCCTTTTGAATGGATCTCATTTCAACAAAATTGATTAAAATAACGACTTAGAACATTGATCTGGTAAACTTTTTAACACTAGTTCAGAAGATTCAATTATTGTAATCTTAAATTGGCTCTCATTGTTCAATAAACATTGACAAAATAATTAATTGAGAAGGTATGTACTCTACATTTTAAAGAAAATGTTACTTTTTTCTAAAATCATTTAATGATGACAATTTGGCTTTGTAACAAAACTGAAAATATTAATTCATTGAGAGATGAATCATCTCTCATCCAGTAAGCCAATAAGCAATATTTAAAGAATATTTTCCATTAAAATCTATTCAGTAAAAACACCCTCAAGAACAGCAATGAATATATAAGACTATGAGTCTAAAACAACAAAAAACAAAAAAAAATTTAACATGAACTTTATTAACTGAAGCATATATTTTTAAAAGTATTCCAGATAATTGCTAATCACATTTTAAAAATAAACATTAGATTAATACAGCCAAGGACACCTTAGAAATGAACAATTAGAGTTATTCAGATAATTCGGTCTTTGCTATGGACTAAAATTTTTAAATGACTTTTTTGTTTACATTTCAATGGCTTTCTAACTTATAAACTCAAGGTGTGTTTGTGTCTCTGTGTGTGTGTAGAATCCTTCCTAAGGATGCCCCCAAAATACTACAATTTTAAAACCTTATTTTTCAGTTCAAAGCTTTCTGCCACTTACCACTGTCTAGTGTATTACCAGTTCCTTGGTAAAACTTTACTCTTAGACTGTGACATCCCTGTGGATGACTGTGGAAAGAGCCTTTGCTTTTTATTCTTAGAGGTTAATATAAGACATAAAATATTACTAGGTACTCAGAAACTGTTTATTGAATGAACAAAAAATTGATGAAATTTTTAAATCAATGAACATTGTTCTGAAATGTCCCTCTTTAAACTTGAAATGTATTATAACAGGTACTATAGAACAAAAGCAGAGCTGCTTTGGATTTTCATGAATTGGATATTTTCCCGAACCTAAGTAATAGGAATCCTGTCATGAAAACAGGAAGATAATAACAATACGTTGTGACTTACTTGTAATAATTTTTTAAAAATATCTATTTCCTCTACTGCTATATAATTGTTGATGAGAACAGTCACTGTGTGAGTGGTCATTGATAAATAGGCATTTATAAGAAGCCTCACAAAAGCTGGCTTTCTCAATACAGACTGTCAAGGTGGATACTATTATTATCAGCCCTATCTTACAGGTGAGGAACAAGAGAGGCCTCAAGAGGTTAAGTAATTTGCTCGAGTTAATGCTGCTGGTGAGATGCAGAGAAGAGCCTCCCAGGTTTCCAGAGCCTGTGTTCCATCCACTGAACTACCACGTCTCTTGGTACTTTGGAAGAATCTATATCTATGAATTTAATTTTACATAATTTCTCTTTCCAAGTGTACTTTAACATAATACCTTTTAAAGACAAAATTTCATTTGTAACTCATTTTGAATCACTCATTTACTCTTCCTTTAATCAGATTTCTCATCCTACTTTGCATTTCTATGTATCTTTTTAAAAATTGTTATAGGAACAGTAGAAATAACTGTAAAAATATACTGTGTTGAAGCTGACTTTAAAAGTTATTATATAGGAATAGAAACATACACATCAAAGGCACTGGACTCGATATGAACCTTATTTTTCTTACTAGTGCTTCCCACACCTCAACCAAATAATCTTCTACTTGAGCCCATGTACTAAGGCCTACCTACTCCCACTACACACTCAAGTTTAGTGGTCAAAATAGCAAACATGTCGCTCTTCACTTAATGTCTTTTTTTTTCTCGAATTCTATTTGATTTATTTTTTTTGATACAGCAGGTTCTTATCAGTTATCTATTTTATACATACTAGTGTATATATGTCAATCCCAACATTTAATGTTTTTGAAATATGTCAATTACATATAAATTCAAACTGCTTGTAAATTGGCGTATGCAGTTTTGCAAATATTCCAGTGAAAAAGCTTCCTTTCTGGCCAGCCTTTACCATTACATAAGAAAGGACCTCATGGTTTGCCTCTCTCAGTCCATCTGGGGTCTCTCTCTGTGACTGTATTTTAATCTTATTAGAATTCATCACTAACGCGGTTTCTCTCTCACTTGAACCCAAATCAAAACCAGCTTAATGTCATGTTCCTGGTGACTCAGTATGAAACAGGGACATGTCAAAAGATCTTATATTTGGGGGATCTTAGAAATTCTTTTTTCCTTTGACTTCTTTTAAATATTTTTAGATGATGACTTTTATTACTAACATTATTAGGTATACTACCTGCTTATAAAAAGGCTTTGGGGAGATTTATGAGAAAAAAAAAAAAAGAAAGAGAGAGAACCACTTAAACTCAATTAGAAGTATCCTAAGTATCACAAGAAAACAGAATACATAAGATTTAATTTCATATCACCTCTGTATTCACATATGGGTAACCCCCAACTTACTAAGGAACCAGAGCTCCAAAAGCTCATAGGCTAGTCAGTGGTCTGGACCTCACATTGAAATCTCCTATCAAAACAATATCATACAAGGTGACTAGGTTTTCATACCAGCCCACAAAGCCCAACTCAACTCTGAATGCACTTCAGCTATGGTACCAATAGTACCAACATGAAATCTGAGTCTAGGGAAGCTGGCTTGAAGACTCATGCCAAAGTGGAGAATAAGTCTTTATACAGTGAATTCATTCATTCAACAGACATTAATTGAGTACCCAGAGGCTGCAGAGGGTCAGTTTTACATGTTCTAATTCTGGAATTAAGGAGACCTGATCTTTAAATACTAACTGGAGATAAAATAATGCCTTAAAAGAAATTTTAAAAAAACAAAAAAGAAATAAGATAGGTAAAGTCCTCGGCACGTAAAAGATTAACTAATTTTAGTTCCTTCCCTTCTTTCCCAAGGGACAAAAAAAGAAAAGGGGGGCCGTAGCTTTCTCTATTTAAATTCCTAAAGAAAGCCAACCTTCACTTCCAAACCCTCTTCTCTCCCTGTGGGCACTCCCATCTCCCTGACACCCATCCTCCGAGGCACTGTGCCCCGTGCCAGCCACCTTGGACTTCCCACTGTTCCAGGCACTAAAAGCATCACCTCTCAACTTAACCTTGTCCTCATTCCTGCAGCCACTAATGTCCACCAGGTGCTAAAAGAAAAGCAGATGATATGAATTTAAAACAATTGCTTTTGGTAATTGATATTTATTTTTTAAGAAAAAGTCTGTCAATCCCAACGAATTTCTAATTAGTGTAATGTTTCAGACAGTGTAAGAGTGATGTAAAAGAATTCAGGAAGACTATAATTGGAAGATGTTTGGGGACAGGGAGACAGCCATTCCTTTATTCCTTCAGAGTGAAGAAAACGCAATGAAGACTCATAGAGTTTTATGGAAACACAACTTCAAGGGGGCCCACATGGATTGGAATGTCCAAGAAGACTTCTATGTTGAAGGCCTTTCCTAGGATATAAGCCCCATGAGAGCAGGGATGTCATCTGTTCAAAGCAACCCTGAATCTCAAGGACCTAGAATAACTTCTGGTACATCGTTGGCACTGAATTGAAAAAATGTGGAAAAAAGAAAGCACATTGGCTTAAATTTAGACCCTGAAGAATGAGTAAAAATTAACTGGGACACATGGGATTAGTAGAAGTGAAGTCCCTTAGGTAGAAAAGAGTAGGGCTCTTTGGCAAATTTAAAGAAGAAAAGGGAGACTGTCAAGATGATGAGTCAGAAGCGCTAGGGAGAAAAGCAAGAAATGAATTTGGAGAGGTGGGCAAACGCCAGATCTGGCTGGGCCTTTCAGGATGTATAAGAATTTAAGACATTTTTTCAGAGACTGCCTAACTCCCTCATCTTGAGGCCCCAACTTGGACTGAATGTTCCACAACCACAACAGGTCTGATGCAGTGGCAGGGAGATTCTGGTGTGGGAGGCATGGAGGAAGAGCAGAAGCAGCCTCTGTATGTTAGGAAGATGAGTAACTCGAGCTGTGCCTTTACAGCTACCATACCTGTACTAGAACACATTGCTAATGAATAAATAGACCATGGATATTTGAGTCCTTGGCCTAAGGCTCTTCCATGAAGAAAAATCATACTTTGAGGCATTGTTTATACGTTCAGACTGCTTGCTAGCTAGCCAAGCATGCTGGGATAGTTCATTGAAAGAAAAACCTGAAAAATGAAAACATTGTACTGGGATAGTTCATTGAAAGAAAAGCCTGAAAAATGAAAACATTGTACTCCTGAATCTCTCTGTGTCTGTGTGTGTGTGTGTGTGTGTGTGCGTGTGTGTGTGTGTGTGTGTGTGTGTGTGTGTGTGTCTGTCTGTCTGTCTGTGAGAGAGAGAGAGAGAGGGAGAGGGAGAAGGCGAGAGGGAGAGGGCAAGAGAGAGAGGGAGGGGGGAGAGAGAGAGAGAAGGGCAGAGAAAGAGAGAGAGAGGGAGAGAGAGGAAATTCTGTCAGGGGGCTGACTTTAAAAGAATGGAGGATTACACACTTCACTGTTCAAGGGTGACAGAGAGAAAACGAAGCTGGCACCAAGCAGGAAGCCCAATCCTGTCTGAATAAAACACTGCACATTTATGCAACCCCTGGTACCCGATCTTTTATCACAAACTATTTTGATTGCAAAGAGAGAAAAGCGCTAAGTAAAAATTATTTACTCTGGGTCTATTATGAAAAGAACAGATTAGCTCCCTAACACTTCGTTCTTTTTGAAGGTGTATTTTCTACCTTCCCGGTATGATTTATATTAATGAGAGGTTTAAAACAGGTTTTAACTTAAGAATGATTGCTGATGGTGAAGTGAGTAATTATACACCTTCTGACAGGACACGTGAATGGCTCATACAAGGGAACTGCATAACATGCCAAGCTAATCCTCCCTGCATAAAAAGGGAGAATACTTTGCAAGCTGGCCGATTTTAAGCTCCAGTTAACAAAAACCCTTTTTGTTGGAGCCTAAAACAAGAATGGGTTAACAAAAGCAAGGAGAAAAAAATCTCATTTTTTTCCCTTCTTCACAAAATATAGTATTACAGGACTTAAAAGTTTTGAAAGGCCACGATGCGGCTGAAAGACCTGAGAAAGGGGCAAGGTCTGGGCCAACAACGACAAACCGAAAAGAACGCAAGGAAAACCAGAACCTCTTATCAGTAGGGAACGTTATGATGTGATTCTAGTTTATTGTCGTTGTTGTTTAATTTTTTATTTTTAACGAGTTAAAGGTGTAGCGATAGGGAAGGCGCCAACACTCTCTCTGGCTAGGTAGAGATGAAACGGGTTCATGGATGTTATAAAGGAAAAACCTTAAGCCATGGTGGGCGAGTCAACAGTGTGTGTGCCATTTCTGCATGGCTGCATTTTTCTCATACAAGAGCCACTTCTGGACAATAACAAGACCCCTAAAGCATCTGCTTAGGGATTACGACCTGGCTACACTGAGAAATGCTCAGTTAACACAGGGCGGCCGTGGGCTTAACTCTGTGCGTGCCTGGCCTGCCCACCACCAAACACACAAAATGCACAGTGGTCCTAGACGCTCTCTGAAGAAGACACTCAGCTGTTGGCACCACTCACCCGCTCAGGGAAAGGCAAGGAAGAAATAAAAGCCACCACATTTACTCCATATAATGGGAATTGAGAAAAGGAAGACTGGAAGACAAAGGTTAGCAGGTGAAAGGAAGGAAGCCCAGAGGTCCAATGAATGTCTTAGAGGGCTAGGGATCAAGTCTTAGTATTATATTCTTTTCTAAGATGGACATCACCTTAGAAATTTTCAAATTAGAAATTTAACAGACTCCTTATACTCCTGTGTCTCGTAAATGATTCATAGAATCCTAAATTTTGACAAGTTCCTAAGATGAGTTGAACTATTCGTCCTACTTTACTTAAATATTTAGATGGATTCATTGGCCGCTGTGCTGTCTTCTGCACCTACAGGGAGCTATGATCACAGAAGTCAGGAATGCCCCCACCTACTTGCAGGGTCCCCGGACACAGAGCCCAGGGCTGCCAGGTCTCATCTAGCAAACTGACACGCCCAGCAGGACAGGTCAAGGGGGCAGGCCTGCCTCTGGTTCCTTCCTTCTGCATTTGCCCTTGACAGGACAGAGCAGAAAGTCTTCACTTTTTAAGAAAGCCAAGGCAAGGAACAGGAAGCTGAAGTTGTGGCATTTCCTAAACTAACTGTATTACTACTGCTCTTCAAAAGATCCTTTATACACATGTGGTTTAACCCTAAAGATAGTAAATCATGTTGAAATTGTGATATCCACACAAATATAGCTTTAAAATACTCTTTCCAAATGCAAATAATAAGTAAATCATTTCCATTCCTTCATGGGTAACTGGAAACTGAAATTTCTAGATGTGGAGGGATTTCTCAGAAAGTGATCCCCAAAATTTTCATGAAAAACATTTAACAATTTACCATAAAGAGGTTTGAGGTTCAGCATTCAGCTCTTTTGCTGTTATTCTTTAATATCTGTTTGCAAACTGCATATATTGCAAAGTGAGCCTATATACAAGGCAGAATTAACTAGTACTGTGAGCTGAAATATTTCAGTTTAATTAGAGTCCATCAACTTTGATCCGAAATAATGAGCAGAGGACACTTTCGTCATCATTAGCACTCATTCCAATACTCAAAAGGAAAATTGTTCTGAAATGTATACATCTTCTTACATATCTAAAGCATCTATTGATTATAATTACCAAAACAAAAGTCAAGGGCAATGCTTTTTTATTATGTTATACGTCAAGGAACGATGCTTAGAGAACTTCTGTAACCCTTGGAAACACAGCACTGGAGCCTGGAGTCTTTTGACTCACTGTCAAACCTAGGAGAAATTATCCTGCAGTAAAATGTCAGAGGATTACTCTCTAGATTGGATGGCAGAGAGATTAGACTTCTCAGCATCAGAAACATTACAAAATGCACGTGCCAGAAAAGTACATGCAATAAAAGTACTGGGAACAAGACCCCCTTAACTGCAACATGTAAGAGAGGAGCTACCACTTGATGTAGCAGGATAAGAAGGAATGAGACTGGGGAGAAGAGGCATGCAGGGATATTATTAATCTTTTTTTAAAATTTTGTTTCTTTATTCATACATTCATTTAAATTTTTTATTTAATTATTTTAAATCTTATTCAAATAAATTTAAACAAAATGTTATTTCTTAAACTGGGTGATGCATGCAAGAGTTTGTTGAAACATTTCTATTTTTGTATGTCTTAAATATTTCAAAATACATTTTTAAGAAACTGAACCAAGGGAATTAGAATAGGAATAATGAGGTGAAATCACTGAAACAAAGAATTGTAGGGAAAAAAGTAGCTTCAAGGATATACACTTGGTCTCTCTGAACAGACCAAGAACAACCTAATACTTTCAACTTTAAATCCTTTACTATAATCGGGGTTCAGATGTGGCAGTCTTAGTATACAGGCCTTCACAACTGGTAGGAGCTTAAGAAATATATGTCTATAGATGATAATGATAATTTTACTCAAATAGGACATTACGGAGAATGTTAGATGCTTGAAAATCAATATAAAGAACAAATACCATGTCAGAAAAAACAACTTCACGTATAGTGTAAGAGCCTCCAATGGAAACTTATAAGGAAGACTGGCAGACTGATTCTTTTGACGAATTCCTAAAACAATGTTTTTGCAGATTTGCCTATTGAAGCTTTACCTTTACTGACCTTCTTTCCAATCCTGAGCTCTCTCTGAGTCTTCATACATGCTGTTTCCTCTTCCTGGAATACCACTGCCCTTCCCCTGGTTAACTTTTTTTTTTTTCTTTTTTTAACATCTTTATTGGAGTATAATTCCTTTACAATGGTGTGTTAGTTTCTGCTTTATAACAGAATGAATCAGCTATACATATACATATATCCCCATATCCCTTCCCTCTCGCATCTCCCTCCCGCCCTCCCTATCCCACCCCTCTAGGTGGTCACAAAGCACCGAGCTGATCTCCCTGTGCTATGCGGCTGCTTCCCACTAGCTATCTATTTTACGTTTGGTAGTGTATATATGTCCATGCCACTCTCTCACTTCCTCCCAGCTTACCCTTCCCCCTCCCCGTGTCCTCAAGTTCATTGTCTACGTCTGTGTCTTTATTCCTGTCCTGCCCCTAGGTTCTTCAGAACCATTTTTTTTTTTTAATTCCATATATATGTGTTAGCATACAGTATTTGGTTTTCTCTTTCTGACTTACTTCACTCTGTACGACAGTCTCTAGGTCCATCCACCTCACTACAAATAACTCAATTTCGTCTCTTTTTATGGCTGAGTAATATTCCCTTGAATATATGTGCCACATCTTCTTTATCCATTCGTCTGTCGATGGACACTTAGGTTGCTTCCATGTCCTGGCTATTGCAAATAGTGCTGCAATGAACACTGTGATACATGACTCTTTTTGAATTATGGTTTTTCTCAGGGTATACGCGCAGTAGTGGGATTGCTGGGTCACATAAAAATGTGGAATGCTTTACGAATTTGCATGTCATCCTGGCACAGGGGCAATGCTAATCCTCTCTGTATCGTTCCTATTTTTTTTAGTATATGTGCTGCCGAAGCAAGCACCCCTGGTTAACTTTTATTCTGGCCGCCTTCACTGATCTGGTGTATGCGTCTGTCTCTTTTTTGTCCCCGTAAGATTCTATATTTCAACACCATAACTTTCCCCATACTTTCATCAAACTTGATTGACTGTCTCCCTATACCCATACCCTACAGTTACTTGAGGTACTAATTTCCATAAAGCCAAGAACTGTGTCAGTCTTCTTCATCTTTGCATTTCCACTATCCATACTACTACTGAGTGGTTGGCTGAATGAACTCTATGGCTATTCTAAAATCTTTCCACTTTCTTCTTCAATTAAAGGATACACAGAATGCTCCCATGTACAATATATTCATTCTCTAACACCAGGAAGTATATAGGTATGTAAATCTATGTGCATATCAATATATGTGACTGTCAGATGGAAAGTTACACAGAACAAATAACTTTCTTATACAGCTTGACTGATATATACTAAGGTATGTGCTGAACGTTGAAAGCAGCTGTTGACACTAGTTTTTTAGGAAATAATCACTAAGTCTCTACATTTTATTTCTTTACATTCAAGCTCGGAAAAGTTAAAAAGAAAAAAAAAGATCTGGTGTTCATGAGATACCATTTAAAACTTGGGAGGCAGCCTGATGGAGTAGAATGCGTTCTGTATTTAGGAACTCAGTTCTTCTGGACTGCTCCTTACCTAGCCTAGGTGATTCTTTTAGTGCCAAAGGCCTCAGGTTCCTTATCTGTAAATGATTAGATTAGATAACAAGGGCAACAACCAATATTTATACAGCTGTTAGTTGATGACTTTGACATATGCTATCTCATCCTAAAAGACCCCTCTGGGTTTTCATGTGCCGTGATGTCAGTTTTACTCAAAACTATTATTTGGTTATATGCCATTTACCAAACTAAATCCAAGAAGTAAACCTGTTCAGATAATTAATTTCTTATTAAAAAAAAAAGCACTGTTGTACTGCAATAGCTAGAATGACTTAAAATATAATGTTGAATAACAATTAGGTGCTAAATCACCTTCAAAGAACCGACTACCTTTTGTTTTGCTGCTCACCGGAAGCATCACTGGGACCTGCCTGATAGTAAAGATCAAGGGGCTGGCTTTATTTGCCCAAGGAGAAAGAATCAGTCACCTCTGCAGGAAGGGTTCTGTCAAAAAGAATGCCTGTCCCTACCAGACTGCACCACTTCTCCCCAAGGCTTGAACTTGAACTACTTAACTCTACAATACTCATAGAGTTTTCAATGTAATTACTACTGAAAGCTCAATGCATTTATTTAAACTCAAATTAAAGAGTAAATGACTAATTTCCCCAAAGCAGGTTTTGATAGAAGACAGGAGTCAGCTCCGTGGGTGTCTGGCCTCTAGTATGAAGACTACCCTGGGTATTTTTTAAACGCAAATTTAAACCATAAAAGTAATACCGTAGTAATCACTCTACCTCCATCTTGCATCCCTATAACAAAGCTTCTTCACAAAGATATACATATACATTACAGATAACACTTCTACATGGAACTGCTCACTAACAGCTAAAGTAAACTGGTATCCTTATGAATGTAAGGTTCTCTGTACTGTTGATTGTAGCTACTGCTTTTGAATTTATTTTCCAAAACTGACTGACCACAAAATAAAACCATCTCTTTACAACTTCTCTTTTTCCTTATGTTTGCAGTCTCCAGAGGAAGACTCCATAATTTCATCTTGAGAACTTCCTTGTCAGTAATCGTTAGTGATGGAGACAGAAATTAAAATTGATTATTTGAATTCTACAAGCTGCTTATGCTCGTAATTATCATAAAACTATGTTATACCCAAAATGCCCTCATCCTCTGGGAATGTGGGTGAGGGGTTTACATGAAATAGTCCATTTATGTTTCTCCAGGTTTAGGCCAATGTATGTAGAGTTGTATGGAAACTTAAAAACACATTCTTCTCGGCTGGATTAACCGAGGCAGGAAGTCACTATCCTCTCTTAGTAGACCAAACAATTCTCACTTCATCGCTAGAATTAAATTCCAGAGAATTTTTTGGATTCTATTTAATGAATGAGGATATATTTTTCATGTGGTGTCATTGTTTTACTACTTCCCATGTTTATTTGGACAGATTCAAGCACTGGGTAGGAAATGTATTGGTTGGCAACTTCAGTTTTGGAAGAGAAAGTAAACACATGCTGATTAGCAAACAGTAAACTCTACTGTGTTTAATTTTGGCTTCTCTTTAAAAAAAAAAAAAAACACAAAAAAACCACTATTTGGTGTTGTGTTCCAAGTAGGAGCATTTGTCCCTAAGTTCTTTCCTAACCCCTTACTGGAGGGCTTCCAGAATTACTCTCATTTTTTTCCCTTCTTCCCCTAACACCAGTGGCAAACGCCAACATTATTTAAGAAAATACTTGTACATATGGTATCCTCCTAGCACAGATTTGCCATCCAGTTGAACAGTAGGGCCACTAACCCACACAAACTAAACTGCAAAATTATGAACTGCATAAACATAAACAATTATTTCCAGCTCTGATACATTCAAGGTAAAATCACACTTCAGAAAATCCCAGAAAGGCTACTGACTGAAAACTATCAGGTCTGAGAATTGAAGGTGGTAAATATGACAATAAGCTAGAATTTCAAATGCTCTCTTTAGAGCCAACTTCTTTCATTTATCTCATTCGTTTGCTTTACTACAGCCGCCAAATTATCCTTCAAATTTAAGTTTATCCTTAAGCTTATCCTTAGCTCTCTCCTCGTCTATCCTCAGAGGCTCATTACAAGCAATATCACCGAAAAAGTGTCCAGGAACAGCACATACAAGGAAAATCCTGAGTATCTAAGATGTATCCCTGCCCATCGGGCACAGACCCTTTTCATTATTTCAGAGCTCCGTTTCATAAAAGAAAATTCAGGTTTGATCTTTTATTCCTCATGATTAAAGCTCACTTACCATTCTTCAACTTCCCATGATGCCTCTGAGGTACGCAAAATGTTGTCCCCACTCACCCAATGGGAAAGCCAAGGCACCCAGAAGCTATATAACTTGTCAAACGGCCCAGTAGAAGAGGTAAGCGCCACCTCTAGCAGGTCTACGTTGTTTATTCAACAGGCATTATTGTGAATCTGCCAGGTTCTGCATTGTGCTAGGTACTATACCTATGTTCTATTATGTTCTAGGCCCAGGCAAAAGAGTGCTAAATGATCGAAGTTCCAACCCACATGAGGCTAACAGCTGGTGGGGGTGAGAAGGAGTAAACCAGGAAACAGGTGAATATAAAATATGCCAGGGAGCTATAGGGTGAACAGTCAAGCAGAGTAAGGGAAAAGAGGCTCGGAGGAGGGAGCAATGGATGGAGTGGTGGGAGAAGGCCTCTCTGAGCATACCTCTGAATGAGGTGAGGGGACAAGCCCTGCAATGATCTGGGGAGAAAGGCTTACCCAGCAGCAAGAACAGGGAGAGCAAAGTGCTGGAGGAGTGGAGAGAAGGCCAGTGCTGCGGATGCTAAGAGAGCAGGGGGAGTGTGACCTGGGCAGGAGAGGGAGGCAGGGGCCAGGGCTTACAGCCCCAGGAAGTCACCAAGAGATGGGGAGACTGCAAACAAGTGAGACTAAGCTAGAGAGAAAGAACCAGGGTGATGAGTTTGATACATAAACTCGTAATTAAAATGCACTGCATGAAAAGGAGGGGGATGCTTCTCTCTGCCATCAGGTGGAGACTATATAAGCACAAACACACAGAATGGCCCCGGTCTGAATTTTTTACATGCTAGGAAACATTTTCACGCTGGCTGATCCCATCAAATAAATACAAAGAAGTGGCTCAACAGCATCCAGTACCTAAGAGAGACCCAAAGCATTTCCTTCTGTAAAGCTCTGCAGCTGAGGGCTTACATCCGCCTGGTCCAATCAGTTCATTTCCAAACAAAGGTAGGAAATGGCTGCATCCTAGGATTTCATTGTGGGCTCATGAGTCAGTGCTTTGGAACTTGGTGTCTTTGGGAGTGAGTGTCTATTCTTCACGTCTCTTGCCACAGGGGGAAAAAGGTACAGATAAACAGTAACACAACTTCACCCTACTGAGATACGAATCTGTGGGCTTTTCCACCCCTTCTCAAAAATAAATGAATGAATGACCGAAATTCAGGTCCTTCTTGTTTTTTTCTTTCTCTCTCTCTTTTGTTTCCTAATTCCCAGCTCTCCCATGTGTTTCCTAAACAACATAAAGTCAACTGATGGTGAAAGTACACCACATGGTAATTATTTAAAGGCTGTTATGTTAGACCATGAAGTTTAAAAGAAATTTGTATTCTATAAAAGTGGCCAATAATGTATCCCATGACATAGGGATCTAAGAAATGAAAATTAAGAAATCTGTTGTAAAGAACAAAATGATTCCCCATGATTTAACCCAAAAGAGTTGTGGTATTTTACTTTCAAAATGTTAGAACAGTAATTTAACTTTGAAAACTATTTTTTATAGAACAGTCGCAAAGAAAACAATATATAGATTGTAAGTGTAAAGTAAGCAAAGGAGAAAACAGTGTGTGTGTGTGTGTGTGTATTTTAGGAATATTATTCTAAATAAAAAAAGCTTCAGAGGTATACTTAACCTACAGGCTATTTTCTTCAGGAAAAGGTATATTATAGTAACACCTGGATTGACACAGCACTCCCATTTCTGACGAAAGTTATAGAAGGAACTATGTACTGTATCTGATCTAATATTAGAAGTCACTTATGATCTATGATGGAAAAGGAAAGGAAATAAGATGAGGAAGCAAGGTTTAAATGAGAATGAGAAAGGGACCCCTGGTCTAACATGAATATATTATAAGCATATCAATCCACAGATCAGCCAAATTAATTTATAACAATATCCTTGTGATCAATGTGACGTAACCACAAGAAACTTACATGATTATACCGAGAAAGTTCAGAAACAGGATATTTCCATCTAAGCAAAGTAAAAATTATTTTCATAACATTGGAGAAATCTGGTGTTTTCTACTCAGGCAGAATGGATTATGAAAACAATAAAAAGAGTCTCCAGAGAGACAGAGTGAAAGGGTTTCTGTGTTAAGGAGAATATTACACTTCACTTTTCCAATGTGGAAATAAACTGAGAAAGATTGAGGGGCAAAGGTGAGAATGGAGAAAAATAAAATCCCCCCAAAAAAAGAAAAAAAGGAAAAATGTAATCATGAAACAGGACTATAGTTTTGGCTTATATTAGTTTTTGTCCTTCCATTAAAAATTATACCTTAAAGTTCATTCCTCTTGACTACATTGCCAATTTCTCAAATAATACACCGGTAAAGTTCCAAAATCTCATTAGACATATAAATTACATGGATAAAGGTTCTTGTATAGCCTGTGGAAACATTTTAAACTTCTTGTGTAATATTATTTGCTTCAGCAAAATTGGGCCTAAAGTTTGGAAAAATTCCTAGAGAGTGAAACATGCCCCCCTCCCTTCTCTCTCTCTCTCTCTCTCTCTCTCTCTCTCTCTCTCTCTCTCTCTCTCTCTCTCTCTGGATAGTATTACCCTACTACATACCCAGCCATATATCTTTACACTCCAATTTCCTACCTATTCCCCTATCCATACATGTATAATGCTTCCATTTTGAAGCATATGGCTGGGGAGCCAAAAGAATTTAAATTGCCTTCAAAATGTGCATCGCATTATAAGTGGTGTGAAAAAAGATCTCACTATTCAGCTCTCAACTTGGAGCATAAAGCAAAGAGGAAGCAACACAAGACTGCTTCAAACTTTATCCAAAAACTCAACAGCTTCACTTGTTTATAGAGGTACAAAAAGTATGCGACACAGTTTATAAAACAAGAATGGCGTACTGTATGCAAAAGTAAAGTTAAAAGCAAAGTATAGTAACAGCCCTATCTCGTTACAAACACTTGGCAGAGTGTCTAAAGTACCATGGTCAAAAACACGATACTGTCTGAGCTGAACTTCTGCCAGAAAGCACTCCCTAAGTCCAAGTCTCTTTAGCCATCATCACTACCTCATTTGGCAATCTCTCCCACGCCTCAGTTCATCTACTCAAAATTACTCCACAGAAACACAGAAAGCAGACAACCTCTCTAGCTATACAGGCTCTAAGTATCACAATGTGGTAGCACTGGCAAGTGACTGTGTAAGATGCAGTTCTAAGGTTAGGAAGCCAGGACCAACTACACTGCATCCTCAAAGCTAATTTGCATATCAAGTTGAGCTGGGCTGTCTTAATTTTTGGTAATCCAGGGTTTCTTCCCTACTCTCACAGTAATTCCAAAGGGTCTTTCTGAATCACAGCAGCTGAGAAAGAAGGCATATGGTAAGAATACACTCAGGCACCAAATATATTTTAGGCAAGTGAGGAGCAAATGTATTCAGAAGTAACCTTCCATTTAACCATTCCAGGCAGAGCTTTTGAATAATTCCAGATCATCAAAGACTGCAACCCTATCTATGTATGCATGGCATACCAGGCAATACCAAGGCTAGGGAAATGTCAAGACTTAGGTAGTAAGTAGATAAACAGAATATGTCAATATGGGCATCTACATCCACACTTGGCATTTATAACGAAAAACATGGCAATGTATAAGACAAAAGTACAAATGTGGCAATGAAAAGATAAGTGATGGGAGAGGAAGAGCTGCATGCATTATTAATATTCTTTGGGCATGGTAGGACTGGCTTCCAAATTTTTCTTTAATTCACTGTTCTCCTAGCATATTAAATAATTCAAAAACACAGATATTCTGATCTTAAGTTTACAGCGTGCCATATTGCCTAGAAAATAAACAATAATTAACAAATTTCATGGTTGTCCACCCCTACCTCCTCCTCTTCAAGAAACTTTATACTTTGAAATGTAGATACATAAACTACTTTTGGATCAGGGCTCACAAATATGTTTCCAAAGGAATAATATGTACAGGTTAGTCTGGTATATACCAGATGTAAGAAAAAGCAAATTCACAACCAGAAATATCAGTATTTAACAGAAAACTGTATTTTTAAGTAAATCTCATTCTTCCTCTCCTTACAGATACAGCATCTAAGAAAACCAATCACAGGTGTAATTTTTTTGACTTTCACCTGAAAAAGAAAAATTCAATTTGACTCACGAATCTAGGTTTCCTATATACATAAGGTTACAGAGATAATAAGATGGTCATTTATAAACTGGCTTCTCTGAGTGGGCCTCCTACCACATGCTGATATTCAACAAAAAGCAGCTGTATGAAAAGACCAGAAAATTGCAAATGTAGAACTTACAAGGTAAACTAGGCCGAAAAAGGCTGCAAAGCCCAGGTCTCCATCAGATGCTTAACATGTTAAGCCTCGATTACCAAAAACTTTAAGAATTCTCTGTAAGCGTAACTAGTGAGTCTCCACTTATCAAACCATTCTAAATGCAAAGTAAGCACATTACCTGCACACTGAAATAATTTATGTGTTCTTTTCTCAGATATTAGAACATGCATGAGAGTATTAAAAACAAACTCCAAATCCCCCCTCTCCCTAGAAGTCTTAAGAGTCTAAAGTTTGTGTTGTATTTATCTTTTCCTACTCAAGCCTACAAGGATTTGGTCAGACTTAGAAAAGTTATTAAGAAAAGTCCTGCAGGAAGAAATAGATCGAGGATTCAGATCACCCACGCCTAACCTTTTCAGGGCACCATGATCTCTCCCCTTGTGCTATACGTCAGAGATGTAGTGAAAGCCAAGTTTTAATTTAGAATTTAATAAAAATTGATTAAGCATCATGGAGCACAAACAAAGCTGCTCCATAAATCTTTCAGCCCTTTTTGTGCTAGGAAGAAAGCAAGTACTGTCTGCTGAAGCAGATGACAGATGCTGGCTTAAAGATAAGTATTATTTATACTTCTGTACCAGATTTCTTCTTATGCATATCTTATCATGCATGGGTATATGATCAACAAAGCAATTTTGTATCAGTCCGAGACGTTCGAATGTACCCTGGCTCCATGGGAATGCGTTCACGAGTTCAGGCCTAGGGTTCAATTAAACCAAGGTGGAGAGGGAAGAAAGTTTTGAAAGAGAACCAAATATCAAGATGGTTGTTATTTGAAATGTTCTCTCACACACAGGCTAATGAATATATATGCACTGAAAATAACTTTGTTCTGAACATATGCCTATGCATTTTAAATAAACGATGCATGTTGGAAAGATAAGAGGGTCTACCAAATCTAACCACATCAAGTTATCTCTATATTAAACTGCAGTTATTTGCACAGTATGTTGGTAAGAAGACAGCACCTTGAAAGAAATCCAGTACTTACATAAAGAGATCGCGGATTTAACCAAGTTTGCGAATATTTTAGTCATCAAGTCTACAGTTTAAAAACTTAAATCTCATTCTTTCTCTCTCTATAGACACAGAAACTATGAAAACCAATCACGTGATGAAAATTCCAAGCGGTTTTCTGACTTCTAACAGAGTGAGGATAGCCAACGATTGGAAAGAGCAGTAGAAACGATTTACCTTACCTTTTTAAAAAAGATCATATTCTGCATTATAAGGTGCTTGAACGTGCAGAATCTGGCATGTAACTCCAAAACAAATGTAACTCAGAAAGAGAAGCCACCAGGTGGATAAAAAACAGCAATCACAGCTGTCTTGACCTTCCTTCTCTACCCCAATTCCTGACCCCTTCCAGGATCTAGATTAAGGGTAGGCTTTCCTTTTGTTGCTTTTTTTTTTTTTTTGAGGGAAGATAAACTGGACATAAATGAGTCTTCAAGTGCAGCCAGAAAATCAATCTATGGTTAGATTCACCTAATTAAGGTTCAAAAGTCAAACAAATGAACAAACTTGTATTCATCCATTTCTTTATATGGTATCATATTGTCCTTCATTTCCCTTACCATACTCCTTTTAACAGTTCTTTCTGAGAAATCTCAACCTCACCTCAGATGGCCTGAAAGCTGGAGATACTCACCCACTCAAAGGCCAGGAAACCACAAGTGCTAAGGCTCGGGTGAGAGTAATTGTCTGGGTGAGCCCAGAACAGAATCTTTGCTGCTCAAAGGTGTCCTGCACAAGGACCAGATGAAGCCACAGCTACAGCTGCAAACATACACCAATGCTTTAACCTGACACCAATAGCAAAATTAAACTGTCTGGTTTCTTAGAAAGTACTGTATAGATATCTCTTGAGAACTAGCAATGCACTAAAATAGGATACACGAATCAGTACTTTTATGTGGTAATACTAATCTATCACATGCAATAATTTTTCTTTCCTGAATTATATATGAAAATACATCAATAAGAGTGCAGCAATTATGAGCCAATATTTTCAGGAATTACTATTGTGTACGTGTCTTAAGCATACAACGCTACATGAAATCACTAAACCACATAACTGCTAAAAATATCCAGGTTTCTCTTTCCAATTAAACAATGCCCTTTACTATATAAAAAGTCAGGTTGTAGGGGAAATGGTAGAAAAGGGTTATTTTTAAATGACCTTACAACAGAAAACAAAGTTAAAATATATACCACATATGTATAACTGCATCACTTCATTGTACACCTGAAACTAACACAACACTGTAAATCAACTATACTTCAAAATATGTACGTGTGTGTGGACATATATGTGTATGTGTGTGTGTGTATACATATATATATATATATATATATATACACCATATACTAGTGCAGTTGGATGGATATATTTTCAATCAGCTGATTTAAATGATAGAAGTTCAAAAAAATGTAAATCATCCACTTATCCTCTCACCCAAGTAAGAGAGAAAGAATTACATGTCTTTTGAGTTAACGGGGATGACTACAGTTAAGTTTGTTTCTTTGTTTGTTTTTGTTTTTTTTTTTAACATCTTTATTGGAGTATAATTCCTTTACAATGGTGTGTTAGTTTCTGCTTTATAACAAAGTGAATCAGTTATACATATACATATGTTCCCATATCTCTTCCCTCTTGCGTCTCCCTCCCTAGGTGGTCACAAAACACCTAGCTGATCTCCCTGTGCCATGCGGCTGCTTCCCACTAGCTATCTATTTTACTTTTGGTAGTGTATATATGTCCATACCACTCTCACACTTTGTCACAGCTTCCCCTTCCCCCTCCCCATATCCTCAAGTCCATTCTCTAGTAAGCTGTGTCTTTATTCCCGTCTTGCCCCTAGGTTCTTCATGACCTTTTTTTTCTTAGATTCCATATACAGTTAAGTTTTGCAAAAAACCTTAATCTCTATACTATCCCGCAGAATTCCTCCCTCCAAAAAGTAAAATCAAATAACTGCTTAGTATGCTCTGCAGTATTTGTAAGTTCGCAAAGCATGCCCAGGTCCAATGCTCAGCTGTTCGGCCTTGGATAAATTATCCAACCTCTCAGTTTGAATTTGCAAGTCTGCTTAAGGATAACAGGCTTAAGGTTTGAATTAAATGAGATGCAGGAAAAGCATTTAGCAAAATACCTGGAACATAGCAAGCACTGAGAAAACAGTAAGTACTGTTATTATTATTCTTGCTACCATTGTTCTTCTTACTATTAAAGAATTCGTGATAAAACTCACTGGCGAGACAGGTCTAACATGTGCCCCTTCTCTCATCTCTGATTCTATGACATTGAGCTGTCCTGATTCTCCTCCTACTTCTGGGACTTCTACTTCCATTCTCCTTTGTTAATCCCAGTGCTTCGACCATTTCCTTAAAAGTCAGCATTCCCCAAAGCTACATCCTTGGCCCACTTTCTCACCCTCTGCAGTGGCAATCAAACCCTTGGCTTCAAAGGTCTGAGATAACAACAAAGCTGTATTTTCATTTGTCTACCAGACATCACCACTTGGAATGTTCCTAAGTAACCAGAAAACCAAACTCATTCTCTCATCTCCAAATTTTGCATCTTTCATGCTCCTTGTCTCTGTTGAGGGAACTGACATTTACCAAGATGACCAAGTTAGAAACCTCAGAGTCATCCCCAATTCCTCTTCCTATACCCATAGCGTGTCCCCCCTTTCTAGTCCTACCAATGCAGCCTCTTCCATGTCCTTGCTTCTCTCCTGATTTTCACAGTAGCCCTAGTGCAGCTTGGTTGTTATGTTCAACAAATATGAAATAGATCACCAACGATGTGCCAAGCACTGTCCACTCTGAATGCAAAATAGAACAGAACAAAACAAAACAGGAAAAAAAAACCGTACAAGCCCTTCTGTCAAGGTTCTTTGTGTCAAGTAGTGGGAGAGATCTGTAAACACATAATTATACTATGATGTTATACAAGCAATAATAGACCCACGTAAACTATAGAAGGAGGGCACAAGAGGGAGAGACTATTCTATTTGGACAGGTCAGGAACACCTTTAGCGTGGACACAGCTCCAGAACAATGTTTTGAGGGTGAATGGGAGTTTGGTGGGTACACAAAGAGAGGGAAAGGCATTCTACGTGGCAGGAACAGCATGTGCTAGACCTCCAACTTTAGTCTCTCTAGCCTCCAAATCAAACTGTATATTTTAAAACTGTGCCTGGCCAAAGCCCAGGTCTAACTATGATACTTCCCCTTTTCCATAAGGCCTTCCAGGGCTTTCCACTCTAGAATAAAATCCAGAAGGGCAGGTGACTGAGGGACTCCAAATTCTGATTCAATTAGCTGGGAGACAGCTTCCACTGGTCTCCATACCCCCTTCCTTGGGTACAGCAAGTTCTATCATATAGGACTGTGTCCCAGCCATCAGATAGGCCTGTCTGCCCTATATCTTGTGAAATCCCATTTATCCTGTGATACCAAGATTCACTTTTCTGAAGCCTTCCCTGCCCAGCTGACCCTGGATTATTTCTTCCTCTGAGTTTTCAGACGCTTTGTTAATACCTCTATTTCTATACACCTCACATCTGGATTTGTAGAGTGAATACCCACATGTTTGTCACATCATTTTCTAAAATCTGTTGCTCTAACTGGGAACTTCAATGAGTAGCTGAAAATCACTTTGCCCAAAATTAATAAATAAGTACCAGGAAATACCCTAGGGACTTCCCTGGCAGTCCAGTGGTTAAGACTCCATGCTTCCACTGTAGGGGGGCCCTGCATGCTGCACGGTGTGGCCAAAAAAAAAAAGGAAATATCCCATACCAAGCCCTCTTATTCAGTGCCGTTAGCAGATGTAAAGGGTTAGAGGGACATAGCAATGCAGACGTGTGGTTCATATAAAAGCACTAATATCCTACTGCCGTGGACTGAACTGGGTCTCCCCCAAATTCATATGTTAAAGCCCTAAACTCTGATGTGGCTATATATCAAGACAGGGCCTTTATGGAGGTAATTAAGGTTAAATGGCATCATACGGGTGGGGCCCTGATATGACAGTATTAGTGTTCTTTTAAGAGGAGACCCTAGAGAGCTATCTCTCACCCTCTGACACATGAGGACACAGCAAGCAGGCGGCCACCTGCAAGCCAGGCAGGGAGCTCTCACCAGAACCCGACCATACAGGCACCCTGATCTCTGACTTCCAGTCTCCAGGACTGTGAGAAAATAAGTATCTGTTGTTTAAGCCACTCAAGCTCTGGTATTTTGTTATGGCAGCAGGACCTAAGACACATACCCTAGTCAAAAGAACTTGAACAATCCAGGATTAAATGGTGGGACTGATTTTTCAAATGTCTGGTGTGATGCTCAGTATATATAACTTTTCAAGCAGACCAATTAATCTCCCAACAGTAACAGTTTTGTCACCAATTTACAGACAGAGGAGACTAAGGGTGTGAGGCCTTCCATGAGTCATCCAATAATCCAGTGAGAGCCGGTGCCCATACTGGAACAGAATTCTAAAGTCCTGGCTTTCAAAACCTTGCCCTGGAAGAGAAGCCTACTCTACGTCCACAGAAAAATGTGCCAGTAATCTAGGCATAAGTGGCACGGCTCTGCACTGCCTCAGGCCTGGAGGGCTACCTGACACGGCCTGGGCACTGTTGCAGGGCAACACGACAATCGGGGATCTGATGTCTCCAAAGCATGGGCTTTGGAGTAGGAAAGCTGGGGGCTGAAGCCTGCCTCCACCACTGACTAGCTGTTTAGCTTCAAACCAGTTATACAATCTCACTAGATGTCAGTTTCCTAGTTTATTAAAGGGGGATTTTAATACTTACCTCGTAGGGTTATCGTGAATATCAGAAGTAAGATACAGAAAGATATAGCCCACTGCCTGACATAGAGTTAAGACAATACTTAGCTGGTACCAAGCCTCGATGTCACCTCATCAACAATTTCACTCCCACCTAAACTGAAAGCAAGAATAGGTGATTTACCTCTTCTTATCTATAGTGGGATTTCTGCCTATTTGTTTGTTTGGTTTGGGTGTTGACTGTACACCATTTACGACTTCCTGGTAGTAATATGAATAATTTTCCTCCGGGGGCCACTCACCCACCCCCGGTCTGTGATCATGTCCCTTAGGTGTCCTGTCTTCATCCCCCTAGCTCCCAGAGCAGGCAGGCGAGTGGGCCTTGCCAATGACAATGCTGTACCAATTCAGTGACTGGCTCAGGGGGCTGGATGAGAGCCAGCCCAGGAACTTTTGCTGGAACTGTTGAGAAGGGATCACTTTCCTTCCCACTGGAGGCGCTCGGCTGATGGAAGGTAAACGTGCAGCTCTCCACCATGAAGGGGGAGCCTGCCCAAGAAGCAAGGTAACCAAGACAAGAGCGTCGGAAGGGAGTCAGAGAACCTTCCTTGTTACATCTTCAGAGGACTTGAATCAAGCTACACCTGAGGATGCACTGAACTTTTCAGTTAACATCAGGCAGTAAATTCCCTTTCTCGCTTCAGCCTGTACGACTTCAGTTCCTGACACTTACAGTTAATATACAACCTGAACGCCAGCAAGAATCTGACACTTTTCAGTGACCAAAAGGACCCCTGGAAGTAAACAGAGAGAAAAGTTAGGAAAGAGAGACAAAGCTACAGGCAGCATTTTTCAGGGAATGTCAATGGGTTATTACATACCTAAAAATGTTAAGTAAAATTAGTGGATGAAACTACGGGAATGTCCATGTTAGTGTCAAGACAGCCTGAGACATTGGTTAACTTCTCATAACGTTTCAGTAGACAGGTTCTGGAAACCATGGGTATGCACTAAACTAGGCTGTCAGTGGCATTTTAATGACAGGGGAAAAAACCCATAGGATATCTTTAATTTAGTTCACTGAACTATAGCATTAATAATAACAGATAATTTTGTTAAATTCTCACTGTGTCAACCAAATGTTTCAAAGTTAGTATTTCCAATCACGTATAATATCTACTCTGGGGAGTAGATATTATTATCCTCACTTTACTGATAAGGAAATTTAAGACTCAAAGAGCTTAAGTCTACTGATCAAGTTGAAATAGTAAGTTGTGGAGCTGAGATTCAACCTCAGATCTAACTTCTTGATTTTCTTAAGTATTACCAAGAAATGGTATTACCCAGAAATTTCACTGGTATACAATAAGATCCTCTTGCTTTACGTCATTCTGTCATCATTTGCCTCTCCATCAAACTACTGACCGTAATTCTTCATTCTGTGTTTCGTTTTGTGAGCATCTGATTAGAGACATCTTTGTCTCCCACTAGACTAGCAACTCCCTGAGTGCTGGGCAAGCACTGCTTTGCTCTTCACTGTGTATTGCCTGGTGAAAGCAGATGCTAAGGTAAGTAATATTTAAAAAACAAAGGAGAGGGAAAAGAGAGGCAGGTGGGAGAAGAAAGGAAGGAGGAAGGGTAACCTACATCTCTGGACCACTCCTTCACCACCCCCAAGTCCATTCTTGGGGTAAATGAGGGCCTGGCAACAGTGGTGATTCTGTCCCCACGCAAAGGGCTGGACAGACGCATCCCTGGACCATGAAGGAATAGCATCAGGAATGTCAAAGTCTTGTGGGTATTTCCACTGGCTCACCCCCCCAAACCACACCCGGTAGGAACAAACGCACTCAAAGGTGTCACCTATCTGTAAACCCTTATTCAAAACCCCTGAGTCGCTTTCATCTTCTCTTGATAAGTCTTAGGGTGACAAGCCAAATCAAAAACTCACTAAAATGTTCCGTTAACTACGCACCTGAGAGGTTATCACTCTCAATGTTTAGCTCTGCCGTGGAGGAGGGTTCTTTTGAGGCTATGGCCTATGGAGCGTTATTGTGCTGGGGGAAGGGAGACAAGAGGTGTGGGGGCCAGGAAGAGTTCATTAAACAATATCTGAGCATATGTTAGCTTTCTGTTCCCTTTATATAAATTCTCTGATGGACAATAATGTCCCCAGGTGGCTAATGTCACAAACCTCCTCAACGTGAGAGAGGCATTGTACCATTCCTCAAGTGTGGCTTTTTGGAAGAAAAGATCAGAGTGGAGTCAGAATGAAAGCCTGGACCCAAGAGGAAGAAAGAAGTCCAGAACCTCAGCTTTTGCCATTAAAACTCCCAAATGTGGACCAAGACACACAATATATCACTGGAACTGCACTCCCACGATGGGGCCACCACTGCTGCCATCTGACTATATAAGGGAGTATTGAAGTCCCGTCACAGAACTTTGGTGGCTAAGAGAGACCGTCACAGTATCTGCAGAAGACAGTGTGCCTTAGGGAAAATACCAGTATAAAGCAAGATTAAACATACCAAATTCATCACTGGGAGAACAACATATAGAATTATTTGATCAACCTGTTTAACTCTATCAATTGTATTTTAATTTACCTTTGTGAGAAAAGGAATAAAAGATACTAACGCATCACCTTTCCCAGAGAAAGATGAGCAGATAAGCACCTTGAGAAGTCAGGTTTATCCCCAAAAAGGGGTCTCTTTGGACTAGGACACACTGACTGCAAATACTTCCTTTCTTCTAGAATACTCTGAATTATCAAGTTTTATTGGAAAGAACACGCATGGATACATCGATCATACTAAATAAACATTAAATGTTCATAGTTTTTCAAAGGCTTCTCTTAGGTAATATCTATTCCCAAGGGATGGCTGAGATGCAAATCTGACTTTCTGCATAATTAAAAATGATGGAATTTTGTTTAAAAAGAACAAACTAGAAACTTCAAGGAAAACTCATCCACTTGGCATTCCTTTGAAACATACACCTAAAGGGCTTTACAGAGCTCCTCCTTGCCTATAGGTGTTTGTTGTGCAAGACAGGAATTCTGTGTGTAAGAACTGAATGAGGAATTGGAACCTTCCCTCCAAAGTCGTACCTAATTGCTTGCCATGATATATGGACAGCAGCTAAAGAGTTAATCTTTAGCAACTCTGCTCAAAAATCCTAATGGCAGACTGCCCATCATTCTTTTAGACAGAGCTTGTCAGGAAAACTAGGGCAGCTTGTCCAGCTCAGCAGTCAACTGATTACTAGTGAACTCAATGGGGCTCCCAGCCAACCCCTGAGATTGCTGCCAGACCCTTGGGTATTCAAAGGCCAAGTTCCAATGTGGTTTACTTTGCCAGAATCACATGATGTCAGTGCTATTTTCTTCTGACCAGACTAACCAGTCATTCAGGTTCCTGCGAATGGTATCAGTGAGCGAGGCCGGCACTTCACTGGTAGAGGTCACGGAGACACGGAGGTGCTGGGCCTTGTCACCAGGGCCCAGGGGCCTCCGGAGCCTCCCGTGCAAGGGCAGCTGATCCGGTTGTCAGTCCCAGCGACCCAGATCCTGCACAGCGTCCTGTGCCCCGGAGTCCACTCCACGACCAGGAATGACTCAGGCTCCCTGGACAGGGGACACTTAGAGCCGAAAAACAAACAGGTCCAACTTTTATAAATAACCAGCTGGGTAGGAAAACAACAGAAAACAGGCCTTGGCTTTCACTCCTCTTACATTTATTTGAGGTTTAATAGGCGAGCTGCACAAACTCTGTGGGATTTAGTCAGCTTTATCCACATGTGCCCACATTCCCTACATGGTAGTAAGGCATTAATTAATTTTTACATCTATCTGGAGATGTTTCAGTTGCTACAGGATTTGCAAGACCGCATGCATCCAAGGGGTAGCCAGTTTTTAAAACTGTGGTTTCCCTTATCTCTCAAAAAGAGAAACCATTTCACTCCCCAAAACACAAGGCAGAGAAATAAAAATGAGATCCACTTTTTAACCTTTCCTTCCTCTAGGAGAAAGTATAAGTGTCAGGAAGAGTAAAAGGGCTGGTATAGCCTGTGGACTTCCCTTTCAAAGTCTGGAATTTATTTCCCAATGCCTTAAGTACCTTAAACTATTTCCAGTTTCCCTCTTTATTATTTCTTTCTTAGGGCACTGTGAGACCTATTTATGATGAATTCATTTTAAAAACTCATTTTTAAAGAGGTTAAGTCTTGAAAATATTTTAAAAGTTAAAAATATTACACCAAGATTTTCTATTTTATCATGATATTTAGGTTTTTGTAGGGGTTTTTTTTATATTTAGCTTTTTCCATCCTTTCCCTTTCCTGTTGGTACATAAAGCAGTAAAACTGCTGAGAAAAAATATGCACTAATGTAAGAATTATGACCATTTTTAAACATCTACAATTTTTAAAACAAAACAGAAACTGCTTCAGTTTTAACATGCAAAAGAAAAATAAAGAAAGATAATAATTCCATTAACTGTACTATTAGCATTAAAGACAGTCCATGTTTGATGAATGAATGAGTGAATGAATTCTCTATTATTCACTAATGGGTACATGCTTACTAAAAATTACCTTGGGGAAGCCTCTGAACAAAGTGACTGAGAAGATGATTATGAAGACAAGGTGTCTTAAGGTTTCCTAATGGACCCTGCCGTGTTCCTTTCTGCCACAGCTTTGTTGTGGAGGCGGGCGGCAGTGGACGGCCTATCCATCTCCTTGCAGCAAAAGACTGCACCCATGACAACCACCTGTATTACATCCAGGTATACCTTTACAATCAAACGTCAATCTGTCAAGGAAGTTGCTCAGTAAGAAAAGACTGGAGAGGGAGCGTGAGAGGGAGATGGGAAGGAAGATCCTTAGGACAGAAGGAAGGAAAAGAGACCCCCCCCAAAATTATTTTTACATCAATGCTTCATAACTTTCATTTATTCCATCCATGAAAAATGTTTAAGGAGATTGGCAACAACTTCAAAATCAATGTGATCACCACTTATTCAATCAAAATCAGGTGCTATAGTTATCTTTCCCTGATGGTTGTAGCTCATCTTTGACTATTCAACTTGTCTTTTGTCCTGGTCTTTCATTTGCTTCTCAGATGCATCATCATAGTATACCTCTAACATAACATCTTTAATGAACTAACAAATGTTTGAAAGAGAGAAGCTTGCTAGATACAAGTTCTTTGGTGCAAAGGGACTAAGCAGTCACCACCAATTAGATTATAGCTGGATAATTTGACAGTTCTCAAGATGACTGTTTCAAGGAAGGCTGGAAATGTACAAAGAGAGAACAGCCTGTATGTGTGTCATGTGTGCTTTTCTCTGACTAGGACAATACGCCCAAAAAAATCCCAGAAGGAAAACAGAAAGGGAAATTCTGATCCTTCTGACAGTGAAGAAATAACACACGAATAAAATGTTTTAAGTCAAGTTGTCTGAAATTCTCTTCTGAGAATAAGTAATATCCTGGGAGCTGCCTCCAGATACCTTTGAGGAGTTAGTACAGTAAGTACATATAGCTCAGGCCAAAGTTCAAAGCTCCCCATGAGGTAACCACACTGTATTTTTTCCCATATGGCCCCTGCTGCCCCATGTATAAGTTCTGTATTCCAGCCACACTGCATAACTGCTCCTGCATTTTCCCGCCCTTTGACTTTTCCTCATGCTGTTCACCTGGTCTAAATGCTGCCCACACACTTGACAAAACCCATGTCTTGAGATCAATTAAAAATGCCACCTCTCTGGGTGTGGAGAAAAGGGAACCCTCTTGCACTGTTGGTGGGAATGTAAGTTGGTGCAGCCACTACGGAAAACAGAATGGAGGTTCCTTAAAAAACGAGAGTTACCATATGATCCAGCATTCCCACTCCACGGCATATATTTGGAGAAAACTCTAATTCGAAAAGATACACGCACCCCAATGTTCATAACAGCATTATTTACAATAGCCAAGACAAAGAAGCAACCTAAATGTCCATCGACAGATGAATGGATAAGGAAGATGTGGTATGGATATATACAATGGAAGACTACTCAACCATAAAAGAATGGCATAATGCCATTTGCAGCAACATGGATGGACCTAGAGATTATCATACTAAGTGAAGTAAGTCAGACAAAGAAAGACAAATATCATATGATATCACTTATATATAGAATCTTAAAAAATGATACAAATGAACTTATTTACAAAACAGACTCACAGACATAGCAAACAAATTTATGGTTACCAAAGGGGAAAGGGATGAGGGAGTGATAAATTAGGAGTTTGGGATTAGCAGATACAAATTACTATATACAAAATAGATAAACAACACGGACCTACTATACCGCCCAAGGAACTAGATTCAATATCTTGTAATAAACTATAATGGAAAAGAAACAAAAAAACACCACCTCTCCATAGGATGTTCCCTTCTCCCCCACAACCAGCAGAGACTCTCCACTGCATCTCAGTAGCTCCCACATTTATACTTCTCTTAAAGACCAACATGATAGGGGTTTACATTACTTGCTGATCTACCTCTTCCACCCGACACAGCATATAAGCATGGAGAAGTCCACCTTCAGGGACTTGCACTCTAATAATTGCTGACTGCAAGTGAACTGATGCGGCTCATTTATTTTACTGGACTCCAGTGCATCAGTTCTCTAATAGCCGCCCAAAGGCCATCCACTCATCCAAAAGCCAACCTGCTGAAATACCAGTGTTTATAGTAACACACAGGTATCTGAGCTAAATAATTGAGTTATCCAAAGCTTATTAATGTCTCACCAAGAACGGAATTGGAATAAGGTAGGTTCTTTTTTTTTCTTTAATGTTGTTTGGTTGGCATTCTGTGTGCTTGTGTGTGTAGGTGTGTGACATGTACCTGTATATGTGTCTGTTAACAGGCAGGGGGTAGAGGGCTAAGTGATAACATTGATCTTTTACCCCTATTCAGTGAACTTGAGATAAAAACATTAAGTTACAACCCTCAGATCATTAGCATATGAAAGGACCGACCTTGTTTCCAAATTTGAAAATGAAATAAACTTGGCTGAGCCAGGAGTCAACTCCTGGGTACTTTCTGTTCTGCAGCTGCAAGAGAATCTTGCCGAATGTGGTGACCATTCTGCCCATAACAAATTAATGGCATATCCTTAGTGTAAAGCCACATGGGGACTAAATCTCAATGGTAATACATACCAATGACTTTGAGCAACTAACCTTGCCTTGTTTTACTCTTCTCATGAAATGAACACGTGGGCAGTGACTGGGGTCGGGGTGGGAAGCGATAACCTCCATGTTAACCAAGCATGATCTAAACATGCAGGGCATACTGATGACCAGGCAGAAGTGGTAAGAATCTAATATAATTATTGTGGACACGGATGTGCTCTGATTTCTTTAAAATACTTTAAGGGTAGTAACAGATTAACCCTCCTAACATCCTTTAAAAGATAACAAAAATTATGATTCACTTTTACTGATGAAACAGCAGAGGGTAGAGAAGTTGCACAAGGTCACTAAAAATTAACTTTAAACAATTCAGTTCATTGACGAGCCTTGGTGTGCTTTGTAGAGCACTTAATAGACTATGAGGATGTCACACATGAGAAATGATCAAATGATGGTCTGACTGCCTTTCCAAAACCTCGAGTTCGACTCTATCCTGTTCAAGGTAGCCCCAGATTCCAGGGACCCCTTAGCCTCCCACCTCCACCCCCCCCAGTCATGCTAATACGGAAGTAGCGAACGACACAGATTCTGGAATCAAAGTACCTCGTCTACACCCACCACTCATCAGCTGTGTGATCTTGGAAAGTACCTTGACGTCTCTCTCATACGTAAAAGGAAGGTAATAATGGTACCCGCAGCCATATATGGATGTGGTGAGAATAAAATGAAACGTGTTATGTAGCTTCTGTTGTACCAAAACCATTCATTTTGAACTACCTTTTCCAGAAGCCTCAAACCAACAAAAATACCCATCAAACTCCAGAGAGGTTGAATCTGGGGGTAACAAAATTCTTACTGAATTCCTGGTCTTAACGATCTGGGTCTTCATCTTTCATCTCCCACTAAAATGCAGTTACAGACGGAAACAATGTGGCAAAAGATGCATGAACCACATACTCATTGGGCATATTTAGAAATAAATACATTTCCTTCAAAATTTTAACTAGACAAGCTCCCCTCCTTAAGAAAGAAAATCTTTTCTTTAGTCCACACGCCCAATTTCATTGCTATAAATCAAGAAGAAAACACAGAGAGGTTGGGAGGGAGGGAGACACAAGAGGGAAGAGATACAGGAACATACGTATATGTATAACTGATACACTTTGTTATGCAGCAGAAACTAACACACCATTGTAAAGCAATTATACTCCGATAAAGATGTAAAAAAAAAAAAAAAAAGAAGAAGAAGAAAACATACCAGGAGAATGGGGTAGAAGGAAGACAGAAAGACTCAAAGAAAGATACAGAGAAACAGAAAGAAGGAAAGGAAGATGAGTGAAATATAATATTCATATTCCTGCCTTGAGTCCACTAACTTCCAAAAAGAAAGAGTACGTGCCATACCATTAACACAGCTTAGAAGCACTAGACTGTTTGGCAGCCACAGTTACAGAACCACGAGAATCAAGATTACTTAATAGTCATAAGCTCATAAATTGGACCCAAGGTGACAAGAACAGTTGGGTGAGAGGGATCTGAGTTGAGGGTGACTTCCTCCAACATGGTACACATTACAGAGACCCTCTTCAAAAGCTGACGAGATAGACAGCATTCTCAGGCTAACTTCCAGACCTGCCTTCTAAAGAGAACCAGGAACTAACTAAGCTCCCGCGGCTTGGTTTGACCTGGCTTTGCCTCTACCCCAGTTCTGAGGAGATTCTGCTGTGCCTCATTGTGAGCAGAGCTGAGAGCACCTAGAGGAAGAGCCCAACTGCTAACAAAGCCTCCGTCACTTGTAGGGATGAGGCAGTTTTTCCTAATGGTTTACGCACCAAGCGCTCCAAAGCCAGACTGCCCTGGTTCTAAACCTGACTGGGACACCTACTAGTTGTTTGTCTTGTGCAAGTCAGTTCCATACAAGCCTCAGGTTCCTCGCCTATACAATGGGAATCAGTGCAAGGTTACCGCGAATAGTAAATGAGATGATACACGTGGATAACGGAGGCCAGTCCCAGAATGTCGTGGACACGAGGTGACTGCTGTGCCTTATTCCAGCTACTGCACAGCTGCAAAAGCGTGTGAGACACCGGAGTGGCTCTCTCACAAGCCGGATATTAGACTGTGAATGCCCCAGGCCGGCAAAATCCAGCATCCCCAGTGCCTCACTCGGGGTTAAATGAACAAGGAAGGAAACCTCAAAAATCTTTCAGTCATAAGGAGATAATTCCAGGGATGACGTCTACAGAGCACCGTCTATGGTGTCTTTGTCTGAATTTCTTAATACACGTAGGCAGAATTATTTGTCACAGTGCTAGAGAAAGATAAGATTTTTTTTAAAAGGGACAATGGCTTTTTTAGAGCATTATATCACTATCTCCTATAATTAGGTTTTGTTTAATGCAACCGAGTAAACTGTCTGAAAAGTGTGGGCTTTTTTCCCCCTCCATTTACGTTTTTAGTGGCGCTGGCTGTTGTTGTCAAGCATCTTGAGTGCTTTTTTATTGACATAGTAAGCTGTAAAAGAACCTCTTTGATGACTCATTTTAGAATATAAATTCAATGGAAGCAAAGGTACCGCTTATCGTTACTGAGAACTTTCATTCAGATCTTCTACTTTTATAACTGCTCTGATCTAACAGGGCAATTGATTCCAACATGCAATTTAACCAACAGGCTGGTTAACCTTGGATGCTTATTAGTAAAGGAACAATGCTTTCAGAATTATGCTGAATAATTCAGCCCTTCCAGTCAAAGACGTTTGCTGGTAGGTGAGAACAGGACGGCGTTTAAGTATCTGAGAACATTCTACCCACCTGGGGTACGTGGCCCTGTTCTGCTTCCACCACAGAGCAAGGAGCTGGCATAAAACAAGCCCATACTTCTTGGATGAACCCTGAGGGGGTCTCACGACTACATGCCTCGTGAATTCTCTTTCTGCTGCTGCTACCAGCAATATATTTTTGAGTTTGCCCCTGGACGTCTTACCGTGGAAACCGTTCTAAATGAAGAGTTTGCTGAATGGTGATGCGAAATAGGAAACTACTTTGAGCAACAGTCCCACTATTCCAGCTGTTTACTTTTCTGTTATACCTTCATTTCCTAAGTACTCTTTTTGGAAAGTTTTACACAGTGGCTTCATAAATCAGGTTAGTAAGGATGGCATTCCATTTTGAAGCACATCACATGGAAACATTATAACAATAATAGACACACATGTACCTGTCTATGAGCACATTCACACACACACTTGCTACACTTGAAATTGAACCCCAGGACTAACAAACATACCATCCCTAGCTCTTTTTACGACACCCTCTTTCTAGGATCTGCTTTCACTCAGGGGCTGCTACAGAATACCAGCGCTTCCCCAAACCAAGTTCTAAGGTGCATGAACTATTCATAAAAGTTCTATAAGGAGAGAGGGACAATTCTATAACCAAATTTGTCGTTTTGCTGAGGACAAATTCGAACCACAGGCACACAAGACTGAAGAGAATCAGTTAGGTACTGTATGAACCCGGCCAACAATTCAACAGCCATATCTCAGAGTGATTTTGTTGTTCTCTCTCTATTCCTTGTTACACAGAAAGCTCATGAAGCTATAACATTGTTTCTTTGTTTAAAAAATAAAAGGCCACTGAAAGAAAAGCGAATTACTTGTGATGGTAATAGAAGTGAAGAGAAAGTGAAAAGGCCTACAGAAGTGGTGCTTCTTGTCCCAATACAGATACCTGGGGAAGAAATTACATTCCACAGAGCTACCTGTAAGTTTAGAAACTCATGATCATCCTTGGAAAAATCTCTCATAAATGTCAAGGGTCTATTATGTATCAAAATGGTCTAAGTGTTTAGGCATCATGGAAATAAACTGGACCTAACTGTAGATCACCCTGAACAAAATCTTATCTTACATATGATGGAGGAGAAATTTCTCACACAAGTGGGGGGTCCATTGGCTTAGGCTCTAGAAAAAGGGGCACAGGGGTACTGTGATATATTATGGTTGGAAGGGTCTTCTGTCTGAATGTATTGATGGAAATCAGGTATTTTGAATTTGAGAACTGAGCATCCAATATCACCTCCAGATAGGTTCACACTGGTTCAAGTTTGGCTTTTGTAGAACAGCCTCTGATGGCAGTTTAAAGTAGGGGGCTCCGAGGGAGCGCTCTCATGAACAAGGGCAGGGCTGAACTGCTGGATCCTGAGAGGACCCACAAGACACAGGGGTACGGAGCACAGGTAGGAGGAGTCAAAGTACACTGACGTAAGTGAGGGCCCATGGACTTCAGAGACATGGATCCAGTTACTTCCAGGCAGTGAAAGCTAAAGGCAATGGAGCCTGCTGGCCTCCTGCTGAATAGCTCCCCTGGGTGGCTCAGCATCCGTGTGATTGCACCGAGGGCCCAACTCAGGGCTGACTACAGATCACCCCAGACATTAAGACACATTAAGAAATGTGTCCAAAGGCTTCCAAACAAAAATGCTTCCTTTTAAAAATCACGTAACTGGGGCTTCCCTGGTGGCGCAGTGGTTGAGAGTCCACCGGCCAATGCAGGGGACAAGGGTTCGTGCCCCGGTCCAGGAAGATCCCACATGCCGCTGGGCCCGTGAGCCATGGCCGCTGAGCCCGTGAGCCATGGCCGCTGAGCCTGCGCGTCCGGAGCCTGTGCTCCGCAACGGGAGAGGCCACAGCAGTGGAAGGCCTGTGTACCGCAAAAAAAAAAAAAACCAAAAAAACACCACGTAACTGTCCTTTTAATCCATCTTCTTATTTAATTTATATAGCTTTTATAAAACTCACTAGTCGCTTTCTAAAAAAAAAAAATGTTATTGGGCTCCTAGAAGGAAAGGATCGTCTAACTTTTCCCCAAATCTCCCTAAATCTCAAGGTGCTTCAAATACTAGGGACTTTCCCCTCTTCTCTAGAGTTTTGATTTCCCATGGAAGACAGCCATTTAGAAAAGTCACTAGCATGCAGATACATGCTGTCAAACTTTTCTGGCCGCACAGCTAAGGTCACATGTAGGTGTGTGAGTGGAGAACATCTAGTACCAAGACTATAGCTGATTTCCACCTAGAGTGACCAGCAAAATATAGACTCTTGCAAGAGAGGTCAGACCCTGCCATCTGGAAGACCAATCACAGATTGATTGGCTTTAGACAGAGATAACAGGCGGGTACATAGTATAGCCCCATGGGACCTGCTCTTTCTAAATTTGTGGACAATCGGTTCAGAGAGCTACCCAGATAGTGACAAAAGGGAGCCTGTATCACTGATCCCTGTTTCTCTATCACAGTATATTTTGCCCTTTTAATGGCAAGGAACACTTGGGTATACTAGACTGGTGGGATCAAGGAGAGGAAAGGAAAAAAAAAAAAAAAAGCCAAGACAGCAAAACGTAAGACTAAAAAGAAAACTCGATGAAGGGGAAGAAAGAAGGAACTCAAAAGCAGCCACATCTCAAACTTTTGTTTGAAAGTAACTGTAGACCATTCATATCACATGTCAGCCCTTAATGAGGTGGCGTAGCTGACTTGGTCACATTCGTCTTTTTTCCCCGTATCTACTCAGTTCACCTCCACGAATCGCACCTGCCTTCCAGGGCTCCTCCCACTTGTCGCCCTCCCCACCGCGCCTCCTAAACACAGGCCACTGATCTGATGGCATATTTCAACCCTGGCTTTGATGAAGAGGGTCAGTTTGGCACACGGGTGATTTCCTTGTAGATTAAGAACATTTACTTTCTTCCTGCTGGATCCCTCCCAGAGATACCATCAAACCTCTACCTACGCAATTAGTTTTCACAGGTGGCTGTTTTGCCTCCAGTAAAACTACTTTCTTTCTCCTTCTGCAAGTCAAAGCAGAGCGAATGCACATGAAAACATTTCAGATATGAAATAAACACTTTCAAAAAGACAACTATGATGCAATGTACCGTTCCTGACTGACCCAAGTCATAGAATGAAGTTCACACACCAGGATCAAAGTTGGGAGGAATCATTTCTGGGAGAAGGGGTAGAAGGAGATTTGGGGGGGGGGATAGAGGGCAGGAGGAGGGGAAAGAAGGTCGGAGATAAGGAGAGGAAGAAAAGCCACAATTTATGCTGGTTCATAATCAAAAGGGGTTTTCCGAGGACTTTTCTCCTTTAGCAAACGCTTTCTGTTGGAAGTCTGTACTCACCATACACAGAACTGAGAGAGGGGGATAAAAAGATGTTCATACACGTGAACAGTAGTGGCTGAGGAGCCGGTTGTGTGTTGGTTGGTTGGTTTTGTTCCTGTTGCACCAGGACACTTTCAACATGAAACTACCAAGTTGTGAGATGTTGTTTCTCTGGTCCTTTTTCTAGGAAAAAGCACCAATTTTTGAGGCAGCCACTTCCAAAGGAAAAAAAAAATTCAATGTCGACATAAATCCCTTGAACTAAACATCTGTTTAAACTGTTTCTAGGTCAGGGGTCTAAAACTGTGAGACGCTAGGGGTGCAGACATGATTTCTTTCCCAAGGCCTCCGAGTGCTGCAGCCTGCACACATCCCGCAATATTGTTTAAACATCTGGCCTGCTTCCCCCAAAAGGAAAGGCCTGATAGGGTGGGTTGCTGTGGCTTTTTATTTTAACCTATAACATGATATTGTTACTTGTGCAGCCTCTAAATAAACTACTGTTAAACAAGGTTTTGTTTTTCTTTTCCATTAATGTATTATTTAAATGTTTCAATGGCATTCTGAATGGCATAGGGGGGTTTGTTTCACAAAAGCTGCAAACTCAAGGATGATCATAAAGAAATGGTTGCCGTCAGTTCTTCCCTGTGCAGGAAAACTCTTCCAGGATTTTTCTCCCCCATTATTCTCCCTCATTGCTCTGACAAAATAGAGCAGATACCCCGATTTTAAGTCAATTTCTATACCTGTATTTGTATATGGAAAAAAGACTTTAAAATATTAAAACATAAACTCATTCCAAAAAGGTGGCGGGTAAAGAGAAAAGAGGGATGCAGCTTCCCTTGTGGCCTGGCTCAAACTCCTGATATATATGGAATTCAGCACCGGTGACATCAAAGGCAGCTGAGTGGCCATACACAGGTTTGCCACCTAGATTCCTCATATTTACAGCTCAAATCACCCAAAGAATTTGCCTTATGTATTCGTTATGGAGAACAATTATGGATCTCGGTGACTAAAGAGCTTAGGGAAAGCAAGAGGGAAAGTGAGCCCCAGACAAATGGAGCAGCACATTCAGTGAAAGTGAAAGTGAACGGTGCAAACGAAGCCCAAATACCAGAGTTTGTGCTCAGGCTCTGGCAGCTACTCATCCCCCAGCCCCTAGAAACTAGTATTGCTACTGTGTCATGTTTCTGCCCCTAAAACATGCTGGAGGTAAAAAGGCAATCCTAGAAAACTCCCAGTTCAGTGAGAAAGAGTGATTTTGCTGATGTAGGGCAGAACAATAGTCCATGGCTGTCAAGTATCATAAAGGGATTAGAGCTGTGTTTTGATTTATTTTAATGTACAAAGGAAGAAGGGAGACAAACTTCAGAGGGTTTGCCTCTGGCCCAGACTTCCGGCCTTAGGGAAACAAATTTCCCAGTGAACATTACAGAAATATAGAAATGCTCATTTAAAAGCGACCAAAACATATATATATATATATATATATATATATATGTATATATCTTTCTACTAAGACTAGATATATGTTATATTACAAAAAGTCAAATGCTTTTTTCCTCCCTCTCTGCTACTAGGGGAGGTGGTCCATCACACACCACTGCCCAGTCAACAGCCATTCTTTTATCCAGGGAAGATTATTTCTACACTTAGGTCACTTTTTCAAAATTCAAAAGTATATGTCTGGGCTTCCCTGGTGGCGCAGTGGTTGAGAGTCTGCCTGCCGATGCAGGCGACAAGGGTTCGTGCCCCGGTCCGGGAAGATCCCACATGCCGCGGAACGGCTGGGCCCGTGAGCCGTGGCCGCTGAGCCTGCGCGTCCGGAGCCTGTGCTCCGCAATGGGAGAGGCCACAGCAGTGAGAGGCCTGTGTACCACACACACACAAAAAAGTATATGTGTAATAATAATGTTTTTAGGAATAAAGAAAGTAACTACAAGAGGTTAAATAATTATCAAAATAGAGGAACCCCTAATGTCTGTGTACCTAGAAGAATTTAGGTGAGAAAAACACATTTTACGATGGTTTCTCAGGAAAATAAAAATAATCAGTGATGAGTTTTTATGTGTCTCAGGATTATCCAGTGTATAAGACGACAAATATTTTCATTAATTATTCAAAGGCTCTGTTCTGCTGTCTTCTGCTACAACACTATAGAGATACTCTTTCCTGACTATGTCTTATTTTCAACAGACAGTATTTCTAGGAAATGGAGAAGAAAAGAATTTCAAACAGTTCTGAAAATATGAATTTTTAAATTCCAATCACAGGTTGTTAGAGCCAATAAGAAACTTGAAAGGAAATCTGGGCTATCCCCCCACCTAAGGCAAAGTCACACCTAGAGCAACCTAAGCAGATAATCATCTAATCTAATTTTAAAATAAATCAGGTTCCATAAATTCCCTCCCTAACACATTCCTGTGCCTAACACCCTTCTACTCACGAAATTCCTTTTCAAGTTACAGCCTAAGCACATTCAGTCATCATCAAGTGAATAAAAAGACAGATTTAGTGGATAACATGAGAAACTCTGTAAGATCAGCCATAAAAATTACTGGATCAGAACTGATTTATTTTGGCTAGGTATATGTGGGCCATCACAACAAAGTCCTTTGGATCAGGATTCAGCTCAAAGGCAGATGCTTCCCACTGTGGATTGGAGATTATATCATATTTGCAACTAGGAATATCTATCTATCTATCTATCTATCTATCTACAAACCACAAATAGTACCCAGCTATGAGAGAGGTATTATGGACTTAATATTTGTGTACACACCTTCCCTAAATTCATATGTTGAAGCCCCAAAACCCCAGTGTGACTATGTTTGGAGACAAGGTCTTTACGGGGTAATTAAGCTTAAACAAGGTCACAAGGGTGGGGCCCTGATCCAAGAGGATTAGTGCCCTTATAAGAGGAGACACCAGAGATCTTTCTTGCTTCCTCTCTGCCCTGTGAGGACACCATGAGAAAGCAGTCACCTACAAGCCATGAAAAGAGGCCTCAGAATGAAAAATAACTTGCTGACACCTTGAACTTAGACATCTCGGCCTCTAGATCTGTGAGAAATAAATGTGTGTTGCTCATTCACACACATTTGGTAATGGCAGCCAAGGTGACTGAGACAGGAGGCATATCATGAACACCCTTATGTTGATGACATGTCTCTCTCTTTAGACACTCATTTGTCTTCCCTGACTTCTCTGAGACAGAATTCCTCTCATGGTTAGGATGACTCCTTCTAGTTTATTTCATTCATTTACCAAATGTGTATCGAGCACCAGCTATGTAGCAGGCATTGAGCTCCATGTGAGATACCTTTGTGAATGAGTTTACAGGGCAGTGGGGAGAAAAAGAACGAATGAAGCAATTCTAATACTATGTGATAAGTCCTATGACAGGGAAGTACAAAGTGCTGTAAGAGCCCAAAGGAGAAGCTACCATCTCAGACAAGGGAGATCGACTTACTACAGTACAAAATGTTTCAGATGGGCCCTGAAGGATGAATGAGAACTAGTCAGCAAAAGGTTGGGGAATGGGGGTTTTGGTCTGATGACAGTGTACATACATGCTGTGGGCTGGGGGATGTGGGTTCCTCTCCCTTAGTCACTCACTGTAGACCTCCCTCAGGGGTCCATCTGCAGCCCTCAGATCTTCTCTAGAAGCAATCTCTCCCTTAATAGCTCCGTTTACTTCCAAGTCTTCAATTATATTCAAATCTGAATTCCTAACCAGAACACTCCTCTTGTGCTCTAGCACTATTTTTATTTTATTTTATTTTATTTATTTATTTATTTTTGTGGTACACGGGCCTCTCACTGTTGTGGCCTCTCCCGTTGCGGAGCACAGGCTCCGGTCGCGCAGGCTCAGCGGCCATGGCTCACGGGCCCAGCCGCTCCACGGCATGTGGGATCTTCCTGGACCGGGGCATGAACCCGTGTCCCCTGCATCAGCAGGCGGACTCTCAACCACTGCGCCACCAGGGAAGCCCTCTAGCACTATTTTTAATTGACTGATCACCATTTCGGCAGGGCAGGTGACCAATAGCTTGTCTAAAATCTAAGTCTTTATCCCTTCCTCAGATCTGCTGTTCCTCTTGGATTGCCCATGTTTGCAAATAGCCCCAGGCTTCTCCCAGTGGTGTAGTCATCTTCTCCTCCTCCTCTCCCCTTACCCTCCATGTCCATCCATCACCATGCTCCCTTTCCTCAATATCTCCAGAATGTGCAGTCAGGTCCCAAGCATCAGATTTGAAGACTAACCTATATTGATTTATTATTACAAATAATGACTTGACACTTCACTTAATCGAAAGCTGCAAAAATCCATGAATGAAAACACAAAATCCAAGAGATACAGACAGGAAGTGGAAGTTGCTATCGTAGAATCCAAACAGAGATAAACAGACAAATGAACACAAATTTTGAGCTCTGAGCTTTCTATCATACAGGGAAAAGAAGATGACGAGACTGACTACACAATTCCCATCACAGGATGAAAAGAGGCATGCCAAGAAATCTGGTGCTTGGAAGGGATTTCTCAGAGACATAGAATACTAGGGCGTTGAACAAGGGAAATAGAACAACGCAATAGGAAAAAGCAGGTTTTGTAAAATAAGCAAAGATCTTCTACATATGGATCTTTTACATATAAAATATTTCTTAAATATTTCATTTACAGTGAAGCCACCTAAGGTTAAATCATGATCCTGCAAATTCAGTCTACACAGGAGTACAGTGAAATGTTTCCTATAGAGAGCTCTCTAACAATCATGAAAGCATCACCTGTCCCTGAGACCATCTCTGTAAGTGCAAATGCCTCGAAGGGATTTTTAACCAAAGCTATGTTTGTAACTGAGGTCACAAATTAGTACCAAACATACTAGGATACTAGACTACTTCTCATCTTTTCCTATTTCATTTCCTCAGCAAGGCTTTCTCAGAGGACCTTATCTAACACAGACGCCTCCCACACCCCAGTTTAATCTATATACTGACATCATATCATTCTCTTTGTTTCCTCAAAGCAGTTACCACAATCTGAAATGACTTGTTTATTAACTTGTTGATTTGACCTGATCATTCTTCCCCAACAGAAGGTAAGCTCCCTGAGGGCAGAATTCATGTTTGTCTTGTTCAAAATTATATCCACAGCCCTTAGAAGTACCACTGGTTTGTAGCAGGTGCGCAATTAAAACTTTTTTAATTACTGAAATGAATAAGGATGTAGTCTATGTTTTCTGTTTTAAATCTTTGTATGCTGTACCCCGTACATATGGAAAAGACAAAGATAATATTTTATATGAAAAGCTTAAAGCTTGGCTTAAAACGTCCTCTTCCCCGACTCCATTTTCTCCCTTCTCCAATCCATCTTCCATTTTGCTGTCAGAGTTGCCTATATCTATAAGACAATCTAATTATAACTGCTCCAAGATCTGTGAAGAGCTACCCACTGGCAACTCTACATAGTGGCAACTGAAGCCCTCAGCAACCCGAATCTTTAAGCCTAGTCTTCTACAAGTCTCTTCACTCTTCCCACACAAGCGAAATCTACTCACTGTCCCCCTGGTCATTCATGGCCCACAATCACCAACATGCCCGTACCCATCTCCAATGACTTACCTTTCCTCGTGCTAATCCCAGCATCCAGGAGCCCCACTCCTCACATTCCTGTCTGAGGAAACTGTACTCATCTTTCTAGCTCATTTCTTAAGGCACAAGAGCCTTCTCTGGATTCTTGTGAATTACTAAGTCCCTCCTCTCTTCTCCAATAGTACTTTTTACCTGTCTGTATGGCACTGTCCACCATCTGTTCTATACGATTTAGGTGGTTCGTTGTATGCTTCTGTTTCCATAACTAGATTAGATTATGAACTCCCTGAGAACAAGGACCAACAACACTTCATTGATCTTCATAGTTCCCCAATCTTTAGCACACTGCTAGGCATATAGGAGGCACTCAACAAATGTTCATTGAACTTAACATCTGCATAATGAGAACAACTCAAGAGGCATTAATGGTGACTGCTCTGGATTTCAGTTTTACACAGTTGAAGGCCTGGGTGTAGCACCACCATTTACTAGATTAGCTGATGGATTTCAATTTTGAACAGTTGAAGGCCTAGGCACAGGGAAACCATTTACTATATTAGAAGTGTATGAATGTCTACTTTACTAGCTTACAGTACCATATTAGTAATAGCTGCATGTAGTTCTGTCGCAGAAAAATTATTTATGTTCCAGTATACAAATACGCATTTTTTCCTAACAATGACTCATGTTACAAGGTGCTCTACTATATTAAAAACATTTTTAGAGACTCTGTCCGTAGACCAAACTTTTACTTTTTAATCTGACATCACATATAACACTATATCTCATTCTGTGCAGATTTAAAATGATTCAGGGACTTTTTCAGTCGCATTTGCTGATAAAAAGACAAAATTTTCAAATTCGGCATCAAATGGAAAACTGGTTTTTTTCCCTCTCTTTTTTAAGATTACAGAATTCTGAAAACCTTATATTTGAAGAAGTTTAATAACTCTAAGTACTTGCTTGAGAACTAAACAATTGTGCCATTGCTTTCAGTGCTACTCCCCCACCAAGATTAGGTCTGCCAAATTACAACATCATTTCCAAAAGTACTAAAAATCAACAGAGAGGGCAATGAATGAATTCGCCCATATACATCTGTCAGGCTATTGAGCGATAAAGCATACAGGCTGAGAGAATGGTATCGAGACATATGTGTTCTTGCCATCTACACATGGTGCAGCAATGCATTTCACACATATGACACACCTGAAGCCTAATTTTGCATATGAAGAAGAAAAGCATTCATGCCGACTCTCAGCACAACTCACGTCGTATCAGTTTCACAATTGGTGGCTTTATGTCACTGTATGTTCCACATGCCCGTATGTCCAAAATATTTTTCCTTGTGACAGATGATTGAGACGTAGAATCAGGTATTTTTTTTAATCAGAGAGGATACTGGCTTTAATCTTACGCTAACAAAATCTCAGTCACACTAAAACAGAGTATTTGGGAACAGATTTGTTTGCCTTCTCAGAGCTAGTTAATTTTTACTTTAATCATACCTCAGAAGACTAAAGAAAGGAAAGGAAACTGAACTGCATAAAAAAACAAAGTGGCAAGCTATGTATATTAATTTTACATTAGATATTTTGGAAGGGCAATTCATTATTTATACAGGTGTTACCTGACCCCTGTCCAGGGAGTTATTCATTTTAACCTATTAATAAGCACACTATAAACAACAATGAAAGTTACGTGACCTTACACAGCTGTCTCCAGCCACTGTACTTCCATCGTTAAGGAAACTGTTAGATGACCCTGTTGTCAGAACACACTAAATCTGTCTGTATAAGGGAAAACAAGACTTTTTCTCCAAAGGATAAAGCAAAAATCCTGGGCAGAGTTGCCGCTCCCACTGTACAGTCACCCTTGTTATTTATCATTTATTATTTACCTATGTTTTTCGTATAAGCATTACAGGAAGCTTTTATGCTGCTTGTGGCACATAATCAGTTGCTTATTGCCAAGGGAAAGACTTTTTCCCCAGAAAGACAATCTGTGCACACACTAATTTGAAAGACAGGATAGGAGCTGCAAGTGTTTTAATAGCCCATTATCAAAAATTATCCCTTGGCTATAAAATCCCCAGACCATTGGCTTGAGATCAGCTCAAAGAAAAATGAGATTACAGAATTTAATCTAGTGAAGGGGAGTGAGAGATGAGTTTTAAAAAGCCTTAGATCACCAAAAAAAAAAAAAAAGAAAGAGAAAAAAAGAGCAGACAGAACCGAGATCAGCTTAGATTAAACCTTCCACATGTTTACCTCATACAAATCTGACATGTTCCAAGATTGATTTTAATTTTTAAAAGTATGCTGTTACTTTGCAACATTTTAATAAAGAGTGGGGAAGGTTCAGAAAAAAATTATATGGTGAGGTGACAGGAAACAAAACAGCATTTTGTCTTAAATTTGCACAATCTAATTTATAGCAATAAAGCAGAACCTATGAGTTCTGGTAAATGTCAGGGCTGTCATGTCCATTACATATGTGGGTAGGTATGAAGCAGAGTCTCCGTAGGCCCTTCAGAAATTGCACACAGCCGCACTAATGCAAACCAGAAGTCTCAGACTGCTGGATGAACACTCGGATTCATTCCCATGTGGATATTTAGAGAGGGTGCCCTCCAACCCCACCCCATCCTCATTTATGTACATTTCAAGAGACCAACAGGAGGCCATAACCATGGAGGTAGCTCGTGAGAAGACAACTCCCACCCCAACAAAATCCGGCCCAACCCCTGTAAAGCAAGCAAGAGTCCTGTAGAACCTCCCTCTCCCCCCCTCCAACCTCTGCTCTCTTACATCTCCTCCCCCTTCTCCTCCCCCCTCCCCTCCCCGCAAGCATCTGCCTTGCCCAATCTCGCCTGGGCCAGCTCCAATAACAACATCTGCTTGGCAGCTTTTCAAGCCCACGGATAGTTATCTAACTGAGGCTTTTGTGCTGTACTGTTTATTCTATGTGAAGAAATGCCTCCTTAGTTGAAAGAGTACTTTAGAAAAACTGTGCAGCTATTAGCAAGTGAAGCACAAGGCTAATAACCCCCACCTGCTCATCAAATTAATTATGACATCTGAGTCATTATAACTCAGAAAGAAAACACGACTGCAGATTTGTCACATGTAGGAATAAACATGTATTAGGACCAGAAAAGAAACATCAGACCAAGAGACTCAGCTGGACAAAACACATGCTTCCACCTTGCAGAAACTGGAAATATGGATCCTATCTTCCCAAGTGAACTGATGAAAAAGGACGAGTGGTTGGCCAGACAGCCACGCTAACGTTAAATGAAGCAACATGAGATAAAGTCAGGTAACATGGAACCTCAAGGAGAACACTTAAGGAGTCAATAATAATTTCTTTAAACAAACCAAAACACAATACAAAGCCATCCCACCGAAGAAACTATGCTGTTCAAAATGAATGTGACCCCCTGTCACTTGGTCCATCTTAAGTATACTCGCAAGGACCCAGGAGAGAGAATTCTTTCCTCTAGGCACAGAAGGATATTTTAGCAATGCTAGTAACAGTCTAGGAAGAAAATACTTTCAAGATGAAAATAAAAACTTGTCATGAAGTTATTTAGCATTTCCTAGTTTTATGAGTGCATAGAACTGGCATTGTCAAAAGGCAAATTCTGTTCAGTAGCCATAAAAAATATTAAAATTTAAAGTCAGACATTTAACATCATATCTCATAGTCAAGAGTGTTTTGCTAATATTTCCTAGTATTGAAAGTGGCAAGTTTTCAATAAACTTAAAATAGCTAGCAATCTCTTTCTTATTTGTTCTATATATTTCTGGCATTTGCAATGATAACATATCTTTTAAAATATCTTATCCCCAAATTTTGAATGTTTTTAATCGTGATTTAGAATACAAGTAAATTTTAACAGAAGTAAAATTGTTTCAAATAGAACATGATTTAATAGATGGTGACCCAACCAATACAGCCATGGCATATTCTTTGTCATTATTTCAAAGAAATAAAATTCTGAAAAAACATTTGCATGAAGCACAATAAAAAGCACTCCCACTTAAATACTGGCAACTATAAATGTAAAGGCTTTTCACCTTTCTGCGGTATCTTTACTACTGAAAGAACTTTTTTTACATTTTTGGAGTCCTTGCGCTGCCTATCAGAAAACACGAATCCTTCTTTAAAAGCATATTACTATTTTGCTAAATGATATCAGCCTACTACATTTTATAGCCTACCTCTAGGAAAGCCGTCCCATTATAGCAACAGCTATAACCAGTTCTGGCAAATAAAGTTCTTTTCATTCTGTTTTATAAGAAGCAAAACCCACAGAAGAGTTCATTTTAACACAGAACACATTAAATTTATAAATCCTTTGAGGTTTAATATAAAATGAAAGCAAGTCTCAGGAAGCAATACAATTCGTTTTTTTCTCTCTCTCTCTCAGTAAAACAATTTTGTATCAGAGTCCAGCGCTGAGTTGATTTATGTAAATGTGTTACTTAACCTCAACTTAAGATATAAATCCAGAGCAAACATAACAATGGCAATCCTGACACTCTACTTTGCCAAATCAGAAGATTTAGTCAGCCTAGACTAAAAATGAATTAAGATTATATGGAGAGTGTCAGTCCTAAGTCAAGAAAACATGCACAGCCAGAGCAGGCCAGGGAGATCACTCATTAAGTAATCAGCGATGCTACAGAGCAGTTGCATGTCTGGGAAAACACGTTCCCAGTTTTAAACTCCGCAGCAAATCAAGGCACTCTTTTTGAATGGGTGCATTTTCTGTTTCTTTCCACATCATCAATCCTGAAAAGAACCTCAGCTCTCTGTTTATTATCCGCATAACTGTCCACATGCTGAGCTGAAATAGGACTTGCGTCCTTAAAGGTAACATGGGCCAGTGCCCCAGGTGGAGATGGACTCAGGGCTAGGAAGAGTTAATGCCTCCCTCCTGAAAATAATCTCCAAGTTGCTTTTTAACAACTGCTTCCCACAATTATCAAATTCCTTTACCATGACAGGTAACAGCTACATATCCCAAAGAAGTATGATTGTGGACTCTCCAGCAGCAGATTTGTCTATGTCTCCTGAGACACACACACACACACACACACACACACACACACACACACGTCACAGCCATGCTGGTCAGGCATGCTGTACAGAAGTCTGTCTGGCCAGGCCTGAAAAGTCAATACATTATTTTGTGAAAAATATCCTTAGCAAGTATCAGTATTTGTTGTTGGTTGGCCTTTGCAAATTCTAAAGGCCCACCAGAAAGAGGGCTACAGAAACCCCAGCGGTTCCCAGATCATACACAGTACAGGGATTCTCGTAGCCACTTAATCTCAGCACGCATCTCCACCCCTACTTCCTTCCCAATGGTATGTGGTCTTGAAAACACAAATGTTCACGTTTCCTGAAGCTAAGCTGCAAAGGAAAAGTCCCCTCCCAAGAGGCTGAGCTGTAGGCCCTTAGTGCCCCTGAAATTGTTCACTCCAGTACCACATGATGTGACACTCACCACAATTAGCCACAGGGAAACAGTCTTTTTTTCACCTCTGATGTCATATAATAGATAAATCCTTGATTTGAGATTGTATCAGTGAGCCGTGTTATCTACAAACAAAGTATTTTAGGAAGAGTTTAAGAGGGCCACATTCTTGCAAGGCTAATAACTTAAAGTGTCTAAGGTGCTGGGGTTCCTCTAAATCTCATCTTGAGATACTCTTGGTTGAGGGGTAGAAAATGATAGATGCAAATGATTTTTCAGAAATTAGACATTTTCACTGGTAGTTCTTCATTCTACGTAATCCTTTCTTCTCTCATTCTCTACCCCTTCTCTGGCTGGCATTTTTCTTCCCTGTGTGCATACACACGCGCGCGCACACACACACACACACACACACACACAGGAAGACAGCCATTAATATTAAGAACAGTCTTCTGTAATGTTTTTCAGAATTTCTCAGGGGCTTAGGAGGGCTGCAGCCTTGCCAAAATTACAAGCTTTCCTCTAGTCAGAAGGGATGTCTTTTCAAAGCCCAGCCCTCATTTTTCAGTCTGATGTAAGTAAATTTACCTCTGTGTGCTGAGCTGAGCAGCTTTTCTTTGTCGTTTTTGTTTTTCTAATAGCTGCTGCTCTGGCAGAGCTATTCATTTCAAAGGGAAGTTAGAAGCATTCTTCACTCTTCCCCTTTTAGATTATTTGCAGTTACTGACTCTTCTGAAATCTTAGATTGGAACAGAAACCTAAAGCATAGCACCATTTGAATGCAGCAAATCACCAGCATCCCTGGGATCACATTTCTCTAGAGCAAGTATTCAATATGAGGCATAAGAATTAAGTCTAAATAGGTTAAAATTCACAAAATAAACAGGGAGCAGTATCTGTTTTAAACAATGGTTCTCCTCCATTCTGACAGCATGTCGAAGGATAATAATCTTTTGGAAACATTGTTGAAGCACCACACAAGAGGTGGCAGAGTTATGTTTGTTTTTTAGCAAAATTAACTGATTTCTTGAGAAAATCAAGTCAGCTGCACAGAGACAGTTAACTTTTGGAAACATTGTTTAGGCAACCGGTAAGAGACAGTGAAGTTCTGTTTTTCAGTTGATTTATTTCAAGAAAAAGTCAAATCAACAGTCCCAGACCACTAATCTGATAAAATCTATGATAAAATCCAGTGGATGAACCATCGCTTAAAGTTCTTAATCTGTCCCTGCCTCAGTCTATCCAATGGACCTTAGTTCACAATGGTGGACAACACTTTTGGTCCTTTTGCTGAGGGTTTACATGGACTGGGCCAAGACGGCCTCCCCCTCCCTAAATGCACCGAGGTCTGTAAATTCTCCATCTGTGTCACGTATTTACATGAGTGATCCAGAGCGCATTACCTTTCCGGTTACCTCATGTTAACTTCTTTGTCAATCAGCATGCACCTCCTTTAATGAACACACTTGGGTTAACGATGGTTTTAGGGTCTTCGTAATTGTCAATCTCGAAGTCACAGTAAGGGATAACAGAAAAGGGATATCAGTGCCCTTGGAGTGAACAGTGAGGACAACATACATGGAGCCCTGGTGGGGGGACCCTGCCAGGCCAGAAAGACTCTCATGACTATCTCCTGAGTCATCCTATTCACCAGCATTGCCTTGAAGAATAACGAACATGTATGTAAGTGAAAACCCTTTTACACACTGGGGATGAAGGCCTCAGCAACTTTATTTCCTCGTTGTGCATATTTATCTGAAAGGTCATGAGTATGGTACTCTCCATCATTGCATGCTAAGAAACTGATGCAAAACTAAGCCTGCAGGAAAGGGGGAAGATGCTATCTTCCTGGGGCAATTTTCAAATGTCACTACAAATAGATAAAGCAGTGAGAACGAACTCCTTCTTCCCCTCCTTTCCCCATGCCCCCCCTTTCTTTTGTTTTTTACTTTTGCGTGAATTCAGTCACCTTAATCTAATTCTATTATGCTTAATGAAGCCAAAAGACTAAAAGTTGTTGATGTTCAAACCCCTACCAGTATACCACAAACTTCCTTGAAACTAGGAAGAAAAGAAAAGAACTCATACTGAGAGAAGACTCTCAACCCTATACAATAGCTCAACCTATTACCAATTTGCATCTGTAATGTGAGAAGAATGCTTACAAAGAATTACATGGTCAGGTACTTCATATTCATTTTCTGTTTTTTTTTTTAATTAAGCCCCAAAGTTCTAGATTTACCATACTCAACTTTTGAGTATGAGATGAAGAGCCCAGCACTGATATTCTTTGGACTTGAGCCATTTAAAATGTAATGGAAAAAACAGTTGGGGAAGGATCCCATACTTAAGCCCAGCTCTCCACTACCTGTTGGGTGACGACTTAATGGTTCTCAGTTGTAGAATGGGGACAATATCTATCTCACCCAATTGAGATAAATATTAAATAAGATACTGTAAATAAAAGACAGAAGTGTAAATAATTTATAAAGTATACTTTAAGCCCTTAATAAGGAAATACATTAACATAATCCACATGCAATTACCTTTACAGCAGTATGGCTTGCAATTCAAGGGATAAAAGGAGATGAATGACTGAAAGGGATGGATCTGAGAAGGCTGAGAGGTAGTGTCCAGGGCATTATTTGTGGAGTCAGACAGGCTTCAGATTAATCCTGCCTTTGCCACCTCCTAGCTGTGTGACTTTGGGAAGCTTATTTTAAACTCTTTGGACTCTCATTTCCTCTTCTTTAAATGAGGAATAATAATGTCTATCTTGTAAAAGAAGCTGGGATGTTTAAATAAAATACTACCCATAAAAGCCCCTGACTTTAAAAAATAATATTCATGCAAGGGGAAGTGGACCACACCAAAAATTTCTTATGGACTGTTTGTCTTCCACATCTGTCTTGTTAATGCAACTTCATGTAATTACCTTCTAAATATCTTCAAGTATTCTGGATTAAATTCAGATTATGTACTTTTAAAAAGTGTATCTTTTCCATATCAAGCAGAAACGTGGCAAAGGAAAAACACTTTTGTAAAAGAATAAAGTATCAACTTAGGAAATTTCTTTATGGTGCTATGAAGAATTTGTTTTCTTATAATGAGTTACTATTTGTGACCCATCTGTAAAAAATAAAACCTCAAAACACATTTTAAAATAGATAGGATATTTTAACCTTCCTAAAGGATAAACCGTTTTATACGTTGTGTTTTGGGGAGCTTTTTTAAGTAATACGCTTGTACTTAACCTGAAAGGAAAATAGAAAGTAACTACCCAATAATCAGCTATATTTTTGCTGTCTACAATTCAGGATTTTGAAACAAAGTCCTCAAACCCCTCCCCTGAAACAAGTATAATACATATGGTTTGCTAGCATAACTTATTTTAAGCATCTTTGGGCAATATGGATGTATGTGCACGCTCACACACACGTGCACACACGCAGACACACACACACTAAAATTTTTGAATCAATAAGTCATTTGGAAGAATCTCCAGAAGTGTGCCGAGGCATGTTTTTGGTGTTTTGCCAAATTATGTGCTTCTGTTTGTGGCTTTCAAATATGGATTAGACAGACGCACAAGCATGTACTGCTTGGCAAGTAGCAACAATGGTCTAGTCTGAATTCAGTAATATAAGCTTTTCATTAGTCCTCTTAGGTGAAAGAAAGAATTAACAACAACTTGTTTGAGCTCTACCTTTATATCCCTTTGTCATCCATTCTTGTTCACTTGCCATAGATTAGAAGCCAAAGGAATTTCAGATGTCCTCTGCAGATAGACCTAAAGCAAGGGCTTCAAACAGGGGTTCAGATGTCGAGTACATTTAAACTGGAACCTGAACTTTTGTTCATTGTTAGCCTAAAGCTATAACTCTGCTTTTTCAAATTCCCCACTGTACTTGAACATCCAATGTGCCCTCTTTTTTTTCTGACAAAGAAACAAAGACAGAAATTACCTAAAGAGATAAAAGGTCACTTGAGATTTCTGTTTCTCATGTCTTCAAATTATCATACACAAAAGTAGACTTCTACACGACAAAGGGCTCACAAAGATGTGTCTGTGTCTATGACGGTTTCTGGGAGAAGCTGTGTCCTTAATGCCCTGTTTACACCACAGTCACTCCAAACTTCAGAGGTCAGCTTCTCAAGACGATGGACTTCGGTGCTACATTCAGAAACATTTCCAAAGCAAAGCGAATCCCAAATTCTGTCACAACCATCCTCATGACAGTATGTCTTTCTAACCAGGACCAATAATCATTATGACCGTCGGCCCTCCTCCAGATCACCTTAGAGAACACCAAGGGACGTTCGATTGATTTGTAGTATTTGACGTTTTCTTCTGTTTGCGCGTAAGAATAATCCTGATATCTAATAGAAAAGTTCACAGGAACCAAGAGGTAAAAAAGCTTAAATGCTGACAGTGGCCCATTGTTAACTGAGTCCCCTGTGTGAAGCTACAGAAAGATTAGTTTATACAGCTGCTGCTATTTGTCATGACACTGCTAACAAGAAAAATGTGTTCAATCCAGGTCCTACTTGGGACCTCTAAACCTGGACAGTTCAACGGTCTGAAACATATGTGGAAATCAACAAACAACACTATGGAGAAGGAAGACCAGTGTATCCCCTCTGGTTGTCTCAGAGGCCAAGGAAAGAAAAGATGTGAGCCTCTGTGTGAGCACAGCCTAGAACATTCAGATTTGGGGTTTAGAGAACAAAACATGTAAAACGAAGGTGAGCTGGGGATTGGGGCAGGACCCTGTAAGGAGCATTACTGAGGTGTAATGTTGGGACTGCGCAGTAGGGAATTCAGACCTTTAAGATCAGCGTGATTCGTAAACGGTGGCTTTCTCTGGAGAAAGGGAAAAACTAGGACTCAGAGAAAATATCTCCAGTCAGGGAATGAGACGAAAACCATGTCCTGTGTCCCCTACATTTTCCAGCAGTAGAAGTCTGCTCTGCCTATCAACTATAGGCACACTGAGAAAAAAAATGTGTTAATCAACTTTAGATTTTCAGTAAAACATCTAAGAGAGGCTAAAAATGCAAAATAGGCTCGATACAAAAACATCATCAGTAATACGTATTAATCAAGGTGTCAAGAATAAGTCAAAGCTCATAGTCTCAGGAATTTTTCACTTTAGTGCATTAAGAGAGGGTAGACAACAAAAATATATACATCTATATATATTTACATGCACACACACATATATATGAGGGGAGAGCGCCCAATTCAGTTCACAAAGCCCTTCCATACCCGTTATCAAAATTTATCCTCTGAATGACTGTTAACCCTAGCACCATTTTAACAGATGGTGAAACTGAAGCTTAAGTATCAGTAACATAATGGAACCAAAAAGGGAAGCCAGGTCTCCCACCACAGCTCTTACTTCTATATTAATAGGAGAATATTATGTCTACCGATCCCCATGAATGAAAAAAGTGTATCAGGCCTGAAAACTGTGAATACTATTTTCAACATTAATAAATATATTCTCCGGGGCTTCCCTGGTGGCACAGTGGTTGAGAGTCCGCCTGCCGATGCAGGGGACACGGGTTCGTGCCCCGGTCTGGGAAGATCCCACATGCCGCGGAGCGGCTGGGCCCGTGAGCCATGGCCGCTGAGCCTGCGCGTCCGGAGCCTGTCCTCCGCAACGGGAGAGGCCACAACAGTGAGAGGCCCGCGTAACGCATAAAAAAAAAAAATAAATAAATAAATAAATATATTCTCCAAGTTGTATCCCCTTTCCATTACCTTCCACACAAACATTTTACCTAAGACTCGACTGCCAAGCTTGAGAGCTTACTGAAAACCCAAATATAGGGAAGTTGAGGCTAACAGCGATCAGACTGTTTCCATAGAAATGGCAGGTCAAAGGGCTTCAAGGACGCTTCAGGGAAAGAGTTCTGAGGCAGGAGGAATTGAAATACCATACTTCAGCGAACAAAACATAAATCTAGTTTGAGGTAAGTTGCTCATCTACAGCTCAATGAACCTTAGACATGTTCCTGGATGAATATCTCTGGGCCATACCATGTGTGGCTTCTAATCTGAAGTTGCTCCTTCTACACACTCCTTTCTCACTCTTCCTCTCCAGTTCATTATCCTATTAGGAGCTGGCTGAGGCGGCCATCTTGAGCCTCATGGAAAGTACAATTACCGTAAGGCTCCCGACTGCAAACAATGGTCTTATAAAAATAATGCAAACTCAAGAGGTGAGAATGGAGTTAGATTCCTTTTGCACATTCTTCATCTAGAACAATCCTCCTGCCCCCACATCTTTGGTGCATTTGACTAAAGCATCAAAATACACTTTCAACATAAGTAGCAGAATTGCTTTGCGATCAGCTGAAGTGCCCGTTCCAACCCTATTAACTTGATCCAAGATGGTACTTCAAAACGACACGGTTTGGAAATGACAGGTAGAATCCAGTATCCTATTTCTGAGGAAGAGAAATTAATCTTGAGTCCTATATATCTAGTTTAGTACAGAGTCTGCTAAAGAGGTTATTCCTATCCTGGATTAGCTTCACTAAGCCAGCTTAAGATCTGATCTAAAATAATAGATTAACAAAATTGCCTGTGTCCAAATCCTGATTCCACCACTTACTTGCTCTGTGACCTTGGACAGCTGATTTAACCTTTCTGTTCCTTGGTTTCCTTACAGGTAAAAAGAAGATAATAACAGAGCTTGCCTCACAGGCTTGATGTAAGAAACAGTTGACTGTGTGTGCGTACGTGCATTCAACACATAAACCCACACACACACTCACAGACTCAAGTGTTTAAAAAGAATGCTGGTATCTACTCACTCCATCAAATCTTTACTCAGATGTTGCCTCCTCAGTAAGACCTATCCCCACCAATTTTAGCAATTCAATCTTCCCTACCCTTGTACCCCCATTTTATCGATTTTAAAACTAGATGTGAGTATTTCCCACAAGATCAATGCTCCTACGTTCAGTATTCAATTTCCAAGAGTAACATGCCTTAAGAAAATGAGGCATCTCATTGGCAGTCCATAAAGAATTCCATTCCTCCATCAGCCAGTGTTAGAAAAGGTAGGGCCCAGAAGACAGCGCGGGGTGGGCACATAGGTAGGGTCTGTGGTTCCTTGGAGGATGCATCTCTTTTGTGACCCATGGAACACTCTCCTCAGTAAATAGCAAAACAAAAACAAAGTAACTCGAGATATGGAGAAGGCCCGGAAGGGTTACAGACCCAACTGACAACAGTGGTTTCCTCAGAGGATGAGCAGAAATAGACCAGGAGGAATTTTAGCTTTATTTATTTCAGCTTTTACAATGAGAAACTATTTAAATATCTCTGTATAACTGAAAAATGATATTTGAAAAGCCTGGATATAGTGCTACCCAAAGTCCTACTCTGAAATTTGTGACATTGAAAGAAGTCTGATATTTCTCAGTGAACACTGTAATAAAAGTGAGTTGCAGCACTTAGGTAAGGAAAAAAAAAGGAATAGTCAAATATAGTATGAAGCCCCTGTAAGTCTTTATGGTATTCACGTAAACTCTGTATGTTTTTTTGGTAAATACTCATTTATTCATTCTAACTTTTCCTCTGTGCACCTGTTTTCTCTATCCAGTACCAAAATACATGCACACGAAGCGTCAAAACTGTGCATTGTTAGGCCAAGTATCTTAAATACCTACAGACTACTAAAGGAAAAGCAAATATTTTATTGTTCCATAAGCATACTGACACGCACTTAAAGTGAAACAGACAAAAAAATTTAAGGGTGCCTGAGAGTTTATTTCTGTTTGAATAGAATTTTCTGCTATAATAATTCTGATGTTCATTTCATATCATATAAGACCCACAGCTGAACACACCCGTAAGTGTGTTCACTTGACCCATAAGTGAATACACACAGTTAAAAGAATGATTTTCTATAAATCAGTCTCCAGTTCTATGGTTCAATACCAAATATTCTTCACATTTATGGTGGTTCCCTTTCAATCACCTCTTCCAAACTATGGACTCAAATCAGTATTATTTCGAAAGCAAAAATTCTCTTTTGTATTTTACATCGTGGAGGCCATTAAAAATATAAAAAGGTTTTCTCATAGCAATTTTTCTGGAGATTTATTAGACTGCAATACCTCACACGCAAAATAAATTAGTGATCCATAAATTGCATTGCTTCTTCTTTGCTGCAATACGTAAGGTGAGCCAAAATGGGAAATTACATATATTTTTCTAGATGAATCCTGTCAAACAATCATGAGAACAGCAACAAAAACAAAACAGAAACAAAAATCTGCATTGCAGTTGCTAACTTGAACCATGCCAATGAACATTCAAAAGATTAATCAAAGGCTTGACAGTTGTTAACAGTTCACCATGGTTCCCACAATTATCCAATTAAACATATAATGCAAATAGTAGAAGTCTTATGGGTTCCATAGAGCATGAATATCAGGCTGCTTCAGAAAACTATTAACTGTAATGTACTGTCTGCTGAGTCAGAAGAAAGTGAAAGGAGAACCAGTAGGTTTATAGAGGAAGGCAAGCAGAAGAAAAATAGAGTGGAGAGACACGTAACTCAACCACCCTTTATGTGGTCATATAAACACAACAGACAGTGGTAAAATCTAGAAAACAAAACTTAAGTAACAATTATTGTAAAACCAAAAGAATGCAAAGCAATGATTTTACCCTATAATTCCTACTGGCTGCACGATACCCACAGCATACTTCAACCACACTTCTCTAGTTTGCTGCTACGTTAGAAACATGGATGTAATTATAGTTGTTGGCTTTTGACTCTGTCTATAAACCATGCAGAGATAAACTGCTATTAGTGAACACACCAACTCCATATAATTGTGTTTTGACATTATAGGTAAAAACAGTGAGAAGAAAAACTAACCACAGCAATTATAAACAGCATGCTCAAGGTCATGTCAGGTCACTTATGACCTTGACTAAACTGCTGTAATCCCTAAACTGCATTTTCACACGTTCAGATGCACGCACACGCGCGCACACGCGCACACACACACACACACACGCAGGTGAATATCCCATACTTGTCTTTTTGAGGAAACAAATAAAGTGAACATAAAAACTACTAAATTATATGTTCAGAAATACCCAAAGGAATACAAAATATGTACTGTATCGGTCAAATATCTGTACTTTTTACAAAACCATTATATTTCAAAAATCCAAACGTAAATTTTAGAAGAAATATTTTGTGGTAGGTGTTCACTCTAAAAAAACACTCTATTTTGCAGCTGTATCGACTCAGGGGAAAAGAAGAATTGAGGCTGTTTGATCCAGTATCAAAGCTTCTGCTACTGTATAAGTTGGGTTTAGGTTGCCTTTTGTGGAGAGTAATTTTTAAATGCTGAATCCATCTACTTACACTTATAACGTTTCTGTAATGATTATCCAACTATTTACCTCATTTTACTGGCTACAGACAGAACTATTACATCCATTTCTTCTCTTTTTATAATTGTCAGCCTTCCCCTCCCCCAGCAAAGTGGTAGCAAAGGGCATCAAGAGGGCAATAAATACTCTATAAGCATTATTTAAGCATGATACTCGGGAATAAAACACAGTATTGTTTTCAACGACTTTTCCTCTAAAGTATAATATGGTTTGTACCATCAGCAACAACGTAAGTGTGAAAATCACAATAACGTTATATTATATGTGGTGGCCCGCATTGCAGAGGTCCAATTTATAAGTGAAGTGATTCATTTTCAGAGATTATTTATAGAAGTGGCAATGTACATACATAATCTTTAGTATGTGTTGATGCCATTAAACTCATCTCATCTATTTGTATATTTCTTAAAAGTATACAGAGATTTGTTTGGGGTTTTTTCCGTACGCTTTTCTTATTTGATCTCCTTAATATGCTGATCAGGAACACAAGAGGATTTGCTTTTATTACAGATCAGGAAACAGGTTCCTGAAGGTGGGCTTTACTTGCCCAAAACCACAGGACAAATGAGAAGTCAGGGAGCCAGGTGTGCAGGGCTCCAGTGCCCAAATACCCAGATTCAAATCCCTGCTCTCTCTCTTACCCACTGTTGTACAAACTCGGGTCATGGCTGAACCTCCTTCTGTCTGAGTATTTCCACTTCTAACAGGATGATGATGATGCTAAGAGTGATGGCTTCCATGTCAAGTACTGGTGAGGATTAAATGAGAAACTCTATGCAAAGCCTTTTAACACAGTGCCTGGCATATAGTAAGAGCTTAATAAATATTAAATGTTATGACCTTGTTATGGTTACTGCCATCTTAGAGCCAGCTAAGACAACTTTGACAGGGTTAAAAAAATAAATAAACAACCCCATAAATATCAAATCCAGAGATTAAAGTTTGGCACACATCCTAAAAGAAAACTGACATAACTAAATATCCCTGTAACTCTTGACTGGGGCGGGGAGGCTGGGGGGTTGGCAGGGCCTGGTCTTAGGGAATGAACTGCACTGGCTTTTCTTAAAGGTTTTCTAACAATATACTCATTGATTGTGTCATCCCACCATTCACTGGACACAAGTTTAAGGAATTTAGATTAAAGTGAGAAAAAACTATACAAATTAAAACTGTGGTGAAATGGCAACAGTGCACTAGTGTCTGTACCCACTTTATCTTGAAGATCAAAGTTCCCCTGTCTTAACTGCCACATTCCAGCCCAGACAGAATAGTTTCTGTGTAACTAACTGGCAAGTCTAGCATCTTGACTGGAAGTTCACAGTTAAGGCTTTAACATAATGTCTTGGAGGACAATGGACTCCTCATTCAGGGCGAGAGCAATCCCGATGGTGTGCAGGGCTGCACGAACTCAAGCTGATTCAGCCTGGGCTTTCACTGGTCTTTTTATAAAGTATCTCTGAAAAGAAATCAAAGGAATAGGAAGAGAAAAGTATCTACATTCATGTCTGGGGGCAAATATATAAAGCCAACGTGCTTAAATGTTTTGAGACAATGTCTAAGAACACCAGAGAAATGTCTGTCACTTGTTGCTCACTGAGGGACAGAACAGCAGTGTCTGAGGAACAAACCTATGCACATCTAGGCAGCTAGAAAGAAGAAATATTTACAGTGCACAGAAAAAATATATGTAATTATTTCTTACTCTAGGTAGGAAGGACCACACTCAGATTTGGTGACAGCTCTTTAATTGACAGGTGTAATGATTATAAAATGCAACTGACATCCCTTGAAAATGAAGAAAGACCCTTTAATAAAAGAAATCGTTCTACTTGGAGATGATTAAAGAACAGGCTTTTTAAATGGAGAAGTAGTAGTAGTGAAGTTGGGAATATGAGATGTGAAGGGGACAGTCATGGGTTCAAAACTTAGCTCTGTCACTTACTTGCTGTCTGACTGGAGAGTTATTCAACATATTTAACCTCAACTTCTTCGCTTATTAAATGATGATAATATACCTACTTCTTTGGGTAACTATAATGATTACATTAAATAATTCATGTGATACACAGGACATTCTCAACACGCTGTAGTTATTTTTGTTATTGCTGCTATCAGTACCAATTATTAATTACTACCATAACAATAAAGCAGCAATAATAAGAGGGATCCCTGTCTTTTCTGAAGAGAAAGCAGAGTCATTTCTGGATCCTTCCATCACATTATCCTTCTCAAAGTCTCACTGTCTTATCTAAAAAGGAAATGAATCCATTGAGCCAAAAGATCAATGAAACATATAGGAATAGGGGATGGAGGAGTGTTTGCTCTGCAAACCCTAGGATGACTTACAAATCTCATAACCTCTGATCTAAATAATCCACAAAGCAGGCACCAAAAATTCAAAAATAGTTTTGTCTCTGTTTAGAAAAATTCTACAAAGAAACTATAATGGAAATCAAAATACCTGTCCTTCGTTCACGTACCTATTTTCTTCAGAAAACTCTCATCACAGGAGGAACCCAGAGTAAATTTACTCAGATGTAAGCAAACGTCAATGAACCTGAGAAAAATGTCCCAGCTCTTCTAACAAATAATAATGATAGAAGAAAAAATATTCTGAGACTTGTAAGGAAAACCATTAGTTTAGCATGGCATGAGTAAAGTAGGGAGGGTTTTTATCATAAACCAATCATAAAGGCCATGATGCCTATTCTTGAAGAATTGGATTACCATGTATGGCTCTTGACTTGCTTAATCCTCTCTTTAAGGCTGTTTTATCTTCCCTATGTATCCTTTGTGGTCTACACAATAAACACATCCAATTTCAGGGTCTCATACAAAAGCACACTAGAATAAGAGGAAACAACAAATGAGAAAGAATGCTTAGCTTAGGAGAAAAGACTAGCTTGGAAATCACTATAACTTTTACTTTCTATATCTGAATTAATTATTCAGAATTGAAAGAAACAACTTACAAGTCAAAGATAAAAAAATGATCATTTCAATCCTTTTTAAAATGTGTGAATAAGTTAAAATGAGCTTATCTTTTTAACATGCAGAGATTATTCCTCACTCTATAACATTTTCTTTTATTCCTTCTGCCCTAATGTGAATAGAGTAACTTCACCATCTAGAAGTAGGGTTAAGAAAGAGCTCCAGAGACAAACCACACGGGTTTAAATTTGCTCTGAGTCACTAAACTAGGCCACAGAGTTCTCATTTGTGAAAGGACAGTAAAGTACCTCACATGGTTAAGGAGGGATAAACAAGTCACACAGATAAATCTCTCAAAACAATGCCTGATACATAGTAAGTGCTCACTAAGTGTTAGCTGAACAACTATATACTAAAAAGCATAGTGGAAAATCACCACAGCCTAGAAAATCTTACCTTCCTTTACTCAAACTATCTGTTGAGGCTGAAGTCGCTAGGTAAGACCTTTTCCAAGTCATTAACTCATTTAGCCCTACTGAAAGCTTTTAAGATTACTATCCCCATTTTACACAGAAGAAATGGAGCCTCGGGAACTCTAAACACTTGGTAAGAGTCGTACAGCTAAAAATGATAAAAAACAGGGCTTCCCTGGTGGCGCAGTGGTTGAGAGTCCACCTGCCGATGCAGGGGACACGGGTTCGTGCCCCGGTCCGGGAAGATCCCACATGCCGCGGAGCGGCTGGGCCCGTGAGCCATGGCCGCTGAACCTGAGCGTCCGGAGCCTGTGCTCTGCAACGGGAGAGGCCACAACAGTGAGAGGCCCGCGTATCGCAAAAAAAAAAAAAAAAAGATAAAAACAGAGTTTTAGGCTCAGTACTTCCAATTCCAAACTTATGACACTGTTTTCATGGCTCCTTCCAGCAAATTTCAACTCCCTGTGCTTCCAGTCACTTCCTCCAAAATCACAGTCACCTCTCAGGCTGCCACGTTAGCTGCAAAATCTGCAACAGATCTGCTGACATCTGAGGAGCTGGAGAAATTACTGAGTGTACCTCCAATGCCACACTTCTATTCTTCTGTTTCTTCTATTTATTGCCATCATCATCGCGAAGCCTAACACGTACTCACTCTTCCTCCAAGCTTCACTACTGTTCCTGATTCTCTCACCTCTGAATGGTACTAATGCCGCTCAGAGCCCAGTGCAATGGCTAGGGCTAGGCCAGAGTTAGGAGCAAGGCCAGAGTTCAGAAAGGCAGGCATCCTGACATGTTTTCAATTTCCTGCAAGAAAAGCTACACGCTATAAGATGTCATAGAACATGCTTGCTATTAGCATGTGTACCCGACAAAACTATTTTTTGTCATACAGATGAAAAAATCATGCTTGTTCATCAAAATCATCTATTCCCATGGCCTCACTGTTTTCTCAGAAATTGTCACAAGTTTTCCTAAGTCATTTCCTTCAGATGATAATCACTAACATTACTCTTTCCACAAGTGTTTACTAAGCAGCTAATACCAACTTTTCAGTTAAGAAAAATAATAATAACATCGGATGATTCCTCTTAAGTTGTCTTTCCCTATTGAAAAGTTAGTACAACGCTCGTCTTCTCTATATTGAAATCCCCATACCCGGCACAGTGCCTGATACACAGTGGGTACTCAATGAATATTTGCTGAGTGACTAAGCAACTTGTTTGTAGATAGGAGGATGGCTTTAAAATGCCATCATAAAATGGCAAATTGAGACCTTTCCTTTTAAATTTCAGTGTTTATAATCTCGCTGTATCTGCACATCATAATCAACATTCAACTATACAATCAATACTGTATATATCCCCTCATGAGGAATAAGGGGAAGAGAAGTATGAAAAAAGATCTGTGCCCTCTAAGAACTTATATTCACATCTTATTTGTCTGAGGAGGTGAGGAAGCATAGAGGAACTTAGCATTTCACACACTGGATTCAATTCTTTCTTCAGGGGTTAAGCCTGGTAAACTTTAAGGCTTGAAAGCTAGTTTAAAGAAGTTACCTATGTTATAGCTACAGCCAAAGGATTATCAAAGTTTTCATTTATATTTTTTCTCTAATTTTCTATGAGGAAACATTATATTCTAGAATAGGTATCACTTACAGAGAGAAAAATATATTAGGAAAATTCAATATATGAAGCTGGGGGTTATTTTATTGTTGGGTGTGTCACTGTATCGATCCATTGCTCTTAGTAAAAGAAGTATAAGTTTGCATCGGATCAGATATTTCAGCCTGACTATAAAACACACCTCATCACACTGAAACAATTCTTTTTTTCTAATGAGTTGGAGAGCCACACTTGATTTTTAAAATAATAATAATAACAGTGATATAAACTGGACACGAAACTGAATTCACCTAACTTTAGAGTATATTTTAAGCAAAATATTTTTGCAGCACATTCTGCTTTCCAGATTTTTTAACTGCCTATAGAATTATCTTCTCAATTCTAAAGTATCTAAAACAAATTATTAGATAAATTAAAAAGATATTAAATAAAACATTTTAAAACAATGTATACAGGATTACACTGAAATCTGAAGCCATATATAAGAATAATGTTGTTTAATTAGAATTATTAGAATATTATTATCTATCCTAAAAAAGAGATTAATTAATCAAAGCCATTTAGTATTGAGTATTTTAGCATCTGGGTTACAACTTACTATTAGATTTTCCCCTTATTAATAAATTATTAAAAACACTAAATCTGTTAGGCTACCAAAATAATAAAATATATAATTCTCATGTAGTATATGTCATTGCCAAATAGAATGCATTTATATAAGATGCAGATTCTTGGTTATCTACCTCATTTTGTTTTGTTTTTGTTATATAACCCCTGAGAAAACTCTGCTTGAGATTCACCTCCTCTCTGTGACCTTTCCAGTGCAGTCCCACAGGGTCTCCACCCAGAGAGCTAGGCAAATCCAACTATATATAGTAGTTGGTGAGACCATTAGTTAGTTGTATACTTTTTCCACTATCTTGGTCATTTTTCTTTCTCTCACTACAGGTGACCATTATCCTCTCTTTTCTACTGATAAATTATTTGGGAAAGGTCATCTATATTTTCACTTTTTTTTCCTAACCCTTTAAAATATTGAAATGCTTAGTACAGAGCTCCCACTCAATAAATGCATTTCTCAACTGTTTTTCACCTGTATATCAAGTGTTTTATATTTTCCTTGAAAGATACATTTTAATAAATCCATACGTGTCCACTTTCCTGACTATATGATATATGCAGGATCATATTAATCACACACCAAATAAAAAGAATTAATGTACCATATCTACGTACGTACACACACACACACACACACACACACACACACACACACACACACTCTTCAGGAAAACCTAATAATGACTGGTCAAATGAATAATAACAGGATAAAGATTATTACCGAATAACTATTGAGGAAAAGTTGCCAACACCAAAATTTTTTAGGCACTTAAAATATACGTTAGTGAAATGATTTTTTTAAATTATGTAATGTATTTTTAATGAATAAGACAAAGCAGTCCAAAATTATTCTTCAGAAAATAATCTTACACAAAATAATAAGATCTCTCTTCTCAGCTTTTTGCGGGACTATAATTCAGCGCTATCAGAGACACAAAGGAGAAAATATATATATCCCCATTCGAGCCCATGAAAACGTTTGGGATTTTAAAGTCTCGGTTTCCTGCATAAAATACCAGTGCCTCAGGTATTCCCTGCTAGGCAACAGTTACAGATATGTTCTTTTTTCTTTCTGATTATGTTTATGTCTGAGATTTCCCGATAACCCAAATGAGAAGCCTTATGAAAAATGGATAATGTAAAGTATACTGGATTCTAAGCAGAAATTTATACAGGAATCCAGCATGTCTTTATGCTCCTAGGTAAGGCTATTTCGTTCAGTCACCTACAGACACTGAAGTGAGCGTTATGATTCACTGTGCTTCTGTATCGTTCATTTCTTTATGGATCGATTTTGAGACATTCCATAGAAACTAAAATATTTTAATTTTTGCTATCATAATATGTTTCTTCCTACTTTTGGCAGAGTACTGTCCCTAATTTAATGCTCTGCCCCACAAAAGGGAGATCAAGTCTTCCAGAATCCTTAGTATAGGTGGTAAGCATTCATTCATTGAACAAATAAGTACTCAGTACATACTATGAGCAAGCACCATAGTGGTTGCTAATTACAAGTCACAGCAATAATTGCAAACATCTTACTGAGTATCTGCAATATGACAGGCATGGTGTTAAGCATGTCACAAGCATGTTCTCATTTCACCCTCACAACCCACTGCAGAGCTCAAAAAACTGAATCTTAGAAAATATAACCAATTTACCTAACCACATAGTGAATAACAGTAAAACAAACATTTAAAGCCCCAGCTTGATTCTAGAATCTGTTGGATTGCTAATACAGATACTACACTTCATATGGTTTTATTTTACTCATTCCTGAAACTTAAAGCACATATAAGATACAGACACTTCTTATACAGTGACCAGTCACCAGTGGAGATATAAAAGAAAACAAAACAAGTCTCAGTAAAAATCAGTTCTTCCCAGTTTGAGGAACTTTTAAACTACCACAGTAGCAGTTATCTGATTTGCCCTTAATGTTCTATATTCAGTTTAAGTAATTTATATTTATTCATTCCATAAATACTTATCTATTTCATAATGTGCTCCCACAACATTTCTACCGATTTTGCTGTCATTCACTTACATGATACCCGACTTTTACTCATCTATTTTTCCATCTACAATTGTGCCTTGAAAACATGCTTTCAAGCTTTCCTCATAAACTCTCAAACCAGAAGTTAGCTGCTAAAAGTAGCTGATACTAAACTTTTTCTAATACTGCTAATATCTCTGCTTTAAAAGTTATTAATCTCTGCTATACTCAGGGGTGCCTTGATATATATAAGTACATTACAGGACACTCATATAATTTACAGACAAATCTTTCATGTTATAAAAGAATTCTTACCTTAGCAAAAGGATTCACTGAAAGTTCCCTTTTAAAATTGAATGCCTCTTGTGAATTTAACATGTTTGGGTTTCTAAAATTAAACTAAGAAAAAATTCTTAGAAACATCTCAAATAAAAGAAGGCATATGAATGTTTGTTTTAAACTGGGAAAAAAAAAGCAGTTTTTTCAACTAAGATGAGAGATATGCACCACACAAAGGAAAATGGAGACATAGTAATTATCAAGCTAATCTGAAAATTGTAGACATCCAGGAAGCAGAACTTAAATCAGCTCCTCATAACCAGCTCCCATTTTTTCTTCCAATACCTGACTTTCAAGAAAAAGTTTTTCTTACAACCAGTCTCAAACGTGACCTTTAATGGTTACTGGAAATCTGGCAGTACATTTTTAATGGATCCTTTCTGTTTTCCAACTATGATCAAATCCATATTAGTTGACCATAACTTAAACAGTTTTTTTCACCCACTGAAAAAGATAAAGATAGTCATCCTCGTGAAGACCATAGCTATAGGGTGACTTCAATAGAATATATCCTATGAAAAGCTATAAAAGAAAAAAACTGAACTCTTGAATCAATTGGTTTCAATAAATTACAAATGATAACACATATCTTTTAATCACAAATTTTCTCTTTGTACCTAAAAAAACTTGCTGCTATGTTCACAAAATAACACTTTTAATTATTTATGCTTATTTATGCCCATGTAGCAGTAAAACTAATGCAAACAACCAAAGTGGCTTTGGGCCTCTCTTAGACTCAGTACCCACAGCTGTAAAGTGAGAAGGTCTCTAGGGATTCTTCCAGCTCTAAAAATCTATGAGTTAAAGACCTCTTTCTTTAAAAAGCAAGCTTTTTATCTAGATTGAACCAAATGATTTGACTATTGGACTTTGAATTGAGCAACATGAAAGTGTTACTCAAGAGTCAGGTTACACATTTTCTATTTCTCTTTAATAAATAAAACGTATTAAAATCCCAGATTTAACAAGAGTATGCTAAACTTCATTAAATATTGCTTAATGTGAAGGGGATCTTCCCCCTGCCAGGGTAACCAGAAGCCAAATTCCTAAGATGCTGGAGCTAAGAGGGAGAGTGGGAGAGTGGAAGTCTTCTGGCCAACTCTGTCATTTGACAGATAAAGAAACTGAGTCACTGAGAGGCCCCCCAAGTCTCCCAGGTACTTGCAGGAGGGAGGGCTACCAATTTTCCTCCCTTCCGCTTCAGCACGCTGCTTCAGTCACTATGTGGCATAGAGTGAAACTCTACATCAGTAAACAAAGGAATAGAAGAAGGTTAATTCCATTACCAGGTCACTAAATAATTTAGAGCCTTTTTTTTTTTTTTTTAATGCAAAGACCTTATGTTCAGAAACTTACAGTTCAAAGTATGTTAAGTAAAACCATGTCCATATGCAGATATGTCTTCTCCCATATGCATCTTAAGAAAATAGCAAAGAAAAAAAAATAATTTATCATCAGCCCCTAGGAAACAAAAACTGAAATTAAAAGAAAGAATGGAGTAAATCTAAATTGTATATTTTCATTCCTTCTAAAAGGATTAAATAACAGAATTCTAAATGGTTTGTTTGTACTTTCCATGCAATATGTAGATTAACCATGAAATTCTGTTTGGGACACTTTGACATCTGTTTTCAGTGCATTACAATGAAATCTGGGGACTTGATACATACATTTGCTGTAATAAAACTGTCACTAATCAGTGTTTTCCAAAATATTGCCCATAACTATTACTATTCAGTAGTCTCATTTGCATGATCTAATATTGTTGCTACATCATGTTTTCCCTGACAATGTGTTAGCTGGTCCCAGGCACATGCTCTAAAATGGCTGCAAACCACTCAATAATCCCAGCACTTCCATGGTACTCTGTACATATGCATGCAATCTGCCCCAGAAATGAACTAATACTACATCCTTCACAAAATTTTTTCCCTGTAACTGGAATACCCAAGGTTGAATTCACATTCCCGGGTGTGAAAAACTCAACAAAAATAAAAGAACCCACATACAGGAGGAAATTATGCCTCATGGGGCTTCCACAACAGAAGATGTAAACACAATCCTAACTCAGAACTCTAACAAATCTGTAATAATTCTGTTTGAATAGTGAATGCCCAGTCTGTCCTTAACTTAAACCATTTCCATGAAACACAGAACAAGATTGGACCAGACTTTGAAATTGGGTCTGCTTCATTTTCTCCAGGATTAATAAATAGCTGTATCAATGCAGGGACCAAGCAAGAAACACCAGCTCACAAGGTGTTAACACACCTCCTGGATATTAGATTGAACAAATGCTTCCATTTCATACTGCATATATCTGGTGTGTCATGTGCAAATCTTGGACCTTAGGCGGAAAGCGATTCTTTTTTTTTTGAGATTTTTCTTTTTAAGTGGACCATTTTTAAAGTCTTTATTGCATTTATAACAATATTGCTTCTGTTTTATGTTTTGGTTTTTTGGCCATGAGGCATGTGGAATCCCCGACCAGGAATCAAACCCACAACCCCTGCGATGGAAGGCGAAGTCTTAACCACTGGACCGCCAGGGAAGTCCCAAAAAGTTATTCTGAGAGCCAAAAAAAAGGTCTTCACGAAAAAACCAAAAACTTATGAAAAACAATTTGTCTACCTATGCTAACTTGAAATGAATTCCATATTTTATCAGTACTTAGAATCATATTCATTTTCCTTAATAGTCCAATATAATTTCATTTTGTCCTCCTATGAACTCATCTTAAACCTGAAATATGTTTCTCTATACACGTTTTATATTATACAAATGTTGGATACAAAAAGCAGATTAATTGTAGGCCCTAATACTGTGTTGTTAGTACTAAGAAGTCATTCCAAATGTTCCAAAAGGGATTAATGTAGTATAACAAGTCTATTTAATTATTGTAAGACCAGTGATCCTCATATTACTATAAGCAGCTTTTCCCTTATTTGGAGACTGTAAATAGAACAGATACTGTTACATGATAACTGTAAGTCTTAACCAAAAATATTAATGCTTTACCATCAGGAAATTTAAAGAAATATGTTAGCTTCACCAGGAGGCTAAGAAAGGCAACCTGTATTTAAGAATCATGTATGCATCGATTTGCATACATGGTCAATGCACATTGACCATTTCAGGTCAATATCAACTTTAAATCCTAAGTGCAAACAAAGCTTTTCAAATGTATTAGAAGGACAAAATACTAAATCCTTCTGCCATCAACAGCAATCCAGTTTACACATGTCAAAAAATTCTGGATGTACTTTTTTATGTACTAAATAAAATACATGCTTCTTGATTTTGAACAGAATAGCAACATCAGGTATGTTCTCAAAAAGAAAAGACATGACACAGATTATTAAAAATTATGTGCCATAATCAGAGCAAGCTAATCAATGTTCTGATTCTACTTTCTGCACACCCTAGTTACCCTTTAACAGACAAACAGTGAGATAACTTTTCCTATTAACTCCTGGCCAGAAACCCTAAGTATAATTATAATTAAAATGCTGCATAGAAGAATATGAAATTTTTTTGCAGTGCATCAGTGTGACGTGTGATTTAAGATATTTCCCTAGTAGAGACTGTGGGTATGGGCTAACCTGTCCACTTTGCAAATCTGCTGTACAAAGTAAGTGAGAGGAGCAACCCACCGCCCATGGGCAAGAAGCACCATGACTGGTTCCCCAAGGAAAATCTGGCCCACAAGAGAGGCTTCAGGACCACCGGATCCAACCAACCAGAGCCACAAAACTCAAGCGCTAATCCTAAATCTAATTTGGGAAGAAGAAGAAGATGTTTTAACCACTTCCCATTTGGCTTTCAATTGTTCTTAGAAAAGGTGACATCACTTTAAGTAAGAAATATTAACTTTTTTCCTCTAAAGATAATTTAATTAATTTTCTTAACACCATAAAAAAGGACGAGTGGGAAAGACTGACTTAAAGAGGAAGAGTCCAGTGGCAATAAAGTGAAAACAATTCACGTAACTAATGAAACATTTTGAGTTTTGACCCAACTAGGGATCATTTTTAAATAAGACACTTTCAGACGCGAGTCTAAAAACCAGCAGCCTGCTCCTCTAGAACAATCCAGTCCACAACGTCACCACTTCTGTCCAACCAAATCTAAAACATAAGCGTAGCTCTCCCAAATGTTGGCAATTTCATGTTTTTATAACTAAAAGTCCTATGTTTTCACTGGAGTACAATGAATTACAAGTACTTCCTACTACACCCTTCACTTAACACAAAGTTATTTACTCAAAGAGCCAACTAATAAAATTATTTTACTCCTTCTTTTCAGGGACTCCTAGATTGATCAAGAAATTAACTCTCTGATAAGTCTGCTATAGAGGACTGCTAAAACTGTACAGTAATTCTACTTTAAGTTGATATAAAAACCATACACAACTAGGAACATGTTCCTACTAGGAAATATCTATACACATCATTGTGATCGGGACTTTTCATTTTCTCTTTGGAGGGTCTTATCACCTGAGATACACATAAACTAATTGATGACCTCTTGCTGCAACACCTAATCACTCATTCTCTTCAGTATTGGGCCTCTCCTCTAGATGTCTATATTATGCCATGTTCCTTTATAAAGAGCAATAATCACTCTTATTAATAACATCATTGCTTTTACTTACATGAATTATTTCATGGAATCCTAAAACAGCCCTGCGAAGCGGGCATTCTAATCCTCATTTTACAAGACAGAAAACTAAAGCACGTGGAGCTTAAGTGACGTAGCCAAGGTCACAAAATTGATAAAGAGAAGAAGCAAGGCTACGAAGACATGTCACATTCATGCACTTATTTTTCTATGTTCTACAAAAACTAAAAGGCAGGAAGAAGGGAGATGTGCTCAACTGTGAAGGAATCCAAAATCCAAAGCTGACAGAATATTTTAAATGGTATGTTATTTACTCCTCAATCTATGAATGAATCATCCTTCTTAAGTCATTCCTGAAAGATCTAGGCCCTACTTCTCTCTTTTTTTCTCTACCTTCACTTCTTTTCAACTCTGCAACACACACACACACACACACACACACACACACATCAATTACACATGATGCAGGAACTTAGGCTCTTTAACTCAGCAGCTGCGATTTGTTTTACATCATTTCGGTGGAGGAACTGAGGCAGACTTCTGGAAGAAATCACAGACATTTTTTAAATCCTTGGGGGCTGGCCGCTGTTCTTGTATCACAGTCCCACTACATATGACCCATTAGCCCACTAACCACATCCAAACTCGATTCTTGGTGGACTCCACCACTGAAAACACCAATGAGTGAGCAGAAAGGCATGAGAGGTGTTTTCAAGTCTAGACTGGATTTTATGGACAGGAGAGAGACGCGGAGGCTATTGACCAAAATCAGACGTTTCATTTACCTTTCTTCCTTGGATCCGCAGGATGCTGGATTATCAACACAATTAATGCTGAAAAGCATTTAAATTCCTTGATCCTGTGAACATTCCTGGGGGAAAAATAGTTTAAAACAGCAACAACCAAAAAGAAAGAAAAACTCTCTCACCTGCCATTTCAGATATTTTTAAAATGGGAATAGAAAAACTGCATGTTTTCTTCCAAGGTTCTTGTGCCTGGACCACATTGTCTCTCATCTGTCAGTGTATCCCCACACATGGATAAACAGTATGGGACGTATAAGTAAGGAAATGCGCATTCAAACTTCAACTTCCTTTTTTCCCTCTAATAATTTAAAAATAAAATGTAACAGCTTGGATTTTAAATATTTAATCTGGCAAATATAGGGAAAATCATGAACTACAATGTCATATTTGGCAAAGAGAAATTTGGTAGGATAAAAATATCTGTGTTTTAACATTTTAGAAGGCATTTCCAATATTTTAAAAATAAAATTATTTCACTGCTTCGGAAGAGAACAGAGGTAAAATTCTCTATTTTTGCATAGGAGGGTTTCATAAAGAAGGGAAAAAACAATTTTTATATTTGTTAAAATAAGCATTGAATTTCACACGCTGGCAAATGTCCCCAAAGAAGTAAAAGCTTCAGATTTACCAATGGTTCACTACGCTTTGAAATTTAGCTATCGAAGTCGCAAGAATAGGTTTCCCCTAAAACTATAAGATGGACTATGTAAAGTTACAACATGACTCTCATTTCTTAAAAATTATGTTTTAATCCTACATGTTTAGTATACAGCTTTTTCCAATACCAGACAAGTTTAAGAGGTGAAGTTTATAAGTCAGTCATTTTAGGACTTACACATTGCTAATCCAAAGCATAACTAAATTTACCAGTTTTACCCTATATAGTGACAATAAAATATTTTTATTGTAACAGCCGAAAATGTTGAAAAGCAATTATTAAGGAAATCATAAATATAAAAAGCTGAAAAGCCAACCTCAGAAGAGAGGGGAAAAGGAAATGGTGATACGAATAATCATAAAACACGGAAACTGAAAATCTAAGCAGAAGAAATCCAAATCCCTCTAAATGCCAGAATACTACCCCCCACCTCCTGGAGCAAGGAGAGCTGCAAATTTGTCCCCATCACTGTCAGCAAACAAAAGAAAGTCACTTCTACGGCTAGACCATGTCAAACAGAAGACATCACTACTGCGAAGGGACGCCTGGAATCCACTGGGGTGTAAAGTCAGGGCTGGGGCTTTTTGTCAGCTATTACCATAAAAGAATAAGAGGAAACAGTGACATTACTACACAATAGAAAGGTCAAACAGCTTGCAGCCATTTCATGACCCAGACAAGTCAAGGTCAAAGGATTCAGGTAGCAAGTTAGCCAGGGCATAAGTTACAACACAAATGAATTGTTTTAACACATCAGCTTTGGTCAATTAAACCTAACAAGGCAAGTTGCATCACGTAGCAGGGTTCCTGACACTAAGGCCAGAAGCTGAGACCAACCTCATAAAACAAGGCTTTTAACATAGCATAGCAAATTTAAGGTAATCCATCCAGAAACTGCAGATGTCAGAATAATAAAATACAAGTTGTCCTAAGGAGGAACATTTTTCACACTTCAGAATTCACTAATAGAGGGCTATAGACTTCATACTGACATATTCGGGTTATTAACATGGGCACAAATGTAATCCCCTACTCACACGAATTACAAAATACACCCTATTTCAAATAACTATCTTAACATCTGCGCTTATGATCAGATTTTTGTCCTAAGCTCTACCATTCCCTGTTAACAGCAATACATTTCTCCATGTATATTTTTCAATGTGAGTTTTGAAAAATGAAGTTTTAAAAAAAATCCTCAGCTTCACGCTGCATCAGAACATGTATTAGTGTCACAATTATGAACTGGTGCTTGTTAAATGCTTTTGTGTAGTTTTGTGGGAGATACATGTATTTTACAATTCAACTCAATACTATTTATTAAAGTTTCTATTTTGAGACATGGAGTTGACGCTAGCCAGAATTTTAAAACTGCAATATGTTTAAAGAATTTTTTCTCAAAAGCAATTCTTATTTTCTTTTTTTGCGCTTGTTTAAACAAATCCCATTTTCAACTGATTTGTGCTTCATCCATAACTTACTACATGCTCTGAACTGCCTTAAAATGGGATTCTGAAAATAAACAACCTCCAGGCAACTCTCAGCCAGTAAAATTACTTCATCCATCACCCCATATTTTCAATTATATAGTTCTTATTCAGAGTTCTTTAATTTGTCTGTGATTCATCAGTGCTGTCCTGTTTAAACTATCATCATAAACAGAGAGAATATGTGTATCTAAGTGTTTTATTATAAACAATATATTTATGCACAAGAAGAGTTTGCATTCCCCTCTTAGAACATTGCTTGATGTAATTTTGAGGGTATTTTTTTCTTGTATGTGTGGCCTTCAATTCAGCCTCAAGGTCTTTCTACCTCATTGGTTAATTGGTGGCCATTTCTTCCAATTTTCTGAATAATATAACAACCCAAAAGCCCAAGCATTCAAGTCCCATTAGCCTCACATCCTATACCATCCAGTCTAATACAAACTAATCCCGCAGACCCCCTCCTCCACAGCAGGCACTTGAAGTTCGCAAGTTCTCTGCAGTTCGGTGATTTTTTTCTCTATGCCAAATCCCAACAATGGAATTCAGTGAAATTAACCACATCACATAATTAGAGTTCAAGGACCCAAGAATGTATTTTAAGATGAGAAGACATACCAGGCTGCCACAGAAAAGTGAGCTTGAAGAGGAAGCTCCCCTCTTGCTATGCTTGGCGCTGAGGCATGCTGCTGTAATAACTCCTGTTTCCCATCACATAACCACTAGTCCTTGAGATTTCTAAAATTATTCCTCTGCCACAAGGATGGAGGGAAAAAAGGTTGTAAAACTGCTTTGAACATAACGTTGGCTGATCACTTGCTCTGTCACAGCGCATACATGGACAAGCTCCTCAAGCGTCACAATTTCAACTCTCCTGAACTTCAAACTAGGAAATGCTACCTTTTCACAAACTGCAGAGACACTTCCACCTAAAACTAGTTTCAGAGCCAGGGATCACCCTTGCCTTCGCCCATCTTTTTCAGATATTTAATAATTCCCTATTTTAATGAGCGCCCCTTAGGCTACTTCCACTCTCTGAAACCTTAACCTTCCAACAAAGCAATAATGATTCTTTTGATTATAAAGTCAGTTATCATGCAAGCCACTGGGATGACAGACATGAAAACCTATTTATCTCAACTTTTATGAATTCCAGAGAATTCTGGCGCAGCCTCCCACTGGGTCCCTCCCTCATCAGGTGCTGAAATTCCAACTGGTTGGCAGGGATGGCAGGGGTAAAAGTGTCACAAAACAGTTTTTTTAAGCCCACTGGTCTAGTTTCTCAGTTCAGTCAAGCAGAATGAAAGTTTATGAGACAGACTTTACCCATCAGGTATGTTGGATTGTTGCTCCAAATTATAGTGCCAAACTTAAGAGTAAAAAGTTAATGGAGGGGGCTTCCCTGGTGGCACAGTGGTTAAGAATCCGCCTGCCAATGCAGGGGACACGAGTTCGAGCCTTGGTCCGGGAAGATCCCACATGCCGTGGAGCAACTAAGCCCGTGTGCCACAACTACTGAGCCTGTGCTCTAGAGCCCGCGAGCCACAACTACTGAAGCAAGCCCGCACGCCTAGAGCCCATGGTCTGCAACAAGAGAAGCCGCCACAATGAGAAGCCCACACGCCACAATGAAGAGTAGCCCCCGCTGGCCGCAACTAGAGAAAGCCCGCGTGCGGCTTTGAAGACCCAACACAGCCAAAATTAAATAAATAAATTAATTTTTTTAAAAAGTTAATGGAGGATTAAAACTTTAACTTCCTTTTGGCAGTTTCCTTGTAAATTCCAAATTTAGGGAAAAACAAGTAAGTAAATAAAAAATCCTACGAAATCTATAGTACAGCTATGTGTGGATATACCCCTTAGGTACCACTTTCGAACACAGAAAGTTTAAAGAATTAAAGCAGTGACAACAGGCCTCCTCAATGGCTCCTGCCCAGCTGAGTCTGCAGGCACACACCCTGTATCTGTCAGGGAGCACCCCTTGGGAGACCTAAGCATCATCTCCTGTCATTGCACTGTTCCCCCAAATTACCATGATTCCTGAATAATGAACATCATTTTGGTCCTTTTGCATATGGAGTTATTTTCCCACACAAGAGGCATAGTGCACTAAATTTGCAAATCCAAACGTGTAATCTAGATGAATATTTTTCATTACAAAATGTGTAGTGCAGCGTATACGGTGAGAGGGTATAATGCAGAGACTGACACCCAATGCTGTCAGCAGGACATTTTACCAACCTTTGCTGCCTCCAAAAAGTGGATCATTATATACTTTTTAAATATTTGAAAATCATAATTGATATAACAAATGATATACCTCTCCCTCCCCCTCTCCTTCTCTCTCTCTCCTTCCCTTTTGAAAAGTGAGATCATATTAAGAGCAATTCAAGAGCTTGGTTTGCCATATCAGAACACAGATGCCAAGCTTTCCCAGCTGGCAACTGGGGCCTCAGAGTTTAACTCTTGAATTGTCCAGCAAAGCTATCAGGGCAGGAACATCATGGCAGAGAGGGCAAACTTCTGGCCTGTGTTTTCTTCTTATCAGTGACAAAATTGCTACGTATCTCATATTACAATATATGTTCCCACAAAGGTCTCATTAAGCCTAGGAGCAAGACAGGCCAGTAAGAGCCCTTCTTTATCTGCTGAATTGTGCGAGAGCCAGAATGCAAACAAGTGTGCACTAGAGTTCGTAAGTTCAGTCAAGGACAGGACGCTAGATGGGAAAACTTAACAGTGTTCCCCTAAATCAAACATGCATACAACTGTCATGCTTTCTGAGCATTTCACAATTTAAGCCCACCAATCCGTTTTAACAGATTATGAAAGCTTCCTTTTCCCCATAATGGGAAATAGCTGCAAATGAAGTGAAATTTATTAAAAGGTTAAAATATGCTGTCAACTTGCAAACAATGATCTACTTAAGCTTTTCATAAAAAAAAAATAATAATTGTTACCCAAAAGGATTCTAAAAGTCAGTAACTGAGGGAGGAAAACAATTCTTAGCATTTGCTTCCTCCCTAATGAGATGTGACAACCAGGAAGGATTCTATTTCAAAAACAATAATAATGATTACAACTTCCCCTGTAAACAAGTCACGTTTTTCACAATGTCGAAATGCACTTTGATCATCATATCAGTTACCAATAAAACAACAGAAGTTGCCATCCACAATTTTAAGGATTCCACAAGGCTAAAAGGGAAACTCCTCTCTCATGAGAGTCACGAGGTTCCAGGCCTCTTTAGCACTCCAAAACATGTTTAATAAGAGTGCAAAACACAGTCCAAAAATCAGTCAGGCTGAGTTGAAACTCGAATCTGTTAAATTCATGACAACAGTTACTCTCTCTTGAGATCCTGAAACATCTTAGTGTGTTGTGACCCATGTCTTTCTTCAAAACCCTTTCCTGCCTCAGAGAAAGCCCAGCCCCCTACCCCACGCCACTCTTCAGACAGGACACAGTGTGGCCACTCAACGCCTCCACAGGCCAGACTTCCTTCTGTGTAGCCTTTTGGGTAGCACTGCTAATCCTTCTTATTAATTAACGAGATAATGGTGGTTAACCAGAAAGCAATATGAATGCAGACCATCTAGGAAACTTCAACCAAAATTATTTCAGCCTTTTGGTTGGTCTTCCTGACGTTAGGTTTCCTCATGAAGGTTTTCTCATTTCTTTTTTTTTTTTAACGTTTACCCTGTTACACATTACTAACTAGAAAAAAAATAGAAAGGTCCTCTCAATGGGTTACTGTAAAATTTGGAAGTGTGGAAACTGAAGGAACTAAAAATTGCCTACGAAATACGCAGTGATGTGACTGAAAGCCACAGTCAGTCCTGGCAAGTGCATTCCATGTCACTGCAGCCAGCTAGCCCTCCATACCCTTCCCAGAGCACACCCAGCATCCTACAGCGTACTTCTGTCCCGGGAAGGTGTGCTGCGCGAGGCTTGCCTGGTTTTTGTTTTGTTTTGTTTTGCTTTGCTTTCAAGAAGGCAGTAACAAAGACAATATGGGGAATAGGTACCACCTGCCCAAGAATCCCTGGACATCTTTAATATCTTGGGGAAAATGGAGGCCACTTCAGAGCTGTTTTTTCCTTTAATCTGTCACCATCTTTGAAAAAAAAAAAAAAAAGAAACCTAAAAAAAAAAAAAAACAGATAAAAGGAAGGGTTTTCTATCAGCTAAGGTTTGCTGCAGCAAACAAGCAAGCAGCTTTCATTCAGGGATTGTCAAAAACTTTTCAGTGTGCCCACTGCAATGCGGATGCCAACCAACGAATCAAAGGCATTCAGCAACTAGACAAAGAGGGTCTGATGCCAACCTCGGTGCCACTGGCAACCATTATTGGCATCCAGCACAGTGTCTGCCTTTTTTTTCCCCCTCGCCTGGCACTTCACAAACAAAATGGCGGTTCTTGTAGCAACGAAAGAGCCGAAGCGCAGCCCTCTGAATCAATACCGTCAAATGATTTTATGGATTTAAACGCAGGGACTCCCACATGATGTGTATATTTTAGGTAAAGTGGGGGGTGGTATCATTTTATAAATGACTATATTGAACATGACCCTTTCCTAAACATGGAGCAATACAAAAATGGACTAAATTGTGGTCAACCAGACTCTAGGCACAGAAGAGGCTGAATAACAAAGAGATTTAGCTTTAAAGGAAATTCTGCCTTGCGGCCATGGGATGCACAAGTCTAATGAACTATATATCAAAACTGATTTCAAAATGCATACATTCTCCCCAAAACTGTATCAGATGCAGATGTAGCACTAGAGCTTGTGTCAAAGCTCTAGTAACTCTTTCCACATTTCAAAAAAAGATGAGGCTGAGGCTGCTGGGCATGAAAGAAAAAAAAAAAAAAGTGTGGGTTGAACCAAAAGAGAAAGAGGGAAAAAGCATAGGAAGTTGGTCAACAATGAACTTTATTATTTGTTGGTCTTTATGTCATCCTCCAGAAGAGATGCAGTTTGTGATCTTGTATAAATAACCAAGAGGACTATTGACATTTCTAGATCTGGAAATTGTCAATATATTGTAACATCACTCCACACTGCAATGCGGATGCCAACTAACAAATCACAGGCATCCTGAGCTAAACAAAGAGGGTCTGATGCCAATCCTGGTGCCAGTGGCAACCATCTTTGGCATTCTCTCTGTTCTTTCTCATGTTTTCCTCCCAGTCGTTTAGAAGTGGGGAGAGAAAGAAAAAAGGGGGGAAAGGTAATTCTGTTGCTCATTCTGTTGCAAACATTACATTTTTCTTTTCTGATTTTTCTTTCATGTTTTTCTTTATACTTTTTCACCTGATTGATAAAACATACTTAAGTGGGTTTTCATGCACTTAGAGGAGAAATAAAAAGTCACGATGGGAGATATGCAGCCCTCTGACTGACTACAGACTTATATTTTAAAATTCTTTCTTTAATCAAATGCACTGCAAAATGACATAATTAACCTACATTTGACCAAAGGAAAAAGATATAAATTTTGAAAAAAGGAAAACACAAAAGCATCCTGATGTGACTTTTTCAAAGAAACAGCCAACAGATGTTAAGAAGATATGGTGCACTCACAGGTAGCGGAAGATATAAATTAGGTGCGCAGTGTAAAATAATAAAAGGTTTTTAAAAGAGAGACTAAAAACAACAACAAAATCAATGTTTTATCTGAAAATGTGGTCTGCAAGAGTTGCTTACAACTTTATGACTATCATGACCGATGGTGCAATGCAGAAGGCATTTATGCATTTTTCTTTCTTCAATCTATCTTCACAAATCCAAAGGATATGTTCTTTATTGTCAGTTCATCAACCAAGAGAGTTGGCTGCCTGCCCCAGGAGTGAATGTACACGCGTGCACACCTCAAGGACTAGCCTTCAAGCAAGTTAAAAGGCGAGCAGCAGTGAAGTGCTTGCAAACCTTCCCTCCCTGCACTAAAAAGTTACATGACCCACTTTCTAAAACTTTACTTCCAGCCTTGACTTTCACGACAGAGTTACAACACACTGACAGTCAATTCAACACGTATATACAGCCCACCTTAAAATGTCACCTCCTAGACAGCTGTCAATCAAATTAAGTGTCATGTGTTAATGTGCTTTTATTTTGGGACACACAGGGGAAAAAAAATTTTTTTCCCCAAACCATCATTACTTGGACTTTAATTTTTCAATGTATAGAAACAGTAAATGCAATCTTTCATTAAAAAAACCAATATTTCCAAATGTATGATATCAAGCACCATTATTTAAAATCAAACTAGAAATTTTTAAATGACTTGTAAGCATATCTCTAGAACTATACCAAGGAACTACAAAGACAAAAAGCACATAGTAAGTACCCAGATTTCTGAGTCAAAAGAGTAATTCTGATATTTTATATTTTGGGATGATGATGAAGTTCATACCATTTACTAAATCCCACACTTATATAACACATATCAGATAACCGTCTGCCAGCTGGCTATCTGCAGGCCACTTTCCCTACCACCAGGCCAAGTTAGCAAATGACCCACCACCTATGGCAGATTAAACTACAGTCCACTTTTGGTAGGTTGTTTTTTAAAATGTTTTCCTATGGACTGTGCTAATACAAGGACATCTATATACCGATACATTTATTTGAAGCATTTCTTTAAACCTCCTTAAAGAAAATATATTAAGAAAAATAAAAATAATAAACATGTTTCATGAACCCAGAAAACACTCAGCAAAATATATCACCTATTTTTGAATCATTCAGGCAACACTTATACCACTCTCTTTATCAAGGATTTTTCAAAATAGGTACGGTATGCGGTTTCTGCATTCTTTTTGAGATTTATTTTAATCCAGTGTAACCAGTCTACTTTCTGTTTTTGTTCTGTAAGGAGAGCTGCGACTTCCCTCCTCGGTAAGTTTTATGAATTTACACTCAAGTAAACGAACAATAATAAGTGTTCCCAAGTCACTCTGGGAAAATATTATAACATAAGTTATTTAGATAAGAACTATGATCCCTTTAATCTACAGCGAATATTACACAATCAAAAGTAGGTGTTGATAGAAATATTTAAATTAAATAAATCTAGGTCTACGTAAGGTATACTTTCTGATACTGGCTACCTTAAGCATTCTGTAATAGGAAATGTTAATTCTATTTTTTCAAGGCAATAGCACTAGATCCGTGAAAAAAGTTGATCTACCTCGTTAGTTAGGAGGTTAATACAAAGAGTGTTAAAGAACGGTTTGACTATTCATAAATCAAGTTACATTTTCAAACTGGGAAAAGATGACTAGATGTAAAGAATGTAGCCGAGGACAAAAAATGAAGTGTAATAAACACTTCGGACTATTCTGTGTCTTTGAAAAAGTGTATTATTTCAAAGACACTTGAAAACACATCTCTTTGTGGTCTTTAAATATCCATGCCTATCCAGGTAGGAAAGCTCCATGTCTATTTCCATAGCTTGCGCATGGCAGTGGACAAGCAAGTGGAGGGGGGCATGCCACTCTCCCCAGAGCGGGTGAACGAGACCTAGGCGCCTCCAGGACCATCTAACCCAAGCCAGGTGTTCCTTGTGTGGGGTTTGCGGGCAGTGTGTGCCGGGCTAGAAGAAAGAACAATCTGCTCCTACCTTGCTCCTGCACGTAGTATGCCAAAAACAAATCAAGCTCCTTAACTGATACTGTGATATGATGTGGCTGGACACAAAGTGCTGGGTTTGTGCAATGTGGGGATTTCATGAGCCGCTCTCCATCGGTACTTTCCAAGGGGATGCCTTTGAACAGGATCACCATGACTAGATCCAGACGCCAGACTTTGTCTGCCTGTCGCAGGCAGTCGATTCTCCTAATCTTACCCTTCTGGTCGGGATTGGATAAGACACAGCACGGGTGCTTCTTGCCAGTCACGGTGAGCACAAAGTCCTCTCGGTACTCCTGGCGGATATCTTTGCGCAGTTTGGCCAGGAGCCTGGATGCCCACTTCTGTTTGATTTCAGGCTTTTCGCTGAGAAGCTCATCTTTGACTGCTCTTTCTTCATCCTTTGACATTCGCTTCTCGTGCTTTTTAAAGTATTTGCGTTTCCGAGCCTGCAGGTTGAACCAAGTATAGGCAATTGCACGGACGTGTGGAAGTAGTGCCTCGATGAATGGGTGAAATTCATCCTGTGGAAGATGAGGAGGAAAAAGAAGACATACACAGTCAGTTTAGTTTTTTAAAGGCTCCAACACATCAGACCACAACCCCTTCCCAATTCGGTACCAAGAGTTATGCACAAAAATAACATTCTTTTCTTATTTAAAATTATCAAAATAGCAGGACCAGAAGAAAATAAAGTATGCCAAGCTGCCCCTTTTCCACCAAAACTCACAGGTTGATTCTCCCTCCTAAAAAAGAAAATAAGGTTTATATTTGTATTTCCACTCTGGCCCCATCCCCCTCATTCCCACCATGTATCCTACATTCTTTAAAACGTAAGCGACCAAGATGCTTGGCACCTAATTCAATATTTAAATATTTGATTGACCAACTAACACTAAGCAGTACCATTTTACAAAGAACACAGTGAGATTTTTTTTTTTTAATCGGAGCAGAGCTGTTCAGAAGGCAGGAGCGATGCCACAGTTCATTTCTCTTCTCTGTGGCACAGAAACACAAAGCATATAGATGCTCAGTGTAATGCCACACAGTTCCCGCTTTTGGAGCATGCTCTCAGCAAGAGGCTGCTGGTGGCACAAAGAGCATGCGCCATTAAACTTGATCCATTTTCTTATCAAACGTCCAACATTCCAACACTGAAACAGCACCATTCCAAGAGTGGTAACTAGAGAAACTGGTATACAGTGAGGGAAAGTGGGCAAAGGACACAGCTTGTCGTATCAGTGTCCTGAACAGAAGGTTTCCATACTTTGAGCAGCGCATTCCCTCCCTCTACCAGCAACGCTGGCCCCCAACACACACACACACACACACACACACACACACACACACATGCGCGCGCACGCGCGCGCTGCTACTCTCTAACAAACCCACAGACACGCTCTTGCATTTTTAAATAAAAGTTTCTAAAGTTGAAACAAAATTGACTCGGATGTTCTTCCGGCAGCTTTCCTATAGAGTCTGAAGCCCCACAGAGTCAGTTAATTTGTTAACCGATCACATGAGTGTGGCAATTATTCTAAACCCCTTAAAAATCAATCTGAGGTGAACAATGAAAAATGGCAACTTGGCACCAACTTTACATTCTTTGTGTCTCTGCATGCAGTGGCAGGGTGACACCAGGAGTGCACCGCTGGTCACTCCCTGCTTTTGTGGAATCAATACAATTCATCTGCTACGCCTCTGAATTCTTGGACAGGGCTGTGGGTGCCCGTATGCATGGACTTGTGAATCTGCACGTGGAGAGATCCCGTCTTGTGAATTAAGTGGTTTACCTTAGGCTCCTGCGTTTTTCCTGCCTGTTTCATGTACGCCTTTTATAAGGGAGGGAGGCGGCGACGAGTGGCAGATAATTTGCACCTCCAGTTATTTCAAGTTACTTCCCAAAGCAGTCAGTATTTCATTACTTCCTGCCATAGGTAAAACCTGTCTCCTAAGCTCAGGCCTCTTACTGTTCCGAGAAAGAGCTTAACATCCAGTCATGCACACTGTATGCGGGCAATAAGGCCAGATCTGAAACAAATGAGAACTTCCACTGCGGCCACTTTTCTGGTCACTGTATTGTCACCTCAACCACAAAATAACTTTCTCTAACTGTTTATATCCCAAGTTAACATTGACATCTTAGGGCTGGTCACCCTGAACTATGTGGAATAAATTCTGTTTAATCAGCAGACTGATGAATTCCATCAGGTAAAAATGATGAAAGTATCACAAATGACTCTAACAAAGAAGACACCCCCAAACTCCCATAGAGTTATGAACTCATTTTTAAGATCAAATTCAAAGTTTCAACGCTAAAGACTGCAGCATGTTCGCAGTCTGCAGTTCAGATCCGGAAGAGGTGTACATCCCATCCAATCAATAATGCAGTTTTCAAGTGTTTTAACATATTGCTGTAAAATGTTTCTAGAGCAGAATAAACCTAAATCAAAATTTTATAACAATACAGAAATGTAGATGATTACATCACAGCATGAGGCATAACCAAATGCCATAGAGGAAATCATTAAACCGATCAGTAGTTTCCAGCAGAGATTTGAACAATTCAGTTACTATGCGAGCACATTAAACTAGGCCATGGAAAGAGTTAAACCACAATCTGTTCTTTGTGTGGGAAGGCAGCCCTGCTCACAGCAACCACAGCCCATGATAAGACCTCCCTATCTCCATATACTTTCTGATGCCATGCTTTCAGCATTCACTGTAACTACAAAAACTTTGTTTATCCCCCTTAGAAATATATGCAAAAGGAAACCCTGCTCAAGGAGATGTGGACTCAAACATGCTTTGGGAACTCACTTCCTATATTCTGACTTTAACTATGATTTATTGATATGATCAAAAAACATACATATATACTCATGAACTAAAAACTTGAGATGTAAAGGGTACATGGGGGCGGGAGGAGCTTTGCCTCACTCACTTTACCCTTGCCATACTTTTAAAAATACGATATTATTTTAACAGATATTAAGCAATGTGTTAACTTCTAAGTACTTTTATCCTTAAGTACTATGTTCAGTAACATTTCATTTTCCTATAAAGACATCAAACATACTTTGATTAAATTTGTTTGAGCTTCCAATCATCTATCATGTAACAGATCTCAAAATTTTAATAACTTATTTAAACAATCAAAATGCAAATTTGAGGGCTGAATTTGGAATTTCTTAGCAAATGCACACAAGACAATGTTTTTTAAGGGTGCCTTGAGTTTGTTGCCAATGCTGCCAAGTAATGTTTTAAAACATACTTTTTTCCTATTGATAAATAGAAGTAGCAAACTTTCTCAGTCCACAGTTGCCTTATAAATATCTTTCAGGGCTTTACTATTATGTGAATTCCTTTCAAGCAAAACACTTACTTCTGACACGGAGACATATCCTCAAAAAAGTGATAAGTAGAGATTTTCAGCAAGTCACATATATTTCTGTGTTACCATGACTAAAATATCATCTCTCAAGTATGACTGTTTTCTAATGCTGTTACAATATATTTTTAGTGATTTTTAATGATATGAATATGGAGCATAGTAATTTGTCTTCATCAAAAAAAAAGTGATTAAGGTATTCAGATGTCCTAATTAATAGATTATCACAATAATACTTTAAACAACTATGAAAATTATTTTTTAAGAAAGCAAAGCATGTAAATGATCTAAGATCTAATGGCTGTATGCTAAGGTAATATGCCACCTTGCTCTCTCAGAATTTTTACTAAAACACATTGGCATTCAGTAATGCCAATTCTTTCTCTTTTTAAACTTCCTTTAGTTGAACTAAATTGATAAAATAAATAACCTAGTTACAAATTTCAAATATAAAAGTAAACAGTCCTAATTCTACTGGAAATATTTCTTTTTCTTCACAGAAACAGCGGTCTCCATGAAAGGGATGGAAAATTAGACCAATATAGAGGCAGAAGAATAAATACTAGATGTTCTTGGAGCACTGCTATATAACAGTAAACCATTTTTTTAAATGTACCTTAAGAACTTGAGAAACAGTGAAAGAAGAAAAAAATTCAATGCAATCATTCCAAGTGAAAGTTATACTATTAAGGATTTACATTATTTTTAGAAAAAGCAAATACAAAATCATATCATGATGGTTCTTAATTTCTTTAAACATCTGATTTATACTGATACATAAATACAGATTTATATCCATGTACTGATACTTCTGAGTAACACTTTGATAAATATCAACTTTAACTGTAGCTCCTTCTGAAAATTCTTTCTAAAACCTAGATATCCTTTTGTGACAACTGAAACACTTAGTAAAGTTTCCAATCAATTAAGAATGCTTCTCTATTTTGTATTTACATACCCTAAAAAATGTTTTGCTGCAGCTATTAGGCTCTTGTAATACAAAACTAAACTACTGGTCTGATATCAAAGTAACACCGTTAATGTTACTTTTGCAACACCTTACACTACCTATAAAGTCACACAGATATTAAAGTGAGAATTCTAAAGCTAAAATTTCTTCTCTAGTCTAGACCTTAAATCCCCAAAACAGTTTCAATATGTCAACTTAGATTTACATTATTAAAACAGTAGAGAATATCAGTCATCATGAATTAGTGTTGGTAAGCATGCACCCTTGAATACTAATGTGATAGCTGAATGACTATGCTGTATATGCTCGTAATATTCCATATGTCACGATGCTACAATATTATTTTTAACTTACACAAATTTAGATAAAGCTAGTGACTTTTCAATACATATTTAGAGGAAACCGAAAATGCAATGTAATCGCTAGCAATGTTTCTGAAAAGCCGATGCTGGAAATATGAACTAATATAGAAAAGCAATCCTTTACATGAGAGTAAGTGGTACAGCACTTTGCAAGTGAAAACCTTACCTCAATTTGTTTTATTTGAACTATGCTTCAATAACGTAAAAATAATGTCAAAGGGATGTGGTTTACCAGAAAGAGGGGGGAAAATCCTGCTGATGGGTAATATGAAAGGTAACTTTTGCAGCTGAAGGCAATTCGTTATACCTGAAACAGTTTCATCATCATATTTATTGGCCAATATTCACAGCCTTAAAAATACAAATAGCTCAGCAATTCGTTTTTCCAGTTTTGTTAAATTAAAGTGCACGTTTACTTGCTGAAAATAGCCATATCTAAGTTAATCATACTCCGATGCCAAACAAAATATAAACAATAAAAAATGTGTCAGCCAAAAAGCTACAGGACTGTATCCAATCACTGAATAAGCCTTATCATTGTTTTCATCTTCATTCACAGTTTATGAATGCCTCAGTCCTTTTGAATCACAATGGCTTCTAATTGTCATACAATTGAAACCTTAATCATTTGTTCATCAGAAAAAATGCATCATCATGATACTGGATTTTTTAAAAATTGTAACACACCTTAGACTAGGCGACACTTCTTCAACTGTTTAGTTTTTAAGCCAACGTCAAAGAAAATGGTTCTCAATTACTAATCGTGACATATCCTCCTAAACGCTGAAGTCAACTGCCCCATACCTTTAGAGGTTTAAAATACTGCTTCAAGTAACAACTCTGGGCTAAGATATTTAGTCAGCTCGTCAGTTGGTTAGTTAGCTGGGCAGCGATGAAAGATGCCCCCAGGTAAGTCTGGTCTCGCCACTTTTCCATTTGACCGACTGGTTTAAAATTATATAAGTTGTGTTCCTGCAAAAGTATAAAGCCACTATTTTATTTCATAACACTGTTCCTAAAGTCTTAGGACAATTTTCAGAGTGAAAAATTTTTAAATGACCTTATTTTCCAGCATTTCTTTCTGTCCTACGCCCAAATATCGTCAAATGAACAGGTCTCCACAAAATGAACATGTTTTAAAAGTCCTTAACTTTCACCACGACCAACTAACTCGAGTCCACGTACAGACCGCCTTTGTGGCGTGGTCACTGGAAGCCTCAAAGTGCGGATCGCGATGGACCTGAGTTTCAGATCCCCAAATTAAGCAGAGGAATGGGTCCCCGGACCACAACCTCCGAGTCGCTTCGTCTCCCGCCCACTGCCTGCAGCGGAGTCCAGAGGCACCCACAAGGACTCCTACTGGAGTCCCCTCGCCCAAGTTCACCGGTTGTTTATAAGGACTCAGTCCTCCCCTAAAGCTCCTCTAAAGCCGGAGTCCGCCTCAGCGCGCAAGCGAGGCGGCGGGCACCCTGGGCAGGGGGATAGCGGGCACTAGTGGGGCCGCGCGCGGGCTAGCGCTTGCGGGCCCGGGCCCTGCCCATTCCCTGCGGCCTCGCCCGGCCCAGCCGCCCTGGCAGGGCGCGGGCGCCCGCTCTCCGTGCCCAGGGCGCTGGGCTCGGCGCTCGCGGTGGCCGTGGGCTAGGGGCCGCGCGCCGGCTCCCGCGCCGCCCTGCAAACCCCGCCGCAACTCCAGGCCACTTCTTCTGAGGGGGACCGGGGTGTGCGGAGGTTAACTAAAGCCATTAATTGTCCGCAGACGAGAGCAGCAAAACAAAACAAAGGCATTTCGGGCTAGAGAGAAAGCTCGAGAAAGTGACCGAGGCATGTACCTGAGTGAGACAGATGGGAGAATACATCATGACTTCGCCTTAAAACGCACTTTCCCGGAGATGCCCAAGAAAATCTTCGAGAAGCAAGAATTTCATCTATTCATTTTACAGTCATCTGAGCCCCGCGATGCGATCAATCAGGACGGGGCTCTGCGCTGGATCACCGCAACTTCACAACAAACCCAGTCCTCCTTAAATAGCCAAAGATTCAAGTTCACTCGGCGTGCTAGATTTCCCGGGGTGAAATCCAATCTACACTTTTAACCCTCCTGCAGTCCGAGCGCGCTGGCCGTGCTCGCCGAGGCCGCCGCCGCCGCCGGTGTTGGCTGCTTTTCGCCTGGGTTTGGGGATTTGTTTTCTGTTTTGCAGTTGTTGTTTTTGTTGGGGGCTAGGGGGTGCGCGAAGATTCGGTGTGGGTTGGATTGGGGTGGTGGTTGGTGGTGAAATGCTTTTTTAAAAAAGGCGGGGAGGGGGGCGCAGGAGAGAGGGCGGGAGGGAGAGCGAGGAGAATGTGTCACCGCGCTGGGAAAGTTCAAGGTTACAGCCCGGAGCACTGCGGCAGGATCCCGGAGTGGCGACCGCAAGCGAAACTTTGCCGCGAGCCGACCATGTGTGTGCGCGAGGGGGAGCGTGAGCGAGTGCGCGCGGGTGGAGGGGCGCGCGCGGGAGAGGGCCGGGGTGGGGGCGGGGTGGGGGAGCCGGGAGAGGCCGGGGTGAGGGAGGGGGCGCGAGCGCAGGTCTCCCGGGCGGAAGAGGCTCGCGGTGCGCGGTCCCCGGCTGCAGCCGCCGCTGCCCGCGCCGACTCCTCCACGCCCGGCTGCCCTCCCGCGCGCCTCGCCCCGCGTCTGACCCGGCCGAGCGAGGAGGCTGCTGCTGCTGCCGCCGCCGCCCAGAGGGATCGGAACGCGCTCCTGAAAAATCCCAAACGATAAATCCCGCTCTCCCGCTCGGCTCCAAACTCCTCTCTTTTTCTGCTCTGGGCTCTTTTTTTCCCCTCCCTCTCTCGCTTTCTTTCGTTGCAAAACTTGGAAGTTGAAAAATTCACCGGTTCCACCCTCTGGACCCCGGTCGAGCTCTCTCCAAATCAGACTTAAGGATTGTTTTATTATTTAATTACACAATCATCGCTTTACTCCTCCTCCTGCAAACGCGCATTCCTTTTGCACCAGCCTCTCCACACCCCCCGCCCCCCACCTTTCTCCTCCTCCTCCTCTTGCTTCTCTCTCTCTCTCTCTCTCTCTCTCTCTCTCTCTATTTGTTAAAGCTCTCATACCACTGCAACAGCACCACGACTTTTTTTTTATTATTTTAAATAGATCTTCTTTCCGCCCTTTGGGCAAATCCCGCATCCCCCCCCCCCCCCACGTACACACCCCTCGAAAACCCGCCCTGGAAGAGGTATTTCGGTGCTCGCTGCGGACTCTTTAAACCGCGGGAACCTCCGAGTGGGAGAAGCACTGAGCCGGACTGGGCCAGAGAAAGGAACGAATGGAAAATTCCCTCACACCCAGGCCGCCCCGGGGCCCAGGCTGGGGCGCCGACTCTCGCACCCCGGGCGGGCGCGGTCCGCAATGTCCGCCGGCTGAAGGGAGGAGGGGGAGGCCGGGGAGGCGGGGGCCTGAGCGAACTTGGTCTCAAGTAGTTGGGGCGCGCCGGCGCGGATGGGGGCGGGGCCCTCCGGGGTCTCCCTTGCGCAGGCCCGCGTCCCGGGGCAGCTCCGCAGAAGCGGCGCGCCTCGCCGCGGTTTGCCGCCCTCCCTGGCGGTGCCCGGTGCACGTGGCCTCGCTCGGAGCGGGAGGACCGGGCCGAGCTGCCGCCGCCGCCACCGCCTCCGGCGCCTCCTCCTCCTATTCCTCCTCCTCCCGCGGCTTGCACCGCTCTTTTCCTCCTGCAGCCCCTCTGGCTCGCCCCCAATCCCCACCCCCCCCGGGGCCCGCCGGCGGAAAACGGCTCCCGCCCCGCCTGGGTGCAGGCAGGGTGGGGCCGCGGCGCGCCCGGGGCTGCGGGGCGGGTGGGCGCGCACGCGAGCGGGGTGCGTGTGCCGCTCCAGCCCTGCGAAGGCGGCCGCGCCCGCCAAGCTCCCGCGTGAAGCCCCGCCCCCACCCCGCCGCCAGCCGCGGGCCCCGAGTGAATGAACTTGATTTCGGATATTTGGAGGCCGGCGGTTTGCCTTGCACCCTTTCTGCGCGCGCGCACGGGCACTGGCACACACAGACACACACTCTCACATACACACCCCGCCCCCCAAATTCCGGTTTTCGGCCAGGGGTGGGTGGGGAAGAGGTGGAAGCAAAGGCTGTGCAGACAATGGAGAGAGGAAAAGTGAGTGCCAGGGGCTCCGCGTCTACCTAGCCGGGGGCCGCGGAGAGGACTCTACGGCCCCGGCCCCGGGGCGGCCCCGGGGCGGGGCCGCCCCCACCTCCAGCTGTGCTCTGATTTCCCTTTCCTCTTTTCCTCGCTTCCCCCCTCTCGATTTTTCCCCTCAACTTTCTCCTCTCTCTCTGTCTCTCCGGCTCCTGCCCACCTCCCCCCACCCCTTTATCACCCCACCCCGAGGACCCGAAGGAACCAGTGACTTTTTCCTTCAGCAAGTGGGAGTTATCCACATCAAGCATTTCACAACGACACATCAAGAAAAGTAGGCAGGTTCAAGTCAACCATGAAATGGTCACTTTTTAACCCCGTCCTGTCCTCATTAGGGAAATGCTCAAACACAGTCCGTTTTCAAAGAGCACTCTTAATGAGGCGAGCCTGCCAAGTCCACCAGCTGCAGGCCCCGTAAACCAAGAGCCCAAAGAAAAAAAGCACTGGCGAAAGAGGGGGAGTTGAGAAGGCCAGGGGTGGAGGTGGGGGGAGCGTTGGTTCTGGGAAGACAGGTAAAGTCGGGAAAATTTAGAGAACGCTCCCGAGTTAACCCTTTAGGGCACACACCACCGGGAGCGGCCTCCCTGCTCCCCCGGAGGTACATCCTCCAGTCAGGTCTCTGACAACCTTAATTTCCTTTGTGTGGGTCATTTCTTCTTTTTTGAAAAGCCAGGATAAACTTGATCGTCTTTATAGATGAAAGAAATGAGGTGACAGTCCACGTTATAAATACTCATTTCTCTCTCAGAAAATTTTAGGCGATCTCATGCTAGATTTAAAAAAAAAAAAACCCCAAAGCGAGGGGGGCGGGGAAGCGCTACTGATAATACCAGCTTTAACTACTGGAGTTTCCCTTTGAACAAATATTCAATTTAACCGGAGTTAATTTACCATAAAAGACATTCCCCTTGGCACGAATGCACTCCTGTCCTTGAACACACCTCTTTGAATGCCTGAACTCGTACAGAAGCCATTATTTCGAGGTCTCTTTAAAAATCAAGCGCCCATCTCTCTCTTTCTCTCCCTCCCTCTCTACTTCCCTCCCTCCTCACCACACCACCCCCAGTGAAATCCTGGCACCCAGAGAGTGCTTCGTTCAGCCAGAGATCTAGAACGAGCCGCTGTCCCCTAGCAAAAGAGGCCCAGTGCTGAGCCCTGGGCAAGTGTCTGCAGACAACGCTACCCCTCCTCCCTTATTAGTTTTCCCTTACCAACAGAAACGGTTTCCTTTTGCCACCCAAACTAGGTCGCATCCTAAAGTTTCTCACAAGCTTAAAAAAGAAAAATGAAAAATTGACAACTCTTACACAGAAGAGCCCACAAAAGCTGCAGCAGCGCCAGGGGTGAAGAAGCGGCGACAGACCCAGGTAAGACCCCAGAGAAGTGAAGACGTCTGGGGCCTCCCAGGCCTATCACTGAGGGGTTCAAATCGCTCCCTGTTTGTAGGGCACTTATGGTTGGGCACAGTTGGATGAGCATGGAGGATGCTTGGTAGTTGGCGGTTTGGATCTGTTTCTGAGAAAAAGGAAAATAAGAAAGGAGTAATGGTGAGGAGGAGAAAACTAAAAGGGAGGAAAGAATGGGCAACAGAGACATCCGGAGTAGCTTATGGGGTGCTCATTTGATATGGCTTTGACTGTCCTCTCAGGCCTTGGAGCCACGCGCGGGATGGCTGACCCCCCCACCCCCGCCACCCCCAGAACACTACTTCTTGTACATCTAATGCCCAGGCCACCGCAGGTCTTCCCAGGATGAACTCTAAGAGAGGCTTCTGGAAAGAGAAGCTGATGGATTGGGGTGTGTGGAACATCTGTCTTCTCTCAGCAGGACCCTTCACTATCTGTGGTTTGAGAAATGCCAGTCTTTTAAATTCCAGGTAGAAGAGCAGAGAGAAGGAAGTGAGAAAGTACATACGGTATTTTAGCCACTTTCCCTTTTACCCAGCATTTCTGTGCCATGGTAATTAAAAGTGGTTTTAAAGTATCTCTGAAAAGCTTCTGATACTATCAAAGTGGGCCAAACACTTTTTAGACTGGTACTTACCTCTCCTAAACTGCCTTTTTTCTTCTCTCTCTCACTCACTGAAAGAGTTAAAGCAAGTCAATTTCATTCACCCCAAAATCTGGCTGGAAGAAAGAAGTGAAAGGCTTCTGCAGCACCAGGAAAATCTGATATTTCAGAATCCCTAAAGATCTCCTCCCTAGACCATCTATTCCCTGCCACCTTATAGAGAGAAAAGTTTCTTTTCTGACAGATAGTTTATTAATTTCAAGAAGTGCTGGAGTGTCTGTGCTTCAGGTGACTGGATTTTTCAAAACTCAATTGTATATTTGAAAAAGTAAGCAGTATTACCCAACTGGAGCCTTTCATTGACCTCCAGAGAGGAGCTTAACATCTCAAGGGTCATCTAATATTGATTTTCTTTTAACCTTCTCCCTTCTAAAGAAATTCAGTGACAGGTTGTGAATCCTGAGCAGTTTAAGGAAAGGTTCTTGGAGCTTAACAAAGCTGTCATTTTCAATACACGCGGATGACTTTTTTTTTTTTTAGCTCTTGCATGTGATTAGAGGGGAGGCTCAATGATTCCACACACCCTGGCCGCATGGCCAGTATCAATATTTTAAAACTAAATACAAAAGAGACAGATGACCTCCTGACCCCCAGGAAACAGGCCTGCAAGACTGCAAGTATCCACTACACCATGCCCAGGGACCTTTTCTTCTTCCAAATGAACCATAAAAATCATACACGTGTAGCCTGTAAAACACAATTTTATATCCACAAGCAAGAACATCAAAAATCCACTCAACAATGCATATATAAACAACCAACAAGTACTGAAATTGTCTGCACTTGATGGGAATTGCAAAATCATGCCCAGCTCTCTCAGCCCTTAAACTACTACTGTCAAATTAGGGTAGTGATTTTTCCGGACTAGAAAATTCACAACCGGTTAGCTTCCCCAAGCCCCATTGCCAGCACTTTGCCTTTCACTGAAATGAATAAATAACCGTGGACTTTCTTCCCATCCTCTGGGAGCTGTTTGGTGTCCCCTGAGGACAAAACTAAATGAGAAAAATGACGCTGTTAATAATGTCACTGCTGAAATGCCTGTACTCGACTGTTTAAAAAAAATACCATCCCACTAGGTGTGCCTACATTTCCGGCACATTTACAAGCCACCACTGAATCTGAACACAGACTGGCCAGCATTAAGATTAGCTGGTTTCCACTTCTGTACAGAAATGAGGCTAGTTCATCAACAGAGATTCCCAACTTCTGAAGACATTTGCTTTCCGGGATTACAATGTCAGCAGTTGCCCTGTAATTTCTGCATGATTTATTTTAAACTTTGAAAATCATGGTAATAATTGCCTTGCTTCACTCACAATACTTGAAAAGTTATAGGCACTTTCACGTAGTCTTTTTTTGAGTTCTTTTGAGTCACATACAGTCTTGAGAGTTGTAGCTATTGTCCTTTTTCAAGATAGCTGACCTTTAAAGTAAAACTATACTATCATTTTATTTCTACATGTAAATTGGCTTGTTACCCATCTACATGTGCCTCTGTGACATGAAAACAGATGAGTTTTAAAGATCTGTTTAGAAAGCTTCATCCAGAATGGCTAAGTCGTCTTTACATTCTGCATTAAGTGTAGAAAGTGCGTTGCAAACCAACTCAAACTTTCTGCACCCCTTTCTCTAATTTCTTTCCTTGAAAACTGCCTTTCTGTTTCAAAACCAAAACAACGCATAACAACAGGACTGTGCATTTTAACTTTCAAAATAAAATTTAGCCAACAATTGCATAAGTACAAAGATAGAAGACAGTTGGGCCTATACAAAATATATATTGATACTTAAGTAAACTTTATCTCTGAAATATATCTGAAAAAATTTCACAATACACAGTAAGTTAATAAATTCCAAAGCAATACTATTGTCAAATTGTGTGATGTCACAAACTCTGAAAGCAAAGTTACAGATGTTCGTGACATTACATTCACCAATAATTATACTGCTGCTCAGTCTGACCATGGATGCCTTAAAATTAAATGGATGCCTCTGTCTACTAAAGAATAAAAGGAATTTATTTTGGACATCAAACAATGAAACTGTCACCATTTATTGTATGAAACACTCAGCTAATCAATTTCCTATTAAAACAGCTTTCAACAATACTCAGCTTTAAAATTCATCAGGGCCAGTAAAAACCTTTTGCCAGTGCACAAGAATGCAGTCCCAACCACGGACGATAATTACCCTTCTAATACTTTTATTGCCCAAGCACTTTTTCCTGTGCTCCCCATCAGTTAGGCAGGAATCTGCAGTATAGTGTATCAGTGAGTTGGAGTGATTGACCTTTGCCCACATATGATTTAATAGGGACTTTTCAGCACTGGAGCTTTCTGCATCTCTCATACCATTAAATGAAAACATCAAACCTCAGATGTAAAACTGGAAACCACAACGTTTTGTGTTTCACAACTCTTTGCAGTTTTTACTTAGGCTGCCTAAAGGTCAGCTTCTTCGCCTCACAATGCTCTCCCCCATACAGTAAATATACTCAAAAGTCACACTAATTCTCATTTTGATTAAATCTTGAACTCCCCAGTCAGATACACACATTCATCCTGCTTATTTACATTTGCATTCTTTTCTAACCACATAAGCATGTGTGTATGACTTTCTGGATTTATTCCATTTTAGGGCTGATTTAAATATCTGTTCAAGTATGGGTTCACAAGTTAACTTTTTCCCGCCCGTTGGAAAGTTAAAATTACAAAGGATGGTGTTATAGGATCCTGTCAAAGAAAGTTAGAGCTAATCTTGTGTATTTTGGCGCCTTTTCCCTGCCAGCTACTGTACTTGGTTGGGGGGAGCGGGTTGGAGATCTTGTCTGTCCCATCTCAAGTTCAATGGCAGTTCTACTAACTCCAGGAGAAGATGGCTATGTTCACAGCACTAATAATAATTCCAATCACGCCACTTCGGCATTTTGTGTCAAAGTCGAAACTGGCTTCCCCGCCCCCTTCAACCTGAAAGCTGCCAAGTCCTCACACACTCCGCATTCAACCACAACTTAATGGATGGGATATTGTGCATTAAAATGTGTTCCAGACATACTGGCGAAGAGAGGACAAGGAAAAAGGGAGACAGACACACACACACAGTTAGGCAGAAGGGAAAAAATCCTAGAGCAAAAACAGCAGGGCAGGAAAAAAAATTATTAACAGGAGCAGGAAGAAATCCATCATAATCTTTTTTTTTTTTTAAGGGAGGGGGAGAGTGGGAGGAGGGCTAACAATTCTATCCTGCCACTTCAGGAGCAAGGGGCTAGGGGTAACTAAACTTTAAAATGAAGATTGACTTTAAAAACTCCAGTACACCAGAGCTAAATAAAGACACTTTTAAGTGAGCATACGTAACAAATCTGTGCATAGTCACCTTAAAGAGAAGAAAAATGCTCCAAAAAGAGAGAATGGGCTACAAGGTACAACTAAAGTATCATTTGTACAGTAATTTTTTCCATCATGGGGGAGAAGGGGGGGGAGTAGGGAGTTGAAGCAGGAAAAATGCTACATTTCACACTGTTTTGGACTCACAATGTCTCTATAAAAGTGTGACATATACACTAAAGTTGCCAAAGCTTAAAAAAAAAAAAAAAAGCATTAAGGCTGAAAATCCAACACTGTGGCCCAACTTGTAAAGAAGAAATGACATTTAGGTAAAGTCTCTTTACAATGTACAAACAGTAAAAAATCTGTGTCTGGGGATAGAAGGGGATGCAAGGGACAAACAAGACAAGCAAATAAAGCCAGTCATTTCAAAGCCACATACCACCGCATTCTATTACGTTAAATAAAAGAGATGTTGAGTCTGTAAACAGAACCCTGGGCCGCTGACTTCACGTATCTGAGGTACAGATTTGTGGACTTTCTCAAGGGTTGTTTTGGTGTCGCTTATCGTATTTATTAATAGTTTTTATTTTAAAGCGCAATCCAGGAGTTAGTCTCTTACTTTTGTTTTTAATTATTATTTCTGCAATGCCACAGTTCTTGGCCCAAAGAAGAAAAGGCGGCAAAAGTCAAGTCTAAAAGCAGGCAGCCCCTCAGCCTGTCTGGGTATCCAGTTTTGCTTCCTCTCACTTGCAGAAGACTGTTTCTCGAGGTAGACTTGAAAGCCGTCCAGAGTGCTCTGTGTGTGTGTGTGTGTGTGCGTGTGCGTGTGTGTGTACGCGCGCGCGCGCGTGTTTGCTGGGCTTTATTGTTTTAGCAGGGCTGCTCTGGGGCTGCGGGCTGCCTCCCCGCCCGCGTCCGGGCTCCGAGCGGGCTAGGCAGATGCAGCCGGCGCGGCGGCAGGGTCGCGCGTTCACCCCTTCCCCGCCCTGGGATCGGCCGGGCCGGTGGCGAGGCTACCCCGGACCGCGGCCACCCGCGCACCCTTTCCGCGCCCCGCCCGCGCTCCGCCGCCAGCACCGCCGCCTCCCCGGCTTTCTCTTTCTCCGGCCCACCGCCCGCCCGGCCCCGCCCCGACCGGCCCGGCGCGCGGGAAGCGCGGCTCTTCGCTTCCGCCTGGCGGCGGGAAGGAAACCGAAAGGAGGAGCCGGGGGCGGGAGCGCAGCGATGCATATTCATCAGGGCGCCCGAGGCGGCGGAGGCGGGAGCGGGCCCGAGTGGGTGTGGCGGGCTGCCCGGCGCGGGGGGCCCCTCGCGAGTGGCGGCACAGCTCTTTGTGCCGCCCGGGCGGGGCCGGAGCGCGGCGAGGGAGTGCGGCGCCGCCTGCCTGCGGGGCTGCCGGGCTCCGCGCGCCTTTGTGCTACCGCGCTCGGGGGCCTCCCCGCGGGCGTGCGCGAGAGCTGAGCCGGGCGGAGCAGCCGCGGGAGACTCATCACCAAGTGATAATAACGAGCACGGGATTGGTGCTCTTCCCTACTAGCCGCCACGTTTTCGGTCCCCTTCGCCAGGCCACGTTTGTTTGGGTGTAAAAGGAGTTCTGAAATGTACCTCACTGCGTAGCGTTATCATTTATAGGCATGCATGTGAGTGTCAATAATTCAGGGGTAGGTGGAAGAAATAATCAGCCCCAAAGAAATATGCAACCCCTGGGTCCCCAAGAAGTAAACACTCTAGATGAGATGTGGTAGCGGGCTCATGTTCATAAAGCGGTTTTGATTAATATTTTTTAAGCTTAAATATATGTAGGTTTTTTGCTTAGTTTGCAAGTAATCCAGTCATTTGCATTTTAAGCATCTGTAGTGTGGTAACACAATGTTTAACGTTTAAACCAAGTTGTTATATAGCTCTGATTTAAAACTGAAGTATTAAATGTAAAAATATAGCACTCGCCCTAAATTTACTTAGTACTAACCCACATGTGTTTAGAAAAGATTTTATTACAGAGATCCTGACTAATTATGTAATTGCACAACAGGCAACAATAGCTTCAAATATCCTCTAAAAACCCTGTTCAATTATGTGATTACCAGTGGGACCGGAATAGCTCCCAATGAATTGTTCTTATCTTTCTACTAAATGTGAACATGTCAGTATTTTAATCCCAATTATATTTACCCTCAAAGTCCAAGAGAACTTAAACAACATTGTTCAGGTTCTTTGTTCCTACAACACGCATTATAAAACAAAGAAGACATTTTGGCCTCATTATCCAAAAATAAAAAGTTTTTTTCTCCTGTACTGGCGTGGGCACACACACATGTATACATGCATATATTACATACATATAATGTGTACATATTATGTAGATGTTTGTGAATAGTATACATATCTCATTTCAATGATAAGTGCAAAACTGAGAATTGGATTGACCCAAGTGAGCTTTAGAAAATGCCGAACTTTAAAATGGGTTATTACCAGTTCCCAATTTCCCTTCAGAAAAAAAGTAACAAGTGTATATCTATATAGCTTTGGGAGGGAGATGAAGGATGGGGACACACACACACACACACACGTATGTATGTATCTCCACATTTAGCTATAACTTCCGAAGGAAAATTAATTTTTAACATCTATCTTGTTCCAAGTTAGGTAATTTTAACCACTCAGCTAGTATAGCTCTAATTCAGTATACCCAGGCAGTCAATTCAAGTGGGTAACAAACAGATCTGTTTCCATTCTAGGATTTCCTAATAGTAGTTTCATGGTTCAGTAAATCACATTTAGCACTAACGAATCAAATATAAAATATGAAAATTCAATGTGGCTAAACTAAAATATATTATTTAGGGTGGTGGAGGGAGTGTTTAAGTGAGCAATGTTATCAAATTCTAAGACTTTTACAAGTGTGCCTCAGACAGCTTCTTCTCATAATTATTTGAAGTCCATAGCAGAGTCACCAGTCCTTCCCAACATCTATTTCATGCAAAGGAGAAATGACATTACAGAGAGAATCCAGTTTTCTTTAGGAAATATCCTAAGACACGAAATGGGAAAAGGAACAGGAAAGGGGAAAGGGAAGGATTTCCTGTGCTTCTGGTGATGACTTGAATGAATCTAGATTTAGTGTCACCTGTCAAAGAATTTCTTCCTAAGTATATTATTTAGTAATAGAATGTACCATTGTATGTTATGTTCAGCGTTTCATAGATTATCTTTTTTTATTTGAGTGTCATTTGTTTCTTTTGACATGTGAAGCTTACAAGAGTACTTATTCGTATGTATACTGATCACTCTTCTGTCAAATACGTACACATATTATAATTAAATGATATCCAAATTTTATAAAATAAGGAGATTAATTTTCAACACGTCCTATAGAAATCGGTCTCACTAATTTGTAGTCACCTCAGCGGGTTGTTGCTCCTAAATCTTTTAATTGGCTAATGATCATGGTCTTCTAGTCTACAACACTGGTTGATTTTCCAGTTTTCATATTTTTTCACATAAATAAATATGTAGAAATTCAATTCAGGAGTGTTTTAAAATAGATGCTTCTTTTAAAATTAAAATTATCTTGGTTAGAAGCCTTTCTTAATGTACTTAAATTTCAGTATCTTTTTATATTCAACTTTTTATAAATTATAACTAATTATTCATTTTAAAAAATAAGGAGTATCTAACGTTACTTAGGCATTTTGGCCTTCTGATACATCTAACTTAAGTGATTCCAGTAGAAAAGCTAATTTTTTTCTGCCTTTAGTTACAGGCACAATTCATTCCTTAGAACTAGAAGATTCTCCACTACACTGAAACTTTAGATTTTTTGTTTTTTTCCTAAAGCCAATTAACTGGTAAAGCAGTTTCTCTGTTTTTTTTTCAAATTAAGAATTTTTTAGTGTACAAGCAACATCTGCGTGTGTTTATCTTTGAGAATAATCACAATATATTTCTAAAAGGCGTGCAGTATTACAATGCTTTATGTAATAATTAAGTAATTCCTCTACCCCATCTCAACCAGTAATTTTCAGTCATTACCCCAAAGGTTTTTATTTTGTCTTATTTCTCAAAAATATAGGAGGTGTGTTTTTATTTCTATTATTTTTATGATTAAAGGGTACACACTAAATTTATTAGATTATTTTATTTAGTCCATTATTGTACTAGCATTTGTGCAAATTTAGTGTACGTAATAAACATGGAATATTTAGAACTCAATACTAAATAAAACACAATACCATCTTTTAAAACAATTGAATGATTACGTTTTAGAATTAAAACTATGTAAGATATAAACCTGTGTAAACATTCGTATTAAATATTACCCCTGGGAAATAGTTTCAATTATTTCTTAATTATTTTAAAAATATTTAGAGAGGCTTAAATTAGGACATTTATTGTATAAAGTGCCAACTTCTGGCATTTTGTTGGCATTCCATAGCTGAGAGCTGTCTCCATACAAGTTTTATTGAGGAGAGGAGGATGGATATCTAGAATACTGTTGTGTAAGAAGGATACCCAAGTATAAATAACAACCTCTGGTGACTATTTTTATTGGTTACAGCCGTCTTTAGCCATAATCCGTTATGCCTCTTCTTTAGACATTGACTGGGAAAATAAACAGTGTCTTTGCCACTAGACATAGTTTCTCATCACACAGAATTATATTTGTGGAAAAGACTTCAAGAGATTACCAGATAAGCCCTTGCAATGGGGTCAAAACTCCACACTGCCCAGGACAGGCACACCAGGTCACTTTCTAACCATTGAGAGTATGGGTACAAAAATAAATATACACATGCAGTGTTCCTTCTTTCACTAACTGCATGCTGCACCTGTGCACACATATATCTGATGACATCTGCTAACATAATAAATATCAAGTGGCCTGTAGTGTCATCAAAAATCTGAGGTGGTGGTATGGCTGACAGCCTCCTCAGCCCCAGGCTATGGTCTTGGTAAATTTCACAGGCTAAATAGAGACAGACTCAGACTCATTCTGTACATGAACCAGAGGTTTTCAAGGGCAGGTTAAGGTGGTTTACCCAAGAGAAAAAAAAAAAGCCTCTAGTTATGACTCAGTGTGTGAAAAATCTGCTCTCTGATTCAATGGTGATAAATCAAGGATATCTCCCAGCTTCAAAAAAAGATCATTTTTATCTCAATTGTTATGAATTCTCAATTTCAAGGTTAAATTCTCAACCTTTCTTAGCCGGCATATGTTTCTAAGACTTAGTTTTTAAAAAAAGACACAAAAAACTATGAGCAATTAAATCTTCATAACTTGCTTACTCACTTTTATATAACCTTAGAGTTTTAACCATCAAAATATCCATGAAAAGAAAACAATAAGTTTGAATGAATTTAAGCTGCAATGATGATTAAATTGAGCAAAGAAAAAGCAAGTGTTTTCTCAAAAACTTTTCAGGATATTTTGTGCCGTATGTATGGTTTCTGAAACAACAGAATCACTAAGGTATTTTTTTAACCATTTTCAAAAAACAGAAGCATCTGGCAATCCAGAAACCAGTGAGGCAACAGGATGCAAGAAAGCGCTAGACAGTCTACTGATCCTCCACTACAGTGCTGGCAAAGGACCATCCTGCTTTTTGCTCAGTGGGCCATTTTCAATGAGAAAGTGAAACTCAAGTCCCCTACATCCACATCCTGGGGCTGACTGTCCTCAGTGTCAAAGATTCTTCTTGACATATCTAGATCATGGTGGTACTATTTTAATTTGCCCACTACTAACGAAGATCAATAACCACATTTTTGTGGATATATTCCCCAACTAAGAAGGCCTAGATTCAGTCCAAGGAGTAGAGGAAAAATGCAATCTTTCTACAAACATGCATCACATGTTTAGTACGGGGCTGGGCACTACGCTGCAAGGATGGGTAGATTTTTAAGAATTTCTGCATTTATGATAAAAAGGCCTTCCATTCCTTTGTGTTAATATTCTCCTCTAAATTTGTTTATAAGAAAGTAACCTTCCCAAGGTATCTTGGAAGCCTTCAGATAAACACATTAAATAACAACGTTCGGTTTTCTGCTCACTTTACGGGTAGTTGATGTGGATTTATAGAATGAAAACAGTGTTGATAGAAAGCAAAGGAAAATGTAATTACGGACAATAAGTTACCCTTCCCACCCCACCACCCAGTAAAAGCAAAAAAAAAAAAAAAAAAAAGCCTTCTATAATATATTCAGAAGCCAAACTAACAAAGTTGGGAAACTTTTGATACCACTATACTTCATGAGGTGGGACGTATTTTTATAAATGACGGGGCGACGGGGAGAAAGCACAGTGTGAAGTGGGAAATTTCAGGCACAAAGAGTTTACCTATGTGCAACTAATACTGCCTGCTTTTTAACAAATTATTGTTTAAGCATGGTTGACAAGCAAATACAGAGGTCAGGACAGAGATAGAAGTTTCCAGATACCTAATATCCCTCTCCCTTTTTCTCCTCATGTCTGCTACCATTCTGAGCTGCCCTTAATATTTCTTTTATCTTTTTCTTTTCTGTTATACAAACAACAAAAAAAGAGCAGAGATATTTTAAGTGAAAATTAGCAAATATAAAGGACATCCACCGACAGTCCCATCACCTATAAATTTGTTTTGTTTGCACATATTCCAATCCAGTATTTGCTTATACACATAAACTATTGCGTGGTTATAATCTTAAGGTGGATAGAATTTTGTTTTGTACATTTCCACTTATTTACATTATTGACATTAGTGAAAGGACACAAAATTTAAAATGTTAAAACTAGAAGAGACTTTGGGACTTCTAGACAAGAGATAAAGAAACAAAACTGGCAACATCCTGTGTATTGCCCTGTCATATTTTGAATGTTGGATTTCACTGTCAACATGTTAAAATTGGGATATTTTACTTGAAAATCCAAATAGCCTGCTGCTTTTGAAAAAGTGGGAGCGGAGACACTTTGGGGACGAGTGTTGCACACAGTGTTGCACACAGGAGGAGAGCAGCTGCTGCCCCTGTTAGATGGGGCTTGGTCTCCACAGTCCCGATTACTCCCTGTCCCGTTACACCGGTTACCAACTAGTCTCTTCTTTCCCCGAGTTTACAACCCTGATCTACGCCAAATGCTCTTCTTGTAGATGAAAACGGGAAAACAAGTTTCAGAGGGGTAAAGTGACTTACTTAGGGCTACTAAGCTAAATGTTAGCATTGCCCACATTGTAAAAGAGGCTGACTCTTTTACAAGACTCTAAACAAGCACCACGTGTATTCACGTTTATTTCCGAGCGTGTGGGGAAGTGAGGTTCTGGGCGCCAGTCCGATAACCTCACTAGAACTGCCTTGACCACAACCTCCTTTACAGACTGAAATGTCCCAGGTTAGCCACCCACCACCTTTTTGCTCCAGGTCATAATTAACATTTGATGTCCATAAGCCAGACACCTATACCCCCATAAATCCTGGCCGTGCTCACAGTGACTCCTTTCTCTCATTAAAAACAAAATATCAGAATGCAAGTGAAAGAAGCTCATCACTTTATGGAGATAACATCCAATCTGCTGCTGTTGATAAAGGAACTACCTAATTAAAAAGTAAAATAAAAAACTTTATGATATTCTTGTCAGACCTACCTCATAGAGGCGTGATGATATACCAACACCCTAGCAGACAACCACTGTCCTAGAAAATATAAAACTCCCATATCTGTACAGAGACTATATTTTCGGAATGTTAAACCAGGACACGTAGTGCCACCAAGAATCTTTTTTAAATGAATTTAAGATTTTTGGAAAGTTTTACAAAAGTTTTAAAAAATGATTCATTGTTAGCTGTGGTTTAATAAATGGGCTTTATGACAAATGATAAAAATGTAGACCATCTAAGAATGCCTGGTCTCTATATCTATGTGGGCAATTCTTAGAAATTTGCCTAGAAAGTGGGACTTGATGGCAGTAACCGCTGTGTTGGATTGCCATTAAGTGTCCCATGCAGTTTGCACTTGCTTGTAGTGCTCTGTTCTCCAGACAGAACACCTACTCTCTAGGTTCTGTTCCCAAATGGAGAAGGACCTGAGAACACACAGACCACGTCATGGAGTCAACACAGTAAATAATTGAGAAGCTCCTGCATTATGTACTCGTTGAGTCTACAGTTACTCTCTTGGCAGGCACAGAAGTGGTCCATATTCAATCAGGCTCTAGGCTCATTCACAGAAGCGGTCTTTTTTTTTTTTAATTTCTATTTTTTATTGGAGTATAGTTGATTTACAATGGTGTGTTAGTTTCAGGCATACAGCAACGTGATTCAGTTATACATATACATATATCCGTTCTTTTTCAGATTCTGATCCCATATAGGTTATTACAGAGTATTGAGTAGAGTTCCCTGTGCTATACAGTAGGTCCTTGTTGATTATTTTCTATCTAGTAGTGTGTATATGTTAATCCCAACCTCCTAATTTATACCAAAGGGGAAAAGTGGAGGGGGCAGGGGATAAATCAGAAGCAGCCTTAATGGCTCTCATTCTGGCCAAAGCACCACCTTAGTTGAGCAGCACTAAGGAGCCCAGACCCTCTGTGCCCCGTTTCCCTTTCCCTGAGGACCAGATATGCACATTTCTTCTGGCGCATTTTAAATGAGTATCTACAAACTGGATCTTCTCCTCTACTATGACCAATGGCAGCACCTAAGTTAAGCAAGGTCTCCCCTAGGGTGATGGTTTTCCCTGTTATGTTAAAATGAGTGTCATGACAAGTGCTAATATTTACCACATACTGAGAGGTCTAACTATGGCTCTGCTCTCTGCTCCGAATGTCACATATATTATCAACTTTTTTTTTTTTTTTTTTTTTTTTTTTTTGCGGCACACGGGGCTCTCGTTGTGGCCTCTCCCGTTGCGGAGCACAGGCTCCATATGCGCAGGCTCAGCGGCCATGGCTCACGGGCCCAGCCGCTCCGCGGCATGTGGGATCTTCCCGGACCAGGGCACGAACCCGCGTCCCCTGCATCGGCAGGCGGACTCGCAACCACTGCGCCACCAGGGAAGCCCTATCTCACCTCTTTTAAAGATGCAGCGCCTGAGGCAAGGGGAGGTTAAGTCACCAACAGAAGGTCACAGTGCTCCTTATCTCAGTCTTTCTAATTCCAAAGCCTGTGGCGATAACAGACCAGTACATGCAGCGAGAGCACAGGGCAAGTGTGTAACCATCTAGGTGAGTGTGGCCCCGTCACAGGTGTTGCCTTGGGAGGCTTCACAAGTATTCCTTAAAGCATTTTTATCACTGGTCTTTTGAAATTGCCTTTAGAACCCCAGGTACATTCTTTTAATATTATTGACGGGATAGATCTTCCTCCTTTAAATGTGGGATTTGAGTTTTGGATATATCCTGGATTCACTCAATACACTGTGGTGATTAAAGAACTTATCAAGCTGGGTAAACCAGTTTGGGTTGAAAACAAGGCATGACAGAATGTAACAAGATGATTTTCATTCTCCAGAGTGTTCTGAAGGTAACAGAATAGAGGATTTAGAGTTGGACTTAGAGGCACCTGGGTTTTGGGTTCAAATCCTGACTTAGCCACCTAAAAGCTACGTGTTTCTGGGCAAGGCACATAACAATTCTCAGCCAAGGTTTCCTCACCTTCAAAAACAGCATAAGAAAATAATACATGCATCAGGGTTGTTGTTTGAGGATCAAAAAATATTCTTTGTCAGGATATGTAGGAAAGTGTCTGAAATTTAGTCCTTTCTCAATAAGTATTTCCTGAATCTGACTATCAGATTATTATTTGTCTCTATCCTTGTGCTTCCAATGTGGTGAGAGGTGATAAACAGGGGTTAACAGAGTCTGTGACAATGACCGGACCCCAGCACCCCTCTGAGTGCCACTGGGGCTTGTGTATAGCATTTATTTGCAATTATACTTGAAAAATCAAGAGTGATGTCCCTAGTTCCCTGATGCTAGGGGAGATGGATTGAAGGGAGGGTGTGGTGTGGGTTGAAGTTTATGGGACGCAGTTTCTATCTCGAGTTTACTCCTCGGCACTCTCTAGAAATGTGCGAAACATAATAGCATCTTAAGCAAGTGCCCCTTCCTACACATTTATGGACTGCCTACCCTACAGCGGGTCCTGGCTCAACGTGGGAAAAAGGGCACTGCTGTTGTCACAGTTTCCAAAGGGCTGGTTTAGTGACAGGCATAGAATGATGCTACCCATATTATAAGAACTGAGAACACCCCAGAACCCATCCACATATACAGTGTCACTCAACAACTGAATAAGGCAACAAATGAGCACCTGCTATGTCCAGGAGACAGAGTGTGAACAAACCAAACAATTTTCTAGCATAGAGGAAAGAGACCTGGAATGGGGAGGGGGAGGGGAGTGAACAGAGATATAGAGTTTGTGTGGTGGTGTTCCAAATTCATACGCCTGCTAGGCTTCCCTGTAAGGTCAAAGAGGGGGTCTGAGAATTCTGGAAACCTTGAAGGAAACTGTTTATCAAAAGAAAGAAAGAGAAGTGTGCAAAGCTTTTTGCTACATACAGTCAATGAGGGGCATCTAGCGAAATGGGGGATGGGAGCAGCCTCTGAGGGCTGTAGAGCTTTGGCAGCTGAACTAGAACCACCCCGGGCTCTCCTTTGCAGCATCCTGTAAGTCTGAATACTTAGGGTCATGTTTTTCTTTTCAAGCTGACGTATGGTCATTTACGCACTGTAGCATTTATTAAGCATCTTAACTCATTTAATCTTCTTAACCATCCTATAAGAACAGCTACAATATTGTTTCCACTTTACAGATGAGAAAATTAGGGTATAGAGAGAGTAAATAACTTACCCAAGGTCAATAGCTTCCAAGTTTCAAAGGTAGGATTTGAACTTACGTAGTCTGGCTCTTAACCACCAATTTTATGCAAACTTTTTCCTCTCCTCTGAATGCTCCTCCCCCCAATAGAGTGGCTTTTTGCCCAACTTTAAAATCTTTCCTCTTTTCCTGCAGGGCTCATTCTACGTCCCCCAACTCCCAAACAGGAAGCCGTAAGTGTAGGCAACCTTAGCACAACTACAGAGTGACACTAAAGGCCATCAAGACTTAGTCACTAAAGAGAAAAGAGGCACTTCAGCAGCCTTGGCTTCATTCTTTGGATCCCTAAGGGAGGAGACCTAAGTGACTACCCCCTCTGTCTCTCTTCCTGGCTTTAAAAAAATAAACTGTCGTCCACTCCTATGAAGGAATGTTATACAGCAAGGAAAAGCACAAACTTCTCTACAATAGGCATGTAGAAAAGTGCACATCATAAGTTTATAGCTAGGTGAATAACCCATGTCACCAGGGTCCATATTAAGAAATGGAAAATTACTGGCAATCCAGAAACCACATCCCATTCTCCATTCTCTGCCAATTACTACTCCCACCATCCTTCCCAAAGATAATGACTAACCTGATTTCTAACAATACAAAATTGTATTGTCTGTTTTTGAACTTTATATAAAGGGAAGCATATAATATTCACTCTTTTAATTCTGAATGGTTTTGTTCAACATTTCATGTAAGAGTTCTTCCTGCTGTTGGAAAAAACAAAGTTGTTTCGTTTTTCCACATTGCAGTATGGAATTCTATTGTATGCATACAACACGGTTTATCTATTGTATACTTGACAATCACTGGGTCGTTTCCAGTTTGGAGCCAGCACAAATAAAGGGAATAGAAGCATTATTCTACATGTCTTCCAGTGTATGTATGTATGCATTCTCTTGGGCATAAACCTAGAAGAATTTCTGGGTTATGAAGTAGCCTATGAACAATTTTAGTAGATAATGCTAGATAAATTTCCAAAGTGATTGTACTAATTTACACTCCCACCAGCAGTGTAGGAGAGATTTCGTTGTTTTACATTTTCCCCAACACTTTGTATAATCGGTCTTTTTAATTTCTGGATTATAGTAATATCTCACTGTGGTTTTAATTTGTATTTTCTAGTTGACTAATGAGGTTAAGCTGCTTTTCACCTGTTTATTGGCCTTTTTTTTTTTTGACCGCGCAGTATGCAGGATCTTAGTTCCCCGACCAGGGATCGAACCCATGCCCCCTGCAGTGAAAGCACATAGTCTTAACCACTGGACCGCTGGGAAAGTCCATTATTGGCCACTTGGATATTCTCTTTTGTGAAATGTCTGTTCGAATATTTTACCCATTTCTTTTGGGCTCTCCTGTTGGTTTTTGTTTTTGTTTTTTTCCCTTACTGATTCGCAGGAGTTCTTTACACATTCTGGATAGGAGACTCTTGCCACTACTATCTGTTGCAGATTCTCTTCCCATTTTGTGACTTGCAATTTCACTCATTTAACGTTGTAAAAATTTTGTGAGTTTTTTAAAAAACTGTATTAAGGAATAATTTCCATATAATAAACTGAACATATTTGAAGTGTACAATTTGTTGAGTTTTACTGTATGAGTAAACTCCTGAAACTATACCTCATTCAAGATAGGAACCGTTTCAGTCATCTCCAAAAGATTTTCTGTGCCTCATGGTAATCCCTCTCTCCTGCTTCCCGTCCCCTGCAAGAACTGATCTGCTTCTATCATTATAACTTGGTTTGTATGTTCTAGAATTTTACGTAAATGAAATTATTCAGCTTGTATTCTTTTTCATCTGACTTCTGTCATTCAGTATATTTTGACATTTATTCATGTTGTTATATGTATCAATAGTTCATCTCTTTTTATTACTGAGTGGTGTTCTATTGTATGTTATATCACAATTTATCCATCACCTGTTGATGGGCAATTAGAATGCTTCCAGTTTGGGGCTATTACAAAAAAAGTTGCTATGTACATTTGTGTACTAGACTTTGTATGGACATAGACTTCTATTTCTCTCAGGTAAATACCTAGGAATGAAATTTCCAGGCATATGGTAGGTATCTCTTTAAAGGGTTAACTTTTTTTTTTTTTTTTTTTTTGCGTACGCGGGCCTTTCACTGTTGTGGCCTCTCCCGTTGCGGAGCACAGGCTCCGGATGCGCAGGCTCAGCGGCCATGGCTCACGGGGCCAGCCGCTCTGCCGCATGTGGGATCTTCCCAGGTCGGAGCACGAACCCGTGTCCCCTGCATCGGCAGGCTGACTCTCAACCACTGCGCCACCAGGGAAGCCTCTAAAGGCTCAACTTTTTAAGGAACTGTCAAACAGTTATCCACAGTGGCTGTACCATTTACAATTCCATCAGAAACGTATGAGAGTTCCAGTTCCTCCACATCGTCACCAACTTAGTATGATCAAGTCTTTTCGCCTTAGCCATTCTGATAGGTACGTAATGTGGTCCATTATCATCTGAACATTTGTTTCTCTAATGGTAAATTGTGTTGAACATCTTTTCATGTGTGTATTAGCCATTCTTATATCTTCTTTGGTAAAGTGTTCAAAATCTTTAGCCCATTTTAAAAACTGAGCTGTTTCTTTTCTTTCTTTCTTTTTTAATCAATTAATTTATTTTTGGCTGCGTTGGGTCTTCATTGCTGCACTTGGGCGTTCTCTAGTTGTGGCGAGCAGGGCCTACTCTTTGTTGTGGTGCACAGGCTTCTCATTGCAGTGGCTTCTCTTGTTGCGGAGCACAGACTCTAGGTGCGTGGGCCTCAGCAGTTGTGGCTTGTGGGCTCTAGAGCACAGGCTCAGTAGTTGTGGCGCACGGGCTTAGTTGCTCCGCGGCATGTGGGATCTTCCTGGACCAGGGCTCGAACCCATGTCCCCTGCATTGGCAGGCGGATTCTTAACCACTGTGCCACCAGGGAAGCCCTGTTTATTTTCTTATTGTTGAGCTATTAAAGTTTTTTTGTATATTGTAGATACAAGTCCTTTATCAGATATTTGATTTGCAATATTTTCTCCCAGACTGTAGCTTTGCTTTTCAGTCTCTTAACTGTGTCTTTTGAAGACTAGAATGTTAAAATTGTGAGGAAGTCAAAATTATGGATCCTGCTTTTAGTTTCATATCAAAGACATTTTGCTTAATCCAAAATCACTAAGATTTTTCTCTTTTTCTTTTGGAATTTTTACAGTTTTATGCTTTATGTTGAGGTCGATTTTGAGGTAAAATTTGTATATTGTGTAAGGTATGTGTTGAAATTCATTTTTTCCCATATGGATATACAATTGTGTCAGTACCATTTATTGAAAAGACTATTTTTTTCTCCACTGAATTCCCTTTATAATTTTGTCAAAAGTCAGTTGTCCTTATATGTATGGGTCTATTTTCCGGACTCTCTATTCTATTTCATTGATCCATTTGTCTCTCTTGATGCCAATAACACCGTGTCTTAGTTACTATAGCATTACAGTAACACTTGAAATCAAGTAGTGTTAGTTCTCTAAATTTGTTCTTTGTTAATGTTGTCTTTTTTTTTAAAGATTTTCTAAATTCTTGGATTTTCACTAGAACATGTTACTCTAGTTCTTTTTTTTTTGCGGTACGCGGGCCTCTCACTGTTGTGGCCTCTCCCGTTGCGGAGCACAGGCTCCGGACGCGCAGGCCCAGCGGCCATGGCTCACGGGCCCAGCCGCTCCACGGCATGTGGGATCTTCCCGGACCGGGGCACGAACCCGTGTCCCCTGCATCGGCAGACGGATTCTCAACCACTGCGCCACCAGGGAAGCCCTAATGTTGTGTTTTGATGAACTCTTCTGTTGTTCTTTTGATGTACTCTTCTGGTGTTTTGTTTTGCTTGTTTTTTAACAAGTTTTCGCTAAGGGACCTTGAATCCACTCAGACAGACACTCTTCTTACTTGGAGCAAGGGAGTGGGAAAGCCCAGGTGGAAGGTGAGCGGGAAGGGCACCTCCGATTCATAGTAATTCTTAGAAGTGACCCAGCATTGCGCCAGCTGTTTTGCATACAGCCTCTCATTTTATCTAAGATCCTTGTAATTTCCCTTCTAGGCATATGCTTCAGAACAGGGTCACAAAACCTTTTCTGTAAAGGACCAGATGTTTTGGAGGGGGCCAACTTCCCGGGCTTGGACCCATGCATCCGCACAGTCCCACATGCTAAGAAACGTTCTGTGCTTGGTTGCATGCTCTGCTGTCCCCATGTTGAAACTCTCGATAGATTTTTTCTTTAAACGAGGCCCTGAATTTTCATTATAAACGAAATACTCTGTAGCCAATCCAGATTGTAGGCTCTGCGGGCCACACAAGTCTCTGACTCACCTGCTCGTCTCTGTCCATGTCAGAGGAAAGCAGCCATAGAAGATATGTAAAGAGTGAGCCCAGCTGTGCTTCAAGAAAACTGTATTTCTGAACACTGCATTTGAATATAGTATCATTTTTACATATCATGAGATTTTTCCTCTTTTTTTCCTCTTAATCATTTGAAAACGTGAAAACCTTTCTTAGCTCCAAGGCCATACAAGAACAAGCAGTGGGTTCTACTTAGCCTGTGGGTGGTAGATGTCTGGCCCCTCCTTGGGGAAACTCCTGCACATGTGCAGTAGGCGAGGTGGACAGGAAGTTCACATCAAAACAGTTCGTGAATGCTCCAAACTGGAAACAAACCAAAAGTCCCCACAAAGGTAGAATGGTTAAATACACTGTTGTGTATTTATCCACAACATATGATTGAAAGAAAGAAGCAAGTCACAAAAGAGTATATGCAGTATGATTTTATTTATATAAAGTTCAAAAATAGGCCCACAGGGCTGCCCTGGTGGCGCAGTGGTTGAGAGTCCGCCTGCCAATGCAGGGGACACGAGTTCGTGCCCCAGTCCGGGAAGATCCCACATGCCGCGGAACGGCTGGGCCCGTGAGCCATGGCCGCTGGGCCTGTGTGTCCGGAGCCTGTGCTCCGCAGCGGGAGAGGCCACAGCAGTGAGAGGCCTGCGTACCGCAAAAAAAAAAAAAAAAAAAAAAAAAAAAAGGCCCACATAAGCATTGAAACTAAAATTAAAAGCAAGGAAATGATCATAAGAAACATCAGGATATCGGTTACCTCTCAGGAGAGGGAGACGATAGGGAGGAGACTTCTGAGGTCCAGGCAATGTTGTCTTTCTTGACTTGGGTCATGTTTACATTGTTGTTTATATTTATTCTTTGAACTATACCTTTTATGCACCTACTCTGAAACGTATATCTCATCGTTTTTAAAAGTTCAGTTCCTGGCGCTGACCCTAAGTTGGCATTTGGAGCCCCATTTCATAGTGAGGTTTGTGGTGGGCCCCAGGGGGCAGCTGCATGCCCAGGCCACATGTTTCCAGCTTCCTGAAGCTCCTCTGATATAATTTTGAAGACCTTTGGCATCCTTCTGGCCCTGGGCTTCCACATTTGCCAAGAAGAATCTTGGCTTTTATAGCATTCAAATGTTTTTCTTTTCAGTTTGCTTTCGTCTCAGACACTAATGCTGTCTGCCAAATTCCCTCAAGGTCAAATCCACGTTATTATGGGTTCCATTGTCTTGAAGCCTTTCTTGTTTGCAAATTCCATTTTTCCTAATTTCAAAATATAATTATAAATAATTCAATCAGATTGAATTGGGCCGTGGATGTGTGTGCTGGCTACTTTCCCTTTAACCCTCTGCTCTTCAGTGTTTATTCCCCTCTTAATATTTCTACCTTCTGGCTCTCTGTGTGTGGCTGTATGTTGTCATTAGCTGGGCAGGGCTAAATTGAAAGAAAGGAAAAATAGGTACTCATGGTTGAAAAGGACATGCATTTAGGAGTAAACCAACAGGAGTGTGAACCTCACTCAACTTAGCTGTCTGTTCAAAGCCAGTGACCCAACCTCTCTGAGTCTTTTCTTTCGTTAATGGAAGTGAGGGCTGAAAACTATGAGAGAAAATCACTGTGAGAATTAGATGTGTGAAGGTTAGACAAGAAAGCCTGTGAAATGTACCTAGCTCTGCACCTTCTGCTACTGCAGGACTTCTGGAAGGGAGGCAATACATTTTAGTTTTCTTCCTCTCTCCCTCCTTCCTTCTTCTCTCCTCCCTCCCTTCCTCCCTTTGCTTTTGCAAGATTTTTCTACCTACCTCATCAACCACATTTATCCAGCAATTCCCTAATGAAAGAAAAGGATAATAGGCAGGTTGGGGACAGGAAAAATCAAAGGTGAAAGATTTTGCTGTGCAGCCTGAGGAAAGAGCACAGAGCACACTTTAATTGCCCACTTCTCTTTATACTCCTCCTTTTCCCTTGAACTCATAAGTCTGCTCACACCTAGAAATCCAAGAAGCATAGCAAGGCTGCAGTCAGAATCTTTAGAGAGCCCGAGAGAGCGCCACCATGATTTTAGGGATAAAAATTGCTTCCACGTAAATCACTTAGAACCTTATCCGCCATACTGTCAGCACTCAGTAAGTGTTGGATATTATTACTGTTCTTATTGTTGTCGTGATTTTTACTGTTGTTCAGGACAAGCAGCCCACTACAGGCTATCAAAGTTGTAAGGCCGTTAGCTGCCTTGTTTGCCAATTGCCTACCCAAGTTACAAATCATAGCAATGGTTGTTTCTTTTAGCATTTCCCAGCCTCCTGTGTCATTTCCCCCCACCGAAGGTTGCATTCTGCCTTGTCCAGAACAAACATCATTATAATCACTTCTTGTTCACATCTCTGATATCCCCATGGCTCTTGTTGCTCTCACTGGTAGTAGCAACACCTCTGAATTTACTACCATCTGCAAATATCATTAGCTATTGTTTATTCCCTCTCCCACACTATTAATGAAGATGTTAATTAAGACCAGAAACTAACACTGACCCCAGCAGCAATCCACTAGACATTTATCCAACTGGATAAACTTCTGTTAGTCATTACCCACTGCTCCTAGACATTACCACCACTCCATTCCCTTCATCTGCTAATTTGTAAGAGACCAGGGGAGAGAATTAAGGGAGCCCAGTATTATTTAAAAATTAACACTCTGATACTTAGGGTTTTTGGAAAGGGATTCGGTGGAACATCAGAAGGGCAGTTGTCGGTAGTATGCATGAGTGAAATGAGCCAGCCTCCAAAAGAATTTGGTAACTGCCTGGCTCCACTGATGGGTGTCTGCTAATTTAGCAACACACGGTGAGGCCGGAGGACACTAGTACAAATTATAGAGTTTGCTTTCAGCTTCTTCCTTTTACAGATGATAGGACTGAGACCCAGAGAGGTAAAGAGACTTGTCCAAGGTCACTTGCCTGGTTCGCGTTAGAACCTGAACTGGAACTGGGGGCTCTGACTTCCTGTCTCATGCTCTTTGCAGGAGCCAAGTTGATCATGCTTCACAGAGGTTCTGTCGAGACACCCACGCATTAGCCTTTGCCCACTAAATCCTAGATGCACGGAGCAGTGTCCGTCAACTTCATCTTGTTGTCCCCAGCAAATCGTCTCCTATAGTAGGAGTTCTTTACACACTTATTAAAGAAGTGAGCATTGTTCACCATGATGCACTGTTCTCCCCACATATAAATTAGTGCTTCTCAACCTTCGCTAAACATTAGCATCACCCAAGGGAGCTTTGAAAAAATACCGATGCCCACAGCACAGCCCTTGAGATCTGGATTTAATTGGATCGAGGAGAGACCAGGCACTGGTCATTTTTTAAAGCTCCCCAGGTGATTCTAATGCAGCCAGGGTTGCGAGCCACCTCCGAGGATAAAGTGTTTTTCCAAAGATTCCTAAATTGGGAAGTTTCTTGTTCTACAGAATGGGGTCAGTACAGAACTGCTGTAACCTGGCAATTAGGAGCGAACCTTTCTCTTAAACAGGAAACTGACTGCTCTTCAAACCTTTTCCTTGCAAAGAATGCGAATTACCTTGCCAACCCAGAATGATGTTTTTTTGGAACCTATTAATCTGGTGGTAGTATTTACACCTGGCAATTTTTCCAGACCTTAACTGTGTAGGCAGTAGTGCCAACTTAAGGCTCTCAGGTGGTCCCAAAGTGAGTAACTGTTTTAGTATAAAAGCTGGCCCACTGGAAGCGAAGCAAAGTCAAGCAAGGAACAGAGGACTCATCAGTGTTCAGGGGTTTGCTTATTTAGACATTAATACTCATTGTACCCGTTGCAGTAACAAATGCCTTCCAGCCGCTGGTACGGCAATGAAGCCTTAGCAGATGAAGAATGTAGGTCAAAGACAAAATAAGGAAACATCATCTCAGGCTTCTTCCTGGACAAGAGCCCAAGAAGAATAAAAGACAAGGCTCTGGAAGGCTTCAGAGGCTGCTAGGCTCCTGGCATCATACTTCGTGGTCTTTTCCATTTTAGGGGAACATCCCTACATGACTATGTGCCCAGCAATACTCAAACCTTTCAAAGAGGGGAATTCAGAGCACTCGTGTTTGGTTGTACAGGTTGTTCACTGTCCAAGGGTGCCTGGTGCACGGGGGTTGAGATGTGCAGTGGGAAGAGGTGTTTCCAGGAAGGACAGATGGTTCTATTTGTAGTTCGCAGAAAGGCCCCACATGGAAATTGGGATGCCTGAAGACGGAGAAAGACAGACACAACAGGTTTCCACATCCTGGTCCTAAGTAGCAGGGGCCTTGTGATGAAAACAGGGAAGGAGAGAGAAGAAATGATGGAAAGTGTTGGAGAGGGACCTTGAGGGACTGCCCACCCTCACAGAATATGCCCCGAATCAGTGCCTCTCAATGGCCCTGAAGGCTGAGGTGAGACAGGAAAATGTACAGGAAGCCAGTGAAACGTGGAAATGGAGTAACTGTAGAACAGACAATAAGATGCGCGGAAAAAGGAAGTCCAAGGTGGGAACATTTTTCACACGTTCACTCTCTCACCAACTGAAGTTGGGGCCCGAGCCATGCATGGCTCACAGGCTTGCCCGCTGCTGTCACAACCTGGTCCAGCTTTGGGGAAATAGAAAGGAAGAGAAGGCAACCTAGCAACCGTCCCTGGTGGAGGGTCAGGACAGGCGCCTCCGCCAGTGAATTCTTCCAGATGCCCTAAAGTTTTCTCCCAAGACACTGCCCGAGAAACAGCTTAGCTAGAGAGTGAGTCCTCTGGAGGGGAAAAAAATCAGTCATTTCGACAAGGTCAAAATACCAAGAAAACAGCTTTCCCAAGTGAGAAGTTCTGGGTCAGGATCACAGTTCATTAGAACCTATGCTTGTCTGCTTCTCACTTCTTAGGTTTTTCGGCCAGGGTGTGATTTTTAGTATGTGCCCCCAAACAGAGGCTCTGTGGGCACATGGTCTCTAATAAAAACATGTAAATGGGTTGGATTTTGGATAAGGGTTCTCTCCCTGTTAACCATTGAAAAGAAAGAACTCTAGGGGAGGGACTGCAATACTGGAGCCAAATAATGCCATCCAAGGACAAATTAGCCCAGGTGGTATTTGGGCATAGAATATGAGTGGGCTATGCTGTGGTCTGCCCTGCTCCAATACTGGGACTCAGAGAGCAGTCAGGTTTCCATTAGGGTCTGAAAATTGGGGCAATGTGGATGATTTCCCCCTTTGCTTGCACCTCAGAAAGCTCAGGGAGGAAGCCAGTGGAGTGAGAAGGAAGGAAGGGAGGGAGGGAGGAAAGGAGTTAGGGAGGATTCATTTATTGAGTACAGACTGCTTGCCAGACATGGCTCTTGGCTTTTTCATACATGCAATTCCACTGAATCTTTAGAAATACCACTGTGAGGTAGGTAATGAGTACCTACCTTGCCTAGCTAATGAGTGGCCAGGTTATGTTCAAACCAGGTTTGTCAGATTTCCAAATTCCTCCCTTTTCCTCTTGTCTCCATGAACTAAATCTACATACATATACACCTGTATATATGCACGTGCATGTCACGTCGGTGTTTCTTAATACTGCCCTTGTCACCAAACAATAAGGGTGAATTTCCTCTGTTTTATATTTTTCTGTTCTTTATAATCTTCTCAGGCTAATTGGTTTTCCTCTCTTCAGAGTCGCCTCCAATGTTGTTTTCATCAGACTTTGCCTGTGTGTTATTGAAGAAAGGAGGAAAAGAGGAAGGGCTGAGGCCGAGGGAGACCATTTGTCCTGGTTCTGTTGCCTACTGGGCATGGTTTGTTTTCTTTTATTGTTGGGGGGAGGAGAATGCCACTGTTTGCCACCCTGTACCACCAACTGTGGGAATTCTCAGATCTCCTTTAGATAAACAGTTCAGCCCTCTTTAACCCACAACCTGCTGATAGCTGAAATCCTCCCTTTGCTTTCGAAATAGCCGTCCTTGGAGAAGCTTCTTTTCAAGCAGCCATTCCATACTTCTCTTAAAGAGGCATTGAAGACCTTGCCCCACTTTCCAGGGGCCCCTACGTTTTTGGTTTTTTAGGTTTTGTTTTGTTTTTCCTGAGAGGAAGTGGAGAAGGGCTGGGGGTGGGAATGCAGTGATGAGGCTGCACCTCCCTTCCCACTGGCCACCTGCTGCCCAGGGGAGGAGAGCTGTGACCAGTTTCTCCCCGAGTCCCCACCCCATGGCTCCCAGGAGCAGACACAGATGCTTCAGGAAGAGATGCTATCACAAAAGGGTTTATTAGGGAAAGAAAGTGTGAAAGGGATGGGGCTGTTGGCAGGGACGCCTGTTCCATGCTTCAGCCTCTGCTGTCTGCAGGTTTTGTTGATCGATCCTTCCCTTTCTTTCTTTCTCCACTCCCTACTTTCCAAGGGTTTATATTCACTTTACAAAGAAAAACAATCGCCTGGCAACGATGTTTAGAGTATTGTATTAAAGTTTGGTGGAGAGGAGGGAAGAGGAAGGAAGAGGCTGGATTGTGGAGGGCACAGGGTGGGGGGGGATGATACTGGCTGCTGAAGACGGCGAGAGAAAGCAAAGGCAGGCAGGCAGGCATGAGAGGCCCCCGAGCAGCGGCCACGAAGCGGAGAAAGGGCTGCCGGGGACAGGGGGGACCAAGTGAGCCTGAAGCCTTATAGAAAAAGAGCAAAGACCTGAGCAGGAGGAACGGTTAAAAACCAAAGTGCAAATGGACCTTGGGGTTCTCCTGGCAAAGAGCACCACCAACAAAATACAAAATAGGCCACCGCGACAACCCAGAGAAACAAGTGCCGTGGAGGCCGTTCGGAGATGCCACAGAAAAGGCCCAGCAAGTAAATATATAAAGGGCAGAGTATGCTAATATGCTGAGAGCCTTTAAACGGGGGAGTGGGGCGGGGAGAGGGAGAGAGAGAGAGAGACTATGAAGGTCTGAGACAGAGCAACATCAAGTGAAAGCAAAAGCAGCACAGAGATAGACAGGGACAAAACACACACACACACACATAGCCAGACCCCATAGAGGGACACAGAGAGAAAGACAGAAAGGGCTGAGGGAGGGGAGTGACAGGGGGCGAGTGGGGTGAGAGAGAAAGTCTCTAGCCAAATGCGGGAGACTTGGCAGTGGGACAGCGGCAGCCAGGCGAGGCAATAACTGCACTTGCGGCTTCTCGTCTATTGTTGTCTGGGGGGGTGGGGGTGGAGGGGGCAGGGGGAGCTGTTTGTTTGTTTTGTTGTTTGGCCTCTTTGTCTCTTTTGTTCCAAGCAGTTAGTTTGCTTCTTTCCCAGACACTGGGCTGATGGAAGAGCTTTACGGATTTTTCTTAAAGAAACAGGATTAGCTAGTTTACCAGTATTAGTAATTTCTCAGTCCTAACCAGTTCCTGCCTAAGTGACCGTTTTCTTTTTTCTTTTTTCTAAAGGATCATATTAAGAATGGAGAGTCAGTGTTTATGCTGTTTTTTTGTGCCTGATTAACAGGAATGAACTGGTCAATTTCACCCTCCCCGCTCAACCCCTTCCTAGGGGTTTGCCAACACTGCAGGGGGGAGGAGGAAAGACAAAAAGGAGAAGAAAATCCTGCAAACAAAAGTAATGGGGAACATACATAAATAACTCCAAACACATTGGTAGATGTTCTACTTTTTTTAAACCTAAGCATCAAGATTCGAAATATAAACTTGAAGCCTTAAATAATCAGAAGAGGGGCTTTGAAGGAAGAGGGATGGCTCGGTCATCCCTCCCCTGACTCTGCCAAGGCACTGCCGGCTCCTTCAGAGCTACGCCCGGGCTTTTCCCAGGCTCCATCCCAGAAGATAAAGAGCACAGCCCACCGGCTCTGGGAGCCTGTCCTGGGTCACTCCCCACCCCCTCCTTGGCCTTCCTGAAAGGAAATGACCATCCTGCACACTCAGGGAGCCGAGGTGCCAGTGTCCCTACGCTGAGTGCGGAGTTGCTTTCTATTCATTTGAGGAGAGGTAGGGGAAAGGGGTGTACCGCAAGTCTTTCACTTCTTTGTTTCCACAGAGACTCCCTGCTTCCTGTGCTCCTAGTAATTTAACTAGCTTTTGGTCTACAGCAGCTTCTGTAGGAAATGAAATTTTAAAACACTCCCAAATTCATCTCTGTTGGGTTTTCAATTTCTCTCTAATCCTCCCGCCCGAAGCACAGCCAGCCCTTTTCTTAATCTTACCTTTCTCCTCTCCTCTCCTGCCTTAAACACTCCCAATGAAATCTAGGGTGCTGGAGATTAAAAATAAATACAACCCTAGGACTCTAGAAGGGTAGGTGGGGTAGGGATGGCAAAGGGAAGTGGGGGGCTCCTTTGTGAATGGATCCTTTATACTCAAAGTAAACACAGACCACAGTAGATGCTTCTGCCCTCAGAAGTGTGGCTGGGTATCGCTGGCTCTGGGGGGTTAAGGTGCTTCTCCTTCATCCCGCCCTTGAGGAGTTTGGGACTTAAGAGACTGACGATTTCGTCAGCTGCTCAGACTTGGGGGTGGCAGGGTGAGGAGTTAAGAAGCAGGGCTGCTTACACTCACAACTTTAGCCGCTGCCCTCCTCCTCTACGTTAATTTTTCTTCTCTCGCCTCCCCCCCTCACCCCACTCGCCACGCCTTTTAAAAAGCCGCCACAGGCATCTCGCAGACGGTGGCGCCTCGTGGTTTTTCTGTTATTGCTGGGGGGGCCATTTGAACGGGCGGGGGATACCTCCCGCCTTCCCAGGCTGCCCTCCGCTGGGTTTTCTCCGACACAGCGTTGGTGGCAACGTGGACCAGGGCATGCAGGGACCGGCGGGGGCTGGTGGAGGGGGGTGGGGCGATGGGGCGAGAAGCGGGGACCTCGGTCCCAGGCGGCCCAGCCCTAGTGGGGCCTGTGCGAGGCGCGGCCTGATGGAGCACCGGGCGAGTGGCGCACGTGTTCCCAAGCTCAGGGAGGTCAAAGGGAGGACATGGTGGGGGCAGGTCTCGGCAGCTCTCGCGGGGAGGCATTTGTAGCCACCTTTGCTTTGGATAGACGTTTCACGTCCGCTGGCACACGAGGTAATAGACATCCTCCTAACCTTGAGCGTCAGGCAAACTTGATTCTGTTGCCGGGGACGCTGGCGCAGCCGGGCTGAACCCATTAGCCCCTACGGACGTCGCGCAGGGCAGGCGTCGTCAGCGACCGACGAGGGGAACGCATCCGGCACGTGGAAGGATCAAGGCAGAGGGCTGGCCCCCGACCCTGGCGGGGTCAAGGACGATCCCCATCCTATGCCGGTGGGATTCATAAACACCGGGCGACCCCAGGCCGGGGAGTCCACCCCGCACGGGTCCGCAGCGGATTTCGTTTCACTTCCCCGCACTCGGTGCGGCGCACCCAGAGATCCAGTTTCCCCGGAATGTTCCCGTTGACTTGGTTTGAAAGTTAAAGCCCCGGGGTAGTAAGGCTGGCCGCAAAAATCTCCAACTCCGCTAATCCTAGACAAAATAAAAACATAATAGGCCACAAACCAACCAACTCGGGGCCCTTTCTGTGGGTGTCTCTCGGCGGGGCACCCGTTGCTGCAGGACCTGGAGGGAGGGAACCTCTCTACCTCGAACTTTCCGTGTGTAGGAAGCCCCCAGGAAGGTATTAGAACGGGGTCTCCCCCCTACTCTGGTCTCCTAAACAGGTATAAAAATATCCCCCGCACCGGCTGCATCCGCAGCTCTGGCGGGGCTCGGGGGCGAGGGCCGGGGGCAGGCACAGGAGGCTTGCCTTGAGGCTGAGCTCCAGCACGAATTTGCCCCACACCAGGACGGAGGGTCTCCTTGGGAGACGAAGCCCAGGCGGAGAAATCGCGGCCTGGGGACCCCGGCCTCACTCAGGAAACAACCCGCCCGGCGCGAAGGATGCGTCTCCCTAGCCCAGCGCCGGGAAACTGGAAGGCAGGCGGACTCTTGAGGCTCCAGCAGGATGTAATCTCAAAGAAAAAAAAAAATCTTAAAAAAAACCCTAAATTTGCACAAAACTAAACTACAAGCCCACAGGTCCCTGCGCCGCAAACGAGGTGGGGGAGGAGGGGGCGGAACGGCCGAGGCGCAGAGTGGAGGATGCGGAACGAACTCCGTCCCCTGCAGAGTCGGTGCCTTCGGGGGCTCCTCCACCGCGCGCTCCCACTCGCAAGGTTTGGACTCACAGGGGAGGCCGAAGGTGGGAGGGAGAGGAGGGAAAGAGAGGTGGAAGGGGCGGGGGCGGGGGGGGGTTCTTTTCCTCCTCTTGCCAGTGCCAGCCGAGGCGAACTAGAGGTGGCAACGCGCTAGAAAACTTTGCAAAGTTTAGGTAGCACGGTTAGCGGAGGAGGCGCAGGGCGTGCAAGCTGAGCTAGGGTAGGCGTGGGCGAGCTGGCTGGGTGTCATTGGGAGGCCAGGTCCTGAGGCGGTTAACGATCCAAGTCCCCCGGATCAGGTCCGCCCACGGCCCCTGAGGTTTCTAGGGGCCAGTGACCCTGGGGAGTTTGAGGGCGTTTCTCTAGGGGACAGGGCAGGCAGAGCCGGGGTTCCGCGGTGAGTGTTGGTGCGGAAAACACTACCCCACGACAGCACAGAGCAGCAGCGGGAAAGGCTTGTCTGCCAAAGCGGGAATTAGATCCGCCGGCTCAAAGGCTCGGTCGCCCACCTTCTGCCACCCGGCGAGGGCCTTGCGCGCGCCAGGGATCTTTCGGGGTGACGCGCTCAGTTTCGAGTCGCGCGCCGGGTCTCCGTGCACCACGTGCGCCCACGGCCTCTGGCGGGGACATTTGGGAGAGTGTCCCTGAAGGGGACGGGGCCACGCAGCCAGGATCAGGCTTCTGCGACGTTCCGGCCTGCGCATCCTTGCTGGAGGCAGGACGCAGTGGCCCAACCCAACTTCTCCCTGCGCCCTGGGAAGAAAGTGTAGTGCGCTCTCTGGAGCGCAAGGCCGCCGCCGCCCATTCCACATACCGCCTGGCATTCTGCTTTTCCTCACTGCGCACCAGGGAAAGGCATAATTCAATAATATCATCCAAGTGCAACACGGCCTTTTCCTCTTTTGCTTTGGAGCCTAGGGCGTTTCGAAGGGGAATCTCCCAATTCCCAAATAAATACCTATGGGTCTAAAGCCGAGCTGGGTTCTGTAGTAACTACTGGCGGGGGCGGGGGGGGGGGGCGGAGAATTCAAATCGGATGTGAATTTCCAGCCTGAAGCGGTTTATTTAGGCTCATCGAGTGCCATTCCAAACGGCCCAGCTCGCGCTATTTCGAAAGAAGCTGGAGATTGGAGAGAAAACAGGGTTATTTAAGATGACTCCCAGAACGCGACTTTCTTTCCCGGCTCCCTGTGCGACTGCGTCTGGGCTCCCGCTTAACGCAGCCTGAGCGGCCCAGCCTTTGATATTTAAGCCTTGCCAGCTCCCGGGTGAAACTACCTGTTGGGAGATTCCGCAGCCTAGGCATTCAGCCCTCCTATACCCCGTGCAAAATCCTGGCAGCGATGAGGATGGTTCTGGGCTTGGCACGAGAAGGGAGAGGGCAGAAGAGCCGGGAGCAGCGGACAAGGTCCCTGGCAGTGCCCAGCGAGCTGCGCCCGCGCTTCTGCTTGCTCTTGGGGAACTGGTAATAGTACGCTGAGTGGGGCCCCTGACTTCAGGGATGGGCCCAAACAGCACGATTCTCTAAATTCGGAAACCACGAAGCGGTGCCGTTTGTGCTGGCACCTCGGTGCAAGTCTAACTTTAAAAGACAAAAAGCCTCCAGGCGGCTTCCTCGGCGCCCACTCCCACCCTGCACTCCAACACCCCGCACTTTTCCCTGTACCAAAATTCACCTTACTACATCTTGGAATTCGGAAAACTCCTCCGACGCTTGGACTCGCTGCAACCCAGAGGCTGCTTAAAGCTCTTGCAAGAATTGCTTGAGGGAAATCACTGTGTTCTTGCGAGCAAACAGAATCTCTGTATTTTTAAACAACCTAACTGGATGAGGGAGCGGAGCTACGAAGGACAATTTGAGCAATCTTTGCAGTCTGTTGGAGGAAATTTCGGAGACTGGGGACAGGGGGCTTGTCTTTCACAGGAACCTGTGGGAAGGACAGTTCGGGCCGGGGCCCTGGGGCTGGAAGTCTCACTTGGGAAACGCACAGCCCGGGTCTGGCTCGCGCGTTTAATAACATTCTTACCGGCAAACTCTCCAGCAGATCCTGCCCCTGACATTAAATTGGGGTGGGTGTGGAGACGCAGGCTGGGCTAAACCGGAAAAATTTCCCCCAGACGCTGAAGGCACTCCGCGTTGTGTCTCCGATGCGGGTTTCTGCTTTTTGATAGCGAATCCCACTCCGTTTTGCGAGAGGTGGAATTTGGGAGAGGCCCTACGGAGGGGCGCATTTGGGGTCGGAGGGGACGGAAAGACTTTCTTTATAGCTAGGGGTACAGAGGCGCTTTATTTCTCGGCGCACGCGCTTACATCCCCCATTGTCACAAAGCACTCGGCTGAAAACGAAATGGGGACAAATATTAGGCAACTGCAGGAAAGGAGGGGTGGTAATCCTCTTCTTGTTTAGGATACTCGTTTTGACAGCGAAGGCTGAGGGGCTACACGGAAGAACGAGAATTTATTCATGAGAATTTGTTGCACAGCGATGAGAGTTGAGACTTCGAGCCTAAAAGCTCAGAACGTTTCCCGCGCCGCAGTCTCTTTTTACGATCCTGGCAATATTGGGCTGTTCGGCCCTTAAGTCACACCTCTAGTCCCAGACCTTAGTGGTATTTCCCGTCCCCGTGTGCCTTCTTCCTGTGGCCACTCATCTCGGCATCCTTGCCCAGAACTAAGGGCGTCTGGAACAACTCTCGCAAACTTGCGCTTCGCAGGGCGCACACGCACCGGTGGGCTCTCCCCGCGCGGCCCGCTCGGCTGCCCCGGGGACCCCTCGGGGGCCTGGGAAACCCGGAGTATTTTCCAGCACTCAACCTCGGCGCTCCTGTTGTATTTCAGTTCAGTCCCAGGGGCACGGACCCAAGGGTAGTAAACAATGCTGCTTATTACAGATACAAACGGGCACAGAAAAGAACCGTGCGGAAGAGCAAGCGCAGAAAGCATTTTAACAAGTGGCCAGACGTTCAGAACTGCCTTTGAAAGTGACTTCTAACGTACAACAGAAGACGTTTCTCTAAAAATACTGAAGTTCGAAGAATATAGGTTTATCAAAGTATGATGATTGGAGCAGTTTTTATTTATTTGGTTTTGCTCTCTGGAAATCAGGCAGAGTTGCTGCTACCTGCCGAAGCCTCTCTACCAGGCACCTCCTTCCTCCTCCCTCTTCTCCCTCCCTTAGATCGCTAGGCCTCATAAAAAAGGGAAGGGTCTTCCAGGTGTTGGCATACTTTGGAACCGTTATTTCAGATCCCACGAGAATTGAAAACACTACTTTCCCTTCAGGCAGAGACAACACGGGCTTTGGGGGGAGATGTCATTGTAACAGGCGAGGCCAGATAATTCAGAGATACAAAAAAAAAAAAAAAAAAAAATTACACGTTTTCTTCTGACCTCCAGAGTGGGGTCTGAAGATTCCTCCTGGGGAACGGGTGAAACCAATTTCTGCTCTGCCTGATGGCCTTAAGAAAGGGCCTCCCATCTGCTCTGAACACCCCCCTTGCAATGTCAGGAAACCTTCCTGCCTGCAAATATTGGCAAGAGGCTGCTACGACAGGCGGTGCTGCTTTAAATAGGAAGAAGACCACAGGGCAAAAGGAGTCTCAACCTTCCTACCCACCAGACCACCTGCCTCCCATCCTCAAAGGCCCAGCACTGGCAAAGGAGACTATAAGGAAAAATCTCTGATTCTGAGCAGGGTGGGAAATGAATCAGTGTGTGTTCCAGGAACATGCCTCTATTGGATTCTCAGGAGCTGGGCTGCCCCAGAACAGGTCTCCCCAACCCAGCTGCTGAAGTTTTAGTGTCTGAGCATCTGCACCCTCCATGACCCAGTCTCTCCACTTCTGTTGTGGTGATTCAGTTAATGCTGGGAGAAACTTAAGAGGTTCCTCCATCCAGTTCTACTAGGCGGCTCTGCTTCTGCTTGTGCTAAGGAGAGGGTCTAGTCTCACCAAGGCCAGCCCTGTGCCCCGCACAGAACTCTCAGCCTAGGAGATTGGACTGGGGCTGGCTTTGGCCGGGCCAGGGGGCTCTGGCCTTGAATTTCATCCCCTCTGCCAACCAAGGGCATCTCTTTTGTCAGGAAATAATCATGAGGCCAACTACACCCAAGGAACAGCCTAAACTGTCTTTTCCCACCTCCCCCTGCCCTGCCCCAAGCTGATGACCTCACAGTGTTCACACATTTTTGTTTCCTAATTTAATTCCTGTATTATTTTAGAACTTGTTCCACTGTCTCTGGCCCTTTCCGCCTACCCTAGTTGACAGCTTTTAGGAAGGGTTTCTGCCTGATGAACTCAAGCTTGAGAGACCTCCTTGCAAAGCCTGCGGCTGAATTTCAGAAGGTGCCTCAGTCACTTTTGGGGGTGAGCTCCGCTCTGTCCTTCCCACAGTTTTCCAAATCAGCTGGCCTGTATCTCGTAATTTTACAGATGTGGAAACCAAGGCTCAGAGGAGGATTTGACTTACTCAAGGGCACACAGTGAGCTGAGAGCAGAGTCTGCATCAGACTCCGAGTTTCTCGATTTGAAGTCCATTTGCTCAGTTTTGAGCAAATTAATTCAGTTAATTTATTACCGCTAATAATAAACTACTGTTCGGGAAGCACCAACTCCATACCAGACTACATGCCATGCCAGACACTTTACATAAGTCATCATGACAGCAATTCTAAAGAGCATCATTAGCCCCAATAAAAATTAAAAAATAAAATTACAAAAGTAATGATACGCATACATCAAAATACTTCCAATAATACAAAGGGGCATAAAATGAAAGTGAAAGTCTCCTACTCTGCCCTTCCCCCCTGCCCAAAATACCACTGACCTTTTTTGCCCTTTAGTGACTTTCTCCATATCTGATAGACCTTATCATTACTTTATGAATGACGAGAGGTCGGGCTCACATCAGGCCGACTGGCTGGGGCTACCTGTCTCCAGGCTCAGCACTTCCATTCTTCTGCATTAGCTAAGGTGAGTGGGGAGAAAACGGAAGTGAAGGAAGCCAGAGATTAAAAAGAAGGGTCAGGTTAGAGCCAATATCACCCCTTCCTTTCCTCTCCTCCTGCCCCATCCAGGCTCCCACTAATGCTACAGTTTTTCAGGAGCCCAGACCCTAGGCTCTCTCAGGGCAGATAACCTGATGGTCCTCTGATGTCAACTAGACAAGCAGCTCTTCCGAGGCCCCTGTCACCTAAGTTCTGTCACCCAAGTGCTGCCCACACCCTCTACTAGCTCTAGGACTGGTGCAAACCTCTTAGGCTTGAGATTTCCCTGCCTGTCTCTGCGGGTTGTTCCGAAGCTAGAATGAGAGGCAGGGAAAGGACCCCGTAAACTTGAAATCTCTCCACGTAAATAGAGCAGCTGCCTTTCAAAGGCCTGTATAGGACCCTGTGCCCTATTCGTTCAGAACAGTGGATTTTTAGGGTTCTTTGCAAAAAGGGTGTGTTTGGGGGATTTGAGGTGAGGGCTGGCATTTTGTGAGTTGTGCCTGTGGGGCAGCACTAGAAGTATGTCTTAGAGAAGAAAGGGCTGTTCATTTATCCCTGAAAGATGGCAACACTGAGTCTTTGGAATCTGAGTGGATTTCTTTTTGCTGGAGAACAGATACAGCCAAGCTAGTGAGGGCAGAAGGAGTTACCTTGTTACCTTGCCTGGGTTGCACAGTGGGGTGTAAGAGGTGTGGCTGAAAGGATGCTTAAGCCGGTCCCTTTGGGTAGATGTCTACCTCCCAAGGCTGATCTGAGACTGTTTAGGGGCCAGAGCGGTGGTGAGGGTGAATACCGGTGGGCATGAGCTTCCCAGAACCAGTCATTTCATTTGTTTGTTGTTATTTTTTGAGTGGAAGGGAGGGGTATTAAAGGACGGATGTGATCGTTTTTCCAGGGAGCTAGTCCTGTCATTGAGGCCCCTTCATTCTGGAAGAATCTTTAGAAATATCCTCAATTGAGGGGCCTCCAAGTGAGAGCAAATGATAAGCTGCGGCCATGGTCTCCTAAGCTTTGCAGAGGAAGAGCTGCTGGGGAGGGGGTCTGGTGTCTCTGAAAAGCCTGTCTACAAACATGCCCAGAGCCCGGTGACACGCACGGATATGAGATGGGACGGAGGGAGACTGAGCGTCAGGCAAGAAGGAGAAAACGGTTTTAAAGTGAATGAAGGGAGCTGGGGAGTGGGCGGGTTCCAGAAAGAAACCGTGAAAGGAGGGCAAGGCAGATTTTCCTGGAGGCCTAGCCGGGCTGCAGAGCTTGCCTTCAACGCCGGTGTCAGGACAAAGGCTGCTGCGCCCCCTGGTGGCACACCGGCAGCTGGCGCCCGCACGCTACGGCGGAGACCGGGCGGCCAGACCCAGAGACCAGCTGGAAAAGTCGGCGGGTCAGATGCCTTTTCTTCTGTTTGCTAAGGGAGTTGAAGTTGAAATAGCCTTTGCTTTCTCAACTCCGCAGTCTAAATAGAGACGCTGGTATAAAGAGAGAGGGTTTTGTGATTGTGGTATGCAGTTTAGGCCGACAGGACAATGCCTGTTTGGAAGTAGCCTGGTAGGGTGGGAACTGCCCTGGCTGGGAGAAAAGACCTGCGTTTTAGGTGGAGCGCTGGTCTGGAGAGAGTCTTTAAAAATTTAAGAACCTCCTTTTCCTAGTCTTAACACAAACGGGGATACAGTAAGATGTTTTGAAGGTCTCTTCCAAGCTCCAATACTGGGATTTATGAGATAATCATTACTCTTTTCCAAGAGCCTTGCACATTTGACATGACTTTTTTCTGTTGACACACAGGTGCAAATGTTACATGTTTCGGCATCATACGTTCCCTGGTTCTGAGCAAAGAATTTTGTGGCGCCTTTCCTTTTAAAAATGCAAAATGATCCCCTTTTCACACAAAAGCCATCCCCTCCACCTTTTGTGGAGCCTCTTGCAAAAAGCAGCAGGGTGAGCGCAGATCTTTAGTCTCTGCTCTATTTCTTTTAAAAATAAAGTAGGAAAGTGTTGTGCTGGAAATTATGCTGCTAAGTGTTACATGTGGTAGGTGTGAATGTATGTTTCAATAGTTCCAGGCACAAGACCAAAAACCTCCCCAGAATTAGCAGAATTTTCAGCTATAATCTGGCTAACATTTCTGCAAATAGGTACAAATACCAATTTGGGAGTATGCTGCCTCCAAGGAGCTGTGTAGTTGGGTTTCCATTGAAATTTGGGGCCATCCCTTAGATGGTCAGGTGATTTTAAGTAGGATCGCTGAGAGTTCCCTCTCTTAAAACCTGCAGATCGAGTCTGAGTAGCCAGTTATACCCACGGCAATTTCTGCTCTGCACTTGAAGTCTTATCGCTATAGAATGGGTACATTTTCGTTTTTGTTTTTAAGGAACTGATTATAGTGCTGCAAAGGATCACTTGAGTAGCAATCTTTTTTTTTTTTTTTTTCTGTACGTGGGCCTCTCACTGCTGTGGCCTCTCCCGCTGCGGAGCACAGGCTCCGGACGCGCAGGCTCAGCGGCCATGGCTCACGGGCCCAGCCGCTCCGCGGCATGTGGGATCCTCCCAGACTGGGGCACGAACCCGTGTCCCCTGCATCGGCAGGCGGACTCTCAACCACTGCGCCACCAGAGAAGCCCGAGTAGCAATCTTAGTTTTGCCGAGGTAGAGAGAGTGTGCAGCCATTGTCCCATGGTAGACAGTGTCACCATGCCATACGCTACCCCGGAGGAGCCAGGTCCATCTCTCTGAGAGGGGAAGCAGGAGGAAAAAGAACAGCCCATGCAACGTGGTGGATGGCAGCTGCTGAGGACCGGGCTAGTGCTGTGACTTGGAGCACTGTGCCCGCTCTGAAGTGAACAGCTGTGTACTGGGCTGAATTGTGTTGTGTCCCCTCCAAAATTCATACGATGAAGCCCCAACCCCTAGTACCGCAGAGTGTGACTCTGTTTGGAGAGTCAACCTTTAAAGATGTTATTCAGGTAACAGGAGGTCAGTGGGGTGGGCTCCCATCCAATGTGACTGCTGTCCTTATAAGAAGAGGAGATTAGGACACAGGCAGGTACAGAGGAAGAGCCTGTGAAGACACAGGGAGAAGGTGGCCATCAGTGAGAAGGCAAGCTCGAGACCGAGGCCTTAGAAAAAGCAACCCTGCTGACACCTTGATCTGAGCCGTCTAGCCTCCAGAACTGTGAGAAGACAAATTTCTGTCACTTAAGTCACTCAGTGTATGGTACTTCGTTATGGTAGCCCTAGTGAACTAATACAAGAGGCAACTTGGCACCAGCCAATTCTATGCTCCATTTAGGGATGCAAACATAGAGTTACCAAATTTTTCTAGTTTTCAAGAGAGGTTAGGAGTCTTTTGCTTTTTAACTCTTGGCAGCAGGGCTGGTGGCCTCACAGACATGCAACCTGTGCAGTCACACAGGACCTGGTACTAGGAAGGGACTCGGTGCTTGGTTTAATGTGAAATTCTTAAACTTTGAACGAGGGGCCTGTATTTTCACGTTTCACTGGACCCCGCAAACTATGGAGCCAGTCCTAACATGAAGTTTGAATAAAGTTTAAGGTTAAATAAAGTTTAAATAAGGCTAAGAGTATGAAACAAAATATGTCTGAGGCTGGATGCAGTATGGGACACGTGTATGAACTTTCTTTTGCTAAATGGATTACGATTTCCCATTCTCCCAGAATCCCTGGGAAGAAATTTGTAGAGCCCAGAGGCTTTCTGGGGGTTGGAAGAAAGGCACAGATATTCCCCAGGTGTGAGATTCTACATGAGCTAGTGTAACCCTAACCAAAAAAAAAAAAAAGAAACTTTTGTTTTCAGGGATGGGTAATAAAGTCACAATAAGAATATGCTGGGGCTTCCCTCGTGGCGTAGTGGTTGAGAATCTGCCTGCTAATGCAGGGGACACGGGTTCGAGCCCTGGTCTGGGAGGATCCCACATGCCACGGAGCAACTAGGCCCGTGAGCCACAACTACTGAGCCTGTGCGTCTGGAGCCTGTGCTCCACAACAAGAGAGGCTGCGATAGTGAGAGGCCCGCGCACCGTGATGAAGAGTGGCCTCCACTTGCCACAACTAGAGAGAGCCCTCGCAAAGAAACGAAGACCCAACACAGCAAAAATAAATTAATTAATTAATAAACTCCTATCCCCAACATCTTCTTAAAAAAAAAAAAAAGAATATGCTGAAAAAAGGGGAGGGATAAATTGGGAGACTGGGATTGACATATACACACCACTATATATAAAATAGATATGTGTATATATATATGTATAGCACAGGGAACTCTACTCGATACTATGTAGTGGCCTGTATGAGAAAAGAATCTTAAAAAAAAAAAAAAGAGTGGATATATGTATATGTAAAACTGATTCTCTTTGCTGTACACCTGAAACTAATACAACATTGTAAGTCAACTATATGCCAATAAAAATTAAAAAAAAAAAAAAAGAATATGTTGAGAAAAGGCCCAACACGAGGAATTAAGTGTTTGGTTTGGGATGGAGAGCTGGGTTGGGCCCTGCATATGCCTGATGCTGGAAGCTCTCCCAGAGCCATCCACCTGGGCACCGAGTTGGGCTTTGGGAAACTGGAACTGAGTATGTTCCCCAGTATGACCAGTAGGACTCTGAGGGGCAGTACAGCCCACTGTATAAGCAACATGGAGACACAGCAAGTGACAAAGTGAGAGGAACTGGCTAGACCCCAGTTTTCTGCCCACAGCAGGGGAGCAGGATTCTTTCTCCTTTGGGCTGAGCCAGTCCTGAGATTCTGGAGAGGTTTTCAGTTGGGCTGGGTTAGGAGTGCTGAGTTGCGAGAGGGAAATCTGGACTGCCTGTTTCAAGGTGGGCCTGAGCACTCCACTGTAAATGAATGAGATTCTTGAGGGTCATGGTGCATGCCATGTCGGTTGACTCTCATCTGGAAGGGAAAATTTTGCCCCTGGTGAAAGGAACATCAGTCATCAGTGAGCAGAGTCCCGGGGATATTATGGAGAGATCCTGTTTTTAAGGCTGTGCATTGATTTATAGAAGCTCACTGAAAATATTATAGCGGAATGTTTGGTCAGGAGGTCTACTTTTCTAGTTCTATTTCTGCCTGGTACTGGCTAACTGGAGAGTGTACATTTTTTAAAAAGTAATTTCTTATGCACATTTATGCAAACTTCCTCAGGGGAATGAGTGAAAGACTGTTTGAGACCCTCTGAACTTCTTGGAAGAAAGTTGCTGTATAAATTAATATAGAGCTTTTTTTTTTTTTTTCCATCCCAGGTCTGCACGACACTTGGAAGATCACTTCCCATCACGCAAGGGAGAAAATGAAGCTCTCTACTGGTCTGTATCAGAGAAGCTAAAAATTCCCCCTCTCTTTTCTGCAAGTTTCCCAAACCCCATGACTCTGATTTCCAGGCCAGAGAGTAAGGTTTAATTTTTATTACTCTTTATACTTTGCATATGGAGAGTGCCTGAACAGCACTGTGAAGTACTAGTTATTATGAGCCTGTTGTGGGCAAGGCCAGGCCTTCAGGAATTCAATCACACCTGCTCAGTGATCTGTGGGCCCCAAGTAAGCTCCTATGTTCTCCTGACAAACAGCACCCTCCCCTGCCCTGGAGTTGGTGAGCAGACTCCTTCTTTGGGCTGAGCCAGTCCCAGGATTCTTAAGGGGTTGGGGTAGTGACCCCAAATTTAACAGAACTGGAATTCTGTATGTGGCATTTCTATTTCCATTCCTAAACGGTAGGGAAGAAGACAAGCATGTGGAAAATAAGAAACCTCGTTAAAAATTTTAACTTAAAAGACCACTGGGTTAAGAGAAATGAAAATTATGTCCATATAAAAGCTTGTCCACAAATGTCATAGCATCATTATTCATAATAGCTGAAAAGGAGAAACAGTTCAAATGGCCGCCTGGCCACCAACTAATGAGTGGATAAACAACATGTGGTATATCCCTACAATGGATCACTATTTGACAATAAAAAGGAATGAAATATTGACACATGCTACAACATGGATGAACCTTAAGACATTATGCTAAGTGAAAGAAGCCAGCCACAAGGGAACACCTATTGTATGATTCCATTTATATGAAGTTCCTAGGCTAGGTATATCTATAAAGACAAAAAGTAGACTATTGGTCACCAAGGGCTATAGGTCAGGGTGGAGACATTGGAAGATGACAGTTGAGTAGGTCAGTGTTTCTTTTGGCGGGTGATGTAAATGTTCTAAAACTAATTGTGGTGAAGGCTGAACAGCTCTGTGAATGTGCCGAAACCACTGGATTTTGCACTTTAAATGGGTAAATTACATGGTGTGCAAATTATGTCTCAATACAGCTGTTAATCTTTTTTTAATGATACTCTAAAAACGACCATCGGTTTATGTACTTTTCTGAAGTTGCTCACCTTGGGATAAAATGTGTCTAGCTTAAAAACAGATTGTATGAACTAAGTAAAATGAGACTGTGGAAAGAGTGATTTTTCTCCTAGGTAGAGAGACTGATTTGCAGAACCACGTGTAGCCACAACAGTTGTACCGGTAAATGTTTTGAACTTTGCCGAACATTTTTTTCCTTAGCCTGAAATCATTAATACCTGTTTGAATGATGATACGGAAGTGGCTTTGTTGTTTTTGTCTTTTCCATATTCCTTTCCCTTTCCTAACTAATAACACCCCGATTTTCTCTTAAGGACCCACCCACCTCATTTTCAGTCCGTGTGGTTGGCATGTTGCTGATCGTATGCCTTAGGCTGTATGACTCCAACCTGATCAATTAGCAAATTCTACCCAGTGGTGTTGGAGCTGGCTCATACCAGCTCATCTGAACCAACCAGTAAATTTTCAGGAATTTTGTGAGTCAGTTGTTAAACGTCATCACCATTAAAATTTTAAGTATATCTATTTATAATTAAATGAATTATATTTAAAACAAAGTTAATAGGCACTCAAAACTCATCACTTTCTAGTTATTTGAATACATTATACTCTTATCTGCGCTCTTGAGGCTACTGACATCTATTGGGTCTGGATGGTGGAAGTACTATATAAGGGTCCGCTACTGTGTATCTTATCCCAACTACAAGTTCAGTGACCTCCTGTTGATAACTTGAAATTGGACACGGTGGCAGTATTTAAACCATGGAGGTTAGGCAAATATTACATATGAGGGCTCCCCCTTTTTTGTCAAGGAGATTGTTAAACATTTACTAGCTATAGTGGGTTGAATGGTGTCCCCCGCAAAAGATATGTCTGTACTCTAATCCCTGGAACTTGTGAATATGATCTTATTTCAAAAAAGGATCTTTGCAGGTGAAATTAAATTAAGGATCTTGAGATGAGATCATCCTGGATTATCCCAGGGGGCCATGCATACAATCACGTGTGTCCGTGTGTCCGTATGAGATCAAGGCAGAGGGAGATTAAACACAAATACACAAAGGAGACACACAGATAAGAGACGGAGGCAATATGACCACAGAGGCAGAGATCTGAGTGACGCGGCCACAAGCCGAGGATCGTCTGGAGCTACCAGAAGCTGGAAGAGATAAGAAACAGAATCTCCCCTAGAATCTCTGGAGGGAGAATAGCCCTGCTGACATCTTGATTTTGGATTACTGACCTCCAGAAAAGAGGAAGTAAATTCCTCTTATTTTAAGCCACCCAGTTTGTGGTAATTTGTTACGGCAGCCATAGGAAATTAATGTACACACTGCAGCATTATACATGGTTCAGGGATGGGCATGTGACCCACGCCAGGACAATGGGAGGTCAGCTTCTATTGTAAACGAAACACTCTGCTTCTACCAGGAGTGGCTATGTGGTTCCATCTTTGCCACCATATTTATTTGCCAAAGAAGGAAAACAGCACAGAAAGTGGTAAAGTTGGGATGCGGAGACAGAGAAAGAGAAAGAGAGAGAGAGAGTCCAGACAATGTCATTTGAGAAGCCAGATCTGTTCTACCACTGAATTTTTTAAATTCTTTGAACAAATTAATTTCTTTTCTTTCTAAACCAAGTTCTTATCCAATAAAGCCATGTTAATTTTCAGACCACAGATAGGGTTGTAAATACAAACAACTGCTATCATTTCATTAGTTACTATTTAAATCAAGCATAACTAACAAAGAAAATTAAAAAAATATATATATATATATATCAATCAAACAGTGAACAATCGGAGATCTACCTGAATTCAATCGTGTTCACTTGTTCCACAATTACTGAGCCAACCATGTCTAAAACATTCCATTCAGGACAGATAGCCATCTATCTAAGAGCTTACAATTTGTTTGCCCGTAAGGAGCTGTGTGTAGCCCACATTAATGAGGTTGCCAGCAGGATTAACTTTTCATTACATAGTCCATATTTTTCCAGACAGTGCTAAATTCATGTAATTTCATTATTTTTCCTAAAGAGAATTTGTTTAATGCACAACTGAAATATTTTAACTTGTTTATGAGATTACATTTAAGTACATTCACAGATCTCTGTGAATAAAAAAATCTCTCGGAATTTTTGGGTTGGGAAAATATAGTGATTTTCAATAATATTGTACCTTTGGTAATTTTGTACCTTTCAGCAATTTTCATTTTCCATTACCCTTAGTAATTTGTTAGTGTGGACAAGCACATTTCGAAAGGAGCATGCCTCAGAAAATCCTAAGGACAGACATACTGTATTGAACTATTTTTAAAGTAAAAAGTAAATCTTTCTATCTTTAGCATTTCTGTCTCTAACCATTTTTCCAGTTCAAGAGGTTTAAAATTAATTCTGTCCCTCATAATCCTATCTCTTACCTCTATTTTCAAGTACCTTTGTTTTTTGATGAGCACATTTTGGATGAATTCCCAGTCAACTTTTAAAATTTAATTAAACTCGGCTAAGTTTAACTCAGATAGCATTAACAGTTTCTTGATAGCTGATTAACTGGGAACCCATCTTTAGGAATTCTAAGAAAAAAACGTTGCTGAGCGTTGTTTGTTGCTAAAAGTTCTAATACTGATGTCACTAGCATCAATAAACGAATGCCCACTTGTCTTGATTTAAAAAGGAGATGAACTTTCAGATGCAAATATCCAAATATTACATTATTCTGAGTATTTTATACTTGCTAGTAGCATTACTTACCAAAAAAGAGAATTGGAGTATTTTCAAGTCAAAAAACCCACATAAACCATCAAACACATAAAGAACAAGCAAGCAGACTGCACACACACACATACACGCAGGCACACACACACACGTATGTGAAGCATAGGGAATAAAAGATTTTACTGAGGACATATATCATACATTCATCGGTCAATGCTCAAGCCTACTCTCTTAGTCTAGAACAGTACTCCTCCTGTACAAAGAAGTAGCCACCTGGACTTCCCTGGTGGTGCAGTAGTTAAGAATCCACCTGCCAATGCAGGGGACACAGATACGAGCCCTGGTCTGGGAAGATCCCACATGCCGTGGAGCAACTAAGCCCATGCGCCACAACTACTGAGCCCGTGTGCTGCAACTACTGAAGCCCACACGCCTAGAGCCTGTGCTCTGCAACAAGGGAAGCCACCGCAATGAGAAGCCCGCGCACCACAACGAATAGCCCCTGCTCACCACAACTAGAGAAAGCCTGCGGACAGCAATGAAGATCCAACGCAGCCAAAAAAAAGTAGCCACCAATGGAGAGGGATGGACCAGGAGTTTGGGATTAGCAGATGCAAATTATTATATATAGCTAAACAACAAGATCTTACTATATGGCACAGGGAACTATATTGGAAAAGAATACGAAAAAAGAATGTATATAATAACTGAATCACTTTGCTGTACAGCAGAAATTAACACAACATTGTGAATCAACTATACTTCAATAATATAAATTTTTTTTAAAAAGGTAGCCACCAAAATTTTGGGGGAGATTAGAGTCGTTATCTATTTGGACTTGTAAGAAAACATGGGAAAATCAAAACTTAGCTTTCAGAATCCCCATTTTTGTAGCCCCCTAGAAGCCTAAAATAAAAATTGAGAACACATAAAGTTCACCAAAGACAGAGGTAAACAGACTCAAAATAAGTGTTTAGAAAGCTACTTTGTTCCCATGAACAAAAGCAGCATTTAAATAGTACTCATTCTTGATAACGCTGGCTATGGAGAACTCAGGCAAGTTTGCTTTTCTCCTAAAGCAAAAAAAGAAACTCCCTCACCACCAAAGCTGAAATACAAGGAACCGGAAAAAATCAGTGATTTGTTCCCTGATGGCAGCTTTATGCCAGAGATACAAGAGTTTCTTTACACTAAATTGTTTTCTTCATGTGGAAAACATTGATAGGAATCTAGGTGAGTGGATATAATTAAGTAGTTGTGCGGCTCTAAAATGCTCTTTTTTCCCCATCTAAACACCTCAACATCTGCCCAGGAACCAGAGGAGAGGAACAGCCTTCGAAGAGTTTGGCCCCCGAGATATTTCCAAACTGCCAGGACGAAGGCTTGGAACAACTACAATAGGGAACCATCCTGCCTTGGACCCGAAGCTAGATTGATGACCTAATACATCTTTCCATCTCTGACTGCCATAGTTTTATGAGCATCAAGAACTGGGCATCTGCCATAGTCAACAAATAGAGCTTCTCCAGCCACAGAAACTCAAGTATCCCCCAAAACATAGATCGTACAATCTCCCAGGGCTCAGGGTGCTGCCTCTAGCTTTCACCAGGTATAAGATGGAAATGCTCCTCTGGCAGGATAATTCTTAAAAGGAAGCATGCATGTTACCCTCCATGTTATCTTGGCTTAAGAACGCTAAGTCAGTGCAGACCAGATTGCTGAGAAACTAGCAAAGGATGGCTTAAGGGCCCTCTTTCTCAGGGACCCCTTCCAAAGCCCTATACCTCATTTTGTATTTGTAATTTTGCATTCTTTTGGTTGAGTCCCCTTAATTGCATAAGCTATAGAATCCCCCCCGCTCCCACCCCACCAAATGGGGATCTGCCCCTGTAAATTGCACCAAATCTTACCTTGAAAAGAGTGTGAAAATTAAACACAAACTCCTATTCATCTTTTATGGATACCCTGCTCCCCTGGCAAGTCACTGTTGACGATGAGACCCCTTGGTTTGTGTCTCTGGTCCTCAGCTGTCCTCTCAACTAGAGCAGTGGTTCAAAAACTGGCTGCCATTTAATTTTATTCTCCTTAGCTCCTAGTGGAAAGAATACTCCATTGTGAGCTAACTATTACAATGGCTTACGGACTCTAAAGGCCAGAAGAATTTCCACGCGTGGTCCTCCTTTTGGTTAAGTGGCATCACTGCTCCACATTGGCTAAGTTTTGTTTTCTACTCAAGCTGACGGATTTGGAGTAGGCTTCTACACTTTCTTAACACGGCTCTCGAGGGGCCAAGTCACAGCATCATCTATTTTTTTTCTGATTACAAAAGTAACAGCGTGTATATAGTATATATCCATAAATAACTTGAAACATTATAATATATAGCACAGAAAGTGAAAATCTTTCATAATCCCACACAGCTGAGAAAACCAGTTAACATTTTTTTCAAGGCATATATTAAAATTTATTTATTATTTTACAAAAATGGGATTATATTCTCAACTTCGAAGTGTGCTATTTTCCACCTAGCAACATGTCTTACACATATTTCCATGCCAGTCTGTAAAAAATGATCTTCCTGTTAATCTTCTTTTTAACGGCTCCATGGTATTATATTCCATGGCCGAACCAAACTTTTCTTAACCAATTGCCTGTTAGTACACATTTGGGGCCTTTCCAGTTTTCCCCGTAACACAGATTCTTGCAAACATCATTTTACACTTACATCTTTGAGCAGTTGTAGGAGTAGTTCTCTATGATGAATTCCCAGAAGGTGGCTTATTATCGGGTCAAAGGGTATGAGCACTTCGTTTTTAATAGCTAGTGCCAAATTGCCCTCCAATAATTTTATACCGATTTATACCCCCAACCACGCTGTAAGAAGGAGGCTGCTTCCCCACCCCACCTTAGCAACACTAAGATCATGCAATTTGGGGATGTCTGATGTGAGTTAGGAGTTAAGAAATTCAGCCTGTGGAGCTTTTTCCCTTTGTGAACAGCTAACAAAGACATCAAAAGTCTCCCCCTTTCCTTGATGAACCCTCTGCTCTGAGTGAGCCAATACCCAGACAGACATCTAGCTAATGTGAGAGGTGAAAATTCTAACACCTAATGCTTGCGCCTAGCTGGATTAGAGACAACTGGCCAGTGAATGCGTAAGCAACTGTGTGAGTTATAGAATACTTAATAACTTAATTATGAAAGAAATATAAAGCAGTCCTGACTTGGGCACCTCAGTTTTAACGTAAACAGCACATTTGATCTCGTAGCATCAGAATATTTACACCTGCACAATTCCTGGAATTCACCCCTATGTTGAATGGAGTAAAGTAATTTGAAAAATCTATTCTTTAAAGGTATGTGAAAAGTGACTTTGACTCAGGCCATTTAAGAAGAGCAACGTTTGCCAACATCCAGTCTGAAGGAGCTCATTCGGAGGATTACCACGGTTTATGTCTCCAGAATCAGGATGAATGGGCATTAGACTGAGAAGAAACTTTAGGAGTTATCCAGTCAAAAGGTTTCGAACCTCTGCTCCACGAAGATTTGGGGTCGCCTTAGGGAGACAGAAGTTGACAGAGGAGTAAGGCAGCAGGGGTTAAAGGCACATGGTATTCTAACCCTAATTCCACAAGAGCCCCACTGGGATCTGCTTCATATGGTGGGTTATACAGTGCCTTATCTGGAGCAAGTTGATCCCTTACTTTCCTCGTCTATAAAATAGACATGATAACAGTGCCTGTTAAGAGTAGTGAAGATTAAATTCAATAATGCTGTACATGTCAAGGGCTTAGCCAAATACCCTGCACATGCCAAGGACTCAGTGAATGTTTACTAATGTATTATTTACGATTTTCCTTTGAAAACGGATTCTGCCGCTAAAACATACACTTGAAAACCACCCATTAATTTTTGTCATCTTGCAAATAAGGTGGTTCTTTCAGATGGAGTGGTGTTAGATTTTATTTCCTGCTTCCCAATCCAATGATCTTACTCTGAGACCCCAGTCCACTTTCACGGAGACTGCTGGGGGCTCTGAGGATAATCGGCCTCCCACACACCAGGTGGCTCCACTCGCCAATAATGTGGCCAAGATCACACCTCCTCTGTCTGCATTCCCATTGATTTATGGAAGAAATATCAACGTACGAAAAACAAGTTTCCCTTGCCCTGTGGGAGAAGGTCCCTGCAGGTTCACCATGAGAATTGAACATGGGAGTTGCAAAATGTTAAAAAGATTACCTAGTTGCCATCTCATCCATTATTATGAGGACAATTGAAAGGAGTTCAGAAAGGGACACTTAAACCTTCTAAGACTGGCTGAATTTTCTCTTCTTGGCCAGATGTTTTTAAAAGGAAGAATTCATCCAACAAACATACACTCTTATCAAGCCTTTTCTCAGGAAAGCTTGTCTCTATGTAGGGGAAGTTTTCCTAATGAATCACAGACATAAGGCTGGAGGGGGAGAGCTTCCAGCATTTTCCTCTTTGAATGGTCCAACATGAGACCAAAATCCAGGGAGTAAGGAGCAAAACCTTCCAAACCGTGTATCTTTTCTACTCAAGAACTCCTTCTATGCCCATCACTGCTGCTGCCGGAGAGCCAGACGTGGGTTTGGGGAGGGGCTTCTCTGTGTCAGGGCCGTTTGGGGTCTGTGCTAGACTTAGGAACAAGTAGACATAAAAGCTGTAGAATTAAGGGTTGAAAACAGCGTTTAATGAAACCCCTCCCTCCAGACGCTCTTGATCAAAGTCTCTCCTTGCACTAAGACAACCGGTCTACAGTTGCATACATAAAACTCTGGCAACACTCTGTCCTCATGGCTTTCAACAGAGGCTTTAGACCTCTGAAACTGGGCATCGTCCCAGAATTGAGATCCAGTTGCATTACGCATACCAGAAGACACACCACCACAGCCGAAGCCCGTGCAACCACTTTCTTTTAACCTCGCGTCTGTGAAAAATTACTTTCCAAAAAAATAAGTGAAACCCGATGTCTTCTCCGGGTGGTTATTTTTGCGCCTATGAAGTCAGTAAAACTCTCCAGATTTATTAGACAGCCCTGCTGCGGAAGACAAGACCACTTCCTATTCCCCAGCAGAAATGTGTGCCATTCCTTTCTGTAACCTTCTGACCACAGCTTTTAATTTTATTCATTTCTTTTATTTTTCCCAGAAAATTTGTCAGAACCTTCTAAGATAAGTGGCTTGGCCTGCACTAAAATCCCAATCTCTGGCATCCAAAAGTGACAAAATGAACACATTTCAGGCTCCTCTAGCTTTTCTTCTTTCCTTCCCGTTTTAGAGAGACCCTCGTTCCTTTTCACCAGAAACAGCAAAGAGTCTGGCTGTCTCTCCTTCAACCACTCTAAACACCAAATGTAACACCTACCAACAAGTTATACGCCTGTGGGCGTCCACTAACCATGGGATGATGACCATGATAATGACAACTGGAATCAGCTCTGTTTACTGCCACAGTATTTATTGAGCCCCTACTGTATATGCCAGGGTTCTCCTGGGTATGGAGATGCAAAAATGTAGAGGATAATGTACATTCTTTCCAGGAGCTCAGAGTCTACTAGGGGAAATAAACATGTTAACGAGTACAAGTCATTTAGTGTGACAGGTTTACTAATAAACAGAATCTTGTGGGATACAAGGACTAGGACATGGAAAGGTAATGAAGGGCTTCTCAGAGGAGATGACTCTTGAGCTGTGTGTTTAAACATGAGTAGGAGTTCATCAGATAAACTTAGGGAAGGGCATGCCATGCAGAGGGACTACCAATTGCAAAGGATCAGAGGTGTGAAATAGCATGGCGCATTTGGGACCTAAGATGTTCTGTGCGTTGGGAATGAAGTTCAAATCGTAAGCAACCTGTGTTCATGCATGAATGTGGGTAGACTTTTTAGGCGAAGGGGAACTACTGAACAGGATAAAGACTTGGCGCAGTTGTGGTAGTGTGATCAGCAGAAAGAGCACAAGTGGCTGAGTGCTACCCAAGGGAGAAATGAAGAGAGCCTGAGCTATGCCAGTGTGATGGGAATGGAGAGGAAGATTTAGAGTGATAGCAAAGAGGAAGACATAAAAAGGTAGTAGAATCGTGAAGATTCCCACTCCAGAAGGACTTTTAAGCAATTGTATTTCATTATTTAACAGTGAAAATTACCTCCAGAATGCTTTTAGTATTATTGACTCACTAAATTTTTTTTTCTCCACCTACTTCCAAAACTGATTTGAAGTAGGAAAGAGATTCTGTAGCTACAGCCAGGGCCACTGTGTATGACTGTGTAACCTTGGCCATCTATGAACTAATGAAGAGCTTTTGTAGTACATTATACCTGGTTCAGTCATTCTGAACATCATTTAAAGAAACTCATACCAGCACTATCTTGAATTTTGATTATCCGCGTGTTAATATGCCATATATCACAACTTACTTTGTACTTCACTGAATGATAACTTCTAGTTCCCTTACTCGTAGTTTCAGGGCATTGAGAGAGAAGGTGCTCTTGGCTACATGCGCTCATTCGGTTTTGGCAAAGGAAAGAAGGTGAAGTGCAGCATTTGGGGAATCAGAAGACCCTTGATTTGTTCCCTATGAAATTGGGCAAGGCACGTAAGCCCAGTTTTCCTAACTGTTTAATGGCCCAACATTAATGTCTACCTCCTAGTTTAATTCTTAAGAATTAAACGAGCCTATGAATAGAAAGTGCCTGGCACATAGTAAGCTGACAGGTCTTAGTACACTCTATGCTGTGCTGGGTGCTTGAAATATAGTATCTCATTATAATCTTCTAGTTTTACAGAAAAGGAAATTTAAGCTCTTTGAGGGCCTTTGTTTATCATTATATTTCCAGTCTGCAGAATAGTGTCTGCCTCAAAACACCTAAGTGTCTTGCTAAGAGGGGTTAAATAATAACTTGTCCAAAGTCAAACATCTAGTAAATAGCAAGATTAGGATTCAGACCTAAGTCTGCACGATTCCAAGTCCAGTGCTCTTTTAATAATTTCCCAGTTTCATTGTATAAAAGACAAGGACGTGGAAGCTGACTGAAGTGCTGTTTTGTGCCTTCTCTTACTACCAGTTCTCAAATGATTTGATTATTATCCTTTAGGGTTCTCAGTATAAGTAGTTTCCATCCATATCATTTAAAAGTCATTTCCAGAGTATTTACACAAGGGTCAAGCTCATGGCTTATATTTTTTGCTTGAGCCCCATTTCCAGTTTTTAATGCTTTCTAGGTGAGGTTCACCTACTGGAGTCTACAGAAGGCATTTCAGCCTTAACATCTCCAAGCCAGGGCTCATTCACCGGCCCCCACCTCTCCCTTCTCCCACATTCACCGTCCAGAAGCCCTGCTTCCCTTTATGTCCTGATAGATGACATTTTTTCCACCCAGGGACTCAAGTGAAAGACTCTGGCTTCAATCTTTACTCCTCCCATTTTCCTTATCTGACTGGTCACCAGGTTTTATTGTTTCTACCTCAGAAATGGTTTTCAGATCTGACTTTTCCTGTTCACCTCAGCTGCTACTCTCTAATTCAGTACAGTGGTCCCTCGGTACCGGTAGGAGATTGGTTTCGGCCCCCATGGCCCCCACCAGAATACCAAACTCCAGGGATGCTCAAGTCCCTTATATAAAATGACACAATATTTGCATATAAGCTATACACAGCCTCATATATACTTTAAATCACCTCTAGATGTCTTATCATACCTAATACAATGTAAAAGTTATGTAAATAGTTGTAAACACAATGTAAATGCTGTGTCAATAGTTGCTGGCAAATTCAAGTTTTGCCTTTTGAAACTTTCTGGAATTTTTATTTTTCAACTATAACCCATGGATATGGAGGGCTGACTATACTTCATCATCTTTTGTCTGAAGGGTTTGGGCAGCTTCCAAGTTGACCTTCTTCCCTTCAGTCCCTTCCCTCACCAGCCTTTTGAAGGCAACATGATCTTGCTCTAACATAGAACAGATCTGACACTCTCCAGCTCTAAAACCTTTGGCAGTGCCCCTTACCTCCAGTGTAAGAGGTTATACTCACTACTACGTAATATTTTATTTAAAACCGAGCCCAGTCAGATTTTCCTGCCACTCTCCCCATGAGTCATTAGCTTTAGCTATACTGAACAATTTGCCCTTCCCCAAACGCCCAACATGCTTTGGGACTTTGGGCCTTTCTTCCAGCTGCTTCCTCTGCCTAGAATGACCTTCCCCTCCTTTTTGGCCTTGAAAATTCCTGTTCATTTCTTAAGGCTCAACCCAATTTCACATCCAGGGTGAGGCTCTTTTCACTTCCCCCAGCTGACTCGAGGAAAATTAATTTTCCTTTGCATTCATCACAGTACTTCCAACATTTTTATTAAAATTAGTTCTTTATGTATTAATGGTCCATGGAGCCTTAAGGTCAAGGACTACTTAATTCATTGACGTGACCCCTGTCCCAATATAAAGCTAGTTAAGTTTTTTTTTGTATTTAAGGAAAAAGAGCACATTGGTCTTTTTATCTTTTTCTGTATCTTTATTTTTTTTAGTTTTTTAAATTTTATTTTATTTGTATTTTTATACAGCGGGTTCTTATTAGTTATCCATTTGCACATTGGTCTTTTAAAAAAATAAATGAATAATAGTATAAGTAGTCGAAGGAAGATATGTCATGTGGACGGTGGGATGATACCAGATGTTAGGGATTTTGGTCTCATTCATAGGAGGTACTCAATACATGTTAGTTAATTCATGAACAAATCTACTTTATAAATACTTGACCTCACTCCAGGTACAACTTTGGTTAATAACAAAGGTAAAGAATAGCTATGAAAGGGACAGATTGGTCTCAGGATCATATGAAACTGGAAATCCATTAAAACCATATCATTCCTAATAGTGAGGTTTCTTTAGACTTGCCTGCTTTCTTACCCTGCTATGGGTCACCCTCAACATAGGATGTTTTAAAATCCTTCTTGGGGTTCTATCCATCTCTTTGTTTAAAATGTAATTTCCAACCAGCTAGAGGACCAGCATTTTCTTATAGTTGTACATAGCCTGTTATCTCTGAAACTTTTGTCAACTTTTCCTCTTTATATGTCAGCTTTGGAAATGAGTTTTTACTTTTCTGTTGTAGGAGAAAACACTCACGTAAAGAACTGTTAATACTAAAAATATCTTAAGTACCTACTTCTTAGGGTATACAGTCTACAAATCGCTCTTCAAGGCTATTCAGTGGTTTACAGGACCTGTTTTAATGAAAGATCTCACTGGATTGGGGAGTCAGAGACTCTAGGTTCTAGTTCTGACCTGCCTCTAGTCTCTTGAGTGATGGCTGGGCAAGTCACTTAAACATTAGGTTGCAAATTTGGAGCACCTAGGCCGGACTTGGACCACAGATGTATGTTGTTTACCCCTTACAGTGTTTGAATGAGGTGACAATTTAACTGGGAGATTTTATATAAGAACATAGGTTTTTATTTTCTCTTGAGAAATCAGCAGATCTGGCCACAGGGGTCCCACATTCCTAGTCAATTTGTAGTAGCTTACCCCTTGAACCCTCTAACATGGCATGGGCTCTCCAGGTCTCCAATGACTTCATCATTTTCTACTGACCTTTAGTCTGCCCTACACAGAAGCAAAATACCAGTTTCCATTTGTCTATGCACTTGTACTCAAGGGTGATATTAAAAACATTTAAGTACTAAGGCATGGGAACTGACCCATCAGAATGGATACCTCTGTGCTAGAACAACATCCAGGGGATGCCCTGCTCTCCCCAGCTGCTGTATCGTGGGGAGGTCCAAGAGCTCCTAGAGAAAAGGCAGGGGCAGCATCATTTAGTGGGCTGAGAGCAGCCTCCATATGCCAAATGCAAGGACTGTGCTGACCTCAGGGGCACACTTCCGGAACTTAAGCCCTGATTGATCTGTTGTTTTCTCAGAGTAGAGAGCGATATTCCTGTATCCATGTCTCTTATTGAAAACAAGTAAATGAAAGGAAACTAGATTAAAAAAAGGTAGAATGGTTTTCTTGCCCTTGGTTGCCTTGTTCATCCACCAACTGGCCGCTACAGCATATGAGTTTGATTTCCTGGTACAAACCGATCTATAAACTCTTTTCCAGCCTAAGCATAAGGAACCTCTAATTTTATCCATTTTATAAATGGAGTGAAAATTTTGCAAAACATCTTGAAGAATTTTGCAAATCATTGTACAGAATTTATATAAGGTCTAAAACACTGCTCGAAATAATAAATCACCAATAAATTATCTCCATGTTCTTACTGGGCTTTTCAATTTTAACAGCACTCCGATATTTTTTTTTTCTTTTTTAATTTAGCCATGGCTGTTTTTCAAATGGAATTAATGACCAAAAGCTAGCCTCAACCTCTAATTACAGTAAGAGACACTAGACAAGAGTTGTTCCAGACACTGACCCATCTTGGCTCAGGGAGAGGCTCTGGGCAGTTTTACTATGTGCTGGCTTAGTACCTGGGGCCAGGAAACATCTGTTATAACGTGCGGTCCAGTGGGTACTCTGCTTAATTATAAAATGGCATTGCAGTGTCCCTTTGAGTTGGCTGGCCTTAGCTTCTAATGCTATACGATCAAGCAAAATGCAGTTCTAGATGTTCTGTTCACTGAGTATCCAACCCAAGTGTTGAAATGCTTTGAGAAGAGTGAAAAAGTTAAACCTTTGCCCTCAGGAAAAAGGTATGGGGAAAGACAAAACAAAGAAATGATTTCTAAAAGCAATTGAGAAGCTTAGATCTGAATGGGCGTTCCTTATATAAGGAATGGGGGAGCTGCTTCAGGGATGACTCACACTTCTAGAATGAACTGTTTATATAGTGCTTCCTCCTCTTCCAGGAATCCTGTTTGGAAGCTCAGGGACAATGACAATTGAGAAGCAAAGGGAAAACTGGAGAAGAGGGAGGGAATGCTTGGAACACCCAGAGGCTCATTCACCTTGAATAAGAGGACACGTTTCTGTCCCGAGTCCACGCAATCAGTTATGTCCCAGGACTTAGGGTTAATTCTTGGAACACATACACTTGGGAATTCTTCCTAATGGCCTGAAACTCTTATTAGCCCTTATGAGAACTTACCTTCCCCAATCCTCTAATACGCTGAGGGGAGAACACAGCCTATTGTCAACAGTGTCTGCTGAGGAATATCTTTTGTCTCATAGCTTGTTGTAATCACTTCCAGACCAGGGGTAAATTTATGATTTACATAATGTTGCAGAGGAAGAGGTCTTAAGGACTTTTTTTCTCTAAATCTTTCTGAATTATTATTTTAGACTCATTGCCAGGTTTTTTTAAAGGGGGAAGTTGATGAACTTTTAAACATGTCATTACATGCTCTGAAATAGCAAATCTTTGTTCTTGCAAAGTTTCTTGTGGAAAGTTTACGGTCGGTGTGTGTGAGTGTGTGTTTGTGAGTGTGTGTGTGTATTTAGAAACAGGTAGAAAAGGAAATGGGTGAAAAGGAACATTTGAGGTTCACTGATAAAGTTAAATACATATTGCGTGTTTCTGTTAGAACAAAAGTTGGCAGATTTGGGGGGATCTTACCCAACATTTGGGGTGGGTTTTGGAAGGGCAGCTCTATGCTCACTTTTCATCATGTTTCAATAATTAGGGGTAGGAGCTGAAGGGTTAAGCCCTAAAGCAAGAAAATATCTCTAAGTCAGAAAACAAAGGGAAACTTGCATATTTCTGAAGATGACATCGGATCAGCCTGTGGATTTCAAGCAATTATGCGATATTATGATTCCCACTGAGCATGCATTAGTTGGAATCCTGTTCTTTTTATTTCTCCAAGTCCCGGGGTTGTACACTGAAAGAGCCCTGTTCAACCTCGCATGTCAGAATTTTGAAGGAAAAATTATAGTAAAATATGTTTAAAACAGTGGGGCCTTATGTGAGTGAACACAACATTTTCCAAGGCTTTCAAAAATCCTTTTGTTAAAAATATGGTTTTTATTTTGTTTCTTTTTTTCTTTCTTTCTTTTAAAATTTTTTTTCTTTTCAGTCAAGCTTTTACCTCCTCTCCTTCCTGGAGAAAAGAAGACAGAGGTTTCAAAGGATATCCATAACACAGCCTACATTTAGGGCCTGGGGACTTACAAAGGCTTTGTTTTAAATGAGACACCCCACGTGGAGAATAAACAAACGAGAAAAGTTCATCTGTGTAAAGAACTTCAGTTCCAACAACTGTGGTGACAGTCACACTGTCTGAGTAAATGTCCCCCAGAGTTGTCTTGTGAACAAAATGATGATTAATTGGGGATTCTGTGAGTTGAAAGATGGGCTGTTCATAAATGGGAGGAACTTTTCTAGAGCACGAGGAACGGAAGACTCAGCTTCTGGGTTGTTCTAAAAGATGAAATGTCTTTTTTAAATCGAATTAATTAAAAACAAAATAAAACAAAAAGCAGGCACAGCGAAGTGCACAGATTAGGAATGATGGTGGATGAGTGTTATATTCATTTTATTCCACCATATTCTTTCTCCCAAAGGAGAGAAGTAACTTGTTTGATCAGTTAGGAATTGCATTTAGCTGTAATTGACAGAGACTGGACTTCCATGGCTTAAACATGTAAGAGATTATTTCTAAAAGAAATCCTACCTCTGGCTCACTGGGGCTCATAGCATGGTTTCTCAAAGTCACCAGGGACCCAGGCTCTTCCTAGCTCTTTGCTCTTCCATCCTGAGGCCATGATATCCCTCTAGTCATCTATATGTTCTCTCCAAGCATGAAAGAGGAAAGGCAAGGTAAACAGGAAAGCCCTCCTAACTTGGTTAACTCCCTTTAAGGAGCTTCCCCAGAAGAGCCTCAGAACATTTCCACTTACAATTCATTAGCCAAACCTTTGTCACATGACTGCACCTAGCTGCAAGGGAGCCTGGGAAATGTAGTCTTTTAGGAAGAAAAATTACTGCCCTAAATGAAATCAGGATTCTATTACTGTTAACAAGGGAAGAGCAAGTATTAGATTCAAAACCAGAAGTCTCTGTCATACTCATATAAAATATACTTAATGCCAATATATTATCCAAGGATTATTGATTGCTTCTGTTTGAATTACATAGTGTTTAAGGCACTAGTTTAAGAACCCAGTTTTGCATTGCATTTTATCAGTGCACATGGCCAAAATGAATTCTTTTGCACACCTCTGATCTTTTCCTCCACTACTGGTGAAGTTTAAGCTACAGAAGTTTTTGGGTGCATAACTAAAGAGCAGAAAATTCCATACACTCCTGAACCTCCAAATTGAGCAAATACAGTTTCTTGTCTAGAAATTATACTGAGAAATGATTGCATCTTCTTCAATCTTTTTCTTCCCCACATTGTTGGAGCTTAAACTTCCTCCATCATAAAAAAGTGGACATTTTAGAAAATTTGTGGGTTCATAATTGGAGAAAAGGAAGAAACTGTAAAGACTAGCAACCAACTTAGGAGACACTATTTCCTGCACGACTGATTACCCTCCCTTGAATTTCTTCACTCCCCTGTTTTACGCTGCTTAAAATTCTACCGACTGAAGATTCACTTTGGTTCCCAGGCATCCCCTTCTAAAAATGCCAATTTTTAAAAAGAGGTAAAGTTATTAGTCATTCAGAAATCAGTGCCAATTACTTTAATCAGATTGCTTTCCTACTGGCTATGATACAACTTCACTGAATGGGAGGTATTTATTTAACTAGTTTTTCTTCTCACTTGAAAAATAAAACACACTGGTGGCAAAAAATTCAATCTGAACAAAAAGATATACTGTGTAAATAAGTCTCCCTTTCACCCCAGATTCCAGGAGTCTTTTCCTTGCTGATGTAACAATTACTAAACATTTCTTGTGAGTATTATCCAAAGATGTATTCTGCATGCAGAAGCATACACAGATATTAACACACATATATGCAGATATATAAAAATCCTTTTGTTTTACCCAAATAATCATATACTGTGTACATTATATTGTACCTTTAAATTTATTTAAATATCATTGAAGAATTTTTTTTTTTTTTTTTTTTTTGCGGTACACGGGCCTCTCACTGTTGTGGCCTCTCCTGTTGCGGAGCACAGGCTCTGGACGCGCAGGCTCAGCGGCCATGGCTCACAGTCCTAGCCGCTCCGCGGCACGTGGGATCTTCCCGGACCGGGGCACGAACCCGTGTCCCCTGCATTGGCAGGCGGACTCTCAACCACTGTGCCACCAGGGAAGCCCTGAAGAATATTTTTTAATCAGCATATATACCTGCTACATTTTTTAAAATCCCTGTTAAAATAGCAGTTTTTAATGAGGGAAGTAATTCTATACTTTTGGAGCATGGAGCATTTTGCTTTAATATTTTATTGTGAAGGCAACAGTGTCCTGGCACCTATGAAGGAAAACCTTAAGAGAAAGGAGAAGAATGGATTGGCCTGGGATTCTAATTCCCACGTGTGACACTTCCTACAGAAACTAATGTTCCAAGCTCCTAATAATTAAGCTGACTGCACACCTAAGTTTCCCTAGGATAGCCCCCATTTATGCTTGCTGTCCTGGCATAATTTTTGACCACTTTCATACTCAAAACGGTCCCAATTTGGATGACAATTATGTAATCACCGCTGTAATAACTAATTGACAAACTAAGTAGTTAGGATCAGCTGCAAAGATTAGAAAGGCAGCCTAAATTACCTGACAGTGCAGGGTTGTCTACTTGGGACCCTGCTTAGCTACTTACGAGCTTCATGATCTGGGGAAGTTATTTAACTGCTCTTGGCCTCAGTTCCCTCAGCTTTCTAAAGGGAGTAATAACTGCCTCATAGTGGAATTATAAACATTCGATTAAGTAATGCCTGTGCGGGGCTTATCACAATGTCTGGTTCATATTTAGGGCTCAATAAATGTACCCATTTATATTATCATTATATTTTCACCATTTTCCTCCCTTCCCCTGCCAGACCACTTCATTCTTACAACTGTATAAAGTTCTACTGACTGAGATTCATTTAGGTGAACAGTCATCATCTTCTAACAATGGATCATGATATATAGCCATTTAAGAAGAAAAAATAGGTGTGTACCGGAGAGCGATTGTTAATTGGCGGGACCCATCATCCCCACCTACCCCCAGCCTGACAGAAGAGGGAAATCCGAGTGTGGTTTGAAGGTAGAGCAGCACTTTGTACTTCGGACTTGATTTGATTTGGGTTTGATATTAAATGTTTTTAATTTCAACAGCATTAGAAAAGGACGTGCGCGTTTTCTCTAGAAAAGAGGAGATTTATTCGAAATGATGGAGAGACGCCGCTGTAGCCGTTTGTACTTTACCAGCAGAACTGAATTAATCTGTTGTTAATGGAATTACTTCCAAAAGAGGGCTCAGGAGAACTGACAACCAATCACATAAGATGGTAACATCTTAACATCGTAAGATGGTATCACTTTCCATATATTATTTCCCCCAAAGCATCCCTCAATGGATCTCCCTCTGGCAGAAGCTACATATCAAACAATGAATGACAATTGTTTGTTCAGACAACCTGGAAACTCCTGAGGCCTTTTAGGGAAGGATAAAGGAACTCTGACTCAGTAGGAGTGGGAGTGGGAGGATGGAGCTATTGAAAGAGCAGGAACAGGTATTTTCCCTTCACATTCATTTTCTTAAAATTGAATTAGGTTTCTATGAAAAGCTGTTTTGTAGAATAACAACCTCTTTATGGTTTTACCAGCTGAGACATAAAAGGCTATTTGTGGTGTGCTGTAAGTTCTGAATGCAGGTGAAAATTCCCTACTTACTGGTTATTTTAATGATAATGAGAATAATATTTTGTACATAACCTGACCCATTTAACCAGGGATCTTAAAATCCTTATGTCACTGTGGTATGGCGTCATTTTGACTCTGGGTGAGAGGGTTGCCTGAGAGCTTGATTAATTTTCAAATTACAAAATTCCCTTCTCCTCCTTCTTAGGTAATTTTTTTTTTTTAATTAAGGGGGAAAAGGCATCATTTGACCATTTGAGGACAGGATATAGGAATATTTCTGGCTTCTGCCATTGCTTCTTATCCATATAGTGTATAATTTTCTAGATATATTGGACAAAAGGGACTCAATCCAGTAACTAGACTCACGTCTGAGCCACAGGCTAATGGAAAATTTTAAATGGCGCATAGCGCCACAAAAAACAAACACACGAAAAAGACTAACAAAAATACCCCTCCCTTTCACCTAGATCTAGAATGCTTCTGGGTCTTTAACCATGGCAAAGCCTGGAAGAAGCAGCCAGGGGAAAGACAGTTTAACCACACGACTTAAGGTGGCACAGGGGTTACAAAAGGTGAATTGAAAGCTTCAGGCTAAAGACAAGGAGCAAAAATCAAACCAGGGACCAGTTGTTGCCTAATACTTGCACCAGATTTTGACCCGATGAGCTGGTGATGTAAATAGAAAAGTCTACCCGGGCAGGTCAGAACGAAAGGGAAATGTCTTCACTCACTTTGAGCCAACCTTGAATTCATCTATTCGGAAAACAAGAAAGCAGAGTCATCCTCCCAGAGTTGAGACTCTCTCTCTCACTGTACAAGGGAGATGGTTAGAGGGGGTTCTGCCTGAGAAATGCCATCTCACCTGGACTACCCCTGCCTAGAGCCTCGTAGCAGAACACTGAGTCATTGCCGAGAGCAGTGGTGGAAGGGGTACCATCTCCGGGGCTCTCTGCAGGGCTTGGTGTTTTTCATCATAACCTCGAATCCACACAACTATGCTGCAGAGAAGGCTTTTCCATCCCTGCTTCTCGGAGCAGGAATCTGAGGAGGACACACAAAGCCACACAGGCAGGAAGGGGCAGAGCAGTGACTCAAACCCAGGTCGGGGGAAGCTGGATTCTGCCACTAGCCCACCTCATCTGTGCCCAGATCTCTGCCACACTGGGGCCCACGTTCTCTGACCCTGGATTTTCCTCGCTGTGGTCACCTGATTTCCTGTGCTCTAGATTATCAAAGCATCTGCAGAGTGAATGCCTTCTCAACCATTTTGCGTACAAACTGCAGTGGGTGACTTAACACCCCCTAACAGGGCAAGTCTCACAGCATTTGTGGTTTGTGGCCACCTCTGACTAGCCCACAACATCCAGTTTATGTCAATTTATGTTCCTGTTCCCTTTTTGGCTAGGGAAGGGGGGGGGTCACATCTTGGCCCTTTGCCCTCTTCCCCCTCTCTTTTATTCCTGGTCCGCAGCTTCTCCTTCTTGTTTTTTTTTTTTTAAACCCATGGACCTCAGCCCTCAATCCCAACGTGTATTTATGACTAAAACCCACTTATGAGCAGGTGGGGGTGTGGAGACGGCTGTAACTAGCATCGTCCAACAGAACATTCCACAACAAAGGAAATACTCTATAATCTACACTGCTTCACACGGTAGCCACTTGAAATGTGGCTAGTGTGACTGAGGAACTGAATTTCTGGTTGAATTGTAGTTTTAATTAAACGGCCACGTGTAACTCGTGGCTACTATAGTGAATAGCACACGATGGGCATCCAAGGAAGGCTGAAAGACGGCTACATTTCTGGATGTCTCGGGACCTTAGGTCATGCCCGGGGCTCATATCTTACTGCTGGGAAACCCAAGGATGGGCTGCTTCATCAGTAGGAAGTCCCCAAGGATCCAGAGTCATGTTTAAAAATAAATACCCAGCTTGGTTTAGAACCAGACGTGGAAATGGGAGAAGGAGCAGGTCTGGTTGGGACTAGAATAGTCAGTGGGATGGGAGATGGGGTCAAATTAGAGAGGGAAACATGCAGAACAAAACTTTGACCTTTTTTACTTGCTAGCTGTGTGATCTTGGGCAAGTTACCTACCCTCTCTGAGCCTTGGATTCCTCCTCTGTGAAAGAGAGAATAACATAATAATGATAAAGATAAAAATACCTATTTGTGTATCGTCTAACTTTGTGAGTAAGCACACCATCGTGGACGTAAAAAACATTTTTCTAAACTGTTACCTCTCTTTAAATAGTAATTAATTATCATTATTTTGGGCCAATGTCTGGAAGATCTAGGGAAGTTGTAGATACACAAGGTGTGAATACATCCAGGCAGCTGGTGAGACTCTGTGACTAACAGCAAGCGAGTTCTGTTGGAAAAGGGGTGTTATATAAGTGCAGGGGGGAAACATTTTATCCAGGGCTTAGGGAAGGTTGGTAATATACTTGGGGTTCGGTATGGTTAAGGTGACATCAGGCAAGGAGACAGGCAGTGACACAGCCCTGTGGAAGCGTGGGTCCACTGGAATGTAAGCTCCCAAAGGTCAAGAGAGCAAAATAGTGGCTTACATGTAGCAACCACTCAATAAATATTTGTTGAATGAATAAATAGATAAATAAGTGTGGAGTATCTTCCGCCCTCCCAGCTCAATCCACTTACAGAGGGCAGTGAAATAGTGGTGCCACGATATTTCGCACAAAGCACCGGCCATTCACGTCTGATTTAGCTAGAAAAAAGGCAAAAAACCTGAGCATTTGCTTTTTATCAAGGGCAGTTAAAATAGGCCCCTGGGGCTTCCCTGGTGGCGCAGTGGTTGAGAGTCCGCCTGCCGATGCAGGGGACACGGGTTCGTGCCCCGGTCTGGGAAGATCCCACATGCCGCGGAGCGGCTGGGCCCGTGAGCCATGGCCGCTGAGCCTGCGCGTCCGGAGCCTGTCCTCCGCAACGGGAGAGGCCACAACAGTGAGAGGCCCGCGTAACGCATAAAAAAAAAAAAAAAAAAAAAAAAAAAAAAAAAAAAATAGGCCCCTGTTGTTTGTTTCTGACTATGTAGTTTGTCTCCCTTATTATAATCTACAGTCTCTGAGGGCAGGGACAAATGCACCTGGCCCCTAAGCGTTACCCAGGAAGTGTCTGAATTATCTTCCTAAAAGAGTTACAATCTGGGAGATACTTTTCAGAAGGCAATTCTTTTCAATGGAAAGAAGAGGCTTCCTGAGAAGTGGATGAATAACGACACCACTTCAGAGAACACAAGAGGGAATGTGGAGCTTCTGTCCGATTGTTGACCACACCAGGCAGACAAAGAGTGATCCCAGAGAGAGAAAGGAGACGGAAATCCCTCCATATGTGGTTCCTGTTTATCTGGAAGGTGACTTGACAGAACCACCCTTCCCATTGGAATGTAAGTAATCACTGTGAGGGGAGGGACAGGGCTGTATTTTGCTGGCCACAGGGCCACCACAGAGTTGGGCACACAGGAGCCCTTCAATAGGGAGTTGCTTGGGACAACCCATTTGGAAAATAGTTTGGCATTATCTAATAAGACAGGCACACCCCGTGGCAGAGCAATTCTACTCCTAGGTCTAAATCTTTAAGAAACTCTTATGTAAGTGTATCAGGTTACATGTGCAAGAAAGTTCACAGCAGCCCTGTTTGTAAGAGCCCCCAGATGGAACTGACCTAAGTGTCTCTCGATGGGATAAAAAAGTTGTGATGTATTCCTCTAGTGGAATATTGCACCACAACAAAAATAATTGGCATAAATGAACTACAGCTGCAAGACTGGAGAAATGCATCAAAAAGGGAATGAAAGCCCAGAAAAGAAAAAGCAAGCCACAAAAAGATGACCTAGTAGAAGGTTCTGCAGACAGGGCAACCCTGGTGATACTAGATGTCTTGCATACTGAGGTTCTTGGGCTGGGCATCTGGAAGCTTCCCAACAGTGCACAACTTGGAAAGAAGCAACGGAGAGACATCAGCTTAGCCTTGGGCTCAATAAAACAAAGTGCAACTCTTAAGAAGAGAATTATTAGGCAAGAGGAAGATGATAAAAATTGAAAACAAACGGTAACAGGCTCACTCCGTCCTTGAAACCCTTCCTAATAGCTTAACAAAAAAGAACTTGGTAGCAAATTCACTTAGAAATGTCTGTAATTTATCATCTATGTGAAGTTTAACGGCTTAGTTTATCTGTGTACAGTTTTATTCATAAAATGGATATTGAATTACTCTCAAGTAAATCTCCTTTTTAATAAAAGGACCCGATACTGAAATAGAAGTGGCTCCTAATACCCCATTGATTACTCTTTTGATGCCAAAGAAAGGGTGGATCTGTTTGCCTTCTAGGGTTGAGAGGAAGGAGGTGTCCCAGAATTAATCATTCAAATAGGGCTGTTACACCAGGAGAAGAGAAAAGAGTGTCAAGTCAGTGTTAAGAATCTGGGAAGGCTGCCAGCATGGTGTGCATGATTAGGGTGGATAAAAACATAAAGAGAAATATGGTCCAGTGAGTATTGATCTGTTTCCTTTCCATTTTTAAGGGTGGTTTACTTTTAAGCAAAAATTGTGTGATTTTCAAGTCGCTATGAGAACATAGCTGACTCACAGATTTCTTTGAAAATCAGAGTTTCTGTAAGCAGCACGCTGACAATAAGAGAATTTGATCTTATGCCCTTTTTAAGCATCTTTCATGATGGCAGAGAGTACGCTCTGAAGATTTCCATGAGACCTTCTCATCTATGGCCACCTTGCGGAGAGCCACCTCTATCGCCATATCTAAAGCCCATTAACATTTACAAATTAAAAGCCAGTGGGAAAGAACATAATCTTGGCAACTGCCTCTTGGGAAATCTTACAACTGCAAGAGCGCCATGGAAGAGTGCTTTAAATACCATCGTGGTTCATCCAACCTCCTCACCATTGTATAGGAGGGCATGTGGCCAAAGGCCTTGCAGGGAAGAGATCGGGGTGCCCAAGCTCATGATTGGTTGGGGGAGGATGATGCCGAGCGAGCCACTTAGCCCACTCTTGCTTCATGAGGAGTACGCCACATGCTTCTTTGCACATTCTTTTAAATCCTCGTGTGGCTGGCATTTGGAAAAATATCGACTGCAACCAGACGTCGCAATCCTGATGACAGCTCTTGAAATCCCGTCTTTCTCACAGCAACATCTACTGTCAGCTCCCCACCCTTGTCACCAGAGAGCCTTCCCCACCCAAGTTGCACTCCAAATAGAAAGAATTTCAGATGTGCTTGTCCTGCTGTCTCCTCCAAAGGCCTTGACAAATATTCAGGTGGTAAATAGCTTGAGAGAAATGCTGCCGATAAAATTAGTTCGAGTATTTCGCAGAAAACAAACCTGACACCATCATGATACCTGATAGCTCAGCACTTCCGAACCTTTCCAAACCCTCTTGCCTTCAAAGCCCAAACGTGGGGTGAATTGGGAGATTGGGATTGACATACATACACTACTGATACTAAGTATAAAATAGATACCTAATGAGAACCTACTGTATAGCTCAGGGATCTCTACTCAGTGCTCTGTGTTGACCTACATGGGAAGGAAATCCAAAAAAAGAGGTGATATATGTATACATATAGCTGATTCACTTTGCTGTACAGTAGAAACTAACACATTATAAAGCAACTACCCCAATAAAGATTAATTTAAAAAAATAAAAAATAAATTGCCTTTATTTTTTTCCCTTTCTAAAACCAACCCTTGCCACCTCCTTCTCTCAAAAAATAAAATAAAATAAACAAAAAAGAACAAGATGGTGATAGGATTGTCCAACCAGGAATTTTACATTACAAATAGCTGTGCTGAAGGTTAATATCCAAGGTCAGGTGTTATTAATATCCATTTGAATTTTGTTCCTCTGGTCTATGATCTCATCTGAGTCACCTCGTTGATTTATGACGTGGTAGTCCCAGACCATCATTCATATTCCTGAAATTCTATTCAGGCCTTGGTATCAAACCCTCTCTTCAATACCCTTTTTGGTTGTGTCTGACCCGTAGCTTTACAGCCCTTCCTCTTATCTCCTTCCCACAGGTACCCCTATACCTGGTGTCCAAGGTCATTTGATTGATTTTACACCCTGCCATCTTCCCCTTTTCCTTCATTTTACTGTAGAAAAAAAATTTTTAACTCTTTTCTTGAGAAGTATTTCATGGGATTTCTCTCCCCAAAGCCAGCTCTCCACCTTGATTTTCAGGTAAATGGCCTCTTCAAGTATTGTACATAGGCCTGCTAATTTGTCTGTCTCCCACATGAGGCATTTATTTTCTCCTATGTAGCTGAAAGTCTTGGGCTCATACCCCCAGCAGGAGCTGACAACCCTCAGGACTGACTATGTGCTAGCCACACTAAGGGCTAGGGGCTTTGATGGATTCTCACCTAATCCTTACAACAATCCTATGGGGTAGCTGCCATTATTTTATTCACTCAGCAGATGAGGAAACTGAGGTTCAAGGAGGTTACAGAAACTTACCCAAGGTCACCCAGTAGTAAGTGCCAAACTTCGGACCTAAGCTTTCAGTCTTTCTAGTTCTGAAGCTTGTGCATATTATTACTTTTGAGCTGCTTTCCTCTATTATGATGATGATAACTGATGGGCAGTCATTATCCATGATACAATTGTTATACAAGAGTGGGCTTGGAGGTCTTTGCAAAACACATATTAACGCTAAAATCATATCAGCATCTGGTATACTTACATAAAAACACTTTTTCTGGTACATCTAAAAATAAAATTTTAACCATTTGAAGAGTAGCACATGCTAATATAGAAAGTTCTTAATTAGAAGAAAGAAAAAAAACCCACCAACACTCTTAGCAGCTCAAAAACCACTACAGTTAACATTTTGATATATACTTCTTGCCATTTTTCTATGCATAATTTATATATTTGTAATCTTCTGTATATATACATTTGAATCCTGTATTTCCTCCTCAGTATTATAATAATCACTTCCCCCCAGGTATTTTCTACTTTTTTGATTGCCATAGTCCCTAACTGCAGTCAGAGACACAGTAAGATCCTGGTCAACACACGCTGAATCATAAGATGAAATCTAGTCATTCATTATTAACTTCATCAAGTTATAGAATAGACAATACATAGGCATGTTCAAAATTTCAAATGTGAAGAAAGACATATAGTAAAAATCTGCCTCTTACTCTTGACTTAGAAGGATACTTTCTTGTACAGAGTTCGGAAGTCCAAGCTCCCAATCGTCTTAGTACCCACTTCTTGGAAACATATATCTGGATAACCCAGTTCCTTAAATTCTGGATTCAAGAAATCGAAGTCCAAAGAGACATTTTTCCTCTAGCAAAGGCCCAACTTCTTAGTTTTTGTCTTTTGTCCTAGAATTCTAGGTCTTCAGGTAAGTGACAGACCCTTCTAAAGAGCCATACCTACAGAACTCAATAAACAATCATAATCCCATACACATAATAATCCTCGTATTTTAAAGAGATGCATACATAAAGGACAAGGAAATAGTTTTATTACGCACCCTCACAGAGTAAAACACAAGATTCCATTAGGAAACAAAAGGAGCCTTATTATTTCTCTTCGCTACATACCAGTGTGTCGAGTTCAGTATAACCGATATTGGTGCTTCCATATTCATACATTTATTAGACTGTTTAGACAAAGTACCAGCACAGGGGAAGGCTCGCTTGGAGACCTTAGATGAATGTTTTCTAGTGTAGGGATTCTCAAAGTCTGTTCTATAGGATAATAGTTTCTTGGGATGTTATTTAGGTGTTCCACAGAAAAGGGGGATTCCACAGACTAATAAGTTTAGAAATTTTTAAAAGAAGGAAATGAAAAAATGAAATTGACGAAAGAATACTTTCTAAAGAGTAGGATCCCAAAGAGCACACTTTGGGATTCTGGCAGCTTTGTCACTAAATAGGCATAAGGTTTGGGACTAGGTGACTAAATGATTCATCACTGTTTGTGTCAGCTTACTTAGGTAACCATTCAATTGATACGAGAAAATTATTTTTAGACCAGTTTTTGCCGATAACTGTTAGAAACAGATCTCGAAGACCCCTGTAGCCTTGGGTTCAGACCTGTATTCTTTTCAACCTGGCTACACTGCTTGAGCAGCATGGCGAGCATGGTGACAACATTCAGTGCTGAAATATTATTACTAGGCAACCTTGAATCTCAAGTTTTTTCATCGGAAACATAAACTAGAAAACGAAAACTTTTAATGAAGAATGACCTTAAAAATAAAAGGTAAGTTATAGTTTGCAAATGCATATAACCGACACAATACTAATATCCAGAAAACAGACAATCATTGCAAATCAGTAAGAAGAAGAAACAATTCAATGGAAAAACGAGCAAAGGATAGAAACAGCCAATTCACAAACCACAAACATATGCCAATAAACGTGTGAAAGGACTGCCTGATTTATCAAGAAAACACAAAGTAAAACAAGATAGCATTTCATATCTACGAGACCGGCAAAAATTTTTCAAGTCTGGCAACGTGGGCGTGTAGATTGGTACGATTATTTTGGAGAATAACTTAGCAATAATTATAGAATAAAAAGTGCTTATTCTAAAACACAGAACTTTCATGTCTAGGTACATTTTAGGGGGCAGTGTTTTCCAACCTCTTTTGCATCATGGCACACATAGAGAGTGATGATATTCATATAACACACTGGGGTAACCTGAGGAGGCTGCTCCCAGCAGGAGGTGACCCATCCTGGGGTCTGTGTTTCCCTCAGGTCCGACTTGGTTTCCCTGAGGGCTCAGGGACCCCAGACCTTCTACTCAACTGTAACGTACTCCTGTACTGCACCGGTTAGAAAGCTCTGCCCTAGAGAAGCTTGCTCTGTACGCTCAAAGAGATGTGTACAAAAATGTCCACCACAGAGTTTTTATTATACCCGAACCAAAAAAAAAAAAAAAAAAAAAAAAACCAAAGTGGCAAGAACGGCTTAAATGCCCATTAGTAGGGGAATGAATAAATAAATTCTGTTATACAAGGGAACACGATATAGCAGTTAAAACTCATGAACTTGAATACAGGGATGAGTTACAAAACCGTAATGTTGAGTAAGGAAAAGCAAAATGTAAAAAGACCTATATACTATATATCATAATATATGCACGCAAAATTTTAAAACAGACAAAACCGTACATACTCACATACCTGTTAGGTAAAGGTATGAAATTATTCATGGGCGGGGTATCACCACCTTCAGGGTAGCGAATGCCTCTGGAAAAGGAGGGAAGGCAGTGGGATTTGATGGTGGGTGAGGGACTCAACGGATATCTGTGCCATCCTATTTCTTAAGAAACAAAAGCAAATGAAGCAAATGTGGCTATAAGTTATGTGTTAAATCTAGGTAGTAAATACTAGGTCTCTAATATATTTTCACTATATTTTTTGTGCATTTGAAATATCTCAAAATTAAAAAAAAAAACTAGATCGATGGTTTTAAGTCTGTATACACATTAAAATTACTGAGGAGTTTAAAAAATTTCCCATGTCAGGGCGGCATCAGAGATCAACCAAGTCAGAAACTTAAGATGTTTCTTAAGATGGGGCCTGGACGTCGGTATTATTGAAAAGCTTCCCCAGTTATTCTAATGTTTAGAACTGCTGAATTAAATGATCTCAAAAGTTTCTTTCGAACAATATTCTCTTTTTCTAAGTATTTTAATTTCACAGTTTCCTCATATGGTTTCAAGTGAACACAACCGTATGAAAAGCCAGGCTCTGTTAATATTCACTGAGAATTTTCCTTCTATCAAAACCAGTTATCTTTTCCGGGTGCTTATGCGTCTTTTGTTTTCTAGAACCACATATAACTCCTCTCCCATTTAGTTCATTCATCTCTCCCCCTTTCTCCTACCACCTTTCTGAGACCATCCCAGCAGGAAAGTCATCCAAACTCCACAAACTTAGGCTCTGAGTCATTCGTATGCATTGCTTTTGAACATATTAAATAGATCCATATGCTTATCTATAGTAAGATATAGGTTTTTCCTTCAGAAAATAGAATACCAAAAAAAAAAAAACCATTCCAATATGTACACTTAAAAAATTTTAAGTAGGCATCTAAAATGAAGCAGAAATTAAAAGTAACTTGGGCCAGAATTTTGAATATTAAAACATTACAGCAAATGGTAAAACATAAACCAAATATATGTCTATCTATATCCAAAAAAGTTACTCTTTCCCTGACACATGCACAGAGACAGCTCTCATAATGGCTCCACTTCAATTAGAGTTGGATCACAAGTAGAACAGTAACGAAAGTGGCCATTTCCAACATTTCTACCCCTAAAGACTCTTTATTATCCTCTCCAACTTCAGAAATTCCTATGAAGTCATCATCAGCCAATCGGAGCTTCAAATGGTTTGAAATAACTCATGTAGCCAGCCACATTGAGCTGATATAGAATCAAAGAAATGTGACATTCTCCTTAGCCTGGGCAGTTGTGTCATGGTTAAACGTATGATTTCCATTAGATTTCCCAAAATGTGGAAAAATCGCTTTCAGACCCTCGGCACTACCTCCGGGGATACTCATTTTAGATTACAACCACTAACTAAAGTGTCATTGTCTTGAATACACCCTACCAAAATCTGATCTGAGGGACAGTAAGAAAGGGAATGCTGAAATACAATATATGTCAGCAGACCAGGGAAACTTCTACTACTACTTAACTGTCATTGGAAGGCAGACTGATATCCCAAGAGGGGGAAAAAGAAAAGCAAGAAATGCCATACTTACAAGATCAGAAAGACCTGAGTTTGAATCTAGGTTTTACAATTTTCTAAGGTATGACCTTGGTCAGGTTACCTAATCTCTCTAAACTTCTGTTTCCTCATGTATAAAGTACAGAAAATAAATATAGTTACTTCCATAACCAACATCCAGATCTTGGTTTCTAATAGCATTCCCCAAGAAGAGGAACCAGGACTCCTGGTTCCTGAGAAATGCCTAATTCCAAGGCTGGGGCAAGTACTACATAAAATGAGCCTGGAAGCCAAGTGGAGCACCTTGCAGTGTCAGAAAGTAAGAAAATGCTCCAAAAATAAACAAAAGAGGGGTTGGGGGTGTATGCCAAAGGGACATAAGAGCCAAATGAAAGAGTTCCCAATGACCAAAGCTGAGATAATTTAATCAACAAAATAAATAATGTGGTATTGGATTATAACCAAAAGTATAAAATAAATACCCTTAGGTCTACAGTGATATAAATAAATGATTGAATGAATAAATGTGGGAGAATAGACAAGTCACCCATATGGGAAAATTCCAAATAATTCATGTAGATACTGCTCCCTCACATGGGCTGTGCACAGTGATTTTCTTCCAGAATACACTATTGCGGAAAGGAGGTAGGGGGTGAGGAGAGTAACTTTTCAGTGGAGAAACCTGACAAACACTACTTCAGCCAGGAGTTCAAGCAGCTTAACATTATCAGTGATAAATCATGTTGAGAGCAGGCACTCTATTTTTTTTTTTTTTTGCGGTACGCGGGCCTCTCACTGTCGTGGCCTCTCCTGTTGCGGAGCACAGGCTCCGGACACGCAGGCTTAGCGGCCATGGCTCATGGGCCCAGCCGCTCCGCGGCATGTGGGATCTTCCCGGACCGGGGCACGAACCTGTGTCCCCTGCATCGGCAGGCGGACTCTCAACCACTGCGCCACCAGGGAAGCCCGAGAGCAGGCACTCTTGATACGATGTGACGAGAATGGCACTTTACCTCTGTGGTCTTCCTCCCGATATAATTATGAGAGAAATCCAAATTGAGGGACATTCTACCAGGAAAACCTGACCAGAGCTCTCCAAAACTGTCAGGGTCACCAAAAACAAGAAGAGGCTGAGAAACTGTCACAACCAAGAGAACCTAAGGAGACAGGATGACTAAATGCATTGTGAGATCCTGGGACAGAAAAAGGACATTAGGTAAAATCTAAGGAAATATAAATAAAGTATGGACTGTGGTTAATAGTTATGTGTCTTAGTTCATTAATTGTGAAACATGTACCATACTAATGTAAGATGCTAATAACAAGGGAAACTGGGTGGAGGAGTATTCAGGAAACCTCTATACTATCGTTACAACTTTTCTGTAAGTTTAAAAATTTCTAAAATTAAAAGGTTATTATGAGAAATATTAATAGTTACCTCATGGGGTGGGGGTGAGGGTCAAGTTAAATGACAGATTTAAAGCATTTAGCACAGTGCCCGGCACACGGTACAAGCTAATACCTGGGAATTACTGTTGTTCAGCAGATTCAAGCAGAGTTAATTCGTGAGCAGCTGACCAATTCATTCCAGAAGTAGAATACTTATATTACTTGGGGAGCATGAAGAAAGAACTAATGAATCCTACCATCTTACGTATTTACTTGTGTTTTTAAGCATCAGTAATCTTGAGAATTCTATTATTGTTATCTTTGCTGGGCGAGTCTATCCTGTCACTTTACTTTTCTAGTATTATTCTGCATGTCAGGATAGAACTCTGAGTAATGAATTGGACAACACTTCTGGATTATTAAACTTTCTCTGCACGGAGCTGGGCAACGCTCCTTCTAATAACTTTCCTCCAATTCCATCTCCTTATCCAATGAATTTAACTTTAGTCATTTTATGAGAAACGTGCTGCATACACCTCCAGCACACTGGACCATCTCTGCACTGCTACAGCCCTGAATATGTCCTAAAGAGTGCATTTAACCATCTGGTGTTCGCTTCCCCCCCACCCCCAAAAAAAAAATCTCTGGCTCCTACTTATACATCCATCCCTTCTCCTTTGTCCATTAAGCCTCTTTGACCCTGCTTTCAACTCAAATTGGAAGTCACAGCAACCTCCTCTGAGTGTTTGAGTTAGATTTGCTTTTGAGCACTGGAGCACATTACTGGAGGCGTTCTTCATGATCTCTCCCAGTCTGTCAACTCCCTGTGGGCTGAGGCCAACTTCAGCTCCACCTGGTAACCTTCTCCACATTTAGCACCAACTTGGGCACATCCAGTGCTCCAGCAAACATTTATTAAAGTGATGCTAATTTGGATGCCATCCAAAAAATAACTGAAGCACTCAAATGTGGGCATTCGTCTCCCTTAGCAGAGACACGAGAGAGGGATTTCCTGAGGTGTCTAGGGACGAGTCCTAAGAACCTATGATAAAATAAAATACAAATAAAAGCCTCCAGTGACTGCCTTCTTTTCCCTAGCAGTTTTTTAAGTTTTCATAGTATAATTCTCCCTCTTCATTTATCAGAATCAGTCATCTTTTCTTTCTTATTAATGCCAGTTACAGTATTCCTGGCTAACTAGCAAATATAGAAATGGTTAAATCCAACATGTTCCATTTCTTCAAGACCAAGGAAGGGAGTTTTGAGGTTGGACTGCTGATTGCTAAATTATACAAATAGATAAAATAAGACTCGTATCATCTATCCATCCATCCATTCATCCATCCATCTAACCATCCATCCTCTTTCAACAGCATTTACTGATCGATATGATATGCTAGGTGTTGTGCTGGGTACTGGAGATTCAGGGATGAATAAGAAAGCTCCTGCCTTCAAAGATCTCCCAGTGCAATGGAGGGGGGGTGGCGGGGGCGGGGGTAGGGGGAAGGGAAACAAATAAATAAATACAAATGCAACATGATAAGTGTCATCATAAGAGTAACTTGGACACTCTACTTGGCGGGACATATTCGTAGAAAAATGGTTGGCCAAAAAAAAAAAAAAAAAACAAAAATCACTGACTGTTCCATGGCTTTCTTCACATAGCTTCCTTGTCTTGCAGAGGATACAGAAGGCTGAGAATGAAACCTTGCCTCTGACATTTCCTAACTCTGACCATCAGCAAGCCACTGAACCACCCTGAGTCTTAGCTTCCTCCTCTGTGCAAAATAGTATCATTGCAATTATTGCCTAAAAGTTTCTTAAATTTACTGGGAAGATCAAATGGGAGATCTTTGTAAACTCTAAAGGGCTGTAAGAATATGAATAATTACTGTCACATTTATTACAAGGCAAAGGGGAACATTTTCACCTTACAACCTCCTCTGCCCAACTCAACCCCCTTAAGAACTGAACATTTTGTTCGGTCTATTTAATCGAGCTCCACTTTTCTGCTTTGACTAGACTGGTATTGGGTGGCTTCCTCAGACCTCTGGGTGCCCAAATATCAACACATTCTGTGAGAGAGACCCTGACGGGCAGATTTTAGGCATCATTAGAGGCGCCGCCCCCGTGGCTACTCAGCCATGGGGTTAGCAGTTTGGGTGGTCTGATTTGAGAACCCTGTTTTTCAGTCTAGTCAGAGACCAGTTCATATCCTGGGGCAACAAAGAAACAAAAATTAAAAATCAAGAGATGCCACATCTTAAAAAAGAAAGCTTGGATCCCGTTTGAAAAAGGTAGTAGTGATTAAGAAGGGGAATAAAGGCAAGAGATGGTGAGTGCCGGAATACCGTCTCCCACAGGCTGGCACGGGCTTGGCGTCCTGGATAGATCCAAAGCAAAAGGGCCGACAGGATGTGGAGTCACATGCTTTGCTTGTGAGCCCAACAAATGTAAAGATCCCTTAATCCACACCAAAATAAAACTGAAATGTAAGCCGACAGGAGCCCAGACCCAGCGTGACCTCTTCCACCGCGTCACTGTCCGTCCTCCAACCTACTGAGTTCCCGGGCCATGCTGGATTTCACCAAAAAAATGCTCCCTTGTCCCACCCCTCCCCCTCCACATTCTTCTGACATTTTGTGCCACCCAGACAGCAGCCCCAAATGCCTCCTTGGGTGACATCACAGATAGCCATGGGTTGCTTCTGGTATCCCATCTGTTCCTGCAGGCCTGGCCTCCGCGAGGGCGAGATGCGAAGGGAGTGTGGAATGGAGGCTGGGCGGGGGCGGGGTGGGGATCGGGCCTTTGAAGCTGTTTTCTATCGGGCGCTGCAGCTGTCAGCGTTGGCTGCGGAAGCCCGTGATTGTCCTTGCAGCTCCCGTTGCCCGCGGTGCACTGTGCTTTGGGATATTAATTGGGCTTTCATTATGCGAACGTACCCAGAGGCTTTTGCGGTTGATTCCTATATCTATATTGATTCATAAAAAATGCCAATAAATAACAGCTCTCTCAAAGCAGCTTTGCATGTTTTGGATAATGAATTGGTTGATGTCCCACCTCCCCCACTCCCCCATTTTTCTTTCCTTTTTTTTCTTTTTACCCATTACCGCATAATAGATCACAGAATCTTTAGGACAATGGACAAGCACATGGGCTAAATCACCTTATTACAGTTCCATATAGTTGAAAAGAGGCTTAATGCTAAATTATCAGATCCCGGCTATTGTGGAAACCGAGAAAGAATAATGCTCCCAAATAACCCGGTGGTGCCTCTGTGGGCTCATTGTCTGGGGATCTATTGGTCCGCCTGCCACGGGAGCGCTCCATTGACTCAGCAATCCCCTGAAATGAACAGTGCGGCCCAAATTCGGGCTGGAAGTGAGTCTCTTTTACTTTTTGGTATATTGGAGGTTATAGGATATTTTCAGGCCTGGCCTTTCAAAAAAAAAAAAAATCTTGTTTTATGTTTGTGGGTAACTGTGGACAAAACTATGTTATTAGATTCGAAACGCCCCAAATTCGGCATGTCACAGACGACTTGGGCTCACAGAATTACCGTATATTATCCCACATAAAGTGGAGATGAAAGCAGAAATTGTACATCCGTTTCATTTCACTGAAACTTTTCAAAGGAAGGAAGGATGTTCATTAAAAGTTAACAGTGACACAGCTGTGCAGAACTCTCAGAGAAAATGTCATTGTCACGGGAGCCTGACTGTGACCGAGTATCATTCTCCATAGCAGAATGTGAGGTTCCTGTGGTCTGTTGAGCTGTTAATGGCATTGAAAAAGAAGAGCGGTGCCCCCAGGAGAGTGGCGATGCAGATGGATTTTGGAAGGCCATTGTTCTAGCCTGCGTGCCATAACTTTAGCAAGAAGTAAATATAATTTTGTTTCCAAAAGCTAGGTAGACTCAGAGATCCTAAGGAAACTCTTCTCATTTCTGGGAAGATGGGTTGGACATCATTTCTTTGTAATAAACTATGTCCAATTCTCTCTCTGTCTCTGTTGCTCTCTTTCTTTCTCTTTCCCTTCCTCTTTAAATAAAAGGCCCACAGATATTAGATGGGCAGCAGTGGAAATGCAAAACAAACAAACCAAAAAACCCCACTGCCTACTAAAACTGAACTTTAATAAGATTGCTCTTGTCCTGCTCCACTGCCTACTGTTTCTGCAGTATTATATTTGGTTGTCTCTCATACAACCTCTGAGAGAAACAAGAAGACAGGGTAAACAACAGAGGCTTAGGTAAATATGCAAAGATAACTGTGTATTCCTGCTATTAGATACATTTCTCTTGAACTGCTTCATGCAAATGTTCAGCAATGGCCATGGAAATTTGGGTAGTAAAGATAATAAGTGATAATTTGGAGGAAAACAATCCATATTTCTCACTTCCAAGAGATTTAAAAATATCCAATGTGATACTTCTCTTTATAATTTGAAAAATGGGTTAGTTAGAGAATAAACATCTATTTTTTTTTTTCAAGATTTGAGAAATTCTTCACAAGTCTCTATCTGACTCAAGACTAAAAAGAGACTTGGAACCAATTTAAGAAAACCATTAAATTCCTCTTCAAGACCACATTAAGTAATGATTATACCTTCGTACCAATATTGTCTTTCAATTTAATGGGGAAATAACAAGACAGCCAGCAAAATCATGCAAAACCTTTATCCAACTGAGGTGTTCTGCTGAAGTAGCTATACAAATGCACCTCTACTAATTACGGTATATTAATAAGTAGGAAGATAAGATTACATTCAGAAGGGCACAAAGTAGATGTAATGGGCATGCACCGCCTTTCAGGGCACACAAGATAAAACAGAAAAATGACAGATATTCAAGGGATGGAGCCGTTCTGTCATTCTTATGGTTTTCTCATGCTGCTCAAATGGATCTTCACCAGTATAATGTTTCTTATAATGGCCTCCATTTATTTAGTACCCACTATGTCCCAGGCTCCATGCAATATGCTTATATAATATGAATATTTCCCACTCCGTTATCAGAAATGGTAAAGACCAATGGCTCCTTATTTATTTTTAATAAGGACTTTGGAGTGGGGTATAACAGCAGAGATATGAAAAGGACAAAGAAAGGTATTTATCTGCATTTGGTAAATTCTTTTCCATTTTTCAGCTTAATTTCTTCTTGACTAAACTCACAGCAACTTAGGACTTGCGGGAAGGGGCTAAACCTCAGAGTATCTGTGCTATTTCTTCTCCCTGAAATGTCTGCAATTTATCCTCCGGCCTCTTCTATTCTTTCCCTCACGATTTCCAATCAATCGTATGCCAGCTCTGTGAAAGCCTGGAAAACCAGCGCTGCAACTGGAGGAGCCTTCCCCAAAGTGGTCATATTTTCTGAACCTCAAAGCAAGACACATAGCCTAAGAAACAGGGGCATTTGAAAGAAAAACTGGCTAAACTTTGTGAAATTTAGACACTCCCAGAAAATCCAAGGCATAGCGTTGACATTTTTTTAGGAATCCCTGGGTTATAATTCAGGACTGCACACCAGACAACCCAAAATTCAGCAGAGACTGGAATTCTTTCCACGTCCTGAGCGGATCTCTGACTAGGTTCCTGTAGGCTCTGCCTCTCTCGCAGTTGGGCCATTTGAGAATGTTTGCTCCAGGTCACCTTCTCCTGAGTGACTGTCTCAACTTCACAGGCATGAACAAACTGAGGGTCCCACAGCTTGAGGGCGACTGATGTATCTTTACGGAGCAAAGCAAGCTGTTAAAACGAAAATAGAACAGGAACAAAGAGTTCCTGTACATGCAAAGTCTCTGCTCCACTCACAGTCTAGCTCTGACATATAAGTCTTTTAGATGGGTGTCAACTCACTCAACAGTAATATTCTAGAAAGCCATTCAGCCAACGTGTTTGAGAGGCAGGGATTTGATAACCTAGCCACTTGCCGCATATGGCTACTGAGCATTTGAAATGGAGCTAGTGCGAATTCAGATGTGCTGGAAGTGAAAATACCTGCAGGATTTTGAAGATTTAGAACACAGAGAAAAAAAAAGTAAAATATTTCATGTACAATTCTAAAATATTGGTTACATGTTGAAATAATATTTTGGAAATATATTACTGGAATTAATTTCATCTGTTTCTATTTTTTTAATGTAGTTATTAGAAAAATTTTAAATGACGTGTGTGGCTTATGTTTAAAGTTCGCATTTAAAGCTCGCATTATACATCCCCATTGAATATCACTCGTCCAGATAGTTGAACAGAGAAACAGAACATGACTGCATAGGCCAAGGCAACAAAGTTTTAGAAATTACCTTTGCTTTGCTCTTAAGTTTGCAGTTGACAATAATACAAAACTCCTACATACACGATGAGAAAATATTTTACGGGCATATCTTTTGTACAGATATATTTTTTATTAGCACTGAGTCGCTTTTTAAATTAAAAAATAGGCAAAGAATTTTTAGACAATTAAAATAGCAGCTTGAAACACAGACTTGCAGATACACAGTCTTCAGTTTTTAACTTTTAGCATTCTCAGAATCATAAAAAAATATTTTTTTTGATCTCCCAGCCCTCAAAAGATTATTAAAATAAGTTTACTTGGATTCGATTTTTAAATTCTTTAAACGCAGAAGTTATGTTCAAGTCAAAAAAAGTCAATGTTATGCATTTCGGGAATATAGTCACTACTCTGAGAAGAAATAAAATATTACAGTATGCAGTGGGAGATGTTTAAAAGTTGCATACACATTCTGGGTTTTATCGTTATTCTTAATAATTCAAGCAAGTTCTTGTTTTTTTTAAATTAAGCAACTTGGTAAATAAATATTTAACATTTAATTTAAGCAACAGAGTTTTGCCAGAGTGTACTCTGTGCCCGGCCAAGACGCGCAGGCTTCAGATTCTTTCACCCGCATGTTGAGATCATCTTATATGACGATTTTACCTTGGTGCATATAACAGCTAATCAGCTATAACAAACAAGTGTTAGATCAAAGGCAAAAACACACATTTTTCTTCACTAGCAAGTCCTGGGATTTAAAACTTCAATATCACCTCTAAGGCATGCTTTCATAATAAGTAGTATCATACAAATAGCAGAATGCATTATAAACAGTAGCTCTATACTGTTTACTTAAAATCATTTCAGTTTATACTTACAGTAAATACTTAATCTTTAGACATAAAATGTTTTCACACAAGGACAAGATTCTTGCTTGATAAATGTGCAGGGATGCTATATTTCTTACTCAGAAAGCTTAAAAATATGTGTATTCAGAAACGTTTGCCGTAGTACTTGCAAACCCAAGCTTCTTCATGCTAAAAGAGATCAATCCAAGGCTGACACCAAAGGGATGGTGTTGCAGAATAAAAACTATATGTTTTTTCTCTTTGGAATATTTTTGTTTAATTTTGGGGTTTTGGCCCAACTTTGGATTGTTGAGGCATCAGGTAAGAATCTTTAAAAACATATATCCTCCCCAAGCTGAGTAATATACAGACCACAGCTGTAACGAAGTTAAGCCACCAGCTAAGAATAAAAGCACCAGAAAACAAACCAACCAAAACCTAAAGCAAACAACATGCTTATCACACAATAACTATTGAATAATGCAAATATTAACAACGCAAACCAAGCAGGGGGCCTCCATCTCAGGAAGAAGAAAAGCCAGCGAATAGAAGGCAGTGATTGGGAAATCAGGTCAGCTCTTCCTCCTCGGTAGAAAAAGTGGATCAGGACTGACATCTGCTGGCCTTGTTAATGGGATGTACCCATTGAAACAAGGGTCTTGGAGAACAAAACATTCTGGTGGGGTGATACTGCATCACTGGGAGAGGGGGAGGAGCTTGGCAAAGGCCTTCCCGATGGGCCGCCTGCAAAGTGGCCAATCAGCGGCCGCCCCTCCAGAAAAGAGTAGCCTCAGTGTTTTCCTCTCTTTGATGTTTCACCTTCATAACCAGGAATGTTTTTCCAATCACCCTAAGAGGGGACAGAATACTACATAGGTGGATTTCTCATTAGAATTACACGTTTTGAGAAGTAGTGGTCAACGAGATACTCAATAGAGATGATGATTTCAAGTCTTTACCAAAAGACTCACTGGAGATTAAATTATTTTAAAAGGCTAAATGTGTGTCCACAGCCTGACAAGCTCGGTGGCTTTCACCCTCTTGAAACTTCATCAAGTCAATGTCCCAGATCTGACCTTTGTCATTCCCTCTTCTACTCCCATCACTTCTCCCCTGGAATCCATCTGACTGCACAGATATCAGGTTTGGGAGATTTTGTCCTCATGAGGACTTGCTTCCAAGCTCTGCAGCCTTAGTTTTCTAAGCACAGTGTTATCCACCATTGGGACAGGCAAGTTCCCATTGTCTTGGAAGGTATGAGAAGCCTGGGACAGGGTCTATCTTACTCAAGTCATCTTCTGGGCATCTAGCATGGTCCCTACTACATAATAGTCACTCAAAAAATATTGATTGCTTTACTTTGAAAGTTTAATATTCTATATTCCCCCATGTTGCAGCCCCCAAGGAATGCAATTTCTTCTTGGTGGATCTGAATAGAGCTGAATATTCTAATATTTAAGTAGATACACTGGTTTTAATTGCAAATAAGCGATGATGCTGAGTACTCTTTGAGTCTCTCACCAGTGCTCACTTCCCTACTATTTCAATCTCATCTCTTATGGGAGGCACGATCTTACTGTTTGTAATAGTAAAATCAGGTCATGGGTTGTAGAAATTCTTCTCCAGAACAATCCTTAACATGCTTCATCTCAACGATAAAAGTGAAACTGGTGGGCCAGAAATCTTTCCCCCTCTACCCTTTGCTTATATGACTTCTAAAGTGTGTCAAAGTATATGTGACTGTGTCTTATACATGTGTGTACCTTCTGGTGTATGTGTGCATGAGTCTCTGGACATAAACAACTCACTTAAAAAAATATTTTTTATAAAGCATATAGAAAAAACGAAACCTGGAAAACTCTCCCAAAAGACAGAAGGAGGAGAAAGCCTGAAACTTTGCCAGTGAGTTTAAGAGGCATACTAATGAGGCACCATCTTTAACAACACTAGCAAAAACTATCCGGCCTAGGACAAAGCGGAGTCAAACTGCCCCCTCAAACGGCATTTTGGAAGGTGGAGGCAAAAGAGTGCATATAAATCATTAGCTTTAAGGTGAAAATTATTAGCTTATGTCAAAAAGTGTACAAAACCCATTTTCTCTTTTCACCTTCTGTACTTTCTTCCCAGCTAATGCAAAAGAAGAACAAAATAGTTTCACTTTTCTTAAATATAGCTGGAGTAAAGGTTCTGTTTGGGGGGGTTTTTTTTAGAAAAAACTCTGAGAAGATAATTCTGAGTATTTATTCCAATGGTTAACACTGTTATGGATTTCAGAATTTATATATATATTTAAAATCCTCTAAACCCCAGTATTATTTTCAGATTAAAAAATAGATCTTAAAGAAAATAAAGGGCTTAAATTATTGGGTTGTATCATCTCAATATTTATAACTCTAATCTCAACAGTTTTGTTGAAAACATGTTAATTTACATTTTGAAAAAAATTGAAGGGGGAGATTAAAATCATCCTGCCAAAACCTTTGCAAAGCATTTTGCTTTTTATATACCACGGTAACCTAATAAAGACACCATCACTTGACAGATGGCGTGGCATATTAGCCTCGAAATAAAACACTAGATGCCAAAATTATTAACCCCAACATGCTCAGCAATAAAAAAAAATAATTTTTGATTCTTTTTTTTAAACATTTTTCTCTTCCCTCATGTCATCCTGCAACAAAAAGTACTCAACTTGTAAAAACAAAAACAAAACAACCCTTCAGTACATACTCAAAGGCCGGCCGTTGGCAGTATGCAGGAAGTATTTGAAATACGGAACCTGGGAAAGATCACCTTGGTTAATATTCTCAGTCCTCCTTAAGACCATTTCAGCCAACACGTAGAGACTCTCCACTTTCGCATGGTTGGAGCAGAACATTTCTTTTGTCGTGCTGTTGCATCTTTATCCCTGCCCCCCTCCAAACATATAGTTGATGGGATAAAGATTTTCCTCAGCTCTGTACTCTTGAAATCTAAGCCTCGTGGCTATGAAACGATGTAGTAGGGGTAGGACTAGGTCTCCAGGCCGTGATGAGCCCTGCTCAAAATAAAGTCTTGTCTCTTTAAGAGATGATGGATTTTTGCATGCAGCCTCAGCAGCCAATGTAAGGCACTCATGCCAGGTGGCAATGCTCCCATATCCCTGTTTTAGGGTGTGAAAGTAAATGTGGGGTACCCCTTTCCCTGAAATTTCTCCTGCTTTTATGGAGGCCGACATTCTTATTTTGTAGTTTTTTAGAATCTTCATTCAGAATTTGAGTGATACTGGATTTTCCCTTCCCTTCCTCTCCTCCTCATCTTTCTTCCTTTCTTTCTGAAGCTCTCATTCGGCACATCACTTTTTAACCTCATCTACGTCAGGACAAAAAAGGGAGTAACACACATCACAACTTTTTTTACTAAAATAATACAGAAAGAAAGAAGGTTATCTTGTTTAGAGAGGAAACGATTAAATGTTTTTGCCCCCTGTTGGCCTGCTGTCTTTTAAAATATTATCATGTGGGGCTTCCCTGGTGGCGCAGTGGTTGAGAGTCCGCCTGCCGATGCAGGGGACACGGGTTCGTGCCCCGGTCTGGGAAGATCCCACATGCCGCGGAGCGGTTGGGCCCGTGAGCCATGGCCGCTGAGCCTGCGCGTCCAGAGCCTGTGCTCCGCAACGGGAGAGGCCCGCGTACCGGAAAAAAATAAATAAATAAATAAAATAAAATAAAATAAAATATTATCATGTTATTTCAGTGCCACCTAAAATATCTACAAATGCAAACCTTTCTCTGCCAAAGAGACGTCATAATTTGCATTCCCAGAAAGGAATTCTATGCTCAGATTCCCATTAAACAGACTCAAGGCCACTAACCGACTAAGGAAACACCTCAAGGAGAACGTTCCAAATATATGGACCAAGGACATGAAACTCTTTGGATAATTTTTTTTTAATTTCCAGATTTAAAACTTAGTAGGTCCTTTCTGAAAGGTGAAACTTAGAAAATCTTAAAAATAATCTGGCGATATTTACTGGTCTTTCCTCCCACCTCCGGTGTTCACTTTCCTTTCTATCATGTAACTAGATGAGTGCTTCCACATCCAGAAATCAGGCAGGAGACACTTCCAAGCTGTGGGCTTGATATGTAATATGGAAGCTATATTACTCTTTTTGTTGTCTTTATAGGTTTCAACAGTCCCTACTGGCCGTCAGAAGAGCCAGGAACAGAAGCATCAATAAGCACACTTACTGGGCCAAGGATTCTTTTAGTCAGTAAATATTTGTTGAGTGACTACCAAGTACCAGACATTATTCTAGGCATTGGGGACACAGTAGTGAACAAGAAAGGTCCGGATGAAGGCAAAACCTCAAAATTCTCGTTGGACAGGAAACAAGATCATACACACACACACACACACACACACATACACACACACATACAGAATAAAGTAGGTCACTTCCTAATTTTTAAAATACTCTCTCCAACCAGCTTGGCATTTGGGGCTGAAATTTCCATCATGGAATTGATTCCTTTGATTTAGTTGACTCTCTGTCTTTATTTGGAGACTATCTCATCTTAGGAGCTATAATGGGGGAAGGATCTGTCGCTCACTCTATGAGCTAAAAATGCAGAGTTGTTTTCCCCATCTTCTTTGCAATAAGAGAGTAGCTACATGATCTAAGCTCAACCAATCTGATATGTTTGCTCTTGGCTTTGACTTGGGAGCTAGTGAGTTAAAGAAACTAGGACCACAGAGAACCCATTCTGGGTGTGGATGGTGTAATAGCAGTAGCAGTGTTATCCTTCAAGGGGCAGCCATGTAATGACAACATCCTGCTTTGAGGCTGGGGGCATCAGTGGTACAAGCTTCAGCGTCCAGCCTTTAGCAGCAATAGCAATGGCGCCCTCACTCATTTTTTGTTTGCCACGATTTTGGCAGGGGTTCTAGTTTATGGGAGAGACTCATTAGTTTTTCACCCATTTTCCATTCCTCCTGGGCATACAGCTGGATTATATCTTTCAGTCTCCTTTCTGAGTTAGGTGTGACCTTACTACTAAGTTCTGGCTTATTAGCCGTCAAAATAAAGATGCCACTTCCAAGGTGAATCCATAAAGACCTCCCACCATATCCTTCATAATCTCCCTACCTCCACCTTTTTTTTTTTTTTTTTGCGGTACGCGGCCCTCTCACTGTTGTGGCCTCTCCCGTTGCGGAGCACAGTCTCCGGATGCGCAGGCTCAGCGGCCATGGCTCACGGGCCCAACCGCTCCGCGGCATGTGGGATCTTCCCAGACCGGAGCACGAACCCGTGTCCCCTGCATCGGCAGGCGGACTCTCAACCACTGCGCCACCAGGGAAGCCCTCTACGTCCATCTATTAATTGACTGACAATACCCAGAATAACCTGGAAATCACACGTTTAATACGGCACAGCCTCCATCAGCCTGGGTCCCCGAATGGCTGCAGGGAGTAGACCCTCCTCATCAATTAGATTTTAGTAAATGTGAAACTTCTATTGTATTATGCCATTGTGATATTAGGATTTATATTTATAGAAGCTAAATTTTCCTAACTAATGTACCCATTTGTACCAGAAGTGAAATGTTTCCATAACAAAAACCTGAAACGCATGATTTTGGGTAAGCAATGGCGATGTCAGTGGCAAGGAAACTGGCTTTGGAGGCTGGAAAGACGAAGATCTATGTTATGCAGTGGAAAAGTCTTTGATAAAACTGTCTCTTGATATAACTCAGAAGACAAGTCAGGTGTATGCTGATTCTTTAGCTCTAGGGGAAAGGGTTGGAAAACAGAACGTTTGTAGCAATTTGCAAAAGAGTGGATGAACTCAGGCAAGAATTGGCTTGCTTTCAAACAAAAGTGAAACCGAAATGTCAGAAGCCAGAGCTGCTGAAAAGTTGGAAAAATTGACTGCTTCCAAAACTCAAACAGTAAGAAATCAGATTGAATATGACTTAGCCCTGCAGCTACGATCAAATCAAGGGTGTGGTCTTCCTATCTAAGCTTGATGGCCTTAGGCTGTAGATGGAGACCGTCATTGTGATTAGGAAGCAAATCATAAATCGGGTTTGACAATTATGACCAGGAAAGAACTTTGGGTACAGTTACTAGCACATGAAGCTGATTGGAAGCAAATAGATTAGAAGTCTACTAGGTTTTTGAGGGAATTATACTGCCAAAGAAACCATGAGCTTGGACTAAAACAAGCCTTTGAGTATCAAAATTAATTTGGGGCCCCTAAATTTTTCAGCAATATACGGGCTTTGAAAGCTATGCAGCCTCCAAGGAGGGCATACATTCCTCCAAACGTAACAGAGGTGGCCAAAGAAGAAACTTCCAGACAGTGGAGCAAGGACCCATGAAGAACAATGGACAAGAGAGTTTCTCCCAGGAAGCAGATCTAGGGTTTATTCTAGAAGCTGTCTTCACTCCCAGGGTAGGGTTTTCAGGAAGCCTGCCCATTAGAATTTAACATCTTTACGTACCAGTGATCGCTGGCTGTCTTCTCTTTTCCACAGGGGTGGGTTTACTATCGTTTTGTTCTTGTTCTCTCATTGTATATCAGATGCTGTTGGGAGGAGGCAGTAGGTAACTTGTCCTTCTAGGTATTGGTAGCTAGACCATGAGGAGTGATGGACCTGAACCTGATGGAGAATACTGAACATCCCTAGAGAATCTGAGCTTCGAGCCAAATTAAGTGACTGGACAGTATTTGGGGTTATCTTTCTCAGGGAGGAGATGATTGTGTTCTCTTTGTGGATGGAAGCATGGCCTAGGTATTTGGTGACAAGAGGATGGGCTGGAACAGAGATTGCCTAGCTGTTCCTCTTTGTTCCTGGGCCCCAGCTGGACTACATTTCCTAACCTCTCTTACAGTTAAGTGTGGTCATGTGACTGAGTTCTGACCACTAATATGAGAACAGAAGTGATGGATGTTGCTTCCAGACTTGGCCTATAAAAATTTCACACATGGACCTCCACTCTCCCCTTTCTCCTATTTGCTGACAGAATGTTGAGGCTCAAGGTGATCTTGGGAGTCGTATGTTGAAAATGTTAAGGCTCTCATCAGCTTGAATTCCTTAGTGAACGCAGGGAGCAAGCCCTCACCTCCTTTCCTTTGATTCCAATTGAACTTTGAGTGAGAAATACAGTATCTTGTCTTAAGTCATGGAGATTTCACAGTTTATCTGTTAATACAGATAATACGTCTGTATTACAATGTACGGGTTGCTGCCTTATCTTTATTCCTGCCCATTTTCCAAAGCTGGTGTGGTCTTGGCCACGCTGTGAGCTTCTGAATATCCTTCCAGTTTATTTCTTTTCTGTTTGTCATTCAGAATTGGTTTACTTGTTTGCAACTAAAATCTTTGATTGGTAGATTAGTTGTAAAAGTTAAATAGTGTCCTTAGCACAATACCTGACACCTAACCATTCTACAAATGTTAAATTTCCCTTTGGTTTAACTGGAAGGACCAGTTTATAACTTCCATATGAGTCAATAATAGAATCTATAATAAAGTCAGATAATATCTCAATGCAAATCAAATTGTTGTCTCTGATTCACTGACCAGCTGACCATGCCTAGAGGAAAATGTTGTATGTTATTGGTAAATTGCGATGAGATGGGGAGAGGAAGTATCCAATGTTGCTGAGCTGGGGTAGGTCTGAGGAGTAGTCAGGTGCATGTCGCTGCTCAACTCAGGTGCTGAACTCAGGTGGGAATGAGCATTTAAAGGAATCAGACGGGAAGCAATTTTGTCCACTTAACTTTTCCAAGGGCATCATTACTATGTAATAATCCAGATACTGTGGAATAAAAGTTCAGAGCCTTCTCAGTATGGGAAACGACAAGTGTTACTTGAGAATAAAACTTGATACCCAGAAACCACACGAGGATGTAGAACATTTCCAAAGGAGAAGCCCTCAGTTCCTCCGGTGTAAGTTTGTCTGCACAGGACAAGGTTAATGAGGAAAATATACCTGCAGGTAGGTAGAATTATACCTTTACGGTTATATTTTAGACCATAAGGTTTAGTTAGTTTCACTCTTGGTTGCAAGGGATAGCTAATTACATTAGTTCAAGTCATTAAGGCTTATTATAAAGACCCACATGATAATAAGGGAGATGGAATTTCCCAGAAATCCAAGAATATGAGCCACATTAGCTAAATTTCATGGATCTAGAACCATGAGATCATTCAGAATCTAAGTTTATCTCTAAAGACTGCTGAAACCTGATTCTGTATATCTTCGTTCTCATTCTAAACCATGAACACATTTCAGCTACTTTTTTATATCTTTCTTGCCATCAACTGTGACTGATTTATTCCATATTTCTTTGCTCTATACTTAGGTTGCAGCTTTCTTCCACCAATAGGGTCCAATATGGTGGCTTGAGCTCCAGCCATCACATTCAAGTTTCAGAGACCAAGACAGAAGAAGGAAGAGAAAAGAAAAAGAGGCAAAATGAATGTGCCTACTGTCACTGAAAATAAATTCCTGAGCTCCACCACATGAAACTTTTGTTTATATCGTCTCGATCCGAATTTATGCATGGCATGCTGAGAAATCTAATCTTTATTTTAGATGGCCACAAGTCCAACAAAAATTGTTTTATTAGTGTGGAAGAAGAACATTAGAGAGTTTAAGAGGTGAGGAGAAAAATGAGATGGAATCAAAGAGGGAATAGCAGCCCTTAGAATTGTACTTAGCTTATTTTATTTAACAAACACTGAAGTAGTACTTATTAGGTTTCAGGCACTGTTCCAAAATGCTTTACAAATATCAACTCTTTTAATCCTCACAGCGACCTTATGAAGTAGGTGCTATATTATCTCCATTTTACAGATGATGAGACTAAGGCACAAAGAAGTTAAATAACGTGCCCAAGTCACATAAGCCATTAAATAGCAAAACCTGGGCTTAAACGCAGCCAGTCTGGCTCAAGTACTACCACAAAGTTGGGATTAATAGAAGGATGCTCCTAGCAATATGCTAGTAAATATTGAACAACTGGTTCTCCGGGGGAGGGGGAGAACCCTGATTTATAGTGTTGGCTGATATCCGTGGTATAAATACTCTCGCCATAGATAAATAACCTCAAGGACGTAGATAAGAGCAAAATGTAGCCAAATAATTAGGAAGTGATGAGTTTTGATAATTTATTATGTTTTCTTTTTAATATAATTGATTTAATTGTAAGTTACATCACTTAGTTTTTAACACAAACTATGTTTAACCATAGGTTCGCAAACTTCATGAAAATTTAACAGTTGGGTCTTACGAGCAGGCACAAGTCACCTTCAGCACAGTTTGGCACTGGATGTTGCAGTGACAGAAAGTCAGGAGTCAGAGGATGAAGGTGATGAGCAGTGAGAGGGTGGGTACTGAGGTTATGTATTCCTGAGTCCTCAGGTAGATGCTGCTCTTGCCTCCCTAGGAGCAACCATCCACCCTCCTATTGCAGCTATTTGGGCACGGAACAGCGTACACCTTCTCAAACTTGACATCTCTCCTCTGCTCTGGGGCCTAGAACGCTTGGCTCATCCTGATTCAGACTTAGAACACAGATGCATACAGGAAATGATGAATTTAAAACCAAGTCTCGGGACTTCCCTGGTGGTCCAGTGGTTAAGACTTCACCTTCCAATGCAGGGGGTGTGGGTTCGATCCCTGGTTGGAGAGCTAAGATCCCACATGCCTCACGGCAAAAAAAAAAAAAAAAAAACAACACCAAGAAACAAAACAAACAAAAAACGTAAAACAGAAGCAATATTGTAACAAATTCAATAAAGACTTTAAAGATGGTCCACATCAAAAAGAAAAAAATCCTTAAAAAAATTTTTTTTAAATGAATAAAATGAAGTCTCATTAGTTTCCTTCTCATTTCTGTTGATATAAGGAATATCAATTTTAAAGATAAACCAGTCTCTGGAATTAGTCTTTTGTTAGAGCTCTGTTACCTTGGACACCTTGCAAATGTCAGCAATTTTTACCAGACCTATAATGGATACTTTAAAAATGTCAATTAGTAATAAGTAAAAAGTAATGAACTATGGTTCTTGGAGATGTCTGTTTCCATTTTGACAGCGTTATAAAAATGAACAAAAATATGAAGATGCGATTCATTTAGAAATCTGAACATCCCTGTCCTTCCATTACTTCTCACAAAGTTGTTATTAAATGAAGACAAAAATAAGTCTTAGTGAACACACATTACTAGATACTGGCAATTTTGGTAGATACTTGTGGGTACTGATTCTTAGACCATCTTGGTCTCAACACTGCATTATTAATAATGACACACATTATTACTACACATTAATACACATCCATATCTATGACCTATACAATTTATCAATTGATCTTTTTCAGAGGTCTTAGCAGAGTTCAGATAAAGCTCCTGATGCTGGTGAGTGGGGCTCACGGTACTCAAAGAGTTTAGCATATTCTGTATTCCACTTTCCTCTTAGCTCAGAAAATGATGGGGCCTTAGGTTGCATGAACCCAATATGGGGGCAGCTGGCCATCTTAAGCATCCAGAGAAGGAAAAAGATTGTGGCAGAAGAGAAACCATCCCTTGTTACTGAATGGAAGAGCTACCGTGAATTTTCATGAATGATAGAAGGATCCTGTGGTCCTGGGTTCTATTTCTCCTTGTGGTCTTAGTTTCTGTTGGGGGCCTTCCCTGATGCTCCTAGACTGGGTGTAGTGGTCAGTCTCCATGATGGCTCCCCAAAGCCCCCTCCTGGTATTTATGTCTTTGTTTCATTCCCTCCTACACTGTGTCAGAGGTGATCTGTGACCAACAGAATACAGCAGAAGTAACGGTAAGCCTCCTCTGATTGTAGGTTATAAAAACACTGTGGCTTGGGACTTCCCTGGTGGCGCAGTGGTTGGGAGTCCGCCTGCCAGTGCAGGGGACACGGGTTCGATCCCTGGTCCAGGAGGATCCCACATGCCGCGGAGTAGCTGAGCCCATGCGCCACAACTACTAAGCCTGCGCTCTAGAGCCCGTGCTCAACAAGAGAAGCCACCGCAATGAGAAGCCCGCACACCGCAACGAAGAGTAGCCCCCGCTCGCCGCAATTAGAGAAAGCCCACGTGCAGCAACGAAGACCCAACACAGCCAATAAATAAATAAGTAAATAAATAAATAAATGTTCCTTTAAAAAAAACCAAACCAAAACAAAAAAACCACTTTAGCTTCTGATTCTCTCTCAGATCACTGGCTCTGTGGGAGGATGGCAGCCTGAAGAGGCCCACGTGGTGAGGAACTGAGGCCAACAGCCCTGTGAGCGAGCTTTCTTGGGAGAGGATCCTTCAGCCCCAGTCAAGCCTTCAGATGACCGCAGCGCTGGCTGACATCTTGACAGCAATCTCACGACCATCTCTGAGCCAGAATTACCCAGCTAAGCCACTCCTTGACTTTGGGCTCTCAGAATCTACATGAGATAATAAATATTTGTTGTTTTAAGCTGCCAGGTTCAGGGTGATTTTTTATGTAGCAACAAATAATACCGGGGCTTAGGTTATCTTTCCCTATGGTCCCACATAATTTATTACTCAAGACTGCAATCACTCATTCATGTGTCTGACTCCTCTGGTGAAACTTTTCTGCTTTGGGGGAAGGAATCCAGTTGACTGTTGAACCTCCGTACCTAGAATAGTGCTTAGCACATAGTAGGTCTCAATAAATGTCATTGAACAAATGAATAAAGTGAAATGAGATAACGGACATGGTTTCAGACCACACCATGATTACTGCTCGCTAAAGAATAAGTCAGCACAGGTCAAGTTGGGTTATTCTCTCGAATTGTGAGAAATTCATACTGAACATTCATTTCCTCTCTTCTATTGTTACTGGCCTCCCTACCATCCTCCCAAATAACTCGCAAGTCAAGTTCTATTCTTCTGTCACCACCACGGAGATCTTGGAACGGTAATCTGGGGTCTGAGGAAGGAGCAGGACTCAGAGGAGAGAATGAATGCTTTGGTGGTTTCTTCCCAATTCAAAGTGAAAAAGAAGAATTTCTACGATTCCCCAGACACAGGAGACACTCCCCAGAGGAGACTGCTCAAGGTGTGGGATATAGAGTTAAACTAGACCAAGGGACAAAGCAAAATTAAGGGTGGGACATGGGGCTTTTAGACTTTTTTTTTTTAAGGAACTTTTAAAAATGTTTGTTAAGAAGAGGCTAAAAGTTCACTTACTGCTCTAAGTGGTGTGGTGTCTGGTTACAAATGTTCTAGGACAGGCACTTCTACTTCAAGACCCAGCCCTGCTCACCCTAGGAGGGCCACATTAAAAACCCTCCCTCCCCCTCCCCGTAAGCCATACCTCTCTAACTGGCAGAACATACATGGGAGGTTTTCAAAGAACCCCTGGATGGCTCTGAAGTCCCATCAGGCACTAACTCTCAGAATCTGTTGATAAAGTCTTAATGAAACACGATGAAAAGATCAAAAAGCCTTTAGTTCGAAAGGAATAAATCTCCAGTGCAGTGCATGATAACAGAGATCCCGTTTTAGGGCAGGTGGAACCTTCCCAGTGTGCTGAAAAACCACATCATTTGGAGGAACATGATCAGGCTAATTTTTTTTTTTTTTTTTTTGCGGTACGCGGGCCTCTCACTGTTGTGGCCTCTCCCGTTGCGGGGCACAGGCTCCGGACGCGCAGGCTCAGCGGCCATGGCCCACGGGCCCAGCCGCTCCGCGGCATGTGGGATCCTCCCGGACCGGAGCACGAACCCGTGTCCCCTGCATCGGCAGGCGGACTCTCAACCACTGCGCCACCAGGGAAGCCCGATCAGGCTAATTTAAATACCTTTTCCTCTTTTTTTTTCCCACATGCTTAGGAATGTGGGTGGGGGGAAGCATGGTCTAGCGCATTATCACTTCCCACGCAGAACATTTTGGGGGGAAATACACAGCACTCAGCTTGGTATTATGCGTGGAGTCCTGAGCGTGGAGCAGGATGGTTTGATTTCAGATCTCTCATCTGTTATTTCTAATTGTTTAACCACAGGCAGTTAGCTTTTTTGAGTCTCAGTTTTTTTAATCTGTAAAGTGAAGACACTAGTAATTACCCACTAGCACTCACTAAAAACATGTTAGCTGAATCTGAATAGGGTTCTCAAGGCCAAAAGAAATAAAAAAGCTGCAAGTGGAACTTGGGAATGCTTGATTAAATCTAAGGCCTGCAGAAAAAAGTAAATCATAGGATGCCTACCAGCTTGGGATGTTGTGCTGCGATTTCCAAAGGTAATTTAATATCTTCTAGGATACATAAAAATAGCATGACCCACGAGAGCCACAAAATGGTACTTCCATTGACAATGTCAAGCTCAGTCTTTTGTTTCTACGTTTTCAAAAGAATATTAATAAAACTTAGAATATGCTGGTAAAAGCCACTAAAATGGAGACAACATTGCAAATGATTTGCCAAAGTTAATAGGCCTAGAATCCTATTTGGTCCAAGAGTCTGAGCTTCTACTATTTCCATCTTTATCAAGTTACTGAAGTGTTCACTTCGGTCTACTTGGCACTTACGGTTATCATTAGGAAAAATACCTCTTTGACGTATTCACACAGGCCCTCTCAGAAGTCTAGTGAGGCCCATGCCATGTCCAGGTTTCATAAGAGCTAGACATAATTCTAAAAATGGAGATACACGGGAGCATAATTGGACACCAAAAGGCCAAAAAACTTGTTTGCCTTTGCCTTACCCCACCTTTTTTTTCAAATTCATTTAATAGTTGAGCTGACAATTTTACTTCTGGGTACCTCAGCTTCCTCATCTGTAAAATGGGGTTTTTATCTGATAGGCCACTTAAGAGGATTAAGTGAATTAGTATATACAAAGCACTTCAAAGTGTGACTGACACAGAGCGTATGCTAGTAAACGAGGGCTGTTATTCTAATGATCGATATTAATTTTTAAGGGAAATGGCTTTTATGTAAACGTTTGAGAAGATTTCAAGCATGGTCCTCATTCACTGAAATCTGAAATATTTACAAGCATATAAATACTAGGTCCCTTTTGATCTTGGCCCTCCCGGGCTAAATGTTTCTCTGGAGGCCTTCTCTCATCAGCCTTGTACAGTTCCCCCTACACAATGCCAGGTAAGTCAAATCAAATGGTCGTTCTATTCGTTTTTCATTGCTGAGTAATAAATTACCACAAAGTTAGTGGCTTAAAACAATACACACTTCTTCTCCCACAGTTGACGTGGGTCGGGACTCTGAGCACGGCTTGCATTGGTCTTCTGCTTAGGAGCCCACAGGGCTGCAATCAAGTTGTTGCCCAGGCAGCATTCTCACGGGAAGGCTTGACCAGGGAACAATCTGCTTCCAAGCTCATTTAGGCTGTTGACAGAATTCATTTTCTTGCAGTTGTAGGACTGAGGGCCCTAGTTCCTTGCTGGCTGTTGGCTGGAGACTGCCCTCAGCTCCCAAATGCCACCCATAGCTGCTTGCCGCGTGGGCTTTGCCCACATAGCCACTGGCTTCACTAAGCCAGCAAGCAGAGTCTCTGGGGGCATGTTCGCCAGCCAGAAGGAGTCTTATAAAACATGACATAATCATGTGAATGGCATCCCACCACCTTTACTATATCCTGTTGATGAGAAGACAGTCACAGGCCCTGCCCACACTCAGAGGGAGACAACTACACAAAGCATGAGCGGAGGAGGCCACCTTCGAGGTTTTCCACCACTGCCCCAGAGGGGGAAGGCCGGGCCCAACTTCCATTTAAATTCCCCAATTCATTTTCTGCTCCGACCACAGAGGTCAGACAAGGTTTTATAGTCTGTTAATTAGAGGGATGAAAGGTAGGGAAGGCAAGGGAAAGTAGAAAGAATGGAGTTTAAGAGAAGGTCAAAGAAGAGACAGCTACTCTCTCCATGTAAACTGTGGAAGCGGTGATGTCAATGTCCAAAAATAGCCCCTTAAATTCCCCGAGTCCCTCCAAGATGGCTTCGGGGAAGGCAATCCGAGTAGGCACCTGAGGTGTTTGAGGTCCAGGCCTAAGTCAGCCATCCTTGGACCTACTGAAGTCATAAGGATGGAAACTGGCCCCTGACCATGAACAAAACTGTTTGCTGTGTGGATTAAAGGAAAGATACTTTTGACCTTCTTTAAGTCCATAAAGGATTATTATCAAGACACAATCCAATTATTCTCTATGTCTTCTGAGGGGGAAATGGGCTCCTATTTCAGCAAGAAGAAATCTGTATAGACCTAAGGAGAAAAGTCTTAACAGTAATGATGATTAATCGCTGAAACAGGCTATAAAAAGAAGCTATAAAATATCTGTCTCCTGAGTTGGAAAAAAAATAGGCTAGACACCTATCTAGATGGTGGTCCAAAGGCAGTGAAGGAGATGGTCCAGACCTTTCCTTATGCACATAGTAACACCTTAAAAATAAACACTTAGTAATGTCTTAGTCATTTCGGGATGCTATAAACTAGACTGAGTGGCTTATAAAGAACAGAAATTTATTTCTCAGTTTTGGAGGCTTGGAAGTCCAAGGTCAAGGTGTTGGCAGATTTGGTGTCTGGTTAGAGTTTGATTCTTAGTTCTTAGATGGTTACCTCCTCTCTGTGTCTTCACAGGGCTGAAGGGGCAAGAGAGTTTTCTAGGGTTTCTTTTATAAGGGCACTAATCCCATTCATGTGGGCTCCACCTTCATGGCTCCACCTAATCATCTCCCAATGGCCACACCTCCTCACACCATCACTTTGGGGATTAGGTTTCAACATATGACTTTAGAGGAGACGGTTCAGTCTACAGCAATTAAATAAATCGAAGTCTGTTTGTTGCTATTGATGACCAACCTGATAACAGTATTTAAAAAACTGAGATCCTGGGACCAACTGTGTCAATGTCATCTGAGGTGCTGTTTAAAATGCCAATTCCTAGGTCCATCTAAGGATGTAATGAGTTAAAATCTCTTGTGGTGGGGCCTGGGCATTTGCTTTTTTAACAAGTGCCCCGGGAAGTGTTTATGTACAAATTAAAGTTTGTGAACCACTGTAAATGAAATATAATCCATATCAGAATTTGAATTCCTTCATTCCAATATCCTTATCCCTACACCAAAACCCCCAACCCTAAATTTCAAAGGCACAAATATTGCGTCCTCCTTCGAGCAGCCAAAAAGCATCCCATAGCCCCCGGACTTCCATCCCTAAATACGGTCAAGCAACCAAACTACATGGACATAGGCAATGCTGCTGCCATCCTTCCCAGGGAAGTTACGTAATAGGTCTCTGGCACATAACATGTTTACTAGAGTTACAAACGAACCCTATCTCCACCTCTCCAGGAGACCTGTGTCCTGAGCAAAACCACAAGAATATGTCTGCTGCTTATAGCCCAGGGTAGGGAGTAGGGGCATGCTTGGAAAAGCGTGTGTGGTTTGCTGCATGGAAACTCGGGGTGCACCACCCTACCCAGAGTGCAGCTGCAGTCTGAACTCTGTCTCTACATATTGTACTTGAATTTTGCAGGACCCTATTAGGGTCCCCAGAAGAGCTCTCATATGAAGTCCAAGAAATCTGAGGAAAACGTGGAGCTTACATGATGGACTAATTTCATTTCAATAAAATTCCCATATTACATTCAATGCGCCTGGCTATATTAGGTTTTGTCATAAACACTGGGAATACTTCCAAATTTAGGCTTGCACAATTATTTTTATTGGTGCGTTAACTAAAAATGGTATATGCATAAGTCAGAGTGTACATTTGACTTCATCTGGGGAGCCAAAATGAGCTTTAGTTTGATTTATAGTCATTTTACCCCTGTAAATGAGATACAGGAAATCGGGGTTAGAGTTTCTGATCACAGCATTCCTAAACCCTCCGCGGGTTCCATCCCCAGCTCTGCCATGTATCTAATGAATTCAAATTCCAAATGTCTATCGGCAGCCCACAAAGTCACCAAACAAAGAGGCTGGCTTACTTTCAGACCCAGAGCCATCCAAACTGGTCAAAAAAAATAGAGGTTTGTTGCACTAAAGTGAGACTGGGGAGCTCTTGGTGCTTTGAAAGGTTTTAATTGCGATGGAAAAAATCCTTTCAAAGATTTTTTCCCTTAACATGGGCCCCTTGGAAACTTTTCATAGGGGAACTGTAAAATATTTATACAGCTAACAGCACTGTTGAAAAAAAAAAAAAAGCAAGCAAGCAAGAAACATAGCGCTGAATGAGAAGCAGACTTGAAGTGAGCCCTGCAGATTCAGGGGATCCAGAGAGGGAGGTTCCTGTGAGTTCAACCCCTGGAAAACAGAATTAATCCCTCCCAGCCAGGCCCACAGACAGGGTCGACATTTTGAAATTCTTCATTTCGGAACAAGGGGCCCTACATTCTCATTTTGCACCACGTCCTGCACAGTATGGGGCTGGCCCTGCTCACAGAACTTTCCCAGGATTGCTGTTTTCAGACATGGCAGTATGGTTGTCCCTTCCCTTCTCTGTTGGCTTCTCTTTTGCTTTCCCTCTTCTGCAGGAACCTACAATTCTGATGCTCCCCTTTGCCTGTCCTTAGTGGCATCAGCTACACTTCCCATCGGTTTGTTTGGCTGGCAGACATTCTGCCTGTACAGCTTCATCACCCCAGGACATAGAAGGCGAACAATCCATATCAGAGTCCTAGAAAACATGGCACTGTCCTTGTGAATGGGCCAAATATTGGAGAATTTTAGAGTTGAAAGGAACCATGGTGATCTCACTACATAGAAGAAATTTAGTCCTGGAAAGAGGCAGGAAATTTCCCAAGGCTACTTTGTTTATTAATATCAGGTTAGGGACATGGCTAGCTCATTCTACAACATCTGTAAAAAGGGGTTAACATGGACAGTTAGAGTCCCCAAACAGCCCCCAAACTCATGCGAACTCCTGCTTCAGTATTTTCTCTAAGCTTTAATCAACAGTGACATTATTAAAGAGAGGGCTGAAAAGATAATCGCTTTCTCCACAACAACTTCCCAAATATTTTCATTCTCTCCCACACACACTTTATCTTTTACTGGTGAGGATACGTGGTAGTTTAAAAAACAAAAAACCAATAGATGTAAATCACATGGCCTCTTCATGGCTCCAGCCTACCATCAATGCTAACAACCCAGTAACCTATGGAAAGGAGGAGAAGAATCCAAGGGCTCAAAAAACCCACAAAGTAGATAATTAACACCAGAGAAATCAAGATTTGGCTACATTCCAGTAGCTAAAGTACTAAGGGGCAGGATGAGACATGGTCCTGAAACTTTCTAACAGGTGACAATGGGTTACAGAATTACCACAGTCTCGCCAATCAGAAGGGACCCTCTTGTCTCAAGGCTGACTTAATTGCCATAATTCAATTAACATGCTTCCACTAATTATATAAGCTTTTAAATGACAGTTCAACAGCAGCACCACTGAGAGTAAGCCAATTTTTTTCATTTTTAACTTAATTTTAAATTAACTATAAGTAAATTACATTGATTTCTTTTTCACATCCTGCCTGCAACTGTTTTGTTGCAGAACTAACACGTAATTTTAAAACTCTTGATCTTATGTAAAAGAGGCATTTAATACCACATGAAATAATGGTAGTATACATAAATATCGAGAAGTAAGCTTTTTCTTCCCTCCCTCCCTCCCTCCCTCTCTTCCTTCCTTCCTTCCTCCCTCCCTCCTTCCCTTCCTTTTTCTTCATAGATGACAGTTCTAACCAGATGTTAAATGAGATAAGTAGCAGTCACACCAATGGAAAGAACATTTACTTTCCAAATACTTGACCTAGAAACAGTGTCTTATACATGTCAAGAAATATTTGTTAAGTTAATATCAATATTACTTACTGGATGAGATGCTTTGGACATGATAGAAAAATGTTGAAAAGGCATCAAAGCCCTGGTCCCTGATCTCAAGAGTATAGACATTCCTTCAGGAGATAATATGTAAGTATATGAACATAACAGGTCATTCAAAACCTAGCTGGAATTTAAGATACTAAAGGAATGCATAGCATATAGTATATAATAAAAATATAAAAGGAATGCAATGGATACTAAGAGGAATACATAGTATACAGTATAAAAATGGTAAATCAGATTACCTCTTCCACTGAGGAAGATAAGAAGATGGGCTATCAATAATAGTTAGCATATCTACATATGTAGATATGAGATCGAGATATCTACATATGAGAGTTGACAAATGTAAATTGCCTGCTACAAACCAGTGGACAGTGGATTTATCACAACTGGAAACATTTCAGCAAAGGATGCCATACTAGGACTGGGCAGGTGCAAATTTGCATAGCAGCACAGATTCATTTTTTTAAAAATTATTTTTACTGAAGTATTGCTGATTTACACTGTTGTGTTAGTTTCAGGTGTACAGCAAAGTGATTCAGATATTATATATATATATATTATATATATATATTCTTTTTTAGATTCCTTTCCCTTATAGGTTATTACAAAATATTGAGTATAGTTCTAGCACACATTCATCTTGAGATACCTTTAGAGGTGACGTCCAACAAAAGTATATATTCTTTACACCAAACCATACCCAGTTTTCGTATCTTTTCATGATTTTTGATTGAGTAAAAAAAAATATATAGATATGTCAGAATTTTTATAGTTATTTAAGACTCTAAAGTCAGTTAATCACAGAAGAATTAGAAGTAATATTTTTTTTTCTTGAAGGTTATTTATTCCACTTTTCTACTTAGCACTTCATTTTATTCAGATCAAAATTTTCTCTTATGTGTTTTCAACTTAATAATATTACAGGAAGTATGAAAAGTACAGGAAAACTCATATTCCCATTAATGTTATCAGATAAACTGGCTGGTGTCAGCTCAGTTAGTTGAAAAATCAAGAGACATTTTAAAATTTAGGTAGCTACCATGCTATGCAGGGTTATGACGGCAAAGGAGACCTTGGCCCATGAGGATGGGACTAACCCCTAACCACCTTCAGGTCAGACTAACCATCACTTCCTTGTGGAAACTGTCACTTCCTCCCCACCCAGACATGAGGCCTCTAGGTATTGGCTACTTTTCCCTATAGAACACCGAACACTTGAAATTGATTAATTTCAAGCAATCATTGAGTGTTAGCTCTTCCCAATAGGCCATGATCTCCCTGATGGTCAATAGAACCTGTTTGCTCACCACCATATTTCCAGTCTGGCATGTATTCTAAAAAGTCTCCTGTAAACATTCTTAGGGAGTAAGAAAAAGAAAGTAAAGCTCCTTCCTAATTCTGCTAAGGTCCATGTATTCATCGTGCACATTTCAATTGCACCTGATAAACATCCAGCTTGAACTACTTTAAAATTTAAAAGTCAGTAAGGCTTATAGGCCAATAGGTTCTTAAAACCGAAAAAGTATTTGCTAAAATTGAAGGGAGGGGAGGCTGGTAGGCACATTAAGCAATGATGCTCACAGAGTCTCCCAGCCTGGTCTGGAAGCAGCAGAGGCGTTTCCACAGTTCTGGATTCTCAACAACAGTAGTCTTGGTATGGATGGCTTTTATTTTATTTATTTAAGAGCCATAGGGATTCATGGCAGCTCAAATTACCACTCCTATCTCTAACGACTCTTTCCTGAGGAACAAGTATGCCCGAAGAACAATAGCAATTTTACAAATTAATTCAAAGGGTGCTACCAATATAACTACTTTTGATTGATTGACTTAGAAAATAGAAAATAACGCATATATCATGCTTTGTACTTAGAAAATATCGTAGAAAATAGAAAATAACGCACATATCATGTTTTGTACTTAGAAAACAGAAAATAACGTAGAAAATAGAAAATAACACACGTATCATGTTTTGTACTTAGAAAACAGAAAATAACGTAGAAAATAGAAAATAACGCACGTATCATGTTTTGTACTTAGAGAATAGAAAATAATGTAGAAAATAGAAAATAACGCACGTATCATGTTTTGTACTTAGAAAGTAGAAAATAACGTAGAAAATTGAAAATAACGCACGTATCATGTTTTGTACTTAGAAAACAGAAAATAACGTAGAAAATAGAAAATAACGCACGTATCATGTTTTGTACTTAGAGAATAGAAAATAACGTAGAAAATTGAAAATAACGCACGTATCATGTTTTGTACTTAGAAAGTAGAAAATAACGTAGAAAATTGAAAATAACGCATATATCATGTTTTGTTTTGAGGAAGACTGAGAGAGCAGGAGTGGCAATAGGGTTAGGAGCAAAAAGTGTTCTAACTTCATTCTTTCTTTCTTTTTTTTTTTTTTGCGGTACGCGGGCCTCTCACTGTTGTGGCCTCTCCCGCTGTGGAGCAGAGGCTCCGGACACGCAGGCTCAGCGGCCTGTGGGATCTTCGCGGATCAGGGCACGAACCCGTGTTCCCTGCATCGGCAGGGGGACTCTCAACCACTGCGCCACCAGGCAAGCCCTGCTCTAACCTCATTCTTAAGGATGCTTTATTGCTCCTCTACATGAAAGCACAGAGTGGCCAGTAATATCTGATTCTTCTGGGGCCCTGGAACTCCCTACTGTTTTCCTGTGTGCTCACGGTGTTTTCTCACACTGAAGCTACTCGTGTAAATCAATCCTGCTTACACAGAGATGTGTATGATGAGACGGATTTTTTTCTTTATGAGTTATACTTTCAGCCCACATGAAATATCAAATTTTCCCCCCTTTTTCACTTTGCGTGTCGAGTCAGGCCTCTCCTCTGTTTACACAAGGACAGAAGAAAAGTTTGAGGAAGGTAAAAGGGTCGCTGGGCCCATTATCCCAGCGGTCTATGGTTTTCTCTTGCCATCTCCTCTCATCCATCATTGTCCCCCCCAAGGAACTCATCTATATCCCCTGAGATTTAGTTATTTTTCCTACATAATGCTCCTTTTAGGGAACCTATTTTAAGATCATTAAGTTCTCTGCAAAGCAGTTTTGCCAGAACTTTCCCGTTGATCCCAGTTTTCTGTCTACTCAGATTCTGTTTTCTCTGTTGAGGCCGTGCAGGGAATATTCTTTCTGATTGCGGGGAATGGTACAGTAATCTTACACCATATATATTTTTATACTTAAAGTCATAAGATCTTTATTTTGCATTCCTTAACCATGAGCCGTCATCCATTTCCCATCCATCACAAGGGCAACTCAGGCCGGCCTGCTTCTCCACCAGAGAGTTCCTGGGAATTGAGTCCTTTTACCTCTCATTTTGGAATAAATGGGGTTATGCTTGTTTGTTTATTTTGGTATAAACGCTTACAATTTCTAGCGTCTCCAACTGTCTAATTCCAGGTATTTCATGCTTCTAACACTGACGTCACAGCTGTTTTCATTAAAAATAAGCACAGGGTTTGAGAGAGCAGAGAGAGGACCCAGTTAGGAAACAAGAAATAGAGACACAATTGCCTTAACACTTTGCTAACTTAAGGTGGGATGGAGGGATAGAGGTATTCACTGATTCTGGGGACAAAGAATGTCAGCGTCTTTCATCCCTATATTCTGCAGGACACTGTTTCCAGAAGATGTGAAAAACAGTGCTCCATGGTCAAATAACTTTGGGAAACTACGTGTTCCCAGAACACGTATATTAAGGGCTCTGATGGTTTCCCATTAAACAAACCTATTTAACCTTGTTTAGCTCAGCATCCCCTAAATTTATTTGAGCTTGAAACACGTGTCACAGTTTACCCAGAGGTGACCTGCAGAATGACATTCCTTGGACTACCCAATTAGAAGACAGAGAAATACAATTCTATTATCTTACAACTGATATGCTCTTGGTAGATATTAAAGACATGAATTTAATTTCCTTTTTTATTATTTTTAAATTTATTATTATTATTTTTTGCATTACACGGGCCTCTCACTGTTGTGGCCTCTCCCGCTGCAGAGCACAGGCTCCGGACACACAGGCTCAGCGGCCATGGCTCACAGGTCCAGCCGCTCCATGGCATGTGGGATCTTCCCAGGCCGGGGCATGAACCCGTGTCCCCTGCATCGGCAGGCGGACTCTCAACCACTGCACCACCAGGGAAGCCCTAATTTCCTTCTTAAATCATTGCTTCACTGCATCTCTCAGAGACTTGAGCCAAGGGGCTTATTGACTCAGAGGCCGATCTCTGAGGGTAGGTTCTTGGCATCTTGAGTGAGATAATGGGCAGGAGAGACAGGCATTATAGAGATGGAAAGGATTTTTAAAAATTCCTTTACCTCCACGTTGACATATCTAGGGGTTAGGTTTGATGGCCTGGGTAGAATTTTACCTAAGGGACATCTAGGTAGGAAGAAGAGGTGGAGAAGGGAAGTCCACTCTTCCAGGTCTGCCAGCATTTGGGGGATAATTAGAGAGAGAGGATGAAGGGTGAACTGATCAGGTCTGTTCCAATTTCCCCTCATAAGCCTTTGGACTAGAGATGAGGGAGAAGACTGGGTAAATATGGAGGGCTCAAGTCCCTGATCCCTACCTAGGAGACATGGTGTTTAGTCTGTGGTGTGGATAGGCAGAGTATCTGAAATGAATTTTATTGCTCTGCTCTAGGTTTTTGAATGACATAGATGACCCACCAATTCCCGTAGTACTCAGATGAATTGAGACTCAGTGAGTCTTCCATGGGGCCAGATAGGTCATGTGGCAGAGGTTTAAAGGGATCCTTAGCACCCGAGAGAGCCAGGTTGTGGCTGAGTCGGCCAGGAAGGGCCACGAGAACCCGACAAAGGTGAAAGGAGCCAGAACACAAGGTTCGCCACCATTGCCTTCAGCACGTGTCCCAGCAGGAATAGAGGGCAAAACAGGGATGCTGTGTGGTCTATGACCCCCTCCCTGAACCCCCAAAATATCACATGAGCCCTGCGACCTGCCCCAACCATGCACCTGAGGCCACCGTGTAGAGAATTTGGGGGAAAGGGGCAGAAATAATGAAGACTGAACATTAGCTATAGGGTATATTTACATCTGGGGATTGGACTAAAATTTAAACTGAATTGGGCAGTTAGTTATTTCCTGCCTTCCTACCCATAGGGTGGGGCTTATAAGAAAGGCCAGATTGATAATAAGCAATATAAAGAGACTACATTTTCTTTGCACATCTGGATTTTAGTGTGATCGAAATTTCAGATATTGCTACATGCTTTTTCTGTGCGTATATTCACAAAAGCTTATCTCAGGCCACCTAATCCCCAGTTTTACGTCAAACTGCAGGATTGCCATAATGCATCAAAAGCTTATTGTGTGGAACTGCAATATTGGTTTCCTTGGCTGTCTGTCTTATTGCACCATGAGCTACTTCACTGCAGAGGCCTTATTTCATTCATTTTCCCCCAACACATAGAATAACACCTTAACAGAACAGATATTCAATAAGTGTTAGTTGAAATGAATGAATGAGTGAAAGAATGAAAGAAAAATGCTCAGCCTCTGCATTTCAGTTTGTTTCTCTACAGGGGGGGATCTCACCTGGGTACTCCTTTCTTTTAATTGAAGTATAGTTGATTTACAATGTTGTCTTAATTTCCGCTGTACAGCAAAGTGATTTAGTTATACATATATATACATTTTTTATATTCTTTTCCATTATGGTTTATCACAGTATATTGAATATAGTTCCCTGTGCTATACAGTAGCCCCTATGTTCATAGCAGCACTACTCACAATAGCCAAGACAGGGAAACAACCTAAATGTCCACTGACAGATAAATGGATAAAGAAGATGTGGTACGTATACACAATGGAATACTACTGAGCCATAAAAAAGAACAAAATAATGCCATTTGCAGCAACAGGAATGGACTTAGAGATTATTATACTAAGTGAAGTAAGACAGACAAAGACAAATACTATATGATCACTTATATGTGGAATCTAAATACAACATAAATGAACCTATCTATAAAACAGAAAGAGACTCACAGACATAGAGAACAGACTTGTGGCTGCAGGAGGTGGGGTGTGGGAGAGGGGTGGATTGGGAGTTTGGGGTTAGCAGATGCAACCTATTATATACAGAATGGGTAAACCTGGGTATCCTTTATGATGACAGGAAGAAAAATGAGCTTCCTTGGAGAGTTTGGTAGCAGCCATGTTTCTGTATAGGCACAACATCCTTTCTTCTTTTCTTTATCTCTTTCATCTGTTTTCAACGGCTTACTTTCTTCTCCCTTTGCCTTTCTTCCCTGGGAATGCTTTGGAAATGAAGGTGATACTGGCTGGGAGGATGGAGGAGTGGTCTTGTCTGGGAGTGTTCCCAAATCCTCCTGAACTGTGACTCAGGAAGAATCTTAAATTTATATGACCAAAAAAAAAAAAATTTATATGACAATTTTGGGCTTAAAGGAAAAAGAGAGTCTTCTGTTCGTAGTATGATAACCTCGCTAATCTCTAAATGACTTTCCTGTCGCTGCCTTCATCTTGTACCCTCCCCCGCTTCTACCACCGTAATCTCTGTAAGTCAGATACAGGCTGCATGTCTTGTTTATATGGCTTCTGTACCTCCTCTGTGTTCCCACGAGGCTTTATGGTAACACGTTCTGATGGATTGTTATCAAATTTATGCCTATTTTCTCCTTTAGATTGCAAGCTCATTCAGAGCTTGCTTTGTCTTCATTATTGCATCTCCATGTTTTACAGTATGGGCATTTAGTATATGCTTGCTAAGTGATTAAACTAGATAGCTTATGATTCCTTAAAAGCAGGAAAAAGAAAAACTTACTTTCCAATGCGTATAGACCTTTCTATTTCCCGGCTGCTTCATCAAGCCTAGCAGATGTCATAGACTGTCCACCCTTGCCCTCACCACTCCTCTAGCTGAAGAGATGCCTGGGTATTTCAGGGAGTGCCCAGGAGGACAATTAGAAATAAGTCCATTTTTATCCTTTCGCTCTGACTGCTTTTATATGTGCCCTGTCCTGGGAGCCTCCTAGAGTTCCTAAAGATGCAGAACTCCCAAGTTGCTAAATGGCGCTGGGCTCCCTTCAAGACTCACTGCATTAGAGCTGGGCTGAAACCCAAGAAAGATGGGAACAAGGTTCCCTCTTTTCTGCTTATGCCCTTCCCACAAAAACCGGAAGAGGTGAGTGTATTGGTAGCTTTCTCTGTAAGAATCCTTGACCCCTTTTGGGTCTCAGTGCCAAAGGGAAGCTTTCTCTAGACTCCCAACTAGGGACTAAAGATCTATGTGTACTGGTATCATACCTGTGGCTTTCCTTTTCATAATCTTATCATGCTGCATTGCAAGAGCCAGTTGACTTATCTGTTTCTTCCATTAGCCCGAAAGCTCCATAAAGACAAAGATATTGTCTATTTTGTATACTCTTACCATCTGTTTACCTATCATTATATCTGGCATATAATAATAGTAATAATTTAGCAATTATGATAATAATAATAGTTAGTTAATACTGTACTTTTTCTGAACCAGACAGTCTTCTAAGTGCTTTACCTATACTAGATCATTCGTCCCTCACAACAACCCTTTGAGGGAGATACATATGGATAAGCGGAGGCACAAAGAAGCTTAGTAACTTGTCGAAGGTCACCTCGCAAGTAAAGGGTAGAATTGGAATTTCAACATATGAATCTGGTTCCACAGCTCATGTGCTTTACCACCAGACCACTCCAGGACACTCACTCGATTACATGGTACTGTACTCTACGTTGAAACTCTGGGAAATGGGCTCATTTGTGGAAGCAAATGTAGTCAGACTGGCCTGAGGACACCACTTGCAGGGCCCTGAGGGGACTCCCAGCATGTCAGGGAGCACAGAGTTTATGAAAGGAGCAGGGAGTGTGAACAGGACGTAGGAGTATAGAAGAGTGGATGGTTCAAGAACCTGGAGGAAAGTCAGGGGCACAATTAGAGGCTCATATAGGTGGGGGATTTGAAGGAGACAGAGTTAGGTCTAAAGGAGATTTTTGAATAAATTTCTACGTTAGGCAGTCTCTAGAATTCCCATACCACCTCTTCTAGAAAACCTTCAGTAAGGATCTACATTATGTTTTAAATTCGGCTTTCTTTAAGTGAGACCCCTCACTAAAGCTGGGAGTCTTACTACATGGAGTACCAGAATTGACTCAGCTTTTATAAGCAGTCTGTGAGGTGTGTGAGTTAATTGCTATAGCCTCAACCTTGCCTTTGCATCTCTTGGGGGAAGAACGAGGAGAAATGGTGATGGTTGGCGCTTGAAACCAGCTGTATTTAGGATTTCTGAACAAGTTCACTCTTGTTTTGGAGTTTGGGATACATGTATTCACGAAACTGCGAAAGGGAAAGAGGGGAGGAAAGGATGAGATGGTGCGGAAATAAGAATAAGAGAAAGTGAGGGAGGATGTAGGAAAACCCGCGTCTTTGATTTGTATTGTGTGATTTCTGAAACTGCTCCAGCCTCGATAAATCTACAGGATTTATGTGGCTTCATTAATCACATTTTCTTTTGAAATGGAATTTTCTGCCTCGGAGCCTTTGAACGTTGACGTCCAAATACAACATATTCTTTTAAAATCACCTCTGGATAAAGGCAACACTGTTGGGGTAATTCCCCCAGATTGTAGGCGGAATCTGTTTGGTCCTCAGATCTTGATGATAATATGCTGAAAATAGAACTTCCCTTCAGAGAACAGAAGAATCCTGGTATGATTAGGATCCCAGTTGCAGATACCCTGAGCCAGGAGTCCGTGGAGAGAGAAAAAAAAAGAAGAAAGAAAGAAAGAAAGCCCCTTGTCTTTGATGAATAACAAGCAGCGCCACCTAGTGGCAACTCATGTTTATCTTGGAGTCGGCTTGACCTTGACCTCCACGCCTAGCTCTTTGCTCATTATCAAACAAGCTGGAAAACAGAAGTTCATCTTTCCAGTGGCAGCGTGATCTGAAATCTGATGGAAGGGCTTAGGTGAAGACACGAGAGTGTTAAAATTGCTGCCGACCAGAGGCTGCATCCAAGGCATGTTTTTTGGTTTGTTTTTGGAGGGGTTGACTTTTGAATGCTGGTAAGTCCACAAAAGCGACAGAGAACAAAATTTGTGTTCTCTGGAATCCTGCCCTTCACTGTCATCATCCCCGGGAGTCACACCAGATATGCATCACCTTATCTAACCCTCATATTCCCCCTGTTTTGCTAATCAACCGAAGCACAAAGTGGTCAGGTGCAAAGTCAAGCTGTCAGAGCGGCAGAGGTAGGATTTGAATCCCCATCTGCCTAGTAAAGCTTTCGCTCTGATTCAGCTTTTGTGGGAATTTTCCTCCGCCAGTCAGTTCCCTGGAAGGCCCACGTTTCCAGGCCTTTGCCACAGATCTTCAGCCTTTCAGGGTGATGTGATTGAGATAAGTCACAACACCGTAGAACAGGCAGGGGCACCAGAAAGGTGTCTCACGCTTCCTCTTGGCTGAGCTATGGAGAGCAGAAACAGCCCACACGTCATCTCTCAGGGCTCGGATCCTGTGGGTGAGGTTGCCGCAGCTGATGGTGGATAAGTGCTCTCTTGCTGCAAGTCACCACCAGCTGCCACTCCTGGGGACACTGCCACTCCAATGAGCTAGGCCACCTCCTGCCTCCACTGTGGGGATGGCAGCCACACCTCCAGCCATCGTTTCCGCCCCACACTGCTCCCTTAAAGTGAATTCCGTCCATTCGGATGTGGTTCTAAGAAACCATTTTCTATGCATTAGTGTACTTTTATTGCACAAAAACAAACTTTACCTTCTTTATAATTAGGGACTAGATAGATGTTGATTTTGAAATAATGAAGTACTCGTTTGATTACCAATTTACTTGAGGCTTTTCAACTGATGACTTGATCAGAAAAATAAATGTTAATTTGTTTTATTTATGAAAGCTCACTGAAGTATGGAATAGGACATAGTGGAATATAAACTCTCTTCAGTTCAACGGGTTAATGATGGAGATTAAGAAAACAGGTCTGGCCTACTCTAGGCTCTCTTAGAGAGCAAGAGAGAGGCATTCAGCTAAAGCCATAAGCTTATGGTAATAAAGCAAGCATATGTAGCTCGGAATTTTTAATTTAGCTACTCCATTACAGTTACACAGGTAAAATGTTTTACTTGAGCAAACTCGGTAGGCCACTGCAGCTACACCAACATAAGGGACATAAAGTAATAGGTTATACAGAGAATTAAGACTTCCTCTTGCTATTTTAGTTGATGCCTAAGAAAAGATGACAAAGGAGGTTTCCTGACTTTTCAATAAGCAAATTATTTGACAATTTGAATAAACAAATCTAAGCGATAACAATGTCCTTGATTGGTGAGAGCTACAGCTGCCAAAGCCATGCAATCAAAACAAGGATTCTGTTATACTCTAATGTTTCATCCATAATGTTAAAAAGTTGTCAGGGAGTCTAGTTTGTGAATGACTTACTTCTGCCCTAGTTGACATTTTGGAGAGACATTTTCTGAAGGATTAGATCAGAGTCACTCTGATTTTCCATCAGCAGGTATTGGCTTTCGTATAAAATGCAGGCAATGTGAGCATGGAAGTAACAGTGGGGTCTGTTGAGATATCTGTAAAATGCTTTTTAAAAAACTAAAAGCACATATTGTCTCGAAGTTAATATAATTAAAAATTAGAATTAATTTCCTCTGATAACTCAGGCTTTAACATTTCTGAAAACCAACTTGATATGGGTTTTAGACCTAAAACTCAATTTCTTTCAACATCAGCAAGAAGTAAAGATAGGAAGCCCAATGTCAACAAACTCTCTGTTGATGAAAACAACTCCTGATTTTTATGACCCTCGGTCGTCATGGTAACCATGTAAAGAGGGGTGAACCAGGATGGCAAACTTGAATAAAGATCTGGTCACTTAGTGGACTCTGACTTGTGCTACCCCTGGTTTAGAGTCTACACCATCACTTTTTTAAATGTCTGAAACCATGGCGAGGACCCTGTTTCTTAATGGAAATCTCACTCTAGAGGTTCTACCCATGGCGGCCGGGTGGAGGAGGAGGGCACCATGTGGCCCTGAATGAATAAGAATAAATATTATTCGTTGCAACCCTACTAGGTGCCAGTGTTGCATTTGTATTATGAGCCTCAGTACTAAGTGTTTTTTGTTTATTTGTTTGTACATTCCTCTTTCAATTCTTGCATTAACTCCCTCCTCTTTATTTATGTGACTCTGAGAGCTTAGGTAACTTGCCCAAGTTCAAGTAGATTTTTGCCTGCAGAGTCAGAAGACTTTGTGCTCTCTCCTGGCCAGGCTGGGAAAGTAGTCACCAAGGGCAAGAAAGCACCCACACCCTTTGGGTGACACAGAGCAGGGAGAACATGACGTGCTCGCTTGTTCCAGCAGTTCCTCCGACTATGTCCCTAAGCTCCAAGTTGAGTCCACAAAACTGTCATATTCTGACACCCTCCACTATCCACCCCCCAACAGCTTTTCTTGTTTCACAAGGTAATAGAGATGTTAATAGTTTGGGAACCGAACTCATGGCTTTGTGGAAATAGACAGCCACCAAATGGTGGGTCTAGGAATGCAGTGGGAAAATAGTGAGGTGGTCCCAGGGCTGGCAATTCCCTCACTTTGGGACTGGCCTTAAGACAAGGCAAGGGCACTCTCTGCGCTACATGACTCTGTCCCTGTGCACATCACTGATTGGCCCAGTAATGGACACCTGACCCAAACCAAGCCAATCAGATCCTTCCCCAGAATTTTTTGAATAGTACTTAAGGGGCTTCCCTGCAGGCAGCAATGCTGTAAGTGTAAAGATCAGGAATTGCTGCTGGTTGCCATGTTTCCTGCAATGTAGAAGTTAGTTTGAAGATGTAAGGCCAGACACTATCAAAATCTTAGAGGAAAACATAGGCAGACCACTCTATGACATAAATCACAGCAAGATCCTTTTTGACCCACCTCCTAGAGAAATGGAAATAAAAACAAAAAGAAACAAATGGGACCTAATGAAACTTCAAAGTTTTTGCACAGCAAAGGAAACCATAAACAAGATGAAAAGACAACCCTCAGAATGGGAGAAGATATTTGCAAATGAAGCAATTGACAAAGGATTAATCTCCAGAATTTACAAGCAGCTCATGCAGCTCAATATCAAAAAAACAAACAACCCAATCCAAAAATGGGCAGAAGACCTAAGTAGACATTTCTCCAAAGAAGATACACAGATTGCCAACAAACACATGAAAGGATGCTCAACATCACTAATCGTTAGAGAAATGCAAATCAAAACTACAATGAGGTATCACCTCACACCGGTCAGAATGGCCATCATCAAAAAATCTACAAACAATAAATGCTGGAGAGGGTGTGGAGGAAAGGGAACCCTCTTGCGCTGTTGGTGGGAATGTAAATTGATACAGCCACTATGGAGAACAGTATGGAGGTTCGTTAAAAAACTAAAACTAGAACTACCATATGACCCAGCAATCCCACTACTGGGTATATACCCTAAGAAAACCATAATTCAAAAAGAGTCATGTATCACAATGTTCATTGCAGCTCTATTTACAATAGCCAGGACATGGAAGCAACCTAAGTGTCCATCGACAGACGAATGGATAAAGAAGATGTGGCACATATATACAATGGAATATTACTCAGCCATAAAAAGAAACGAAATTGAGTTATTTGTAGTGAGGTGGATGGACCTAGAGTCTGTCATACAGAGTCAAGTAAGTCAGAAAGAGAAAAAACAAATACCTCATGCTAATACATATATATGGAATCTAAAAAAAAAGGTTCTGAAGAACCTAGGGGCAGGACAGGAATAAAGATGCAGACGTAGAGAATGGACTTGAGGACATGGGGATGGGGAAGGGTAAGCTGGGACGAAGTGAGAGAGTGGGATGGACATATATGCACTACCAAATGTAAAATAGATAGCTAGTGGGAAGCAGCCGCATAGCACAGGGAGATCAGCTCGGTGTTTTGTGACCACCTAGAGGGGTGGGATAGGGAGGGTGGGAGGGAGGGAGACGTAAGAGGGAAGAGATATGGGGGCATATGTATATGTATAACTGATTCACTTCGTTATAAAGCAGAAACTAACACTCCATTGTAAAGCAATTATACTCCAATAAAGATGTTTAAAAAAAAAAAAAGTAAAACGTAATACCAACCTAGCAGATGTCCATCTCAAGTGGCCCACTGTTTTCCCTACCTTCCTTTGTAATGCGTTCGGTTTTAGTTTGCCTGGTGACTCTTATATCAAAATGTGTGAAAATCGCAACGTTGTCCTTTTGGGAGAAACAAAGGAAAGAAACAAAAGTAACATTGAAGGGAAAAAAAAAAGGTAGTTTGAGAGAATAAAGACAACATTCAGAAAGAAATGTAGGATGAGATGGAGAGTGTGTCCTGATCATCTTTAATAACCTGGTTCCTATTGTTTTTGAAGGCCCCTTGTACCTGTGCCTGGATCTATGCCTCTCTTTAAATCAGTACATGTTGTGTTTCTGTCACTTGCAACCACTGGATTCTGGCTGACACAATCTCCTTCCTCAAATGATTAATTCATTGCATTTTCAGTCTCCTAACAGAATACAAAAAGCCTTGGGTTGGGCTTATTTTTTAAGCTGTTTTAAATTAAAGAACAATTGCAGTTCAGCTGTCTTCTTAGAAGCATTATTAGTACCAGCCAGCTGAGGAGGTCTTGCAGACTTGAGGCAGAGGCCAGGCGAGGCCCTTCGGAGATAGGAAGGCAGAATTTGTGAGAAATACGAGGCTGAGGGGTGGGGTGGGGAGGTTTAGAGAATAAACCACAGGAAGAAGAGACCTCAGAGTGGAAAATGGTTTTGGAAGTGAGTTGTGGAAGAAACAATAAACAGACATATATATATATTTTTACTTCATGACAGTCTGAGGCCAGTCTTTCTGAGCCCTTAATCAAATAGAAATGGCTTTTTTTTTTTTTTTTGGAAGAGAGGGGCGATATTCATTGCAATTTTTCTAGAATATTATTTCTAAGAATTCACTGACTCTGGAAGAACTAAATAGAATCTGGTCCTACCCTCAGCATATATTTTTCTTTGAAATTTTTAGTGTTACATAAATGACAAACATGAGTTTTTGCTCAGTCATCCATAAAATAGGGTCTACAGGCCTTAAAAAGCACCTTCTAGTGATCCTTCATTTAAAACATGGCGGACTATAATTTTAGAGCAGTAAACCTCATTATAACATACTTATATTTGACATTTTCAGGCTGTATTGTTCATGTTTTTCAGTCCTGGAGAAAGGCCCATTAAAGCTGTGTTACTCACATTAGTTCAACATTTAGCCATTTATAACACAAACCCCAGTCTTTTGGAAAATGTCATTTAAAAAGTTCCACCATATATGGACATTATTTATTGCTTGAGCCCCATTGTCTACTTATAATATACCCTTTATCAGACCCAAATGCCCACTTCATAGAATTTCGTTTTGAGCAACAACTGACTTCTTACATTATCCAATGAGGCAGGAAAGTTAAATTACAGCCAGTTCATATCATAGAAACAAAACGTTTCCTGCAATTACTGATAAGGGACAGTTCATTTTCTCTCTGTCATCCTGAAAAAAACCTCCTAACAACAATTCATGCCTGGTTAAACAGGATTTCCACATCTCCCGCTGACATCTTTCCAAATAATTCAGGGTTGTTATTACTGTACAGCCCTGGCAAGGCTCAAAAGCAAGCAGACTTGACGAGTCTTCTCAAAGCAGGGCTTAAGTAGTTGTAATTAATAATAATTACATGTCCACTACACTCCAGTTTTATCATATTATCCGTCAAGGCAAATAAAATAACCCACATACAACACGCTTGCAACAGGATTCGGGCATTAATGAAGCCACTCTGCATATGTCATCTCTCTAAAGTTTAAAATATTTGTGGCAGTTTCTGTTTTATTGATTTTTATTATTCTATGCCTGGTTGCAAAATGTTGTTGGATGGGTTACAGCTTGGGACCTGCGCTATTCTCTTCCAAAAGCCTTCTCCTCTCCTGCCGTGACTCGGATTCGAACCGAGGTTGCTGCGGCCACAACGCAGAGTACTAACCACTATACGATCACGGCGAGCCACAAGGGAGCCAAGCGCCAGGAGTCCTTTAAGAGTCACTGTGATATTAAAATCTGTGGAAACACTGCCATCTATTGCCTAAAGATGTACGTTTTCTTAATATTGGCAAAGAGGAGCAGTGTTTCAGTAATCTCCAGTTATTTAAAGGAACAATAACAAAGTGTCTGAACATGAAACTAATATTGTCTCCTTGGCTGACGGGCGCAATTGTATTACATAAGATTCACTGGAGTCACCGTCAGGAAACGATAATCTAAGTAACAAGGCTGAGAGAACCCAGCCTGTTCACTCAAGCTTCCTACTTTTAACCAATAATGAATATAGATTTCCCACCCTGAACTGCCACCACCAATTACGCTGCATTAAATGACACATGAACCTGAGCCTCTTTTGTGGTTTCTCCACTGCTAGCCTTATTTCCATGTGCTTAGGCAGCAGAGACATAAAAAATATGGCAAGAACAAAATGGACTGAGGACTGGAGAGAATCAGGGAGGCTTGTTCTGCCCTATTAGAGGGAGCCGGGGTGAGCACACCCTGACGGAGGAAAGGCCTTCTTTCAAATCCATTGGTCCCTAAAGGTTTTTTTTCTTTCTGGAATATTTGTCTTAAGCCACAGTAATGTCAAAAAAAAAAAAAAAAAAAAAAAAAGCTTTCTGATAATGTTAGCAACCCACCACACAAAGAAACTGGAATGCTCCATGCTAAATAAGTTTCAAGGAGACATTTTTAAGAAATTTCCTTGTTATAAAAAAATTAAAGTTGTCTGGACAAGCTATCCCCCAAGGTTTGAAAACCTTAAAAGGAAACACACAGAAAAACCTCTTTCTAATCACTGGATTGTAATCGGGTGTCTCCTTTAAGCCTTCTGAATGGAGAGGCCCTGGGAGCAGCTGGGGCTAGTTGGCACTGTGTATGGGATGGCAAGAACCGAATCCATCTGTTGGGTGGCTGCCAAGAGCTCCAGTGCTTCTGGAAGGAGGATATTTCTGCAGATAAAAGCTTCAGACACAAATGGTCACTCCCTCCCTCACTCCCTCCCCTCTGATCATCTATGGCCCCTTCTCTATCTTCCTTCAAACTCTCACAAATCCATTTTTCTTCCATGGTCACAAAGAAAACTATTGCCCTGAGTTCCTGAGCGAGGCTTATACATTCTGGGCAGGAAGCAAGGCAGTGCCCTATGGCCTGAACAGGAATGCAGGTGGGAGAATTTGCTAAGAGGTCAGTCCGTGGCAAGAAGGCAAAGCAAATCTCCTGGCTGGCAAAGGGGAGGTTCCCGAAGCACCATCATTTGTGTACCACTGTCATAATTTTTGCTGTGGGCGCATACCAATTGAACAATAAGGGAAATCTCTCTCTTAAAAAAAAAAAATCAACTCACAGAGTACAAATTGTGGAAACAGACTTCTAGAGTCTAATTTTGGCTCTGTCACTAAGTGGGGGAACTTGGGTTGCTTCTTGAACCTTTGTGCCTTGGTTTTCTCATCTGTAAAGTGGAGATAATAATGGTAACTACTTCATAGAATTCTTCTGAGGACTGAATAGGTGATGACATGCCAAAAACTTTAAGTAGACCTGTCACATGGTAAGCACTGTAGAAATGACAGTTATATTATTTTGTTCCATTCCATAAATTGAAAAACACCATATCATGTTCCCTAAACAGAGATCACTATGAAATAAACTATGAAAACAAAACAACAGAATTAAATTCTAGCCAGATATTCGGAGCCCAAGTTTTGCTCTCAGTTAAAAAGGAAGGTGGGCAACAGTAGGAGAGATGTTAAAAAACATATCAGCCTCTGATCAAGGCTTCTCTCCGACTCATCTGAATAACTGGAAGAGATTTGAAAAGGGAATAACTTTCTCTTCACAGGATGCAATATTATGAAATGTCACAGTCATTACCACCCCTGAGATTACCTCACACATTGCATCTGTCAGGCTAGGTTATGCTATGTGACAACCCCCAAATCCCAGTGCTTCGAATAAGGAAAGTTTTCCCTTGCTTTTGTTCCATGTTCACTGCAGGGCCCTGCTCTGCGTCTCCTCACTCAGGGACCCAGGCTAAGGGAACAGCTACTTCCATGAACATTTTTGCATTGCTTTACAAATGGAAAGAGAGCTCTGGAGTGTCTGGAACCAGCAACTAAAAGCTCTTCTCAAAACTCATTGTCTAGAATGGGTCACGTGACTCTGCCCTGCTACTAAAGCACCAAGAAGAGCACTGGGCCATGTGCCTGGAAGGCGGAATTGGAAATCTTAGGTGAACAGCGTTCATGACTCCCAGCCATGGCACTAGTGGAAACGCCAGCTTGGAGAAGTCTGGGAGGCTGTATGCCTAAAGGCAGACATGACTGTGGAGCAGGACCTCCGAACACAGGAGAGATTCCCAGCTTCTGGGTTCACCAGGTAGGGCTTTTCTTTGGCATCTGTGTGGGCTTCCCGTTTAGTTGATGATGTCAGTCATCCTGTGGTAGACTCTGAAATATTCCTGCCTATTAAAGAGGAAATGGGTTTCTGAACAACTACCGGGCTTTTCTCCTGACCATCACTGTCTTCTTAGGGATATGCATTAAGATTTCTCCTACAAGCACCAGTACGTACCACCCACTTCAAAGGGGTAAATTGATGGAATCAAAACATGGTTTCTGATGGCATTTCCAGCTTCTTTGCAATCTACCAGGTGATTATTTTTTCTGACTTTATTATGTCAACACTGATGTTATTATCACTCTCTCACTAATATATCACTCACAAAGATTGTTGGGGACCAACTATAGTCCAGTCATTTTTCTGGATCTTAAGGATTCAACAGAGAATAGGAGAGACATGTATCATTATTTCATGCAGTTTTGTTTAGTGAGACAGATACAGGTGAATAACAGATGAATAACCAGATAGAATATATGAGGTGATGTCATGGAAAGGAATACATATACACCTATATTGCTTAAAGTTAGTTTTCAAGTTAGACTGAAGCAGAGAAAGCCAGGGAAGGCATGGCACCACTTGGTGGAGAACCAGAGTGAGAAAGAGAGAAAGGCTGCTTTGTCTCAAGTCCTTTCTCCAGTCCTTCTACATGGGTGACCTTGGGCTAGTCACTAGACCTCGCTGGATCTCTATTTCCTCATCAGTAAGGTAAGGGGAGGGTTTTCCTGGTGATGCAGTGGTTAAGAATCCACCTGTCAATGCAGGGGACATGGTTTGGAGCCCTGGTGTGGTAAGATCCCACATGCCATGGAGCAACTAAGCCCGTGTGCTGCAACTACTGAGCCTGCACTCTAGAGCCCGCGAGCCACAACTACCGAGCCCACACACTGCATCTACTGAAGCCCATGTGCTCTAGAGCACGTGCTCCACAACAAGAGAAGCCACCGGCACACCGCAAGGAAGAGTAGGCCCCGCTCACCACAACTAGAGAAAGCCTACGCGCAGCAACGAAGACCCAACACAGCCAAAAATAATAAATAGATTTTTTAAAATTAAAAAAAAATAAGGTAAGGGGAATTGGACTAGAGGATCTGTCAGAATGTTTACGTTTCTGATGTGCCTTCCATTTAATTTAGAGAAATACATTCACAGACAATAGCCAAATGTAAAGATTTTGAAGGGAAAAAAGCAATCCAAACAGATGAGTCCTTATAGCTATACTTTTTTTCTTAAGTTCACAGAAGCTGTCCTTTTTGTCTGCTTCTAAATGTCGTGAACCTTATCTCCCTGCCTGTGGCAACATATTTTAAATACAGAGGGGTTGGTCTCTGGATTTAAGTTGCACGTAAAGAAGAATGTCTTGCTTGTGAGGAGCGTTTAGCCACGGAGTTCATTCCCAAAGAAGAATATTGTGGACTTCCTTTTTCAGGAAGTTTTTAAACTTAATATGATTGCTGCTTACCAGCGTCTCATTGTTAGAAGTGATGGAGCAACAGACTTTCTGCCTTTCCTCTTGCTGCCTGAGTACAAGATTTTCCCTCTGATGGAGTCATTCCTTTCCCTGATTTTTCATAATGGATTCCAACAGGGGAGCAGGGACTGACAAGAGGGGCCCTGGGAGGCCTCCACACCCACCCCCACAGCTGAGTCTTTCCTCCAGTGTCGCCCCTCCTACCTTTTCCCAGACCCAGCTCTGCTTCCTCCTCTTCACCCTCTTCTTAGCTGGCCTCCCCCCTCACTGGGGGTAGGGAAATGACAGTCAGATCCATCACTGGGCTGGAGGCCAGGAGCAGCAATCCACTGGGTTGCGGCTGGCCCAGGGCCCGGTTTTCAGACAAAGACAGGTTGGGAACCCCCTGCAAAGAAGGCCCCTCTGTCCTCTCCTGCCAAGCCCTGTTTCCAGCCAGGGCCCAGACAGCTATGACCTTATAGGGACCTTAAAACCACTTCTTTGTTGGGTTCTTTCTCTAACTTCATCCCCATCCCAGGGAGCAGTGTGTGTGTGTGTGTGTGCGTGTGTGTGTGTGTGTGTGTGTGTGTGTGTGTGTGTGTGTGTGAGAGAGAGCGAGAGAGAGGGAAGAGGGAGAAATGGAGGGAGGGAAAAGCTGGACAAATTTGGTACACATAAGAGAATTTGATCCATGTAAGGGAATCAAGGATCGCTCACACACACCCCTGGGAATACTTGGGGGGGGGGGAAATAAGGTGGCTGACAGCAGAGGAGGTCCAAGTAAATGGTCGCTCCCGATTTCACACTTTCAAGCATGTTACCATATTACCATAAAGAAGGCTGACAGCGCCATGGTCTCAGGTTTGACCATCTCCATAGCATTTCCTGCGTGTATCAGAAAATTTTTGATCATGAGAAAGCACGAGAGAAAATGCTTTATTTTCAGAATGCTCGTAACCACAAAATGTTTTACCAGGTTACATTTTGAAGGGTAAACTGCCTGGAGTGCTTTTCCCCCTTGCTTATTAATGAATTTGATTTAACCAAATCAGAAATCTTGCTGTGGGGAAAGCAGGAATGGCGAGGGTGGGAGTGGGGGGTGGAGGGAAGGCTTGTTGGTTGTTGGTTTAATTTTAATTTTTTTTGCCTGGAGGCACCATTAGAAAACTCCAGATGCAAAGCTTTCTAATAGAATTCCTCATCTGATACAGCCCTCTGGAATACGTGGGCCTAACCTTTACGATCTGGCGGGCCAGGCCTCTATTTGGAAACCTTATGAGGGGGGCCGATCCATTAGTGATAAAATGAACAGCTGAAGGCCTGCGGCGGCAGAGTTAGGAAAAGTGGTGGCAATGGGACCCCCTTAGGAAGGGGGAGGGTGGAGAATGGGATCGCCTAAAAGTGGACAGGCAGGGAATGGCCCAAGACCACATTTACTCGTCCCATCATATTAGGAAGTTAAGGTTTTAAGAAAAAGAAGTGTTGGCAGGATGGGGACCAGTTAGCATTCTGGATTTATGGCCGTGAGGGTTCTAGCCAATCATCTTGGAGCTATTTTTCTTAAAGAAACTTCAGTATAGGCTGCTGGAGGTTCTGGGGCTGAGAGCCTTGGAGAAATGATTTAATCTCTCTGTGCTTAAGTTTCCTTCAGAAAAAGGGGACAATTGGGCTTCCCTGGTGGCGCAGTGGTTGAGAGTCCGCCTGCCGATGTAGGGGACGCGGGTTCGTGCCCCGGTCCGGGAAGATCCCACGTGCCACACAGCGGCTAGGCCCGTGAGCCATGGCAGCTGAGCCTGCGCGTCCGGAGCCTGTGCTCCGCGACGGGAGAGGCCACAACAGTGAGAGGCCCGCGTACCGCAAAATAAAAAAAAACATGCAATGAGTCAGTGCTTAATAAATATTAGCTATGTTTTAATCAGACCAGACACGGGAGGGAGCTGCTGTGAGCTTCAGGCCAGGATGAGGAGGTGTCAGAGGGGCGGACATATGCCAGGACCCAGAGGTGGCCTGAGGTTTACTGACTGGACTCTGATTACGATGATAAGTGGCGTCCGGGCCAAGTGGCTAGTCAGATGCCAGAAGGAAGAATGCCTCAGGGTCTGGACAGGTGGTTCCCATCCCAGAGATAGGGGCGTGACTGGGACACATAGTGAGAGTAAGGAGAGAGGCATAAACACAGCGTCAGAATCCAGAAGGCCCCCAACGTGCAGACAAGTTTCGGGCTGTCATGTCCCTTCTGCTCTACGGGAGCCAATACTGGAACCAATTTAGTCAGGAGATGTGTGGCATGGGAGTTGGAGGAAGAAGGGATGGTTGAGACATGCAGGAGCCGAAGTCATCCCTCAAAGCCCCTCTGTGTAGAAGGATCAAGGCCCTCGGCTGAACAGCTGGGCCTCTTCTTTCTCTGGATCTTTCTTTTTAATAACGGCAAGGACAAGTTTGCCCTTAACGTGACCGATCTCTCACACATATGAGGTACCTGGCCCGAGTTGGGGTAGCGTTGGGGGGGGAACCCATGACACACCTCTGCAAAGGAGTGGACTATATCTTACTCATCTTTCTCTCTTCCCCACACTTAACCTTAGTGCCTAGGACACAGCATAGGCTAACTAGATTAAAAACTAAACTGGCCTGGTTGTACATCAGAACTCCAAAGTGTGGTCTCCCTTTAGAGCTGCAGGATGAGCTGCTAAATGCTTAAGGGCTTTTAAATTGGCCTCTTTTCCTTAACTTTAGGTGTTTTGTTATCAATGAGCTTAATTTTGCCTTTCCTGCAAGACACATCACAAGTACACTTACGCTGAATTGCATATGGGTCTTTGTCTAATTCTGACATCCTCTGTGAATGTCAATAATCTTTGGGGCCATACGCTCCCCTGAGGTGGGGCTATGAAATCAACAAGCACCATTACAGATCTGGAAGGGACTGCTACCCAACTGATCAGACATCAGTAATATGGAGATTAGAAAATGGGAAAAATTGTGCTACTAAGCATCCACTGATCTCTCAATTCTTCAATCACGAGAGAGAGAGACAAAGACAGACAGATAGACCGACAGACCAGGGAACTGGATAGCCTGATGGCATGAACAGTACATTACCGGTTCATGCTTTGTTCTGCTTTATTCATGATGAAGTTTCTACTCTGAGAACATTCATTTAACCTCCTTTGCCTCACTGACTTTAAAAAGAAAAATAAATCTGCTCCTTGCCTACTATACAAAGGTATTAAGAGAAAGATGTGAAACATTCACAGTGGTTTGAATGATGTTACGTAGAGCATACAACTGCTGTATTTTTTTTACTATTATCGTCATTATGGTAGCCACTATTGATTTGGAAGATAGATATTAAGTTTATAAGATGAAACCAGATTTCTACCCTAGGTAACCCTAGAACCATAAAGATATCTTGGATGAAAAACCTGGCCCCCTGACAGCTTTCCCTTAATTATCATCAATTCTTTGAGTGGGCTGAAACGAAAAGAAAGAGAGAGAGAGAGAGAGAGAGAGAGAGAGAGAGAGAGAGAGAGAGAGAGGGAGAGAGAGAAAAAAAAAAAAAAGGAGGGAAAACCAGCCTAATTGAATGTAGGATAAACTATTCATTAGCAAGCTAAATAGCTGTGACATTTAATAACCTATAGTGCCTCATGAAAAACTAAGACATTGCCAAAAGTAATTGAAGTTTGTGATTCTCTAAATTGTTATTTAAAGCAGAGTTTGGCAAGGCTCTGTGGGTCTGCACCAAGTTTAATTGCATTTTTAAAATTCCGGGTGCTGACTGAGTTCCCGTATGCGTTATTTGTGTGGTGAATCCCTTTAGAGTACACTTGCTTATAGTGAAACCTTATGCAAGGATTTTAAAGTTCAAAGCATGTAGGATCCATCTATATCAAAACCTGTGCTTTACTTTCTGACCTTTTAACTGCTTGATTCCCAGCTTGCGTATAACTCCCAATTCTTGCCCTTCCTGTCCTGGTTTATTTCTAATGAGATGGCCTGAATTTTTATTCCTACCGCAAAGAGCTTGCTGGGGGGTTAAGATGGACTTGACCCAGGGAGAGGATGTCCCCCAGTGATGACTGAATGGGCTCTGGGGCAGAATCACCACGCAGCCATGTTTGCCTGTGGAATAAGTAGCAGTTGCCGTGTATCCTAGAGACCATTAAACATACACAATGCATTTAGTACAGACCTTTCACACAGTACATTTATGAGAGGCATCTAAGATTGTGTGACCCTCACAATGACTGAAGGGCTTTCTCCACTCCCTGTAATTTCCCATGAATAATTATTTTAAAAGAGCTACAATTTGTTGAGCACATATTAAAGCAGCAGGCACCATGCAAAACATTTCACAGGAATTAGCTAATTTCATCTTCACGGGAGGCTTAGGTATTACCTTAGGTATTATTATTTTCTCTATCATACAAGGTGCAGAGTTGGTTAAGGAACTTGCTCAGGACCACACAGCCTGAGCCACCAGAGCTGGGATTCGAACCTACCAGGCTGATTCTGGATCCCACCTGCTTCACCAACATCCTCCACTACATACCATTTACACAGTGCTGTGCCCCACGGGTGAAATTTCCTGATCTCCTCCCCATTAAAATTTTTATGTCCTATGTCTTATCACACAGGAACCTGGATCTCTGATAGTTTTAGTTTCCTATCCCGGAAAGGAGATCACAAATAATGGCTTCCACAGGAGGCTGTGAGCATTAAAAGTGAATGAGGGCTTCCCTGGTGGCGCAGTGGTTGAGAGTCCACCTGCTGATGCAGGGGACACGGGTTCGTGCCCCGGTCCAGGAAGATCCCACATGCCGCGGAGCAGCTAGGCCCGTGAGCCATGGCCACTGAGCCTGTGCTCCGCAATGGGAGAGGCCACAACAGTGAGAGGCCCGCATACCGCAAAAAAAAAAAAAAAAGTGAATGAGCAAAATATGCATTTGGTAAAATGTCCAGCAGTACACACCATGTATTAGTTTTCTGGGGCTTCTATAACAAAGTCCCACCAGCTGGGTGGCTTAAACAAGAGAAATTTATTGTCTCACAGCTGTGGAGTCTAGAAGGAGTCAGCAGGGCTGGTTCCTTCTGAGGGCTGTGAGGGACCGTCTGTCCCATGCCTGTCTTCTAACTGCTGGTGGTTTGCTGGCAACACTTAGCATTCCTTGGCTTGTAGATGCATCACCCCTTCTATTTCACATGGCATTCTCCCCGTGTGCTTGTCTGTGTCTGTGTCCAAATTTCTTTTCTTTTTTCAAATGACGTCAGTCATATTGGATTAGGACCTATCCCAGTGACTTCATGTTAACTTGATTATTTTTATGAAGACCCAATCTTCAAACAAGGTCACAGGCTGAGGTATTGGTGTTATCACTCCAACATATCTTCTGCAGGAAGATACAACTCACCCCCCCCCAAAACAAAACCAGGAGCTACTATTTTTATTAGTAATAATGGTATTAATAGTGTTTGTAACAACAAACATGTAACTTTTATCCAGTACAGTGTTTACAATCTGCCAGAGACTGCCACACCCCATGCTTTAACTCAGGGCCATGATTGTGACTCAACCAATCCTGGGCAAGGTGGCAGGAAAACTTTTCAGAAGGCTTTAAAACAACCCCACCATCCCATGACTCTTCCGCTTACATGTGGTGTTGCCTTCCTCCATCCCAGAATAAGTAATGGGACAGCAGGAGGCAGACTCACAGAAACTTGGGAAAGGTAGATCAAGGCTACACAGCTAGTTATGGCAACACTGGGAATAACTGGTTTGCCAATGCCTTTTTTTTTTCTTCTTGCATGTAATGTGAGTTATCACTTTCTTGTTCCTCCTTGGCAATCACACGCCACCCACCTCCACCCATCGTGCTCAACCATTACTTCCTATAGATGGAGTCCCGAATCAATGCCTCCATCTTCAGTTTCTTTCCTACAACACAATCCCACGTGTCTAATTAGCTACTTAGCCTCCTCACTGGAGTCCCGTAGGCATCTCAGGTTCATGGTCCAAGCTGAAGGCAGGTGCCTCCCAGCCATCCACCTTTCCTCTCCTTCTATATCACCTTCCTCAGGTAAAGGCATTGCCATCCCCTCAATCTCCCGAACCAGAAGAAAACTTGCTGCCATCCTCAGTCCCTCTCTCTAGCTATGCTTCTCCACCCCATTTGTTCTAACCTGACACCAATTCCAATGCATTCTACTTCCTAACACTCCCAGGAATCCTTCTTGGCTGACTCTGGCTTGTACACAGATGTATCCCTCAGTGCCGAGCACAGTGCCTAGTACACAGTAGGTCATCACTTAATATTTATTGTATGAATGAACAGAAAATAAAAATTCATCTTTGACTCCTCATTAGCCACAAAGTCCAAACTCTTAAACAAAACATTAAAGGTTCTGCAGTATACATCCCCGAACTATTTCTCTAGTTACATTTTCTACAACTCTGTTCAGTCCCCCAAACTAAGACCAGCAAAGAAAAACTATTTGTCATTTTCCAAGCATGCTTATGATTTTCATGTCTCTAGTTAGGCAAAATTGCATATTCAATGTGCTGGCTTGAGGTGTCAGTGAAATAGCCAGATTGAGATATCAAGTGGTCAACTGGATATATGAACCTAGAACTCAGAAGAGAGACTTAGGGTTGAAGTAAGATGCTTGAGAGATGCAGCATATAGGTGGTATTAAAACCAAGGCAATGAATGAATTCACCTAGAGAGAGAGTATATTAAGAAGAGTATTCACAAACTCCACATACGTTCTCAAATCAGACCTGTAGTTTTAGGTGACAGTAGGTCATTCAAGTAGCAATGCTAGAAGGCAGTGTCTAGAAGGAGCTGACACATGAGTTACAGGAAGCAATGAAAATAGAGATTTGGAAGTCATCAGCATAATGGTAATTGTTGAAGCTCTGGCCAAATAAGAGTGGATTATCCCTGAAGATATTATCAACCTCATGCCAGAAAGCAAGATATGTTTTCACGATCAGATGCTGGAAAACTCAGAAATGCAACCAGAAAAACAAAACGAAAATAAAAAACAAATGTAGATGGTATAGCTACCATTCCCTTATACAGACATTTTACATTGACTGAATTTTTTCCTTATCCCCATTCACTCTTTGACTATTAAAATATTGTGAAATATGTCATATGTAGATTATTAATAATTAAAAACCGGAGAAAAGCTCAACCAAGTCAGAAAGAGAACATTGTTGGGACCGTCTAAGCCTTTATTTTACGCTCTCTACGTCCTCATGGAGAAAACCAGTATCCTCACTTTTGTGATAATCATACCCTTTTTTTCTTTATTGCATTACCACCTATGTGTGTATTCCTCAACCATAAATTGTTTCATTGTGCTTGATTTTGAACTTTATGTAAATGGAACAATACAGTATGCATTCCTTTGCACCTTGCTTCTTATTCTTCTTAATTAATTATTAAATTAACCTGTACATTTCGGGGGGGAGTTTTTATGTTCATAATCATATATATCACATGCAAACAATGATCATTTTGATAATTTCTCTTCTTTTCTATTTCTTTTCCTTGTCTTATTGTGTTGGCCCAAGATATATAGTACAAGTTTGAATAAAAGGGATGATAGCAGACATTCTTGTCTTTTTCTGATCTTGAAGAAAATGCTCTTAACATCTTAATCTATTACTAAATATATTTACTGTAAGTTTTTGTAGGTAACTTTTTTCAGGTTAAAGAAGTTACCTTCTACTGCCAGTTTGCCTAAGAAATTTTTATCTTTTGTAGAACTTAGATCATGCAGTGAATATTCAATTTTAGCAAATACTTTTTTGGTATCTCTTGAGACGATCATACACTTTTTCTCTTTTAGTCTGTCAGTTTGCATACTAATTTTCAAATGTGAAACCAAACTTGCATTCCTGAAATAAACCCAACTTGGTCATGATGTATTTTATTTTGGGGGCACTGCTGGTTTGGTTTTCTAGGATTTTCTGTAGGATTTATGCTATGTTCTTGATTGAGATTGGCATGACATTATTTACTGTTTTATACAGCCAGTACTTATTTCTGTTTGCTTACATATTTACCACTTTCTGTGTTCTTCCTTCCTTCTTGCATCTCAGATGTTTTATCTGGGGACATTTTCTTGATGCCCGAAGAATATCCTTTAGTATCGTCATTAGAGAGTCTGCCGTTTTCTGTCTGAAAATGTCTTGATTTAATCTCCATTTCTGAAGTACATTTTCACTAGGCATAGCATTCCAGATGTCCGTCCTTTTCTCTCAGCATATTGGGGATATTATTGCATGTTTTCTGGCCTTCCTGGATGAGAAAGGAGATCCCAGACTTGCCCCTCTGAAGATAGGCCTTTTCCCTCTGCATCCTTGCAAGCTCATTTCTTCATTTTGGCTTGGCTTTGTTTGTTATGCTTTCGTTTCTGGTTTGACTATAATGTGTCCAAGTATGGATTTTTTTTTTTAATTATACTGCTTGGGATTAGCTGGATTTCTGGAATCTGTGAGTTGGTGCATTTCATCAGTTCTGGAAAATCCTGAGATTATCTATTCAAACACTGTCTTTGCTTAATTCTTGTTCTCCTATCTATCTAGGACTCCAGTCAAACATACATCATGCCTTCTTGTTATATTCCCCACGTCTCTGTCTCCATTTGTATTTTTTATTGTTTTGTTATTCTGTGTTGCTTTCTGGATGATTCCTACAGGTCTCTATTTTAATTTCTACAGTTCACTTTCTTTTCAGTTTTCATTAATCTACTGTCAAACCCACCCATTTCACTTTTTTCCATATATAACATTTATAGTTTGCATCAGCCTGTGAAAATGTGTATGTGTATTATACCTGCAGTAATATGACTTGAAATTACTTAATATAATCATACATTTTTAAAAATCGTGCTTTAAAAAGCTAATTTAATGGACATAATAAAAATAGCTGGGCCCACAATAGCTAAGTAAATACACTCATCTCTTAAATAAGCAAACATTATTATATAATCTTTCAGACGTACACAAGAGTAGAGGGAATAATATCTAAAAAAACTCCACATGCCCATTATTCAGCTTTAATAATTATCAATATTTTAATAATTTTATTTAATATTCCCCACAAACATCAGACAAATTTTTCTTAGAGCATTTTTTTTTTTTTTTTTTTTTTGCGGTACGCTGGCCTCTCACCGCTGTGGCCTCTCCCGTTGCAGAGCACAGGCTCCGGACGCGCAGGCTCAGCGGCCATGGCTCATGGGCCCAGCCGCTCTGCGGCATGTGGGATCTTCCCGGACTGGGGCACGAACCCATGTCCCCTGCATTGGCAGGCAGACTCTCAACCACTGTGCCACCAGGGAAGCCCTCTTACAGCATTTTAAAGCAAATCCCAGACATCATATACTTTCATCTGAAATGGCATTTGATTGGCACTCATCTCTAATTGATAAGAAGATTTATTTTTTGGTGGAGAACCATCATGCTATTATCACACCTAAGAAAACCAACAATAATTCCTTACTTCACTGAGTTTTATTTAAAGAATTTTATATTTCATTTCTAGAAGTTCAATTTAATTCTTCTAAAATATGCTGCTTCATTTTATAGTTTATTACTTCTTGCACATATTTCCAAATTTTTCATTTCTTTAAAAATATTAAACATAGCTTTTTTCTAATCTGTATCTCAGCCTTCTATGATCTGAAGTCCTTAGGAGTCTGTGTCTGTTCTGTGTATATGGGGTTTTTTGTTTTAACTCTTGCTCATGGTGCTTTATTTCCTCGTGCATTTAGTTAATTTTTTATTGCAGTCTGCTCATTATTCTTGGAATTGTTTTCATGAGAATTCTTTGCGGCTTGGAAAGAAGATGTGTTCTTCAGAGAAGATCTGCATTTGTTTCTACCTTGCTTTTCTGTGGCATGACTAGTCTGGGGTCACTTTCAATTAAATTTTTGGCTTGAGGCTCTTCAGGCCACTCAGGGAGTGTGAATTCAGGCTGTAAACTTGAGATAAGTTGTAGTTTCAAGTTCCCAGTAGTGACTATTTCTTTTCTTTTCTCACCTTCTCTCAGCTGTCGAGGTTAAAAACAGTATATTTTTTTCCCTAGCAGTCCTCTGATTGAGGGTGGGAGTATAGAGAAGTGGAAGAGTTGCTTCCAGGTCATTTTTACTCTGAAGGTACAGTTCCTTCGGGATAAAAGTTTGTGGACTCTTCATCTGTCAGCCCTGGGATTTGTCTCCCATTCCCCGTACCTTGGAAGTTGTGAAAACAGAAATTCGGGTTCATCTGGTTCAACAAATGGCCTCAGTTCCCGGCTGAAAGTTCCTTCCTTTCCTGAGAGTTCACTGATAGATTTAAGATGGTGATATATTTTAGACAAGAATTTTAATTGTCTACAGAAGGAAGGTTGACCCAGGTACCTACCCTGGAAATGGAAGTTCTCTATTCATCCTTTGAGCCATACTGATCTGTGCTTCTGACCAATGAAATCAGAGGAAACTTGACCAAGAGTCAAAAAAGTATGCAACTTGTGGTTTGACCATACAAATGGGATTGAGAAAAAGCCTGGTTCTTGGCAAACATACAGTATATGAGTATATGGATCTCAAAAAGTTAATGGCCAATGAACCGAAATAAAGTCTTGGAAGCTAAGTTCACCAGATGTAGTTCCTTGCAGTATATAAACCTTAACTATGTCTTACAATTCTGTCTTACGTCCTCAACTAAACTAATTCTTTGAGGAAGATTTGTCATCTGCTTACGTATCTCTTAGCGCCTTCCATAGTAGGCACAGCTACTAGCTGAATTAAGGAACTAAATTATTGTAGAAAAAAAAGTTTTTATTTAAAATCTAAACTGATTTAACTGTTTATGTATTCGAAGAAGTTGGGAAGGGACTGTCATAATTCCCATGGGAATGGTAGTAACATCTTCCCAGCGCTTTCTTTTCCTTAAAGGATCTAGCGGGGATGGGGAAGGTACTGCCTGGAATAGATGCTTCCTTGTTTATCAGAGGACAGTAATGAGTCCTTGGATATGCAAAGGGAATCCAAAGCTAAGTATGGGGATAAGGCTAGAAACAACTAGAATGCTCTGCATAAGACAACGGTAAGAATTTTTATTTTGCCTTGCGAGAAGAGCAAAGAAGAAAGAGAGTGGGAGAAGAAAGGTGGGTGGGGTGGTAATTGTGCAGGATGCAGTGGCCCAATGACTTTCCAGACCATCGATACCTGATACTCCACTTTAAGGTTTTCATGTTTCTGCAATGAAAAACCTCTTCTATCTTCCCAGTCTCCAGCCATGTCAGCTACACTTGCAGAAGTTTTATATGAGCATGTGTGTGGAGTCCGGAGTTGCTGGGATGGTGAGGTACATGTGCCAATCAAAGAAATGGAGTGGCTCCCAGTTTGGGTTAATGCTAGAGTGGAATAAAGGCACAGCACTATGATAAGACAGTAAAGAAAAGGAAGTTGGTGGAATGGCTGATCAAAGACGAAGGTTGCCATGAACTTTAAGTCCCTGAGAAATCTGACACAATTTGAATTCAGATTTTAAAGGGCAGGATGTTTGTCCCTAACACCTGTGTCATTATTAATATTTATACTAAAGTTCAGCAGTTAGGGTATAATAATTCCCCAGCCAAGGTTTTACTTCTCCTGCTAGGTGTCCAGCAGTTGTTCTCAACCTTAGATGCACATTGGAATCACTGGGAGAGTTTAAATTTACTGACACCCAGGTCCCACTCCAGATATTCTAATTTAATTGGAATGAGGTGGGACCTGGGCTTTGGGGCTTTCAGAATATCCCCAAGTGATTGTGATGTGCAGGCAAGGTTGAGGATCTCTGGCATAAAGCTATGAGTATTTTAAGGGCAATCTGAAACATTCCAATAAAGGGACAAAAAGCGATAGGGAATGTATGAGTTGCAAGTATGATCATAAAGGAGGTTACTTTTTTTTGAAATACATTATTATATAATCCCTGCACCTGCGGGGGCCAAAATATAAAAATGCAAATGACAAAATATTTCTTAGAGCCTCTATATAAATGAGAACAAAAATCACCTATACCCATTCAGCCTACTATTTACATGAACACAATTTACTATTTGACTGCATTTAATCTAACTTTACTTTTTCAGGAAACTCTTGTCCAGGAAGCTGAAGTTGCAGGTAATTGCTGTTCATTTCAAGAACTTTCCCCGAATTCATTTATTCTTTCTCCATTCATCACCCCTTTCTCAGGACAATAAATAGCTTCAAAAGATGATTTACTCCTCAAGACTCCTTTTGAAATCTTCCCAAATCTGTGTCTACCAATATTTAACCATAATAAAATAAATGTTGCCCAATTCTAATTAAGTGTCCCCTTATACTGCACTGAAAGATCAACCTTAACTCAGACCCCCCAACTCATAAATAACCTGACTTTGCCCTCCCCTCTCCTGCATGCTACTAAAACTCTGTCAAAGTGATGCTCTCCTTTCCTTTGATTAGCAGCAAACTGGACTTTGTTTTAGCAACTAGGCATAAAGTATTTGTTCACTGCTTGTTCAGGGATGCTCATATATTTCAGTTGAGAAATGTCCAAATGTCTTCTTTCAAAACATCAAATAAAATAGCTACTATTTGGCCAGTGCCAACTATGTGATTTACAGACATTGACTGTAATCCTTCAAGGTTGGTATTGCTAAACATGTCTTTCATATATGAGGTAATGGGAGTCAGAAAGTTTGGAACTTTACCGAAGGTCACACAGATGTAGTTAGAGCAGGGATTTTGATCCAGGTGTTTTTTTTTTTTGTTTTTTTTTTTTGTTTTTTTTTTTTGCGGTACGCGGACCTCTCACTGTTGTGGTCTCTCCCATTGCGGAGCACAGGCTCCGGACGCGCAGGCTCCGCGGCCATGGCTCATGGGCCCAGCCGCCCCACGGCACGTGGGATCTTCCCGGACCGGGGCACGAACTCGCGTCCCCTGCATCGGCAGGTGGACTCCCAACCACTGCGCCACCAGGAAAGCCTCTGATCCAGGTGTTTTTGATTCTCACACCTGAGTTAGCTCCACGGCAGGTACCACGTTGCCTCATTGAGGACTGATCTACTCTACCTCGCTGGAGTAATCACTTGAGGTCTTACCAATTTTAATGAGTCATCACCAGCCACCACCTTCCCAATGGGACACCACCAATGTAGCCAGACAGATGAAGTAAAAGAGTTGCTTTGTAATTTTTTTCAACTACATTTCTATGTTTTAATTCTTTAGCTGGACAGTGTTTACCAGATTATTCTTTATTACATCTTTGTGTACCTAATATACTTTATGTTTTCTTTCTTTTTAAAAGTTATTATGAAGCATTTTTAACATGAACAAAATAGTCAGCATAGTATACTGAAGATCTAATGTGTCCATCACCCAGCTTCAATATTGATCAATTCTTGGCCAATTCTGTTTTATATATATTCCCATATACTCCTCCTCCCAATATTATTATGAAGCAAATCAAAGCTGAAATAGAATTTTTTCATGAATATTTTAGTATATATCTCCAAAATATTAGGACTTCTCCAATATGTATCTCTGAAAGATAAATACTTTTCAAAAAACAAAACCACAATACCATTTCAGGTCTAAAACAAGTTGACAGTAGTTTGTGAATGTCCAATCACCCAATTGTCCCATAACTATCATAATATTTTAGAGTTTGTTTAATTTAATTACCTTCCAGTGACTCAAGATTTCTTTCATCTCCGCTTTGAGTTAGAGCATGAAAACTCATCCTAATGGGGATATTTCTCTTATAATGCAGCATCTATTACCCATCCTCAGTCCCACCAAGATATCAGTTCTCAATGTTTTAATATGAATTTTCATGAAAATTTGAATTTTCATGAAGTCTAATTTTTTCAAGTGTGCCCTTATTTCTTTCAAGTTCTGAACCTATGGTCCTATTTTAATTTTCATGTCTGGACCAGATAATATCTTTATGGGACTCAAAGCTCCCTGAGGATGGCAGAGGATGCAGTTAAGAGGTATTATCAATACAAATTAATCTGGGAGGTCTGCTCTAATTTTTCACGTTTAAGTCAATAAGTACTTGGACATACAAATCTGACGTTTTCCTGTAGCAATCTACATTCCTCTTATTAGAAAGCATTTCTTTCTTATTCCTTCGTGGTTATCTGTGTTTCTAACGAGCAATAAAAGAGTTGTCTACAGGTGATGTGAACCAAGAGGGAAAAACTGAGGGATTATATAGTTAGAGGCACAAGCTCCTTAAGTTTCCCAAGCAGTTTTAATCAAAGCCCACCTTTACCGGTTCATTGTATCCATGGCACTTCTACATAAAAATGTAAAAAGGAAAGAAAGGGAGAAGGAAAGATGGAGCAAGGCAAGGAGGTAGAGAGGAAAAGAGGGAGGGAGGGAGGGAGGAACTGGCTCATGCCTTTCAAGTTAGATGATGATAAGTTCATCTTGTCTTTCTTAAGGAGTGGTAAAGTCAGCAGCCTTACAGGTCACCTGTCAGAACCTAAGGAGGAAATCTCAATCCTGGGACTTTACAGTCTATTCTGCCTTATTCCCTAGTTGAAATGTCTATCCCTGATGAGGAGTCCCAATTTGGCAGTAGCTCTGTAAGCTAAACAAACGTCTGCCAAAACACTAGGCAGATGGTTGTCAAATGATTTTGCCATTCCCAATATGAAGATCACCGTGCCCCGCTGACGATGGGGTTACATAGGGACCAAAGCAAATTAACAGGATGAGGGGGAGAATTCTATCAGTTTGGACCACACAAGTGGTTAAATAAAAGCAGGAACAATCAGAGCACTGGGTTTTATTGAGATCAGAATGTGCTTTCTCAGCGGGATTGGAAGTATTTGCAATATGATTTGTTCTTTTCTACTCACACTGATTGCTTTGTACCATGGTGCCTGTTAAGAAACCTCATGGGTTCAGAATCCCACCACAATGTGGCACTGACTTTAGAAGTCCCATGAAAGTGGGTTCCTGCTCTGAGCGCCGAATCTTGTTCAGGGTGTTTTTTGCATGGAAAAGATACTTGGTTTTCTCTGACTACCTCTGCTCAGAGACAATCTCTCTGAAACTACTCTTGGCAGAGGATAAAAACTGACACCATCCAGGCTGTGTATTTATATAACAAACACTTGGCAGATTTCTCATTCTGTGCTTAACTTTGACATGAAGTTAGTCAGTTATGTTTGAAGATGAAATGAAATTCTTGCCAACCCAATACTAGATAGGGAGAATTTATCTCCAACCATACTATGATGTTCCCTTAATACCTTTCAAAAACACAAGTGCTTACATCCTAATCGGTTTTTAGCTTAAGATCTAATCATCCACTCTTGAATTAAGATGCTTGAAGGAAGCCAACTCATTTGGAACTAAGCACTTTAATGTCAACAGAGACATATGGTATGGAGACGGAATTACAAAGGCTCTCTTCTGAGGCATCCATTAGGAAAGGAAGACTAAGACCCCAGCATCATTATTAGTTTACTCATTTATTTCTCAGTAAATAACTGAGAGTATCATCATTTTCTGAAAGTGGAAATGATTGAATAACTACATGTTAGGGATAGGGTACCTCCCCATTCGAAATGATTAAACCATTCCCTCGCTCTATAATTACTACCAACTTCTTCTGTAAATGGCATTACATTTTTAGACGGAAGAAAATACAACATGTATTACACATACTGTGTGAATATACAGGTAGTGTAGCCACATGTGGAACGGTACATCTCAGTCTAATTATAAGTTGCCACTTAGGGTCCCTCAAAACCAATGAAAATGTCAACATAATAATGTAATTATAATGTTATATCTGACCTGTCATATGGGAAAAACATATTAATAAGGAGTTGTGGAATTCTGAACCTTCGAGGAGATTATCTTATTGAATTTAGATGCAGAAAATCTGCGAAATAGAAGTATGCAAATTCTGCCCATCTTGGTCAAATTAGTATGTTCAAGAGTCTTGAATGGCTTCAAGTTATTCAAAGCATTTGACTAGGAGGCAACCCTTTCTCTTGCCTAATTAACTTCTATTAACTCTGAAATATCTCTTGGTGATGGTAGGAAGGGGGTCTTTTAAACCACCCAGACTATGTTGGCTAACTCATTTTAATATCCTCTAGTTCTCTTTTGGAGCATTTGTCACAATTATGTTATTATTTGGTTAATGTCCATATTTCTTGCTAGTTTATAAGCTCTGTGAGATTAGTACTACACCTGTCTCTTTCACGAATTTATTGCTGTAGTACATTGTACCACCTATTAAAAATATTCAATGCCTTTCATTAAAGGGCACCGTCCTCTCAGAGCAGTCTATTTCCAGTCCTGTTGATCTCAAGCTTAGTCACGTGTCTTGTTTTGGCCAATAAAATATGAGTGGAATTGACACGTGCCACTTCTAAGGAAAAGCTTTAAGAGTTTCCACATGGCTTTACCGTTGCTCTTTCCCTTTGCCATGAGACCAGCATAGCCCAAGTAGGGCAGCTCCTTTAACCTGAGTCCTGAAATAAAGATTTGGAGTGGAGTCAAAGCCGAGCGGGGATGGACTTGTAACAAGAGCAAAAAATGAACTTCTATGGTTGTAAACCACTATGATTAGGGGTTATCTGTTGTTGTTGCTTAACTTTGCTTAATTTGATTGATGCAAATATCCAATGACTATCAGAACGTCTGGCACACGGTACGCATGCAATACCTATTTGTTGACAGATGAATCAATCGGTAGCGATCATATGATCTAGACACACAAGAAGTTCAGGCATACGCAGGTCTAAAGTAATAGGAATCTGAGTGTGCGTCACTATTTCAACCACAGAAGTTTGGGTTTAATGTAAATGTAATTCAATGTTTAATCATCTGCTTTTGAAACCTAAGCCACTCAGGTTAAATACATGCGTGTAAAAAAAGTCATGCATAATTGAGTGCCAACTGGTGAGGTGGAACAGTGATTTCATGGAAGTGAGGGAACAGTGGAGTGTCACACTAGCCAAGCAAGATTTCACTTGAAGATGTGAACTGGATGAACAAGGGGATTTATCAGGGCTTTTAGTTAGTGGTGGGGTGAGAAGAGGACATGGCAGATTTCTGAAGGGAAAATACATGAAAACAAGCAAAGGGCTGGACTGGGAAAACTCAGGGATGGGAATTAATGAAGTTGATGCTTGAGGCAGATTAGTCAGGTGGCAGAGTGCAGAAGGCATGGGTTAGAGAACTCAGAGACTGGAAACAGTCAAGAAACCAGTTCAGAAAACGCAACATCATAAAAGTGGCAATTCACTCTCAGTCTATAAATTCAAAGTGATCTTAATAAAATTACAAACAAGATTATTATTAGTTTGATTTTTTTTTAGGAACTAGGGTAGAAAATTCTAAATTCAGATGGAGAAATACATAAGAAAAGACAGGAAAATTCTGAAAAACAATAATAAGGAGATATTAAAACATGTAAAATCTAAATAATTAAAAGAGCAATTTGGGCAGGCAGCTCAATGGAAGAGTTTTGAAGATCAGAAACATGTGTAACTTCATTTGCAAAATTAGTATATGAGAGGTGACATTAAAAAATCAGTGGGGAAAGATGGCTTACTTAGTTGAGGTGACATCTACAGAAACATTAGGTTGGACTTGACCTCCTATCTTGCACCAGAATAAATTCCATGCAGTTCAAAGAACTGAATGTACTAGATTGAACCATATGACCATCTCTTGTAGTAAAAATTGTCAAATTTTTACTTTATACCTCTCACTTCATAAAAACTGAAATTGTGGAAGTACTCAAAGAAACCTCAGGGGTTTTTTTTTGAATCTTGAGACGGGAAAGACTTTTTAAACTGTTATACAAATTTTGAAGGCCTATAAAATAATCGATGGCTAAATTCAACTACCTAACAATGAACTTTTCTGCATGGAAAAAAATCACCATAAACAAAGTCAAAACACGATTGACAAACTTGGAACAATATTTTCAATTCTTATCACGAATATGGGAGTAATTTTTCTTTGTCTTTAGATAAATAACTTTTATAAATTAATATGCAAAAGAGCAACAACCCAATAGGAAAATGAGAATGGTATAGGAAAGGACAAGAAAATCAGCTGGCTCTTATTCATATGAAAGGAGGCTCAGTCTTACTCATTATATGCAAATGCAAATCAAAATTAAAGTAAGAGAGCATTTTTTACCTATCGGATTTCAGAGCTCTAGGAGTTTTATAACACGCTGTATTGGCAAACTCAAGCATTTCTAGTGGAGTCTAAATTGGTACAGCTTCTACGGAGGGAAATTTGGTCTCAGCAATCAAAATTACCTAAGTACAGAGTCTGACCCAGCCATCCCATTTTTGGGAAATTATACTAGAGATGCACCTGCACATGTGTGAAATGACAATGGCAACATCATTAATTGCAGCACTGTCTACGAAAGCAAAAGACTGGAAACAACCTGAAGGTCCGTTACCGGCGGATGGCTAAATAAGTTAGAGTACAGGTTCACGACCAAACACTAAGCAGCGGTAACAACCAATGAGAAAACTCTTAAATCCTGACGTAAGACCATGTCCAAATCCTGTTACATGAGGGAGGAAAGGAAAGGATAATGTGCATTGTACACTACCATTGATCTTAAAAAGGCTAAAAAAGAATGTAGAAACAAATATATCTTATAAAGAACATCTGAACACATATAGTTTTCATAAGTATAAAACTTCTAGATAAGAACATACAAGATACTAATAGCATTGGTTGTTGTGGGAAAGGGAACTGGATAGCTGGGAATAGGAGGAAGTGACACTTTTCTTGTCTATCCTTTGCACTTTTTCAATTTTGAACCATTTTCATCTATTACCTATTCACAAAATTAAATTAAAAGTGACAGATCAGTTAAAACTAATTGACATCAACATCCTTTGAAAGAGACCTGTTCCTACTGCAGATAAAGTAATATTGGACTTGTAGAAAGCAAAACAAAACACACAAACAAATCCAGACTCAACGTAATAAATGACCATAATATTCTACGTGTGGACCTATACATAATTACAATAATTAAAGTAAATGAATGTGTAGATAATCCATTTCCCCCATTGCAGTTAGAGTGAACTAACACATAAATTTGATCATGTCATTCCCTTGCTTAAAATCCTTCCACGGCTCTCCATTGACCTGAGAATAATAAAATCTGAGCTCCTTAATATAACACTCAGGGCTTCTGTTGCTCTGGACTGTGCTTCATTATTCCAGCTTCATTCCTCACTCTTCTACTTTTTTTTGTTTTTGTTTTTGTTTTTGTTTTTGTGGTACGCGGGCCTCTCACTGTTGTGGCCTCTCCCGTTGCGGAGCACAGGCTCCGGACGCGCAGGCTCAGCGGCCATGGCTCACGCGCCCAGCCGCTCTGCGGCATGTGGGATCTTCCCGGACCCGGGCACGAACCCGCGTCCCCCGCATCGGCAGGCGGACTCTCAACCACTGCGCCACCAGGGAAGCCCTCTTCTATTTTTATCCTGAATTTGCCTTTAGGAACCAAGCTCCACTCTCGACCTTAACATATATCTGCTCATCTGCCACATTTCCTTTTTTTTTTTTAACCTTAGAAAAGCCTCACTTTTCCCCCTCCCCTCCCCCACCTTGTTTATCAGTAATTAAATATCAAGTCACCCTGATGCCCAAAACTGGCTAGGTCTAGTCTTCTCCACAGTCACTTAACATCCCACACCATTCTCTATGGTAGTCCTTACCTCACTACAGTAGCTCCCCCCTTATCCATGGGGAATATGTTCCAAGACCCCAGTGGATGCCTGAAACTGACGATAGTTCAGAACCATATATATACTGTGCTTTTTCCTATACTAATGGGTGGTTAGAGTATAAGTGAATAAGTTTGCCAAAGGGAGGATTCACCACCTGGGCAGACAGAGCAGGAGGCTGTGAGATTTTATCACTCAGAATAGTACACTATTTAAAACTTATGAATTGTTTATTTCTGGAATTTTCCATGTAATATTTTTGAACTGCAGGTTGACCATAGATAACTGAAACTGCAGGTCGGGGGCACCACTATATTGGTAATTAATACATTCATCTCCTTCAGTAGATTGTGAGTGCTTTGAGGGACCCCCATGCTTGGTCCAAAAATCAGCAGAGTTGACTCACGCTAAATGTTTCTTGAATAAGAATACAAATGAACCAGTGTTGAAGGAATCCAACCATGAAGTGGCAACGGGGATAGAGTAACACAGGTGATAGGGAGAAATCATGCAAAAGAAAAGCAGATAGTACTTGGCCACAGATGTGCCGTAGCCAATGAATCGACTTTGTAAAATTCCACCGCAGTGGATATTTTCTGCCAGGCCTAATCTTACAGATCAGAAGCCAGCAGGAGTCCTTTTCCCCCCCGTAGAATTACAGTGTTTCTTCCCCCATAGAAGTACAGGCAACAGTGTGTGTCTTCCCCTCCCCGTTCCATCAGTCAGCCCACCCTGGTCCGTCTTAGGTACTAACACAAAACACAGGAAGCCAAAGACCATACTCTGTGACCCAGGTCTGCCCTTTGTTCCCTGTAAGCCGTGGAAACTTTGGCTGTGACAGTTACTCTTTCAGGTTTTAAGTGGGTGCTGTAGGGCCACTGACCCCAAAGGGTACAAAGGTGTACGAAAAGCATCAAGGAATCTTCCAGGAGAGTCCAATGAGCAATCAAGGGATGGCAAAACAAGGAGAGAACTGGATTCAAATGCCATGCGTGTACATCCTTGCTGACACTTCCTCCCAGGGCATACAGGCATTTGCTTCAAAGAGCACCAAAGGCAGAGGGGACTGGATGGGGACCTCTGGGAAACATGGGTAGCATGCCCTGGCACTTTAGAAAACAGATACCTGCAAATTTTGCATTCTAGCTCATAAGTTATGTGGTTATATTAATAGAAATAGGTTTTAAATTATTTGCAAATTACTCAAAAATCTTTATGTGCAATCAGTGCTTTAGGTTGATATACAGAACACATCCTCCAGTTTCCGCTTCCCAGCCCAGTGTACTGTGTGGCACATCACTGAATTCTTCCAGAATGTGCAGAACCAATAAGAAAGGCATAGGCCTGTTCGATTTTTATCCTTGGCTTTTAGATTTCTTAAAGGGACTCTCTTTTGGGAAAATTTTCTCTCCTTGAAAGTGAGATTTTTCTTGTCTACCAGGACTGAGGGGCCACAGTCCTATTAGAAAGTTCTGGGGATCTCAGCACAGAGTCAGAGCCCATCAGTTTGCTGTATTAATTTTTCATTGAGCTATAATCATTAAAAATCATACAGCGCTGCCCAAAGGCAAGAGAGCACGCTGTGCTGATTTGTTGCCAAGGCCGGCCACAGTGGTTCCTGTGCGGGGAGTGTGTGTCCAACAACTGTTCGAAAGTTGACATTCAGACACTGGGACACTTTTACCAAAACACAAGGACGTGAAACCTGTGAGCATAACTTAAAATACAGCCTATGGCCATAGCATGAGAAACTGCAACTAGCTAGGAATAAATCTAACAAAATATATAGATGTCTTTATGGGCATAAGCACCAAAGAATATAAATGTAGACTTGAATAGAGAGCTATACCGTGTTCTCAGATGGAGAGACTCAACATGTAAAGATGTCAACTCTTTCTGAATTAGCCAATGCAATTCCAGGGAAAATCCCAACAGGAATATTCCCCTGTGCATTTAATAAATACCCTAGAAAAAGAGTCACTCTCTTCACCTATCAATGTCAGGATGGTGATGCTGTTCATGACAAAGGACATCTATAAACCCCTTTTCCCTGTCGAGTAGCATAATTAAGTGGCTTTTCCTCACATTTTATTAAAATCTGCATTTTGGGGGATATAAGGGCCATTCAGATAGTTTACATTATTGAAGTTGTTTGGTTTTCTCCCTTCTTTTCTAAAAATACAACCTGTGTTGGCATCTGAGGCTGCAGATCACACGCTGCATTTCTGCAGTGAAAAGTCCTGGAAAACGGGGGGAAAAAGCCCGCTTTCTCGCCAACCCATCACTAGCGACCTATTTCGTACACAACTGAACAAAACTGGTGGGATTAGGTGGAGAATAAAAAAAAAAAAATGCAAGTAATAAAAATTGAAAAAGAAAGATCAGGGTGATAATCTAACAATGCTTTATAGGTGATAATCTAACAAACTCTTACAAAGAGTTTTCATTTGCATTATCTCATTTATTTATTGCAACAATCCTGTGAATTGCATTGGGTATTTTAATTCAGTCTACTTGGTTTATTTTGCAGATAAGGAAGGAGGCACAGAAACTTGTATTGTAAAACCAGTGAATGGCAGAGATAGGTTATGTTTTCTCTCTTAGGCAAAGCAGTCTGTGGAAAGAGCCAGGACCTCAGATTCAGGCAGGCTTGCATCCAAACCTAGAGAGTGTGCATTCTCATAATGGGAAAGATAAGGGAAGCCTTCATGGTGGTGGTGGGAACTGGGGTTTGAAGCAAAAACAGAACTTGAAGTGTTAGGAGGAAAAAGGGGGGCGTTTCTGGTGAGGAAAGGAAGCATGCTGACCAGAAGTTAAGAAGGAGCCAAGCTGATGTGGGCCCAGCCAGGAAATGATCTCAGAAGCAGAGGGCTTATGAAGAGAGGGTTACAAGCATGGAGGCTGGATGGAAGGGATCGAGAGCTTGGTGGAGACCCCAAGGGCCAGCTTGGAGAGCTTCTCTGATTGACCAGAGCCCTGAAAATTTCGGTGGGATAGGTAGCATGCTTTGGGAGCTGACAGACCTGGATTCTTGTCCCGACCGCTTACTTGCTGGCTCAGTGGTCTGGTGAAGTTACTTATCTTCTTATGTGTCCAGTTCCTCATCTGTAAAATGCAGCAATATTACCTCATATGATCATTATGAGGGTTGGGTGAGTTACTGAATGTTACATGGCACCTGTCGTGTGGGATTTACTCAATAAATATGATTATTGTGACTATGAACATGAGAGTGACATGGTGACAGGCTACTACATACATGAGAACGGTCAGTTAGATGTTAAATAATCCAGTAAAAAAGTATTGCTTGTTCTCTTTTCTCCACCCCCTCTTCAATATAAAATTAAATTAAATTAAATTAGAAAAAAACCAGAGTAGCTAAAGGCAAAAAAAAAAAAAGTATTGCTTGGTTGGGAAACCAGTCGGTCATAGACAAGACATATTTTACAAACTCTTCACTGCAGACACACTGGAGTGGACTGTGTAAGATTTTCACTATTTAGGGTTCATACAGTTACAAATGAAACCGTACCATTACCTTCCACCCCCTATCCTCACCCCGCCGAAAATATAAGTGGAGGGCTTCCCTGGTGGCGCAGTGGTTGAGAATCCGCCTGCCGATGCAGGGAAAGCGGGTTCGTGCCCCGGTTCTGGAGGATCCCACATGCCACAGAGCGGCTGGGCCCGTGAGCCATGGCCGCTGGGCCTGCGTGTCCAGAGCCTGTGCTCCGCAACAAGAGAGGCCACAACAATGAGAGCCCCACGTACCGCAAAAAAAAAAAAATTAATTAAAAATTTAAAAAATTTAAAAAATTAAAAAATATCTATATATGTAAGTGGAAGTATTATCTACGAGCTGTCCATTCTGGCTGCTTCGAATGTTCTTTTTCCAAAAGAAGGACTAGGAAACATGATGGAAGGTCTTGGAGATTTCATTTAGGAAGAAAACAAACAGAAAGAAAGCACACGAATTCACACTCAAGTGCTCCGCTAAGTGAGAAGAACATATTTCAAAAAATAAACACTCTGACTAATCAAAAAGAAATCTGCTCTCAACTCAAAGGCCTCTGCATAGATATTAACAACATGGAGAGAAGAAAATGGCTCATTAATGATTCATGAAAATTGCTGTCACCATCAAGCAAAGCAGATTTTGCGATGGATAAAATGACTTGTTTAAAACACACACACACACACACACACACACACACACACACACACACACACACTATTGCTATCCGAACCCCCTGCCGCTTTGTGCCTTTCTCTCTGCCTGTCATAGTGTAAGTCACCACTCGAGGGAGCCCATGTTTCTTCAGTCCTGGGCTCACTCCAGGCACCAGGATGCACTGAACCACGACGGGGGGCACATCATTCTGTTCCTTTGCTGCAGGGTGGACATTGCCGGTGAGATAATGCTTTCTGGTGGGGGCCGTCCTGTACACGAGAGGATGTTTAGCAGCATCCCGGGCCTCTACCCACTAGATGCCAGTAGCAACAGCAACCCCCTTCCGGTTTTGACAATCCAATATCTCCTGGCAATGCCAAATGTCCCCTAGGGTGGGGATATATAAAGCTGCCCCCCGGCCCCTGGTTTAACCACTTCTCTGATGGAGCTCAAGAGTCCCCCCCAGACTTTGGTCTCTGACAGAAGAGTGTGGCAGAACTGAAAGAAAGTCGAGACGCCAGCTCTATTTGTCTCGCTCTCCTGCCAGCAGCCCAGGGAGAAGCAGAACCCAGGAAGGAGTGATCTGGTCCCCTGGCGGCCCCGAGGCTGTTATCAGAGACTCGGCATCTCAGGCAGCCTTTATTAAGAGAGGAAACACTGTCAAGGCCTGTCTGGGGTGGCGTGAGCTGAGACGCTGCTGTTCTCTTCAGGCTTTTGGTAACAGCTCAAATGATTTGTTAATTATTCATTACTATTTGTCATAAAATCCTGAAGCGCTGCCAAGTGGTAGCATGTGGGCAATACTAAGGCAGGGGACATGTCTTTTCTTATTTTCCAGTAACTATCAGACATGGAGGGGCTGGGCTGCCTGGAAGACACAGGCAGGACGGTGGGCACCTGCCCTGGAGCATGCAGATGAGGGGCCTGGAACACACTCTCCACAGCACCGTCCCCCGGGGCTCTGTGTCCTATGTGCCCCTCACACTCCCTGTTCCATTTGCAGTGGAGATCATAAGGCCAGAGGAAAAAGCAATCGAGATGGGGGCTTCCTGCACAGAAACAAAATCTGAGGCACTGGGACTCTCCCGTTTCAGAACCTTCCCTCCTCCTCCCCGCAGGGGTGGACACAGTCCCACCCGCAAGGGCCCTCTCTTGCCTTTCTCTCCCCCCCCCCACCCCGGCATTCTCTGCCCCCAAGGCCCCTTTTGTGATGTCTCCTCTCTCTTTATTCTCCTTTATGGCTGCCTTTGATGTTCATTTTAACCAGATAAAAATATGTGGCTTATGGCAGGGATGCTGGGGCTGAGGTGACAGGAGATACAGTATAATTTGCCCCAGATCTTGAAAACACCCAAGGGAGGACGGCCTTGCTTTCAGCCCCGCGGAAAGAAAACCAGGAAGTTGAACTATACCTTGCCTGACAAGGAGCCAAGGCTCTGAAATTCAGTGAGTTTCTGTGAAGTTAGGAAGTTAAATTCCAGAGTTACAGAGATTCCCCATCCCAGGAGCTAGAACCAAGGCCTTGGTGTGGGAAGGAGCTGTAGGACCCCAGCGTGCCAGGCCAAGGGGACAGGGAAACAGCAAAAGGGCATCCTCACACTAACGGCTCAAGAATTTGGGGGAAGTAGTGGCTGCTTTATTGAGAATCTCAGTAGAGTTTATCACTTGGCAAGTTCACCCCAGCCCTGGGTCAGCAAGGACACCATGGGCTGTCCTGATTGGATGAAAAGGTTACTTCTGTACCAAAGGGCACCAGCCTCACTTTCCTCTGTGACCTGCATCCACCTGGGGTGCTAGGAAGTTGTCCTCATCCCTGACACAGCCTGCGCACAGTAGCCAAGGAGCTCACACTTGGATCCAAGCAATCATCATGGCATGAAGAAGCCTATAAAATGTGGGGATGCCTCGGTGGGAGAAACACTGCACACAGCTGCCCAAGAGAGGATGGGAGAGGATGGGAGAGTATGGAACCAGTCTCGAGGCTGCCAAATGAGCCTGTGGCTACTGCTTCTATTAACAACACTTCCTGCATGTCTGTGGGTGCGTGTCTCTCTTCTGGTGCAGAATTTTATAAACTGTTTATTCATTCAATATTTATTATTTATTTATCCAAGAGTCATTCATTCATTCAACATATATTTATTCATTAATATTTATTTACCCATTCACTATTATTGATTCAATATTCATTCAATAAACATGTATTGAGCCCCTACTATGCCCCAGGCACTGCTTTTGTCTCTCACGATATACCAATGAAGAAAATAAAGATTTGTGTCTGTGGAACCCTTGTAGGATGTCAGGCACCTTCTATTTGATTCAATCCTCACAATAAATGTTTATGGGAAGCATTCTTTTTCCCATTTTACAGGTGAAGAAAATGTAGGTATTAAATGGTAGAAATGATGATCAAGCCAGGTCTGTGTGGCTCCAGGTCTGTGTTCTTTTCAACCTGACGGCCATCCTGTGGAGATGTCACTTTACCCAAGGAAGAGTAGTTAGCTTCGCAATAAGGATTCAATAGTTTCCCCAGATCTTAGGTACGGAAATTATTCTCAGAGAGGAACAAACCAACTTCCACACAAAGTGCCAAACACAGAAAACCAGCCAATTCAGCCGACCCACTCAAACTGAGCGTGAAAGGATGGATGTTCACTACGAAGCACTCAATTATCAGATCTCAGTCACATAATAAGTATTTAGCAAGACTTTAAGATAAGTGAATGAATAAGGAGCTTTCAAGAAGAAATTTACAACAAAGGTAACCAATGCAGATAAAATGCTTGTACTTGTTCCTCCTTGTGGAAGAGGGAATAAAGCTAATTAAAATAAACGTCTTTGCCAGTAAGATAAGATGAGAAGATATGGGTCTAGGCATTCAGGAGTAGTGAACATTTTCAACATCCAGCATAATATAGACACAAGAAATACATACTGATCTATTGACCGGGACCCAGGGGGAGTAGAGGGGTAGGAATGGGTTTCCCATTTGGCTTGGAGAACTTTAAATTTGTTGCACTGTTCCTGAGTGTGTGAAAGCCACTGTGCATAAAAAGATTCTCACTTCGTTCCTTTACTTTGTGCTCCTCTCAGGAAGGATTTGGAACTTGAGGTATCATCCACTTGAGTAAGATGCTGACAAGGGACAGGACGGAAGCTGAGGTGAAGATAGAGAGGGTGTGTATGAAGAAGGAGCTGATGTTCATGAGGGATTTTTACATGCTAGGTGTTTTACATACATATTTCATTAAATTTCAAGACAACTTCAAGAGGTAGATATGATCACATTCACTCACCAGTGAATGACAGCTCTAACAAGTCCATGGCCCAAGATCTCACAGCTGGAAAAGTACAGAAGCACATCCTCCTTCTCTACTGTTTTCCCAAAGAAATCACAGGTCCTTTTCGTTTTAAGGATTTTATTGCTAATCACCATGACGAAACAGGCAGGGAGGAACACCTCCAACAAGTGTGGGGAGTTACAAAGTCTAGCCTCATAAAATCTCTTTCTGAAACCAGAGGGAGAGGGGGAGCTACCATTGGAAAAAAAAATAATTCCAGAGATACTGGTAGCTTCTCTCTTCCCAGCCTCTGTCCCCTCACCCCATGCCCTCCTTCCTCCTTCACCATAACCCCGACCACAGCCCATCCCCAAGTGTGCCGCACTCAGCCACACAGGGAACAGAAGTGGGCCTGGGACAGGGAAATCTCCACTTCTCGTGCTCTGCACACTCCAGGTTGAACCCCCGCTGGCCTATGTCTGCGTTTGCCTCTTTTCTGTTCAAGACTATTTTGTGATGTCCAGTTTTTTCAAAGTTGGCAGGTGTGCAAACATTGGGATATAGAGGGGCAAACTGAGCCTGGCAGGGCCCGTTAATCCTTCAGCAATGGGTTGACTCAGAGCCCTCCTATTAGAGGCCCCACCTTGACCCTTCCTACCCAGTGGGCAACATATAGGTTTGGCAAATCACACTCTCAGCCAAAGGGACCAGGGCCTCTGGAGTCATCTGGATTCTATCAGCTCCCAACTGCATAGTCTATGGCGGATTTCTGGGACTCAGTTTCACCATCTGGCAAAGGGATATAGTAGCATATTATCAACTTGAAAGAGTCAGGGTGAGGATGACATAGGGCAATCATCATCGGTGTGGTGCTCCACAAACTCTGATGATGAGAATCACCCAGACGCTTATTGATGTACAGATTTCCAGGGCTCTTCCCTGGAAGTGTGGATGTGGTGGGATTAGGTTGTGGCTGATGGTTTGGTTTTATTTGTTTATCGATCAATAGATTGATTGATAAGCAGCTCCAAGTTATATTCTAATACTCAGAATAAGGAAGGTTTGAGAAACATTGTTTTTAGTGATGGATACATATTCATTTATCAATATTGTTATTCTCTCTCCTCCTGACCTCTGACCGACTGCCCGAATCCCAGGTATTTAAAATTCTATAGCCCTCCCACTTTGCTGTATATTTCAAAACTCTGGAGAGGGCTGTTTCCTCAGGACCACAGCTTTGGTTGTGGCTCTCTTGAGAGTCCCACGTTCCCACTGATATTCTTTAGGAACTGAGTCACTGGGGTTACCTTTGCCCGCCGTCATGCTCTGAACACTTCCAGGTTCGGGTGTGAACTCAGTCTTGTGCATTTTACTGGCTTCTTTACTTAACATGCATGCTCCTAAATCACGTAGTAGGCACCTGAGACTCATTAGCTAGAAGCTGGGCATGTGGGCTCTTCTGCGTTTAACTATGTTTCCACTTAACCTCTTCTTTCTACCCCTGTCTTACATTCCCTTCCAGACGTTAGATCGCAAGAACCTGATTTGCAGCCCACAGTCCCCCATCTTTGTTACTGGCCGCCCACCTTGGTTCTGCCTGGCGAGATTTCCAACTCTAACTCAGGTAAAGGACTGAGAGAGAAAGACTATTAGGAATGAAATACATAAATGATTATGCTTTTCCTAGGTGAGTCTCTATCATAGGCTTGAACATTGCAAGTCAAATATTTTCCAGACACTCGATTTTTATCGTTGTTGAGGTTAAATAACTACATTTTCCTTTTTTTTTTTTTAAAGCACTATATCAGGGATTATCACGCGGCATACAACAGACTGGCAGGCACTACAGCAGTGAAGTGAGCTACGTGACCCTCAGCAAGTTCATTAACCTCTCTGTGCCCCAGTGCGTTTATCCGAAAAGAAAGATAAATTAATACGCTCCTCCTGGGTTGTTGAGAGGGTTAACGTGAGTTCATGGAGGTAAGATGTTCAGCACAGGGCCCGGAACAGTGTTGGTGGTAGCTGTTACTGTCATTATGGCAGCCCGTGTTGCAGAGCCTGTGGGCAGCTTTGTCTGTTGACTCCGTTTTCTTCTCTTTCTACTCACTGGCTTCCCTGCTTGCTTTGGGTTCCTGCTCTCTCGTGGCTCTGAATTGCATATGGTTTTTGTTTGCCACAGTTGCGATCTTTTCACTTATTCTGAATTCAATTTCATGATCTCACTTCCAAAAGGTAACCTTTCTCTCATCCCTGATTCATCCCCCTGAAAGAGAGAATCTGATTGTCCTATCTCACCTTTTGTCCCTTCTGTGGATGAACTCTGTGGGGTGGGATGGTCATCCCCAGACAAATTAGCAATAGCGGGGTCAGAGGAATCGCAGGTACAAAATCTGGCTGCTAAGGCAGCGGGGATCCGGGGTGGCTGATTTCCTTTAGTGAGGGTATGAGCAGGCAGGCAGGCAATGATTAGCATCTTGTAGCATAAATTCGAGACCATATGTCCTCAGCAATTATATTCAGAGTTTCTTTTATGAACTCTGACTTCTGTAAGAAGCAGGAGGTAATGCCTAAAAGAACACGGGACAACAAACTGGGGGAATGGAACCCAGACTCTTTCCATAATTTGTTGTAAGGCCTCTGGTAACTCTTTTTATCTCCCATCTCTTCCTCATCTGTGAACAGAATGGAATGGGATGGATGAACTCCCACCCCATTCCATTCTTGGAGGTAGAAATTTCTTTCTACCTCCAAGATGTAAAAGAAATGGAAATGGAGAGGCATGGTGCCTAAAATCTGATCTTGGACCAGAAATGGTTAGATAATTGAGCTTGATGCCTAGTTTGAAGCATTAATTATCTAAAGAATTCCATATGTATCGATATTCTTGGAGACAATTATCTATACGGTAAGCATATGTTGACTTAGCATAAGGTTGCTATTAAAAAATACTGTGCAAATGAAATATAAACTTCTCTCATCATAGGAAGCAACAAACTCCAAATCACCGATCCTGTCTTTCGCTTAAACAGGTCTGATGATAAAGCTCCAACTTCCTTCCTCATGGCACCAACGTTGCAATGTTGCTTAGGATGGGAAGTCTGCATGAAAGCTGGACTGCTTCTCAGTAGACTTGCCTCCTCCCTGAGGTCAGGTGGTGGCTGGTCTTTAACCACTGTTGTCCTGTAGCTGGGCTTATTTATAAACAAGTCGAACCGTAAAATGCAAACCACAGGTGGAATGTCCCCCAGAAGTATTTTGCCAAGGTTTATTTAGGCCAAATATTGATTTAATAGGAATAGAAACGTGCAGTCAATAACACCAGGAAAATGAAGATGAAATTTTTTTCCATCACCAAGTTAGCAGAAGACTGCAAAGCTACTAAAATTATAGCCACTGTTTAGGAAGAACAAGAAATTTGCTCATCTTTGGACATTGGATGCCTCATACAGACTTTATCTATGTAGTTCTTTTCACCAGTTGAAAGTAGAATTTAAGGTTTTTCTGGTTCCACTTTTTGCTGCCTAAAAAGTAGCTGACACCTACTCTCTGGCCTGTCAGAGGGCCTTCAAACTCACCCAGGAAGTTTGGTCTGCCACTTTACCAAACCAATTAGTGATTTTCTGTCTCAGAGTGGCCTGACACTCACAATGGTTCTTTCCAGTCTTGAGCTGCCTCTCTGCTGGGAAAAGAGGCTTAATCACCCGAGACTCCTGAAGTGACTGGTCCAGCATGTTCATCAGATGGAGTCATCAAGGTCTCCTCGCCCCTAGCTACTTGGCCAACCTATGCTCTGCCTTCAACACAGACCCAGAGGTTACATTTTTTTTCCCTCAGTAAGTTCCCCTGCTCTTTAGCCTGCCCTCATAGCTCCTGAAATAGGCGTTTTCACACTCAGAAGTAGTGATGATGGAGGATCACAAACAATTTGCCTTGATCAACGGATTACTTATGGATCATGAGTTGACTGAAATCTTGAGATGGCTTTTCTGTCCCTCACAATACTTTTCAATACAGTGTCTTTCTGGTGATACACTCATTGAAGTGAGCACTAACTATGCACATACTTCTCTGTGTTCTGAAATGGTCCCAGGCTGGGTCCAAGTTGTGGAAGAAAATTTATTGTTCTCAATACTCTCTAGCCTGGTGCTACTCAAAGTGGTGGTCCACGGACTAGGGCCCATCTGCAGAATCTTCTGTTCCAGGCTCATGGTGGGATAAGTACAGAAATTGAGAGAAAGGGTTTAGAAATGTTACAGCCATTTTACAGAATGACTTTTATGTATGCTGAATGCAATAATTAAAATATGGAGCTTGTATTTGTACGACTTTAAAATTTCATTGTCTAGGGACTTCCCTGGTGGCGCACTGGTTAAGAATCCACCTGCTGATGCAGGGGACATGGGTTCGATCCCTAGTCCGGGAAGATCCCATGTGCTGTGGAGCAACTAAGCCCACGAACCACAACTACTGAGCCTGCATGCCACAACTGCTGAAGCCCGAGCACCTAGAGCCCGTGCTCTGCAACAAGAGAAGCCACCGCAATGAGAAGCCCATGCACTGCAATGAAAAGTAGCACCGCTCGATGCAACTAGAGAAAGCCCATGCGCAGCAATGAAGACCCGACGCAACCAAAAATAAATAAGTAAAAATAAAATTTAAAAATAAATAAAATTTCATTGTCTAATAGTTCATTTTCATTACAATTTATGGTCTCTAATACATTTAAAACAACCAACTAAACCAAAACTGCTTCTTCCCCACAGATAATTCTAGAGCAATGCTTCTCAAACTATTTCAGCTTTTCTTTCTAGCTTTCATGAGCCATATTAAGTATCTTAACATTTAGGCTTTACAAAGAGAATCCAATGTTCAGCACCTCATGGTGTAGACTCTCCCTCACCCTACACACCACCCAAGAGCAGGGAATTTTCATAGTTCTGGAGGTGATGAAATGAATACTTCTCAGCTCTCAGAGGCCTGGGGTGTTGCAGAATTCCCTCCTCAACACTACTGGGGAAACACTGAAGGACAGGTTATGTCTCAGTAGGGATCCCTGGGAAAATCCAGTTGTATAATAAACATTATACACATCACTTGTCACTAAAGGATATAATTTTTGACCTAGTGGTAGTAGAAAATCAATGGTCATCCGACACGTGGCCAAGATTCTAAGACTAGAATTAAAGGTATTCTTTCGGATTCTGTCATTTAACAAGTTTCAGAGAAGAAAGCCTTGAAGTGGTCCAGTTCAGTAAAGAAGTCAATCCAAGCTTACTAAAAATGGGCTCTTTGCAGATATTGGTACTGTTCATTAGCAAATTCATCAGGTGAAAAGGAGTCCGTTTTTTACTAATGGGCTTTTCAGCACTCATTTCTGGGTTGGGTTTTCATAGCTTCCTCTCCCAGCATCACAGTCCTGCGATACTGCTCCCATACCTGGCTCCCATTTCACCCAGGCCATACCACCCACCCGCCAATCCCCACATCAGTCATCAAGTTCCATGTTTGTACCACACGGCATTTGCCACACATGCTCTCAAATAGTACTCCACAAAAAAAGAGTCCACATGCTTTTAATTCCTTTTTCATTTCATCTAGGACCATAATGATTTTTCTTATGTCACCACTCTGTGAAAAATTCACAGATTTGTATTCCAATTATGAAAAGGAAAGATTTCCAATGTACAATGCATAGCTTTTTTTCAGTAACTGTTCTTCTTGATTTTCACTGTCACCTTACACTTGCAGGGCCTGGTACTGGCTCCACTTCACACGGGAGTCACTGAACAGCATCTTCAGGAGGCTGTTTGACGTGGTGTGAGGAGAGAGTGGGGTTACACACCCCTGAGATCAACTTCACACCACAGGATTATACGGTCCACACTAAGTACATGTGCTCTGCTTTCAAAGAGGATTTTTTTCCTGTAACATTTACCGAACATTTAATACATGCCCAATAACTAAATTAATCTTCATAAAAGCTCATGAAGGAGGTACAATTATTATTTTTTAACATCTTAATTGGCGCATAATTGTTTTACAATGGTGTGTAAATGGTGTGTATAAAGTTTCTGCTTTATAACAAAGTGAATCAGTTATACATATGCATATGTCCCCATATCTCTTCCCTCTTGCGTCTCCCTCCCTCCCACCCTCCCTATCCCACCCCTCTAGGTGGTCACAAAGCACCGAGCTGATCTCCCTGTGCTATGCGGCTGCTTCCCACTAGCTATCTATTTTACATTTGGTCGTGTATATATGTCCATGCCACTCTCACACTTTGTCCCAGCTTACCCTTCCCCCTCCCCATATCCTCAAGTCCATTCTCTAGTAGATCTGTGTCTTTATTCTTGTCTTGCCCCTAGGTTCTTCAGAACTTTTTTTTTTTATTATTCCATATATGTGTGTTAGCATATGGTATTTGTTTTTCTATTTCTGACTTACTTCACTCTGTATGACAGACTCTAGGTCCATCCACCTCACTACAAATAACTCAATTTCATTTCTTTTTATGGCTGAGTAATATTCCATTGTATATATGTGCCACATCTTCTTTATCCATTTATCTGTCGATGGACACTTAGGTTGCTTCCATGTCCTGGCTATTGTAAATAGAGCTGTAATGAACACTGTGGTACATGACTCTTTTTGAATTATGGTTTTCTCAGGGTATATGCCCAGTAGTAGGATAGCTGGGTCATATGGTAGTTCTATTTTTAGTTTTTTAACGAACCTCCATACTGTTCTCTATAGTGGCTGTATCAATTTACAGTCCCACCAACAGTGCAAGAGGGTTCCATTTTCTCCACACCCTCTCCAGCATTTATCGTTTCTAGATTTTTTGATGATGGCCATTCTGACTGGTGTGAGATGATATCTCATTGTAGTTTTGATTTGCATTTCTCTAATGATTAATGATGTTGAGCATTCTTTCACGTGTTTGTTGGCAGTCATATATCTTCTTTGGAGAAACGTCTGTTTAGGTCTTCTGCCCATTTTTGGATTGGGTTGTTTGTTTTTTTGTTATTGAGCTGCATGAGCTGCTTGTAAATTTTGGAGATTAATCGTTTGTCAGTTGCTTCATTTGCAAATATTTTCTCCCATTCTGAGGTTTGTCTTTTGGTCTTGTTTACGGTTTCCTTTGCTGTGCAAAAGCTTTGAAATTTCATTAGGTCCCATTTGTTTATTTTTGTTTTTATTTCCATTTCTCGAGGAGTTGGGTCAAAAAGGATCTTGCTGTGATTTATGTCATAGAGTGTTCTGCCTATGTTTTCCTCTAAGAGTTTGATAGTTTCTGGCCTTACATTTAGGTCTTTAATCCATTTTGAGCTTATTTTTGTGTATGGTGTTAGGAAGTGATCTACTCTCATACTTTTACACGTACCTGTCCAGTTTTCCCAGCACCACTTATTGAAGAGGCTGTCCTTTCTCCACTGTACATTCCTGCCTCCTTTATCAAAGATAAGGTGACCATATGTGCATGGGTTTGTATCTGGGCTTTCTATCCTGTTCCATTGATCTATATTTCTGTTTTTGTGACAGTACCATACTGTCTTCATTACTGTAGCTTTGTAGTATAGTCTGAAGTCAGGGAGCCTGATTCCTCCAGCTCCGTTTTTAGTTCTCAAGATTGCTTTGGCTATTCGGGGTCTTTTGTGTTTCCATACAAATTGTGAAATTTTTTGTTCTAGTTCTGTGAAAAATGCCAGTGATAGTTTGATAGGGATTGCATTGTATCTGTAGATTGCTTTGGATAATATAGTCATTTTCACAATGTCGATTCTTCCAATCCAAGAACATGGTATATCTCTCCATCTATTTGTATTATCTTTAATTAGGAGGTACAGTTATTAACAGAGTGGTTAAGTGACTTGCCCAAGGTCACACAGCAGTAAATGGTAGAGCTGGGAGTTGAACCCAGGCAGTCTGGCTCCAAAGCCTCACCTCTCAGATTCCCCAGAAGACACTTTCAAAACACAGATCACAGCTTTTGACTATCAAGGTGACAAAAATAAAGAGGCTGTGGAATCTGTATTCTTAGCCTCAAGAAGTGAAGAGAAAACCTGCCATCCTGAACAGTTCAGTCAAGGAACTGAAAACCCATAGCAGTCAAGTGCCAGAGGCAGCATGAGGAAGTAGAGAGAAAAGGCCAATATTCTTTGCCCAATTAGACCATTTGGGAAAAAACCCTCAAATTTAGTTGGTAAAGAATAATAATAAATAAATTTAACCAAGGAGGTGAAAGATTTATATACTGAAAACTACAAGATATTAATGAAAGAAATTAAAGAAAACACAAATGGCAAGACATCCCATGTTCATGGATTGGAAGAATTAATTTTGTTAAAATGTCCATACTACCCCAAACAATATACTGATTCAATGCAGTCCCTATCAAAATTCCAATGGCCTTTTTCACAGCAATAGAACAAACAATCCTAAAATTTATATGGACTCACAAAAGACCATGAATAGCCAAAGCAGTCTTGAGAAAGAACAAAGCTGGAGTCATTGTTCCCTGATTTCAAATGATATTACAAAGCTATAGTAATTAAAGCAGTATTATATTGGCATAAAAACACATACAGATCAATGGAACAGAATAGAGAGCCCAGAAATAAACCCACGCATATATGGTCAGTTAACTTATGACAAAAGAACCAAGATTATACAGTGAGGAAAGGACAGTCTCTTCAATGTACGGTGTTGGAAAAATTGGACAGCCACATGCAAAGGAATGAAACTGGACCACTGTCTTAAACCATACAACAAAAATTAACTTAAAATGGATTAAAGACTTGAACATAAGACCTGAAACCATATAACTCCTAGAAGAAATCATAGATAGTAAACTCCTTGACATAGGTTCTGCTGATGATTTTTAAAATCTGACACCAAAAGCAAAAGCAACAAAAGCAAAAATAAACAAGTGGGACTGCTTCAAACTAAAGAGCTACTGCACAGTAAACAAAATGAAAAGGCCACCTGCTGAGTGGAAGAAAATATTTGCAAGCCATATATCTGATAAGGGGCTAATATCCAAAATATATAAAGAACTCAAACAACTCGATAGCACTTTGGTATTGTTATGTTTTACAAGATGCGGCCGTATGATATATATTGTTCTGAAATTTTCTTTTTTTATCTCTCATCAGTATGAGAGAGAAAAAAATATCACTGATAACATACCATGTCATTTAAATCAACTTATGGGTAGTATTCTACAGTACGTTATATTTAGGAATCCCCAATACATATTTAGCTTTCCCTCCAATTTTTCACTATTTTAATGAGGCAATGAACATTCTTGCACATGACACTTTCACATGTGTATGAGTGGATTGCTACAGAAGAGTCTTAGAAAAGCCGTAGAAATAGAATTACAGGTTAAGAGATAAGCATGTTTAAAATTCTGATAGACTCTCTCAAACTGTTCACAAAGTAGCGTGTGCATTCATTCCCATCGACAGGGTGCATGTTGACAAGGGGTATTTTTAAAGCCTCTTACAACAATTTTAGACAGTCGCTGACATATTACATCATCCTTGAAGATGCTAAGTGGTTAGGATTAGACCAGGAAGTGATTCCTAAACAATGCCACCTTAAACCCACTGTAAATTTACATAATAGGGAAAAATGATAGGAAATAAAACTCAGTAGGGATCCAAAATCCTTGACCTAATGAATGAAAAGAGAATCTAGGTCTGGTTAGTTTATGTTGCTAATCTTAGAGACGTTTACACTGAATCTTGGAAGAAAGGTGCAAACAAGCACCCCATAACAGGATTACAGGAGGCCCAAGACTGTGGGTCAGTGCTTCAGCAAGTAGTGGTGGAATTGCCCTCTTCTCCTCCTTTTTATGGAAAATGACCTCATGTTACTGAAACCCATACTAGCAGATTTCAGAAATGAAGTCACAACTGAGACAGAGCTCTGGAAGTAGCAGTAAATCTATAGGCATGAGTACGCTGAGCCTTTGGCCACATTCCTTCTGACAAGCTGTCCATACTGCTGAGACTTACCCCTGGGAGCTGTAACCTGCTTCACCCACGGGACAGTGTTTTGTACATGTTAGCAAAGTTTCTGGGGTAAAATGTTACCACTGAGTACTATTTTGGGAATGGAAACAAGAGATCTGATATCTGGCTCAGTCAGCTGCCCCTCACTGGTGCTTTGTCCTTAGGTCACCTCTAAGTGTCTCATTTTCTTCACCTGTAAAACGGGCCCTGTAATGCTTCACATACCTCCCAGGCAAAGTCCACATGAGATCATAGGTATGATTACAATTTTTAGCACAAATTGGATTTCAAATGTGAGGATTTGTTAGTAAAGGAGCTTCTCCTACAGGTCTTTGTAAACACCATGGCAAAACAAAGAAAACCCTAGTCAATAAGTCAAGAGAAATGATTCTGGACTTAGGTAGTGGTGGTGGTAGTTGTACAATCTTGAGAATATACTAGAAATCACTGCTTGTGAAAAAAAAAAAAAAGAAGAAGGAGGAGGAGGAGAAGGAAAGAATGAAAAAAAGGAAAAAGAGAGACACCTTTCTAAAATGGAAAGACAACAAAAGGTGAAGGAAAATCACTTCTTTGGAATGTATTTTATATGTCAGGCCCTCTTCAGTTCTTTAGATATGATGCCTTAATTTCATCCTCCCCATAGCCTGAGATGTAGAAATTACTATCCATATTTTGTAAGTAAAATGAGAGAGAGTTTCAACACCTTGCTCAACATCACAAGGTAGTTAATTACCTTGCCCAGGATTTGAATCTAACTCTTCTTGACTCCTAACCCTGAGCCCTTTCGATTGCACAATGCTCTTCTAGACCTCGTCAGAAGCTCAAAGCAAGTCAGAATCATCAGTGACATCAGACCCATTTTTTCAGTCTCCTTTCAAGACACTCTATGTGGAGGAACTTGAGGGCTCACCTTGACCTTAACCCTCAAAAGTTAAGTGACGTGTCCCTGCCTGGGAAGGATAGTCTATTATGTGTCTAGTGTTTATATATTCATTGTAACCTTCCTGGGTCTATTTGCATTTTCAATCCCAAACCCTGTTTTGGGTTAATGAGCCCCACAAGTTCCCCAGCCAAACGTTTACTGGCTTCCAGCTTAACATAAGCCGGTATCTAATCAATGTAGACGGTTGAAACAAGTTCCATGCTGGCAAATTCCCAAAGCAAAAGGAGGTAAATGAGAACAACGTGAATGAGTCAAACAAGGGAACCACCATGGGGGAACAGTTTAATCAACACTTAGAGAAACATGGCTGCCTCCTGCTGAGATGGAACTACATCTGTTATGTAGATGTCCTGGTGCCTTTAACCATACCCTCTTCCTCAAGTACAAAGCCATTCTGCCTTTCACACCACTCCTGCTAGAGAAGTTGAGAAATCTCAGATCCAGGCTTTTTAAATTAAGTTTAAAAAGGATAACAGCAGACACTGTGGGTGCCTTACCCACGACCTCAGGAATGCTCACTGTGAACCTCATGACAGTAGTAAACTCTCTGAGGATTTCATCACACCGGGGAGTATGATAGACCCGAGTGCAAGGGAAGCTGGGAATATTAGAGAGCTAATCCAATGACTGTCCTCATCCAGTGACTAAGCTGATGGGTAACAAGTTTGAAGGACAACTAGCCAAAGACTGGGTTGATAGATATGAATAAGTCTCTCAGCATTTAACCCCATGGTTGGGATAACTCAGAGGCATGCTCTACACAGTCCCCCAGAGTTCCGGGCAACTGTTATGATATGGCACCTTTACTGGCATCTCTCTTCCCACTCTCACATCACTTCCCCTCCTGCTGTTTCCTGGAATTATCTCCCCAGAAGTCTACTTGCATTAGAATCTTTGTCTCAGAGTCTCCTTTAGGAAAAACCCAAACTAGATAAGAGTGACTCACACACTCTGAATGAAAAAGGGTATAGTCATTAAGAAAATAAGATATTCAGTATCATGTAATACCCAATAATGGAAAAGAATCCAGAGAAGAATATACATATGTATATATATGTATAACTGAATCACTCTGCTATACACCTGAAACTAACACAATGTTACAAATCAACAATATATCAGTAAAAATTTAAATAAAGAAAGAAAGAAAAGAAAATAAGCCTTTGACCTTTCTCCTTATTCCTCCTGTTGGTTTTGGATTTCTTTCATCCCTTCAGAAATCTTCCTCCATTGACTAATCACCTAAGGTCCTAAGGTTTTGCCTGCCATCTGTAAATTGAGTGGTACCCCCCCTCCATGGCCATGCCGACATACAGATGGTAGCGTAGCACTCACTAGGTCTCTCTTTACTTGAAAAGTTGAACATGGCAACACACAGAATGTTAGGCTTAGGCAGGCAAGAAGCTGAGACCTAGAGGGGCTCCGTATCTGTCAGAAGCTCACCCAACCCTGCTAAGCAGGGTTCCTTCCTCTGCCTCGCTGGTTCTTCCCCCTCACCTCATTCCCTGCATGGGTGTCACGTGCACCTTTGGTTCCTATCCAGGTACCAGTCTGGCTAAATTACTCCCAGACCCCTTCACAGTTCTTTACCTCCAATGACCTCACCTCCACCTTCTAACCTCTATCTTTTAAATAAGAGTTGAAATACTGGAACAAGTCCAAAAGAAAATGACCACCAGACTCTTCCCGAAATGTCATGCTCTAGGAGATTACTCCTTTCTCCCACAGACAGGACTTTTTTGGGTTACCGAGCTGAAAAAGTTCTTCTTAGTTCATATATCTCATTTCTGCTAAAGTTCTTTACCTGTATCAGAAAGAGCTCCTCTGTTTCTTTCCTTTCAAACAAATCCCTGCCAAATACAGTGCCATGGCCAAGGAAATCACCGTATCTTTGCCCCTTTCTGATGACACTGGGGCAGGAGGGGTGATGCTCATCCCCTCCCGCTCAGCTCAGTGCCCTCCCTCTGGGGTACTGCCAGCTTCCCTCACTAATTCATGTTTGCGGGAACCCTCCCACAGGCAATTCACTGTTCTTGGGAAGATGAATTGGGAGTGGACAGTTTGGACATTATTTAGGTTCTCTTTTGATTGTATAGAAGAACACAAAGCAAGGAATGCTTGGGAAGAGTGCTACAATGCATTACTCAAGTGTGTCAGTCTGTGCAAAGCCTTTAAGGGCCTGCATTGTTTACTAAACTGTTACGGCCGCCTCCTAGTTATTACAGGGAATGCTGTTTATATCAATATTTAAATATGCTATTTCCTCCAAATGAACCACAACGGCCTCATTTAAAGTTATTTTGTTATGATGAACAGATATTTGGACAATTTAAAACTCCACTTCCTATACAAACAACTCCAATAATCCCTCAGTTTAGCATGTAAATACATATTTAAACAATTTAAAAACACATTGACTACATAATTTTTATTTGTTACTGCTCAAAAGAAAAGACTTTTTATTTAGTGTGCCAAATGATGTGACTTTAAATGCCTTCTGAAAAGGATGCATTATTCATGTGGAAGAGAAACAAAATCAATAAATGAAAATTCAAATAAAAATAAAAGCCATTATGATACTGCACTCAGACAATGATCATCTTGTGCATTATTTACTCAAGGAAAAGACAGGAAAATGGCCCTTTTGGAACTGGGCTATGAACTGAGTCATATTCAACTTCTACTGAGGCTGTTTGAAAATAAACAGAATTGTATGTTTCTAAAATTCTGTTCAGTTTCTTTTTGTTTGTGACTGTAAACTGATTTTGAAATTCAACAACAAAATACATTTGGGAGATTTTTAAGATGATGTTATTATTATTTTTCCTATTATTATCACATTACTTATTTCATTGCTGCAAGGTATGTAGAATACATTAAGGTCCTGAATAGGGTTCTAAGGAAAATCATATCTCTGCTTATGTGTGTTTCTGTAGTTGGTGAGAAAAGGAAGGGTATCCATACTGGCACATCTTGGGAAGCTTCCTTAATTTTCACACAGGCATCAACAGTTGTCAGGAGGTCGGATGCCCTCTTGGTCAGATCTTGCCTCTGACGCCACCACTACTCATTCTGTAATTTTCATCATTAACTTCTCTAAGCCTTGGTTTGTCACCTGTAAAATGGGGGTTTAATGATAGCATCTCCCTAATAATGTTGTTGGGAGAATTCAAGGAGACTTTGAGCCCAGCACATGGTACGTGGAAGTTACCTGACCGATGTTAGTGATAAGAATATCTAAGAGTGACACCGCCTGTCCTCACAGTCAGTTGACTGGCAAAGCACACGGCTCACCTTCATCAGCCACAATGAGCAGGTGCACTTCAGTTTCTTGCTGAAGAATATTCTGTTAGACTCTGCTGCCCATTTCTTATCAAACATTATGAGAAATAATGTTCATGGAACATTGCCTGAAAATACTCTACATTTCATCCTTAGCTCAAGACAGATCAAAAAGCTACACATGATAGAATTTATAGAACTGATATTATCGAATTTACTTTGTTGCACTACATTTCATGCCAGAAAAGGAAACAGCTCTAGGGAATTATTTATTTATCATGGGGGTGTCTACACACGTTATTACATGGTCCCCCCTTTTTTGAAGACCCTTTAGTGCCCAAGATTAGGAAAATATTTTTCTTATTAATTCATTCAAGGACAGTATCTTGCTCACTGGTTTTTATTGGGCATTGTTCTGGGTACTAAGAATACAATAAGTGAACAAAAGAGACCAAAACCACCACCCTGAGTCATGGAGTTTCTAACTCCTTGGCAACTGGTTTATTTTTATCTTATGGATACTGCAAATCTTATAACTGACTTGGTTCAACAATTTCTTTTGGCTTCTAGGAAGTTCAGAGCCAAATGATGCAGGTTCTTGGAGGATACAACCTTGTGTGCTATCTTTATTCCAGTTCTCTCATCTATTTCTTTATTATTCTGCTGCAAAATGTGTGTTTCCACAAGCAACCTCAACACCTTCTGGGAGAAACAAAGATAGGAATTTATAAATTCATCCAAGAAATGAATAAACAAACACAACAATGCAAACATAGGTCTGTGTGGATTCAAATGACTGTAAATCAATTTTACCTACATCTTGAACTACCACCTAAGTTTTACTTCCATTACTTCCTACCTCCAGCCTCAGGGCAGTAATGCATTGAACTTCATTCATTAATTTAACAGATAATCACTGACCATCTGCAACATGTCAGACTCTACTCAAAGTGGAGGGACTCATAGTTAACAAGACAGATTAGGTTAATGCTCTCTGATCCTGTATCTGGATGGAGGCCTCAGAAAGGCTTGTCCAGTATTCAAAGACCTCTAGGAAGGGGATATTACACGTTCATTTCATGGCTGGTTCTTGCATTGAAAGTCCCTCTCTGAGACAGTGGCATGGACATATATACACTACAAAATGTAAAACAGATAGCTAAGTGGGAATCAGCTGCATAGCACAGGGAGATCAGCTCGGTGCTTTGTGACCACCTACAGGGGTGGGATAGGGAGGGTGGGAGGGAGGGAGACGCAAGAGGGAGGAGATATGGGGATATATGTATACATGTAGCTGATTCACTTTGTTATACAGCAGAAACTAACACAACACCGCGAAGCAATTATACTCCAATAAAGATGTTAAAAAAAAGAAAGAAAGAAAGAAAGTCCCTCCCTATTTAGTGCTTATATTTGATCTCAGCCCTCAGGTTGCAAGTAAGGCCTTATTTTGTCCTCAGAGGAGATTCAAATTTTTAATCGTGTCTATCATATTGCTATGGACTGAATATACGTGTTCCCCCCAACTTCCTATGTTGAAACCCTAATCCCCAATGTGATTGTGTTTGGAGGTAGTACCTTTGGGAGATAACTAGGGTTAGATTAGGTGATGAGGGTGAGGTCTTCTTCATGGGACTAAGGCCCTTAGGAAAAGAGGAAAAGACACAAGATGGACTGATCTCTCTCCCTCTCCCTCTCTCTGTGTGCACCAAGTTAGGCTATTTGAGGACATAACCAGAAGGAAGGCCCTCACCAAGAACCAACCATGCTGGCACCCTGATCTCAGACTCCCAGCCTCCAGAACTGTGAGAAATTAATGGCTGTTGTTTAAACCACCTGGTCTGTGATATTTTGTTACAGCAGCCCGAGGGGACTACGACACTATGATGAAGGCAGCTCCTGGAAGATGCTGTACGAGTCGTCGCTGATTAAACTACACAATACACCACATAGAACGGGGTTAATAGTTGTGTTTGCATCTCTTTATTCAATAAGATTGTGACTCTACTAAGTTCTAGACACTGCCAGGAGCTGAGGATGTAGTAGTGACTAATCAATACGATCTCTGGCCGAACAAGTTAATAAGACATACTGACAAGTAAATAGGTAATTACAAAAGAGTGCTGTGAGTATTAGAGCAAGGGAAAGGACAGAGTGTTAGGGGCACACAGAGGAAGCACACCCACCTGGGGTGTCTGCAGGGACTTTCCCAACACAGTAATGTTTACACTGAAATTGTCAAGATAAGTCAGAGTGATCCCCATGTATATGGGGAAGGAGGGGAATGCCTTCCAGAGCCAGGGAAGAACTAATGGAAAGGAAGACTTGGAGGTTAGAGAGAGCATGGCTCCTTAGGAAGAGCAAAAATAGTACAATATGTATGGACGAGGAGGGAGGAGATCCTAGGACAGAACTTTCAGGACCAGCAACTTTCACAAATAGGGGAGAAGAGTCAATGCCATCGGCACTGAGTGGCCCAGAGGGAGGAGAAAGCCCAGGAGGGTTCATTGTCATGAAAGTCGAGGCTAGAGACTGTTCCAAAACGGGAGAGTGGTGGCCTGGGTCAAAAGCTGAGAGTAAGGAGGGAAAAGTGCCCAGGGGTTAAGCACAAAGGAAAAGGAAGTGGCTGACAAATGTGAGGAGAGAAGTTTCAATGAAGTGGTGGGAAGAGGTGTCATTGCTCTCTCTCCCATCTACCATATCGGCCTCAATGAGAGGGAATTTAACTAGACATCAGGTACCCTTGCAGGTGAGCCCTTCGCTGCATAACTGTAGCACGTATGGAGTATTTATGCATATAAGTACACAGACACACAGACACACACACACACACACACCCAGAGGCATGTGCAGGGTAGACCAAAACACATCAACCATGATTTCTTCTGCATGGTGGGGTATGTCTGGGTCATGGGATAACATGCCATTTTTCTTTATTTATCTCTTTTATAATTTACGTTTTCTAGATGTTGAACATCTATTATTCTTGTATCATAAAAACCATGAAGTTAATTCTCAGAATTGATTTACATACATAGGGGATGCATGGCAGATATAAAGCAACAAAGCTGGGCTGCTTTATCTCTGAACCAAAACGTAAATGTAGCTCTATTTTCGTGTCGGTTTTTCCAAATGCATTTTCCTGTCTTCCTTTTTTTCCCTAACTAGCGAGGTTTCATATGCTTAGATACCAGGGAAAGTTTTATCTAAATAAGACAAAACTGGCTTTATGAGGCTGAGAGACATCTTCCAAATTTGGGTAACTATTATATTGAAAATGTGCCCTGAATTCAGACAAGCTTTGAGCACATACAAATACTGCCTTTTCATAGCCGTTCTTTCCTTCAGGCAGAGCAGAAATTTTACAACAGAAATTGTTAAGGTAACATTTGCCTTGCTCAGTTTCAGCCAAAATTGGTAAAAGGGCAGGAAACTCAAAATGATCTATTTGCCTCATAGCTACCTTTGTTTCAATTAGAATATTTAGAGCAAGTAAGCATCTGGCAGAGAAAAGCACTTTTCAGATCTAATGGAAAGCAACAGGCTGTTCAAATTTAAGATCTTTTAGGAAATAAACGGGTAGCACTCAGATCACAGAAGACACACAGAACTCTGCTGACTTAAGCAGCCTCAGTGTCTAACGCCCAGCAACACACTCCTTTCCCCTCCCCCTCCCTCAGCCCCTTAGCAAACTCCCAGAGGGATGGCAACTAGGTGATTCTAAGTGGAAAACAGAAAATCAAAACAGATCCTTGCTGGAACCCATCAGACATGTGATTAAAGAGGAAACCAGCACTGTTCCTTCCTTCCTTCCTTCTACACCGCACACACCTCCCACGGCTAACTCAGCAGCAGTACCATGGCTTTCCGAGCTCATCATTAGCTCCCACAAACCTCCAGCCAAGCAAGTAGTCTTAGACTGGATTAACAAATTTGTTCAGCTTTTCGATTTGCTTATTTTTTGTCTCCTTCAATCACAGCATACACAACGTTTATGAATATTTTTTAAAGCACACAAAAAAAGCAGGATACCAATTGTATATGCCCTGTGATCACAACATTTGTATAAGATGATGGATGCCCCATGGTAGCCTCTGACTGGCGTTGCATCAGTGAAACACAATTCAGATGCCCAAAATGATTAAAAACAATTGCAGAGCTTACAGGTGTTTCAGAAATAATGGTAAAGAGTTTGTGTACGAAAGCTGTGTGTGCCACCTAGATGGCCCCATCCCAGTGGGAGATATTCATTCCTCCAGCTTCCAGGAATGTTGCCTTTGGTGAGAGGGAGTTGCCCCACCCAAGGTTATGCCACCATTCCCAGAGACAGGCTCTTTTCAATGGCTGGTCTGTGCTGCTACATGAACATTCAAACCGCTTGTCTTGAATTGGGATAATTAGGAAGGGCCATTCCAGTTCTAGAGTTCCCCTTGGGGTAGGCTGAGGCCTTTGTTGAAACTTTGATGAACATCACAGTTCATCTTTCCCCTCTGCCTGATACTGCTTCCCATGCTCTCCCATGGGTGCTCTTCCAAGAGCATCCCCAATAAAATTCCTGCAAGCCAATATCCATTGAAGACTGTTTCCTAAAAAGATCCAATTAACTATAGCATGGCAGACTATTATTTGCAAATATATGGCTTTCCCTCTCTGTGGGAATCTTACAGCTCCATACCTGTTGATGTCAAGCTGGGCCATGTCACTTACGTTAGCATAGAAATGTGAGCAGAAGTGAGAAATGCCACTTCTGAGCAGAAGCTTTAAGAGCCATCAATTGGTTCTACCATCTTTATTTTCCTTCTGCGTGTCGTGATAGGAACATATAGGACTGGTCCTTCAGCCGGGGCGCAGCAATAGAGTATACAGAGCTAAGTCAGAAGTGGCCCACCATCGACATGTAATGTAAATGAAAATTAATGTTGCTATAAGCCACTGAGATTTGGAGATTATGGAACATTGCAGCCTAGCAGTCTAAGCAAGGTGAGATAATAACCTCACCAAATTATAACCTCAAATGATTTTTTTTCTTTTTTTTTTTGCGGTACGTGGGCCTCTCACTGTTATGGCCTCTCCTGTTGCAGAGCACAGGCTCCAGATACGCAGGCTCAGCGGCCATGGCTCACGGGCCCAGCCGCTCCGCGGCATGTGGGATCTTCCTGGACCAGGGCACGAATCCGCGTCCCCTGCATCGGCAGGCAGACTCTCAACCACTGAGCCACCAGGGAAGCCCTCAAATGATATTTTTTTAAAGTTCCCTTTCCCCATTCTTTTCATCCTCAATATCTCTAACATTTAGACGTGTCCTTGAAATCTCTCTTTGCAGAGCTGAATTTCAACTGCCTACCAAAATGTAACATTATCTCTCTTGATCCCCATGAGCAAAACAAGGTCAAGAAGTAAGGAAGAAACCTCTGAATCTCCTTAGATGTTAGGGTGGATAGGGGAGCAGAGGGGCAAGAAAAGAGAGAGGCCTCGCACCAAAACAGAGACTGCCCTTAGCAGACTGTGGTTGAAGGAAGAAAGGAGTGGAAAAGTATACACTTAAAATTTACCATCTTTCCATTTATCCTGGTTACATTCATGCGAGGGAGGGGGAACATTACACCAAGAAATATAACCAGGATGTTGGCACTGCTTGGCTTGCAGCTATGTAACTCCGATCTCAGCCTCCATCATCACATGGGAATCTCCCTGTGCATCTCTCTAACTCTATATCTCTTCTCTTCTCATAAGGACACCAGTCATATTGGATTAAGGGCCCAGCTAAATTCAGAATGACCTCATCTTAGCAAGTCACATCTGAAACAACCCTAGTTCCAAATAAGATCACATTCTGAGGTGGGGGTTAGAAGTTCATTATATCATTTGAGAGACACAATTAAAGCCTTAACAACTGGCTTACTAATAAAGCCTTGCAAAATTTATAGCTTTTAGCTATCACAGACATCTTCAGAAGATTAACAATTCAACATGTGGAATTTCTAATTTAATATATCATTGAGAAGACAATGCATTAGTAATGATATGAAATTGCATGATGGATAGCGTAAGACATGAATTACTCTTAAGAATAGTTTCTTTACCGCACTGTAAAGTACCCTGTACAGGTATTCAATCTTTCCATGCCCACCCAGCCTTTCCTGAACACGTCTTTTGCACAACATTATAACTAACTTTTTATTTTTTTTTTTATTATTATTTTTTTTTGTGGTACGTGGGCCTCTCACTGTTGTGGCCTCTCCCATTGCGGAGCACAGGCTCCGGACATGCAGGCTCAGTGGCCATGGCTCACGGGCCCAGTCGCTCCATGGCATGTGGGATCTTCCCGGACCGGGGCACAAACCCGTGTCCCCTGCATCGGCAGGCGGACTCTCAACCACTGCGCCACCAGGGAAGCCCTATAACTAACTTTTTAAATTGCTTGTCAACAAAGAAGCCTCATGGTAGGCCTTGTATGTTTCATGTTCATAAATGAATTGAAGAGAAAATCTTTCTTAAAAGAGCAACTAGATCTTACGTGGTATGAGACAGTGGATGAAAAATAATATTATTCTGAGTCACTATAAGGGAAGACTATCTATACATGACAATATTATCAATATGGAGAATTCTCATGAGAAAGAAAATAATAAGGTCAGATTTTAAGATCATAAGCCGTAAAAGGTATATATTTAAAGATGCAGAAGTTACTGAGGACGATGAATCTAAATAAATAAAAACAGAAGAACATAGAAAGGAGAATCATTAAGGGAATTTAAAAAATCTAAAATTTTATATGAAAATGAACTGAAGACCGGTGGAAAAGAACTTTTTTTTAAGAAAAGGAGATCTTCTTTTTAAAGTGCTAAATTTTACCTAATTACTTTCTAAAAAAGACGAGATGCCATACTTGTTCCAAGCTACGTGACTAAGCTTTGTGATTATATGGTACACATCAACTTCAATCAGCCGTGAAAACTGTAATGAGAACCCTAGCTCAGAGACAAGTCGTTTTTTCAGAGGATGATGCAAATTCAAATAGAAGAAGTGTAAACTACACAAAGCAATCGTCTTAGAAACAAAGAATTCTGCAAACATCAACAGGTGCAAATCATGCATGATGGTGTGGAATCACATTGAAAAAATAAATTATCTTCTGGAAAAGGAAAAAAAGAAAGAAAGAAAAGAAAAGAAATATGACCAGGATGACCGAGACCCAGGGGTTAGCAGTATTTGAGCAGAAGAATTATGGGAAGATTTTCTTCTACTTAGTTTTCTGTAATTGCAAAAGTATTTCTAACGCACACATTCTTCCGTGGCTAAAAGAAATCAAATACTTTTAAAAGAGAAAGATATCCTTCAGCAGGCAACTGCCGCTAACTGTCCCAATCCATGTCCCCATACTATCTGATGGAGGGTCCGGAGGCAAGCTCACGTGATGGGGGACAGAGCTGGAGGGAGAAGTTCTCAATCTAGGAATAAAAGCATGTATCAAAACCAGGAAGAGGGACCAATGCATAAAGGTGTCAGGCAGGGTGGAAGAACACAGTGTGCCAGGACAGCAATACCCATGCCGGGGCACAGAATGTGAGCAAGAAGAAGAATGATGGAAGACAAGGCCAAGACAAGGTCCGGGGTCTGGCGTGAAGGATTCAAGGTGATGGGCAGAGGTCTCTCAGAATCTACTGCCTGTCAGTTGCACTGTGGCGTTCTCAAGACAGTCACAGATTGCTGTACGAACTGTTACAGCCACTATGGAGAACAGTATGGAGGTTCCTAAGAAAACTAAAAATAGAGCTACCATACAATCCAGCAATCCCACTCCTGGGCATATACCCAGAGAAAACCATACTTTGAAAAGATACATGCACCCCAATGTTCACTGCAGCACTATTTACAATAGCCAGGACATGGAAGCAACCTAAATGTCCATCAACAGATGAATGGATAAAGAAGATGTGGTGTATACATATACATATACATATATATATATATATATATATATATATATATATACCCACACAATGGAATATTACTCAGTCATAAAAAAAGAATGAAACAATGCCATTTGCAGCAACGTGGATCGTCTTAGAGAATATCATGCTAAGTGAAGTAAGCCAGACATAGACAAGTATCATACGATATCGCTTATATATGGAATCTGAAAAAAATAGATACAAATAAACTTATTTACAAAACAGAAATAGACCCACAGACATAGAATATACTCTTATGGTTACCAAAGGGGAAGTGGGGTGGGGAGGAATAAATTAGGAGTTTGGGATTAACAGATACGCACTACTATATATGAAATAGATAACCAACAAGGACCAACTGTATAGCACAGGGAACTACACTCAGTATTTTGTAATAACCTATAAGGGAAAAGAGTCTGAAAAAGAAAATATATATAAAAGGAATATATATACATAAGGAATATATATGTAATATATGTGTATATATGTATTTTATATGTATGATCTATATATATAAATAACCAAATCACTTTGCTGTACACCTGAAACTAACACAACATTGTAAACCAACGATACTTCAATAAAAAAATTTTAAAAAGCACAAAGGGACAAAATCCTGGTAGGATAATCCAGAAGTTTCTCCGTATCTTGGGAACACTGCCCCTTAAGTTTCTTTCTGTTTTCCTCACACTGGTCAGGAGGTTAATTATTCATTCAAAGGCTCATTTTTTAAAAAAAATCCCAAGATAATAATGACATGTAACTTCTATTTGCCCTACAAAATCTGTATCCATTTCTTTTCATGAAGGAGACTAAAAATATCAAAATCATAATGATAAAGAGTTAATGGGGGCTTCCCTGGTGGCACAGTGGTTGAGAATCTGCCTCCCAATGCAGGGGACACAGGTTCGAGCCCTGGTCTGGGAAGACCCTACATGCTGCGGAGCAACTAGGCCCGTGAGCCACAACTACTGAGCCTGCGAGTCTGGAGCCTGTGCTCCGCAACAAGAGAGGCCAAGATAGTGAGAGGCCCGCGCACTGCGATGAAGAGTGGCCCCCGCTTGCCGCAACTAGAGAAAGCCCTCGCACAGAAACGAAGACCCAACACAGCCACAAATAAATAAATAAATAAATAAATAAATAAAGAGTTAATGATGACTCTGTTTCTGAATCCATGTTCTATGAATGGTTCATCCCATTTGATAGTGTCTCGGAATCTCATGCATTACTGTGGAACTTCATAGTTTACAAGGCTCCTTCTGGTTCATGACCACATTGAAATTATTCCTCTCAACAAAGCTGTGAGAGGGACTTCCCTAGTGGCGCAGTGGTTAAGAATCTGCCTGCCAATGCAGGGGACAATGGTTCGAGCCCTGGTCTGGGAAGATCCCAAATGCTGCGAAGCAACTAAGCCCATGCACCACAACTACTGAACCTGCGCTCTAGAGCCCGTGAGACACAACTACTGAGCCCGCATACCACAACTACTGAAGCCCGCACGCCTAGAGCCTGTGCTCCGCAACAAAAGGAGCCACTGCAATGAGAAGCCCCCACACCACAACGAAGAGTAGCCCCGCTCACAGCAACTAGAGAAAGCCCGCGTGCAGCAACGAAGACCCAATGCAGCCAAAAATAAATAATTAATTAATTTAAAAAAAATGTTGTTAGAGGCCTTGCTGTGTCCATTTTACAGGTAAAGGGACTGAGGGCCGTGACATGAAAGGGGGGCGTGTCCACCATGGAAATGCGTTGAACCTGATCAGTTCTGAATTTAAATTGTGACTCTGCTACTTAGCTGGGTAAACTACTGGATCTCTTTGAACCTCATATTCTTAATGTTTGACAAGAGATGGTGAGTATGCCTCACAGGGTTTTGTAAACATTTCAATGAGGTTTTAGCCCATGATAGCAGGGCTATGGCAGCAGTGACTATTCTTACTGTTCAAGGGGCAGAGCTCAGGTTGGAATGCACTTAATTCTTAAACTAAGGCAGCGTTCTCTCTCCTTTGCTACAACACAGATACGTCCACAAGGATAGGGTGGAGGGCCATGCAGGACCTCATCTGTCAGGTCTCTAAGAGACTTGGCCTGGCTCCCATGCTTCAGGCTTGTGCTGTTCTACCATGTTTCAGGAGACACTGTCGTTATTTCAATAGAAATTGTCACACCACATTATATGAGGGGATAGGGTTATAGATTTTGTAGATTTTGGATTACTAGGAATAAGCACTGATAATTGAGGCAGAAATATTTTTGGCTTGCTAAATGTGATTTCACAGATTTTTAGAAAGGAAAAAGCATGTTTTCATGTAAGTTTATCATTAGGTCTTTTAAAAGAGGAAAATCTCTGAATGTACTCCATTGTTAAATTCTCCCACAATAGCATAACCTTGATGCTGAAATCATCTATTTCAAGAATGTGTTAGATTATGAAATAAACACTGTAGGGGCAAGGATGTCAGAACTCCTTTATGTACTCAGCACTAGGAACAGAACACTTTGGGCTCCTACCCATCTCAAAGTAGGTGTCTGTTCATTTTCCTTGGATCAATATTGAATCTCAAATAAAAATACAGCTGAACGGACCCTTTGCAGGACGAGGTTGTACATGAGCGTGTCTAGTACGAAGTTAAAAGTATGAAAGACTTTCTTTAATCTCCACGCGAGGCTCTTTTCCTTCTTCCCTCCGTACTCTTCCCTTTGCAGGTAAAGGTTGTTTTACAACATGGGGAAGATCTTTTGAGGCCAAAGGATGATTATTTATTTCTCATTAATTAAAGTGGCAGCATCAGAGGACCAGCTTCTCCTTTGAAGTGAATCAGCTCTTTTAAGTTAGATTAGATTTCACATCAATGAAAGCCACCGTCATTGGGCAGACCCGTGGAAGTTCACCTCTTCTTTAAAACTGTTTAAGGGTTTGGGTGACAGGTGAGCAGTTTTCTTAAGGGAGGGAATTTCCTAGTTTGTCTGTTATTTTAAGAATCCTTGCGGGATGTTGGAGTGGAATTCACATTTTCAGTCCTCCCCTCATTAGGCGAGTACTGTTTCTCCATGTTTAAATTCAGCAAAAACCAAAAATAATAAAAACCAAACAATCCCTTTCCTCATGGAAGGACTTTTTTATTCAGGGTAATAAGTAGCACTGTCATATTTGACTCAACATTTTCAAAGTTCTCATTAGGAAACGCTGAATACTTTTGGGTTAGTTGTCAGATTTCTTGTTCTCATTTTTGGGTCTTTTGTCATACCACATGTCAAACCATAAAGATTACATTCGCATTTTCCACCAGCATCACGGAACAATGAAGGGGTATTTGGACTGCTGCCGTGTGCAGAGGTCCTTCTGAGCCCGGACTGGCTTCCTCCATCAGGGGATTAGGTTCTTTTCACATTAAGAATATTGCTCAGATGCAGTGCTACAAAGCAGGTGAAGTAGTCGTTTCTAGAGTATAGTTCCATGGTTTTTGACTCCGTCTCTTACGGCTAACAAGATACCTGCTTTTATTTCTGAAAGAGGCACTCAATACACCCACTCCTTCCTCTAGGAAAGACTACTTGGGTCCTTTCCTCTAGGCATAAACCCTACTGTAGAAGGACTGGTTACTCCCTTGCTTGTCCTGAGTGCTCAGACCTCTGAGGCCATTCAGACCTGGCCTTTCCCAGTTTTCCAGTCTCTCCTCTTCCCGAGAAATGATGCCCTGGGGTCTTTCCCACCTCGGCACTCATTAACTCACAGAACCTTTGCGTGAGTAAAGTCATCTAACAGTGGTGCTGCCGTGCCTTATTTTCTCCTTTCCAACCATGCCTGTGGCTCTTAAATTTTTGAAAAGCCATTTACTGATTCCAAACACATTCTCCTTAATCTTCAATGGGGCAAAATGTTTAAAATCTTCAGATTGTATTGACGTTTGTGATACAGACAAAATGATCTGCTACGCTACCTCGTCTTCTCTCTATTCACAGCGGTCCTGTTAACGTCCACCTTCCGCTTCCTGTGAAACCAAATACTGGGGAGAAAGTTTGGTCCAAGGAAGGTTACTACTGCAAGTAGACTGTATCCACAGCTTCTGGGAAACAAATCGCAGGGCAAGTGATGCCATGTTCATGGTTCTGAGAGATTGCAGGGGAGGTAGGCTGAGGTCAAGGGGAAGGAAAAGTCAAGTTGGTCTCATACATCCCAAACAGACATACAGGGATTCCAGGATCAGCAGAGTTCCTCAGTGTTTCTGCCAACACCACAGCGGCAATAGACTGAGAAGAGAAGAGAACTTTGTGCGTGTGAGTGACAGAGAGCTAGAGAGCAATTTTAATTGCTGGACTCTTTGGACTGGTCCAACGCCTAATTTCCTGAATTCTTCACTAAAGGCTGCTTGTCTTTTGAGGGCAAAACAAACCATTCCAAGCACTGAATGGGAGCGAACATAAATCTGTACATTCTTTCAGGTTTCCAGGTGCAGTATAATTATAAATAAGGACTGGTTGAACCAAGGTGACCCTAATTATCTTTATTAAAAACACAGATGGGCGGCAACAGAAGCTAGTGTGTAAGAAAAGCCTATTCTTAGGTCAGAACTATGTTTAAAGATAAACTAGGGAGTTAGAAAATTCCATTATTTGTACATTCTCCTGTATTTAAGTTTTCTTCACAGCTTATCTTAAACCTCTCCTGCTCTAATTCAGAAATTATTATGGTGTAGTGGTTAAGGCTCTAGTACCAACTAGAATTTAGGTTCCATGTCCTCCACTTACTAACTGTGGAATATTGGGCAAGTTACCTAAACGTTCCAGGCCTCAATCTCTTCATCTGTATTATGGGAACAATAAAAGCTACCTGGTAGGGCTGTTGTGAGATTTCAAAAAGACAGTGCATCTGAAGTGTTTAGCTCAGGGCTTGGCAAGCAGTAAGCACTTAATAAGTACACTCCACTGTTGCTATTATTTAAGTTGGATGATTTTGTTGATTTCAGCAGCAGTGAATCCACATGAACGGCTTCACCTTCAGAATCTGTGAGCTCCCCGTCTCTTTCCTTTCCACCATCTCAGTTTCTTCTCGTCGTGACATTGGGAAACCTTAGCATGTTGTGGTTTGTAGCCCATCCAAGCCACTGCCATATCTCCTAATAGGTGAAGTACCAACACAATCCCTAGGGCATTTACTGCTTCCCAGCAAAGAAAATGTCTAATTAGAAACATTGAAGACTTTCCTTCCTAGAGCCAGATGCCTCCCCAAGGATTGCCTCAGCCAATTATGGCTGCAGGGAGTTTATTAGACATCTTGGGAAATAAGGTAACAACCATTGCATTTTACTTTGTTTTCCAGGCACATAAAATGGTCTACACTTCCTGCTTCGTTTGTGACACATGTAATGAGCACTCTGTATTTCCTTCTCTACAAACTGAGGTGCTCACCAGGTCTACAAAGCTTAGTTCATTGCTGTCTTTCAAGGCCAAGCTACACAATATTCCACACACTCAGAGGTGCTATATAATCATTCTATAAATCACAAGGTACCCACAGAGTCCCGAGAATCCACACACCGGCTGACCTTGCCCAAGGTGCGTGACTTGAACGGAATGCCAAATTTTATAGAAAAATACTTTGGGAAATGGAGCCTTAAGTTATATGCCAGGTATTCAGGTTTCTGGGTTTTTATTTGCTTGTTTTTTGGCCGTGTTGCAGAACCTGCGGGGATCTTAGTTCCCCAACCAGGGATTGAACCTGGACACATGGCAGTGAAAGCGTCAAGTCCTAAAAACTGGACAGCCAGAGACTCTCTAGGTTTCTGGTTTTCATCTTGTTAGTAGGTAGGAACACTGCCAAATGTTACTTTGTTTGGGATTATTTCATACTATATCTTATCAGTGTCACTCCATTGATTTGGGGGGAATCCCCTATGAGCTGACCATGGGGCAGGTGCTAAGGGACACACATGCATAAATAAAGGTCCTTACAAGCAATGTCTTAATGTTCAAGTCATTTTGGCCAAGGCAGTGCTGCTGGCTCCTCCTAAATGGCAGTTCATCAGTTTCTGGGAGGTTGTGCTCTAGGGAATCGCTCACTCATGGTACAGAGTTTGGGATCTCTAACTGAAATTCTCTGATCTTCAAAAGGAGGTAGGGAAAGGGAGGAAAAGAACTAAAGCCTATTGAATTCCACTGTGCGTCTGACATTGTTTTAGAGACTTTTCAAATGTCACCTTATAACACATGAGGCACTTTATATGCCTCATAAGAACTCCTTTGAGGGAATTCTGTAATGCACTTGTATTCATCTTCCAGCATCCCTTCCATGCAGTAACCATCCCTTACATGTACCTTTATGCATTTAGCCCTGGTGAGTTGTCAATTACTAAGCCCTAAGCCCGTGGACACTGAAATGGTTATTTGGTCCAGGCTAGACTGAGCAGATTTCTTCTGTGAGTTACACCTGCTAGAGGAGCAAAGATCTCTTTCTTTAGACTGGCTCAGTAAGGGACAATTCTCTTGCCATTGTTGACAGGAATTCTCGGGATGAAATAACATCCAGAGAGAAGTAAAACTGAGAGATTGAGAAAGTACCAGAACTTTGAAATATTATTTGAGCTACTGGTTCTAACCTTGCCCGAAACTGAACAGACTGCCATGGGTTTCCCACTTTCTTCCCCTGAATACAGTTTGTTTATGTCACTTGTAACTATCAAAAGAGTCCTAGACAAATAAAAGAGCTATTATATTCATTTTATGAGTGACCACACCAAGGCTCAGATAAGAAAATTTTCTTGCCCCCGAAATGGCAGGGCTGACATTAAATCCAGGTCATTTTACCTCCAGAATTTGTGCTCTTTCTATCCTGATGCCTCCCTCGAAGGTCGGGAGGAGTTGTGGAACACTTTCCAGACATCTGAATTCTCCAAGTTTAATTATGTTTGCAAAACAGACCGAGGGTCTGTTGTGGATTTCACGTTTGGTGTGAACCAAAATGGGCCCAATCAGAAAAGCTTACTAACAAAAGGCTCTGGAACGGAACTACCCTGCTAGCACCAAGTGACTCCTACTTCCTACTGGGCACTTAGGTGAGCAGGGATGACACGGACCGGCAGAACGCTAAATCCCAGCCGAAAAACAAGTGGCTATGTTCTCAAGGACTACTTCACATGACGAAAAATAGCTCAGGCCATCCCAGATGCAGACCAAGGATGTATGGAGATGTGGGACATGGACTTCGGAGGAAAGCAGGGTGTCCAATACTTCCAAATCAGAGGAAATGTGACAGGGTTCTTGTTGGGGGCAGAGATACTGGGAAATATTAGCTGCAGTAGCTAGTCTAAGAATTGTCTGCAGCCATGGGCAGCCCTGGAAACACTTAAGGTCACACTGGTCACTTCAGTCACTCCCCCACTCATTCATTCATGCATTCATTCACTTTTGCAGCAAACATTTGTTACGCACCTATTGTGTGTCAGGCTTTCTGCTGAGTACTGGGAACTCAGCAATTAAGATGGGGTTCCTGCCTTCACGGTTTTACAGTTGGAGGCCACATATGCCAGTCATTGGTGATTGTGTCTGTGCATGTGTGTGTGTGTGTGTGAAAGAGAGAGAGGCAAAGAGAGACAGAGATCTGGAATGTTGATACTGAGGATTTCAGAACCACCATTTATGCCAGTAGAGGTATCTCCTTCTAAAATCCATCTACATAACAAATACGCCTAGAAGGAGGAAAGCTTTATCTAACTCATCTGTGTGAGTAGAAATTTTGATGGCTGGCAGGAAGCCTTGGGGTTGAGGACCAGGATGGCAGAGGTGGAAGGAGGAAGACTCAGCCCAAGGAGAAAAAGAGCTTCTGAAATGGGACCTGTGGAGGCTGTTAAAGACAGCTGTGCTTGCTCCTCTCCTGTGGCCCTACTTGAACAAGGCGGCCAGCTTGGGCCCAGGACAATTACTGGAACAGGGAGACAGACGTCAGTCCTCGATGGGTGACTAACTGCCGGTAACACTGTATGGAGCTTTGTGGATTATAAAAATAGTTCTCATGTACATTATCTCACCTGCTTTTTATAGCAACTTGGAGAGGCAGCTCTGATTAAAGTATTTTTTCAGTTGAGGAAAATGGGGATCACGGAAGGGAATCGACTTGCCTAAGCTCACCCAGCAGGAAACATGGCAGGCATGGAAGCTGAGCCCCAATCTTTTGGGTGCAAAGCTCATGCCTTCCAACTAACTGCACACCTTACTTCTGCTTCAACCCAGGAGTCTCTGCGCATCAGAACCACACAGAGGGAAAAAGAGGCTAATTAATAGAGAGCTATTCCGGTGGCACAGTTCCTATTTCAAGAATACTAGCCTGAGGGCAGTATATTCCATCAGACTTTAAAAAGCATGATTGCTTTTTACTTAAGAATTTGGCTAATGAGCATTTCCTTGAAGAGAAGGGGCTCAACTGAGATAACATGGAAAGTTCCCAGGGCAGAGCCACTCACATAGTAGGCACTCAACTGTCGCTGAATTCAAGATCTATACCCTGTCTCTCCAGCCATATTTCACAAGACTTTTTCCAGCAGTCACACTGATCTGTTTTAAATTGCTCCAGCACATGTAGTTATTATCATGATCCCAGTATAACAGATGAGTAAACAGAGACACAGAGAGGTTAAGTAATTTGCCTAGGGTCACACAGCAAGTCAGCAGGGCAGTGAGGATTCAAACTCAGGAAGTCCACCTTCATAGTCTAGGTTTCAGCCCTGTACCTTCTTCAAGGCATAAAGTGAATGAAGAGGAAAGAACATTCCAGCATGAGGAAAGAACATTCCAGCATGAGGAAAGAACATGCATTTACCTCACAATGTTGTCATAAAGCTTTCATGAACTTATACATAAAAAAGCAATTAGAATAAGGCTGGCTGAATTAATGTTAGCCATCATCTTGCTCATGACGTAGAGTTCACATCAAGAACCAGTTGCTCAGGGAAGCTTCTCAGTTTCTGCTGTCTTGATCAGTTCCCCTCTTACAAAAGTCAGACTACCCTTTAGAGCACTGATCTCAGTCTGTAAATATATACCCATTTGTGATTTGTTTCTTTCATTTTCTTCTGTTCCCCAATGCCCAACCCTTGCAAAAACAAAACAAACAAAACAAACAACAAATCCCAACATAATAAGTATTTCTTGAATGAATGAGTGAGTGAATGAAACATTCCTTGCCGCCCTAGAGCCCTACATTTTTCTCCTCTGGGTGGGAGGAGAATATTCTTCTTTGTTTCCCTTCATGCCATCTCGGACTCTCACGCGTTTCCCACAGCTAATCTACATGGTGTTTACAGGTGCCTTCTGAAAACCGCCTACTCCCTGGTTTCTAAACTCAGCTAAGCTCTGTCTCTGAAATGTCAGCCTCTCCCGTTAAATCTTTTTCTCAAAAGCAGTGAGAAATTCAGACAAGGAAAGTTTTCAGTTCCTCTCCGCCTCGTGCCAACTGTATAATGACTCTGTGGGATTGAGTTTATTTCCAAATCTAGATCCACTCTGAGCACAATGGAGGCTTCTAAACTCATCCCAGTGGATCGCAAACCCACTTTTGACTTTTAAAACTTACAGATTTTTCTGGGTTTTGATGAGTGGCGAGTGGGAGCAGAAAGTTCCAGAAAACACAGTGGTGTCATTTCTGTTCATCCTGTCCTTTTCTCCTCTTGTCTCAGTGTGGTCCTTTAGAAACTGTACTCTCTTTCTGCTCCGTGATTGTACTCTTTAGAGACAAATACTTGCCTTGCCTTTCAAACAAGCTGTTTTATTTCTGGATGCTCATAAAATGAAGAGGCACAAATTCCTTCAAACACACCTTTTTGGCTTCCTTAATACAGAGGTTTTCTTAATAGCCTTCTTGTGTTCTTTGCTCCCTTAAACTTAGCATTTAAATTTTCTTTCTTCTGAAATCACCCAACTCACCAGCATGAGTAAATGTGAGTTTTAATCCTCACTTTGCTATATTACCTTGACTTTTTCATTTGTAAAACTGACTATACCTACATTACAGTTTAATTGTGAGCCTTGAAAATGAGATAATGAAGAATGGCTATCATCAAAAATACAAGAGATAACAAGTGCTGGAGAGGATGTGGAGAAAAGGGAACCCCTGTGCACAGTTGGTGGGAATGTAAATTTGTGCAGCCAGTGTAGAAAAACAGTATGGAGGTTCTTCAAAAAATTAAGACTAGAACTATCATATGATCCAACAATTCCACTTCTGGGTATGTATTTGAAGAAAATGAAAACACTGAAAAAGATATGCATTCCGGGCTTCCCTGGTGGCGCAGTGGTTGCGAGTCCGCCTGCCGATGCAGGGGACGCGGGTTCGTGCCCCGGTCCGGGAAGATCCCATATGCCGTGGAGCGGCTGGGCCCGTGAGCCATGGCCGCTGAGCCTGCGCATCCGGAGCCTGTGCTCAGCAACGGGAGAGGCCACAACAGTGAGAGGCCCGCGTACCACAAAAAAAAAAAAAAAAAAAAAAAAGATATGCATCCCCAGGTTCATTGATGCATTATTTACAACAGCCAAGGTATCAAAACAACCTAAGTGTCCATTGATAGACAAGTGGAAAAAGAATATGTGGTATGTATGTATATACAATGAAATATTATTCAGCCATAAAAATGAATGAAATCTTGCCATTTGTGACAACACAGAGGACCTCGAGAGCATTATGCTAAGGAAAATACATCAGACAGAGAAAGACAAATACTGCATGATCTCACTTATATGTGCAATCTGAAAAAAACAAAAACAATAAAACAATCTCATAGATACAGAGAATAGATTAGTGGTTGCCAGAGGTGGAGGTGGAGGGTAAAAGAAATGAGTGAAGGGGATCAAAGAGTACCAAAAAAGAGAGAGAGTGAATGTGTAGCAGAGTTGTAAACAGGGCATTTCCTGGTTTCTGCTGAAGCTCCAAAGCCAAGAACGATAGGTGGCAAGGACTCCCTCCTTCTAGACAGAGATGTTGGACCATCTAGGCAGGATTTTCCCCCAACTCTTCTGTGCCCTAAGCCTATTTCCTCCTGCAGGGGTGCATTAAGCAGCATCCAAGAGGAGGACTCTCTCAGAAGAGCCACAGAGGAAAGAGCCACAGAGGGTACCAAACCCAGCTTCCAATAACACCAGGGATGTCATGGTCCTTCCTCCTCTCTCTCCACCCTGGAGGAAACAGAGGCTGCTGGGCGAGTAGGGGAGCATGAGAGGACAAACAAGTTGGAAGAATAACTATGAAACAGGCAGGGCCGTCTCACCTATCCCATTGCCCACTACAGAATTCATGAGTCAGACACATGCTGCCCAGGGAGAGCAGCTTTGAATGGGATGAGAAATTGACATCTAGATATTGGAACAGCCTGACAATTCAAGTACAGGTTTCTGCACTAATCACTTATCCACAACGTTTGGGGCCAGACAGATTTCAGAATTTTTTTTTAATATTTAGAAAGGGTATATATTATTTATCCTGTTATCAGTGGGTGTAGGGCAGCATCCCATCATCAAACATGTCAATATTTCTGCAGCAAAATATACTGTTATCCACACCAGGTGGCAGTACATAATGACAGCAACTACCCTCCCATCAGTTTATGTCATGTTTTTTTGCTACCAAATGACTCTGTAGCAAACTTCAAAAAAGTTTTGAATTTTAGAGCTTTGAGGATTCTAAAATTGTAGATAAGGAATTGAAGAAAGTTTCCCCAAAGTGAAATGTTTATTGATGCTTGAAAGTGACCCGAGAAGCCAAAGAATCTGCCCAAAATATCCTCCAGGGGCAGGAAATCTAACAGTGGGAGTTGGAAAGAGAGTAGTACAACAACCTTTCTGCGGGAATCCATCAGATTCCACACATCCAGGTAATCAGTTCCTTCTATAAATATATATGTGCTTTGCCTCTGCATTCTTCACACAGGAGGTGAGCAATACATTTAGCTGGCCTCGTTTTTCCTTTACTTCTTCATAAATACTGGTAGATAGTCCAGATCCCTTCCCAGATGGGAAGCTTAATGAAGCTTGAGCTGCAGCATCTCACTTTGAGGGGACCTTTTCCAAGGATGCAGGGATGAGGCAGTAACTGGAGCACACCCCTGTCTCAGGGTCACCATCTGGGACCTGGGGGCAGCTGGACTCCCAACACAAACCCCACAGATGTCACCCCCATCCTTCATGACTATCTGCCCCTGGGTGGGGGGCTCTTCAACAGTCTGGACTCGGAATTTGTCACCAAGAAGAATCAGCAGGATTGGCTTGTCTGCTCCCTCTTTGGAAGTTTGCTTACCCCACCTCTAGGACTTGGTGGGGGGCTGGGGCTGAGGAGGGAGTGCTGGGCACAGCTGGGGCAGACGCCATGGCGATGGACCAGTTACAGCAGGCACTGAAGGGGGCCCTGTCTGGGGATCAAAGGGCTGGAATCCTTCTATGGCTTGGCCTCTGACACCCACCAAGAAATACTCCCTGAGCCGGAAACCACAGAGGAAGTGGTGGACGTATCATTACTGAAAACAAGTTGTAAAGCTGAAACTTCTCTATAAGGTAAGTAATCATTTTTTCAACAACTGTGCTAGAAGCCAGGATTATCTTTCCATTATCCCCATAGAGAATTGTATTACAAAATTGCTATATAAAATATGCAGCCAAATATGAAGAAAAAAGAACTATTGAAACATGCCAGGCAAAACTAAAACATTACTTATTTTCCTGGATTTTGCGAAGCTTATGATATATATGTATATATACACATGTACATATATAAAGCTTATAATTTGGTATGCTTTCTTTTCTTATTCAAAATAACTATTCAGGTTCATACCTAATTTTGTACTTATATTTTATTCTATTATTAAGTTTTTTTTGTTTTTACAGAGGGACCCCAAACTGTACAAGTTTCACATCCTACAAACTGAAGACACTCGATTTCCCCCCTTACACTACTATTAACCTGAATCTTGCATTTTTATTTTGAGCATTTTCTATGCTGGTTGGGGGAGGGGAGATTGCCCGAAGGGGCGCTTGGGTATAGTGGAAGATTCAGCCTCTGAAATGCATGGACCTGCTACCCATAAGGAAGATCCAGCATGAGCCACGTGAGGTGGTCTGGAAGATGGAAAGATATGCCCAAGTTCAGACCTTCAGAGAGAAGCTACTTGCCCTTGAAGAAGGACGGGAGGGGGACAGGCTGCTGCATGAGGTTGAATGGGCACGTCTCCTAACTCTTTCTGGAGAGGAAATGGATAAAACTCCAGAGATGGTAAACATGAAGGCTTAATAAGGATAATATAATATGAAGCAAATAATTAGTGGGGACTATTTCTGGAGACACTGTGAAGATAAACGAATACGGAGAGATGCTGGAAGCACATGTTTATTGCAATTGTTGAATTAAGTACGTGATTAGATTTATTCTAGGTAGTCTCACCCTTTACCTTTTCCTCATTTTCCCTCCTCGCTCCTCCTCTTAAGTGATAAAGGTTTCAAAAAAAAAAAAAAACAGAATTTTCATTGAATTTTGTTGTAACTCGGAGAGAATGGGTAGGGCGCTAGGCCGAAAGAGAAGTGTTTTCTGGAAAGGTGGGTGTTGGGGGGTAGTTGCTGATAGGAGAAAACAAGCATGGGTTTGTTAGGTCTTTTGAGGAAAGAGAGAGAAGAATGAGGTTAGAGATCTAAAACTCACTCTTTGATTGGATGGAGGAAAGAGAGAAAAAGGGGCCATTGGAACAGACAAGGGCACTCCATCTCAACAGATAAGCGCTCTGAGGACCTGCCAGCGTCACCAGGCTCCTGAGGCGTCAGCCTCCATCACACAGGCTGCTTGCATAGGAAATGGACAGATGACAAAACTTTCCTTTCTGCGCGACACAGGCGATTGCAAAGCACTCCGAACAGTTTGGCATATAAGTATAATGCTCATGGAGTGATCTATCACATGGTGTGGCGGCAGCTGAGCACGGTGGGCACAGATGGAATTTTCTGTCCCGAACCCCTCTCTCATTTCCCCTGGAAACTCCCCACACCTGGTCCATAAATCTCCTTTGGGAAATTTTGTTGTCTTATATCACCTCATCCTTTTGGAAACTGCTGACTGCTCTAGGGGTGAGGATCTATGCCAAGCCAATCTAATCAAAGCCTTCCCAGCAACTTAAATAAAATCTGGAACGGACACTGACAGATCCTCTCGGACAGTGACAGTTGTAATGACAGAAAGTCCAGGAAGTGCTGGGCCCTGTGTCTCATCTCACCGAGAAAGATTCTCTGCAGCCAGTGGGAATGAAGGCAACACTCTCACTGTACCTGGGATGTGAACCCGAATGAGAACCAGGTGGTATTTGGCCTCTGGTTCCAGCATGGTCCAGCTCTATGCCTCTGCTTCCTACACTTTGGTTCATCCACATTTCCTTGGAATCCATGAAGCAGTTAAGTACCCCCTTTTGCCTGTACTAGTTCAAGCTGGGTTGGGTTACTTAATACCAAAGGAGTCCTAACATACAGCTTAATTAAAACATTTGATTAGTTGAGCGCTGGGACCTCTTTACTACAACCCTGTTCACAAACAAACACGTGTTAGTTTGGTCTCCCACCTTAAAAAATAAAAGATACTGAACGTAATGTCTCTGATGATTTAATATCTCCTTGGTGCTATCAGTTATTTAGAGCAGCGAGGACAAAGGCGTGAGAAACACAGACATACTGACTTTAGGAAACAGAAGAGATATTCCTTAAAATAAATGTTTGAAAGGAGTTGTTTTCTTGAAGTGAGTTGTTCCATTCAGCAGGCATTTTTCAAAGGCTTACTCTATGCTGGGTACTGTTCTTAGCACTAGGGATATTATCAATCAGCAAAGCAGACCAAAAGCCAGTCCCTGGGAGAGCTTATATCCTAGCCTCTTTCTCCCACAGAAGTAAATCAGAAACCTTCTGGATAATGTAGAATGCCAGTTAGTTGTGTGCTAATTAATTTGGAAGCCTAGGCACCTTTGTCAATGGTCAACCACACGTTTCACAGAAGGCGGATGATGAAGAGTCCCCTCCACCCACTTTTCCCACCCAAGATAAGGTGGCAAAAAATAGTTCCTTACGTTCTATCAAGGAGGAACATACCATTGTACCATTTCTTGCCTCTGCTAAATTGGGCTCCACTTCATCAAACAATTGCACTGTTAAAACTTATTATCTCCCACCTCCTTTTGTCTCTGGTGCTTTCTGAAGCATATTTTTACCTGTGTCACTGACACCACTATCATAGGCCAGTGAAAGTCTACCTGGCGAATGGCAAATATGACCTGTGCCAGGTAAGGAGTACGTGCATCAACAGTACTCTTGGCTCCCCTTTGTGCAATTTCTTTCCTTGGGTCCAATCTGCAAGTCATTCCATTTGTGAAAAGGCCAGCGGGTGATGAAACAACCCTCCCACCGCTGAAGCACGAGGGCAACACATAGAGGGAGAGAAGAGAGGAGACAGAAAGCCATAGCATCCAGACCACGTCGAAAATGGCCCTTCCTGGTTAAAAACTAGCGGGTGCAGGGCAGTTTTCTGAACGTTTTGAGGAAGCAGCTTTTCTTCACCATGGAGTTAGAACGACTCGTTTTGAGTGTGAGATGTGATGGGTTGGAGTTTAAGCCCTTCGAATTATCTGCAATTAGCCATAAAATCCCTAATGGAAGAAAGCAACATCTTTGTGCAGACAGACATGCCCTGGGACAAAAGCTACAGAGGAAACATGGAAAAAAGCAGGAAGAAGGCATCCCATGGAGACCTTCTGGTCCAGAGAGACCAGAAATCCACCTGGTGCTAGAATAGACACCATTTTCTTTGACACTGTTGATTAAAGTGTATGCTTATGTTTGGAACAAAAGTTTTGTTGATTTTAAACCAGCGTGTTAGAGAGGAAATTGGATATTAACATCAGAACCACATGTGTAGTATTTGTAGCTTTTTTGCATATAACATGTATCATAACTGCAGGGGAAACTGTACGGATTCATTCCACAGAGGACATTCAAGTAATCTCTCTTTTGTCTCTTCATATCAGTTTTAAAGTGAGCCTTTTTACCAGTTGAAAGACAAATGCATTTCATTGTTTTCTCATTGTATAAAACTGCAGAATTCATGAAAGCACTACAAAAGAAAAATCACATTTTCAAAAACCAGCGACTCTTATCCCATTGTGGAGGAATAACCACTATTAAATATTTGGTGTGTATTCTTTCGGTCTTTGTTTCTATGTGTTTTTGTTTCTTCTTAGTGATCACATTGCAATACTGAATTGTAACCTTTCCTTTTTCTACCTCGGTACCGTGTAATGAAGATTTCCCCCACAGCATTAATATTTCAGATGATTCCAGCTTTAACAAAGCTGCTTCAGTTCCCTGTAACTAAATTTGTGTCTCATATTCAGGGTAATTTCCTCAATGAATTGCTAAGTCAAAAGATGTGCCAGTTTTAAAGATTTTTGATAAATATTGCCTATGTGTCCTCCAAAGAGTTTGTGTTGTGCCTACCAACTTACTCTCCCAGCAGCAATGTATGAAAGGGACTCTTTCTCCTTCTAATACTAGGAATCATCCACTTTTTACCAACTACTTAGGAGGAAAGTAGTTGCTCACTGGTTAAATTTAAATTTCTTTGAATCCTTGTAAAGATTTTCCCATGGATTCATTGTCCTTTAGCATTTCTTTTTTGTGTGTTGTATTACCTCTTTACATTTTTTCATAATATTCTCAAATTATCTTGTATAGTAATCTTATAATTGTTTTTATTACATATATTGTCCACTCACATTTTAATTTATATATAAATTGTAAATTAATATATATTTATTATATATAAATGTATTGTTTATATTTATATGTATATATCATTGTTTTTTTATATAATCAACTTTATTGACTTTTTCCATTGTGAATTTTGCTTTTATGATACTTAGACAAATATTCACATTTTCCCTAGTTGTTTTATAGTTTCTTTTACTTTTTTTTCTTTTTTATTTAATTCTTGGTTTTTACTCTTTAACCATTAATATTTTATTTTAGTGTATGGCATAACTCTTTGGATGCAACTACTGATTTTTTTCTAAATAGTTTTCCAGTTTCCCATCTCCACCTATTATGTAGTTTATCTTTCTCCATTGATCTAAAAGGCCCTCTTGTCAGTATTTAGAATGTCTATAGTCAAGTCTTTAAAGAGTTTCTCAGTAAAATTTGTACTTTTCTTCACCTACACCCTGTACCTTACTTGTGTAGTTTATTCCTAATTATTTCACATATGTATTACTATTGTGAAGGAAATTTCTTCCCATCATGTTTTCTTACTCAGTATTTTTCAAGATGTCCTCTGAGGAGCAGGAGTCCTAAGAAATGATCTGGAAAAGTTTCCATAGTCTGAACAGTTAAGGAAAAACTTCTCAAAGCCTATGTGTATGTGGCTGGTGAAACTTCAAGAGGAAGCCAAAGTATGAAACGTTTCCTAAATGCATTTGGTGTCGAATCTTAATTTTGAGGAGCATTTGTAGATTTCAGAGGGACAACTATTTTAGAAAACACACTCTAGGAAACTTTGCTTAACAGTGTTATTATGTATGATTTCTGCCTATTACTTTGAGCCAGATATTGATGATATTAACAAAGTGTCTTCCTATTTCTAGGTAGACCTTTGTTGGCATGTATCTAGATGATTATATGATTTTTTCCCCCTCTTTTGAACTACCAATGTAGTGGACTAAACAGTAGAAGTCTTAACATTAAACTAACCCCAAACCCCTATAGGAAAAAAACCCCTATTTGATTCACCAATTTATTATGCTTTTAATCTAGTGCTGGACCCAACATATTAATATTTCACTTCACTTCTTGCAGCCCTATTTATAAATTAAACTGGAGTAAATTTTCTCCTATCTTCCCTGTTTCTCTTTCCTTCTACCTTCCTTCCCTCCTCCTCCATCCCTTCCTTCTTTCCTGCCTTCCTTTCTCTGTCATGTTTTAGCGTCAGAGTTAGGCTAGCTCTATAAAATGATTTGAATAGCTTTCCATATTTTATATGCTCCCAACATGGAGATTCTTAGAAACTTTAAAAGAATTTTTCTATAAAGTCAATTGCCAAGTGTTTTTTTAATTTAAAAAATCTATGTTAACTTTTAAAAGGGGGTTCCTGATGATATGACTGCTTAGGTTTTATACTTCCAGACCTAATTTTTAGTAACTTATATATTCCTTAAAAAACATCTGTTTCATGTAAACTTTCAAATATGCCCACACAGAAATTTATAAAACATTCTTTTTATTATTAAAAATACCTCTTGGGCTTTCCTGGTGGCACGGTGGTTGAGGGTCTGCCTGCTAATGCAGGGGACATGGGTTCGAGCCCTGGTCCGGGAGGATCCCACATGCCACGGAGCGGCTGGGCCCGTGAGCCACAACTGCTGAGCCTACGCGTCTGGAGCCTGTGCTCCACAACAAGAGAGGCTGCGATAGTGAGAGGCCCGCGCACCGCGATGAAGAGTGGCCCCCGCTTGCCACAACTAGTGAAAGTCCTCGCACGGAAATGAAGACCCAACACAGCAAAAATAAAAATAAATAAATTATTTTTAAAAATACCTCTTAACCCTATCTTTATACATTTATTACTGTTTTCTCTAGTTTTCTCCCCAAAGGACCAACTCTTTTTCATTCTATAGTTTTCTTCTTTCTAAATCATTAATTTCTTCTTAAAAAAAATTCCTGTGGGAACTCTCTTTAGGTTTATTTTGTTTTCACCCCTATCTCCCTATGTAAAGGCTTAATTCATTTAATTTTAAATAAAAATAGAAATGAAAAAGAATGAAAAGCTATAGTTTTTGTTTGACTATGATTTGACTAAACCTTGTAAGTTTTGATAATAAATGCAGGATACTGGTGAAAAATGCAAATCCTGCAGCTACATTGTTTTATCTGAAATCCATCTCCATCACTTATTCTCTGTGTGGCCTTGAGAAAGTTACTTGACCTCTCTCAGTTTGTTTATATGTAAAAGGAAAATACTACTACTCACTTCAGGATCTTTGAGAGAATTATGAGATAATATATGCAAAATAATTATAATAGTGACTGACACATAGTAAATATTGAATAAATATTATGTTACCTTTCTATTTTTTTAACAATTTGTACTTTTACTCTGAATCCTATTTACTTCAGTTATTAGGTCTCTAATAATTTTTATTAATTGCTGGTTTTTTTGTCTTACAGCTTGAGAATTTAGCCCATAAAATTTATGGCAATGTAGATTTTGAGGTAGATGGATGAAGGAGGAAGCGAATTACATTTATTGAACATTGCGAGACATTGTGTTGATGGGACTGGTTGCTTTCAGAGCTCTAACAGGGGAATGCAGAAATCTGATCTATGCTGGTCTGTTATCCAATCCTGCAATTCCTCCACTATGATGCTATACTTAAGTTTCATATTACGTGTTTTATCTTTGGAGTACAAATGCACGCCCACATGTTCACCATCTTCCTGGGTTTGCACACCTGCTTGGCTCTCTTCCAGAAACTAGTTTTCAGAAAACAGGAGAAAGACACTGTGGAACTACTCAGGTACTAAACAGATATTCCTAATATTCCTAGATTCATTTATGAAACAGGAAATGGCTTTCTCACAGGGCTTTTAAGCAACTTAACAAAGAAGAGGACCTCGCCTCTAAAGCTAATTCCAGGATGAATTTCTCATGAAAAACCTAAAACAGGGGATGAAGGACAACCGAATGAGACGCGGCGAACACTTAGCACCCGTTTCACTGAAGAGCTGGCCAAAATGGTCTGATCTGATGTGTGCTGCAAGGCCTTTCTGAGCTAAAATATCCTTTTTATTGGCTTCCTCGATTCCTTTCCTGAAGGTGCCAGTTCTCAATCTTAGCTGCTCATTTTTAACCACCTGGGGAATTTAAAAAAATATATGGAGGCTGGGTCTCACGCCAGGCAGATGAATCAGAGTCTCAGTAGAGCAGGGACCTTAGGCATTTTTTAAGTGACCTTCAGATGATTCTAGTGTGTAGCCATGGTTGAGAGCCACTGGATAAAGACATTCTTTCCCAAGTCCAAAACAAAAATGGCAGATTTCAATCTTAGCGATTAGCTTTGAGTCATCTCCCAGTTTAGCAGAGAACAGAATAGGCTACAGGACAGATATATTTCGGAAGGATTTAGAAGAAGCTTGGAGTTTGGAGACTTGGCCAGAAGGATATAACTGGACAGGTGAAGTTGTAAGAGACATTGGGCAGCTACCGCTAAGGTAGGAACTTGGGGGACATGGGGAAGGACGTGGGGTGGGGAAATGTAAAGGGCACAGATGGAGGAAGCCAAGCAGAGGAGAAAGGGAGCATCTCTGAAGGGCTGAAAATGCACAGGACACCGCGCTGAAACAATATGCTTCCTAAGGTCACTCACTTCTCACGACCACCCTCTAAAACAGGAGTTATTTCCCCCAAGTTAAAAATGAGGCAGTTGAGACTTAGATTTTTTAAGCAACTTTCCACTAATGCATTTGGCAAGATGGCTTTGAATCCGTGCTCGTTCCTCTACCCACAAGTTTCTCTAACGTGATGCCAGGGACCCTACCCTCCTCAGACCTCCTGAAACTGAATCTTGAGTCCAGGAATGGGAATTGTAACAGGTTCTCAGGTGTGATAGTTATACCCCTAAATGCTTGACGCCTGGTATCTCACACACCAGCTCTTCATAAATGTTAATGACTCTCTCAGGGCTCGTGTGAAAATGCAGATTGTGCCTCAGTGGGACTAGGGAGGGGCCTGAGATTCTGCATCTCCAACAAGCTTTTGGGCGATGCTAAAGCTGCCGATCCCTGGAACACACTTTGAGTAACGACTCCCTATACCCAACTGCCTGGAACCCCATCCATAGTGAGGCCAAAGCCTGAATCCCCAGCAGTCGGAGCAAGCAGCTAGGCCAGCCTGGACATTCATAGGCATGTCTGCTGATGGCTGCTCAGCTGGCTTCTCAGCAGGGGTGAGAGCTCGCCTCGCTCATCTGTCAGAGGGGAGAGCCAAAGTCATTGGCAAGCACCTGCTCCAAGCCCTCAGGAAGCCAGCGCCGAATATAGCCGCACAGCAGCCGAGCTGCGGAGAGACAGGCTTTACAGGCAATTGCCTGTAACCACAGTCCGGCACCGGCCCCAGCACACAGCCTGGAACCAATTCCATTCCTGCCAAATGGCTGGACCTGGGAAATTGCAAGGAAAAGAGCTTAACCACCAGAAAGTTGGGGTTGAGATCTTTTTCGTATTGTTTTTTCTTAATCAGTACACCATTTGGGATCTATTACCGTGACTTCTCGGTTTTCCCACTGTGTGGGCGTTATGGGATTTCACCTTCATTGGGGAGTATTTCAGACTTAGGAGTTTAATTCTGTTATCTTCCTTCCTTGATCATAAAAACAAAGGCACTGGGCTTCCCTGGTGGCGCAGTGGTTGAGAGCCCGCCTGCCGATGCAGGGGACACGGGTTCGTGCCCCGGTCCGGGAAGATCCCACATGCCGTGGAGCGGCTGAGCCCGTGAGCCATGGCCGCTGAGCCTGCGCGTCCAGAGCCTGTGCTCCGCAACGGGAGAGGCCACAACAGTGAGAGGCCTGCGTACCGCAAAAAAAAAAAAAAAAAAAAGGGCACTGACCAAGAACTTGTTACTTCATGAGGGAAAGAAATCGTATTTCTCTGTCATCTCCCAAAATGGGCTTGGCTGTTTCTGAAAAATTAATCACCCTATCTTTTACACGTTTAAGCTCCTTGGCATTGCACGGGAAATTATCTGTTCCACACTTGAATGAAGCAAAAGCAACTCCATACGCCTCGTCCTTAATCTCTCTTAGTTTTCTTCCAATTAGATGTAATCTTTTTCCAATACTCTAATTAATACTTCCACATTAAATATTAGGGCTTGTAAGAGAAAAATCAGCTATAATATAGTTGCATCAAGCCAAACAGGATTTTCAAGCCCTTGCCCTTAATCTTTCTTTCAATTTTCTGCCATTTAGAAACAATTTTTTCCCCAACACTCTAATGAATGCAAATGATATTCGTGATTAGTTAGTATTATGCTAATCTGAGCCTGGAATTTACCTAAATCTGCATGGTGTTGTCTGAGCACCAGATTGCTTTGGGTTTCTGAGGAAAATTACATTAGCCTGCCAGATGTACAAAACATGATAGAGTAGAAATCTGAGCAAATAATCAAGATTACATTAGTTTTGGTTCTTAATGAACAACTGTTGGCATTAGGGATTACAGACAAATTACGGTTTTCCTCTCTGAGCTCAAGCAGCTAAGCAGCTGTTGTGAAGGTCCCCTCTTCCTGACTACCCCTAAATAGATTGGGAGCCCCTAGGGCAGGGGGAAAGCATCTAAAATTTCACGTAATTTAATTTGTTCCATTACGAAGTAATCATCACTCCAAGGCCCACAGCTAACCTCTAAATTTCCCCCCCACCAACCTCTCTCTGGAATGCAGGAGAAATTCAAGTGAGTATCTGGGGCAGAAATTCAATGTGTTTTTCTTCTCTCCCGGCTTGGAGGGACGTGGGTTACATGCCTCCAAGCCGTACCTGCTTTCTGTACCCTTTGGGCCACTTTCCAAAAGGGTGCCTGCCTAATTCCTGCTACTTGGGTGACACAGATGGAATGCTGCTGATAAGGAGTATGTAGGTAACACAGTACATCTGGCTACAGTCTAATAGGCTGGGTAAGCCAGAAACTTGCAGAAAACAGCAGCCATCTGAGCTTAGACCCTTGTCCTGTGTCATTCGATCTATGTCTGTGAAGTTTCACTATAATGAAATCCTTGTCCTGCAGTGGATGTGTGGTGTGTGTCATCGTGGTGCCGATGGTGTATAGGTAGGGGTGTTTTCATAGCCCATGGCCCTGTTCCTGGACATTTTTTCTCGTTAAATCAATCAGCAAAATAGGGCTGTTGGTGTGGATTTTTCTGCTCAATTTAAGTGCCCTCACTTAGAGCATGATGCCTTCTTCTATGTGTTATTTTCAGGTCAAGAGCCATGCTTTCTCTTGCCACTGGGCTTTTATACATGCTTTTATACATGCTTTTATACATGCCCTCCATATAAATGAATCTTCTCCCCTCCCTCCTTTGCCTCTGCAGAAACTACACCACCTCCAAGATGAATTAGGTGTCTCTTTTACGTAGTCTCACGACAGCCGATACCTCACCAACAAAGGACTTGTCCCATTGTACTCTACACTCGATGTAAGCTCCACGAGGAAGGGAAGGAAGTTTGCCTTGTTCATACAACATTTTTTTTTTTTTGCGTGCTCCGTGCAAATTTGTTGACAGTGAGTAGATTTATGCAGTCATAAATGCAGTGTTAATAGGAAGACAAAGGTTTGGGTCTATAAACCATTGTAAAATGGATGTTCGAAATGATAAAACGCTGGCAACAAGGTCATCACAAAGATATTTATGTTCTGTATAGAGGCTAAGGACCTGTCAACCCATGGCCTTATGTTTGGGAGGAAGATAACTAATGAAGAACAGGTGTTTGAGTTTATGGGCACAGGCAGCTCTTGACTTTCTCTAGCTGGCTGAACACAGCTGCCTTGAGAAGGGAACTTCTTTTCCTGCCTCCTGTCCCCACCTCCGTGATCATTCCCCACCCAGTGAGAGGCCCATTGCTGGTGAGAATCTCATTTTTTTTTTTTTTAAATCAACACCACCTATTATTCAACTGGATAGCCTAGATTCCCCAGCTGTCATCATGATCCAGTATCCAGTGTGGGATCCCGGATGGACTGATGGGATAGAAAGAATAGAGTAGAAACAGGAAAGCGGAGTAGGAAGATGTGAGTTAGGTCCACCTCCAATCTTAACCTTCAGCCCTCACTACCTCCGTCCCATAGTTTCTGGGCTCAAGAGGGGCACGGGAAGAAACCCAGAGAGAGGAAGATGGAGAGGAGGGGAAACCAAGTCATAGAGGAAGGAAAGCTTCTTCCTTCCCTTCCTTGTCGATAATAGGATAATAGGCCAACTTGCTGGTTCTCAGCTCCCCTCTCTGGATGAGAGTAGTGGAGTCTACTCTCACTCCCTTAGCGATGGGGAATTCCTTCTCCCCTGAGAGAAAGGGACTGATGAAAGGAGGAAGGGCCCTTCCCCTGAAACCGAAAGGTGTTGTGCTCCTGGCCCTGGTTGCCTGGAGCCACTGTTGCACCTGGTACACTGTGGGTGAAACTGTCTTTGATGGGTCCTTTGAGGACCTACTGCACACGTTACAGAATTTCTAGTGACTGACGTCTAGTGCACTTTAGAGCACAGCTCATTTGTAAGTGGTGTATGTGTTTAGGGGCGTCTCTATGAAAAGCAGAACGGGCTTTTAAAAATACATTTATGTATTATTATTTAATACATTATTATTAGATATTTATAAAATTTATAAATTGTGTGTCCAAAGCACTAATGATGGGCTGAGAAACTGGCACTTAAGGCAAGCTCAAGTTCAGTCAACAAGTCTTATAGATGACCCTCTGAACAAGGGTACGGGGGGTGGGAGAGAAGTCGAGAAGAAACACGAGGCCACATAAAACATGATCTCTTCTCCAGAAATTTACCATTGAGTTCGGGGAAAAAATGAAATCAGTGATACTAGTCGTACATAGACTAAAATGGACAGGAGCTCAGAATCTAGGAGAAATCACTTTGTCAGGACAAGTGATGAGCGGAGTCTTTCGGGAACTGAAATCACTGACTTGATTGCTAAGAATCATTTCCTCAACATGTAGTTTCCATGGCTTTTTTGGTGGGAAGGAGGGGTTGATTTTATTTTTTAACCTTATTTTTTGTTTTTCCTTAAGTGTAGAATTTATTTATTGGAAAGCACTGCAGTTATATTTTATATGCAGCCCATAATCAATATTAACATGAAGACTTTCTGTATACTGGGCAGGTTTATGTGTATCAACTCACTGAATCCTCACAACAAGCCTTAAGAGCAGATCCTGCTACCATCCCCATATATAATAGTCAAGGAAACTGAGGCACAGAGAGGCTAAGTGTATCCAGCTGGTCGATAGCATATTTGGGATTTGATCCCAAAGGTAAGGTCGTCTGGCCTTGGAAGCCCGGACTCTTAATGGCTTTTGCAAGTACATGCCATTCTGACTCCCAACCTAATCTGAAACACCCTCTAAAAGCTACTTTTATATCCTATACTCTCCTCCATTTTAATTTTAGCTGCCCCTCAGTTCTCTACTTTATAAATATTATAAAATGCAGATTGGTGAGAATATGAAGTTTCCATATTCTAAAGAAAATATTTATACTTTCTAACTTTCATCCATTCCATATGAGGTTATGTAAAGTGCAAAAGGTATTACCTTACATAGTACCTCAGACTTCCTTCTACTAAAAATTTCAGGGGAAAGAAAATTCTTTAGCAAAACACCTGTTCTATCCGTCTTCTTTGATTTTTACCAAAAGGACATTTCTTTATGTTTTCAGTGGGAAATTAAACATTAAAGTCTGTACACGTTATTTTCCCCCTCACATTCTTCCATCACCTTATTTGCAGAATGAGGGCCCATTCTGTTGTGCTAATTCTCTGATGAAGATAAGATTTCAACATGCATTATAAATATGGACCCAGCCCAGGAGCCATCACCTCCTTTGAGCCCTTCCTGTTCTGCTTCCAAGGGCTGATTCTTTTATCCTTAGAGCAGCACAGAGGAGAAACACCCCAGTGGAATGTTCTACACTGGGGCCACAGAGCAAGACTGCAGGCACCCAAATAATCATTCTCTTCTAATGAGTATGAAATTCCTTTAAAAGGTGGGGCTCAGATAATAAAAGACCTCTAAATACAAGAATCTGAAGCCCCTCTATGCAGATAATGAATTCAGCCTCAACAGAGAACTTTCACCTTCACTCACTGTTTTTCAAACCGGGTATCATGACCCATTAGTGGGTCAAGATACCAATTTAGCTGGACAACACCTTCATTTAAAAAGATGAAACAGAATAAAATAAAAACTATTAAAAGTGCATTTCAGGCATTAGGAGTAAAGAGTGTTTTATGAATGTTTAATTTTCATTCTATGTATTTATGTATGTGCATGCTAGGTTATGATGGGAAGCCCATAAAAGTTGGAAACCACTGCATTTCATTTGCTTCCTACAATGGCTCAAAGAAGCAGGCAGGACTCACAGGTTAAATGGCTTCCTTATGCTTACAGACCAGTTCAGGAACATCCATCCAGTTCTTTTGATTCTCAGTGCCACTGTCATTCCACTGCCCCCATTGATTCAGGACAAGAAAATGAAGCCAAACAAAAGAAAGCAATAACACTCTGTTAACCCAGCAGTGGATGATGCTTCTAAGGTAACAGGAGACAGAGCAGGACAAAGGATTCAGAAGTCTCTCAGCCTTTCTGAAACTCTCAACACTAGATTCAAAGGAAAGTATCCAAGAACTTCCAATTAAAAGATGAATAAGTTCTAGGATCTAATATACAGCACAGTGACTATATTTAAAATTGTGCTATACACTTGAAATTTGCTAAGAAAGTAAATCATAAATGTTGTCACCATACACATACACACACACACGTAACTATGAGATGGAGGTGTTAAGAAACCTTATTGTGGTGATCATTTCATAATATACAATGCATCAAATCATCACACTGTACGCCTTCAACGTATATAATGTTGTCAAATATCTCAATAAAGCTGGAAAAATAATCAATCCAAGAACTATTTTTTAATATTTCACAAGGCCTTTGGAATAAGTGGAATAAGGCTTCTAACGAAAATGTCAAGTTCCTTTGCTTTGGCTAGAATTACATCAACTCTGTGTTGTGACATGGGTTGTAATGTGCTGTTCCGACGTTCTTTGATGTCTCTGGTTAGTCCCAGTGTAGTGGGAGGTGCTGACGCCCTGATTCTTCATCATGGCACTGCCCGTTACCAGCTGTGTAAATTTGGACAAACTATTTAAATCCTCGGAGCCTCAGTTTCTTCTGCTATAAAATGGGAGTTACATCTACTCTTCAGGGTTGTTGCAAGAATGAAATAAGATCATATATACGAAGTGCCCAGCGGAAAAGCTGGTACTTAGGGGTGCTCAGTAGATTGTCATGTCTAAAAAAATGCAGTAACTCACAGTCCAATAAAGGCAACTTGCTCAGTTAATGGAATCTTTCAAAATACAGGGTAGACGTGGAAACATAATGAAAGAAGTACCTTTAGGGGCAATGTTGAAAACTGATACCGTACAAATCACGTAGCCCCTAAATGCTGCCTATTTGCTGAGAGACTGGGATGCTGTTTTCTTATTCCTTGCCTGGGGAGATGGCTTTGGCCAAAACCTTTTGGTTGCTCAATAATTACTCACTTTACCAGTTGATAGTCCTACAGCCAAGAGTTTAGAGAATATTAATCAGTACATCGGCAACATTTCCCTATACCCATGCTGTTGTTTGAAATTCCCTATTAAAGCTTAGAAAAAAGCCAATCTGCACAAGCAAATGTTTTCAAAGCACCTGATAAGAAAAGCACTTGCGAGGGAGATAAAGTGAAGGGAAACATCCCAAACCGACAAATGTGGCTGGTTCTGAACTGATGGATTGATTTGTTAATTAATTTACGATGGCGCAACAATAATTACAAGCTACTGTTTGTCAGCCAAATCACTTGTGATGAAGTCAAAGGTTCACATCTGTGTGCATGTCCCAAGGATCAATGCATCAAATTAGCTCGGTTGGCTTTTTTCCACTAAAAGCTAACATGTGTCATCAATATTCCAGCATTCGTGTGTGTAAACTAATTGATTGAACATTCATGCTACATAAACATGCTGCTTGTATTATGTGGGGTACCATTTATAAACATCTCTGGTGCCAAAATAATAAATAGTCTCACATAAGATAATTAATATCTTATTGGAAAAATAAAATGGCAATTTAAGGTTATTCCTTCTACTTATGGATAACTAAAAGCACTGTTGCCTCTTCAAAAGTCTTGGTCATTATTGTATGACACAGTATTCTGTTGTACAATTCCTCCTTAGAGAAAATCTGAGGAAATTTTACAGACAAGGTGAAAGAAGTTTGGTGAGGTTGCTCATATCCTTCCATCTGTATCTACCCAAAGTCCACATCTGAGAAATCCAAGTTTACTTTCCTCTGTATAACCTCCACCAGATTAGCTGTCCACATCAGCAGTAAACCTTGACACTTGGTTGGAACAGCTGAAGACACCTGGAAGGTAGAGTGAAGACTACTTATCTTGTAGTCACAGCTCCTCCACTGCTCCTTCAAGCCAGAGGCTCTGCTTTGGAAGGGAGAACAGTGCCCCTGGTTGTAGCAGCGATCAGAGCGTTCGGGAACAAAAATAATGATCCACAATTTTTTCTACCATGTCTCTCTACTGTCATTTCACATTAAAATATCCCAAAAGAAACATGGGAGGAGGCGAGTAAACAAAAGCAGTTGTCATGTCACTAGTTTCTATTAGATGTGGAAATGAATCTTATATATAGGGGCAGTAGCTGGCCGAGAGGGCTGTAATATTTTCTAGGGGACTCCAGAATACTCTCCGAGATTCACTTTATGACAGCACAAGGAAAGGGGGTCTTAGGAGGAGGGGTGGGTAGCCTTCCAGGCTCTGAAGATTGGGCTGCAGAGTTTCTAATGCCGGAACAGCACTCCCAGGGCTGGCTTTGGGAAGCAATGTTCTCGTTTGCATTTAGACATAGACTTACAGTGTCTGAAAAGGGCCCAGTTCAAATAGATGATTTTTTTTTCACTTTACCTCCTTCTCAAAATCATTTAGAAACCTTTACTTCTTAACAAGTGCTTGGGTACCTTCTTTCTCACTTTCCCAAAGACCCATGTCCCTCCTAATCTACTAATTCCATTTCAGGTTTTAGTTATTCTCAATGTGTTTCCCTGAGTCCTCACCCAAACACCAGATGTTAAAATGCCAACCCACAACCGAGGCCTTTTCCAACATCACAATAAAGATAAGTGCCAACCCACAACTGAGACCTTTTCCAACATTACAATAAAGGTAACACACATGCAAAGGTGATTGAAATCTTAGAGTGGGAAAATAATCAATCCTCTTAAATGAAACTTATTTCATCAAAAATAAGAAATTAAACAAGACTTCCCTGGTGGCACAGTGGTTAAGAATCCCCCCTCCAATGCAGGGGACATGGGCTCGACCCTGGTCTGGGAAGCTTCCACATGCTGCAGAGCAACTAAGCCTGCGAGCCACAACTACTGAAACCCGCGCGCTCTAGGGTCCGCTTGCTGCAACTACTGAAGCCTGCGTGCCTAGACCTCGTGCTCCGCAACAAGAGAAGCCACCGCAATGAGAAGCCCACGCACCGCAACAAAGAGTAGCCCCCGCTCGCCACAACTAGAGAAAGCCCACGTGCAGGAATGAAGATCCAATGCAGTCAAAAAAAAAAAAAAATTAAACAAAAAGTTCACTTATTCCAAAGTCTCCTTGCTTCGGTCCTTTACCCCTCAAAATACATTATTAGCCTTTCCCAAAATCTCTAATTTTGTAGACTCCTGATAGATCTTAGACACTATGGTAAAAGTAGAGTTGAGAATATAGGAGATCGTGGATGTGGACAACAAAGGTTTATTCCCCTGCTGCCTTACCACTTGGTAACAACCATGAGACTGTCTGCTGGAAGGGAAATATAATTTTGCTGCTTTTAGCTTCTGGGCCTTCTTCCAACTCTCACCCTCAGCTTTAAAACTTTGCTGCTAATTTCACCATAATTCCGACATGCTTCTAGCACATTTAAGTTTCATCTTGAAAAGGGCAGTGTGGTGTTCATAACTTGAGCCACAGATTAGAAGCCCATCATTGATCAACTCAGAACTTACTGTGTCTCTTAGTAAAATGGGTTAGCAACAGTCTTGAGGCAATTTAACAGTTATTTATTAAGGGCCTCTTATGTGCAAAATACTGTTTAGGTTTGGTAAATAAGACCTGGTGCCCATCCTCTTGGGGCTTATAATTTTGGTTGTACATCTCAGCAACTAAATAACATACGACAAATCTTATATTCATACATAATGTCATAAAAAAGTAGGTTCATTTGTATCGGAATAGTCACAGGTTACACACAGCATAAAAACATATTCAATATGCTAGGGTGTCTCAGTTTAAACAGTTGCTGATGATATTGTTACTTCTAACAATCGTGAAAATGAGAGAAAAAAATCCCATTTACAGCATACTGTGTTGTCCGTTACATTATGGGACAAGCTAAATCATTCCCATTATAATACATGCTAAGCGTGAGTTAAAATAATAACTTCATCAAAGAATTATTATAATCTGAGTCGTGTGGTACAAAGAGCAAGCTTATATCAATGAAAAATCTAAGAGATGAACTGCAAGATGGTACAGATGACCCCTGGGAAATTTTTCTTATTTCATGTCTTCTCATTAAATATACAAAAGGAGGTGGTGGGTATTATTATCACTGCTATTGCATGGGATGTTGGTGAACTAGTAGTGCATTGTTATGCGAAGGATTAAGCCCTCTGAGTTTAGCAGCAGAATTTGCATCACATAGCATTTTAGACAGCTAGCATTTTTCTCTGTGCCTGGTGGAAATTTACCATTATCTCAAGCTCCAGAACACTGGCAAAATTCTGGGAAACTTTTCTTCACCTACCCATATTTAACACCACCAGATAATAATATGTGTACCTTCAATTAGTTTTGCATTTTACAGTTTAAGTCGTTTATTTTATATTATCTCATTGGAGCCTCACAAAAACCCCATGAGGTAAACAGATATCAAAACTTGAAAATGGAAATGCTTTGCTTGCCAATTTCTTTTCAAAAAATTTCCCCCAGATGGCTTATGACTAGAGCGAGTCTAATTGTCTCGAGGAAAGATGAACGGAATCACATTTCCAAAGACTTCAGCCACCTCCAATCCCAGAGCTGTAGAATTCTCAGACTCAGCTCGAGGGGGAGTGAGCTGACCCACCGGACGCACAGGGAGAGCTGAGCCTTGGAAAGAGGTCGGGCTCGAAGCTGGAGGGGCAGGCAGGTGCAGAGGAGGCAATGGCAGAATACACGACCGTGGTCACAAATCATGAGCCATAACCCAGGTCACTGGATGAGACTGTCGACTGTCGGGTTCTGGAGGAGGCGGAACAGACAAACCCCCCGACCCCGCATTAATGACATCCACTCCAGTAAGTTTCTTAATCTCAGAGTCCAGTGGCCCCATCTGTAAAGACGGCTGATAATTCCTATTTCATTGTGCTATGCTGAAGACTGAATGAGATGACAGATATAAATTGCCCCCCACCAAGTACCCAGCAAGCACCTGGCAAATAGGAGGCCCTTAAGAATCATTGATTAAGTCTTTTGCCTTTAAAATCGTAGTATTTAATGTTTAAAATGACCTTAATATGTAACATTGGCCCTTGAATCTCGCTAAACCCAAGGAAATACTTCAGGAGGCTCTGCTTTTAAGAAATCTGTTACAATTTGCAATGAAAAATACTGTATTTTTAGGATTCATTTAATGTACGTGGTTCCCACCAAAAAAGTTTAGATGAATTCAAAAAATCAACGTGGTTATGAAAGCCCCATAGGAAATGCTAGTTACCTTTACTTAATCCACCCTATGTATTTTTGGAGCACCTACTAAGTGCTCAGACTAAGAGTCTGTTTAGTCACAGCTTGTTGTAGCCCCTTGTACCATGAACTTGGGATTTACAATGCAATCACCAGGTGCCTCACCGATGCCATCTCATTCATCCTCACGACAGGTCGGAGCACCAAGTAATGCGTATGATTATCTGCACTTCACAGCTGGTTCTCCCAGCCGTGAGAGGAGCAAATTCGTTTGCCAGAGGTCACAAAATCTACATTTCCCAGGATTCAACCCTGTGCTCATAAACATCCATTATGTTATAACCTCAGAAAATGAACACAGTAGTGAAAAGTAAAAAAAAAAATAACTGCTTTCTGAATAAAGGTATTTTTTAGAGAGGTGCCGGGTTGAAATTTATATTAGAGCAGTGAGAAATGAAAATTGTTATCAAAGCTGTCCATTGTATGATACTCTAAATCTGCCCCATTATAAAACATGCTAAGTGTAAGTTGAAATGACAGCAATGATCATAACTAACATTTACTGAATTTTCTCCCGGCTCTTTGCTAAGCACCTAAAATGCAATGAGATTTTAAATGCTCAGTCAGTGAAATACATAGGATAGCTACACACAGACCTCAATAGAACTTGTTGTGAAAAGAACTTTTGCACTGAAGTGCGTTACCCTGCTTTGCACATTGAGATGCAACAGAGGAAGGTAATTCTCTTTCACTGGCCTGGTATATTTTTACTGGTATATTTTACTGGTATATTTTCCTATATCCAAATTCACTTTCTCAGCCCCTCAGAATATATATTATAAACATAGTATAGAAAATGTCACAAAATAATCTCACGGAATTAAAAAATGCCTCAAAGGTCACTACCTTGACACTACCTTGACATCATTCAGCCACGTTCCATAAATACACTGTAGTTTCAATGACGTTGTGAGCATCATATATCTCTCTTTGTTGACTAGTCTCTAAACTGGAAAATCAACACCAGCTTTCTCATAGATTGAAGAGATAACACTCCTTGAGAACATGACCCTTTGCTTCCAAATAAGAACAGGAAAAAAGGATAGACTGGCACTTGTGTTTCCTTACTCTCTGATTAAATTAATAACCATCTGATCACTATTTATTAAGATAGGATCCAAAGGATATTTTCCTTATCCAAAGTTTATAGGTTGAATTTGTTATGCAAGCACGTAAGTGAAAAGAAATCATAGAACATGAAATAAAAATCTTTCTGAGATAAAAATGTCTTGGAAGAACATTAATGTATTTGTGTTTATCTAGCTACATCTTCCATACAGTTTAGTTTTATTTAAATATGCTAAAGTGGTATTTCAAATGAAAACATATCACTAAAGAATATAGGTATGGAAGGTGTGTAATAAAAAAGTGCAATCTATCTATGATAAAATTTGAAGTACTGACAAAGTATGAACATTATTTACAGATGCTGCAATCCTTTTTTTCATTCAGACATCACCATCATCATTATTGTTGTTTTCTGACTCAGGAACTGATATTTAATCAACTATTCGTCTTTACCCCCATCATTAGCTGCACAGGAGATGGCTTAGGTAATGGTAATGTTAACATTTACCTACAAGACTAAGAGAGAGTACTGAAAAGATGTATTAACTACCTTTGACAATGAGTGACGAATCTGGAAATGTAATATCTACATGTTTACCAACACTATGGAGGAAACAGAAATTATTCAGAAGCCTTTACTAATATCACGAGTATCCCCTGCTTATAACATTGGGACATGGGTTTAATTCCAACATGGAGACATAGCCTTGCTTGTATCTGCATCTAGAACACTATCTGGCATATTGTAAGTTCTTAACAGATATTTGTTAAATGAAACATAAGTCTCATAGCTTTTAATTCTGGAAATAGATTCAACGTATAGACATAATATCTTCAGGCAACTAGTTGACATGGTTATTATCTGTATGGTGTGTATTAGTCTCTATTCCATTTCTAAAGGAAATAAAATAAAATTCAAAATTAAATAAATATTGAATTTTGATTTTTCAGATATACCTTTGCATAGCTGGTAGGTTACAAAGGAGTGTGAATGTAGTTAGTAGGCTAGGCAGGAATTTTTTCATATACAATTTTAACTTATTAATTAGATTGTTTAGGAACTCTTGCTTGTAGTGAAGTAAAATAAAATACCGACTGTAACATATACTAGTTCTAGCATTTGTAAGAAGATACATTAATTTTAGGATTTTCAGTTAAAGATAATTAATAGTAAACCTAAGTTCACCTCAACTTCTCAAAGACTTTAGAGAAATATTTGCCGTGAAAACAGTCTCTTCGATGTCACTGTACCTATACTGATGCTTGTTGTCAAGTCATTTAATTAAAATTTGTATGGAGAACAGAATTTGACTTTTAAAACAGTGATAAATTTATTAGTATTAGTATTGTCTTAAACCAAATGATAAAATTATATAAAAGTATATTTTAACACATCAACTTCTCAAATAGAAAATTAGTTTCTTTCAAGAAAAATTAAAAGTATATTACATCCAACTAGATTCATTGGTATTCAACCAAGAACCACCTTTGTGCCTTTGATAATGTGAGAACGGGTTAAATTTTTATGTTTACCTGCCTGTTTCCTTTGATTAATATTTACGAGACCGTGAGAATTTCAAGTCTCAGACTAGCAATTAGTTTTCTGAATTAATTTTATGGATTAATATTTATATAATTGTCTTTCATGATTAAGGTAAATTTACAAATGTTCTGTCCTGGTTCTGTGGGATCAAAGGATTAGTCTTATGAAGTTTAGAAAAAAAAATAATGTCTGGTGCATACCCGTTACCCTGAAGTTTTAAATAGCTAACAAAGAAGTTCTAATAAGTCTCACACAGAGCTTTAAATAAGCAGTACAAAATAGAATGGAAAGTCCAAAATTTTTAAAAATTTTTCAGTAGTTCAAAAGGAAACATATAGCATCATCAATAACCATTAATGAAACTGCTATTTATAAGACACATCTTTAATACGTTCCAAGTGGTATTTCCTTTTAAGTCAAGTGAAAGGTCATCAACAGAGCTCTAAATATAGCCAACCAACTTTAATTTAAACTGCTTACATGATTTTTCTCTTTGAAAGAACTAACAGACAAAATGATCTAAAGAAGTAAAACATACATGGTTGCCTTATTAAAAAAACTGCATGTATGTACACATTCAACATACACACACACGAATTCGCTCTTCTTGTGTTTGTTTATTTTTAGCTGTCTCAATAAAATGTTTTTCCTCCCTCTGTTTTACTAAAACATGCCTATCTAGGAAGGAAAACAGATGTAGAATTGGACAGCTACGTCTTGTTTGGGTTTTTTCCCTGTCAAGTAGAATTTATGATCATTGTCACACAGTAAGAGAATCTAAGTGAAACAGACAATAAGTCAGGAAGCAATTGCCGGGATACTTGAACACCGTAGCTTTGGAATTCAGGATTTGGTTACTAAAACTTCATTTGATTAAGCCAAATAAGGATACAATATCCTTTCTTACACAAAAGTCCCAGAGTAATTGTAAAAATAAAAGAAGCAATGTCATGGTGAGAGAAGAATCACAATAAACTAGTTGGTAAGAATCTTAAAACACCTTTTAAAATTATTCCTTAAATCCAAAACAGGGGAATCATGGTATAAAGTAGCTCGCATGCACTCTCCTCCCTCTTCTGATATATTATTAACAATAAGCCATAATTTAGTTTAATTAATTAGGTTTTCCATGAATCATGTCATTCCAAGTTTTCAGTGACACATAATATATTAACTGCTTAGATATTTTTTCCCAAGTTAACCAAGCTTATTAAAACTGAATTGTCCTTCATAAGAAACTTACATATTATTCATGTAACCTAACGAAGGTAAAATATGAAAATAATTTATGCAAACATTTTTCACTTAATATTTTACCTCTGAACCTGTCCCTATACACATTCTGCATCTTCTCAGGCAATAAAAGAACATAATATTTTAAAAAGTGAATAATCAGCTTACACAAACCTTTAACAATAGTGTTCACAACATACTTCTCTTGGGAAGCTAAGATCTCTCTGCACAAAACCAGAATGATGAAGCTTAAGGGCGAAATATTTACAGTGATTATCTCAGTCTACCCATGTGAATCTCAGTTTTTAAGTATATAAAAAAAGAGTAAAACCTTTGACTTTTTTTTCCAACAGGAAAGAAATGTTTCATTTAGTAAAAACATTGATTTTAAAACTCGCTTCTGGGAACATTCTAAAATGATAGTGAAGAGGCACAGTCACGATTCAAACACCACTTCCAATTCTTGGTACAGTCATGTCGAGCAAATCTTTTACATACTCATTTTGCAATATCTTTCTCCAAATTATCTGCCGGTTATTTTAAGAGGTCACTGCACCCATGCACAAACCAGTGCTAAAGTCTGAGAGATACAACCATCAATGAACATCTGCCACCGTAGAGCTTCTATCCCTTGTAAAATGTATTTCAACTGGAGTAAAATGGTGGAGGGAGAGGGGGGGAGAGAGAGAGAGGGAGGGAGGGAGGCAGAAAGAGAGAAAGAGGCTTCTGCCTTTCCTTGAGGAACTGGCCTTTCTTTCTGAATCTCAAAACAGCAACAAGTAGCAGCGGCGGAAAAGTTTTCCTGCAGGCTGCCACATCTCACATTGGTGAGAAGGCGCAGGGAAGAGCTGCAGTGTACAGGGAAACTTCTGCACACTGAGCCCTCAGGAAGAGCCCAGAAGCAACAGCATAGCATCCACCTTTCGGGAAATTCAAACACATTAATAAGAAACCCTCTTGCCTAGCAGCGCCAGCAGCCCGGACTAATCGGAAGGTGCTCTCTTTCATCTGGGCACGGGAGATGGGCTGACCACCAGGGCTGCGCTGGCCATAGCCCTCCCTACCTAGAATAAAGTGCCCATTGTTTCACACTGTACTAATTGAGGGAAAACAGCCCTTGCAGTAAGCATAATAATTATCAAAGCCAGCAAGCAAAAAGCATCAATATGTAAATGAAAGGGGCAGAAGGAAAGAAAGAGAGGAAGAAAAGAAGAGAAAGGAAAAGAAAGAAATGGAAGAAAGGAATGAAAGAAAGCAAAAAGAAAGGCAATAAATGCTCAGATGAATTAACCCAAGAATGAATTTAATATTCATACTGGAATGCTTCCCTGCAGAAGGTTTGCCCATTCATGTCACGACTATTGCATACAAGAGACCATTGTCCACAAAACAGAAATCAGTAGATTGAAATTTTTCATGTAGCAGTTTTTTGATCTGAAAGGTTTCCTTTCCCAAAACTAGAGCCTTGAATCCCAGCATTCTGATTAAAGAACGTTACGACTTCTCTCCTCCCAATATTATTTTTAAAGTTCAATCACCGGATTCATCAATGTCCTGAATTTTTATGCTGCTTTTTCTCTTCCCCAAATTTGCAGCTGGACAAATATGAGGATTAAAAAAAAACCCCAGCAACAACAAACCCACACACATTTGCCAGAGCAAAGAAAAATAATGAACTGAATATGCATATCCTCATTAACTAAATTTAATTACACTGAGTGGCATAGTAATCAGTGGTTGCTCCAGTTACAGTATTCATTGAAAGGGAGGTGGATTCCAAATTAAGGCGAAGCGTGGGGGACAGTCGCATACTGATGAGGGAACCGCACACAACATGATACAATACACTATCTAAATCATTATTCAGAGAAGCTGCAGAAAGAACTACATTACCCTGTTCTAAGACTAATGCAAGAACAATTAGGCAAGAAGGCTCCAGTCTCCCACTGACTGTCCCACCTCCATACATTTCACACAAGCCAGCCCAGGGCCGACTGTACCATTTGCATTTTTCTTTTTTTCAAGAAGTGAACAAAAACTCACACTGCCTTTTTTAAAAAAAGCAGGTCTATGTCCCTGGCCACAATAGCGGGGAAATCCTATCTCGCACACTGGTGTGCGGAGCCACCCCAGGCTCCCACAACTTCAGCCTGAACTTTCTGCAGGCAGGGAACTTTATAACATGTGCATGGAACAATAAAGCAGGGGGGCGGAAAGTTTGGGGGGCGGGTGGGTGGAAAAAAATGGGATCCCATCAAACTTACCATCCACCAGGTCCTGGCTGACATGTCATAACATAGCTGCCATTTTATGGAGCTGTCCGATGTTTTCCCAGCCATTATGCTGTCAGCAATCTTCATCAGATGCAGCTCAATGGAAGATAAGACACCTAATCAAGAAAACATCGGCGGTGGCTTTCTGGACTACATGTAGGCCAATCCTTATCACACTGCATCATGGGAAAAGCTCCTTTATTAGCAGGAGGAACTACTGCAACCTCACAGATAGAAAGACAAGGATCAGTTCTTTTGCTTTTTTTTTTTTTTTTTTTTGGTCTAAAGGGATTGGTGAAAGTAGCTAGCGTTCTTTGTGTATCATGTGTACAAGAGTTAAGTATCTTGCAAGTGGGCGGCTAACTGCTTTGCTGGGCTATGCAGACTAAAGTTTATTTGCATTCTTCTCTGTTGTATATTGTTTGACATGGTCCATGGTCCTTGCTGAGCAGATGAAGGGAGGGGAAGGGGGTGGGAGGGAGGGGAGGAGGAGCGGTAATTGCTCAGAATTAATATCTCCTCCAACAAAGACATAACAGTTTCATTGACACAGTCAGAACACGGTTCAGATGTCACTGTACACACGGGTGTGCGGGTGTGTGTGTGCGAACACGAACACACACACACACACACACACACAGTGGAACACACAGGTAGCAGCTGCAGCTGGATTCAGACGAGGTTGCCAAAGGCTACAAACTCCATTCTCATGCTGGACATATGGAAGTAGTTTAACTCTTTGAAATCTCTGTTCAAGAAGAGCCCTGCAGTCTGCAGAGATAAATCAGCATTGAGAACAGTTTCTCAGTCAAGAGGCATCAGGCCCAGGGCTCTCTCCCTTCTGAAGATAGCCTAGAAACACTTCCTTCATCTAGGAAGACCTGATAAAAATGAGAAGGGAAGGACAGGGTTTGCCCGTAATCCCAACTCCAGACTTAATTCCTCACTTAGTCCTACTCTCGGAAAGGGATTCATTTATTTTCCCCTCAGCACTAACCATTTTTGCTTCGTCCTGGACTTAGAATTAGTCCTTCCAGTCCGCACACACAGAAAGCAGAAACTAACACTTACTAATAAAACCACTTGCTCCGGATAGCTTTTTCTTTTCTAAAGAGGAAAAAAAATCCGAATACTTCAGGGAGAATCTTAAGGAGTCACACAATTAGAAATCCAGGCCAAGTAGATGGATTGCTGCCCTCTCTTTTGCTAAAACACAAAAAGGCAAAGATGCCTCCGTGCGTGGCGGGCGATACTGATTTCCAGGGCCCCTACGGCACACCACCCCTCCAAGCCACCTCTCTGAAGTCACCTTTTTCTTCAGTGTGCACGGCTAGTATTCCCCGAATGACTTTTAGGCTTAGAATTTACATTTGCTGCAGACAGTTTAAATGGACAAACTCCTACTTGATTCAGACAAAGTGAAGGGAGAAAAAAATTGCTGCATTACCGGCGTTTTCTTTTCTCTGCATGCGGTTTGTGTGAGGCTGCAAAGGCAACTTGTTTCGGCCTGTGAACTTCAAAGAGGAAAAGCGCCTGCTGTGAAGAGCCCGGTCCTTCAGGTATTTTTATATTCACTGAGGAGGCCTGTCAGCCACAGTCTCAGGACAGGAGCTTACGGAGGCCTGCCTCTGGGCTGGCGGCAAATTCACCTGCCCTTCGCAGACCCGGCTGATCCTCTCCCGGCCCCAGACTCTGGCTTCTCCCTCCTCACATTGGATGTGTTTATTCTCAGGAGGGTGGGGGGGGAGCAAAGGACAGGAATGCCCCACCCAGGCCTCTGCCTTTGAAGTATCCCGTGACCCCAAAGCTTCCTTTTTTTTCCTTTCTCTTTCCCCACCCGCTTCTTCATGTCTTATTCGTTTGGGGTTTTTCTGTTTGTTTTTTTTTAAATTTTGAGCAATGATTGTATCATAAGCCCAGTAATGGTAATCATGATTTCCCGTTTTAATCTACTCAGCTAACAGCAGCTCCGCTGAACGCCTCCTGTGTGTCAGGCAGCCCGTGGTGGACACGGGGGCTCCAGAGGTTAATGAGCTACAGCGTGCGTCCCATTCCTCTCAGAGCCCTTTTCACCCAAAGTCGTGACAGGCAGGGCGGAGGAGAAGGGAGGGGCTCAGGCAGGTATTTCCTCGGGCTGCTCGGGCCCAGCAGCTCCTTGGCACCCAGGACCTCACTCCGCATGCATTCCAGAGCCCTCATTGGGGCCAGCTGGTGAGGCTGGAGGTGAGGCCAGCGTGGCCTCCACGCTTCCTCCCTCTCCCCTGCAGGCAGCCCCGGCCAGGGCCCACCTCTCTCAGTTGCCCTGCGTGGAAGGAGGACCCCCCTCTACCTTTTTCTGCTGCGCTGTCTTCAAGGGGCTCTTTTGGGGCAGAGCCTGACTTTGGGGTGCTGATATGAGAACACTCCACAGCCACCAACACTTCACTGCCTGCCTCAGAATCCTTTAAGAATCTTGGCACACGGCACGGCTAACGCACAGGTCTATCTGCTGAGTGTCCGTTATCATTGTCACTGTGGGGACACCTCCTCTGATGAGTTGACAACAACAAGTGGGAAATGATGAGAGATGACGGGGAAGCAGAGGCCGGTGGGAGTGAGGCTGCGGCATTTCTCTACGAACGTGTGACCCGTGGGGAACAGAGACACGGGGGTAGAAATAACAAAGCTGTGCGCTTCACTTGCTCGGCTGGAGAGCACCACGGAACAGGAGACCGGGGATCCCTGGCGGAGCTAGAGAGGGATAAACTCAGCATCTGGGGTCGTATTCACAAGATGCATACCCAGGGGCTGACCACTCACCATGTGCGGTCCTGGAGAGCGTCTTTCCCCGACGTGAAACTTCCTAGCGTGCCAGTCTAGTGCACGCACGGAGAGATCAGGCGAACGGACTCATGGGTAGAAGCCGGCTTGATTGGATTCATTAGCCGAACTAATCTCACCTGACTCAGGTCAAAGGTTAACTAGATGTTAAAAACACCAATTAAGCTCGCAAAGCACTAATGACTAGCGAGGAAGATTTGTGGGGAGATAAGTAGAATGTTCCATCCCACCTGGTTTAAAGCCCTAAAATGCCTCCAATCTCAGTCTTTTCCCCCTCAGATCGCTCTTTCCATCATAGCATCTGTCCATGCCCAGTTCTCTCCCTGACTCCCAGGCTCCCCTCCCCTGTTTCCAGCCATGCTGCCTGTAGTCACCTCCCCCAGTTTCGACACCTCACTCAGTAGAACAAAAGCTTGGCAAAAGCCAGATCTTTAGCCCAAAGCCATCACCAATTATTGATCTATTATGTCCTGGGGGTGCTTTGATGTCTTTCTCACAGGCAGATAACCTCGGGATGACCCCAGCGCTACTATACCCGCCACTGCTTTTGGGGATTCACAGTTTCTCCTCTTTGAGAATGAGCCTGGGGCGAGGTCAAGGGCTCTGAAGCCACGTGGCCAGGATTCAAATGACAGGGTTGTGACCTACTAGCTGTGCAACCTAAGGCAAGTCAGTTAACATGTCTGCCTCAGTGTTCTCATCTGGAGAATGGAATTTGTAATAAATATCCTCATAATTGACAGAATTCCATTAATTACTTAAGTACAGGGCTTAACATCGTGCCTGGTGAAGCAGACCTATGTGTGTGTTTGTGCCATTATGCTTTATTTACAGATAAGGAAACAGAGGCCCATAATTTGACCCAAAGCATATAGTTAATAATTAAGGGGGGATGAGAAAGGAAGAAATAATTCCCTCCCTCCCAAAAAAGAGAGATATTTTAACAACATATAAAAAAAAAGAGCTATAAAGATAATCAGAAAAAAGAGAGAAATAAAGAGATACAGAGATAAAAAGAGAGAGGGACAGTCAGAATGAGAAGCAAAAATGAGGCCACTCTGGTGTCCCCGTAGCCCCTGGTAGGGGCTCCTGAGCCCACTCTGCTCACACCGACCCTCCCCTGGGCCCCTGCTGGCTTCTGGCCCAGCCCCTGCACGGCCCCTAGGCTGTGGGGTTACCTAAGTCCTGTTGGGATGGGTGGATGGGAGTGGTCACTACTCGGGGCTCTTGACCCATGGAAGACTACAAGTTTAGATGCTACTTGAAGAATCATTTTCTTAAACTATTGTGATTTATTTTTACGTTTTTGGCCCTGATGTTCAATTCTAATCTAATCTAATGCTGAGTAGGTGAGCCCTGTGCTCAATAAAGAGTAGCCTTTATAGGGTCGTTATGAGGATTGAATAAGACTGCGTAAAGCTCCATCACAAGCTATAGTTATTTTTAAAATCAGTACAAATTACAGTGTTGTGTTATCTGCTCCAGCTCCATTTTCAAGGTTAGGGAACTGAGACTTCTCAGAAGTCACATGGACAGTGGAAGAGCTAAAATTCATCTTTTGCTCCCCGACTTCTTCATCTAGTGCTTCTTCCCCTCTTACCACCAGGAAGAGAGACAGGATGAAGATGTGGTTTGGGGGGTTTATTTGCTAGTTTCTTTTGTTTTTTTAATGTGCTGGACATTACACAGGGGATGAACTGGTTAGCAAATCTGAGAATGAACAGAGAAACCCAGTGAGAAGGCCTGAGGAAAACTGATGAAGACTTTAATTTCCTAAGCCATATGCTCTAGGAGGGCAAGGATGGTGACGCCTGAGTCTGCACACCCCCATGCCCAGAAGCTGGCACACGAGTACTCAAATACTTGTCAAATGAATGACTGAACTCAAACAGTGGTGATGGGAGTGGAGAGTTATTATTATGGAGAAGAGGAGGGCAGGTCTTGGGTGTGTGGACTGATGGAGAGAGGGGTGTACAACGCCTCCTGGGGTTCAGGCTTGAGAGGCCTAGTGGATTCAAAATGTAAAAGCATGGGAGAATGGCAAGTCCAGCTAATAGTAGGAAGTGAATCTTTTCCACTAAGAAACTGTTTGGAAGAGTCAGACACATTCTCCAATCATCTACCTAGACCTGACAGAAAAAGCCAGGCTCGGGTCAGGAAAGTTCAGTAAGCCTTCCACTGGGACCACGGTCAGCTGAGGGTAACAGAGAAGGGAATTTGTGGCACGTGAGGGGCAATGAGGCAAAGGAGTATTAAATCATTCTGATTCTCCTCTGAGGGGAGGAGTCCCATTTTCCAGCCTCTGTGAAGATTCAGGGAGAGACCTTGACCTTTTTACAAGCTATTTCCCCTCACCCTCGGGTGCTATCATCATACACTGCAATCCCCTCAGGTCAGAGCCCTCCTGATCTGAGCTGGGGGAGAAGAGATGAATCCAAAGGGTGAACCGAGGAAGTTTCCTGCCCCAGGGGCTGCCTCTCCAGTACCTGAGCCCTTCAAAACAGCGGCTGTCATCCACAACGCTGCACCTCACCATTCCCTCCTGGGGATGCTGTCAGAAGGGAGTCGGCGGCCTCTGGGCATCTCCTTTGGGAGGAAGCCCGGACTGAGCCGATCCCGTGCCCACCCACTCGGGAGGACCCCGCTCCCCTCCACCTGCTGCCATGGCTTCTGGTCACCTTCCCACTGTGTTGTCCTGACTTGATCTTAATTGGTCTCACCCATCCCTAATGACTCCCAAAGGAATGCCCTGAGCCCTGTCCAGCAAGCTGGCCAAAAGGTCATTTTTGAAACAAGTGGCAGACTTCTTACCTGTTCAAACAAGGAGACTGAGGTTTGAATGGAAACAACTGGTTATTAAATTTGGAGATATACCAGTAATGACCCACCTGAAGCTTTTCCTGAAGACAGGTGTTTGTTTCCAGAAAAGGATAATGTGACTGAAAACGAACCAGCTGAGCTTCCCTTAGAACACGCCTTCTTTTTATAAGTGGCTCTGGAATTGAAGTGTGCTCATTCTAACTAACTTTTCTCAAGTAAATTTCCAAAAAAAAAAAAGCCACATTTTCTGAATGTGAGTGTTTGAAATATTTTCTCTTTTACATACCTGTTTACCAGAATTTGCGGCAGCTCTGGCCACTGACACGGGAAGATTTTTGACTTAGATTCTGGTAAGAAAATAAGGTTGCTGTACAGCACGATCCCATTTTTTGATAAACAGCTCCAATTGTCTTCATATATGCATTTATGCATATAAAACTGCTAGGATATTGACAGAATTATTAATGGGAGAAACTTGTACTTTACATACTTTTGTACTCAAATTTTATGTCGCTCCTATGTTACATTTATAAATTAAAACAAAAAGTATGGTGAAGGGGGCATGGGACCTTTCTGTACATTATTTTTGCGACTTCTTGAGAGTGTACAATTATTTCAAAATAAAAAATTGGGAAAAGAAAGTAAGTTAATACACTTCCAGCTAAATGTTTGAACTTCTGACCCCTAGAGCCAGGGATGGATACTCTACAGAGAACTGTGGTGCTATAAGCATCCCCTGTCCATGGGATCGTAAGAGTACTTTCCCTTCATGCTTTTGAAGGCAGAGAATAAGATAAAGTGGCAAAAATAAACAAATGGGACCTAATGAAACTTAAAAGCTTTTGCACAGCAAAGGAAACCATAAAGAAGATGAAAAGACAACCCTCAGAATGGAAGAAAATATTTGCAAGTGAAGCAACTGACAAAGGATTAATCTCCAAAATATACAAGCAGCTCATGCAACTCAATATCAAAAAAACAAACAGCCCAATCCAAAAATGGGCAGAAGACCTAAGTAGAAGTTTCTCCAAAGAAGATATACAGATGGCTAACAAACACATGAAAGAATGCTCAACATCACTAATCGTTAGAGAAATGCAAATCAAAACTACAATGAGATATCACCTCACACCAGTCAGAATGGCCATCATCAAAAAAATCTACAAACAATAAATGCTGGAGAGGGTGTGGAGAAAAGGGAACCCTCTTGCACTGTTGGTGGGAATGTAAATTGATACAGCCACTATGGAAAACAGCTTGGAGATTCCTTAAAAAAACTAAAAATAGAACTACCATACAACCCAGCAATCCCACTACTGGGCATATATCCTGAGGAAACCATAATTCAGAAAGAGTCAGGTACCACAATGTTCACTGCAGATCTATTTACAATAGCCAGGACACGGAAGCAACCTAAGTGTACATCGACAGATGAATGGATAAAGAAGATGTGGCACATATATACAATGGAATATTACTCAGCCATAAAAAGAAACGAAATTGAGTTATTTGTAGTGAGGTGGATGGACCTAGAGTCTGTCTTACAGAGTGAAGTAAGTCAGAAAGAGAAAAACAAATACCGTATGCTAACACATATATATGGAATCTTAAAAAAAAAAAAAGGTTCTGAAGAACCTAGGGGCAGGACAGGAATAAAGACGCAGACATAGAGAATGGACTTGAGGACACGGGGATGGGGAAGGGTAAGCTGGAACGAAGTGAGAGAGTGGCATGGACATATATACACTACCAAATGTAAAATAGATAGCTAGTGGGAAGCAGCCGCATAGCACAGGGAAATCAGCTCGGTGTTTTGTGACCACCTAGAGAGGTGGGATAGGGAGGGTGGGAGGAAGACACAAGAGGGAGGAGATGTGGGGATATATGTATATGTATAGCTGATTCACTTTGTTATAAAGCAGAAGCTAACACACCATTGTAAAGCAAGTATACTCCAATAAAGATGTTAAAAAAAAAGGAAAAGAAAGATAAAGCAGCAGCGAAGGCAGGGTAACAATATATTGCCATGTTGCCCCTTTTTAACAAGGCAAATCTTGCCAAAAGATAGGAGAGTTTCACAACTAAGGCTCCTAAGAGCAATCAGGGAGGCAGTACAAGTTCAACATATGAATAATACAGATAAGCATGAAACCCCAAGCCGGAGAGCAGTGAGAGGTGGCCTGGAGTGCCCTCCCGTGTAAAAGTTCTTAGGAGGGAATACAGAGGGCTGATTTCTTAATCACTGTCAAAGCCTCCTACTGCAGGGTTTCTTAAGGGCAGGGTTATGGCTCTGAGGCTGCCATTAAGAGACAAATCTCCCTGCTGCCCCAACACCTGCCCCCTCCACTCCCCTCCTCTACACACTGTACACAAGTAAAGGCTGGTACTAACCAACTCAGGGAAGGGGCAAAGGTGAAGAGAAAGCCTCCAAAGGCAGTCTGGGGGAGGGTGGTGTATGTTTGGAATTAGAGGAGGGAGGGAAGGATGGACGGCAGAGTTTCACTGTTTCACTTGCTTTTGCCAGTCACCATTTCTCCAGCAAATATTTATTGTTTACCTGCCATGTGCCAGGCACTGTGCTAGGTGCTGGTGAGCAAAACTATACATGCGCCTTTCCCTGGAGCCGCTAACAGTCTGGGGCTGGGGCGGGGGTCAGGGGATGACATTAACCACATGTTCACGCAACAATTCACGCAACATGTCCAGAACAATTTGTTGAAAATGGTTGCATTGTTTTTGTATTTTTGACAAACATTTGGTCTTATACTCGTGGATGAATGGCTGGACTTTCTATTTATTTGTTCCATTGCTAGATTTGTCTATCCTTTAACAAAAAATACACATTGTCTTGATTACTATCACTTTTTTTTTGTTTGTTTGTTGTGGTACGCGGGCCTCTCACTGCTGTGGCCTCTCCCATTCCAGAGCACAGGCTCTGGACGCGCAGGCTCAGCGGCCATGGCTCACGGGCCCAGCCGCTCCACGGCATGTGGGATCCTCCCGGACCGGGGCACGAACCCGTGTCCCCTGCATTAGCAGGCGGACTGTCAACCACTGCGCCACCAGGGAAGTCCTACTATCACTTCACCTTTGAGAAGTGTCAGCCTATCAACTTTGTTTTTCTTTTTCAAAAATGAAAAATGGCCATTGTAGGTCCTTTGCATTTCCATATGAACTTTAAAATTGGCTTGCCGATTTCTGCTTAGATTTTCACTGGGACTGCACTGACTTTTCAGATCACCTCAGAGAATATTGACATCTTAACAATTTTGAGTCGTCCTATCCATGAATATGTTACCTATTTCCCTTTATTTAGATTTTCTTTAATTCTTCTCAGCAATGTTTCATAGTCTTCTGTGTAGAGGTCTCGCGTGTCTTTCTTTAAATTTATCTCCAGGTGTCTTACGTTTTTGGATGCCATTGCCAATGGAATTTTATATTTTACTTTCCAACTGTTCATTGCTATAGAAATACAATTGATTTGTATATATTGACTTCCAATTTCTAGCAACCTTGCTAAATTTGCTCATATTTATGTAGGGGTGTGTGTGTGTACACGTGTGTGTGTGTGTGTTGTGTTTTGGTATATTCCTTAGGATTTTCTTTGTACACAATCATGTCATCTGTGAAGAGAGTTATACTTCCTTCTTTCCAAACTGTATATTTTTGCTTCTTTTTCTTCCATTATTTCAACAACCATAGCCTCCATTACAATGCTGAATAACAGTGGTGAGAAAATACATTCTTGTCTTATTCCCATTCTTGGAAGGAAAGGCTTCAGTATTTCATCATTAGTATGATGTTAGCTCTAGGTTTTTCATAGTGACCTACACTGAGGAAATTCCCTTCTATTCCTAGTTGGGTGAGAGTTTTTTTAATATCATGAATGTGAGTGGAATTTTGTCAAATGCTTTTCTGCATCTATTGAGATGATCATAGAATTCTTCTCCTTTAATATTTTGAATTAATAATTAATTTTGGAATGTTAAACCAATCTTGCATTCTGGTGATAAATTCCAGTTGGTGAAAATATTTTTCTTTTAATTTTATTTATTTATTTTTGGCTGCGTTGGGTCTTCGTTGCTGCGCGCGGGCTTTCTCTAGTTGTGGTGAGCGGGGGATACTCTTCTTTGCGGTGCGCAGGCTTCTCATTGCGGTGGCTTCTCTTGTTGTGGAGCATGGGCTGTAGTTGCGTGGGCTTCAGTAGTTGTAGCTCGTGGGGTCTAGAGCGCAGGCTCAGTAGTTGTGGCGCACGGGCTTAGTTGCTCTGCAGTATGTGGGATCTTCCCGGACCAGGGCTCGAACCATTGTCCCCTGCATTGGCAGGCGGATTCTTAACCACTGTGCCACCAGGGAAGCCCTATTATTCTTTTTACACATTGCTAAATTTAATTTGCTAATATTTTGATAAGGATTTTTGTGTCTGTATTCATAAGGTGTATTTTCTGTAATTTTCTTGTAATCACCCCATCTGGTGGTTTTTTTTTTTACTTTTTATTTTATTTTCTTCACACACATACACTGTATTTTATTTTTACAAGAGATAAATAAACTGACACCAAGCATTGTAAATGGATGACCACAACAAAAGCAACAATGATTGCAATTACCAAACACAAAACACACTCATACTATGTCATAATATTGACATTCAGTCCAGTAATCCTCCACTGTAACAGCGCCTTTACTTTGCAGTGAAAACTGATTTGTATATTTTTTGCCTCTGAGTCCTTGTGGGATTTTTTTTTTATTCAAACAGAAAGTCACAAAAATTATAATCATCCTCATCAGTTCACTCAGTCCCATGTAATTAATTTTTTTTCATCTTGATCTTTTGTTAGCACTTTTATGAATTCATCAGTTTTCCGTTAGAGTTCTGAAAATGCTTATTCATTCAGTTCAGCAGTATAGTCAGTTACCAGAAACCTGTACTTGTCAGAGTCTTTTCCGTGAATTCCTTGAAGATGAAACCCTTTTATAGGAACATTTTTGCGAAAGCATCAGAGTACACCCAGAACTGTCTGTAAATGACAGAAGACTTAAAAATGACCACGGTTAAAGATGTGATGAAAGTTCATAATAATGCAATTGACCAGGAAATTTAGTTATTTCTGAGATACACATTTTAAAGTAATAACTAGAATTATGACTTATACCAGAACATATAAGATTTTTAGAATTTTAGATTTTTACATGAAATTTCTAAAAACCCTGTCTGTTTTTGATATCCATGTAATTTCAGCCTCATTACATGAACTGGGAACTGTTTTCTTCCTCTCTATTTTCTGAAAGAGAGTGATGTTATTTCTTCCTTAAATATTCGATAGAATTCACCAGTGAAACCATCTGAGCCTGGAGTTTTCTTTCTGGAAAAATTTTAAATTTAATTCAATGTCATTAGCAGCTATAGGCTATTCAGACTTCCTATTTCTTATTGTGTCAATTTTGATAAAATATGTTCTAAAGAAATGTATTCATCTGATCTAAGTTTCCAAATTAATTGGTATAAAATTATTTATAATATTCTCTTATTGTTTTCATGTCTGTGGAAAATATATTTCATTCATGAAATTGGTAATTCTTAAAATTATTTACCATATTCTCTTATTTTGTTTTCATATCTGTGAAATATATCATAACAACTCTTCTTTCATTCCTAAAATTGGTAATTATTTTTCTCTCTTTTTTCCTTGATCAGTCTAGCTAAGGTTAAATTAATTTTTTTTTTTTTTTAGGTTAAATTAATTGTATTGATCTTTTCAAAGAACCACCTTTGACTTTTGTTTCCTCCTTGCTCATGTTTTCTATTTCATTTATTTCCACTCTTATTTTTAGAAATTCCTTTTTAAAAGTTAACTTTGGGTTTAATTTTCTCTCTTCCTAGTTACTTAAGGTTGACCACAGATCACTGATTTTATACATGTATTCTTTTCTGATATAATCACTCAAACCTACAAATTACCCTCTAACCACTGCTTTAGCCTCATCCAACAAGTTTGATATACTGTCTTTTATTATCATTTATTTCAAAATATTTTCTAATGTCTCATGATTTTATTTTAGTTCGTAGATTACATTCTAGTATATTTTTAACTTTGCAAATATTTGGATATTTTATAGATAGTGTAATTATGTTGACTCCTAATTTAATACTGTGTGTGGCCAGAGAACATTTGCTATACATTTTAATTCCTTTAAATTTATTGAGACTTCTTTTATGGCCTAGACTAGGATACTATTATTCCTTGCTTTTAGAGAGGAGCCTTTAAAAAGTGGTCCTCTGTACCTCTTGCTCATGCCTTCATGTTCCCACCCTTTTCCACATTCTGATCTCTAAGTTTCTCATCCTGTCAAGGGCCAAACTCACACCATTGTTTTCTTCACAAGCCTCTTTCCTTTCCGTAAACTAGACTTTAGAGTTTCTCAAAGACTTGCAATCAGACTGATTCTCTGAAAGACAGCTTCTAGGAATATATTCCAAACCTCTAAGGAAATGGAAATCTGGGGGCGAGTTTATGTTTCTAAAATATCGTGGAAGAATACATGGACTGAGAATAATAATAGTAATAAAATAATAATAATAAAATGTGAGACTCCTTAACATCTTCCCCAGTGATTTGCATCTTGAATGGTCTCAGAAAGAGCATCACGAGGGAAAGAGAGCCTAATATTAATATCTTGAGGGTGTAGATTGTATTCACCACCCCAAATATCTGTTTACAATATAGTTTAGTGGGTTATAAGGGGAAGATAATACCATTCCATCTCTCCAGTGGAAAACAAGTGTGTTCCTGTTCCCATTCAGCACTATTGCCAGATAGCAGTGAAATGTCTGAAAGGGAAAAATCAGAATGGAAGTGTAGTGGAAATTACTAGTGTAGTGGAATTACCATCATTGGTATGCAGGTAGCCTCTCATTTCTGGGCACAAGGAAGGCTACACTTCCCAGACTTCTTGCAGCTAGGCAAGACCGCATGACTAGTTCTGGCCAATGGGACACAAGCAGAATTTATGTGGATGGGCAGCCTTTCAACGCCTTCTTTCCCTGACTTGGCAACAAATGATATTGCAGGTAGTGAAAAGACTTTGTCAGTGTCAGTTCCTGAATGGCTACTGACTGGCTATGTGGATGGCTTCACTCAAGCCCACTCTCTTTAGATACACAACAAGAAGTCAACTTTATTTTGTTAAGCCATTGTGATTTCAGGATAAAATTGTTGCTGCAACCCAACCTAGCTCTTTGCTACTCAAAGCATTAGAAATGTAGTCTCAGGCTCTACCCCAGACCTCCTGAATCAGAACGCACATTTTAAGAAGATCCCCAGATAATTCATGTATTAGTTTTCTGGGACTGCCATACCAAAATACCGCAGAAAAGGTGGCGTAAACCACAGAAATTTATTTCTCACAGCTCTGGAAGCTGGAGGTCCAAGATCAAGATGTCAGAATGGCTGATTTCTCTTGAGGCCTCTCTTCCTGGCTTGCATGGCTGCCTTCTCATTGTGTCCTCACATGACCTTTTCTCTCTGCATGCATTCATGGTGTTATCCTAATCTCCTCTTCTTATAAAGACACTAGCCAGATTGGATTAAGACCCTGCCTAATTGCCTCATTTTAACTTAATTACCTCTTTAAAGGCTCTATCTCCGAATACAGTCACATTCTGAGGTATTTGGGGGTTTAGGGTGTCAACATATGAATTTGGGGGGGTAACACAACTCAGTCCCTAACAATTCATGTGTGTTAGGAACACTGACCTAATCTATCCAAAATGTATAGCAAGTCATCCTGAGACTCTAAAATGACTACTGTGGTCTGATTTGTACTTAACGCTAAGATAACTACAAGGCTCCTTCTGACTTTGAGTGTTTTATCATTATTTAGACTCACCTTTCCACCACTGTCTTTGGAACAAGTAATCCTCAGATTGCAACCATATTCTGCTTCTTAGGGTTGATAACAAACCAATGATACCTCTACTGAAATGCAGATTTCATTTTGGTGGTATGGTCTTGAAATCACTACATCAATTCAAAAGCTAAAGGATCCTTATTGGATGTTTCCAAAATAAAACAAGAAGGCATGTTATTTTCTTTTGCAAAGATCCAAGCTCTACCCAATGGTAGGCATCACACAAGGGAGTTTTCAAGGGAGTTTACTGACTGTATGTTGAACATTTACACTAGACAGACATCTTCACTATGGTGCCAACATCTATATACTGAGGTCTAAATTTAGATTTAGAAGGGAATCATGCAAAGCTTAAAAACATATTTTGTCATTCCAAACTCACAGACTCTTGGTGATATAAGAATGCAAGCCAATTATGTTCCAGTGCATGGGTTGGCTTTACAATGTAACCACCCAGTGGCTGTTTAGACTCTGCACGAACAGCTCCAGTGCTAGGAATCCACTGCCTTCCAAGCTGGCCTTCTCTCTCTCCCGACAGAGCTGACTGTCCTTTATCCACTGTTATCCTTGTGGTCATGTCCACTGTTCCCAGTCATGCCCCTTTGGTCACATAGAAATCTAGTCTTTTCTCATAAAATTGCCTTTCAGATACTTGTACTTTGCTTTATAATACTTCCCAGTTTTCTCTTTTTCAGGCTAACCACATCTATATGGCTTTGGGAGAAAAAAAACACAACAAAAACAGGAAATCAAACGCTCTTTTAAATCCTAACACCATACTTCATAATAACATGAACAAAACAAAGGGTTCCTTATAAAACTACCATTTTATGACTGTGAGCATTGACTCTGCATTCCCAATTGGCAGGTCATTTGGCATTATTTTAAAATTTCACAAACTGCAAGTCCAGAGTGCCATTAAACGCAGAGAACTGACACCGGGGAGCACAGCACAATGGTCTAGAGCTGTGCTATCCAATATGGTAGCCACAATCTACACATCTACATAGAGTCAGGCAGACCTTGGCTTTAACTCCAATTCCGCCACTTGGAAATATTACTTAACCTCTCAGAGTCTCCACTTTTTCCTCTGTAAAATGGGAGTAATAATAAAACTCAATTACAGAACTCGCTTTACATTACCTGTTCTTGACCCCATGTGATAATGTGAATAAAGTGTTTAATAAAGTAAATACATATTCCTTATCAGAAGCTGAGGGATCAAGTAACAGAACTAATGGGAAACAAAGTTAGAGACAGTCCATTCAAAACCTATGCAATTTTGTAACCAGAGCACCAACAAAAAGGTGATCCATGGTAGCTGGGGAGATAAATTGGACTGCCCAGTAGGCAGGTCAGTACGGCTGGGGGCTGTCATCTTAGACATAAAAAATATACAAAAGTAACAGAGTGGAAATGCTGGAAATTAGAGCAAGGCTGAAAAGAGATGAAACAATGCAATCAGAAGTGGAGGTGTGAGCCATGGGCTACCATGAAGGTGGGCATGGGAAGAGTACAACCTGCTATGAACTGGAGGCCGTGCAAACCTGGGGTGGGAGCCCAGGGGTAAGTCTCTATCTTGAATATTTAAAACTACAAATGATAAGGACTCCTGCTGCTAGTACAGCAGCAAGCTACTGGTTCTTTCTCTCTCCCACTGAAGATTATAATTCTACTCTCACTATTCCAGGTCCCTTTGCCAAGGATAAATTGTGTATGAACCAACACAATTTCCTCATTATACCAATGTGAACCTAAAGTCAAGTCCTGGCTCAACCCTTATAAGCTTTATCAACCGCATATATTATTCAACTTCTCTGAACTGCAAGGCCCTCACCTTTAGGAGAAGGATAGTGTTCCATGCCTGCTAGTTGCATGGATTCTTTGGAAGTTCAGATAAGAAGCTGTGGAGCGCTGCACAAATATAAATTTCCTGGGAGGATGGAGCTTGAATGAGGTCAGTTTGGCTCATCTGTGACAGGGAGACATGGGTGCTACCAGCTGCAGTTCAGTTCTCAGAGTTTCAAGATGATTTAGGAGGCACAAGGGTCCTTCTTTGCTCCCTTCTCCTTATGTCACCAAGAAACACACCTCCAACCGCCCTCCCGCATTCTTGCTGCCTCCCAGAGGACTCTGGAGCCTTGGACAGGTGCAAGGGTCTCTTATCAAAGAACTCCACAGAGTTCTTTAGATTCTCATCTAATGAGAATTTACTATGTACCAAGGATTGTGCAAAGCTTTTTACATGAATTTCCTCACTAGTATTATTTATCATATTTCTACTGTTGGAAACTAAAGCTGAGTGCAGATGAGTAAGTGTGCCTGAAGTCATGGGGTGAGTTTCTCTGTAGAAGAGTGTGATTTACATCCAGGGCTCTCTGTTCCAGTGCCTATGTTGGGGACCTTTGTGTGTGTAATCATTACTTCTCCTCTGAACACTTCTTTGGCCTTCTCCAACCAAAGTTGACCAAGTAACTGTAATGCATACTTTCCTCCATGGTTTTCATTTATCACACTGCAGTGTAGATATGTTTGCTGGCCTGTATCTCTAATTAGGCTTGGATTACATCCTCCTAAGACTCTGTCCTCGTAAAGTCTGGACACATAATAGGTAATGAGGATGTAATGAATAAGCAAATAGTTTCTGCACATCGTATTTGAAAGCACTAATTTGACTTAGTAAACTGGCCCACCATTCTCCCTTTGAATTTAAGTGCTGCCACCTACCATCCCCCCGCATAATGGTACTTTAGCTTCCAACCTCCACTCATGGGGAGGGGTGGGGGGCAATAAGTGGAGCTCACTAGAACTACGAGACAAGTTCTATGTGATTAAAAATAAAACGTTGAGGACTTCCCTGGTGGTGCAGTGGTTGAGAGTCCGCCTGCCGATGCAGGGACACGGGTTCGTGCCCCGGTCCGGGAAGAGCCCACATGCCGCGGAGCAGCTGGGCCCGTGAGCCATGACCACTGAGCCTGCGTGTCCGGAGCCTGTGCTCCGCAACGGGAGGGGCCACAACGGGGAGAGGCCTGCGTATCACAAAAAAATAAATAAGTAAATAAAATAAAATAAAATGTTTAGTTTAAACATTATTTTAGTATCACTGCTATCTGCTCCTTCAATATATTTGGACTTAAAATTAATAAGTTATAAAGAAAAACAGCTAGAAAAATGCGTAACTCAATACGATATGGATTTCCAATAGAAAATAGAAAGTTAGGCACAGATTTTAGAGAGCACATTTAAGCGAAATGTGCTTTAGTCTGATTTTATATAGCTTGAGGAATTTATTTCCATACTTACCGCATGGTATTAAAGTATACCCAAAATACATAAATCTTTGGTTACTCCAGGAAAGCGGTTCAACTGTAATTATGGATTAACACACACCCACAGTTAATAGCTGTTACAGTTTAGCATCAGTGCAGCCGTTTACACTGATAATAGATGAAACACTCCTTCCCCCCCCCCCCACCCCCACCGGCACAGTGAATGACTCCCAGTGCAGGATTACCTTCCACTAAGCAGATTTCATAGCTCCAAGCCTCAAATCATTTGTAACCATTAGGGAAAATGTGAGGCTGAACCAATTAAAAAAATAAAAACTATCCTGAAGCTCACAAAACCACATAATTATACTGCATCACTTAGCATTTTGATTGTTTGAAAAACCTGATACAAAGACTCAGAAACTGCCCCCAAATGCATCATAAACATGGTGCCTTTACTTATGTAAACTCTAGGCAAAGACAGATGCAGAGAGAGGGAGATAAGTAGAAATGAAGAGACAAATACTATTGCTATTTTCCCATTATAAGTCCATTAATTATTATTTTTGCTTTCATTGGTGTTTTGCATTTTTAATAGCAAATTGTCATTTTACTTGTAAAAATACCCAGCAGTATTGCCACACTATTCTTTTCAGAGTGTCTATTTGTAGTGAAAATACACAGACCACTGGTAGAGATCAGATGATGAAGTTTGACACTAGATTCTCCTTTGACCTAAGATATATCACTTAGTCATTTTTGGTACTCAATATTTCCATCAGTAGAAAGGGGCTGTCTGCCTACCTCAAGATTAGTCACAATTTAAAAAGGGAAATTCAGCTTGTTAGTCAAAGCCACAGTACAGATACTAAGCAGGTATTAGGGAGAGTGTGTGGTGCAACGTGTTATCTCTGCATTCCTTTTCGATGTTGAGCCTGAACGCATTTTCCCTATCCACTAACTCTGCCATCTCCCACCCCCCCATCAGTGCCATCCCCATGCACTTGGCAGCATTAGTCCTGTCCCCAGTCTTCTTAGGTTACTTTGCTTACTGAGAAGACAAAAGTCTGTCTGTAGCCAAGTGCTCTCAGGTTTCATCCACTAACACAGATCCAGCATGGGAACCTAAGATAGAAAGGTGCTGCGACAGAAGCAAAGAATAAAATTATAATGAATGTTTCATGGAGGCCAACAACCGCAGGGAGGAAAGCAGAAAAAGAGAGAGACACGAAAGGGGAGCCCCTGTGGTGACCTAAATGGGAAGGAAATCCAAAAAAGAGGGGATATATGTATACGTATAGCTGATTCACTTTGCTATACGGTAGAAATTAACACAACACTGTAAAGCAACTATACTCCAAAAAAATTAATAGAAAAAAAAGGGGAGCCCAAGAGTAGGGATGCAAAAGACACAAAGCAGAGGTGAGGTGAGAAAAGAAATGAGCACGGTATTGGGGACTAGGGCATAGATAGAGACAATGGCTTTCTTTAAAAGTTAATTAAAATATTACCTGTAGAAATCAAACTACATTCACTATCTCTTCTACATAAAACAAAACTCTCCTTATTATTTCTTTTAATCCAAGTAAACAAATGAGACAATAGAGATACCCAAAGAATTAATATTAAAACCTTTTTAAAATCATCAGAAACAAAAGACTAAAAGTAATCTAATGTTCACATTAAAGTATAACCTGCCAGACAAATTCATAGCTTGTTTACTCAGGTTTTGAGTTTTTACACAAAAGGAGATATTTTACATGTCTTATAATATTCTTTTCAACTTAACAAGCACATCAAGAATAGCTTCCCATGTCGGTAAACATGTATCAATGCTGTTATTCTTGATGGTCATCTCACTTTTTCAATGCATGAATGAATGAGATTTCATTTAACCAGTCACCTGTTGGACATGCAAGTGGACTGTTTTTTGGCAAAAGTACCTTATCAATTAGCTTTCAGTGGGTAACAAAACCACCCCAAAACTTCACAGTTTAAAATAACAACTGTTTTTTGGGGGACTTAATTAAACTCAAAAGCTTTTGCACAGCAAAGGAAACCACAGACAAAATGAAAAGACAACCCACGGAACGGGAGAAAATATTTGCAAAACGATGCAACCGACGAGGGATTAGTCTCCAAAATTTACTAACAGCTCATGTGGCTCAATATCAAAAATACAAACAGTGCAATCAAAAAATGGGCAGAGACCTAAATAGACATTTCTCCAAAGAAGACATACAGATGGGCAAGAGTCACATGAAAAGATGCTCAACATTGTTAATTATTAGAGAAATGCAAATCAAAACTACAACGAGATATCGCCTCACACCAGTCAGAATGGCCATCATCAAAACATCTACAAACAATAAATGCTGGAGAGGGTGTGGAGAAAAGGGAACCCTCCTACACTGTTGGTGGGAATGTAAATTGGTACAGTCACTATGGAGAACAGTATGGAGGCTCCTTAAAAAACTAAAAATAGAGTTGCTATATCATCCAACAGTCCCACTCCTGGACACGTATCTGGAGAAAAACATGGTTCAAAAGGATACATGCACCCCAATGTTCATTGCAGTGCTATTTACAATAGCCAGGACATGGAAGCAACCTAAATGTCCATCAACAGAGGAGTGGATAAAGAAGATGTGGTTCATATATACAATGGAATATTACTCAGCTATGAAAAAGAATGAAATAATGCCATTTGCAGCAACATGGATAGACGTGGAGATTATCATACTAAGTGAAGTAAGTCAGACAGAGAAACACAAATATCTTATTATATCACTTACATTCAGAATCTTTAAAAAAAAGATACGAATGAACTTATTTACAAAATGGAAACAGACTCACAGACTTAGAGAAGGAACTTATAGTTAACTGGGGGGAAGGGGGAGGAGAGATAGATTGGGAATTTGGAACTGACATGTACCCACTGCTATATTTAAAATAGATAACCAGCAAGGACTTACTGTATAGCACAGAGAACTCTGCTAAGTAATCTGTAATAACCTAAATGGGAAAAGAATTTGAAAAAGAATAGATACATGTACAGGTATAACTGAATCACTTTGCTGTACCGCTGAAACTAACACAACATTATTAATCTATATACTCCAATATAAAATTTAAAAAATTTTTAATATGAAAAAAATAAATAACTACCTTTTTTTTTAAGCTCACAATTCTTTGAGGAAACCGCAAGAGTTGGCACAACTGACACAATCGGGGCCTCTCTCCACACAGCTTCTCTTCCTCTGGTGGGCTGACCTGGGCTCCTTCACATGTGTTAAGGTCAGGCGAAATCACACAGGTCTCCTGGGCCCAATGGAGAAAGCAGCTGAGCAGGAAGAGAAAGCCCAGCAAGGTGGGCAGTGCTTGGCCTCAGGACTGAGGCCAGAAGAACAAAATGGAAGCTTAGCTCAGTGGAATTCAAGTCTCAGGGAAGGCGGAAACTGCATACATCCCACTTGCAGTTGCCTAGTGTGACAGTTAACATATAATGATTAAAAACCGTGTGCAATTGAGTAAACCGTACACGTGGTAGGGCCTTACCGGGTGGAGGTCTGAGGAGGAATCTGGAAGGGCTATGCTAAAAGCCCCAGCAGCTGGGATTCCAAGACCCCAGAACAGGGTCTGGTACCCAGGGCGCCCTCGGCAAATATCCATCACATGAACACCTAATAGGCCGACTAGACCGACAGGTGAGGAAGTGGCCCAAGATACCGTGTGTCTTGATTTTGATAAACAGTAGATGAGGTCTGTGAGTATATCCTGTGGACAAGGGCACTGCACAGTGTGGGTGGTAGTTCCATTATGTGTATTTTTACCTGATTGACCAAATGTACCCGAACTGTGGATTAATATCAATAGTTCAAGGTATATGTCATAGGGCTCTGTCTTTGGTTTTATCTGGTTTACTATTTTCACAATTTGAAATTTTGTTTCTCCAAAGTAATTCCTTTTATAAAGAAAGTTTTGACAGACCTCAGTGGTTTGACTTAAATTATTTTATTATAGTATTACTTAAATATAGGCACAAATAAGATTAAATGTTGCTGGTGGCTTTTATATGACTCCAAAGCTAAATGTTAAAAATAAAATGCAGACCCCGTGGAAGTCCAGTGAACAGCATTCATGTGACAGGTGATGTTCTCTGGCTGACGTGAAATCACTGGCTTACCTCAAGTGGTCCTGATGGCGACAGGCAGGTGCTTTTGAGCTCCACGTGGCAATCCTGGAAGGGGCTGGGGATGTCTGTGAGTCATCCTTCTGCAGCCTGGTAACAGTGTCATTGGCCTCAGCTCAGCACACATGCATCATTCACATGTCCAGTTGTCTAGTTTTCTTTTCTCATCAGCCTGGACCACTTGTTACAAGCACAGTCTTAAACACTAAAGCAAACCCATGCACCAAAGTACCATGTTGATCTCAAGACAACTAGAGCTTTTCATTTTTCATATGGTCATTGAAAGGAAAGAGAAAATATAAGATTCCTGTAGAGAACTCATTCAACTCATTCAACCAAGAATGGCTGGACTTCCCTGGTAGTGTAGTGGTTAGGAATCCACCTGCCAATGCAGGGGACACGGGTTCGGTCTCTGGTCTGGGAAGATCCCACATGCTGCAGAGCAACTAAGCCCCTGCGCCACAACTACAGAGCCTGCGCTCTAGAGCCCATGAGCCACAACTACTGAGGCCATGGGCCACAACTACTGAAGCCTGTGAGCCTAGAGCCTGTGCTCTGCAGCAAGGGAAGCCACCATAATGAGAAGCCCGCGCACCGCAACAAAGAGTAGCCCACACTTGCTGCGACTAGAGAAAGCCCGCGTGCAGCAGTGAAGACCCAACACAGCCAAAAATAAATAAATTTTAAAAAATTTTTAAAAAAGAATGGCTGAGCACTGACTAGGCACCAGGCATTTTCTAGATGCTGTAGGTACAGTGATGAACTACACAGAGCATGCTCCTGTCCACAGGATGAACTGAACTAGGGATACTAGGATTTGCAGGTGACACCGGATTGGGACAGAGAAGCAACACATGAAAACAGGACCTGGATTATAAAGAATAATTATATTTTTTCTCATTATAATACTTTAAAATTCCTAAATCAACTACATGTTTATTGTTTAAAAAGTTGCAAGTGATACAGAAGTCTACAAACTAATAACTGAAAGCTACCCCCTCTCAATACCCTCTAGTCCCACTCTTCAGGAGTCACAACTGTGCTGACTTGAATCTTCCAAACTTTTCCATGAGATCAGAAAGCTCTGAATAAGTTCATTCTCTGAGCAGAATTCCTTTAGTCTCTTGCCTTCTTCTCCCCTTGATGGCATTTTCTAAAAGGTGTCCTTCTTATGTGAGAGAACCTTCCTAGATTGAAGTTACAAGGAATCACAGAGACTGGGCAAAACTCTTCAATTGTGTAGAATCATTACCTTGTTCTAAGTTTTGTGAAAAGGATTAAAAGTACTGCATGCAAAACACCTGGTATACAGTAGGCAATAAATAGTGACTGCTATGATTACATTTTAAAATATTCGTTGTTCTTAAAATACACTGGCTCTTCCAAGTGTAGTGTTCTGTGTCTTGATTATGCAGTGATGGCGGTTCTTTTTCTGACAACCCTGGAAAAAAAAAGTGTCCTTTAATATGGCTGCCCATCAGGGATTATAGCTTTCCATAATCTTTGGAACGTCACTTCTCAGTTGCACTTGCATTTAATATAATATCCCCTTGTTCTCACAGAGGAGATGCTGGAGGAAGGTGGAGGTTTGGTCATTTGAATTGAGATAGGCGTTAGTGTCAGGACCATATTTCTTTTCCAATTCTAAAATCTAATTTCCTCGGAACTGTGTTTAACAGTTCTACGTTTACAGCTCGAGTTCCTGGCGTCCCATCCGCTCACATCACTTAGGTAATGCTTGGAAAGTACTTCGAAGGAAATGGGCCCAGAAGTGCTAAGTAGAACTACACGATATGAGTCGACAGTTGGGAGCCACAGTGAATAGATAAAATCTCCTGTCTGCACTACATTTCACTTTCTCTGGTAGATTTTATGGAACCCTCATGTGTTACACTGGAAATAAAGCAGGAAGTCACATTTTTATGAAAAATCTGTGTGTTGAATATTGAACAAAATAACAAAGTAGTGAAATGGATTACTTGCACTCAGTCGCCAGTCGGGCTTAATAAAAATAGTCAGAAATTAAGGGTCAGTCACTTTCCATTCTGTAATACTTTTAATAAATAACAAAAAATAAAGATAGGAGAAGGATCATGGAGGGGGAACAGCTTTGGAAATTTTTCTTATTCAGGGAAAGTGGTTCTGGAGAATTTGAAAGGTTCTTTGTCCATGGAGAACGTGTACTTAAGAATATTCACCCATACATTCATTTGCACATTAATTAAGTCAACCTTTACTACATACCTTCAGAGAACCAAGTGCTGGGCTAGATACTGGTGTAGAAGGCATGCTCTCCTGGAGGCCAGATAAAATGTGTCCCTGCAGAACACAGAAAAGGGAATCCTCTGGGAGGTTCATAGAAAGTGTCCCTGGATGAGGTGACATCTAAACCTTCACAAGGGTGAATAAGTGTTTTCCAGGTGGAGATGGAGAGGAAGGGATTCCATGGTGGTGGAACAGCAATAACAGAAGCCCAGAGGTACAAAACACAAGGAAGGGTGAGGGAATGACAAGGTATAATGAACTGGAACACATCGTGTAATGCATCTATGTTCCACGGAAGAGCCATGTGGCTCCTCAGAGCGTCCTGTGCAGCTCCACAGGGAAGAAACCACCACTGCCCACTGTTCCTGTTCTGGGACTGCTCTCTGTACTTGCAAGATGAAATGTACATAATTTGGAGACGTTTGTTCATTATCTTCTGTAGAGCCATTGTCATCATCCCATTATATGTTGATGGAGAAATCTATGGTTTATGAGTGCTTTCCAGCTGTGTGTAAAAGTTACACAAACCAGTAACAGAGTAAACTCTAGGCCATACAGCCCAAAGAGACATGTAATACCTTGACATAGGAAATAAACTGATGACTTATTAAAATAAAATAAGTGGGTATTTACTACTCATAATAAATAAAGAGGAAAAGTGTTTTCTCTTCTCTCCAATGCCAGAGTGATATATGTATTTTGCTTCTGAGTGTCTCCCCCTAACCTCATCTCTATTCCCCCCAAATTGGAAAATCAGATGAGGAGACAGAGGGGTTCGGGAAGCTGAAGTTGAAGAATATAAATAAAACAGATGGACTACTTGACATGTGTGAATATATTGAGGGACTATTTTAACTTCTGGCAATGAGCTTAGAGCTAAATCATTGATTGGTGCATAGAAAAGTAAACGATTTAAAAAATCATGGCAATTATTAACTCCAGGGAAAATAAAAAGTTGTTCTATAAAAGAAATGTAGTCATAATATATACCATGGCTTAGCTGTGAGAAAATATTCACCTAGTTATATTAATGTAAAGACAACATGTATATATCAAATTTATGATATAATTACAGTGAGAGGATATGGAAGGGAAAGTTTATGTGCATGAATTGGGAATGCAGGAGAGGGTATAATAAAGGTAACAGTGTTAAATCTGAAAAATCAAAACAGGGCACTTGATCACGTTATTTAGAAGCACAGAGGTAAACACATAAAAAACAGCTAAAAGTTGAAAATGGCTGCTCATATACAAATGGCCAATAAGCACATGAAAAGCTCAATATCACTAATCATTAGGCAAATGTAAATCAAACCCACAATGAAATACCACCTCCCACCCATTAGGATGCTTCCATCAAAAGTAAAGAAAAATCACAAGTCTTGGCAAGGATGTGGAAAAATTGGAAACCTGTGCATTGTTGGTGGGGATATAAAATGGTATAGCCCTGTGGAAAACAGTATAGCAGTTCCTCAAAAAAGTAAACATAGAATTAATGTATGATATGGCAATCCCGCTTCTGGGTATATACCCGCAAGGATCAGAATCAGAAACTTAAAGAGATATTTGTACACCCTTGTTTATGGCACCATTATTCACAATAGCCAAAAGGTGGAAGCGATTCAAATGTCCATCGACAGATGAATGGATAAACAAAATGTGGTATATTCACACAATGGAATATTATGCAGCCTTAAAAAGGAAGGAAAGTCTGACACATGCTACAACATGGTTGAATTATGCTAAGTGAAATAAGCCGGGTACAAAAAGACAAATACTGTATGACTCCACTTATGTGAGGTACTAGGGTAGGGTCAAATTCATAGAAACAGAAAGAATGGTGGTTACCAGGGATGGGGGGAAGGGGAAGGGGGAATTGTTGTTCAGTGGGTATAGAGTTTCAGTTTTGCAAGATGAAGAGTTCTGAAGGCTGTACAACAATGTGAATGTACTTAACGCTACTGAACTGTACTTAGAAATGGGTAAGATGATTTTATGTTACGTATATTTTACCACAGTTAAAAAAAAATGTTCCTGAAACAGAGAGGTGAATGGCCAAACTTGTCCCTCGGGCCATACTTTGTCAACCCCTAGTCTGAGATTGGAGGTAATGACATCAAAGAGGAGACAGAAAATTTTTTTGCCTTAAGAGCTGGTGAATGCTGTGGAGGCAAGCCATTTCCGGGGCCTCTCTGTATCTCTGGGATTTAGTCTTGGGGCGGTAAGTCACAGATGCTCAGCACACGTTCCCTGAATGCAACTGCAGCTCCTCGATGGCGACTCCTAGAGAGGGTTGAGTCTGGAGTGAATCAAACAGGGAAGGCAAGGAGTAAGAAACAACGTTTACGCTGGAGGAAAACTGGTTTCGGTAACACCAAGGCTCTCCCTCAAAAGTAAAAGTTCCAATCACCTACATTAAAAGTATCCTATGTTCAGGGACCCTGTAATTAGCCTCTGGAAAGTCCTCATGTGTATCTCCTCCACAGAGCTGCTTTGTTTTCAGTGTTGACTGTTTTTAAGGTATACTTAAGAGCATGTCAGAAGATCTTTGGAGAGGGTTTCCAAGTGTCCTGCTGTACTGTAAATGTAAGGTGTCTAGGTTTAAAATAAGAGAATATCACCAGTGACCTGAAGACCCACACTATATGCATCCTCTTGGGGCCACGTTACCTGAAGTGGGGGGTGAGGAGAGGGGGTGGCTCGGTTTTCTAATGCACAAACCCTGGCAGCTGTCACCCTCAGTGAGTGACAGCACTTATGTCCTTCCACTCATGCCCACGCTTCCATAGTCTCTCTGAACTACCTAACTGCACAGTACTTTTAGCAAACCCATTTCTTTAAAGGACACCTCCCCTGAAGTTTGGAAAATATTTTACTAAGAAATGGAGATCACACAGAATCACTGAAGAATGTATTTATGGTCCTAAGTCCTGTAGCTCCTGACTTGAATTAGCTTATTCCAACAGCACCAATGCATCCTGTCTCCCTCTTTGCCGCTGTGCCCCATGTGGTGTCTGATTCACACTGTGGTCCCGGCACCCAGACCCCTGGGTTTGTCCTAGGAAGGGGTGTTTTTTCTGGTCTCAGTTAAGCTCCTTGTGTGTCGGTCCTTCTGGGGACCAACTGGCTATTGGCTGGGGGGACTGAGAAGACTGGGTCGCATGTCACTCATTCTCCAGAAGGCTAGCTGAGCTCATGGCACGTGGGAGTGTTCCAAAATGGTGAGTAGAAGATGCAAGGCCCCTTGTGGCCTAGTCAGAGCTGTACATTGTCCCTCTGCCACATTCTATTGACCAGAGCCATCACCAGGCCAGCCCAGATTTCAGGGGCTGAGGAAAAGACTCTTCCTCTTGGTGGAGGAAGCTTAAAAGTCACGTTGCAAGAACTGTGCATCAAGGGAGGAAAATAATTTGGTCCGCTTTTACAACCTATCATGGGGCCCATCTACTCCCTTATTTACCCCCTGTCCATTATACTCTATACTCCAGCCAAACTCTAATCCTCACTTTCCAAACACGATGCCAGATACTTTCAGACATACATGTTTTTGGACTTGCTAACGTACCTGCTCAACTGCCTACCTTTCTACTAGGCTTTAGGCTTTCTGAGGTCAGAGCTAAATCTTAATTTAATGCTGGGCATTAAGAAGACATTCATTCCCAACATGCAGAGAGGTGGGGAGCAGAGATTAAATTACAGCCACTTCATAAGGCAAAAATTTTCTCCCTTTATTTTTAATTTATCGATTTATAATTAGTCTTGTTGCTAAAAAGAATCTAAGTTGACTTGTAAAAACATGTCCAGTCAGAAGTAAGTGAAGAAATCAGGGCAGATGGGAAGGCTGTGTTTAAAAAGTCACACCAAAATATTATTTAAAACAAAAGAAAGGAGGGTGGGGGAGAGAGGGATGAGAAACACAAGCAGGACAGAAAGAAGGAAGGGCATTTAAGTCACTGGAATGGCCAAAAGAATCTGCCACATGCTTGCGCTTCATCCCCAGCCCTACCATCCACTTAGGAAATCTCACAGCCAGATCTTCAATCTGTCCTCCCCGCTAACCAGTTCCTTCCCTTAGCCGATGGCCGATGCCAACTCATCCTATAAGACCAGGCCACTCAAAGTGTGGTCCGTGGATGTGTGCCAGTCTAGGAACAGTTTTCTGTTTTTTAAACCGGTGAATTGAGGTAAGTCTGCAAGTTGAAAGACAGCATTTAGAAATGTTTTGTAGTAATATGTTAGAGTAATTTCATATCTTTGTACTCTAATCACAAAGCTGGGCTTGAGTTTTTTTTAAATTTATTTTGCTTTCCTAGTCAATCATTTTTATTGTATTTGCATGGCAGACTGAAAATTAAAAAGAGAAAAGGATTAGCCCTTTAGTATAGATAGTTTCAAAAGCTACATTAAGACTCCTTTCCAATATCACCTCCTCCAGGAAACCTCACCATTTTCTCCCAGGTGGGGTGGGTGCTTTTCCTCCCTTCTTCCACATAGCCAAGCTGACCTTGTGCAGTTGTTTTAATTATCTGTTTATAACTGTTTCCTCCAATAAACTGTGAGCTTCTTGAAGGGCAAGCACTATATCACTATATCTTAGTTATCTTTGCATGCCCCACACTGAGAACAATGCATGGCCCACAGTAGATGTTTAATAAATGTTTGCTGAATATAAGAAACTGAACGGTCTCACTTGGGAATATACAGCCGAAATGGGATTCAGTGGTACCTGCATATCTAAGTTTCCATTATTAATCAAATCACCTTCTGACTGACAATCATTCTTTAAAATATGCTTAATCATTAATACAGTTATTGGCAAATAATCATACTGTTATCCTGGGAGCCTTTCTGACAAGTTTCTTTAGCATAAAGTTGTAAATACTTTCTCTGAATTTCATGTTGTGTTGATTTCACAGTTTAACCCTCTGAGGTAATTTTCCTAATTTTTGAGTTCAAATGAACACTTTGCTTTTGCTCTCCTGCACTGCCCATATGGGAAAATGAAACCATTTCCTAGTATTGCTATGAGGAATATAGCATATAATATATGAATATAGTAGTACTATACATAGCATATATTAGGCTTAAAGTAACTATTTCTCTCAAGGGATGGCAAATTATCGGCACATAACGTCTCCCTCATATCTGAGGCAAACACTGCTAAACAACCAATCACACTTTACTACTGACGTAAAACAGACCCCAGGTTCCTATTCAACAACCGCCAACTAATGAGAATATTTGTCACCCTCAGTACATATCATGCAACCCATGTCGTGATTCTAGGCTAATCCTGAAGCGGGTGAGGATCCCAGTTCTGACCTTGTTTTTAGCAAGTGTAAGATAACCAGTCTAGACAGCAGGCATTAGATGGTATAGAAAAGTGAGAACATAGTTCTCTCCAGATTTCCTGAAGATAAAAGAACTATCACAGTATTGAAGGAGACTCAAGTAGGCCTTCTGGATGGTTATGTAGTCTCTTTGTTTTTAAGGAACCAGAAGAAATGTAAACAGGCTACTGCTGGGTTAAGACCTAACCAACCAATGCATTTCCCTCAAGAGAGATGAGTTGGTAAATACCAGTCTCCCACTAACTTTACTTGACAAGGTAGGAAATCTTTGTGTCAGTCCTTAAGATGAGGCATGGAGAGTGAATGGATGCTTCAGACATAAAATTAAATGCAAAATTGTATAAAACTGTATTAGACTGTTGAGTACAATTATGTAATAAATATGCATAGCAAAAAGAGACTAGATGGGAATACACCAATTTAAAGATTGTAGTCTCTCTTAGAATGTGGTCATGGATAACTTTTTCTTGTTTTTTGGATCTTCTATAATGTAGTTTTATTAAAAATAACATTAAAAATGAATGAAGTAACTTTCACATTCTACAATTTTCTAAATAAAAGAACACTTAAGAATAGGGCAAACCCTGGTCTCAAGTTGTAAGGGCCTGAAGTAGGAAGGTTGCATAAGTAAGCAATGAGCATTTTGTTGGTTTCCTGATTCTTGGTTATGTACAGGATGAGAAGACAAACTCATCTAAAGGCAGCCATATGTAAAAATAATTAAAAAACCGAGACTTCCATACACCCCAAGAAGGATAGGTCTTGATACCTCAAGGAGAGAACTGAGGATTGATTCACTAACTGTGCTATTTTAGCTTGTGTGTGTGTGTGTGTGTGTGTGTGTGTGTGTGTGTGTGTGTGTCTTTTGAAGTCAGAGGTAAGTCTGGACCATCTGGAATCAGTTTCTTCTTTGCATAACCTGGTTTTATTCCAGAGCACAAGACAGAGTTACCACATCCACACAGCTTATGAACTGGAAGTTTGTGTATCTTCTTCAAATACTCCAATGTCGACTGGGTGTTTTTTGAAAGGGCCTGTTTTAATCTGACCACCACTGTAACACGTTACAGAGACAGCAGCTTGCAAAAAAAATAATTAAGGAAAACAAAAGAATGTTGTCCTTTTGTTGTAATCTGTTGGAAGAGATGAGATGAATGCTCTGAAATGAAGCATTTAATATGAGAACACTGAATACTGTGTTGCTATGAGGAAGCCGTCTTGTTTATAATGCATCTGTAGCCAGATGCATTACGAGCTGTTTGCAGAAACTTGGAGTCTGCGTTGGAAATGACTTGAGTATTTTTTTCCCCCAAAAGCTATAGTTTTCTCTCCTCTAATATTAGTGGAAAGTGGTATAAAATCCAAAGTTGTGATCTTTTCTTAAGCTTCAAGTTCATTGCCATCCTGCGGTATTGTAGTTTTCGTCCATCCTCTTTAGCATAATTGCCTTAGAAGTCTCCTTCATGTTGATTCCTAACACTTAAAAATTTTTTTTCTCCAAATCTCCTGAAACCTAGACCAACTTACCACACACCCATGTCCTCTAGGGTGCAACTGTCAGGGACTCTGTAGCACGTGTAAGAGGCTGAAGTAACAGCACACAGACTGAAAGGCCATGCTGGGCACTCACTGCACCCATGGGAACCTCCCATTAGCTCTTGCACCAGCCCCAAGGTAATGCCCAGTCCCTGTGAAATTCCCAGAATTCAGACACCAACTGTAGATACTGTAAGATGGGCTGCTAGGAAGGGCTACTGCCATGTGAATCTCCGTCTCCTTGACTGTCTTTTCATCTTTTCAGCTTGATAGTCGTGAGTGCTTTTCTGTTGGTTGTTTTCTTTTTTTTAGGGGGTGGGGAGCTGTATGGGAAAAGGTACTCATTTCTGTATTGCTGTTGCTGCTATTAAGAGGTAAAGTTGAGGGTAACTGCCAACAGCTTCCCCTTTCTCTTCTTTTTGTTCACTCGATCTGTCTGGACCAATGCACAAGGAAAAAGGGCAGACAGAGTGGCTCTGCAAAGTTGCACTGTTTTAAAACTGATAAAGAATGTGTTTCCCACAGCTTAGGAGCAATTAAACAAATTGTATTTGCAAACATCTGCTGTCCAGTACTGCTGCCCGTGTTCAAACAGCCTCACAGTGTCTTTGGCAAACCAGGGTGAGAAAAGCTGGGTGCCATTTGCTAAATGAACTCTTCCAGATTACAGATCTGTGGCCTGAGGGAATTCTTTCAAATACACATGGGAAAATTAATTCCCAGAGAGGTAGTTATTCCCTAAAAAACCCCCCCAAAAGACCCCTGGGACTTAGAGTGAAGTTGGCAGTAAGTCAATGAGTGTTTTGTTAACCTCTGCTAAACCATATTTATATTTACATCTGAGTCACAGAATCCTAAAGCTAAAAAGGGGAAAATGAGACTTCTGGTTGAGAATGGTTTCTAACAGTACCAGTGTTCCCCCTGCAATTTCTCCAATCGATACCTATAAAGATAAACCCAAAAATAGAAACTCTCAGTAGCATCACAAAGACTGCCAGCCCAATGCCCAATATGGGGAAAACGGTTAAAAATGCAGATTCAAGTTCTGAATTTTGAATCTACTATTTAATCGTTGAGTAACCTTAATTTTCTCACCTGCAGAGTAGAGATAATGGGGACAATCTCATAGGCTTGTTCTGAGGATTAGAGAAGATATGCCTGTAAAGCCCTCAGCGCCCTGCATTGGCACCAAGTAAACACTTAGCAAATGTCAGCATGAGTAGCATAGTTTCATGGTTATTAATGTTGTCATTGTGAAACAGGATTTCCTCCATTGTCCTGGAATTGTAGCAAATGCAGAAGTAATGGCACAGAATGTTGTACGTTTACTTCGAGGTGCTCATTTGAGTCCTCCCCACCCCTAACCCCAACCCCCCCTCCACTACTAATACAAAGGAAGAACTGGTAGAGAAGTGTGACCTCTGGGTGAATATTCAGAAAAAGTGTCTATAATAACCTCCCCTTCCCCATGGGGGAGGATACCTGATGTTTCTTCTCTAAGAGGCTAAGGGAGGGGGATCCTAAGAAAAATTCTAACTAAGTTTGGGGGATTCCAACACCCCCATTTTGCATTAACCAAGAGATTTAATGATCATCCTTACTCTGAAGTTTGGTGAGGCGACAGGTCAGCTGAGGATCTAATGTGTTCCTTGGGCTTAGAGAAATGAATGTGAAAGAGATGGCAGAATTGAGGGAAGAAGTGGCTGAGAAGCTGCTTACATTTCCACTGCATTCATAGTAAGGATGGATACAAAAATGTTCCATGGTTGGATGGATACCACTTAGAGGTGGCTGGACTTTTTTCATTTCACCTATATCTCAACAAGGAGCCCCATCTATCATGTAAAAGCATGCCAGCTACAGGGGCTGCTGGGACTGTCTTTCACTGGAATCAAAAGGGAGGAAAGAGGCCAAACTGAAACCCGATCCCTCAAATCAAGGGCTCTGCCTAGGACAGTGTCCTTTGTTTCTCCCAGGGTCCTCCAAAGAGACCATCAGACAGCCAGCAAGGGGAAACTAGCCACACAGAAGTGTCGATAACCCGCTAGTGGTAGCCAGAGAAGCAGGAACAACCAACAGTGAAAGGACCTGCCTCTTGTCCTCTCCCACTCAAACCCCTGGAGAGGAAGCAGCTCTGAAGTCCCATCTCCAGCCCGATTTGTGGTAGGGATGGGGATAGAAAGAGCTTTGAACTGAATGTAAGACTGACATTTTAAACTGATTATGAGCAAGGCTTATTAATCTGTTTTGATAGCCAAAAGTGACTGAAAACGTTGCAGAATCTGGGTAAAATATCAAGGGACCCACCACCCGTGATGGAACTGGCAGTTAACAGAGCATAACTATTTAGAAAAAAAGTTTCATGTTTTTGCTTCATTATGTTGAGATTCCTCAATAAAGTATACGTTATTATTATTAGTTATAAGGCTGTTGGGGCAAGATTTAAAAAGAGAACCACATATAAAGGCTTCAAGTCACAACCAACTCTGGCTTTAAATCATGAAACAGAAGTAGCCTGAGAAAAGGCGTAAAAGAGCCCCCATCTTTCCACTATGAGCCCACTGACTCAGTTGATCGAGCCTGTACAAACCAGGAAACTAGGCTACTATCCCTCTCTATGCATTAGGAATGCTCTATGAAAACAATTTTTCCTGCAGTAGTCCTAATCAGCATCTTCTTGCAACCGAGCAGGTAACACACACACACACACACACACACACACACACACACACAAAGAACTGGCTCAGAAACTAAAGGGCAAACTGTGGTGCTGTCTGAAATCTACAGCCCATGTCACAAAGCACTGGCAATGGTTAATGCAGAGAGCCTCAAAAGAAGTGCACCCTGATCACTGTATTTCTCCATGCCTTTTCTTGGCTCAGAACACCAGAGAATCACACAGTAAAGAAGGAGCATCTGCTGAGAGCAGAGGTTCACTAGGTCAAAGTCTCCTGGAAAAGAGAATTGGAAGGGAAACAATATACACTAATTTGTCTTTTAGCTGAAGAAAGATCAAGTGAGTTAAGTGAAACCTGTGACCAGTTGAAACAGGGATATACCTAGGGAATGCATTCAAGAGTCCAAAGCACTCTTAAAATAAAAGACTTTTAATGTTTTTAAAAACCTCTTTATTGAGGTATGATTGGCAGGTTAAAAAGTGGTACGTATATAATGTATACAACTCAATGAATTTGAGGATAAGTATACAGCTGTGAAACCAGCACTGCCATCAAGGCCGTAAACAAGAAAGAAATCTTACCATTTATAACAATATGGATGGCCCTGGAGGCTATTATGCTAGGTGAAATAAGCCAGATACAAAATGACAAATATTATATGAGCTCACTTACATGTGGAATCTAAGATAGTCAAATTCATAAAAGCAGAGTAGAATGGTGGTTGTCAGGAACTGTGGGGATGGGAAACTGGGGAAGTGATGGTCAAATGGTACAAAGGTTTAGACATGCAAGATAAGTTCTGGAGATGCACAAAACAGCTTAGTGCCTACAGCTAACAATACCGCATTGTATATTTAAAATCTGCTAAGAGGGTAGATCTCACGTTAAGTGTTTTTAGCACACACATACAAAATAATAAAGCAAGTGGCAGGAAACTTTGCATAGTGATGGGTATGTGTACAGCCTTGATGGTGAAGATTTTAAATGTTTTTAATGTTAAAAAAGTAATGTAACCCCCCCCATAAAACTAAAAAAGTGGACAAAAATGTATGAATCAACCATTCTGAGACAGTGGTTGACAGGCAGTACGAGACTATGACCCCTAAAAAAAGGAAAACAAATGAGGTAAATCCTAAAATCCCCTTGGATTTCTGCCCATAGTCACTTTGTAGGCTGCTAGATAAGGAAGGGAATCCTACACAGAGCATGGTACTCTCACCAAATTCAGAGAGGCAGAGGAGGCTGGGATTTGCAGGGCAGAGTACCACAGGAAAGGTACCACACAGAACAAGAACTCCAGAAGTCTTTGTGAGGATCTCTGAGACTGCTGCTGAATACCGAGCCATACTTGTATACGGTGAGACTCCACAAGGTTGAGCAAAAGATAACTGAGAAATTGTGAGCTGAACAATTTTCAGAGCTCACACAGGATTGGAGAAGTTCAAGCTGAACACTCACGCCTCAGTACTAGGATCAAACTAGCGTTTTTAAACAAAGCCTCCAAAGGAGGAAGCGGATCAGAAGTAACTGCTTGTCATAACAAAGTCCAACACTGTCTTAAGACAATATTCGTTGCTCAAAAATATCAATTTCAGAGTCCAGCATTCAACCAAGCATCACTAGACACAGAAAGAAGTAGAGACATATAACTAATAATTAGGAGAAAAGTTAGTCAGTCAAAACAGATGCAAAAATGATGGAATTAACAGACAAGGGGCCTAAAACACAACTGTTATAATCATGTTTAAGTATTTAAAGGAAAACATGTACATAATAAAAAGAGAAATGAATGACATAAAGAACTAAATATAACTTCTATAAATAAAAAATACAATATCTAAAATGAAAACTTCACTACATGGGATTAACAGTATATTAGACATTGCAGAAGAAAAGACAATGAACTTGAAACATCAAAATAGAAACTATTCAAACAGAAGGACAGAGGCAGATTAAAAAAGACCGAAAATAAAAAATAAAACACAGTCTCAGTCACCTATGGAACAACACAAAGTGTTACAGCATATGTTTAAAACTGATGACGTGGACAAAATATGTGAAGATATAATGGCCAAAGTTTTCAAAATTTGATGAATATAATAAACCCATAGATTTAATAAGGTATTTAATAAACCCAAGCAGCATAAACACAAGGAAAACTACATCAAGCTACATTATAATTAAACTGCTGAAAACTACAGATAAAGGGGGAAAAATTATAACACAATCCTCACCAGAAAATATGCACGCCAGAAAACAATGAAATGGAAGGGGATGAATGTGTGTGTTGGGGGGCATAGAAACCCCACCAACTTAGAATTCTATATTCAACAAAAATATCCTTCAAAAATTAAAGTGAAATAAAACTTGTCCAGACAAACAAAAGTTCAGTGAATTCATTATCAGTAGGACTGCATCATAAGAAATGTGAAAGGAAATTCTCAGGTAGAAGGAAAAAGATTTACAGGGAAAGCAAGATCTACAAAAGAAATGAAAAGCACTAGAAATGGTAAAGAGATGGGCAAATCTTTAATATATTTTTCCTACTTTAAAATTGCTTTAAAAGATCATTGACTGGTACAAGAAAAGTAGTAACAATGTTATTGTGAGGTTTATAACACATGGATCATCAAAATACATGACAACTATATCCAAAAGGGAAACAGAAGCAAAATATTATATAATTTTTATATTATACATGAAGTAGAATAATATTTAAAAGTAGAATGATAAAGAGGCATATTACAGTTTTGAGGGAAACCACTAAAAATCAAAAGAGGTAGAGTTAATAAACCAATAGTGGGGATAAAATGAAGTATTAAGAAAATACAAAATTAATCCCCAAAAGATAAGAAAACAGAACAAAGAACAGATAGGACCAACAATAAATGAATAGCAAGATGACAGATTTAAACACAACTATAAAAATAATTATGTTAAGTGTAAATGGCCTGAGCAGTTCTAAAACTGAGGTTTATGGTCCCTTAGCAGAAATCAACATATTACATCAAACTGTACTGGCAATCACTGTATTGTTCATTATCATTAAATCTGCACAGAAAAGAGTTAGTCTCACTTAAGAAAATTCTTCATGAAGCAGTAAAAATTACTGATATTATTAAATCATGACCCTTAAGTACTTTTATAAAATATCCCTCTTTGTCTCTTGTAATATTTCTTGGCATAAAATCTGTTTTGTCTGATGTCATTATAGCTATTCTATCTCTCTTATGATTACTGCCTCCATGGTATATCTTTTGTAACCCTTTTATTCTTAATCCATTTATGTCTTTGAACATAAATTTTGTCTCTTGTAGACAGCAAATAGTTGGATCTTGCTTTTCTATCCAATCTGACCATCTGTGCCTTTTGATTGGCGTTATTCAATTTATAATAGTAATTATTGATACGGTTATATTTATAGGTACCATTGTAATAGTAATTATTGATATGGTTATATTTACAGGTACCATTTCACTGTTTGTTTCCTATGTCTTACACCCTTTTCCCCCTCTGTTCCTCTGCTACTGCCTCCTTTGGTCTTAAATATATATTTTTAGTGTATCATTTTAATTCTTCTACTGATTTTAAACTGTATTTTGGGGGACTGGTTTCTCAGTGGTTACTTCAGCTACTAGAATGTCCATTGTAACTCATCAAAATCAACTAGGGAATGACACTTAACTCCAGTAAAATACAGAAACTTTGTTTCAGTATGGTCCATTTCCTCTCCTCCTTTGCATTACTGTGTTATATATATTTTATAAAATATCTATGTTATAAACCAAACAGTTATACAACCAGGAAGATGTAGCAATTATAAATTCATTTTCATCTAACAACATAGCCTTAATATAAGTGATACAAAAACTGAAAGAGTTAAAAGGAGAAATAAACAATTCAACAATATATTTGAATACTTCAATAGCCTAATCTCAATAACTGGCAGAAGAACTAGACAAAAAACCACCAAGGAGAGAGACTTGAACAAACATATTAACTAACTTTCCATAACTGACAGTTATAAAATACTGTACCCCAAACCAACACAATGTACATTCTTTTCAAACATACTTGGAACATTCTTCAAGACGCATGATATCCTAGGCCATAAAATAAGTCTCAAAAAGTTAAAAGAATTGAAAAAAGTGTACTTTCCAACAATAATGAAATTAAGTTAGAAATCAACGGCAGAAATAAATTTGACAAATTCCTAAATTCTTGCAAATTAAACATACTTCCAAATAATCTATGATCAAAAAATAAATCACAAGGGAAATTAAAAGTATTTAAAATGGAATGAAAAAACTACACCGTATCAAAATTATGGGATACAGCTAAAGCAGTGCTAAGAGGGCAATTTATAGCTTTGAAAAATCTATGTTAAAAAAAGTAATGGTTTCAAATCAGTAATTTAAACTTTCACCTTAAGAAACTAGAAAAAGAAAAGCAAACTAAACTCAAAACAAGCAGAAGAAAAGAAATTAGAGTGGAAATAAGAAATTATAGTACAAGTCAATGAAATAGAAAAAATAAAGAAAATCTGTGAAAACAAAATACGTCTTTTACAAAGATCACAAAATTGACAAAAAAGGAAGACAGGTTACCAACATTAGGAATAAAAGAGGGGACATCACTACTTACACTACAGAAATTAAAAGGTGGGACTTCCCTGGTGGTGCAGTGGTTAAGAATCCACCTGCCAATGCCGGGGACATGGGTTTGATCCCTGGTCCGGGAAGATCCCACATGCCATGGAGCAACTAAGCCCATGCACCACAACTACTGAGCCCACATGCCACAACTGCTGAAGCCCGGGCACCTAGAGCCCATACTTTGCAACAAGAGAAGCCACCGCAATGAGAGGCCCACACACCACAACGAAGAGTAGCTCCCACTCGCCGCAACTAGAGAAAGCCTGCGCACAGCAATGAAGATCCAACACAGCCATAAATAAATTAATTAATTTAAAAAAAGAAATTAAAAGGTATATAAGGGAATACTATGAACAACTTGTGTAAACAAATTGGACAACTTGGATGAAATAGACAAATTCCTAGAAAGACATAAATTCCCAAAACACGCTTAAGAAGCAATAGATCCCATTTATTTGTTTTTGTTTTTGTTTCCATTACTCTAGGAGATGGATCCAAAAAATATTGCTGCGATTTATGTCAGTGTTCTGCCTATGTTTTCCTCTAAGAGTTTTATAGTATTTAGCTTTACATTTAGGTCTTTAATCCATTTGAGTTTATTTTTGTACATGGTGTTAGAGAATGTTCTAATTTCATTTTTTTACATGTAGCTGTCCAGTTTTCCCAGCACCACTTATTGAAGAGACTGTCTTTTCTCCACTGTATATCCTTGCCTCCTTTGTTGTAGATTAATTGACCATAAGTGTGTGGGTTTATTTCTGGGCTTTCTATCCTGTTCCATTAATCTATAGGTCTGTTTTTGTGCCAGTACATACTGTTTTCATTACTGTAGCTTTGAAGTATAGTCTGAAGTCAGGGAGTGTGAGTACTCCAGCTCTGTTCTTCTTTCTCAAGATCATTTTGGCTATTCAGGGTCTTTTGTGTTTCCATATGAATTTTAGAATTTTTTGTTCCAGTTCATGAAAAATGCCACTGGTAATTTGATAGGGATTGCACTGATTCTGTAGATTCCCTCGGGTAGTATGGTCATTTTAACAATATTGATTCTTCCAATCCAAGAACACAGTATATCTTTCCATCTGTTTATGTCATCTTCAATTTCATCAGTGTCTTATAGTTTTCAGACTACAGGTCTTTTGCCTCCTTAGGTAGGTTTATTCCTAGGTATTTTATTATTTTTGATGAGATGGTAAGTGAAATTGTTTCCTTAATTTCTCTTTAAGATATTTCATTGTTAGTGTATAGAAATGCAACAGATTTCTATATATTAATTTTGTATCCAACAATTTTATGTAATTAATTGATGAGCTCTAGTAGTTTTCTGGAAGCATCTTTAGGAGTTTCTATGTATATTATCATGTCATCTGCAAACAGTGACAGTTTTACCTCTTCTTTTCCAATTTGGATTCCTTTTTCTTCTCTGATTGCTGTGGCTAGTACTTCCAAAACTATGTTGAATAAAAGTGGTAAGAGTGGGCATCGTTGTCTTGTTCCTGATCTTAGAAGAAATGCTTTCAGCTTTTCACCATTGAGCTCATGATGTTAGCAGTGGGTTTGTCATATATGGCCTTTATTATGTTGTGGTATGTTTCCTCTATGTTCACTTTCTGAAGAGTTTTTATCATAAATGAGTGTTGAATTTTATCAAAAGCTTTTCCTGCATCTACTGAGTGATCATATGGTTTTTATTCTTCAATTATTTAATGCGGTGTATCACACTGATTTACAGATATTGAAAAATCCTTGCATCCCTGGAATAAGTCCCACTTACTCATGGTGCATGATCTTTTTAATAGATTGTTAAAGTAGGTTTGCTAGTATTTTGTTGAGGATTTCTGCATCTATGTTAATCAGTGATATTGGCCTGTAATTTTCTCTTTTTTTGTGTGGTATTTTTGGTTTTGGTATTAGGGTGAAGCTGGCCTCATAGAATGAGTTCGGAAGTGTTCCTCCCTCTGAAATTTTTTTGCAATAGTTTCAGAAGGATAGGTGTTAACTCGTTTCTAAATGTTTGGTAGAATTCATCTGTGAAGCTATCTGGTCTTGGACTTTTGTCTGTTGGCAGTTTTAAAATTACTGATTAAATTTCAGTACTGGTAATTGGTCAGTTCATATTTTCTATTTTTTCCTAATTTTGCTCAGCAAAGGAAGCTATAAACAAAATGAAAAGACAACCTATGGACTGGGAGAAAATATTTGCAAATGATGCTACTGACAAGGGATTAATTTCCAAAATATACAAACAGCCCATACAGCTTAATATCAAAAAACAAACAACACAATCAAAAAAATGGGCAGAAGAGCTAAATAGATCTCTCTCCAAAGAAGACATACAGATGGCCAACAGTCACATGAAAAGATGCTTAGTATTACTAATTATTAGAGAAACGCAAATCAAAACTACAATGAGGTGTCGTCTCACACCAGTCAGAATGGCCATCATTAAAAAGTCTCCAAATAATAAATTCTGGAGAGGGTGTGTAGAAAAAGGAACCCTCTTACATTGTTGGTGGGAATGACTGGTGCATCCACTATGAAGAACAGTGTGGAAGTTCCTTATAAAACTAAAAATAGAGTTACCATATGATGCTGCAATTCCACTCCTGGGCATATATCTAGAGAAAACTCTAATTCGAAAGGATACATGCACTCCAATGTTCATAGAAACACTGTTTACAATACCCAAGACATGGAAGCAACCTAAATGTCCATCGACAGATAAATGGATAAAGATGATGTGGTGTATATACGTACACACACACACACACACACACACACACACACACACACAAAATGGAATGTTACTCGGCCATAAAAAAGAATGAAATAATGCCCACTTGCAGCAACATGGATGGACCTAGAAATTATCATATTAAGTGAAGTAAGTCAGGAAGAGAAAGGAAAATATCATGTGATATCACATATGGAATCTAAAAAAATAAATGATAGACATGAACTTATTTACAAAACAAAAATAGACACACAGACATAGAAAAAAACATAATTACCAAAGGGGATAGCGGGGGGTGGGGGGGGAGAAATAAATTAGGAGTTTGGGATTAATGTATACACACTACAATATATAAAATAAACAAGGGGCTTTCCTGGTGGCACAGTGGTTGAGAGTCCGCCTGCCAATGCAGGGGACACGGGTTCGTGCCCCGGTCCGGGAAGATCCCGCATGCCGCGGAGCGGCTGGGCCCGTGAGCCATGGCAGCTGAGCCTGCGCGTCCAGAGCCTGTGCTCCACAATGGGAGAGGCCACAACAGTGAGAGGCCCGCATACCGAAAAAATAAAAATAAAAAAATAAACAAGGACCTACTGTATAGCACAGGGAACTATATTCAATATCTTGTAATAGCCTATAATGGAAAAGGATCTGAAAAATAATATATATATATAAATGAATCACTTTGCTGTACACCTGAAACTAATACAACGTTGTAAATTAACTATACTTCAAATAAAAAATGGTTAAAAAAATAAAAAAGGAAGAAATAGAAAACCTAAGTAGACCTATAACAGGTTAACAAGGTGAATAAGTAACTAAAATTTTTCTAGCAAAGAAAAGCCAAGGTCCAGTTAGCTTCACTGGTGAAACCTAACAAACATTTAAGTAAATAATACCAATCCTTCATAACTGTTTCAGGAAGTGGAACAGATAAAAACACTGAGGCTTATTTATGTAACAGAATACCACTCAGTAAGAAAAGGAAACAAACTGATACTCACAACATGAATGAATCTCAAAAACAAAATGCTGAGAAGCCTGTCAAAAAAAGAGGACACATTATATAAGTCCAACTGTGTGAAGTTTTGGAAAAGGCAAATCTAATCTAGAGTGAGAAAAAGCAGACCAGTGTTTCCTAGAGTTGGGAGTGAGCGGGCCCAGGGAATTTTTTGTGGTGACTGAATGAATATTCTATATTTTGATTGTACTGGTAGTCACACGGTGTATATATTTGTTAAGAACTAATTGAAATGTACACTTAAAATGGGTTCCTTTTGTTGTATATAAACTATACCTTAATAAAATTGATTTTAAAATGGATGATATAAAATAATAATATATAAAATTCCAAATTATATTCACTAAAAAATAAGCGGAAATAGGGAATTAAAACATAAAAAATTGGTTCAAATGGGTGGAATTAAAAAATACTATTTTTACATGAAGGTTATAATTAGAAAACTATAGGTGAATGTTTTGAAATTTTTACCAATAATTATTAAAAGAATAAAATGCATGCTACTTACCTTTAAGAACACAAATGACATTATAAATCATATATGCAAAAATGAACTTTGCAAAAATTGTGTTGGTGATATTTTGTATATCTAAAAAAATTTAAAGTTAGTCTCCCCCTATACACTTATTACAAAATAAAAGTTTACATAAATATACAAAAACACTGAAGTTTACAAAAATTAAAGTTACACTGGAGTTTATAAAAGTATCTAAATGGATTCAGCAGCATAATATGAAAGAGCAAAACTATCAAAGTTTTTTGAAAAATAAAGGAAAATATATAATCTTGATTGAGGAAAGGCTTTTTAAAACAAGATAAAACCCCAGACATCTTAAAATGTTTAATTTCAAGATAACTTAATTCTTCCATAAAATATAATGATTATGGCAGATTTTATTTTCCATGTATCTCCTCAACAATACCTCCCTTCCAAGATGATTTTCTTGTTAAATGTGAATTTGACACTCTTCCTAAGAAGTGGAGTCCACATTCTCTTTCAGGCAGGGTTGAGACTACAGCAGGCTTGTGACTTCTGAAACTAGGTCACAAAAGGTGATATAGCTCCTACCTGGTTCTCTTGGGCTACTCTCCTTGAACCCAGCCATCATACTGTGAGGAAGCTCAGATATCTGGAAAGACCCAGGCAGGTGTTCTCAATGACAGCCCCAGCTGAGGTCCCAGCTGACAGCCAGCATCAATCATCAGACATGTGAGTAAATGAGGCTTTGGCTGATTGCAGTTCCCAGTAATAGATTCCTTCACAGTTCAAAACTTTCTAGCTGAGGCCTCAGACACTGTGGAACAGAAAGAAACTGCTGTGCCCTTTCTGAATTCCTGACCATAAGAACATGGTTGGTTGTTTTGTGCCACTAAGTTTGGGGTTATTTGTTACACAGCAGTAAAGAAAAACCATAAAGAAAAACAAAAGACTGGGCTAAAATTTAGAAACATATTGAATAAATTTAAAAACAATATCCAGAAAATATAAAGAGTTAATGACACTCAATAAGGAAAAGTAAAGAGTCAAATGCCATAAACAAGGAATTTGGAGAAGAAAAAAAATGAACAGATGCCAACCTCTATTAGACTGACACAAATTTTAAAGATTAATGGTACCAAGTGAGGCTGTGTGTAAATTAAAGAATTTTGGGACACAATTTGGTATTTCCTATCAAAATTAAAAATATGCACATCCTTTGACTTATTTCACTTCTAGAAATCTACTTACAGAAATACTAGCAAATGGACACAAAGGTTTTTGTACAAGTGTTTACTGTAACATTGTTACCAATAGCAAAAAGAAAGGAATATATTTGAAGTTCATTATAGAGGCATGGTTGAATATACTTATTTTATTTATTTATATTTATTTTATACTTATAGGATATTAATATGATGAGATCTACAGAAAAGTTAGAAAGAATGGGATAGACTATTATGTCGTGATATGGATGATCACCAAGATATATTGTTAAAAAGGCAAATCACAGAAAAGTTTGTTGGGTCTCCCTTGAAAGCCAAATAACCATGCGTATGAGAATAGATAGATAGATAGATAGATAGATAGATAGAGAGATATGAGATATGTGAAGGAAAGGGAGAGGAATGATGGATACCAGGCTATTCAGTAGCTACCTTTGGAGTGGACAGTGGAAGAGGGGATTTTTCACATTTTGTTTTAGATGGTGGTAAGTGCTATGGAGGAAAAAAAAAAGCAAGAACAAAAGATAAGAACTGCTGTGAGGAGGTTTATGTAAATTTTAAAAATCATCAAGTAATAAAATATTTCTCATGTTTACACACGTGAAAGTACAAAAACATGTTTGGGAATAATACATTTCAAATTTAGAATAGTGTTTACTTCCAGGGATGGAAAAGGGGAAAATTCTACAAGAGTTTGAATACCAGGAGGTGGGGAACACCCGAGGTCCTTTTAGAGATTATCTACCACCGGGATCACCCAAATTACTAAAATTATTTTTCAAATATAAAAAATACACATGGAAAATGAATGGCAAAAATTAGAGCACTTTGTATGGATTGGTATTTTATATTGTGGATACTTTTCCATGTTGAGAACATGTGAAATGCTTTCAAACACTCAAGAACTCTCTAAATCACACATCAAGTTCTAACATGTGTAGACCACCCCAAAAAATTGATATTGGTTATATTTATTTGCCATTAAAATATGAACCTGTTAAATGGAATAAGGGTATTTGGTCCAACAGCTACACAGCTTATACAGTTTATAGAACAAATTTCATTAACTTGATGGTCATTCCTTATTCATCAAGATTACTCACCCACAACTTCAAGGTGGAACTATAACAACTTCACATTGTATTAGATCCTCAATCATTCAGTTTATGCCAAGAACCATCACTCATTAGAGTGAGGGAACACTTCTAGTTATAAAAATAGTAAATTTCAGTATTAAGAAAGATAAATATCATCCAGACCATTCCACAATTTACTACTAACAACATACTTAAGCATATATGTACAGTAGCATCTGAATGTTTGGATTTGTATATTCCAAGTTCTCTATTTCCTGAATTATTCTGGCTTTTTCACATGCAAAACACATTGCTATTTGGGTGTTTGATCCTTAAACAGAGGCACGTTTTTGTTTGGAGAAAAGGGCTAATTTGAAAAATACTAGGCCAGGGGACATATAAATACTAACCAGAGGACATATAAAGAATATGCTGTGACTGATACAAATATTTTTTTAAGGAAGCTTAGTTTTTTGTTTTTTTTTCCCCAAAGCAACACACATCCTCTATCCTTCCTCAGTCCTGTTTGCTCAGCTGGATGTCCACAGGGTCCAATTTTCCCTCCAATTGCCCTTGCACACTAACGTAATTGCTGCTCATATGGATAATTGATCAGCCTAGAGCAGCATTTGTATGCATTTGTTCACTTACAGTATCTGGCAGCTTCTCAAATGATTTTGCAGTATTATAATACTATCATGTATTTTTAGTTTTTGTCTCTTTATAACAAGGCTAAATAGATGTGAATCTTTAAGAACGCTACATTTTAAGTACTTCAAAAGCAGGCATACAGAAATACAAATTCTCTTTTGAAGCAGCTAATGCTCCTTTTCTCTTATCAAATATAGAGTAAATGAACTGGAGTCTCAAATGCATAGTGTTCTGTCCTACCTCCCCCCCACTCCCCATTGCTTTCCTCCCTAAACAGACTCAAATTAAGTAGACTCAAACAAACCTCAGCTTAAAAAAGAAAATGACAAGCCAGTTTCACTTAATATGCCCTTGATGAATCAGTAAAAATATATTTTTTTAATTAAATATTGTCCTTTGAGTACATTTTGAATATTCTGTTTGACAACATGGGAAGTAAACATGAAGCCCTTTACCTGCATTCCCAAGTATGACTGTTCATTCCTGAGGAAAAAAGCACTGGTGCTACTGAGTTGCAAGCTGAACATTTTTCACGGAACGTCGTTTTTTACTTGAAAGAATAACTGACAAACTTTCATTTTTCAGACATGGGTATCTGGCAAACATTTTCTCAAAATGAATGAAGTGAACCTTAAGGAAAATCACTGACATTGTGGTTACCAATAATAAAACTCAAGTTTTTACATGAAAATTAGGATTTTACAAAATGTAATGTGTCATTATGAGCTTAACAGTTTTCTAGTACTTACTTTTCTGACCAGATCAGTGGTAATATTAGTTAAAAATTTTTAATTTAATCTAATTTTATCTAATTTTTATCGAATGAAATGTGTAACACTTGGAAGATCTGTGTTACTCCAATAGTTTCCAAATGACTAATGAATGATGTCACAAAATCATGTATGGGTGAAGAGAACTTTCCAAAGTGAAAAAGAGACCAATGGCTTTTAATGTAACACAGTAGGAAAAGTTCCTTGGTATTGTTTCCGGTTCTACAATGCAACTAAACTTTCAGAAACCATAACTTGTTGAGATTTTCATATTATCAAAGAATATCCACAGGCACTTGAAAAGACTATTAAAATATTCTTCCTTTTTCCAATTCCATTATTTGCATGAGACCAGATTTTTCTAGATACTTCAGCCAAAATAACAATGCAAGGGATTGAGTGTAGAAGAGTATCAGGATCCAGCTTTCTTTTATAAAGGCAGATATTAGAATTTTGAAAAAAATGTAAAATCATGGATCGCTAAATAAAAATACATTATTTATGTTAACATGCAATAGGTTTATTATTGGTATGTTTAAATGAATTAATAAATAAGCATTTAAAATACTCAGTTTTAATTTCTAATATAGTCAATGTTGATAAAGACTATTTACATAAGCAAAAACTCCTTGGGGCCTGTGATAATTTTTATGAATACAAAAGCGTTCTGAGACCAAAAAGCTTGAGAGTTATAATTTATCATCGCTGAGAAGGCACAATTATTTTAAATGCTGCTTTGAATCAGAGCAAAGGAAATTGAAAAAGGAACAAGAATAAAGTTTTATAATCCTTTAAGGTTTGTCAGCATGCAACAATTTGCTTTCATTTACCAATGCAGCAAAGTTTATAGTTTTATCTGAAACTCTATCAAGTCGTTTAATTCAGAGTATTTATCAACATTACTTTTCTGGTAATAAAAATTTAAGAAGGGATTTTTAAAATAAAGTTAAGCCCCTATCTTTCAATCTCAGTTTCTACACCTTCATTGTTTCTAAGACATACTGATTTGTCTTTTCAGATATTTTTGACCAATTTATACCCACTAATATACACGTCTCTGTTCTCACTTCTCGCATATACAAGTAAAGCAATTAGTTGAGACTTAGGAAATTTGTTAATAAAAAGCTACCCAGATACTCTTAGACTATAACTCCATAACAGCAAAGGCTCTAGGTAATTTAATACCCCTAGATCTAAAACAATGCCTAGATATATACTCTCTGCATTTTATTTTATGTAAATTATTCCACAAAGAAAAAAATAGTTCCATAAAATACTGTCTGGCACAATAAATGTTAAATAAAAGGGGTGACTGAATCTAGCCAATTGGGTCATCTCTAAACAAATATGCCTAACTAGAAATACTGCATTTGTCAATTTCAACCCCCACTATGTATACCCAGTTTTTCTTGAATATATAAACAATTTTGAGATTATAATAGAACAAAATCCTAAGGCTACTAAGTATGAATAATTATCCAAATTGCATAAAACTAAACAAAGTGGCCTGCCACACTGATAGTGCTAAAATCTAGAATTTGGGTTGATTTTAATAAATACAGAGGTGGGGGAGAAGAACAGTCCTATGTTTTTAAAAAATATTTATTTAAAAATAAGATTTCTAAAAATACAGTACCTAATACATTTCAAGAGAAGTAAAAACTCCACAATTTAAATTAAAAACAATCTGCAAAGAAAACAGAAATATTACATGAATAAAACTAAATCGTTAAAATAAATTAAAAACAAAACACCGTTCTTAAGCTAGATACATGGTTTGTTTTTCATTTTCAGAACCAGTGTCGACTTTTCATTGAAACAAGTATATCTCAGATACATACATGGCTCCCACTTGTCATTTTCCTCCCTCTTCTCAATCTATTCTCATATCCCTCAACTACCATTTTCCTTATTACCTTTAGCACAAGAAATGTCAGTGAAGATTTTTCTTTAAATGCTCTTAGGGTAACTGACAAGGTAAAACAGACATGCAGCTAAACAGCACTCAGATTTAAACATATGCACTGAATGAAAAAATGCCTGATAAATGTAAAAACAGGATCGTCATATGGCACTTGGAACATACCGCTATTAAAATAAAAGTCTTTTATTTTAGGGATATAATATTAGACACCACTGAGGTTGAGACAAAATTTTTGGAGCCTTGAAATATCACAAATTTTGCCTATTCATTAAACTTGCCAGTCACATTTTAAAAAGACTAATTCCAGGGACATAAAGCTCCTACAAGCAAGATCATCTACACTCAGTTCTCCCAAAAGCCTATTCTATTCCCCCAGGTTAGACCTGCAACTTATTTGTCTGAGTATCTCCAATTGTGGAGAAACTTCTTCCTATTGTATCATTTAGTCGCTTTATTGTACCTATGCTAAAGTAGATATTTCTTTTTAATATTCATCTCTGGAGGAGAGCAGATAGCTGTGAATCTTCTACTATCCAATAACTTGAACAAATAACTGCATTCAGCCACATTAATTTAAGTAACACATAAACAAGCTGAGTAACTCAGAACTGATATTGTCACAACAAAATCTAGAAAATATATTGTTGACAGAGAGACAATGTTGTCTCTTCCCATTTTGCTTTTAAATTTTGTCTTTACCCCTAAAAATATGTACATCTGTATTTCTACATATCATTCAAATGATCCTAAGTCACATCTCACACTAGTTTGACTTGATTTTTTTCCATTCAGAATCCACTGCAAAACCATATACTGTATCTACATTCAAAGACAGAATGATTTTAGTTGATTGAAAACTATGCAAAACATTCTCAAATGTGATTGTCTACTTTTCCAGTACATACACACAGTTATCTTCTTGCCAAAATTTTTAATCATTTCAGCTACAGTTTTTTTAAGGACACTAAATGAGTGTTTTAGAAGTCTGTGGAAAAAAAATAGGGAACCAGGATAGTACACATAGCAGTATTACATTTGGACAACTACTTCTAAAGGATATTCTCTCCCATTTTTGGTAAAATGAATCACTAAGCAGAATTAGTTTTAAAAATACCCTTAACTTTAACTTACGTGAAGTGAGTAACAACATCCAGGCTTTTTTTTGGGTAAAGTTCAATTTTCGTTTTGCTTTTAAATCAAAGTTTTGCATTTCCTCTTGGGCAAGAGTGTGTGTGTGTGCGTGTGTGTGTACATATATCACATATGTGTATATTTTTAAAACGTTCTTTAATTTTATCTTTATTCGCAAAACAAATGGCAATTATCATTCTTTAATACCACTAAGGATTACACACACACGCACACACACACACGCACACACACATATACACACACACAGATGCAAAATTCTTCATCTGTAATCAGAATGGGCCCTTAACTTCTCCTTTTAGCATTTTGCTTTAGCATTTATTAAAAGGGCCCAACAAGCTACAGAGTTCATCTGTAGAGATAAGAGTTATTATTTCTCATTTATTCCTGCAGAATAAAACAAAAAAATCTTGTGTAAAGTGTTTCAATTATCTTTTTAAGTTCGACCTATTAAACTACTCTTTAAAGTAGCCAATCTATACGAAAATACAAAATTAAAGTCCATATTAAGTTAAAACCCCCCCCCTTTTTTTTTTTACTTTACTTTCTAAGCAAAAAAGAAAAAAGAAAAAAACAGACCAAGTGAGAGACATTTAAAGCCAACTAAATTGAGGCAGCAGTGTGCAAAAACTAAGATCTATTAATCAAAATTGTTCTTAGTGACATTAAATTCTACTTTATAAACACAAGGATGTGAGAAGAAAACTCAGTGAACCAAAAAGAAAATTAACTCTTTGGTACGGGAATTAAAAATGTCACTCAATGCTAAAGTGAGTAGCACCAGGATGTCTTAGCTGTTGAGGCTGTGAAACACTAACTTCAGGCACCAGTAGTTCCAATGTCACCCGACACACCCTGGCAAGAACACCGAGTGTGCAATATGCAGACTAGCTCTCCCTTTACTTGACAGCCTACCCAGGTAAACCCTGTATTTAGTCAACAGACAAGCAAAACCACAAAAAGACCACCTTACATTGCTACTGTTTTGTCCATATCTCTGTTTAGATATAAAGCTATCAACACCCAAAAGATCAGAGTGTTGAACAACTGTGGTAAGCACCACATTACATGTTACAGGGATTCAAAATACCAATAGCTACGGAGACCCTCAAGATACGAAAAACTGAAATAGTCCAAATTTTAAAGTGAAAATCACCCTTTATATACAAACTGTTGATTTTCCCTCTGTTGACAGATTTTACTACAATACTTAGTATATCCTTTCTCTGCAAGAGGAGACTTATAAAAAGGTCCCAGCTTTTTCAATCAAACCTTGGGCAACCTATTCATTTCTGCTTAGCATTAAGTAGCTGTACTTTCACATAATTCCTGACACTTCAGGTTAGCGTACACTGTACACTTCCGATATTTAAAATTCAAAATAATTTCTTAAAGGCATCTGACTAGCTGACAAGAATCAGCAATATACACTCCTTGGATAAAATAACTCAAACTAAACGCTTACACGCATCAACAACTCTTACAGTGAAACAGTGTCAACAAGAGAAAAGGCTAAAATGATTGTAGCAGAGGAATTATCTGACGTCACAGATTCTGTGTCCAGTAAACCCTTCTGCTGAGATGCTGATTATACATGCTCTGTCTAGCCTTCTCTCCATCTTAATACTCTCTTTATCTAATTCTGGCTACTCACTACTCATTTGTACCTGTCCTCTATGGTAGACAAGGGAAAAAGGAAATAATAATAGTAAAAAAAATAATGATAATAGAAAATACCAATGACATAAGGATAAACACCATTACTATTTCTGTTTCAAATTAGCACTAGCAGGTAGTATTATAACATCTGAAGAACAGACAAAAATGTAGTAAATTCTGTTGTTAAAAATTGCACAATGATAATGAAAGGAGACATCAGAGAAAACACTTCCTGAAGTTAAACCATCATCATCCTAAATGCAGCTGAAATGCTAAATACTGATTGATATACATAAGAACAACATTGGTTCAAAATACTTCAAGCAAGTTGGTTCTATTACTTTCTCACATTCTGCTGAAGAATATTCTAGAATTCAATTGAGAATGGCTAAATTCAGAGCATAATGAAATTTGTGATTTACAGAGAAATTCAGAGGATTCTTAGGATCGAAAGTAACAAATGTGGACATTAAATAATACACTCATTCATTTGTTAATTATATGGTTACTAATACTAGCAAGTAGAACATACTAAATGTACATGACTTACTAACTACATTTGCCAGTACTTATATTTTTGAAAGCGACCGTAGTAGAATTGGGTAAAAAATCTAATACTTATATCTATTAATAAATTATTTAATGTTTGTAAGTGTAAACTGTACCAAGTAAATTCTAGATATATCTACATATATAGAGGTCATGTCAAAAACTTATTTAATGAAGCAGCAATAGTTTAGTAAACTTGAGCTAAGTAGTCTATTCACACATGAAGCACAAGGGAAGTAGACACTAGAGAAAAGTCCAGGGAAAGGCTAGCAGCTCTGTTAATATTAATACCATTGTAAACTAGAGCTGGATACATTGTGATTTTATACCAACGTATGTGAGAACATTCAAACTGCTCCATTATCTAACACATAGAAAGGTATGTGGTTATAATCAAAACTACTTCATACTTCCTGGGTGGAGGTGTTGTCCTAACTCAAGTCTTTATGATTAGCATTAATACACCCTTTCGGGTGACACACCTTCAACTAAATATTTGTAGGAAAGTGACTTAAAAAAGCCTGACGAAGAACAGTTATAATTAGCCGCCATCCTTAGAGAAAAATACCTCTAAGCATTAGCAAACATTCACTGATGTTCATTCTGACAGAAGTTTTAACTCAGCTGTTACACTAAACTTTATGCTTATGTTCTCTATTTCTATTACTTAAAAGTAAACTATGCTTTCTTCTGTTCAAAGACATTAACATATTAATATTTTAAGTATACCTATCTCTTATGTTAACCACAAATATTTTTAATACAACTCTGAAGCAAAATAGTATTTTTCTCACAATGGAACATCAGTTAACAATATCTTTAAAATTCTGAACTCAGTCACTTTTTGCCTACAGTCTTGAGCCCATAAACATTTTTGTTTGCAGAAAAGAAGAGCAACAAATATAATTGTTCAAGAGGTGCAATTTATAACAAGTACTTAACAACTACTTTCATTTCCAGAAGTCCAATTAATGACTTTGCTGAATGTAAAACATCCTTTAAAATACATTTCGCTTAAAATGAAATGAAATGTTTATAACGAAATACTTCATCCAATATACAGATTACATCAGTAATCTCACTGCTCATAATTATTTTCTAATGCTCAACATCATTAGTTATTTTCAGGGTTATCTAGAATATATAATAAATTGGCTACTAAAGCTACAGCTCTAACTCACAGTAGGAAAGTTAAAAAAAATGAAGAGAAGTACAGAAAGAATTATTAATCTCTTATTATTTTAATGCAATTGAATCAGTTAAAAAAATCATTCCAAAACTGGGATTAAAAAACTGAATGTATTTTTTTAGATATTCAGTAAAACACATTAGACGCTGGCTTGCCATTGTAACTACGATAAATTTGTTTTGTAATAAATTGGTAATTTTAAGGTAATGACTTTTTAATTCTAAGGACTTAATTTGCCAAAATAAGGTTCAAAATAAAATTCATGAAATGGTTTATATTTATTTATCCTGATCTGATATAAATTTGTCTGATAGTAAAAAATATAATATGAATATACATAAATGAAGCAAAGTAGTCATATATGTATGAACCAGACATCAGAATCATAAATAGGAACACATTAATTTTCATAAAACCTTACATTTTTGCACATAGACTTCCCTTAAGTTTGTACCTCTGAAATGTTCAGAATTTGGGTATACATTTCATTTGGGCAACAAATCTCTAGAGCCAGTATAATTACATCAATTAGCCAAAAGAGGGCGCAGAGAGCACACTAGAGTTTATGGACTCCCCAGGAAAGTGCCAGGTGTTCTCTCTCAAGTTGTCTAACAAGAATCATAAAACCCAGTTAGGTGTGCTAACTCTGAAATACTGCAAGTTACAGCATAAGTATATATAGATATACTTTATATAGATTCCTACATAAATATATTGATATGTAGCATTTCTGCCATTCAAACAAAAATAAATATATGCCTTGCCCAGTGCATTAGTTTGTATTCCAGTAATTTAGAGAAATCAGGTACAGAGGGATCAGGATCAGGGAAGGTAAAGAGAAAGGTGGGAAGAGGTGCCCTAGAAGTGGGGAACCTAAGAAAACCAAAACCAGAAACCGTTAGAGTGGGAAAGAGACCACCTCTTGATTCTCATTACTGAGACAGAGGTTGGCACTGAGTACCTCCCTGGTACCTTTCAAGGTAGCTACTGCTACCATATGAAGTATAAATTCGTCCATAAAGCTCTTTAGGGGGTCTTCACTTGGCTTTGCTGTTTTTTCAATGTCCTTATTTGAAAGGAATGTATACAGCATAAGGCATCTGACTGACATCTATCTACATTATCTATACATTACTCCTTATAACAGTTCAGTCACCAGGCCAAATTTGGTCAAAACCCAACCCATCTGCCTGGAATGAATATATGTACTAATTCTGTGGTTCATTAAGCTCTATAAATATACCTCTTATATTAAATTTACTATGAATCTTATCAGCACCAATAAATATTTCCATCTGCCACTAAGTTTTTAAATAATAAAGCACTGTAATCAGAACATGAAAGACATGGTACCTGTATCTCTGAGTAGACCTTATTCTATTATTTTAGGAGATATTTATAATTTCTAAAAAATAACCACAGTATAGTTAACTAGCTGACAATGGTAACCTTCTGTTTCATGATTTCTCAGGTATGACTCCTTACTACCAAAACTAACCAAAAAGAAAATATTGATATGCTCCAAGAACACTAGATACCCCTTCAATCCTCTCTTCAAGGGAAAGGCTGAGTACATAATTAGTTTTTTAAAGATATATGGATTTTGCAGTATTCTAATGGAAAAAAAATTTTAACTGAATTTTTTTCAAACCATGCTAAATTTTTTCTCACACAAATATTCTATGCTTTCCAAGAGACCATCACAATTAGCAATTTAAATTTGTATAAGGCTAATAATGAATACAGATTATATTTTCTCATTTTAAGGTCATTTCCTAACACTGGCTACTAAAAATGGTCTCTCAATCCAGATTATAGTTGGTCAATTAAAATTTAATTTCAATCTGGGTGATTACAGGTACACAAAAGTTACTTTTACTAGTAACTTCCTATAAATAAAATTTCAATATTAGTTGGCCAATATCTATTATATAAAAACCTTCAAGGTGTAATTTTAGATCTACTAGTAGGTAAACAAAAGTAAAAAGTATACATATATTTTTTTAAAGCACAATATTCTTCTTTATACTATACATTATATATTATCTAGTTATATTAGCTTTTTTTATTTTTTGCGGTACGCGGGCCTCTCACTGTTGTGGCCTCTCCCGTTGCGGAGCACAGGCTCTGGAAGCACAGGCCCAGCGGCCATGGCTCACGGGCCCAGCCGCTCCGCGGCATGTGGGATCTTCCCAGACCGGGGCACGAACCCGTGTCCCCTGCATCGGCATGCGGACTCTCAACCACTGCGCCACCAGGGGTGCCCTATACTAGCATTTTAAAAACATATGCATTCTAACATAACTACACTAGAAAAGGTATCAGTGGAATTATTGCAAATTCTTTACCCTTTTTGCTAATAAAAATCTTAGGGTAAAATAGGAACACATGCCTGTTTGGTCAAAAATTTCCCCTTGGAGCAAATATTTTAACAAAAACCAATAATTATAACAGTACAGGGGAAAGAAATGGGAAAGTTAATGTGAAAAAAAATTAATCTTTCCTTTAAAATAAGGTAGGTAGTTGGTGTTTTACTTTAGTGGTGTTTTTGGTGAAGAGAAAAAAAAACATTAGAAAGCTACTTCTAAGAAAACACTGTCCTTTTTTGTTGCTGTTTTTGTTTTGTTGTTGTTGTTCAATCCTATATGCTAAATTTTAAAAAATCTTGCAGTACATACAAAAGGAAGTATAACATAAAATTGTACTTGAAAAAGAAAATTTACATATAAGGCGTATCAACTTTTGTAAAACCTAAAGAATGAAATTCAGATTTGGTTAGTACTGCTTAAGGGTGAAAATTTTAAATAAACATCCGAAGTTTCCCATAAAGTAAAATCTGTAACACTGTCAGTACTAAAAGAAATTATGTACAATTACTTCATCCCAATCACTGCCTTTTGAGTTTAATAACAAAAGCATTTAAAGAAATCCCTGTGGAAAGCTAATTTGAAAGTAAACATGCTTTAAAACTTAAATATAGATCATGTATTAGTCCCACAACAGGATCAAGATCACTATTCAAATAAAGCCTGGGGCACATTATGATGCTTAAGATTGGTGGGTGGATTTTAATTGACTTGAAGACTGTCATAGTTCTATTATCAGAAAACCTGTAACGCATTTCCAGCATGGAGGACCCATCTGTGCCCACCATCCATCTGTTTAGACGTGATTGGCAAAGTGGTAGGGAACTCGCAGTGGTTGCCTCTGCCTGAAAGGAATAAACCACAGGATCTTCCAACGAGTGCCAAAAACTTCTGAGAAGGTCTGCTGCCATGGCTTTCGGGGTCTCGATCTACAGAAGACAGCATTATTAGTGAAAGACAGCACTCCCATGGTGCACTTCAGTCAGCTAAAACAATACAGGTTGGCTGGGGATCCATTACTGGACTCTGATGAATTGTGTCCCAGCATCACAAATACAGCTTTTCTTTCATTATGGAATGCAGCTGAGTTTTAACTCTGGATAGCAGATATTGTATCTGTGTCGTCAATCAACCTAGGGCAACTTTTGAAGCAGAGGAGAATCTCAGGATTAACAGAATGTGTGTCAACAACACAGTAGCAAATCTCTTTTGATGTATTTTCAGGACAAATAATTTAACTTACTTTAGTAGGACAAGGAACAAGAATGATCAGTACTTATTTTGTTTGAAAACTATCACGGCTAGAAGACCCCTACCCCTACTGTAAGACTGGGTTATGCTTGCTAGCTCAGGTCTTAGAAAAGGCACCAAGAAAAAGCCATCATTATATTATCTTTCCACTACATGCACACATTTTTCAAATATAACCAGGTGCTGGCATTTTAAAATAAGGACACTACAGACTTCACTTTCATACTTACATTTCTTCACAACAGTTTGACATCTTTTCAATAGATGTTGTATCCTATTAAAAATAAAAAAAAATACTCAGATATAAGTTATCAAGGCTTGATTCTATATCTATTTCATGATGTTTTTAATCATATTCAGAGAATATTCTAAAGATATAAAAAGTTTATATATGGGTACTAAGCTGGGACAAAGTGAGAGTGGTAGTGTATATAAGGACAGATATACACTACCAAATGCAAAATAGCTAGTTAGTGGGAAGCAGTTGCATAGCACAGGGAGATCAGCTCGGTGCTCTGTGACTACCTAGAGGGGTGGGATAGGGAGGGTGGGAGGGAGACGCAAGAGGGAGGGGACATGGGGATATATGTATACATACAGCTGATTCACTTTGTTATAAAGCAGAAACTAACACACCATTGTAAAGCAATTATACTCCAATGAAGATGTTAAAAAAAAGAATTTTAAATTATCTATGTACATTGCTGAAATTCCCTTGGAAAAACAGAATCAACATTACGTTGTGCTAAAAAGAACCAATTTATTCAATTACAACCCCCTCCAAATTGTAGGAGTCTCACTTCATTAAAAAATAACCTTTTATTACACTTGCCTTCTTGATAATTCTTTTAAAAGTCTATATTTAATTCAACTGTCATTAAATATGCATTAAAAATAAACACCAAAATGATAAATGAAAGGCACTATTGAATAGAAAACTGTCAAGAGCCAAAGAGCACTACTGGTTATGGTTTTCTGTAAACAAAGCCAAATTCAACAAGGCAATGTATGCATTTGCCGTACTACAACATTTATTACTCTGAAAAGGAAAGCTAACTGATTAGTGTTCTTTGGTAAAAAACTGATTTTTTTTCAAGAGAAAAACCAGTCCCTTCATAATAATGCAATTTCTCATTATGTGTTTTCTATAAAGCTGTTAACACAAATATATAAGAAAAACAACTCAATAAAGAGAAGAAAGCTTCTAGACATGCTGGTCTAATCCATGTTAATGGAAGACCTATCATTAGACTGAGAAACAGTGATGATAAGGAATATCCAAATAATCAAAACACAAATTATATAATCTTATTTTAGATATATATTTACATTTTAAATATACTTTTAAGTTGTACAAAAGAAAACATATTCTTTTACATATACAAAAAAATCTTCCTCCTTTTACCCTTTCCTTTATTAGCTTCCTCAGATATAGCAGGTGGACTGCAGTTATTAAGCAATACTATTCATGCAAATATTTGTGGCTGCAACTCCAATTGCAAGAACTTATTTAGCTATAGAACTCTCTTCCAATAATACTACTGAAAAGCACCTTTACTTCAAAAAACTCTTTAAAGAAGTTACACGAATGGCTCAGAACATTACATTCTTATGTATGAACAGTTGTCTAACTACAGTTGGCCCACATACAGGAAAACAAATCTATCATTTTTTATGTGACTAGTAACTAATAACAGAGTTTCATTTCCAGATTTCCCAGTAATCTGTGTGGAGGCTATAGATTAGTCACTCTATATTCACTAATTTCCTAGCATTTTCTGAAATTCATGGTTTCCAACGACAATTCTATGTATAATTAACCTTTCCTGGTTCTGTTGCATAATTTCCTCAAAATAATGTTTTACTTTGTGAAAACACAGTCTGCAAATACATAAAAAAGTTTATTAAAGACTTAGAGGAAAGCTGGGGTTCTGGTTCCATATCAGAAAAAAAAAGTGAAGGAAGTAATTTAAATGGTATCTTAGAACTGATGGTGACAGGTTATTCCAAAACAATTAAGATAGCTTGCGCAAAAATACAAAGGAAAAGACAGGAAAGAAATTTTAAAGTGTTATCAGGAAAGGTATATAAATGGCCCCAAATTGCAGGTGTAGATAACACTTAAAAGTGGAAACTATTTCAGGATAAGGAAGGCAATTACAAGGTTAGACTACTAGAACTAGCCAATGTTACAGGGTATTTTTACTGTGCAGAAACTTAAAACTCGATTATAACTTTGAGGAATGTATTTGACAATAAAATAATCAATTTTAAGGACTTTGAATTTAGACTTCATATGGGAAAAGCTCTTATTTGCAAGTGCTTTTGACATCTTTCTAGAATCTGGTTCAAGAAATACGAGGAACACTACCTTTCAAGTCATCATAAACAGATTGTCATTCAATCAAAGGATGTGATGTTTACCATGACTTTATGAACAGGATTTGTGAGGGTAGCCAAAAAAGACTATTTTTTTCCACTAGAAATGGCAAATGCTTATCTCTCAGCTATCCAGAGTACTATTATAAGAAAAAAGAACAGCCAAACATGTCACGAAGTTTTTGCACTGGCATTTATACAGCATACTCAGGGCAACACAAGTTATCATGCTATCGTATTTATATACGCAATAGAAACAGCAAACTAGAAGAGAAGAGAGGTTACTACTGGCAGGAATATTGACAACCGTAAGTTATTTCCAAGTGCCGAACTAGGTTTGATAAACTTTTTGTTTTGTTTTATTAAGCAGGGAATTGTGGAATATTTCACACATGAAAAATAAACTAAAAATATTTAAAATAGATTTTAGTGCAGCTAATTCCATTCAACATAAAAGACTCAATACCTTTAGTGACTATCACAAAAATGACCAAAAAGGTAATTGCTATCTTCACGGAGTATATTTTATAAATTCTTAGTTATATGTAAAACAGCTATCTAGAAAAACTCACTCTTCAAGGAATGATAAGAAACACATTTTTATTTTATTATCTACAATCAAAATACCTTATTTCCAAAGAAATATTTATGTATTGATTATGGTCTAATGATAAAAATATCCAAGACTTCTGCCAGTCTGCATAACTGAGATAAATGAGAATGCTTTCCTATTTTAAAAACCGGAAGTTTATCTTCTAAAAAAAGGAATAAACTAGAAACAAGAAAGACTTACAGAAATATAGGGCTCAAGTATTTTATCAACTATACTTTATCTTCTCCTGATGGCTCATCTTACTCTAAGAAATTATCTTTCAGGTTCAGTCTAAGGAAATATGTTTGACTTAAAAGAAAACTGTATCTCAACTAGTAAGATTATAACTGGAATGGAAAAAAAAGTTTCTAATAGGAAGGGAGAGGGAGGTATTTATTGCCTATTGGAAAAATTGAGGGGAGGGGGAGGTGAGAGGCAAAGAGCAAGAATTTATCACCAGACGTTTCCTGGTTAACAGACCTGAGAATCTAGTCCTCTTGGAATAGACAGCTTGATGATACAATCCATCCAACTAACTCATTCTGCTTTGAGTTCATTCTCACAAAGTAACACTTTGCCATATATGTTGTTGTACAGGAGAAAGAATGTACTGCAGAGTCCTTTGGTACCTGACAATCATACATAAGGGAATAAATAGTCAACCTGGTTTATATGACTATCACTTTTGAGTCTAGAAGTAGAGTCACTGCTTCTGGGCCTGATTAACCCTGGAAACATTTTCAAAATGGAGTTTCCAGATCTGTCAAACTGAAGATCTGAGGAAAGTAAGAACATTCTACCAGAAAGTCTCCTTGAAGACAGTTCGATCTAACCTCAAGGATCGCCTGCACTCTTTAGGTCTTATCACAGGTCTTGTTCATGATTTTAACTCTACTGCACATACCTGATTCAATGACTCTGCTGATTTAACCTGGAGTAAAAAACACTATTAAGGAAAGTTTATCACAACTAGATATTATATACCTGTTTTGTCTACTACTGATTTCCGCTAATTCTAAAATAGACTTTTGCTTAACTTCCTAGAATTTCTGCTCAACAAACAGAGAGCAACTCATTTAACTTTGTGTCTTTCATAGCACCGAACAGCACAAATTATTCAAAGTGGGTACTCAATATATGTTTGCAGCACTAAACTAATTGAACATGGACAGAAATAACATGATTCCTTATCTTTAATTTTTTTCAATCCAAAGAGAGAAAACTTTCTGTTAACCTTAGCTCTCTCTCCTCCTTTGAAGCCAGAACTCACTACTATATTACTCACTTGAAATAAATGGTTCATAAGCATCCATCTCCAACAAAGGACCAGCTACATCTCTTATTAGAGATCTTAAGTTAACATAGACATTTAATCAATCATGAAACCAAACTGAGAAGGCAGTAGATGTTACTTTGATAGCCACTTAAAACATTTCTTTCCAACATAATTCCCATACTCCTCTTCATCAAGCCATTTTCTGGCTGTATAAAACCTTAAGAAAGTTACTAAAATTCTGTATCTCAGTTTTCAAATACTACTATTTACCTCATAGGTTTTTGTAGAAATTAAATGAGTTAATATGTTAGAGCCCTTAATAACTCCTCAATAAATGACAGGCCTAAGTTTTTATTGTAGGGCTTGGAGCTATCTTAATTACATTAGAATGTAACTAGAAAAATTTATGTTTAAACAAACAAGTGTTTTTTATAATCAAAGATAACATGACATGGACTGTAGGAGACTACACAGATAAAATCCAATGTCCACAAGGGGCTTATAATCTAGTTGATAAGTACATAAAACATGATTCATTTACTCATTTATTGTCTATCAAAAATTTACTAAGTACATATTATGACACAGTCCTTAGCAACAGGAGCTTACAGTCTAGTGAAAGTAGTTAAACATACAAGAAATAATTATACAGGAATATACCGAGGATGTCAGAGAGGAGGATTATATACAATAACATATATAAATAAGCCATACACTATTTAGAAACAGCACGTTTGCAATCAACAATCAAATCAAGGTCAACTACTCTTATATTTTTAGTACAAAACTATACTTTCATAAGATTTTCGGTTATCAGTAGAAGTAAGATGGGATAATGTGCCCCTTTGGCTGGAATTTGAAAAGTAATTAATATAGTGATAGACTGTGACAGAGGGAAGCATATGAATCACTGTGGAAAAAGATCTAAAAGTTAACTATAAATATAAAATTCACTGTTTCCTCCAATCCTATAAAGTTGTAAATTCAGATTAAAAATTCACGTGGATTCAGAACATGAACAATAACATGGGAAAAACAGCAAGTACAACTCATAAATGTTTAGCTTCCTTCCCCCAAAAAAAGCATCTATTTAATCACTCAAGCAATTCATCATGTTTTAAGAAAATTAAAACGTACTATTCTTATTGAAAAAAATCTATAGAAATAGATTTAAGTTGTTTTAAATTACTTTCAAGAAGTTTATTACATTGAGTAAAGAGAGAGGATGCAATATAAATACATTTTCACATAGGAACACGTTTATGCTAAAGAGCAATCCACTTCCACACATAATAATTACGATGCTAGCAGGAATTTTTAGAAAGAAAGCTTTTCTATTACTATGCAATGTAACACAGTATGGATTTAAACTAATTCCTTGGAGAGGGGGAACCTAGTTTCTGTAAAGTTCTCTACTGTATCCAAAATTCAAAGAAATATTATAGCCAATATTAGAATATGACATTAAAAACATATAAGAAGTAACAATTTAAATTTTAATGATTCTTCTAGGTGTTAAAAAAGCTACAGAGAAGATACTTCCCGTAATATTATAATTAGAAATACCGTATTAAAAATATATTTTGTTTTTATTAAATGAAAACATAATTCAGAAAGGAAGACAAAATGCTGTATAGAGCTCCCTTTACAGAAATGTAAGTGAGCTGGGTTCAGCATAATTAGCAACGATTTCCATATTTGCAATGCTGATTTGGAGTTGAGTAAAGCAAACGTAATTTGTACAGAGACTATACCGAATGCTATTAATTCACCACACTGATTCGGGGGATACTTAGCAGAATTTCATTATAAGGATTAATAATCTCAGGACTACATTTCTAGGTACATGTTAAAAGGCAGGTAAGTCCACTAATCATCTGATTAATAAGAATGTTATTTAATAGATAATGCCATTTAAACTAATTTAACATTTTGAACACAAGATACTTTTCATTGTATAACATAATCGAGTTAAAATTAAGTCACTCCTGCATCTGTGATTCTGTCTATATTTATTTAGGTAATCATGAGCCAGTATTTAGGGGAGAAAACATTTTCTCCCTTTATTTTGAAAAACTTTGCTTCAAGCTATCTTTAGTAATTCAAGTAGAGTCCAACAATAGTTACCTGTGAGACCAAATATAAAAAGCTCAATTTTTTTCTTTGAGAATTTAAAGCCTTTTACAAAGTTTCAACTAAATATATCTTCCCCACCCCACCCTCAATCTCACCACAACTGAGAAAAGCACTAAGCTCCAGAGACGCCATCAAAAGCTTAAGCTTTTACACAAACTCCACGGTGCCCTGAAAACAAAAATGCTTGTATACAAAATTTAGATAAACTGTCAGAGCAGTGTCATGGTATACAATAGCTCACTGTCAGACCCTCACCAGAAGGCGCTGTACCAGCTGTTACAGAGCTTCTTGATTAACTCTCTCCAAGCCCAGCAACTCAAAACATGACTAATACAATCACCCAGCACTCTTAGTGTTGGTGCTCATCAGAATGGACATTATTCTTGGCTGTGTGTGAACTACTGCTCAATAAGAAATTCTGACATCAATTACAATAATGACAACATCACTATCCATCTCATTCAGAAACAAACAAAAAGGCTAAACGGTCTAAGTAAGGAATAATTAGAATAATCTGTTCCCTAACTAAATAAAGAATGCTTCAAAGCAGACTTTGAAAACACTTTAACTTCAGTATTAATTTTAGTAAAAAGGAACCAGCATATATAGTTAAATCTTGTTTAAAATTCAATCTAAAAAGAATCAAAGGTAATCCTTTAAAATTGGGTTTAAGATTTGCCTGTTCCATAGAAACATCAGGTTGTGTTGAGATCTTTTAACCTTGGAAATGGGATTAGAAATCCACTGTTTTTAAATTTAAGTAATTTCTAATTATTTTATCTGGGTCACAGATAATCTGCTCTTACTAGGTCTAAAATGACATCAGATTATCATTACTATGACTATCCTGTTACCTTCTACTATCAATAAGATGGGATTTTCCCTCTTATACAGGAGAGAAATGACTTTTCCAAGTAAGAACAAATAATGGGGAAAAATTACTGAAAATTAATACACTGCTTCCTCAAAACCTCAACCTAAACCTAAATAGAGATAGCACTTGTTTTGCTTGTTTATAGTCTAATAGGCCTATATTCAAGCTATGTAATTACATAGTTTCTATAATGAAATGATACTCCCACCAGTGTTTTCCCAAAATGCCTCTTGGTCTTTGGGGGCAGGAGTAGGGGAAGGAGGAAGACATCAATGAAGTAATTAAATTCACTGTGATTCTTTCTCCCCCTTTTCTTTCTTATGCTAACTGACAAATTCGTCACTTCTTTCACACTGTAAAGAGAGATCCATGGATTCAGATTATGACAAAAACATGTCCAGATGTGAAATATCCTGTAGGCAGTATTAATTTTTTCATAAAATGAAACAGCAAGCATATTTTATAAAGAAAGGAAGCAAAATCTATATTTTAAATTTTAATTTTAATATTAAATACTATTTTTAAATACTAATAATTCGTTAGATTTAAAATTAAATACTGAATGCATAACAACTTCAAATAATTAAGCCCTAAAGAACCTTAAATCAATGTGGGGAGGAGTGAATTCTGGAAACCTTTAAAAAAATGTTTTTTTCATTCAAAAAGAGTGGTACTTGAAGTTCACTATGAAAGCCCAGGTAAATGGAATTGAAATTTACTGTAATTTTTTTAAGTACTTATATTCAAGAGGAAGTACAGTGCCTAAAGGTTGGACTAACAAATGGAATATATTCTCTCTCTTAATGCTTGCATTCCTTTTTAAATGCTTCACAAATGTATAATTTCCAAAGACACGAGACCTGTCTAGCACAGAGTGTTCTGAGAGGGTACTAAATGTATACAGAAAGAGATGAGACTTGGGGAGAGAGCATTATTTAACAAATGTGGTTTCTACTCAGTTTTAGAAATATCACAACATCAGACCCAATCTCCCTGTCTTAAAATGGTGAAATGTTGTTCAATATTATAGCAAAAGAGAAAATCATGCAATTTGAAAATTAATATTAACATACTGGTAGTATGGAATAGTCAGAAAGGAACCTGATACTATATACCCTTTAAAAACCAGCAAATACTATAAATAACTTTATGTCCAACTCAGAAGTGAATACTAAAATTTGAGAATAGGAATTCTTAAAGTATCTTGAAGCCTTTGCTGCCAAACCCCACTTTCTGCTTAGGTGAGAAGGAAACTGTTACCCTCAGCTATAAACCTCTGATGGCTCTCAGAAGTAACTTGTAGTCTTAACAGCAACACTCTCAAACATCCATTTCCAGTCATTAATCATAAGAAATTGGGGGAAATCAGAGAAACTTCATTCCAGGAAATATAAATATATACCAATGATTTGGGCAAATTCAAAAGTGGAAATTCAAAAATGCAAGCATAACCTGGCAATTTAGACTTGACTTATGAATAGGCTATAAAGTAATTATGAATGAGTATAAAAGCAGAGAAAAAACATGTTAGGGGAAGCCCTATTCTCGTCCACAGGAATGTGATTAATATCATGTTATTTATCATCATCACTAGATAAATCACAAGAGATTTTAGAAAACATTTCAAGCCACTGAATAATAATAAAAACATATTTAAACAGACATTATACAATCCATGAATGTTCAATAAGCACATGAAGAAGTGTTCAGTATCATTAGTCATCAAGGAAATGCAAATTAAAACAACCAGATACTATTAAAACCTACTAGAACAGCTGCAATTAAAAAGACTGACAACAATAAATGCTGATGAGGATGTGGAGCAACCAGAATTCTCACACATTGTTGGTCAGAGTGCAAAACGATACAGTTGCTTGGGGAAAAGGCCTGGCAGTTTCTTATGAAATAAAAGATAAACCGTCTCAAGTGACCAGCAATTCTTCTCCTAGGTATTTACCCAAGAAAATGAAAACATGTTTCCACAAAAAGACTTGAGCAAGAATGTTCACAGCGTTTTTACTCATAATTACCAAAACCTGGAACCAGACCAGTTGTCTTTTAATAGAATGGATAAACAAACTGTGGTATAGTCATACAATGGAATACTACTCAGCAATAAAAAGAAATTATCAATACATGCAACGACGTGGATGAATCAAAAAAACACTATATTGAAAGACAGGAGACATATTAACGGGTATATATGAAATTCTACAACCAATACTAATCTGTGATGGATGGGAAAAAAAACAACAGATCACTGCTGCCTCTGCAGAGGATATGGACTTACTGATATGAGGCTTGACGGAACTTTCTAGGGTGATGGTAATATTCTCTATTGTGAAAGGGGTTTGGGTTGCACATGTGTGCATTTATGTGTTTCACTGTACGGAAAATTTGCCTCAAAGGAAAAAACATAAACAAGCACTGAGCTCCAGTTAATGATTTGTGTGGTGAACTGTCTGATGCTGCAAATTACTTTGATATATATTACAACATATAATGGATTGATGGACAATTTGAAGTGAGATAAAGCAAATACTCTAAAATGTTAATTGTGGTTGAGGATTCACTGCAAGATTCTTTAAAATTTCCTGTGTTTAAAATTCTTCCTATAAAATCTAGAGGGGAAAGGTTATTATGAGTACCTTGCAAAATATTAAAACAATGGTGACACAATAAATATGTTTTCCTTCCATTTCTGACTGCATTCTTCCAGTTTTCTTCAGAGGCCAGTACCATTACTAGTATCTCATGTGTCTTTCCATAGATAGTCTTTGCATATAGATAGAGGGATAGAGAGAGTTACCTCTGCGTTATTTCTTTTTTTTGAATGTTTTTATTAACATTTCTTATTAAACCATAAGAGAAAAGAACACCTGAATAGAAAACAGACAAAGGACATCAACAAACCATATATAAAATGAATAAATGAATGAATGTGAACAAATGAATAAAATTAACATTTAATTTATGCCAGAAATATTCTTTTTTTGTTAACAGCTTTATTGACATATAATTCATATACCATAAAATTCACCCATTTAAAGTATACAATTCAATGGTTTTTTAGTATGTTCACAGAGTCATACAACCATCACCACAATCAATTTTAGAACATGTTCATCACCCTATGAAAGAAACCCTGTACCCTTTAGCCATTATCTCCAGCCCCCACTAGCTCCCCAACCCCACACAACCACTAATCTACTTTGTCTCTATAGACTTGCCTATTCTGGACATATCATTAAATGGAATGATACAAATATGTGACCTTTTGTGGCTGGTTTCTTTCACTTAGCATAATGCTCTCAAGGTTCATCTATGGTGTTGCATGCATCAGTACTTCACTTCTTCTTATGGCCAAATAATATTCCATTTTATGGATATATACCACATTTTGTATATATCCATTCACCAGCTGATAGATATCTGGATTGCTGAGAGTTTTGGTCTATTATGACTAATGCCGCTATAAATATTCATGTACAAATTTTTATGTGAACATACATTTCATTTCTCTTAGGTACATACCTAGGCGTGGAATTGCTGAATCAAAACATAACTCATGTTTATTTACAGAATGGTCAGACTATTTTGTAAAGTATCTGCACCATTTTACATTCCCACTAGTAGTGCATGAGGGTTCTGCTTCCTCTGCATCCTCACCAACCTTTGTTATTACCTTTTTTTATTATAGCCTCCTAGTGTGCATGAGAAGTGATACCTAATTATGGTTTTGATTTTCATTTCCCTGATGACTAATGATGTTGAGCATCTTTTCATGTAGTATTTATTGTCCATTTGTATCTTCTTGGAAGAAATGTCCATTCAGATCCTTTCCCCATGCTTTAATTAGGTTGCCTTCTTATTACTGAGTTTAAGAGTTCTTTATTCTAGATACAAGCCCCTTATCAGATACACAATATTTTCTCCCATTCTGTGAGCTGTCCTTCCACTTTCTTGATAGCATCCTTTGAAGTGCAGAAGTTTACAGTTTTGAGTAAGTCCAAATTCTCTTTTTTTTCTTTATTTACACTTTTGGTTTCATATCTAGGATATTATTTCCTAGTCTAAGATTTAGTATTGCCTAATCCTATGTTTTCTTCTAGGAGTTTTATAACTTTAGATCTTATATTCAGGTCTATGATCCATTTTGAGTTAATTTACATATATGGTATGAGGTAAGGGCCCAACTTCATTCTTCTGCATGTGGATACCTAGCTGTCCCAGCAGTATTTGTTGAAAAGACTTTTCTTTCCCCTATTGAATAGTCTTGCTACTCTTGCTGAAAAACTGACTGACCATAGATATATATGTCTATTTCTGGACTCTCAATTCTATTTCATCTATCCTTATGCCAGTACAACACTTTCTTGATTACTGTTGCTTTAAAGTAAGTTTTGATGCATTTTCTTACATTTTTTCCCACTGAATATAGTCTTATAAACGCTTAAGTTTTCATACACTATATCAATATAACAATGAAGATCTTTTTTAATATACACACTTATTTACACACATGTGAAAAAACAGTATCTAGAGGTGGTCAAAAGGGTTGTGCCTTTAAAATTTTGATAGACATTGACAATTTGCCCTTTAAAAAGTTTATACCAATTTATACCCCCGCCAACAACATACGAAAAAGCCTATTTACTCTGCATCTTCTGCAATGCAGTGTATTTCCAAACTTTTAAATCCTTAACCAATGTTATTTTTCTCATTTTTAAAATCTTTTCTGTTGTGACAAATCCACTTTGGCTAATAAATACATTTTTTAAAAAAAACGTTTAATTACTAATAAAGTGTTTCTACCAGCAACATTCCATTTTTTGGAATTTAACTTAAGTTACTAGTTTAAAGAGGAAAAAGAGATGTTCGAAGAGCTATTTGTAATACAGAAAAAAAAGATTGCATAGTAGATGCTGATCAACAGAAAAATGATTAATTAAAATATGTTATGTTCACTAAATAGTATATCCAACTATTAAAAACTATAAACATGATGTCTGTAGCCATATAAAAATACTTCAATCTAATTTTTAAAAGCAGGATACAATATTATATGTACACTCTGTACACTGATTATAACTACTTTAAAATTACACAGGCATACGGAAATGGAAATACATAAATGACTACGGATAAGTTTCCTCTTTAATTTCTAAGCTTCCTGTAACTTTTTAGAATTAAGTTCGTAATTAGGCAATATGTTCACAAATACATTACTTTACATTAAAAATATACTTACTGTGATGATGCCAATTAGTTGAGTATAAAAGAGCCCAGTTATTCCAACTAACATTGTAATGCCCATAAAGGCAGCTAGTCTCATTATGGCCAATTCATGTCTAACAACAAAGAGGTCCTATAAGAAGAAAAAGAAAATCTTAAAAACAATTCAAAAATTACTTACAGTTGCAATAATAAAGAATTGAGCCATAACATTTTCCCTTATTATCTTAAAAGAACTACTCTCCCCATTTTTTAGTTTATTCCACTTCATAAACATATAAATATTTGAAAATTTCAAAAATAATTGTTTTTAATTCATAGTAGCAAGCTGAAAAATGGGATTTTACTACTACTCAATTGTCATAAAAACTCCTAATCCTAAAGTTGCAAATTAGCCATGCTCATTTACTATTTGGAGCAAAAACAAAACAGAAAACCCTCCAAAAATCAAAAAACAAAAACAAAACAGATGGTGTACAATCTCTGGTTCAACAAAAGGAAATTTTATTATGGTACTGCTAAAAAGCTTGAATGCACAAATCTGATTCATAATATTAAAGTTCAAGTGGCCAAGATACCTAGAGATTATGTATTTTAGTCAAAATGAGGGGGTAACACAAATAATAGGATCACGTGAACAGCCCTCTGCAAGACCAACTCATTCATTCATCCATCCACTCACTCAACTACCACTGCCAAGCACTGAGCTATGTAGTAAGTAGAAATGTAAAAAGGATAAAGATATGGTCTGTGCCCTCAAGAAGTATGCAGTTTATTCAAAGAGAGAGCCCAACTCTGCAAAACTCCAAAACAATGTGATATATACTTTAACAGGAATGTGTGCACAGAGGACAGTAGAAACATAAAGGAATGCCTAGACAGGAGAGAGAAATGGAAACGCTATGAGGGAAAACTGATTTTCCAGCCCAGGGCATGAAAATGAGGGTCTTGAAAGTGATCCAAAGAAACTGTGGCAGGAGGTCAGGAAAACCAGGAGAAGCCATTTCATTTACCCTCACTGTTCTTTCACTCTCTCTCCCTTGTCTGGCCAGACCATTCCAGTCGAGGGAGAGAGAGTGAAAGAACAAAGACTTCTGGAAACCTGTAGTTACTAAGCTTTGGAATAAAATAGCCACAGTGGATAAAAAGCAAGAAACGAATGGGAAGGACCCCAAAACATAACCACGCACATGCTCTTTTAATACTGATTCAGGTTAAGGCTTAAAGGTGCCCTGGTAGCAATACCAGAAACAGGGGGGTCACCGAACATAATGATCTTGTTTGAAACAAAAGAACTGATGCTTTTCTGTGTGGCACAGTGATCATCCATCTGACTTAAGCAAAACTCTGAGTCCACACCCAAACCACTCAGTTTATTAGCCAGGGAAAACTTAAAATTCACCAAGATACTTAAGGTGTTATGTAACAGTTACATATTAGTTTTGACTATTTCAAAATTTCACTAAAAAGAGCCTAATGCAAAATCCTTACCAAACATGTAAAGAGGAAAAGATGGGGCTATGAATGATATTAAAAATTCAGTACAGTAAACTCTGCTATTATGCTGTATGAAAACACAAATATGTTCCAACATGATTGATACATTAAGCAACAACTTGAGCATAGCAAGACTCTTGTGTTTGTTTATATGTGATTTTATCTGCAAGAAACCCAAGATGAACAGTAAAAACTTCACCCAGCTAAACCAAGCCATACAGGAATACACAAAACACACCCCCCCAAATATCTACCGGCTAACTCAATTTGTCATGTGTGTTATGAGCCACAATCATCCGTACCTGGTATCACAATTTTCCCTCCAATTTCATATGACTCTCCTTCCATCACTTGGTAATAACTCACATAACGCAACCTTTCTGATGCCCACTTCCACAAGAAAATTTCAGGTCTCTTCTAAGGTAAAGTGCAATGTTTGCTATAGTATTTACGTATTTCTTAACTAGTTAACATGTATAAAACTGTGCTGCTATTTTTATTAGGAACCCTTTTAAGTGTCACTGACAAAGTTTTTGAGTGTTGTGTCTTCATTTTCCCATAAGTCCTATGGTTTTCATTGCATGATTTTGCACAGTGGGGCAAATTTTAGGAATGAACATACTGTGTCATAGTAGAGCTTACCCTAATAAAAATACACATGGTCCCCAATTTACAACGGTTCACCTTACAATTTTCCGACTTTTAAGATGGTGCAACTTTGGATATTTTCAACTTAGAATGGGTTTATCAGGATGTACTCTACTGTAAGTCAAGGAAGATCTGTGCCATATATGACCAAATAAAATGCATCCTCTTTTCTCCCAGTGAAAAGATTAAAAAACTTTTTTGTCCACTAGAATTTATACATGTTAGGGATGAAGATGAGACTAAAAGACCTACTTAAAATTACATTTATTCACTTAGGTATACACTTATGTTAGAAAGTACTTGTGTAAAATAGTAAATTGATTCAGAAATTGCTTTTTATCACTCTTAAATTTTCAAAAAAATGCATCCCAACTTTACACACACATAATTAACATCAGTACTAAATCCATATTATTTTGAGTCATTTAACATACTTCTCCAGAGCACAACATCTTTACTTCTATCTTAGATTTTTTGTTTTTAGATCTAGCACTTTTTGAATCCAAAAACTGGCTTGGGAAATTTTATCTACATCACAAGCATCCATTTGCTATTCAAATCTTTATGACATAATCAGTGTTATTATGGCTGAATTGTGTCTCTCCAGAAATTCGTATGTGGAAGCCCTAACCCCACCCTCACCCCAGCACTTCAGAATGTGAGAGTATTTGGAGAGAGGGAGATCAAGAAAAATGGGGCCCTTAGGGTGGACATTAATCCAATCTGACTGGTATCCTTATAAGAAAAGGAAACTCAGAAACACAAAGCGACACCACGGATGCCCAAGCACATGTGAAGACACAGCAACAAGGTGCCATATGCAAGCCAGGAGAGAAGCCTCCAGAGAAACCAAACCTGCCGACATCCTGATCTTAGACTTCCAGCCTCCAGAACTGTGAGAAAATGAGTTTCTGTTGTTTATGCCCCCAGTCTGTGGTATTTTATGTCACCCTAGAAAACTAATACAGTAACTGTATTTCTTTATCGTTTTCATTCCTTTCCATTTTTTGGTTAAGAAATGTGCTTATATATAGAGAAATGCATAAAACATAAGTTCAGTTTAGAGAAAAGAATGCAAACATTTGAAAACATGCAGACGCTTTCCTCAGTGCATTTCTTCCCCATCACATCCTCTCCCGCATCCCTACCTTAAAGAGAAAGGTTACTGATTCGTTCTTCAGATATCTTCGATACTACATTTCAGTTGCATATTACAAATATCTTTTCCTACTCTGAGTCTACTTTTTCATTCTCTTTATGGCATCTTTGGATAATCCTAAATTCTTAATTTTAATGTAGTCCAATTTATCAATCTTTTCTTTTATTGCTTTTTATTTCCTGTTTAAGAAATCTTTCCCAACCCTGACATAGTGATGACATTCTCCTATATTACCTTCTAAAGCCTTTAAAAGCTTTATAGCTTTGCCTTTCACATTTAGGTCACTAATCCACCTGGAACTGATTGTGCACTGTGAAATACAGGGTTCTGAATTTACTTTTACTATATGAATACTCAATTGTCCCTGGACGGTTTATTTAAAAAGCTGTCCTTTCCTCAGGGATCAGAGGTCAAGTGTCCATACGTGCCTGAGTCTGATGTGGGCTCTCTATCCTGTTCTCTTGGTTTATTTGTTTATCCCCGTACTAGTGAGCACATCTTAGTTGCTATGGCTTTGTAATAACTCTCCATACCTAGTAGGCCAACTCATCCCAACTTGTTCTCTTTCAAGAATATCTTGGTATGGGACTAAGAGACACAAACTACTAAGTATAAAACAGATAAGCAATAAAGATATATTGTACAGCACAGGGAAATACAGCCTTTGTTTTGTAATAAATTTAAATGGAGTATAATCTATAAAATATTGAATCACTATGTTTTATACCTGAAAATAACATAATATTGTAACTCAACTACACTTCAATGTAAAAAAAGGAATGTATTGGTTATTCTAGATACAGTTGACCCTTGAACAAGGCAGGGGTTAATCTGCATATATCTTATAGTAGGCCCTCAGTATCCACGGTTCCTCAGCATCAGCGGATTCAACCAACCATCGATCCTGTACTACTGGAGTATTTACTACTGAAAATATCCGCATATAAGTGGATCTGCACAGTTCAAATGTGTATTGTTCAAAGGTCAACTGTAATTTGTATTCCCATAAAAATTTTAAATTAGATTTCAAGTTACAACACACTCAGACATATACACACATATGATATATTCTCTCCACTAAGAGTCACAATTTTCCCCTAGAGGTCTTGCTTTTTAAAGTCAGATTGAATTCCTGTTTCTTGATTCTATTATAAATGGTTCTGCTGTTAATTTCATTGTCTAAAGCACCGTTTGCTAGCATACAGAAATAAAACTGATTTTTTAAAATATTATTTTATAGTCACACTTCTTAAACTTTCTTAAAAATTCCAAAGAATCTACAGATAAGTTATTTATATGATCATACCATCTAAGAGTAATGATGGTTTTCTTCATTTCAGCAGTTATACCGTCTCTTTCTTCCTCTTGCCTCACTGCATGGACTAGAATTCCTAGCACTATATTTAATAACAATGGCAGTGGGGGCACAGCAGGCATCAACACCTTGTCCCTCAACTTAGAGGGAAAAAGGTCAACATTTCATCATTAAGCATGCTACAGCTATTGTGTTGGGTTCTGTGTGTGGTTTTTGTTTGTTTGTTTGTTTTGGAACCTTTTATCTCACTAAAAAAGTTCTCTAGTTCTAGTTTGCTAAGAGTTTATATGAATGGAGGCTGAATTTTATCTTTGTCCTCACACACTAATACATACAGTCTCCATACATCTGGGTTTTTTTCCCCTAATTTGTTCCCCTAATACATACAGTCTCCATACATCTGGGGTTTTTTTCCCCTAATTTGTTAATTGATAAAAGTATACTGACGGATTTTCTAGTGTAAAAACAACCTTTCATTCCTAAGATAAACTCAACTTGATCAAGCTGGTTATATATGACCAGATTCAGTTTGCTAAAATTTTGTTTAGGGGTTGTTTATCTATGTTCATAATCAGACTAATTTCCTTTCATTCTCTTATTGCCCTTAATAGGCTATATACCCAACATATGCTATACACATAAAATGAGTTGGGGAGTTTCCTCTTTTTCTAGTGTTTTGAAGAGTATGCATAAGACTGGAATTACTGTTTCCTTTCATATATGATAGAGCTAGGATTCACTGGTAAATGTGTAAATATTCTTTTCAGGAAAAGTTTTAACTACTCACTCATGATCATAGGACTACCCATGTTTCCAACTTCTTCTTGCTGCTATACTATGCTTATGATCAGGAAACTCAGTAAGGTACAGATGTCAACTAACCAAACTGATGTATAGAATTAATACAATTTCAATAAAATTCCCCCACCAGTAGAGTATATACTGTTAAATACTGTTAGGAGTTTTTTACTTTGTTTTGATTTGTAAACTGCTAAGTAAGCTGTTTCTAAATTTCACTGAAAAAGACAAAAGCAAAGGATAGCATACCACTCCTATATAAAAAGAACAAGGAGGAGGATCTGCTCTACTGCATGCATTCTCAGTAGGGGTAGTATCGCCCCCAGGAGGGAGAAAATTGGTTCTTGGAGGAAAAAAAACTTAGCTATTACAGTGATTTGTGGCTGTCCACAAATCAATCCTACCTGACAAAATCTTATTCCTTAGTATTTAACTTCACAGAGAAAAGAAGAGAAAGTGTCTAAAAAGGCTCCTGATGGGAGCAATAATAATGAAAAAAAAAAAAGGCAGAAAAACACTCTTATACTGGATAGCAAGATGTATTATAAAACTACAGTTGTAACAGTGTGGTGCAACCACAAAGATAGATTAATGGATTAGAAAAAAAGCAGAAACAGATACACACATATATGGCTCTTGGTTTATGACAAAGATGGTAATCCAGAGCAGAGTGGAATTATCTTTTCAATAAATGGTGCTAAATCAATTGGATATCCATCTGTGAAAAAAATGAAATCCTAACTCCTACCTCATAAGCATTATAAAAATCAATTCCGGGTAGAAATATAAAAAATATAATACTTGGAAGACAATATAGGAGAATTATATTGATGATTTAGGATAGAAAAATACTTCTTAAATTGAACCTCAAAAGCACTAACTAAAAAGGAAAAGACTGGTAAGTTGGAGTAAAGTTAAAACTTCTGTTCATCAAAAAGTAGCATTAAGAGAGTAAAATATTTAGCTACAGAAAGATATTTACAACATACATAATCATAAAAGGACTCAAATCTAAAACATCCTACAATTACCAGGAAAAAAAAAAGTTAAATAACCCCCCTACCAAACATGCAAAATAAACAGACACACTGCATCAAACAGGTTATACATATGGTCGATAAACATGTGAAAAGGGGCTCAATAACACAACGAAGTACTGCTCATCCCCACTAAAATTACAAACTTTAAGATGACTGGAGGGCATTATGCTAAGTGAAATAAGTCAGACAGAGAAAGACAAACACTGTATGATATCACTTATATGTGGAATCTAAAAAAATACAACAAACTAGTGAATATAACAAAAAAGAAGCAGACTCACAAATACAGAGAACAAACTAGTGGTTACAGTGGGGAGAGGGAAGGGGAAGGGGCAATATAAGGGTAGGGGTAAAAGATGTACAAACCATTAGGTATAAAATAAGCTACAAGGATGTACTGTACAACACAGGGAATATAGCCAGTATCTTATAATAACTATACATGGAGTATAGCCTTTAAAAACTGTGAATCATTATACTGTACACCCATAACTTATGTAATATTGTACAGCAACTATACTTCAACTGAAAAATAAAGGAGATACTTTTAATATTATGCCATTAAAAAAAAAAAGGAAAACCTGAAAAAGTATTAGCAACACTATGAAGTAAGGTGAACTTACATACCCTACTAGTGGGATTTTGAATTGGTACCACCACTTCGTAAAACTTTAACAGTATCTAAAGGAACGTACACATAACCTTTGAACACAGCCACTTCTAGCTGTACATCCAAGTGAAACACATGCACCTGTACAGCAAGAGACATGAACAAGGTTGCTTCTGGCAGCATTACTTGTAATAGCCCCAAACTGGAAACAATGTAAATGTCCATCAATAGAATGGATATATAAACTATTTTACATTAAATGAAATACTATGGACTTCCTTTGGTGGCGCAGTGGTTAAGAATCCGCCTGCCAATGCACGGAACACGGGTTCGATCCCTGGTCCGGGAAGATCTCACATGCCACAGAGCAACTGAGCCTGTGTGCCACAACTACTGAAGCCTGTGTGCCTAGAGCCCACGCTCCGCAACAAGAAGCCACCACAATGAGAAGCCCACGCACTGCAAGGACAAGTAGCCCCTGCTTGCAGCAACCAGAGAAAGCCCGCGCACAAGGACGAAGATCCAACGCGGCCAAAAACAAATAAATAAATTTATTAGAAAATGAAATAGGGGTTTCCCTGGTGGCTCAGTGGTTGAGAGTCCGCCTTCCGATGCAGGGGACGTGGGTTCGTGCCCCGGTCCGGGAGGATCCCACATGCCGCGGAGCGGCTGGGCCCGTGAGCCATGGCCGCTGAGCCTGCGCGTCCGGAGCCTGTGCTCCACAACGGGAGAGGCCACAACAGTGAGAGGCCCGCGTACCGCAAAAAAAATAAATAAATAAAATAAAATACTATGAATATTTGTAGCAATGTTCATAGCAATGAAAATAAACTGTATCTAATGTAACAAAAGAATAAATCTTATAAATATTGCTCAAAGAGGCTTTGCCATCATTCACTGAGCTGTATGTTTTTATTTTTGTGCACACCTATATATGTGTATTATATTTTATAATACAAAAGGTACAAAAACTGAAACTGCAGTAAAAAGAAAGTTGTGATCATGAAATATTAAATACAAAAATACTTTCTTGATTTTAGAATAGAAACAGAACTCTTTTAAAATATATATAGCAAAATGAAAACGTTTAGTTACATATGGCCTGTGAAAGGACAGACAAAAAATGTCAAATAAGTTATAGAAAAGGATACAAGAGACAAAGGGGAGAAAGAGAGAGGAGGAGTCGGACTGGCCTTCTGAGCTCATCTACCACTTTCTTCCTGGACCACTCTGATCCCACCACATTGAGCTCTTTGCTATTTCTCCAACATATGAAGCAAACCCCACATCAGTGATGTTACACTTATTCTTCCCAGCAAAATCTTTCCCCAGATATCCACAGGTTTACTCCCTCATTTTCTTTAGGTCTCTGTTTAAACATCACCCTATCAGAGACCCATTTGTTTATTTTTACCAGGGCCCATTTGCTTATTTTGCCTTGACCAAACTACAGAAAATCCCAGCATTCCCTACTGCCTTGGTCTATTTTATTTTTTCTAGAGTACTTACCTCCATCTGATATTTACTTATTTATGTAATTATGTATGTATTTACTATCTGTCTCTCACAACAGTAAGTTTCTTGAAGATGGGAACTCCTGACTGTTTTGTTCGATGATGAGTCCCTGGAGCCTAGAACTCGCTCTAGCTCACTGTAGATGCTCAATAAATGTTTACTGAATGAATAAATGAAAATGAGGAAGAAAGCCAAAAAAGGAGTCTCCCCCAACACATGAAGAGTCAGAGTACTACCTACAAAGACTATTACACACATGAAATAGCAGAGAGAAACAAAGAAAAAGAAACACAAAGGCAACATGTACATAGACACATGTCACACAAACCAAGAGAGGTGGAAAAGGACACTTACATGAAATAATATTCCTATATTCCTATCTGTTAATTACATCATTTAAAATTTCAAAATGTTACACAACTAGGGAGCAGTGGGGTCATCACCTCCTGATGCAAGCTAAATGAAAATAAACCAAGGATCAGATTTGGCTATTTATGATCTAGCAAATATTTCTTCCAATACTTGGTCTGTGAATTCTTTGAACTCATTTCTTCTAATAATCTTATTCCAATCTCAATCCAAATTCTATAATTATATTCTCTATCTTAATATTTCCCATCACTGTGCTCATAACATGACTGCAAATTCAAACACATCACCTTCTGAATACCACCTTGTATCTTTCAATCTAGCTCCCTGTAGATCATCAATGTTAACACATTCTCAACCTCAATGAATGTCCGATCTGTTGACCCAACCACCATTTCACTGTCCATCAATGCCTTCCTCCAATACCTTCACTTGACTTCCTACTTGTTTACAGTCCACACTACATTGCTATAATTTCTCCTTCAATATATACCGTCAACATTTTTTTTTTTTTTGCGGTACGCGGGCGTCTCACTGTTGTGGCCTCTCCCGCTGCAGAGCACAGGCTCCGGACGCTCAGGCTCAGCGGCCATGGCTCACGGGCCCAGCCGCTCCGCGGCACGTGGGATCCTCCTGGACCGGGGCATGAACCCGCGTCCCCTGCATCGGCAGGTGGACTCTCAACCACTACTCCACCAGGGAAGCCCCCGTCAACTTTCTTGATGCTCTCTTTCACCAGTGCTCCCTGGTTTCACCGGGTACTCCTGCTTAGTCACCTTTCTGTTTCCTCCTCATCTTTCTGTCTTCTAAAATTTAAGAGTATTCCAGACTTAGTCTTAAGACCTCCTTTCTTATCTAGCTATACTTACTCCCTAGAAAATCTCCTATCAGGTCCCATAGCTTTAAATACCATCTTTACATCTAAAGGTCCCAAATTTATATATCAAGCTCAGACCGCTCTACTGAAATCCAGATTCCCATATCTGTCTACTTAACAACATCTCTTCTTGGATATCAAATAGGCACCTCAATAGAACCAAAATCTTTAAACTTTTTCCTAAAACTTACTCTTCCTCCAAGCTTCTCCATCTCAGTAAATGACATCTCTATTCTTCCAGTTGTTCAGGACATAAAACCTTGCAGTCATCCTCTACTTGTCACTTTCTATCTCATACCCCACATCCAAATCAACACTAAATCCTGTCAGCTCTTAAACTATAACACACCACTTCTCAACATTCCACTACTCTCCACATCATCTTGTTTGGACTATATTTTAACAGTCTAGTAACTGGTCTTCTTGCTGCCATGATTGTCCCTAAATTTATTCTTCCTAGCAATCAGGTTTCTTTCTCTAATGTAAATGAGTTTGTGTAATTTTGCTAAAAAACCTTCAAAAGCTTCCAAAGTCCCAACCACTAAACATCCTGACAAAACAAAGTCTCACCTTCAATCCCAGCCCTCACTGCTCTCAATTTATCTCCTAAAACTCTCTCCCTCACTCCACTCAAGACACACTGGCCTCCTTACTCTTCCTTAAAAATGTCAAGCATGCTCCCACCTTACAGTCTTGGCATTGGTTCTTTCCTCTCACTGAAATGCTCTTGCTCCCAATATCAGTGACATGCTTGAGCTCCAGGTCTCTGCTCAAGTGTCACTATGAGAAAGGCCTTCCTTGACTATATCATCAATCATTACTTTCTATCCCTCACTCACCTTTATTACACTTCATAATACTGATCTTGTATACCATATATTTGTTTATTGCCTGTCTCTCCCAATTAGAATGTAAGCTCTTTAATTCAGGAACTTCATTTTGTTCACTGCTGCATCCTCAGAGCCTAGAATGACTACCATGCACATCGCAGGCACTCAATAAATATTTGTTAAATGATTTACTGAGTGTTCTTCATAATTTTTGAAAATAAACAACTTTTACAAATAAAATTTTACATATAAAATAACAGTCTTATATTAATCAGTAGGAAGCAATTTTATTTAATAAGTTGTTTTGTGTTTTTATGAGATTAGCCTGAAAATTAACATGTGAGGTATTTGTTATCTTCCTCCTACTGAAGGGGTTTCTCAACCTCAACATTACTATACTTTGGGCCAGATCAGCCTTTGTTGTAGGAGGTGGTACTATGATTGCAGGATATTTAGCAGCATCCCTGGCCTCTACCTACTAAATGCCCATAGCATTCTCCCAGTTGTGACAACCAAAGAAGTCTCCAGATATCATTACCAATGTCTCTGGGGTGGAGGCAGGGAAGGGGGGCTGGAGACTCCCTCCTTCTCCCACTATACTACTGAAAGGGATTTGTTTTCTCTGTTTTTCAAAAATGAAAATAGCTTAGATCACAACTAAGATATATAAAGTATACAGATTTGAATTTTCAAAATGGCTAAATAACCAACTTCACATGCTAAGTTAGGTTCGTGTGGCCGTTACTCTTGCATAAAGTAAAATCCTACCATATCTGTATGGTTATCAGCACTTTTGGGAATGGGCCTCAGCTTAAGTTTTATCATTACATTCAAAATTATAGGCAAAGAAGTTACAGGATTATTCTGTATATCCTTCTCACCTCCAGCCCCCAGGTAAAATGTACTTTTTTTCAGTCTTGTTAAATCCTAATGGAAACTAATATCTAAATGAAAAAAATCACTATTCATACTTGACTCATGGCTATCACTGAGTGACCAAAATTACACATTCAATTTTGATACAGATATAAATGCAGCTTTCTTAGGGAGCAAATTTCACTGGCACCTGACTGCTAGGTTCATGGCTGAGGGTACAATATTTCAGAAAAATCATTTTGTCTGCCTTCCCATCTTTTAGCAGTAAAAACTCTAGAAAAGTTATAGCTGTTCAATAAGAAAACAAGATACCATATTTTCTTGCTACATTTACCATTTAATACAGTACTATAGTATTTGATAAAAGTAAAAGATGAGTGAGACAATAAAATTGCTACCAGCGTTTAACCATTTAAACTCAAAGTGAATGAAACGTCCTCACAGAGAAATAAAACTGCTCAATTTTTATGCTAAGTGCTATAATATTCATAAATAATTAGCTATATAAAATTTAATGAGGACATATATTCAGTAGACCTGGTACTGCAAGGCAAGGTCAAGATTTAGCATAAGGTTTCTTTGTTCCATCTGTCAGTAAAAGCACAGGGATATATGACATATAGAATTGACAATTATTAGAATAATAGGGTAGTCTTATACTTTTTTTTTTTTTACAAACGTAAACTAATTACATATCTGACACCATACCTTCCAAGCAAAAAAAAAAAGAAAAGAAAAAGAGAAAGAAAAATTTACCAAGAGATGCTACTACCTCCACTAACATTTCAGGATACAGAGGCAAAAATACCAAATTACCCTTATACTTGCTAATGAAATAATTTTCCCTTCATATTTATCTTAATTCCACACTATTGGCTATTCTTGCCAAAAATAAACTAAATACATATTTCAGCGATTTTATTCATTCTAAAGTACCCACAATAAATGACCCTATATAAATATTGAGTAAAGCCTAAATCATTTTTTTAAAATAGCAATAAATAACAGAAGTGCTCAGGATACTTTGAGATTGATTATATAAAAAGATTAAAGTAAATTGTAAAGAGCTTTACGAATATTCAGAGCTACCTGCAACTAAGTCCTCTGGCTACTTCTGTTCTTTGTTAGCCAAAAAGCTACGCAAATAACTGTGGCGTAGTTCTATCCGACATCAAATGCCTAGCAACACTATTAGATAGGAGCTAATCAGAATAATAATAATGTATCTTCCTAGCTGAAGCTGTTGGCTGGACTGCTAAACATTATTTATTTTCCTCTTCTGAATATTGGCAGCATGTCCTTTATTCAAATTCTCACCCTTCCTTCCCCACTTCTATCACTCTACCCATAACCTTAAATTCAGTTAGTATATTAGTTTTTGCCCTTCACATAAAAATAGATACAAAAGAATCATCTGGGAATTATCTAAATCTACTTCATCTAAAAACAATTTAAAACATATAACTTTAGAACTATGCCACAAATGATTAGTTGCATAAGCTCTACACTAATAGCTACCAATTATTTAAGAAAGAAAACAACTTGTTTTCTCACATAGAAAGAAAGTAGAGATAGTACTGCCTACAATATGTGATTATCAGCAGGTACATAATTTAAAAAATATTTTTAACCTACTATAATGCCTTTATAAGATGTATTTTGACAGTCTTTAGATTATATTAACTACTAAAAATGTACTGCCTCAATGAAAAATGAAAACAGCAAAGTATGAATTTACCAATCAGGAGATTCAATAAGCTGTCCCTGAAGAAGTAATTTTGTGATGCTTGAGTATTTTTTAAACTGCTAAAAAATATCCTCAGGGAAAAGTGTAAAAAAGGGAAATAGCAGCTTGATAACTATAGAAAGAACACTGACTTAGGAACAGGCAGAAATGGGCCCAAATCACACCTCTGCCAAGTGGGATAATTCTCTGCTTAAACAAGTTACTGGTCCTCTCTGAATCTCAGTACCTTCTCTGTACAATGGGAACCATACTACTTATCCTCTCAAGGATATTTTAAATAAGTTGACATTTTCCACTAATCCAATTCTTACAAATTGAGAATAATATAAAAATCCTGAAACATATGACTAATGAAATATTCATGGATCAATAAATAATAATCTTTAGAAAGTATACTCCCTAATTATAATGACACCTTCCTTCATATTTAATCATTGGGCTGGCCAAAAAGTTCTTTTGGTTTTTTTCCATAAGATGTTAGAGGAAAAACCCAAGCAAACTTTTTGGCCAACCCAATAAAATGCTGTAATTTTCTAATAATGGTTTTGGTAAACAGCTAGCATACAATAAGACGAAGTATATTTTTGTAATTTAATAATATGCCAAATGGCCAGGCATTTGCTTATAAACATTTAAAATAACTATGTGAAAAATAGTCAAATATAGACTTTGGCCAAAGAAAATTTATTTTATTTAATATCTATCCATTTTATTCATTTAAAATGCCACATCACTCCCCACTCTACAGGTTTTGAAATCTTTAAAATGATTTTCATCCCAATAACTACTTAAAGGAAGACATTAGTTTCAAGAGGATTTTAAGTAAAAGTTAACATTATAGCAGCATGATAAATACAAATGACGGTCAAACTTGACATCTAACATTTGAAAAACTTCTCCAAATATCTCCAAGCTTATAATCTTTATTAATTTTGGAAGCTGTGATTTTAACTAAAAATGCTTTATTTATCCCCATTTATTTGGAAAGATACCTATTACTAACATTTCTGTAGTTTTCTAAATATGAATTTTTGTCTTAATATCAACTGAGAATTTAAGAGATTTCTTTTTTTAGTTACTATTTACAAAGAAGATGGTAATACTAATTCTTCTCAGGTTTGTAGGCCTTCTTTATAAGACTTAGGATATAAATCAATACTTACAGCATAAAAATAAATCCTTTTTTGAGGCACTGATTCAAGATGAATAAATTCCTTATCTTCCTCACCTTTTATTAACTCCTTCTCTAACTAAAGGATATATTATATTAAAGTATTTCCTCAAAACTTCACATAGTAAAAACACATAAATCCTTGAAAGTCCATGATAGGTGGATATTTTAAAAGTAAAGATTAAGAAGAAATCTAAAAAGCACTAAGTTACTCTCAAAAACAATGGGGTTATTGCAAAGCAATTCAAACAATCCAGCAGAGAAAGCACTCCCCTGAAAAGAGAAAGCCAAGAGAAGAGAGAAATGGAAGAAAATCAGGTCCCAAACCCTTTATTTTCCAGAGTTTGTGAACAGCCTGCTTTCTCTCAACTCTTTCTTTCCCATGTGCTTAATCATTAATGTACCAGTTTTCTACTAAATACAGGTTAAGCGACATCACCACAAAGTTTAAAAGTCAGTCCAATGAATAAACACTTTCATGTTAAAAAAGAAAAGAAAAAAGAAAAGAAACAAAAACCTAAGTAAGAGTTTTTAACACTTTCTTTTCCCACCCAGAGATAAGCACTCAGTTTTAGAACTTAACGAAAGATACTATGCTGCCATCTATCTACCTGAAAGGATATAAAGAAAAATGCAGACTAAAGCTTTCACTTCCTCTGGCTGACAGAATATAGAGCCAAAGTCCATGGCATACTTTCATTGTACTTTTTCTCCATAAGAAAGAAGCACGGTAAACAATAACACAATCTCTAAAGATAATTAGGGGTATCTGGGGGGTCTTTATACCATATCCCATATAATGGAAAGAATAACAAAGTTTATGAACAACTTTACACACAAAATGAAGACCTGGATATACTTTGTTTGTTTTAGAGAAAAATGAAAGAGAGACAGGCAAGGACTTAGAAAAAAACTGATGGGGCAGGATTGTTTGAAGAATATTCCACTACAAAACATTATTTTTTTTTAAATGTCAATAGTGACTTTTCTACTGAAATTACTGGCAATTTTCTACCTTTATAAAAAAAAATGTAATAAATGTCATCACCAAAAAAAACCCCCAAAAAACAAAACAAAACAAAAACCTGTTATAAGTAAGGATAATTTTCTATTATTTAACTTTAAAAATATTTGCTATAGAGTTTTTTAGTATCTTAGAAAAAAATGTGACCTTAAAACCAATTTCCAATTAACTGCCTCAAGCTTTCTGTTATTCTCTTGTCCAGCAATGACTTCCTTCTTCTCTCCATCTGGTTAATCTCTACCAATACTATCAAGTCCATCACCAGTCCCATTTTCTACAGCACAATAGTTCTCAAACCTTATGGCTATAGTCGTATGGTTCTGCAAAACTCCACAGGATACTGTTTACATAGATTATGACATGAGTGTGGTCTCCTGGAGTTGTGTAGTTAGGAAGCAATGATTAAAATCACTTGGGAAGAAATTTTTCAACAAAATGTTACTGCCAATGACACCTAGGCAGGAAGAGATTGTATGAGACTAACCCTACCAGTAAGAACATTACTAAAAGCCAGATAAAATCCAATTAATTGGTCAATAAACAGCTAACTGAAGACACTGGCAAGTAGCCAAACTAGCTAGGACTTAAAGGACAAAGATCCCAGAAAGAGTAGAAATGCACTAAGGTGAGTCCTACATTCCTCAGTACTTTTTACTTAAAGGTACTTGCCACCTCATAAACATTACATATGAAAGGTCAAGTAGAAGTAGAGGCTCAGAGTTTTCTGCAATCCCAGAGAACTGGGGAAACAAAAAGGAGAAGGCACAATCCACTGTTAACATTGAAGTTTCCAGCTGAGAAACTCCTGAAGGGCTATGACATAAGAGAAAGGGCAAACTGAAACTAGTTCTTTATGAAGACAAAACCCGAAATCATAAATCCTTACAAAGTCTCAATAAACACAGTAAATGTCATCTTCAAAAGCACTGCTGTATTAAGACCAATATTCTGTTATTAGCCTTAGAAATATTTATTATACAAATCCTTGACTGGATCAAGATGAGTCTTCTCTTATTGAAAGTCCACAAAAGAAGTAAATCATATCTTGAAAAACAAAGAATCAACCAGCTCTTCTACAATTTGTCATACAAAATGCCCAGTATCTAACAAAATTTATTAGATACATCAGAAGAAAGGACAAACTATCTGGAAACTACAAGAGAGAAGAAAAAAAAGTCAACGGAAACAGACCCACAAGTAGATCTCAACACTGAAGTTATCAGACATAAATATTAAAATAACTTTCATTAAAATGTTCAAAACTTTAGATGACAAATGAAGAATTTCACCAGAGAAGTGATCTATGAAAAAAATATCAAATGGAAATTATAATTGAGAAAAATATAATAACTGAATTAATAACCTCAACAGAAGGGTTTAACAGTAGATTAAACAGAGCAGAAGAGTTGAGCAGTAAACCAGAAGAGGGGTCAGTAGGAAATACCCAGTCTGAAGCACAGAGGGAAAAAAAGGAAAAATGCAGGAAAGACTGCAAAAGTTATGCAGTGCAGTGAGATGTCACGTGCATATAATCAGAATCCCAGGAATGCAGGAGATAAAGTTGGGCAGAAGTAACAGTTGAAGTGACACAGGCCAAGAAATGTCCATAACTTAAAAATGTCATAAAGCCACAGATTTAAGAAGTTATATAAACTCTCAAACAGGAAGAATGCAAAGAAAACAACAACGAAGCACATCATAGAATAACTGCTAAATACAAAAAATCATAGGAGTTCTGGTCCAAGATGGCAAGAGAAGGCTCCTGAACTCAACTCTTCCCACAGACATAATGAATCTACTACTAAGCATGAAGCAATTCCCTTTGAATGAAATCCAGAAACTAGCTGAGTGAATCTTATATTGATAGATCAGGCACAGCACTAAAGAAAATCACCAAAAAACAAAGGAAGAAAGCAAGAGAAAAAGGAACAAAGGAATTACAGAACAGCCAGAAAACAATTTTTAAAATGGCAACAGTAAGTCTATACCTATCAATAATTACTTTAAATATAAAAGGACTAAATTCTACAATCAAAAGACAAAAAATGGCTGAATGGGTAAAAAAAAAACCAAGATCCAGTTATCGAGGGCCTATAAGAGATTCACTTCAGCTTTAGGGACACACAGACTGAAAGTGAAGGGATGGAAAAAGATATTCCACGCAAATGAAAACCAAAAGAAAGCAGAGGTAGCTATATTTATATCAGACGAAATAGACTTTAAGCCAAAGACTATAAGAAGAGACAAAAAAGGTCAATATAAAACAAGAGTCACTCCAACAAGAGGATATAACATTTGTAAATATGATGCATGCAACACAGGAGCACTTAAATACATAAGGCAAATATTAACAGACCTGAGGGAGAACTAGACAGCATTATAATAATAGTAGGGGACTTCAGTACCTCAGTTTCAACAATGGATAGATCATCTAGACAGAAAATCAATATGGAAACATCAGACTTAAACTACATGTTAGACCAGATGGACTTAACAGACATTTAAAGAGTATTCCATCCAACAACAGTAGAATACACATTCTTCTCAAGTTCACAGGAAACAGTCTCCAGGGTAAATCATATATTAGGCAGCAAAACAAACCTTAATAATTTTAAGAAGACTGAAATCACATCAAACATCTTTTCCAACTCCAATGGTATGAAACTGGAAATCAATTATAAGAAGAAAACTAGAAAATTCAAAAATATGTGGAGATTAAACAGCATACTACTGAACAACCAATGGGCCAAAGAAGAAATCAAAACAGATACTAAAAAATTTAAACAGCATACTACTGAACAACCAATGGGCCAAAGAAGAAATCAAAACAGATACTAAAAAATATTGAGGCAAATTAAAATGGAGATACAACACACCAAATTTACGAGATGCAGCAAAGACAGTTCTGAGGGAAGTTCATGGCTATAAATGCCTACATTAAGAAAAAAGAGAGGAGACGAGGGGAAGATGGCGTAAGAGTAAGACGCGGAGATCACCTTCCTCCCCACAGATACACCAGAAATACATCTACACGTGGAACAACTCCTACAGAACACCTACTGAACGCTGGACCTCAGACCTCTCAAAACACAAGAAAGTCCCCACATACCTAGGTAGGGCAAAAGAGAAAAGAATAAACAGAGACAAAAGGATAGGGACGGGACCTGCACCAATGGGAGGGAGCTCTGAAGGAGGAAAGGTTTCCACACACTAGGAAGCCCCTTCGCGGGTGGAGACTGCGGGTGGCGGAGGGGGAAAGCTTCAGAGCCGCGAAAAGAGCACAGCAACGGGGGTGCGGAGGGCAAAGCAGAGAGATTCCCAAACACAGGATCGGTGCCAACTGGCACTCACCAGCCCAAGAGGCTTGTCTACTCTCCCGCCAGGGCGGGTGGGGCTGGGAGCTGAGGTTCGGGCTTCGGTCGGAGCAGAGCGCAGGGAGAGGACTGGGGTTGGCGGCGTGAACACAGCCTGCAGGGGGTTAGTGCACCACGGCTAGCGGGGAGGGAGTCGGGAAAAGTCTGGAGCTGCCGAAGAGGCAAGAGACTTTTTCTTGCCTCTTTGTTTCCTGGTGCTCGAGGAGAGGGAATTAAGAGCGCTGCTTAAAGGAACTCCAGAGACCGGCGCGAGCCTCAGCTAAAAGCGCGGACCCCAGAGACGGGCATGAGACGCCAAGGCTGCTGGTGCCGCCACCAAGGGGCCTGTGTGCGAGCACAGGTCACAATCCACACCCCCCTTCCGGGGAGCCTGTGCAGCCCGCCACTGCCAGGGTCCGGGGATCCAGGGACAACTTCCCCGGGAGAACGCACGGCACGCCTCAGGCTGCTGCAACGTCATACTGGCCTCTGCCGCCACAGGCTCGCCCCGCATCCGTACGCCTCCCTCCCCCCGGCCTGAGTGAGCCAGAGTCCCCGAAGCAGCTGCTCCTTTAACCCCGTCCTGTCTCAGGAAAGAACAGACGCCCTCCTGCAACATACACGCAGAGGCGGGGCCAAATCCAAAGCTGAGCCCCGGGAGCTGTGCGAACAAAGAAGAGAAACGGAAATCCCTCCCAGCAGCCTCAGAAGCAGCGGATTAAATCTCCACAATCAGCTTGATGTACCCTGCATCTGTGGAATACATGAATAGACAACGAATCATCCCAAATTGAGGAGGTGGACTTTGAGAGCAAGATTTATGATTTTTTCCCCTTTTCCTCTTTTTGTGAGTGCGTATGTGTATGCTTCTGTGTGAGATTTTGTCTGTATAGCTTTGCTTCCACCATTTGTCCTAGGGTTCTATACGTCCTTTTTTTTTCTTTAAAAAAATTTTTTTTTCTTAATAATTATTTTTTATTTTAATATCTTTATTTTATTTTATCTTAATTTTATTTTATCTTCTTTCTTTCGTTCTTTCCTTCCTTCCCTCCTTCCTTCCTTCCTTCCTTTCTCTCTTTCTTTCTTTCTACTTTTTCTCCCTTTTATTCTGAGCCGTGTGGATGAAAGGCTCTTAGTGCTGCAGCCAGGAGTCAGTGCTGTGCCCCTGAGGTGGGAGAGCCAACTTCAGGACACTGGTCCACAAGAGACCTCCCAGCTCCACATAATATCAAACGGCGAAAATCTCCCAGAGATCCCCATCTCAACACCAGCACCCAGCTTCACTCAACGACCAGCAAGCTACAGTGCTGGACACCCTATGCCAAACAACTAGCAAGACAGGAACACAACCACACCCATTAGCAGAGAGGCTGCATAAAATCATAATAAGCCCACAGACACCCCAAAACACACCACCAGACGTAGACGTGCCCACCAGAAAGACAAGATCCAGCCTCATCCACCAGACACCAGGCACTAGTCCCCTTCCCCAGGAAGCCTACACAACCCACTGAACCAACTTTAGCCACTGGGGACAGACACCAAAAACAACGGGAACCACGAACCTGCAGCCTGCAAAAAGGAGACCCCAAACACAGTAAGATAAGCAAAAAGAGAAGACAGAAAAACACACAGCAGATGAAGGAGCAAGATAAAAACCCACCAGACCTAACAAATGAGGAGGAAATAGGCAGTCTACCTGAAAAAGAATTCAGAATAATGATAGTAAAGATGATCCAAAATCTTGGAAATAGAATGGACAAAATGCAAGAAACATTTAACAAGGACCTAGAAGAACTAAAGATGAAACAAGCAATGATGAACAACACAATAAATGAAATTAAAAATACTTTAGATGGGATCAATAGCAGAATAACTGAAGCAGAAGAACAGATAAAACGCACCAACATTCGAATTATAGGGGTTCCAGAAGAAGAAGAGAAAAAGAAAGGGACTGAGAAAATATTTGAAGAGATTATAGTTGAAAACTTCCCTAATATGGGAAAGGAAATAGTTAATCAAGGCCAGGAAGCACAGAGAGTCCCATACAGGATAAATCCAAGGAGAAACATGTCAAGACACATATTAATCAAACTATCAAAAATTAAATACAGGGCTTCCCTGGTGGCGCAGTGGTTGAGAGTCCACCTGCCGATGCAGGGGACACGGTTTCATGCCTCAGTCCGGGAAGATCCCAAATACTGCGGAGTGGCTGGGCCTGTAAGCTGTGGCCACTGAACCTGTGCGTCCGGAGCCCGTGCTCCACAATGGGAGAGGCCACAACAGTGAGAGCCTCGCGTAACACACACACACACACAAAATTAAATACAAAGAAAACATATTAAAAGCAGCAAGGGAAAAACAACAAATAACACACGAGGGAATCCCCATAAGGTTAACAGCTGATCTTTCAGCAGAAACTCTGCAAGCCAGAAGGGACTGGCAGGACATATTTAAAGTGGTGAAGGAGAAAAACCTGCAACCAAGATTACTCTACCCAGCAAATATCTCATTCAGATTTGATGGAGAAATTAAAACCTTTACAGACAAGCAAAACCTGAGAGAGAGTTCAGCACCACCAAACCAGCTTTACAACAAATGCTAAAGGAACTTCTCTAGGCAAGAAATACAAGAGAAGGAAAAGACCTACAATAACGAACCCAAAACAATTACGAAAATAGGAATAGGAACATACATATCAATAATTACCTTAAATGTAAATGGACTAAATGCTCCCACCAAAAGACACAGATTGGCTGAATGGATACAAAAACAAGAGCCATATATATGCTGTCTACAAGAGACCCACTTCAGACCTAGAGACACATACAGACTGAAAGTAAGGGGATGGAAAAAGATATTCCATGCAAATGGAAACCAAAAGAAAGCTGGAGTAGCAATTCTCATATCAGACAAAATAGACTTTAAAATAAAGACTCTTACAAGACACAGAGAAGGACACTACATAATGATCAAGGGATCAATCCAAGAAGATATAACAATTGTAAATATTTACACACCCAACAAAGGAGCACCTCAATACATAAGGCAAATACTAACAGCCATAAAAGGGGAAATCGACAGTAACACATTCATAGTAGAGGACTTTAAGACTCCACTTTCACCAATGGACAGATCATCCAAAATGGAAATAAATAAGGAAACACAGCTTTAAATGATACATTAAACAAGATGGACTTAATTGATATTTATAGGACATTCCATCCAAAAACAACAGAATACACATTTTTCTCAAGTGCTCATGGAACATTCTCCAGGATAGATCATATCTTGGGTCACAAATCAAGCCTTGGTAAATTTAAGAAAATTTAAATCGCTTCAAGTATCTTTTCCGACCACAACGCTATGAGACTAGATATCAATTACAGGAAAAGACCTGTAAAAAATACAAAGACATGGAAGCTAAACAATACACTACTTAATAACGAAGTGATCAATGAAGAAATCAAAGAGGAAATCAAAAAATACCTAGAAACAAATGACAATGGAGACACGATGACCCAAAACCTATGGGATGCCACAAAAGCAGTTCTAAGAGGGAAGTTTATAGCAATACAGTCCTACCTTACGAAACAGGAAACATCTCGAATAAACAACCTAACCTTGCACCTAAAGCAATAAGAGAAAGAAGAAAAAAACCCCAAAGTTAGCAGAAGGAAAGAACTCATAAAAATCAGATCAGAAATAAATGAAAAAGCAATGAAGGAAACAATAGCAAAGATCAATAAAACTAAAAGCTGGTTGTTTGAGAAGATAAACAAAATTGATAAATCATTAGCCAGACTCATCAAGAAAAAAAGGGAAAAGACTCAAATCAATAGAATTAGAAATGAAAATGGAGAAGTAACAATTGACAGTGCAGAAATATAGAAGATCATGAGAGATTACTACAAGCAACTCTATGCCAATAAAATGGAAAACCTGGAAGAAATGGACAAATTCTTAGAAATGCACAACCTGCCAACACTGAATCAGGAAGAAATAGAAAATATGAACAGGCCAATCACAAGCACTGAAATTGAAACTGTGATTAAAAATCTTCCAACAAACAAAAGCCCAGGACCAGGTGGCTTCACAGGCGAATTCTATCAAACATTTAGAGAAGAGCTAACACCTATCCTTCTCAAACTCTTCCAAAATATAGCAGAGGAAGGAACACTCCCAAACTCATTCTACGAGGCGACCATCACCCTGATATCAAAACGAGACAAGGATGTCACAAACAAAGAAAACTACAGGCCAGTATCCCTGATGAACATAGATACAAAAATCCTCAACAAAATACTAGCAAACAGAATCCAACAGCACATTAAAAGGATCATACACCATGATCAAGTGGGGTTTATTCCAGGAATGCAAGGATTCTTCAATATATGCAAATCAATCAACGTGATACACCATAGTAACAAACTGAAGGAGAAAAACCATATGATCATCTCAATAGATGCAGAGAAAGCTTTCGACAAAATTCAACACCCATTTATGATAAAAACCCTGCAGAAAGTAGGCATAGAGGGAACTTTCCTCAACATAATAAAGGCCATATATGACATATCCACAGCCAATATTGTCCTCAATGGTGAAAAACTGAAAGCATTTCCACTAAGATCAGGAACAGGACAAGGTTGCCCACTCTCACCACTCTTATTCAACATAGTTTTGGAAGTTTTAGCCACAGCAATCAGAGAAGAAAAGGAAATAAAAGGATTCCAAATCGGAAAAGAAGAAGTAAAGCTGTCACTATTTGCAGATGACATGATACTATACACAGAGAATCCTAAAGATGCTACCAGAAAACTACTAGAGCTAATCAATGAATTTGGTAAAGTAGCAGGATACAAAATTAATGCACAGAAATCTCTGGCATTCCTATACACTAATGATGAAAAATCTGAAACTGAAATCAAGAAAACACTCCCATTTATCACTGCAACAAAAAGAACAAATTATCTAGGAATAAAGCTACCTAAGGAGACAAAAGACCTGTATGCAGAAACTTACAAGACACTGATGAAAGAAATTAAAGATGATACAGATAGTTGGAGAGATATACCAAGTTCTTGGATTGGAAGAATCAACATTGTGAAAATGACTCTACTACCCAAAGCAATCTATAGATTCAATGCAATCCCTATCAAACTACCACTGGCATTTTTCACAGAACTAGAACAAAAAATTTCACAATTTGTATGGAAACACAAAAGACCCCGAATAGCCAAAGCAATTTTGAGAAAGAAAAATGGAGCTGGAGCAATCAGGCTCCCTGACTTCAGACTATACTACAAAGCTACAGTAATCAAGACCGTATGGTACTGGCACAAAAACAGAAAGATAGATCAATGGAACAGGAGGGAAAGCCCAGAGATAAACCCACACACATATGGTCACCTTATCTTTGATAAAGGTGGCAGGAATGTACAGTGGAGAAAGGACAGCCTCTTCAATAAGTGGTGCTGGGAAAACTGGACAGCTACATGTAAAAGTATGAGATTAGATCACTCCCTAACACCATACACAAAAATAAGCTCAAAATGGATTAAAGACCTAAATGTAAGGCCAGAAACTATCAAACTCTTAGAGGAAAACATAGGCAGAACACTCTATGACATAAATCACAGCAAAATCCTTTTTGACCCAACTCCTCGAGAAATGGAAATAAAAACAAAAATAAACAAATGGGACCTAATGAAACTTCAAAGCTTTTGGACAGCAAAGGAAACCATAAACAAGACCAAATGACAACCCTCAGAATGGGAGAAAATATTTGCAAATTAAGCAACTGACAAAGGATTAATCTCCAAAATTTATAAGCAGCTCAATAACAAAAAAACAAACAACCCAATCCAAAAATGGTTAGAAGACCTAATAGACATTTCTCCAAAGAAGATATACAGACTGCCAACAAACACATGAAAGAATGCTCAACATCATTAATCATTAGAGAAATGCAAATCAAAACTACAATGAGATATCACCTCACACCAGTCAGAATGGCCATCATCAAAAAATGTAGAAACAATAAATGGTGGAGAGGGTGTGGAGAAAAGGGAACTCTCTTGCACTGCTGGTGGGAATGTGAATTGGTACAGCCGCTAAGGAGAACAGTATGGAGCTTCCTTAAAAACTACAAATAGAACTACCATATGACCCAGCAATCCCACTACTGGGCATATATTCTGAGAAAACCATAATTCAAAAAGAGTCATGTACCAAAATGTTCATTGCAGCTCTATTTGCAATAGCCCAGAGATGGAAACAACCTAAGTGTCCATCATCAGATGAATGGATAAAGAAGATGTGACACATATATACAATGGAATATTACTCAGCCATAAAAAGAAACGAAATTGAGCTATTTGTAATGAGGTGGATGGACCTAGAGTCTGTCATACAGAGTGAAGTAAGTCAGAAAGAGGAAGACAAATACCGTATGCTAACACGTATATATGGAATTTAAGAAAAAAAATGTCATTAAGAACCTAGGGGTAAAACAGGAATAAAGACACAGACCTACTAGAGAATGGACTTGAGGATATGGGGAGGGGGAAGGGTAAGCTGTGACAAAGCGAGAGAGTGGCATGGACATATATACACTACCAAACGTAAAATAGATAGTGAGTGGGAAGCAGCCGCATAGCACAGGGAGACCAGCTTGGTGCTTTGTGACCACCTAGAGGGGTGGGATAGGGAGGGTGGGAGGGAGGGAGACGCAAGAGGGAAGAGATATGGGAACATATGTATATGTATAACTGATTCACTTTGTTATAAAGCAGAAACTAACACACCATTGTAAAGCTATTATACTCCAATAAAGATGTAAAAAAGAAAAAAAAAGAAAAAAGAAAGATCTCAAACTAACTGTATATCTCAAGGACCTAGAAAAGGAGGAACAATATAACTCAAAAGTAGAAAGAAGGAAAAAACAAAGATTAGAGTAGAAGTAAGTGAAATAGAGACTAAAAAGACAATAGAAAAGATCAAGGAAACTAAAACCTGGTTTTTTGAAATGATAAACGAAATACACTAGACTCACTAAAAAAAAAAGAGAGAACTCAAATAAATAAAATCAGAAATGAAAGAGGAGACATTGCAACTGATACCGCACAAATACAAAGGATCATAAGAGACTACTATGAAAAATTATATACCAACAAATTGGACAACCTAGAAGAAATTGATAAATTCCTAGAAACAAACAACCTACCAACAATGAATCATGAAGAAACAGAAACTCTGAACAGACCAATTACTAGTTAGAAGATTGAATCAGTAATCAAAACCCCCAACAGTGAAAAGTCCAGGACCAAATGGCTTCATGGATGAATTCAACCAAACATTTAAAGAATTAACACTAATCCTTCTCAAACTTTTCAAAAAAAAATTGAAGAGGAAGGAACACTTCCAAAATTTTGTACAAGGCCAGCATTAACCTGATACAGAAACCAGACAACAACACTAAAAGAAAAGAAAACCATACCTCTGATGAACAAAGATGTGAAAATCCTCAACAGAATATTAGCAAACCAAATTCAACAATACATTAAAAGGATCATACACCATGATCAAGTGGGATTTAATTCCAGGGATGCAAAGATACTTCAAAATCTGCAAATCAATCAGTGTGATATACCACATTAACAAACTGAACGATAAATATCATATGATCATCTCAAAAGACATAGAAAAGCCCTTGACAAAATTCAACATCCATTCATGATAAAAACTCTCAACAAATTGGGTGTAGGAGGAAACATACTTCAACATAATAAAGGCCATATATGACAAACCCACAGACACATCAGACTCAGTGAAAAGCTGACAGCTTTTCCTCTAAGATGAGGAATGAGACAAAGATGCCCACTCTTATCATCAATATTCAACACTGGATATCAGAACAATTAGGCAAGCAAAAGAAATAAAAGACATCCATTTAGAAAGGAAGAAGTAAAACTGACATCATTTGCAGATAACATGGTATTACATATAGAAAACCTAAAGACTTGACCAAAAAACTGTTAGAACTGATAAACAAATTCATAAAGTTGCAGGATACAAAATTAATATACAAATATCAGTTGCATTTCCATACACTATCAGAAAGTTATTAAGAAAACAATCCCATTTACAATTGTATCAAAAAGAATAAAACACCTAGGAATAAATTTAACCAACAAGGTGAAAGATCTGTACAGTGAAGACACTGATGAAAGAAACTGAAGACAACACCAATAAATGGAAAGCTCTTCCACGCTCATAGATTGGAAAAATTAAATATTCTTAAAATGGACATACTACTCGGGCTTCCCTGGTGGCGCAGTGGTTGGGAGTCCGCCTGCCGATGCAGGGAACACGGGTTCGTGTCCCGGTCTGGGAGGATCCTGTGTGCCGCGGAGCAGCTGGGCCCGTGAGCCGTGGCCACTGGGCCTGCGCGTCCGGAGCCTGTGCTCCGCGACGGGAGAGGCCACAGTGGCGAGAGGCCCGCATACCACAAAAACAAACAAACAAACAAACAAAAATGGACATACTACTCAAGCAATCTACAGATTCAATGCAATCCCTATCACAATTTGACTTCATTTTTTTCACAAAAATAGAACAAACAATCCTAAAATTTGTATGGACCCACAGAAGATCTCAAATAACCAAAGCAATCTTAAGAAAGAAGAACCAAGCTGGAGGCATCTCATGTCTTGATTTCAAAATATATTGCATAGCTATAGTAATCAAAATAGTATGATACTGACATAAAAGGCACTTATATCAATGGAACGGAATAGACAGCCCAGAAAAAAACCCACTCTTATATGGTCAATTAGTTTATGACAAAGGAGCCAAGAAGAGTCAATGGGGAAAAGACAGTCCCTTCAATAAATGGTCCTGGGAAAACCGGACAGTCGCAAGCAGAAGAATGAAACTGGACCCCTATCTTACACCATACACAAAAATCACTCAAAATGAATCAAAGGTTTGAACATAAAACCTAAACCCATAAAAATGGTGGAAGAAAGCATATTGGATAAGCTCCTTGACGCTGGTCTTGGCAATGTTTTTTTGGATTTAACACCAAAAGCAAAGTCACCAAAGCAAAATAAACTAGTGGGACTAAATCAAACTAAAAACCTTCGCGAAGCATAGGAAACCACCAACAAAATGAAAAGGCAACCTATGTAATGCGAAAAAATATTTGCAAATCATATCTCTGATACAGGGTTAATATCCAAAATATATAAAGAACCCATACAACTCAATAGCAAATAATAATAATAATTGATTAAAAATTGGGCAGAGGACCTGAACAGACATTTTTCCAAAGAAGATATATTGATGGCCAATGGGTATGTGAAAAGGTACTCAACATCACTAATCATCAGGGAAATGCAAATCAAGACCACAATGGGATATCACCTCACACCTGTTAGATTAGAATGGCTATCATCAGAAAGATAAAAGGTAAGTGTTGGCAAGGATGTGGAGAAAAAGAAATCCTTTTGCACTGTTGGTGGGAATAGAAATTGGTGTAGCCACTATGGAAAGCAGTATGGAGACCCCTCAAAAAATTAAAAATAGAACTACCATATGATCCAGCAATTTTACCTCTAGGTATATACCCAAAGGAAATGAAAACAGGATATCAAAGAGATATCAGCACTCCCATGTTCACTGCAGCATTATTCACAATAGCCAAGATATGGAAGCAACTTAAGTGTCCATCAATAGATGAATGGATAAAAAAGATGTATATATACACAGTGGAATATTATTCAGCCATGAGAAAGGAGGGAATCCTGCTATCTGTGATAACATGGATGAAACTTGATGGCCTTATACTAAGTGAAATAAGCCAAATGGTATCACTTATCTGTGGAATTAAGAAAAAAAAAGTTCAACTCATAGAGACTGAGAGTAGACAAGTAGTTGCCAGGGGCTGGGGTTGTGGGAAATAGGGAGAGGTTGGTAAAAGGGTGCAAATTTTAGCTATAAGATGAATAAGGTAAAGATCTAACGTAAAACATGGTGACCACTGTTTTATCACCATACTGTACAACTGAAATTCGCTAAGAGAGAAGAACTTAAATGTTCTCATAAAAAGAAAGATTAATATGTGAAGTGTTGGATGTGTTAATTAACTAGATGGGGAAATCCTTTCCAAGTTATACATATATCAAATTATCATAATGCACAATTTAAGTATCTTATAAATTTATATGTTAATTATATAATTATGCCTCAGCAAAGCTGAAATAATATAAATAACTAAATCATAAAAGCAGTCAGAGAAAAGATACATTACTTCAGTGGATGAACAATAAAACTAACAACTGACTTTACAACAGAAATGATGGAAACCATAAGACAAGGAAATAACATCTTTTAAAACCTGAAAATAACTCCAAACGTATGATTCTATGCCAAGCAAATAAATCCTTCAAAAATGAAAGAAAAATAAAGACATTTTTAGGTGAACCAAAACTGGGAGAATCTGTTCCAGTACACTTCCACCAAGAGGCAGAAAAAAAATACGCCCAGAAAGAAACTTAGAAACTTATGAAGACATGAAGAACTAGAAAAAGCATCAATATGTGGGTAACTCTAAGCAAATAGTGACTTCATATAACATATGTATTATAACACATAATATATAAACGACAATAATTACTTCTTGTTATCTTGAGTTTTAGTTCAACATCTATTTTATGCGCCCAGAATACCAAAAATGATGATAGGAGGGGTTCTAAGGCCACTACATTTACTATCACAGCAATGTTTAAAGTACCAACTTATATTAAACTTCAGAAAACCAAGGAAGAATGTTTTGATCTCTGGGAAAACCACTTTAAAAAGAGTAAAAGGAGAAACACCATCAGAAGGGATAAATTGGAAATCTTTTTTAATTGAAAATTTCCAAGCAGGTAAGAAAAGGAGAAAAATGGAAACAAAGAACAGATGGGTCAAGTAGAAAATACATAGTAAGATGAAAGGATTAGTATCAGTCACAGTAAATAAAAATGGACTATTCCAATTAGAAGACAAAGATTATCAAACTAAACTTAAAAAAAAAGAAATATTTGGTGTCTACAAGGCACACTGACAAGACATAACTGATAAAGGTTGAAAGTAAAAAGATAGAAAAAGACATACCATGAAAATACTAACCAAAACAAAGCTGATATAGCTAAATTAATAACAAAGAAAAACACTGTAAGGCAAGAATAATTACTACAGATTAAAAGGTATAATTTATAATGATACAAGGATTAATCTGGACTTCCCTGGTGGCACAGCGGTTAAGAATCCAACTGCCAATGCAGGGGACACGGGTTTGAGCCCCAATCCGGGAAGATCCCATATGCCATAGAGCAAATGAGCCTGTGTGCCACAACTACTGAACCTGCGCTCTAGAGCCCGCGAGCCACAACTACTGAGCCCTCTTGCCACAACTACTGAAGCCTGCGTGCCTGGAGCCCATGCTCCGCAACGAGAGAAGCCACCGCAATGAGAAGCCCGCGCACCGTAACAAAGAGTAGCCCCTGCTCGCCGCAACTAGAGAAAGCCTGCGCACAGCAACAAAGACCCAATGCAGCCAAAAATAAATTAATTTAAAAAATAAAGGAGCCAGATACTTAATATTTTAGGCTTTTAGGCCATATGCCTCTCTCACAACTATTCAACTCTGCTGTTGTAGCACAAAAGCAAACATAAACATATGTAAATAGACGAGAGCAGCTGTGTTTCAAGTAAAACTTTATTAACAAAAACAGGCAGAGGAAAAAGAAGACAAAAAAAAACCAGGCAGAGGTTCAAACTTATCCCAATGCCCATAGTTTGCCAATTCCTTCACTATACTACAATGCATTCCCTCCTAGAGAAGCTCTGGTAGCTTTTCATTAATACCACTGAATTTTACCTCTCTCTCAGTTTTTAAAACATTCTGACCTTAATCTTACGGGTAAATTTTTATTTTAATGCTTTTCTTATGAGGCTCAATCTACTTGAAATAGGTTACTCTTGGGAGAATATGTATAACCTTTTACATATTTTAACTATGATACCAATTATATCAGAAATTAACCTATAATTGAGATTCAAACCCAAGGAGTTTGGCTTTAAAGTCACACTCATGGCTAGGTCACCTCACACAGTTGTTGTGGGAATTAAAAGAAATAACACGTGTAGAAAAAGGACCTTGTCGACCCTAAATGACTCCCTAAATATTAGCTGCTATTGCATTAGAGCTTTTGATCTGGATGTTATGGGTGACCATTCTTTTGTACCTGGTCTTATTAGAAAGTAAAATTAAAATATGAGAAAGCATAAAAAAAGAAATTCATCTATAAATAAAACGTTTCTAAAACCACAGTACTAGCATGCACTAAAGTCTCAGTGTGATGATGTCAAACACCTATATTTGCAGTTCTCCCTTTTGAACTTTTTTCAGTTATTAGTTTTTAATTGCTCACTCTGTATTTAATAAGGAGAATTACCACAAGGCCCCACTAATATATGCAACTAAGCAACAACAGGAAATATCTTCTTTTAATGAAACAAAATGACCATGTGTATAAAAAAGATCTAAATATGCAGAACTTGAAGACCTTCTCTCAATTGCTCTCTTATTACAAAATTTAATTGTATGTACCACCACCGAAATTGTTATTTTTAATAAAAAAGATTTAAACAGTATAAAATGATATAAATAGGAAAGAAAACACCCTTCTCCATCAGGGAATCTATTCCTTCTTCCCTCTCTCTTCCCTACCGGTTTCTCACACGCACCTTTGCTCATACTCTGTCTGTCTCTCTCTCCCACGCACAAAACACACACACAGAGGGCATTTTAAAAACACAATCTAAGTCCAAATGACACATAGGATCAGGTTCAAATACCAGTTCTACACACAAAGCACACAAGATATGATTCAGAAAACACAAAATCAGGTTCAAATCCCAGCTCTACAACTAAAACCAGCTTAATAATCACTTCCCTAGCTTTGCATCTTCAGTAATTATTTATTCAACCTCTATTAGTCTGTTTCCATCTATAAAATGGGGGAAAAATCATACCCACCTCATGTGGCTGTAGTGAGCATTAACGTGAGAATTAAAATCACACGCCCATAGCATAGTGTTGATATACAGTCAAGCCTTAACACTCCTAGGTGATGCTATTACCACCGCCACCACTAACACCACCATTCTGGGCAAATCTTGTTAACATCTATTGTAGTTCCTCTACAAAATGGAAAAAGCAATGCCTCAAACGGTGTATGTAATAACTTTTTAAGGGATCCTGCAAATTCGTCTTGTTCTTTCTCTCAAGAACTTAATGTTCCTTTGAGAACCTTTAAGAATTAAACAAGTCTATTTTTATTCCTGAGAAGAAACAAGAAGCTAACATTTTTCACTTTGTTTTTCATTACTGTAGATATTTTTAAACCAATATATTATTAAGAGATCTAATATGTCACTTTTTAAAGAGCTCAACACTAATAAATAATCATAAATAGATGTGGTTAAAAGGCAATATCAGAACAGGGTCCACTTTCTCAATTCCAATATATTTTAAAATGCACCAATTTGAGGGTTTATGTTTGTTGTTTTTGTTTTCAGTTTTCTGCACTTAAAAGCACCACATGTTAATAACTGTATAATATAGTTGCTCTAACATTAGTTGATATAGAAATTTCTTACCAAGTTATGCTTTTTTAGTGGAAGAAAGTAATAATAGTGGCAGAAAGAAAACATCAGTGCGTAGCAAGTAAGAAGTTCAGTGTAGAAACACAACTGCAGAAAAAGCCAGTGATTATCTTCACCAACACAATTGTTAATCCTGAAGAAAAAAAGGAAAAAGAAAAAATATTTCAAACTTTAATATTAATTTTAGGATGGTAAAAGTAGAGATAAACGCGAACACACACAAACTTCACATAAAGCACAAACTTCATATGTGCTTTACTTCACGGAGATAAGCTAAAGTCACTCAAACCTAAAAGCAAAGAGTACATAAGATATGACACAAATATGCCACTTCACATTTGTAAAGCACATTCTACTTTTTAAAGAAGTCCTGTATATGATTCAACTCAACAACAACCCAGTGAGGCAGGGAAGAACAGATGGCAGCCTCCTTGCTTCACTGATACAAAAAAGGAACAAAGGAGTTAGGACAATTGCTAGAGGATGTACAGTTAGGAGAGACAGTGGTCAAGAGAACAAGAACCCTTTTCTGTACACTGCTCTTCCACTGCAGCATTCTAGCTGTGCAGACCAATTTGAATGATGTGAAGTAAAATAACTTAAACCTGCCACTCTGAGATACTGCTAAGCATTCACAATTTTTCTTACTTTTAAAATCTAACCTTGGTTCCTGAAAATAAACACATATCCAAAAGTATTTATAAATTCTCAGAGCTACATTTCCACCAATACAACAGTGAACTACAACTAGGAAAAAGGATTAATGTCATAATCCCAAAATATTCAAGATTAATGCAAGCTATTTTATTGTTCCAAGGTTATTTATTGTACCTAAATTTTCAAAATATTTTACGATTCCAGCAGAAAACCCTAGTTCAAAACTACAAATTATCTTTCACAAATGTTTTCATTTCAATATAGCATTACACTGCCACTGTTTGAAAAAATAAATAGGGTCAAATTCCTAACTTAAATTGTTTTAAAGGTGTGCTGTCTAACTATTTTTTAAAATCAGATATATAACTGAACAGAAAACCTGGAAGAGGCATTTCTTAGACTAAAGAGTGCATGCTTTGTAAACAAGAAAACTTCCTGTGTTTTGTTATCTGCAAGCAGGGCTACCAGAGAAGGGTGCTTCTGTATGCACTCAAAAATACTCTTCAATAGCTGTTGCTTGAAAGATGACTTATACTTGCCCCACTCCTTTCTGTCCCCCCAAAATTTGAGAAGTAACTGCTATGATCATGGCATTCTTCTTAAGCACGGAACTTTAAGAAACACTAAGATAATCTACATGTAAGAGTTCTTTTGGTAGCAAGTTCCTTGGAAGGAGTGATTAGAGCCAAAAATAGAGTAAACCTTGAGGTCATCAGAGAACTGACCTCCAAATCCAAAGCTGTTAAGTAGCTAAGATAATGCAGTTTCTGAAAAAAATAAAAAATTCTCCTTGCTTCTAGTTATACTGTACATTTCCCTCACTCCCTGAATATCTCAGCACTGCTCTATTAGGGAATTCAATCACATAAATCCCTGAATCTATGCAGGCCCCCTGGTCTACCGTCCCTTCCTATGCTCCAGCTCTTTGCACTTTCACTCTTCTTCCCTCCAGTGTTCTGAGAAGGTGACTAAAACTATGGAGGCGCAAGGCCTAGGAACAGAGAGCTCACCCCAATCTTAGAATTTTGGCTAAACAGCACTTTATTTTGTCACCAAGTCAATCTTTATTCCTTGAAAATAAATCAATAAATAAAATCACTCATCTATATAGTACCGAAACAGTTCCTAATTGATTATTTTTTTAAGCTTAAGCTTAATCTATTGCATTCACTTAAAAGGAGGTATCAATATCCAACCGACTATCCTGAACATTTATTATACTTTTAATCAGAAATATTACTCTAAAAAGCATATAAAATTGAGTTTTTAAGTGTGATTATCCCTTACCTGAATACATGTTTTATATAGCTTTAAAAAATCTACTACTGGGCTTCCCTGGTGGCGCAGTGGTTGAGAGTCCGCCTGCCGATGCATGGGACACGGGTTCGTGCCCCTGGTTCGGGAAGATCCCACATGCCACGGAGCGGCTGGGCCCATGAGCCATGGCCACTGAGCCTGCGCGTCCGGAGCCTGTGCTCCACAATGGGAGAGGCCACAACAGTGAGAGGCCCGCATAACGCAAAAAAAAAAAAAAAAAAAATCTACTACTACTGCAACTGTAAACAGAACACTGAGGTTTGTAAAATCACTTGAGAATTAATCTGTTTAAAGTCAAGGCACATTTTTTCAACACCAACTGTATGTTATATACTAAACTATCCTGTTGATGGAATTTTCAACTTTTTTACATAGTAACAAAGTGCTTTTACTTTTTCTTAATCTCAGGAAATTACCTTGTATTTAAACAATCAGTTTATAGTGAAAACCAAATTCTTACTAAAAGCTTGCTAATAATAACTTGTGTTAGCAAAAACAAGGGAAACTCTAAATTGATTAGCATTACTAGGCAAAGCTAAACTCTACCCTGAGTCAACCTTAGATAAATGCAATTATAAATTTAAGAAGATTATTATGTAGCTAACTTTGCATATATGCATGTATGTGTGTACAAACATAAATATATATGTATATAGATATATTTATAAAGTGCTACACCATACCAGTTTAAATATTTATACAGAGATCCCATGCTAGGAAAGCAGAATTAAATACAATATCTTTTTCACAGATTTTTGTGACAGCTTTGAAATGAGATACAATGAAGAACTCTCACAGCATTTGTTTTCAAAAATTCTATTTCTCAACTGAACATTTTCTTTAAATATTACAAGAGAGCCCCCTATTGACCAAAAATGTTGGCAGTTCAGCAGAATCAGCTAACTACCACTTTTTACACATCCAGCCAGCATGTAATGTTAATACCTATTACCAATTCATAACACTGAAAAAGGCTGAAAGTGGGTGAAATGAGGTATAAGGGTATCTGAAATGTGTTACTCTTTAATTAAACAAATTGAAAGGGAAATACAAACAATGACATGTATACGGTTTATTACAGATAGAAACAATAACAGCTACTATATTTATATTTAAGTATTTTCTATGTCAGATACTACACTAAATGCTTTACATACATTGCCTCATTTAATAAAACCACCCTAGTTCTTTTGTATATTTGGGTGCATGTTAATTCTTAGTTTTCTGCTCAAATATCTCCTTGTGAGAAAATATAGGATCTCTGGAAAAAATGACTTTGGGAGTTGACAGAACCATATGATCAAATAAAAGGATCTTCATTAAAAAGGTTTTCTTAAACTGTATAACTCTAATATAACCTTTGTTTAAATCTGCTAAGTACTAAGATTTATTTTTTACTACCATTTTTTCCAAAAAGTGAATTACTTATTTCTTACCATGGACAGTGATGATCCATTCTCCTAACACAGTGGCCGCAGCGGCTGCAGTGATGGGAACGCTTTGGTCTCATCAAATTACACTTGTTACACAATTCCCAGAACTCCCTTTCTAGAGAAGGAAATTAAAATCCATTTAATAAAGGCACATGAATAATGCTGAAATTTAGCAACAAGTGTTTAGAAGAGTTTATAGGAATTCTTCGATATATATGTCTAAGTGTCCAGTGAAAATGTTTGCCAAAATATGTTGCTGCTCTATTCTATGCATGTTTTATTTTGTACGTTTCTAATTTTAAACACTATAAAAATAAGACACTATTAATAGTTAAACTAAGAGATAGAAAACAACATATTTGAATTTAAGCATATTGCTGTAAGTAAAATTTAATGACAAAACCCCGAAGTACAACCAAATTATTACATTAAAACAGAATTATATTTAAACAAATTAATTTCTAGAAATTTGTTATCTAAAGGCTCTAAAGAAGAAATAATGCTGAGTATTGGTTTCATAGATTAATAAGTCAAAATCAATCGTTATGATATTGTAAGAAAAACAGAGATGGCATCTCCCAAACTCCCCACACAAAACCGTTTTTTAAAATATTAATGGACTCATTTGGGAATGTTTATGAGAGAGGGTTGGAAAAAGATTTCAGATGGGTTTAAGAGGTACTAGAATAGTTTCAGAGGTGAAGAAGATTACAAGAAGATTACTATTTAATGGAAATAAAGGAGTCCTTTACAAAATTCTATCCTACCACCAAGGAGCAATTTCCTCTAGTCTGTTGTGAAAGAGCACACAATTAAGTTTTGTGCTTAAAAACATGAAGTTTACAGGAATAAAGGGAAAAGTCATTTGTTTTCATTAAGAACTGCTCTAATTAGATCCATAAAAACTCTGTGGGACAGTCATCTACCAAGATAAGACAACTGTTATATAGAACATATCATTTTAATATTTCTTGAAATGGAATTTTACTTTTATAAAAATTTTTAAACTTTATATCACTTATGGAAAACTATATCCTAACCTCACTAAAAGTATGGGCATAGTAAAATTAACCTAACTCCAATACTCAGAGTGAGTATTAGTATATGCAAAATGTGACCCAGCACATAGTAGGTAGTAACTAAATCCTTGCTAAAGCACGAAAAGTTAAAAAAAAATTTTAATGAAAGATTCTAAATATAAGTAACAGAATTGTGGGTAGTTTTCAATTTTCTAAAAAGATACCCTATTTTAATTCCATTATTTCTAGTTTAATGGCCAGAAGTAAAATCAATGTACTGGAATTTTATAGTAAGTGTTGGAAAAACATTCTGCTACTAATGTCTCTGAAGAAATCAATAAAGTACGAATAAAAGCTATATCAAATCAACTGTTCATTCCAATAATATGAAAGTTGAGAAATTATCTTTTACATTTAAAATTTCACTTTAAAATAAAATTCTCTTGTTTCTTACTTACAATTCTTATTTTAATGAAAACATATTACATGAGAAAGCAACAATATTAAAGCTTAATTTAGGTACAATTGAACTGTGATAATTTAACTGTTAGTGAAACAGAAATATTTCATTCGTAGCATAATACAAGGTCACAAGCATGTCACTTTTTTTTTCCCCCTAGATGTTAGTGGATGTTAGATGTTCCCAAATATCCCAATGTTAAAACTTTGAATTCACATACTACAAGGAATATGGTCAGGAAGGAGACTCTCTTTGATGAGCCGATCTTCATTAAAAGACAACATGAAAACTTTATGTTCTTAAACCAGCCCCTTAAAAAATAAATATGGGGTATTCGCTATTGGCGATTTCAGCACATAATACTGCAAAGAATAAATTATTTATTTCATACTTAAAATGTTGTATCCTCAGAAAAGAGCGTTTGGCTAGAGTCAGAGAAAGACTGTAATTCATTCTGTAGTGTAGACTATGGTTGGCAAACTACAGTCCACAGGGAAATCCAGGCCACCACCTGTTTTTGTGTGACCCATGAGGTAAGAATGTTTTTTACAAATTTAAATGATTGAAAATTATAATGATCATAACAATAATAATTTGTGGCATATAAAAATCTTGGAATTTAAATTTCAATGTCTATAAATAAAGCTTTATTTGAACACAGCTATCTATGCCCATTCATTTACATATTTCTATGGCTGCTTTTGGGTTACAATGACAGAGCTGAGGACTTGTGACAGAGACCATATGGTCCATAAAGCTAAAAATATTTGTTATCTGGCCCTTAACAGTACAGAAGAATGTGCTGACCTATGGTCTGGAACATAAATTTGTTCAAAGAAAGGGTTTGAGCCATTTAAGGCTCACTTTAAGATGTAAGAATCTAAAATGAAAAATACAAATGAAAATGCACATTTTCACACACAAGTACACACACACATTTATGTTTTTAGAAAAGAAAAAAAATCACTATTTTTAAAATCCAGAAATTAAAGTATCATCTATGTTTTTGCTTTGCAGAGCAAGAAAAAAAGCCATCCATCTTAACCTACCACCCTATGTATCTATAAACCATTTCTTAGTCTTCTCCCTTTTTTCTTCAGGGTTTATTCATGTCCAAATAGGATCTTGGTGACTGATACATTCTGGTGTCTGATGGTCACCTACAAGACTTTTGTACTACCCATCTAACAAAATAAAAGCCTATGGGAGACAGAATACAACTCCTAATTTATGGTAGCTATAGAAGATAAAAAATTAACAGATACATTTTTTAAAGGAAAGAAAAATCAAAACATAAAACAAATAAAAGAAAAAAGGTAAACTCTATAAATGATAGATGCTCTTTAATGTAAGGTAAACAGCATCTCATTGTTTAACAGGGAACCTTATTAATGCTGTAAATGCATGAATGACTATAAAGCAAGATTTGGTTTGGTTTATCCCTCAAAAAGGAAGGAATCACCTTTTATTTGAGTCTTTTAAAAGACTCACATATTAGGGGGCCTTTTCTCTATTACTATACCTCAAATCACAAAGTAATGTTTTGGGGAGAAAAATATAACTTGAAACTACAAAAATCAATACAAGGGTTGGGTTTTAACAGAGGTTTTCTGACAGAATCGGTTGCCAGTGTAGCTCTGTAACAATACCAAGAGACTTTGGAAACATTAAAATGTGATAAATGAATGCATGTTTTTTTGGTTGGGCAAATGGGAACTCTTCACTAAAGAAAAACAGGCCAAATGTCAATGAGACCAGATATAATGCAGATATCCAAATAGTTGGCAAGACGCCATGGTGTCCTCCATGACGGGAGTCTATAAGCTAAAGGTAACACAGCAGTTTCAGATGGATTCAATCTGACCGACAGGTATAATCCATTTGGTATTTATTTTAAAACAATGCTTTAAAATTTTTGAATTAGTTGCCAATATTTTTAAAAATCATGAAATGTCTCATAAAAATTGAGATTCTATATTTTCTCTTCAAAAATTGCAGTATCTAATAATACCAGGCCTGTATGACTATTTCACTGTAGCTGAATAGTGCCACTCCCTTTAGATAAGATATGAGATTTTCAACGTAAAATAGTTCCTCCCTGGCCCCTTTCACTGATTTGCAGTATCTGACAGATGTAGGCATTTGAATGTTTGACCACAGCAAACTAAAGATTTCATCAGAAATGAGTCCTGAGTTAGGAAAAGCCTGCTTCTTTGATTTTCTGGTAACATTGGGTTTTAGAGTTGAAGTAGAAGATACATGTATCAGGGTTTCCCTGGTGGCGCAGTGGTTGAGAGTCCACCTGCCGATGCAGGGGACACGGGTTCGTGCCCCGGTCCGGGAAGATCCCACATGCCGCGGAGTGGCTAGGCCCGTGAGCCATGGCCGCTGAGCCTGCGTGTCCGGAGCCTGTGCTCCGGAACAGGAGAGACCACAACAGTGAGAGGCCAGCGTAGCGCAAAAAGAAAGAAAATACATGTATCAACATTTTAGAGAGCCTTTGGTTTAGGCTAGTAGAGAAGAGGGATTCTATACACATTACAGAGTGCCATCCTCCCTGACCAAACACAGGTACATGCGCGCGCACACACACAATAACCGCTAAATGACAGTGATACTGCTTCTATAAATTAATAAAAACTAAATATTCAAGATAATTTTCAGAAACTTCTACATAAACATCAGTGTCATATCATTCCCACTTAATCGTTAAACTTGCAAGACCAAGTAAGCCCCAAATGATGGATCTCAAAAAACAATCAGAAACTCAAGGGAGGCTATATAAGTGACTTGCCAGTTTATCTAATTTTAGAAAGAATTAGTACATTGGTTCCCAAACTTTGTGACACACTAGAATCACCTTGGATCTTTCAAAAATACGGATACCTGGCTCTCACCCCCAGATATTCTGATTTAATTAATATGGGATGTGATCTGGACATTGAGATTTTTTGAAGCTCCCCACGTGGTTCTAATGTACAGCAAGTTCGGAAACAACTATAAAAATTTTTCTGGTTCTATAATGTATAACAAAGACATATAAATTTCTTTCTAGAAGAAAGTACAGAGAGTTCTCCAAGCTTACATAGCAAATGATGGAAAAGTGAAACTTGGGAAAGAGGGTAAAGGAGGATTACTATATCTGGCATGTAATAAAACAAGCAATACATTTGTAATTTTTTTGTGTTGCCTGAATGGTTACTATGTAATAAAGTGACCAAAAATTACCTTCACTGACACTAGAATAAAAGGCTTTCAAAATTTTCACTGAATTGTTTGAACCTGAAGAAATATAGGCAATAGTATTATAACACTACAAATATTTAAGCAATATTGTATCAATAATATCATGAGGTAAGTGGCATCATCAAAAAATTCCTTTACTAAATAAAAATATAATTTCTCAGTAATTATATAGCATTCAAAAAATATTTACCTAGCAACTATTACTAAGTGACAGAGACTATTTAGGCATTAAGGATACAGTACTGAACAAATGAAGAAAACGAAACAAAGAATCTACACCCTCACAGAGGTTATATAGATGTAGAGTGGGAGGAGGGAGAGACAAATAAATAAACAAGTAAACTGAAAAGGAGAGCCAGAGAGTGGGGGATATGAGGAGTCAGCTGAGATTTGTGGTTTTAAATTGAGAAGTCTGGAAAGGAAACAACTGAGGAAAGACTTGAAAGTGGCGTTACATGACATATATAATTAATATACTAAAGGCAGTCAAATACATTAATAAAGATGATAATTCTGGCATTGTAAAACTGATAAATCTGAAAGGTACCATACCTCCATGTGGGATCTTTGGGTTCTCAGGGAGTCTTCCTGGATCAGTTATTGAGGCCCTCACTAAAGCAACCAGACAAAATATGGCAATGCCATAGAATACTTGGAAATAAACAAACAAATAAGTAAATAAATAAAATTAGTATTTACCCTTCAAAACATTTTTCAACAAGCATATCTAAAGGATAAATGTATATTTTAGTTAATACCATCAGGATAAATAATTTTCAAAAATAAGATGGAAAGATGATGAATTCATTTCATTCATCAAATAATACTGCCAAGAGGATTATGTAAAATGTAGTAATTTTAAATAGTTATTTTGTATAATAATAACTGATAAACTTGTTATAAACCAGATTCTTTATTAACAGAAATTCCCTACTAATATTGGTATAAATGAATCCCTTTTAATTATTACATGTACTATATTTGACAGAATCAAAGCAGCATTTTTAAACCTATTCTACAATTAAACTTTTTCATTAACTCTAGGTGGCTAGCTTCAAAATTACATTGGGTTAGTGATGTTCAATTGCTCTTTTCAATAGATCTTAAGATAGTTAATTTGAAAATAAAGAATCTAGAAATTTTTGTGTTTTAAAATGAATAACTAGAAAAAATAACAGTAAAGGAAAATATATTCATTCATCATAATTCTACCTTTTAGATGAAAAAGAAATAGGCATTTTGTTGGGGGGATAAAGGCACTGCACCTGGAATAGGAAACTTAGTTCAAGTGCTAACTCCAGGACTGACTGCATGGTATTGGTCAGTTTTATCATTTGTAAAACAGATTATACTTCCCACAGCTCTTATGAGATCAAAATGACATAATGTACATGAAAATGATAAATGCCATGTACATGTAAAACATATCACTTCAATCTTATTCTTTTAATCATAAGCAAACCATCACCATTAAACTATAGGAGAAAATAATTATCCAGAAGTTCAAAGTATTATCATAATCAAAATCATAATCAATAACTTTTATATCATGAAACTTTTTCTCAATAATGTGTATCATAATCATCCTTAAAACTCCTTCCACATTTGCAATAAGTATATAACAGAAACACTGAAAATACACACAGACCTACAAAATGGTCTTTATATATTTTGTAGAGTTAGGTATGAAGATATCACATTTATCTAACCCTGCAAAATATATAAAGGCCATTCTTTTTAAAAATGTCCATAATTTAGTAAATAACTTCATATTAATAGCACTGAATAATATTAAAAGGAAGATTATTATAGTGGTATTTTACTCCAAAAACATTCACAATGAGAAAAAGCTTTAATTATCCAAAGAAATAAATAAAGATCTAGAAACTTACTTATTATTAATATGCCTGGAATATGTCCTTCTTCATAGTGAGGAAAGAGGACAATTTTGGGAATTAAAACAAAGTTGTATAACCAGACAAAGACAATCAAACCCATGCAGCACCAACCATGTGGGTCAACAACAAAGTGAATCCGGAGACCCATTTTGCAGTCCTATGACTGCCTGCCAAACCACAAGGAAAGATCAACCTAAGGAAAGGGAAAAAGAAAAAATTACTTATATGGGAAAAATTATTTGAATAAAACAAAACTACCTTTTTGGCAACTATAAAATGACACTTAAATTTTCTTTCTATGTATATTTTTGACAAAATAGAACACTTTGGAAAACAAAGGGAAGTTTCAGCCTATTAAAATTTCACCATAAGCTTCAAATAATTTAATTTCAATTTTCATATGAATTACAATCATAGAGTATAAACTGGCATTACCTTCTGAAGTTAAACACAAGTCTGCCCTTAACTCAGCAATTCCATGTGTAAATTCAAGAGAAATGAGTGCACATATTCACCAAAAGATATGATTAAAACTACGAAAAGGTTTTGTACATAAGACTAACTGATGGTAATACAAGTCAAAAGAGTGCTCATCTTGTGGTGGGAGGGGTGTTTATTAATTGGGAAGGGAAATGGGGGAAACTCTGAGGAGCTAGAAATGTTCTAGGTGTTGACCTGTTGCCTTACAGATATCTACATATGTAAAAACTCACTGAGCTATATACACTTAAGATTTGTTCAATTTAATTTAATTTTAAACCACAACAAAATGCTTAAAAATCATTTTGAAAAATTATAATAAAAAGTGAGAAGTAATTACAAATTGCCAAAAATACTTAAATTCATGGAATGAAGCCCAACTAATATTACTATCAATTCGAGAAGACTCCTGCTTAAATGGGGCTTTTTTCAGTTCAGTGTTAACAAAATGCTAATAGGCCTCACAATGAGAGGCTTAAAGATACTTCTACATATGGTATTTAAAAAGTGACCTAGGGGGGTTCCCTGGTGGCGCAGTGGTTGAGAGTCCGCCTGCCGATGCAGGGGACATGGGTTCGTGCCCCGGTCCAAGAAGATCCCACATGCCGCGGAGCGGCTGGGCCCGTGAGCCATGGCCGCGGAGCCTGTGCTCCGCAACGGGAGAGGCCACAACAGTGAGAGGCCCGCATACCGAAAAAAAAAAAAAAAAAGTGACCTAGTACTTCCCTCGTGGCGCAGTGGTTGAGAGTCCACCTGCCGATGCAGGGGACACGGGTTTGTGCCCCGGTCCGGGAGGATCCCGCATGCCGTGGAGCGGCTGGGCCCGTGAGCCATGGCCGCTGAGCCTCCTCGTCCTGAGCCTGTGCTCCGCAACGGGAGAGGCCACAACAGTGAGAGGCCCGCATACCGCAAAAAAAAAAAAAAAAAAAAAAAGTGACCTAAAATATATCCTTACTTTAGTAGCTATAATTTATAAACCTTAAATAATAAATTACTATATGAGGTCTAGGGTGCAACTTTTTTACACAAAATACAATGGAATAATACAATAATACACTAGGACAATGTTTCTCAAACCTATAAGCAAACTGGAATCAGTTGAGGAGCTTTTTAAAAATACTTATTCCCAGGCCTCATTGCAGATGTACTGAATCATAATTCTTTACAGAGTAATGCTCAAAAACCTATAAAATGTTCTAAAATGCTCCCCAGCTGTCTCGATACAGCTGACTGGTATCCAGGAACCACGGATCCAGGAGCTTCACTAAGACTTCAATGTACAGCAATGAGCTGAACTCAGTTCAACAAATATTCATTGAGCCTCCACTATATACTAGTCACTTGCTAGACACTGTAGATACAATGATGAATAAGACATGGTCTTTGCTTAAAGGAACTAACAGTCTAATTGGGAAAAGAGCCATAAAATGGGTTTAATATAATACATTCCAGGGATGTGGACAAGATCTTACTATAGGCACAGAAAGATGGGGACTGATTAAATCAGGGCAAGACCCCCCTGCAGGGGAGTGAACTGAGTTCAATCTTAAAAGAGTAAAAGTTATCCAAGCAAAGAAAAGTGACAACAATACTGCAAACAGAAGGAAGAGCAGGAGGTAGACAAGAGTAAAAATTGTAGGAGGTATTACAAACTGCCATGATAAATCACAAACCGTTCAGTGGAGAGCAAGTGGTAAGAAATAAAGGGCTATATCATGATGGATATAAAGATGTCATTCTTAGGCACTGGAAAGCTACTAAAGCAGGCGGGTAACATAATGAGGTTTATATTTTAAATAAAGGACTAAAGCTCTGGTGTGGAGGATGAAATTAAAGACAAAGATCATTTAGGCTAAGAGAAGGCAAAAGCCAAAATTAGTTTTGGAGAGATCAACTGAAGAAACAGAATCAAACCAGTAAGCTTCTGGAGGATGACTCCCAGATTTCCAGCTTATATCCCAGACTACTTCATTCTAAGGATAATTTATCATCAGTTGAAGAGCCTCAGGGTACTACCCTTTAGAGGCCTTGCCAATGTTCTTTAAAGTTACAAAGCTACCAGAACAAAGAAAAAAAGATTAAGGATTAATTTTAAAAGAATACCCCTATCCTGTTATCCCTAGAACCTGGAAACACTGGGACAGCAGAAAAAAAGACAAGAACTCAAACTCACCACCCAACTCTTTAAATCAGATATGGTCTCAGTTAGCACTTATGTATGAATTTTAAAATAGGAATAATGCCTAGGCCTTTAAAAAAGTAAAAGTTGAACTTCATTACCTTTTAATTTAAAAATTAAAAGACCTATCAGTATCGTTAAAGTGAGGAAAGTCACAGAGGATTTAATTTTCTAGGGATGATTATTTTAAAAACTAAATGAACTCAAATACAAATGACAAGCTATCAACATACCTAAAAAGAGAAACATTAAAAAGAATGTTTATTTTTATAGTCTTGCCAACCATCAAGTGCTAAAAGAATGACAGAAGGCTCTGTCTCTCAACATGTTCAATATCATTAACTTCATGTGCTTTCTTTTAATGTTTCAGTTCCATTCACGACTAAAAAAACAGACAATGAATTCTAGTAACTATACAGAACAGAGTGATTTCGTTACTTATTTCTAAATGTATTAGTATTAGAAGCAGAAAAGCATACAAGCCAGCAAAACAAGTAGCAAAATTATCAAACACTCATTTGTTTTTTTAAACTCTATTTTTATTCTCCTCTACCAGAGAATAACAAATTTTTCTTATCACTGCAAGAGTTCCTCACAACAGAAACTATAAATGAAAAGTATAGTTAAAAATGTGTCTGTTTTTCCTGGATATAAACATACACAGTCAACAAGCTCTAAAAGAACAAGCATCTCCAAGGAAAAGTGCGCTAAGGAGAGAAAAATAAAACAATGAACAAACAAGATGTTGAATACTTTTTTAAATACCTGAGTAGTGAAAATTAATCCACATAATTAGTGCCACATAATCCTTACAACTAGATTGTAGAAAAGAAAACAGTAGCCTTCCAAGAGCTCCAAATCAGATTACAACCAGAAACGTGTAACTGGTAAAGTTGCAGGATCACTCCACTCAGTTATTACCAGGCGTGGCTCACGGCTGAACAGAAACTATTACACATCCTGAGCAACAACCAAACTGAACACAATGTTGCTACTCAGTCTTAAGGGTGGCATCTGTAAATACTTTCATCACCTAGAGAATCCAACATATTAATCTGTATATTAAATGGTGAGCTCATAACTCTTTGATGTAACTAGGGGACACACTGGTATTTCAACATTTTTGAAGATTGATATCTGGTAACTATACTTGAGTGCTCTCACTTCATTAATTATGTAAATTACTACAGCACGACTTTTTTTTTAAAGAAATTATAACTCAACTCTAATAAACTAGACTAGTAAATATTCACAATGTTCAAACTACTCTGGTAGGAAACCACCCTTCCCTTTTTGCCTTTTCAGGCAAAAAATTTCACCACATATTTTCCTCAGGAAGAATACTGAAGTCACTATGAAAAGAAAGTGACAGAAAACTATTACATGACAGAAAACTATAACACCAGAATGCAGATTTTAAAAAATGATAAAAGTGAGCCAAAATAATTTACAAGAAATGGAGCCAAATGAATATCTCTAAACTTGCAGTTTTATATGACTTGCCACCTCAGCCAGTGGTATTATTGTTCCATGAATATGAAAAATATATTCCCTCTCTCATTCCTTCTGTCCAAAATGTCTCTACCATTTTGTCTACTCTATTTAAATTCAACTCACACTTCAAGGTCAATTTGAATCTCACTCGCCATATGAAATTTTTCCTGGCACCTTAGTTCACAGTGATTTCTCCTTCTCTTCAAAATTCCAAATAAAAAGCAAAACTAGTAGAAGAATATAGCAAGTGGTTTTATAATCTTAGAATGAGGAAGATCTTCAACAAGACCCATAAGCCACCTTTGACCACATAAAGATTAAAATTTCTGAAGTTCAAAACACACCAGAAACAAAATTAAAAGACAAAGCATCCCTGGAAACAAAGAATATACCATATGACTAGTAAGAGTCATACAAAGTAAATACACAGAGAGGCAATTCACAAAAGAAAAAAAAATCCAGTGGTTAATCATTACTGATTAGGAAAATGTGAAATCACTAGGTATACTATTTACCCTTCGTACTGACAAAATTCTAGAAAGACAGGTGACACCCAATGTTGAAAGGGCACAGAGAAAAGGACAATCTCATCCATTGCTGATATGCATGTAAACTGACTGGGGAGAGGGGGAAGGAAGTATACTGATGTCTGCAATTTACTTTCAAATGGATCCCCTCAAAAAATGGACTGATGTGTGGACAGAGAGATGGATGAGTATGTGATGTAGTTCAGTAAAATATTAGTTGTAGAATCTAGGTGATGGGTATTCAGATGTACGTTGTATAACATGTTTCTTTTTTTTGTTAGAAAAAAAATATGTATAAGTAATTTCTGTATGGGTGGAAGAAAACACATCTACCAAACTGTTAACAGTGGTTACCACTGGGCTGAGGAAGGAAAGAGTAGTGAGAAGGAATGCTGTCACATTTTATATATATATTTATGTGTTCATGTAAGTTTATTAATAGACATATGTACTTCTAAATTCTTCTCAACCAACTGAAAAATAAAGATAGCCAATAAGGTGTGATTTGACATTACAACCTCACAAACAAAATTTTTACTTTTAGCGTCTCTTTATCACTATGTATTATCCTTATATGAAATGCTTTTAAAATTAATATCTTTAAAAAGGCAGCACAGAAGCATCAGCTGTAAAGCCATATAAAACTTATAATTCAGGAAGATGTTTCTGAAACTTGTATTATTTACAGATTTTTTTCTCTATGGAAAAAGCCTTATTTAAGAAAATGTGTAGTTAAAAGATAATATGAAAATTTTATATAAACATAAAGCAACTATCATTTTTTTTGCAAATGAAAGATTGTTAAATTCATCTAAACAAAACACTTTAAGGATACTACGCCTAAGGATACTATACTACGCACAATTCAGAAACATATTCCCATTAAAATTAAATGCACTTACCACCTGCAAATTCACTGAGATGTGCTGTAATTTTTCTGGTACTTGCATTTAGAGGTTTTATCTTGATTCATTCTTTTTATTATATCCCAACAAATGGATCTCTCCTCAAGAGCAGTTCTCCGTGCGAATCTATTAATGGTTTAACAAATAATATCTCACAACAAAGATAAAAACTGTAAGCGACTAAATATTCTAACTATAAAAAATGTCAATTACAAAAAAAGTTTAAATTTAGAAATAAAATGATTCAACTCCACTTAATTCTATGCTTTCATATCTAATCCAGCCAGCCCCCCAAAATCTTTATTTGATTACCATTATACATGAACGTTCTACTTTCTCTCTTTTGAAACCACTCAGTTCCCATAAAATCAAATTAGTATTACATGTCCAGCATTTGGGCTTCATCAAACTTACTGACCACAAATCACAAAATGACAATACATTCTGAGGTCACTGATGTGACAAAATCCAATGTAATATCTATCAAGATATTAGGCCTGGACTATCTAATCACAATTGATAAACATAAAATAAAGAGTTTAAAATAGAAGCACATATTAGTTTAAATGTTTTAAGGAAAAAAGTTATCCTCCTATAATGAAACCATTAAGAGAATCAACCATTAAAGTTAGTTTCTACAGTTCAGGCTTAAACAATAATACTATAAAGAGTTCTAGAAAACATATACTGATTCAGTATCCCACTAATTCTATCACTATCTGTATTACTACGCCTTGGCACTGGTATAGATAAAAAAGAGACCATCCCTATTCTCAATAGAGACAAACTAGTAAACAGACATGATCAATACCAAGTAAGACAAAGTAAGACAGAGGGCAAGGGGGCAATAATGCATCTCATACAGGAAGGGTATTGGTTCACGGAACTTTTCAGTTATGTAAATATTTGTGTGTACGAGGTTGCAATAAAAAATTTATTTCTTTTGGTACATTACCATCAGGAAAAGATTTCTGGAGAGAGCAAAACCTGTGGATGAAGAATCGAGGCTCTTCTGAACAAGAGAGCAGAGTACGCAAAGGTATAAGGGCAGGCAAAGAAAACCTAAGTAAACTGAAATGACTAGAGTCATTGCATATAGAAGAATGGGATAAAACGCGTTTAACCTTTCGATCACAAGCATCTTTAAGAAACATAGTTCAGGACATCTGGTAATATATACACAGAAATATATGAGATATGTGAGTATATATTTCACATATATAAAATATATAACTGAAAAAGTTTAATGAAGTGATATTCACCCTGACTATATGTGACGTACTCTGATACTGTACTATTTTATTATATTTCACTTTAATAAAAATATATAATGCTGGTCACAGCCTACTAGACTGATTTCATGACCTACAAGAAGAGGGTGATCTAAGAATAAAAACCACTGTTAAACCATGCCAATGAGTTTGGACTTCACCCTGAAGACAGTAGTTTGGAAAGTACTGAAGGATTAAAGGCAGAAGAATGCCATGATGAAATGTGCATTTTGGAAGGAAGAGCAACACTTTGAGGAATGAACTTGGGTGGATGGATAAAGCTCCAAGACTGACTATATGGAATAAGCTAGGCTTACTGGTTATTCAGGTGAGAAATGAGGGCACATGGTAAGTACCCCAAAAAAGGTAACTTCTAAAGGAATTGGGGAGGGGAGGGGGGTGAGGAAGGAACACTTAAGACAGGAGGTATGCTGGAAAAGGGCAGAATAAGAACTTAATGAGTAAAACTGATAGGACGTGGTAATCAATCATGCAAAGGGCAGATGCTAGGATGACTCCCAAGTTTTTGGCTTAGGGTCTTGGTGAATGGTGGTACCATTCTCCAAGAAAGGAGATAAAGGACAAGTTGTGAGTTTGTTATGCATACTGCTTACCAGAACAATAGGAATCTATTACATACTGAGGATGTGGAAAAAAACATCAAAATCATTATCATTACTTTTCCATTCCCCTTACAGACTTTTTTTTCAAACTGTACTTTCTCCCAGGGTCACTTTTTCTATGGTCCATGATTGTTAGATTGTGATATATATCTAACTTGTTTACACTCTAACTTTCTAAGCTAATTTAAAGTGCTCTCTTTGGCTGCACATTTGCTTCTTAGAGACAAAATACAGAATGATTTAGTAAAGGAGCTGCTACTCTAGTGGCAATGAATGAATTCATCTTCTTCTAGAAAAGATCTCAAGCAGAATTAAGTGTGGTACAACGAAGTGCTCTGAAACATGGCCAAAGTCAGTAATTCTGCTAAAGCTATGACTCTAGGGTGGCTTCTTACTGTTGCAGCTTTCCATCAGTAACATTAGGTAACAGCACAAGTCAACCGTCTATGAAACAAACCCTAGTCACTCACTGGCTTAAAATCAAGGAAAAAATCCTACTTTACATTTACAGTTATCAGAACTACATCACAGCCATAGCATCCAAAATGAGATGAACATTTTATCTAGTTCAGCATCGCCATCACTGTGGAATCAAATCTCACCCACATGATATAAAAGCAATTCTAGTCTTAAAAACCCAAGAAATTTTGTGATAACAAAGAATATCTCAAAGTTCTATAACTACAAAATGTTAAGTATTTTTAACATTGCTACATCTGAGACTGCAATCAACAATTTACAGGGCAAACCAAAAAAAAAAAAAAAATCCCCCTCGAGGGTCAAAACAAAATGGTTAATATACAAATATATAAAATTTTAAAATATATAAAATTTAAACCTTATAACTGCAGCTTAAAATGAATCTTACATATTTATACAGCTATTTAATTTCTGATTTTATCAACTCTGAAAAATTGGTCAAGTAATTCTACCTAAAATATCAGGATATAGCTGTCTTTAATAATTAGCCAAAGAGGTAATCCAATTTTTAAAATATCAGAGGTATTCAGTTTATTTCAATAGGGTAGGAAATTAATCTTATACAGACACTTAAGAGAGCCACATTCAAATTATGAAACAGCCTCTTATTAGCTCTCCAAACTTCAGTTTCTTTTCAAGCTTCGGTTTAACCATCTCTAAAATGGTAATAAAAATATCAACACACAAGGTGGTTGTCATACTTAAAAGAGAAATTGCCTGGCAAATGATAAGCACCTCCAACAATGGGAACTTTAAAGGGGCGTTTGTGGGGGGTGGTGGACAGGGGGCACTAAAGATGAATTGTACATCTAGTCTTACAAACTCCAGGATGAAACAGTGCTTCTGGGTCACCATCATTAAATACAATTTAGCTATACCCAGCTGCCTACCTTCTCTAACACTGAAGTGTGAGAACTTGTCAGAGATGAGAAACCTCAGATAGGACAGTACACAGCCTTTTCCCTCGCATCACACTATAAGCATGTAGGGAGGTTGTATTTCCACAAGGCTGGCGTGAGGTCTCTTCAAGCAGAAAACCAAAAATAGAGATCTGATCTAAAATAGAGTGACTGAACTAAAGCCTGTAAACTAAATCTCTTTCAGGTAGAAGTGGAAGGACTGGGAAATTAAGCAATGAAGCATGGCAGAAAACCAGCACGTGATTTCAAAAGCTAAGGAAGAATGCAGAATTAAAGTAGGGAATTCTGACCCAATTGCTCAGTTCTCCAGGAAGACTGTTAAAATGTGGGTAGACAAAGTGTCAAAGCATATCAAACCTGTACCATCAATGGTTTCAAGAATCCACTTCCTAGAACAAGTCTTTAAATCACTATATTCTGGGCAGAACTGAACGTAAGCTGTTGCTCTTCTGTGTACCCGCCTCGTGAGTGAAAAAAATGTAAATTAACACCTTTATTAAAAGTATTGCACTACAACGACACACTTCTTCAGAATCTCCCAACAAAAAGCAAAAATAACTGGGAAGGTGTGTGATGATATGAATTAAAGACTACCAAATACTGTTTCAATCAGTACAAAATGTCTAGGCAGGACTCTTCATTTAGGAAGGTATGGGTGTGGGAAAAAGGACAGGACAGGCAAGGGAAGAACTGGAGTTAAATGCAGGGTAGGAACAGAAGGCACGGGTAACCTTTGCTCCAAAAACAGCACAAGGAAAAAACTTCAGCTACAGTAAAAGCCAGAAGTTAGACTCTGGCATTTCCTGGGTGTGAATCAGACATGTTCTTCCACGAGGAAAGGCAAGCCAGCTACTTACCTCTATCTAGTACCCACTGCACCAAGAACAGATTGAAAAAAAGAACACACAAACCAAAAGGCTAAATTAGATTTCCTTCACACCAGGCTTTACCAGAGCAGACATGATTTAAAACCAATAACACTAAAAGAAAAAAAATCTCTCCTTGCTTGCTGAAGTTGAAAATCCTGCAGCAGGTAAAAAAGTTATTCATTCCATAATTACAGATAAAAGGCTTAAAGTCAGAAGCCTGGTTGAGATCACAGTGGAGCACATTAAGTTAAAATTGAATGAATCAGTGAGTAGTAAAATACTAATTTTTACCTAACTTGCCCTTTTGTGGAAGTGGCAGCAACAGAGAGATGAAGAGAGCAGAAACCTATTCAGTCTCTTAAATGGATCAAGTCAATCTACCTGAGAGGAAAAGCACAGGGAAAGAAGAGGCCTAAAAGGCAGAAGACAAACTTTGAAAATACCACGTTTCTTCCCATGGTACATCAAAAGAGGGAAATAAGTAAATAATCTACCATCACTTTAAGATATTTTGGGGAAGGTAGCTACCATGGAGAGCAGTGCTATTTCATGTCTATTAAGATATGCTTTTTAAACTAGGCTAACTCAATTCACCAAAGATTCTTAACCAAAAAAAGCACTACTCTGAGAGAGGCATGGACATATATACACTACCAAATGTAAAATAGATAGCTAGTGGGAAGCAGCCGCATAGCACAGGGAGATCAGCTCGGTGCTTTGTGACCACCTAGAGGGGTGGGATAGGGAGGGTGGGAGGGAGATGCAAGAGGGAGGGGATATAGGGATATATGTGTAGGTATATAGCTGATTTCACTTTGTTATAAAGCAGAAACTAACACACCATTGTAAAGCAATTATACTCCAATAAAGAAACAAAAAATCACTACTCTGATAATAAGCAAGACTGGTGTTTTTCCATTTTTCTTCATGTCATTCACCTATATTTTTTACTGATTCAAAGCAAAACATTTTCAACTTTAATAAGAGGTATTAATTCATTGATTATTCTACTACATGCTACGATGCCGTTTATACTTAGTGCATTTGAAAAGTTGAAACTGAGCCCTAATGTTTTACTGAAGTAATATAAAATGTCTTCATTCCTTAATATAAAAGTAAAACTGAGCTTAGGGAACAACTTCCCGGTAATAAAAATAGCTTTTCCTCCGCCTTCCCTGTTATGCCTGGTAGTACTGATAACGCCACTATGTAGCCTTCTACACTGAAAAAGATTTTATTGACTCACATTCAATTACAATTCCTGAAAAAAAGCTCCATGGAGACATTACTAGACTTCTAAATTCATTTCTTCACTAATACACGACATTCTTCTATCCATGTGCTTTTCCACAGGTTCTGAATCAGTCTCTATGAATTAGAGAAATCAGGCAGTGGGTAAATAAGAAGTAAAAAATTTTATGATTCACTGGTTACTTCTTTAGAACATACCTGTTAAGCTGATGGTTACATGTTTGCATTTTTAAATGCTTAAATTTCTTTTTATTAAGTAAAACACCCCAGAGATAGGCAATGTGACACCGTTTTATTTAAAATATGCTCTAGTTCATTTATTCCAACTACGGCTTCGAAAGTACGTTAAATTTAACAGAAGTCACAACAGTTTGAAGGGACTTAATATAATCCTATTGTTTTACCTCCAAAATGAGGAATTCTGAAATAGTTCTACACCAAATATTATTCTAAAAGTATGGAATTATACATTTTTGGGTTATATTTTGATATAATTTTACTAATACTTCTTCAGGTAAATGTTTTAAAAGTAACTTTAACATGTTAAAGGGTCTTAAATTATTTACAAACTTAGCATATGCCAAGTCAGGATGGGAAAGCTAAAATAAGCATTAAAGAATTTATCCTGACTTCCTGGTTGTATAGATGAAAAATGGCATGGGTCACTGACCTACCCATGACCCCACAGCTAAATAGTGACAGCAATGGAACTAAAATCTAGTTTTTCTTTCCACGACACCAAATCATTTGGTTCCTTCTTTCCAACTGATTTCTCATCTCTTCAAAAAGCTTTTTTGCCATGACAACTTAGCACACCTACGGCAAAATAAAGCATCTCTCTGGATTTTATCTTTAAAATAAATAAAATCTAAAGAGTTGGAAGGATTTAACAAGATATTACACCAAAGGCCTTTTAGTTCAGGAATGGCATATACTAAGCAATCATCAGATGATAATTATTATTACTTTTTACTACAAGGAAGGCAGTGAATTTTTTAAAGTACACATATTAGGCCTTGGATCCATCTGACAAATATTTTTAACCTGCATGCTTAATTATCGTTAGTTGTCATGATTTTATACTGTAACTTTACACTATGATTTATGACCTGCTCACAACGACCTTGATTTTTTTTCCTCTTGTACTTTTATAGACTGCTATATTGCAATATTTTCAATTAATAAACTGGTCAGGTTTTCTTAGCCCTAGAGAAACAGACATCCTCCACTGACTCACAAGGGATCTTAAAATACGCTCCAAATACAGCTTGAGAAAGAGCACAACTTTAAATGGACTCCCCAGTTAAAATCTGTTAAAATCTCCCCAGTTAAAAGCGGTCTGTTATAGTGAATGGTAACAAGTGCAAACTGCTGCCATCCGTAAGCCATTTTCTTAAAACCACTCTTGAATCTGGGGGAGGGAGGCAGAAGGTCAGTAAAGGAGCAAACTATTTCTCCTCCTGCAAGTCTTCTGAAGCCTCACCCAGCGATCTGGAAATGAATGAAAGGCTGTGATGGCAAGGGATAAATCCCAGATCCCTACGCAGGTCTCCGGGCGCAGGTACAGAGAGAGAAACTACAGTTCACACGCGAGAAACTCAGGGCAAAGGGTTTTTTTTAATTAAACACACACACACACACACACACACACACACACACACACACGAAAAACTACCCCAAATCATCTTGACTGGAGCACGAACCCACCCACCACCAGTTATAGGAGGGGCAGTTGGCGGGCGGCTGCAGCTCTGGCTGAAGATGCTGGGAGAAAGGCCAGGCCCCAGGCGGGCAGGGCACGCAGAAGACCCGGGGTTCTGAGCGGGAGCGAGGGCAGGTGCGGGCAGGGAACAGCGCGCGGAACAGGGGCGCAGCCAGGGGCGGGCGGCCGGGCGCCGGGCTGCAGGGGCCGGGGGCGGGGGGGCGGCCGTGGCGTTCTCGCGCCTGCACACACTCACCGGCGCCGGGGGCTCGCCTCTCCCCGCCACTGTTCTCGCGGCCGCCGGCAGCTCTTCCCCCTCCACCTCCGCTTCTTCCCCCTCTGCCTCCTCCTCCTCCTCTAGTCCCGCCGCCACCGCCCTAGCCGGGACGCGCTCCCCTTCCGCTTCCGGGAGCCAGAGCGCCGGGGCCGGCGGGTTAGGTGTGCGCCGCTCGCGCGATGGAGTGACCGGCTGCCTCCGCCGCCGCCGCCGCCGCCGCCGCCGCCGCCGCCGCCGCCGCCGCCGCCGCCGCCGCCGCCGCCGCCGCCGCCGCGGTCCCAGCTGGGCGCCCGGGAGCCGCGATGGGAGCCGCCGAGGGCCTAAAGACCAGAAATCGCGCCTCGAGCACGCGGAGACGCGCCGCGGCAATGCCGGACAGCCATCACCCGAACACCCGTACCTGACGCACCTCGGCGCCGTCGCCCTCCCCGGCTGCCACCTTCCCAGCTCTGCCCACGCTCTCCTCCTCCTTCCACACCATTGTCCCCGCTCTCCTGAGTGACTGGAGAAGGGCCTTTCTTTAAGGATCGCATTTATCCTCCTTCCTTACTTCGGGAAGGATGCCCCACGGGCCTCTCTACCCGTAACGCGCTCTGGATGTCCTCTGGTACCTTGTTTCAAATTGCAGTCCCCAGCATCAGCATCCTCTGGGGACTTGTTAGAAATGCACCATTTCAGGCCTGCTGAATCAGTATCTGTACTTTAACAAGATCTACAAATGATTCCTACACGTGCACCTTAAAGATTGAAAAGCACTGGCCTCTAGTGAATGGTCTTGCCCACTTCAGGAGCCACAGTTGCCCAAGACATCCATGATTTTTTCCTATTCCTGTCAGCAACCAAAATCCATACTGAAATAAGCTTTACTTAGTGTTTCAGATGCCATCCAAAAGTTGCTGGCTTTCCCATCCCTCCAACCTAGGAAAAATAAATTGACTCTACACTGCAAATAATCCAACTCCCAATCTCAATTCGTATCTTCATCAAACATCAGAGATACGCTAAAACCTTCCCTCTTCCCCCTCACCTCACCTGAACAATACTTTGGGAAGGTTAAAATGTTTGCAGTAACCTGGAACTAGAGCTTTGTGACTGCATGCCATGGGAGGAATAATGTGGGAATGGAAGAAATATTACCTGCTACATAAAATCTGAACTCTTCATAGAATGGCATTGAAAGCCATTCTCCACAAACTGGTCCCTACCTACCCCTCCAGTCTTACCTCTAACTAACTTGATTCTTCTGCCCATCCTAGAATGCCCTCCACCATCCTCTCTGATGATCTTAATTCCATCTGGACTTGGGAGTCAGCTCAAATCCTGCCAGCCCAGAATTCCTTCTCAATATCACACACACTGTAGCTTATTTTGGACCCTTATGTTACCTTGTATTACTAGGTAGTTTAAAACATGTTATGTCCTTGTTTCTGAATTAATTACCAATACCTCGCAACCTTAAAGTCCTACATCAGTGGTTCTCAGCGTGTGGTTTCCACACCAGTAGCATCAGAATCACCTCGGAACTCATGAGAAATCCACATTCTCCAGCTCCACCCCAGATCTACTGGATCAGAAACTTTGGGGCTGAAGCCCAGCAATCTGTATTTTAACAGGCCTTTCAGATGATTCTAATGCATGCTCGTTTTTAAATTACTGAGTTAAAATATTATCTGTTAATCCCAAAGGAACTCGTTGGTAGGGGTTGATTTGACTATATGCAAGTTTTATTGCTTTTCAGATTGAGAACTAAGCTCCTTCGCTCACGAATAGCTAGGTTTGAAGGCAGTCACACTTGCTTTTGGAAGAATTATCATTGATTTTCATAATGCTTTTGCTGTTGTAGGATTTTTGTAACTGGGTTTGTTTGAAAAGAAAGAAGTAATAATGATAACTAGTCACTTTGAGGAACAGGAAACATGGAGTTTTGCCCCCTAAACCCTGGTGCTGAATAGCATATTCTTTTGCTCTCTCTTTGCATACCCTTGTGAGAGAGAATAAGCTGTGGCAAATGATCTCAACAGGTGCCAAAATGAGGCTTAGTTGATGGGCATGTGAATGCACATGACTATTGGAAGTGTACATATTTTTCATGCCTTTTTCTAATGCTAACCTGTTATTAGCCAAGTCAGTTCCACAGAGACTTTTCTAAGAAAGGCATGGAAGGAGAGAAGTGGCAGGACAAACATTCTCAAAATCATGAGTCTTTTTCTCATGGGCAGTATCATCAAGGGCCTGTCTCTTGCACTGAAGGTCAGGTCATAGTTGTCTCATTCATGCTCAACATTGACTGTATTGTCTTGCAACCCATATACTTAGACACCTGTGTTAAAGTGAGAGAATAGGAAGATATGGCATCATATAATCCTTTTGAGGAGCTTTTCTATTTAGTCTAAGGATGGAGAAAAGATATATGTCATGCACTATTTTTTCCCTCCAGAATTTTAGTCTTCATGGTGCCTGTGACTGACTGAAATGTGATTATTAATCAAACTAATATTTATCTGGGAATAGAAAAAGTAGATGAGGACAAGTAGCATTGCTGCCACTGCCAACTTGGCTTCTCAGCAAAGGCACGGTCAGGGCATTTATGTGGACAAACTCAGCCAATGACTGTGCTGCTGTGCCTTGACTGGGGAGGACAGAATTTTATTGCAATTTCCTAAAGTCAGTGAAAGTACAGTCCAGAGTTTAATCAGTACTGGCAAATAGCCCTTGGCAGCTTTGGGTGGATAGAGTTCTCCACCTGCCCAGCTGGGTACCATGCCCTAAGCACCCACATCTGATGCACATTCATGATTTCTGGGTTGTTTGTATTCCTCTCCCCCATCTGTTTGAGTGGCAGAGTGCCCATTCCACAACAGTCTAATATTCTAATAGTTATTCTTAACCTCTCTGGGGTTACACATCTCTTTGAGCATCTGCTGAAAGTTGTAGACCCTCTTCCCAACAAGTTACACAATTATATAACATGTACATACAGATGTTTACATAAAGTTTCACAAGATACTTCACCTTCCCATGTCCCCAGACATGAAGTCATGAACTTCAGGTTAAGAACGTAGAGAGTTCTATGTTCCCCAGGACGTAGAGAGTCGGTAAAATAACACTTTTCCCCCCAAATATCAAAGATAACTCTAAAAAACACTGCGTTCTTAGGAGACCGAAGAAAAGCAATGCTAACCAGAGGCATAAACAAAGTGCTATGGGAATGCTAAAGAAGCAGCTGGTAGTGTCAACAGGCTGATTCAGGAGTGGCTTCGTGGAGAAACTTCTTGCTTCAGATAAGTGAGAATAGGATTTTGATTGGGACAGAGGATCCCTCCAGGATGAGGGAAAGTGTAAGCAAAGGCATGGAAGTGTAGAAGTACAAGGGTCGCTCTGATGTGGCTCAAATGTGAAACACATAGAAAGAGAGGAGAATGGAAAGGTAGAACAGAGCCAAATCATGGTGAGCTTCAAAGACAATGAGATTTCTAATGAGGAGCCATTAAGCTTTCAGAGTAGGGTAATAGACCTGCTCTAATCTAGAAAGGCTATTTGTGAGGGCAGTGGCATCATCAAAAGGCAGAGTGGTGGGGCATTTGGAAAAGTTCTAAATTGGAACCTGGGAGTGAAACCACATGGCTTTGCCTCAACTTTTTAAGGTTGCTTGATGTCTGCTCTAGAGTTTTCTATTAAGTTAAATCAAGGTGAACCCAAATACTTACAATTGGTTAGGTGGGGAAATGTATTTCAGTGAGTTTAGAGTCTGGGATGCTGAAAATCTGTTTGGAATTGAAAGCGGGAAAACCAACTTGGACTGAAAAGAGAAAAAAAGAAAAAAGCCCTGCCACTAATCAGGCCGGGAGGACAGACACAGATGAAGGCAGCTGCAACGTTAATAGAAAACACTGTTTCTGCCAAGATCAAGGAGCAGTTAGAAATTACAATAACGACCCTCTCTTTGGGTGGTTACTGACCAGTGATGCCCCAGACCACGTGCTATTTTCATTTCTTACTAGGGATACCCAATTGCTCAGTCATCTTGATACCTTCACTTCATGAAAACACCCAGTTCCTAGTTAATTGCCTCTTTTTCTACTCGTACCTCAAAACAACAACCAATGCAAAACTGACCCCTGCTTCCCTTAGACCATCTTCAAAGTCCTTCAGTGAGAGCCCAGTTCACAAAAGATGCCTACCTCTTCCTGCTTGTCTAGCGGCAGGCACTCCTCTGATGTGCCCTCCCTTTTTCCAAGGCAATAAATCTGCTTTTTTTTCATGCTACAGACTTGTTCCTGGTAGTCTTTGGCTGAGTACGTTTTAAGAACCCATTTGATAATGAAAGCTACCTGTTGTCAGGACTCAAAAGTCAAGGTTCTTCAGGAAAGAGGTCTCCCTTTCTGTGTCAAAGGCACAGCAAAGTAGCTGCCATTCTCAGCAATGAGACTCAGCAGTCTCACACGTGGACTCTTCCAACATGGGAGGAAGTGATGCTTTGGGCAGATCCCCCTGATCCTTCATCCTTTAGAGAAATATGGATTGAGATAGAAGGTTTTGAAATGCTTTTAAAAACTATTTTTGTGAGTGGTATTTTCAGAAAACAGCTTATTCTAAGTAAATGGGATTAACAGAATTCCAAGACAGAAATAAAATGGGTCTAGAAAGATGATGGCAAGTTCTGCCCTGATTCGATGCAAACAACGTATTAAAAATAGGGCAATTTTGATGATGCCGACCTCTTTTCATGACAGAGAAAGATTGAGTGAGATTTTCATCGAGAGATGTTATTATAAAGAAAACAGCAGAAAGAGATGGAGAAAACCGACAAGACAAGACCATAAAAACAGAGAAGAGGAAGACAAGTTAGAATTGGGAGCTTAAACAAAGTGAAAGGCAGGAGCACCAGTAGAATCAAGAGTCCAAATAGGAGGGTTTTCTTTGGTAGAGAAGAAACAGCTGCTTAATTCTCAAAGTCAGAGCAAAGAAGAGCCAGAGGGTGAACAAGTGGGAAATCTTGAAGGGGAGAGGAGGGAGGCTAAGAGTTCAAATTCAATGGCTTCCATCTTTGTGCAGACACAAGAACAGGAGGTGCTGGGCTCTCTGAAAGGGGAAGAAAATAGGGGAATATTCAGCACTAGGAAAGGGGATGAAGAGACTAAAAGGGACAGCCCACATGGCTCATGTGGAGATAACGTTGACTAGGGGGATAAAACAATTTCTGAGTCCTTCAAAGAAAACCCAGATGCCAGAGATAATAAAAATAGTACTTTCTGCTGTTCTGCATAATAGTACTTATGGCTGTAAAACACTTTAGAGGATTTACTTTGGTTGTTTTCTACATATACTAACTCAACAGACCTGGTTTGGATTCATGGAAACTACATCTGATATAGATGAAAAAGATTGAGGCTAGGAGGCATTTCACCTTTTGACACCCTGCAGTGCCACAGCAGGAAGCTGTAGCCTTAGGTGGTAAAAAAAAAAAAAAAAAAAAAAAAGTGTAATTGACATGGGTGCACCACCAAACAGAGATGCCTGGGAAAATTCCAGAGGTAATGCAGGCTCAGAGTGTCACAGTGGAGAAGAGCATCGGTCAAGCAAATGCGTAATTGAGGAATTCAGTGCAAGCGATGGTGAAAGACTGATGTACTATTAGAATGTGCTGACCACATCTTGGGTTTATTAAATACCTGTGCTGCTTTGGATAGCCATACCTGCCAAACTGATAGACATGCACGGCACACACACACACACACACACACACACACACACACACACACTTCTGTTGATATCTTTGTTCTTTGCTCTCTTACTCAAGGAGTAACTTTCACTGTAACTGCATTACAAAAACAAAAAGTCTGTCCCAAGCTGATACCTGTTCTAGCAAGTGACCCAGCTGATACCTGTTCTAGCAAGTGACCCCCTTGTTCCCATCACCTTTTCCTAGTCCACTTTTGCTGTTTGGGGAGAACCTGGAGATATGACCCTACAGAACCATGTAGGCAATAATGTAATGGTGCCAACCTTAGGTTTAGAAAATCCTGAACCCAGGAATCGTCCTCGGGTCTGGATTTGTGAATACCAGCATTCTGAGAGACTTTTTCCTGAAGCTGTCTGATCATGGTTGTGCTGTCATTCATTACTTGCCACAGAAATCACTGAAATCTTCTACGGGCATGCTGTAACTATTAAAGGAGCACACACACACACACACACACACACACACACACTTCTGTAAATATTAAACTTACACTGTGTGCGGCAGCAGCAGTTCATGCTGCTTTATGGAGACGATATTAGCGAGCATGCAAAAGTATCACGCTACCACTCCCACCATCCCTGTTCTTTACAGCTCCCCTGAAGCCTGACGCTGGACCACAATTTTAACTCTTTAATCACAGCAGAGAATCATTCAACATCATTTCCACGGAACCAATCTTATCCCTTAAACTGGGATTGTAGTTAATGAGTGTAGATACCTTTTTGTACACTCACCACCCAACTTTCTATTTTAAACATAAGGGCAGGAGGATTTTCTTTGAAGTTTCCCAAGGCAGGAAACAACATTTCACCTTTCTTATAGTTCAAGCCAGTGTGCGGGAGTGCACCCTAGGAGTTGTATGACCTGTCTGGCTTCTCTTAGGCTTTGTGTCAAGTGGAATGGGTCTTCTGGCCAGCTGGGACATTGGCCTGTCCTGACTTGTGAAATCTACTCAGAGCTAACTCAAGACTTATTTGGGTTGTCTCATAAGTCCTGGTTGCTCCCCTGTGATCTCCTCCACTAGCCCACCATAAAGTCAGAAATTTCCACCTCTATACTTGAGAGAGTGAGCTAGATCCAGGAGACATCAGTTAAAATGCAAATAACTTGGTAACATGTTGGAAATATTGCTAATTTCCTTAGGAGTGATAATGATATCATTATCTTTATTACATAGGAAAACATCCTCATTCTTGGGAGAGGCATACTGGAGTATTAAGGGTGAAATGTCATGATACCTGTGATTTACTTTTGAATGGTTCAACAATATAAAAATACGTAGTGAGCACACATAGACACACATTCATACAAACAGAGAGATAAAGCAAATATGGCAAACAACAATTGTTGAATTAAGGTGGAGGCTGTGGAGGTATTCTTGGATCTATTATTTTCCAATTTTTTGGTATGTTTGAAAACCTACATAACAAAAAAGTGGAAAAAATGCAGGCTCCCAAACATATCTCAGACCCAGTGAATCGGATGCCCTGGGTGTGAAACGAAAAACGCATTGCTTGTGAGCACCCAAAGTAAGTTTTAGACACACTAAAATATGAGAGTTATTGAATTACAGTGCTAAATGTTAATGGAAGCATACATGCAATAGGTATATGGGAAAAGAGGAAATGATGTGGGGGAGAAAAATCAACTCAATTAAACACCTCTATTTCCTGTGGGCAACGAATTGCAATTCAGTTAACCGGGTGAGAGTAATGCTACTCACAAACTGCATGAAAATGAAATTTAGAGAACTTACAAGAGAGTTTCGTTAACCGGGTGAGAGTAATGCTACTCACAAACTGCATGAAAATGAAATTTAAAGAACTTACAAGAGAGTTTCGTTAACCGGGTGAGAGTAATGCTACTCACAAATTGCATGAAAATGAAATTTAGAGAACTTACAAGAGAGTTTCGTTAACCGGGTGAGAGTAATGCTACTCACAAACTGCATGAAAATGAAATTTAAAGAACTTACAAGAGAGTTTCGGTGGAGAACAACAGGAGGATCAGGAAGGTCTGGGAGAACAGCATGATTTTCTTGTTCTAGAAGAAGTCTGAGCAAGTGTTCAGAATTCCTGTGACCAGAATTCTGCAGTGGCTCCCACCTACTCATTATCTGCCCTGGTGGCAAAATCACCAGTGGAGCTTTCAAAAATATATCGACTATTACCTGCTGTACCCAACCCCTACCTCCAACTATTAGAACAGAATTTCTGTATTTAAAATGCTCATGGATGATTCTAACACACAGCCAAGGTTAAGAACTAGTTACCTGTACAATGAAACCCGAACTCTCTAGTCAGTAAATTCTGTCTCCTTAAGGACGGGAAGCTGTCAGAGCCATCTTGGTACCCCAGTGGGTCAGCCCAGTGCCTGACGCTTCATCCATTCTAAATAGATGTTAACTGGATGAATACACTGATGAGCTACACAGATGAATGGACATGAGTTAGGAGCCCTGGGCAATTGTAGATAATTTGAATATCCTAAAATCAAGGTGAGAGAGGGAAGGGAGCTCAAGGGTGAGGCAGAAAGAAGGAAAAGTAGACACCAAAGAAAATTCCACCTGCTTTGCCATTTTCCTTAGAGCTATGCCAGGACTCATGATCTCCTTTGCAGACGAACAGGAGAGTGAGGGACATAAAGGCTCTTTTTTCAATCTCTGCACATGGGGAAGCCCCTTCCATGATAGGTTCACACTGTGTTCTCATGGTCCTGAAAAGCTCCAGGGTATTATGTTTTTAATGGTCAAAGATTACTAAATCCCATGGATCCCAGGGCCCCTGATGGAGGCATCCTTTTAGTGTCTTACTTGAACTGCTGTAAGATGTAAAATCTGTGTATCCACTTAAATATTTATCTATTTCTTGCCTGAGGTTTGGGCAGCATGCAGGTTTCCTTTAGTAATGGAATTGTGACTATTATAAAGAAGCATGTACTGGAAACTCTTGTTCTTTGTATATTGAACATAAACAGGTGTGTTTCCCTTAGCTGGTAGACAAGAGGAAGTTGTGATCATTTCCTTGAGAAACATTAACCCAAGTCCCCACCCAGAGATGGGTCACTGGTGATTGTTTCTTTTGGATGAAAGGAGGAGGAACAAAACAAAATAGGAGAGAGGAAGGCAATAAAATGAAAATCTGAGCTCTCTCCCGGATATGTGGGCGGATAAGTGGGGCCTGGCTTTGGAAAACTAGTATTTCAGGAAAGTCCATTCCTTTGCTCAAGGTATTATTACTCACCCATTTCACCATTGCCAACTCCTGAATGTGAACAGTAGATTAAAGAAGGTGAAGAGGACCCACTGACTTACACTTAAAACTTGTCTGCTGTTCCTGACATGGAAATGTGACTTTCTTGAGATTCGGGCAGAAGAGGTTTGCGCACATGATTTCCAAGCTTTCTTCCAGCTCTTCTGGCCTCCATGCTTTCTCTCCATTCCAATTGACCGGCCCCACTGTTAAAATTTTTGGCTCATGGAAATTTTGTAGAAGCAGAGGAAAATTCTGGAGATCTCCCCTGAAGTATGTCCATATCCACAATATTAGTACACACTTCATGTGGGTCATGAGCCCCTCTGAAGCTACTGTTGTAAATCCTTACCATCTAATCTGCTCAAAAAACCTTCAAAAACTCCCCATGGCCTACCAAATACATGCTTAAGACCTGTTGGCTGCCTTTCAAAGCGCCCCACACTATGTACCCTACCCATCCTTTCAAGATCATCTCCCAAAATTCATTTATTTAGCTTTACAGGTAATAAACATCTATTCCTTACAAAACATTAAAGTTATACATTGTAGGCATAGGTGTATGTTCATGTATACATGCAAATATATCAATCTCAGAATATATAAATACATGATATTATAATATATACAGAAATATATCTGATATATCTAATAATACATTACAATAATATAATATATAAAATATAAAACATATTAGAAATGGAAGAATAACAAAGGTGTATAATATACAGGACTTGTTCACTATTATTGCTTTATTATTTGCATATATTATCTCTGCTACTATATTATAAGCTACAAGGTAGGGGGAAATGTGTTTTATCTATCTTTGGTTAACCGAGGGTTCTCAGAATAGTGTCATGTATAGAATAAATGATCAGTAAAAGTTCAGAGAACACGTAACATTCTTAATTAGGAATTAAATTGACAGGTTAAGGAGACTATGTACACCAATAGCTTTGATAAATTATCAAAGCTAAGTTAAACACCCTCTGTAGGGAATACTTAATGCCAACTTCCTAGAATAGAGATAAAATATATGGGGAAAAGCAGCTCTAAAAACTTTTGTAAAAACAAACCAGAATCCTATATGGAGAGAAGAGTAACCATAGAGCAATTTATATAGAATATCATGCTTGTAATTAAAAACTCAGCTTTATTGTCACCCTTTCGGAAACTATTCAGTCTAAGGTGACTAATTTCTAGCACACTCCTCTATTTTCATTCTTTGCATATCACTTATAACCATCCGATATTTTTCCTTCTCAGCTGATTGATCGATGAATTGATTGATTTTCAAATTGTTTGTCTCCTCCCACTAGTATGTGAACTCTAGAGGACCAGGGACCTTGTGTGACTTGTTTCCTCGCTATAGACACAACTATACACCTAGAGCTATATCTTGCACAAAGCTGGTGGACAAATAAATACCTGTCAAATAAAGGAACAAATTCACAAAAATAATACTATGTATTATCTATGGATGTTTATGTACCTTTTCAAAAATATAAAAGGTATTGGAAGGGTAAACAAGAATTTTGGGGGGCGGGGTAAGTATTGAGTGGTCAGAGTCTTGGAGGATAGAACTCAGCACGGTAGTTAAAGGAGACTTTACTTACATGAGAAATGGTTTATTTCTTTAAGAAAATAGACAAGAAGCATGAGATGACAAACATTAACTGTTCTGGTGGTGAGGATTTGAGGGTCTGTTATATTGCTTTTTGTACTTTTCTCTATCTTTTAAATTTCGCAAAACAATTTTTTTTAAAGGTCTGAATAGAGAAGAGTGAATTTATCCTAGCTTTACAGGATCTAAAGCTCTCTGATGTGCTGTTACCTATACTTGATCATTACAGTAATTTTGACGTAATTATTACCAGCCATATTTTATACAGGAGGAAAATGAGACCAAGCTTGATAAGGGGGCTTGCCGATAAGGGCAATGCTCCGCTGAGAACCTGACCTAGGGATGATTTCTCTTTCAAGAGATAACATCACTGCCCCATCAAATATGAGGGCTAGACCAGAGGTAAAAAAAAAAATTAGCTTTGAGGCCAATAGGCAAGAGACCTAGAAGAGTTAAAACTAAATTGACAAACAACAAATAGGTAAATATTTTAATACAAGTAGAAAATATGCCTCACATGATCTTAGGCAAGTTGCTTAAAATTTTAAGGCTTGTTTTCCTCTCCTATAAAATAGGGTATTTACTTACCTCATTTGATTCTTTTTTTTTTTGCACTGGGTCTTAGTTGAGGCTCGCGAACTCCTTAGTTGTGGCTCGCCGGCTCCTTAGTTGCAGTACATGGGCTCCTTAGTTGCAGCAGGCAGGCTCCTTAGTTGCGGCTCCAGGGCTCCTTAGTTGTGGCTTGCCAGCTCCTTAGTTGTGGCATGAGAAGTCTTAGTTGCAGCATGCATGTGGGATCTAGTTCCCTGACCAGGGATTGAACCCAACTCCCTGCATTGGGAGCGTGGAGTCTTATCCACTGCCCCACCAGGGAAGTCCCATTACCTCATTTGCTTCTTGTGAGCATTGTATAATTTATGTATTTATGTATGACATAAATTATATTATATATAAAAGACACAGCGTAGTATCTGGCACTTAATAGATTGTTCAATATTTGTGTGTTTCCTCTCAGTTTCTTATGCTGCCATGTATTATGTTGAACAGTTAGAAACTGCCTTTTTTTAAAATAAAAATCATTGAATATGGACAATTTTGTGAGGTTCATGCTGCTACTCTTTGAATGTGACCTCTGATAACAACCATCAGCTACCTCATCTTGAATTCACACATGAGGGAAGGACAGAGCAGAGTTTGAATAAAACTGATGATTGTTTGGGGCTTGGGCTGGAGAGTCTATTTGCAAGGATAGATAAAAGGGATTTGCGAGTGTGTAAGGAGGAGAAGGATAGTCCAATTGGCAGAGAAGGGTTTACATAATCAAGGTTAGGCAATTGCAAGCTAGACAGCTGCTCAAGAGCTTTTGGCACTAAAATATATTGACCAGCTGGGATATCATTAATGCTTAACAGTTTTATCCTCATGACCATACCTTGGCCAATTAGGTTGTCTTTGACCACCGAAGGGTATGATATATTCTGATGTGAATGCCACATGTGTATCTGTGTAGCACGTATCCTGTTGCTTTGATGTGTTGTAGAATATACACTAAATATAAATGCATTTGTTTCTTCAGAACACAAGGTTAAATGGTGTGATTAAAGAGGAATAGAATTTAAATAGGCATTAATTTCTTTTAAAAAACAATTATTATTCTGAGAAATACTTTTTTGTATATTCTGAGAGTAAAGGGATTCAAATAAAATTATTTTTAAGATGAATTTTTAGAGAATGATTTTAGAAAAAGAAATATGGGTAAGGAAAGCCAGTTCTGCACATTTTTCATACAAATAAATACAGACAGGAGAAATGTAATGACTAAAAGACAGTGATTGAAGGACCTTAACAGAAAGCTGTTTGCATTGTTAAAAGAAACACTTGGACCAGTGTCATTAGCCTATGAAGCCGTTTCAGAAATGCTCTTAATAGGTAATTTCCCAATAGTGTCTTTAAATTATGGGACAGGCAAAACAAATAAGGACAAAATATAAGACAATTGAATGCCACAACATTTCCCAGAATGCTTCATACACTAAAATTTAATACGTTAGAATATTTGGAATATTTTCAGAATTTGCAACTGTGACATTGGCAAATAAAATTTATAATATGGAGTTATTATACAGTAGCAAAAACACAGTCATCCAAACACAGAACCCTTACTAAACTACCTGATCCAAAATGCATGTGGATAAGGATTTCACCTGTAAATTGTTTTTTAAATCATTTGCAGTTTATTTAATTTGACATCTACTGGAATTCCTTGGTCACTTGCATTAGCATTTCTGGATTAACCTTTAAACCTGGTACTGGTCATATATTCTTCCTTCCCCATATTTTAAGTACTAGTTTGGCTACTGATGACTGTTCCTTATCCCTATGTAAACCACTAAAAGTAACGTCAATGTTCCTTCTTCAAAGCTGGAGATCTGACATCAAGAATTTTATATGGGGAGTATCAAAAATAAGGAGGCAACCAAACAAGTTACTCCTTCTATCTATGGAACTACTTAATCATCTGATAGAAGTCAAATAAAACACGGCCTGAGGGCGAAGGCAGCTATAAGTATGAGGAATCCTTTCTACAAATACCATACAGATATGTATATATACATGCATATACATATATGTATAAATATATACATATACTTTTCTGCTAATGCTTTGATAAGCTATTAAACAAACCCATTTTTATGGTCTAGTTTCTTTTTCCTTCTTCAGATGGAAGGCTTTTACCAAAACTTGTAGACAACAGATCATGTAATATTAGTAGCGGAAAGGACCTTATCTATCATCGAGTTCAAGTCCCTCCTTTATAGATGAAAAATTTAAGGGGGAGAAAGCTTTTGCAACTTGTTAACATCCTACAGCCAGTTAGCGGCAGAGTCAAGACCAGATCCCAAATGTGCACCGATAACTAGATGAATGCCTCTAAATCGTTCTTACTTTGTAAACCACATTTCTCTTAAAATATTACACACCCACGTAACATTTCAGACTGAATCATCAGCAACTTTGCTGATAATAGTGGGATGACTTGTTTTTATGTTGAAAGTCCTGGGATAAAGGGATCCTGGACGTGAAATTCTGCCTGAAAGCCAGCCTGTTCGGGGTGGCCATGCTGTTGCTCTGTCTTCACCTTGCACTGACACTCCTCCACCAGCATCACCAGCTTGACCACGGGGGCCAGGCCAGTGCAGTTGAGCTGCAAGTGCATCGTGGTGAACTTGCCAGGCAGGCAGTGGGAGCAGAAGGTGTAGGGGTGCTGCGCAGCTTCAGGAAAACGAACAGACCCGCATTTTCCAAAGCAAAGGTTGTTCTGTACAACCACTTTCTCACAGTCTTCATGCGTGATAGTCTAAAAGGCAAACACATCTCCATTAAATTACCTTGAGTCATTTCTTTACCATACATGATGCCGAAGCTATAGACTGTAAGCGAGGATAACTTAGACTAAAATTTAAAAGTCTTTCCAGGGACTTCCCTGGCAGTCCAGTGGTTAAGACTTCGCACTCCCACCACAGGCGGCACAGGTTCGATCCCTGGTCAGGGAACTAAGATCCCACGTGCAGTGCAGTGGCCAAAAAATAAATAAAAAGATTTAAAGATCTTTCCAATGTTGGATACAGTTTGCAATAATCAAGTGATGGCATCTTAAGAGTGTGGAGCTACCTTAACTAAATTTTTTTATTGGATACATCAATAAGTTAGCCTGTAGAAAATAACTAAGGTAATATGAAAATATTTTACTCTACACTTAAATGCCAAACTCTAAGACATTTTGTCTAATTGGGTGTTACCTGTCTGAAAATTCTAATGGTTAGCTTCTTATAAGTAATGTGCCTTACACTTCTACTCTTCACAGTGCATTGTACAAAATAAATTTTCAATACATGTTTGTTCAGTTGCTCATAGAATAGATCAGAACATCCAGAGTTTAATTCTGTCCTATTTTACAGCGCTTATAGTACACTCAAATCTATTAAGTTGCATGGAGCAAAGTTGCAGCACCTGTGCCTCTAAATCATCGTGCATGACATCTTTGCGTCTCCCATAACCCCATACACCTAGCTGTATGTGCCCTTCAAAATATATGAGCCAAACACCTTATTTTTAATTTAATTAGTGATAGAATTCAAAATAAGAGTTCAAAGGAAATTTGATTGCCCAATTCTTAGGAGCAATTTTTTAATTATACATGGGCCAACAAAGCAGTCATTATTATTTGATCATTGACTTGTCGTTGCTACATATCCTTGCCTTTTCAGAATACTTAACTGCCTTGCACAGTCCATTACCTTATAATACTGCCTGCTTAATTGTGTAGCTTTACTGGACTGTAAAATTTTACTCTATCCTGCATTGCTTTTGGTTCAGTATCTTTGTGTTTAAGGACCTGATGCAATTTCTCAATTTTAATTTAACATTTGGAGTGTGGGCTTTGCCAGGACTGACTGGAGGCAGTAGATAGTAGAATGCTCCTTTGTCTTAGTAGTGTGGAATCAATCAAAATAACTGCAAATCAGCCAACACAGCATGAACTGGGAAACAGGTGTTTCTAAGAGGAGGAAATGTGATTTCACATCAAGATTACTTTTTGAAAGCTTATGAGAAAATACGTTAAATCATTTTTGTGATAGTAATGCTAGAACTAATATGGCAACTTCTGCCTGACAACCTCAACATATTTTATAGACCTATGAAGTAGTTAGGTGTGAAATACAGGGGTTAAGACCACCATACATGCATGTTTGGGGAGGAGTTCAATGTATCCCATCTTATCTACAGATGGAATCCACCTGTTCATCCATATCCTAATAGAGTGTAGAGATGTAGCTAGAGAGAAGTTCTAGTGATTGCTTGAAATTCCCAACTTCCTAACTGGGGGTACAGTCTATTAACTCTCCAGATAAGACCACCCCGATGTAAAAATAAATAAATAAAACCCCATAAAACAAAGCTCTATGCCATCAATATGAAGTACCATCATACCATTCTTGCAGCATTTCCAAGGTTGGAAGGAAATTTAGGGAGTATGATCATACTTTGCCAAATCCACTGATGAAGGCCCAAGGACCAAATCTGGGAATGAGGTGAGACTCGGGCTCCTGGCACATTTGGCCCCTACTTTCCACCTGTCCCAGCTGTCCACCCGCTCCTGAAAACCTGGACCCCCTTCCCCACCCAGAACAAATACCTGGCTGAAGGGCACCGTCCTACAGGTCTCCCGATGCACTTCATGGCTTTTGATGGGCAGGATGATCCCCTGAGAAGCAGGACTCATTCTGAACATGAAATGGTGCCAGAATTTCTTGGCTTCTTCCCGAAGAGGAGATTTCTCCATTGGCATCCCATCCTCTGGCTGAGTGAGACCCTGGGTCCCAGGGAAGAACTGCTCACTGACTGAGCCCTGGGGTGGGTGCAGCTCTCTCTCAGGCTTCTTCCAGAATCTCCCAAACCTGGACAGCATCTTTTGTCTCTGCCTCCGACCTTCCCCTGTAGTGCTGGCACCTACTAGGTGTGGCACTGCCACAAACAGATCTGGCTTCTCCTCAGCTTCCTCATGGTTGCCCAAGGAGAGCTCTCTGCGATGCCTTTCTAGGAGCAAGAGAGAAACAGAATTCTGACTCTGGCGGCCATCCCCGTGCCTTGCAGCTTTCCCTAGAGGCAGGAGTAGCAACAGCTGAAGGAAGAGAAGATGCATGCTGTCGGGGCCGAAGCTTCTTGCAGATTCACAGATGGTGAGGCCCCAAAAGAGGTTCACTCTCTGCAGGACTGTGAACAGGGAGATGCTATATATAGATACCTGCCTTGTGGGATGGGAAGGCAGGTGGTCAGTAGCCAGGCAGAGTAAACACATTCCTTGTTTGCTTGAATTATGTAGTGCTAATGGTGTCCTGCCTTCATTTTGGTTTTGTGTATTTTAGAAGGCCTCAGTGAAAGCCGGGGACCCAGGGGGTAATTAGCTGACACTTTATCGTCTGAGATTTAAAGAGCAGTATTTGTGAAAACAACACATTCTTTGCCCGGATTTCCCATCACTGTTGATAGAAGGACCAGAGTGAGGTAATATTTGTGGTGCATCTGCTTTGTGCTGGGATAGAACAGACATGTTTTAAGGAGAGAAGTATATCAGATAAAAATTAACGCATACATTTAGCCAAAGATCAGGCTGTTAGGCTCTACACACACACACACACACACACACACACACACACACGCGTGCACGCACACGCACACGCACACAGAGAAGCAGCCAAAGAAGTATATAAAAGTTGTAAGGAAGGGAAAGGAAGAAATAGAGGGATGTTAAGTTCGTTGAGCAGCGGACGCTCCCTGTTACTGAGATGTGGTTAGGGTTGTTGATTTTTGCATAGTAACAGTAAAGGGAGTATATTCTCCTTTTCCACACATGGAAACTCACAATTCCCAAGTAATCCCCTCACCTTAAGAATCAAATACTTGGTGCTAAATTTCACAACTGGTCAATCATCAGATAAGCTTTTTCAATTGTTCACAAATTTCTCAACAGGATCCTAAGTAATAGACTGACAGCTCATTAGCCCTCACTGAGGATGGGGAAGTGTCTTTCCCTCAAGCCACCCTATTGACTTTTTTTTTTTTTTTTTTAATTTCTCTAAACAAAGAGCCAGACTTGAGAACGTGGATTCTAAGAACCAGGTTTGATAGCTCTGGGCATGAAGCTGGCTGGTCCATTCTTTACCTTACAGAATCCACATCATCTTTATTCTGCAGTAATTGATGACCAGGTTAAATAAAGATGAAGGCAAACATGACTCTTCAAGGATCAAAGGAAAATTTGTTAGATGACTATCATTCAAAAATGTTATAAATCAGATGAGGGTATGAGAAAGGAACACATCCACAAAAATGGAACCCCAGAGTTGAGTTCAAGCTACCCTCTACACTAACTGAACAGTATTTCCATTGGGAATTGACTCAGTACTTGCTTGTATTTCTCCCCTTTTAATTTAATCACCATATTGTTTGCTTTCAGTAACACATGTAAGCCTGGAACATGCCCCTCTCTTTTTTTCAGTACCGATTAATCTTTCTTTCCAAGAAGTGATCCATTTGAAGATTTTTTTCAGACCCTAGTGTTCTTCTTAATAGTCAGACACGATTTCTGTGAGACAAAGCGTCAAGTCCTTTTACCTACAATAATGAATTATTTTTAAATGAACCATCATTTTGCCAGAAATCTATCAGAAGAGATATACTTTACTTGTGCCAAGTACCCACAGAACCTGTGCTAGTATTACTTAAGGTACAATTGATTCATACTAAATGAACATTAGTATTTGTCATTTCTTTTAAAATGCTTTTTAAAAGTTGCCTGCTGTTTGAATTTCTTAATTTCCCTCAGCCATCCAATGCAGTAGGCCTTCCAGAGCTAGCCACTCTAAATATAAATTACATAATTTATATTAGCTGATCACTTAATTATAAATATGGTGTGGGAGCTAACTATGATATGTTTCCTGATTCCTTTTAGACTTTACGTTTTCGTGCCTGAAGTTCCATTGCCATCAATCACAGTTTTTCCCCAGACTGAAGACTATTCCAGAAATTCTACTCGGGGTCTCAGGTTGCTTGTCTCTGAACATAGGGTACAATTCAAGTAATTTCTTTTGAATTAAAATTTGTAGAAGACTCACTTTGTGGGCCAAGCATCATATTAGATACTAGAATATGATAGAAAATGATGAAAACTTACTTCCTGCCCTCAAGTAGTCTAGTGGTATCACACATTTTATAACTTTATTAAATTAGCTGTAGGGATGTCAGTTATGCATATTTATCCTTTCCTTAGTCCTAAACCCCTCTTCTTCTGATACTAATTTTGGTGTTTATAAATGTCATTTAAAAATTACTCATGGAGCATTTCCTTTTGCTGTTCTGTCAGTCCTGTTGAGAAAATGTGCAAATATCTTGAAGGGTAAATCTAGCAAAGTAAAGCCTTCTGTGACGAGTACTACGGTACAGGAGTCTATCTTCAACCCCTGCCTTTTACAGTTAACAGCAGATGACATTCTCCTTTCACCACTGTGTCCTTACATCAGTTCTAAAGCTGTGTATGTGGTACATTATAGTTTACGCTTAAAAACATAAACATTTTGGTGTGGGTCTTCAGTCATACAAGCATACAGTGACCTCTCAATTTGGATGAAGCCAAATGGAGATATAGGTGTGGAGGGGGTCTCCAGACACAGCAGGGAGCCGCTGTGTGGAGAGAGCACCACAAATTGCTGGTGTCCTTAGTACCAAATGCCACAGCGGAAGGCAGGCCTGAGCTTTCATGAGCCCAAGTCTGCCTAAATCTGCTTTCTGGGACCACCTCAAGCCTTCGTGCGAGCCAGAGGGTCCAATCTCATCCTTCATTCTTTCCGATTTATAACTCATGCTCCGCATGATCTGAACTCTGAGTTCAACTTGACCTGGCTTCCTAGGCACTAGGATGTCTTCAGGACTGGGTGGAGCTCCCAGTGTGCCTGTGAGAGAACAGTAACAGCTATGTTTTCCTGTCCCTCTTACAGACTCTCAGAAAGGAGCTAAAAGCAGTCAAGTGTTCTCTAAGGGGAAACAGAGAAACTCAGTTCTTTTGTAAAAACCCCAGACCTAAATCAACAAAAGGTGAGAGGCAGCGTTGGGGTAGGAGATAGGCATTAGAGTTAAAACTGAGAGACAGAAAGGGGAATTTGGGCTGATGGCTTTGTGGAAGAAATCTGTCTAAGGTACATGCCATTGCCTCAAAACTCTCTCTCTTTTCAAAATAGAGAATAACCACAGGACCATGGGAGTTTAGATTATTTAAAAAGAACTCAAAAGAAGGCAAAATCTTTCTCTTCTTTTCCAAAGGACAAGGAAGACAGCAAATTAGGGTATGTGGTTTCCCCTTAAACCTTTTATCATGATTTAGTTTAGTAAATTATTTAAAACATAGTTCTCTCTCCCTCTCCACTCCCCTCCTTTCCACTTTCTATGGAAAGAAAACATTAGGAAGGCCTACCTCCCCAAAGCTACTTCACTTATTGAACTCATGGATACACTCATTCATACAGCATATATCTGAGTGCCAACTCTGTGCTAGGTCCTGAGGATAAAATAGTGAGGGTGTCCTTGTCCAGGCCTAATGAAATTTGCAATCTAGAGGGAGAGTATAGTTTATTCAAAATGAGTTACACAAGGAAAACCTAGGCAGACAACATTCCTAGCACTAATCAGGGACTTTCAGGTAGATCCAAATCCCAAAGGCACCGTGGACTGTCACACTGTGTTTCTACTAATTTTATTCAATAAACATTTGCAAATAAGTATTGCACCAGGTAGTGCAATAGATGTCATGCAAATTTTTTCTTTTATTTTTGATTAGGTAATAAATAGGTGTAGCAACAAAATTGAGATTATACAAAAAATTGTATGGTAAAAATTAAATCTTCCTCTGAACTCCCAGGCTTCCTGTCCTGCCGTGGAGGCCATCAGTGTTGTCAACTTATTTACATTCAATCGTTTAAAATTGTTACCGCTTATGGGCTGAATTGTGTCTTCCCCCTAATTTACATGTTGAAGTCATAACCCCCAGTATCTCAGAATGTGACTGTATTTGAAGATAGGGCCTTTAGAGAGGTAATGAAATTTAAATGAGGCCGTTAGGGTGGGGCTTCATCCAATAAGGCTGATGTCCTCATAAGAAAAAGAGATTGAGACAAAGACACACACAGAGGAAAGACCATGTAAAGACATAAGGGGAAGACGGCTGTCTACATTCCCAGAAGAGAGCCCTCAGAAGGAAACAACCTTAACAACACCTTGACTTTGGACTTCCAGCCTCTAGAACTGTGAAAAAATAAATTTCTATTGTTTAAGCCACCAAGTCTGTGGTACTTTGTTATGGCAGCCGTAACAAACTAATACATCACTGAAAAGAGAAAAAATATATAGATAATAGAAAAGGACAAATACCAAATGCTGTACCATATTATAAAATTTCCCCATTTCCACTCTTTGGCACTGATCTCAGCATTACATTTTCAGGTCAGATTATTCTGTTAGAAGTTTCAGTGATCTTATTTCTCTCTGTCCAAAACACTCCCACACCGTAAAGAAGCATTTTACTTTTTGCAACTGGGGATGTATCTATTACTATGCACAAGTCATGGACAATACCTAAATTTGACAAATAAGCTACTTACCAGGATTGCATAGAGGGCTCCTACAAATCTGAGAAGGAGGCCAAGGCGACTTCACTATGTGCCCCACCATCCACCATCCATCCATCCCCCACTGCCTACAGCCTCTATTTATAGCTAGTCCAGGATGCCTTCACTGATGATAAACATCTGTCATGCTCCTTCTTCCTAATCCTTAAAATTTACCTGGATCATTTCTCATTTTGCAGAAAGCTGCTCTCAGAAAGAGTAATGTAAGTGGGAGTAACTCCAGATTTGAAGCCAGAAAAACTTTGGCTCGGCCTGACAGTTTATTAAGCCTCATGATCTTAGGTGCTTAACTTCATGTCCCTAAACCTTGCCAGAAAGAATACCACCTGCCGTGCTTTCCTCATCTGGCTCATTGCCTTTCTTTTCACCCCAGATCCTGTTATTACCCTGGGTAACTTCAGGATTCACATGGATGGGTCTGACCAATAACACGCCACCAGTATTACATGATGTCCTATTCAGTACCCTGGCTGAAATCTGATGCTTCCACTCCACCTGGCCTCTCCATCCCCTTTACATTCTCACCCCTGTTATTCCCAGGAATTGCTCCACCTCTAAACCGTAAATTTCACATTCCGCTCTCTCAGGACAACCTTCTGTTGTTTCCGTTCTCTCAGTTGTTTCCACAGCATCTGTTTTCTGCTTTGCCCTTATAACAGTGCTACCACAATTGCAGTTAAATAATTACTTCTATGAACATTTGTTTAACATTTGTCTCCACTTTAGATTTTAAAGTCCATGAAAGTAGGGGCTCTGCCTTTCTCAGTCACCATCTCAGGCCCTAAAAGAGTTCCTTCTGTGTAATAGATGCTCAAAATATTTATGAATGAATGAATATAAATCCTCTGGTCTTCACTTCCTTCCCTATCCAGCTCGTATCCATGGCCCATTACTTCAAATTTTTGCAATATTCCCAACTTCCTCAGCCCTTTTCCTTTCTCTTGCATGATCTAGTAAAATTCCAACCCTGGAAACACCCAGCTGTCCCTCTTTCCTGGACCACTTCTGGGCTATGGAATTCTGGCAGAGACAATTACAAAATGGCGAAAATTGATTCCATATAAATTATCTCCCATCTTAACTGAACCCTCAATTCTGCCCAGCAGTCTTTTGTATGACTCTAGTCAACTCTCTTCATTTTCCAGGTAGATTATTTAAAAATCTTCTCTGATAATCTCAAACCTTTGACTGCTCTGCCTCTTTCAACATTTTCAGGAAATGAACTCACCCCTTCTTCCACAGAGAAGGATAGAAGCCATCAGATGGGAGCGTTTCCTTTGACTTTATCATCAAACCACAATTCATTCCTCCTTTTCACTCTGCTCTTGAAATCCACCCTTTCCAACCTACTTTATTAATAGTCTCATCCCATATCATCAAACTCCCTTCACTCCACTGGCTGCCTCATATTAGCATTTATATAGTGTGTGCTTGTTTTCAAGTTTTAAAAATGTCTCTTTGATTTCATAAAGGTTTCCAGGTTCTTTTCTTCAGTGTTGTCTTCTGCCTTCCCAGGCAAACTTTGGAAAGAATTGTCCAAACCCAAACTCTACTTTCTGACGTCCACTGACATATCAACCCACCGAAGTCTAGCTTTTTGCTGCAGCCCTCCTGTAAATCTTTCTTCCCAGGATCACCCATGCCTCCGTGTAGCTATTGGAACTCTCTGCAACATGAAACTCACTTCTCATGAATTTGGTCCTAAATAAAATGGAGAAAGAAAGGGAGGTCAGAGTAGGCAAAAGAGCTACGAGAAACCTGAAATTTTAACCTCCAAGAGCAGATCTGCCATCCAGCCAGCTTTCTGGGGAGTAGAGGATTTACAGGGAGTCACCTCTCCCATAACCCGGAAGCCAAGTCCCTTCTTTACTCTGCCAGTTAGCAATTCCTCAGCATTGATTTAATTTGGCTGCATGCGTGTCTTCCCAACCAGGGGAGAAGGCTCCTTGGAGGCAAGGTCTGTGTTTGCCAGAGACTGCATTGACAGCAGTCTGACACAGACTTTGAGAACAGGGATTTTTCTTAATGTATTTTTGTTTCTTTCCTGTTCCTGGCTCCTTGCTCTGCACTTAGGTTAATGAATGTTTGCTTTTTTAAAAAAAATGAATGTTTGCTTTAACATACCAAATCCAGGAAAAATTTTGGACTTCTGACATGGGTCCTTGTTGTGCTTTACTTTCTAAGAGGTATCTCTTTGTCCTGGAGAACTTATCCTTAATTCTCTGTTTAGACCCTATTTTAAAATCAAATTTCCACTGAGTCTCGGAAGACTCAGAATAAAACTTTATTTCCCAACCTGGCCACAGTCTCAGAGTAGGTCTTTGAACTTTGTCATACCAGCCACGGTTCCCAGGCAAATCTCTCCTGAAAGATAATTATACTTTGAAAAAAGGCAACTCAGGCCAGTGGACTCTGTGTTAGTTAACTTTATGCAGCTTGTAAATTGTTTCTCTCCAGTTGGAAGATGGGGATGGTGTATCACCAACAGAAATGAATGTAGGGGGCAACTTCTGAAAACTGTTCCCCCACTGGCCACCTTGCCAGTTTCTGCTTATACAATGCAGGCAGATTGGGGGAAACATATTGTCCCTATAAGCTCATAACACATGGACAAATGATTAAAAACACATGGAAAACAGTTCCACGGCTAAGCTAAAATTCAGATGGGAATGGAAAATCAACTTGCAAAGCTTTCAACTGTCTCGGGGCCAAATGTAGGACAGAATGCGAGGAGAAGTTGCCAAAAGAGAGGGAAGTTAGGGAAAAAAGCAAGTCATGGATAGGAAACCTAAAACAATGGCACGTTGTATTGACAATGCTTCTCTAAGCCTCTCCAAGAGTAGGCACCAAAATCAACTCTGGAAATATTAAGACCTTTATTTCACAAAAGATTTTAGACAGATTTATATTTTCTACCCTCTATAAATAAAGGTTGCCTTTGCTATCTTGGCAACACCTATGTAGAAACATAATGTTAAGTATCTGTAATATAAATATTAAAATATTACACATTTTCCCCCTCCAAGGTGTGGGAATTAAGTAACAAGGTGGTATAAGACAAACTGTGAAAACTCATGACAATAAAATGCAAAAGCAAAGCAGAAACTTCCAGTAAGTCTTGCCTTCTATTGTGTACCTGACCCTGGGTCCAAGTTTGCTATAAAATTGGGCACACCTTAGTCACATTTGCAAAAGTTCAAATGTGACTCTTGATTCAAATCTGAAACTCTTAGAAGCCTGTTATTCGCAGCTAGTCACCAAAATGACCTAAGGATTCTGCTGGGTGGGAAATCTGTAGGCAAGAAGGTGATTTACTGGGAGCCAGTCTCAGCTGGCTTTCTCTGTCCTTCAGCTTCTAGTCTGAATACTCCCTGACTCCTGTACACCCCAAACCACATTTTTCTCCATCTAGCACCGTTTACATATTCATTTGGAGGCCTGATGAACGCTCAATATATGGAGCAAGTGTGTTACTTCTGTATGTAGAAGGGAATTTTGAAAATATGGCCGCACTGCAGAGCCATTCTTAGAAAACAACTATCATCCAAGTCCTCAGCAACAAACAATCCTTTAGCAAAACAAACAATCCTTTCTGTCAGGGGAAAAACTATCCCCTAACTTGTCTCTCTTTACAATGAGATTTGTGTATCATAGATCATGCCTGAAAGCAAGGCATATTGAGGTTTTAAAAAGAAAGAAATCAGTCTTCTGGATTTTTCCAACAAATGGAAACATTTCTATATTCAACAAAATATCCTAATACATGGGAAAGTTCTTACCGGAAAATGCAACTTTAAAACCCCAACTGTCTTATTCCCCAGCTCCTCCTTCCCTGCTTACTGGTAAGGACAACACTGCTTGAAGTTGTCACCCTCTTCCAAGTACTGTGCATTACACACACACACACACACACACACACACACTTTATAGCTCTTCAACTTTTACAAAGGTACCTTTTATTGAATGCCTACTCTGTCCTAGGCATATTCTTCATAGTTTCACATTTAATTCTCACAATTTTTTAGGAAGTTATTATTACTCCCACTTTCTAGATAAGAAACCTAAGTTTAGGATACATAGCTAGTCAGTGGTGGGACTGAGATCTAAACTACCTCATGCTTTTTTCTGTGGTCAGTTTGCCTATTGCAATATAGCTATTAAACTTGTGTATATATTATTTTAAATTCTGCTACTTTAACATTATGGGATAGAATTATTATTTTAATGGAGGCAATATAATATTCCATTAAGCATTCTTCTGTCATTGGACGTTTAAATCATATAACTTTGCTCCAACTTTTTATTGCCCTGAAATAAAGATATCCTCATGCATATAGCTTTCATTTTCTTTTGAAAAATTTCCACTGTGTTGTAGAGATTATTTCATTGTTTCTCTTTCTTTATACTGCTTTATTGAAGGATAAATGATAAACAAAAACCAAAACGTACTTAAAGTGTACAGTTGGATAGATTTAGACATATATGTGCATATATGTATACGCGTGCATATCTGTGAAAATATCACTACAATCAAAATAGTGAACATATCCATCACTCGTAAACCTTTCCTTCTGTCCCTTGGCAATCCCTTCCTCTGCCATTTCCTGTCCTCCTCATTTATTCCCAGATAACACCTGATTTGCTTTTTGTCAACATAGATTAGTTTGCACATTCCAGGATTTTCTATAAATGGAGTACATATATACTATATATTCTTTTTTGTCAAGCTTCTTTCACTCAGCATAAGTATTTTAACAATCGTCCATGTTGTAGCAATGTCTCATTTGTTTTTATTCCTGAATAGTATTTCATTGCAGGGATATGCTATAATTTATTTATCCATTCACATGATAATAGACAATTGGCTGTTGACAGTTTTGGCTGTTACAAATAAAGTTGCTATGAACATTTATGTACAAGTCTTTGAACGGAGATATGTGTTTTCTTCTCTTGTATAAATACGTAGGAGTGGAATGGTTGGATCATATACAGTTTAACTTTTAAACCACCAAATTGTTTTCCAAAGTGGTAGGGCTATTTTCTATTTCCACCAGCAGTGTATGAGAGCTCCAGTTCCTTCACATCCTCACCGTCACTTAGTACAGTCGGCCCTTTTAATTTTAGCTATTCTAGTAGGAGTGTAATACGACCTCATTGTGGCTTTAGTTTATAATTCCTTAATGACTGAACAATAGGAGAACATATTTTCATGTATTTATTTGCCATCCATATATCTTCTTTGGTGAAGTATCTGTTCAAATCTTCTGCCCATTTAAAAAAATTATTATTGATTTCTTAATAATATAGTCTTTTTTAAAAAAATAGATCTTTATTGGAGTATAACTGCTTCACAATACTGTGTTAGTTTCTGTTGTACACCAAAGTGAATCAGCCATATGTCCAGCAAATGAAACCATAAACAAGACAAAAAGACAACCCTCAGAATGGGAGAAAATGTTTGCAAATGAAACGACAAAGGATTAATCTTCAAAATATACAAACAGCTCATGGAGCTCAATATAAAACAAACCAAACAATCCAATTAAAAAATGGGCGGAAGACCTAAATAGACATTTCACCAAGGAAGACATACAGATGGCCAAGAGGCACATGAAAAGATGCTCAACATCACTAGTTACTAGAGAAATATAATATAGTCTTATATTCTCTATATTGGAGTTTTTTAAAAATATGGTTTGGATACAAGTCCTTTATCAGATATATGCATAGTAAATATTTTCTCCTAGTCTGTAGCTTGTCATTTTCTTAAGTGTCTTGGTCAAGATGTATTATCCTTTTGTATGTATTGTTGATTTTAATTGGTAAAAATTTTTTAGAATTTTTCCATCTATATTCATGAGGGATGTTGGTCTGAAGTTTTCTTTTCTTACAATACTTTTGTATGGTTTGCTGTCAGAGTAATACTGGCCTCAGAATGAGTTAGAAAGTATTCATTCCTCTGTGATTTTCTGAGTTTTATAAAGATTTGGTACTATTTCTTCCTTAAATATTTGCAGAATTCAATAGTAAAGCTATCTGAGCCTGGAAATTCCTTTGTGAGAAACTACAAATTCAACTTTTGTAAGAGTTCTAGGCTTTTTTCAAGTTACCTATTTTTTCTTGATTGAGCTTTGGTCGTTTGTCTCTTTCAAGGAATTTGACCATTTAAGCTGTCTATTGATACAAATTGTTTATGATAGTCCCTTATTTTTCTTTTAGTAGCTATAGAATATGTAGTGCTGTCACCTGATGTCACTTATCATTCCTGATATTAGCAACATGTGTCCTCTTCTCATCTTTTCCTGATCAGTCTGGTTAGAGATTTACCAATTTCATTGATATTCGCAGAGAAACAGCTTCGGTTTCACTGATTTTCCCTATTGATTTCCTGTTTTGCTATTTCATTAGCTTCTGATCTAATATTTTTCATTTCCTTATTTATGTTTTCTTCTTTTTCTATTTTCTTAAAGTGGAAGCTGAGGGTAATACCTTTCTTCCTTTCTAATATAGGCATTTAGTGTTATAAAATTCCCTGTAAGTACTGCATGGTATCCTACAATCGTTGATGTGTTTCCATTTTTATTCAGTTCACCATAATTTTTAAGCTCCCCTTTGATTTCTTCTTTAATCCAGCATTAAAGAAGTCTATAATTTCGTTTCCAAACACGGATTTTCCAGAGATATTTCTGTTACTGAATTCTCATTAAATTCCATTGTGGCCAGTGAACATATTTTGTATATCGAGACTCATTTTATGTCCCAGAATACGGTCTGCCCGTATGGTAAATGTTCCACGTGCACTTGCAAACAATGTATATGCTGCTGTCTGTGGGTAGAGTGTTCTATAAATATCTACTAGATTAATTTGGTTAACAGTATCCATACTTCTCTATCCTTACTGATTTTCTGCCTACTTATTCTATCAATCATCGAGAGAGGGGTATTAACATTACCAACTATAATTAGAGATTTGTCTATGTCTCCTTACACCTCTATTTTTAATTTTGTTATTAGCTGCATGACTATTTAGGATTATTATGTTTTGTTGATGTACTGGCTCCTTTAAATTATAAAATAACCTTATTTATCCTTGGTAAATACTCTTTGCTCTAAAATTTTCTGATAACATAGCCACTGCATCTTCCTTTTTGACTAGTTTTAGGACAGTGTATTGTTTTCCATTTTTCTTCTGTAGGATAAGTTGGCAGTGATTACCTGTAGGAAGCAAAAATATAGATGGGGATAGAAGTGAACGTGAACTCATACTTCATTGCTTGGAAAAAGTATTGCAGGTTACCATAAGGCCTTTAATGGAAGTGTTGGTTGATTTTTGTTCCTTTCTGTCTTAGGATAAACTAAACTTTATTGCCTAGCAGAATATAAGACCCATAAAAACTGTTCAAAATGAACAGTTTTATGTGTAAGTTATGGGGATAGTCTATTCATTTCCTGCGCAATCCTTTCTGAAGACTTATAAAATAAATTTTAAGAAAATCATGGCATTCTGGATATTACAGACACACTCCACCATGAGTAACTGTTGTCCCATGATTAATAGCGGGAAAGAGGAGGAAGATCAATAAAGCAGTACCTTAAATTTTAAAATATGTCGAATCAGTATTTTCTTTCCCTTAACCAACTGTATTAACAAATAAAAAACCTGAGAGAGACTTGGGGCAAAGACTGGAAAAAGTATCTTGGATGAATTACGTAAACACACAGCTAATACATCAACACACTTATAGCTCTCTAAAATACATTTTTATGTGGTGATTTTTACTAGCGTTTTTTTCAGAAATATTTCCTATAACATACAATTTACCGTTTTTTAAACATCTTTATTGGAGTATAACTGCTTTACAATGGTGTGTTACTTTCTTTTGTATAACAAAGTGAATCACCTATATGTATACATATATCCCGATATTCCCTCCCTCTTGTGTCTCCCTCCCACTCTCCCTCTCCCACCCCTCTAGGTGGTCAAAAAGCACTGAGCTGATCCCCCTGTGTGATGCAGCTGCTTCCCACTAGCTATTTATTTTACATTTGGTAGTGTATATATATCAGCGCCACTCCCTCACTTCGTCCCAGCTTACCCTTCCCCCTCCCCGTGTCCTCAAGTCCATTCTCTGCGTCTGCGTCTTTATTCCTGTCCTGCTGCTAGGTTTGTCAGAACCTTTTTTTTTTTTTTAGATTCCATATATATGTGTTAGCATACGGTATTTGTTTTAATCTTTCTGACTTGCTTCACTCTGTATGACAGACTCTAGGTCCATTTACCTCACTACAAATAACTCAATTTCGTTTCCTTTTATGGCTGAGTAATATTCCATTGTATATATGTGCCACATCTTCTTTACCCATTCATCTATTGATGGACACTAAGGTTGCTTCCATGTTCTGGCTATTGTAAGTAGTGCTGCAACGAACATTGTGGTACATGTCTCTTATTGAATTCTGGTTTTCTCAGGGTATATGCCTAGTAGTGGGATTGCTGGGTCGTATGGGAGTTCTATTTTTAGTTTTTTGGTTTGTTTGTTTTTTTGCGGTACGCGGGCCTCTCACTGTTGTGGCATCTCCCGTTGCGGAGCACAGGCTCTGGATGCGCAGGCTCAGCGGCCATGGCTCACGGGCCCAGCCGCTCCGTGGCATGTGAGATCTTCCTGGACTGGGGTACGAACCCGTGTCCCCTGCATTGGCAGGCGGACTCTCAACCCCTGGTGGCAGGCGGCGCCACCAGGGAGGCCCTATTTTTAGTTTTTTAAGGAACCTCCATACTGTTCTCCATAGTGGTCATATCAAATTACATTCCCACCAACAGTGCAAGAGGGTTCCCTTTTCTCCACACCCTCTCTACCATTTATTGTTTGTAGATTTTTGGATGATGGCCATTCTGACTGGTGTGAGGTGATACCTCATTGTAGTGTTGATTTGCATTTCTCTATCGATTAGTGATGTTGAGCATTCTTTCATGTGTTTGTTAGCCATCTGTATATCTTCTTTGGAGAAATGTCTATTTAAATCTTCGACCCATTTTTGGATTGGGTTGTTTGTTTTTTGATATTGAGCTGCATGAGCTGCTTGTATATTCTGGAGATTAATCCTTTGTCAGTTGCTTCATTTGCAAATATTTTCTCCCATTCTGAGGGTTGTCTTTTCGTCTTGCTTGTGGTTTCCTTTGCTATGCAAAAGCTTTTAAGTTTCATTAAGTCCCATTTGTTTATTTTTGTTTTTATTTCCATTTCTCTAGGAGGTGGGTCAAAAAGGATCTTGCTGTGATTTATGTCAAAGAGTGATCCTCCTATGTTTTCCTCTAAGAGTTTTATAGTGTCTGACCTTACATTTAGGTCTTTAATCCATTTTGAGTTTATATTTGTGTATGGTGTTAGGGAGTGTTCTAATTTCATTCTGTTACATGTAGCTGTCCAGTTTTCCCAGCACCACTTATTGAAGAGGTTGTCTTCTCTCCATTGTATATTCTTGCCTCCTTTATCAAAGATAAGGTGACCATATGTGCATGGCTTTATCTCTGGGTTTTCTATCCTGTTCCATTGATCTATATTTCTGTTTTTGTGCCAGTACCATACTGTCTTGATTAGGGTAGCTTTGTAGTATAGTCTGAAGTCAGGAAGCCTGATTCCTCCAGCTCAGTTTTTCTTTCTCAGTATTGCTTTGGCTATTCAGGGTCTTTTGTATTTCCATACCAATAGTGAATTTTTTTGTTCTAGTTCTGTGAAAAATGCCACTGGTAGTTTGATAGAGAATGCACTGAATCTGTAGACTGCTTTGGGTTATAGTCATTTTCACAATGTTGATTCTTCCAATCTAAGAACATGGTATATCTCTCCATCTGTTGGTATCATCTTTAATTTCTTTCACCAGTGTCTTATAGTTTTCTGCATTCAGGGCTTTTTTCTCCTTAGGTAGGTTTATTCCTAGGTATTTTATTCTTTTTGTTGCAGTGGTAAAGGGAGTGTTTCCTTAATTTCCCTTTCATATTTTTCATCATTAGTTTATAGGAATGCAAGAGATTTCTGTGCATTAATTTTGTATCCTGCTACTTTACCAAATTCATTGATTAGCTCTAGTAGTTTTCTGGTAGCATTTTTAGGATCCTATATATATAGTATCATGTCATCTGCAAACAGTGACAGCTTTACTTCTTTTCTGATTTGGATTCCTTTTATTTCTTTTTCTTCTCTGATTGCTGTGGCTAAAACTTCCAAATCTGTGTTGAAAAATAGAGGTGAGAGTGGGCATCCTGGACTTGTTCCTGATTTTAGAGGAAATGGTTTCAGTTTCCCACCACTGAGAATGATGTTGGCTGTGGGTTTGTCATATGTGGCCTTTATTATGTTGAGGTAAGTTCCCTCTATGCCTACTTTCCGGATAATTTTTTATCATAAATGGGTGTTGAATTTTGTTAAAAGCTTTTGCTGCATCTATTGAGATGACCATATGGTTTTTATCCTTCAATTTGTTAATATGGCATATCACATTGATTGATTTGCGTATATTGAAGAATCCTTGCATTCCTGTGATAAACCCCACTTGATCATGGTGTATGATCTTTTTAATGTGCTGTTGGATTCTGTTTGCTAGTATTTTGTTGAGGATTTTTGCATCTATGTTCATCAGTGATACTGGCATGTAGTACTTTCTTTGTGACATCTTTGTCTGGTTTTGGTTTCAGGTTGATGGTGGCCTCGTAGAATGAGTTTGGGAGTGTTCCTCCCTCTGCTATATTTTGGAAGAGTTTGAGAAGAATAGGTGTTAGCTCTTCTCTAAATGTTTGATAGAATTCGTCTGTGAAGCCCTCTGGTCCTGGCCTTTTGTTGGTTGGAAGATTTTTAATCACAGTTTCAATTTTAGGGCTTGTGACTGGTCTGTTCATATCTTCTATTTCTTCCTGGTTCAGTCTTGGAAGGTTGTGCTTTTCTAAGAATTTGTCCATTTCTTCCAGGTTGTCCATTTTATTGGCATAGAGTTGCTTGTAGTAATCTCTCATGATTCTTTGTACTTCTGCAGTGTCCATTGTCACTTCTCCTTTTTCATTTCTAATTCTGTTGATTTGAGTCCCTTCCCTTTTTTTCCTTGATGAATCTGGCTAGTGGCTTATCAATTTTGTTTATCTTCTCAAAGAACCAACTTTTAACTTTACTGAAATTTGCTATTGTTTCCTTCATTTCTTTTTCATTTATTTCTGATCTGATCTTTATGATTTCTTTCCTTCTGCTAACTTTGGGGCTTTTTTGCTCTTCTTTCTCCAATTGCCCTAAGTGTAAGGTTAGTTTATTTGAGATGTTTCTTGTTTCTTGAGGTAGGATTGTATTGCTATAAACTTCCCTCTTAGAACTGCTCATAGCATTTAAATTTTCTTAAATTTACCAAGGCTTGATTTGTGACCCAAGATATGATCTATGCTGGAGAATGTTCCATAAGCACTTGAGAAGAAAGTGTATTCTGTTGTTTTTGGATGGAATGTCCTATAAATATCAATTAAGTCCACCTTGTTTAATGTATCATTTAAAGCTTGTGTTTCCTTATTTATTTTCATTTTGGATAATCTGTCCATTGGTAAAGTGGGGTGTTAAAGCCCCCTACTATGATTTTTTTAGTGTCGATTTCCCCTTTTATGGCTGTTAGCATTTGCCTTATGTATTGAGGTGCTCCTATGTTGGGTGCATAAATATTTACAATTGTTATATCTTCTTCTTGGATTGATCCCTTGACATTATGTAGTGTCCTTCTTCGTGTTTTGTAAGAGTCTTTATCTTAAAGTCTATTTTGTCCGATATGAGAATTGCTACTCCAGCTTTCTTTTGATTTCCATTTGCACGGGATATCCTTTTCCACCCCCTCACTTTCAGTCTTTCTGTGTCCCTAGGTCTGAAATCGGTACCTTGTAGACAGCATATATGTGGGTCTTGTTTTTGTATCCATTCAGCTAATCTACGTCTTTTGGTTGGAGCATTTAATCCATTTACATTTAAGGTATTTATCGATATGTATGTTCCTATTGTCATTTTCTTAATTGTTGTGGGTTTGTTATTGTCGGTCTTTTCCTTCTCTTGTGTTTCCTGTCTAGAGAAGTTCCTTTAGCATTTGCTGTAAAGCTGGTTTGGTGGTGCTGAATTCTCTTAGCTTTTGCTTGTCTCTAAAGGCTTTAATTTCTTTGTTGAATCTGAATGAGACCCTTGCTGGGTAGAGTACTCTTGGTTGTAGGTTTTTCCCTTTCATCACTTTAAATATGTCCTGTCACTGCCTTCTGGCTTGCAGAATTTCTGCTGAAAGATCAGCTGTTAACCTTATGGGGATTCCCTTGTATGTTATTTGTTACTTTTCCCTTGATGCTTTTAATATTTTTCCTTTGTATTTAATTTTTGATAGTTTGATTAATATGTGTCTTCGCATATTTCTCCTTGGATTTATCCTGTATGGGACTCTCTGAGCTTCCTGGACTTGACTATTTTCTTTCCCATATTAGGGAAGTCTTCAATTATAATCTGTTCAAATATTTTCTCAGACCCTTTCTTTTTCTCGTCTTCTTCTGGGACCCCTATCATTCGAATGTTGGTGCATTTAATGTTGTCCCAGAGGTCTCTGAGACCGCCCTCAATTCTTTTCATTGTTTTTCCTTTATTCTGCTCTGCAGTACCCATTTCCACTATTTTATCTGGCAGGTCACTTATCCGTTCTTCTGTCTCAGTTATTCTGCTATTGATTCCTTCTAGAGAATTTTTAAGTTCATTTATTGTGTTGTTCATCATTGTTTGTTTGCTCTTTCATTCTTCTAGGTCCTTGTTAAATGTTTCTTGTATTTTCTCCATTCTATTTCCAAGATTTTGGATCATCTTTACTATCATTACTCTGAATTCTTTTTCAGGTAGATTGCCTATTCCCTCTTCATTTGTTTGGTCTGGTGGGTTTTTACCTTGCTCCTTCACCTGCGGTGTGTTTCTCTGTCTTCTCATTTTGCTTAACTTACTGTGTTTGAGATCTCCATTTCGCAGGCTGCAGGTTCGTAGTTTCTGTTGTTTTTGGTGTCTGCTTCCAGTGGGTTCAGTGGTTGTGTAAGCTTCCTGGTAGAGGGGACTGGTGCCTGTGTTCTGGTGGGTGGGGCTGGATCTTGTTTTTGTGGTGTGCAGGGCCACGTCCGATGGTGTGTTCTGAGTTATCTGTGAACTTATTATGATTTTAGGCAGCCTCTCTGCTAATGTGTGGTGTTGTGTTCCTGTCTTGCTAGTTGTTTGGCATGGGGCATCCAGCACTGGAGCTTGCTGGCTGCTGGGTGGAGCTGGGTCTTAGTGTTGAGATGGAGATCTTTGGGAGAGCTTTCGCTGTTTGATATTATGTGGGGCCGGGAGGTCTCTGGTGGTCCAACATCCTGAGTTCAGCTCTCCCACCTCAGAGGGACACCAGGCCTAGCACCAAGACCCTGTCAGCCACACGTCTTTTGGGAAGTCTGAAGTCTTCTGCCAGCATTCGGTAGGTGTTCTGTAGGAGTTGTTCCACATGTAGATGTATTTTTGATGTATTTGTGGTGAGGAAGATGATCTCCACGTCTTAGTTCTCTGCCACCTTGAAGGTCCGCCTACTGTGATAATGGGCTGATAACGTGGTTTCTCCAATTCCAAGAGAGAGGCACACTGTGCAGTACTGTAATTCTTTGAAAGTGACAAATATGTGGTGGTGACGGCAGTTCCTGCAGTCACTGTGAGCTGCGGGTGGCTCTGAGGGCAGCAAGGGCATCTCTGGATGCATGCCTCACGCGGTGGTGACCCTTTGGATACAGCCCAGCTGTGCAGTGGCCTAGACCTCAGCGTGGCTGAGGGCTCTGTGCGAGCCTTTACTATTTTAAAGTGTGCACTTCAGTGATGGTTGTGCAACCATCAGCACTATCTAATTCCAGAATATTTCCATTTCCTCAAAAAGGAACCCTGTACCTATAAGCAGTTAGTTCCAATTTCCCCTTCCAACAACCATCTGACAACCACTAATCTACTAATGTGGACATTTCATATAAGCAGAATCACTCAGTATGCAGCCTTGTGTCCATCTTCTTTCACTTACAATAATGTTTTCAAGTATATGGTTAACTTCATCATAATCATCATTGAAAGATATCTTACTTGAATATAATAAAACCATTTGCTCAGAGTGGTAATAAATACATGCGATAATTAGAAGAGATCCAGCCTATGATTTGGAAGACTGTAGCTTTAGTGCTGATCTCTTCCTACTTTTACTTCTGAGGACTTCAGTCTCCTCTGCTATACAAAAGGGATATTAGATGAGATGACATCAAAGGTCTCTCATTTTCATTCCTGTTACTCCAGGAATCTCAAAGACACACAGACACACACTTCTTGTCTTCTTGGAAAAAAATAATTGTTACAAAATTAATTACCTAGATTTGAAAACTTTAGTTCCCAACCTGATCTGGAGACAGAAAATCTGAGACAGCTGCTATCAGTAACACTTTGACCAGATTATATGTTCAGGAAGTTAACACCAGCTTCTTAATCAGTTGAGAAATAAAACAAAAGACAGCCTGAGCTGTTTGTATCAGTGTGGCTTTCCCTCCAGTTCTGAAAAGGGATAATGTAATCAATGATTTCCATCGTGACTTCCTCCCTGATTAAGAAAAAAAGCTCCATGCTTAAAAAGAACTATTAGAAATTTGCATATTTGCACGATGCGTTTATACTTTTACCTTCCTATCTCATTCACTCCACATCTCCAGTATCTAGAACACTATCAGGTACAGGGTTGGCACTTCATATTCAATATTTGTTGAATGGATGGTGGATGGATGGATGGATGGAAGCTGTATAATGAAAGGCTGATCCAAACAGTAAGGATGAAAAATACATGTTGACTTTTCTTCTCCGTTTTTTCTTTCAATGGGTAGAATAAATAAAAAATGTTAAACACTAAAGGGACAGTGATTCAGAACTAGAAATAAGTTTGTTTTATTAATTTTTATACAACACTAGATACAGTATATTTAATAAGCTGCTTTGTCGCAGAAATTAATCAGCACCAGCTTATGGTTTAAATTACACAGAACCATAGTGTTAATGAAAATATGTGCATATTCTTTTTGGCTGTCTTAAAAATAAACACAAACAAAAATGTAAGTAAATGTCACCTACTTCATTTTTACCACTCCTTGGAAGGAGATGAAGTGATTGTCATATGTTTTTTAAGTTTATGCTTAGCAAATATATACTATATATATATATATATGTATGTATGTTTTTGTTGAAGACCAACGGTACAAGATTCTGAAAAGCTACACACTATTGAGCTGAGTTAATGCCCTTGGATTAACTGAGACTTTTCCTGAGTCGGTATTCAAGTCTGGGGAGAAGAGTTGGGTGGCATTCAGGTCCTTCTTTCTGATGCTCTCTTTCTCAGCTACAAATCAACTCTCATCTCTTCCTCCACGCTCCCCTTTCTTCTCCTTTCCTATAACCTCTCGTTGCCATTCTACCATCACTCCATTTCCTTCCTTCCCACTCCCACCAGAACCTAAAGGATGACAGTAACCAATCAAGGTGGAAAGAACCATGACCATCATTTACTTCTATTTCCCCATCAGTCAAAGCCCAATCATGAGAAGGAGATGAAGGTCATGATGAATATTGCCCAGCACTTACACTTGCCTGAATTAATGTTTCCATGATCAAGAGTATTTTAAATATTCTTCTAGTATTTCTAGTTGCTATAAAAATCAAAGCAGTCTCTCTTTGTGCTAACATTTGCAATTACATTTAAATATCACTGTCATGGCAGGAATGTAAAATAAAATCTACCATGCTGATCAGGTTCTACATAGTTGCCATGGTTCTGGATTTCCAGTTTTAAATAGTTAATATAGTTCTATAGTTCTAATATATTCCTTATTCCTTGAACTTTTACCTTCCCTCCTAGGATATAGCCCTTTAGGTAAACAACTCTTCATTTCTTTATTCAGCATCCCACCTTTCCACATTGCGGAAGCAAGTGGATCAGAAGGGATTTGAACTGATACAGAGAATGGGTTTTACATCTTTTGGTTAAATACCAGAAACTACTTGTGTCATACAGGAGACCTGTGTATCACAGCAGTCCAGAGCCTACTTGTGATATCTAAGGTAAGGAGCCTCCCGACTCCACAAAGATGTTGGAATTTAATAAGACGTAGAATGTCTAAATCTCATTCCAACATCTTTTTGTAAATATTTCTATTAACCAAAATCTTGATAAATGAGCACAAATGAAACAAGCTTGTCATGTTTTATAACCAGAAACGGGACTGAATTTCTTCAGTCACTTTTAGTTTCTCTCAGGGTATTTTTATAATAAAACCTGCACCAAAACTTTGGTCCACTTAATAACTCCATTTTGATTCAGAAGTGACCCTGGTGCTCATATAGCAAGTCACAAGTGGCATAACCATATTATTCAGGGATTATGAAAAGAGGAAAATTTGAGTAAATTGTTTAGAAATTAATTTTTAAGTTCCTGTAATTAAACCTTGATTTCAGAAGGGAGTCCTTGCAAGGCTGCAACATGCATCACTGCTACAAAATGTTTCACTCAGCAGCCATTATAAATTAATAAGGTACCTTTTCATTACAGAATCAGGTTAACATGGCATTTCTACAAATATTAAATATTTAAGGGCTCAAAACTGTATCAAAATCCTTTCTGAGAAGATAGGCTTTCAAGAGCTCTGTTTTCAGTATTACTTTTCTTTGTTCATCAGCATAGTTCACTGGGACACTTTTTAGAAAGTCACATTTTTCTTCCATATGTTAATCATCATTCATATATGCTTTTTATTCCAAATGTCCTTGAGAAATGCCTGTCAGTACTATAAACATGAATGAAGAGAAAGACTCATGTTACTTCAAATTTCTCATGACCCTGTAAAGCTGGGGAAACCCAATCATTTGCTTTGGAATGGTGCACCATTCTTATTAGAAAAGGAGATCTGTCTTGTGAGTAGTGATGGGTAGACCTCTGAAGGACAGGTAGCCCCTGAATTCTTACCTGAACTAGAGCTTTGCAGATGAGTTTCCATCTGCCAGATTCTTCCATCTAAAGCCTTCCTTTTTCACCACAGAGAATTCTCCTTTTTATCCACAGCCTCTCAGCTTTCACATGTGAAAGGGCTCCAAAGGGACAAAGCAACCCTTTGCAGTTCAACCTTGACTTAATGAACTGGCAGGGTGAGCTTCCCTCAGATTGAAGTAGTAGAAGCACCTGCAATATAGATTTCAGAATGGACTCATTTGAGGTATTGGGACCAAAAACATCCAAGGACCATGAAATTCGTATTGACTGAAATATGGAGTGAGGTCTCCAGAATAATCAAATCTTGTGCCATATAATACTTGGGGTTTTATTTTGGAAGGTATTGAGATACAAAAATTTTATCTCTTCCTATAAGTAACATTCATTTATCAATCTTCCTGGAACTATTTAACTGTGTTTCTTCTTTACTAGATAGAATCCTTCAAACACTATGATTAAAAAAAAAAAAAAAATGTACCAGTCAGTCATGACACCCTGTTTTCTACTGAGCCATGTGCACAAATCCTGGAAATAAATAGGTAAGAAATCCCAAGTGGGCACCTGTAGGGCCAGTTACATTTAGAGTTTCCTGGAGCACATATAATTGTGAGATCTGCCCTTCTTACAGTCCTTTGTTTGCCATTTTCCTTGTCTTTGAACCAAAACACAGTTCTTGCCAGGCTTTGAACGTTGAGGAGGCCCTCTCCTCCAGTTGGTGAAGGTCACAGGTTCACCGCCGATCCACTCCCAGTGGCCAGCATGCACTTGGTCATTCAAACCTAATGTGAACCAAAGAAGTGTGCCATAGGAGTTTATTACATTTACAATTGGATATCATATCAACCTGCTATTCAAAGTTAAGTAATCACATACAAATGTAGGCCTACGTTCTAAAACAAGGACTAGGACCTGGGAATCCTATAAGACATGAGCGAGAACACAAGGCTTTGGGGTCAGGCAGATTGGAATCCAAATCCTAGCTCCACCACTTGCTAGTTGAACATCTTTGGGCAGGTTATTTAACCTCTCTGAGTTCTCTGAGTTTTAGTTTTCTCAACTCAGAAATGTATATCTAAATATATCCAAGCCTGTTTTGAGGATTAAAACAGATAACTCATATAAAGCTCATGACATATAAGTGTTTAATAAATGGCAATTATTATTCAGAGTATCCTACAGGCAGAACTCCTATCACATTCTTGTCTATTCTTCTTCCTCACGATTTAAATGTCTCGGTTTTCATATTTGAAAATAGCTTACTAAGTATTATTTTTAGTCTGGAGCTTAAGGTTTTTTCAATCTGCTACAGTTCTAATAAAAAGCAGCTTTTCTCAACTTGTCTCTCTACTCCCACTGGCAGTTTTTTGAAAATTACACTTCAGTGTTGTAAAGCTCTTGTAATTTTTCTTAAAGAAGCATTCCTCCTCCTGTCTTTCAGAATAGAAATAAAAATAATAGCATGAGAAAAGAATCCTCTGCAATAGGATGGCCTGGCAGCTCCCAAACCAAATTTGACCATGAAAACAGTCTTTGTTACATAGCATGTAACCCTCTCCCCACTGGTTCTCATTCTATATTTTGGGCTAGAATAAAATGAAGTATTTTTGGTTGGGAATGACTGTCTCCTCTGGACTGTTTCTTTGAATTATTGACCAGGTGATGCTATGCCCAAGGACTTTTTGAGGATAGAGCCTTGACATCAGTCATTGTGGACATAGAGAAAATTTATCTTCCAGGCTTAATTTAATACTCTCAGATGATTTCAGAATTAGACGCTCACTGAGTATTACAGAGATTTTGAGAAGCCAAGAGTGCATTTATTATAATTCCCTGAAATACAATACCTTTAAGGAGAGATGGTAAGAATAGTGACTTCAGTGCACCCTGAGAATTCTATTTCTAAACTGGCTTGAAAAGATTTGTATTACTGTTAAAACTGTAGAAAATATTAAAACTTCAGAAAACAAAGGATAAAATTAAGATCATCTATAATTCTTAACTGGAGATACAAAATAAATTTCTAACTTTTTGGCTTATTTATTTTTATGTCTATACATATATGTATATCACACATATATACACTTCTTTTTTATTCTAAATTATTTCATGCTTCATATGGCTGTAGACAGTGCTTTTTCACTTAGCACCTTGCCACAAATGCAGTGCATTACATATTTTATGTACAATATGCATTCAACATTGAATGAATTCATAAACATAAGGTATTTTGTCATGTCTTTAATATTTGATGCCTTACAAAAGCATTAAATATTAAATATTCTTTCATATGGCTATACTATAATTTATTTCACCATCCCCTATTTACAACTGTTTCTAATTTTTTACTTTTAGAAATAACAATTTAAAAATTCTCTTACTTATAAATTGAATCACATTCTACATTATTTCTTGGAGCTAGATGCCTATAAATGAAAGTATTATGTAATTAAGATGAGTTTTAAAAGACAGACTGTCCAACTGTCTAACCATTGCTTATTACTGTAAACCACAATTATTTGGCCTATGGAAGGGAGACGTTCTCTTCGCGTTCTTGCCTTCCCCCTCAGGGCAGCGCGGATACTTGCCTATCCAAAAGGGCTTTCTTCCACTGATGTCCCAAAGCCATTGCATATGCTGCCTGGAGAGGACAGTTACAAGGCTGCCCAGGTGACTAGGTGCAAACACACGAAAATGAGAGTGTCAGTGACAAGGAGTTCAACATTTCTGCTGATATGAAATGCATAATGGAAATCAAAGATAGTTTAAAATAGAAAAAAAGCTATGTATGTAGAAAGAACTTTCCAAGATTTTAATACTCTATTTTTTTATATTAATGAGTATCTGCAGGGTGGGGTAGGTGACAGCAAAGAAAGTGATTTGTATTATAATATCTGGGCTTTAAAGCACAAATTCAATGGGTTTTAAACATCTTTTGAGAAAATCAGCAACTGCTTACTTATATAGATTAATTATTTAATGCCAAAAAATGACTCTTCTCATGGGAAGTTTATCTCTAAATGGCATAAATTTGGCAATTTCCCAGTTAATTTGGCCAGTAAGGTAACCCAAACTATACGGATAAAATTACTTGAAGACGACATTTTGAGCTTTGCATGTTTAGTCAAATACCCCAATATTTGTGACTCTTTCATCCCACCCAGAGAAACAGGCTCAGCCTCACTGTCAAACCTTCGTATGTTGCGCAGAAGTTAAAGCACCTGTTCTTACAAATATATATAAACATTTTCCCCAAAATATAATTCTATTTTTAATAAGTTTAAGGTATACAGCATAATGACTTGACTTACATATATAGTGAACTTTGATTACCACGATATGTTTAGTTAACACCCATCATTTCATACAGTTACAAAAAAAAAAAAGAAAAGAAAAGAAAAAAAATGCTTTTCTCCTTGTGATGAGAACTCTTGGAATTTACTCTCTAAACAACTTTCAAATCTACCACACAGCAGTGTTAACAATAGTCATCATGTTATACAGTACATCCCCTGTATTTACTTATAACTGGAAGTTTATGTCTTTTGATTACCTTCATCTAACTCTCCCACCTCACATCCCTCACCTCTGGTAACCACAAATCTGATCTCTTTTTCTATGACTTTTTGTTTTTAGATTCCACATGTAAGTGAGATCATATAGTATTTGTCTTTCTCTGTCTGACTTATTTCATTTAGCATAATTCCCTCAAGGTCTACTCGTGTTGTCCCAATTGGCAGGATTTCCTTATTTTTATGGCTGAATAATATTCCTGTGTGTGCGTGTGTGCGTGTACCACGATTTCATTATCTGTTCGTCTGTTGATGGACACCTGGGTCATTTCCATGTCTTGGCTATTGTAAAAAATGCTGTTATAAACATGGGGGTGCAGATACATCTTCGACATAGTATTTTCATTCCCTTCAGACATATTCCCAGAAGAGGAAATGTTGGGTCATATGGTAGTTCAATTTTTAACTTTTGAGGGGCCTCAATACTGTTTTCCATAGTGGCTTCACCATTTTACAATCCTACCAACAGTTTACAAAGGTTTCCTTTTCTCCACATCCTTGCCAGTGTTTATCTCTTGTCTTTCTGATGACAGACACTCTTAACAGGCATAAGAATTCCTTATGAATTATTTTCTCAGCTAGCTGAATTATTCCTATAAGCAATATTTGATTCTATCTAATTCCCCAACAGTGTTCATTAAAAGCTCTTTAAAATGCTTTAAGTAAAAAGCCAATAAATAATTATTTTTTTTCTTTTCTTCTTTTTCTAATACAGAAAGTCAAAAAAAAAAGAAACAAACAAAATCACCTTGATCTTCTTGCCTGGTTAATATCTACTGATATTTTAAAAAGCAGGAAACATCATTAGTAATACATACTTGTCACAACTTTAGACTGTTGAATTTTTTTTCATTTTGCCTGTATCTTTCCAAACTTTAGATTCATTTCTCTGCTTTTCCAGATCATGTAGAGTGAACATAATCTAACCTGTCTCTTAATGATTTTTTTCCTACTAGTACGGTAGTTTAGTTTTGTATGATGCAGTGGTGACTTCAGGGCCTTCTGAGATAGGTATGCTCTTCCCCACTTTTCTGAATGTCCTTGGGCTGCCAGATCTGGGTTGTGTGACTTGGTTCTGACTTACTGTCAGCTCCTATCTGACAGTTACAGTAGATATGATAGCCAATTTTTCTCCCCTCTCTCTCACATCCAATATGGTAATTCTGAGGTGCTGCGGGTTTAGAACATGGAATATGAAATGTGTATAAAATATAGACTGAGGGAGGGCTTGAGGGGCTGCTTCAGTCAATGTGGTGTATTAGACAGAACATGGGACACCTGGGTTCCACTTTCTGCTCTGTCCCCAATTTCCTTATGGATGTAACTTCCGCCTCAATGTCTTTACCAGGAAGGAACAGGTTTTATTCAAGGATATTTAACATCTCCTCCTGCTTTAAGATCCCTGAAACTGTCTTTAAAAGATACTTTGTAAAATCCATTTTAGCTGGTGAAGTACAAGTTTGATTTCCTTTTTGATGCTATGAGAAGCAAAAAGTCCCAAAAGAGCAAGAGGGGAAAACAGCTGTGTTTAGGCTACGTAAAATGTTAGACCATAGTTATTTACAAAAAAAATATTTAGGCATTTGTATGTTGATTATTTTATAAAAATACCATTCATTTTGTTTTATACCCATATACAAATAAAATAGAGAATATTAACTATATAGATATGTATATATTATAGAGATATAAAAATAAAATATAGAGACACACACAAATAAAAATCTTTTGACAGCTCTGAAAGTTGAAAGCATTCAAAGTGTAGTATTAAAAACAGAAACCTTAATTTTTTCAGCTACAGAAATAAACATCTACTTCTTTGAAACTTTTTGATTAAATATAGATGTATTTTAGACTAAATCTTTAAGGATAGGTCAGCAGGGGTTCCAGACACTCCTGTGGGAAAGCAAAATGGTTTCATAGATAATGATCTATAATAATAGAATTACCAAATGTACAATGACTGCCTAAGGAAATGAGCAGATGAGATTACAGTATGTAAATTCAAGAAATACCTAATCTAGAAGTCTGGCTCCTCTGGGCTAGAAAAATAATAAAACACCAATGGGGAGCAAAGGAGATTGGAGATAAAGATTGGGTTGAGTTAGCAATCTGATTAAGGACAAAGGATAGAGTAAAATTTGCTGTTCTTCTTGAAACACGGGTGCTGTAAATGACCATATGTAAAGGACCATCAGGTAGCAAGGGAGCCTGAAGAAACATAACCGAGAATTGAAAAATGGTCCCTGAGATCAAACAAAAACACTCTAGATGCATATTAATTCTAATTATAGAATCTAAAACCATCTCCTAAAAATATTCAGGAGAAGGTAAATAGCCAGGTTATAAAATGTTGAAACTATTAATTTTACATCCCAGAGGAATATTTATTTTTCAAGGGAAAGAGGTTGGAGAAGAGGACTAAATGAACCTGAAAAGTAATGGGTGAAGGGAAGCAGAGAGGCCCATAGAATGAATGAAAACATGTTGAATGACAGGGGAGGTCTTGGGGTTCAGAGAAAAATATACTGAGGAGGTGGCCTTGTCATCCAAAAGTGTTCCTCTTAAAATGACTGATCCAAAAGAATGTGCAGATCTTATATTTTTGTTTTAGTTTGCTTTTAATCTGCTGCTAGGCATTTGCTGGAATGCCTGTAACTAGTATTAACTGTTCTTGGGATCATCATTCTTATTGTCCTTTTGAAATAAAATGCATATTGAAGTACCATACAAAAGCCATCAGGTCAAATATTTTTACCCATTTTTCACTTAAAATTTGAAAATTAGAAGCTTTTTATGATATTTTTAAAATCTCGGGCTTCCCTGGTGGCGCACTGGTTGAGAATCTGCCTGCCAATGCAGGGGCACGGGTTCGAGCCCTGGTCTGGGAAGATCCCACATGCCGCGGAGCAACTGGGCCCGTGAGCCACAACTACTGAGCCTGCGCGTCTGGACCCTGTGCTCGGCAACAAGAGAGGCCGCGACAGTGAGAGGCCAACGTACCACGATGAAGAGTGGCCCCCGCACTGCAATGAAGAGTGGCCCACACTTGCCACAACTAGAGAAAGCCCTCGCACAGAAATGAAGACCCAACACAGCCAAAAATAAATAAATAAATTTATTAAAAAAAAAAAAAAAAAGAACAATCTGCCTAACAATAAACTGATTAATTTAGGGAAAAAAAATAAAAATCTCACACTAAATATATTTTATCTCTTACACACCCTGGAATACCGTCAGAAGTGGTATTTGATAAATGCTTTAATTTCTGGACCAATATGGTAAATACATAACATGTAAGTCAAAATAGTTTATATTACTGATAGATACATAATGTCACTCTCTAAAATATGATGGAAAAACTCCAGTTGCCCCCTGAAAACTTTCTCTTGTTCTGAAAGCTGTCTCAGTTTTACATCTAAAAAAAGGTCTCAGTACTACAGTTAAAACAATTCCCTGAAACCAGAGGTTTATAAAATTAACTTCACAATGATATGAAAAAGTTAGTTCTGAAACTGCTTATAACATAATGTTTGATCTGCTATATACGATCACTAATCCTCTTGAATTAATAGGGGAGATAGAAAATTTCCATCACTATTATACTGGATTTTATAATAGTTTACTGCAGAACAAAATACCTATTTATGTATTTCTTAATACCATTATTCTGAGATTATGATCTTCTAGGTTTTTGGTGTCAAAAAACATTTCTTACGAAATAATGGCAATTAAGGTAATATTGTTGATGTCTTCATTTTGACAATCCTGTATTAGTCGCCCAATATCTTTTTTATTTTATTGATCCACCTAATTACCCAAATCTGTTGTATTTCTATACACTAACAACAAAATATCAGAAAGAGAAGCTAAGGCAATAATCCCATTTATTACTGCATCAAAAAGAATAAAATACTTAGGAATACCTAATGAGGCAAAAGACCTGTACTTCGAGAGCTATAAGATGGTGATGAAAGAAACTGAAGATGACAAACAGATGGAAACTTATACTGTGTTCTTGGATTGGAAGAATCAATATTGTTAAAATGACCATACTACCCAAGACAATCTACAGATTCAGTGCAATCCCTATCAAATTACTGACAGTATCTTTCACAGAACTGGAACAAAAAAAAAAATTTTTAATTTGTATGGAAACAAAAAACACTCTGAATAGCCAAAACAATCTTGAGAAAGAAGAATGGAGCTCGAGGAATCACACTTCCTAACTTCAGGCTATACTGCAAAGCTATAGGAATCAAAAGACTATGGTACTGGCACAAAAACAGACACATAGATCAATGCAACAGGATAGAAAGCCCAGAAATAAACCCATGCACTTATGGTCAATTCATCTATGACAAATGAGACAAGAATATACAGTGGAGAAAAGACAGTCTCTTCAATAAGTGCTGGGAAAATCAGACAGCTACCTGTAAAAGAATGAAATTAGAACATTCTCTAACACCATATACAAAAATAAACTCAAAATGGATTAAATATCTAAATGTAAGACTGGATACTACAAAACTCCTAGAGAAAAACATAGACAGAACACTCTTTCATATAAATCGCAGCAATGTTTTTTTGGATCTGTCTCCTAGAATAATGGAAACAAAAGCAAAAATAAACAAATGGGACCTAATTAAACTTAAAAGCTTTTGCATGGCAAAGGAAACCATAAACAAAATGAAAAGACAACCTATAGAATGGGAGAAGATATTTGCAAATGATGCTACTGACAGGGATTAATTTCCAAAATATATAAAGAGCTTATACAGCTCAGTATCAAAAAAAGCCAAGCAATCCAATTGAAAAATGGGCAGAAACCTAAATAGACATTTCTCCAAAGAAGACATACAGATGGCCAACAGGCACATGAAAAGATGTTCAAGATTGCTAATTATTAGAGAAATGCAAATCAAAACTACACTAAGGTATCACCTCTCACTGGTTAGAATGACCATCACCAAAAAGCTCACAAATAATAAATGCTGGAGAGGGTGGGGAAAAAAGGAACCCTCTTATACTGTTAACAGAAATGTAAATTGGTGCAGCCACTATGGAGGTTCCTTAAAAAACTAAAAATAGAGTTACCATATAACCCAGCAATCCCACTACTGGGCATATATCTGGAAAAGACAAAAACTCTAATGTGAAAAGATTCATGCACCACGGGGTTCACAGTAGCACTATTTACAATAGCAAAGACATGGAAGCATCCTAAATGTGCATCAACAGATGAATGGATAAAGAAGAAATGGTATATATATACAATGGAATATTACTCAGCCATAATAAGGAATGAAATAGTGCCATTTGCAGCAACATGGATACAACTAGAGATTATCATACTAAGTGAAGTAAGACAGAGAAAGACAAATATCATATGATATCACTTACATATGGAATCTGAAAAAAAATGATACAAATGAACTTATTTACAAAACAGAAATAGACTCACAGACAAAGAAAATAAACTCATGGTTACCAAAGGGGAAAAGAGGGGGGGAGGGATAAATCAGGAATTTGGGATTAACAGCTACACACTACTATATATAAAATTGATAAACAATAAGAACCTACTGTATAGCACAGGGAACTATATTCAATATTTTGTAATAACCGATAATGGACAAGAATCTGAAAAAAAGAATATAAATATATATATATATGTAACTTGCTGTACACCTGAAACATTGTAAATCAACTATACTTCCATAAAAAATAAATTTGTAAAATAATATTTCTATATTCTAAAGAAAAAAATTAATTTATCAAGAAAAGAAAATTTGTCTATTCCCTTTTTGATGGAGAAAATATACACAATTCCTATAAATCAATAACAAGAAGACAAATGACCCAAACTACTGTTATTAAAAAGGTTACTAATGAAATTCTTGTAAGTGTTTTTAAAACATATATTATTATTTCTTTTGGGTAAATACCTAGGAGTAGAATTGCTAGGTCACAGGGCAGATGCTTGTAACTTTATAAGAAACTGCAAGACAGTTCTACAAAGAGGTTGTACCATTTTACAATTCCACCAACAATAAATGAGAATTCCATTTGCTCTACAACATAGTCTTTGTGATTTTAACTATTCTGGTGGGTGTGAAGTGGTATTTTATTGTGGTTTTAATTTGCATTTCTCTGGCATCTAATGGTGGTGGGCACCTTTTCATGTCTTTATTGACCAACTGTCTCTCTTTACTTGTGAAATCTCAAAGTCAATTGCTATTTTTTTAACATCTTTATTGGAGTATAATTGCTTTACAATGGTGTGTTAGTTTCTGCTTTATAACAAAGTGAATACATATACATATATACATGTATCCCCATATCTCTTCCCTCTTGCGTCTCCCTCCCTCCCACCCTCCCTATCCCACCCCTCTAGGTGGTCACAAAGCACAGAGCTGATCTCCCTGTGCTATGTGGCTGCTTCCCACTAGCTATTGGTTTTACATTTGGTAGTGTATAAAAATCTGGTTGTCACTGATTTGTAGGAGATGTTTATATTTTCTGGATCTGAGACCTTTATCAGATACATGATTTGAGATGAGCTTTTCCCAAATGTGGTCTAACCTTTCGTTTTCTCAATAGTGTCTTTAGATGAACATAACTTTTAAAATTTGATGAAGTGCAAAATCTGACTGATATCCACCAGCAATCATGCAACTGATATCCACCAGCAATCCACCACTAGTCTCAATTTCTAGCCATGGAACATATTAGTCTAATTGCATTGCTTTGGATAATATCCAGGGAGGCAAAAAAGGAGGGTCAGAGATAGTTACCTATGCATTTTTAAAGTCTGCCTCAGCTAGATAAATTTTGTTGTCATTATCTGACCACGAGTCATCTTTCATTGAGTGTTCTGTTATCCAATCACCCTTTGTCCAACTCGTCTGGCTTCATAATCATCAATGCCTCTTACATTGTTATAGGCCTGATGCCATAAGACTTTTCATTGCTATATATTTTCAAATCAGTGGGCAGGAATTACTATTTGATAAATATAGAATCTGCAACACTGCTGACTCAGAGAATCTCCTTCTGACTTTCTCCAAAAGTTTAAGATAGAGAGGCTAAAAAATAGAACTGTGATATGGGGATATATGTATACGTATAGCTGATTCATTTTGTTATACAGCAGAAACTAACACAACATTGTAAAGCAATTATACTCCAATAAAGATGTGAAAAAAAAATAGAACTGTGGCAATGGCACAGTTTTATCATAAAAGAGCTAAGTCAAAATACATTATTAAGGTCAGCCCAAATCCATTCTGAACTACAGAGCTCCCTCCAAAATCCTAAAACAAAGCCAGGTAGATATCAGACACTCAACGCTTGAATGAATGAAGCAACATTACAGTTCCATGAGAAAACAGAGAAACATCAGCAAAGAAACATCAATCAAGTGTGAAACAGGGTTTCTTACTGTTCCCTGCAAGCTTGGGCGGCTATGATCCAGGTGCCCTTCTGCTCTGTGATCAAGGAGTGGCAGTAGCCTAAGTGATGGTGCCACCCAGCTGGGCATGATTTATCTTCCACCTGAAAAATAGTTGTCCATGTTCACATTATAATGGTCTTTACAATCTAGAGTCTGTTCTCAGCATAGAGAGTCCTATGAGTCCCCTAATGTGAGTAATTTTGTCACCAGAAAGGAAGTCAGCCTTAACCCCAATCCTCTACTTTGAGAAATGCAATGGCTTTTTATGGAACACACTGGTAAAGTCAGCAGTGTTTTAATTTTACACTTTGACATTATGATAATTGAATAAAATAAGTAAACATCTTTTCAAATTGTATTGCTTAACTAATGTGCCTTGTGATTTTTAAATCACCAACTGGCCATCTTTTCCTCTTCACCTTCGAAGTGTAACAGAGCAGGCCGAGGTAGCAGGAGTGGACAGGGCACTCCCTCTCTCTCAGCTTATCATGAAACATGCTGCAAGTACAGGTACTTGGCTGCTCGGCCTGTGTCCCACCTTGGTGTGAGGGCTCCAAGATTTCCAGGCAATTCCATTGCACTTATACAGCTTTTGGAGGCTTTCTTCAAAGTGGAAGAGTCCCTTTAATTCCAGTGTGCAGTTCTTTGGAAATGAGGGCAAACGGTCCTATAGCAAAGAAAGGTGATTCAGACTTGATGTAAGTTGATCACACTTGTACCTCTTTTAGGTCATCATTTGTTGAGTAGCATTTGTGTTGCATCAACTATCCCCAAGCTTGAAGGCTGTTTTATGACCCAGAACACAGCTTGTTGTAAAGTGAATAGGAAGTGAAGAGATTTTCATACCTGTTGGGGGAAGTGTGAGCCGGTTGTGGATTCCTCCTTATCTGCTTGAGGCAGTTCTGCCACTTTGATTGTCTTTTGTGGATGACTAACAATGGATACTTTGGCCTTACTTTTGTGAGTTGAGGAACTGTCATCCTCCAGTTTCAGGGAAATCATTCCATGATACTTGAGGAAATCAACAAACAACAATAAAGAAAAAATAAACACCAAGAGAGCAAACAAAAACATTTGTTGCAAAAATGAGCAATCCAAAAATTGGATCAAAACAAAAAGATAAAAGGTGTATTTTTTTTCCTGACCACCCAAGCTTCTAAAACAAATTTCAAAACATGTTTTTAAGAGAAATACATAAATATAACAGTTATGAAAGGTAGTTTCACTAAATATTTTGTATCCATAAATACAAGACATTTAGCAATTCTCTCAGACTATGCTTACATTGTAGATGATGTCTGTTCCATTTCTATAAACAGAGGATGGATGGACCTGAAATCAAGACAGAACAAAATATGAAAAAAATTGACTTGAATAATAGGGTAAAACCCTTCCAAGAAGATATTTTTAATGACTGAAAAAATTTTAAACATATGTTTTTCTTAAGATTTTCCATGCCTAAATCATTGGAATTTTTATAAAATCACTAGACCTAATGGCACTCTATCAATGTTGACTCATCTATTCTTAGTCCCAGTTAGAGAGAAAAAACATCCTTATTTTTTTGGTACATCTATAGTACACAGAGGTCCAAGAAAACACACACACACACACACACACACACACACCCCCATGAGTGTGTGCCTGGTTAGAAAACTAGGCTGATAATGTCAAAGCCATTGTTTCCACACCCAAGTAGATCATTTAATCTCATTCTATTTCAGCGTCACTGGTCATTCCCCATCTGTCTTGATCACAAAAGGAACCAAAGCAGAAATCATATGGATGAGTCAGAATATCTATCACCTCAGTCAGTACAATAATTGAAGTAGGTCAGCATTATGATATTTGTATACAAAAGGCACTTCATGATGCTATAAGGAACCGTGAAAATCACCATGGCCCTCAGTCACTGTGAGAACCAGAACAGCTTCCACAGTGTTTCAGAATACTTATTAAGATCTTTTGATCCTTTCAGTATGCACTCCACACATCAAAACCAAAGAGGTCCCCATCCTTACGCTTTTGCGATTCCCTTGGGTCCTAAGCTTCATGAGAGAAAGATCTTCAGAATCAAAGTCCCGCAGGGTGTCTCCCTTGGCGACTGCTAGCTGCTTGGAAGATGGAAGGGGTCTTCTTTCCAGATGAAAGGAACCAGAAGTGGTGCGTGAGGAAGCCCCTGGGGAGAGCAGGCTCCAAATGCCCTTCTCCCACGCATTGGGCATGTTTGCATTGAAGGCATATGAAGGATGGCACTGTCCTGGAGGCACACAAAATGGCAGGTCAGTTCATTTTACACAAACAGATAAGTGATCACATGGAGAAAGTCCCTGGAGCAGCTTGTCATTAAACCCAGACGGATGATTTTCCCACCAGATGTTGCCTTTCTGCCATTTGCCAGAAACCCCTTTACTCTTCATCAGTGTTCATCCAGAAAGGCTGTGCCCTTCTGCACATCTACAGGGTGACTATAAGTCAAATTGATTTCATGAACCACAGATGAAAATCACTGTCGTGATTTTATAATCATCCCATCTACTTGGGCAATAGCCTCCCTTCATATTATAGAACTCCTCCATATTATCAGGTTTACTCCCTGATCAAGTACCACTGCACAAACACTTTAAAGTGTTCATCCTTTCCCCAATCTCCTAGAGGGAGAAACTGGAATTGTTTGAAGATGTCAGTGAAATCAAGTTAACAGTTATAAAAATGAGCATTTAACTGTTACAGAAAAGATCCAGTAAATCTTAATGGAGCTCCTTTGATTAGAAATATTGCCAATTAGTATGAAAAAAGTCTAAACCTAGCAGCCTCGTCTGGATACTTTACACTTCATGCGTAAAGTGTGTATTTTATGTATTTATGTACTTAATGTGACCAGAAAATTCTACTGAAAAAGAAATGAATTTGGTGAGGTAAGGTGGTATGGGAGAGATGCTATGGTAAAGGAAAGAGGATAGTGTCTGTTTTTATTATAGGATGAGAAAGAGGAGATAATAAATTTCAGGTAAGAAAAACATACGGCCTGTTGGGTGTGACGTGTCAAAATAGGAAGGCGAGACCAAGCATAGTAACTGGACACTTGTCAACTGCTAAATAGACAAATAAGTAGAAGGTATTTGTCAGGAAAAACGTCAGAGCACCAAGACTTTGGGCTGCTCTTTATTTTATTTAGTTCACACGTTGTTCCTTAGCATATACTATCCAGGACCTATTTGGCTGTGCAACCCAAGGTTATTAATTAATATTCTCCAGCTGCTCCTGAATCCCCAAGCCAGCTGCATCTTTCACATCTATTTTTCTCCAATTCCTTCCTCTCAGAATTTTTGGGGTCACGCTACAGTGGGGACTCAGATTTTAGGCATTAAGAGCTCTCTCTAACAGAGGAAGATAATTACAGCCCTATAAACTCTGGGGGGAAAATAATTGTCGATAGATTCTCAGCGACATTGTTCCCCCTTGGTGAGAACAACAAACGGGTGAGGAAAAAAACAACGAAGCTCTGACTTGTTGCTTTTCTCAAACGGTCGTTCTTAGCAGGAGGAAAGCCACATGAAGCAGAAACCAGAATAAAGGGCCTACATCACGACTGAGGTTGCTTTCTTGACAAGAAATTAAGCATTTTGATTTGAAGCTGTTATCAAGCACACTGGCTGTTGAAAGCAAGCAGCTACAGTGCCAGGACTGCTCCTGATTTCAAGATGAGGATCAAAAGAATACCTCCTTTTGAGTCCAAAATTTTCACTGCAGTTTTTGTCTTTGTGCCAAGAACCGCATTCACGGGGGAGTTCAGAATTACTTCAAAGACCTCATCATCTTCCTCTAATCCGTCATAGGTAATTGCTATATTCCACATCTTAGTTGACATTCCTACAAGAAGTAAACATTTTAATTACTCTTTAATTGCTATTTCAATCACCTAGGTGTCAGAGAAATATATTAATTAACATGTCTACAGCTAGACTGCAGTAGCCTGAGTGAGCTATTGTACTGCTACCAACTCGCTGAAGTCGTGCTGTTCTCCTAAATAATATTAAGAGACCACATTTGTTCCTGGACAATGATGTTTCCCTTTAAATGCAAACACTGTAACAAAAAAAGCAAGCTGCATTAGGCAAGGGATGAACAAAAAATGGTGAGCAGTTGAGATCTAAGACAATTTTTTCCTGACCTGCCCCTTCTCTCCTTAAGAATAAACAAGTACTGCAATCTTTAAATCTTAATAGTTTGAAAAACCTTAAGATGTTGATGCAGACAGTCAGAAGTGATTATTGGATGGTACTTCATGCTATTCACAGAAATGATTGATTTCTAACGACAGCTGCTTCCATTGGCTGCCCTACTTCCTGAGATCCTTCTAGCCCACAAATGCTTTTTCTGATGATGTAATACTCAGGAGTTTGATATCCTCCTACAGAGAATTTATAGGCTGGGGGGGTTCTTGAAATAGACAGAGCCAATTTTTTTTTTTTTCTTTCTGTCTGCCCCTGTTCATGGAGTTACAGTCAAGCTTGGTTCACAGTAACTTTGCGAACTTAATGCAAAAGAGCTTTGATGTTACAAACATATCCCCAGCTATCCTGTCACCACCAAGATGGGACACAAAGCAACCCCAAAAACACAAAATATTAAAGTGGGAAGAAACTTCTGAAATTGTCAAATCTTGACCAGTTTCCATGACGTGGATAGCAGGACATCCCCCATGGGTTTATTTAGAAGAGTTGGCAGGAAGGAAAGAAAGTATTGTTTAGGGAAGAAAGATGGCTCAGTTTTAAGGGGAAAAAGATAAACTTATGGTTTAACCTTTGAGGACTAAGTTTTGAAACTTTATTCTGTGTCATTTACTCATTGGCTGTTTGAGTGATTTTATTCCCATAAACCCATCTATATAAGCAGTTAAACATTTTTTTCTAGTCTTCTCATCTGAAAATCGGATTCTTTTCTCCTTGCAGGTTGCTTTCTACAGATTTATGCCTCTCAGTTGTGCTAGCTAGATGATGGTCTCCTTCTTGAAGGTATGTTGCTTATAGAGTTCATCATGGAATCTAAGTCTCATCAATCCCCAACAGAATCCAATGGAAAGAGGAAATTGTTCACTTATCCTACTCTTGCCTGCACTTAGAGAGAAAAATTAAGGGTCTTTGAAATAATTTTATTAAAAAAAATAGGCTGACAGGTAAGTTGTTAAGCTTTCAGTATCCACTGAGTTTTTCTTTTTTTTTGAACTTTTTTTTTTAATGTTTTCAAGTCTCATCCATGTTGTAACATGTATTAGTCCTTCATAGATTTTTTTTTTTTTTTTTGGTTGCGTTGGGTCTTTGTTGCTGCGCGCGGGCTTTCTCTGGTTGCGGCGAGCAGGGGCTGCTCTTCGTTGCAGTGCGTAGGCTTCTCATTGCGGTGGCTTCTCTTGTTGCGGAGCACGGGCTCTAGGCACACAGGCTTCAGTAGTTGTGGCTCGCAGGCTCTACAGCGCAGGCTCAGTAGCTGTGGCGCACGGGCTTAGTTGCTCCGTGGCATGTGGGATCTTCCCAGACCAGGGATTGAACCCGTGTCCCCTGCATGGGCAGATGGATTCTTAACCACTGCGCCACCAGGCAAGTCCTTCCACTGAGTTCTTAAATCAATTACTTTCATAGTCTTTACAAAGACAAAATTTAAGCATTTAATATAAACTACATAATTCCCGCCTCGTGGCTGGATGAATCAGTCCATCAAAATATATATTTTGGGGCTTCCCTGGTGGCGCAGTGGTTGAGAGACCGCCTGCCGATGCAGGGGACACGGGTTCATGTCCCAGTCCGGGAAGATCCCACATGCCGCGGAGCGGCTGGGCCCGTGAGCCACGGCCACTGAGCCTGCGCGTCCGGAGCCTGTGCTATCCGCAACGGGAGAGGCCACAGCAGTGAGAGGCCCGCGTACCGCAAAAAAAAAAAAAAAAAAAAAAAAAAAATATATATTTTGTATTATGTGCTTGCCTTTGGTGGATGCTAGGGAGAATACTAGAGGTATAACATAAGGAAGCCCTGACATAAAGGAATTTAAAACCTTCTTGAAGAGACAAGATGTAAATACCAGAAAAGTCAATTATTCCAGGTTGTGTATAATTAGCTGTCCAAAGGTACAGAATAGATGGTAAATACTACATGTATGTGGGCTCCAGAGTTGGAAGGACCTGGGAGGAAATGGGAAAGCAACAGAAGCAAAGTCAGTTAGATAGCAAAGCAGAGACCTTGATCAGGAGGGCTGAGCAGATTACCCGGCTGGAGTAGAGAGGTCACGCCAGGGAAGAGAGGTGGTAGGTATAGCCAGACTGCAGAGAACCCTCGACACTAGGTGGGTCAGACTCAGACTTTAAACCACAGGCAACAGGGAAGGCTCTTGAAAATGGATGTCTTAAAAACATGAACCTGAAAGTGTTATGTGGGAAGATTTAGGGGCCCAGGCAGACAAGCAGAGAGGCTAGAAGTTGGGAATCCACATAGGCAGCTGTTGTAATAAAATGGCATGGAGAGAAAAGAGACTTGACAATGAAGAAGGCATATGAATACTAAGGTTTTAATATTCAGAGAGCTGTTTTGACTCTCAAAGCCCATAAAGTTAAGTGTTATTCAAATAAAAATCCAATACAAAAAATTTTTTTCCTCAAGCCCCAACCATTTGCCTTCTTATTTTAAGAACTGTTTAATAAATTATAGTACCCCTTCCCCCCACTGCCCCACCCACCCCCAAAAAAACCTTAAAGTTTTTGTAAAACCTTATGAAGTAGAACCAGCTGGTTAGAGAAGATCTAGTCCAAGTTTCATTTAAGTACTTTTGATCGGTTTGCTGCATTTCAACTTTGTTTATATGTCTACCAGGTAGGCACACAGGACCTCCTTTTTTAGGTTAATGAGATTAGAAATCAGAACTTTCTTAGTTTTTCTTTTTCCTTCCTCTCCAGCCTTCAAAGTGCAAAGTATTTGTGAAATCACGGTGATTATAAACAATTTCAGAAGGCATGAACTGGCCCCCTGTTCCCATGAAACAAAAGGTGCTGAAGAGGAGAGAGAGGTGTCAGGTTATGCAGACATAGCCCACTTAACAGAGTGAGTTAATTCCTGGATATTTTCCTGCAAAACACATTTCACTATCGAAAGACATATTCTCAATGTTTTTCAGCAAATGCCACGTGAGAGAGCTGTTCTTTGGAAAACATTTTGACTCAGGCACAATGAAGTCTCAATTAAGAATGCAGCAAACCTTTGAAGAACACTTATTTTAAAGGAAAACAATCATTTTCTTAAGAATATTTGCACTTTGACTCAAGATTATTCACAATAGCAGAAGGCAAAGTAGTCAGGGTTAGCTTTTGGTTTGGTACAAAGCTGCAAGGCAAGCTTATTTGAGTGTAGCTCACTAGACTGAAAAGTCCCTCAGTTTCTCTTCAGCTCTCTCCAAGAGCTCTCAAACCCTATGATATTCCACTGTCTTTGATTTCTCACTCTCTGTTTCCTCACCAATCATGGAAGCTGCTGTTTTTAAAGAAATGAACAGATTGCTTTGGGTGAAAGGGGTGAGAATGGGGATGAAGACACCAGATCTGAAAGAGGCAAGGATGAACAAGATGGGAGTAAATAAGTATTTACAGGACCTGTGGACACGGGGAATTCTAACATTCTCTAAAGGAAGACATCAGCTTATGAAACAGGTTCTGGCTAATAAGTTCCAAAGCAATGAACACCCAAGTGTTGTTTATTTTTCATTTATAAGCTATATTTATTTATTTTCTTAATATGTCTAAATAGGGACTTCGCTGGTGGTCCAGTGGTTAAGACTTTGTGCTTCCATTGCAGGGGGCACAGGTTCAATCCTTGGTCAGGGAATTAAGATCCCGCATGCCACATGGCATGGACAAAAAATAAGTCTAAATAATCTCTGAAATTATGACGATTTAGACCCTCAGAAGTCTTTAGTATCTACTGGAAGCAGGATGTAAACTATTGAAAGCAAATGGGCATTCCCTCACCCAGTGGGACTTGCAAAAGTTAGCTTCCAGGAGCTCCTCCAGTGTGATATCTTCTAGTTCCTATCAATCCAAACAGAGAACCTAGTGGGCTGCTCAAAATCCACCAAAAGCCAAAATCACTCCTGATCTTGTGACAAACAGACCTCAAATAATAAAGGTGATATATGACAAGGACTCTCGCCTCTTGAAAAGAGGAAAGGCTGGACCTGCCTTAACATGAAGTACATAAAGAGCACAGAGCCAATGCATCAAATCCTTTCATCTTAGGGTTGATCAGAACCAGAGCCTGCAGCAACCTGAGGGTAAACTTCAAATACATAACAGGAATAGCTCTTCTCATCAAGGGTGGTCAGTCTGAGGGACAAAATTATGCAAGTCAGAAACTTAAATATCACAGGAAGGAGGCCAATAACAATATCGGGATTGTTGCATGTCAAATGTAAGGCTCTCTGTTATAGGTTGAGTTGTGTCACTCAAAACTCCCTATGTTTAAGTCCTAACTCTCAGTACCTCAGAATGTGACCTTATTTGGAAATAAGGGCATTACAGATGTGATTCCAATGGAGTCATACTAGAGTAGAGTGGACACCTAGTCTATTATGACTGGTGTCAGTATACAAAGGGGAAATTTGGACACAGACACAAACAAGGAGAACATCCTATGGAGATAAAGGCAGAGATCGGGTGATGCAACAGAAGCCAAGGAAGGCCAGAGACTCCAGCAAAGCACCAGAGCATGGAAGAGAGGCATGGAACAGATTCCCTCTCAGCCCTTAGAAGGAATCAACCCTGCCCACATCATGATCTTGAACTTCTAGCGTTCAGAACTATTAGAAAAATAATTCTTGTTTTGAAGCTACCAGGTTTGTGATACTTTATTAGGGTAGCCCCAGCAAACTAATACAGTCACTAAACATCGTACAACTTGTGGTGAACTGCAGAAAGGCATTTCTTTTCTACATTTAATTTTTTTTTTTTTTGGTTGTGCTGGGTCTTAGTTGTAGCAGGCGGGCTCCTTAGTTGCGGCTCACCGGCTCCTTAGTTGTGGCATGTGGGCTCCTCAGTTGTGGCATGTGAACTCTTAGTCGCGGCATGCATGTAGGATCTAGTTCCCCAATGAGGGATTGAATCCAGGCCCCGCACATTGGGAGCGTGGAGTGCTAACCACTGCGCCACCAGGGAAGTCTCCTCTACGTTTAATATTAAGGTTGTCAGTTTTGGAGTGGTAATGGTATTCAGGCCATTTTGTTTTGCCTTTGCCCAAAACTTCATGTGTCAGTGGCAGACAATGGCTGAAGTCTTGATTGGATGGCCTGTTCTCAGAATGCAGAACACCTCCTCTGTAGGGGAGCAGAAAGCCACACGCCCTGGCTGCTTCTCAAGGCCTTTTCCTTTTGTCCCTGGACAGGTGATCTAGGTCCATTCCATACCAGAGGGAAAGAGAGACAACCATGCAGTGCAGTGAGGGACAGCTACTGGTTCCCATCTACAGAAACCAGGGAAAGGGGGCATGGCTCCCGCCTTGGTGCTTAAGGCACAGTTAGCCAAATGTATGTCTGTCCTGCAGTTTAAGTCCCCTTTCTTCTGCTACCAACTCCCCTAGGAAGTCTTCCAGGATTTTCCTTAGCCAGAACAATGGCACAGCCTTGGGGTCACAATGTACTCTATTAGTGAGTTGTTTTCATGTCTATATTTCTCACAGGATAGAACATCCTTGAGAACAGGCCCCATGCTTTTATATTCCCTTTTGCACCTAGCAAAATTTTTCCAAACGCTTAAAACAAAACAGGTGTTATCTAATTAAATAATAATTTCCCCTGGAATCTGTTCATATCAGCCTATTCCAAGAGAAATAATTTAGAAATGACCCTTTAGGAATCCACATGACTATAACATTCAAAAAATTTCCATTAAAATATGAGGCAATTACATGATTTCAGCTTTGTGTCAGACCTCTGAATAATTTTTTTAAATGGCATTTTTTCTGGATTTTTGGATGTTTGCCTTAATATTTTATATATTTTATTTGTTATGATCTCTCTTCTCATTTTAAATAAATACTCACTAGTAATAACATAAAATATGAGGGGCAAAGCCTCAAGTACAAACTCATCTCTCTGGGAGAGGGGTGATCCTGTGCCCTGAGGAGTTTCTAGTTGGCTGAAGTTGCATAATAGTCTGTCTTTTCCACCATCTCCAGACTTTCTTACAAAAACATGAAATAAAGTGTAGACGCAAAACGTACCTGGGTCAAACTGAATCAGCTTAGATGGAGTCATAGTGAAATCCTTTCCAGCTGTAGCTGACACTTGGTTAACCTTAAGAGGGGAAAAACAAAATCTTTTTTTTAATAAAAATAAATATTCTGTAATAGAAAAACATCTAGTCTGATCTCATACTAGACTAGACTCATGCTCTTAAATCTGTTTTTAACATTAAGTGGTTTTTTTATTCTAATACATCATTTTTGACCCATCTTCCATAAAGTTAACTTTTTCCTAGACTAATATCAATGGAAGTAAACATAAAACTTTATTTTTATCTTCTCCTTTATAAATGATTTGGTTATTGGAGAAAGTAATGTGAATTTTAAATAGTATATTTCTCTTTGTTGCAAATATCATTTTATTTCATGGCCTTCCCTCTACCCCAACCAGGTCCTAAAATAATGCCTTGAAGGAAAGGGAGAAGGGCAGTGAAGAGAAGGAAAAGCGGGTACTGCTGACAACCGGGGTGCTGATCTGTCAGCCAGCTTAGAGGTATCCTGCAAGCTCAGGGCACTGAAAGCCTTTAGACCAGATGAACTAAAACAAGTCTGGTCCATTTTTGCATCTGGATGAAACCATTCCTCTTCACAGGCATGAATGAGGGCTCTGTGGGGATGACAGTCCTGGGGAACAGCCACACAAAGGCCATCCACACCCAGAACCAAGGGCTTCAGAAGCTCCTTCAAGTAAGTTGTAAAAAAAAAAAAAAAAAAAAAATTGGTCCAGTCTAAAGAGACAATTGGCTGACCCCTTTTTCCCATCCCCCAGGGCTAAAGAACAGAGGTGATTTAAGGGCTCTGACATCTCGTGCCCTTAACTTCCCCCAGAGGAGCCTAAATATGTGTGAAGAACACATATTTAGTTTGAAATATGGTTGAAAAGGAGTTTGAAAAAGAAGCTTCAGCTGGTTTGAAAAAGAGGTCCTTGAATGAGATGTTCGGGAAAGTGAGTTACTCTATTCCTTCACTTTCTTACAAAGGGATGAAGGGCACAAGTAAAAACTTGCAAATTCCTATTTCTTTGGCCTCAGACATTATCTGCATTTCTAACCAAAGGCCCTAACATGTGCCAGTGGTCTGCAGTGGAAACATTTTGCTCAAGAAGAGTACTGCCTCCTAAGCTCCCATTTCTTCTTTCTCCACAATGCCAAGGCTCCTCCCCAACAACCTTTCCCTGTGGAAAGGCAGCCCATTGCACACCTGTACCCATCATATGCTGGGAGTTACATTTCCCCATGTGGTTCTTGCACGTGCAATTACCTAGTATTTACCACCACTGAGCTTACAGAATCCTACGTAGGAAAAGGAATGGGCTGAGTCAAGGTGGCTGCAGAAATGAGTCCGGTGCAGGTGTGTGATTCAAACCAGGGCAAACAACGTAGGGTAAGAGTGCTTTCTTCTCCCTCCTCCCAGCCAAGCAGCCAGTAGGCTCCAGGCTAAAGCAGCAGGCTGTGCTGTAAGCAGAGTGGTCCCCGAAGGACTCGGGCTGTTGGCGAAAGGCCTGCAGACTCAGCGGGAGCTTCACTGTGTGCACTCAGCTTAAGCAGACAAAAGGTTCCGTCACACCATGTCTGTTGTTTCTACCTGGCATGGTGAATGGTTCTGTGGCCCCAAACTCCAGACTGGAGCATATGGTGCTTTTCATGGAGGACCATAAGAATATTAGAAAACCATCCAGGCGGGTTCTTTCTTTTTCCATAAACTATCTACTGGGAAGGTAGAGGGGATACCCAGTTAGTTATCTGATGATTTAACAATAATAAAACACCCCAGATCAGGGGAAAAGACCCTATGCCCACTAGAAAGATAAATACTGAGTCTGGATATAGTAGGATTTATGTGCTCAAGGTTGTGAGGGTGATTTGAACGTATTATTGTAATTGAGACTTAACTGAGATGGCATTTTTTCCCCAGAAGCTAGTATCACTGCTTTTTTCCTTAGATTGAGGAGGAGAGCCTTTCAGGCTCATTCACCAGCATTCGTATGTACAGGATTTTCATGCTCTCGTTCACTTGAAGTGCAATTTTTATAGTGACTCCTAAAAAAATCTTTCAATTCTAGAAGCCATAGGTTGTGCTTCATGGCCCATGGCAGTGTAAAGAAATAGCAGGTGACTAGTCCAAAAATAATTATTGAAAATTCCTTATATTTCAGGGCACCTGTATTGATACATGGTCTCTTAATTTTGCGTGACTTGGGTGAAGCTTACGATAGGTGTGTTCCCTGATTTTTTTCATCCACTGAGACCACAGGAAATGGTCCTGGTGCATACTAAGAGAAAGCCATTTGGGGACTTACGTTTGCCTACAACTCCCCTTTCCAAAGCAGAGTTTGGCCCAAGTTCACTAGGTTGGATAGATCTCCCTTGTGAAATCAAACTTCAAGAGTTAAAGACCAGATTTAAAAACTAAAAATGGGTTAGAAACATCCTATCTAGGAGCTAATGCACCTAGATAAGTGATGGAGGGACAAGGAGGTTTTGTACTTAGACTCTCGGGAATAGTGCAACACTCGTGCAGTTTGAAATTTCCTTAGTTACTCTGAATTCTTCTAAGGAAATAATCAAAGGCACCAACCAGCAACCGAGGTTTTAGCTTGAAAATTGACAGACTTGTTACCTTTACACTCACAAAGGCCGAGTCCATGGAATATCCCTTTCTGGTAATTTCCAAGGGCAATACGCCCATATTCTCACAGACCTCATATTCAGTCTGTGACCACTCGATATGAGACCACTTCAGTTCCAAGCTATGCATGTAAGGAAAACAAGAAAGAAAATCATGAGAAATGCATAATGGATGCCCGGGGGGCTCCTCTGCTGGGTAGGAAGCTGAACCACTGGTCCACACTGGGAGACAGAAGTGGTTCATCAACCTACACCAATGCTACAAGCTCCTTACACTTGTTTGGGACGTTTTAGCTCACAAAGAACTTTTACTGTCACTGTCTCATTTATTGCTCTTAACAATGCTGTGATGTAGAGCACGGATAAGAATTCCATTTATAAATGCAGAAATAAGGTTAAACGTCTATCAGAGGTCTTACAATTATTAGTGATAGAAAAGAGACTCCTACTTGCATCTTCAGAAGGGAAAGGAGCAGGTGTTAAGTTCAAGGAGAAGTTCATTTTTGGAAAGGACACTGATATGCAATCTTCTCTCCTATCTTTTGGCCTCCTTCATCGATACAACAAGATCATTTCCAGGCACAGGTCTTCCCTGAACTTGGGTTCAGATTAATAACAAGATATCTTTGAGGATGTGCCTAAGAGTTAGAATGTGCATGTGTTTTAAAGCATTATCTGTCCCTCTGTGCGTATAAAAGGGCTATGCTAATATGTACCTTGGATGCAGCTATACAACTGAATAAACTTGCTAAATACAGGGTGGTCTTTTTTCCCACGCCATATTTAGTAAGCCCAACATTTGATGGAAACTGACTTCTTTAATCCTCATGGCATGGAGAGGGACTTTTTCTTTTCTTTTCTTCAGAAAAGAACACTGAGCTTAGAGAGGTTAAATCACTACCTCGAAGGCAAAAAGCTATGACAAAGCTAACAGACAGCAGAGATGGAATCCCCAGTATAAATCTGAAACCAAATGTACTATTCCTTCTCTACCATTCTTCTTCCCAACTGAAGTTCTTCATGACTCTTGCAGTCTGACCTCAAGCAGGGGACTACAATTTTATCTTTACCCTGAAGTGTTTCCCTTTCTGAGGTGAGAAAACTTGAAATGTTTCACCTGAACATTTCTCTTCAAATATGTTCTTACATCCTTTACCCCCTGTAACCTTTCAGCAATAAAGACATAAGCAATCTTCACTATGATCATTTAACCCACTTCCATTGCTTGTGTTTTATTCACTTCCCTTTCAGTCTCCATTCACAAAACCCTCAGTGGTTGCCTTACTATATTCCCAAAGTTTCACTTAGATTCAGGCTCTTTCCTCTAGAACTTTAAAGTTACTTTACAATTTTCTTTTCCTTTCAGAACTAGAAATTCTGGGTGCTACTATGTAGAGCACAGAATTCACAAATTTCACAGGGCTCTCCAGACTTTCCTGTAGATCATTCATATTAGAGAGTAAGTTTATCCTCTAATAATCACTGTATGTCCTTGTACCAGTCATGTGTCACAGTCACATCCTATAGATTAAGTTCACGAGCGAAACAAACTCAGTAGCACTGTCTCCTACTCCACCAACCCTGGGCCAGTGGGACAAGGGGCGTGTGGGAGTGTGGAATGAATTTGTATGAATGTTTATTCAATCAATACACATGAAATTTATTATTATTGGCATGCTGGGCTTCACAAAATTTTGACATGAAAATAGGATCCTTATATTCAATAGTATTCAAAGACCCCTCATGGATCTTTGATGCAACTGATTTCAAATCAAGAAATAAAAAAATAAGTGACTATGCTTAAAGAATCACAAGATAACAAGCAACAAGGATGTTATAAATGCTAACAGAAATAACACATTGCAAAGAGTTCCTAAAGGATCCAGATAAATGAGAAAGGAGAACAAAATCAGTGAGAGGGATTGGGGGAAAAGACAGAAAGATAAAAGAGGAGGAAAGGGGAACAATGGGAAGGAGTGAAATAGATACACAGGGATGGATTTCAGCTAAGTCTCAGTAAGGTTCAAATGAGTTTCAATGTTCAACCTTCTAAGAATCCATTCATTGCTACTGCTAACCATGACCAGCAAAATTTCAGCAGTGTGGCTCTGCAGGTCCAGGTGACCCCAAGGCCTAAAGTGAAATGTGGTTTGATTGCTGATCTGGATCCATAAGGGGACCATGCAGAGTGCTGTTCAGCTTCAAAGCATTAAGGGTCTTGGTGTCTGGGAAAGTGCATGCATAACCCTGATACACCATTAGAATGCTTCATAATGCTTAGAGGTTAAGACTGTCATTACACAACGTTCTACTTTATTTTCTTAAAACTACTCCCTACAAATAATAAAGATCTATTGAAAAGCCATGAAATTTAAGCCGGGCTATATATTTTCCAGAAAAATACTTAAGTCACGAAGCACTCGCCTACCTAGAGGGTATGTGTGACACATGTTTTGAATGTGTTTTTTGTTTTCTGCAGTATTGTATTGAAGAAGATCTTTCTACACTGAGACTGCAGTTGCTAAAACTCTATACACAAACACCTGAAAGAAAAGAGATGTAGTCAATCATTTGGGAATTCTCCCTGAAAGAAGCCACACAGACGTATGCTTGGTGGTATCATGTAGGTAACCAGGTGCAGGACCCCCATGAAAGAAATGTGGGAAGCTCTGGATTGCGAGGTGTCATGCAGACAAGAGTTGGTTCAAATCTTCACATTTTAATGATCCCTCCCTTCTATTATCACAAAGTAAAGCTCACTCTAAGGTCAGAAATTAAGTTTATAGATACACTTTCTGTGAAGCCCACAGGCAATCACTTCAAGTCACTTAGCAGGACACGAGCACTCCTTAAGGCCCTAGGTCACGGCTTCTCAAACCTGACACTATCGACATCTGGGACCAGATGATTCTTTGTGGTGGGAGGCTGTCCTGTGCATTGCAAGAAGTTTAGCAGCATCCCTGGCCTCTACTCATGAGATCCACCAGATTTAGCCACACCACTCCCCTCTGGTTACAACAATCTAAACTGTTTCCAGAACTTTCCAAATGTCCCTCATGGGGAAAGTCATCCCCAGGGGAGAAACCTTCCCTAAGTGACTGTGGGGACTCAAAACAATAGAACATTTTATTTAATGTATAAGCTAAATTTTGGTTCCCAACAACTATCGTGAATGAAAGACACGGGATGGAGGAGTAGAAATTAAACGGGATGGGACTTCCAGTCCCTCTCTAAGTCAAGCACGAGAAAATCTGTTTAATCACTCAATTTAAAATCGCAATCCGTCCCCAAAATCCAGTGTCTGTGATCCCCCTTAATCTGACCAACTTTCATTTTCCAAAGTACATATCGTGTATACCATACTATTTAATTTACTTAGGTACCAAGGAACTTAGCTAAGTACTTAGGTACTTAGCTCCAAGTAAACAAGGGTCTTTGGTTCACTGATGTAGCACCAAGTCCCTTCTAGAGTGACTGAGACATAGTAAGAGCTCAATAAGTATTTGTTAAAGGAAATAATGAACCTTGTTTAGCTTCCTGTTTGAAAAGCTCAGTTGACCACTGAAACTTTTGTTCTCCCCAGCCCTATTAACATATTTCACACAGTCTGAAAAAAAAGCTAGACTAGATGATCCTCACATGTTTTTTCTAGCCCTGACTCACTCTGGATTCTTTAGCTCCTATTGGACTAGAGAGAAAGGTGGCATTGGTAAAAGAGCATTCTATCATAAAGCATGATTTCTTGTTTTCTAAGGCCTGTGCATGCTTCTCAACATTAGACAATGTCTAGAGACAGCTTTGTTTTTCACAATGGGAGGAGGGTGGTACTGGTTATTTAGCGGGTAGAGGCCAGGGACGCTGCTAAGCATCCTTCAATGTATAGGACACCCAACTCACCCTCCACCACTGCCCCACAGCAAAGAATTGTCTGGACCAAGTAGTCAATAGTGTTGAAGTAGAGTCAAAAATATATACTTTCTGATATTTTATTTTGTGGCTACTCGGTTCATTTATATGAAGGAACAATGGACCAGAAGAACCAGTTGGGATTAAAACTCTACTTTGGGATATGGGACATTAATCCAGGTTAACAAGGGTGTGTAAAAAAGGTACTTGGCTGCTCTATGCCTCAGTTTCCTCACTTCCCAAAGTGCAATAATAATGAGTCTGTACTTCAGAGAGGTTAAATGAACCTTAATGAATACTCATTAAGTACTTTGAGCTTCTCAGTGAAAGGTTTTATAGTAGCTAAAATTGTGATTAAATTATTCTTATAACTAGATCTTCACTTATAATCAAGTAGCACATGACTTAAGAAAATCGAAATGGTAAAAAATATTTTTCCAAGTGTTCAATCTAAGACATCAACTCAAAGGGGATGCTATTAAGCTCAGGAAAAATGCTATGAACACCTGCACTTTCATATTTGTCTTTCTCACATGATAATGGGGAAACAGTGTTTAGCCAGGAAGCAGCACAGCTGGTACCCCAAACAAGTGCCTTGGAGTCAGACACATCTCACAACCACTTATTAGTGTGTGATTATGGTCAGTTAGTCTCTCTGGACCTCAGTTTTCATTATCTTTAAAATGAGGGGAATCATATTCATGTCAAATGATGCAAATTAAAATTTGTTAATATGTATAAAGCACCTGTACACAGTGGGTGTTTAATAAGGGCTATTTCCTTTCCCTTCCTCTGTGGTTTCTTAGATCTAGTCTGGAGATAAATACTTTTAACTTCTGGCTTGCAGGTAACATGAAAGCCGAACCTAACTAAGAGTTTCAAACTCTTCCCCTACAATGTGTTTCATAAAAGCTGCTAAAGCATTGCCAAGTTTGCCTGCTAGAAATTCCTTTTCTTTTTTGATTTCTTTGGCTCTTCTCTTTTAAGGCCAAGGATGAATAACAGAACAGCTAGAATGAGGGTAGCCAAAGGCAGGAGAAGAATCAAAGTGCTTAGAATCATGAAGCAGCTACTGAGTTATGCAGAACTTCAGCAAGGGTCAACTTTTCTTTTGAAGTTCACCTTTTTGCAGTGGGCACAAGAAAGAGGTCAACCCTGAATGCATGTTAAGAAACTGGCTTGGTCAGAAGTCAGCTATATTCTGTGGTCTGCAGAGGTGTTTTATGTGGTCCTGTGTAACTGAGTTTGGGTGGTATGCAGACCACCTTGAGATTCACATCGGACTAGAGAACTGTCGTGGGCGTATGAGTGAATCACGCCAAGGCGTGAGCCGATAAGATGAGCACTCACGTTGAGGTCAGGGTGCACCGTGGCCTCTGCCATTCATTCACTTAGTGACTTCTGGCCAATTAAATGCTTTGAGCCTGATTTCCTTATCACCCTCAGAGGATTGTGTTTTGTAGATTAAATTGGACAACATATGTAAAAGCGCCTAGCACAGTGCCTGAAATTTTGGCACTTAACCAAATCTAAATCTTGATGCAAATTTCCACGGATTTCAGTGTTCTAAAATAACTTCTATTTACAATAAAATGTCTCCCAAATGTATCCCTTGAAAAACTTGTTTCATGAGCTATTCTGGGGTAGGGTGGTCTTGGTTCTATAGTCAAATCAGGTTGAGATATGTTGTATACTATACCCCTCTCTCGAAGATTCCCAGTGCATACAAGCATCTTCGTGACTCTGACATTTCATGCATTAAGCAGCACGCAAGCTAGCTAGCAATAACTTGATTACATTAAGATTTGCAAACACTATTTCTAACGGAATATCTATTGACCCTTCAGGAATGATATTCTATAGAAATGCTGCCATGGCAAAAACTTACTAGCAATCAAGATTCTGGGACAATTCCCCCTGAACATGGGTCCTTCTTGTTCTTTAAAGAGCCTCCATTTTGCTCCAGATTGCACCCACCTGTCTCTTCAGCTGTGTTATAGAAGGTCTCACCCCTTTAAACATGCAGAATATGAATCTATTAATACCGTCTAAGCCAGAAAAGGACACAAAGTTCCACAGCATGTAGCTGATTAACAAGCATATGGATTATTCACTTTGTGAATCAACGCAGAGTCAATTTCTAACTAGAGGTGGGCTTGAGCTGGCCACCAAATGTCTCTGGGATCCTTCTTCAGTCAATTGTTGCCCCCTTGTGAATGAACAACAATAGTAATCACCACCACAGGTCACATTTGTTAATGACTTTAAGTATAGAAGATGCTTACATATGTTTTACCTCATTCGTTCCACTGAAGAAATTGTAGTACTGCCCCCACTTTACAGATGAGATAACTAAGGTAAGTAAGCCTTGACCCAGGTCAGTGGGAGAGCCAAAGCTCAAACCCTGTTCTTTGGCTCTCAGTCCAGTGGTTTATTGTGTATTATCTATCCCATAACCCCCAGTGCCTTAGCCATGGAGTACACACTCATATTGAAATGTAAACGTAATTTAAGGTCTTGAGGAGTAAGTATTCCCCCTTTCTTGTTGCTTTGGTGGCCAAAGACTGGAGAGAAAGAAGGGAGCTGAGTCTGTTGCTTCTTTTCCTATAGGCCGTTTCCGCACACTCATTAAAAGTGGGCAAAAAGTCCTTTAGTGCAGTGAGGAAAACCATGGACTCAAGAACCATACTTTCCGCACCTAAATCTTAGCTCCTTCACTATTTAGGTGTATGAGCTTGGAAAAGTCACTTCCTATCTCCTTTTGCCTCAGACTCTTCACCTGTAAATTCTGGATTATGATAGTACCTAACTTAAAGGTGGTTTTGACGATTGAACGGAGAGCAATGAACTAGAGCAGAAACCTACGTTGTAAATGCCTGTGATTTATAATGTATGTGTAAGTAGCTTCCTGCTGGTTGTCATGGGAAGACAGACCACTCTTCATAACATTTGTTTCCTGCTGGGAAAAAAAAGTTCTTCTTGTTCCAAAAAACATCTACTTACAAATGAGGTTAGGGCCAACTATATCCTTCAAAATGTATACAGATAAGCGCTGAGTAGTTTCCTTCCCCACCCCCCCACCCACTCTAGAGGAGACAACTTAATATATGTCAGATCAAATCAAAGTTATCTGGGATTAACCATCAGTAGGCAGATTTTACATTATATTCCACTGGTTCCAATCATTACAAGCTGAATTAGAAACAACTCCAGCGCAAGTACCTGAAAAAAGGTATCCAGTACCAGTAGAAGCCTATTTTAAAAGCCTCAAGTAAGGCTATAAATTCTGTGAGTCTGCAATAAATTTGAGGATTATTTAAAATCATAAATCATCTTCAAAAACAATGCCCTTGGTAACAATGAGGACTGAAAAGGGTATGTAGGTGAAGCAGTAACAATCTAGCTCTATTTTGGGAAAAAAATTCTCTGGCACCTATGCTGTGTTCTCACGTGGAAGACCAGCAGTCAACATTTGATGAGCAGCAGGTCTGATCAATATTCTGAGGTTTTTTAGTTGAACTATTAATAAGCAAGTGAGATCAATTTATTAATATTTTTGGAGCAGGATTTTTAAAAAAAATTTCCTTGAAAATTGGAAGACGTTTGTCTGAATTGCAAGTAGGCAATATATTTTCTATAAAGATTGTAATCCCGAGGCAAGAGCATTTTAATGGTAGGGTGGGCAGCTGTTTTACTTTTATAGCGCCATGATTGTATTTTAATGTCAGGGGACAGGACTTCCTTGCTCATACCTATTTCCCAGCTTCTTGTACTGCGCGCCTGGCCTATAGTAGCCACTCGGTAAAAATCCGGACCAGGTACTGCAGGCAATAGAGGTGGGACCCTGGGAACATGTTTTGTTAAAGATGTGTTTTTCTAACAATGACTACAGAGACCTCTGCTGGCAGATATTGGGACTACAATTCAGGATTAGAAAGAAAAAGCAAGAATGAAGGGAGCAGAGGTGAATTTCTCCATTTTTCTTTTCTTCCTTTGTCCATATTCTGTCATAAAAGCCCCGTAAAGGAGCTGTCCTCACTTATGCGACATAGTTTGACTAGGATAAGGTAAATAGTAAAACTAGGATATATGAACAACTTTCCTTTGAGGTGATTGGGAAGGGTATCAAACTTAAAAAGAAAGAAAAAACACTGCACGTGGACAACTGGGCTATGATTAACCTTTCTGTGATCATCTGACAGCTGGTAAGTTACTCAAGGTATACCTTCCAAAAAGTTTAGAATAGGGACCTGGTGAGTGAAATTACTATGGTCTGTGAATATTGTTAATTTTGAGCGTTTGTTACTCTGGTTATTCTGAAAGACATACACTTTATACAAATTCTAAGTAACACTTAATATCTCCCCAAGTCTGTTTTCCTCTTTGTACTGTCTTCACCTTACCTGTGGTAGGTTTACTGACTTACAAAAGCAGTCACTAGTTATTGCTTGGGTTTTTGGGAAGAGAAGATGTTTTGCTAGCATTTCCTGACTTCCTCATTCTTCCCAGTTCTAGATATTTTAGAGATTTAGATTTAGGAAACTGTGGTTACTAACACGGTCCTAGAGTGACCTCTTGCTGCATGGTTTGTACATGAGCCTACAAGCTCAGTCCTGGATGCCAGTGAATCGTCAAGACAGAAACCTCTGTGGGTGTGAAAGGACATGCATTTGTAAATGCATGCATAAAATGAATGACCCAGTTAAGTTACTGAATTTAACTTTTTAACGTTTCCACATTCTGTGAAGCCACTGGCTTTCCCATTATCAAGCAGTAATAGAAGTTTCCCTCTCCAAAATCAATTCTGTGAGCTTGTGAAATAATCTATCAATTTGTCCTCTTAGATTCTGATTAAAAAATAACATTTCGCTTTCCTAATAAGATACATTCTGGACATTATATGCAGGACTATTGAATAAGCAAAAGAATTTACATTTGAGGAGTGGCAGAGTTCCCCATGGGGTCCATGACTTGAAATTCTATGGTATCTGAATTTACTTCCAAAGATGGGTTTATGATGTAAAGAACGGTCTTTCTGTTTAAGTCCTTTTGGCTAAATTTCTCATGGATAAATTCACCTACAAAAAAGAAGAAAATGAGTTTCACTGGTAATCAAACAAAATATTAAGTAAGAGCTGATACAATTTTATGGCTATTTTATTTCAAACTCCTCTTTAAAAATACCCAAAGTATATTTTTTAAAGAAATTAATAAAATGTAACTATCTTAAAATTCAAATTCAATGAACTTAAATTAGGCTTCCAAATTACTTTGTCTCAGAAATATTGTACCTTAAATATGAAAATAGAGAGGGAGTAGGAAGATATAGTAATAAAATCTAAAATTCTGTGCCATCCTGTTTAGTGACATATTGTGATCATTGTCTTCATAAAGCAGAAATAAGATACAATCCAGAGAAAACTTACACCAAAAAAATTGTTTTTAATGAACTTACATCACCTTGGAATTTATGATAGAAAACAATGAGTCACAAATATGAATTTGGTCCTGACAATGTGTGTTCCTGTCAATATATTACGATCTGGTTATTGAAAAAAAAGTTGTAAACAACACACAACTGTGTATTAGTATTTAGTTCTCCCACTCAAGATGAATTTAGGAAAACGCAGCTTCAAACCCTCTTTAGCAACTATATTGATTTATAAACTGCATCTATCAGGAAGCCCTGGGGAGTGTTTACCAAATGGGCCTGCACTTAATTAAATTACTGTCTAGCATTGCTAGCCACTGGGTATTTTAAAATGAGCAATTACAAGGAGTAAGGAAGGCAGTACCTGTTGTTGTATTCTCCAGATGTCCGTGTTGGGGGCCTCGTAAAATCTTAAAGATGATCTGATTGCCATCAGTGTCGGGGTCAGATGCCTTCAACACGTGGGAAGTGATGTAAATCCCATAACAACCATTTTTCAGGAGCCCCACTTGAGAAGGGGAATGCAAATGTGTGATGTGGGGGGCTGCTTTGTCCACCTGGTCCACCTGCATGATCAATAATTACACACAGTGTTATACAAAGGCTTCTCATCCCCAAGCAACACAGGGCTTTAATGGTTCAACGATGACAAACGCTCCTGAATTTCAGATTCCTTATTGGTTAATTTCTGCTGAAAACTATCTTATTCACAATATTCTCAGCAAATATCATAGTGCCTGGAAGAAAGGCCAACTTTCTACTGTAAACTTTGACCCAGCTTTATTTATTTGTCCACCGTCTGACTACCCCATTAGGACCTAAACTCCCTGAGGGCAGATACATGTCTTTTTCTCCCCAACGATTCCCTGCACCTGGCACAATGCCCAGCTATAACAGAAGCTCAAGAAATACTTGTTGATTGAATACATTAAAACTGACCCAAGAATTGTATTGCAAACTTAATATTAGTTCTACAGAAGGATTTCTCCTTTTTCCCAGTGTTTGGTGACTTACAGAAGAAAACGTAAGGTTTTACAAATGCATTGAACATTTTTGTCATGTCTTTGTTAAGATAGCAAAAACGTTGAGTAGAAATAAAAATACCTCAGTAAAAAAAAGTGAAAGGTGCTTATCTATAGGCACTTGCATATTTGTTTTATTGACAGTGAGAACCGGGTAACTAAACAGGTAGACTCAATCTGTAAAGATTGTGATGGGCAACTACTCATGAGTGAAAGAGATATATAGTTTCAAACACTACAAAGGGCCTCATTCAGGTATCCTATGCAGCTCAGTCCCTCTTCAAAATGACTCTTATAGGTTACGGAGGGAACATTTTAGGATGAATTAGCACAATTCATCACTGATACCACAAAAGAGGTACAAGGACACTTGTACTTCCCTTCACTCCTAATCATTCAAATTTTAACTTTATTTACCTTAAATGATCCTCTTATAATTCTACCAAAGAGTGTCAATGATAAGACTATATATATTTTTGTGTATGATCATGTGATAAACTGCTATTCAGCTATTAATAAGAAAAGGAGGCAGGACAAACTAGAAACGAAAAATTCCCACAATTCAACGTTAACTGGTAAAAACCAAAAAACAAAACCCAGCGAGTTGTGTAATAGGAGACAACTACACTACCATTTTTGATCAAAACAAATACATATATATGTTCATACAGACACAGACAAAATTCTGGGAGCATTTACACAAACCTGTTCATTTGTCTTGGGATGAGGAAAAATTACCGCTTCTCCTTTGAGTATTTCTGTATGGAATTTTGTAACAACCAAATTTTTTTTTTCCTTTTAAGTTGTCAAGCTGCTTTTTAATTAAAGAACGTAATCATACCTCATGTTGGTAAATGTTTGAAAAAACAGACATTTTTATATTTTGCTGGTACAAATGCAAATTAGTGAAAATTTTCTGGAGATAAATTAGACGTATATGTATATTAAAAATGCACATATACTGTGATCCAAAATTTTCAGTCTTTGAATGTATCCTACAGAAATACATATGTACACAAATATATATATATGGATGTTGACTAAAATATAATTTGTAATAGCAATTAACAAAAAATTCCATAAAACATGAAAGTCCAACAGAGGATTTATAAAACACCTCTGCCTGAGATTGAGTGCCATGCAGCCTTTAAATATTGTGTTTTCAAGGAAGATTTAATGACATGAGGAAATTTTTATGAGTGGAAACGGGCAATATGCATAACAGTACATATAATATCATCCTTTTTTTATTGCAATTAAAGAATGCAAGGAAGCCACTGACAGCAGTAGGATGACGAAGGGTTATTTTTTGTCCTTTTCTGTAGTTTATGAATTCTTTACAACAGTTATTTTATAAGCTGAAATAGCAACAAACATTTTCAAAAGTTAGTCATTCTCCTCTCCTAAAAAAGTGTGGATGGCACCCTCAGAGCTGTGAGGTTGGGTGGGAGGTGGAGGGTCAAACACTTATCATGGCCATTGGGGGAGAAGCTCCAAGGTGACTAGTAAGAAGGATGGTCAATGTCAAGAGAGGAAAAATACAAATACTTCAAGCCATGTAAGTAATCCTCAAAGTTGGTAAATACTTGAGTATAGGGATTTTTTTAATGTTATATTTTCCTTAAAAATAAAAGTATTACAAAATGAATAAATGCCTGTTGTGTTCATTTGTTTTTAAAAAATTGTTAATATCTACACTCTGGTTACATGGTCCCCTGTTGTGTCTTCAGTCCTACTTTGTGTTAAAATCTATTCTAGTCTTATTAAATTTCTAGTTTCTTCAAAAGCAGGTCTTTTGGATCAGTATAACAGAAGCATTTTAAAATATTGGAGTATAAGGCATTCTTTTAAAAAGGCTACATCCTTATGATCACTTGTGTTGGATTTACTAAAAATTATCTCACACTTGCCTAAACCTTAGAAAGCAGTGATGCTGGTCCTTTCTCCCTCACCCCCACTCCCATTGTCTCCTTTTAAGAAAGATTACAGGAATCATTACACCAAGACCACAAATCTTAGTCAGATATCTGGACAAAACTATATTCAAAAAGAAACATGCATCACTATGTTCATAGCAGCACTATTCACAATAGCCAAGACATGGAAACAACCTAAATGTCCATTGACAGATGACACACACACACACAATGGAATACTACTCAGTCACAAAGAAGAACGAAATAATGCCATTTGCAGCAACATGGATGCAACTAGAGATTATCATACTATGTGAAGTAAGTCAGAAAGAGAAAGACAAATACCATATGACATCACTTATATGTGGAATCTAAAATACGACACAAATGAACCTATCTACAAAACAGAACGAGACTCACGGACATAGAGAACAGACTGGTGGTTCCCTAAGGGAGAGGGGCTGGGGGAAGGATGGAGTGGGAGGTTGGGATTAACAGATGTAAGCTATTATATACAGAATGGATAAACAACAAGGTTCTACTGTATAGCACAGAGAACTATATTCAATATTCCATGATAAACTGTAATGAAAAGAATATTTTAAAAAAGAAGGAATGTAAATATATGTATAACTGAATCACTTTGCTGTACAAAGTGATTTGCTGTATTAACTGAATTAATACAACACTGTAAATCAACTATACTTCAGTTAAAAAAAAGACTGCAGAATCTTGGTCGGATAGACATGATTTCCTACAAAATGAATGTCAGATTAGTGCCTGCTGGTATCAGTTTTGTGTTTAAATCCAGTAGCTTTGCCCTCAGTTAGCCAGGTTGGGACCCTAACAGTAGTGCACCCATGCTTAGTAGACCTATTTGGACCAATTCATCCCTCAGTGGTGGTTGACGTCTTATTGTCTTGCCAGAAAAAGCTCTTAAAAGCAAGAGACTGAGGAGGTCACTCTCCTGCACTGCTGGAGGGGTGAGTCATTTCCTAAATTGTTTGACTTCTTGGCTCAGAGACACCAGGAAGTTCAGGGGAAATGTGGGAGAAAGTTTGAGGCCTTCCTTGTGAGGTTTTTTGTTCGTTTGCTTGCTTGCTTTTTAACACACAAGGCAAGGAAACCCTTGTACTGTTAATGAAAAACCTTTACAACATGTATTGAATATTTCCCTATCAGTAAATTCTACAACTTCCAAGAGATATCTCTCCTATGATAACCATGTTCTTTAAGATATTATTGGTGTTGGGAGAAACCTGATTTAAGTTCTGGTACTCTCTTCAAACTGTACCCCCTTTTCCCTCTCTGTTCTGGAGTGCAGTGCAGAACTCTTATGCCTTCACTCAGGATTAGTAACTCCTACAAATTTGCAACCAAATAGACCAGAACATTATTCCAGGTTGGGCAGTACAGTGACATTTCTCTACATTGTGTGTGGGGTCAGGGGTCAAGAAAAGGATATTAACAGACTGAAGAGTGGGATGAAACCAACAACAAGTAAAACATAATTTAAAAAGAAACAGAGTAATTTTACTATGTACAAAGTACTTCTTACATCCTGTACCAATATTACCAACACCTTCTCTTTTCTCCTAGTACATCATAATTTCATTCCACTTTCTGGACCTCCCTCATGCCAAAGATTCATCTTGTATCCACTCCATGTGATCATAACTCCCCACCTTCCTCCTCAGATCCCACCTTAGATAAAGACTGTGATGGTTAATTTGATATGTCACCTCATCCGGGTTTGATGTCCAGTTGTTTGGTCAAACACCAGCTAGGTGCTCCTGTGAAGGCATTTTTTGTTTTTTAGATGGGACTAGTATTTCAATCAATTGCCTTTGAGTCAAGCAGATTACCCTCTATAATGTGGGTGGGCCTCATGCAATCACTTAAAGGCCTTAAGAGAAGACTGAAGTCTCTTGAAGAGGAAGGAATTCTGCCTCCCAGAATTACTGCCTTGGGACTCAAGACTGTAACATCAACTCCTGCTGGAATTTTCAGGCTGCTGGCCTGCGCTGCAGATTTTGGATGTGTCAGACCCCACAATTGCGTGAGCCAATTCCTGAACATAAATCAATTGAATCAATCTTTCCCTTTCTCTTTTTCTCCCCCCTCTCTCTCTCATAATCTATATGTATATAAAGTATATACATCCTCTTGGTTCTGTTTCTCTGGAGAACTCTAAGACAGAGATGAAAGAGCAAGGGAAATTTATTATTATTTTACATAATCAGAATGTATCCTGAATTAAGAGACAGATTTACATCTTTTTTTGCTGGTGGTGGAAGTGTGTAGAACAGGGTGAACTATATCCAAGGAGACTGGATTCAAGGCTTTGAGAGCCAGAACATACTTGACGTGTTTTGACTAAAAAAGAAACACACATTATGCCCTCCAAGAACCATCGTAACAGTCAACACAACTGTGGCGGTGTAGTACCACAGAAAGGACACGGTATTGGGGATCAAAAAGACTTGAGATCTTTATGTGTGTTTGACCAAACTTTTGAACTCCTGACCATCTATAAAATGGAGGTAATAAAACTTAGTTCATTGGATTTTTATAAAAATTAAATGAGATTTATGGAAAGCGGGTCCGACCTACAGTTAACACTCCAAAAATTGTAGCTGCTACCGTTATTATCCCCACCATTAATACATGTGTAATATTGATAATGCTTTGTAAGTTTCCATGTGTTTACTTGAAAACCATTAAAATGCCAGTAGATAACACAGACCAAAATGCATCAACATAATAGTGTAGTTAGATGTTGTTACAGTAATCACAAGAGATAGAATATCTGATGTATTTCAGGCAATATGCTAGTACCTTGGATACCTAATCTTATTTAATTCTCACCATAATGCGTAAGGATTGTTTCTCAAAGAAGGCAAAGTAGAATCAGAAGAGTCAAAGAACTCTTTTAAGGTCACACAGCTATTAAAATGTTTAAAACAGAAATTCCAACCTAGGTGTGTCTGACTCCAAAGCCCATGTTCTGTGGTCCTTTCTGTACCACCACTGACTCCAAAGGCCAGTCATTAGCCCGTACACAGGGAGCACGACTGTTTTGTTCGTATTAACATGCCTGGTGCCTTCCTTAGTGCCTGGCACACTGTAGACACACACTACACATGTGAATGAAAGAAAGAAGGAAATAAGGCAACAGTTCTCCTGGAAGTCGTTCTCTCCACATCTCTGGCCAAGGACCATGTATTTGTCATACTTGCCTGGATGGTGAATGAAACAGGTTCCTGCCACCTTCTCCCATCCACAAGAAAGCCTTGGTTTGTCCCATCCGTGGCCACAAAAGTAAAGCGGTCGGTGCGAGAGTGCCCTCCCGAGTGCCTGTAGGTCACATGCCCGCTGTCCACGTCCAGCTGAGTGAAACTGTGTGGAAGCAGCACTGTCCCCCGCAGGTAGAGCTGGCCGTGTCGTGGAAGCTGGGCCAAAAGGAAGGTGAGGTTCTCCGCTGGAGTGTCAGGGTCGGTCAGCTGAAGGAGGTCAGGGGAGAGGAGGCCCGTGGCCCCTTCAGCCAGTCTCAGCCCCTTGTTCCTGGTCACCACGGGTAAGGCTGTGTCCACAGTCTCCAGTGTGATCTCAAACACCCCGGGCTTGGTCTGCAGTCCATTGCTCACGATGAATCTGGCAAAGAGAGGCAAGGCAGCCTTCAACATGGATTCTTGTGTCACCATCTACTGGAATGAAATGATAACAATACACACCTTTACTAAAGGATATGTCGTGTTGGGACGAAAATGAAAACTCAAGGGCGGATCTTTCAGGAGGACACTATTCTATCCATTAAACCAATCACTAGGTAATGCACAAATGGACCATTCTAACTCCCAAAGTATTTTTTCATCAACATTGATGGTAACTCACATGATGGGGCAGAGAATGCCGATGATATTTCTCAGGCTTGTCAGTACTTAGTGTAATTCCTTGCCCCAAATAGGAATTTCACATCCTTTCAGATCCACTGTACTAGTTTGAAGAGTATCCTCGTTTTATATATACAGACTTTTGCAACTGTATTTTTTGGTGAGAATTTAATAAGCTAAACTTTTTTTTTAAACATCTTTATTAGAGTATAATTGCTTTACAATAGCATATTAGTTTCTGCTTTATAACAAAGTGAATCAGCTATACATATACATATACCCCATATCTCCTCCCTCTTGCGTCTCCCTCCCACCCTCCCTATCCCACCCCTCTAGGTGGTCACAAAGCACCGAGCTAATCTCCCTGTGCTATAATAAGCTAAACTCTTAAGACTGATCATTGGAAGCTCATCCAATAAAATGCTGAGTGGGCTAAATTTGGCTAATTCACTCAATTCATATACTTTTCTTTGAGCTTCCACATTTGCCCCTGAAAAGATATGGGGGAGAGCCATTAGACAACGATTATTCCCCTGCTTTAAAGAAAAGAAAATTAGAACACAAGGGTTCAGAAACGTGGCAGGAGATCATAAGGCAGGTAGGAGACAGAGCTGGGACCAGAACCCAGGTTTTCTGACCTCACACCTTTTGCTCTTACAGAGTTTTTAATAAATGCTGGTTTAGCAGTCCACTAAGAAAGAGTTGTGGTGCCTGAGTACCACCGCAGACCTACAAAGAGAAAACTGAAATGATACAAATCCAAGGTGAGCAAAATCTTGCTTACAATCGCAGGTTCTGTGATACCATAATGTGTTTCTGATTATATTGATCACTAAATCACATTCCACCCAGCGCTGCCAATCTCAAAATTAAACTAATTGAAATGATCTTTAGAACATTTCAACATGTAATTTCTATTTGAAGGACAATTGAGACCATCGTGAAATTAAGCCCACAGAATGCACTATTAAAACTCCAACAAGTTAGGAAATCACTACTCAAATGGAACTGACACATTCACCGTAGGCCAAAGAAATGTACTTTGAAATAATCACAGAGTTGTGTCTATTCATTTTTCTCCATGTACCAGGTGCTTGAAATATTCATGGGGGAGAGAGATACTCTTATATTCCATGGATGTAAACAGGTCTAAAACTGTTGCAGTGGCATATAACATTAAATTATATAATAATTTACTTAGGAAGTTCTTTCTCAAAACTAGAGAAGATATGGGGTTTATCTTTACTTTACTAATCTGACAAATGCGACTACCAAGTTTTTCATTCTTTACAAAATGTGTCTTATCCTTCAGGGTTGGAGGGTGGATGCTTTGCTTTTGAACATGAGGGAACCTGAAACCAGGTTGTGTGGGCGTCATGTATCAGCCAGCCTGCCCGAGGCGAAGGACTCAGGGAAAAAAAGCAGCTGAACAAAAAGTAAAGGATGAGTTTGGCTGATACAGATTTTGCTTTGAAGGCTAGGCTAAAATTTTTGAGCTTTCTAATTATCTAGTTGATAAGACTGCCTACAAGAAAAATAGGATGTGATGCATAGAAATTCTTGTCTAAAAAGTTAAAACTGCTAAGTGAAGTACTACAGATAAAGCACATTTTTGACATTTCACACACCTTGTCTTGTAAAGAATATAACCTGGTTTTGTCCACAGCATTATTTTTACAGTTTGGAAAAGAATACTGAATTAACTTTAGAATTGTAGATTGAGCAAAATCACATAGCTTCCTTAAAACAAAACAATACATTTGGATAAATATATTCTAAGCAAAGAGGGCAATTTCATTGCTGGATCATGAAGTGTTTGCAAAATTCATTATTTTTTTAAAAAAGGAAAAAAAGCACACCTAGAAAAAAATTTGTGTGTGTACTTCAACTTTTTACTTACTAGTCACCTTGACAGGTTCAAAGATCAAGCGATATACATTTTTTAGGTACAAAAATCATGGTCTGTTTCTCAGGGGAAGCTTTTCGTGGAATTATGCCTTTATTCCACTGTTTTCCTGTTAACTTTTTCATGTTTCCTCCCTGGAGCCTATCATCTGACCAGAGGTAAAATAAGGAGACTAGGCATTCCCTCAGGGCCTCCAATTTCTCCTTTTTTCACTTAACCCCTCCAGAAACACATTTCATGCTTCCAACTTTGCCCTCTTTCACAATAAAGTGGCTGTCTATTCCCTACCAGATCCCTATATCAACACATGCTCTTGTGGAGAGTTTTAAATTAGCCGTTTAGAGTTGAGCAAAAATTTAAGCCAGAGGACATGTATTTCTAGTATTAGCATTAATTGTGGAATTAAAGTCTTTGTGCCCCGTTAAAAGCAGGTCAAATACTGGTGGAGAAGGAAGAAGAAGGAAGGGGAGAGGCAGCCATCAGGGGCAAGGAGGTGAAGGGGGAGGCCCAGCGACTGCCACAGGCTCATCAGAGGCAGTCATTTTGAGTATCAGATTCTGACTTTCTTCTCTGGAGACTGAATTCCAAAAATGCCCAACAAGCTCCTCCAAGCTCAGTCTCAAGGTGGCCGCATTTATCCGTGTGTGTGTGACCCGTGTGGGGGGCACTGAAGTTTTCTCCTGATCCAGGTGGTCCATCGCAGACTCCTCCCTGCCTCTGACGGGCATTTGACCATGTCGGAAATCGGCAGCCTGCCATCAGACAGATGGGAATGAGGGCGAGCGGGAGAGGGACCATGTAAGAGTAAGAAATATGTTTACTGAGGCCAGCGTTCCCAGCTGGGACCCCAAGGCAGCTGTCTGCACTGACTGAAAGCTAAGAAGCCAGTGGTGAAAAGGACACAATGTCTCAACAGGACTGGATCACACACATCATTCCACCTTCACCAGTAACAATGCAAACTACTCACAGGCAGAGAACATTATCAGAGAGAGAGAGAGACAGGGAGGATGGTCATGGTTGGCTTCCCAGTAAAAAAAAAAAAAGCCCAGCAGAACCAGTGAGACAGGGTCAGTGCTTCGTGTCTGCAAAGGTTGACCAGATGATCTTACAAATGCTGCACTACCACCCCCTCAAAAGAAACCTTCCAAACATATTTTCAAGTTCTGAAACAATAGTGCCATTGCTGTTATGGCATCCACTCCAAGCTTTAGAAGCTGGTGGTATCGAGGTAGCAGCTCCTTCTGTGGGTCCCATTTCCTTTATTACCTCCCCCTCCCTTGAGAAGAGACATAGCCAAGATGACCACTGTCTCATGAAATTTGGGGAATGACTCTTAGATTTGTCTGGGGTGCCTGCCTGGTCTGATTTCACCATTACCATGGTGCTTTCAAGCTTTCTGCATTTCCTGGCAATAGAGTTGGCTGAAGAATCTGCCATCTGTCATGGCATTTAAAAGATAAAAATGGAATCATAAATAGAGCCAGTTCTTCAGAAAAAAAAAAAAAAAAAAGTCCAGCCGGCATGTCAAAATGGAGGACATTAGCATGTTCTTTTAGTCCCCGGCTGCTAGCAGCTGAAGTCAGCTTGCTAATCACTTGGTGTCATCTGTCCCAGAATGCGATGCCAAATCTTTCTTCCAGGCCAGCAGCACCAAACAATACAGGAGAAATTTATGATTCACAAAATAGTTTTGCAGAAGGTAAAAATCTGACCATGAAACTCCCCCGTTTAATTAATGCTGCCATAGCTTACATTAAAAAGAGAAGGGGGAAAATTCTCTGCGGCAGAATTTATCTCTTCTACCCAGCCAAATTCCTTGCCAGATTTAACAGCAAGCAACATAAATTTAGGTGATTAGATTGGTTGCATATATTTAATTTTTAAAAAGCACCATAATCACACTTTCATTAAAACAGGCTTTCAGCTTTGGTTGAGCGCCACTTGACAAACAACACAGCAGTCGAGATGATTGGGTTAGTGAAATGACAAGATTAAAAGGAGGGTCTTCAGCAGATGCTAGGCTCTTCCACTATAAATATGTAAAACTGCTGGCCAAACATCAGAATGACACATTGAGAAGGTTCCTTCCCACAAGTACAAATTGTCCACAAATTTTTGGTACAACCAGGTATAATGGAAAGACCTCTCCAAAATGAGATCTCAGCCCAAGTTCAGCTCTGATACTTACTTATGTCAATTTAGGTGACTTTCTTTGTCTCTTGGAAACTCAGTTTTCTCATCCATAAAATGGGAGCAAGACACCTCTCTCAAGGTGGTGGTGTAAGGCTTAAGGGAAATGATATACATACAAAAAAGGGTCTAGAACACTGCCTGACTCATTACAGGTGTTCAAGCAATACTAGCTTTCCTATATATAAATGAAGGGATTGGATTAAATCAATGCTTTTCAACCCTTGTTGTTTGTTTACTGTCTCTCTATGGACCTGTTCCCTAATCTTAAGTCATTCAAACACCATCATCACAATTGTTGCCATTTTCTAGTATTACCTGTACTCTTATTACCTACTGTTTTGTTTTATATCAACTCACTTTTCTGCTTAAGTAAACGTACTTGAAAAGAAACCTTTTAAATACTAAAAGCTCAAAGTTTTCACTCATAAAAACTTAACCACTACAAATACTATAAAAATAAATACAGGAAAACAAACTGTTTTTCATTCTAGCTAGATATTGTTGGCCAATGGCTTGGAGCCTGAGGCCTGTACACTCTTTGCTAAAAATGGAAAACAGTTAATATTGAAGAGCTGCTAAGTACATATGAGCACAGGCCTGAGACTTCCTTCTAGAAACAGAAGGATAGAGAGAATTAAAAGGGAGTAGTTTCCCACTCTTGAATCCCTATTATTTATTGTCTCCTTCCTGTACCAGCCCACATCATTCTGCATCTTTGTATCATTGATGGTACTAATCACTCATTTTAGGAACTAGAACCACAGATTTTTTGCTAAAAGAAAACCTTGCCCAGAAGCTCAGTGTGCAAAACAAACTAAAAGTCAAACCACCAAAAAACTAAACCAAACAAAGTTATCTCAGAAAACTGGGATGTGAGCTGCAGAGTCCCACCAACTCAGCCCCTTCATTTTCTGTCTCTGGGAGGCCCTCAGAAGCCTCCTGTAAATCTTCAAACTCCTCTGAACATACTTGGAACAGTGGACTGGACCGGACTGGAGATGGCTAGTCCCAATAGCATCAGAATCACCTAGAGAGCTTTTAAAAATACAGATTCCTGGGCCTGAAACTGGACTTACCAAAGTCGCCTCTCTGCGATAAGGCCCAAGAATTTGAATTTTTTTAAACCTCTCAGGTAAGTCTCTTCAGAATCTAGAAAGTTAGACATTCCTGGGGTGAATGATTTCTAAAACACCATCTAGTATGACTCTCTACGCATGTGAATTAGGAAACTGTTATGGTATCACCAAGCCTCACATCAGGGATTTTGTTTTTCATTTTCAGCTCATCACTACCATCTGATTAAGACCTCATTGTTATTTCTCAACATCTTTACATGTTCATTCTTTGGCTTCACCCGTAGGATCTCTGGTTTCTCCAATACAGTCATTAATGTCTTCAACAGACTCTCCCATAGGCGTTGACGGGGGGAAGCAGGAATGGACAGGAAGAAGAAGTCCCAGAAATGGGTATCAAACGAAAAGCCCTGAATCTGGTATACCTAGGTTAAGCCAAGAAGCATCCACCCTCCATTAACAAACAGGAAAAAAAGAATCATCATTGCTCTTTATACCTTCTTTCCTCCAAGATTAATCTTAGTGGTGTAAAGAATGGAGAGAAAAAAATGGGGCCAAGGAAAGAATATAGTAAACAATGGTAACAACAAGAATGACAACAACAATAGTAACAGTAAAAATAGAAACCAATATTTATCTTGTTCTTCCTACGTGCCATGTATTGCTTTCAGTACTTTATGTACACAAGCCCATTTAAACCCCTCAGCAACTCTCTGAGGCAGCTAATACGAGCATCATTCCTTTTCATGGAAGAGTTAATGAGAGTGCAGGAGAATGTGTGACTTGAGGAGAACCAGAGATGTGATGTAATGAAGGCAGGAACTGACCCCAGGCCTATGCCTTCCCAAGCCAAAGAACCAGTGGGAAAAGTATTCCCCACTTCTGATGTTTCAGTTAATACTGAGCAACACTCAAGCACTGAATTGGTTATTGAGAGAGTGACCGACCAAATGCTTATCTGATTGTTAAGAACACTTGTCAAGGGAAAAAAGAAGGTATTAGTTCAAACTCCCCTGGATTTTTTTGTTTAACAGTTGAACTATCCAAATCATCTTTTCAAATCATCATTCCAAATGCCAAAAAGGGAAGCAAAATCATCTTTACTGACATTTAAACACTGTTTATCATAGCAGACATATTGAATTTAGATAGATAAGATATATGATAGAGGAAAGTGGTATTTGGACATGGGTATATCAGTGTAATTGATAGTTTATGGGAGCCGTTCAAATAACACAGGAGTCTGCGACATTTATGTTATTTTATAGCATTCTTTTGAAGGTTGTTTTCTGACATGGTAAAAATTATACTGGAGGCCAGAAGTCCTACGTGTATGGAAAATGAATCAATGCTCTCAGAGCTTCCTTTTTTTTTTTTTCTGGTACTCGGGCCTCTCCCGTTGCGGAGCACAGGCTCCGGATGCGCAGGCTCAGCGGCCACGGCCCACGGGCCCAGCCGCTCCGCGGCATGTGGGATCTTCCCGGACCGGGGCACGAACCCGTGGCCCCTGCATCGGCAGGCGGACTCTCAACCGCTGCGCCACCAGGGAAGCCCCACGGCCTCCTTCTTAATTGGTAAAATTCAGGGTTAGATGTGTACCATGGTCCCCCAAAGGCTAGTCTAAGATTTCCGGGTTCTCATCCCAGCCCTGAGGTCCTTGGGGAAACTCAAGTTCAGCCAGCTTTGAAAACTGCTAAATGATAGATCCTCTGCAGTTTTTCTTGCTTTCTGTGACTGGAAACAGATTTCAGTACTTTAAATGAATGTAGACCTTCATTAATGTTGTATCTTTGCCTTTTCAACAGATTGTTATTCCTTCCAGTGATTTATTTGATATAGAATCCTTGAACAGGTGCACAGCCCCCAATTATAACACGGTTTCTATGGGGAAATACGATCCATTTTATGGCAACATGATTTATGATGTAGTTACCAGAACACATTGTGTCAAAAGGCACTGTCTGCTTATGCCAAATGTTTACTAGCAAATTCCTTTCCCTCAGATAGAAAAACATACTCAAAAAGAGGTAAATTACTTTTCCACAGCTCTCATTAGCGGGGATCCTCAGGTCTTCACATGTCTCTTCATGGAACAGCTTGCACTGAGATCTGCTGAGGTGTTTATTTTTAAACAACGAGCCCTAATTTCTTGGCTGGCTGCTGTCATTTTAATTGTGCACCTTTCCCTTTCTTCCATCGAGGGAGTGGATGAAGAGCATACTTACACCAGAGCTGGAAAAGGACCCATTTTTTTCCCTCCTTTGTCTTTCTAAGCACTAATCCAAAGAAGGAGTTCTGAAAAGTTTCCTCTGGGCTCACCTGAACGTGTCTCTGTGGGCAGCTGCCGTGCTCTTATGTACGTAGCAGACTCTCTGTCCTGCTATGTCCATTTGGCTGAAGCTTGTAATGGGGACCCCAGGATAGTGGACGTATTCGACCTGGCCATATCGCGGTGGGGAGGTGATGACGTAGAGAAGTTCCTCAGGCTTGCCTGTTCCATCCACAGCAAGGAGGGTGGTGGTCATCAGGAAACCTCTGTCACCTTTAGACACCGAAAGTGGTTTTGCCCGGATGACAATATCACCTGCGTGGCAGAAGAGGTTGTGGTCAAGAACCAAATTTTTAAAAATAAAATGTCCAAGGTGAAGGTAAAAAGCAAAGGTCAAACTGTGCAGAAGTCAAAAGTAATATGACATAGCAAGATTTCTATAACAAGGATTAATAAAAGAATTCAGCCAAAGACACGAGCAGATATCACAAAGAAGCATAACAATATGGCCAACAAAGGCACAAAAGATGCTCAGTCTCATGAATAGTCACAGAAATATAAATCAAGATCACAGTAAGTTGTCATCTTGTAACCCTCTGATTGGCAAGGATGTAGGAGCCTGATGATACCAAGTGTTGAAGAGGACGTAGGATCTTGCATAAGAGTCTGGTAGGAGGGTAAACTGGTACACAATCTGGAATTATTTTGTAAAGAGTTGGATACTCACCTATGCCTTGACCCAGGGATTCCACTCCAGCTGCATGCTGGAGAGAAACACATGCACTTGTACCCAGGAGATCTGTGCTAGAATGGTTGTAACTGAGAACAATGGAGACAACCCAAATGCCTTCTCAAAAGGTGAATGTATAAACAAACTGTGGTCTATTCATACAACTGAATTTTGTGCAGTAGCAAAACAGATGCACTAGAGCTATATGCAACCACACAAGATGTAGCTTATTAACATTTATTAGCTGAGTGAGCAAGTCCCAGAAAACTATAAACAAAAGTAAGAAAATTAACACAAAATTCAGGATGGTGGTTCTCACTGGAGGTTGGAAAGAGCACATAGGTAGATGTTTGATACTGTTAATATTCCAGTCCTTGTATGTGTGGTGGCTACATAGGTGTTCTTATGTTTAAAAGACTGTATGAATGAGTGTCTGAATGAGCAAAGGAGAAGAGGATCACACACACACAAAGGATACAGTGTTTCACAAACTAAGGATTATAATCCAATTTTGCTCACTTGAGGTTCATTAAAAAAATGATCACAACTAAAATACTATAGAGTTTCTACTTTGTACAGTTACAGGGTTAAGGTATTGTCATATTTCTCAGGCTATAAATGAGGAAACTAAGGTGTAGAAATGTTAACCAACTTGCTAATGATTACACAATTATGAAAGGTGGAGCTTGAATATCTGACCCAAGAGCACAAACTCAAACATTTTATTATTTTGCTTCCTTTCTTTAGTATATAAGGAATTCTTGAAAATTAACACTAAAACGGTGAATATCCAAAAGGAAATGTGTGTAAAATACATGCCAAGTCATTTCTGAATTAAAAATACAGTCAATAAAATCTTGAAAAGATATTTAGTCCTATAAGGAAACAAAACATCAAGGAGGTATAATTTTACCCCAGTGTTTCTCAATGAGGGACAATTTTGCCCCCCAGGGGACATTTAGCAACGTCTGGAGACATTTTGGTTATCCTATCTGAGACGTGCTACTGGCTTCCAGTGGGTAGAGACCAGAGATGCTGCTAAAAATCTGATAATGCACAACAAAGACTTATGCTTTCCAAAATGTCAATATTGCCGAGACAGGGAAACCCTGTTTTAGATGATCAAATTGGTCTTTTTTGTATACTATGCTTTTAACTCAAAATGCTATGCAACTTATGTCCAACCTAAGAATCAATGACCAACCTAATTTTAAATCAAAACCTGAGCCCCAGATTCTTCAGAGGGAGTCAAGATGAATATATCAAGGAAGTAAGAAGAATGAACAAGGCTGGGGAAACAAAAATCATGCACAGGAGGTTTCACCAGGAGCAGAAGATACAGCTGAGTGGAGGAAGAGCATCTAGGTTTTGCCTGAACCCAACTTTCCAGCACTGTAATGACAGAGTATGGATCAGGGTCAACTATAGACAATGTCCTTCTCAACTTCTCCCAAAGATGTCCGTGTCATTTTTGCCACTGCACATATCAGAAGACACAGCACAGTGGGAAGGCATAATGTTATTTATAATAGCTCCCAAATGGAAATAACCCAAGTGTTCAATATGCTAATATTAGTGTTGATTTAGTCTAACAATTCAGTATAGTTTCATTTAGAGATGAACAATTATGGCTATAAAGTTCTGAGAAAACTGATGCTAAGGAAGGGAGGAGGGAGCAAGAAGGGAGGGAGAGAGGAAGGAAAGAGAGAGAGAGAAAGAAAAGGAAGGAAGGAAGGAAGGAGGGAAGGAAGGACAGCAACAGTGAAGGAGGAGGGGAAGGAGAGAACACTGTACAGAGATAAAACACCACTACGTTTAAAAAAGAAAAGAAATTATGAACTTCTGAAAATGTTAACAGGTTAATGTATCTACCTGATGTAAGTTTTCACAAATACTTTTAGAAAATAATCACGTGTCAATTGTAGCAGAGACTAGTGAGGCACTCACCAGCCTCAATGCCTTTTCTTCCTGGATGCACTGCTCCAGTTTCTACTGCCCAGACTCCTTAATGTGGCCCGTGACTGCAGTTCAGCCACAGGTACCCTACCTCCAAGCCTATCCCATGAAATTCTCTCATTATCCTCCATATCTCACTCTCAAAGTGACTCCGAGGACTTCCGAGACAAACGATCCCCTAGCTGGAAAGAATCCCCAGGTGGCTGCTTGGAACAGAATTCTCCTCCAGCATGCTCGGGAATGCATCTCGGTAAGGCAATGACAGGATAACCTGCCCTAATACATTAGGTGCATTTTACTTGTATTACGTTTTGCCTGGACAGATACTTATGATGAATGCAGTCTTACTTTTGCAGAGAGAAATAAATGTGTACAGTAACACGTAGCTTATCTGAGAGTCACTTATTAGACATCTTCAAGGAAACAAGCAAATAAAATATATTATTATACAGCCCCAAAATAAACATCTGAAAATCAATCAAGCTAGCTTAAAATTTGTCTTAAAAAAATTCAGAACTGTAATTTTACCATACATATGAAGTAAGACTTTTACTGTACCTAAGCATCCAATTTAATTTAGCTCTGAGCTTCCTGGCAGCCAAGGCAAAAAAGAAAGCACTCTGTCAATCAAGCACATACTGAGGACCTAAGACTATGCTTGGTCCTAGGAATATACAGATCCTGGACTATACAGATGAATGAGATAGGATCTTTACCCTCCTCACATAAGCTCTAAGGAAAAGTATGGGGTAGTGAGTGACATGTTGGGAATCAAGGGCTTACACTCTCCCTTGCCGAGATTCCTTTCCAGTATTTTTTTTTTTTCAATCTCTTCCTTCTGCCGTTTATGTGCTGCTGAGTCCTATCATGCAAATGGTCTTTAATTAATTCAAGAAGATAATTATCTTACAGCATTCTCCCTTGTCCCTGAAGAGTATTGTCAGCACTTCCAAAGTGAACAGAGAAACAACCTCCAACCTTTACAATGACAAAATTCCTTCCTATTATTCTTTTATTTTAAGACACATTTATTTGTATTTCCTTTATTATTGTTGTATTGAAAATATTTTTCCTTTCAAACTCTGTTTTCAAGTAATAACTCAATCCCTGAAGATAAAACTAGAGTCATCACATTGATTTGGTAAAATTTTACTTAAAGCTTAAAACCCTGACAGTTAAAGTAGCTTGTGCAGCCTGTGGGCAAGGCTGGGTTTTTAATAGGCTTTTTGAAATACTGAAAATAACAAATGAATTGGCTACCCTCATAAACCTCACAGATCACAGGCAAAGCAAGTGAGGAGTCAAAGGATCAAATCATAAATGATGGAATTTCAAGATAGAGGATGGAAGGAAGAAAGGAAAGGAGGGAAGGAGAAAGGGTGGGAGAGAGGGAAGGAGGGAGGGAGGGAGAGAGGAAGAGAGGGAGGGGAAAAGCTTTAAGGGCTTACACCTGCTCACTTCTGGTTGTAAAAGTTGGTTCCAATAATAGAAATGCTTTACCTTTTCCCATATCCTTGATGGTGATGTGACAATTAAATGCAGGGGACCTATTGTCACCATCCCAGAGGTAGAAGGTGAAGCTGTCTCGGTTCTGGGAATCCACTGCGCCCGTGTGTGTGTATCTCAGCAAGTTCAGATCCACTTCTTCCTGAGTGCATTTCATGCCAGGATGGAGAGGGACCCAGTCCCTCCCTATCTGAAAGGTGTCAGAATTAGTCAGCTGCCCAGGGTTTTTTTCCCCCCACGTTGTGTCAGTGGACATCTTCCATATCCTCTGAAAACTTCCAATATAAATGATATTTCAGGAAAACTCTAGATTTAATTTTTTGCCATTCTGCATCATATTTTCCATTTAAAGAAATATATTAAAACAATTTCAGGCCTTGGGGAAAAAACGAGCTTTAACCAAAGGATTTTTGACAAAGTCATGTGGCAATTCAACTGCAGTGCTATTTCCAAGGTATTTAACACAAGCAATCATAGCTGATTAAGTATTTCAATTATTGAGAGCAGGTGGGTAATCGAGCTGTTGGAATTGATTCTTTAAAAATTAAATGTGTCTCATTTGGGGTTTCCTTTTTTGTTTTTAGTTCTTATCATTGTACAACTAATAAAACCTATTATTTCAAACTGGTTTGTCACTGGGCTTATCTGAAGTAGATAAAACATAAATAGAATGGGTGTATTTACTGTCCACAGTTTTAGGCTTCCAAAAGACCAAAAATGATCAAAGTCCCTATCACTCCCTACATGTATACCCTGAGTCAGCACGAAAACAACTGCAAATATCATATATGTGTTATGTATCATGCTCTTCTAATAATAAGCTGGCATTAGTTAAGCATATATTCTGTACAGAACTCAGTGCAGAAATTGTGGCATTTTCAATTAAAAGAGGTCGTTATGCTGAGGGAGAGCTGACAACTGAGACTATTAGAAAATACAATAATAATAAATCTGTCTCATTAATAATTCTACTGTTTTCTCTTAAAAATGCATAGCTTTCCCTAAGAAGGGCTCATAAAAGTCATTTGAAGTAATTCAAGCAAAATGTCGTCTTAAAATTTTACTATATGATATTATCTTGTGCTTTTCCTGTCTGGTTTAAGAGACTATAACAGAAATTTAAACGATTTTTAAAAAATTTCCTTTGTCACATTATTCCACATGCCTTCTCTCCCCTCACTGTGTTACCACTTCCCTTTGTCATTCTATTTGATAAAGTTCCCTCCTCTTTAATGTTTGTGCCCATCTGATGTTTGCACACAGGTATGTTCTGCCCCAGTGCTCACTGGGTGAAAGTTAATTATATTATAATAATTAAGCACATTCTTTGTCTGCATCATAAGATCTGTTTGTAAATTTATTTTTAAAAACAGATTCTCTTTCAGGTTTTAAACCAAACAGTCTGCAATTCTATTTAATGTTTTTCTTTATAATCTCTTCCCAGAAAGTAAATACAGAAGATGATATCTTTTGCTCTCTGTCATCTCCATCTAATTCCCCACTTGCATTCCCAAGTGTGAGCTCTGACTTAACAAAATCATTTGCAAGCCCCAAAAGAGAAGGAAAATAAGATTCAGTCTCAAGGTGGGGAAAACGCAGGAAAGTCAACCAGAAAACCAGGATGCGTGAGAAAGTCCAGGAGGCCTGGTCCCTGGTCTTGGAGAGACTTGGAAAAGCCCTAGAGAGCTGGGAGAGAACTCGCTGGCGCCATATTGGGAACATGGACCCATCTGGATTTTCTCATAACCAAAACACTTCAGTTCCCATGTCACCCAAATGTGTGAGCTGTCACTGCATTTCTGCTTCATTACTCTTTGAAATGAAATAAGGACACAGCTGCACCTCAATTTAAATCTGTGATTGCTCTTCACTTTGATTCTCTATGGTGCCCACAATCTAAGACAATCAAGCTGCTCTACACAGAATGAATCCTTGCTGCTTTTCTCAGGCTGTACCTACATTACATTAAAAGTTAAGCATTCAGTCAAATAATCACATTGGAGATGGCTGGTGGTTACTGTTGCTAGCCTTAATCCACCATTCAAACAGACATTTTGATGGAATACTCAAGTGACCTTCTCAAGTGGCTGATCTATAATTTGTATTGGGTTGATTCTTGGACATCACACACACAAAGTCTGAATCAGACTGGTGAGCACCATTTGTGAAAAGACTACCTTTTCTCCATTGCATTACCTCGGCTGCTTTGTCAAAAATCAGTTGACTACACTTGTGTGGCTCTAATTCTGGGCTCTCTATTCTGTTCCATTGATCTGTTTGTTTATTCTTGTACCAAACCAACACTGTCTGGATTACTGTAGTTGTATATTAGTCTTGAAGTCAGGGAGTGTCAGCCCCTCAATTTCATTCTTCTATATTGTGTTAGATATTCTGGGTATTTTGCCTCTCTAGATAAACTTTAGAATCAGTTTGTTGATACCCATAACAACTGCTCTAAAAAATAAAGTCTATCAGTAACTAGAGAACTTGCTTTACCCCAGTAACTCCCTATGCTCCAACTTAGGTACAGTCCCAATGGGGAAGGAGCAATGATGAACCTTAATTTTGGTTGAATTTACCCTGAATTGAGGAAGTAAATTTAGAATAGTGTGAGTTCTCCCCAAACTAGGAAAATTAAATTTTCTACCTCTGAGCAAAATATGGCTATTACAGAATAAATTCAGTTATAGGAATCTGTGCATTTAGAAAATTTATACCTGTTACATTCATTTTGAAAAATAAAAGTAAAAAGGCCACTAACCTTAAGCTGAAGTTGCCCATTTTGGGGAAGACTTTCAAATACGTAGTAAATCTTCTCCCTGGGGGAGTCTTCATCTATGGCTGAGAGAACTGCACTAGAAATAATACGAGTTTCACCCATATTCACTGTAATTTCAGCTTTCCTGTAAAAAGGAAGATGTCTGGGTTGATATAAAAAATAGAAGACAACACCTTAGGAGGGGACACTCATGATGACTATTACAGCATTCAACCTTAAAAAATTAAGAAATGATATTCAATATCCAAAGTACTGAAAATGATGAGTCAGATTTGTAAAATATGCTTTCATTTCACCTTACATGGGAAAGTCCTAAGGACAATTAGTCAGCAACAATGAGTATGGCATGAGGTAATTACATACTTCTGTCTACTTGTATAGAACTTTATACTTTTCTGTTAAAATTTATTTTATAAACTGACTTTGTTTCCAAAATTTTATCTGATACAACAACAGCACCATGAAGTAAGTAGGCTAGGTATTATTGTTCTAATTTTACAGACAGGAACTTAAAGAAATGAAATGACTTATTCACGGGTGTTCTGGTACCCTTTATGATAGACCATTATGAACTTGGTGATATTTAGATAATCTGTAGCCCTCTACATTACTCTCCTCCTTGGTGATGTTCTGGGTAACTAGTGTTCTCTTCACAGTAATTCATCTTTTCCAAATGCTACAGCTGCCCGGTCAGCTCCTGGCATCTTGAAGAGAAGGCTGGGACAGAGAGCAGGTGCTGCTTCTACCATAAATGCTGCTGCTATGGGTTTTGTGTCTCCTGTAAAGGGCTGCTGCTTTCACAGCGAATATGGCTGTTTTCTCTGGTCCTACCAAAGAGAAGAAGAGATTTCTTTTCACCTGTGTTTCTAGCTCTTGGTTTTGGTCATCACACATGGCCTGTGTCCAACTTGACACTTTGTTTCTGAGAAAAACTGGGAAGTTTCCTTGGGATTTAGATTAAGGACATTTGTGCAGCATCAACTGGTCATTCTCAACAGCCTTCCACTCCTCTGCTGACAAGCCATAGCCCAAGCACCTCAGTTCTAACCTCTTTTACTAGGTTTTTCTTGCCTACTCATAACTGACATCTTCCCTGGCCATAGGAGATGACTTTTGTCCACCTCTTTACTAGAGAATATTAATCCTATCATTTTAGAAGGCTAAAATGATGGTTTAGGGCTTATGGAGATTAGTGGTGGGCATTTTTTTTTTTTTTGGGTCGCGCCACACGGCTTGTGGGATCTTAATTCCCTAAACAAGGATCGAACCCGGGCCCCTGGCAGTCAGAGCATGGAGTCCTCACCACTGGACCGCCAGGGAATTCCCAGTAGTGCTTTTTTTTTTTTTAAAACACATGACTGTGTGGAAAGGTCTCTCTCTTTTTTTTTTTTAATATTTATTTATTTGGCTGTGCTGAGTCTTAGTGGTGGCACACGGGATCTTTGTTGCCACAGGCAGGATCTTTAGTTGCCGCATGCGGGATCTAGTTCCCTGACCAGGGATTGAACCTGGGCCCCTTGTTTTGGAAGCACAGAGTCTTAACCGCTGGACCACGAGGGAAGTCCCCCCAGTGGTGCTTTTAATATAGAAACAGATGAATCAAAACAGGAAGCCAATACAATGAAGATGATAAGGAGTCTGGTAGAAAGAAAGGGTCAGAATTAAATTTCAGAGGGTCCAAGAGAGAAGAAAGTATGTCATAGTCTGAGTTACCCTGAAAGGGACAAAGATCTTGGTGCAGGTAATTTATTTGGGAAGTGATCTCAGGAACAAGCGAGAGGGAGGGAGGAGTGAGGAAGGAAAGGAGGAAAAGGCAACGAAGGGTGTAGTTACTGCTATGGGGCTCAATCCTGCTGGGGATCCTTTGAAGAGCCATGTAGAATATGCCTCAAATTATGCTTCAGAAGGATAGGAGGCTGGGATACTTATCTTCTCCACTACCTTTCAGAGGTGGAGGGTTGCCCTCAAAGTATTCTCCCCTGTGCCTGGACATGGGCTGAATGAGCCACTGCTACTTCAGAGAAAGCCCAGAGGCAAAAAAAGCAGAGCACTACAGTCACTTAGATGGGGCACAGACAGCGTGCAGGGTACGTTCCGTCATAGCTGCAACTAGAATCAGAGGTGGGCTAAGGGGGTGTAACCCCAGGAGCCAAAAGCACAGCATCTAAAAGGAATATCAAAGGAATGGTGTCAGATGACCTAGCAAGGTCCAGCAAGATGAGAAGAGCCATTAGATATGGTGGGAAATCCAAGGGTAACTTTTAAGGGAGGCTGGAGAGTGGGCAGGAATAGAGGAAGCAAACACAAGCTATTCCTCCAAATAGTTTGGCACTGAAATAAATGAGGGACTGGGTCATCGTTGTAGTTTTAGAATGAGAATACCTGCTTGGAAAAACGCTAATAACTGACACTTTTGAGAACTTAATAGGTATAGTCTCTGAAGTACCTTTACATATTTTAATTCCTTTAATCCTTTCAACAACCACATGAAGAGGATACTGCTATTATCGCCATTTACAAAGAAGTTGACAAAGAGGTAGTGAGAGGTTAAGTAACACTTTCAAGGTCACACCACTGATAAGTGGCTGAACCAAGGCAGTCTGGCTCCAGAATCTGCTCCCTTCACCACTAACTATATCCCTGTGTCTTATTAGCAGAAGGAATGAAAAGAGAGAGATGGAAGATGCGGTAGGGAAAAAATAATGGAGCAAGTTCTGGGAGAAGGCGAGAGGTGATATGCCCAAGGACACATATGGAAGGGAAAGAAGAAAAGGAAAAAAGAAAAGAAAGAAGAAGGAGGAATTTCGAGGCAAAGTTAGAGGAGCTTTGGTGATTCTGTAGATGAAGCTATGCCAGGAAGTTTAATAGCAAGAACATAGCAAGAAATAGTAAATCAGATAGGACTGAATGAGTGCCTTGTTAAGTTATTTTACCTTTCTGGTCTCAGTTGTCTCAGTGAGGATAACGACACCTACTTCACACAGTTTTGGTGAGGACTTAAGGAACAACTATATGTGAAAGGAGCCAACATACTGCCACATAGTAAGCACTTAATAAACACCAGTTTTCACCTCTCTCCCTCCTTTTTAGGTAAAATGAGGTCATCAGAAAGGAGGTTTCATAATACCACAATATCCTTCATATTTTCATTTTTATAAATCAAGATTTACCAATCCAAGATTCCAGCTAGAGAATAAGGAAATAGAAATTTCTATTGAATACTCCTTGTCAAACTGATATCTGAGATGCAATCCTCCAAAGAACTATCTCCAGTATTTCCCATAATGCTTTCCAAGGGCCTTGGTGGCCCATAGGGAACAGCAGGAGAATTGGCAGAATAAGGAAGGGATTTGTTTAAGGTCCTGTTTTCTGCAAAGTGGACGAGACTTTGGGAGTTTACACACTTCAGGAAATTGTTCACTTCCTGATAAAGGCTTGGACTGTCTACTCAATGCCCCTCACTGCTACACCATTAAAATGGTCAAAGAGGTGTGGGGCCTTTAGGGACTTTCCACCCCCTCACTTGTTCCCGTAAACCAATTCTTCTCCCTATCGTGCGCCACTCCTTCTCCCTATCGAAACCAATTCTTCTCCCTATCGTGCGCCACTCCTTCTCCTTATCGAAACCAATTCTTGGAGTTTTTCAGTTGACGGGGACTTGCCAGACAGCGGGTAATTTTCCAGTTGCCCGTAACAGGTATACGCCCTAACCGCCACAATGAACAGACAACTATAACGGCCAGAAGGTGGGACAAAAGTTCCTAAGCCAATGAATTCAAAAGTCACCACATTTACCCAATCATTGTGAGAATATACCCGCCCTATGAGTAAATAAACCTATAAAAAGTATGTGATTCCGCTTTTAGGGGTTCCCCATCGGCCTCCTGCGTGAGGTTCAGGGAACCCCGGTGCATCGGCTCCTAATAAACCTCTTGCATGTTGCAGCGGCTCTCGACTCTTGGCGGTTCTTGGGCGAGTTGGAATCCCTCGTAGACCGTTTGGGTCTAACATTTGGGGGCTCGTCCGGGATCCCCTCTCGCCCCCGGGTCACAAGAACATCGGGAGTCGGAGGTATCAGGTAGGCTCGAGCCCAATTGTCTGTTTGTTTGTCGTTTGTTTGTTGCTAGCCGCCATTAGGAAAAAGCCGTGCGAACCGGCTTGCTGTGGAATCTGTATTGGACTCCTGGCTAGGCAGACGTGCCGAAAGCTGGTGTCCACGGGCCCCGGGGGACGCCCTGGTGGTCCATCTGGAAGGAGAAACAAATTTTGTCTCCCCTTCATCTGGTTCTGGCAGGTTATATAAGCTGCCATCTGAATTTGAGTTGGTTTCGGGTTTAAGTTCGCGGCGGCTGGTTCTGGCAGGTTATATAAGCTGCCATCTGAATTTGAGTTGGTTTCGGGTTTAAGTTCGCGGCGGCTGGTTCTGGCAGGTTATATAAGCTGCCATCTAAATTTGAGTTGGTTTCGGGTTTAAGTTCGCGGCGGCAATATCAATGTGTGTCTTTTGAAATTTTATTGTTTTTCTGTACTATTATCTTTCTTTTGACGGACGACAATGGGACAAACTATGACGACGACTCTTTCTCTTACCCTAAGCCACTGGACCGAAGTTAGGGCTAGGGCCCACAACCTTTCGGTAGAAGTAAGGAAAGGAAAATGGCAAACGCTGTGTACCTCTGAGTGGCCTACATTTCAGACAGGGTGGCCACCCGAAGGATCTTTTTTGTTAGATAAGGTTGGGCTAGTCAAGTCTAGGGTCTTTAACACAGGACCCCACGGACACCCAGACCAGATACCATATATCTTGGTCTGGGAAGATCTAGTTCTCTCCCCGCCTCCGTGGGTCCGGCCCTTTGTTTCCTCAACAGGCACGTCTGCATGCGCTCCAGCACAATCGGAGATATTGGCCCTGAAGAAAACCCCAGACACGGAAAAGTCATCTGCTGCCCCGGACCCGCCAAAGGCGATATATCCTGACCTGCAGTCTGATTTGCTTCTTCTAGATTCCCCACCTCCTTATCCTCCGGCCCTAAATCCCATGTCGCCCCTAGGACCCCCAGCTTCACAACCCTCCGCACCAGTAGGGCCACCTGTTATGGCGGAAAGGGGGGGTCCCTCGGCGGGCACCAGAAGCCGGAGGGCTGTTTCCCCGGATTCTACTGCTTTACCCCTTAGAGAATATGGCCCCCCCGATAACCACGGGAATAGGCCCCTTCAATACTGGCCCTTTTCCTCTGCAGATCTTTATAATTGGAAGATGCATAACCCTACTTTCTCTGAAAACCCACAGGCTCTTACTGCTTTAATAGAGTCTCTTGTCTTCTCCCACCAACCCACCTGGGATGATTGTCAACAGCTCCTCCAGACTCTCCTCACAACTGAGGAGAGGCAACGGGTTCTCCTGGAGGCTAAAAAGAATGTGTTAGCCGCCAATGGACAACCTACCCAGTTGCCTAACGAGATTGATGCCGGGTTTCCACTCGTCAGGCCGAATTGGGACTTTAATACCCCGGAAGGTAAGGAGCACCTGAAAATGTATCGCCAGGCTCTGGTGGCGGGTCTCCATGGAGCGGCCAGGCGCCCCACGAATTTGGCTAAGGTAAGAGAGGTAACTCAGGGGCCCCAGGAATCGCCAACCGTGTTCCTAGAACGCTTAATGGAGGCTTTTAGACGATTCACTCCTTATGATCCAACCTCTGAGGAACATAAGGCCACCATAGCAATGGCCTTTATTGACCAGGCGGCCCCTGATATTAAAAAGAAGTTACAAAGGCTGGATGGCCTACAAGGTTTCTCCCTTCAGGACTTAGTAAAAGAGGCAGATAAGGTATATTATAAGAGGGAGACAGAAGAAGAAAGAGAAGAAAGAAAGCAGAAGGAACAAGAGGCTCGTGAGGTAAGATGAGATAAGAGGCAAGAAAGACATTTGAGTAAGATACTGGCCACTGTAGTCAGAGGAGGAAACAGTAGAGACAGAAATAGACAGAAAGGGCGAACAACGGATAGAAGGCGGCCATTAGACAAGGACCAATGTGCCTACTGTAAAGAAAAAGGTCATTGGGCAAGAAAATGCCCTAAAAAAAAGAACGGGGGAAGGATCACTAAGCCTTTTCATCTGTACGTGGCCGAGAATAAAGGTATTGCAAAGGGAGTACTAACTCAGAAACTGGGCCCCTGGAATCGCCCGGTTGCGTACCTATCAAAGAAATTGGATCCTGTGGCAGCAGGATGGCCCGCCTGTTTAAAAATAATCGCCGCGGTGGCCGCTTTGGTCAAAGATGCTGACAAACTGACTTTGGGGCAGAACCTAACGATAACAGCCCCCCATGCATTAGAAAGTGTAATTCGCCAGCCACCCGACAGATGGCTAACAAATGCCAGGATGACTCATTACCAAGCCCTGCTGTTAAACTCAGATCGTATTAAGTTTACCTCAGCCACAGGACTCAACCCGGCCACCTTGCTACCCGACCCTGACCTGGAAAACACTACCGTCATCCATGATTGTCAGGAAGTACTGGCTGCAGCACACCGTAGCAGACCAGACTTGATGGATCAGCCCCTCCCCAACGCCGACGTTACCTGGTTTACTGACAGAAGCAGTTTCCTAGAGGAAGGTAAGCGTCGGGCGGGAGCAGCCGTGGTAGACGGGAAAGAGGTCATCTGGGCAGCCACATTACCGCAAGGGACATCGGCCCAACGGGCTGAACTAATCGCCATGACTAGAGCATTGGAACTAGCAGAAAACAAAAAGGTAAACATCTATACGGACAGTAGATACGCATTTGCTACCGCCCAGGTCCATGGGGCCATTTACCAACAAAGAGGGTTGCTCACCTCGGCGGGCAAAGAAATTAAAAACAAAGAAGAAATAGTGGCACTGCTAGCTGCCCTCATGCTCCCCACTAAAGTCAGCATCATTCATTGCCCCGGACACCAGAAGGACAATACCCCGGTGACAAGAGGCAACAACATGGCAGATAGGGTGGCACGAGAAGTGGCTCTATGGGAAATCATACTAGAACTATCAGATGAGAGTCCTGGGAAACCAAATGATAGGGGAACAAGTACCCCAGCCATAACTAAAGGAACATTATCTCCTCAACAAACAAAATCCATGCTACAACAGATTCACAGATGGACACACTTGGGAACCAAAAAGATGATGTCCCTACTACACAAGACAGGTTATGATACCCCTGGACTAACTAAATTAGCTGAGCAGATTGCACGAGAGTGCATTCCATGCCAACAGGTAAACTCCCATAAAGGAAAACTTGAGGTCGGAAAAAGGCTCAGAGGAGACCGCCCAGGAGCCTATTGGGAGGTCGACTTCACTGAAATACGCCCTGGAAGGTACGGTAACAGGTATCTTCTAGTTTTTATAGATACCTTCTCAGGATGGGTAGAAGCTTTCCCGACGAAGGAGACAGCTACTGTGGTGGCCAAAAAGATCTTAAAAGAAATTTTCCCCCGGTTCGGGGCACCAAAGGTAATAGGATCAGATAATGGTCCCGCCTTCGTCGCCCAGGTAAGTCAGGGTGTGGCCAAATACCTGGGGACTGATTGGAAATTACATTGTGCCTATAGACCCCAGAGTTCAGGACAGGTAGAAAAAATGAATAGAACTCTAAAAGAGACCCTAACTAAATTGTCCATAGAGACTGGCGGTACAGATTGGACGGTGCTCCTTCCCTTAGCCCTGTTCCGGGCTAGAAATACCCCCTCCCGCTATTATCTTACTCCATTTGAAATACTATACGGGGCTCCACCTCCTCTTTTTACGCTAAGAAAAATATTAAGTCCTGACTGTCAGAATAACACTGACTTATATGCTAGGCTGTTGGGACTCCAGTTGGTCCAAAAGGAGGTGTGGTCCCAGCTGGCAGAGGCTTACCGACCAGGAACACCAGCAGAGGCTCATCCCTTCCAAGTCGGAGATTCCGTGTACGTCCGTCGGCACCGAACCCAGACTCTAGAGCCTCGGTGGAAAGGACCATACATCATCCTGCTCACCACCCCCACGGCTATAAAGGTAGACGGCATCGCTGCGTGGATCCACGCTTCACACGTGAAGGCCGCACCAGCATCTGCAACATCGGAATGGCGAGCCCAAAAGACCAGCAACCCGCTCAAGCTCAAGCTTCTGCGATCATCAGATTTATAACTTTAACTTTGTTACCCCTACTGACTGTGAGTAATTTTAGTCCTCACCTGCCCCAGCGTTTAACCTGGCAGGTAATTTCCCAGACTGGAGATGTAATATGGTCTGTTAACAATATCGCTCCCCCATGGACCTGGTGGCCAAACCTTTTTCCTGATGTTTGTAAACTGGCCATAGGGGCTCCCGGTTGGGATTTAGAAGACTATTATGATCAACATAATGTTCCAAAAATTTTATCAACTAGAGCTGATTCCTCCGGAAAGGGTTGCAAAAACGGGATTCGGAGGACTGGGCTCAGAGCTCCTGCTTTCTACATATGCCCCGGGTTCCATCGCCACAGGTCCCTTAATTATAAATATGGAGGAACTGAAAACTTTTATTGCAAAAGCTGGGGATATGAAACCACAGGAGACACCTATTGGAAGCCCACCTCTGGCTGGGACTTTATTAAGGTGACAGCCAATTATACACACCCAACCAACCCCTTAACTTATAGGCCTGAATGTACTAAATGGTGCCATCCCCTTAAGATTTCTTTTAGTGAACCAGGAAAAAAAGATAAAAAACTGGATAAATGGCCATTCATGGGGAATCAGGTTTTATAAAGAAGGATATGATGATGGATTACTAATGACCATCAAACTAAAAATTGAAACCCCTACTCCAGTTCCTATAGGCCCCAACCCTGAGATAGGGCACTCTTTGCTACCTTTGGCCCCTCCCACAGCGTTACCAGAGATAAGAAACCAAACTTTTGAGCCAAAAGGAATGACAATCAAGCCCAAGACCCCCCGGGACCGAATGCTGTCATTGGTCCAGGCGGCTTTTGAGATTTTAAATGCCACAAACCCGGAGGCTACCAAATCATGTTGGCTTTGCTACGCTGCTCCTCCCCCTTATTATGATGCTATAGGATATAATTCTAATTATAATAATGTTAACACTCCAGATCAATGTCGATAAAAACAAAAAGAAAATAATAAATTGACCCTGGCCTCAGTATTAGGAAACGGTACATGTGTAGGAACGCCCCCCTCATCCCACCGACATCTTTGTGCCAATTTAAGCCTCCCACAGGGCTCAGGGTATCTCCTCCCTCCTCCGGATGGATGGTGGGCATGTAACACAGGATTGACCCCCTGCATTTCTTTAGAGGTCCTTAAAGCTTCAACCGATTTTTGTGTGTTAGTTCAGCTGGTCCCCAGACTCATTTATCATTCAGATTCATCCTTTCTAGATGAATATGAGGGCAGAGGAAGGTTTAAGAGGGAACCCATAACACTCACCCTGGCTGTACTCCTAGGACTAGGAATGGCAGCCGGGGTAGGAACGGGTACAACAGCCCTCATCCAACAACCCCACTATTATGATGCCTTAAGGCAAGCTATAGATGTTGACCTCCGGGCATTAAAAAGTTCCATAACTCAGTTAAAAGAATCCCTCACCTCGCTTTCAGAGGTGGTAATGCAAAACAGGAGGGGATTAGATCTGCTGTTCCTTAAGGAGGGCGGACTATGTGCTGCACTAAAAGAAGAATGCTGTTTTTATATTGATCATTCTGGGGCTATTACCAAAACTATGGACAAACTTAGGGAGCGCCTGGACAAAAGACAACAGGAAAGGGAAAATCAAAAAGGATGGTTTCAATCATGGTTTGATAAATCTCCCTGGCTTACTACTTTAGTTTCCACCTTGTTAGGGCCCCTCATTATTTTATTGTTGCTTTTAACTTTTGGACCATACATTCTGAATCGCCTGATAGCCTTTATTAGAGAACGCATTAGTACGGTACAAGTTTTAATGCTAAGGCAACAATACCAAAACTCGCAAAAAGAAACTGAAATTCCATGATTGAAATTAGTTACAAAAAAAAAAAAAGGGGGGAATGTGGGGCCTTTAGGGACTTTCCACCCCCTCACTTGTTCCCGTAAACCAATTCTTCTCCCTATCGTGCGCCACTCCTTCTCCCTATCGAAACCAATTCTTCTCCCTATCGTGCGCCACTCCTTCTCCTTATCGAAACCAATTCTTGGAGTTTTTCAGTTGACGGGGACTTGCCAGACAGCGGGTAATTTTCCAGTTGCCCGTAACAGGTATACGCCCTAACCGCCACAATGAACAGACAACTATAACGGCCAGAAGGTGGGACAAAAGTTCCTAAGCCAATGAATTCAAAAGTCACCACATTTACCCAATCATTGTGAGAATATACCCGCCCTATGAGTAAATAAACCTATAAAAAGTATGTGATTCCGCTTTTAGGGGTTCCCCATCGGCCTCCTGCGTGAGGTTCAGGGAACCCCGGTGCATCGGCTCCTAATAAACCTCTTGCATGTTGCAGCGGCTCTCGACTCTTGGCGGTTCTTGGGCGAGTTGGAATCCCTCGTAGACCGTTTGGGTCTAACAGAGGTACCAAGAAGCACACAGTTCTCTCCATCCAGCACCTGAGAAGAGTCGGACTTCCTAAAGTTCTAACCTTGGACAGTTCTGTACAGTTTCCAATAATAAGAGAAATGGGTAGAGCTATAGAAATATAATTGATGAAGACGCTGTACCCTATGACCAAACTCTGATCAGCTACAGAGGGAGACACCGAGAAAGTCTGCAATTAGTAATATCAGTACAGAATTTTTAAAAAGTGATCATTTTGACAACAGATGGCAAGGGGGCATTGATCCCTATGGAACACAGTAGAGGACTGGAGGACAATGAAACACCAAGATGATGACAGAAGTGTCAATGATATATTTCCCTCAGTCACTCTTAGTTCAAAGTTTGACCAAATCCACAGTGAGGACAGTCTGCAGTTAATATTACCACACTTTAATTGAATCTATGTATTAATTACACTCTGATATGTGTGCATGCATGTGTTTAAATATTTAGTACACTGTTCATTCTATATTGTATGTTTGGTTATTTTGAATTATTGACAACTAAATAAAACTTTTAGAGGAAAATCAAGTAACTGAAAGGTGGAGAAACCATAATTTTAAAAGATACATGCATCCCAGTGTTCACTGCAGCACTATTTACAATAGCCAGGACATGGAAGCAACCTAAAAGTCCATTAACAGAGGAATGGATAAAGAAGATGTGGTACATATATAAAATGGAATATTACTCAGCCATAAAAAGAAACAAAATAGTGCCATTTGCAGAGATGTGGACAGACCTAGAAACTGCCATACAGAGTGAAGTAAGCCAGAAAGAGAAAAAAACAAAGTATAATGTTGCTTATATGTGGAATCTAGAAAAATGGTACAGATGAACTTATTTACAAAGCAGAAATAGAGACACAGATGTAGAGAACAAACTTATGGATATCAAGGAGGGAAGGGGGAGTGGGATGAATTGAGGGATTGGGATTGATATATATACACTACTATATATAAAATAGATAACTAATGAGAACCTACTGTATAGCACAGGGAACTCTACCCAATTCTCTGTGGTGACCTAAATGGGAAGGAAATCTTAAAAAGGGGGCATGTATGTACACATATAACTGATTCACCTTGCTGTACAGCAGAAACACAACATTGTAAAGCAACTATACTCCAATAAAAATTAATTTTTAAAAGGCTAATTTGAGAATTGTTAAGGAGAAGTTATATTAACTAATATTTGCACCAAAGGTTCTAGGTGCCTGATTAGGTGGGGCAAGTTGTAACAGGCAGGAGCTGTCAAAGACTTGTTTCTCTCTTGAGGACACACATTCCATTTGCATCTAGTCTTCCAGACCTCAGAATTTTATACAGAATTTGAAAGGGACTCTTTTCAGGTAGCTTACTTGCTCAGCACTGGTTTCTCATCATTAACTGGGGTGACCTCTACAGAAATGGTTTTAAGTATCTTATGTTTCCCATCTGACAACTGGATTGTAAAGTCATCAGCAAGGCTCTCTGAGTCATCATGCAAATACATCAACCTCATTCCTGGAAAAAGGGAAAAAAGAGAGAAAGTAAATCTTTTTTATGATCGAACCACTTCAAAGCACGTCACAGATAATTTGTTTTAACCTCCAAGGCATTGGTATTAGCATTAGCTCATTAATCAATACAATAAGGTTGCATTGATAAATGCATAAACCAAACTGTTTTATGAAGTAAGAGCACCCCTCCTCGTTCAATAAAAGTTCCTATTTAAATAAGTTAGTATTTGATAAGGGTCTTATTTACAATCAGTGAGAAAGGATATATAATTTAATAAACTGCAGGAGAACAATGGTGACAGAGTGTTCAAATGAAACAGAAAATTAGTTCATTACATAGAGAAATTCATAGTTAGATCCCTACCTCAAGCCAACAACCAAAATAAACTCTAGATGAATCAAAACTTAATTATAAAACTATTTTTAAAAACCTATGTAACATTTATATGCAAATGCAAGAGACCCAGAACAGCTAAAACAGTCTTGGGAAAAAAAAAACAAAGTTGGAGGACTCACATTTTCCATTTTCAAAACTTACTGCAAAGTACAGTAATCAAGATAGGGTAGTACTGGCACAGAATAGATACAGATGAATCTAATAGAAGAGAGCTCAGAAATGAGCTCATACATATCTGATCAACTGATTTTCATCAAGGGCACCAAGACCATTCAATGGGGAAAGAGTAGTCTTTCAATAAATAGTGCTGGGACAACTGGATATCCATAGGCCAAAAAAATGAGATTGGATCCCTACTTCACACTATATACAAAAATTAACTGAAAATGGGTCATAGACCTAAACAGCAAGAGCTAAGCTAGAAAAACTGTTCAAAGAAAACATTTGTGACTTTGGGTTAGGCAATGGTTTTGTAGATAAGACACCAAAAGCACAAGTGACAAAACAAAACGACAACAAAAACATAGATAATTTGAACTCCAAAGGAAACCATCAAGGGAGCAACATGACAACCCACAGAACTGGAGAAAATATTTACAAATCATATACCTGATAAGGGAGGATCTAGTATCCAGAATGTATTAAGAACTCTAACAACTCAATAGTAAAAGACAACCCAGTTACAAAATGGGCAAAGGATCTGTGTAGACATTTTTCCAAAGAAGATATATAAATAGCCAAAAAACCTATGAAAAGATGCTCAACACCACTAGCTATTAGGGAAATGGAAATCAAAACCACAATGAGATAGTACTTCACACACACACACTAGGATGGCTATAATTAAAAAGACAGACAATAACAAACGTTGGTGAGGATGTGGAGAAAATGGATTTCTTATACGTTGCCGGTAGAAATGTAAAATGATACAGCTATTTTGGAAAACAGTTTGGCAGTTCCTCATAATGTTAAACATAGAGTTACATATGACCCAGCAATTCCACTCCTAGATATATAGCCAAGAGAAATGAAAATATAGTATATACCCATACAAAAAACTTGTACATGAATGTTTATAAACGCATCATTCATAATAGTCAAAAAAGTGGAAGTGACCCTAATGTCCATCAACTGATGAATGGATAAATAAATTGTGGTATGTCCATACAATGGAATATTATTTGGCAATAAAAAGGAATGGAGTACTGACTCATGCTACAATATGGGTGAACGTTGAAAACATTATGCTAAATAAAACAAACCAGTTACAAAAGATCACATATTCCATTTATATGGTTTCACTTATGTAAAATGTTCAGAACAGACAAATCTGTAGAGGCAAAAATAGTTTAGTGGTTGCCTGGGGTTTGGGGGAGGGAGGGATGAGAGTGACTGCTAATGTGTATGGTATTACTTTTTTGGGGTAACAAAAATGTTCTAAAATCGACTGTGATGATGAATACACTAAAACCCACTGAATTATACACTTCAAATTGATGAATATTATGGCCCATGAGTTATATTTCAGTAAAGCTGTTTTAAAAGATTTGGAAGAAAATACAAATAAATATCTTATTCCTGGATGTAGAAGATCTTCCTAATATAAAAACAAAAGAAAAATACATAAAGAAAAGTAACAATAAATTTTACTACCTACAATTTTGACTTCTGTATTTAAAAACATGAATTAAAGGCAAATAAAACATGGAAAAACTTATTGTAATGTGACAAAAATACAAAGCCTCAGTATTTACCAATCCCTTATTAATCAATACGAATTGATGGAAAAATGGGCAATGGACATTATTGGGAAATTCACAAAAGATGAAACATACATATCTGGTCAATAAACATGAAAATATGTTCAATCTCACTCAATCTAAGAACTTCAAATCAAGATAACAATGAGAGACTATTAATTGACCACCAAGTTTGCAAAGGTTTTTAAAAATAATATCCATTATTGATTAGGACAAAAGGCATACCCAGGCACGTGGTAGCAATGGCATTCTTTCTCCCAAAAAGTATTATAAATGCTGAATTTTCTGTACCAAGCAATCTCATTATAAAAATTTATTCAAAAGAAATATTAAGAGATGGGCACCAAGATTTATGCTACATAAATATATGTAAAATATGTTTATTGATACGTAACTTATAATATCAAAATATGAAGTTATCTGCATATTTAAAAATAGGAGATAGTTGTATAAAATTACATTGCAGTATGTCCATATAATGAAACACTGTAATTATCACAAAGCATGTTCTCAATATTTAAAAGGTAAAAAGATGCTTATAATAATTGATAAGAAAAAAACAGATTACATAATATGGTAGTTTTTAAGTTCTGTATGTTTGGTGGAGGCAGAGGTTAGAATATACTAAAGTTTTTTTTTTTTAATGTAACCATAAATGAACCAAAAATAAAATACAGGTGAAAATCTAATCTCTGAGAATGTCACCAAAATATTAATTTAGATGAAAATTTTTTTCTTCAAAATGATCGTGTAGTGCAAACTTCACACAATATGCATACAATACTTATTTAACTTAATAATAAACAATGAATATTATTTTTTTTAAACTGACTTTTAAAAATTTTATTTATTTTATTTTATTTATTTTTGGCTGCATTGGGTCTTCATTGCTGCATGCAGGCTTTCTCTAGTTGCGGCAAGCAGGGGCTACCCTTCGTTGTGGTGCATGGGCTTCTCATTGCAGTGGCTTCTCTGTTGCAGAGCACAGGCTCTAGGTGCACAGGCTTCAGTAGCTGTGGCATGCAGGCTCAGTAGCTGTGGCACATGGACTCAGTTGCTCCGTGGCATGTGGGATCTTCCCAGACCAGGGATCGAACCCATGTCCCCTGCATTGGCAGGCAGATTCTTAACTAGTGCGCCACCAGGGAAGTCCCAAAAAACTGACTTTCCTGAGAGTAAAATTTGATTTATTTCTTTCTCCTTGGCCTTAAATTTGAAAAAAATATTGTAACAATATATTGTATTATTTCCTACACAGGGTTATTCATTTGGTAATACCATCATTTAAGCTCTGGAATTTCTTTCTTTGCAATTGATAAAACTGAGAAGTATGTTAATTAGCTTTTTCAATTCAAACATGATATGATATTGTGCAACTATTGCAAAATAAACTTTGGGGCAGAGAGCTCTAGTTGGGGAAAGGAAAAATTTAAAGACAGAAAAAAATGTGGAACAAGTGCTAGATAAATCAAACACAGAGAAGGAAGAGTTTGGAGTGTGCAGGTGGGATCCACAGGGAGGTCGATAGTGAACTGGTTCTGAAGGCTGGTACTGGGTGGCCAGGGGAAGGAGAGGGAAGGACCCCTCAGGCAGGGTAAACAGAATACATGAAGGCAGGGCAGGAAGGAGAATGCAAGTAGGCAGTGATTCTAGAGCCAACACACTTTTCTCAAATATTTAAAAGCATTTATACATATCTGTTAAATGGGATAAGATCAATTTTTCAGAAAGAGTAATGAAAGAATAATTCAGGCTGCTATTCCAATGTGTCATTTCCTTAAAGTGCAAATTATCTCCTCAGAGAATAAAGAGTTATTATATTTGTTCTATATTTGTTTCAAATATGGATGTTTGGGCAGACAAATCTCTTCAATTTAGTTCCACGATCTCAATAGTTTTAAAAAGAAATTTTTTTTATTATGACATTAAAAGCTTGGGGTAGGGTTTCCCTGGTGGCGCAGTGGTTGAGAGTCCGCCTGCTGATGCAGGGGACACGGGTTCGTGCCCCGGTCCGGGAAGATCCCACATGCCGCGGAGCAGCTGGGCCTGTGAGCCACGGCCGCTGAGCCTGCGCGTCTGGAGCCTGCGCTCTGCAACAGGAGAGGCCGCAACAGTGAGAGGCCCGCGTACCGCAAAAAAAAAAAAAAGCTTGGGGTAAACTACCAAAAATCACAAATACCATTTTTATTGATGCTCGAAAAGTTAAGGAAAACATATTATTTCTTTTTCAATTACCCACTATCTCTAGCTGGGGCTTCATGCCCTGCATTAATCCAGAGCCCAGAGAAAACCCTTGAGGGATAATGAATGTAGGTGAATGCCATTTTTTCACTTCCTCTTTCTGTGATTTATTATTATCTTTCCTGGGTTAAATTATTAAATCAACAACAAATTGAAATGAAGCGTGATATACCATTCTTGAGAAGTTCCATAGAAAAGTTGTAAACAAGTTCATGCTTCTGGCCAGGGTTGGGTGATTGCTTATGCTGAGGCAAGTCTTTGCTAAACACCCCGTTGATGAGGAGGCCATGACGTGGCTTCTGAGTGACGCTGAACAGCAAGGGGTCCTTAGGAATGTCCCGGTCAACAGCATTAATGATGGAAGAATCCAGTTCTCTCATCTGACCCTCACACACCTAAACAAAAACAGGAAAGTCAGCTGCATGCTAAATAAAACCTGTCTTTTTTTTGGCAAACTGCTCAAAAAATAATTTTAACATATCCTATATAATTTTAAGATACCCATGCAAATTTTCCATGAGATGTGTGTGTAATGAGTCCTAAAAAGAAATTGCTGGTTCAACATGACCTTTGAAGACAAGAACAAATCTATTAATCTTTCTCACATTTTCCTTTTGAAGATGTCAAAGCACTTTATTTACATGAAGGACTAAAGGAGAGATACATAGAATCTCATATATATATTTCATAATTCAAAGGTTGGGGGAAAAAGCAACCAAAAGGATGCTTGCTTTCTGGAAGTCACCAGGTATAGACCCTGCCTTCAGATCCTAACCTGTTATTTTAATCTCCTGGACCTTGTTGCTTTCATAATTCTTACGTTTCTGTTTTAGAAATGGCACAAATATCTGCTATGCACACTGCGGGTATTAGGTGTTTTTAACTTCTGTCATTGTAGTAAAACCTTCTATATTTCAATTATAGTCAACAACAGTTGAGAGGATGCTTCTGGATGCACGATAGAATATATTTTAATTCTGGGTCCCTCATCTCTTCCCAGTCTTCACACCTCTAATCTTCCTGAACGACCCTGCACCCCACTTCAGGTTTCATAATCCTTTAAGCATAAAGAGAACTGAATGTTTTTCATTTCATGGAGGATCTAGTTATTTAAAACCATCAGTACCATTAGTACCACTGACACGGTGCTTAGTCATCTTTATCTTCTTTTTCTCATAGCAAGGGAACAAAGAAGTATTTCTGTTTCCTATTGTGAAATATAGCAAGATCTAAATAATATGAGTGTATAAGTTTAACATGTGCTTATTGGGCATTTGCAGTTCACTGGATGCTGTGGGAATACGAATACTCTAAAGCATCAAAGTCAGATGAGAATGTGACGGCCTGTCCATCAATAACTATAACACAAGGAAGAAAATGTCTATGCTACTAAATATGGATAAACAAGAAGTGCAAAAGAGTGGAGGAGCCCAGGAATGTCTTCGTGGCTGAGTGGACATTTTAGCTTTGAAGAAGACATACGGTTTAGATTTGTGAAAATGGCCTTTCCCTTCAGCCTCTCTTAAGGACTTTGAAGAGAGCCTTTCTGCAACCACTCTTCCTTGAACGTGCATAAAAAAGAATCATAATATCTGATATTTGGGCTAAAATTATGCTGGTTTTCTTATTAAAAACTGAGATGGCATCATAATTTAATACACAATGATAGAATTAGGGAATCATCTTTGATGATAATTTGCCTTTTTCTCCAAAACCTTTCATAAAGCAACTTAAAAAGATGTTCTAATTATCTGTCTTTATAAAGCTTGGGGCTCCTGGAATCACTGTATGGCAACTTTTCTTATTTACAAAATGCTAAATTCATTCAAAGATGACTGGGAAATTTTATTGAAAAAATGTGGGATTCTTTTTTGCACATTCAATTGTTTATTGAGATTATAAAAAATAGGTTTAGATCAAGAGACATAAAATACAGAAACTCACTAGTAGACAGCTTTGAAATGGATTATAATAACTTAAACTAAAACCTCAATTTTCTCTTTGCAAGTTGCAGCACAACTTGATGGAAGCCCAGCTAGCTACAAAATAAATACACTTTTTCACAAGAAGGCAAAATAAATATGACTATTTTAAAAAATCACTTGAAGCTTAAAGCCAGCTCTGCCAATAACACATGGGGCTCCATATTTGTTACTCTTCAACAGCTTCTCTAAGGAATGCACAGAAAAAAAAAAAGCACGATTGCTTTCAGAGAAGAGCAAGAGACAAATTCCCAGTGGCCTAATTATTTCAGAAACCCCAGTCCTAGACAGATACAAGACAATAGAGGTAGGTATAGAAGGAATCATCTGTAATTCTTTTCTCTCTCTCATAATTACTGAAGTGCTCTCTGGAGAAATCCATGTGCCAACAGAAGAGGAAAAGCAGGAACTGGCTCTTAAGTCTCATCCTGAGGTGGCTTTCATATACCATTAAGATTCAGTAGAAAATTAAAATCAAATAAAGACTTTTGCATTTAGAGTTTGATGATTTTTAGTGCAAAATAAGGCAAGATAATGGTTTCAAAATAGATAATATGTGCTTTGGTCAATGTCTGAAAAAAGATGACAAACATAACAAGACTAATACGAATGACACCTATTTATTAAGGGTTTTCTATGTGCCTGGCCATCATGATTGCCATGGCTACCCTAAACGAAGATTTGATACACGTTTTGCAGATGAGCAAACAGAAACAAAGAGAAATAACTTACCCAGGACCCTACAACTAGTAAACAGCTACACCAAGTCCCTCTTACTCCAAAGCCTGTGCTCATTCATTTAATCAGGATTTGCTATGTGCATGTCTGTTTTAAATAACTGTATAAACATTAGAACTGTTTAAAAAGGATTATATGCTGATATGAAAATATTTACAATATACGTAATTAAGGTTTTTTTTTTTTAAGTAGAGTAGGGTATAGTATGATCCCTGATTTGTAGGTAAAAACATACAGAAAAATTCATATACACACACACGTATCACTGGCATGTGCACAAATTATTTCCGTGGAAATTAATTACTAAGACCTCCACTGATGGGGAGTGACTATGGGTAGGGGCTGTTGAAGAGGGAGAATTTCATATTTCACTGTGTATGTTTCTCAACATTCTAACTTATTTAACCATAGATATTTATTATTATTTTTTAAGACAACAGTTGTTGTCTCAGCAGTGATATGCTGGGCCATTTTAAGTATATGTCTGAATTTTTAAATAAAACTAACAAATATTATTATGTAATATTAAAGACATTTTCAAACTGCATAAAAATAATGGTCCAAATTGTATTTTTTCATTTCATGTATCTTTATAAATAGCTGTATAAAAAAAGATGCCTGTGATTCATGAATTAAGAGCCCTTGCTATTATAGCACTGGTTAAGAGGGCACTCTGTGGAATCAGAGCACCTGGGTGCAAATCCCCTACTTGCTACTTACTTCCAAGCTCTGTGATCTTGGGCCACTAACTTAACCTCTTAAGCCTCATTTTTTGCAGTTATTAAATGGCAATAATAATGCCATCACTCTAAAAGCCTATTGCGAGGATTCAATATGAATACATGTAAAGGGTTTGGAATAATACCTACAACCTAGTAAGTACTACATTCTCTATATATGCAACTATAATTGTAACCATACAATTGTTATATGTTAGCAATTATTATTATCATTACCAACATCACTATTGTTAGAAAAATACTTTTCAAGTGATTGCATTACATAACAGGTTACTGCCTTCTCTACTTCTCATCAACTTAAAGTGTTAAGTGCACATAGACTAATGTAAATGGGTTAGGTGAAAATAAAAATTAGAAAATGATAAAAGAGAAATCGAAAATTCTGATATCTTTCTTACAGTAACATTCCGCACTATAAAATCAGGAGCTTCATCATTTGTGGGGTTGATTATAATGTAAAATGGTATCTCCAAGGAGCGTCGTTTCCCATCAGTGACATACACCATGAACTGGTCGGCTGTTGGTTCCATCCTCAGATGCCTGGACTGCACATAGTTAATGTGTAAAGCCTTCATGTCTTTCCACTGAAACGAAGCTAGAGCACACCAAGATGGAGCACATAAATAAGAAAAACGTATTTTTCCAAGTTACTGGTCCTTAATCCTTAATCCGATAGCCTATTTCTCAGCAGAGGAAATAAGAGGTCATAGCAGTTGACCTAACAATCAGCTTCAGGGGCTGCTATAATCACTATAACCATCAACGTAAAAACAGATATCCATAAATTATAAGGAACAATTAAAATTTTCATGGAGAACGGAAGGGCAATAACTGCTAACTAGGATTATAGGGACTTCATGACCATTCTTTATATACTTGGAATGAATGTCAGAGAGACTTTCCTTCCCTTGATTAAAACCAGTGTTCCTGTGTGAGCAGTTCTTGTCATGCTTGGACAAGAAAGGAACCATCTCTTTCATATAAAGGCAAAACAAGAGTCCATCGATCATCTGCCTACTTGACTACATATCAACTGGTAGGAATGAATGGAATTAACTGACCTGTTATTTTGGTATTCTGACATTGCCTTAAATCAAAAGATTAAAATGCTCTGTGTTGTGTATGAGTCACAGGAGAAACTGCATAAACTCTAATGCAATTAATCTTCCTTTCTTCCGACTTTATTGAGATATAATGCACATATCATTGTGTGAGTTTAAGGTGTATGACGTGTTGATTTGAAACATTCTATACCACAAAGTGTTTATCACAATAAGGTTAATTAACATATCATTCACCTCATATAATTACTATTTTGCTGTTGTTATGATGAGAACATCAAAGCTCTAATCTCAAAGCAACTTTCAAGTGTACAATAAGTATTGTTAATTATAGTCATCTTGCTATACCTCAGATACCCAGAATTTATTCATTTTATAACTGAAAGTTTGTAGCCTTCAACCGGCATCTCCTGCATCTCCTCACCCTTACCCTCGGCACCTGGCAACCACTATTGTACTCTCTGTTTCTATGAGTTCAATATTTTTAGATTCCACATATAAGTGAGACCGTACAGTATTGGTCTTTATCTGTCTGATGAATTTCACTTACTATAATGCTCTCAGAGGTCCATCCATGTTGTTGCAAATGGCAGCATTTCTTTCTTTTTCATGGCTGAATAATATCCTAATGTATGTGTGTGTGTGTGTGTGTGTGTGTGTGTGTGTATACACCACATTTTCTTTGTCCATTCATCCATCAATGGACATTAGGTTGTTTCCATATGTTAGCTATTATGAATAATCCTGTAATGAATATGGGAGTGCAGATATGTCTTTGATATCCTGTTTTCATTCTCTTTGGATATACACCCAGAAGTGGAATTGCTGAATCATACGGAAGTTCTATTTTTAATTTTTTGAGGAACTTCCATAGTGATTGTACCAATTTACATTCCCAACTAATGGTGCACCAGAGTTCCCTTTTCTCCATGTCCTCGCCAGCATTTGTTATCTCTTACCATTTTGATAATAGCCATTCTAACAGGTGGGAGATGATATATCATTGTGGTTTTAACTGGCATTTCCCTGATGATTAGTGATGATGAACACCTTTCCATGTACCTGTTCCACCATTTGTACATCTTCTCCAGAAAAATGTTTACTCAAGTCCTCTACCCATTTTTCAATCAGATTGTTTGGGCTTTTTGAATTGAGTTGTATGAGTAATTTATATATATTAGATATTAATCTCCTACCAGATATATGGTTTGCAAATATTTTCTCCCTTTCTACAGGTAACCTTTTCATTTTGTTGATTGTTTCTCTTTCTGTGCAGAAGCATTTTAGTTTAATGTAGTCCCACTTGTTGATTTTTGCTTTTTTGCCATTGCTTTTGGTGTCAAATTCAAAAAATCATCATCAAGACCCATGTCAAGGTGCTTACTGCCTATGCTGTCTTCTAGGAGTTTTATGGTTTCATGTCTTATGTTCAAGTCTTTAATCCATTTTGAGCTAATTTTTGTTGTGTCATAAGATAGTAGTCCAGTTTTATTCTTTTGCATGTGGCTGTCCATTTTTCCCAACACCACTTCTCAAAGAGACTGTGCTTTGCCCATTGTATATTCTTGGCTCCTTCATTAAAAATTAATTGACCATATATGCATTGGTTTACTTCTAGGCTCTCTATTCTGTTCTATTGATCTATGTGTTTGTTTTTATGCTAATACCATACTGCTTTGATTACGATAGCTTTGTAATAATAGCTTGAAATCAGGAGGTGTGATGCCTCCAGCTTTGTTCTTCTTTCTCAAGATGGCTTTGGCTATCTGAGGTCTTTTGTGGTTCCATACAAATTTTAGGATTGTTTGTTCTATTTCTGTAAAAAATGCCATTGGGATTTTGATAGGGATTGCACTGAATCTATAGATAGCTTTGGGTGGTATGGACATTTTAACAATATTAACTCTTTCAATCCATGAACATGGGATGTCTTTACATTTGTGTCTTCTTCAGTGTCTTTCATCAAGACATTAATTCTATGTCTTACAGTTCTTGGCATATAAATCTTTCACTTCCTTGGTTAAAATTATTCCTAAATATATTATTGTTTTTAATGCTATTATAAATGAGATTGTTTTCTCTATTTCTTTTTCGGATAGCTTATTGTTCATGTATAGGAATACAACTGATGTTTGTATGTTGATTTTGAACCCTGAAACTTTACTGAATTTGTTGATTAGTTCTAACAGTTTTTGGTGACGTCTTTAGGAATTTCTATATATCATATCATCAGCAAACAGAAACATTTTACTTCTTCCTTTCTGATTTGACACCCTTTATTTCTTTTTCTTGCCTAATTGCTCTGGCTATGACTTTCAGTACTATACTGAATAGGCATGATGAGGGTGGGCACCTCTGTCTTGTTCCTTATCTTAGAGGGAAAATTTTCAACCTTTCACTGTTGACTATGATGCCAGCTGTGGTGTTGCATATACAGGCTTTATTATGTTGAGGTATGTTCCTTCTATACACAATTTGTTGAGAGTTTTTAATCTTAAAAGGATGTAGAAATTTGTTAAATGTTTGTTTCTGCACCTATAGAGATGATCATAGGATTTTTGTCTTTCATTCTATCAATGTGGTGTATCACATTTATTGATTTGCATATGCTGAACTACCCTTGCATCACAGATATAAATCCCACTTGATCATGGTGTGTGATCCTTTTAATGTGCTGTTGAATTCAGTTTGTTATTGTTCTGTGGAAAAGTTTTGCATCTATATTCATCAAAGATACTGATTTGTAGTTTTCTTTTCTTGTAGTATCTTTATCTGTCTTCGGTATCAGGGTAATGCTAGCCTTGTAAAATGAGTTTGGAAGCGTTCCCTCCTCTTCCTTTTTTTTGGAAGAGTTTGAGAAAAATGAGTGCTAACTCTTCTTTAAATGTTTGGTAGAAATCACCTGTGAAGCCATCTGATCTTGGGCTTTTCTTACTTGGGAGGTTTTGGATTACTGATTAAATCTATTTACTGATTATTGGTCTGTTCAGATTTTTAATTTCTTCATGATCCAGACTTGGTAAGTTTTATGTTCCTATGTTGTCCAATTTGTTGGTGTATAATTGTTCAGAGTAGTCTCTTATGATCCTCTGTATTTCTGTATTAGTTGTAATGTTTCCTCCTTCATTTCAGATTTTATTTGAGTTTTCTTTTCTTCTTGTTAAGTCTAGCTAAAAGTATGCCAATTTCATTTATCTTTTAAAAAAATCAATTCAGTTTCATTAATCTCTTCTATTTTTCTGTTCTCTGTTTCTGCTCTGGTCTTTGTTATCACCTTCTTTCTGCTAAACCTGGGCTTAGTTTGTTTTTGTTTTTCTAGTTCTAGTTGATTTACTTTTTTAATGTAGCATTTATCACCATAAAATTTTCCTCTTAGCACTGCTTTTGCTGCATCCCATATATTTTAGCGTGTTGTGTTTCCATTTTTATTTAAGATTTTTAAATTTCTTTTTTAAATTTAATCTTTGACCCATTGGTTGTTCAGAAGTGTGTTGCTTAATTTTCACATATTTGTGGATTTTCTAGTTACCTCCTGTTATTGATTTTAATTTCATACCATTGCGGTCAAAAAAGATACTTGGTACAATTTCAATCTTTTTAAATTGCTAAGACTTGTTTGTTGACTCATCACATGATCTATCCTGGAGAATGTTTCATGTGCACTTGAGAAGAATGTTTATTCTGCTTTTGTTGGATGGAATGTATGTATATGTCTGTTAAGTTCATTTGGTCTAACATATAGTTCAAGTCTAATGTTTCCTTATTGATTTTCCATCTGGATGATCTATCCATTGTTGAAATTGGGGTACTGAGGTCCCTACTATTATTGTATTGTTGTGTATTATCCTCTTCAAATCTATTAGTATTTGCTTCATGTATTTCGGTGCTCCAATGTTGTGTGCATATACATTTACAGCTATTATATCCTCTTGATGAATTAAGACTTTATCATTATGTAATGACCTTCTTTGTCTCTTGTTACAGTTTTGACTTAAAGTCTCTTTTGTCTGTTATAAGTATATCTACCCTTGCTCTCTTTTGGTTTCCATTTGCATGGAATATCTTTTTCCTTCCCTTCATTTTAAGCCTATGTTTGTCCTTGAAGCTAAAGTGAGTTTCTTGTAGGCAGCATGTAGTTGGGTCTTTTATTTTTCTATCCATTCAGTCACTCTATTAATGCAATTAATCTTAAACCCAGATTCTCTCATATTTAAGATAGATATACCCCAAAAGGTGCTTAGAGAATAACTCTAAAGTGGTGCCTTTGGACAATTGTGTTTTTGGTGTCTGTTTTTGTTTTGGTTGTTTTCTTTTTGCCTGAAATACCAGAGATATTTCAGTATCTGAGAGGCATTTTGATTTCAAAATTAATGTCACTACCTTCAACATTCCCATGGTATGTTTCCTAATTTTTTCTGCCCATATCTTTAAAAAGTGTTAAAAAAAAAACTGTGAGAATGAGACCAGTGAGCTCCACCAGATTTATTCTATCACAGAATTCTGTGTTGCTATCAGGGCCTTTAAAAACATTATTTCTTCAATATTTATTCTTACATTTTTCATAAGTGAAATCTCCATTTATTTTGAAGTAAACTCCCATACATGGGGACATTTTAAATGAAAAATTAGAACAAAAAACAATAATACTCAAAAGCATTGGTAATAATAATAACTCCTTGAGTATATACAGTACTTTGAACATTTCTGAAGTCCTAACCCAGTTATTAAACATGATCTAACCAATCAGTCACAAACATAGGCTAATTATTGCTGGACACAAACCCATGACTTACCTATGCTGATGCCCATATTGCTTTTTTCAAAACCTGCAGAAGGTAATGTGTTTTCAAGGTAGCCGAACTGGGGAGGAGCAACCAAAACAAATTCCAAGTCATCTGCTGCAGTGTCGGCATCAGTGGCAGACAAATGGTTAACAGTAAGGGCTGCTGAGAAACCCTCATCTACAAAGAACATGGTACCTGCATACAAATAATAACACAATTATGACTTAGCATGAAATCCTCTAATCAAAATAGTGAGAACAAAAGGGAGTGATTGAAATTCCAATTCATAGAAGCATCCTACATGCAAATATACTTCCATGGGAGATATTCATTTCCTTTGGCATAATTCTCCTTACAGTGAATACATTCAGGGGTAATGGGGGGAATTTAATTTGACTTAACGGAATTATATTTTTTTCTTGTATAAGCAAGCCAGACAATAATAGGAAGACAACAGAAATACTAAATGCTTCAGTACAGCCCTTTAGTCACTCTCAAGGAACTCTGATTTCCCTTGTGTCTGTAGAAGTGACAAATGAAACTAAGAATTGCCAAAATGTTTTAATAAGTCACTAAATGTGGTTTATGTACTCTTCAAGATCAGTTGTTGCCTCTGTTTGTCAGAGCGTTAACTGCCTGAGAACTATTATGAATTGCTCATAATGAACATTTTTTCATGCCTTGGTGCTTAATTATTCTGCAGGGATAATGCTTCCTCCCCAGAACATTGCTTAGGAGATACTTTGCAAATTACAATAACATTCATACACATGTCTGCATTTTTTTTTGAGACACAGAACATACACACAATGCCTATGAAGAGATTACTTTCTAAAAAGCAAATAAGGTCAACTATATATAAATGGTCTCAGTAATATACTCATTCAATTCTAATAGAAATTATTATGGATAAAATAAATTATTGGCTCTCCAGCAGGCAAATGATATTTTCCCACGTGAAATAAAACCAGAATATCTGAGGATTGCAATGTTGTCTTCATTCCCAAGTGTGTGCACACACACAGACACAGATACACACACACATACATACACACACACACACACACACACACACACACTTGCATTCTCTCTCCACACGGATTTATCTAAATAGTTTTTTAACATCTTTATTGGAGTATAATTGCTTTACAATGGTGTGTTAGTTTCTGTGCTATAACAAAGTGTATCAGCTATACATATACATATATACCCGGATCCCCCTCCCTCTGTGTCTCCCTCCCACCCTCCCTATCGCACCCCTCTAAGTGGTCACAAAGCACTGAGCTGATCTCCCTGTGCTATGCAGCTGCTTCCCACTAGCTATCTATTTTGTCTGGTATTAGAATTGTTACACCAGCTTTCTTTTGATTTCCATTTGCATAGAGTAACTTTTTCCATCCCCTCACTTTCAGTCTGTATGTGTCCCTAGGTCTGAAGTGGGTCTCTTGTAGACAGCATTTATATGGGACTTGTTTTTGTATCCATTCAGCCAGTCTATGTCTTTTGGTTGGAGCATTTAACCCATTTACATTTAAGGTAATTATCGATATGTATGTTCCTATTGCCATTTTCTTAATTATTTTGGGTTTGTTATAGTACGTCTTTTCCTTCTCTTGTGCTTCCTGCCTAGAGAAGTTCCTTTAGCACTTGTTGTAAAGCTGGTTTGGTGGTGCTGAATTCTCTTAGCTTTTGCTTGTCTGTAAAGGTTTTAATTTCTCCATCAAATCTGAATGAGATCCTTGCTGGGTAGAGTAATCTTGGTTGTAGATTTTTCTCTTTCATCACTTTACATATGTCCTGTTACTCCGTTCTGGCTTGCAGAGTTTCTGCTGAAAGATCAGCTGTTAACCTTATAGGGATTCCCTTGTATGTTATTTGTTGCTTTTCCCTTGATGCTTTTAATATTTTTTCTTTGTATTTAATTTTTGATAGTTTGATTAATATGTCTCTTGACATGTTTCTCCTTGGATTTATCCTGTATGGGACTCTCTGTGCTTCCTGGACTTGATTGACTATTTCCTTTCCCATATTAGGGAAGTTTTCTACTATAATCTCCTCATTTTCTGACCCTTTTTTTTTTCTCTTCTTCTTCTGGGACCCCTATAATTCGAATGTTTGTGCATTTAATGTTTTCCCAAGGTCTCTGAGACTGTCCTCAATTCTTTACATTCTTTTTTCTTTATTCTGTTCTGCGGTAGTTATTTCCACTATTTTATCTTCCAGGTCACGTATCTGTTCTTATGCCTCAGTTATTCTGCTATTGATTCCTTCCAGGGAATTTTTACTTTCATTTATTGTGTTGTTCATCATTGTTTGTTTGCTCTTTAGTTCTTCTATGTCCTTGTGAAACGTTTCTTGTATTTTCTCCATTCTATTTCCTAGATTTTGGATATCTTTACTATCATTATTCTGAATTCTTTTTCAGGTGGATTGCCTATTTCTTCCTCATTTGTTTGGTCCGGTGGGTTTTTACCTTGCTCCTTCATCTGCTGTGTGTTCTCTGTCTCCTCTTTTTACTTAACTTATTTTGTTTGGGGTCTCCTTTTCGCAGGCTGCAGGTTCGTAATTCCCGTTGCTTTTGGTGTCTGCTCCTGGTGGCTAAGGTTGGTTCAGGGGGTTGTGTAGGCTTCCTGGTGGAGAGGACTGGTGCCTGTGTTCTGGTGGATGATAGTGGATCTTGTCTTTCTGGTGGGCAGGACCGCATCCGGTGGTGTGTTTTTGGGTGTCTGTGACCTTATTATGATGTTAGGCAGCCCCTCTGCTAATGAGTGGGGTTGTGTTCCTGTCTTGCTAGTTGTTTGGCATGGTGTATCCAGCACTGTAGCTTGCTGGTGTTGAGTGGAACTAGGTCTTAGCATTGAGATGGAGATGTCTGGGAGGGCTTTCACCATTTGATAGTACATGGAGCCAGGAGGTCTCTGGTGGACCAATGTCCTGAACTCAGCTCTCCCACCTCAGAGGCTCAGGCGTGACACCTGGCTGGAGCACCAAGACCCTGTCAGCCACACGGCTCAGAAGAAAAGGGACCAAAAAAAAAAAAAAAGAAAGAAAGAAAGAAAGAAAATAATAAAATAAAAAATATTATATTATTACAAATTAAAAAAGTAATAAAAAGAAAGAAGAGAGCACCCAAATCTCAAAACAAATCCACCAATGATAACAAGTGCTAAAAACTATGCAAAAAAAAAAAAAACAACAGACAGACAGACCCTAGGACAAATGGTAAAAGCAAAGCTATAGAGACAAAAGCTATAGAGACAAAATCACAGAAAGAAGCATACACTCACAAAAAGAGAAAAAGGAAAAAAAAAAATATATGTGTGTATATATATAAGAGGGAAAGAGCAACCAAATCAATAAACAAATCTACCAATGATAATAAGCTCTAAATACTTAACTAAGATAAACATAAAACCAGAAACAAATTAGATGCAGAAAGCAAACCCCAAGTCTACAGTTGCTCACAACATCCACTGCCTCAATTTTGGGATGATCTGTTGTCTGTTCAGGTATTCCACAGATGCAGGGTACATCAAGTTGGTTGTGGAGATTTAATCCGCTGCTCCTGAGGCTGCTGGGAGAGATTTCCCTTTCTCTTCTTTGTTCGCACAGCTCCTGGGGTTCAGCTTTGGATTTGGCCCCGCCTCTGCGTGTAGGTCGCCTGAGGGCATCTTTTGGGAAGTCTGCGTTCTTCTGCCAGCATTCAGTAGGTTTTCCATAGGAGTTGTTCCACATGTAGATGTATTCCCAAAGTATTTGTGGGGAGGAAGGTGATCTCCATGTCTTACTCCTCCACCATCTTGAAGGTCCCTCAGATTTATCTAAATTTTTAAACAAGTAAACTCTTTTGCCCTGTAATCTTTCATAGATCAGGGGGTTTCCACAAATTGGTATTGAGGCAATTATTGGAAGCAATTCTGTATGGTGGTTTTCTATTTTGACTATATGTAAAGTGCATCACTTCACTGGACCATGGGTATGACACTAGGTGAAATAATAGAACTTTAAAAGAAAAAATTGTCACCTATTGCAATTGAAGGTGATTGGTTGTCCACCGGATACACTGTGATGTTGAGATCATACACTGGAAAGGACTCACGACGAGGAACAGATGGATGAGGTCCATTCACAAAAGGGCCAGCTTCTGTGTCCGAAACTACCAACGTTATGGTGTCAAAACAAGGCACCAGGCCAATCTCACCACCTGGAAGACACAACTAGAGTTTAAGCCTGACTTTTAAAAACACAGAATACCAAGAGGAAACCCACTCACACTTGCTCTACAAGCATAAAATGGCAAGGGAAGGAACTTACGTGGTTAAAAGGTACAACTCAATTTTATCTATGCAATTAAATAGAGTCATAAAAATAACACAAAAATGCTTGCCCATCTGTTGCCTCTGGTGAAATCCCTGCCAGCCATCTATCACCAGATGGAGGGGCAAAACAGGGCTAACAAGGGTCTGACAGTTCATAAATGAATAAGGGATAGACATGAAGCTTGACTCGTGATGGCTTTACTCTTCTCTCATAATTATTAGTATTAGGACCAACCTCAGGGAGAACAGAAGGCACCCTTTTCCCTCTGGTAATTGTCTTCCCATTTGCATTAACCACCTTAAATGAACAACCATTCACTACAGAAGAAGCAGAATAGGTGAAATACAAATATAATCCACATTTTTGTGATTTGTTTCAGTATTTTCCTCATTACATAATGGCCAAGATGTTAGCAAAATAGCAACAGCACCTGGAAAAGAAGTGGCATTTATTTTCATTTTCTGTTTACTCTTTAGAGCTTACAGCTATGGGATTCAAAATGGCCCCAACTTAGGCAAGGAGAGGAAGAAGGAAGAAAATGTCAGGACTAGATAGTTTACCAGTAAACAGAACAATCTGCTCTTGGATTACTAACTAACAGCACAGAGGTGGGAATGCTTGCTGTTCAGGGGACAGGAAAGTTCTGCAGATATGCTTTTGATAATTCTCAGGCATCACTCTGAAAGTGCCAAGAGGGAAGCAATTATGTTTGAAGTTCTGATGAGTCTAAGACACGAAAGATCAGGGATGTCATCTCTTTTCACAAGACACATTGGTTAAATCTACAGAGCATTGTGTTTGGCATTATTCTACCTGTTTGAAAAAAATGACAAGGAAAAGCTCGAGATGATATTATTAAGCAACGAAATGATTAAAGGATGAGATAACTGGATTTATTTTTTAAAAACAGTGAAATTGAGAGAACTAAAACTAAACAATCTGCCTTCAACTTCAGGAAAATTAAAAAAAAAAGACACGTCTCATCTATTCATAATTATAAAAAACAAATTGGCATAAAGTTTGTTTATTCATCATTCACTTGATAAATATATACTTAATGCCTGTTATATGAAAATTAGTGTTCTGGGTACCTCAGCAGAGAAAAAGGCAGACGTGTTGAAAACGTCAAAAGACAGTTCAAAAGAATGTCAAATGTCCAAAGACCTACTATGTGTCAGGAGCTGACACAGTCTAATGGTAGAGAAAGAAATGCAGTTCAGTTAGAACATCACAGATATGTGTATGTATTAAGTGGAACCATATGAAATTGCTACTATTAAGCCATTTTTTACCTATTAAATGGAAAATTCATCTATCTCAGCCTGATTATGTACCAGGTGCTGAGGGTGAATGAGGATGAGAATATTGGCTGATGATGGCATAGGGGGCAAGGCACACACACCAGAGAGTCAGAGAAGTCTTTTCAGATGGCCTTGCTGGCTTTGTACTGAGCATTAAAGGATGAGTAGTTTATAAGGCAGATAAGGCAGAGAATTGGGAGATGAGGAGAGAGGGCGTGTAGGGAGAGGGAGCCAGAAGAGAAGTAGAAAAATCTAGGAAATGAAAACAGCTTAATCAAAAAAGCAAACATAGTACATTCAATAACTGTAATTTCAATGTAATGGAAGCATAGGATACATTTACAGAAAGAGCTAGAAAATTTGGCTGAGGGTTAAACCACTAAAAAGGCTATAGCATTGGTGGAAGAATTCTTTACCTTGAAATGAAATACAGTCTAAAGATATAATTTATACTTAAAATAGTTAACTGTACTGCTATTTGAAAGAAAAATTTTTAATGACCTCATATATAATGTTTGGAGAATAGAAAATTAATAATGTAATTTTATATCATAAAATATTATTCAATTAGTAAAACATGTTTACAATAATTATATAAAATTTACTAAATATTTTAATAAACATTTTTAGGTGATTATCTAAATGAATAAAGGAATCTACAAAACTGCACACATAACAAGATTGCAACTATGTTAAAAATTATGATTATAAAAAAGAAAATACTGTAACACTGAAATGTTAACAGTGATTCTCTTTGAAAGGTAAATAAGGTAATTTTTTCAAAACTTCGTTATATTTTTTCATGTTCTCTGCAATGAGCGTGTACTGTTTTCATAATCGTAGAAATAAGATAAAATAAATCAATCGATGAAGTAAAATAATGGTGACACAATTGTTCTCTGGTAATCTTTATAACCAACGTATGGAGGAAAGAGCGGGGCCACTGAAACTTTAGATCCTAGAGTACTGAAGTTCTCTTTACTCATCCTAGAAGAGCACTAAATTACTACCAACTGAGTAACTGAGTGAACATTACAAGAAAACATAATATTCAAATAACAAAACACCTTTTTGAATACAGTATTTCTGTTAATTAATTAATTTATTTTAACATCTTTATTGGAGTATAATTGCTTTATAATGTTGTGTCAGTTTCTGCTGTACAACACAGTGAATCAGCTATATGCATACGTATATCCCCTCCCTCTTATGTCTCCCTCCCAACCTCCTTATCCCACCCCTCTAGGTGACCGCAAAGCACTGAGCTGATCTCCCTGTGCCATGCAGTTGCTGCTCACTAGCTATGTATTTGGTAATGTGTGTATATCAGTGCTACTCTCTCACTTCGTCCCAGCTTACCCTTATCCCTCCCCATGTTCTCAAGTTCATTCTCTACATCTGCGTCTTTATTCCTGTCCTGCCCTAGGTTCCTCTGAACTTTTTTTTTTTTGATTCCATATATATGTGTTAGCATACGGTATTTGCTTTTTTCTTTCTGACTTACTTCACTGTATGACAGACTCTAGGTCCATTCACTCACCACAAATAACTCAATTTCATTTCTTTTTATGGCTGAGTAATATTCCATCATATATATGTGCCACATTTTCTTTATCCATTTATCTGTCAATGGACACTTAGGTTGCTTCCATGTGCTGGCTATTGTAAATAGTGCTGCAATGAACATTTTGGTACATGACTCTTTTTGAATTATGGTTTTCTCAGGGTATATGCCCAGTAGTGGGATTGCTGGGTCATATGGTAGTTCTGTTTTTAGTTTCTTAAGGAACCTCCATACTGTTCTCCATGGCTGTATCAATTTACATTCCCACCAACAGTGCAAGAGGGTTCCCCTTTCTCCACACCCTCTCCACCATTTATTGTTTATAAATTTTTTGATAATGGCCATTCTGACTGGTGTGAGGTGATACCTCATTGTAGTTTTGACTTGCATTTCTCTAATAATTAGTGATGTTGAGCAGCTTTTCATGTGCTTCTTGGCCATCTGTATGTCTTCTTTGCAGAAATGTCTATTTAGGTCTTCTGCCCATTTTTGGATTGGGTTGTTTGCTTCTTTAATATTGAGCTGCATGAGCTATTTATATATTTTGGAGATTAATCCTTTGTTGATTCGTTTGCAAATATTTTCTCCCATTCTGAGGGTTGTCTTTTCGTCTTGTTTATGGTTTCCTTTGGTGTGCAAAAGCTTTCAAGTTTCATTAGGTCCCATTTGTTTTTTGTTTTTATTTCCATTTCTCTAGGAGGTGGGTCAAACAGGATCTTGCTGTGATTTATGTCATAGAGTGTTCTGCTTGTTTTCCTCTAAAAGTTTTATAGTGTCCGGTCTTACATTTAGGTCTCTAATCCATTTTGACTTTATTTTTGTGTATGGTGTTAGGGAATGTTCTAATTTCATTCTTTTACATGTAGTTGTCCAGTTTTCCCAGCACCACTTATTGAAGAGACTGTCTTTTCTCCATTGTATATCCTTGCCTCCTTGGTCATAGATTAGTTGACCATAGGTGCGTGGGTTTATCTCTGGGCTTTCTATCCTATTCCATTGATCTATATTTCTGTTTTTGTGCCAGTACCATACTGTCTTGATTACTGTAGCTTTGCAGTACAGTCTGAAGTCAGGAAGACTGATTCCTCCAGCTCCGTTTTTCTTTCTCAAGATTGCTTTGGCTATTCGGGGTCTTTTGTGTTTCCATACAAATTGTGAAATTTTTGTTCTAGTTCTGTGAAAAATGTCACTGGTAGTTTGAAAGGGATTGCACTGATCCTGTAGATTGCTTTGGGTAATAGAGTCATTTTCACAATGTTGATTCTTCCAATCCAAGAATATGGTATATCTCTCCACTGTTTGTATCATCTTTAATTTCTTTAATCAGTGTTTGATAGTTTTCTGCATACAGGTTTTCTCTCTCCTTAGGTAGGTTTATTCCTAGGTATTTTATTCTTTTTGTTGTAATGGTCAATGGGAGTGTCCTTAATTTCTCTTTCAGATTTTTCATCATTAATTTATAGGAATGCAAGAGATTTCTGTGCATTAATTTTGTATCCTGCTACTTTACCAAATTCATTGATTAGCTCTAGTAGTTTTCTAGTAGCATCTTTAGGATTCTCTATGTATAGTATCATGTCATTTGCAAACAGTGACAGTTTTACTTCTTCCTTTCCGATTTGGATTCCTTCTATTTCTTTTTCTTCTCTATTGCTGTGACCAAAACTATGTTGAATAATAGTTGTGAGAGTGCACAACCTTGTCTTGTTCCTGATCTTAGTGGAAATCTTTTCAGTTTTTCACCACTGAGAACGATGTTGGCTGTGGGTTTGTCATATATGGCCTTTATTATGTTGAGGTAGTTCCCTCTATGACTACTTTCTGGAGAGTTTTTATCATAAATGGGTGTTGAATTTTGTCAAAAGCTTTTTATGCATGTATTGGGATTATCATATGGCTTTTATCCTTCAATTTGTTAATATGGTGTATCACATTGATTGATTTGTGTATAATGAAGAATCCTTGCATTCCTGGGATAAACTCCACTCGATCATGGTGTACGATCCTTTTAATGTGCTGCTGGATTCTGTTTGCTAGCATTCTGTTGCAGATTTTTGCATCTATGTTCATCAGAGATATTGGTCTGTAGTTTTCTTTTTTTGTGACATCTTTGTCTGGTTTTGGTATCAGAGTGATGGTGGCCTCATAGAATGAGTTTAGGAGTGTTCCTCCCTCTGCTATACTTTAGAAGAGTTTGAGAAGGATAGGTGTCAGCTCTTCTGTAAATGTTTGATAAAAATCGCCTGTGAAGCCACCTGGTCCTGGGCTTTTGTTTTTTGGAAGATTTTTAATCACAGTTTCAAATTCAGTGCTTGTGACTGGTCTGTTTATATTTTCTATTTCTTCCTGGTTCAGTCTCGGAAGGTTGTGCTTTTCTATGAATTTGTCCATTTCTTCCAGGTTGTCCATTTTATTGGCATATAGCTGCCTGTAGTAATCTCTCATGATTCTTCTGTATTTCTGCAGTGTCAGTTGTCACTTCTCCTTTTTCATTTCTAATTCTATTGATTTGAGTCCTCTCCCTTTTTTTCTTGATGAGTCTAGTGAGTGGTTTATCAATTTTGTTTATCTTCTCAAAGAACCAGCTTTTAGTTTTATTGATGTTTGATATTGTTTCCTTCATTTCTTTTTCATTTATTTCTGATCTGATCTTTATGATTTCTTTCCTTGTGCTAACTTTGGGGAGTTTTTTGTTCTTCTTCCTCTATTTGCTTTAGGTGTAAGGTTAGGTGGTTTATTTGAAATGTTTCTTGTTCCTTGAGGTAGGATTTTTTTGCTATAAACTTCCCTCTTAGAACTGCTTTTGCTGTATCCCATAGGTTTTGGGTCTTCGTGTTTTCATTGTCATTTTTTCTAGGTATTTTTTGATTTCCTCTTTGAATTCTTCAGTGGTCTCTTGGTTATTTAGTAGTGTATTGTTTAGCCTCCATGCATTTGTATTATTTACAGATTTTTTCCTATAATTGATATCTAGTCTCAGAGCACTGTGGGCAGAAAAGATACTTGATAGGATTTCAATTTTCTTAAATTTACCAAGGCTTGATTTGTGACCCAAGATATGGTCTATCCTGGAGAACATTCCATGAGCACTTGAGAAGAAAGTGTATTCTGTTGTTTGGGGATGGAATGTCCTATAAATATCAGTTAAGTCCATCTTGTTTAATGTCATTTAAAGCTTGTGCTTCCTTATTTATTTTCATTTTGGATGATCTGTCCACTGGTGAAAGTGAGGTGTTAAAGTCCCCTACTATGATTGTGTTACTGTCAATTTCCCCTTCTATGGCTGTTAGCATTTGCCTAAGGTACTGAGGTGCTCCTATGTTGGGTGCATAAATATTTACAATTGTTATTTCTTCTTCCTGGATTGATCCCTTGATCATTATGTAGTCTCCTTCTTTGTCTTTTTTTTTTTTTGATGGGTGGTGCTCTATTCCTGTCTTACTGGTTGTTTGGCCTGAGATGTCCAGCAGTGGAGTTTGCAGGCAGGCAGACAGAGCTTGATCTTGGTGCTCTGATGAGGTCCTCCAGGAGGCCTCACTCAGATTGATATTCCCTGGGGTGTGAGGTTCTCTGTTAGTCCAGCAATTTGTACTCGGAGCTCCCACCACAGGAGCTCGGGCCCAACCTCCGGCCTGGAAACCAAAATCTCACAAGCTTCATGGCACGGTAAAAAAAAAAAAAAAAAAAAAGGAGCAGTACAATATCAAAGAATAAAAAACGAAATAAAATTGGAATGATAAAAAATGTATTAGGAAAAATAAAACTATAATCGAAACACCTGCAACAAGGTAAAATAAAACCACAACAGAAAAAAGAAAAAAAGGTGGGGGGGAACGAGCCAAAAGGAGAGAACAATAACAAAATATAAAGCATAAAATAAAATTAGAATAAAAGATTTACTAGGAAAAATAAAAATATAAAAGAATCAACAACAATGAATCAACATCGTAAAACAGAACGCCAATCTAAAAGAGAAAAAAAGCCTTGGCTATGGGGGTGGAGTTTAGGTGGGGGTGGAACTTAGGCAGGGGAGTGGTTTAGGGTGGGGTGGGACCTAGGCGGGTGGATGGGTGACGTTTGAGTGTGGGGTGGGGCCTAGGCTCAGGGCCCACGTAGCCAGAAAAGGCCCTAGGGGCAGGGCCTAGGCAGGGAGACATTCAAGCATGGGGCGGGGCCTCTGCTTAGGATCTGCTCGGAAGGGGAGAGGCAGCACGTGAAAAGGAGGGCCTCTGGAGTGTGGAGTTCTGGAGTTTGGAGGTAAGGCCCTGGGTCAGGGTGTGTGGGTGGAGTTTAGACCCAGCGCGTTGGAGGGGGTCTCCGAGTGCAGAGGTGGGGCCCTGGGTGGGGGGTGTAGAGGCGGGGCTTGGGCTCTGAGCAGCAGGAGGGAGGCTCTGAGGGCAGAGGATTAGGCCCAAGAGCCCAGTAGGCTCCCCGGTGCCTAAGTGGACAGGGAAAGCACTGGCTCCATTCCCTTCCATTCCTCCATTCCCCTCCCCCACCATCTCCCCCAGGGTCTCCCGCGTTGCCGCTGGACCCCTAACTGTGGGTGGGTCCCGCTGGGTGTAAGAACTCCTCCCCTCCCCCAGCTGCCCCTCAGGGCTGCCGATCCCACTTTTGCTCCCCCTTCCCTCCCTCCCAGTCCCTCAGGACCTGCGCAGCTGGAGGGGGCCTCAGGTGGGCAGAGGATCAGGCCCCGGATCTCAGCAGGTTCCTGGGGGCCCAAGTGGGCAGGGGAAACCTGGCCACACTCCCTTTTGATCCTCTGCCCTCCCAATGGTCCCCCAATTTTCCCCTTCAGGCATGGGATCCCTTCCCCTCCCCCAGCCACCCTTCAGCAGGGGCTCCAGTCCCATCCCACCTCCACTTCTTCTCCCCCTTCACTTCCCCCATACCTCGCGTCCTACCCAGTCACTGGGGGTTCCTCCCATCCCCTTAGGTTTCCGTGGTCCCACTGGTGCCTAGTAGGTGCCCTAGTTGTGAGGAGACGCGAATTCAGCGTCCTCCTAGTATGCCATCTTGACTCTGCCCCTCTGTTAATTTATTAACAAAAAAGTCTATCTGAAACAATTTGCCCCAGTGTCCCACTAGGTCTTATGAAAAAAATGTGTCAACACTCTCTTCTATGGCCACCACACTAGAAGAGAGTTATACATATGTACAACTGTTGCTTAACGTCTGGAACAAAGCGCAGGAAGAGAAGACAGATTCATCTCACCACTAATTTATCTATGCTGTGTGAGCCTGCCAAAGATGTTAAAATTATGTAAAAATCAACAATCACTGGTCTTTGGATCACTTTTCTGCTAGTCTGAGAACTACTGGGGAAATTAAAAAGAAGCACCTAGCTGTAAACTCTTGAGAGACATCGAACAAGTGGGCTAAGCTCCTCAGGACAAGGAAAGAGCCAATGAAACCTTTCCTAAGACTTAACATAAAGAAGAAGATAAGGAGATAGCATTTAAAGAAAAAAGATGTTTAGTTGAGTGATTAAGAACTGGTATCCCAATGAATCACTGTTTTTTAAAGTACACATAAAAATATTATTTCAAAATGTTTTCTCCCATGTCCAAATGAATCCTTTGCTATCTCAATCCCCCTCCTTGAATTCCCTCCCACCTCCCTGCTTGTATTCTCTCTCTGTCTCTTCAAATAAGAAAATGATTTGAATTCTGATACCTCTTATTTCTTGTATCACTCACCTGGCCTCCCACACCCAATCATACTTCCCCCATGGAATTTCCAGGTTAGAGAGGCATATGGATGAGTAAACGTGAAATTGTAATGGAGTGTGATAAAACTTAGGTAGAGGAAGTAGATGTATTATTACTGAGGAAGTGCCCCCAACCCAGAAATCAGATGTGGGAGGGGTGGTGATGTGGTGACGGGCAGATGTGTCACGCTGTCATCTTTACATGGGAATAATGTGTCTGTCTTACTCCTTTAAATCAAAAGTCCTTCATAGTAGGGTTTGGGTTATACTCCTTTGTAAAGCCACAGTGCCTACTACTGTGCCTCGCAGACATCAGATGTTGAATTCACATCTTCTTTACATGAACATTTTACATAAGGAACAAATGCCATCCGGATAACAATATAATGCAATGCCAGAAATGTAACTACAGTGCTAATAAACTAGCATTTACTGTATCTCTCATCTATGTCCACCACTGTCATGTGCTGTGGACAAGCTACACAAAAGTGTAAGACACGATCTTTGCTTTTCAAGAACTCAAAGGTCAGACCGGTTTCTTCTTAGGAGCTAGCTGATAATCAGGAAACTTTTACAGTTAATAAGATAATTATCTTAGGGAGCCTACTTCAGGCATTTCTGTTATGATTTAGGGAGCCAGAAGCTGAGATGGTCAAATAATCTTCTTCATATTGACCAAAATAGGAATGAGGACAAGCCAGGGTGAATTGACGGTCTATGTGGAAGCATCAGGAGCAGAGCAGCAATAACACTTGATCTTTCTCAACTCTGTGAAATTCACTATATTACTGAGATCAAGAAATACTTCTGAATATGGTGATCATACTTGAAAATGGGAGATGGGCTGCCACTCTTTTAATGGAAGCAAGCATTAAGACTGTTAGATTATCAGAGCCCACAGCAAGGAGTGGGCTAAGACTCTGTCATGTTGCAGCATCCCCACTCTCAGACTAGTCACAGTACTGTCACTTACCTGTGTGTTTGTACGTCACAGCCCCTGCCATAACATCTCCCTGAGAAAACTGACGCACTGTGACCCCAGCTTTCCTCACTGTCCCACGCTGAGGTTCTCGAACAATCATGAACATCAGTTTCATATCATCACTGTCCACATCAGTAGCAAAAATGTATTCAGAAGTAATGACCACCTCTTCGCCCTCTGAGCAGTGCATCATGGGAATGAGGTCTGCCTTTAGGACCGGTGGCTCATCATTTACAGGCAACACCTAAGCAGGAAAAAAAATGCATGTTTTCAAGAAAAAAGAGCAATGACAAATTGCCCAACTGGTAACTCATAGCTCATAACTGGAATGACAGGCATTTTCAATCTTCCAGACACGTGAAACAATAGCCATGGAATTTGGCCAAGCCATCTGTATCTGTTAACTTTCCCCATACCAACTTGCAAGAAATGACCCACATGAGAGACATTTTAGGTAGGAATGGGAGAGTATGGTTATGGTTTGGGACTCAAAGCTCTCGTTTGTTTCAAGACAGACAAAATATAAATGTGATATAAAGCATCCTTCACCCAAGCCCCTATCCTCCTTTGCTAAATTTACCCATATTCTACAGGAAATCTAGTCCTTGTGGTCTGAGCATTTACATTTACCACATCAAAGTTATTTATATTTCAAATTACTTGATGATTACAAGGCTTTCCTCTACTCTCAACTTCCTGCCACCCAGGAAGTCTCTTTGGACTTATAATAGCAGCAGCTGCATTTCAAACATTTTGAGTTAAATCTGAAACCCCACAGCCATTAAATCAATGCCAGTTTTCAACTTGATAAAACATTTTTCTCTCACTGTCATGAAAATAAATTTCCAAGTAGAAAGGGAAAAAAAGCAACATTGGATCACACTGGCTGTCCAAATTTTAAAAGATTTTGTAGAAATGTGAAAAAGTATGTCTTCTAAACAGGAATGCAGGACAGTCCTCCTCTGAGTTCACGACCACAACTCGGTGTGTACTGCACATTTATTTATCAAGTCTGGCCTGTGAATACCGTCACCCCTGCATTTCCTTGCCCCACTCTTTAGCCTATGTGATCTTTTTCAAACGTGGCTTTCATCAAGTCATCACACTGTGGGAACCTTCAATGGCTTCCCAGAGCTTCTCCTAGGATGTCTTCGGCTTCATCTCATGCTATGGGGTTCCTTTGCCACTCCTGTCCATTTCTACCCCCAAGACACTGTGTTCCACACATGTCAGGCCTTTGCCCCGTCTTTGCATCTTCTGTCTGTCCCTTGCCTGGTATGTTCTCCCGTAGCTCTTTGCTTGGCTACCTCCTTCTTCAGGTTACATATGGATTCCTCCAGGAAAACTTCTTGACAACTCAGACTCACTTAGAAACTTGCCTTGTTTACTCTCTTTTAGTACCCTGTTCACTTGTAGAACACATCCACATTTTAACTAATTATTTCAGTGATAATCTGTTTAAAGCCTGCCTTCATCCCTTGCCCATAACTCTAAAAGAAGAGGAAGTTTATTTATCTTGTTCATCAACACAGCCCAAGAATTTAGCATAGGACCTGGCATATAGCAGGCACTTATTAAGTATTTATGGAATAAACGAATGAATGAATGTAACTACGTATATATGCCCTGGTTACCCTACTGTTTCAACAGGCTAACAACTCAACAACAAATATACATGAAATTATGAAGACCCCTTCCTTTAACAGGTAGAGAGATGGGGTGATGGAAACCCAGGTTTATTTATTTAACTAAAGATAGAAAAGTATGCAATGCTCTATTCCATTTTCTATTGACTTATTAGGAAACAATATCTTTGTTCAAGTCCTCTGCGTAGATTCAGTGAAGACCTTCTTTCTTATTGTTCTTGACTCCATCTGATCAATCTCACCAATACATGCATGATCATCACCTTGCAGCAGTTCACAAAATATCCTCAGCTTTCAAATGCATAAAAAGTCCAAAGGCAATAGAATTAAAAACATTCCTCCTGAATGAAAAAAAAATCACACATAATTGTCTAAAACTTTCCTGAAGCTCTGATTGGTTTCCAAAGGCTATGCCCTTTTGTCTCAAAAGTAATAATACACAAATTCTTTTCCCCAAATTCACTGCTTAGGGTCATTAATGAGAAGACGGTCATGGACAGAAGACAGAGTTGGGGTTTTCACCATAAATTTGCTTTTCAGGAAAAAAAATTAACTCAGCAAAGCTTTCTTTATATGTAAAAGTCTGCCAATAAAGAAAACTCTCCTTTTTGAGGCTGAAATAACGTACTGCTTTTCATCTAGATACAAGACCATCATTAGAACTAACTGGAAAAAAATGAAAAGAAGTGGCTATGCACTGTGACTGGCATGGATAAGTGCTCAGGAAATGTTAGCGAGCATGGTAATTACAATCACCTGTTAATTTAGATCTGGGCAGTGGTGAGGAGGAAAGAACGCTGGCCTGAGTACCAGAGTGGAGATGCCAGCCCAGGTCTACATGGTCAAGTTAATGGCTTTGGACAAGTCATTGAACCTTCTCAGACCTTTGCTATAGGATGGGGATAATTCCTTTTCTGTGTACTTCTTAAAACACTAGAATGATGTGATCATTCTTAATTATTAACTGTAAAATATCTTACAAACACGTTATTATGACCATTAATAATAATTTCATACTACAAAGAACTGACAGAATTGAAACAGAAATAGAATTTGGTACGGTAAGAATAATTAGTGGATCTTCAGGAAGTGTGGTAAGTCTTCTGCTGACCCTCCTTTGTCACTAACTATAAATACCTGCAAATCCTATGAGTTATGCTTGTGGACATGGATGGTCACCCAACAGAGAAACTCGGGGGTTCCCATCAGGCCTTTGAGCATGTACACAACCTTTATGTGCAGATTTTCCTTCATTTGTCAAAAGGGGGAAAATTATCATCTCAAACAGGCCAGGGATATATAGTACAGGAATTCACAAAGGGTCACATCGCACATATAGATATGGCTCCTTGCACACAACAGGGAAAAAGCCCAGCAATGCTAGCCTAACCTGTCCAACTGCTAAATAAATATTTCTGGGTGTTATAGATCAAAAATATCAGAAATAATTTATACATGGAAATGACTGCTTTTTAAATTAAGTCTCTGGGTTTGAGGTCAGAGTAGTTCTACCTTTAAACTGATTGGCACAAGAAACTCATATGTCCATTTCACCAATATAACTTTGCTCTCTATTACCTGTCCTGACATAATCAAAGATGTAAGCAGACACCTTCTTGCTTTGAAGTCCATGTGCTTCAGTTTCTATCAGAGACCCCAAGAGGCTTCCAAACTAGAAGGTTTGTTTCTGTATGAACCATGGAGGAAACTTACTACATACCTCAATGTATAGCACACATTCTGCTGCATTTATGCCATCTGTGACCTCCAGTAGTATGTCATCCTGAAGTATCTCAGATCCATCATGCTGATACCTGTGGGGATGACAGCTGTCACTAACCTCTCAAGGCCACTGTGAGAGTGCACTGAGATTCCTGTCACAAGAGCTTTTCCATGGTTTTGGCCATATGTTCAACAAATAAATAAATAACCAAAACCCCAGCATAATCATGAAGTCACATATGTAACTACCATACTCAAGTATCCTTAAATGTAAAATTGCTCCACCCTGGAAAAATGTGTTTATGCATTCATAACTTGTCCCCAAATCAAAAAGCAGCTCTTCAAACTGTCACTGTAAAAATGGGAACCAGTGGGTGTAGCTCCGCCTACTTAACCGAAAACACTGCCGGGGGCAAAGGGGACACTGAGACTGAGCAGTGACAGGTAAAAGTGGGACACTACGTGGATTTTGGTAATTCTCCCTCCTCCCCCACTTTTAAGGTTATTCCTTCTGCCTGTGCTCTGGATTGATTCAGCTCTGCCCTAAAACTTTATCTAGGGATTATTCATTGCCTCTCTCCTGCCACTTCCCCCTTGCCATTTACTAACTCTTTTCCTCTGAACCTATAAAGATTCTTGAATTTCTCTAGACTTAAAAGTATTTTTGGGGGACTTCCCTGGTGGCACAGTGGTTAAGAATCCACCTGCCATTGCAGGAGACACAGGTTCAATCCCTGGTCTGGGAAGATCCCACATGCCACGGAGCAACTAAGCCCATGTGCCACAACGATTAAGGTGCGCTCTAGAGCCTGCAAGCCACAACTACTGAGCCCACATGCCACAACTACTGAAGCCCGTGCACCTACAGCCCATGCTCCACAAGAGAAGCCACCTCTCGCCGCAACGAGAGAAAGCCCACACGCAGCAGTGAAGACCCAATGCAGCCAAAACTAAATAAATAAATTTACAAAAAATGTATATATATATTTTTTCTTGGTCTTGCCTTGACCCTATTTCCTTTTAATTCTCAGTCAAGTTTCTTAAATGAATTGTCTAATTCTAGACTTTCCATTTACTCTTCAGTCCACTGTAGTGATACACAGTAAGTTCTAAATAATTGTTGAATAGAGTCAAATTTTTAGCTTATCAGTGATCCGTTCAAGACACTGAGTTATGGAAATAAGTTCTAGGAAATGAAATTAAAAGTTGCTTTAGGGCTTCTCTGGTGGCGCAGTGGTTGAGAGTCCGCCTGCCGATGCAGGGGACACGGGTTCGTGCCCCGGTCCGGGAGGATCCCACATGCCGCGGAGCGGCTGGGCCCGTGAGCCATGACCGCTGAGCCTGCGCACGCGGAGCCCATGCTCTGCAACGGGAAATGCCACAGCAGTGAGAGGCCCGCGAACCGCAAAAAAAAAGTTGCTTTAAAAATTGTATTGTATATTGAACATATGTAACGTTTACATATGAAAAAATTCCAGGGCTAAAAGGTGTTTTACTCAGGACTAGACTCACCCATACACTAGCTAGGGATTCGATTCCAGTGGTGGAGAAAGCCCACCTCCTACTCCCAGTTTCCCTCCCAACACTGCCTCCTATGCTTTATTTTGTCATATTCCCTGTTATCTTCATCAAAAGTGGATTGATATGTGATAATGTGCTAATTCAAATATACTTACCATGCTAATGCCTCTAAAAGGGCCAAATAGGTCTAGGAGTACACATCCAAATGCATGGCTATAGAACCAAACAGAACTTCTTTCAAAACCAGAGTCCTGCACACACTAGCTAAGTGACCTTAACCTCTTCGTGTCTTAGTTATTTCAACTATAATATGAGAATAGAACCATCTACCTTGTCAGGTTTGATTGCTGTGAAGTTTAATGAAAAAAAACCATAATTCCAAGTCTCTAGAAGAATGCTTGAAATATACGTGCTGGCAAACACTGGTACTTTTTTTTTTTCTATCCATTGTCCATTCCCTACTAAGAATTACCTAAACAAAGCTCTCTTTCTAACAGGTAGGAAAGAGCTGAGATCTTGGGGGAAAAAGGAAATTTTAATGAGGATAAGAGTAGTGAAAAGAGGTTAAGATATTGGAAACTGTAAACAGTGTAACTAAACTGTTGGATGAAAATGATCTTCCTGTACACAAATCCTCCTTCCCCATCAATTTCTAAATGTAGAACTAAGCATTTGATGCCTAATACCTTCTACTACACTTTATCAAAAAGGACAAATTTCCCATTTATAACTTGAACTTGTACAAGTGAGAAATTAACCAGTATGTTTGTCTACCTGACCACTGCTTTTGAGTATCTTGCATTGTTTTACAGAGAAGATGTTTTACTAGATTTTAAAGAAAAAGTTTCTTAACTGCATTAGGTAGAAGAAATGAAAGTCCTCAAGGTGAGGGGAACTACTGTAGGACCATGAGACAGGGATTACTCCACCCCTGACTGTAAGAGACCCAAGTACTCTTCCATATCCTACCTACCCAACCTACCCTACTTATTTGCCCTCAAATCCCCTCCCTGGTAGAATGGATTAAAAATTCACACCAAAGACTTCGATCAACCGAATTCTATCCCAGAGTTGCCAGGGTTAAGAAATTGGCTTTTCTTGAAACCAAGTTCAATTATGTAGATTAGCCTTATAGATTATTTCAGACTCTATTCATCTAGTTTGATTGTTACCCCTTGTGATATGTGCAGTTGCAGCAAATTTAATATTCATGGTAATCGAATTTTTGTTGCTCAAATATTCATAATGTCATTCCTACCAGTACAGCAAGCCAGAGGGAAAGAAAATGCCTTGGGGGGAAACTAAAGGATTGTCATTTCTAATTTTCAACTGACCCTGGAAAAGTATTAGGTGGCATGTTGCTACCCCTGAAAGAATTGGACAAACTTCTTACACTGCCTCACAACTGATTCAGACGGGAGCCAAAGCATGTAAAACAAAGAAGCCAGGAAATGTTCTGACCTAACTTTTAAGGCCTGAAGGTCTCCCCAAGAAAATATGGCCCCTGTGTTTAGAGGAAATCCATTCAGCTCCACCCTTCCGTGCTGAGGCTGTCTCTGCAGGGAGAGGTGGATGTTGTCCAGTTTGGTGTCCACGTCAGAAACCAGGACATGCTCTGTGCTGATGACACACTGACTTCCCTCAGCCACTCTCAGAGGGTTGGTAAATACCTAGAAAGAAGGAAGGAAACATTTAAAGCCTTGTTCCATGAGGTGTACCTGAAGACAGAGCTCATGAAACCAACAGAAAACTTCCAGCACCATTTTCACATGTCAATCAAACTTTCAAGAATGTGCTAAAGGGAACAAGTTCATAGCTGAACATCCTGGCTGAAAAGTATTTTTTACTAAATGCTTCCAATTCTAAACATTGATGGACACAAAGAAACAAGGCAGATCTAGAAACCTGAAAGCATCTGCATTTCACTGATCTCAGACCCTGTAGAGTAGAAGCAGCAGTCAGATTTACCATCACTGGTGCTAAATTGAGAAAATAATAACATTCCTCATCGTGTCCACACCTACCATTGCTCGGCACATATGTACCTTAATCTACAAAATGAACAAAACCTACATCAAATTCCCCTAGAGAAAGAATCCATCTCTTTTTACACCCTAAAAATTCTTAAAGACTCGGGAAATTGGAGCTTTTAAGCATCAGGGTAGTGAGTGTTTTAGATATGGAAGTAGAACAGGGAAATTAAAGACTAGAAATTGAAGATTTCATAGGAAATAGATTTATTCAAGCATTAGACTTAAATATTAAAGCCATAAAGATAATTTTCTCTAACAGAAAAACTCACCGCTCAATAAAAATTTACTTGAAAGTAAAAAGCAAGTTAGAAGGGCTTGGGCTATTTTTTCATCACATTGGGAGTTGGCAAGAAGTGTTCCATGGTCAAACACATGTAGAAAATAGTCACATACGGTATCTTCACCTTGGAGGTTTATAAGATTCGTAAGTGTATTCAGCACTCTGAGACCCTACAGTAGGAAAATCTGCTAACTTTGTTTAACCTATCATTTTCTCAAATTTGTTTTACTACACAGAAGCAAAAACAGGGAGATACAGTTGGGCTACCAAGTCATGGGCTCTGAAGGCTCCTCACACACGATCTGGGGTGAGCGCTCTGCTAACGTGAGGACACAGGGTTCTCCGAGGAAGCAGCTACTCTCTTCAGAGCAGCTGCCACTCCTAGAAAGGAGAGCACTCCCCAAGGCAAGAGCTGGTAAAGAGGACGGAGGCCCGAGAAATGGGCAGAGGAAAGGGAAGTGAGCAAGAAATCACAGCCTCCACCCAGAGCCCTGCTCCATCCTCCCACCCACCAGGGCACAGCCGCCCCAAGGGCAGCTCCTTGGATCATGGAAATGATGAGACCATGCTCCCTGGGACAGCTGCCTTGTATTCTGTAATAAACTACTTCTGCCAGCAAAGGACGACCTAAAGTAAGAGCCTTTTCTCCCTACAGCCACTCACCCGCACCCTTCCTAAGTGCCTTACTCTGATTCTGCCAAACCTACATTTTCACTGTTTGTAGGAGAAAGAAATAAATGGAGTTCTTATTTAAAGAGGATTATTACCACTGAAATATGGTCCATGTCCGCCAACCTCATTTTGTCCTGAGTTGCATCGATTAATATCCCAAGATGCTAAGTTTCAAGGAATATACTTTGCCTCATTAGACGATTTTTAAATATATATGTATTTCAGGACAACTTTAAAAAACTAAAAGCTAATTTGCCCCCCCCCCATTAATTATTCACTTTCTAGTCCCTGCCTGAACCCAGTGCTTGGATTTCTGGAACTTCAGGTCAGCATGGTGTCAAGATCCCCTAACGGTTATCACTTAGCCCAGCGATAACTGGATTTTCACACCAGGAACCACTCCCATGACTAGGTTCACTGAAGCCACTCATTTAATTTTATTTCTACTATTCTCAGTTCTCTACAGTACTATTTCATTTGTCCCATCCACTGTAGAAAAAAGAAGCCACTAAGCCTCCTGAGCCCCAAGTCCTCGTAACTATTCCATTTACCTTCAAATGATGGAGGTAACTATTCACTTCACCCTTTCTGGTTTTTACCACAGATCATCTTTCTCTATCAAGAGGCTGGACAGCTTGGCATAAAAAACTGTTTCTCTGTGATTGTTCTATAACACACATTAGCTTCTTTAGATGCTGGGCTATTTCAGGGCATGTATCTCATACATAGAAAAGGATGGTCTGAATAAAATCTAATCAAATTAAGAGACATTCTAGGCTTCCCTGGTGGCGCAGTGGTTGAGAGTCCGCCTGCCGATGCAGGGGATACAGGTTCGTGCCCCGGTCCGGGAAGATCCCACATGCTGTGGAGCGGCTGGGCCCATGAGCCATGGCCGCTGAGCCTGCGTGTCCGGAGCCTGTGCTCCGCAACGGGACAGGCCACAACAGTGAGAGGCCCGCGTACCGCAAAAAACAAATAAAAAAATTAAGAGACATTCTAAACTATTTTTTATACAGGGAACATGATCTGGTCCCTGACAGGGAAGGAGGCAAAGAACATAGTTTACGTTCCTTTTTTGTGAGCTCTTGGGCCCATCTTCTACCAAATATTGCAAGCTCAGAGGCTGGCGGGGTCAAGCCAGTGATGTAAATGGGTGTCTTGAGTTGGGTGGGGACTTGGGTGACTGGGGAATGTGCCCTGTTCAGCTGCTGCAGGGTGGGGGTAGGGAAGTGGACTCCGTGTTGCCAGAGCTTCCAAATTTTCAAGAGAAGCCAGAAATCCAAACTTGATACAAAACCTCCTGATGTTTAAGTGTTGGCAACTCATTATTTTCAAATATTATTTAGACTCATCAAAACAGTTGTGTGGTTTGGGTAAGCCCCTTGGTCCTGCAGGGTGAGACCTCTGCTCCACAACTTTGGGCAGCTGTAGAGATGGTGAGGAGAGCAAAGGAAAAGGAGCATCCATGCTTTCCTGGCCATATTCCAGGTGGCTGCCTGGGAAGGTGGCCTCTTTCCTTAGGGATGAGACACATGTGAGTTCTAGTCCCCTCGGGTTCCTAATGAATGGGTAATCACACTTTCCGCTTTTGAGGGAAAAAGCAAACCTAGGAATAGCCACCCTCATTAACTTTAGTGCTCTGATGGGGAGGGAGCAGGTAGGGAACAAATTCTCACCATGAATCCCAGCCTCGCAGATAAGATGCACAAGGTAGCATCGCCTTTGTAGTTTGATTTATAATGAGAGACCCAAGTGCTTTAAAGCTTTACACAAACACTGGGGAGTGGAACAGCATAGGATACAAGGGTCCATCTTAATTCATTTTAGAAAATTAAAGAGCTTATTTAGATGACAGAACAGCATAGCTGGCCTGCGGAGAGAGCAAATAAGCCTATCTGGTTGCTAAGAGACTCCTAATTTAATCCCCTTCACCTGATCAACACATGAAACTCGGCAGAAAGGAAAGAGATTTTGATAAAGCTTTGAAAATAATGCCAAATTCAGCAACTAGAAAATCTCATCTTTTAGATAGAAAGTGCCATAGGAGGTAAAGGACTCCCCCTCCCCATGCTTTCTTTTCCTACACTGTAGCTGGAAAATAAAAAAGTTCTTTGAAAGAGCCTAAAGAGAAGTTAGCATTTTGAGTAAGTCTTTCAAAATCTTTCTTCCCTTAGGTCTTCCCCGCCTTTTCATCCTTCACATCAAGCATTACGCCTACCTCAGGGACCTGATTGTCCACCGGAAGAATCGTGATGTTAAAGCAGATCCCGAACAAAGTGCCACCGTGCTGGTTACTGACGGAAAAGGCAAACTGGACGTGTCGGGGGTGGGGGCCTATATCTTGCATGGGTGGCATGTAGGCCACTTTCATATAGCTCACAGCATGCTGCAAAGCAAATGAAGACGGACATGTGGGTGCCAATTTCCCAGGATGAGAGACATTTAGAGACCTAAGTCTAAGATACCCGTCTCATTCACTGATAGGGAACACTGTAAATGCCACCATCATTCATTTGAAGATCATAAAAAGCTCTATCTTACAAATCGCATTTTCTAAAAGCAGGAGGGAAAAGAACAAAGAAATTAAGTGACTACGTCAAGTGCTTGAAGCCAGGCAACTCTGTGAAAGACAGGAGACTTGCATTTTAACCCAGCTCTGCCACAAAGTAGCTGTGTGATATTGGTCAAGCTACTTAAACTTGCGAGGTCTCGGTTTCCTTACCTACAAAATGAAAAAAATAATAGTACTTAGCACATAGGTTGACATACTCATTTAATAACACCTCTAACTACAGTGAGATTCAGCAGCTCAGGGGTAGCTGCTGCCTAAGCCCTCATCATTACTGTGCCTCTAGTCAGGTCTGCAGAGCAGAGGCCACAGGAGCAGGGAGAGGGCTAATGAAGGACTTTGGAAAGCAGTAGATAGCATGCGCTGACTTATGTCCCCCACAAAAAAAAGATACGTTGAAGTCCTAACCCCCAGTACCTCAGCATGTGACCTTACTTGGAAACAGGGTTGTTGCAGATGTAATTAGTTAAGGTAAGGCCATACTGGAGTAGGGTGGGCCCTTAATCCAATATAACTCGTTCCTTATAAGAAGAGAGAGACTCAGGGAGAACACAGCCATGGCGTAACAGAGGCAGAGAGTGGAGTGATGATCTACCAGTCAAGGAATGTCAGATTGCCAGCAAACCACTAGACGATGGAAAGAGGTAAGGTAAGACCCCACTTCTCCCCGACCAAACAGGGTTTTGGAGGATGGTGGCCCTCCTGAGACCTTGGTTTCAGACTTCTAGCCTTCTAGCCTCTAGTTTCAGAACTGTAAGACAATACATCTCTGTTCTTTTAAGCCACCTAGTTTGTGGTACTGGGCTATAGCAGCCCTAGGAAACTAAGATGGTAGGATATTGGATGAACTTTGATGGAGTAAAAACATATGCACCAGGTCCCTAAATCAGAGCCCTAAGCCAGGGACCTAAACTGATGCAAAAGACTGTGTTGAACTATAACAAGATTTTACAATCATATCCAGCTTGATCAGTATTTTCAAATGTTACATGTCACTTGCTTAATGGAAATGTGCAAGCAGAAAGAATATAGACATCAAGTATTTGTTGCTTGTGACAGATGTCAAAGGTCAATACTCTCAACTGCAATGTTAGGAGCACCGTACCTTCTCAGAGGACACTTCCATCATGTTTTTCAACATCTGAGCATAGCATCATACCTGAGTGAATGACTTCAACCCTGAAGCTGCAGGGTTTTTGGTTAGCCTTGGTATGCTGTCTACCATGAATAATTTCCCAGCATCCAAGTGTCTAAATAAAAATACAAGAGAACACATCAGCTAACTTTCCCAGTAAGAAAAATTAAATCAAATAGTAGCCCACAACCAAATTTTCTGAAGCTAAAAGTACTCACTGTAGGAAGAAATCAAATGTTCCATCTTTATATTCTCTCTTTATATCAAGGCGGGGGGAGGTTCTAGCCTTAAGTCTAGTATCATGAATGCCATTCTCATCATGACTGCAGAAAGTATGTACAGAATTTCTGCTCTGACATGATGAAAGGGAATCTAACTACAATAAGATGTAGTTAGATACTCATCCTAAAAACGTTTCCTCACTATCCTGTGGTAGATAATACAAACCTAAGGTATATTCATGATATTTTCTGGATTGGAATCAGAGAATATGACCACTTTTGTGGGCTGCAATATCTAAAAATAAAGCGATGAAGACTCAGTACATTTTACTAAAGAGAAAAAAAGTATTCTCTTTAGAAAAAGGGATTAAAGACTGTTTTAAGCCTCCCTAAGCTGAAGACACTACAAGCTGCAGGCCACTTGTCAATTAATATAGCTTTTGAAGGGAGGTATGAGACAAGTTTGAGATTAGAATAAATGCTGAATTGAATATAAGTTCATGTGTGACCAACAAAGCAAGTGAACCACAGTAGTATACACTGACACTTTCAACTCAATTCTAGAACGCAACCCTCAACTAATAGCCCAGGTGATGACTCTTCGTAGAGATACCTGCGGCTAGAGGAGAAAAATGGAGGAGTGGTTACTGTGTAGAGCAGCTCCCTGTCATATGATTCTGTATCTACAAAATGTAGATGTTTCTTAGTGATATACGCCACCTCCGTTTCCTTAACAACCAAATGTCGAGAAACTCCAGGAACCTCTTTTGGAAGCTGGTCATCTACTGGAGTGATATGGATTGTCACCACCTGGAAAGAAATTATCTTTACCATTAATTTGAAATACCAAAAAGACACCAAAGAAAGCCACCCCACTATCATCCAGTCACAGTTATGATTTTCAAAACTTGCCATTTTGTAAAACACTTCCAGTGAAAAGATTGGGGAGTTATTAGGAACGTGAAAAATGGAACATTCTCCACCCATTTTTCATTCTAACTTAAGAATATGATTATCACAATTATAGTTAATGCAGTCATGAGTGCTATAGAATAGGCATATAATACACAAAATATGTTCCTGGTTTTACTTCTACACCTCCCTTTACCAGCAACCTGGGCTTTCTCTTCCTCTTTCCACTCAGTTATAGATCCTGGAAACCTCGACATTACTTTTGGTTGCTCTTTCTCTACCCACATATAACACATCACCAAGTCCCAGAGTTTGTACTTAAAAAATTTTCTAAACAGTGACCACACCCTAGTCCCACAGCTGTCATTCACACTGTTCCTGACTTTGCTCCAGTTTTCATAATTTCCTTACATCATCACAACGCTTTCCATCAGCCCTAACTCCAATAACTCATTTTGACTTTTCATACCTCTGGTGTTATCTTTTAAAAAATACAAGTCAAATCAGGTTATTCACTTCCTCAAAAATCTATAAAAAGATACAAATGAAGTTATCGACAAAACAGAAATAGACCCACAGACATAGAAAACAAATTTATGGTTACCAAAGGGGAAAGGCAGGGGAGGGATACATTAGGAGGCTGGGATTAACACATACACACTACTATATATAAAATAGATAACCAACAAGGACCTACTGTATCACACAGGGAACTACACTCACTATTTTGCAATAACCTCTACGGGAAAAAAATCTAAAAAAGGATATATATATATATATATATATATATATATATATATATATATGAATAACTGAATCACTGTGCTGTACCCCTGAAACTAACACACTGTAAGTCAACCATACTTCAATAAAATTTTTTAAAAAAGAAAGTTAAAATAAAAATCTTAACCCCCCCAGGAGGGATAGAATTATTCAAACTCCTTAGCATGGTATTCAAGACCCCTCACAGTTTAAACACTCTCTTTATTTCAACTTTATCTTTTATGACCTTTCAACATTAATCCAGCATCCTGATTGCACTCAGTGGACCCAGACCTAGTCCTCAAACATGCCTCTATGCTCTGAATCCTGTTGTTCCTTCAGTCTGGAATGGTTTTCTCCTGCTCTCTCCAGCAACCTGAGTCTTTCTTACCCTTGAAGGTTCTTCTTGAAATGTTCTCCAGTTTCTCAGTTGGAATTAATTTTTCCTGAATTTTGGTTATCCCTTGATAAACATCATTATTTCACTGTCTTGTATTATTAGTTAGTAGTTTACATGTAAATCTCTCCTAGACTGAAAGTTCCACGAGGAGGATCATAGTATAGTGCAAACCACATGGAATTTGGCAGTGAACAGACGGTTAAAGTCCTGGGTAAACCACTTAGTAGCTGTTACTGATCTTGAACAGGTTCACTCAACTTTTTTGAGTGTCAATTTTCCTATCTGTAAATTAAGCATAATATCAACAACCTCACAGAATTTTATGAGGATCAAATATCACCATGAAGATAAAATGTCTGGCATATATTATGTGCTCAACAAATACTTTGTTCATTTCTATAGCTCCACCATATCTGGCACGGTATTTTGTAGGTAGGAGGCACTTTATAGGTGTTTCCTCACTGAATGAGTCAACATGCCCTGTTTGTGATGTTAAGAATTTTCTCAAACATTCATAGGTTTGGATCTTGCAAGAGGGAAAGGAGACTTTGCCAAACAGCTTTTTACCATCACATTTATTTTTTTTTTACAATAATCCATGATTGGCTGGAAGAAAGCAATTACTCTCTCTTGAAATGGTACATTTGCTTGGCATCGTGAGTCGTTGCACAGCCTGATGCATGAAAGTATTCTGACTCTGGTTTTGATTTATTTTAATATTGTCACGGAAGTACAGATCAGCAATGCCAATTTTTTCTAAGATAATGGTGTTCACAATAACCAATTTGAAAATGAAGAGAATTTCTTTTTTAAGTTAACATACAAAGCAAAAACTAAAACATGGTTAAGCTTTTGCTATGATACAAAAAAGACTGGAACATCAGCTCAGCCACCTACAAACTTTGCTGCCTGGGACAAATAATTTAACCCTTTTGGGGCTCAGTTTTTCTCTCTTTACACTGGGAATAATAAGGATGACTATTATAGTGAAGTGCTGTCAGGATCAAATGAGATAGCTGATAGCACAGTGAGTACCTGGTAGTAGGTGCTCAATAAATTAATTCCATCTCCATCCTTCATTACTTTTACAAAAGCATACAGCATATTTACTATTCCATTATGAAGCATTTCATTAATTAGAAACTAAACTCAGTAATCAAAACAAAGGAACACAATGACAGTCATTTCTCCAGTTCCTGGAATCTGTGTCATGATTTTTTTCCAGTTACAGTTTTTTGCTAATCTCTAAAGTTCAGAAATTCTCTATGGGACATCCCAGCCATGGTGTGGATCAGTGAAGCTCCATTTAATTGAAAAACTAGATTTAATAAGGAAACAATAGTTATTGTGCCTTCAAAGAGACCATTTTCTATGCTAATTTATTCTCCAGTGTGTTCTTTGTGCAAAAAGAATGTACAAGCATGCTTTTCTATACCCCAGTAGTAATTCATGGTGGGCACATTTTTCAACATGCTTTCTGATCGCTTAAGTTGATGTGACTTTACGTATTTATGCATGTCCAAATAATTATTGTGTCTGCGTTCTGCAGGCGAGAAAGATCCTATTTTAACAAACTCCATAGAGAAAGTGTTCTCATTTTTACTGAAATTTGGTTGTAAAAAAGACCTAATTAAATATCCATTCCCACAAAGTGGAAAACTAGGGCCCATACTAGGCACTGGGCTCTTGCTTGTTGCCTTCCTCTACATGCATCCAGTCTACTTATGGCCACAAGCACCCACAGACAGATCTGCAGGGAACTGGCACATAAAGTAATAAATCAGTATATAAAATGACAACCACTAAACTTGACCCTCAGAATACAGCTCACAATATGATACTCCACTGGCTACTATCTGCCTTCCTTGTAGACCTGGGTTCTTGATCCCTTCTCTGCACTGAGCTTTGCTTTCTGCCTGATTCCTTCTTTTGCATCTTCCTTTGAGATGATCCAGTGCTATTTCTCACCCCCAGGAGTTATTTCCAATGCTAGTTTTGCCCACTCCCCTTTCCGGTCTGACTTCTGATAAATGCCCACTCTGGGTGCCTGTTCTCTCCTCTGGTCATGTTGCACTCCTTCCTCCCACTTTGCCCCCAGGCCTTTGTGGCATCTGCTCCTTTCTTCCTGTTTCTTAGTCCTCTTTCTCCATTTCTCTTCTATCCTCAGGTTTCGCTCTCCATTTACTGCTAACGTTACTCTATTTTTCTTTTTTTTCCTTTTTCTGGTCAGGACTACTTTACATACAATGAACTCCATTCAGTTTAAGTATATAATTTGATGAGTTTTGACAATCTTATATACCTGTCAAGGCACCACCATGGTTAAGATACAGAATATTTTCTATGGATTTACTGGTATTTTTGGTTGGTTGGTTTGATAGTATTTCATCGTATAGATATAGTTTTTTAAACCAGTCTTCTGTTAATAAGCACTTGGGTAGTGATACAAACAATTCTGTAATAACCTAAGAAAATATTTTTTAAAAGCAAATTGAGGGCTTCCCTGGTGGTACAGTGGTTGAGAGTCCGCCTGCCGATGCAGGGGACACGGGTTCGTGCCCCGGTCCGGGAGGATCCCACGTGCCGCGGAGCGGCTGGGCCCGTGAGCCATGGCCGCTGGGCCTGCGCGTCCGGAGCCTGTGCTCCACAACGGGAGAGGCCACAGCAGTGAGAGGCCTGCGTACCGCAAAAAAAAAAAAAAAAAAAAAAAAAAAGCAAATTGAGTAGGTGAGGCTTTATTTGATGACAGTCATGGCAACCAAGGTAGAAAGAGAGGGGGGTTCTTGCTAACATCTTGTAGATGTGCAGGTAGATCTCTCAGTAGGAGTATCTAGATGGAAAAGATGAGAAGTAAGAAGCATCTCCACTTATGTAACTTCCTTCCTGTTTTAAATAGATTCTCACCTGAGATCTTTGATTTCTGCCCCTATGAAAGGAGGTGTTCTCACAGTATGGCCAAAACAATCCTGGGCCTGAGTTTAATCTTCAGTGACTGGGGAACCTTCTGATCACAAAAGCTCCCATCAAGTAACCATTTCATCTGTACTTGTAGTTGAACAGCTGAAAGTTACAGATTTTGTTGAATATTTTAAATACATTTATATTTGTAAGACATGACTGGATACTCATCCACATTGAAGATGCAGTCATCAAACAGACCAGCTGATCATTTGAGTCCCTTAAAAATTGGAGCTTCAGTGATGATATCAGGGTTTTACAACACAGTAATTCTTAACAGCGCACACACATACAAAATATTTGTTTTGTTGTTATGCACACAACTAATTCCTGAAAACTCTGAAAACTAAAGCTTTACACTTACTACTTCCGCATCTTACTCCTTCCCCAGTCCCTGCCACATGTCTGGGTCTTCTTATTTCCCCCTCATTTCAATAAAAGTTAAAAGAACCAGAGTTTATTCTGGAACCAACACACATTTCTGGAGGTTCTACTCTGAGTCAGATACCAAGATCTAAAGGCAGAGAGATGAATAAATCAGGATCCCTGTCATAAATGAGCTCACAGTTGATCCAATAAAATAATGGCCTCACATAGTAATTTGATATCAGATTATATAAAAGGACCAGATGCTCAAGCCTGGGGAAACAGGTATGGAATAGGAGCATCAGAGGATGATTCCTGGAGCAGGTGATTCTATAGCTGAGTGCCAGTCCACAGTCTGAATGAGCTAAAGCTGCCACACATCAGAAGAGGGAGAGCTGGGAAAAAATGGACACTAGATGTACTCTACTAAACATACTGCTACTGCAACAATGAGTTTTAATTGTCCTCGATGAAAAGGCTGTGGCTGGGCTTCCCTGGTGGCGCAGTGGTTGGGAGTCCACCTGCCGATGCAGGGGACACGGGTTCGTGCCCCGGTCCGGGAAGATCCCACATGCCACAGAGCGCCTGGGCCCGTGAGCCATGGCCGCTGAGCCTGTGTCCGGAGCCTGTGCTCCGCAACGGGAGTGGCCACAACAGTGAAAGGCCCTCGTACAGAAAAAAAAAAAAAAAAAGGATGTGGCTAATCTCGTCTATTCTTAAGAGACCATATGACAGATGTGGAGGATAATCTAGTCCAAAACAGATGAAGGCTGAGACTAAAGCAATGACGGTGGGGTGGGGAAGTAGAGACAGATGAGAGCAATTTCTCAAGTAGATTTATTAAGATTAGCTGACCAACTGGTTATGCAGATACGCGAGAGAAAGGGGGTAGGGATGACTTCAAAGATTCTAGTTATAGTAGTTTCATGCAAATTTTCAGGGAAATATGATAAATGTCTTGTGAACATGTTGAGTTTAAACTGAATGCAGAGGTCTGCCGGAGCCAACGAGAACAGCCACCTGACTTCACCGCCACCTGGAGACGGCTGGCTGCAGCTGCCCACCAGCCAGAGGGGGCACCTTCAAGATGGCGGAGGAGTAAGACATGCAGATCACCTTCCTTCCGACAAATACATCAAACTACATCCACATGTGGAACAACTCCTACAGAACAGCTACTGAACACTGGGAGAAGACTTCAGACTTCCCAAAAGGCAAGAACCTCCCCACGTACCTGGCCATGTGGCCGACAGGATCTGGGTACTCTGGCCGGCTGCCACCCTTAGCATCTGAGGTGGGAGAGCCAAGTTCAGGACACTTGTCCACCAGAGACCTCCAGGCCCCACATATCAAACAGTGAAAGCTCTCCCAGATATCTCCATCTCAACGCTAAGACCCAGCTCCACTCAATGACAGGCAAGCTGCAGTGCTGGACACCCTATGCCAAACAACTAGCAAGACAGGAACACAATGCCACCCATTAGCAGAGAGGCTGCCTAAAATCATAATAAGGTCACAGACACCCCAAAACACACCACCAGACACAGTCCTGCCCACCAGAAAGACAAGATCCAGCCTCATCCACCAGAACATAGGCACCAGTCCCCTCCACCAGGAAGCCTACACAACCCACTGAACCAACCTTAGTCACTGGGGGCAGACACCAAAAACAACGGGAACTACAAACCTGCAGCCTGCAAAAAGGAGACCCCAAACACAGTAAGTTAAGCAAAATGAGAAGACAGAGAAACACACAGCAGATGAAGGAGCAAGGTAAAAACCCACCAGACCAAACAAATGAAGAGGAAATAGGCAGTCTACCTGAAAAAGAATTCAGAATAATGATAGTAAAGATGATCCAAAATCTTGGAAATAGAATGGAGAAAATACAAGAAACGTTTAACAAGGACCTAGAAGAACTAATGAGCAAACAAACAGTGATGAAAAACACAATAAATGAACTTAAAAATTCTCTAGAAGGAATCAATAGCAGAATAACTGAGGCAGAAGAACGGATAAGTGACCTGGAAGATAAAATAGTAGAAATAGCTACTGCAGAGCAGAATAAAGAAAAAAGAATGAAAAGAATTGAGGACAGGCTCAGAGACCTCTGGGACAATATTAAGTGCACCAACATTCGAATGATAGGGGTCCCAGAAGACGAAGAGAAAAAGAGAGTGTATGAGAAAATATTTGAAGAGTTTATAGTTGAAAACTTCCCTAATATGGGAAGGAAATAGTCAATCAAGTTCAGGAAGCAGAGAGTCCCATACAGGATAAATCCAAGGAGAAACATGTCAAGAGACATATTAATCAAACTATCAAAAATTAAATACAAAGAAGAAATAATAAAAGCAGCAAGAGAAAAGCAACAAATAACATACAAGGGAATCCCCATAAGGTTAACAGCTGATCTTTCAGCAGAAATTCTGCAAGCCAGAAGGGAGTGGCAGGACATTTTTAAAGTGATGAAAGAGAAAAAGCTACAACCAAGATTACTCTACCCAGCAAGGATCTCATTCAGGTTCGGAGAAATTAAAACCTTTACAGACAAGCAAAAGCTAAGAGAATTCAGCACCACCAAACCAGCTTTACAACAAATGCTAAAGAAACTTCTCTAGGCAGGAAACACAAGAGAAGGAAAAGACTTACAATAACAAACCCAAAACAATTAAGAAAATGGTAATAGGAACATATGTATCGATAATAACCACTTAAATGTAAATGGAATAAATGCTCCAACCAAAAGATACAGACTGGCTGAATGGATACAAAAAGAATGCCTGTGTATATGCTGTCTACAAGACACTTCAGACCTAGGGACACATACAGACTGAAAGTGAGGGGATGGAAAAAGATATTCCATGCAAATGGATATCAAAAGAAAGCTGGAGTAGCAATTCTTGTATCAGACAAAATAGACTTTAAAACAAAGACTATTACAAGAAGTAAAGAAGGACACTACATAATGATCAAGGGATCAATCCAAGAAGAAGATATAACAATTGTAAATATTTATGCACCCAACAAAGGAGCACATCAATACATAAGGCAAATGCTAACATCCATAAAAGGGGAAATCAACAGTAACACAATCATAGAAGGGGACTTCAACACCCCATTTTCACCAATGGACAGATCATCCAAAATGAAACTAAATAAGGAAACACAAGCTTTAAATGATACGTTAAACAAGATGGACTTAGTTGATTTTTATAGGACATTCCATCCAAAAACAGCAGATTACACTTTCTTCTCAAGTGCTCATGGAACATTCTCCAGGATAGATATATCTTGGGTCACAAATCAAGCCTTGGTAAATTTAAGAAAATTGAAATCGTATCAAGTATCTTTTCCGACCACAACTCTGTGAGACTAGATATCAATTACAGGAAAAAAATCTGTAAAAAATACAAACACATGGAGGCTAAACAAGCCTAAACAATACGCTACTAGATAACCAAGAGATCACTGCAGAAATCAAAGAGGAAATCACAAAATGCCTAGAAACAAATGAAAATGAAAACATGACGACCCAAAACCTATGTGATGAGCAAAAGCAGTTCTAACAGGGAAGTTTTTAGCAATACAATACTCCCTCAAGAAACAAGAAACATCTCAAATAAAAAACCTAACCTTACACCAAAAGCAATGAGAGAAAGAAGAACAAAAAAACCCCAAAGTTAGCAGAAGGAAAGAAATCATAAAGATCAAATCAGAAATAAATGAAAAAGAAATGAAGGAAACAATAGCAAAGATCAATAAAACTAAAAGCTGGTTCTTTGAGAAGATAAACAAAATTGATAAACCATTAGCCAGAGTCATAAGAAAAAAAGGGAGAAGACGCAAATCAATAGAATTAGAAATGAAAAAGGAGAAGTAACAACTGATGCTGCAGAAATGCAAAGGATGATGAGAGATTATTACAAGAAACTATATGCCAATAAAAGGCAGCCTCTTCAATACGTAGTGCCGGGAAAACTGGACAGCTACAGTAAAAGAATGAAATTAGAACACTTCCTAACACCATATACAAAAAATAAACTCAAAATGGATTAAAGACCTAAATGTAAGGCCAGACACTATAAAACTCTTAGAGGAAAACATAGGCAGAACACTCTATGACATAAATCACAGGAAGATTCTTTTTGACCCACCTCCTAGAGAAATGGAAATAAAAACAAATAAAAACAAAAATAAACAAATGGGACCTAATGAAACTTAAAAGCTTTTGCACAGCAAAGGAAACCATAACCAGACAAAAAGACAATCCTCGAATGGGAGAAAATATTTGCAAATGAAGCAACTGACAAAGGATTAATCTCCAAAATATATAAGCAGCTCATGCAGCTCAATATCAAAAAAAAACAAACAACCCAATCCAAAAATGGGCAGAAGGGCTTCCCTGGTGGTGCAGTGGTTGAGACTCCGCCTGCCGATGCAGGGGACGCGGGTTCGTGCCCCGGTCCAGGAAGATCCCACATGCCGCACAGCGGCTGGGCCCGTGAGCCATGGCCGCTGAGCCTGCGCATCCCGAGCCTGTGCTCCGCAACGGGAGAGGCCACAACAGTGAGAGGCCCGCATACCATAAAAAAAAAAAAAAAAGAAAATCAAAATGGGCAGAAGACTTAAATAGACATTTCTCCAAAGAAGATTTACAGATTGCCAACAAATATATGAAAGGATACTCAACATCACTAATCATTAGAGAAATGCAAATCAAAACTACAATGAGGTATCACCTCACACCAGTCAGAATGGCCATCCTCAAAAAATCTATAAACAATAAATGCTGGAGAGGGTGTGGAGAAAAGGGAACCCTCTTGCACTGTTGGTGGGAATGTAAATTGATATAGCCACTATGGAGAGCAGTATGGAGGTTCCTCAAAATCTAAAACTAGAACTACCATATGACCCAGCAATCCCACTACTGGGCATATAGCCTGAGAAAGCCATAACTCAAAAAGAGTCATGTACCACAATGTTCATTGCAGCTCTATTTACAATAGCCAGGACATGGAAGCAACCTAAGTGTCCATCAACAGATGAATGGATAAAGAAGATGTTGCACATAAATACAATGGAATATTACTCAGCCATAAAAAGAAATGAAATTGAGTTATTTGTAGTGAGGTGGATGGACCTAGAGACTGTCATATAGAGTGAAGTAAGTCAGAACGAGAAAAACAAATACCATATGTTAACACATATATATGGACTGTAAAAAAAATAAAGGTTCTGAAGAACTTAGGGGCAGGACAGGAATAAAGATGCAGATGTAGAGAATGGACTTGAGGACATGGGGAGGGGGAAGGGTAAGCTGGGACGAAGTGAGAGAGTAGCACTGACATATATACACTACCAAATGTAAAATAGATAGCTAGTGGGAAGCAGCCACATAGCACAGGGAGATCAGCTCAGTGCTTTGTGTCCACCTAGAGGGGTGGGATAGAGAGGGTGGGAGGGAAACGCAAGAGTGTGGGGATATGGGGATATATGTATACGTATAGCTGATTCACTTTGTTATAGAGCAGAAACTAACACACCACTGTAAAGCAATTATACTTCAATAAAGATGTTAAAAAATAAATAAATCTTCCAAATAGAAAAAATAAATAAAATGAATGTAGAGATGTCAGGTAGAGATGTTGGTACACAAGTCTGAGCTGGAGAATATTTAGGAGTCAAAAAATAGGCGGTACATGAAAACAGAGCAAAAGTCTTTCTGTTTCTGTTTCTCTCTCTCACTCTCCCTCTCTCCCTCCCTCCTTTTCCCCTCCCTCCCACTCCCCACCCTCCCTTTCTTTCTCTCTCTCTCCACCCTTCCCTTCTTTCTTCCCTCCCTCCCCCCCAACATAGATTAAGAAGATGAATAAAAGTAGAGAAAAATATAATTATGACTTCTTTAGAAGCCCATCCGTCATGGGGAATAACTGGATCTATAGAATTCAGCCTGACATATTTGCCAAGATTTAAAAATAATTTTATTTCAATAAAGTTTTCATTACTGTGGTCTTTACTGTAGAGGAAACTGACATCTATGTTTGTGGGTATGAAAAATATGACCTATAAAATATACAATAGCAGAAAAGGAAAAAGGAGTCCTGAATTTTCTGTTTTTACAAAGGCCTATAGTTTGCTAAAAACGATACAGTATTCTAGTCAGAAACATAGCTCAGTTTGAGTGGATACAACAAAAGATTTAGAAATAAATCCTATTAATAGTTTCCATTTTGGATTATCAAATCATCTAAGGTCTCAAGCAAAAATGTAATCTAGAAATGGCATAATTTTACGCATTGATGAAAAGAGGAGGCTGTTATTTATAAAGGAATTGATTTCTTTTCAGTCAATGAGCAGGTGAATTGAGAATTTTCTGATTCATTTTCCATTCCCTCTTTATAGGAGCACCTACTTCCTTCAGTTTCTGGGCTCTAAACATCATGCTTCCATTTGTTACCTTTATCTTGGCAGACAGATGAATAGCTCAATCATCTATGCATTGGCTAATGTCAGTGACCATGACACTATGAGATGATATTATATAACCAATAGGGACACTATATGTAGTGGGTACCACTTATTTTCAGAAGCCTTTTTTTCCATCCTTACCACCAATCATCCTCTTCTTGCAAGGAGTCTACCCCTTTAGAGTTGCCCAGACCCTTCCTCATCTGTAATTTGTATAGGATGATGGCTCCTTAAGCCTATTTTTGTATTCTATATATTTAAATAATATCCTTGAGTGGTAGTAAAACTCTTAGTTCTTCAAAAGCAATGATAAATAATAGCTGATATATTTATTGAGTACTTACTATGTGCCAGAAAGTTCTCAATACTTACATGTATTACGTCACTTACCCTCACAATCACTTTATAAGGATGTTGTTTTACAGATAAAGAAACTGAGTCACAGGTCAGTTAATGTCAAGAACAGGACAAAAACAAAGACAGTCTAACTACAGAGCCTATGTTTTAACCACAACACACAAAATAAGCCAGTGGGTTTTTTTGTTGTTATTGTTATGAAGCAAGCAAATTTTGTGAGGTGCTCTTTATAGAAGGGTCGGATGGTTAAATAACCTTGGAAACACTGCATTCATGGTAATTTACATAACTCTGTGGAAAAGTAAGAGAGCAATTATGTTGCATAGAAACTGACTTAATTTTGCTTACTCCATTGCTTCTCAAACTTGGAGCTTTGAAATCTGTTTTCCTGTAGTTTCTAATTACATCTTCTAGAACTGATATCTGTGGACAAGACTTTGGGAAAGAGTTCAGAGATGGACTCTTACCTGTGGCTCTGAGAGATTTGGAGGTTCATGGCTGTCCCACAGGACAAATTCAAATGAATCTTCAAAGATTTCTCCACCAAAATGACGATAGTAAATGATGCCATTGAACAGATCCATCTGAAGGAAGCCAGGGACAGGATAGCCTATTGGGTCCACAAAATATCACATACCTTTGTAACAGTCTGCCAGGTGTTGGGGTATAATGATATTGGATTTATCTCCAGAAGTTTTCTCAGTCTAGTATGTTGTATGTACCCAAGGAATCCTTTTTTTAAATTGAAGTATAGTTGATTTACAATACTGTGTTAGTTTCAGGTATACAGCAAAGGAATTCAGATATATATATAGAGAGAGATAGATAGATAGATATAGATACAGATATATCCAGATTCTTTTCCACTAAATATTATTAGAAGATACTGAATATAGTTCACTGTGTTATACAGTAAATCCTTATTGCTTATTTATTTTATGTATAGTAGTTCGTCCACGGAATCATTATTAAATGCTTTTATCAAAGCTTATAAATAATAAAGCAGAAAAATTAAAGTTACTATATCTGCCTTAATATATAGAAAAATTAGCATTAGAAAAATATTTTCAAGAAATAGTCTTAACATCAGCCAAGATGGCAGAGGAGAAAGACCCTGAGCTCACCTCCTCTCATGGGCACACCAAAACCACAACTATCTGCGGAACAGCCATCAGTGAAAAAGGCCAGAACCTACCAGAGGAGAGCTTCTACAACTAAAGATATAAGGAAGGAACAACAAGATGGGTAGGAGGGGCAAAGTCACAAAATAGTCAAGTCCCATACCGCAGGGTGGGCAATCCACAAACAAGAAAATAATGACAACTGCAGAGTCTCTCAAAGGACTAAGAGGTCCAAGCCCCAGCCCAGGGGTCCTGCACTTGGGAAGGTGAGCCTCCAGGGCATATGGCTTTGAAGGCCAGTGGGGTGACTTTTGGGAGTCCCAGAGGGCTGGGGGAAATAGAGACTTCACTCTTAAAGGGTACATAAAGAATCTCTCATGCTCCAGGACCCAGGGAAGAAGCAGTAATTTGATAGAAGCCTGGGTGAGAATCACTTGCTGATCTAGGAGAATCTTCTGGAGAGACAGGAGGCAACTGCAGCTCACCCTAGGGACATAGACACTGGCAACAGCCATTTTGGGAACTTGTTCTACCACATGGATACTGGCACTGGCAAATGCCATTGTGGAATCTTCTCTTTAGCTTATTAGGGTGAAGACCCAGCCCCGACACAGCCCACAGGCCTGTAGACTCCAGTGCTGGGATGCCTCAGGCCAAGCAACTAACTGGGTGGGGACACAGCTTTACCCACCAGCAGACAGGCTGTCATAAGACCTCCTGCATGAACAGCTGCTTCTGGACGTTGCCCTGTCCACCAGAGAGCTCAGGATCCAGCTGCACCCACCACTGGGCAGGTACCAGCTCCAGAATAGCCTGGGCCCCAGCCCCACTCTCCAGGGAGCCTGCGCTAGCCTCCAGACTAGTTTCATCCACCAAGGGGCAGACACTAGCTGAAAGAAAGCCACAGATATACAGCCTGCAGACATGACCTGCCCACTAATAGGCCAAAACCTGCACGGGGACCAACTGGACCATGGTCCTGCCTACTAGCAGACCAACAGAAGCTTTAGGACTCCCTGGACCCTGCACCCAACTGTGTCAGGAAGTAGTCCCACCCACCAGTAATCCAAAACCAGCTCTAGGACCCCTGCAAGCAGACTCCAGGACCTGGCTCTGCCCACCAGTAGGCCAGCATTAGCACCAGGACCTGGTTCAACACACCAGTGGGTGGGTAACAGCCCTGGAGTCTCCTGGACTTTGACTCAACCCAACAATGAGCCAGCACTAGCCCCAGTGCCCCCTGGGGTTCTGTAGTCAGCACCACCTTGTGACCCGGTCCCACTAACCAGCAGTCAGCAACCTCTACACAAGGCAGGGCCTGGCAACCAACTGGACAGGGGGCAAATCAACCCTACAAGACTGCCTACATAGTCAGCCCACCACAAGAGAAGGACACACTCAGTCCTCATTGGGGGAACCCCTAGAGCATATAGCTCAGGTGATGAGAGGGGGATGTGCTGCTGGGACACACAGGATGTCTCCTTCAAAAGGCTACTTCTCCAAGATTGGGAAATGTAACTAACCTACCAGATACATAAAAATAAAAACAGCAACCTAGGCAAAATAAGGCAACAAAGGAACAGACGTGTTTCTAACAAACAAGATAAAACCTCAGAAGAAGAACTAAGTGAAGCGGAGATAGGCAATCTACCTGAGAAAGAGATAAGGGTAGTGTGATGATAAAGATGATCAAAGAACCCAAGAAAAGAATGGATGCATAGAACAAGAAGTTAGAAGCTTTTTAACAAAGAGTTAGAAAATATGAAGAACAACCAAACAGAGATGAAGAATACAATAACTGAAATGAAAAATACAGTACAAGGACTCAACAGTAGACTAAATGATACAGAGGAAATGACCAGGAAGCTGGAAGACAGGGTAGTGGAAATCACTGATGCTGAACAGACAAAAGAAAAAAGAATGAAAAGAAATGAGGACAGCTTAAGAGACCTCTGGGACAACCTCAAGCACACTAATATTCACATTATAGGGGTCCCAGAAGGAAAAGAAACAGAGAACCTATCAACATATTTGCAGACATAATAGATGAAAACTTCCCTAACCTGGTAAAGGAAACAGATATCTAAGTGTAGGGAGTACAGAGAGTCCTATACAGGATTAATTCAAAGAGGAACACACCAAGATATACTGTAATTAAAATGGCAAAATTGGGACTTCTGGTGGTCCAGTGGTAAAGAATCAGCCTTCCAATGCAGGGGATGCGGGTTCGATCCCTGGTTGGGGAACTAACATCCCACACACCACGGGGCAACCAAGCCCACACACAACAACTACAGAGCCCACGTACCCTCTAGCCCACTTGCCACAACTAGAGAGAGAAAACCCACATGCCACAACTAGAGGGAAGCCCGAGCACTGCAATGAAGAGACCGCGCGCCATAATTAAAAGATCCAGAGTGCCTCAACAAGGATCCCGTGTGCTGCAACTAAGACCTGACGCAGCCAAAAAAAATAATAATGATAAGGAAAATAAGTAAATAAAATAAATATTTTTAAAACTATAAAATAAAAATAAAATGGCATAATTAAAGATAGAGAGAGAATATTAAAAATGGCAAGGGAAAAGCAACAAGTAACATACAAGGGAACACCCATAAGGCTATCACCCGAATTTCAACAGAAATTCTGCAGGCCAGAGGGAGTGGCACGATATATTTAAAGTGATGCAAAGGAAAAACCTACAACTAAGAATATTCTACCCAGCAAGGCTCATGTTGAGATTTGATGGAGAGATCAATAGCTTTACAGACAAGCAAAAGCTAAAAGAGTTCAGCTTAACAAGAAATGTTGAAGGACTTCTCTAAGAGAAAAAGAAAATACCACAACTAGAAACGTGAAAACTGCAAAAGCAAAATGCTCATCGGTAAAGGCAAACACACAGTATAAAGGGAGTAAACCATCCACACACACAGATAGGAGGAAGATTAAAAGACAAAAGTAGTAAAATCATCCACATCCACAATAAGCAGTTAAGGGATATACAAAAAATTAGATGTAATATATGACATCAAAAACAGTAGCTGTGAGGGGAGGAGAGTACAAATGCAGAGTTGTTAAAATGTATCTGAAATTAAGAAACTGATGAAAGAAATTGAAAACAACACAAACAGATGGAAAGATATACACTGTTCATGTACTGGAAGAATTAAAATTATTATAACGACCATACTACCCAAGACAACATACAGATTCAATGCAATCCCTATTAAAATATCAACGGCACTTTTCACATAACTAGAACAAATAATTTTAAAATTTGTATGGAAACACAAAAGACCCTGAAGTGCCAAAGCAATCTTGAGAAAGAAGAACAGAGCTGGGAGGAACCACACTCCCTGACTTCAGACTGTACCACAGAGCTACAATAATCAAAACAGTATGATACTGGCATACAGCAGACACATAGATCAACAGAACAAAATAGAGAACCAGAGATAAACCCATGCATTTATGTTCAATTAATCTACGACAAAGGAGACAAGAACATACAATGGAGAAAAGACAGTCTCTTTTCCTAATCACAAATGGTGCTGGGAAAACTGGACAGCTACATGTAAAAGAATGAAATTAGAACATTCTCTAACACCATATAAACAAAATAAACTCAAAGTGGATTAAAGACCTAAATGTAAGATCTGAAACCATAAAACTCCTACAAGAAAACAAAGGCAGAACACACTTTGACTTAATTTATAGCGATTTTTTTGGATCTGTCTCCTAAAGCAAAAGAAACAAAAGCACAAATAAACAAATGGGACCTAGTTAAACTTAAAAGCTTTTGCACATCAACAAAACAAAAAGACAACCTATTGAATGGGAGAAAATATTGCAAATGATATGACCAATAAGGGGTTAATATCCAAAATATACAAACAGCTCATATAACTCAACAGCAAAAAAACAAACAACCTGATTAAAAAATGGCAGAAGAACTGAGTAACCATTTTTCCAAAGACACACAGATTGCCAACAAGCACATGAAGATGCTCAACATCACTAATCATCAGAGAATTGCAAATGAGATATCACTTCACACCTGTCAGAATGGCTATCATTGAAAAGAACATAAATAACAAATATTGGCAAGGATGTGGGGAAAATGGAACCTTGTACACTGTTGGTGGGAATGTAAATTGGTGAGCCTTTGTGGAAAACAGTATGGAGGTTTCTTAAAAGACTAAACATAGAACTACCATATGTCCCAGCAATTCACTCCTAGATATATGACTGAAAAAAATGAAAACACTAATTTGAAAAGATATATGCACCCCAATGTTCATTGCAGCACTATTTACAATAGCCAATACATGGAAGCAACCCAAGTGTCCATCAACAAATGAATGGACAAAGAAGATGTGGTGTGTATACACACACACACACACACACACACACACACACACACACACACACACATATACATACAATGGAATACTACTCAGCCATTAAAAAGAATGAAAGTTTGCAACAATGTGGATGGACTTAGAGGGTATTATGCTAAATGAAATGTCAGAGAAAGACAAATAATGTATGATATCACTAACACATGGAATCTAAAAAATACAACAAACTAGTGAATATAACAAAAAAGAAACAGACTCACAGATATAGAGAACAAACTAGTGGCTACCCATGGGGAGAGTGAAGGGGGAGGAGCGATATAGGCATATAGGATTAAGAGGTTCCAACTACTATGTATAAAATAAATAAGCTTCAAGATATGTTGTACAACATGGGAAATATAGCCAATATTTTATAATAACAATAAATGGATTATAACATTTAAAAATTGTGAATCACTATGTTATACACCTGAAACATATAATATTGTACATCAACTATATCTCAATTTTTAAATAATTAATTAATTAAAAATAAAATTAAATGTTTAAAAAAAGAAACAGTCTTAAGTAAAACTGCTTGATACCTATTTTGTCAAGCTCCTGACCTACCTACTTCAAAAAGTAGTTATGAAATTATTCTAACAAAATGTAAATAAATGTTATTCATGAAATTTCTTTATCAATAATCTAGAATAGGTCAAACATATCTCTTCAACCTTATTTGTTCTCTTACCTTGCACAGCAGACTAAGTTTTTCACAGTGTAATGGTTATCTTGAGGCCCAGCTCTGGAACTTTCTAGATTCCATATGGATAGATCAACTTAACCTAAATCTCAGGCTTCCCATCTACGAAATGGTAATAATAATAATAGAATCTTACCTCATAAACCTGATGCCCCCCTTAGCACAAATTCTAACACAAATGATCTTAACTGCCCAGAACTTACCTATCAGTCCTGGTGCTGGCTTCTTCATAATCTCTCCAGCCTGCGGGGGTTTCGTGATATTAAAGAAGATGTAGTCATCACTGGAGTCCATGTCTGAAGCTCTCAGCTTGGAACCCTGGATCAGTATGGTCTGCCCCTCCTCCAGTTCAATCACAACATTGGTTATGAGGAATGGTGGACTATCATCTTTGGGCAAGATGTTGATGGGAAACTTATGTCGGATGCTGTGTTGGCCGTCAAATATCCTGAAGACCACAAAGTCTTTGGTGGAGTCACTGTCATCATGATGATATTGAACGACTCCAGCCTGAAGGTCAGCCACGGTGAAGAGAAACCCCTTCCCCCCTGATGGAAAGAACAGAGGTGGAGCGGAATGAAAAAGGTGTGGAGGCAGCAGGTTAGTGAAAGCAGCACTGCAGGAGAGGGTGTGAAATGGAAAGTGGTGCAGCCAATGCTTCCCTCGCCTGGAAAAACCATAGATTGTTTAGTGGGTTCTGGGGCTCCAAAGACCTGGTTTTGAATACTGGCTGTAATACTTATTAGCTGGGTGGACTTGGGCAAGGTATTTAATTTATTTGAGACTCATCTATAAAACAGAGATAATAATACCTACCTAACATTCCCTCTTAAGGATGAGAGAACTCAAACAACAGTGTACCTACAATAAGTATTACTTGCTCTTCGACTCATTATCATCATCTGACAGCACTTCTTAGAGTCGTGGTCTCGAACTAGCAGCATCAGCACCATCTGGGAAGTCATTATAAATGCAGGTTCTCAGGTCCTACCCCAGACCTACTGAATTAGAAATTCTGCTGGTGGGTCCCAGCAATTTATGTTTTACCAAGCCCTTCAGGAGTCTAATGCATGCTAAAGTTTGAGAATCACTAGCTTAATGAGCAAGAGCTAGAGCTCTGGTAGCAAATGGCCTGGGTTCGAATCCCAGCTCGGCCATTTTCCAGACAGACAAGTCAACTTCTCTAAGTCTCAGGTTCCCATTTGCAAAGTGAGTGAAATAATAGTACCTTGCTTCATAAAGCTGATGTGAGATAAAGTATGTAGAATGCTTTGTACGATCTGGCACAGAGTAAATGCTTAATAAATGTTTACACTATTTTCTTCCTCTGAGCCAGAACATCATTGCATTATGGGCTATGACTCTCCACTTCATTTCTATAGTACTGATAAACATAGCTTCACTCTGCACAAACTATTACAGTTCTTGATGGCAGGTGTCCTATTTCTTTCCCCACTCCATATGGTTTTATGGATTAAACATGAGTATAATGAACACTATGAGTTACTTGCCCAACAGGAACTTTCTGTTTCTTCCTCAGTACAAGAATCCTAGTTTTATTTAGAATGGTAATATGACTATTTAAAAATACTCAGGTTCCCAGACTCTGTTACACCTAGGGGGATAGTATGTAACTTGATGAGAGATATAATCAGACTTCATTGTATCAGGCTCCTAGGAAAAGTTGTAAAATAGAGCAAACTTAGATGGCCTAATTTTTTTTATTGTTCCTTCTCTTTCTTCCTTCCCCTAACACTGATTAAAAGCCTAGAGGTGTAGGCACCATTCTGTGACCACTGACAGAGCAGAAAAGAGCCGCTGGCATCATGGATACAGAATACCTACCTCCGTGCAACTTGTCACAAGGAGAGAGTGACTCCTGAATTTTTAAGCTGCTGTAGTTGTGTTTTCCTTACATGCAGCTGAACATCCATCCTAACTAATACATCCAGCTTAAGCTAAACTCTCATTGTCTTGGGATTAGGCAAGAGAAGTTATCATTTTATTTTTGATTTTATTTTTTTCAGAATTTCCTAATCACAAACAATGATAAATAAGAGCTCTCTTTCTACTTTGCAGTTTGGTAAACTAAGAGGATAATAGAATTAAATCCTCTGAGCTCATTACAAGAAATGGACTATATTATCATTAAGTATGGATATTTTTATTAGGGCCATTACCTTGTTAACTACCATCCGTATAACTATAAATTCATTTCTTTTAAACCACAGCAACTGCTACTAATAACATAATAGCATAATTATTACTAATTAAAAAACATAAGTTTTTCTGTTTTTCACTGCATTTCTCTGAAGCAGAGAAATGAAAAGGAAATATTTTGTCTTTGAACTGGGATAAGATAATCAGTTAAGGAGTATATTTAGAAGGAGCCCTACATGGCTCCAGAAAGCAAATCTGAGATTTAAACAATGACTCAAGTACAAAAGACCATTCATAAAATGTCATCCATTGATTTGAGCATCCTAATACAAAAGCCAATGGTTTCAAGATCTCCGGATCTGGAGCTTATGATAATTCATTTAGAAATGAAGCTCAAGAGATACTACACATATCCTGTTAAATATGATTTGCTTTTGGAGAAAATACTTCTTGGGTTTTTTTCTAAGTTACAAAGTTTGTTCATTCACCTCTCAGAGTAAGCTGTCCGTGCTGCAGGCCATCCACAATGACTACCTGGACAGCATGAATGTCATCATTGTCAACAATCTGAAACTGTTCCCAAGTGATGGCCCGAGACTGTCCCTCTAGGAGATTCAGACCTACAAGAGAAAGCACAAAAAGTGTCCTGGAAAGTTCTATGACATGCCAAGATGCCTACTTTAAGACAAGATTAAAGAATTTTCACTCACAAAACTAGGTAAAAACTGTATCTTCAAAAGCTTCTCGAGAAACTGGAATTTAGTGTTTATTTTAAGTAATATTTTTACTATTAGTACTATTGACTCCAACCTGACAACTGGTTCCTTATGACATATCCTTTAGAGGCATGATGGTGCCAAAAATAAATATTAGAAGGAAATAACAGATGTTATGCTCACAGTGGTCTCTAGTTCAAAAAGGTCCACAAGGAATTTTTCAAAGGCTGCATTCACATATTTCAAGTGGGCAAGAGTCAGAAGTGCTTTTACACATAAATTATAAGAGCATAAGTATCCCACGGGATACAGAATTCAAGTGGTTAAATACACAAATACAGTTACTGTGCTAGGGAATATTTAATGATGTTAGACAGGAAAGGTCTGACACTTTATAATGAGGGCTGTGTTTTAATCTAGACTCTAATAAGGAAGGGACTTTTATAACTAAAGAAATTAAAAATAAAACCTTCTCCTTGGACCCAGCACGCTGGAGGGAAAATGGGGAGAGAATGCGTGCTGCTCAGAGCAAGAATACAGGTTCCAGACTGAACACTGCCGTTAGAGACAGGCAGCATCATCAACCATTCCCATTACCCAGTAGAGCTGGGGGCCAACAGACTGAAGAGACTCGCGAAAAGGAGAAAGCCTTTTAAAGAAGCAAGGTGATGAAATTTAAAGGCAGTGCACTGGTGGACCCAGTTAATGCTTCCCCTCAAATCTACCCAGCTCCCCTTCCTCCTGATGCTGACCATGTGCCTGCTTTCTAGCTGCAGCAGCTCCAATAGGCTTCCCACAGTCCCCACATTGTAAAGCCCTGGCTGCCACCACTGCCTCATCTTCTGATGTTGCTGCCCTCAACTGCCCACCAGACGAGGTTTTGGCGTGACCTTCCCTGTGACCATGGCCAGGTCCCACACCATGGGACTCAAGGAGTTTGTACAGTGCTATTAAGAAGAGCCAGGTAACACGACCTAGGCATGTGGGGAGTTAACATTCAGTGAGGCAAACTGACCACGGTGAGAGAGGAGATGGAAGGAGCTGACATGTGTTTGTTCACACTTTCTCAACCCCACCCCTGACTCTTCCCACACAGAGTGGGTTCATCTCCTACTGGAGATATCAGCACTATCGAGCAATCAGCTTTATTTTCTTGTAAACCTATGACCAGCTCAGTCACACCACCTTTTTATTTGCTGCCCCCAAACCCCCAACTTCCCTTCCCCTTACTCTAGTTTTCAGTAAAGCGTTAGCGCATGTAATCTGCCTAAGGGGCTGTTTGCTATGGTACCTGGGCTAAGACATATGGCATATTGAAAGAAAGAGAGAAAGAAAGGAAGGAAGGAAGGAAGGAAGGAAGGAAGGAAGGAAGGAAGGGAGGGAGGGAGGGAGGGAGGGAGGGAGGGAGGGAGGGAGGGAGGGAGGAGGTAGTAGCGGGGAGAGAAATAAGGATGGGTAGAAGGAAGGGAAGCAGGGAAAGAGGGAGAGAGGGAGGACAAGCACATATAAAGAATCTCTGCGACTGGTAATAAGGGTTTTGAAGCCAAGAGTGCACAGTACAGCACAGGACAAGGCATCATGGGATGCAGGAGAGGAACAAGTGAGAACACTAGAAATTTATACAGCAAGACAGTAATGGTGGTTATGTCTTCGTGGTGGAGTAATGAGTGATTTTATTCACCCACTATTATTTCATTCATTTATTCATTACTATCAACTCATTATTATTTATCCTACTTATTGTGCTTTCCAAGTTTTCAATGATGAACTTAAGTTCATAATAAATAAAATTTCATTTAAAAAAGAATTCTGGTGTCCAAACTAGTCAAAACCAGATTTGGAGCTCTTAACAAGCCTGGTTTCACAGATCACACACACATATGCAGACCATTAAGCCTCTACACTCAAGCAATAATGTAATTAATATTTGATTATTACTAAACTTTAGATCACTAATTCATTCTTTTCTCTCATTATCCCTCAAACAGAGGTAGAGTAGTACAGAGAGCCAGATTATAAATCAAGGATGCCCAACCAACGTTGTCCATCTCTACTGAAACTCACATACATACAAATACACACACATGGTATGTTACCCATGTGCAAGCACACACACATACACACACACAAGCATAAGAGGTAATCGGTTTAAGCTGCCACCTGAGTATTTAAATCACACAGATATTTTCTGTGTTAACTGAACCTACCAACACTGTTTATGTTTTGAATGCTCTTGATGGTATTAATGGGAAAGGAAAAAAAATCATTTACATTTCACATTTACATTTTATCTAAATATATACATTGCATTTTAAATCTACTCAGGAATGAGAGGCAGTGCAAAGCCTTCTCTTAAAAGAAATAAAGCAGGAGGAGGTCAAGATGGCAGAGTAGGAAGATGCAGAATTCACCTCCTGTCCTCCTCCCACCCCTGTGAATGCATCAAAAATACATCTACATGTGGAGCAATTCTCACTGGAAATGGACTGGAGACTGACAGAAAGACCCTTATGCAACCAAGGCTATAAGAAAGATCCACATGGAGTTGGGTAGGAAAGGAAGAGAATCAATCAGGTTGGAACCTGCACCCCTAGGAGGGGACACAGAAGAGGAGGGGGATTACAAGGGTGGAGATATCCCTGGGGAGTGGCTTGAACCACATACTGGGTCCCCCAGCCCTGGGGTCCAACAGTGGGAGGACGAGTGCCCTTAGAAGGTTTGAAAACCAATAGGACTGACAACAAGGCTGTAAGAAATCTAGACTCTGCTCATGAAGAACACACACATTCTCGCTCACTCCCATGACAAGAGAGAGAAAGCAGATTGAAACTGCCCAGGACTCTGGCTGGTTTCCCACAACTGCCTCAGTGCGTGCCCTGGCCCATGCCAGGCACCCTTTCCAACCCCTCTTGCTCTGAGGCACAGTTCCCCACTAGAACCAGGGCTGCCACAGCTGAGGAGAGAGCACAGTTGCGGGGGAGGGAGCTGGCTTGAGCCCAACCCAGGGTTTCTGCTCCAGCTCCAGGGTGGTGTTGGCCACTGAGCAGAGGAGAAGCTCCCACTCACACCTGGCTCTGGCTCTAGCTCCTCCATCTCCAGCCCCAACCCCTACAAAGTTGATAGCTGCCAGCACGCTCTGGGGAAAGACATGACTTATGTTCACACCAGATCAAGCTCTCGTGTGAAATCCACTGGGAACACACAGACTGTACAGGGATGCTCTCACACAAGGACACACATTCAAGACCAGGATAGGTAACTTTTACCTAATTTTATAGAGACAGAGAAAGTTAACCAAAACAAAAAGACAGGATCTTATTTCAAACGAAAGAAGGAAAAAAACCTGAAAAACCAACCAGTGAAACAGAGATGAATTAATTACCAGAAAAAGAGTTTAAAGATTAGTAATAAGAATGTTAACTGAACTAGGGAATAGATGAACTAGAAAATATGAAAAAAAAAACAGTCTAAACTGAATATACAATAACTGAAATGAAAAACATACTAGAAATAATTAATGACAGACTAAGTGATACAGAGGAACACATAGTGTTCTGGAAGATAGAATAATGGAAAACATCCAATCAGATAAGCAAAAAGAGAAACAAATTTTTAAAAATGAAAACAGTTTAAGGGACGGTTGGAACAACATCAAACATAATAACATTCACATTACATGGGTCCTAGAAGGAGAAGAGAGAAAAAAAAGGGGTCAAAATTTATTTGATGGAATTATAGCTGAAAACTTCCCAAACCTGAAGAAGAAAACAGATATCCAGGTACAGGAAGCATAGAGCATCCCAAACAAGATGAAATCAGAGAACCACACCAAAACATATCGTAATTAAAATGGCAAAAGTTAAACATAAAAGAGAATTCTAAAGGTAGCAAAAGAAAAACAAAGAATCACATACAAGGGAACCCCCATAAGGCTACCAATGGATTTTTCTGAAGAAATTTTGCAGGCCAAAAGGAAGTGGCATGATATATTTAAAGTGCTGAAAGGGGAAAAACCTACAACCTAGGATATTCTATCCAGCAAGATTATCATTCAGAATTGAAGGAGGGATAAAGAACTTCTCAGATAAGCAAAAACTAAGAGTACATCAACACTAAACCAATTCTAAAAGAAATGTTAACGGTTCTTCTCTAAGTGGAAAAGAACAGGCTACAACAAGAAGTAAGAATCTGTAGGAAAGGAAAAATCCCACTAGTAAAAGCAAATATATAGTAAAGGAACACAAGCATACCACTAAAGAAAATCATCAAACACAAGGGAAGCAACTAAAAGAAGAAAAGAACAGAGAGGAACAACAAAAAGAATCAGGAAACAAGTAACGAAGTGGCAATAAGTACATACCTATCAATAATCACTGTAAACGCCAGTGGACTTAATGTTTCAATGAAAAGACATAGGATGGCTGATTGGATTAAAAAAAAAACACACACAATAAAACCCAAGATCCATCCATGTGGTGCTTACAAGCGGTCCACTTCAGAGCTAAAAACACACAGACTGAAAGTGAGGTGATGGAAAAAAGATCTTCATGGAAATGACAAGAAAGCAGGGGGTAGGCATACCCATATCACACAAAATAGACTTTGAAACAAAGTCTTACCAAAAGACAAAATGGGCATTATATAATGATAAAGGGAAAAACAGAAGAAAAGGATATAACATTTGTTAACAAATATGCCTAATATAGGGGCAACTAAGTATATAAAGCAAATAGTAACAGACATCAAGAGAGAAACTGACAATGATACAATAATATCAGGGGAATTTAACACCTCACTTACATCAATGGACAGATCATCCAGACATAAAGTCAACAAGGAAATAATAGTCTTAAATGACACTTTAGACCAGTTGGACTTAACAGATACCTACAGGATATGTCATCCAAAAACAGCAGAATACACATTCTTTTCAAGTGTACAGAGAATGTTTTTCCAGGATAGATCACATGGTAGGCTACAAAACAAGTCTCAGAACATTTAAGAGAATAGAAATGATATCAAGCATTTTTCCAACTACAATGGTATGACCAGAAATCAATTGCAGGAAGAAAAATGAGAAAAACACAAACACGTGGAGGCTAAAAAACATGCTACTAAAAAAACCAATGGGTCAATGAAGAAATCAAAGAGGAAATCAGGAAATACTTTGAGAGAAATGAAAAAAAAAAATAAACCCACAACTTTCCAAAATCTATGTAACACAGAAAAAGCAGTTCTAAGAGGGAAGTTTACAGCAATACAGGCCTACCCTAAGAAACAAGAAAAATCTTAAAAAACAACCTACCCTACTACCTAAAGGAATCAGAAAGAGAAGAACAAAGTAAGCCCAAAGTCAGCAGAAGGAAGAAAATTATAAAGATCAAAGAGGAAATAAATAAAAATAGAGACAAAAAAAAAAAACACTAGAAAAAAAATCAATGGAACCAAAATCTGTTTTTTTGAAAGGTTAAACAAAAACAATAATCCTGCGTCCAGGTTCATCAAGAAAAATAGAGAGGACTCAAATAAACAAAGTAAGAAATGAAAGAGGAGAAATAATTGATATCACAGAGAAAAAAATCATAAGAGAATAATACAAACAGTTATATGTGAACAAATTGCACAACCCAGAGGAAAAGGATAAATTTCTAGAAACATACACTCTTCCAAGACTGGATCAGGAAGAAATAGACAATCTGAACAAATTGTGCACCAGTAGTGAAACTGAATTAGTAATAAAAAAAAATTTTTTTAAGTAATAAAAAAAAACTGCGAGCAAACAAAAGCCCAGGATTGACAGCTTCACTGGGTAATTCTCCCAAACATATATAAAAAAACAGCTAATACCTATCTTTCTCAAACTATTTCTAAAAAATTGAAACAGAGAGAACTCTCCCAAATTAACTCTACAAGGCCACCATTAACCTGATACCAAAACTAGACAAAATTACCAGCCAATATCTCTGATGAATATAGAGGCAAAATTCCTCAACAAAATATTAGCATACCCAAATCAACAATATATTAAAAGGATCATACAACATTATCAAGTAGAATTTATTTCAGGTAAGCGAGGATGGTTCAAGATCCACAAATCAATCAACATGATATACCACATTAACAAAAGGAAGGATAAAAATCCCATGATCATCTCAATAAGTGCAAAAAAAGGATCTGATAAAATTCAAAACCTTTTCATGACGAAAATTCTTAACAAAGTTGGCATAGAGGGAACATATGTAAACATAATAAAGGCCACTTATGACACATCCACAGCTAACATCATACTAAACAGCAAAAAGCTGAAAGGCTTCTTGCTAAACTCAGGAACAAAACTAGGATGCCCACTCTCTCTACTTCTATTTAACACAGTAATTAAAGTCCTAGCCACAGCATCCAGACAAGAAAAAGAAATAAAAGGCATCCAACTGGAAGGGAAGAAGTAAAATTGTCACTATTGGGTTTCCCTGGTGGTGCAGTGGTTGAGAGTGTGCCTGCCGATGCAGGGGACACGGGTTCGTGCCCGGTCTGGGAAGATCCCACATGACGCGGAGTGGCTGGGCCCGTGAGCCATGGCTGCTGGGCCTGCGCTTCAGGAGCCTGTGCTCTGCAACGGGAGAGGCCACAGCAGTGAGAGGCCCACGTACAGCAAAAAAACAAACAAACAAAAAAACTGTCACTATTTGCAGATGACATGATACTATATATAGAAAACCTTAAAGCCTCCACCAAAAAACTATTAGAACTAATAAGTGAACTCGGTAAAGTTGCAGGATACAAGATTAATATACAGAAATCTGTTGCTTTTCTATAAGCTAATAATGACAATCATAAAGAGAAAACAATCCTTTTTAAAACTGCATCAAAAAGAATAAGATACCTAGGAATAAACTTAACAAAGAAGGTGAAAGACCTGTACTCTGAAAACTACAGAAAGCTGAACGAAACTGAAGATGATACAAAGAAATGGAAAGATAGCCCATGTTCATGAATTGGAAAAATTAATATTGTTAAAATGTCCATACTACTCAAAGCAGTCTACAGATTTAACATAATCCCTATCAAAATATCCATGACATTTTTCACACTAGAACAAATTATCCTAAAATTAACATAAAACCATAAAAGACCCAGAATTGCCAAAGCAATCTTGAGAAAAAAGAACAAAGCTGGAGGTATCATGCCCCCTGACTTCAGACTATACTACAAAGCTATAGTAATCAAAACAGTATGACACTGGCACATAAACAGACACATAGATCAATGGAACAGAATAGGAAGTCCAGAAATAAACCCACACACTTACAGTCAATTAATCCATGACAAAGGAGGTAAGAATATACAATGGAAAAAAGAAGTGGTGCTAGGAAAACTGGACAGCTATATGTAAAAGGATGAAATTAGGACATTCTCTAACGCCATACACAAAAATAAACTCAAAATGGATCAAAGACCTAAATTTAAGGCTGGACAATATAAAACTGTTGGAGGAAAACACAGGCAGAACACTCTTTGACATAAATCACAGCAATATCTTCTTTGATCCACCTCCTAGAGTAAAGAGAATAAAAACAAAAACAAATGGGACCTAATTAAACTCAAAAGCTTATGCACAGCAAAGGAAACCATCAACAAAATGAAAAGACAGCCCATAGAATGGGATAAAATATTTGCAAATGATGCAACTGACAAGGGATTAATCTACAAATATACACAAATAGCTCACATAGCTCTATGTCAAAAAACAAACAACCCAATCAAAAACTGGGCATTAGATCTAAATAGACACCTCTCCAAAGAAGACATAAAGATGGTCAATAGGCACATGAAAATTATCACTAATTATCAGAGAAATGCAAATCAGAACTACAATGATGTATCACCTCACACTCGTCAGAATGGCTGTTATCAAAAAGTTTACAAACAATAAGGCTAGAGGGGGTGTGGAGAAAAGGGAACCCTCTTGCACTGTTGGTGGGAATGTAAATTGGTACAACCACTATGGAGAACAGTAAGGAGGTTCCTTAAAAAACTATAAATAGAACTACCATATGATCCAGCAATCCCACACCTGGGCATATATCCAGAGAAAACCATAATCTGAAAGGATACATGCACCCCAATGTTTACTGCAACACTACTTATAATAGCCAAGACATGGAAGTAATCTAAATATCCACTGACAGAGGAATGGATAAGAAGATGTGGTACATATATACAATGGATATTACTCAGCCAGAAAAAAGAATGAAATGATGCCATTTGCATCATTTGGTAACTTATGGTTACCAAAGGAGAAAGAAGGGGGGAAGGATTAAATCAGGAGCTTGGGATTAACATACACACACTACTATATATAAGATAGATAACCAACAAGGACCTACTATATAGCACAGGGAACTCTTCTCAATATTATGTGTTAACCTATATGAGAAAAGAACCTGAAAAAGAATGAATATATGTATAACTGAGTCATTTTGCTGTACACCTGAAACTAACACAACACTGTAAATCAACTATACTGCAATAAAGTTTTTTGAAAAAAATAAATGTAAGTAAATAAATAAATAAATAATGAGGATGTGGTAAGACCGCACCACTCTTTTCACATCTTTGGTGCTGGTTCTAATACCTGAGGTTCCCCCAAGGAATGTAGTATTGCTTTTGATTATTTTTTTAGGCAAGTGAAATACCACATGCTTCCTTTGGTCTTTTAGACCATAATAGCCTTTACTGTAAGAGTCTGGGAGCTAAAGTGAGGATTCTACTATCTGCTGAGGGTCGCTATTTAAACTACCACACAGAAACTACAAAATAAACCATGAGTGATAATCAGGGTTCCACTGAGACCACTGAGAGATATCCTGGTTAAAAATCCATTTATCTCCTAAATGCAGGCTCCGTGAACTCCCACTACAATGGCATCCCGTGTCCCCAGGTACCAGTGTTGTTGCAAAGTCACTGTTCAATAATTCCTAGAAGTTTGAGGTAGTTGCCTAGCCTCAGTGCACAGTGTCCATGAAAAATGTCTACAGGTCCCACTGGGGAAGGGGAGTCCCCTTATATGTTTGTGATATTACTGAAGTGTCTTCCTCAAATGTGCCTGCCTCCTTTTCAAAGGGCTCTGTATCAGTCTAGAGATTGAAGGAACAGTAACAGTTCCCTATACCACTGGCTCAATTCAGGCAAAGTCCTACAGTAAACCAGGCCCCTACACATAAGAGAATGAAATTATAACAATATCTCATGTCATATACAAAAATTAACTCAGAATGGATTAAAGACCTAAATGTAAGACTGGAAACCATAAAGCTCCTAGAAGGAAACATAGCAGAACACTCTTTGACATAAATCATAGCAATATTTTTTTGGATCTTTCTCCTAAGGCAACAGATACAAAAGCAAAAATAAACAAATGATATCTAATCAAACGTAAAAGCTTTTGCACAGCAAAGGAAACCATCAACAAAATGGAAAGACAACTTACTGAATATCCAAATATATATAAACAGCTCACATAACTCAACAGCAGAAAACCAAACAATCTGATTTTAAAATGGTCAGAAGGAGGAGCTTCAAGATGGAGGAAGAGTAAAACGTGGAGATCACCTTCCTCCCCACAGATACATCAGAAATACATCTACATGTGGAACAACTCCACAGAACACCTGCTGAACGCGGCAGAAGACCTCGGACCTCCCAAAAGGCAGAAACTCCCCACGTACCTGGGTAGGGAAAAAGGAAAAACAGAGACAAAAGAATAGGGACGGGACCTGCACCAGTGGGAGGGAGCTGTGAAGGAGGAAAGGTTTCCACACACCAGGAAGCTCCTTCGCTGATGGAGACTGTGGGTGGCGGAGGGGGGAAGCTTCCGAGCTGCGGAGAAGAGCACAGCAACAGGGGTGCAGAGGCCAAAGCAGAGAGATTCCCACACAGAGGATCGGTGTCGACCAGCACTCACCAGCCCGAGAGGCTTGTCTGCTCACCCGCCGAGGCGGGTGGGGCTGGGAACTGAGGCTCGGGCTTCAGTCGAATCCCAGGGAAAGGACTGGAGTTGGCGGCGTGAACACAGCCTGAAGGGGGCTAGTGCCCCACAGCTAGCCGGGAGGGAGTCCAGGAGAAAGTCTGAACCTGCTGAAGAGGCAAGAGACTTTTTCTTGCCTCTTTCTTTCCTGGCGTGCGAGGAGAGGGGATTCAGAGCGCCGCTTAAAAGAGCCGCAGAGAGGGGCGCGAGTCGCGGCTAAAAGCGCGGACCCCAGAGACGGGCATGAGACGCTAAGGCTCCTGCTGCCGCCACCGAGAAGCCTGTGTGCCAGCACAGGTCACTCTCCACACCTCCCCTCCTGGGAGCCTCTGCAGCCCGCCACTGCCAGGGTCCTGTGATCCAGGCACAACTTCCCCGGGAAAACACACGGCGCGCTTCCGGGTGGTGCAATGTCACACCGGCCTCTGCTGCCGCAGGCTCGCCCCGCATCCGTACCCCTCCCTCCCCCCCGCCTGAGTGAGCCAGAGCCCCCGAATCAGCAGCTCCTTTAACCCCGTCCTGTCTGAGCGAAGAACAGACGCCCTCAGGCGACCTACACGCAGAGGCGGGGCCAAATCCAAAGCTGAACCCCAGGAGCTGTGCAAACAAAGAAAAGAAAGGGAAATCTCTCCCAGCAGCCTCAGGAGCAGCGGATTAAATCTCCACAGTCAACTTGATGTACGCTGCATCTGTGGAATACCTGAATAGACAATGAATCATCCCAAATTGAGGAGGTGGACTTTGGGAGCAACAATATATATATATTTTTCCCTTTTCCTCTTTTTCTGAGTGTGTATGTGCATGCTTCTGTGTGTGATTTTGTCTGTATAGCTTTGTGTTTACCATTTGTCCTAGGGTTCTGTCAGTCCGTTTTTTTTGTTGTTTTTTTTTTTAGTATAGTTTTTAGTACTTGCTATCATTGGTGGATTTGTTTTTTGGTTTGGTTGCTATCTACCTTCCTTTTTAATACTTAAAAAAATTTTTTTAATAATAACTTTTTATTTTAAAAACTTTATTTCATTTTTTCTTTGTTTCTTTTATTCTCCTCCCTTCTATTCTGAACGTGTGGATGACAGGCTCTTGGTGCTCCAGCCAGGCTTCAGGGCTGTGCCTCAGAGAAGGGAGAGCCAAGTTCAGGATATTGGTCCACAAGAGACCTCCCAGCTCCACATAATATCAAACGGTGAGAATCTCCCAGAGATCTCCATCTCAACGCAAAGACCCAGCTCCACTCAACGACCAGCAACCTACAGTGCTGGACACCCTATGCCCAACAACTAGCAAGACAGGAACACAACACGCCCCATTAGCAGAGAGGCTGCCTAAAATCATAAAAAGGCCACAGACACCCCAAAACAAACCACCAGATGAGGACCTGCCCACCAGAAACACAAGATCCAGCCTCATCCACCAGAACACAGGCACTAGTCCCCTCCACCAGGAAGCCTACACAACCCACTAAACCAACATTAGCTACTGTGGGCAGACACCAAAAACAACGGGAACTACGAACCTGCAGCCTGCAAAAAGGAGACCCCAAACACAGTAAGTTAAGCAAAATGAGAAGACAGAGAAACACACAGCAGATGAAGGAACAAAGTAAAAACCCACCAGACCAAACAAATGAAGAGGAAATAGGCAGTCTACCTGAAAAAGAATTCATCATAATGATAGTAAAGATATCCAAATTCGTGGAAATAGAATGGAGAAAATACAAGAAACGTTTAACAAGGACCTAGAAGAACTAAAGAGCAAACAAACGGTGATGAACAACACAATAAATGAAATTAAAAATTCTCTAGAAGGGATCAATAGCAGAATAACTGAGGCGGAAGAACGGATACGTGACCTGGAAGATAAAATAGTGGAAATAACTACTGCAGAGCAGAATAAAGAAAAAAGAATGGAAAGAATTGAGGACAGTCTCAAGAGACCTCTGGGACAGCATTAAACACACCAACATTCAGATTATAGGGGTCCCAGAGAAGAAGAGAAAAAGAAAGGGACTGAGAAAATATTTGAAGAGATTATAGTTGAAAACTTCCCTAATATGGGAAAGGAAATAGTCAAGTCCAGGAAGCACGGAGAGTCCCATACATGATAAATCCAAAGAGAAACACACCAAGACTTATACTAATCAAACTATCAAAAATTAAATACAAAGAAAAAATATTAAAAGCAGCAAGGGAAAAACAACAAATAACACACAAGGGAATCCCCATAACATTAACAGCTGATCTTTCAGCAGAAATTCTGCAAGCCAGAAGGGAGTGGCAGGACATATTTAAAGTGATGAAGGGGAAAAACCTAAAACCAAGATTACTCTACCCAACAAGGATCTCTTTACAGACAAGCAAAAGCTAAGAGAATTCAGCACCACCAAACCAGCTTTACAACAAATGCTAAAGGAACCTCTCTAGGCAGGAAACACAAGAGAAGGAAAAGACCTACAATACCAAACCCAAACAATTAAGAAAATTGTAATAGGAACATACATATCGATAATTACCTTAAATGTAAATGGATTAAATGCTCCAACTAAAGACACTGACTGGCTGAATGGATACACAAACGAGACCCATATATATGCTATCTAGAAAACACCCACTTCAGACCTAGGGACACATACAGACTGAAAGTAAGGGGATGGAAAATGATATTCCATGCAAATGGATATCAAAAGCTGGAGTAGCAATTCTCATATCAGACAAAATAGACTTTAAAACAACGACTATTACAAGAAGTAAAGAAGGACACTACATAATGATCAAGGGATCAATCCAAGAAGAAGAAATAACAATTGTAAATATTGATGCACCCAACACAGGAGCACCTCAATACATAAGGCAAATACAGCTAAAAAAGGGGAAATGGACAGTAACACAATCATAGTAGGGTATTTTAACTGCCCACTTTCAGCAATGGATTGATCATCCAAAATGAAAATTAACAAGGAAACACAAGCTTTAAATGATACATTAAACAAGATGGACTTAGTTGATATTTACAGGACATTCCATTCCAAAACAACAGAATACACTTTCTTCTCAAGTGCTCATGGAACACTCCCCAGGATAGATCATATCTTGGGTCACAAATCAAGCCTTGGTAAATTTAAGAAAACTGAAATGAGACTAGATATCAATTATAGGAAAAAATCTGTAAAAAATACAAACACATGGAGGCTAAACAATACACTGCTTAATAACAAAGACATCACTGAAGAAATCAAAGAGGAAATCAAAAAACACCTAGAAACTAATGACAATGAAAACACGATGAAACAAAACCTATGGGATGCAGCAAAACTAGTTCTAACAGGGAAGATTATAGCAATACAATCCTACCTTAAGAAACAAGAGACATCTCAAATAAACAATCTAAACTTACACTTATACCAACTAGAGAAAGAAGAACAAAAAACCCCAAAGTTAGCAGAAGGAAAGAAATCATAAAGATCAGATCAGAAATAAATGAAAAAGAAATGAAGTAATCGAGAGCAAAGATCAATAAAACTAAAAGCAGGTTCTTTGAGAAGGTAAACAATATTGATAACCCGTTAGCCAGACTCATCAAGAAAAAAAGGGAGAAGACTCAAAATCAACAAATTAGAAATGAAAAAGGAGAAGTAACAACTGACACTGCAGAAATACAAAGGATCATGAGAGATTACTCCAAGCAACTATATGCCAATAAAATGGACAACCTGGAAAAAATGGACAAATTCTTAGACGTGTACAACCTTCAGAGACTGAACCAGGAAGAAACAGAAAATATAAACAGACCAATCACAAGTGCTGAAATTGAAACTGTGATTAAAAATCTTCCAACAAACAAAGCCCAGGACCAGATGGCTTCAAAGGTGAATTCTATCAAATATTTAAAGAAGAGCTAACACCTATCCTTCTCAAACTCTTCCAAAATATAGCAGAGGGAGGAACACTCCCAAACTCATTCTACGAGGCCACCATCACCCTGATACCAAAACCAGACAAAGATGTCACAAAGAAAGAAAACTACAGGCCAATATCACTGATGAACATAGATGCAAAAATCCTCAACAAAATACTAACAAATAGAATCCAATAGCACATTAAAAGGATCATACACGATGATCAACTGGGGTTTATCCCAGGAATGCAAGGATTCTTAAATATACCCCTATCAATCAATGTGATACACCATACTAGCAAATTGACAGAGAAAAACCATCTAATCATCTCAATAGATGCAGAGAAAGCTTTCGACAAAATTCAACACCCATTTATGGTAAAAACCCTGCAGAAACTAGGAATAGAGGGAACTTACCTCAACATAATAAAGGCCATATATGACAAACCCACAGGCAACATCATCCTCAATGGTGAAAAACTGAAATCATTTCCACTAAGATCAGGAACAAGACAAGGTTGCCCACTCTCACCACTCTTATTCAACATAGTTTTGGAAGTCTTAGCCACAGCAATCAGAGAAGAAAAAGGAATCCAAATCGGAAAAGAAGAAGTTAAGCTCTCACTGCAGATGACATGATACTATACATAGAGAATCATAAAGATGCTACCAGAAGACTACTAATGCTAATCAATGAATTTGGTAAAGTAGCAGGATACAAAATCAATGCACAGAAATCTCTTGCATTCTTATACACTAATGATGAAAAATCTGAAAGTGAAATTAAGAAAATACTCCCATTTACCATTGCAACAAAAAGAATAAAATATCTAGGAATGAACCTACCTAAGGAGACAACAGACCTGTATGCAGAAAAGTATAAGACACTGATGAAAGAAATTAAACATGATACCAACAGATGGAGAGATATACCATGTTCTTAGATTGGAAGAATCAACATTGTGAAAATGACTGTATTACCCAAAGCAATCTACAGATGCAATGCAATCCCTATCAAACTACCACTGGCATTTTTCACAGAACTAGAACAAAAAATTTCACAATTTGTATGGAAACAAAAAAGACCCCGAATAGCCAAAGCAATCTTGAGAAAGAAAAACAGAGCTGGAGGAATCAGTCTTCCTGACTTCAGACTATACTACAAACCTACCCTAATCAAGACAGTATGGTACTGGCACAAAAACAGAAATATACATCAATGGAACAGGATAGAAAGCCCAGAGGTAAATCCACGTACATATGGTCACCTTGTCTTTGATAAAAGAGGCAAGAATATACAGTGGAGAAAAGACAGCCTCTTCAATAAGTGGTGCTGGGAAAACTGGACAGCTACATGTAAAAGAATGAAATTAGAACACTCGCTAACACCATACACAAAAATAAGCTCAAAATGGATTAAAGACCTAAATGTAAGGCCAGACAATATGAAACTCTTAGAGGAAAACATAGGCAGAACACTCTATGACATAAATCACAGCAAGATCCTTTTTGACCCACCTCCTAGAGAAATGGAAATAAAAACAAAAATAAACAAATGGGACCTATTGAAACTTAAAACCTTTCCACAGCAAAGGAAACCATAAAAAAGATGAAAAGACAGTCCTCAGAATGGGAGAAAATATTTGCCAATGAAGCAACTGACAAAGGATTAATCTCCAAAATTTACAAGCAGCTCATGCAGCTCAATATCACAAAAACAAACAACCCAATCCAAAAATGGGCAGAAGACCTAAATAGACATTTTTCCAAGGAAGATATACAGATTGCCAACAAACACAGGAAAGAATGCTCAACATCATTAATCATTAGAGAAATGCAAATCAAAACTACAATGAGATATCATCTCACACCAGTCAGAATGGCCATCATCCAAAAATCTACAAACAATAAATGGTGGAGAGGGTGTGGAGAAAAGGGAACCCTCCTGCACTCTTGGTGGGAATGTAAATTGATACAGCCACTATGGACAACAGTATGGAGGTTCCTTAAAAAACTAAAAACAGAACTACCATACGACCCAGCAATCCCACTACTGGGCATATACCCTGAGAAAACCATAATTCAAAAAGAGTCATGTACCACAATGTTCATTGCAGCTCTATTTACAATAGCCAGGACATGGAAGCAACCTATGTGTCCATCCACAGATGAATGGATAAAGAATATGTGGCACATATATACAATGGAATATTACTCAGCCATCGTACAGAGTGAAGTAAGTCAGAAAGAGAAAAACAAATACCATATGCTAACACATATATATTGAATCTAAAAAAAAAAAAAGCATGAAGAACCTAGGGGCAAGACAGGAATAAAGAGGCAGACCTACTAGAGAATGGACTTGAGGATATGGGGTGGGGGAAGGGTAAGCTGGGAGAAAGTGAGAGAGTGGCATGGACATATGTACACTACCAAATGTAAAATAGATAGCTAGTGGGAAGCAGCCACATAGCACAGGGAAATCAGCTCGCTGCTTTGTGACCACCTAGAGGGGTGGGATTGGGAGGGAGGGAGATGCAAGAGGGAAGAGATATGGGGATATATGCATATGTATAACTGATTCACTTTGTTATAAAGCTGAAACTAACACAGTATTGTAAAGCAATTATATTCCAATAAAGATGTTTAAAAAAAAATGGTCAGAAGACCTGAATTAACATTTTTCCCAAGAAGACATACAGATGGCAATCAGGCACATGAAAAGATGCTCAACATTGCTAGTCATCAGAGAAATGCATATCAAAACCCCAATGATATATCACTTCACACCTGTCAGAATGACTATCATTCAAAAACAATGCAAATAACAAATGTTGGCAAGGATGTGGCGAAAAGAGAACACTCTGTGGGAATGTAAATTGGTGTGGCCACCGAGGAAAACACTACGGAGGTTTCTCAAAACACTAAAAAATAAAACTGCCATGTGACCCAGCAAACACACTACTTGGGTATACCTGAATAAAACAAAAATGCTAATTGGAAAAGATACATGTGCCCCAATGTTCATAGCAACATTATTTACAATAGCCACTATATGAAAGCAACCCAAGTGTCCATTAACAGATGAATGGGTAAAGAAGATGTGGTTTATGTATACAATGGAATATTACTCAGCCATAATAAAGAATGAGATTCTGACATTTGCCACAAGTGGATGGACTTAGAGCATATTGTGCTTAGTGAAATAAGTCACAGGGAGACAAATACTCAATGTTATCACTTATATGTGGAGTCTAAAAAATAAATGAATATGAAAAAACAGAAACAGACTCACAGATATATAGAACTATGGGTTACCAGTGGGGAAAGGGAAGCAGGGAGGGGCAAGATAGGGAGAGGGGATTAAGAGGTACAAACTACTATGTGTAAAATAAATAAGGTACAAGAATATATTGTACAGCCTAGGGAATACAGCCAATACTTTATAATAACTTTAAATGGAGTATAATATATAAAAATATTGAATCACTATGCTGTGCACCTGAAACTAATATAAAATTGTAAGTCAGTTACACAATTTAAAAAAATAAAACGAAGCAATTTAAACTCTTATTTATGCATTTTCATTTCCATGCAACCCAACTTAACAATAAGACAATGGATTACAGTCTACGCCTTCCTTCGATGCTTCTGAACAATTTTGAGTTGGAGACCTTTTCTCTCCCAGTCCAGCTATGCTCAATATCACAAATCGTCACTTTTTTGCCTCAATCAGTGGAAAGGGATCTTTGGCTTATCTCCTCTAAAGGAAAGAACTCAGTTTCAGGACACAAGAATCCTGGATTTAAATTTCTCACCCTGACAGCAAGAAAAACAAAACCAAAAAAATAACTATCTGATACCCTTAACCTGTCTGATTTCAGTTGCCTCATGTGTAAAATGGGAATAAAGCTACCTTTTTTTCCTGACCCATATACTTTCTTGCCTTCCCTTCAAGGCTATGTTGCTTGACTCCTATATTGCACTCTACCTGTGTTCCAGGACACTCTTGGGGCATTTGTGTCTGCTGTTCTGATGGAGATGTGGACAGTAATAGGTGCACTCCTTTCAAAGAAGAAGTCATATACTTCCAACTCCACCTGTAAACAAACAATTGCATATGAACCACACATTGACCATTTATAATATAAAATACCATTATTTCTGGGCTATACACCACGGATGGAGGCAAAACTGATTCAGGTTTCTGCTGTTGCCTGATCTCATTTTTGACAACCTAATCTCACTTTTTCAGGCTGTAGGTCTTGTTCCTTAGTTTATCAATGTTTTTAACTTTTCCTCTCTGTGAAAGAAGTTCTTAACCCACAATAAGCAAATATGCTAGACATGTTTCCCTGCATTTGCTCAGAAGACTATGTCAGTCCAGCATCAGACTACTAGAGCCTCTCTCAAAGCAGTGGTTCTCCACTGGCGGAGCCTCTTCAATGACTCTATGAATACCAAATAGGCTAGCAGCTTTGTCTCTCTTCCTTCTTACCTCATAATGTCTCCTCTCAGAATGGCTGCTGTTTGGTGGCTGATAGGCAATTTGCATGTCACTTAGGTCTTTCCAGCTGAAGGAGGACACCGGTCTGGTGTGATCCCACAGGTGAGTCACATAGCCTTGGAGCGGGGCTTTAGTAATGTTGAACACCAGCAAGGGTTTGGGGGTCTCATCCTCTTCACAGTCCAGAACTGATGTAGTCAAAGAGGTCAGGATGAACTGATCCACTTCCAGAATAAACATGGCCATGAATGCAGCCCTTGGAATCTGATTAGGGATGCCAGCTCTGATATAGACGGGTAACCACACACTCTCTGACTTTTGAAGGAGAAAGAAAAGATGAAGGGGGAAACAATATAAATGATGTTATAAAATCAGGGTGAATAGTATGATATTTAACACAAATTTCCTTCACGCCAGCCTAAATATGTGTCTTTTACTGGTGGAGCACACAGAGAACTAATGCTGGGCTCATACCTTAGGAATCTCAGTGGCCAGAGGCAGAAGAATAATGGTATCTGTGCTGGGATCAGTCTCTAGTCCCTGTTTGCGGCAGGAAGGAATATACGAGTGCTCTCTTGTGGAGCAAATGGGACAGAGGGTTGGTCTAGGGTCATCCTGGACCCTGACCTTTAGGGTGCCTCTGTGAGAAATCAAAGAATCTGAGCAGAAAGAACCTGGAAGTGGAAATCATATCCTAGGAGTGTCAGGAGGAACTGCAATTGACCAATAAGGCTAGAAATGTACTCTCCCAAGATGAGAGGCCTTCGCAGTGGGGGATCTCCAGAGGAACCATGAAATTGCCCAGAGACTAAGAAGCAGCTTGAAACATCTGCCAGACTCAGAGAGCATGAAGTCATATTCCATCAGTGCCTGATCCAATAAGACCTCTCTCTCCAAACTTCTCCAAACCACCCACCCCCCAGCCTGGAAATTCAGAAACTAGTCAGCAAGGCTCAAAGAAAGAGAAAAACAGAAGAAGACAATCCCACCCCCTTCTCACTGCATGATTTATAAAGACAAAGGAGTGATGCTGAGACAGCATAGAGTTTACACTACTTAGTCTGTACGAGCCATTGAAAAACATTTGAAGATTTACAATTTAAACAAGAATGGGGAAATTACAGTATGAAAGGACTGGTGCCGAACAATAAGACCTATTAAACCTAGAGTTAAGCCTAAATAAATGTTATCTGAAACATACTAACAAAATGGATACAAATGTCAAAAGAGTGTACTTGAAATAAAAGATGATGCAAGCAATCATAAGGTATAAAAATGATAAACTGGAACTAAAGTTGCAGATTATATTAACCAAGTCTGCTGGTGAGTAATTGCAGTGAGAAAGGATAAATAGGATCAATCCTCATAATATATAGGAAGGAGGCAAAAGACTTCATTTTTTACTTTAAATGTTAAAAATATAGGTTAAAGAATTTTTTAAATTTAGAAATAAATTTTAAAGTGGGATAAAGATTTTTCAAATAAGTAAAGATAAAGTCTGAGAAAATATAAACTAGAGTGCAAGATAATTTCTTTTAACTAGCAAGAAAGCAGAAAACAAGATGATAGGAAAAAACCCACAGATATCCATTATTACAGAAATATAGCCTATATTCTCTTGTTCAAGACAAATATTCTGAAATTTAAATATCCAATTATATCTGCCTTACCAGAAAGGCACTTAAAATTATATACAAAGATTAAAAGTAAAAGGATGATCCTAACTTATCATGTAAAGTTTGCAGTTGTAACCTTAAGAATTTCAAAGAGAGATGAATTCAAGGCAAGAAATATTAAAAAGGACAGTGTGGGCAGTTGACAGTGATAAAATGTACAAGACAAAGATTCTTATAAGCATCACTATATTTAATACTATTCTGGCCAAACCAGTGGAGAAAAGAGTAGAAAAAAGAGGAATAATTATTGAAAAAGAAAGGAAAAAATTATCATCATTAGTGAAAGATGTAATTATGGTCTTTAAATGCCCAAAGAATTGAAAAAATTTTAGAATACTTGAATTCAAGAAAGAAGCCAGACAAAAGAAGATTAGTCTAAGAAATAGCTCTCCTATCTATCATCGGTAACCAATGAGAAGAAATAGTGGAGGAAAAGAAGACTAGTCATAATAATTTTACAAAAACAAATTGTCTAGGACTGGACTTAAGTGTGCACAACTGACATGAAGAAAACTACAAACTTTACAGAAACATATCAAATATCATTTGTCTCGATGAAGTTAGATAACTTTTGTCTGGATGAGACAACTCAATATGGAAATGTTCCAATATTCCAATTCTTCCCAAAATAATTTATAGTTTTAATCCAATCCTGATAAAAAATATTTAGGGGCTTTTTAAAAAAACTAACATAAATATTTAATTACTTGCCTAGAAATAAGAATAGGTGAGAATGGATAAGAAAATTTTGAAGAGGAAGGACTCATGGCTATGAGGAAGGACTTGCCTGTAAAATGTTAAAGTCTATTATATAGACCTTTTATATTTAGAATAATATGGTACTGGCACAAGAATAGGTAGGCAAATCTAAGGAACAAAAGAGCTAGCCTTGAAATAGACACATAATATCTTTCTATACAACAGAAGACTCATCTAAAAACATGTCCATTATTCAACAAATAGTGTTGAAAATTTTGGCTACTTGGAAAAAACTGTTCTGTGTTTCACAATATGATAAAATTCATTTCAGGCAGAATAAAAAGGCAAATATAAACAGGAAAATGTTTTTAAATCTATAAGAAATTACGGGTGAACAGTCATTTAGTCACTTGATGAGGAAGGACTATACCAGCATAAAAATTAAAAAATAGCAAGATACAAAACTTCAAATATAGTATAAATTCAGTTCCATAAACTAACTCTGGTGTGCAAGCCTCCCCACTCACTCTGTGTGTGTGTTTGTGTATGTGTGTGTAAGGGTGTATATATATAAAAATGGTGGAAATACCCCTAGTTTTGTTTTCTTATTTTTCTTTCTGTGCTTTTAAAAAAAAATCCTCTGCTGTTGAGCATATTACTTTTATATCTGTTTGTGACATGCCAAATTGACTATGGAATAGGTTAATTCTAAATAATACAGGAAGGTCATTTTAAAGGGGAAACTCCTAATAAAACTGATCTGAAAACATAAAACCCTTTATCAATATACAGAGGAAAAAGAAGAAAAATCAATTAGGAAGAAAAATGGCTCTAATTTTTTTTTACAGATACAAAAAAGCATTAAAAGGGAAAGGAGTTTGACCTCAAAACAAACAGAAGACACATACTAGTCGTTAAGAGACGTAGAGTTTAGTCTTGACTCAGCCAGGCATGTATAGTCAAGGTTCGCGAGGTTCACAATTTCTCTGGCTACCACTATAAAACAAGGGGCTTGGGCTAAGCCAATTATTTCCAAACCTGGCTGATGATCAGTTTTTTCACTAGCAAAATATGTATAGAGGTTATTACGTGTCCAACTTTGTGCCAAGTGCTTTGTAAGCATTATCTCATTTAATCCTCTCAATAAGAAGTAAGTACTACCATGCCCATTTTAAGATTTTTAAAATGAGGCATAAAGTACAAAGTCACACAGCTAGTTAACATTTGAACCCAGGCAACCTGGGCCCAAAGTCATGCTCTTAACTGTTAATGTTAGACTCAAATCTATTCTTTCAAAGCTCCCCAAGTGATTTACCTGATCAGTTTGACCAGACTACCTCACGGTTTTTCCAAATCTCAATTATAAAATTCTATAATCCTGTTTTACTCATTTCCTTATCATTCTGTGTTTTATTAATTCCTGTGGTAATAATGTTCAATATTTGACTGGGTCTGTTAGGAGAAATCCTAGTGAGAAGTCAGCCTGTGAAAGACGGAGGTCTTCCACAAATGTCATCTCAGATCATCTTAAATCAGCACAAAATCTGAGCTGTTTCAGCAGGTACATAATCACCCCAGCTTCCCAAATAAACAAGTTACAGCATACATGAATTAAGAGAACAGCATGTCAAATCTCTTATATAGGCTGATTTCACTTTCTGTCATCGTTTCCATGGGAAGAGATCAAAGGAAAGAAAGGGCAGGAGAATGTAAAAGAGATTGGAAGATGCAGGAAGCCCTTGGGGGGCTGTCTCCTTGACAACCCGGTCCTCCAACTCAAAGTCTGAAAGAGTGAAAATGATATCATCTGCTACAGCCATAAAAGTAGGACTGAGCTCCCCCTCTCTCCCAGATTCCTGTGGCCTTGCAGAGTGGGTGGGTGGACCCTCTGATTTCCTCTAACAGATGAAAGGAGGTTCTAATAAAGGAGTAAATGAAGCATCAAAGAGTAGGAGTTACAAACGCAGAAATGGGAATCTGAAGAATACTGAAGGGAACGGGAGAAGAAAGTTAACATGTAACCTGACCCAGGTCCTTTCTAAGCTGCTTCAGTGATGATAGAGCTACAAGAGAGCCAGAGAAGGGAAACTATGTACTGATATTATATACAAAAGCTACTGTTTCAAGCACGTACTGGCAGAACAAGTCTGCAGTTCGCTGAGCTGTTCTACCCACAACCATACAGGAACCAGCACGAGCGCCCCCGTGGAACTGACTTTCTTGCTGTGGATCAGCTGGGGACACAGACACATAACCCCACAGACTCTACCTTGTATATGATTTTACTCCTGCTATCTGTGAGGTCCAGTCGAATGGGGATGTAATCAATGTGCGGAGAAGGGGGACTCAGATGTTGATATCGAAGCCCCGACAGCAAGAACTCCTCACAGCTCACTTTGAGACTTCCTATTTTCTTCAGTCCCAGGGGACATCTGCCACCAGGACACTTCAGTTCTGTTCCCAGTTCTAGAATGTACAGCAGTGAATTAAGAGAGTCACTTGTACATTAATGGTTCTAAAATTTAAAAACCCATCCTCCCTCCCATGGGTACTCATTCCCTCTCACTGCCCAAAGACTACTCACATGTACCCTCCAATCATTCACTGAGTAGGTTGTCATTTTCTTGAAAACCTGTCATTGCCTTTACTGAAAAGAACAGTTGACCAATTATCCAATCAGGTTCTTAACCACCAAAAGTGACCAAGAGAAAAAATATATAAAATGCATTTTCTGGTGCTGGACCATCTTTGACTAATAGGCTCATTGTAGGCCTTCCACTGTCCTGCTCTGGTCTTCCTTTACAGCATCCACTTCCATGGTACCATCATGCCATCTCTGCTAGAATATTCTACTCACTGAAATTCACTCCCCTTCGTGCTTGTCACACACTCAAATCCTGAAAACCTTTTCAGGTCGACTTAATCTTTCTACTAAACCTTTCTTCAAATATTCATTGACCACCTGAGCCAACCTGCTGTCTCCCACTGAAAACCACAGTCATCTCTCCAATACATAGTCTTTTGTCTCTCTCCAACTGCATTTTTCACTCCTGCACAGTATATGATACTCACAGGCCACTTATTTTTCTAGTGGCCTTTTGCACATTTCCCTGATGTACAAAATGGGTATCCTACTTCCTACCCTGTGAAGGCTGTGAAGACCAAATGAGATAACTTATTGTACATGCTTTCAGCTATAAATTTCTGTCCAAATTCAAGGTATTACTGTGATCATGATTTTCCCTTATATTTTTTGCTCTTCCCACAGTGCCTAGAACACTATTATGCATCTAGGAGGTGCCCAAAATGTGATAATTAAATGAATAACAGAAAGAACGTTATCCATTAACTTTTCCTGATTTAAACCATGGCTGCTGCCCACCAGCTCTACCTCAAACCTGCTCCAAGTCTAGTAATACTTAGTAAATTCACCAGCTACTTTTGCTACCACTGCCATTGCTACCTACTATTTTTTTTTGTTTTTTTTTTTTTTTGCGGTACGCGGGCCTCTTACTGTTGTGGCCTCTCCCGTTGCGGAGCACAGACTCCGGACGCGCAGGCTCGGCGGCCATGACTTACGGGCCCAGCCGCTCCGCGGCATGTGGATCCTCCCGGACCGGGGCACGAACCTGTGTCCGCTGGATCGGCAGGCGGACTGTCAACCACTGCGCCACCAGGGAAGCCCTGCTACCTACTATTAATAATAACAGCTGACAGTTACTGAGCACTTGCTATGAGCCAGATACTGTGTTAAGCACTTCGTGTGTGTGTGTGTGATCTCATTCACTCCCATCTTTATACAATCCTATGGAACAGCCACTATCCTTGTCTGTTTTACAGAGACTTAGGTTAAATAATTCGCCTAAAAGCACACAGGGAATAAATAGCAGAGGCAGTTTTCAAGCCCGGGTTTTTCCAATTCCAAAGTCTACACTCTTAACCACTAACTTACATTTTTCAACCAGCTACAAATTATATTAAGTAAAAATCTTTGTCATGGTAGAAGATGACCATTTACAGATCTGTCAGCTTTAGTAACATCCAGATAAGTATTAAAACATATCATACGAGACTCAGGGAAAAAACTGTGTGGCTGATCTCCACGAGGTTCTTCCGGCCAGGGCTCCACCACAACCAGCTGGCCATGAGCTGGCAGCCGAGTTCCCACAGGGTCCAGCCTGACTGTACACTCCAGACTAGCCGTCCTCTCATAATCAAACCTGAGCAGGTTTTTATCAATGGCTCGGGACAGGCCATAGAATTCAGACACCTCCAGTACATTGTCACTCATATGGATGATGTTACAGTCTGGTTCCAGGAGATAGACCCGCAGGATAAAGGTTTCCGTGAAGGTGTCTGTCTCAGTCAATCTGTGGACAGAACAGAGCAAAGGCAATATTATTGGTGCCCAGGTACTTCCGATATTGTGTACTAACTTGGCTGGAAGCTTAAAGATTGGCTTTCACACAATCAGTGTATCAGGTAGAGTGTGGATTTTATTTTACACTCTACTCCCAACCTCTCTCTTCTTTTCCCTTCTTCTCCTTACCTTGGTGACAACTCCTTTTTCTGTTACTTCCCTTTCCAATGACCCTTCTTTTAACACCTTCTCTCATATCCATCATTGATACTGGTACTTAATGACTGCTATGAGCTCAGAGTCCCTTCTCTAGCATGTGTGCAACTTAAGAATATCCAGCATGTATAATTTATGGATTGACTTTTAATTCAGGAGTGAGGGGGTGAGGGGTTTCTGAAGCATCAAGGCCTTTTTGCCCTTCAGAAATGCCACTACATGAATAGTAATTTACAGTCTAGTTGGGGTGCTCTGCTCAGCGCCTGGCATATAAAGGGTATTCAGTGATGGTATTACCTCTATTCCTTTCATTCCCTTAATGACTATGTTTTCTGGATACTTACAGAGACTAGCAGATATGGGTTGTCACTCTTTACTGAAGGGAGAAAATTAATGGGTAATGGGTATGTATCAATAATGCAGCTCCTAACTGATGTGCATTCACGATGGCCCGGTCAGATACTAAACTCTTTATGAAGAGTATATCATTCAGTCTTCACAGGAATCTATCATAAGTGTTATTAATCCCATTTTACAGATAAGGAAACAGGCACAGGGAGGTCAAGTAGCTTGCCAAAAGGGCTAGAGACAAGGTAAGAGGGTAATAAACATGCTCTCTGGTTTTCTGCCTCCAACTCCTCTGAATATTCTATTCTAAATCCTCAAGACCAGGGAACTTGACAGGTCCTCTAACTCTGCCCTTCATGTGTGCTCCTCTACCCTCCCCATCCCTCAGAAACTCAAGGAAGAAAGAAGTAGGAACAGCTAGAATTCATTAGCTTTTCCAGCCCTTCCCAGCAAGCTCTTTGAAGCTAATTTGTTTTTTAACTTTAAAGTCTTAGGAAAATCAAACAGCCTTGTATGCTGATTGCATCGCTTCCTAAGGAACCCTTTGGTGCCATCGCATTTCCTGAGCACAGCATTTGGTGCACCCCTCTCTTTCGGCACCTTTCATTCTGAATCACAGTTAGCGACCCATCTTTTGCATGAGACCATGAGAACCAGTCTATGTCTCCTCATGTTTTTGTTTCCTAAGTCTAGCATGGGCCTAACCTATAGCAGATGATCATAAGTGTTTATAGGATGATTCACTGTGCTACAAAACTCTAAACTCATATTAGTCTAGTACTTAAGGGAAATTCATGCTGCCGTATTTTAGCCAAATACTCTTAAAAGCAACAAAAACCAAGTAAAAAACTATATAAGGCCTACTCCACCTACACTGAATTCTCAGTTGCTTCTATAAAGTGAGCAATACCATAACCATGAGCTTATATTTTTTTAAACATCTTTATTGGAGTATAATTGCTTTGCAATGGTGTGTTAGTTTCTGCTGTATAACAAAGTGAATCAGCTATACGTTTACATATATCCCCATATCCCCTCCCTCTTGAGTCTCCCTCCCACCCTCCCTACCCCACCCCTCTAGGTGGTCACAAAGCACCAAGCTGATCTCCCTGTGCTATGTAATTTTAAATTAACTTTTTATTTAGATATAATTCACAGACCCTAAAATTTACCTTTTTAAAGTTTATAATTCAGTGGTTTCTAGTATATTCATAAGGTTATGCAACCATCATGCTCCCTAATTCCAGAACATTTTTATGACCCCCCCACCATAAAAATCCACACCCATGAGCATTCACTCCCCATTCACCCCTTCCTCAACAGCTGGCAACCACTAATCCACTTTGTCTTTATGGATTTGCCTTTTCTAGGCATATCATATAAATGAAATTACACAATATGTGACCTTTTGTGTCAGACTTCTTTCACTTAGCATAATGTTTTCAAGGTTCATCCATGTTGTAGCATGCATCAGTACTTCATTCCTTTTTATGGCTGAATAATATTCCATTGTATGGATATACCACATCATGTTTACACATGCATCAGATTGTTTCAACTTTTTGGCATTTATGAAACATGCTGCAGTGAACATTTGTGTATAAATTTTTGTGTAAACATATCTTTTATTTCTCTTATGTATATATGTATATTTAGGAGTAGAACTGCTGGGTCATATGGTCACTTTGTCCAACTCTATAATTGATTTTTTGAACCTTTTTAAAATATAATATGTTGAAAAATAGAAGATATTTTTCTAATAATAAGCAGTTGATAATCAAAAAGAAGATTCTAATAAATAAGCAGTTGATAATCAAAAAGAAGAATTTCATTCACTTTTGGAATATATTTTCCTCCTAATTCTCATTAAAAATTTGTAGTTTATAATCTCCATTTTTTATCATAAGTGGGGAATTAAATGACCAGAGATACCCATACAAGAACTCTAAAGGGAAACAGGAGAGGGCTAATAATTTGCCACAGAAATGCCCCAAGGAAGATGATATAAATAAAAGTAACTGAAAGGTTGCTACAATTCTTGCCTCACCCACTCAGGTCTCCAGTTCCTACTGCAAATTACTTGTATGAAATCTAGTAACTCCCATCATAATGATATCTATCCAAAGAAAAAGAAGTACACAGAGTGGTTATCTGCTAAGGAATGAACAATGCTTCTATACTGCTTACCTGTAAAGTCTAAGCTTCACTGTGTCTTCATCAAGAATTGGGCAACCGTTGTGAGTATACTTAACTTCATTGGGAAGGAAATGGCAGTCAAAGACCTAGTTCACATGAAGAAATGGATACACATCTGTGAGAAAACTGGTACATTTTAAAATTTTTCCAGCAGTAAAGTACTGCCTGAAGAAATTATGGTCTCTTAGCATTGTGTGTGTGTGTGTGTGTGTGTGTGTGTGTGTGTGTTTTAACCATCACCACCTCGACCCACCCCCATGCCTATGACCATCCTGCTTATATAGCTGTGTTTTGCTTTGAGAATATCTAAATTATGAAAATCCAAGCAGATCAGGCAGATAAATTAAGCAGTGATTATCTCTAAATAACTATCTTTTTCCAGTGTATAGTACATTTAAAATATGGTTCCATTTTTCAAAATGTTATTTACCAACACCATAGCAACTGAGTCAGAGAGGTCTACCTCTGTGTATGTAGAAACAGGCATGCATTACCCCATATACAAACACGCTGTATTAGCTCTGTATTTTTTTCTTCTCCTTTTATTGCTTTCCTTTCAGAATAGTGTTTTTATATTTAAAAATGAAGCCACTTACTACAGACACTATTGTGGTCGATCAGAGCCAAACACGACCCACAGATATTTCTCATTTACTTGCAAAAGACTGCTTTTATTAGTAATGTAATAGCAGAAATGACTGATGAGACAAATAACAATGTCAAGGCAATTTTCTCTATTCAAACAAAATTATAATTAACTGTATCACCTCACTCAGAACTACTAAGGATTGCTAATTGTTATATTCTGGGAGTCATAGTTTTTAAAAGAAGAGTTTTCTCTTCCATTCACACCATGACTCTCATTATGCCCAATCTGACTTGGTAGAGTTCTAAGAAATACCCTCGAGGTATTCACATATCATCATTGTTGAGTTCATGCTATTTAGCCTGTACCTTGTTACAGCCTCAAACATTTACAAACAACATAATCCTCCCTGAGAAGACTTTCTCACTAATACAAATGATCGTTTCCTACAGACATCTTTGGTTCCTCTTTTTAATTGACAACAAGGAAGGAGATAAAGGAAAGACCTTTCCCATATCATTGACAGATAGTCACTGTAACAAAGAGACAATCTGCTTTGTTAAAAGAAACATCTGTTTTATGTTTCATAGTATGTTTTCCTTTTATAAAAGGCGACAACCATAATTCCATAAATTTACTAACTAAAACAAAGGAGAGCTAAATCCTTTTCTAATTACTGTCTAGCTTTGTTTTTTTCCACTTCAACTGCTTTTCAATTACAATTTATAATTAAATTGTCACACATTCCTAACTCATTACTCACTTTAATGACAGCAAACTGGTTCAAACTAGAGGTATTTTCTTACTTCTGCATTTCCTATTCAAAAGAGTGAGCTCAGTGCTAAACGGGGGTGCTTTTCCACCCAGGAAATTTCTTGCTTTGGGTCAGGGGTGAGAAGTACTGTGAGTGGGTAACTCTTGTCCTAAAACATGAGGAAAACATATTGCCATCAACCTTCTCTAATTGACTATCTCGAGAAGGTTATCGAGACAGAAGGTACTCGTGTGCACCACGTGAAATCCCTTTCCAAATAACCAATAGGAAAATGAACCTGTTGGTCCTATGACAAACTTCAGTAATGGAATGAAAACACTGACTGAACAGATGTTAAACAAAACATTTTCTGTACAACTCACATGAAACGGTTCATTACACAGCAGGGTGCTGTTAATACTGTCATCTCGCTAGGAATGGGCCCAAATAAGCCTGCTTTCAACTTACTAGTAAGCTCTATTAAAGAGTAATGTTTAGGATGTGTGTGTGTGTGTGTGTGTGTGTGTGTGTGTGTGTGCATAGTTGGCTTGGCAATGCTTGGCTGTGTTTAATTTCAAAAACTCCATAAGAAATCAATCCCTGGGGAGAACTGCACCAACCTGAATTTACAGCTACATATTTGCAAAAAAGCAGTTTTCACTTAGGGATTTTGTTTTTGTTGAAATTATCATAATGAAAAAATAGGATCACCAAGTGGTTTGAGAAACAAAGTTTTCCGGACATACAGATTGCACGATAGTACCCAGTTCTCATATTTGACCAAAAGGCAACGAAACTCCACATTTTAATGGACTCCTTTCCACAGAATAACTGTTAGCAGCTATATTTACTTTAGATGATATAAATCTGTTTGAGATGTCAGATGTACCTCTGGATAGACATACACTAAACAGTATCTTTTAATCAGCACATTAGAGGACCCTTTGGGGATGTTTGGAGCCCTGCCCCTTTGCCTTGCAATGCAGACTTCCCTAAATCAGACAGATATGTTGTTTCTGTTCCACATTGTCTTTCTAGTAATGGATTTTTGCCAGAAAATCAGAGAAAGTTTGAAAATGAGACAACTTAGAGATCTATCACAACACTTGATCCTTGTGACCAAATAAATGTTTTACCTAGTTCTAGTCATGTGGATCCCTTTTTGCTCTCCAGTGCCTCAGAGCTGGCCACATAGTGAAGACTATTAAAATATCACTGAAAATGATGATATTTTTCATTACTCTCATAGAAAGTGCTATATGAAGCACTTCAGAAGTCATAGGCTATTTGGGATGGGGAGAGGATATCCCCAGAGGCTGGTTTAAGTAACAGGAGATCTTCCCCAAAATACTTTCTAAGGAGGGAGAATCTGGTGAATAGTAGGCCTTTGGTTTTGCATGCTTGGGGCCAGAGCTTAATACAGCTGGACCATAGATTACCCCAGTGCGCTACAAGGAGGAATTTTTCCTCTCTTCTTATCTCACAAAATATATTCAGCCTTACTTCTAAATAAATGTTGCACACATTTTTTTAATATGTTGATTGGAAGGGTTACCAAATTATCAGTTCATCAGTCTTTATAAGGCATCCACCTTTTTCCATATAGCCCTGGGTCTCTGCTCTATCAGGGATCCCAGACATCTAGGATTCGGGTCCTATTTTGCTGCTCCCCAAAACTCCAAGGATTTGCTTTTGACCCCCGTGCCTGTAGTTAGGGCCTGCTGCTGAGCCTATTCGTGTCACCTACTCATCGCATTTAGTGCATTGGGGCTCCAGACATGAGCTATCCCAGGCGTCTCCTTTATCCCTAACTTATAGGTGCCAATCAAACACACTTTCCAGCATAAGTTATGTTGGGTGAAAGTGGGGAGATGTTGCACTTACCACACAAATGGGAAAACCAGGGTGACCTGGGTCCATGAGCACATACTAACATTTTTTAGATGCCCATCTGAAGCTCATTGACTGACAAAAGAAAAACTCACAGGAAACCGGAGGGAGACATTTAGTCACAGTCACATGAGCCATACTCCCAATGTGAGAGCCTGCCATAGCATTCTGATGTGTTTCAGAATCAGACTATAACTGTAATGGAAGTAAAGGAAATGTCTAGAGATGTCAACTTGAGCTAGCATCTATCTCAGTCTCTTTAGTTCATCTTTATGACATCTAACACCACTTTTGAATAAGCCGATAGAATAGTTTTTTAGCCAAATAGAGAGGAAGAACATTAATGCTCACAGTTCAGCAAACAGAAATGCTGTATTTTGCTAGGAGCAGCAGCCATACCCAGCATTGAATATTCTGAAAACTGTTTGCCTTGAGAAGAAAGTTAAACCACAGTAGGAACAAGTAATAAGACCAGAAGCAATTTTCTATTGTGTATAAAGATAAGCTCTTTAAGCAAATGTATGATAATACAGACTTTCCTAAACCCAATGAATTAGAGGGTAACTCCACCCTACAAAAGGATTGAGCACAGAACACCCTTAAATGACAAGGTCTCCATGGTAGTGATTAAAGGGAAAAAAAAAATTTTATGAAGACATTTTTGAAGAACATTTAAAATGAAGTGTCTTCATGTATCGTTTCCAGATCTCTTCCCTTACTCAAGGGAACGTTCAAGGGATGGTAATAGATTAAAACATCTTCGTGTTTAACTTCTGCTATTCTGCAGTCACAAATGTGTCCTAAAGATGTCCTGAAACCCTGATATCTTAACCAAAGGCACTCTGGCCATGGGTGAGATAATTTGGGGGCAGGAATAGTCCCATAAAGACTGACCATATCACACCACACAGGGGACTGCCCACTCCAACCCGTTTTCATTCTCTCTCCCTCTCGTTTACTTCTCTCTCTCTCTCTCTCTCCCCCTCGCTCTGTTTTTTTCTCTCTCTCCCCTAAGATTCTCATAGAGTGGCCATGCACCTAAAATAAGATGTGATTCCCTTACCATTATGCCTTTTCCTGGCTGATTAGCTGTTTTATAAGGTCAAAGAGCTGGTAATATTTACACAAGATTTCGTCAATAAGAGAAGATAAATTGGAAAGACTTGTCAATTTGGTGCATTACTAATTTTAAAAATGCATCCATCCATATCTGTTCGAACCAGCCTTCCTCCAGAGGGGTTGATATAAATAGGAGTAACTCCTGTTGGTTTCAAGGCTGTAATCCACAGTCACCCAAGAACATTCAAAAAACACGTTTGACCAATCTCAAATCATTACCTCGTACACCTGAAACTAACATTATATGTCATTATACCTCAAAAAAAATTTTTTTAACAGGTTTCACCTTGCATAGAAAAAACAGTGCAGTATTATGCCCGCTAACTGCAACTCCACCGTTTCAAATTTGAACACCTTACAACACTCACCTCTGGTAGCTTGAAGGAAGAGCTTGATCTCTCTCTCTCTCTCTCTCTCCCTCCCTCCCTCCGTCCCTCCCTTTCCCTCCCTCCCTTTCCCTCCCTCCCTCTCTCTCCCCCCCCCAACATTATCACACACTCTCATTCATACACACTACTAAATAGCAAATCTCAGATATGACCTACCTGTGGAGTGAGTTTCCCAACCCTCTGGGTTATTGGTTCATTCATCACAACTTCCACTTTGCAGGCATCTTTCTCTTTGGGGATGGCGAACTTCAGGTCATCCTGAGACAGGAAGGCGGAGCTGCCCTTCATCACCCTGACCCCTCGGTTAACACGGATGAGGGTGGGGCTGGCCCAGCCCGGGAGCAACCTGAGCAGCAGCAGCAGGGCACCGAGCCCACCCCAGCGTAGAGAGCTCATGCCGACAGGGGCCAACTCGTTTCCATCCACCAGTGAAATCCCTTCAACAAAGGAGGGCTTCTGTGCCTTCTCCGGGGCTGTCAGCTCATAGTCCAAGGGGCAGGGCAAGGGGTCCCGACAATGTGCCCCAAGATCTTAACACGTCCCTTTCATTTCAAACTCAGACAAGGAGGTCTTTCAGGCAGTCCCAGAGCTTTTAATAAAACTCGCTGATCACTCCTGACAACGCCCGGCAAGATTAATGTGCCTCCCAAGTGCTTTTTTAATCCTGCAAATGGGACGAGGAGTTGGAGGAAAGTGAGAGAGAAACAAAAAGGTTTATGTGGCTTATTCAAAAGACCCCCACCGACAAAGGAATCTTTCAACCAGCCTGTAATTTCAGCTAAATTAAAAACAAATAAACTAACTTGACCTCCAGGGGCAACTGAAAGGCAATGCAGCCATTTCATTCCCCGGCGGTAACTCCTGCTTCCGGACTCAACGGGTCCCAACCGGGACGTCAGTTGTGTGGTCCGGCAGGAGGCAGCCCGCCTCACAGCCACGGGCAGCGTTTGCTCCTCTGCGTTCAGAGAAAGTTGTTGAACTCTTTGCTTTTGTCTTCTCACTTGATAAATGAGGACTGTAACCTCATTTGTGCAAGAGAGCTGATAGAATTACTTGCCCACTGTTTGAAAACATGATTAATTCTAAATCAGTGCAACCCGCTCAAAAAAAAAAAAAATGGCTTAATAATTTGTCACATGGGCACAATTTTGACTTTGCTGGGCAATGAAGACACCTAAGAAACGCTTGAGTGGAAACTGGAGAAAAGATATTTTTTCTAAGTTATCATTTGGGGTTTTGTTTAGGTATAACAAGGGCCAGGAATCCAGTAACGTAGCTTCAAGATACACAGCTAATGACACGGCAGATGTACATGCATTCATACATCATCTGCAATGCTAATTACATAGAAAGTATAGAATTTGCACAAGTGGATTTTTTTTTTCTATTTTAACCACTTAGAATTTCATGATTATTTCTCTGTGTCCCATAAGAACAGAAATGATTTTATCCAAAGTGCAAGGTATTGAAATATATCTTTAATTCCAAGATATGATTAGGTGAACCAATCATATCCACGATTAGTTATCCATGATAGACCATAATGGTGGTTTATTACGCCCATTGGAAGGTCTTGCATTTTCATGATTTTAATGATTTCTGCACACGGATGCTGAAATGTTTGTCAGAAGGTGTAGACAGAAATGCCACTATTGCCCACCTCTAATATATTAAGGGAAGGCTCATTCTCTTGTCCCTGTTTGAAACCTTTCACTTTTGAGACAGTGCATGACATGTCACCTAACACCTGGGGGCGGGCGGGTGCACACTTCACAGAGCAGCCTGTTTTTTATGGTGTCGGTCCCCAAATAAAACAGTCCCATCCTCCCACTGACCATGTTGCCCACGCTCAGGCTGAATTAGGTTGGCTTGTTTGGGCAAGAATGCAAACCTGCTTGTTGAACTTTCACAACTTGTCTCCATTCACCTTTGGCATCTAAGATCATTCAAAAAAGCAGCGCTTTCACAAAGAAGAGAAGCAGCAGGGTGGGTAGGCATCACCCAAAACTGAGAGATAAGAGAAAAAACTTGGCTTTCTGAGATTTCAATGAATTAAATTAACCCATAAAGGCTGCAAGGACTCTATACTCTCAGGCATTCTTCTCATCTCCCTTCTTCTCCTTTGCTGCTTCTTCCTAGAATCCCTGACTTTTTTCATGTTGGGGAGCCTAGGGTCCAGTCCTGGGACCTGTTTTTTGTCTACCCTCACTCCCTAGCGACCTCGTTCTTCCTTTTTTCTCATGGATTTATCTTTATGCTTCTCTCCCTCTTGTTACCCAGACTGAGGAGGCTGCCCTGCACATAAAAAAGAGAGCCACACCTCAGGCTAGCAGAGCTGTGAGCCAGAAGGAGCCTGGGTGTTTGGGACATTTGCAAAGTGAAGTCACCACACCAGCCCACTCTGCCAGAATTTTACATGGCAGAGAATGTAAACTTCTTTCCTGCTTAACCTACTGTTAAACAGGAAAGACGGCATTTTTTTCTACACCTTCTGACAAATATTTCAGTAGCCATGTGCAGAAATCATTAAAATCATGAAAATGCAAGACCTTCCAATGGGCATAATAAACCAGTATAACTTTGCACTGTTAATAACTACCTTATTCTTCAATTTTTTTGTTAATTTTGTTTAGTCACAAATCAGGTAAATATTTTAACTTCTTACCTACAGCATATGGGAAAATAGCTCATTCTCTAATTATAGCATAGTAAGTCCTTAATGAGCAGATAAGGTCAAAGACCAAGACTCTAATGTTCATCTACCAGGAAGAAACAAGAGAGAAAGAAAAGGAAATCTATTTCTGTGGCTTCCCGTGCCACAGTGATGTGGGAAGGGAAGACCTGCATCTGAAGACCTGGATTCTAACCCTGGTTTTTCTGAACATCTGTTTTCTCTTTCAAAAATGGGGCCATCCATCTTGCCTGTTCCAGTTCCCCTGTGAGGCCAAACGAAATAGTCCATGTGGAAATATTTTCTTAACTACAAAGCCCCATATAAATGTAATGTTATTATTACAAAATATGTCAAAGGAAGAAGAGGGTAAAGCTTGTCTCGAGAAAAACAGAATGGCAGGACCTGGTCCTGGATGAAGGGGGCAGAATTAGGTTCAGTAAAAGTCAAAGTGTGTTTTAATGACATTCAAAATTTCTCTTTTTCTTCCTCACAGTCTTAAAACAGGAGGTCGAAGTAAGGAACTGAATGCTAATATTTCAGAAACAACCTGAAGCAACACTGCTGGGAGGTAAACAGTGCAAGAGTAACAATTTCTAAGTACAAAATCAAACAAAACTCAGCCTTCAATCAACTGGGCTACCAAATTAGGTGCCATAAAGATCAAAAAGAGTATGCTTTATTTGTGTTTTATTTACATTCTAATTTTGCGCTTGCATTTTTCTGTTGGTGTTAGGAAATGCCAAGTATGTAGACATTCCATGGAAAATATTGCTCTGATTTTTCACATGAAGAAGGTGGCAGTGGAGGGGAAAGAGAAAAGGATTTGGATGAACAGAGAGGGAAAAGGCAAAACAAAAAAAACAAAAACCACACAGAACAACAGCAATGGAAATCAGGATTCTAAGTCAAACAAGATTTCAGATGATGATGGATTTTTTATCTCCACCAAAGAAGATGACAGAATTGTCTTGTTTCTGGTTCAAAATTACAATGTCCAGAGGCAGCCAACATTTACTTGACAACACCCTAGTGGGAAACCTAACACATCTTGAGAACTCTGTTTGCTTAATCCCAACATAGGGCCAAGTCAGATCCTCAGAATCCAGCTGTCTGTAGCTTGCTCTCATCACTGATGTGGGCAGCCACAGCGTCAGCAGAATCAGTGGGAGCTTTGGAAGGGGAAGTAGAAAGGTGGCCAGATTCTACAAGGGAGCTTGTAAACCAACTGACTTTTAGCCACATGGGACTTAATTTGATGCTGCAATAGAAACAAATCCTGTCTGCTTGCTCGTGTGATTCAGCTGCTTCTCAGCATTTCACAATCCTCACGTCATCCTGCAAATCAGTTATGCTCTTACAGGCCATTTCCCACCCTTGCCCTTTTTCTTCATGTGGAAATCATGTATTCGAAGGATATCTCTACAAGCCAACAAAAATGTGAAAAGCTGTTTTGGAAAGTGGAAAACCATCCTGCTCTGAGTTCTTCCTCATAAAAATTCAAAAAGTTTTCTTTCTTAGTAAATTTCTTTCTTTCTTAGTAAATTCCTGAACAGAAGAAAATGATTCAGTAACATTTCATCTGGTAGAGCTGAGCTGGTTTTCATTTCATAATTACACGTTCAGTTTAACCACAGGAGGATGTATTCTCCATGCTGATATAAACATGGTACTCCTGTCGTTTATCTTAGGTAATCTGTGCACAGCAGGAAAAGCAGGATCCCAGCTGTCCTCCCAGGCTCTCTCTGCAATGGAACTTCTTGATGGTCAATGTTAACGATGTGCCCTGAACAGAATCATATTTACTATTGTTCCTCTGTGGAATTTTACAATGGAAGCTACATGACACAAGAGAAGCACCTTCCCCATCCTGCACCCAGCACAGATATCAAGATATCAATAATCAGACTTCCCTGGTGGCGCAGTGGTTAAGAATCCACCCACCAATGCAGGAGACACGGGTTCAAGCCCTGGTCCAGGAAGACCCCACATGCCACGGAGCAACTAAGCGTGTGCACCACAACTACTGAAGCCCACGTGCCTACAGCCCGCGAGCCACAACTACTGAAGCCCGTGCACCTAGAGCCCGTGCTCCGCAACAAGAGAAGCCACCGCCATGAGAAGCCCACGCACCACAGCAAGAGTAGTCCCCGCTCGCCGCAACTAGAGAAAGCCCGCGCGCAGCAACAAAGACCCAACACAGCCAAAACTTAATTAATTAATTAATTTTAAAAAACAAAAGATATCAATAATCTATCATAACCTTTTGCTGGCTTGCTCTGCTATTTGCAGAACTCCTACTGGTCTGATACTCTTCTCAGCACTCCAGGTAGTTATTACCAATCAACCAAAGACGATGTAAACAATGGAACATTTTATCTTCCCTGTGCTTGAAGCTATTACCTCATGACTCACAGCTTCAGATCCTACAAGTACCCTATAGTCTTTAAGAAAGAAAATAAACTAATAGAGAAGTGGCATTTTGAGTAAAAAAAAAAGTAGCCAACTCAGGATCAACCCATTCCCACCCACTCAAACAGAGAGATTGTGATATCCTTGACTAGACTGTTACCAGTCTAGTCTAGAAAGCCCGTGAAGATTTTCTGACTTGTATTCTACATTAAAATCTTTAAAATACCAGTCAGAAGAAACATAGAAGCCATCGTGGAATTACTTATAATGAATTTTTTAAATCATCATGACTTTCACTCAAATTGATTTCCAAAATAATTCATATGAATCAAATGTAAAAGTTTCAGGCATAAACTCATGGCTGCATATAATTATCCATAAAATAACTGAAATGATTCTGAATCATATGTGACATAAATTGATTCACCCAAGAGCAATGAACTGAAAATGAGGAGAACTGTCCTCTAAGGGAACAACTAACTGTCTAAACTCAGAGAAAGTGGCTCTCTTCTTTGTGTAGTAGTTGAGGAAATTAAGACTTAGATTTTACCACGGACTTCAGATCCACTGCCTCCTCTGACTTTCCTTCCCTGAGAGAGACAGAGAAGTCTAACTGCACCTTGTCATAAGCAACAAGGAGTCAGGCTAAGGCTGGCCCAAGGTCACAGCCGGAAGCAGCACAGCCTGGGAGAAGCAGGTCTCTGGCACCCTGGGGAAGGGCTCTGTCCTCCTCTATGCTGACAGTCTCACTGCAAAAGCAGCCCTGGGAACACACAAATACAAAACAGGTTCTTCTCTTTCAAGAAGCTCATCACCTCTTATGGAGCTTTAATTGTTCAATGCCCCCAACAGGGGTGGAGAATCCGTGGCGATCTTACCCAACACAGAATTTCCGGGGAGAATAGAAACGTGGAGAAGAAAAAAATAGCTTGTGACTTCTAAGATTGACTTTCCTTAACAATTTATAGTACAGTTGTCCCTCAGTATCCACAGGGGTTGGGTCCAGTAACCCCTCAACCCTCCACAGATACCAAACGCCACGATGATGCTCAAGTCCTTTATATAAAGTGGCGAAGTGTTTACGTATAACCTATGAACATCTTCCCACACACTTTAAATCATCTCTAGATTACTTATAATACCTAATACAATGTAAATGCTATGTAAATAGTTGTAAATACAAGGTAAATGCTGTGTAAATAGTTGTCAGGCAAATTCAAGTTTTGCTTTTTGGAACTTTCTGGAGTTTTTTTTCCAAATATTTTCAATCGTAGTTGGCTGAATCCACGGATGTAGAATGCACAGATATGGAAGGCTGACTGTATCTTCCTTTTCTCATTTTATGTCTACTAGTACTTTTTACTTACTGTATACAGGTACTGGGCTATATTCTTTATATATTTGTTTTCATTTATTTCTCACAACAAATCTATAAAGCAGTTTCTATTATTATTCTGATTTTATAGATAAACAGTGACCTAAGGAAGTGACATCGTAATCATCATAAAAACGAACATTTATTAAGTGCTTACTATGGATTAGGCGTTGTTCAAAGGACTTTACATACATTACCTTGTTTAATTCCTATAACGGTTTTAGGAAGTAGGCAGTGATTTTACAGATTTGGAAAATGAGGTACAAAGAGGTTTAAGTTACCTGCCTAAAGTCATCAACTTGACTCCAGAGTCTTATAACCCATATTTGCCAACCCCAGGACCTGTGCATTTAACTGCTATATTATACCACTTTGCATTACAACAAAATCATATACTCTTTGCAATTCCTTCACTATCCCTGGAGTCTTTTTCCTACAGTATGCAAACACTTAACAACTTCCTTTATGGTCCCAGACAGCAACTGATGGCTGTTGGCAGGAGTTAAAGTATCACTGGAGGTGGTCTTCCCTAGTGGCTCAGTGGTTAAGAATCCACCTGCCAATGCAGGGGACATGGATTCGATCCCTGGTCTGGGAAGATCCCACATGCTGTGGAGCAACAAAGCCCGTGAGCCACAAATACTGAGCCTACTCTCTAGAGCCTACGAGCCACAACTACTGAGCCCGCATGCCACAACTACTGAAGCCCACGCACCTAGAGCCCATGCTCCGCAACAAGAGAAGCCACCACAATGAGAAGCCCGTGCACCGCACCAAGAGTAGTCCCCACCCACCGCAACTACAGAAAGCCTGCACGCAGCAACAAAGACCCAATGCAGGCAAAATAAATAAATAAAATAAATTATAAAAAAAAATATTTCAGTGGAGGCAATGTTCTCTCAAGGAAGTAGCTGTTACTTTAAGAACATATAATTAATGCAGATATCTTGCCTACCAGCATCTGAGTGCTCCAACTTCTTATACTACAAGCACAGTTTAAAGGCCTCAAGGCAAACAAGCCACTTCAAAATTCCAGTCTATTAAATTAATAAAATACATGTTGATTTTGTTTATAACATTCTGCTTCCTTCACTCTGAAACTTTTTCTAAAATGTAATCTAAATCACAGATGTGTGGTTTAGGAGAAAACTCAGAAATCAACTAGTCCATATCCTTCATTTTATCTATTTACCTGTTTTTTTCTGAAAATAACTTCCTTTTATGTGTATAAAAGAAATGCATGCTCATTAACTAAAGGATAAAAATATAAAAACATAAAGAAAAGGAAAAAATTACACTTTCCCAACACCCAAAGAAAATGCCCTTCGGTTTTCTTAAGTATGTATATGTATCTACAGTTTTTAAACTTAATTAGAACCGCACTACAAAAAGAGTAGTGTACCATTCTTTTCCAGTTACATAACATTCTATTCTAACCATTTTCCGTATTATTAAGCGTCCCTTGTGATCTTACTTTTCATCTGTGCACTACATCCTCTACATGGATTTCTACAGTCATTCCATTGTTGTGTTGAACTAGTTACTATGTCAATAGATTGTGATGAAAAAATCCTTCATTAAATCAGCTTATTTTTCTAGTTATTTCCTTCTGATAGTTTTTTGGAAGTGGAATCATAAGATCAAAGGGTATAAAACTTATTTTGAGGCTCTTGATGCATGCTACTTGGAAAGATGGTACTAATTTACACCCTAATTTTAACTCTGTGGAGAGAAAGTGTCCCTCAGGCTGTACCATCTAGGGCAAGATTGCAAAGATGAATCTTTGACCACCACACAAACTCATTAGAAGGTCTCCTTTCCTAGATTTTTCAACACTTCAATGTCTATCTGGCTGATAAAGGCCACATTTTGCAAACTATGTTTTTTTTAAAATGCACATGTTGGAGACGTTAAAAAGTTTTCTGCATAAGCCTTCTATATCCAAATATATGTGAAGCACAGAATGCCAAAATCTTCTTTTAAAGATTTACAATGTAATATTAGCTTACTAAAGGCTCTAAGAATTCCTGCAGAAAGAAAACCTTTAAGCCCAAAGTTTGCAAACTTATAGAAAACCATTTTTTTAAATTAAAAAACCCAGAAAGTGCAAAGGTAGTCCTGCTTGAGGAAGTTTCTCTGTCACCTCATCCTGAAGACAAACTCTAAATGCAGAGTGCACTATAAACTGATTTTTTTTAACATCTATAAAGCAGAAACTAAACTGATTTTTAAATGTGGGTTTATGTGGCTACAGGTTTCATTCTATTTTCTTTTGCTGCAGTACTGTCTAGAGAATTTGGAAGATCAGCTAATTAACGCCAGGAGGAGGCCTTGATGTGCTGGTATGGTGTTATAGGCTGAATTTTGTTCCCCCAAAATTCATATATTGAATTCCTAACCCCCAGTACCTCAGAATGTTACTATATTTAGAGAGAGAGTCTGTAAGAAGGAAAATTAAAATTAAAATGAGGTCATTAGGGTGGGCACATCTAAGCACATTGTTCTTGTGACTATTAACTACTAATCCTCATCAAACATTTTCTTTTCCCCTTTCCCATTATATACCTCGTCTTGACCAACTATCCTATCTCCTTAAAACGCTGTCTCTACCCACTCCTTCACCAGCCTTGTATTTCCTAAAAGGACCCTTGATTTTGATTGCCCCCAGTCCACTGAAACAGCTGTCTCAAAGGCTGCCAGTGACCTCCTAACTGTTACAGCAAATTGAACTTTTCTCCAACAATCCTCTCTGATCTCTATAGCGCCCAACAATGCGCTACACCCACACTTTCTGCACAATTCCTTCTCCCCTAGTTTATGGACTCAGTATACTCCCCGCTTCTCCTTCTACCTCACCAATGCTCCTTTCTCTTTCATCTTCTCTTCCTTTTCTTTCCACCCTCTGTTTTCTCCTCTCTTGGTCACGCTGTATCATTGAAAATATGACATTTTAAAAAAATCTGACCTCAACTGGCTTCTCACTACATATCCACTCCCATGGTCTTTGGCCATCACCTCTAGGCTCATGTAGCCCCAAACCACAGCCCTCTCTCTCCCGTAACCTCAGTTACACATTCACAGTGACCTGCTTGACACTTCCCACCTGTAAGCCCCTGCTCATGTTTGCCCCCTGCATGTCTTTGCTTCCATCCTTATTAAAATCTTTCTCACATATCAATGCCTTGTGAAATGCCTCCTCCAAGATGCCCTAAGACCTGATCATTCCATTTGGTTTCTGCGATTGCAGAAAAGTCACATTTTACTGAAACCCATCATGGGGCATTTGTCATATCCTACATGATGGTGTGACTATGTGTTTTGAAGGCAGGAGGACAGAACTGTCTGTTGCATGTGATACACATTCAACACATGTATCAATAAATGAAATCAGCAATGATAGTTGAACTGTGCTTTTAGCATTCTTGTCAAAACAAGACTATCAACACACATTAACATCTTTGAGCTCTTCTCATTTATACCTGGACATTTCTGGGAGTAACATCTTGAGTGGTGCCCATAGCTCCATTTTTGGCTCCTTCTGGTTAAACAATTTTCCAAATTCCTAAACAAAGATATAGAAACAAGCTTATCTGATTCACAGACAGCAAAAATCCAGGAAGGTTAACTGTTACCACTGAGGGCATAATCAAGATCGACGTCCTGGATAATGGAGGTTGGAATGATGGGCTGAAGCCAGCAAGTTCACTTTCAACAAGCACAAACATATAAATTTACATCCCCAAAAAAATCAATTGCAAATATATGGGAAAGAGAAGATTTACTTGGGCAGTAATTTATGAAAAAAAAGAAAATTGTCTTCAAACACCTGCAGGAGGAGTGACTTTATTCTGTGGTTCCCATGTGCAGAAACAGGGAGGATGGGTGAATCTCAGCTTCCCTTCAGAAAGAACTTTCCTTCAGAGCTGTCCAGTAATGGTGAGGGCTGAGGTATAGACACAGGAAGGGGTCTTTGTCTCAGGGAAGGAGTGTGGATTAGGTGTTTTCTGGGGTCCCTTTTAACTGTGAGACTGGATTTCCCTGTATGGTTGTCCCCTGCCACCTCTCCAGCCTCTTCTCACACGACTCTCCTCCTTGCCATGGACAAGCTAGTCACTCAGGTCTTCGTTCCTTCCTTAAACTCGCGGCACTGCCCATGCTAGGCCTTTACATGTTTCATCCATGTTGTCCCACCTGCCATGAATGCCCTTTTCCCCTCTCCCACCTACCACTCCATTTGGCTAAATTCTACCCATCCTTCAGGTCTCAACCTCCCAGACCAGTTTTAACCGCTTGCATAGAATCCTGCAATACCCCTTACCACATGTTGACCTACAGGCATTTAAATGTTTATTTGCAGTCATTTATACATGTCTGCCTTTGACCTTAGTCTGTAAGCTTCTTGAAGATAACAACCATAATTGTTCTGCTCACTCAAACATCTCCAGTCCTGGTCACAGGGCTTGGCACAGAGAAGATCAATACGTTATCAGTTGAGAGACTGGCTTACCCCAATGCAAACTTTGGACTTAAAAGAAAAACTGGTAGAAGAGTGAGAGACAGAGAGAGACAGAGACAGAGAAGGAGAGCGAGAGCTCACGCCACATGCTTGAATGGCTGTGTCTTTCCACTTGGTGATAGGTCATAGGCTGACCATGGGGCAATTGCAGAGTTTCAAAATCTCAAACAAATACTTTCCCCTGAGGTTAGGCCGCTTGCTACAGTGGTGAAAAATCCCAAGAGAAACAAAATGATTCTTCTCCTCAGATATTTACGTGCAATGGCTATACAAGTCTCCAGTTCTGAAGGGTCAGGAAGAAAAGGACAGAATGATATTCACATTGCCTTTGTTTTCTCCTTAACAAATCCCTTTGGTAGTGTGTGAGCTCAGGGATTTGTTTCATGCTTCCACTTAATCTGGAAGAAGGAATCAAGGGAGTATGAATAGGCAGAGGAAGTGGTGGATGGAGATCTATCCTGCCCAGTCCCTGAGGTCTGGAAGAAAGTTCTATTTCCCATTTCCCTTTTCTTTTCACCTATAAATTGCCTGGCTCGCCACATGTTTGATTCTTTCTAGCCTTCACACCTGTTAGTCCTCTCCTAAAGAAGAAATATTTATTGAGAACTTATCGTATGTCATGCACCATGCTGGGTGCTTTCCAAATGTCTTTTAGCCCTTCCAAACACCTGGTGAGGTAAGTATCAATGTATTTGTTTTACTCCCAAGGAAACTGGTAAGTAATTTGGCCAACATCACAGAACCAAAGAACATCACAGCCTAGGGTTGGAACCCAGTTGAAATTTATTCAAAGGCCATTCTTTTTTTCTACTACACCACCCTCTGATTCAATGTTTGATAGGGCTCTCCTATCAACACTACCTTCTGGTTTCAAAACAATCGCTAATGCCTATTTGACAAACTATTTCATCCTACCACGTTATAACAAAAGAGAAGATTTATATAAAACAGAACTAAAGCACTGCTTTTCTGTTGTTGCTGTGTTGTTTTTATGAGACGAATCACTTTCCCAGAAAGAAAAAAGGAAATCTAGGCAATGAACAGGATTTGATAGGAAACAACTTTTAAACATTTGGATGAATCCTCATCTGGGAATTCTGATCCTTTCTGAAATTATCCTAACTACTTAATGATTTTGGCTTATATCAATAATTTATAAGAAATATATCAATAATTATCAATAATTTATTAAGAATTTTTGTGCTAACAAGAAATGTAGACTTTGGAATGAAAATACCATGGCATTGAGTGTGACCTCATGAGGCAAAGCCCTGGTTTATTTATTGTAAGAGAAGGATTCAGAGAGCATCTATAAGGACTGAGCAGCTGGTAACACTTGATAGTATGCAGAGATGGGATCCCAGGGAAGTGGACTGCGCTAGTGGAAGGACTTGGAGCTTAGTGAGTCCTGGAGTGTTACCTGCCCGCGTCTCTACGGAAGCCAGACAGGAAGGTTTCAAGGATAAAATTGAGAGTGAAGAGTGACAAACAATCTTAGCAGCTTTTGATGACGCACCAAAGGAGTATTTTGACGCCGTATCAGCAAATCCAGAAATAGGGAGGGATAAAAGGGAAACCAAAGTCTATTCTGCCATCTCCATTAAGCTTACCAATGAGAAGCCAAGAACGTTTTGTCAAAAATATCCTAACTTTGCAAGATCCCTGTACTCTGTCCTCCAGTGAGCACTTTCCCATCCAAACACAGTATCTTCAGACAGCTGGAGGCTATGTTTGTCAGAAAAATACATAGATCACAGCTATATTTTGATATTCTTATCTTGATGGCCAAGTTTTAGAACCCTTTGAAATGTTGCCTCAGTCACTGCAGTAAGAGAAACTCGAGTACAGACAAAAGGCGAGATTTCATTAGGGAGTTGTTTTTTTTTTTTTCCTCCAGCCCCTCAAAGGTCTCTGTTTGAGCCTCTCACCTAGTCGTACAAAAGCTATTAAATCACTTGAATGAAAGGGTCAGGGAGCAAGCTGTGCAAGTATGGAAGCCAGCAAGCCCTGTTCAGACCACCCAGCTCTCCAAAGGGGAGCAACACCAGATTCAGACAAGATAAGAGGCTGCCATCCCATGTAACCTGGCCCAGGGAAAAAGCCTTTCTAGAGAGTTACAGGATCCCATTGTGTGGAATGACTGTGTGCTCTGAAAGGTGGCATTTGTCTAACTCACTAGATCAGTGGTCTTGGTTCTTTGTGAGAGAAAAAAAAACTTAAAGGGTATTTTTTTTAATTTTTAAGAAAAACTGTAAGCCAAATCTTTGGGCCTGCTCTCAAAGCAAACAGTGAAACTGAGCTATATCCATCAATGTCAGAATGTCAGAGCTAGAAAGATATCAAAACTCACTGAATTCAACGCTTTTGTTATATTAACAGAGGAAGAGAAGGTTAGCAAGAATAGGTGATTCCAAAAGACTACGTATTACATGACTGCATTTATACGAAAAGTCAAGGATAGGTAAATCTATAGAGACAGAAAATAGATTAATTAGGGGTTGCCTAGGGGAGGGGGTGGGGAGGAATGGGGAGTGACTGTTAATATAGGGTTTCTTCCTGGAGTGACAAAAATGTTCAAAACAAATTGTGGTGATGGTTGCACAACTTTGTGAATATACAAAAACCACTGAATTGTACATTTTATAATGAATTTCATGGTGAATTTCATGGCATAGAAATTATATCTCAATAAAGATGTTGTAAAATGTGAAAAAATAAATAAAAAGAATAGGTGATTCATCCAAGATTGGTTAGCAACACCTAAGATGTGAAACACCAAGAAGACAGAGTCTATCCATATTATACACACGGATCTTTCTAAGTCCTTGGCACTAACACAGAGCCTGCCATGTAGCAGGCACCTACAAATATTTGGAATGAGGAGAGGGGAAAAAAGGAAGGGGCACTGGTGACCACATCCTATTTTCTTTTTACTATAAATATACAAGCCATTCAATGTCATCGGGGATGGGGATGGAGGCTGAGTTCTTACTGTCATATGCTGTCAAACGAGGACCTCAACACGATGGAGGTATCATTTCCTATTTCTCCCGATCCTTGTGGGTTGGTCCCATCAAAACAAATTTCTAGGAATTAAACTGCTCCTGAACGGTCCCCAGAAATAATCCAGCTCAGTTCAGCCCAACTCAGCCCCAGGAGCACAGTATCCCCTGCAAGTTGATAAAGAATTAAGAATACCCTTGGGTTTAAAGTTCCCAAGACAAACATAGCTTATCCATGCAGAGCAGGTCAGACCACATAGCCACATGGAATTGGGGTACCTTTCCCTGACTCCCTTTCTCACTCATGGGAATGGAGAGGCAGGATGGAAAGGGGGAGCAAAGGAAAAAAAAAAAAAAAAAAAGAGTTTGGTGGGAGAGCTGGTTAAAAGTTCTGGTTTGCCGGCCAAGCATGCCAAACCATGCTTCATGTAACTTATGTTCAACATCAGCTCAAACTCAAGTTTATTATTTAGGTATGAGGTTTTACATTAACCAAGGACGTGACAAGAATTTAATTGCCAAGGACGGACGATGCAGAGCACTGCTCATCCATGTGTGATCACGCCTGCAGCAGAATCACCTGGGTAAATTCTCGGCTCTACCCAAAATGTAAACTCTTCTCGGGGTGTGGCCTAAGCACCTGCCTTACACCAAGCACCCAAGTGGTTCTTAGGTACACTGGGTTATGAGGACCTCGGATGGAGAGAAAGAGGAAGAGTAGTTAACATTTTCTTAGTGTTATGCTGAAGGCACTTGTATCACACGAAGGCGGGGGACTAAGAAGCAAATCTTCAAGCTTTAACCGGAGCAGCGGATGGTGGTATCAGTTTTGTGGAGCAGAAACCTGAAAAGCATTTGGATCCCTAGCTCTGGTCTGTGAAACAGTCCTGAAAAGGTTAATCTCTCCAGCAAGATTCCCAGGCCATAAACTCCAACCAGTCCTCGGAAATGCTCTTTTGAAGCTTTCTAATTCACACCACACAAGAAGACTGCACACAATCGTTTAAAAAAAAAAAAAACAGAAACAAAAATTAAATGCCTTGAAAATTATTTGGGGGATCCAGATGACAACTAAAGGAAACTATTTACTACAGCACCAAAGTCTCTGGACCAAATCCGAGGAATGAGAAGAAAGAGCTTAAAAATCAGTCAGAAACTTCAGAACAATGTGATTTCGTTACCTCTCCAACACCGGCTCTCATCCCCATAAAAACAGAAACCATGCTTTAAGAAATACATATCCAAAGATAACTAAACTAAAGCAAAGGTATCCAAAAATCACCTCCTCCAAATTTCTATATCTTTATACCATGAGAATATTATCTATTTTGTTAATTTTGGCATCTTTTCTTTTTGCCATTTCATTTCGCTGAAAAGAAATATTCTGATTTGAGGGGGACAATTACAGAATGTAAAAATGTTTATTTCACTGGTGGGGATGGATTCAGAAGAGAGTTATAAAGTTGTGTTACATAATAAAGAGCCTCCCACTTGGGGCATATGGCTTTTTAACACTGCAATTTGCCACCTTGGGAGTTTACATGAGAATTAAACTTTTGCAAGCAGACTCGAGTGAAGCTACCACACAGATAACCTCTGAGGCATTCTAGCTGAACATTCACAGTCAAGATGAGAGGAAATACATAAAGCAGATACTTACAGGTAGTGGTTTTCCTTGCCAAGCCAAAGAGCTAGAAACCATTGGCGCAGGCAGGCAGGATAAGAGTCACTGACCCGGTAATCTCTGGTTTAAAGGACTTTGAGAGGAAGGGGGAGGAAAAACAGCCCAGGGAGGAAAGAGAGCTGAAATTCCAGTCTTTCAGGTCAGCTGAGTTTTAGCTTTCTTTGTACTAAAAATCCATTAACCCACCCAACAAGAAAATAGAAAACTGAAGGTCACATACACACTCCACTGTCTTTGCTGGTCTTCTCCGGGGCTGCAGCTTCTGCGGCTTTGAAAACTTCCCGATTGCCAAGCTCAGGGCTCCCTGGGAGAAGGGCATGATCAAGGATGCCTGCAACTGCTTGCAGGGAGCCCGACCTCCCTGGCAGAGAGCCAAGCTCTCCAGTCCCTTCTGCTGGCTGGATCCGCAGGGACAAAACTGAGCTTTCGTTAATAAGGTTGGTTGCGTCTCTTCCTAGTCTCTCCCCAGCTTCCTTTCTCACTATTAGTTCTGTACTAACTGCTCCGCCACTGGCTGAGCTGAAGCTGCCTCTCCCGCCCTCAGTGCACAGGCACACGCGCTCACAGACACACACATTGGCACACACCCACACCCCATACACACAATCACCCAAACACACCACACACGGGCATCCACACACGTGCACGCACACACCCACATACAAACGAGTTCACAGGCACACGTGTGCACACCCTCACACCCATGTGCGTTCAAACACACATACACGTAGGTGCACACACACATTGCTTATACCCACCCACACTCATACTCACACAAGTTTTTTTCCAGAAACTTCAAACTCTTCCTGAACCTTTCTTGGAACAAATTCCCATCCTGAAAGATTTTTATTCAACTTCAGACAAGATGTCCAGCATTCAGAAGGGAGGAGAGAGGAGACCTGGCCCCTCTGAAATTTGGTCACAGCCTTTAAAGGAAAAGAGGAGATTCTAGGGGGCTGTTTTTAAGTACCACCTTAGTTCTTCAGTTTATAAGGCTTTTAATGTGTCTGGTTCTTTTTTAAAAATCCAGAAAAACTCTATTAATCTCATTTCATTTGCATATAGTTTATGACCCCACTGATTCAGCTCTATCACAGGTCAAGACATGTCCTCTCAGCACAGATTCATTCAGTGAAACTGGGCAGGATTCCGTGGGTGGCTGAAAGTCTTGTTCCTTAACAACTGCATAATAAAATGCTTTCCTGTATTTCATCTCCACCAGAAAAAATAATAATAATGGCATAGTATCTGGGCTAACTTTTAAACTGACCATAAATAGAGAAGTAGGAGTATTATCTTGCTTTGGGGAAAATGTTTATATCGAGACACGTCTGGCTATTCTAAACCTTAACCAGAAGTACAAGGCACTGTAAATCCAATTCAGCCTAGATTGTGGTTTCCCTTAACAAGGTCACCACATACTACCCTCTCTCTTGGAAAAAATGAGAGGAAGAGAAAAGAAAATGGAAAAGAAAGGGAAGCAGATTATGTGAAGAAGGAATAAAGCAAAGAAAAATATGAAAAAATTCAAAAGGAGAGAGAAAACAATTATTTCATTTTAAAACATGCTTTATAAATACTTTAGCAAGGAAAGATACATATACACTTACTCAAAGTCACAAGAAATTTAAAATCTTCAAGAATCTCTTGATTCATTCCATTTGCTTGAAGAATAATGGGTGAAACCTCTCCAAGAATCACTAGGTTCTTTATAAGTAAACAAACACGATTTACTAAACACACAAAATATAGTGACAGTGTATGATTCATGTACTGATCTTGAAAAATAAGAAATAAAGCCTTAATGATAACAGGAAACACAGTGTGACAGACAATCTTTTCTCAGATAAAATTTAAAAATTTCCCAGCTTGTGAGAAGCAAGAGGAACGACAATCCTGCAGCCTGTGGAATAAAAACCACATTCACAGAAAGACAGACAAGATGAAAAGGCCGAGGGCTATGTACCAGATGAAGGAACAAGATAAAATGTACCAGATGAAGAAACAAGATAAAACCCCAGAAAAACAACTAAATGAAGTGGAGATAGGCAATCTTCCAGAAAGAGAATTCAAAATAATGATAGTGAAGATGATCCAGGACCTCGGAAAAAGAATGCAGGCAAGGATTGAGAAGATGCAAGAGATGTTTAACAAAGAGCTAGAAGAATTAAAAAACAAACAAGCAGAGATAAACAATACAATAACTAAAATGAAAAATACACTAGAAGGAATCAATAGCAGAATAACTGAGGCAGAAGAACGGATAAGTGACCTGGAAGACAGAATGGTGGAATTCACTGCTGCGGAATAGAATAAAGAAAAAAGAATGCAAAGAATGAAGACAGCCTAAGAGACCTCTGGGACAACATTAAATGCAACAACATTCGCATTATAGGAGTCCCAGAAGAAGAAGAAAGAGAGAAAGGACCAGAGAAAATATTTGAAGAGATTATAGTCAAAAACTTCTCTAACATGGGAAAGGAAATAGCCACCCAAGTCCAGGAAGTGCAGTGAGTCCCATACAGGATAAACCCAGAGAAACACACCGAGACACATAGTAATCAAACTGGCAAAAATTAAAGACAAAGAAAAATTATTGAAAGCAGCAAGGGAAAAATGACAAATAACATACAAGGGAACTCCCATAAGGTTAACAGTTGATTTCTCAGCAGAAACTCTACAAGCCAGAAGGGAATGGCATGGTATAATTAAAGTGATGAAAGGGAAGAACCTACAACCAGATTACTCTACCCGGCAAGGATGTCATTCAGATTTGATGGAGAAATCAAAAGCTTCACAGACAAGCAAAAGCTAAGAAAATTCAGCACCACCAAACCAGCTCTACAACAAATGCTAAAGGAACTTCTCTAAGTGGGAAACACAAGAAAAGAAAACGACCTATAAAAACAAACCCAAAACAATTAAGAAAATGGTCATACGAACATACATATCGATAATTACCTTAAACGTGAATGGATTAAATGCTCCAACCAAAAGACACAGGCTTGCTGAATGGATACAAAAACAAGACCCATATCTATGCTGTCTACAAGACACCCACTTCATACCTAGGGACACATACAGACTGAAAGTGAGGGGATGGAAAAAGATATTCCATGCAAATGGAAATCAAAAGAAAGCTGGAGTAGCAATACTCATATCAAATAAAATAGACTTTAAAATAAAGAATGTTACAAGAGACAAGGAAGGACACTACATAATGATCAAGGGATCAATCCAGGAAGAAGATATAACAATTATAAATATATATGCACCCAACATAGGACCACCTCAATACATAAGGCAACTGCTAACAGTTCTAAAAGAGGAAATTGACAGTAACACAATAATAGTGGTGTACTTTAACACCTCACTTACACCAATGGACAGACCATCCAAACAGAAAATTAATAAGGAAACACAAGCTTTAAATGACACAATAGACCAGATAGATTTAATTGATATTTATAGGACATTCCATCCAAAAACAGCAGATTATACTTTATTCTCAGGTGCACACAGAACATTCTCCAGGATAGATCATATCCTGGGTCACAAATCAAGCCTCAGTAAATTTAAGAAAACTGAAATCATATCAAGCATCTTTTCGAACCACAATACTATGAGATTAGAAATCAATTACGGGGAAAAAAACATAAAAAGCACAAACATGTGGAGGCTAAACAATATGCTACTAAATAACCAAGAGATCACTGAAGAAATCAAAGAGGAAATCAAAAAATACCTAGAGACAAATGACAATGAAAATACGACAATCCAAAACCTATGGGATGCAGCAAAAGCAGTTCTAAGAGGGACTTTTATAGCTATACAGGCCTACCTCAAGAAACAAGAAAAATCTCATATAAACAATCTAATGCTACAACTAAAGGAAATAAAGAAAGAAGAACAAACAAAACCCAAAGTTAGCAGAAGGAACGAAATCATGAAGATCAGAGCAGAAATAAATGAAACAGAAACAAAGAAAACAATAGGAAAGATCAATAAAACTAAAAGCTGGTTCTTTGAGAAGATAAACAAAATTGATAAACCATTAGCTAGAACGATCAAGAAAAACAGGGAGAGGACTCAAATCAATAAAATTAGAAATGAAAAAGGAGAAGTTACAACAGACACTGTAGAAATACAAAGCATCCTAAGAGACTACTACAGGCAACTCTATGCCAATAAAATGGAAAACCTGGAAGAAATGGACAAATTCTTAGAAAGGTATAACCTTCCAAGACTGAACCAGAAAGAAATAGAAAATATGAACAGACCAATCACAAGTAATGTAATTGAAACTGTGATTAAAAATCTTCCAACAACTGAAAGTCCAGGATCAGATGGCTTCACAGGTGAATTCTGTCAAACATTTAGAGAAGAGCTAACACTCACCCTTCTCAAACTCTTCCAAAAAACTGCAGAGGAAGGAACATTCCCAAACTCATTCTATGAGGCCACCATCACCCTGATACCAAAACCAGACAAAGATACACAAAAAAAGAAAACTACAGACCAATATCAGTGATGAATATAGATGCAAAAATCCTCAACAAAATACTAGCAAACAGAATCCAACAACACATTAAAAGGATCTTACACCATGATTAAGTGGGATTTATCCCAGGGATGCAAGGATTCTTCAATATATGCAAATCAATCAATGTGATACACCATATTAACAAACTGAAGAATAAAAACCATACGATCATCTCAATAGACACAGAAAAAGCTTTTGACAAAATTCAACACCCATTTATGATAAAAACTCTCCAGAAAGTGGGCATAGAGGGAACCTACCTCAACATAATAAAGGCCATATATGACAAACCCACAGCCAACATCATTCTCAATGCTGAAAAACTGAAAGCATTTCCTCTAAGATCAGGAACAAGACAAGGACGTCCACTCTCACCACTATTATTCAACTTAGTTTTGGCAGTCCTAGCCACGGCAATCAGAGAAGAAAAAGAAATCAAAGGAACACAAATTGGAAAAGAAGAAGTAAAACTGTCACTGTTTGCAGATGACATGATACTATACATAGAGAATCCTAAAGATGCCACCAGAAAACTACTAGAGCTAATCAATGAATTTGGTAAAGTAGCAGAATACAAAATTAATTCACAGAAATCTCTTGCATTCCTATACACTAATGATGAAAAATCTGAAAGAGAAATTAAGGAAACACTCCCATTTACCATTGCAACAAAAAGATTAAAATACATAAGAATAAACCTACCTAAGGAGACAAAAGACCTGAATGCAGAAAACTATCAGACACTGATGAAAGAAATTAAAGATGACACCAACAGATGGAGAGATATACCATGTTCTTCGATTGGAAGAATCAATATTGTGAAAATGACTATACTACCCAAAGCAATCAACAGATTCAATGCAAGCCCTATCAAATTACCAATGGCATGTTTTTCAGAACTAGAACAGAAAATCTTAAAATTCGTATGGAGACACAAAAGACCCCGAATAGCCAAAGCAGTGTTGAGGGAAAAAACAGAGCTGGAGGAATCAGACTTCCTGAGTTCAGACTATACTACAAAGCTACAGTAATCAAGACAATATGGTACTGGCACAAAAACAGAAATACAAATCAATGGAACAGGATAGAAAGCCCAGAGATAAACCCACGCACCTATGGTCAACTAATCTATGACAAAGGAGGCAAGGATATACAATGGAGAAAAGACAGTGTCTTCAATAAGTGGTGCTGGAAAAACTGGACAGCTACATGTAAAAGAATGAAATTAGAACACTCTCTAACACCACACACAAAAATAAACTCAAAATGGATTAGAGACCTCAGTGCAAGACCAGGCACCATAACACTCTTAGAGGAAAACATAGGAAGAACACTCTTTGACATAAATCACAGCAAGATATTTTTTGATCCACCTCCTAGAGTAATGGAAATAAAAACAAAAATAAACAAATGGGACCTAATGAAACTTAAAAGCATTTGCACAGCAAAGGAAACCATAAACAAGGTGAAAAGACAACCCTCAGAATGGGAGAAAATATCTGCAAACGAATCAACCGACAAAGGATTAATCTCCAAAATATATAAACAGCTCATGCTGCTCAATATTAAAAAAAACAAACAACCCAATCCAAAAATGGGCAGAAGACCTAAATAGACATTTCTCCAAAAAAGACATGCAGATGGCCAAGAGGCACATGAAAAGTTGCTCAACATCATTAATTGTTAGAGAAATGCAAATCAAAACTACAATGAGGTACCACCTCACACCAGTTAGAATGGGTATCATCAGAAAATCTACAAACAATAAATACTGGAGAGGGTGTGGAGAAAAGGGAACCCTCTTGCACTGTTGGTGGGATATAAACTGACACAGCCACTATGCACAACAGTATGAAGGTTTCTTAAAAAACTAAAAATAGAATTACCATATGACCCAGCAATCCTACTACTGGGCATATACCCTGAGAAAACCAAATTCAAATTCAAAAAGACACATGCACCCCAATGTTCATTGCAGCGCTATTTACAATAGCCAGGTCATGGAAGCAACCTAAATGCCCATCAACAGACGAATGGATAAAAAAGAGGTGGTACATATATACAATGGAATATTACTCAGCCATAAAAATGAATGAAATTGGGTCATTTGTAGAGACATGGATGCATCTAGAGACTGTCATACAGAGTGAAGTAAGTCACAAAGAGAAAAACAAATATTGTATATTAACGCATATATGTGGAACCCAGAAAATGGTACAGATGAACCAGTTTGCAGAGCAGAAACAGAGACACAGAAGTAGAGAAAATACATATGGACACCAAGGGGGGAAAGCTGTGGGGGGGGTGGAGGGGGATGAATTGGGAGATTGAGATGGACATGCATACACTGATGTGTATAAAATGGATGACTAATACGAACCTGCTGTATAAAAAAATAAATTTAATTTAATTTAAAAAATAGAACATGTCACGGGGTAAGGAAGTTAATTATCTAAAGTTCAGCATAGCTTTAATTTCTTTTCTTCCAAGTAAAATTCTATTTTATTTATTTCAAAATTTTATTATAGTATGTTAATTTTTGTTCTATCTATCTTTTTATCTGCAAATAAATATTCTATGTCTAGAATAAAGCTAAAAAAAAAAAATTTCCCAGCTTATGAATATCTCACCTGAAAAGAAATGAAGATGATTCTAGATGTTATTAGTTGAGACACAAAACTTTTGTTTTTTTTTGCTGTACTTGGGCCTCTCACTGTTGTGGCCTCTCCCGTTGCGGAGCACAGGCTCCGGACGCGCAGGCTCAGTGGCCATGGCTCACGGGCCCAGCCGCTCTGCGGCATGTGGGATTTTCCCGGACCAGGGCATGAAACCGTGTCCCCTGCATTGGCAGGAAGCCCCACAAAACTCTTTTGATAAAGGAATGATAGGGCTTCCCTGGTGGCGCAGTGGCTGAGAGTCTGCCTGCTGATGCAGCGGACACAAACCGTGTCCCCCGCATTGACAGGAAGCCCCACAAAACTCTTTTGATAAAGGAATGATAGGGCTTCCCTGGTGGCGCAGTGGCTGAGAGTCTGCCTGCTGATGCAGCGGACACAGGTTCGTGCCCCGGTCCGGGAAGATCCCACATGCCGCAGAGTGGCTGGGCCCGTGAGCCATGGCCACTGAGCCTGCGCGTCCGGAGCCTGTGCTCCGCAACGGGAGAGGCCACAACAGTGAAAGGCCCAAGTACCGAAAATAAACAAAAAACAACAACAACAACAAAAAAAGGAATGATAGTAGTTAGTTGCATTGATGTGCTTCTTCTAACATCTGGGCTAAATAAAGTTTATGGATTCATCTAGAAACAGAAATAAATGTTTCATGCCACTTCTATGGGGAAAAATAACTTCAGCATTCTAAGCAAAAAAAAAAACCCCAAAACTTAAATTGCAACATGTTTCAAAATATCTGCAAGAAATGTAATTTTCATTAAGTTAATTATATACATGATGCTTGGCCTAACTTTGTGCTGAACATATTCTAGAATAAACAGAGCTAGACTTAGGTTAGCCCAAATATCTTGAAATCTGAAGTGCCTGCTTATATAAATACAGTCTTTCTCTTATATCTTCCACAGATGGATAGGGGCTGTTGAAATAATACAATTATCAACTTTACTAAAGTAATCTTTAAACAAGTTGAAATGCAAAGCCAGAATATTTTAAAAGAGCTAGCCATAGAAACAACAAAGAATTCTTTCCCTAAAAGCATGTACTGTTGAACTTAGTGCTGAAATGAAACACATTTTAAAGAAATCATTCTATTTCTAACCTTAGGGTTGACATGATATGAAAAATATAAAATGTCATGTGTTGGAGATGACCATACCTTTTTGGATTGTAAACATGAATGATTTTGTTGAACTGCTGTAGAATATAGCATTCTGTAAGGAGCACAACCAACACCTTCACCAAAAGCCCATATAAAAATATTAGGACTGGGTCTATTAAATGTTGTTGACGGCACCAAGCACAGAGGTGTTATCCAACACATTGTGAAGATGGTTTTCTACTGAATCTATAAAACCCGATGGCTATGGGAAGCAATGCTGAAACAAAGAAGACTATTGGCCGGGAGTGGAAGGGCTCACACTTTAAATAGATCAACTTAAAACAAATAAGTAAACATTGTAAATCAACTATACTCCAATAAAAAATTTTTTTAGAAGTCAGTGAAATTAAAGTAAGATCAACACCCCTGTGTACCAGAAAAGAACAGAAACACAACCCAGCGAGTGTTTAGAGACAGAGACTTGCAGACCTCAAATTTCAGGGTGGCTAGGGGATAACAGGGAATGAAACAAACCCCAGCAAGGAAGGAAGAAGAGCCATGCACTCTGTTTGAAATTTGAGAAGTATAGACCAAGATCACTTTTTTAAACATAAGTGCAAAATTCTAAATAACACATTTGCAAATCTAATCTACCTATGTGTTGTTAAATATATTGTACCCAAATAGGGTTTATTCATGATTGCAAGGATGGTTCAAAAATAAAAACATCTAGCAGTTTAATATATTGAAGAAGATAAAAAGCCATCTGATCATCTTAATAAATGCAGAAAAGTGGTATTCAGTAAAAGTCAACACTGATTCACTAAACACACAAACCAAAAAACACTATTAGCCAGCTAAGAATAGAATGGAAATCTTTTTACCAAATCAAAGGCCTCTATCAGAAATTTCATCCTTAATGGTAAATTTTTAGTAACCACTAAAGAGGGAAGAGGACAAAAATGCCTGCTATAATGCCCACAGTTCAATATTGGATAGGAGACCCTAGCCAATACAATAAGTCAAGAAAAAAAAAAATGAGGCATAAGGATTGGAAAGGAAGAAAATAAACCTTATATTTCTAAAACAAGACTTTATTTTTTAAAAATCTAAAAGATATTTATAAAAGATTTCTAAAAGAATCTCCTTATAAGATATATTAAAGAAATCTTCTGAATGAGGGTACCGGAAGAGAGTGCCCTGACAGGAGAGACACTGAAAGGACAGCCTTTTCCAAATACACACATGTACACACTCAGCAGTACAGCTGTTAATAACAAAGAAATCCTTCTCCTAGCACTTTGTTTTATGTCTGGAGCCAATGGTCCAGCTGGAGATCTGAAAGAATGAAAGATTCAGGTTCTTTCATTTTATGAGGACTCATACTCAGATTACATGTGCTTCATGGAATCTATTTGAGAAAATGTTTCCCATCCTCCATATTCAAGGCTATTGCTTGTGGAAATGGAAACTTTAGACTAAAAATTTTACTCATCGCATTATCATTTCCACATTTGTCCACTAAATTGAGACAGGAATCACAATAAACTGACTCATTTCATTCCAGTGTGCTGCATTTTTCTCATTAATAATTAACTTGAACACAGCTTCAAATGCTAGCATTAAACTAAACAGACATCAGGGAACTATATTCAATATCCTGTGATAAACCATAATGGAAAAGAATATTTTAAAAGAATGTATATATGTGTATAACTGAGTCACTTTGCTGTACAGCAGAGATTGGCAGAACATTGTAAATCAAATATACTTTAATAAGAAAAAAAGTAAACAGACATTAGGATTACCACACATACATCAAAAACATGAAAAAATCATCAAGAATCCTTTTTATCTCCACCTTTTACAGCAAAGGGGCAAATGCACCAAAAGCAGCAGAAACAATTTAATTTTAAGATGTTTTACATTTCACTATCTTTGTGAGATTTGGGAGTGATTTGCTCTTTACAAGCTTAGCACCAAGAACAATTTTATATTTCCAAGCATAACTCAAGCAGTTGGGAGTCTCTGCTTACTGATTCTGAAAAAAAGTCTAACTCCACTGTCTCAAAAGACAATGTATTTTGTAACATAAAGAGTCAAAATAGGGCTTCCCTGTTGGCGCAGTGGTTGAGAGTCTGCCTGCCGATGCAGGGGACACGGGTCCGTGCCCCGGTCCGGGAAGATCCCACATGCCGCAGAGCGGCTGGGCCCGTGAGCCATGGCCGCTGAGCCTGCGCGTCCAGAGCCTGTGTTCCACAACGAGAGAGGCCACAACAGTGAGAGGCCCACGTACCGCAAAAAAAAAAAAAAAAAAAAAGTCAAAAAAACCCAGTTATTACATTTAAAAAATTCATGGCAGCTTAGTCTAAGCGGGGTAAACTGAAAGTAACAAAACACACCCACAGGCAAAAGATGATTTTCTCATCTTAGGAGTAAACGGCACAAATCTACTAACTAAATCCAAGACTTGTTTAGAAAGATGAGGCTAACGTCACACAAATATGTCTCACAGAAATCAGAACATGCTGATCTGTTAAATTCTCTTCAACAAGAGTTACTGTATCTTGGTATAAGGTAGGCAGCGTGCTAATCTTCGGAGGAACAGAGATGAGTAGGACCTAGCATCTGCTCTCAAAAACCTTACAATGCAGTTGGAAAAACAAAACTATATAGAGATGTTATATACTGAGATATGATTAAGGATCACTAATAATTATTGAACATGTATCCCTAACGTACATTTTTACTTACATGCATTTATTAATTCATTTAATCTAGACAATTCTCTAATACCTTGAATGGATCTAGGGGCTCAACAGGACAAGGTAGAGTGGGGAAAGATTTTCTGAATGGGAACAAGGAATAGGGATGGGGAAGCAGCTGGGCAGGACAGTCAGGCACCATGAGAGACATCCGTTTCAATCTTTGAGGCAATAGGAGCCCTTTCTTATTGAAATATTTCTGACATATAATGCAGCGTAAATTGAAGGTGTACAACATGTTAATTTGTTAGACTTATATATTGTAATATGATTGCTATTGTAGTGATAATTAGCACCGCTATCACTTCATATAATTATTTTTTCCTTTAAGCGGTTGGAATAATTAAGTTCTAGTCTCTTAGCAAGTTTGATGGTTGTAATACAAAATTATTTTCTCTTTTGACTACATTGTACACTAGATCTCTAGGGCTTAAAAAAGAAGTGAGTAATCAAGCCATGAAAAGACAGGGAAGAAATTTAAGTTCATGATTCTAAGTGAAAGAAGCTATTCTGAAAGGCTACATACTGTATCATTCCGACTGCAGGACGTCTGCAAAAGGCCAAATTATGGAGACAATAAAAAATAAGGGGATAGGGAAAAGGAGGGATAAATAAGTAGAACACAGAAAATTTTTAAGGCAACAAAACTACTCTGTATGGTAGATAGATGTCTTTATAAATTTGTCCAAACCCATAGAACATACAACACCAAGAGTGAACCTTGTGGGACTTCCCTGGTGGTCCAGTGATAAAGAATCCGTCTTCCAATGTAGGGGATACAGGTTCAATCCCTGGTAAGGGAACTAAGATCCCACATGCCGCGGTGCAACTAAGCCTGCACGCCGCAACTACTGAGCTTGTGTGCCTCAATAAGAGAGCCCAAGTTCTGCAAACTACAGAGCCCATACACTCTGGAACCTACGCACCCAACTAGAGAAGTAGCCCGCGCACCGCAACAAAAGATTCCTCATGCCTCAACGAAGATCTCACATGCTGCAACTAAGACCTGATGCAGCCAAAAGTAAATTAAATAAATAAATAAATAATAAATAAATCTTTAAAAAAAAAGAGTGAAACTTAACATAGACTATAGACTCTGGGTGATACTGATACCACTCTGGTGAGGGATATTTATAATGGGGGAGGCTATGCATGTGTTGGGGCAGTAGGTATAAGGAAAATCACTGTACCTTCCACTCAATTTTGTTGTGAACCTAAAACTTCTTTAAAAAATAAAATCTAATAAGCATATTTTTAAAATTCAAAAGTGTCGGAAAAAAAATGGTACCTCTGGTCACAATCCCCAGAGAATCTCTCAAGGAGGAAAGAAAGTCTTTAAGAATTACACATGGAGAAATTGGAACCCTTATGCATTGTTGACGGGATTGTAAAATGATGCAACCACTATAGAAAACAGCATGGAGGTTCTTCAAAAAAGTTAATCAGGGCTTCCCTGGTGGCGCATGCCGCAGAGCGGCTGGGCCCGTGAGCCATGGCCGCTGAGCCTGCGCATCCGGGAGCCTGTGCTCCTCAACGGGAGAGGCCACAACAGTGAGAGGCCCGCGTACCGAAAAAAATAAAAACAAAAACAAAAATGTTAGTCATAGAGTTAACACATGGTCCAGCAATCCCACCTCTAGATATATACCCCCCCCAAAAAAAAATGAAAGCAGGATCTCTAAGAGATATTTGCACATGTGTATTCATACCAGTACTATTCACAGTTGCCAAGAAGTAGAAACAACCAAAATGACCACCCATATATAGTAAAGTACATTCACCTTAAGTACAGAGCATGATGAATTTACATGCTCACATTCACTCATGTAACTACCACCCAGATCAAGTCAGAGAACATTTTCAGCACTCTCAATGGTTCCCTCATTTCCCTGTCCAGTCAACACCCTCCTCCCCAACTCAGAGGTGTCCACTATTCTGGCCTCAATCACTATAGATGAGTTTTGCCATTTCTTGAACTTTGTATACATGGAATCATATAGTGTATGTTATCTTGTGTCTGGTTTCTTTCACTCAGCATAAGTTCTGTGACATTCATCCATGTTTTTCACCAATAGTTTCTCTTTTTTTATTACGGTATATTATAGCATTGTATGAATATTCAACAATTTATTTATTTCTCTTTTTTGGGCTGTTTCCAGGCTGGGACCATTATGAATAAAGTTACTGTGAACATTCTTGTACCTGTTTTTGGTGGACCTATGTACTAATTTCTCTTGGGTATATTTCAGGTCTGAAATTGCTATGTCATAAAGTACTATGTATATTTTAGCTACAATATTTTAAGCAGAATTTTAAATAATAATATTAACTTCCAAGTCCAGTCAAACCTAACCTGACTTTAAATTCTGTGGATTCCGCACAATGCTATTCACTCCCTAAAAATTTGTTCAGAGTCTGCTACATATCAGGAACATAGCAGTGAAAGAGGCAGATGTGAGCCCTGCCTTCATGAAGCTCACCATCTGGTGGGTGGTGAACAGTGAACTAGAAATTAGAACATGATGGGTATTATGAAGGGGGAAGTGCAAGGCACTATGGGAGCATACAAACAAGGGGTCTGACTGGTCTGAAGCCGGGGGCATTTCCCTGCTTCTACTAAAAGAGTTCCAACAGAGTTAAGAATGAGTTGTGATATAAGCGCTAAATCAGGTGTCAGAAGATCAGGTTCTATTGTAGTTTTCCCATCAGGCAGCTGTGTGACTTGAGGCAAATCTCTTACCTTCCTGGGTCTCACTCACAATAATAATACCATTTTACATTTGTATCAAAGTAAATTGTTCCTCTTAAATTGTTTGGATAAATAAGTCTATAATCTAGTCACCAGTTATACAAAAAGCCACTAGAGAAATAAGTCAGAGAAGTACTGATAGTTCTCTGACAATAAAAAGATAGTCTTAATTCCTTTATATAAAAGTGAAGTACAGAAAACTCAGTTCCCCGAAAACAAATTAGTATGTTTAGCTATAAGAATAATTGTTAAGGGTTAGCTAACACTACAGTGGTAATCACTCCACAAAACACAAACGTACCAAGTCAACCCATTGTACACAAACTTACAGTGTTATATCTCAATTACCTCTCAATTTTTAAAAACAATAATTGTTAAATTCATAGGAGATTATCATTAACGGGTCTTTAAACAGCAGCCTAGAAAAAATGTTTTTGATTACTAAATCAGATTCAGGTATCATGTTAATAGGATTTACCCTCATCACAACACAGGAAGAACGTATGTTTTTAAGTATCTTCTAAACCAGCAGTCTCAAAAGTAGCCAGGAATACCTGGAGGTTCCCAAGATCATTTCAGGGCCTCTATGATATCAAAATTATTTTTATAATATTAAGACATTCTCTTCCTTATTCATTCACATTCTCTCATGAGTATAAAACATAGTTTTCCAGAGGCTATGTGTTGTAGCAAGAGATTGAATGCAGAAGCAGCTGTGAAAATCCAGCTGTTTTGCATTGTCAGACATTAAAGTGATTTGCAAAAAAACCACCACCACTTTTTCAGAGTTTTTTGCTTTCAAAAATATAGTTATTTTCCACCAAAATATTTATTTATGTTAACATGTAATAAATTTATTGTTGTTCCTTTGAAATTAATAGGTATTTAAATATTTCTCAGTTTTAATTTCTAATATACTAAATATAGGTATAACTCAAATAAATGAAAGCTCTTTAGGACCTTCAATAATTTTTTTTAATATTTATTTATTTTGGCTGCCCCAGGTCACCTGGGAATCTTCGTTGCAGCATGCAGAATCTTTTAGTTGTAGCATGCGGACTCTTAGTTGCAGCATGCATGTGGGATCTAGTTCCCTGACCAGGGATCGAACCCGGGCCCCCTGCATTGGGAGTGTGGAGTCTTCTTACCCACTGGACCACGAGGGAAGTCCCAGGACCTTCAATAATTTTTTGAGTGTGTAAAGCAACCCCGAGACCAAAAAGTTTGAGAACTATTGATCTAAGCCAATGTCTTGCAAACATTCCCAATCTCCTTATGTAACAAGTCCTGGATCAACAGCCTGGCTTTAGCTGTGATTACATTAGCCGACATTGAATCAAAGAAAATAGGGCTTCGGCAAAGCAAGGAATAAATTAAAGAATATAGAGTTTATACTTTCTCCTCAAAGAATATTGGGCATATATTTTTTCCTGTCTCCATAAATAGTGTATGGTTCATGATTCCACATTTACATTCATGATTTTATTTAATCCTCAAAACTTTGAGGTTAATAGAGAAGGCATTATCCTTCCAATTTTACTGATGATGAAACTGACCTAGAGAAATTCATGATGGATCCATGGCCGTGAGTCCAACTGGCCGGACTGGGATTGGAATGTAGATGTTTATGATTCCCAATCTAGTGTGCTTTCCATGTAACAGAAGGAAAGAACTGTATCTGAATATTCTCTAAATAATCAAGATCATCTTTTCTCTAAAACCTACCTTTACCAAACCTGAAAGTATCTTCAAAGATGCGAATTATCTGGAAGTATCTTTATCCTTCAAGGGTAAAAAAAAAAAAATCAGATGTCCATTTTGTCTTTGCATTCACTACAAGTAAGTATGTATGTATAATTTGGGTTAGAAGCAAATATATATCTTCTGAGACAGACTACATGTTAAGCTTATATATTGGATAAAAAGAATGCAAGCTGTCTCTTTAACACAGCAAACTGATAGCAGTTAAATACCTTATGAAAACCAAGTGAGTTTTTCAATTTAAAAAGTCAGATTTTGCAATTATTTTCTAAAATCAGCCATTGGTTGTTTTGTGATATACTGATAATTTCATTTTTTCTCTAATGTTCTGCATAGTTTGCTGGATTTTCCCCTATAATATGATTAATTTCCTAAGCGAATGATTAAGTGATGCCTGATGCTTCTATTTCTACTTGAGATTAATGGCATGTCAACTTCTAATTTAAGGAATCAACAAAAAATGGCGTATAAATAGAAAAATTTAATCCTCTTTGCTGACTAAGGTTGTCTGGCTTTAAGCAGACAAGGATCTTACTTTCAATTTGAGGTTAGGTGAACAAGAGATTCAAATCATGAAGACAAGTTCTATTATTTCTATATTCACAGGAATACCAATAAATTGAAGAGACTGAACCAGGTAGAGCCAGGAGAATCTTTAACATAGGTAAACGACAAGGTTGATAGAAAGGCTTCAAATATTCTTAAATATAAAAGAATTTTAACATTTTTTCTTTCATTATTCCATATTTTTTATTTTGTAAAATTTCTTCTAATTAAGCTTCATAATCATTAAGATTTTTTTTCTTTTTTTAAACTTTTTATTTTATATTGGAGTATAGCCGATTAACAATGTTGTGATAGTTTCAGGTGCACAGCAAAGCAACTCAGCCATACGTATACGTGTATCCATTCTCCCCCCAAATCCCATCCCATCCAGGATGCCACATAACATTGAGCAGTTCCCTGTGCTATACAGTAGGTCCTGGTTGGTAATCCATTTTAAATATAGTAGTGTGTACATGTCAATCCCAAACTCCCTAACTATCCTTACTCCCCACCCTTTCCCCCTGGTAACCATAAGTTCATCCTCTAAATCTGTCAGTCTGTTTCTCTTTTGTAAATAAGTTCATTTGTATCATTTCTTTTTAGATTCCGCATATAAGGGATATCATATGATATTCCTCTTTCTCTGCCTGACTTACTTCACTCAGTATGACAATCTCTAGGTCCATCCATGTTACTGCAAATGGCATTATTTCATCCTTTTTAATGGCTGAGTAATATTCCATCGTATATATATATATATATATACCACATCATCTTTATCCATTCCTCTGTCAATGGACATTTAGGTTGCTTCCATGTCCTGGCTATTGTAAACAGTGCTGCAATGAACACTGGGGTACATGTATCCTTTCAGATCATGTTTTTCTCCAGATATATGCCCAGGGGTAGGATTGCAGGGTCATATGGTAGCTCTATTTTTAGTTAAGGAACCTCCATACTGTTCTCCATAGTGGCTGTACCAAGTTACATTCCCACCAACAGTGTAGGAGGGTTCCCTTCTCTCCACATCCTCTCCAGCATTTATTCTTTGTGGGTTTTTTGATGATAGCCAATTTGATTGGTGTGAGGTGATATCTCGCTGTAGTTTTAATTTGCATTCTCTAATAATTAGTAATGTTGAACATCTTTTCATGTGCCTCTTGGTTATCTGTATGTCTTGTTTGGAGAAATGTCTATTTAGGTCTCCTGCCCATTTTTTGATTGGGTTGTTTGTTTTGATGATATTAAGCCTCATGAGCTGTTTGTAAATTTTGGAGACCAATCCCCTGTCAGTCACATCATTTGCAAATATTTTCTCCCAATCTGTGGGTTGTCTTTTTATTTTGTTTATGGTTTCCTTTGCTGTGCAAAAGCTTTTGAGTTTAATTAGGTCCCATTAGTTTATTTTTGTTTGTATTTGCATTATTCTGGGAGACAGATCACAAAAGGTATTGCTGCAATTTATGTCAGAGAGTGTTCTGCCTATGTTTTCCTCTAGGAGTTTTATAGTGTCTGGTCTCACATTTAGGTCTTTAATCCATTTTGAGCTTATTTTTGTGTATCGTGTTAAAGAATGATCTAATTTCATTTTCTTACATGTAGCTGTCCAGTCTTCCCAGATGCTGATGAAAGAAATCGAAGAAGGCACAAACAGTTGGAAAGATATACCATGTTCATGGATTGGAAGAATCAATATTGTCATAATGACTATACTACCCAAGGCAACGTACAGATTCAGTGCAATCCCTATCAAGTTACCAATGGCATTTTTCACAGAACTAGAACAAAAAAATCTTAAAATTTGTATGGAAACAAAAAAGAAACTGAATAGCCAAAGCAATCTTGAGAAAGAAAAACAGAGCTGGAGGAATCAGGCTCCCTGACTTCAGACTATACTACAAAGCTATAGTCATCAGAACAGTATGGTACTGGCATAAAAATATAGATCAATGGAACAGGATAGAAAGCCCAGAAATAAACCCACGCAGCTATGGTCAATTAATCTATGACAAAGGAAGCAAGACTACACAATGGTGGAAAGACAGTCTCTTCAATTTTAACACTTATCAACGAATTATCAATCACTTTTAAAATATGTCAATACCTTGGACTAACATGGAGCTTTTCTGACTTCTCCAAATAAATGTCAAACATGTGAAGTGTGAATTTCCAACTTTTATATTAGAAAAAATTCAGATGGTATTAGTCATCTTGGTATTATAATTAAAATTGGAATTAGAAGAAGGAGTGGGGTTTGAGGGCTGGAATGGAAAGTGAGGTAATAATTTTTCTTTTGAAACTACTTTCTCAAATTTGACTAGAGTAATCCCAAACTATCCCCATCATGATTACAATGGAAGATGACGAATTTGCCAAATTTTGGTGCTTTGGAGCTGTTTTTATAACAGAATGATGCAACACTCAACTTGCCAAGAACAAAACAAGAGGGTGGGAAGGGAGAAACCCCTCAGTCTCTTAATGAAGTGCTCTTATATTTGCAAGGGAATGGCCGGTCAACACCAAGTTGTACTCTCCCCCAAGCAAGTCACAACATTTCAGAAGTAATTTAGTTTCAGCAAAAATAATCATAAATTCCCTTCCTCGAAAGGCCAACCACCACAGTCACCAGTTGGGCCACTTGATCACTGGGGAATTTGAAGATAATGCAAGTTTTGAAACTGTGAACTACACTGCTTTTGCACACTCCCCAAACTACCACCATAATGAAATGCTCCTGGATATTTAGTGATAGAGGCAATTCATAGAGACGCTGATGAAATTTTCCATCTCTTTCCATAGCTTCCCACAAAGAGAGGCCCTTCACCTTGGTATTTTCAGGTATCACTGAGTTTATTTCGACATTTAAAACAAGTTATCATCAGTGTAGATTAATGGCACCCTATTCCACAGACTGAAAAGGGAATTCAAAAAAGAGGCACTATCCAAAGAGGGATGGGGGCTTCCGTGGTGGTGCAGTGGTTGAGAGTCCGCCTGCCGATGCAGGGGACACGGGTTCGTGCCCCGGTCCGGGAAGATCCCACATGCCGCGGAGCGGCTGGGCACGTGAGCCATGGCCGCTGAGCCTGCACGTCCGGAGCGTGTGCTCCGCAACGGGAGAGGCCACAACAGTGAAACGCACAAAAAACCATAAAGTACAACAAAACAAAGAGGGATGGAATTTCTTTTTCAAACCAAGTTCCATTTCTACGCCTATGCATCAGTGCATATTTCTGGCACACTGTCTTACCACTCTACCTTAGAAGTTTGTAGCATGTGTTTTCAAATTATTCACTAGTATGCATAAATATTAATCAAATAGATTATTTCCCTTAATATTAGACTTAATTTCAATGTGTAACATAAATCTGGGCCAGGTAAATATCCTCTGACATTTGTGGCAGATTCTGCTCCATAGGCTAAGGCTTTGGGGGCATATTTTGTGAGGGGTTAGTAGCATCTGCTAATTATCAAGAAGCAAGGGAATGTATTTTATGATGGCTGTTTACTGGAAAGATAAATAGAAACTTAATTTTTCAACATCCATTCCCTTGAAACCTTAAATTAAGAGCACTTTTACAACTGATAATCCAGCTTTACAATGATAACCTAGTGATAGGGGAAATATTTTTTTTTTCCAGCCACCTAAAAATAGACAATCGCCTTTTGAAGAGGTCTTTTGGTGGTGGAATATATTACACATTTTTTTCAATCTAACCCCAAGGCAATGTTGATTTACAGAAACTTGAAATGGCCATATCTTTTCTAACATGTTTGATTCCTAAGCAATCTAAGTACCATTTTACAGCATTTTTAGATACAAACAAAGCTGTTGGTTTTGTTACTTTCAGAATCAAATCAAATCAATGTTCTCCTATCTAAAAGTCTTAGGTCAGCATCAAATTAGCAAGAAGTTGTTTTTTGGTGGTCTCTCTCCTGGGCAAGTGCAGGAAGATAATTAAACATTTAGGATGTGGTCATCCGACCTGCAGACCTTTGGTTCAGTGCATTATTAAACTGCAATCACCGGAGTCATGGATCCTGATACCAGGACAACTTTTAACCTCCCAGATAATTCACTTTCTGAGTTACACTTTGGCAATATTCTCCCCCTGACTCAGATTAATAGACACTGCCTATAAGCTTACAGTACCCAGTATTTTATTTATTATAAGATTGTAACTGAAAACATTGTCAACTGCATGATAAAATTTTAAACTAATATTTATAAAGCATTCAGTAAGTTACCAAGCATTTTTCCCACATTACTTAAACTTCCCAAAAACACTATGAGGTAGGTGGTTTTATTCTTATTTTGCCAGTAGAAAACAAAAGCTTAGAAAAGTCCAATAACTTGCCCAAAGTGAGAAGCTAGTAGATGAGAGAATCAAGATTTGAACCCGTGCCTATCTGATGCCAAAAACCTATTGTCCTCATGGGGAATCTATCTCAAGTCTAGTCACCTGTGAAGCTAATTTTCCTTGGTGACAGCATGATTTTCCTTGTGAATATAGAAACCATACAATCTACATTGGTCCCATTATTACTTTGGCCTACTAAGCTCATCTTTTTTTTTTTTTAATTATTTCATTGGGGTTCTTTTTTGGTAATTCTTAGGAAAATGTCAAGCAATAAGCAGAAGTATAAAATGGAAAGTTTTAAAAACTAACAAAATTCTACCACTCAGAAACAGTTTAATTCCTAAAAATAAGCTCCTTCTAAAGGAGGATAATTGATAATATGCAATGTTGGTGAGGACAGACAAAAGAGACATATTTATATCCTGCTAGTGAAAGAGAAAGGGGGAAAAATCTTTCTGGAAAGCCTCTGGCAGCTAACAAAAGAGTTTTTAAAATGTCTGTCCCTTTGACTTTGCAATATTACTCCCTGTCCTACACAATCAGGAAGAGGGACAGAAATTTATATTACTTTTTATAAACTATTTTATAAATTTATAAGCAAGATGTTACTTATAAAAGAATTTAAAAAGTAGAGACAACATAAACATTCAAAATTAGAAAAGATTTTCACTGTGAAATATACAAACAATAAAATATCACACATCATTAAAAATCAAATTACTCATGATATAATTTAAGTGAAAAAGCAAAATTATTTTGTAATATTATTTTAATAAAACTAGCTACTGCAACAGTAAATATCTGTATATTGATATTAGTAGTAGTAATATTAATGTATCAATGCTATTATCAACATAGTAAATACATATGTTGATCAAATACTAATATAATATTGATATCAAGTGTTTTGATATATGTTGATATTAAGATTGATAGTGACTATCAATTGCTATACTAATAAAATATTAATATGGTGATATTATATTCATTTTAGTTTAATAATATCTAGCAATTAATTGAGTTTTCCCCTCTATGCCAGGCCCTGTGTTAAAATGCTTTTATAGATTATTCTATTTAGTCCTTATAAAAATAGTATAGGTACTCTTATTCTGTCTTTAACTTTAATAACTATTTTGAAATAACTTTGCACTTAAAGAAAACTTTCATGAATATTACAAAGAACACTTCTATACCCTTCACTTGGATTTACCAATTAACATTTTGCCACGTTTGCTTTATCTTTCTCTTTTTGTCTCTCTCTCCATAGGCACATATACATTTTCTGAACAACTTGAGTAAGTTGCATACATCATGCCCCCTTACTCCTAAGCACTTCACTGTGTGTTTCCTTACAACAGGCATTTTGTTTCATACCCACAGTATAATGATCAAGTCAGAAAATTTCACATTCATACTATACACTATATTGTCCCCATAATGTCCTACATAGCCCTTTTTTTTTTTTTTCAGATCCAGGATCCAATCCACGATCACTCACTGCATTCAGATGCCTGGACCAAAGAGTTAGTCTCGTTTGATCGAAGCGGCTCCTCAACTTTTGTTTTTCATGACATGGACATGTTTTAAGTGCATGGGCCATGTATTGTGTAGATTTCCCCACAGTTTGTTTTTCTTTCATGTTTGGCAAGAATGCTATATATGTGATATTGTGTCCTCAGTGCATCACATCAGGAGGTACATGACGTCCATTTATCACATAATTGGAGATGTTAAATAAGGCTGAAACCATCAGGTAGTGTCAGCCAGATTTCTCCACTATAGTTACCTTTCTTTTTAGGGGGATTCTTTGAGAGTATGTATATATGCATCACCTCAACAAACTTTCACCTACTATTGTAATATTTATAGATATTTGTCTGAATCAGTTTTTACTATAATGGTCATAAAACAGTGAGCTACCTCCATCATTCCTGGCTTTCTCATTTAATGAAGAGATTTGCTTTTTCTTTTACTTATTTATTTATTGTCTCTATGGACTCACAATCTATATTTTATTCAATGAATTATAATCCATTGCTCTCATTATTTTCTTTTTTCATAGCTCTTATGATGGTTAATTTTCATTTCAGTTTGACTCGGCCACAGGGTGCTCACATATTTGGTTAAACATTATTCTGGGTGTTTCTGGGAGGGTGTTTTTAGATGTAATTAACATTTAAATCAGTAGACTGAGTAAAGCAGATTGCCCTCCATAATGTGAGCGGGCCACCTCCCATCACTTGAAGGCCTGAATAGGATAAAAATGCTGACCCTTTCCCAGGTAAGGAGAATAATCCCTGCCTGGTGGTCTTCAAACTGGGATATCATCTTTTTATTGCCTTTGGATTCGAACTGAAACACTGTCTATTCCTCGGTCTCAAGCCTGCCAGCCATTGGACTGGAACTACACCTCAGCTCCCCTGAATCTCCAGCTTGCTCACTCACTCTGCACATCTTGGGACTTGCCAGCCTCCATAATCACATGAGCTAATTCTTTACAGTAAATATACTACCAAATATATTCTTAAATTCCTTCTAATAAATATACAAAATTTTATATTATATAAATATATAAATCCTATTGGTTCTGTTTCTCTGGGGAACACTGAGTAATACAAGTTCCCATTATTCCTTAAGTACATCCTTACTTTTTAGACAAAAATATGGCCCATGCCCTGTTTCTCTTCCCTGGCCCTGGAATTGGCCATTAATTCAAGAAGCACTAACTATTTTTAATGTGGTATGATATCTGAAAACCAAAATCTGTTGGGGGCAGGGGTTGCTTCTAAGTCTATTCAGTGTGTATTTAAGAAATGCGTGTGTATACATTCACATATGTGTGTATCTACATATGTATAAATATACACTATTTATATATGTCTATATAAATAGCATGAGTATATATAAATACGTAAGTATATATAAATACACTTACATATGTATAATATGTATGTATGTATGATTACATACATTTGTATTCCCTCCAGAATTCTTATGTTGAAACCTAATGCCCAAAGTGATGATAGAAGTGGGGCCTCTGAGAGGTACTCAGATCATGAGGGTGAGGCTCTCATGAATGGGATTAGTGCTTTATAAAAGAGGCCCCACAGAGCTCCCTAGTCCATTCCGCTATGTGAGATTAAAGTCAGATGACAGCTGTCTATGAGGATGCGGTTCTCACCAGACACTGACTCTGCTGACTCCTTGATCTTGGACTTCCCAGCCTCTGGAACTGTAAGAAAGAAATTTCTGATGTTTACAAACCACCTACTCTATGGTAATTTTTTATAGCGGTCTAACAGACTTAAACAACACATATGTATATGTATAGATATATAGACATTCCTACTGATACCTCTAATTGCAGTCCAACACCAATCACCACAGTGTTCTTCCCAGCCTTCCCCTGTTCCGTACATGTATCCCTCTTCCCCAACTGTGAGAAGTCTGGCTGCCAGCATCATCAATATATTTACTCAACTGCTCAGTCCTACCATATACAGAAAGTAATTTCAGAATTGCTAAACCCATACAATGCAAAAAAAAAAAGTAACCTAATAAATATAGTTCAAAAATGTCTTTGGGGGCTTCCCTGGTGGTGCAGTGGTTAAGAATCCGCCTGCCAATGCAGGAGACATGGGTTCGAGCCCTGGTAGGGGAAGATCCCACATGCCGCGGAGCAACCAAGCTTGTGTGCCACAACTACTGAGCCCACATGCCACAACTACTGAAGCCCGCGCACCTAGAGCCTGCGCTCCACAACAAGAGAAGCCACCTAAATGAGAAGCCTGCGCACTGGAATGAAGAGTAGCCCCCACTCGCCACAACTAGAGAAAGCCCACAAGCAGCAACAAAGACTCAACACAGCCAAAAATAAATAAATAAATGTATAAAAGAAAAAAAATGTCTTTTGACTAACAATAGCCAAAATACCATGTTCAAAGTTACTCGATTTAGCTCTTCTTCACCCTTCTAAGTGGTTATATTAATTTATTGAAAATTGCGTTCATCTACTTCTGTTTATATTCCACTTTAAGGTTATTTTCCCCTACATTCTTGTTGATTCAAATTTTTTGAGGGTGAAATAACATCAGCATGATGCCCAAAATCAAAACTACACAAGAGAATATACTCAAAGAAGTGTCACTCACTGTCCTGTACTTTCTACTCTGTTCCCACCCGCCCCCGTAGGTAATCAGTCTCATTAGTTTCCAATTTATCCTTCTTGCAATGTATATTTTATTATTACCTACGTTTCTTACACAAAGGTAGTATACTGTATACATAGTATTCCCTTGCCTTTTGCGTCTTTCACAAGACATTACTTCATTTCTGTTTATGGAGTTATTTATCCTTTTCTCTTAGACTCGCATGGTTCCTCTTAATTTAAATGTTTCATAGTTTATTCAATAAACATTTCCTACATCTGAGGATTTAGCTTATTTTCAATATTTTGCAATCATGAATAATGTTGCAATGAGTAATCTTGTGCATGTATATTTCATATTGTGAAGATACATCTTCAGAGTAAATTCTTCGCAGTAGGACTATTGGATCAAAATGTAAACATATATGTAGTCTGTTTAAGAATTGCCAAATTCCTCTCTGTAAGGGTGTGCAGTATCTAAGAGTGCCTGTTTGTCCCCTACCGCACTGACAAAGTGTGTTGTCAAGGCTTAAACTTTTTGCCATTAATTTGCATTTATCTTATTGAAGATAAGAGAAATTGAATGTTTTTTCATATGTTCAGTAGCCATTTTTATCTGTTTTTTGGTGAGTTATCATTCATGTCTTTTCCCATTTTTCTATCAGGTTTTTGTTATCCTCCCTCTTTAACATACGAGGCTACAGACTCAGGAAGAGAAGTAACCCAGGGCCATACATGTAGGAGTCGCTGGAGCTGAAACTGGATGTTGACTATATAAGGGACAAAGTTACACAAATTATTTTTGTTGTTTTTGGATCTTTAGACTTAATTCTCCAAATTTTCTACCACAGTAAACATACATTAATTTGACAATTAAAAGTGAAAATAAACTAAGGTTTAAATATTTTAAAAAAGATAGAAGGAGAAGAAAAACCAGCTGCTCCTTAAGTCACAACAACTTTCAACAGTCTGCCAGGATAATCTGTACCTCCAAGGTGGGAACAGCCAGGTTTGCAGGCTGCCAGCTACCAGAGGCTGCAGGAGTTTGCCATATTTGTGTTTATTTTAAATGAAAAGGTAAAAACATCGGGAGAAATAGGAAGAAAATATTGAGATGGTGACATCTGAGAAGACTGAGACTGCATATTGAGGCCAAACAGCAAATGGGGAACAAAGGCACGTCTTCTAAAATCAACAGCTTGAGATTCATAAGAGAAGCAAGAGAAAAGGAGGAGAGGCAGCTTACCAATAAGACATAAATCTCAGAGATGGTTTCAGGGTCTCAGAGGTGACGAGGGTGAAGTGGTCAGCACAGAGAAGAATGTAAAAGTAACACAGTCAGTCTGCTACCTCGAAGAACTGAGGAATGGCAAAGTCTGACACGGTGAGCTATAAATTAATTCTTCTGCTCAGCAGTGGTCCTCAGCCCTAACAGCAGATTAACGCCACCAGAGGAACATCTAAAACATACAGAAGACTGGGCCCCGTCTTCGGAAAATTAAAGAGGAATCTCAGGGATGGGCTGCTGGCATCTTTTTAAGAACCAAAGGTCTAGCCAATGTATAATGCAAGAGGGACCTTCTTGAACGTTTTCAGACTTTCTTTCAAGGTTTAGAGAAAGAGGTCAGCTCTATATTTAATTCAACAAGTCTACTCAACAGTGCCTGTAAAGAGATCATATTACCATCATCTTCTTCATTGTCACCACCACCACCACCACTACCACTACACAAACACCACCGTCATCATCATCATAGCTCCCATTTAGTGAATCCCTACTGTGCCCCAGATCCTATGCCAGGTACTTTACACTCTTCACATATATTCTAATCTTCATAGCAACTCTTCAGGGAAGGTATTATCATTTTTATTTTAAAGCTGATGAAACTAAAGTTCAGAGAGATTGAAAGATTTACTCAAGTCAGGTCTTGGCATATTTTCCATTCCATTCAGTATTGTGATTGCACCATGTTGTTCCATGTTTGTCAACTTCACCTACTATACTTACTTTATAATACAATTCCATTCTTAGATAGACTCCCAAGAGAACTGAGTGCCTGTATCTAAAAAAACATTTGCGCAAGAATGTTCATAGCAACCAGAGCAATTCTATCCATAATAGTCCCAAAGTAGAAACAACACTAAAGTCCATTAGCAGAAGAAAGGATAAACAAATTGTGGGATATCCACACCCTGAAAAACTACTCAGCTATTAAAAGGAACAAACTTCCAAACTGATATACACAACAACATGGAAAAATTTCAAAGACATTTCAAAGAAAATAAGACAGATACAAAAGACCACATATTGTGTGATTCCATTTATATGAATTTTGAAAGACAAAATTAATTCATGGTGCCAGAAATCGAAGAGTGGTTACACTTGCGGGGGAGGGGTTTATGTGGTCACATAGGTGTGTACATATGTAAAAGTTCATTGTTAGGCATTTGAGATCTGTGCATTTTATTGTATGTAAAAGAGACCTCAATCAAGTACTGTAATTACAAAAATACTCAAGGCACAAAGCTAGCAGTTGAGCCAACACAAGAGAACCCAGGCTTGTCTGAGACAAAGTCTAAGAGCTATAAATAGGACCACTTTCCTTCTAGCTGTGTATTAACTGCTTCCATTCAAGTCTCACAGTTATTCAAAAGAACTCATAATAGCCCAAATGCCTAATCTTAGGAGAATGATTAAGTAAATTATGGTATGCCCACATAATGAAATATAATTCAGCCACTGAATGACGATTATGAAGATTTTAAAGCAATAAAAACAAATGCTTATGATATAATATATGTGAAATAAAGCAGAATATTGAATTATATCTATCTAAATGATTATAATTATGTAAGCATTAGGAATGTTAATAACTAAGAGCTAGATGGGAATGTTAAAAACTCTTGATCTGTTGTAATTGAGAGACTGTGGCTGATTTTTGGGTATTCGATTATCATTATTGTTACAGTATTGTCTTGACAATGAATTATAAAGGACACAATATATATAAAATCTTTAAAATCATTATGCAACGTATTTCCAATTAAATGAATCTAACAGTTTCTATCTAGAATCCACCCTATTATTATGATCCAGAATTATGCTGGAGGGTGAGTGGGGCTGTTAAATTGGTCTGATTCTTCTAGTAACTGAAGTTTCTTGGGTGCGACCAGTTTTAGAGCCAGTCCTCCCTAATTTGAAAATTAATGATGACGTAACATATAACTACATGTAACTGAAAAGTAAAAACAAAGAAATAAGAATAAAGTATTTTAAAGGGGCTATTTGAAAAGCCAACTCTAGTATATTAAAGAATATGAATATGAATTTTTGATAAGGAATACCAGTATGAGTCATTATTTGTTGCTTGCAGCTGTGGTCTGTTAGAGGACAATGCCCATTCCAGGTTGTTTTGTACTAGCTCAATTTTTTATTTGTGTGTTATTCAAGAGAAGCACAATATGTCTGTATTGTTAGTTTAAAACAATGGCATACACTTTGGGTTAAGTATGGCAGATTGGCACACATACATTTTTCTTTGCTTCTTTCCCAAATCCTATAAAAATGTCAATAAAAGTATTAAGTGGCACAAGTCCACTCAGCCAAACAGAATAGTAAGATGACAGCAGATGAGTCTATCAACTGATGAATGGATAAACAAAATGTGCCACAGCCATACAATTGAATAGTATTCAGCCATAAAAATAATGAAATGCTAATCCATGCTACAACATGGGTGACCCTTGAAAACTTAACACTAAGCGAGAGAAGCCAGTCACAGAAATCACATATTTTATGATTCCATTTACATGAAATATCTAAAAAGGTACATCCATAGTGACCAAAAGCAGATTAGTGGCTGCCAGGGGCTGGGTGGTTATGGGGGAAATGGGGAATGACTGTTTAATGGGTACGGAGTTTCTCTGAGGGATGATAAAAATATTTTGAACTAGATGGAGGTGGTGGTCACACAACATTGTGAATGTACAAAATACCAATGAATTATGTACTTTTAAATGGTTACTTTGATGTTATGTGAATTTTATCTCACTTTTTTAAAGATGACACCAGATGAGAGATGAATACAAAATCTAGAAGATGGCAAATAAATGGACAAATGACAATTGACTTACAGAGTAAATGAAAACTTACATGTGCGATGTAGGAGGTTTCTTCTCTAGGGAAAATTAACAGCTGAGTAAAAAATAACTACCCATGAAGTCTTAGCACCTTCTTACCTGTCAATAAACCATAGACAGAACTGACCTTTAGATGCCTCACTCTTAAATATGAATGAAATTGATAGCCAAAAATCCACAAGACATTTGAGGAAATATTACACCCATGAAATAAGAATACAATGCCATATTTTAAAGAGTATTAAGAAAGCAAGAAGTAATATTGGAAACTAAATATATGACAGGAGAAATTAAAATTTCAAAAGAAGGTTTAGAAAATATAATTGAGAATAAGAAAGACAGAAGGTAGAACACAAAGACAGATGAGGAAAATAGGAGAGAGGAGGTAAGTAAAGAGTTAATCCAACTAGTTAGTGTTCAGAAAAAGAATAAAGATAGAGGTGGGGGTGGGTAGACTGAATAAAGACCCACAAAGACATCCAGGTCCTCATTCCTGGAACCTGTGAATGAATTGCCTTATATGGGAACAGAGACTTTGCAAGTGTGATTAAATTCAGAATTTTGAAACAGAGAGATTATCCAGGTGAGTCCTAAATGCAATCACGAAAGCTCTTATAAGAGGGAGGCAAAGGAAGAATAGACACAGAAAAGGAGCAGGTGACATGACCACAGACGCAGACACTGGAATCATGTGGCCACAAACCAAGGGATACCTCTTTCCCCTTTGGAACTGGGGATATATGGGATGATTTTTGTCTTTTCTTTGGGGGATTTTCTTGGTTTGTTTTGTTTGCGTGTTTCTTTTTTTTTTTTTTTTCTTTTAATGCCATCAGTAGAAGAATCCCTGAAAAAGTTTAATACAATTTTTGTGGGTTCATCAGAGCCCTTCTGACTTGCTAAGCTTTTACCTACCCTTTATGTCATCCTCTCACTCAGTTTTGCACTAACCCTTTTTTTTTTTTTTTAAGGCAGGCCTCTCACTGTTGTGGCCTCTCCCGTTGCAGAGCACAGGCTCTGGATGCACAGGCTCAGCGGCCATGGCTCACGGGCGCAGCCGCTCCGTGGCATGTGGGATCTTCCCGGACCGGGGCACAAACCCGTGTCCCCTGCATCGGCAGGCAGACTCTCAACCACTGCGCCACCAGGGAAGCCCTGCACTAACTCTTTTCTACACTACAAATCTGTTACAACACCTACGATTTGCTAGATAGCTTCTAGTGTTATAGAGGGTATAGCAGTGCAGCCTCCAAAATTGCTCAACACACGTAGAGATCTCTAGCTTAATGATAATCCTAACTATTTTCTACTTATTGAGTTAGCACTGGCAAGCATTATCTACATGTTTTAATAATTTTTACTGGAAAACACCTATAATAAAACTAGAAACCAGTCAATATTTTTCACGCAATACAAATGAAATTATTCTTCCCATGGTTAAGTTAGTAACAATTGTCTATTTCAACAAGTATAAAGAAATTGGAGCAAAAATAGCTTGTTCAGTCAGTTAGAGCCAGTTCTGCACACAAATTGAAAGAATCATTAGTGGCGCTTATTAAATATGTAGTTCATGAGTTATAGACTCTAAAAATCTCTTTCTGATGGAGACAACAACAAAAACTCATAAGCATGTAGCCAAGGATTGCAATTCAATCTCTATATACCATAAACCTGAGTCGTGTATGTAATTACACAGAAGGAATTACACAGACAGTTTCAAAGACTTTTTACCCATGATAATGGATGTGATCTGAGCTTACAATCCTTTTCATGACATGCAGGGTTTCACTGCTTCCAGGAGCTTGTACGCTCCTGTTTTATCATTCAGTGAGAAAATCTAAAAACAAAAAACTAAGATATACCAACTGAACACCTGAATGAGAGATAGCCAGAGTCTCTCCCATCGCATACAATTTCCCATAGTAATTGGAGTTTGCGGGCACTCAGAACTGCTAGCATTTGATGGAATCTGGGTGGATACTTTTCATTGTAAAACAGAGTCTGCAAACTGAGTTAGAAAACATATGAATAAAGGAAATGGAGACTTGCCAGAAATCCCCACTTCACTCAATATGTATTTCTATTTGTAAATATGCATGTCCACCTTCTTCCAGGAAGAACTGAATGAATCCTTGACATTTCTCCATCTGTACCAAGCAGTTCGTTCTTAGTTCTTTGCACAACCTGCAAATATTTACTTTTATCCCTAACCCAGGGAAAAGCAACAATATCTAAATCTTCAAGAAGTTTAATATTTTGGAAGAAAGGGTTTTGCCTTTCTAAATAAAAAAATGCAGAGAATGAAAACGTTTGGAGAGGTGAGGAGTATCGGAGATGTTGGCTGCTGTAGTGAAAAGAAAAAAACTTTGAAGAAATCAGGAAAGTAATAAGAGCCATTATTAAGATGTGTACAAGATCCTTATAAATCTAATGTGTAGGATCTATTTCCAAACAAAATGTACTGTAGATTCTATACATGATTAGATCATAACTGCATTGTGTTTCCCAAGAAAAGTTTTTAAAACAACGATCCTTGTCAACTAAGATAACATGACTTTAATTTCCCTATAATTGCTAATTTTGGACTAATATTTTATTATGCTACGTATTTTGTTTAGTCTTTCCTTAAAATCACATATTCATATGGCTTTCTCTCCAATTAAGTTATATAAGTCTTGATATCAGAGGCTACGTTATTCTTTCTATATTTACCATACATAGTCTCTGGAACAATGCCGTTCATACTGCATGCACTTAATAAACAGTATTAAATAAATTTTGTAGACATAGTTGATCTTAAATAATCAACAGCAAAACCAAATCAGGACTTTCTGAATGTCTCCAATATATTAGAATACACTTCTGAGTGTATGTGTGCATGTATGTGTGTGTGTCTGTCTGTCTGTGTGTATATATATATGTATATACTTTTGTGAATATTATAACATCTTTGACAAAGGTCCTTTGCTTTTTCAACTTTAAGATGAGGAAAGTAATTATAATAGTAGCTATAATATAGAATAGTTGTGAAAGCAAACCAGATAATGAGCGTAAAAATGATCAGGAAAAAAGTCACAATACCATATAAATGTAATAATTGTATTTAAAAGATAGTGTTAATGATTGACAATATTCATTAATGAAAGGTTTTATAAAAATATTATCTCTAATTTCACGTTTCTTCATCTGTCACCTGTTATACTTTTTCAAACCCTAGAGTCTATAGTATTCTTCCCGTCTAATAATGAACTTTATAAAAGGAAAAACAAAAAACGGTCCCTGGGAATTAGTAAAAATTCCTGAGAGATCTTCAGACCTCCAAAGGCTGTGGAAATGGTGGTGTCCAAACCTGTATTTTGAAGGAGTAAAAGGGAACCAAGTAGTACCTGGATTATAGGTGGAGCAGAGAGAAAATTACACTAAGGTGTGATGAAATGAAATTATTTTAAAGCAGGACAAGAGCATTTTTAAACATGAAATCCTCTCTCTGCCCATTTGAGCCACTACCCCTTGCCCTTTAGTGTGCAGTGTGCATCTGATTATACATTAACTAGATCCCCTTAGGAGACACAGGGAAGTCTACTCGCCAAAAACAAAAGCAGTTTCCTCCTGACACCAGCAAGGTAGCTCCTTAAGAGAAGACATTCCTGTCTCAATCCTGTAAGGGGTCACAATAACCCACTACTTGCCTTGTTGGACTACGCAAACTGTCAATATGTTACTCTGGTATATAACCCTTTGTCTCCAAAACTCATAGAACTGTGCCTTGACCTTCAACAGTAAGAATAGTCCTCAGAGTTTTCTGAATGACCATCTCCTGGATTATAACCTTCCGGTTGGCTCAAATAAAACTTTCCATTACTTTCTTAGGTTGACTATGATTAATTTTTTTGTGTGTTCAGGTGTATACATATAAATTCACAGTATGCTGAGGAAAACAGGAAGGACCAGGGGAGGGTGGAGATATCTAGCAGCCATGAGCTGGTGGTGGGATGCGCTAGGCTGGATGGTGGCAGAGGGGCTGGCCTCTCATTTGTCCTCAGGAGCCCTCTGCGACTGTCCCATAGCCTTCTGATGGGGGCCTGGAACTCAGACTGGAGCACGCATTCTCTGTGCCCCATCACCTGAGACAGCAATGCACGTCAGATGATGCAGAACGTTGGCTGGTTTCTTCTGCCTTTTAGTGAGTCCCGGGGCTTTTGTTTTGTGTGGGGTCAGGGTCTTCCTTCTGTCTTGCTACTGAATTCAGTGGCATTCCATGTTTGAAAAAGACCATGACACCAATCAGGTAGAGGAACTCTAGGTCCATCTCACAGAAGAGACTGACTCTTGCTTCTTTTTCTCTCCCTTCACGTTTTTCTAAATCAATCATTGAAACAGAATGACATCAGGAATGGGAACTCCAGGGAAAGATGAGGACATCTAGTCAAGGAGAATAGCTGGGAAAAGGCAATGGGGACCAGGGCTTCTTTCCAAAGCTCACAGACCATCCACCTGCATGTGGCAGAGGGCTCCAGAGTAACCCCAAACACTGTGATTCAGGGGCCATTGAACGGCTTATTAGGAGAGTTCAGAACACCTGAGGTGAACGGGTCCTCAAAATGGCTCATCAGCCATCTTCTCATCTTAGGTGTCTGTGAGCCAAGCCTCCCCATTTTGTTAGAGCTGATCTGTGAGCAATGCTGAGCCCCTGAGATCAGATACTACTCCACCTGTGCTAAGAAAGTAGAATCCTATAGAAAGGAACATACATGTTGCTGAAGACCTGAGATTCTATCTTTCTCTGGTAGAGGACCACTCTCTGAAATACCAATCAGGACCACATGCGGAAAACCCTTCTTCATTTGAATTTTCCAGGAAGGTCAGTAGAAAATATTTTTATCCACTTTAACAATGAATAGCATGGAAAGAGTCGCAATTAAATCAATGCAGAAAGTCACATAATTCATTAATGAACATCACATCATTCATTCCATAATGAATGTCTTCTACCTGCTTAGAAAGAGGAGAGTGAATAATGGGTCCCAGCCTCTCATTTTCTTTGTCTTTCAGCATCAATGTAGAGGCAGGAAGAACAAAATGGGAACTTTAAAAGGTAAGGTTCTACTATCCAACCCCTGTCTCTAACAGGGTTATCTTTCATCTCTCCTTTCCATGAGGTCCCAGGGCCACCATGGCTGAAGATGTCAATTCCTAGAGCTGGTCCTTAAAAAGCAGAGCCTTTCAAGGAGAGGCACATAGGAAGGAAAGCACAACCTGACACCCAGGTCCTGCCAGAGTCTCCAGCAAAGAGTAAATTTTACAATAGCACGAGGCATTTGTTTCACAGGTTTCATCCTTAGATGAAAGAGAAGTGACAAGAAGACCTACAGCTCAAAGACTAAACAATGGCCATCTCTGTGCCCAGCCCAGGCCCACTAGATATTGGAGTTGCCTCTGTGGGCCAAGGGAATATTGAAACTCACAAAGAACAAGCCTACCTATGGCCAGATCCTAAGGAAGAAAGTGGCACTTGTGTGTGTGTGTGTGTGAAGATAACACAAGGAAAGAGAGTTCTTCCTTGAGTGAACTGGAGCACCCAGCAGAGCCAAATATACAAATTCCTGCAATGACAGGGCTCCTTCCTTCCCTGAGCAAAGGTAGGGTTCAGGGCCACATCCTGCAACCTAAGGGTCTGAGTGCACCAAGCATAATGCTGATCACAGAGAGAGGCAGAAAACCACACGGCATGAGCATCTACGTTTGAAACAACCCTCTTCCATGCTCCCTGGGACCCTATGTCCCCAGCTAAGCCTTGACAGCCTAGACCAGGGATGCCCAAGCCATAATGCCACACTCACCAGAGCCCCAGACTCTGTCTCTTGGGTGAGTCAGCAAATTCTCCTCCAACCCCTACCTGTAGCAAAAGTTTCTTCAAAGAAATGCAATTAGAGAAAATGAATTTGTTCTCACATTACCACATCCTCTTCAGAGGAAGGTCTCTGTTTCTCCTAACCAGCAATATTTATTCCCAAACCTGTTTTTTCCAAATGAAAAGTGGTGTCCTCTGTGGCATGTTTTGGGGAAAGTTTAGGGAATCCGAGGAACGGGCTTAGAGAAAAACAAAGGCTCTTGCTTCAACTGTTACTGAGAGCCCACTTTAGCTTCTCAAAGGTGACCAAGTTCAGGAAGGGAGTTTGACCGCGGCACTGCACACACGCCACCATCCTGGCTTCCTTCCTTTGTAACCGTGAAGATATCCCATTTTCAAAATTTGTAATTATAATACTGCTATTAAAAAACATACATATGCACAAACACCCTACTTTACAAACATTCAGAGGTTTAAGCAATGAGAAAATTCACTGAAGACCAAGCCCCAGGACCTGAACCAATCAGTCGTTCCTCTGTTCCCTCGTTGTCTTGAACATTACACAGCTATGGGGTGGAGTGAGTGGGGTTACACAGGCATCAGAGGACCAAGGATTACCAACTCAGCCTCCAGGAAACTTCACACACCCTAAAAATGGACTGGAAGTTTGGGAGTTGTGAGGCCCTGAGTTCAGAAGGGTAAGGAGAAATCCCAGTGACCTTGAGTCATCTGGTGGAGAATAGCTTCCACCTGCTCCCAGGAACCCTTTCCATTCCTGATGGAGGCTGGAGAAATGAGCACTGTTCCCCAGTTCTTAGTTTACCCTTAATGAAAGGGTATAGCTGATGCCACCTCACCTGTCCTCCAGCTTCTGGGGATTTCAGCTCAAAGGAAACACACTCAAAGTGAATTGTAAAGGGGGGAAAATGCAAAAAATAGAAAACCCAGAGAGATGTCCAACAACAATAATTAGAGGAGACAGAGGGAAGAAAACACTAAAAAAAAAAAAATAGGATTTTTTTCCCCAAGTCCACGTACAAAATAATGACAAATCTTCTGGAAAGAGGCAGAGAAGTTGACACCCAATGTTGTAGAGGTGAGGAAGGAGGAAAAACAGTGAAACTATCCAGAGTGAGATAGTGAGATGTCTTCTGACCGCGAATCGCTGAGGTAACAAGCCAACAGCTAATATAATAGCAAAAGCAGTTTCTAAAGAAAGACTGACTAATAAATTAAAGAAAGGGACTGGAAAAAGTAAGTGAAATATAATTACCTGTGCTCCTCCTCTTTTTTGTTGTACCATTTCTTCTAGTTCAGGGAGCTAGACAAGAACTGCTATTTTAATAAAGTTCGCCTGAGTTTCCTGCCAATTAAAGCCTTGTGACCTTCACCAGAGCTTAAAATATTCTCCAAAACATTTGGCCTTTATAAGGGCTTCAGATGGATTATAAAGCAAATCACGTGTCCCATTTCATACTCAATCACAACTCACACAGGCCTTCTAACAGGCATTAAATCATAGTATCAATATTTTGGGAACTTCTGATTGGAAACAGTCATTTTGACATCTTGCCTGGGGCCAGGACAGGGTACCCACACCCTGTAGAGTCTGACTACTTGCTCCTTTTAACTGCTTCAGGGGGTGTGATTTCTTTATTCTCCACCTGGAGATACAGCATTTCCTCCATTAGGATCCACTGCCAGAAGATTCTCTGTAATGCTTGTCTTCTGCTCTTAATATTCTAATATTTCTCATTAGTGAGTTTCTCTACCACCCTCAGAGAAGGAGTTCCCCCACCAGGAAAGAAGGAAGCTGTGAATAATGGGGATGGAGATTTTGGAAGGAACATAGAAACTGGGGACCAAAATATGTCTGGAAGTAAGTGGGTTGGGTTTCCTTCTTGTTCTCTAGAAGCCCAGCATTCACCCCCCTTCCACCCCAGGATTTCTCTGTTTTGTATTGTTCTGTTTATTCCTATTTCTCCCATCCAAGTGCAAGTACCCAGTGTCCACGGTAAATACATGTTACACGTGTACTGATGTGCCTGATGAGGAGAACTTAAACTCCTTTGTTATGGTAGGGAAATGACTGGGTTTTGCTGGGTAGTTTTGGTTTCCAGAGGTGGAAAGGATAACTCATTTCGGAGTAGAGATCCTTTTATCAGGGCCAGATACCAGAATGATCCATTGGTCACAGTGTTCTGGCTGGGAACATGGAAGCAGCCTTTGGGATTGAACCAGACCTCCAGCTCTGTCTCTTCAGACAGAGGGACCAGGATGCTCTCCTCAAATTACCGATGCCTCAGCCTTGCCTCCTGCGCTAGTGGGAAAACAGAAACCAACAGACAAGCCTTCCGACGTGCTTTCACCACCAAATCCCTGGCTCGTTCAAGACTGTGGCTCCCCTTTGTTAACTGCTTCCTGTTAAGAGAGACTATCAAAGGCCGCTTCGCACTGTGGGCCAGGATCCCACCCCCCTCTCCCCCTCAAGGACTTCACTTTTTCACTTTGCTGCATCCCATCCAGCAGTATCCTCCTCTTTCCTTTCCATAAGATCATTCCCATAGCATCCTCCATGCTCTAGTGCAGTAGTCCCCAACTTTTTGGCACCAGGGGCCAGTCTCGTGGAAGACAATTTCTCCATGGACCGGGGTGGGGGGATAGTTCAGGCGATAATGCGAGCGTGGGGGGCGGCAGATGAAGCGTCACTCGCTGGCCCACCAGTCACCTCCTGCTGTGCGGTCCAGATCCTAACAGGCCACAGACCTGCACCAGTCTGCGGCCTGAGGACTTGGGAACCCCTTCTCTACTGAGTTCAAAACACATACAAAACAAACTGCCCTTGACCTCACAGTCCCCTAAGCACATCAGCTGTTCTCCTTCACAGCCGAGACTCTCAGAAATGTTGCCTACAAAACTTCTCTGAACTTCCTTACCTCAACTTACTCTTCAGCCCTCTCCAAGATACCAGAAGTCACCAAAGCCCTCCATTCTGTCTAGTCCAATGAACAACTGTCTTCTTAAAAAGTCACACTCTCCTTCACTTTCTCCCACTTTCTTCTGTTCTCCTCCTACCTCTGTGTTTGTTTCTCATTCTACTGTGCTGGTCCCACCTCCTCTACCCTAACCGTATAACAGCTGGAATGGCTCAGGGCTCAGCCCTGTGCTCCCTTCTCCTCTTGAACCATCCTCTGTGCGTAGGTGATTCCATCCAGTTTCTTGACTTTAAATAAATATACTGATGACGCCTAAATATCTATCTCTAGTCCTGATTCTCCGGACTCCAGAGTCATTCACAAGTGATCATTTAACATTTCCACTGGCATAAGAGAGATCTCAAACTTGAGATCTACAAAACAGAACTCCTGATTCTCCAATTCTTCCCCCAACACTCACCTAAGCAAGTCACTCCCCAGCCTTTTCTGTCTCAGCAAATTCTCCCCAATCTTCCCAGTTTCTCAAGCCTAAAAACTGGTTTTCCCATCTTCCCATATCTAACTCAACACCATACCACATTGATTCAGTATCCAAAATATATTTCGAATCTGTCCAATTCTTTCCATCTTACAGCCTGTAAATAATCTTCCTGCATTCACTCCTGTCTCCTCCAATCCACCTTCCACACATCAGCCAGGTTAGTCCGTTTAAAAAATTATCTGTCTTTGACAGTCTCCTGCTCCCCCTTGTATTCTACATAGAATATAAATTCCTTAACATAGCCCAAAGGCCTTCGTGATGTGGTCCCATCTACCCTTCCCATCACTCCTGCAGTCCAGCCCCACTGGTGAGCTGGAACCCATGGACTGACTGCCCACTGACGGGAGCCCACTCCCGTTGAGCATGCCTCCCTGCAACGCATGTCAGGAAAGCTGAGGACGGCAGCTCCTGGATCCCCTTTGCTGCTAGAAACCAGCATGTGATTTCATTGTGCCAATCACAAGCACTTGTGTGAGACTTGACCTGAGGGCCCAGTTAAGCAGGGGAGGGGCAGAGGATGAGGCATCCCTTTTGCTGGTACAAACTGGGCCAGAATCAGCACAGTTCTGCAGTCACTGGCTTCCAGATTTTAGTTGCTGCTGCAGGAGCAGTTTTCCTAATCTCAGAAGTAACACTGTGGTTCTGGGGGTAAGAGGCTGTCTCTGCAAGCTTGGCCGGGACTCTAAGCCCAGGAGCTTCCCTTTCAGCTCCTTCAGGGATTTTGTAAACCACTGAGTACCTGGTAAATCTCTCCTTCCTCAAACTAGCTAAGGTGGTTTCTGTTGTCTGCAACTGAGCCCTAACAGATGGACTGGCCAACTTTTCCTTATTTAGCTGAACCAAGATCATGGCTTAGAATGTCAGCTTGTAATCATCCTGGTTCCAGGACTTACATACTATATGACCTTGGATAAGATACTTCATCTCTTTAGCCTCAGTTTTCTCATTTGTAGAACAGGAATAAAAATAGCATCTACCCCAGAGGGCATGTGAGGCTGAAATGAGATAACACTGGTAAAGCACTTGGTATAGTAGCTGGCACACAAATCAGAGTTCACTAAATGTTAGCTTTTATAATTACTATAGTTATTATTATTATTTCCTTACGCTGGGCCTTCAGATTTGCCCTTATGCCTGGATTATGCTGCCTGCTCCACATTCAACTGACTTCTACTCAACCTTCAAGTTTTAGCTTATATATCACTTATTCAAAAGTTACTTCCTGGCCCATGTGAATTAGGCCTATTCTCCTGGTTTTCTCTCAAAAAAATGGCATTTTTCCCTCTTGGAGAAGTCATCAAATTTTTCATATATATATATATATATATATATATGCAAATTTATGGATTTAATCCTAACCTCCCCCACAGAGCTACAAGTTCCAGGAACGCAGGTCTGCCCCATCACATAGCAGGCAACCAGCATATTGCTTGACACACAAATGAGCTCAATAAACGTTTCTCAAATGGGACCAGTGACCTATTCATCTGGTGGCAAGTATCACAGAAGTTGCTGAACATGTGTAGAGCTGTGTCACCAACAGATTCTAAGGGAGGGAGCCCAGGCCTGCTTTGGCATAAACCAGCTCACTTAATGAGTTTGGGAGATCATATGTAAGTTTTCTTTATAATATTAAGTTATATATTGATAGCACTCTACAGTTTTCCAAGCCCTTTTAAATGTATCAATTCTTTTAATCTTCACAACAACCCAATTGTCTTTTTTTTTTTTTTTTTTTTTTTTTGCGGTACGCGGGCCTCTCACTGTAGTGGCCTCTCCTGTTGCGGAGCACAGGCTCCGGACGCGCAGGCTCAGCGGCCATGGCTCACGGGCCCAGCCACTCTGCGGCATGTGGGATCTTCCCAGACCGGGGCACGAACCCGCGTCCCCTGAATCGGCAGGCGGAGTCTCAACCACTGCGCCACCAGGGAAGCCCCCCAACTGTCTTTTTATCCCATTTACAGAAAAGGAAATGCTGTCTTCAAGGTGTCTACAACATCACACAGACAGGAAGAAACACGTTTCATGAATCACTGACTGGTAGACATGAGTTCCAGCCCTGGCTTTGCCACTTTTTTGCTGTGTGGACTTGAATAAATTGCTCAGTCTCTCTGAGATGACTTCGTCTTCTGTGAAAAGGTAATAATAGTCCGTGTGTTGTTGGGAAGATTACACATATAACAGCTGAGATGGGCACTGGGTAAGTAACAGATAACCCAGATGTTATTACCAGCAGCAGTATCATTGTTAAATCACTCAGCTTTACTAAGGTGGTGAATCAGCCTTCTCCCTCAGACCCTTGGATTCTTGACCAATGAAATCTTAGAATTACATATGAATCAAAGCTGCATGAATTCCATCTTCCACTGTATTAACTGAGGGATTTAATAGCCCATATATCAGCCACAGATGGACAAATTACCATTCACACAGGCTTGCTCCATCTCTGCAATCAGATTGTAACTCCTTGATCACAGAGAATAGAGCTTCCTTTTTCTAGAGTGCTTTGGATATAGGTTTTGATTATTTATCAGTAGATGAGTAAGAAGCAAAAAAAAAACAAACCTATGGACAGAAAGTCCAAAGTGTTTCAAGAAACTGAAACTGGGGCTTCCCTGATGGCACAGTGGTTGAGAGTCCGCCTGCCGATGCAGGGGACACGGGTTCGTGCCCCGGTCCGGGAAGATCCCACATGCCGCGGAGCGGCTGGGCCCGTGAGCCACGGCCGCTGAGCCTGCGCATCCGGAGGCTGTGCTCCACAACAGGAGAGGCCACAACAGTGAGGGGCCTGCGTACCGCAAAAAAAAAAAAAAAAGAAACTGAAACTGGTATTTCAGAACAAATTCTGCAAAGTAGATGATCCAGATCAGAGCCAAAGGTTCCTGGCCCTACTCTTAGAACTTTTTTAAACCTTAGGCCAGAAAAACCAAACAGTCCTGCATCCTATTTCTGGGAGGAAATCAACTCTGATGAGCAGACTGTTAAGCAGAGCGCCACAAACATCAGTCATGGTTTTTGCTGTTGTTCCAACTGACCTGGTTAGGCCATCATGGAGCAGGTATGACTCTGTCACAGGGAATCAATGAAGTGAGGACAGATGGTAATAATCAGGAGACCAGGTGACAGAGGTGAGTACTGATGTTCATGTTTCCAGCATCCTTTAGATGCCATATGCTAAAACCACAACTAAATTGCATAAAACCAATGCTTTTCAAAGGGATTATAAGGGTTCCCAGTTCTTTCTCAGGGCTATGACCTCAACATCTTGAATACCCATATTAAAAAGGATCCCTGGTTTTAATCCTTTGAGAATGACCACATCATTTCCTGTTTGCAACGCAACTGAGCACAGTGAATGAGATTCAGACCTCTGGCTCCCGCAGGACAGCAGCTCTCATGTCTTGACTGACCCTCTCATTGAGGTCCCTGGCCACTGCGTTTCCCCACTGACAAGGGAAAACCCCTTGCTTGCAGTACAAATGCTGCTCAGATATGGTGAGGCTCTAAAAAGCAGCGAATGTGTGCCCAAACCATAAATGACAAGAAGCCAAGCTTATTAGTAAGTCTCTGTGGTATTGCTTTAGAACTTCATATCTTAATCATAAAAGTAACAGCTGCTATGCCAGGAAAACAGCTAATATGTCTTGAAACAATATAGCCAATATTTATTTAACACTTAAATTTTGCCAAGCACTCTGCTAGATTTTGGAGAAATTAGCTCCTCAATCTTCACCACAGCCAGGTGAAGTAGGTACCATAATTATGCCCATTTCACAGATGATAAATAAAGGCTCAGAGAAGTTAAGTAACTTCTATGTGGTCACACAGCTAGTTAGCAGCAAAAAGAACACTCAGTTCAACTTGACCTGAAAACCATGCTTAGTGTAGCGCTATACAAGGTCCTGTCACTCCCCTGGGCCAGCTGTCCCTAAAGTCAGCTCTAAGGGGATCACATTCCTCTTGTCCTTTCATCCTTCAGGTATCAACTTAGAAGTCCCCTCCTCCAGGAGTCCCCCTTGATTCCCTACTTGCTTTAGGTTTCCTCATGTACTCCTATAGTGTACCTGAGCAGGACCATATGGGGCCTTTCCAGGACAGATCCCCTCGCCCATACCCTCTGCTGTAGCTCCTCTCTGAAGTACCTAGATAATAGTATCTGATGCACATTTCCTGAGTTGTTTTACAGATGCTAAAACCACCACCAAATGGAAGAAAGTAACTACTTGATGACCATGAACATGTAGCCCCCAGACCTAAGGACTGATGTTAACCCTATGACACCACCCTGTTACCTCACCATCAACCAATCAGAGAATTGTGCACAAGTTGATGACTTACCCTGGGACTCCCCTCTCTCACCTTGTCTTTAAAAATGCTTTCCTGAAACCCATCAGGGAGTTCGAGTGTCCTGAGCACTAGCTGCCCCGGACTCCTTGCTTGGTGCCTGCAGTAAACGCTGCACTTTCCTTCACCACAACCTGGCGTCAGCAGATGGGATTTACTGCACACAGGGGAGCGAACCCAAGTTTGGTTCAGCACTCAATACCTCTTCCTCACAGCACCTCTTGTAACATCTGATCTCTCCCACTAGACTGGAGGCTTGGGGAGGGCAGGGGCCAGGTCTGTCCTGTTCATGGTTAGAACCCCAGTGGGTAAGAGAGTGTCTTGCACCTCATAGGCACCCAAAAGATATTTGTGGGATTTATGGATTCATGAATAAAGATGACACTCCACAGTGGTTCTTTTTATAAGGTGAGAGCAGGGGCTCTCACTGCTTCTCTACAGAATTTCCTCTGTGCTGGGAATCAGGAAAGCATGTGAACCTGGAGGCATGCTTTTTGAAAATGCTGTAAATCCCCTAACAATGCTGATCCTTCAGTTTTAAAGGAGCTCAAATTTCTTTGTGGTATGTGAAAGCCAGTTATGTCAAACATACCACAAGGCAATTATTTTTTAGCTCTCTTGTAGTGGCCACAGAGGGAAAGGAAGTTTGGTGTGCTAACACACATTCACAAAGATAAATCTTTAGTATATTAAGTCATGTTACTGTCAAAAACAATCATTGCGTTAAATGACAGCACTTGGGAAAAGCATGGTCTTGCCTCTTTACCGCTAAGCAGAACCAGCTCCAGGATGTGTGGAATGCAGTTACAAAATGAAAATGTGGGTCCCTTTATTCAAAAATTATTAATAATTTCAAGACAGTGACAACAGGGCATCAGACTAAGTCCAGGTTTCTGGGCAAATTCACAGGACTTCCACCCACAAGGTCAATCCTGCGACTGACATCTTCAGAATTCTTTCTAAGTTCTTCACTTCTTATTTATTTCACTGCATTCTCATTAATGCATGAGGTAGATACTTATAAAAACTAGACATTTAGGCATCAAACAAAGAAAGGTTTTGCTCTAAGTGAATGTTGGAAAGGGACTGACAGAAGGACCAGAAGAGGAAGAGAGAGAGAAGATGGAGAAGAGGAGCCAGAGGTACCTGTGCCACTCTGACCAATCCCCAAGGCGGGCGGGGGGGGGCAATATAGAGGCAGAGGTCCAAACTATTACGTATAAAATGAACTACAAGGATATATTGTACAGCACAGAGAATGTAGCCAATATTTTATAATAACTATAAAATGGAGTATATAACCTTTCAAACTTGTGAATCACTATATTGTATACCTGCAACTTATATAATATTATACATCAACTACAATTCAATTTTAAATATATTAAAAAATAAAAATAAGTAAAACTCAGCTGGACCTTTCTTTTTTTGCCCTTTGATAGGGAAAGAGGGATTGAGGTAGAGTAAATGGTTTCAGATAGTGTAACCCAAGGAAATAATTATCAGCCCAGCACGGAGGATTATAAATATTATTAATCTTCTCTCTCTGTTTCTCATGAAGCAAGACTATTGAAAGTCACAGATACTCTCCCCAGTAGTTGTACCAGTAGTTTTTTCAGCCTACGATCTGACTAAACTTCGATACCTAACAGTAGTCTGCAGCCACCCTAGCATTTGGCGTGGGTGCTTGAGGATCAGATGAGTAGAAAATGAAGGAAACCAAAAGCTACTTCTCTCTGACCACCATTTCACTCTTCTTACAGCTGCATAAGCTCTTTCTCCTCCAATGAAGCCATAAACTGTAGGTCTGAGCAGGGCCAGGGAGAGAATTCATCCTTTCCAGGGCACTGCACTTTTAATTAAAAGCTCCAGATTTGGCAGGAGAAGCCTTTAAGTACTTGAAAAAAAAAAAAAAGAAAGGAAATATTTCAAAACAAGGCTCAGTCTCATTTGTCATGAGATTTACATAGACTCATAAAGTTTAACTAAAGAGCAGTCATTAATAAAACTCATGTGGTATTACTCAAGGTCTCTAACCGCGGGCACTGGCCTGGACTCCTATGTTAATAAGACGGAGCAGAATCAACCATCAACTAAAGTGTTGCTTCCTCACTTACAGAATGATTTCAGTAAAAGAATATGAGACTACTTTTTTCTTAGGGTTTTTTTTTTTGAGACTGCTTTTTAATTGCAAAGAGTTACTTTTAGCTTTTAGGTTAAAAAATTATTAGGAATGGAAAAATCCCACAAAGATTAAAATCCTAGTTTCACTGCTTCTTTGCTTTATGACTTTGGGTAAGTTACTTCACCTCTCTAAGCCTCAGTTTCCTCAACAGTAAAAATGACATAATAATTAAAATAGTATAACAGCACCCCCCAGGAGTGTCATAAGGATTACATATGATAATTATGTAAAACATGATAATTATGTAAAACATTTTGTATGGTAGCTGGTACATAAAAATCACTGAATAGCTATCTGTTATAGACATTACTATGACACTAAGGTTTCAACTTACAATTTCAAGGTTGGTTAATGGTCTCAAAGGTAATACTTTCCTCATTGTTAACATAATCTTGTTGCCTAGAACTCAGAAAAGTACCAGTCAGTAGTAGACACTTAGGGCTTCCCTGGTGGCACAGTGGTTGAGAGTCCGCCTGCCGATGCAGGGGACACGGGTTCGTGCCCCGGTCCGGGAAGATCCCACATGCCGCGGAGCGGCTAGGCCCGTGAGCCATGGCCGCTGAGCCTGCGCATCCGGAGCCTGTGCTCCGCAATGTGGAGAGGCCGTAACAGTGAGGCCCGCGTACCGCAAAAAAAAAATAGTAGACACTTAATAAACATTTGTTGAATAAATGATTCACTGAAAATCAGTCTCTGTTTTCAACACTAGATTTCAAGCTTCACTGAGATTGGGACCAAGAATTAACCATCCATCTATTTTTTCAAAACATATTTATTAGGCTTCTATTGTGTTCCAGGTATTTTGCCCATGTAGGATCTATTTCAGACAAAGCAGAAGTTCAATAAAATTTATTTAAAAGAACTCTTGATCCTGGCCCTAAAAGTCAATTGCAACACAATGGTCAGTTCAGTGAACCTTTAAAAAGCCCTGTTGTGCTCTCTTACATGTAGCCCATTGTTTCCTGGAATTCTTTATTCCAAAGAAACCAAAAGTCTGTAAAGAAGCATATGAAACAACTAGTTTTCCCCAGGAACATGGCTCCTGGATTAAGTACCATGTCAAAAGTAAATAGATGCTCCTGAGGGTAGAGGTGTTTTGTTTTGGTTTTTAATTTTGTTTGTCTCTTTTTTAAAGATAAATGAATGGATGGAAATACACACATACACAGATCCCGAAGGCCATACTTACTCAGGATCCCTTCCCAAACCTCTCTGAACTCTAAAGGTCTAAGAAAAGGGCTCTTACTCTACAGAGCAAAGTGAATTTTAATAGTTGCTGTTCTCATCCTCATGCACGGAAACAACTACCCAGTAAACGAGATAAGAGGAAAGGAGACTGCTCAACTCCACTTCTGCTATAAACTCAACTCTGCCTCCAGTGACCTCCCATGAGATGCCATTGCATCAGAACCAGAAATGTGCTCAGAAGCAGCTCCCAATCACCCAAAATGCTTTCTGAACAGAGGAGGCATAAAGAAATTAATTTTGCAATGAATACACTCCTTGAGAATAAACAGCCTGCCACAAAATACAGCACATAGTACAGTCAACCCTCAATATCCATGGGCAATTGGTCCCAGGACTCCCGTGGATACCAAAGTCCACAGATGCTCAAGTTCCTTATATAAAATGGCATAGCATTTGCATAATAACCTAGGTGCATCCTCCCATATACTTTAGATCATCTCTAGATTATTTATAATACCTAATACAATGTAAATGTTATGTAAATAGTTGAAAATACAATGTAAATATCATGTAAATAATTACCAGCATGCAGTAAACTCAAGTTTTACTTTTTGGAATTTTCTGTAATTTTTTTTAATGAATATTTTCTATCCATGGTTGCTTGAATCCATGGATGAAGGATCTGGGAATATGAAGGGCTGATTGTAAATACTTGATACATAGTGTGTTGGGGTATTTTTTGCTGCATTGGATCTTCATTGTAGTGCACAGGCTTCTCATTGCAGTGGCTTCTCTTGTTGAGGAGCGCGGGCTCTAGGCTCAAGGGCTTCAGTAGTTGCAGCACGCAGTCTCAGTAGTTGTGGCATGCAGCCTTCAGTAGTTGTGGTGCACAGGCTCAGTAGTTGTGGCACGTGGGCTCAGTAGTTGTGGCTCATGGGCTCCAGAGCATAGGCTCAGTAATTGTGGCGCATGGGCTTAGCTGCTCCACAGCACATGGGATCTTTCCGGACCAGGGCTCTAACCCGTGTCCCCTGCATTGGCAGGCGGATTCTTAACCACTGCGCCACGAGGGAAGTCCCAATACTTGATACATATTCATTGACTGAATGAATGACCAGTCATAATGGAGATTTTTCTGGTCTTCTGGGCAGTAGTCCAATCTTTAGTAGCTATTGAGTTATATCAAAGCCTGCAATCTCTTTCATTTCTTTTTTGTTCTTTTTTTTAAACAAACTATAGTATTTTGCAGTAATCACATATACATTCTGGCCATTTCAATTAGAAGGCTTAGAATTAGAATGTCAAAATATATGCCTGGGCTTCCCTGGTGGCGCAGTGGTTGAGAGTCCACCTGCTGACGCAGGGGACAAGGGTTCGTGCCCCGGTCTGGGAAGATCCTACATGCCGCGGAGCAGCTGGGCCCGTGAGCCATGGCCGCTGAGCCTGCGCGTCCGGAGCCTGTGCTCCGCAACAGCAGAGGCCACAACAGTGAGAGGCCCGCGTGCTGCAAAAAAAAAAAATATATGCCTGACTTAACCAGGCTTAGCTCTGGTCTGGACATAACAGAGTTATCAAGGCAGTTGCTGTCTGTGAGGCATTGGTGGGCTTTCGCTTGTCAGACTCTTACAGCTCTTTAATGAAAAATCACACAGATAAGGTAAGTCTCTCCATCTAACTGCAAATGAGGAAAGGCCATGTAACGGTCTTTCCAGACTCTTCAAATAAAATATTTTTTAAATAAACACACTAGCTATTCTTCACATTGTATATGCAAACCTTACTATATTTAAGAATTCCAGAAAATAACATGGTACTGGAATAACATGATAGGCTATAAAATGTGGGTGTGTCATATTCTCTGATTTGCTTTAAGGTGTTAGTAAAACATCATCAGAATGAATCCAGGGGTGCAACATTGCCCTCATTACTTTGGTGTCGGTTTCGTTCATTTTTCTAGGCCAAGTGGGTACAAAATAAAAGGCAAACACAAAGCAGATATTTTTCTCTTCAGTTTAAACCAGCAACTTGTGCCTCCCTTTGGAAAGAAAATAAAATGATATTTTTAAACTTCTGAATAAAGAGACCAGTTTTTCTGCATATAGAGCATGTTTAGTGAGAACCCTGCAAAGGAGAAAAGTTCTAGAGACCGTGCTTTTTGTGTCTAGTGGAATTATTTTAATAGCTTCCAGGATTGGTTTAACAAACGGTTTCATGGTCTCTAAATAGCTAAGTGTGTTTGGGAGGTAAATACACACACAGACACACACACAAAAGAAGAGAGGAAAATTCCACAAAAGGCAGCATTGTATGGTATAAGCTACATGGAGGTCAGAATCAGAACTCTGGATTCAAATCCATACTCTGACACCTCCCGGCCATGTGGCCTCAGGCACACCTTACACACTCTTGGAACGTCCTTTCCGCTATAAAAAACAAAACGTGGATAGCAGTACCTAGAATGTAGGGCAGGGGTTTTCAAAATGCAATTTGCTACACATTAGAAGGTCATAACACCAGTTTGAGTTACAATCAACATTTTAACCAAATGAAATGGTATAGAATAGAAAATATCAAGGCTTCATTTCATGGCATAAGGGTCAGTATTGTTTCCTGAAATTTTTGCTTTAACTTCATATATAATTATGTTACATATGTACACACACATAATTCAAATGTATTTCTTGCTAAGGGTCACAGGCAAATGTTTAAAAATAACTCTTGTATGTATTTCACATTGATTAGAAAGAGGGTATGTGTAATGAAAATACCTAGCATGTAGTAGACGGCCTGTTATTATTGGTGGTTTCCTTTCCAAGGAGAAACTACCAAATGTGGGCAAATTCGGTACAAAATCACCATTTGTTGTGGACTGAATGTCTGTGTACCCCTGCCCCCCACAAAATTCATTGTTAAAATCCTAAACTCCAGTGTGATTGTATTAGCAAGGGGGGGCTTTGCGAGGGAATGAGATCATGAGAGCAACACCCTCATGAATGGAAAAGGAACCCCAGAAATCTCACTCGCCGCCTTCCATCATGGGAAGATCCAATGAGAAAATGACAGACTGCCACCCGGAAGAGGGGTCTCACCAAAACCCAGCCATGCTGGCACCCTGATCTCAAACTTCCAGCCTCCAAAACTGTGAGAAATAAATTTCTGTTGTTTATAAACCACTCAGTCCTTGAACTAAGACACCATTTGTTATGTACATGCCCAGTGTTTCTCATTTTCTTCCCCTTTAGCACAATATGAAGCTTTTAGCATTTTCTTAAAACTAACTTCTATGAGACATGACACACCAAATTTTCAGAGAGACCTCTAAGATTATCGAGGAGGAGAGTTCATAGAATAAAACTCCTTGCATTGAGAAAACAGTCGCCTGCCATTTACTGTAGATGATTATTAAGAGAAAATCAGCTCTTGGGAGTTTGTCTTCACTAATTTTCTGGATGTTAGCTTTCCTTCTTTGCAAAGAAAAGCAGCATCCACAACAGAAAGGTGTTCAATGAAGTCCTTTTAGGAAGCAGGCTCTGTAACTATCCCCTTTTTACAATTCTGTGAGGTATGTACTATTTTTGCCTTCGTACTCATGAAGAAACAGAAGCTCAGAGTAGGTGAGTAACCTTCCCAAAGTCACTCAGCTAGTGTGTAATAGAGCCTGGACTGGAACCCAGGTCTGAATCCAAAGACCACGCCTTTCTCATCCACCAGGTAATGGCCATGACCCCACATTTTCCAAAGCAATTGATTATTCCCTTTCACTCCCAGAGAAAGATGGCTTTTACCCACTGGAGTGAAGCAGTGGAGGCCAGATTTCTACCTATACTGTTATTTGTACCAGTAATGGAATCACTTATTCTCCATCAGGAAAAATAACCCACCCATTTTATGAACAGCTATTAGGACTTCACTTATTCCTAAACATATGAAGACTCTGCTTTCCCAGGCTTCTCATCCTTCCTATGGGTGAACCAGGAAATTCCCATGTTTACTCCCAACTAAAGTATTAAACTGAGATTTAAAGAATGGAGAAACCAAAGACCTCATGTACGTGCGCACGCGTGCGCGTGCGCACACACACACACACACACACACACACACCATGCTTCCCCCATTAGTTCTTCTCAAAGTGCTACCCCAGGGGCATAAAGAAAGTCTCCATCGTTATCTCTCATTTGGCAAGGGCTTGACTGGACTGTCTTTTCTAGACAAAAGCCAGACCAGGCAATGCACAGAATGGAAATGTCTGTAAAAACCTGTGTCTGGAAAATAAAGTATTCTTATCACTGAAATGTTAGGGGATGAAAAATCCTCACTTAGCTCAAAATACCAGAAAATAAAACACAACTGGATTCTCAAACAGCTCAGCATGAAGCACTGCCCTAAATAAATATTATAAATGAATAAGGCTTGTCCCACATCTGAATCTAGGGAGGAAAACATGAATTTTACCAGTAGGGTCAGATACATTTGGTATCTTCAGCAGGAAGTGGGTGAGTTTATCTCCCTAACCTCGCATTTGCACTTTTCTTGGTCACAGATACTTCTGACTTCAGCATTTCTCTTCCCCTCCTATCAAAACCAACTCTCAAAGAAAATACCTTTGTTCATTTGTTCCCAGTAAGGTAAATATCAATGGTATGACTCAATAGGCTACCTATTCTAGGAGCTTCTAATTTATAATCAGGGACAGTACAGCAAATATTTTTAACTGCTTCCTAATTTTTTTTCCTTTATGGAGAAGCTAGTTTTTCTTCCTGATCCCCTTTTACCATAAAAGCTAAACAAGCCATGTGGCTAGGAAGGAGGAGAAAATGAGAGAGGCAAAGTTCCAGCCTATCAGGGAGGAGAGGCACAAAAATATCCACCCTTCCTGGATCGAGGAGGAGATGGAATATAGAGGGAAACTGAGGTACAGCAAGGAGGTTAAGCTCCAGATAGCTTTTTCTCTTCCACCAGCTACTTCAAAGATGAGGCAACTTCAGAAACATCCAGAAAACTGGGGCTAGTGGCCCATCTTACCCAAGCATTGTGTTGGAGAGGCCATAGTCCAGTGATGGACCTTAACCTTCAACTATGCATAAAATACACTGTAGTAAGCTGGTTCTTTGAGAAGATAAATAAGACTCAAATCAATAAAATTAGAAATGAAAAAGAAGTTGCAACTGACACCACAGAAATACAAAGGCTCATAAGAGACAACTACAAGCGACGATATGCCAATAGAATGGACAACCTAGAAGAAATGGACAAATTCTTAGAAAGATACAACCTTCCAAGACTGAACAGGAAGAAATAGAAAATATGAACAGACAAATCACTAGTACTGAAATTGAAACAATGATTAAAAAACTTCCAACAAACAAAAGTCCAGGACCAGGTGGCTTCACAGGTGAATTCTATGCAACATTCAGAGAAGAGTTAACACCTATTCTTCTGAAACTCTTCCAAAAAATTGCAGGGTAAGGAACACCCTCAAGCTCATCCTATGAGGCCACCATCACCTTGATACCAAAACCCAACAAAGATACCACAAAAAAAGAAAATTACAGGCCAATATCACTGATGAACATGGGCATAAAAACACTCAACAAAATGCTAGCAAACAGAATCCAACAGCACATTAAAAGGATCATACACCATGATCAAGTGGGATTTATCCCAGGGATGCATGGATTCTTCAATATCAGCAAATCAATCAGTGTGATACACCACATTAACAAACTGAAGAATAGAAACCATCATATGATCATCTCAATAGATACACAAAAAGCTTCTGACAACATTCAACACCCATTTATGATAGAAGCTCTCCAGAAAGTGGGACCAGAGAGAACTTATCTCAACATGATTAAGGCCATACATGACAAACACACTGCTGACATCATTCTCAATGGTGAAAAGCTGAAAGCATTCCCTCTAAAATCAGGAACAAGGCAAGGATGTCCATTGTCACCACCTTTATTCAACATAGTGTTGGAAGTCCTAGCTATGGCAATCAGAGAAGAAAAAGAAATAAAAGGAATACAAATTAAAAAAAAGAAGTAAAACTGTCACTGTTTGCAGATGACATGACACTATACATAGAAAATCCTAAAAACGCTACCAGGAAACTAATAGAGCTCATCAAGGAATGTGGCAAAGTTGCAGGATACAAAATTCATACGTAGAAATCTCTTGCATTCCTATACACTTTTGTTCTGATCTCTGAACAAAAGATCAGAAAGAGAAATTAAGGAAACAATCCCACTTACCACTGCAGCAAGAAGAATAAAGTAACTTACAGCCACCCTGACTGCAACCAGTTTGTTGAGCAGTCTCAATCGTCTAGCAGTATTCACAAGAAAGAGATCAATTTCTTCCATTAGATACCCCCTGATTGTGCTGTGCCCCCTTTCCCACCGAGTTGTAGGTCCCTTGGTGACATCTGGGACAGATTCTATACCTTCCCAGTTGCTCTCAGTTGTCAGAACTTCTTCCCAGTATGCAAAGCCTAATCCTATTCTCAAACTTACACCAATTGGATTGAATTCCAAAAATGTTATATGTGGCTCCTGCTGTGATGAATGCAAAGAACTCAGAGATGGCTAAGTCATGATTATGATCCTTACGGTAACTCAGGGTAACGCTGAAGAAGATAGACTAGGAAACTGAAAATCTCAGCTGCAGAAGCTGTGTTCAAGATGCAGAGCTTGGGTAGGCAGGTGGGATGATTAGCTCCTTTGAAGGGGGACGGCAAGTAAGAGGGGACTGAGCTGAAGGAAAGGTTTAGGCAGGCGTTCACAAAGAGAAAGACATTCCAGGCAGAGTTCGTCAGACAACAAAACTGCTCTGAGCATTAAGTTCCAATAACTCTTTAGAGCAGCTCAGGAAAACAGAAGGAGCAATGTCTCAAAAGCCATTTTGAGAGGAGGCAGAAAGAGTCCTCAACTGATTATTTCTTACATGGACTCCCTCAACAGCATGGAGAAGTGAAACTCAAAGAAGGAACTTCAGCCGGGAACTAGGTGAAGGGAATTTAAGTGCTTTGTTTTCAGGCAACCTCATTGGATTCTAGGAAACATGTGGGAGATCTCTCTCTCTCTCTCTCTCACTAGTCACTCATCTTAATTTCGCTTTCAGGAGGAACAGAACCACAAATGAGGTAAAATAAATAAATAAAAGTGCTCTCTGGTGAGTGCTAGAAAGGCATTTGTTCAAGCTTGCTTCAAAATATAATGAGCATTAAGCCCATGTGACTCCATGACTAATTCAAGCGTGGAGACAGTTACTTCTGTCCTTTTTCAAATCCATTTCTGGAGGCTGAGATGCTCAAGGTCATTGGTGAAGAATGTTTGCCTGATGTGTTACATGGTTAAGTGCTTAAAAACTTTGAAAATTCTTTCCAGTCTGACCAGTTGATTGGTAACTATGATTATTGATGAGATAGAAGTGAATTTCCAGATTATGTATTTCTTTGGTAACAATTCTCATTAATTAACATTTATGGGCAATTCTTACATCATCTGCTAGATATAATTGAGAACTTTATTAGCCCTAAACACTAATAATGTCTTATTTAGTTTTATGTGACAATAAAGATTATAAGAATGACATTTTTCTCTGAATTAGAATCTCCATTTGTCACGTGTTCTTTAATGCGGGTATTTATGTGCATTTGAGCTTTTTACTGTCTGTCTCCTCCCATTGGAATGTGGTCTGGGGGGTCTCATCTGCTCTCACTCCATCTCCATCATTTAGAACAGTGCCTGGTCTGTAGTAGAAGCTCAATAAACACCTGTATTTCACCAAAAGAACAGCTATAATAGAAATATAAGTTGAGCTATGAAGTCAAACCTGATGCAAATCTTACTTCCACCGTTAGCTAGTTGTGTAAACTTGGGTGAGCAAGTCACTTAATATCTGGGAGCCTCAATTTCCTCATCTTTATTGTGGAATAAAATACTTCACTGGCCAATTTATCATTACCTGAAATCATGAACATGAAAAGTCTTGGCACAAATGTAGGGGATCAATAAATACTAGTGGAAGAGAAAGCTTAAGCAGTACTAAATCTGTTGTTACTGAGATAACAGCGCAAGGATTTCAATAGGCTAACAATTTAACAAGAGGAAACCTTTAGCTAATACTGTGATTGGAACAGTAGATCTCAAACTTTGGTGTGCTTGGGAATCTGGCTAAAATGCAGATCCCTGAGCTCTACCCATGAAGGTATGGATTCGTTAGGACTGGCATGGAGCCTGGGGCTCTGCATTTCTAATACGCTCCTTGGGTCATTTGATGCAGGGGGGTCTAGATCACACTTGGACAAATATGATACTAAGGGCAGCAGCATAATTTAATCTGAAATTAGATTAAGAAGTTGATAGCTCTAGTTAACTTCCACCATAAAATAAGGAGGGCCAGGGGGTAGGAGGTAGATGGAAAGTGAGCAGGAAAGTTTTCAACCAATCCCCTACAACTGACTAGAGTTGTAGGATTCTGGCTGAATGGCAGGATAACTCAAAGAATGAAAACATCTGTGCTGCTGGGGTTATGACTGACCCCAAATATTTCTAAGTGTTTTGATGTTAGAAAAGGCCAGAATGTATTTTTCTCTCCCTCTGTTTGTGCTGTTACTGCCACAGACAAGCCTTAAAGCCATGTTTATTTCAAAACAAATATAATCCATATGTTTGTCTTGTTCAGACTTCAGTCAAAAATAGTTTGCCTGTTAATCTATAAGCAAGAGAAACACTTAACCAAGAAAACTGCAAAGAAGAATTAATCTATCTTTGGTAAGTATATTTTAACAATAAATATTTAGAATTGAAGACAGGAGGCCTAAAATGGGGAAAACAGGAAAAAGAAGGCTGCAATTCAAAAGCAGTTAAGGAGCGTTTTTTTCTATTGCTGCTTAATGTTTAGTTCGGTTCAAAGCAAACATTCCCAAGTATTTTGAACTCTTAATTTACTGCTCTAGTGCATCCATCCTTTCACTGGGGGCATATATAAAGGGCACATTTTAACCAAGGGTAAATTACTTTTGATACTTCATCAGGATAGTTGGATTGCTTTAAGCTCTTTTTTAAAAGATCAACTTTTTCATGCAAGACACTTGCCTTTAATTATAAACAAGCTACAGTGCTATGTATGTTTATTTCTTGAGGATGAGGTAAATGCATTAGGAAGTAGGACAGCTTTCCTGTCCTGTGGCTCCGAATTTAGTCACTACTTTTATAAAGTCCTTTTCACAATCAAAGCTGACATTCTAAGAGCTTTATAGACCAAAGATAACCAAATTATTTTTGTCACCAGGGACACAATGAGTACTTGCCCATTGCCCAAAGTGGAGTGGTCATCTATCAAATCCTAGACTAGAAGAAAACCCGCCCCCTGATATACTGTCCGGGCTGCCTTGAGGAGGACAGGGCAATGTACTGGGGACAGAAAAGGTTTTCATGCCAAGGTGCTGGGTGGAAATCTTGACTCCGCTCTTGTCTCCAATGAAGTTCTTAATCTCTTCAAGGCTCATCTATAATATGGGGTGACAATGCCTTGTAGAGTTATTCTAAGTGGTAAAACAGATAATATAGAGAGCAGTGGCATACCAAAGGGGTACTGGGAGATGTGCACCCAGGTGCAAGTCAAAAGGGGGTACATTATCTGCAGAGAATTTTAAAACAATAATAAAACCGACTAAAATTTACTTGCTTTTTATTATTATAATCCACAGACAACCCTAAAGAAGCTCAGTGATCAGCTACTTCTCTCACCCAGGCAGGCAACTCCCACTGTGCTCCTCCCCCACCTTGGTACGCAACTGGCTTAGTGACTGGTGCATTGTAGGACCTCAGGAAATGCTATTCCTTTCTTGGTGGAAATGGGCCAAATCTGTGAAAATAGATGTATCTTAAGGAAAGAGCCTCTGAGCAAGAATCCTACTAGAGCTCAACTGAGCCTCAGTTAAGGACAGTGAAAAATGACATTTACAGGATTTTATAAATATGATTTCTGTAATCCAAGTGTTGACTACCTTTGCATGTTGTCTCTATTTTCACCCTACACTTCTCCTAACTCCTTTAAAATATAGAGACTTCCACCCACAGGCATCAGTAAGCAATATGGAATTTATGACTTCTTGGGGGAGATGGAGATTGTTTTTATCACACACAAAGTATTTCTCTCCAAAAATCCCCATCCTACATCTCCATTTCTCCAAAATGTATCCTCAGCTACCATCCAAAGGGTTGCCTCTCTCTCTAGCTTTCCCCACGTAGACTTCAAATCGCCTCAAGCTGTAGCACCTGGCTGTGATCTTTCCTCTGGACCTCCCCGCATCTCTCTCTTGTTTTAACCAGATCCTTCGTACTATCTTCATGTGTGAAAAGACCAGCAAACATCAGATCCTTCAGTCACCAAGCGTTAAATTGAGTTAATAGTATATAACAATAGTAACAACAACAACAACAAAATCTTGCTTTTTTCTTCCTCACAAAATTTTCTTGTGGAAATTTTTACATTCTGCCTTTGTGGTCATTAACAACCAGAACTAACCTCCTGATAAAATGTCACACCATTAATTCTAAAATAAATCACCCAGTTGGGTTTTAATTAATAAAATTATTTCAAAACGTCCAGTAAAAAAAGCCTCATGAGTGTTAAGAATCATACTGATATTTACAAATTCTCTGCTTTTTACACGCATCTTCTCAAAAGACAACCCCAAGAAAAATTAAAAACTTAAGCCTATCAAAGCATAACTTCTAATTCTTTATTAACTATCATCAAAGTATAGTTGATTTACAACATCATATTAATTTCAGATGCTTTTATTTCTTAAAAAAAATTCACAAAAGCATACCCATTGATGAAATGGAACACCATAATAATAGACTGGAAAAAAAAAGATGAGGTAATCATTGCAGAGGTCATTTAGTCTAACTCTCTTACTTTACAGAGTCAGGGTTCAGGGTGGCAAACAGCAGAAACTACTTAAGCAGAAAAGTTGTTGGAAACAACAAGTACTGGAGAGCTCATAGAATCAACATGAAGACTGAAAAACAAAGCTGAAACAATGGTCAGGAACCAAGGAAGGTAGCCAAGTGAGACACAGCCAGATTCATTCCACAGGAACTGTTTTGGACTCTACCACTGGGGGTGCCAACACTGAACACTCATCATTACACCCCGGGACTCTTACCTCCACTACCATATGAATAATCTCTGGCTGTCCCTGCATCTCTGTGCTACGCCTGGAAGAGTCAAAGTCCTAGGCAGGAGTGGCCAACTGAATTAATCCAGGGTCACATTGCTATGGAGCCATAACTCCCTCACCCTAACAGCTTACATATGCATGAATGTCACAGTGGCACCTGCAGGTATCCCAGGTAAGAGTGTGAGACAATCTCCAGTGTGAGGAGTAAGAGGCACGTGCCTGAGGCCCAGGTTGAGGCACTGTCAGGTTGTAACTGCATGATGCTGGTCACTGCCCACACACATCTGGTGATCTTATTCTACAGTGGTCAATGAGGCGGAGAGGATTTAAAGTATAAACAAGAAAGCCCTGTATATTTTGGGACTTTGTTTCCTACCCTTTGACACACAATTGTCTCACAACCAACACATAAGTGTATTACCAAAGCATCCATGGTGTTCATTACTTCCTGCACCTCAGGTCTTACCAGTATGACATCATCAGTGTAGTGGGCATACCATAACATCTTGTTGAAACGTGGGAATGGCCAAGGTCCCAAGACCACTGTGGAGTGGCATAAAGTCATGAAGTTGGTATCACGTGATGTGATTTAGGCAGTTTATTGTTGTTCCAGTTGGAAGCAAATGTTTCCTGGTATTTTCTACTAATTGAATACTGGAGAGAAATGCCAGTTCAATTGTTAAATCCAGTAGCCAAGACAGAATCAATTTGTTCCAGGTAAGGAAACTATATTCAGGATGCAGTTGAAGTCATCTCTTAATTAAGATTAAGAAAATCCATTGTTAGTCTCCAAAATCCTTCTGTCTGTGGCACTGGCCATTATATTCAGGATGCAGTTGAAGTCATCTCTTAATTAAGATTAAGAAAATCCATTGTTAGTCTCCAAAATCCTTCTGTCTGTGGCATTGGCCAAACAGGAGATTTAAAATGTGGATGTGGACCAAAGAAAATATACAAATTCAGTACAATCCCTATTGAATTACCAATGGCATTTTTCACAGACTGGGAAGAAAAAAAATTTTAATTTGTATGGAAACACAAAAGATGCTGAAGAGCCAAAGCAATCCTGAGGAAGGAAAATGGAGCTGGAGGAATCAGGCTCCCTGATTTCAGACTACACCACAAAGCTCAATCAATCAAAACAGTATGGTACTGGTGCAAAAACAGAAATATATATAATGGAACAGGAGAGAAAGCCCACAAATAAACTCACACACCTATGGTCGATTAATATATGACAAAGAGGCACGAATATACAATGGAGGAAAGACAGCCTCTTCAATAAGTGGTGCTGGGAAAACTGGACAGATACATGTAAAAGAATGAAATTAGAACATTCTCTAACACCATACACAAAAATAAACTCAAAATGGGTCAAAGATCTAAATGTAAGGCTGGACCATATAAAACTGTTGGAGGAAAACACAGGCAGAACACTCTTTGACATAAATCACAGCAATATCTTCTTTGATCCATCTCCTAGAGTAATGAGAATAAAAAAAACAACAAATGGGACCTAATTAAACTCAAAAGCTTAGGCACAGCAAAGGAAACCATCAACAAAATGAAAAGACAGCCCACAGAATGGGAGAAAATATTTGCAAATGATGTGACCAACAAGGGATTAATCTCCAAAATACACAAATAGCTCACACAGCTCTATATCAAGAAAACAAACAACCCAATTAAAAAATGGGTGGAAGATCTAAATAGACACCTCTCCAAACAAGACATAAAGATGGCCAATAGGCACATGAAAAGATCCTCAACATCACTAATTATCAGAGAAATGCAAATCAAAACTACAATGAGGTATCACCTCACACTGCTCAGAATGGCCGTTACCAAAAAGTCTACAAACAATAAATGCTGGAGAGGGTATGGAGAAAAGGGAACCCTCCTACACTGTTGGTGGGAACGTAAATTGGTACAACCACTATGAAGAACAGTGTGGAGGTTCCTTAAAAAACTATAAATAGAACTACCATATGATCCAGCAATCTTACACCTGGGCATATATCCAGAGAAAACCATAATCTGAAAGGATACATGCACCCCAGTGTTCATTGCAACACTACTTATAATAGCCAAGACATGGAAGTTACCTAAATGTCCACTGACAGAGGAATGGATAAAGAAGATATGGTACATATATGCAATGGAATATTATTCAGACAGAAAAAAGAATGAAATGATGCCATTTGCAGCAACATGGATGGACCTAGAGATTATCATACTAAGTGAAGTAAGTCAGACAAAGACAAATATCATATGATATCAATCATATGTGGAATCTAATTTTTAGAAATGATTCAAATGGGGCTTCCCAGGTGGCACAGTGATTGAGAGTCTGCCTGCCAATGCAGGGGACACAGGTTCGTGCCCTGGTCTGGGAGGATCCCACACGCTGTGGAGCGGCTAGGCCTGTGAGCCATGGTCACTGAGCCTGCGCGTCTGGAGCCTGTGCTCCGCAATGGGAGAGGCCACAACAGTGAGAAGCCCGCGTACCGCAAAAAAAAAACAAAAAAAAACCTTAAAAATGATTCAAATGAACTTATTTACAAAACAGAAACAGACTTACAGATATTGAAAACAAATTTACGGTTACCAAAGGGGAAACATGCAGCGGGGGAGGGTTAAATCAGGAGCTTGGGATTAACATACACACACTACTATATATAAGATAGATAACCAACAAGGACCTACTATATAGCACAGGGAACTCTTTTTAATATTATGTGTTAACCTATATGAGAAAAGAACCTGAAAAAGAATGAATATATGTATAACTGAATCATTTTGCTGTACACCTGAAACTAACACAACACTGTAAATCAACTATACTGCAATAAATTTTTTTGAAAAAAATAAATGTAAGTAAGTAAATAAATAAAAAATGAGGATGTGGTAAGACCGCACCACTCTTTTCACATCTTTGGTGGTGGTTCTAATACCTGAGGTTCCCCCAAGGAATGTAGTATTGCTTTTGATTTATTATTTTTTTAGGCAAGTGAAATACCACATGCTTCCTTTGGTCTTTTAGACCATAATAGCCTTTACTGGAAGAGTCTGGGAGCTAAAGTGAGGATTCTACTATCTGCTGAGGGTCGCTATTTAAACTACCACACAGAAAATAGAAAATAAACCGTGAGTGATAATCAGGGTTCCACTGAGACCGCTGAGAGATATCCTGGTTAAAAATCCATTTATCTCCTAAACGCAGACTCCGTGAACTCCCGCTACAATGGCATCCTGTGTCTCCAGGTACCAGTGTTGTTGCAAAGTCGGTGTTCAGTAATTCCTAGAAGTTTGAGGTAGTTGCCTAGCCTCAGTGTGCAGTGACCATGAAAAATGTCTACAGGTCCCACTGGGGAAGGGGAGTCCCCTTATGTGCCTGTGATATTACTGAAATGTCTTCCTCAGGTGTGCCTGCCTCCTTTTCAAAGGGCTCTGGGTCTATAAAGTAAGTCAGTCTAGAGATTGAGGGAACAGTAACAGTTCCCTATACCATTGGCTCGATTCAGGCAAAGTCCTACAGTAAATCAGGCCCCAATTTTTCAACTTATACTGAGCATATCTTGGTTGCCTGCCTCTCAACTTAAATCTTTAGGACTCCATGATCAGTCACTTTAAAAGACCCTTGTGTAAACAAAACAAAATATGACAAAAAGATCATGATATTTCATACCAGAATATTTCCTCAAGCCATCCTAAAAACAAAGGACGTTATCTAACACCACCACAATACCGTTATCACATCTACCAAAACTAATAAAAACTCCTTAATATCATCTAATACCTATTATAGTTTCCTCTGCTTATGCTCAGAATATCCTTTTACATTTGGTTTGTTTATTATATTATATGGTATTATAGTACATTGAACTATATTACATGTTATATTAAAATAGGTAGGGACTTCCCTGGTGGTCCAGTGGTTAAGACTCCGCCCTGCCAATGCAGGGGGCGTGGGTTCAATCCCTGGTCAGGGAACTAAGATCCCATATGACACACAGTGTGCCCAAAAGACTAAGAAAAAAAAAAAAAAAAATCAAAATATGTAGACTTCTGGTTTCAGATTAGAGATGTAAAGAGCTAGAAAAAGTGTCACGCACACACAACAACAACAAAAAAGCTGAGTTGCAAATGACCTATTTTTCTTGAACTCATGCAACAACTGAGATCACAGGGCAAAAGAGTAATGTGAAATCTGAGCAAAACAGGTACCAGGAGGGAGAAAGAGACCTCCAGCATTTGCTTACATGGGGTAGATGCCATCAGAAGGTATATAAGTCAGTAAGAAGTTTCAGCTAGAAACAAAGAATAAAAACAAATATCTATGAGCCCATTCTGATACATATAAATGACTGAACAAGTGAACAAATCCGGGAGAAGGATCAGATCTTCCTTACCATAGAATTCCAAGTAATAAACATAGTAATGAAGGTTATAATAAATCACCTTAGAACACTACAGTAAAAATTATTGCAGGCAAGATTCACTAATGAAGGCTAAAATTATGAGGAAAACTTTATAGAGAAATGAGACATTTTACATAGCCTTAAAGGATTATACCCAAAATATTTATTACTGTGGAGATTTTAACACATGTCCACCAATTCTTTGAGAATCTGCCCTTCAAGAGGTGGAGTTTAATTCCTCTCCACTTGAGAAAAGGCTGTACTTAGTGACTGACTTCTAAAGAACAGAGTGTGGAAAGAGTAATATAATAACATTACAGTGGACATGCCTAGAAGACACCACCTCAACCAAATGATCAAAGTTTTCATCAACAGTAAAAAGTCATGTTGATATTATATACCTGTGATGTGCAACGACAAGAGTGGTATCTTCTCCAAAAACTCCGTAACTCCAGTCTAATCATGAGAAAACATCAGACAAAGCCAAACTGAGGGGCAGTCTAAAAAATACTGGATCAGGCACTTCCCTGGTGGCGCAGTGGTTAAGAATCCACCTGCCAATGCAGGGGACATGGGTTCAAGCCTTGGTCCAAGAAGACCCCACATGCTGCAGAGCAACTAAACCCATGCACTGCAACTACTGAGCCCACGTGCTGCAACTACTGAAGCCCGTGCACCTAGAGCCGGGGCTCCAAAACAGGGGAAGCCACCAAAATGAGAAGCCTGCACACCACAACTAGAGAAAGCCCGTGCACAGCAACGAAGACCCAACACAGCCAAAAAAAAATAAAAATTTTTTAAAAATACATGACCAGGGCTTCCCTGGTGGCGCAGTGATTGAGAGTCTGCCTGCTAATGCAGGGGACATGGGTTCGTGCCCCGGTCCGGGAAGATCCCACATGCCGCGGAGCGGCTGGGCCCGTGAGCCATGGCTGCTGAGCCTGTGCGTCTGGAGAGACCACAGCAGTAAGAGGCCCGCGTACCGCAAAAAAAAAAAAAAAAAAAATACATGACCAACTGTGAAAGACGAATACCATATGGTATCACTTGTATGTGGAATCTAAAATATGATACAGGGCTTCCCTGGTGGCGCAGTGGTTGAGAGTCCGCCTGCCGATGCAGGGGACACGGGTTCGTGCCCCGGTCCGGGAAGATCCCACATCCCGCAGAGCGGCTGGGCTCGTGAGCCATGGCCACTGAGCCTGCGCGTCCGGAGCTTGTGCTCCGCAATGGGAGAGGCCACAACAGTGAGAGGTCTACGTACCACAAAAAATAAATAAATAAATAAATAAAATAAAATATGATACAAATGAACTTATTTACAAAACAGAAAGAGACTCACAGACATAGAAAAGAAACTTATGGTTACCGAAGGGGAAAGTGGGTGAGGGAGGGATAAATTAAGAGTCTGGGATTACCAGATACACACTACTATATATAAAATAGATTAACAACAAGGTCCTACTGTATAGCACAGGGAATTATATTCAATATCTTATAATAAACTATAATGGAAAAGAATATGAAACACTTTGCTGTACACCTGAAATTAATACAACACTGTAAATTAACTATACTTCCATTTTTTTTAATGTTTTAAAAAACCAAAAAACCTGACCAATACTCTTCAAAAGTGTCAGGGCCATAAAAAATAAATAAACAAACAAGGAAAAGGCAAGAAACTCTCCTAGACCGGAAAGGAGACAAAAAAGACGTGGCAAGTAAATGCAATGTGGTGTTCTGGAAGAGAAAAAGGGCTTTAGCTGTGGAATGACTGATGACATCCAGATAAAGTCTGTAATTTAGCTACTAGTAGCAGTGCACCGAATTAATCTCCTAGTTTTCATGACTGTACCTGATTATATAAGATGTTCACATCAGGGGACACTCCTAAAATTAGGATGACCAAACAGTCTCCACTTGCCTTTAAGGGCTCTAGGACCCCAAAAGAGCTATGCCAAAGAACAGAAGTACTGGGAACTGCTTCAGAGACCACATAAGTATATTAAAGATAGGTCTTCAAAGCAGAAACATTTCCATAGAATAAAACAACAAGGACCAGGTATTTATTACTCCTCAAATTCTAAATGGTGCTTTTTTTCATATACTCCAACATTACATTCAGTAATACTGAGTTTTCCACAATATGGCAAGATCACCATAAGCCCTACTGGGTTTTATTGACCCTTTCAACAATTGAAAAATATAACTCTGAGCAATACATCCCACATCGGTACTCTAGGTACTAACAATAGAAAAATTGGAAAATGGATATGAGCAAACTGAAGAAAATTTAAATCATCACTTATGTTTTTTCATATTAACAACAGTCATTCAACATCATCGTTTTTCTGACTTCATTTAAGCTATTAAAATTTGGCTGAATTCAGAGGCAGAATATAATGTTTTAATGGTCAGTGTATTGATAATGACACCACTTAAAATGGTTGATTATAGTCACAGCCAAAGTAATACTTCTAAGAGCAGAAATAAAATTCTGCTAAGTACCTAATTAAGCCGAGTTTTAATGATCTCTCAGGGTCTTCTCCAAGGCCTCCTTTGCACAATTTTCCCCACTCATGTTAACTCCACCCCTAACCCAGGAAATCCTGTGCCAGAGAAGTGTCACTAAGGAATTAAAGAGGAAAAAAATAAAGAATTTATGGCAAAGAGCTACATGCTAAATTACTATACTCAATCAGATAATTAAATCTCAGCTGCCTGCACAAGGTAAGGCCCAAATAAACATGTGTTGACCTATAAGTGAATAACTGAGGAAGGCAAGAAGGAAAACCACAACTTGCATTTGGCTACACAACTTGAAAAATTCAAGGGAAAAGGAGAAAAAAACAATAGTTTCAGTATTTCTCTATCAGACTGTGGTGGAAAGTTACACATGGGACACTATATGTACTCCATTTTGACTTTTAAAATGTAGATTTTTCTTAATTACCAGATAACAATATCAGTAGTAATGAGTTTACTAAAAATTAAAACAAAGACAAGGCATATCTACAAGGGAAGCTTATGGAAATGATGGTGTCTCTTGTTGAGTGCACCCTTAGAAGCACATGCTCTGTTGGACAAATCATGACCAATTTTTCATGCTATCTCAAGCATATTGGGTTGAGTCATTGATATTCTACATAGATATAATTAACTGGGGATATAGGAGTCATCAAATAATATAAACTCAGGGCTTCCCTGGTGGTGCAGTGGTTGAGAGTCTGCCTGCCGATGCAGGGGACGCAGGTTCGTGCCCCGGTCCGGGAGGATCCCACATGCCGCGGAGTGGCTGGGCCCGTGAGCCATGGCCACTGAGCCTGCGGGTCCGGAGCCTGTGCTCCGCAATGGGAGAGGCCACAGCAGTGAGAGGTCCACGTACCGCAGAAAAAAAAAAAAAACAAAAAAAACTTATGTTGGAAATAGCCTTAGAACTTGATCATTCCAGTGTCCCAACTGAGGGATCCACTTAATACAATCCCAGAAGATGGTACTCATGGAAGTCTCTGGCAGAAAAAGAAAAGTGTATTAAGGATTAGCAGGCTGGAAAGATCTTGAGATGGTATAAATTGAGTTCATTTCCTATTTTCCCTGAAGGAACCAACAGAGAGAACAGTTATGGGAATGAAATTCACAGAGAAAGATTTTTTTTTTTTTTTTTTTTTTTTGGCGGTACGCGGGCCTCTCACTGTTGTGGCCTCTCCCGTTGCGGAGCACAGGCTCTGGAGGCACAGGCTCAGCGGCCATGGCTCATGGGCCTAGCCACTTCGCAGTATGTGGTATCTCCCCGGACCGGGGCGCAAACCCATGTCCCCTGCATCGGCAGGCAGGCTCTCAATCACTGCGCCACCAGGGAAGCCCACAGAGAAAGATTTTTAAGGAAAATTGGAACACTATTCAGCCTTGAGAAAAGACAATGACAGTGAACTTCATGAGGTTTTGTTCTGTCTTTCTCTCAGGGTCTGACCAGTTTTCTAAATACCCACAGAAGTCCACAAAAGGAAAAAAATTTTAATGATAAGCCTTTTCATTCTATTTAAATTATTAAGCAGAGAAATGCCCTAAAAGGGAAAAGGGAAAATGTTACAACGGACTCCTGAGGTAATGTGGCTAAACGCACTCTTTGGAGATGTTCGAAAATTGGACTGACTTAAGTATAGCCTGAGGGCAAGAAGGTCTGCCTGACCTCTCCAAGACCCCAGTTGCCCACTATCAAACACACTGCATCAGTGCTCTCATGGCGTCTTTCTTGTGCCTGTGGAAGAATTCAGGAAGTTCAGTGACTTTTGAGGTCAAATTTAAGGAGTCCAAGAATTCTACAGCTTTGCCAAGAACCTCAGAGTTTATTGTTGGTTTTTAAGGAGAAAGTGTTCTGGTGAAGGCTCAAGTTTCAAGACATTTCTGTAAACTTTTGTATTCCTTTCCTGTTAGGTGTGAAATTTGATTTTAACCTGTCTACAAACTAACAAGTTACCCTGCTACCATTTTCGTGGATGCTAGCAAAAGACACGAGATATCTGGTTAGAGAAAAGGGACTTTACTCATGGCACAGCAAGCAGTGTGAGCATTAGTATGTCTGCATCAGTTCCACTTGGCTTCCAAATAGAGGTAACACGGAGGCCAGATGGGTGCCCACACAGAGTGGGTAGCAGGCACTCCTCTACAGGAGAGGAACACTGAGCTCCAGGAACCTACCACGTCATAGGAAGCAATAACCAAGCCTGCTTCGTCCCAGAGGGAGATTTTACTTCATGCTTCAAGCCTGTTCCCTGCAAACACCGTCCTGAGCAATGGCCTGGGTATAAAGTGATGCTGGCCTTACATTCTTGGCATGCTCAGCAAAGATGCATAGGAGTACAGGATGCCTATGGAAGACTATCTCTCCCATTATTTCCTCTCACTATTCCATTCTCTCACCCGATCCTCCTGAAACTGTAGGAAAAAGAAAACTCTACTGAATAGACTCAGACCCCTTCCCCCAGCCTAACTCATCACATCTTTGAAGTCTGCAGCCTGCAAAGAATCCCTCAAACTCAGAGGTTCTTGCACCATTTCAGATTTGAGAAATGGGTCATCATGTCACAGGATCTCTTCTATGACCACGGAGGAGGAAAGGTGGCTGTCTTTCCTTCTCTTGGCTTCCTTAAAGACTAGCTGCCTACAGATTTAACCTGCTCCTCTTCTGGTGTCTAACTTTTATCTCTCCCCTGTTGTCCTCACAGAACTAGAAACATCTTACACCTCCATATACAGATCCTCCAAAAGATCTATTTCCTCAGACTGTCATTCATCATCAAGACACTGTATCTACAGGCATACCTGAGAAAGATGAATTTGAGTAAGCAAAACAGTGAATTATTAAAGCATTATGGTTTCACCTCAGAATCAATAGTGGACCAATGCATCCCATTTTCTGCCAGGTTCATCTTTATACCACTGTTTACAACAGCCATGACCAATGATGTTCACATCTTGGGTCAAGAAAGATTCCCACCTGCCAGCCACAATGCCAACCTCTTTTTCTTCACCCAGGAAAGCATAATGAAAGCAAGTGAAAGTGAGGTCATTACAGAGAAAATTTTGAATTCATTTTCATCTATTTGGTTAGAAATTAAATCATTTGCAAGCTTGATCACTTTAACTACTAATCATGCTACTGTTAAACAGTTGGCATCCATGCAAATGGAAATCGGAAGCTGGAGTAGCAATACTCATATCAGACAAAATAGACTTTCAAGACTGTTACAAGAGACAAGGAAGGACACTACATAATGATCAAGGGATCAATCCAAGAAGAAGATATAACAATTGTAAATATGTATACATCCAGCATAGGAGTATCTCAGTATATAAGGCAAATGCAAACAACCATGAAAGGGGAAACTGACAGTAACATAATAACAGTGGGGGACTTTAACACCCCACTTACACCAATGGACAGATCATCCAGACAGAAAATTAATAAGGAAACACAAGCCTTAAATGACACATTAGACCAGACAGACTTAATTGCTATTTATAGGACATTCCATCCGAAAGCAGCAGATTACACTTTCTTCTCAAGTGCACACAGAATATTCTCCAGGATAGACCACATCCTGGGTCACAAATCAAGCCTTGATAAATTTAAGAAAACTGAAATCATATCAAACATCTATTCCAACCGCAACACTATGAGATTAGAAATCAATTACAGGAAAAAAACTGTAAAATATACAAACACATGGAGGCTGAACAACATGTTAACTAAATAATCAATGGATCACTGACGAAATCAAAGAGGAAATCAAAAAATATTCAGAGACAAATGACAGTGAAAACACGACAATCCAAACCCTATGGGAGGCAGCAAAAGCAGTTCTAAGAGGGAGGTTTATAGCAATACAGTCCTACCTAGAGAAACAAGATAAATCTCAAATAAACAACCTATCCTTACACCTAAGGCAACTAGAGAAAGAAGAACAAACAAAACCCAAAGTTCAGCAGTTGGCAGGCAGCGCAGCAGTGAACACTGACCTGCAATCAAGAACCACTGAAACCTTAGGAGTGTATCCAACGTACGTTTTTATAAAAAACACTTCCTCCCTGGATCAGTTTTGGTCTCAGCATTTTTAGGTTATTTTGAGGAAAGTATCAAGAAACTGTACCTGAGATTAAGTTTTAGGGGCACTTCAAGTATTGCTAAGAGAAGGGTTTAATTCTATTACCTTGTCTCACACACACACACAGAGGACATTGTCTTGTGTAACCCTTATGCTTGAAAAAGAGACAGTTTATCACCTTTGCTTGGTTTCTCCAACAACCAAGATACTTGTGCAATGCCTGTGGGGAAATGGAGGAGGGGTAACCCCAGGGGCAGACCCTCCTACACAAAATTTTTTGAAAGAAGTCAGTTCAGCAAATGATAGGCCCACTACTTCTCCTGGCTCTATATTGGGAAGCCCCCAAGTTTAGTCACTCAGGTGCCAAAGAGGCGGTCTCTGTGCCCAGAGGCACAAGGTACGTAGGCCGATTGACTGTCTCTGTTTCTCCCTCTCTCTCCATAACTAATGATCTTTGATCTCTCTGATTTTAATATTCCCAGACCACACTCATTATTTATGGGTTATGTAGAGGTAGGAGAGAGAACTGGTAGCATTTTCATGAGAAGAAATCTCCCACCGTGGGAGCTCCAGGGGTTTATGCTGCCATTTACCAGGATCTCACCACACACAGGCACTATGCTAAGTGTTCTGTCAGCTTGGATTTCTTTAGTTATCACAACAGTCCTCTGAATGTTTCCCAACAGATGAAGAATCAGATGCTGAGAGGGTTCAATGCTTTGGCCATGGACTCGAGTGTCAGGCTCCAGAGCCCATGCTCTGTCCGCGGACTATGCTACAACAGGTCCAAAGGTGGCCTAAGAGCCATTTTCTAGAACTTGGACTGTTACCTCATGGAGGCATTATTTATTTGTTCTTTCTGCTAAGGCTCAAACAAAAGAAAGTAAGCTTAAATTACGTGGAAAGAGTTTGGGTAGACAAGTTAATACTGATCCACTGAAACAGGGGGCTGGAAAAAGGGTGAATGCTCCATCCTTAAGAGCATCTATAAGGGCAACAGCAAGAGCCCATCTTGATTTGCTTAAGAAAAACAGAGGAAATCTTTTTTCTTTCAAGGTTGACCGGTCCAGAGAGAAAAACTGAATCAAGGGAATACTAATCGCCGAGATTTATTTAATGTAGTGCTTTTCCTGTGCCAGACTTTATTCAAGTGCTTTATATTAGGTAATAAAACTAAGATCAGAAAAAGTGGAGCACAATTTTTTCCTTGGAAAAATAAACACTTTCCTCAAACTATTTTTAAAATTACAAACAGTAAAATTCTTTTTCACAATTACCATCAAAACAATACTTCAGCTCCATGAAGTTAAAAAGTTGGCAGTTAAAAACCGGGGAGGCGTGGAGAAGAAAGGGGAAGTCATAAGAGAGAGAGGCAAAGGGCAGCAGCAGTGAGGGAATGGGGGAGAAGGAGGATATAGGAAAAAAGGAGAAACACATTTAAAGGTGGGAGAAGGGGAGAAAAGAGAAAGAATCGAAAGGAGAGAACAAGAGAAAAAAACTGAGAAGCAGACAAAAAGAGGAAAAGATAAAGGAAAGGCAAACCTAGGAAGATCATTTTTACGTCACACTCTGCTATTCAGTTAGGTTGTGAGTGGACTTTAGGCCAAAATATCCATAGGTTATCTCCCTTTAAGATGCCTAGTGAACTGTTGAACCATTGTTCACAGGTCTCCAATGTCTCTTATTATGTTTTCAGAGTCTCGGCTCCAAGTGATGTAACTACAGTTGCAGGTAGCCAGGGACTACCATTTTCACACTGAACAAAACCAAAATGAAAGCGAAATTGACACTCAAATCCAAAGCAACTTCAATGCCATCCTACAACGCAGATTGGACTATGTCGTTTACACCTGAGCTCAAGGCCAAAGAATAAAATTAAATGAAATCTACCCAGGAGCATAATATAACCATGACACAATCTCAACCGACAAAAAGGATATTCCTGGCTAGACTCTAGATTTCTTCCCTTTCTGGAGCAACTCTTTGCTACAGCTGTTCCTCAAGTTAGTCATTGTCTATTTATCTTCCTTCTGGTCAATATGGCCAGGCTCACCACCTCCTTAAAGAAATTGCCTGAGGTGTTTACTACATCAGAACAATACGTCAAGTGGCTCTCCTCACCTCAATTCATCTTCACTCTCCATTCATCACCATTTTCCACCCTAGGTCAAGGGATGAGGAAAAGTAGCACATTTTTCCAGTTAAATTGAAAAATGTCCAAGTTTCATAAGTCTCTGCCGGCAACTTCACAGATCTGTAAAACACAGAATGGAATTCTGAAGGCAGAGTGAAGCTGTTTGGGAACAGTTGGAAAGTCACCACATGTTGCTGTGACGAAGAATCTAAAATGCTTTCTTCTAAATGTGCATGTGATTAGATCTTGGGGAACTACTCTATCATTATCATAATGGGGTTTTCTTTTCCCTCGCAAACTTGCATTTTTCCTGCTCAATCTATTTGACGAAATGAATGTCATATGTGTAATCAAAGCATTATGCATGTCACTGTGCTTGGAGTTAACTAGAGCAATTTCTGTTAAAATTTACCCCATGGTAAAATAATCTTTGAAAACAATTTCATGGAAGAGACTTTTTAAAGTTACTATTTTAAACGTAACCATGCACCTTTACTTTAGCTGCAGTATTTTTTCTCTTGGACCAAACGGGTATCCTTAGACTCAACATGTCTTTACGGGACTTCCCTCATGGCACAGTGGTTAAGAATCCGCCTGCCAATGCCGGGGACATGGGTTCAAGCCCGGGTCCATGAAGATCCCACATGCCGCAGAGCAACTAAGCCCGTGTGCCACAACTACTGAGCCTGTGCTCTAGAGCCCACAAGCCACAACTACTGAAGCCCGTGCGCCTAGAGCCTGTGGTCTGCCACAAGAGAAGCCACCACAACGAGAAGCCCATGCACAGCAACGAATAGTAGCCCCCCACTCTCCAGCACTAGAGAAAGCCTGTGCACAGCAACGAAGACCCAACACAGCCAAAAATTAATTAAGTAATTTTTTAAAAACATGTCTTTACCTCAGTGTAAGAATTACATTTTGGTTCTTAAGCAATAATTAGAAGGTTAGGGAAATTTTTAAACTTCAAAACCTCCTGCAAAGAAAGGAATTCTTACTTACTTATTTATTGGCTGCGTCGGGTCTTCGTTGTTGCACGCAGGCTTTCTCTAGTTGCAGCGAGCGGGGGCCACTCCTCCCTGCGGTGTGCGGGCTTCTCATTGCAGTGGTTTCTCTTGTGCGGAGCACAGGCTCTAGGCATGTGGGCCTCAGTAGTTGTGGCACGCAGGCTCAGCAGTTGTGGCTCACTAGCTCTAGAGTGCAGGATCCAGAGTTGTGACGCACGGGCTTCACTGCTCTGCGGAACGTGGGATCCTCCTGGACCAGGTCTTCAACCCATTTTCCCCGCACTGGCAGGCAGATTCCCAACCACTGTGCCACCAGGGAAGCCCAGGAATTCTTAAAAATATGATTAAAAGTGAAAAATTGGAAATAACGTCAATAATATTCATTCATTCAATCATTCAACAAATATTTATTGAGGACCTACCTTATGCTAGCCTTGCCACAGTACTTGGAACAGGACCCATCTCATGAAGCTCATATCCTAGAGAAACAGGAAAGTGGTTACATAAATTACAGTATATTCAAAGAGCTGGAATACTGTATGGTCCTATAAATGATGTGGTACAAGCATATTTATTAACTAAAATAATGTTCACAGTATAGTAGTCAAAAGTTTACAAAGATTACAGTATGCTGATTTTTATTTAATATACATAGTAATATAAAGCTAACAATTCATATTTCACTATAGGTGGGCACTTTTCTAAGTACTTCACACAAATTATTTCATTTTATCCTCTTTACAATTCTGTGCAGAGTTTGGGGTTAGTATCAGTATTAACCCCATTTTAAAGATGAGGGGATGGCAACTGAGGCACAGAGATATTAATTAGCTTTCCTAAAGTCACACAGCTTGTTAGTGAAGGAAATGGAGTTTAAACCCAGGTAGTTTGGCTCTGGAGATTCACACTTGGATCACCATGCTCTTCTGACTCATGTGTGCTTGGGCTCACACTGTGTGGGTTCAAATCCAGGCTAAGCTACTTGTCAGTCATGTGATCCTGAGCAAGTCATTTAACCTTCCTAAGCCTCAGTGTCTTCCATCCTGAAATGGAGAAAATAATAGTTGCCCTCTCACACAGTGTTAACATGTGGATTGAGTGAGAAAATCCATATTAAGTGTTTAGTACAATGCCTGGCACACACAGTGAGGACTCAATAAATATTCTTCTTCACCATCTTCTTCTTCAAATTCTGGAAGAATGTATGCCCACATATTAACAGTGGCGATTTCTGGGAAGTGTAATTACAGAACACTTAACTTTTATTCTTTTTATTTAACAGTATTTTCTACTTTTTTCATAATATATACGTACTGTGTGATTAACAAACTATTGGATATAAAGTAAAATTCATATTTCTCAATTGTAGCATCCTACAAATATAATTTCTGCAATGAGAGGAATAACAATGCTCAACTTTTATCGAGCACATTCTATGTATCAGGCATCACTGGGGGTAAAGAAAACATAAAAATGAATAAGACCCAGAGGGAGCTCCAACAGAGCTTGCAGTAGAGTAGGCAAAAAAAAAAGAAAGTATAGAGGGAGAACTGTCAGGACGACAAGCGATGATCCTGAGAGAGACACAGGCATGATGCTAGAGACTGGGAACCTGCCCAAGAAGAAAGAGAAGACTTCACACTGAAGGGGATGGCAGTATGAGTCCCCAGGGCTCAGAAAACGTGTCCTCCAACTTCTCAGAGGGAAACGATAAATTAAAAGTATAGTATGATAAAATGTCAGAGGTAATGAAATCACCTGCATAGATTGTAAGCCATGAGTCACTTATGCTTTGGTTCATCTGGGACTTCAAACTTATATCTAAGGATTCTGTGTACTTCTCCCCTTGACAACCAACTCACCTCGCATCAGGCTTACAAGTGGCCTTTAGCTGAAGTCCTAAGAATGAGTAGGAACATTCCAAGCAGCTAAGTGGGGCTGGGAGTGGAGGGGACTTTTCTGGACAAACTCACTGAAGGTGGGAGCAATGACAGAAAGTTGTTAGAGAAAAGGTTTGGGGACAAGGAGAAGCCTGACTCACGGGAGGTGTCTGTGCATGAGCAGGACTGGTGGGAAATGAAGTGACAGGCCTTATTTGAATTCTCAGAAAACCACAAGTGAGAGAAGGTAGGGCTTTGAAAGAGAGAAGAGTCCTGTGTTGAATTTTGCACCGATGGGAACATGAGCTGGTAGAACACAGATTATATGTTTCATTTTCATGCCCTTACCACGCCCTGAGAGACCAGTATTAATCAGAAACTCATCTTCTGATCGGAAAGAGTTGGAGGGTTTGAGCTAAGTCTAAGGGTAAAAGATTGATTACCAGGGCAGATATCAATTTTGGATGTTACTTAGATGCTGCTGCTCATAGACTCTTCTGCTTCCAATTCTTGGAGAAAATTTCTTTTAATAAAACAAAACTTTCACACTCTCTTAACAAATTAAACATAAAACCTCCAAAGTTGTCAACTGAGAAAATAATCTCAACACAGGGACAAGATTGGGAACCACATGAAAGACTTGATACAAATCGCAAAGATAAATGGGAGCACTGCCCAAAGTAAAATGTGTGAAAGTCATAAGCAGGTAATTTACACACATACACAAAGTAAAAACAGGTAATAAACAAGAAAAGACTGCTACTCTCCTCAGTAATATAAACAATGCAAAAGATACAACAATGAAGTATCATTGTTTTCTATCCAACTAAAAAATACTTTAAAAATTTTAACAGCCAAGAGTAATGTTAAGAGAAACTTTACAGAACAGTTTGATAATATGCATCAAAAAATATGCAGGGGCTTCCCTGGTGGCGCAGTGGTTGGGAGTCCGCCTGCCGATGCAGGGGACACGGGTTCGTGCCCCGGTCTGGGAGGATCCCACGTGCCGCGGAGCGGCTGGGCCCGTGAGCCATGGCCGCTGGGCCTGCGCGTCCGGAGCCTGTCCTCCGCAACGGGAGAGGCCACAACAGTGAGAGGCCCGCGTAACGCATAAAAAAAAAAAAAAAATATGCATACACTTTGAACAAACAGGTGGTTGCCAGAGGGGAGGGGATTGAGGGGAGAAAAGAAATAGGTGAGGGAAATTAAGAGGTACAAACTTCCAGTCGTAAAATAAATGAGTTACGGGTATGTACAGCATGGGGAATATAGTCAATAAATATGTAGTATCTTTGTATGGTGACATACTATAACTAGACATAATGGTGATCATTTTGAAATTTGATCATTAGAAATATCAAATCACTATGTTATGTAACAGGAACTAACACAGTGTTGCAGGTCAATTATATTTCAAAAACAAACTATAGAAAAAGAGATCAGATTTGTGGTTACCAGAAATCAGGGGGTTGAGGGAGGAGGAATTGGATGAAGGCAGTCAAAAGGTACAAACTTCCAGTTATAAGATAAATAAGTACTAGGAATATAATGTACAACATGATAAATATAATTAACACTGCTTTCGTATATGTTGTATATGAAAATTAAGAACAAATCCTAAGGGTTCTTATAATAAGAAAATTTTTTTTCTATTTCTTTAATTTTGTATCTGTATGAGATGAAAGATGTTCACTAAACTCACTGTGATAATAATTTCATGATGTATGTAAGTCAAATCATTGTGCTGGACACCTTAAACTTATACAATGCTGTATGTCAATCATATCTCAATAAAACTGGAAGGGGAAAAAATATGTGCATACACTGTCACCCAACATTTGCACTTCTAGGAATGTATTATAAGGAAATAGATAGGATATACACAAAAATTTATGGCAGAGATACTCACTACAAAGCTATTCAAAAAAAGAAAATTTAGAAACAGTCTAAAGGTCTAACGATCAATAATTAGTTGAATAAATTATATTATTTTTAACTTTTTATTTTAAAATAATTTTACACTTATCAAAAAGTGTTTAGCGGTACAAAGAGGTGTTTATAATAATTCTGGAACAAATTCAAACTGAACTCATAAAACCTAGGAAGGCATTTTGGTGGGTGCTTTCTGAGTAGCCAAAGGGGAGTTTGTCTGACAATTCTGAGTCTTTTGTGGGGAGGATATGGACAAAGTACACTTCTGTGCAAGCTCAGAAACCCAACAGTCATTTTGACTTTGACCAGGCTAATGTAGGACTGTAAGCTCCCATATTGCTGATGGCTTGGTTACAAAATTGCAATACTAATTCTCCATCCCCTGTGTATGGTGCTGCCTATAGAGGACAGTTAGAAAAACCTAAATGACTAAAATAACATTCAGAGATCTTGAAAAGTACAAACCAGTGACAATCAATTCCCAGGAAAATTCTAGAACTGACTGCTACTCAGAATTTAGAAAATTTTGGTAAAGAAAAGAGCAACACCATGAGACAATGTAGGCTCACAAAAACTGAGTCCAGCCAGATTAACCTCTTTGAATTTTTTGTCAAAGGGCCCCAAGATTCATAGAACAAGAAAACATCATAGACTAAATCTAGATCTCATCCAAGTACTTTATGTCTTTTTTGATGTCTGTGACCAGCAGCAATTCTGTCCAATGACTTACTAAAGCACTTATAATTTATTAAATGCATTTATATAGATGTAGCGTTCACTACCATCTTTTTATTCCTTCCATAATGCCTGCACATAGTGGGCACTTAGTGTTTGCTGAATTGATAAATAAATGATGCTACATTTTAATTTTCTTTAGAGAGTCTGGTAAACTTTTCAGTGGAAGGTTAGTTTTTAGAGAACAGGTCCTAAAGATAAATATGAACAAATGGCTCTGATTTTCTTTAGCAGAGGAGGGACAAATAGATTTTTCCTTTCAAGGTCCTAGATGAGAACAAACCATATTTCACTGGGTCAGCCGAGGGGAGGAATCCATCTGTTGATGTTTATAAAACAAACACTTGGGGTTCCATTAGATTCTATCAGTTCACAATTATTACCCTCTGCACGCCTCTTCCCAGTCCCCAAACCTGAGTGGTGGTGACCCAGCTCACTTTCCCCAATGTCCTTGGAAGTCACTTTTTCAGGATAATGAAATGTAGCATGATTTGAGCTATAAAAAAAAAAAAGTAAGGGAGCTGAGGGAGACACATATGATCAGCTTGGGGCTCACGAACACACAAAGAAATGTCCTGCCCTTACTTAGAAAACCAGCTGGGTGAGGTTTTCCTCATTTGCTTATGCTTTTATGGATTGAAATTAAGTATATGTTCACATCCTAGAATGTTACCATTTCAATAATTCCAACTCTGTTCCAGACATCAGAAGTCCTGATTTTCCAACTGCCTTCCTGGTGCTTAAAAAATTTGTAGGAGTTGAGCTTTAAAAAAAAAAAAAGAAAAAGAAAAGAAAGAAAGAATTCAGGTCTTTAAAGGAAACAGCTCATCTTCCCAAATGTTTAAGTTAGAACATAAATTACAGGTAACTCCCACCATAAACACAGCTGCACTCTCTCTCTCATGACATTAAAGACAAACACTCTTCCATCAGGATCTCAGGAAGAGCAGCAGAGATCTCCCTTTGTGGGGAGCAAATGAAAACAGTCCTGTTGGCATCCCCAGAATGCAGTGCGTTTGAAGATGTGGGCAAACAAACTCCTCCCTCCCATCCACTCTCTCTGGCTTTGAGAGAAGTAGGAACGTTTCCTTTAAAGAGCTTTGACATGAAAGGCAAGGCTTTCCAGCTGGAATGGGAGCCTGTGTGTCAATGACAAACACATGCACTGAATGTCAACAACACAACAGTTTGAAACATTACAGAAAGCGCCTCAGATGACTCTGTTCACTGTGGGCCTGACTGGCCGTGCTGTTGAGACATAATTATAAGGGGCCCAAAGGCACAGCTCCAGAGCTGGGCCCCATATGAGGAGAGACTGGGCTGAGCTAGGATAAAGAGGCAACAGACTAAGTAACTCATTTTTTTAATAACCTCACTGTCACTGAGATAGCCTCCAAGCATCTAAGGGCAATTAAAATTTAAATGAAGAGAAAATATTTTGTATTTATTCATTTTTTTAAAAAGATTTTTTGATGTGGTCCATTTTTTAAAGTCTTTATTGTATTTGTTACAATATTGCTTCTGTTTTATGTTTTGATTTTTTTGCCACGAGGCATGTGGTATCTTAGCTCCCCAATCAGGGATCAGACCCACACCCCCTGCACTGGAAGGCAAAGTCTTAACCACTGAACCACCAGGGAAGTCCCTTGTATTTATTTTTTAATAAAACTCTGGCTTCGATATCTCTCAGTGCAAGAGCTAGAAATAGAAAGAGGGAAGGGGAATAGAGGAAAGAGCAGGAGAAAAGAGAGGTAAAGAGTAGGCAAACCTCCTACCAAATCTTGGATTAGAACCACAGAATTGTAGATCTGGATGGAATGTTCATGATGGAACCCTGTGTTTCTTAAGTCTAGCTGTACCTCAGAATTACCAGGGGAGCTTAAGAAAAAATGAGTGAGATAAGATACGTGATAGGTACGTAGGTAGGTTGATGATAGATGGATGGATAGACAGATAAATAATGATGACAGACAGATAGGCAGTCCCCCCATTTTCCACCTTGAGATTCTGAAGGACTTGAGCTAGAGTAGAGCTAGGGCATGGATATATTTTAAGTTCCTGAGCAGAGGATTCTCTGGTAATTTCAGGGTTGATAAACACTAATTACCAAAAAAAAAGGGTGTTCAGGGCTAGGATAGCAGAGATTTAAGGTGCTCTGGAATCACAGACAAGGAATCCCTAACCCGGTTTGACAGGCTAGAAGGAAGTTGTGACGTGCTGACTAAATTGAACCCTAGACAAGTTGTCAGTCAAAAACAGAGAGAGACAGAAATAAAACCATACAGGTAGATGAGGCATATGTAACATACTAAGGAGTTTGGCAATTATCCAAAGGCAGCTGGGAGTGGTGGCAAGACTTTCAATATGGAATGTCATGAACATCTGTTGTGTTCGCCTGCCAAGGCTCCCTTCTCCCCTTCAGCTGATAACAGAACCCATTCATGGGGTTTGGGTGGAGCTGACTCTGTCCTCCAAGCCCAGTTCTACCCAAAGAAAGGCCTGCATGACTCAAGCTTCAGTGATTGGTTGACGTACAGACCCATGACTCTTCTTGGGACCTGTTCTGCCAAAACCATGTGGGAAGATGTCCTGCTTTTGCTGGGCTGTGCAGCTGGTAGAGTCTGAGTCCTGGGCTCCCAGTGGCCAACATACCCAGCATGTATATTGGAAACCCTACATCACGCTGAGCCTTTAATCAGACCCATCTTTTGGACTTCCGAATGATGTAGCCCAATAAATCCCTACATCATTTGTTTAATACAGTTTGAATTGGGTTTCACTCACTTGCAAGCAAAAAAACCTAATACAAGACCACTATTTTAGAAAAAACAAGCCAGCTGCAAGGAAGAGAATGATATACAAGTTCAGGGCTACCAGAGTCACCTAAGTGAGAAATAACAAGGGCCTGAGCTAGGTGTGGGGATGGTGAAGATGTGATGAGAGAGAGAGACAGAGACAGAGAGAGAGACCAAGTGAGAGACAAGAGGGAGGGAGGGAGAGAACTGCCTCACCACGATGTTTGGGGGTTGATTAATGGAAAGGAAACAAGATGTGATGGATTTATGCAAGTGTCCCTTTAATGCTTACTGTATATAAAATGGGCATAACACCTCATGAGGAAGGATTTAATGAGCCCGTACATATAAAAAATATGCTTCCATAGCCACTGTGTAAAAGATAACTTGAGTTATGATGGATAATATATCCATCATATTATGTTATGATGGTTATGATGGATAATATATCCATCATGTTAGTGTCTTTGGTTCTGCAGACAGTTTCCCAGTCATTTTTTATTCAAGTATTGTTTGGTGTATTTTTGAGGCATGCTGCAAAAAAAGCTAGTGAAATGGGAATTCAGCTAATGAACTTTTCAGGAAGAAATACTTTTTTCATATCTGCCAGTAAGATTATCTCTTCACATATTGTGAAAAGATATTAAAAATGATTTCATAACTTAGAGGAAAAATTTTATATTAATAATTTTTAAAATAATTGTATTAACTGAAGGTATAAAGTAATATCCAAGGATAAAAGAATCAAGCTTGATGAAAACAAATCATGCGTTTCTAGAGATTCCTGTACAACTCACTTCAAAAATATGAAGAAAAAGACCATTCTTGTCTGTCCTGAGATGAATTTACTAACAGAAAATTAATGGACACCAGTACTGAAAATTATAGAAAGAGGCCAACCTGAGGTGTGAATAGTCCATTTAAATTTTTGAGGAGTTAAGAGAAGTCTATGTCAGTGCAATGCAACCAATGAGGCATGACTGACACAATTAGAAAGACAATGACTCAGAGAGCCCCAAGAGATCCAAGACTGTGCACCAAGGCAATAACATCAGAACTGGGGCCTGGAAAATCAAATCTTCAGTTTTAAATAACAAGTTCCTACAAGCTCAATAGGCTTACTCTGCTGTTCAAGAAAAGCGAGAAGTCACCTGAGGCTGACAGGAATAATGAAACATTGCAACACGGTACAGCAAATGTTTTCTTCAGCATAAGCCCAGACATCTCCATCGTGGTCCTTGATCATCAGCATGGAGCATTCAGGGTGATTTATGCAGGAAAATCCAGAATCTTCTCATCTATTTTGTCCCATGCATCCTCTGTTATTCAGTAAGATATTGTCAGCCACCTTCTGGATATGACTAGTAATCCCTCATAAACTGCAAGTGTGTTTACAATGTATAGATGTATTACAAACAAACAAAAACAACTCCGAGCCTTAGCTAGATCCACCAGGTTTGGGTCATGCCAACTATATTTCCACTTGGGGAAATTTTGTATTATCTCTTGATTGGTTTCATGATCTCTTTTTCATCATTACATGATATTCTAATTGTCATAGCCCTTCTATTAATTGTAGCTTCTATATGCAATGATCATGAATTAGAATCGTTCCGGGTTCATAAAAACCCTGACCCATACAGTTGTAGGACAGCTTAGCCCAACCTTCCTTCTAGGGTAGGAATCCTTCCCCCAACACTGTCAAGTGATTTCTCTGCCTTGTTTAAATACTTGCAAAGGTAGGAAACTCTCCCACCTATGCTATATTCTGATGCCTACTTTACGTTTTCCCTTCTGTAGAATAAACTCCATTGCTTCTTCCTAGGAAGCAACTATCTCGGGTACTTCTGTCATCCTTTCCCATAAGCTGCTGCATAAAGAAGTGCTCTTCGAATCTCCCCCAGCACAGAGGTCAGCTTGTTTTGTCATAGGTATAACTTTCAATATGCAGCCAGATGCCCTTAGATTGCTGAAGCTGATCCCTCAGAGTCTCCACTTCCTAAGGATCAAATGAGCCAGGGTTCTTTCCAGCTTTCTCCAGAAATTCCCCATGAACTGCTACAAAGGTTGCCTATTTTTCTCACTTCTCTCACTAGATTGAAATTTCTTCTCTCCTTACTTAGACTCAGATTCTACGAGCCAGAGTCAGTAAAGGTGTCTCTTCACTGTAGATTCTATAATTTTCACCTTAACTCATGTAGTATTCATAGAAGCACCAGTTTTTAGCCAGAGATGACTTGATAATCACCTGGTGCTTTGGTTCTTCAAACTTCTGTGGAGCCCTTTGACGTCATGTATAATTTCAGAGTTTCAGAGTCGAAGGACACTCCCTTGGGGAGATCCCTCGGTAAGAATTGCTGATCCAGACCAAGCTTTACACTTGGAAGATAAGAAAATAAGGAACATAGAAGACAAATCATTTGTCTGAGATCTTAGAGCTTAACACTGTTAAAGCTTGCATTAAACCCCAAGTTTCCTGATTCCTGGTCTGGAGCCCTTTCTACCACCTCATGTTGTTGCTTATGTTGGGTGCTAAATTATTAAAAATTGCACAGAAAGTGGGATTGCAATTCAGTAGCAAGAAAGGCCTCAGCAAATCCTATGAGGATCTCAGGTGCTGGGGTGGCCATTCATAGTTGTCCTGAGTTGAGGAGGGGGATGATAGAGGGTGAGATGGGGAACCTGAACCTTTATATTCCCACACTAACCAGCCAACAGACGTGGACTGCTCAGAACACATGTGACCTTGGGCCAGGAAGATCTCTTCAGGGCCTCCGTTGAGAGTTACCTGCCATCAACTCTCCCAGCAGGATAGTGGAATGAGTACCTTTGACCTAGAGAGGGAGGAATCTGGATAGGGCACCATCACATCCACTACAGTGGGCATGAGAACACTTGCAACCGGCCTCCTATTCCTTCTCAAATAACCTCAAATTTTTTTTTTTTTTTTTTTTTTTTTTGCGGTACGCGGGCCTCTCACTGTTGTGGCCTCTCCCGTTGCGGAGCAACAGGCTCTGGATGCGCAGGCTCAGCGGCCATGGCTCACGGGCCCAGCCGCTCTGCGGCATGTGGGATCTTCCCGGACCGGGGCACAAACCCACATCCCCTGCATCGGCAGGCGGACTCTCAACCACTGCGCCACCAGGGAAGCCCCAACCCTCAAATTTTTAAGGTAACATTTTCCTCTCTCTCTTTCTTCCTTCTTGGAAGAACTAAAATCAGCCCACAGATCATCAAGAGCAGAAAGAATGCAGCTACGATGCCCCCAAACATATCTGTGCTAGACTAAGGACTCCTAAACACTGTAATGACAATTGACCTTGACAAAATGGGGAAAGTCCTTTTCCTAAAATAGTCCCTGGGGGATCCCAAAAGTAACGGGATGAAATTGATTGAGCAATGCACCGCTTCGCTTTATAGGCTTTCCATTTGTCATACAAATTATAATGAGTACTTATTTCTTGACTTACATTTCGGCCTTCACACAGTTTGCAGCTCCTGCCATGTTTACATGCACCATCTGGAAGAGCTAATGAGCCAAGGAGCTCCAGAAATTACAACTTGCTTTGACTAAACCTGGAAGATTTTTACTGGCAATAAAATGATTTTAGTTTCTTTTCTTTCTGGATTTGCAAGGGGATTAAAACTTGAGTCTCACCGACTGTAGGGCAGAAATATGCAAAGCTAGTTTTAATGGAGTGAAGCTGAAGGCAGCTGGCATCCCTAATCAATTCAGAATAATTTAGCCATTAGAGTAATAGTCATGATAGAACGTCTCTTCTGACACTGGAAATTTTAAAATTACCTAGCCTATACGGAGAGGTCTCAGTGGGTCTCAGAGGGCAGAAAAGGAAACACTAAATGACATAGAGTCTAAGAATGTGGACTCTGCCCCCCCCCCCACACCATGGGCTTGGACCCAGCTCTGTCACTTAGTATTGGTATGACTCTAGACAAGTTACTTAACCTCCTTAGAGATCAGATGCCTTGTATATAAAGCAGGAATAATGAAAGGAACTATATGATGGGTTATTTTTAGAATTAAATGAGATAATGCAAATAAATTAAATTAAACTGTTAAGGCAAGACATTAAAGAATCACTCAGTAATTGTTGGCAGTTATTAAATATTTCCTGTCTTTAGATAGTTTACCAAACAAAAAAAGTATAATACAAATTCTTCTTTCAAAGGCAATTTAGTCTCTCTTGGTCAAATATGCCCAGTGTAGAGGGAAACTAGATATACCATGGATGGATTAAATACATCCATAATTAAGTCCAACCACTCATTTTGTTCCATGCTGAGTGTGAAGGTCTTCAGGGTTAGCCCTGATCTAGGAGGCTAAGTCCAAAGGGACTCTAGGAAATATAAATGGGTATACAGACGGGGCCAAATACTTGAAAGACATTTCACATTCTAGTCTTCAAAAAAGTTAAATTTAGAAAAGGAAAGAAGTGACTATTCTAATCACTTCTGTTGCCATAGCAAACATCTCCCCCACTGGCAAAGTGAAGGAATGAGGCAAATATTAGGTCTACCCACTAAATCCAAAAAGATGTCGTTATAGTCCAAGAAAGGCTCTTCTAAAAATAACATACTTAATTTGGCATTAATTAATGTAATTTTTATAGTTTTTATAAAATGATATTTTTATTTATGATTATAAAACAAAAAAATTGCATACTGTAGAAAATACATTAAAGTTTTGAGGAAGATAATAAAAATCACCCAAATGCTACAATTTAGAGATTAAATACTTAACATATTGATAGGTTTCCTTTCAGGTTTTTCTCCCCTATGTACAAACAGGAGGGGTTTTTTTTTTAGAATTGTGGTCATACTGTCTATTCAGTATTTGACTCTGCTTTTTTCATTTACTAATTCACGTAAACACTTTCCAGCATTTTTACCTATTTCTTGAAGACGTGACTTTTAAAACTTTGTGATAGGGCTTCCCTGGTGGTGCAGTGGTTGAGAGTTCGCCTGCCGATGCAGGGGACACAGGTTCATGCCCCGGTCTGGGAAGATCCCACATGCCGCGGAGCGGCTGGGCCCGTGAGCCATGGCCGCTGGGCCTGTGCGTCCGGAGCCTGTGCTCTGCAATGGGAGAGGCCACAACAGTGAGAGGCCCGCGTACTGAAAAAAAAAAAAAAAAAAAAAACCATGATATTTCCTTACATAGATTCCTCCTATAAATCATTAGTGTTTAATTTTTTACGCTAAAAAATGAAGCTGCAGGGCTTTCCCTGGTGGCACAGTGGTTGAGAATCCGCCTGCCAATGCAGGAGACATGGGTTCGATCCCTGGTCTGGGAAGATCCCACATGCTGCAAAGCAATTATGCCCTGTGCACTACAACTACTGAGCCTGTGTTCTAGAGCCCGTGAGCCACAACTACCAAGCTCGCTTGCTGCAACTACTGAAACCCGCGTGCCTAGAGCCCGTGCTCTGCAACAAGAGAAGCCACCGCAATGAGAAGCCCACACACAGCAACGAAGATGCAACACAGCCAAAGATAAATAAAATAAATTTATTTTTTAAAAATGAAGCTGCAATAAACATTTTGCACATTAATCTCTGTCCAAATATGAATTTTTTAAAGGATGCCTAGAAGTGGAATTACTGCAAAGACTGTATTTTTAAGTCAATTATTGCCCATCAGTTGCTTTCCACAAAGATGATACCAACTTTCATTCCCACTGGCAATGTATGAGTACCCACCTTACCAAACTTTTGCCTATACCGAATTTCAAAACTTGTAAAATTGGAAGAGTATTAATACTAAATAATTGATTCTTGGCAATAAGACTATTTTAATTATCTAAATTAAATTTTGAAAGTTAATTCATGATGTTTGGATCAAAGTTAGTTATATTTGCTATTATGGTCACTCTCGTGGTTGAATTATCTGCATATTCCTTCATCTTTTGCCACCATTAGTAGTTTACGAGCCTCTAGAGGGCAGCAAAGGGTTTTATGTACCTCCCACAACAGTGTCTGTACACAGTTTATGATCAACAATGATTTGTGAAATGGAAATGATTGAGCTATCTAGCCTTTACGATGACTTCAGCCCATCTTGTGAAAGGGGGAGATACAGATTACAAAACCCAGAAATGTCTATCTCCCCATCACCACAGTCTGACTTCATCAGAGAAATATAAAACAAACTACAGAAAATCAGCCGTACAGTGATAACACTGACACATCTTAGCTAGAAAAATAGCTTTCAAACTTCTTTTGACCATAGCTCACAATAAGAAAAACACACCATGACTCAGCACACATACATATATAGAGATAGATAGTTAAAATAAATATTGCTTCTCTTGTTAACCTGTGATGCCCACTGGTGTTTTCTACTCTATTTCAATTTTTAAAGAATGATCATCACAACTTACAAAACTATTTCACAATTATTCAGTTTGGAAAACAGTTCAGTAGAGCAAGATTAGAATTGGCTACCAGTTGCATGGCAGCCTCGCAGGCTGTCAGCTTCCATACCTTTCAGGGGTTGGGAAGACTTTTCTTGACCCTCCACTGCTCCTTCCCACATGAGCAAGTCTGTGGAGGCTGCCTCCACCCTGTGTGGTCCCACTGGTGTACCCTTGTTTCCTTAGACCACAGATCCAGGGAACAATTGGTAATCTGTACTAGTATGGTAGTCTGGTTTGTGATTCAAAGCAGTCCAATGAGAAGAAATCCTTAACTGTTAAATGCAAAACTTCAGTGATGAGCATGAATGACAACTTATAATCAATTGAAGTGATGAAAACCTTAGGAAAGAGGCATAGATTTCACGTCAAAACCTCAGATTCAGTTAATTAGTTCACCCTAGAGATCAGAGTACCTCAGAAGTATGAGATCCCAGCTTTATCAGATACCAAATGTCAGTGTCTAAAGGTTGACAAAGACCACAGCACCCTTCACTGGGTTCCAGAAGCTGCCTCTTTCTTTTTTTTTTTTTTGCTGTACATGGGCCTCTCACTGCCGTGGCCTCTCCCGTTGCGGAGCACAGGCTCCGGACGCGTAGGTTCAGCGGCCATGGCTCACGTGCCCAGCCACTCTGCGGCATGTGGAATCCCCCCGGTCCAGTCCAGGGCACGAACCCGTGTCCCCTGCATCGGCAGGCGGACGCTCAACCACTGCGCCACCAGGGAAGCCCAGAAGCTGCCTCTTTCTTAAAAGCTCTAGCAAACATTCTCTGACTCTGAGATTCATAAGCAATCAACCACTCTTCTCATTTCCAGAAACTAGAGTTCCAAATTATGGCATTTCTGATGAAGACAGCAAATGAGGCAATTCTTGATAGGATAAAGGGAGAAATGGTAAACACTTATAAGGATGCAAGTTCCCCTTCACAAACACCTCAAATCTAGCTCTTTTACCACTAGATGAAGCTCTAAATTGATGCAAAAGGTGAAATCATCACTTTGCCTTTGTGTTACAGTGAATCTTCTTCTGGGGATAAAGCTTTAAGATAAATATAAAAGCCAAAAAAAAAAAAAGTTTAATATAACTACCCTAACAAAAGGCAAGAATCCAAGTAAATCCACATGTTTCCTTTTACTCATAGCTAGCTAAACAGTTATTCTGTCCCAGACACCATATTAAAAGCTTTATAAGCATTATCTAAGTCTCATAATTCTATGAGATCAATCTCACTTTCCAGATAAAGGAGATTAGACACAGTAAATGCAAATATTTTGTCATTGGAAGAGGCCATTTGTCCTCAAACACCCATTATCCTCTTCTTGTTTTAGAAACAAACATCCGAGTTTAGCCTGGCACATAGCCACGTGACTAAAGAAAACATTTCCCAACTCCTTCTGTATAGCCATTGTCTTAGCCTGGGTTGCTTTAACAAAATACCATGGACTTAAACAACAGAAATTTATTTCTCACAATTTTGGAGACTAAGAAGTCCAAGATCAGAGCCCTCTTCCTGGCTTGCAGACTGCTATCTTGTATCCTTACAGAGCAGAGAGAGAGCAAGCTCTCTGGTTTGTTTTTTTGTTTGTTTGTTTGCGGTATGCGGGCCTCTCACTGCTGTGGCCTCTCCCGTTGCGGAGCACAGGCTCCGGACGCGCAGGCTCAGCGGCCATGGCTCACGGGCCCAGCCGCTCCGCAGCATGTGGGATCTTCCTGGACCGGGGCACGAACCCATGTCCCCTGCATCGGCAGGCGGACTCTCAACCACTGTGCCACCAGGGAAGCCCTGGTCTCCTTTTTTAAGGGCACTAATTCCATCAGGAGAACCCCACCTTCATGACCTCATTTAAACCTAATTAATTCATAAGGAATTAACCTAATTAACTAATTAATGGGAGTTAACCTAATTAACTCCCATTGGGAGCTAGGGCTCAACATACGAATTTTGGATGGATATAAACATAAAACAACAGCCATGCAATTAAATCCTGGGCAACAAGCTCTGAGTTAAAGTGATGTGTAATTTCTAGGTTGTTCCATTAAAAGGGACATGCCCTCCCACTTTTCTTCCCTTCCCACTGGCCAGGATGCAGATTTGGCAACAGGAGCTGGTTCAACCATCTTGAACCACAAAACAGAAGCTGTATACTGAAGATGGCAGAACAACAAGAAACCAGATACCATGAAGTTGTCACATCAACTCTAAAGCATGTACTGTGTTATGTGAGAGAGATAGAAGCTTCTCTCCTACTGAAGCCACTGTACTCTATGCTTTGCTACAACAGCTGAATCCGTGTTTTAACTAATTCATTATCCAGGTCACATCCTCAATACATAACACAGCCTGCTATTTGAACCCAAATCTGTGTGAATTCAGTTTCTTACCATGCAGTAGTGCCTGCAAAAACCAAAAGAGGAAAGTATACCAAAAGGAGGTCAAGCTGGCATCCAAAGAAGGTGACAAATGCAAACTAATTTTAGCTCTTTGATGCCTGCAGCAAGCCTGTACCACTTCACATTGGAAGGTCAGGCCTCCGGATCTTGAAAGGAAACACCAATAAACAGCTGGAAGGAAGGCCGGCCTTCCATCAGCCTCGACTATGCAAGCACAAGTCTGACAGTTGCAGATAAGGGCTGGATTCAGGTTTGCTGTAGAAAGCAGCCATCATAAACAATCCATGGAGATAACACCGTGTCAGTGACACTTCCCAGCTGAAGTCCCATGTGGCAGCACCAAAGTGCTTTGGTTGTGGCCACCTCTCACCCCACTCACCAAGAGTGTTTCTAACAGCCAATCCCAGTAGCACCCTGGAGCCTGAAACTGAAGAGTTGTCCGTCCAAAATCTATGCTTTGAAAGAATCAGGGCTGGCCTGTCTCAAGGACATAACAAAGCAAGCCACCCTCCTCCTCAGCAGGAAAGCCTTGCTTTCCATCACAAAGCTGATTTGGGGACAGTCATTTGATTTGGCCAAAACAAACGAAAACCAAATCATCTGCTTTCAGACCTGAAAGATTTTCAAATCCAGCAACCAGGCACTCTTCCCATTTTTTTACATCAATGCCTCTACCTGTGCCCTCATCCCCTCCCCACCACCTTGTAACCTGGAAACCCTGTGAGAAATCACTTTTATATCAATATGGGGATTTTGAAGAAACGGTATGAATTTCTTTTGTTTCTCTGAACCTGAAGGAATCACTAAAATCAGATGGACCCAAATGTCAGAACTTGGGGCCACATCTCACAGTCAAACAACAAGGCTTCCAAACCAAATCAGCCCAGCTGTTTGTCCCTGTGGAAGAATGTAGGCCAAGGATGGTTTCCAGCCTGCCTGTGGGCAGAAGCAGAAATCCAACACCCCAGAGAAAGACACAATTCCCTGTAAACAAAGAAGGGAAGAACTGTTTATTGCAGCCACTGAAGTCTTTTAATATCAGGCTCCAAGTATGTCAAGCACACCAAACAAATTTAGCTTCACCACCTGTTCCGGAAAAGAAACGCCCATGCCAAAATCCCCCCAAAAGCGCATAGATATTCTCAGTGTGGATTAGTTGGGAGTCTTTTCAAATATGTTCTATATTAGAGTTTGTAAACTGGGCACTTGACGTACACCACATGGCTGCCGTGTAAGACACGTGAAGTTTTTGCTTTGAGCCTAAAAAATCAAACTCCTTTACCCCACAGTTTTTAGACAACCTTTGACAAAATGGTAAGAAGTCCTAAAAAAGCGCCAACAAACCTACCCTGGGTGTGACTCTGAGTAGGGGTCATGGGGAATAAAAAAAAGGGGCCTATGTTCTTACTGGAGGGAAAAGACACAAACCTGAAAAATTCCACTGTTCAAGAGATGCTCCAGGAGAGTGTGGTTAATTGTCCAAAAGGTGGGCTAGATGGCAATTGATAAAACAGAGATGTGTAAATATGTCAGTGCCAAGAGGTATAAAATGCCACACTATGGGCAGGGAACAGGAAAAGTAACACCTCTGTTAAACCATTAATAAAATTGTCCAACTGGAAGAAAATATTTGCAGGCGATGTAACCAATAAGGGCTTAATTTCCAAAATATGCAAACAGCTCATATAACTCAGTAACAAAAAATGAAACAACCCAATCAAAAAATGGGCAGAAAAATTGAAACCAAAATAAAGTGCTACTTCTCACCCACTAGGGTGGCTATAATCAAAAGGACCAATAATAAGTGTTCATGAGGATGTGGAAAAATTGGAATTCTCATATATTGCTGGTGAGAATGTAAAATGGTACAGCCACTTTAGGAAACACTTTGGAAGTTTCTCAAAAATTAAACATGGAGCTACCATATGACCCACGAGTTCCATTCCTATGTACAATCATCCTTCTATATTCACGGGGGATTGGTTCCAGGACCCCTGCTGATACCAAACTCCTCAGATGTTCAAGTTGCTTTTATAAAAAGGTGTAGTATTTCCATATAACCTATGCATACCCCCTTGTATACTTTCTTTTGTTGTTGTCCTTATTGTTGCGGTACGCGGGTCTCTCACTGTTGCGGAGCACAGGCTCCAGACGCGCAGGCTCAGCGGCCATGGCTCACCGGCCCAGCCGCTCCGCAGCATGTGGGATCTTCCCAAACCGGGGCACGAACCCGTGTCCCCTGCATCGGCAGGCGGACGCTCAACCACTGCGCCACCAGGGAAGCCCCCCGCCTTGTATACTTTAAATAATCTCTAGATTACTTATAATACCCAGTACAATGTGTTATATAAATAGTTCCTGGTGTGCTGCAAATTCAAGTTTTTCTTTTTGGAACTTTCTGGAATTAAAAAATATTTTTGATCCATGGTTGCTTGAATCCACAGGTATGGATCCCATGGATATGGAGAGCCAACTGTATATATTCAAAAGAAATAAAAACATGTCCACACAAAACCTTGTACATGAATGTTTGTAGCAGCATTATTCATAAGATCCCCAAAGCAGAAACAGCCCAATGTCCATCAATTGATGAATGGGTAAACAAAATGTAGTGTATCCATTAAAATGGAATATTATTCAGCAATAAAAAAAATGAAGTATGGATTCTACAACAACATTCAACAGTATACCATACTGTTGAAGTATGCTACAACATAGATGAACCTTGAAAACATTATTCTAAGCAACAGAATACTGTCACAAAAGACCATATATTATTATGATTCCATTTGCATGAAGTATTCAAAATAGGCAAATCCACTGAAACAGAACATAGGTTAGTGTTTACTAGAGGTTGAGGGGGAGTGACTGCTAATGGGTTTGGGGTTTCTTTTTTGGAGTAATGAAAATATTCTCACATTAGATATCGGTGATGGCTGCACAACTGTGAATATACTAAACTTCACTGAACAGTACTCTTTAAAGGGATGAATTTTATGCAAGGTGAATTATATCTCAATTAAGCTGATATATATCATAATATCATATGTATGTGTACACACACACAGTTGAAGATATGAGGTGGAGGTAGCCTGTGTTTGAGTATGCAACAATAATTGAAACTAATTTATTAGTTACTAATAAATTTCTTCTATTTAAAAAAACAAAAAATGGACAGAAGACCTAAACAGACATTTCCCCAAAGAAGACATGCAGATGGCCAACAGGCACATGAAAAGACGCTCAACATCACTAATTATCAGAAAAATGCAAATCAAAACTACGAGGTATCACCTCACCCTGGTCAGAATGGCCATCATCAAAAACTCTACAAATAATAAATGCTGCAGAGGGTGTGGAGAAAAGAGAACCCTCCTACACTGTTGGTGGGACTATAAGTTGATGCAGCCACTACAGAGAAGAGAATGCAGCTTCCTTAAAAAACTTAAAATAGAGCTACCATAAGATCCAGCATCCCACTCCTGGGAATAACTGGAGAAAACTCTAATTCAAAAAGATACACAACCCCAATGTACATAGCAGCACTAGTTACAATAGCCAAGACATGGAAGCAACCTAAATGTCCATCGACAGATGAATGGATAAAGAATATGTGGTACGTGCATACAATGGAATATTATTCAGCCATAAAGAAGGAAATAATGGCATTTGCAGCAACATGGATGGACATAGAGATTATCATACTAAGTGAAGTAACTCAGAGAAAGCAAATATATCACCTACATGTGGAATCAAAAATACGATATTTTGAATTTATTTAAAAACAGAAGCAGATGCACATAGAAAAGAAACTTACGGTTACCAAAGGGAAAATGGGGTGGGGGGGAGGGATAAATTAGGAGTTTGGGATTAACAGATACATACTAATTTATATAAAATAGAAAAACAAGGTCCTACTGTAGAGCACAGGGAACTATATTCAATATCTTAAACTATAATGGAAAAGAATATGAAAGAGAATATATATATATTTAACTGAGTCACTTTGCTATACACCACAACATTGTAAATCAACTATACTTCAATTTTAAAAGTAAACAAATAAAATAAACGGTCCAAAAAAAAAAGCGCAAACATAAAAATATAGTTCCACTCAACATTTACTTCAGAACAGCTTCTCATCTACGGGTTCTGACTGATTGAGATAATGTCTTAAGTGTTTAGGAAAATGCCAGGCACCTGCTGAACTTTCAACACACTTGTTTTAAATTGATGTATAATTGATTTACAATATTATATTGGTTTCAGGTTAATGTGGTTTTTGTTGAGAGGAAACTGTGCTCCCACGTACTTGTTCCAATCACAGACCTGCTGAACTTGGAAGCCTTCCTTGGCCACCACTCCCCTCCCCAAGCAGTGTTAGGAACTACCCTGCTGGTGTCCCCACTGCAGAGTCTTACACACACAGAGCTCCTCCTATGATTCAGGAGTAATTTAAAGGTAAGGCACATAGACTCTTCATCTGTGCATCTAATGTCCAATTTGAAGCATGTCTGATAAACAAGTGAGCCCTAAGTGCTAGAAGGAAAGAAGGCAGGAAAGCAGACCTGTGGAAGCATCTGAGCCCCAATCTCATCAGCCTATGGACACACCCGAGGTCTCACCAACACCAACATAGTTGTCCCTTGGTATCAATGGGGGAAATGGTCCCAGGACCCCCTCAGATACCAAACTCTGCTGGATGCTCAAGTCCCTTATATAAAATGGCATAATATTTGCATATCAACTACACACATCCTCCTGTATACCCCAAATCATCTCTAGATTACTTAGAATACCTCCTACAATGTAAATGCCACGTAAATAGTTGCCGGCACCTGGCAAACTCAAGTTTTGCTTTTTGGAACTTTCTAGAGTTTTTTTTCCTCTAATATTTTCCATCCCCAGTTGCTTGAATCCTCGGATGCTGAGCCCGCAGATATGAGGACGAGAGAGGGAGGGCCTACCGTACCTCAGCCTGGAGGGCAATACGCCTACTAGCAGCGCCGCTGGGGCATAATCTAATTCCTTGCAAAGTTCCTTGGAATTCTTTCTGCAGTTCTCCAGACAGCATCTCCCGTGTGCTCGCAAGTCAGTTCTGACTACCACTTCTCTTTCTCCTCGGTCAATCTAAGGCCACGCCTCCCCCCGTGACAGCTCAGCTGTACCACTGTATTGGGAACAGCCCCCTCCGCTCAGGTTCTCCAATATGGCTGCATGGAAACAGCTAATCTCTGAAGCACTGTAAAGGCCAAGGTGGGCTCCCTCTCCACCACATGGTCATGAATTGGGGCTGAGATGGGGGCAGGCTAAAGGGTCGGGTGAAACGGGTTTTTCAGGTAACACACAGCGTCCATTTCTCAGCTTTCTCTCTGGGGTGCCCGCGGGAAGTCAGAGTAGCAGAGCTGGGATGGGTATAAGGGCCAGCTCCAAAGCCCCAAGCTGCTTGCCAAGTCTGAACTGGGGGGTCAGTCCCCTTCATCCTCCACAAAAAACTCTCTCTGAGTGGCCCTCCCTCCGGGGATTTTTATTGATTAGGCCCTGGAGACACATTGCTCACAGCCTATCAGCTGTTCAATCAATAGCCTGTGAAAATGTTGAGACCTAACACAGACCCAAAGAAAATATTTGTTTGTCCCAAAATATTTTTTAAACCATGCAAAAATTTAACATGAATATTCAACTAAAATGTTTACCAAATATAACATTACATCAACTCAAATACTATTTCCACATGAAGACATTTATCATAGAATATAGGTAAGTTTTCACTTATTAGAATGATATGGGATAGGTTCTCCAAAAGTAAGAGCTCTGACACACTACTATATATAAAGTAGATAACTAATAAGAACCTACTGTATAGCATGGGGAACTCTACTCAATACTCTATAATGGCCTATACGGGAAAAGAATCTAAAAGGAGTGGATATATGTATATGTATAACTGGTTCACTTTGCTGTACACCCAAAACTAACACAGCATTGTAAATCAACTATACTCCAGTTAAACTTTTTTTTTTAAAGTAAGAGCTCTGAGAGCCTCTGAAGGTCAAAACTGTCTATCTGAAGGTCAAAATAGGCATCCCTCCCTGCCATCTGATTCCTCTGACCATCTCCAGCGTCCTCAGTCTAGCAGAATTGTCTAAAAAGACTGAAACTCAATTGTAGGTACACGTCAACCCTTTTTAATAGGAAAAAAATTTGTGACAGAAATATCTGAATATACACAAAAGAATACACAAGCAGAAGAGGCTTCCTCACTTTGATAAATAATTGAAGGTGATATTTTTTTTTTGCGGTACACGGGCCTCTCACTGCTGCGGCCCCTCCCGCCGCAGAGCACAGGCTCCGGACGTGCAGGCTCAGAGGCCATGGCTCACAGGCACAGCCGCTCCGCGGCATGTGGGATCATTCCCGGACCGGGGCACGAACCCGTGTCCCCTGCATCGGTAGGCGGACTCCCAACCACTGCACCACCAGGGAAGCCCCTGAAGGTGATCTTTGATGGCACCGGCGCCTTTACTGAGACTTCAGCAACCACACGGAATAAGCTTCACAACCCTGTTCCTCTTGAAGAAAAAAATAAGTTTTTTAAGTGGATTTCCTTTCAAGGTGGGCTGGCAATTCAGCAGACACAGGCAAGTAAAACTCTTACAGAGCAAAGATCATTTTTATTTTAATCCATGTATACGAAACAAAGTGAAGTTCTTCAAAAATTTTTTTTTCCTTCGCATCATTCTCATTGAAAAAGTAAAAAATTGTTGTCCCTCTTTCTGCTGAGAAAGAACTGTAAGCACGTGGAAGCCAATGAAGAACTCTGCAACTTGTGAAATGGATTGTTAGTTAAACAATTTCATCCATCTTTGTTCTTCATGTACAGTCATACCTGGGCGGCTCCTTCCTCTCCGTGAGGCAAAATCCAGCCGCTTCCACCTAGAACCCAATCAAAGCAACCTTTCCTAGCTGACCTCAACTGTGAGTGTTCCCCAAGAAATTCTCCTCTACCATGGATCTCATCTTCTTATTTTCTTCACCCTCATTCAACCCATTCCCACAAACCCTTTTCCTCACCTGATAAGCCCAACCGCTCCTGCTGGGGCACAGGTAAAGGTCCAGTCCCCTCACACAGGCTTTCATTCTCACTAAACCCTAACAACCTGCCCTTCTCCAAAATGCTGTAACAGAGCTTTACCCCACAATTTCATCCCTAAATTTATGCTCTTTCATATTATCTAAAAATTATTTCTATTTTATGTCTTATTTCACTAATAAGATTCCCAGCTTCCCCAAAGGAAAGAATTGTGACTCATGCAACTTTTCTCTCCACCACAGTGTGAAGCACCTAGTAAACATTAAGTGCCTATTACCTTAATTTGCTTTGAAATGTTAGATCTAATGTGAGAACTGTCATTTCGGCTCTTTGTATGTTCACCAAATGGAATTTCATAACCTCATATGGAGAAATGTAGGTGGGTGAGGTTGTGACACGACAGTATAGCGGTATCTTTTCATCATAGTCAGTTTGACACATTTGCTTTAAAATAAACTATCACTGCCATTTTGACCAGTTCACTGACTGGAACCACAGAGAACTATACCAATTTATGGGCTGATATACAAGTATATCTTTGTGTTTTCCAATGAGCAAACATTGAGTTTTCCTTTTTGTTCTCCATGTCAATATTGACGAACATACTCCTAGCATTCAGTTCAGTGTACTACGAAAACAGAAAGGAAGCATTTTAAAATTTATCATTCGTGAAATTAAAGGTAACAAGGTAGGAAAAAATGTATCATTTTAGCAGTTTTACCATACCTTTGTAGGAATGGAATAGTCTCTGAGAAACTTTAGTGAGCACTTGCAGTGTTGAGACAGTAAGGATCTAGCTGTCAGAGAAGACCTCTAAACTGCTCTGAGGAAACAGAAAAGGATTTTCTTTGTTGTTCTAGAATGAGTGGGGGGAGGAGAGGAGAGAAAGAAAGGAAAAGAGAGCAGAACCAGGAGAATACCTCGGGATAAAGCCCTTTCCCCCTTTTCCATATGGAGCGAGCCAAAAGATGACCCAAGAGGAGGGACCCAAAAGGATTTTGGAGAATTTATTATAGACTTTTAATGTGAAATATGACCCCAAGTCCATATGTCATCCATATCTTCTACCCAACTATTCAATTAATTCTCTGCAGAACTCGATCTTTACAAAACTCAATCTCTCCACAACTCAATCTTTTCTCAACTCAATCTCTACCAAGATCAGATTCTTTTCAACTCAGTCTCCACTCAGTTAATACCCGAATCAGCTCAAACTCAACCTAATTCAAACTCTACTCAAGTAAATCTCTTCAGCTGAGTTCCCTAAACTAAACTGAATTCTGTGTGCTGTGTATGAGGGTAGCTTTTGGAATCTGAAGCGACCTGCATTTCACATCTAGGCTGTTTCAGCGTAGGTCACAAAAAACACAAATGCACTTGTCAGAGGAGATGATCAGGTTGTGAGTTCCTTCTGAATTTCCAGAAATCTTGCTGAGGATGGATTTCTACAGATTCTGGTTTTGAGGCATTCAAGTAAGCTTATTAGACATAAAAGGAGAAAGGGCTCCCAGTTGATGTGAGAGTTACACATATTTCTTAAGTCTTTGAATATGCATATGTAGACCACATGAAAGTAGGAAAAATCCTTTAGAACTGCTCAAGTCCAAGGTGATGTTTAATGTTGTCTATATTTCTGGGAAAATCATTTCTAGCTAAGAAGGAACTCTTTACACCAAAAGAAATAGAGATCACCTGTGCAAAATCTGTTATCACCATGCAATACCATGGTGCAACATGGGAAGAACAAAGAACTCAGAACCCAGAGGCAGAGCCCTGAAGTTACCCAGAATGCACAGGTTGGAGAGCAAGACTATGACACTGAGCAAACAGAAAAATAAGTCATTATCAGGTAGTCAGTGAAAGCACTGTACAAAGCACACTGTGGATAGCAAACCTCCTTAGAAAGCCCATTCATGAAGTATTTATTATTTAAAAGGCTTTTAAAGGGTACATCTGGCACAAAAGGGTGGAATGAAGAACAGCAATTATCTACCACCTTTTGAAATGCCACTAAAATAAATTAAAATAATTAAAAATGCATATTGCATAAGGACAAAGAAAAAACAGGGAGGAGACAACTGCCAATGAATGCCATCAACAAATTTTCAAAGATGGAAAGCAGATAGGGGAGTACTAACAACTCTAGCAAAGGGAAGTAATCCAGTCTAAAAGACAGAGAAAAATTATTTTTTAAAAAACAAACAAAGCCAAATCACCTGCAATACCATGGAAAGGCTCATGAGTAGATGCACCAGGAATCAGAAAGTAAGAGGAGACCTAGGAATGAAGACCTGTATCCAACAGTAGGAAGTGATCAAATGCTAAGGGCTCTTTCCCTTCCCTCAGTTCCTTGCAGCCAGGCCACTGGCCTTCTCCCCATTGCTTAGGAGACTGGAAATTTACCCTTTGGAAAAAATGGGCCAGGAACACTCAAAAATATTAGGTAGTGGGGAGTTGACCTGAAGCATGGAGCTCAAAATAGGGGATTAAGGAAAGCCTTCACAGTAAATATTGGGTCTACATCTCCTTACCCTTCTGCTGGGAACCATATACCCTATAGGAAAGATATCAACATGTTCCAGTTTCAAGAAATTGAACAGCATGAGAGGGGGAAACTCTACAGGTATTAATATTGAATGTCTTAATGAAAAAGTCAGATCACAGCCTAAAGACCACATACTCCACCACCAACTTCCAATTTGCTTTCAAGTGATTATTGTTTTAATGAGAAGATAGATAAAGATCCCCAAATATTTGAGCAAAATTGGTCACCTTATACTACCTTATTATAAGCTGCAGTAATATTCACATAGGATAGACATACAAAACAACAAAACAGAAACAGATTTTTGACAAACCTCATTTAATGACAAGGTTATTCTCTAAGGAAAGAAGAGTCTTATCAACAAACAGTACTGGAACAATAGGATACTCATATGGGAAAAACATTAACTTCATGCTACACACAAAATTAACTCATAAAGGCTAAAACCATAAAACTTCTAGAAGAAAATATAGAAAAAAATTCCCACCACCTTGGAGTATGCAAAATTTTTTCTTACACGAAACATAAAAAATACCCACTTTAAAAGAAAAGAAATTGATAATTTACATTTAAAGTTTTAATTTTTAAATTTTTTCTTTTTAAAAGACAGATTTAAAAACGAAAAGGTCAGCCACAGTTTGGGAGAAAATATACAAAGGATTTGTATCCAGAAAAGAACTCTTACTCCTCAATTGTAGGAAAAACAACCCAATTTTTTAAAAATAGCAAAATACTTTAATAGATAATTTACCAAAAAAAGATAAACAAATGACAAATAAGCATATGAAAATAGCTTCAGTATCATTAGTCATAAAGAATTGCAAATTAAAATCTCTGAGATACCACTACATACCCACTAGAGTGGCTAAATTTTTTAAAAATAACAATAGCAAAGGCTGACAAGAATATACAGCAACTGGAACTCTTCTGTATTGCTGCTGAGGTTATAAAATGGCACAACGGCTTGGCAGGTAACCATACACTTCTTAAAGTTAATCATACAGTTACCAAAGGACCCAGCAATTGCTTCCTAAGTACTTCTTCAAGATAAATAAAAATATATATTTATACAAAAATATGCGTGTGAATTTTATTATAGCTCTGTTCATTATAGTTCCAAGCTGGAATACCTCTATTACCTGAATGCCCATGGATAAATGGATAAATAAAGGTGGCATGTCTATATAGACTATTCAGCAATAAAAAGGAATAGATACAACATGGATAAATTTTCAAAACTTTATGCAGAAGAAAAGAAGTTAGACATAGAAGACTATGTAACATATGAGTCCACTTATATGAAATTCAACTATAGGCAAAATCCAGGGCTTCCCTCGTGGTGTAGTGGTTAAGAATCCGCCTGCCAGTGTAGGGGACATGGCTTCGAGCCCTGGTCCGGGAAGATCCCACATGTCACAGGGCAACTAAGCCAATGCGCCACAACTACTGAGCCTGCACTCTAGAGCCCGTGAGATGCAACTACTGAGCCTGCGCTCTAGAGCTCACGAGCCACAATTGCTGAAGCCCGTGCAGCACCTATAGTCTGTGCTCCACAACAGGAGAAACCACTGCGAGAAGTCCGCGCACCGCGACAAACAGTAGCCCCCGCTCACCACAACTAGAGAAAGCCCATGCGCAGCAACGAAGACCCAACGCAGCCAAAAATAAATAATTTTTAAAAAACATTAATCCATAGTGACAAAGAAAATCAGTGGAAAGAGGGGGGCAGATTGACTCAAAGAAGTATGAAGGAATTTGGGGGGGTGATGAAAATGTTATAAATCTGGATTATAGTGATGGTTACCCAGGTGTATACATTTGTCAAAACTCATCAAACTATAAAATTTACAATAAATACATTTTATTGTATGGAAGTTATACCTTAGTAAAGTTGATTTTTTTTAAGAAATCTCTTGACATCATCTTCTCCTGCAACAAACCTATTTCCTTTCTCCAATTCTTAGCAGCCCATTTCAAGTCAGCCTTAAGATCACACCACACCACCAAAACTCTTCTTATTAGATCACTGATGACTTCAAGTTTCCTAACTTGATTGTCAGTTTTATACAGTTTCTCATGTCCTTCTTTTTGGTATGCTTAGAGTCACCCTTCTTTCTTTCTTGGTTCTCTTCCTAACTCACTACCCGTTTCTCATTTGTCTATTTTACTGGTTTCTTCTCGTCTTTCCAACATCTACTTGGAATTTCCCCATGCTCAGTAATCCTCTGTTCTTTCTTTACATTCATTTGCTAGGTGATCCCAATTCAGCCCCTGGCTTTAAATATTACATGTAAATATTACATGTAAATATTTTGGGATGATTCTCAAAGCTGTATCATTATCCCAGACCTCTGGAGAGCTCTTCCTGAACTCCAGATTCACATACCAGCTGCTACTTGCCATTCTACATGAATGTCTAAGAGGTATCTCAAACTCAGAATGCCTGTGGTAGGTTGAATAAGGACCTGTAAAGATATCCAGGTCCTAATTCCTGACACTAGTAAATGCTACCGTGTATGGAAAAAGGAACCTTGAAGATGTTCAAGATCTCGAGATGGGGAGATTATCCTGGATTATCCAAATTGGCCCTAAATGTGATCACAGATATCATTATAAGAGGGAAGTAGAGGAAGACTTCACTACAAAAGAAGAAGGAATGAGATATTCACCCATGATGACTGAAGATGCCAGGCTGCTGGCTTTGAAGATGGAAGAAAAAGCTACAAGCCAAGGAATGCAAGGACTGCCATTCTAGTTGCTGGACAAGTCAAGGAAACAGAATCTCCCTTAGAGCCTCTGGAGAAAGTGTGTGCAGCCCTGCCCACACCTTGATTGCAGCCCAAGAAAACTGATCTCGGACTTCTGACCTCCAGAACCCTAAGAAAGCTGTGTTGTTTTAAGCCACTAAATTTGTGATAATGTGTTACAGCAACAATAGGAAACTAACACAACCCCCTAAAGTGAACTCCCAATCCCTCTCCTCCAAATCCTCATACATACATATTCTCATTCTCAGTAAGTAGCTCAGACCAAAACAATCTGGGATATACATGCTATGAGAGCAGGGACTCTGTTTTATGCACTACTACATCTCTAAGCAAAAATAACGCCAAACGCATAGTAGGTACTCATGCGGAAACAGATTATAAGATCAATATAAAACTATCCTCGGGACTTCCCTGGTGGCGCAGTGGTTAATAATCCGCCTGCCAATGCGGGGAACACAGGTTCGAGCCCTGGTCCAGGAAGATCCCACATGCCGCAGAGCAACTAAGCCCATGCGCCACAACTACTGAGCCTGTGCTCTAGAGCCCATGAGCCACAACTACTGAGCCCGCGCACCTAGAGGCCACGCTCGCAACAAGAGAAGCCACCGCAATGGGAAGCCCACACACCACAACGAAGAGTTGCTCACCACAACTAGAGAAAGCCCGTGCACAGCAACGAAGACCCAATGCACAGGGAGATCAACTTGGTGCTTTGTGACCACCTAGAGGGGTGGGATAGGGAGGGTGGGAGGGAGGGAGACACAAGAGGGAAGAGATATGGGAACATGTATATGTATAACTGATTCACTTAGTTATAAAGCAGAAACTAACACACCATTGTAAAGCAATTATACTCCAATAAACATGTAAAAAAAAAAAAAACCAATGCAGCCAAAAATAAATTAATCAATTAATTAATTTTTAAAAAACTATCCTAAGGTTAAAGGTAGATAGTACATCCATGAAACAGGAATGAAAAATACAGTATTAAAAATCAAAGCAAAGACCTCTTTGAAATAGAAAATATCTTGGCTGAAATTTTTTAAAATTCGATAAATAAGAGTTGGAAAAGTAGAATGAAAAAGCCGAGGATAATAGTATAGAAGAAAATTAGTATTGACTCTTACTTCTAGCCAAAATTAGAATTGAGATCCCTGATCCAATTAACAGAAGTTCCAGACAGAGAGAACAGAAAAAGAAATGCTAAAGAAATAAAATTAAAGAATTTTCCAAAACTGAAGGACATGGGTCTTTGTGCCGAAAAAAACCCACAAGTGCACATAAAGTGAATTATAAAAAACCAACATAAAAGCACATTACCGGCTTGTGCAGAGGCGTCGGGAGCCAGCGCGGCAAGGACCATGTTGCTTCCGAACATCCTGCTCACTGGTACACCAGGGGTTGGAAAAACCACACTAGGCAAAGAACTTGCATCAAGATCAGGACTGAAATACGTTAATGTGGGTGATTCAGCACGAGAAGGGCAGTTATATGATGGCTATGATGAAGAGTATGATTGTCCCATTTTAGATGAAGACAGAGTAGTTGATGAGTTAGAAAACCAAATGAGTGAAGGTGGAGTTATTGTTGATTACCATGGTTGTGATTTCTTCCCTGAATGCTGGTTTCATATAGTATTTGTGCTGAAAACAGATAACAGTGTTTTGTACAACAGACTTGAAACTAGGGGTTATAATCAGAAGAAACTAAAAGACAATATTCAATGTGAAATTTTTCAAGTTCTTTATGAAGAAGCCTTGGGATCCTACAAGGAAGAAATAGTGCATCAGTTGCCGAGCAATAAACCAGAAGATCTAGAGGATAATATCAATCAGATATTGAAATGGATAGAGCAGTGGGTCAAAGATCATCGCTCTTGTCTTAACAAGAATGCCACTTTACAATCACTCTTGATACCTCTCTGCTGACATCATATAAATTGTTCAATTATCAGTATCAGTACAACTTTCTTATTGAAATTGTGCTGTTGGACTCATAGGTGGATAGTATAAAGGTTTATGTTTAGTTTTTTTTCTCCATGAGAAAGCTAAACAATCTCAAGTATAATGAATAGTAGTATTAAGGATTGAGAGTTAAAACTGTAATTGTTTAATGCTTCAGTTGCTAAAGAATAAATCTGATCAAATGGTTGGATATCTTTTATTACAGAAGAAACTGAAGATGATCTCTTAAAATAAAACTTAGACTAAAAAAAAAAAAAAGCACATTACCATGAAATTTTAGAATACCAAAGATAAAAAGAAAATTCTAAGGAATTACATAGATTTAACAACAACAATAATAATCCATTTACAAAGAAAATGGGAATTGGAATAGCATCTGATTTCTTAACAGATTAATAAAATTAGATTATCTTCCTAAGGGAATAGAGCTTTTTTCACCAAAGGAAAATAGCATGTAAATATGTGAGGTGATGGATGTGTTAATTAACTCAGTGGGGGGAAATCCAATCACAACATATACATATCAACTCATCACTTTGTACACTTTAAATATCTTACAATTTTATTTGTCAATTATACCTCAATAAAGCTAGAGGAAAAAAAAATGACTAGGTTATCAAAGACAGTAAACAAGGCCTTCAAAATTCTGGCAGATGGGGACAGAATTTTAAACCAAGCCAAATTATTAATTAATCAAGGTGTGGGATAGAATAAAGACATTTTCAGACTGCCCAAGAACTCAAAAAAATCAAGGGATGGAAAAGGCAAGGGATCTGGAAAACAGGGTCCTAAAACCAGAGAAGTCTCACAATAATTCCTGTGTTGCTGGCCCACAACAAAAACACAGAGCAAATTCTCCAGGGCTGAGGAGGAATCAGAGGTCTGGGGAAAATGGGGTGGTGGGTGGGAAGAGGGAATGGGACCCATAGATTTTTCTTTTTGCAAAACTGGTTTGAGTGTTTTAAAAAATGTTGATAGGTGTTTGACAAGTCTGTTGAAGCATTTGGAAAACAAAGTATCAATGCATACACAGAAAACTAAGGCAATGAAAAAATAAGGCAATTATTAACATCAGGATTAAAAAGTCATACATGAAAGGAAATGCAATCATCAAACATTACTTGCTTCTGCACTGGACAACTGATATAGTCATAATAATGCAAACACTGAGCATTAATTTAACCCAAAATCTAGACATAACTAGATTATGAGGAAGGAGACAGGAGCAGAACAAGCAGTGCGGATGGAGGAGAAAGAAGGAGTTAAAACTTCATCCACTATAAGAGAATAATGTCTAAAATTGATTTAAAAATATACATCAGTATGAGCATATTAATTGGAAATATTATAATAAATACTAAAGGCAACAGCTAAAAGAGTTTAATGTGACCACTTTCAAAGAGGCTGGGACAGAGTGTGAGAGGAAGGGAAGAGGGGAGAGCTTTTTCTTTATAAGTTTTTAGTCCTATTTCATTATGTTTATATATGCACATGGATTATTTTGATACAATAATGCTGAAGTCAAAACTAATCAAACTAAATCAAGGGCTCTGAGTGAGTATAGATATAAAGAATTTCCCACAGATGGTCATAAGAGCTGTGACACAAAAGAGTGACACCGCTCAGTCACCTAAAGCAAGCTGGAACCACCAGAATAAGGACAGCCAGAGAAAAAGGAACACAGACATGACAGAGACCACTTTCTCAACACATCTGGTTCAGAGTTTTTATCAATCCCTTTGTGAGAAGGAAATTGGAAAGGACATATATTGTTTTTCATTTTTTTGCACATCAGGTTTTTATGGCCTCTTCCACAGTGTAGGTACAATTATTCTCAACAAACGTGCTCATCACCCTCAGCAAGTCCTGAGGTCAAGGCCCCGTCACATATGTCACAGATAGAAATCTGCACTGGCTGGAACCAAGGGGCAAGTTGAAGGAAAGAGTTCCTCTGAGAGAATGCTAATATGAACTGACTCTTTGTTTTAACTATTCAAACAACACACGCACGCACGCAAGCACGCACGCACGCACGCCCCACAGTGTGTTCTTGGGAGGAAATTTTTTAAACTATTCTCTTCTGGCTTCATTTACTCAGCATTTGCTGTTCCTCTCTCCCTCCCTTCTCTTTTTGGTTGATGCACAACTTTTTAATTGGACATTCACTTCCATCTTAACTAGAACAATGAAGTGTAAATTGCCTTGTTTGAGCTGAGTAAAAGGCACAGAACGCTCTAGTCCGTAGCATGACTTGGAGCAACAAATTATGATGATGCCAAAACTCACTACAAAAGCAATTAACCACACCAGAAAACTGCTCTAATTTAAAGGATCTTGCTGCATTGGAACTTCTGAATGGGAAGGCCACATATGTTACTGCTATCTAGCTACATCTTCATAAACATATTTTCCTTTTGCTTTTTAATTTTCACAAACATATTTTCATTGCTGAAACAGCCTCACTGCCTTGAGGGTCTGTCATCTAATAGTCCCTAAAATAAACTTTGACTTTGAAAAAAACAACATGTTGCAAAACAATGCACAGTTACTCTTTAAAAAAATCAAATTATGCTCAAAGAGTTGCTTGTGTAACCCAGAAGCAGTGGGGGATTCAGGAATTAAATGATAAACCCAGTGTGGGAGCCCAGCAAACCCTAGCTAGAAAGAAAATAGGGCGATACAAAGCTCTCATGAGGTAAATGCCATCTGAACAGCACAAGACTGCAAAAGACAATGCACAGAACTAACAACTCAGGGCCCATGGCAGGACCCCAGAACAGACCTTACCCTGTTACCACAGGCTCTGAAATAAGACCAAAAGAGGAGGTTTAAAATGCTTTAAGTCACTGAATCATCATTAAAATAAATATATGGCCTTCCACAATTTCTCTGAAGAGCACAATGCATATTTAGAAGTACACATTTCAGTTCACTTACTAAAATTCAGTTTCATTTCCTTATAATGCACTTGTTTTGTACATGTACATGAAGATAGTTGGAGGGAAAGATGACACTAGGGATTGGATGATCCAAGGAAAACTTCCCACTGGAAGTAAAATTCACACTGGTGAACCAAAGTTCTGGAGGAACACAACAAGAAAAAGGGAGTGCACTTATTTTCCAAGTAAGATGCCTTAGTAACTAGCAACAAATAAGGTATGAATGCAGAGGAGGAGTGGTCTTAAGTAAGTGCAATGCCTGTGTCATTATTCCAGAAATGTCTAGGTACCGAATGTACCAGTGTTATGTACCAACTTCTCCACTGTTTAAAGCAACCAACTCTCAAGTTTTCTTGTTAAAGAGAAAACGAATTCTGAACAATATGTCCAGTTTTTTAATGTCTTTGTTTTCAATTAGCAGTCTACCCTTGTGTTTTTTAAAACATTCTCTCCTTCTCACTGTTTTTAATGATAAACATCTCTATACAAAATCTCGGCAGCAGCCCCATCTTGGGAAAATTAAAATTCCATACCAAAATTGAAAAACAGAATCATGATTTTTCCCTAAATCCTTGAAAAAAACGTGATAAAGGAGAGCTTTGTTTTGATATCTTCTGATCTTCTAAGCTCCTGAGGTCTGGAAAATGGAATCACTTAAATAACAACTCAGATTGTTTCCCCTTACAAAACAGAATAATAGTGGGAACATTTTTGTGACTCCAAGGAAACAAATGTTTCTAATTAGTGAACAAGATCAGCAGAGGTAGCAGCTCCGGGCATCTGTGCCTCTCATGAGGGATACTGTCCTGTCAAGCAAAGCAACAAAATTGCCTGAATTCTGTTTGTGAAGGTTGCCACCTACCGAAGAACATGCAGTATTACATCTGGCTTCAAGGGAGAAATAATGGGGAACAAGGAAAAAGCAGTTGGTGATCCTGTAACCGGGTGAGACTCCTATGCAAAAGAAGGAAAGAGGGGGGCATGGCAGTGACTTGGCAGGCTACAGCTGTGGGTACAGGATGCGTCAATCTGGAAGGCTAGTGTGGGGTAGGTGCTTACTGGACCTGCAAAGGGTCATGCATGGGAGTGAGGGGTGTATGTAAAGTAGAAGGAATAGTTTGGGGACAGAAAGATGACAAAAGCTATGACAGGACAGGGTCCAGGGAGGAGATAAGCCTAGCTGTGGCAGAGTGTTTGCACTGGGAACTTGCAGGAAATGAGATTCAATACCAAAGGTCTTGGATTGATGCCTTGAGACTTTTCCCCAAAGGCAGAAAGAAACCCCTGAAGTTTTATCAAGGCCTCAGCAAATGACACTCAATTAAGAACTTTATGGATGCAACTGTCATGTCTGCCTCTGCCACCGCAGGCTCCCCCGGCATCCATACCCCTCCCTCCCCCCAGCCTGAGTGAGCCAGAGCCCCTGAATCAGCTGCTCCTTTAACCCTGTCCTGTCTGAGCAAAGAACAGACGCCCTCAGGCGACCTACATGCAGAGGTGGGGCCAAATCCAAAACTGAACCCCAGGAGCTGTGCGAACAAACAATAGAAAGGGAAATCTCTCCCAGCAGCCTCAGGAGCAGCGGATTAAATCTCCACAGTCAACTTGATGCACCCTGCATCTGTGGAATACATGAATAGACGACGAATCATCCCAAATTGAGGAGGTGGACTTTGGGAGCAACGATATATATTTTTTTCCCCTTTTTTTCTTTTGGTGAGTGCGTATGTGTATGTTTCTGTGTGTCATTTTGTCTGTATAGCTTTGCTTTTACCATTTGTCCTAGGGTTCGGTCTGTCGGGGTTTTTTGTGTGTTTGTTTTTTTATTTTTTAGTACAGTTTTTAGCACGTGTTATCATTGGTGGACTTTTTTTTTTTTTTTTTTGGTTTGGTTGCTCTCTTCTTTCTTTTTTATTATTACTTTAAAAAATTTTAAATAACTATTCTTATATTTTATTTTAATAACTTTATTTTGTTCTTCTTTCTTTCTTTCTTTCTTTTCTCCCTTTTATTCTGATTTGTGTGTATGACAGGCTTTTGGTGCTCCAGCCAAGCACCATGGCCGTGCCTCTGAGGTGGGAGAGCCAAATTCAGGGCACTGCTCCACAAGAGACCTCCCAGCTCCACGTAATATCAAACGGCAAAAATCTCCCAGAGATCTCCATCTCAACGCCAAGACCCAGCTCCACTCAACGACCAGCAACCTACAGTGCTGGACACCCTATGCCAAACAACTAGCAAGACAGGAACACTCATTAGCAGAGAGGCTGCCTAAAATCATAAAAAGGCCACAGACACCCCAAAACACACCACCAGACGTGGACCTGCCCACCAAAAAGACAAGATCCAGCCTCATCCACCAGAACACAGGCACTAGTCCCCTCCACCAGGAAGCCTACACAACCCACTGAATCAACCTTAGCCACTGGGGACAGACACCAAAAACAATGGGAACTATGAACCTGCAGCCTGCAAAAAGGAGACCCCAAACACAGTAAGTTAAGCAAAACGAGAAGACAGAGAAACTCACAGCAGATAAAGGAGCAAGGTAAAAACCCACCAGACCTAACAAATGAAGAGGAAATAGGCAATCTACATGAAAAAGAATTCATCATAATGATAGTAAAGATATCCAAATTCGTGGAAATAGAATGGAGAAAATACAAGAAACGTCTAACAAGGACCTAGAAGAACTAAAGAGCAAACAAACGGTGATGAACAACACAATAAATGAAATTAAAAATTCTCTAGAAGGGATCAATAGCAGAATAACTAAGGCAGAAGAACAGATAAGTGACCTGGAAGATAAAATAATGGAAATAACTACTACAGAGCACAATAAAGAAAAAAGAATGAAAAGAATTGAAGACAGTCTCAGAAACCTCTGGGACAACATTAAATGCACCAACATTCGAACTATAGGGGTCCCAGAAGAGGAAGAGAAAAAGAAAGAGACTCAGAAAATATTTGAAGAGATTATAGTTGAAAACTTCCCTAATATGGGAAAGGAAATAGTTAATCAAATCCAAGAAGCACAGAGAGTCCCATACAGGATAAATCCAAGGAGAAACATGCCAAGACACATATTAATCAAACTATCAAAAATTAAATACAAAAAAAAATATTAAAAGCATCAAGGGAAAAACAAAAAATAACACACAAGGGAATCCCAATAAGGTTAACAGGTGATCTTTCAGCAGAAACTCTGCAAGTCAGAAGGGAGTGGCAGGACATATTTAAAGGGATGAAAGAGAAAAAGCTACAACCAAGATTACTCTACCCAGCAAGGATCTAATTCAGATTCGACAGAGAAATTAAAACCTTTACAGACAAGCAAAAGCTAAGAAAATTCAGCGCCACCAAACCAGCTTTACAACAAATGCTAAAGGGACTTCTCTAGGCAGGAAACACAAGAGAAGGAAAAGACCTACAATACCAAACACAAAACAATTAAGAAAATGGTAATAGGAACACACACATCGATAATTACCTTAAATATAACTGGATTAAATGCTCCAACCAAAAGACATAGAAGGCTGAATGGATACAAAATCAAGACCCATATATATGCTGTCTACAAAAGACCCACTTCAGACCTAGGGACACATACAGACTGAAAGTGAGGGGTTGGAAAAAGATATTCCATGCAAATGGAAATCAAAAGAAAGCTGGAGTAGCAATACTCATATCATACAAAATAGACTTTAAAACAAGGACCATTACAAGAGACAAAGAAGGACACTCCATAATGATCAAGGGATCAATCCAATAAGAAGATATAACAATTGTAAATATTTATGCACCCAACATAGAAGCACCTCAATACATAAGGCAAATACTAACAGCCATAAAAGGGGAAATCGAGAGTAACACATTCATAGTAGGGGACTTCAACACCTCACTTTCACCAATGGACAGATCATCCAAAATGAAAATAAATAAGGAAACACAAGCTTCAAATGATACATTAAACAAGATGGACTTAATTGATATTTATAGGACATTCCATCCCAAAACAACAGAATACACATTCTTCTCAAGTGCTCATGGAACATTCTCCAGGAAAGATCATATACTGGGTCACAAATCAAGCCTTGGTAAATTTAAGAAAATTGAAATCATATCAAGTATCTTTTCCAACCACAATGCTATGAGACTAGATATCAATTACAGGAAAAAATCTGTAAAAAATACAAACACATGGAGGCTAAATAATACACTACTTAATAACCAAGAGATCACTGAAGAAATCAAAAAGGAAACAAAAAAATACCTAGAAACAAATGACACTGAAAACACGACAACACAAAACCTATGGGATGCAGCAAAAGCAGTTCTAAGAGGGAAATTTATAGCAATACAATCCTACCTTAAGAAATGAGAAACATCTCTAATAAACAACCTAACCTTACACCTAAAGCAATTAGAGAAAGAAGAACAAAAAAAAAAAACCCTAAGTTAGCAGAAGGAAAGAAATCATAAAGGTCAGATCAAAAATAAATGAGGGCTTCCCTGGTGGCGCAGTGGTTGAGAGTCTGCCTGCCGATGCAGGGGACACAGGTTCGTGCCCCCGTCCAGGAAGATCCCACATGCCGCAGAGCAGCTGGGCCCATGAGCCATGGCCACTAAGCCTACACGTCCGGAGCTTGTGCTCCGCAATGGGAGCAGCCACAGCAGTGAGAGGCCCGCGTACAGCAAAAAAAAAAAAATAAAAAAATAAATAAATGAAAAAGAAATGAAGGAAACATAGCAAAGATCAATAAAACTAAAACCTGGTTCCTTGAGGAAATAAACAAAATTGATAAACCATTAGCTAGACTCATCAAGAAAAACACGGAGAAGACTCAAATCAATAGAATTAGAAATGAAAAAGGAGAAGTAACAACAGACACTGCGGAAATACAAAAGATCATGAGAGATTACTACAAGCAACTCTATGCCAATAAAATGGACAACCTGGAAGAAATGGACAAATTCTTAGAAATGCACAACCTGCCAACACTGAATCAGGAAGAAATAGAAAATATAAACAGACCCATCACAGGCACTGAAATTGAAAATGTGATTAAAAATCTTCCAACAAAAAAAAGCCCAGGACCAGATGGCTTCACAGGTGAATTCTATCAAACATTTAGAAAAGAGCTAACTCCTATCCTTCTCAAACACTTCCAAAATATAGCAGAGGGAGGAACACTCCCAAACTCATTCTACGAGGCCACCATCACCCTGATACCAAAACCAGACAAAGATGTCACAAAGAAAGAAAACTACAGGCCAATATCATTGACGAACATAGATGCAAAAATCCTCAACAAAATACTAGCAAACAATCCAACAGCACATTAAAAGGATCATACACCATGATCAAGTGGGGTTTATGCCAGGAATGCAAAGATTCTTCAATACACGCAAATCAAACAATGTGATAAATCATACTAACAAACTGAAGGAGGAAAACCATATGATCATCTCAATAGATGCAAAGAAAGCTTTTGACAAAATTCAACACCTATTTATGATAACAACCCTCCATAAAGTAGGTATAGAGGGAACTTTCCTCAACATAATAAAGGACATATATGACAAACCCACAGCCAACATTGTTCTCAATGGTGAAAAACTGAAACCATTTCCACTAAGATAAGGAACAAGACAAGGTTGCCCACTCTCACCACTATTATTCAACATAGTTTTGGAAGTTTTAGCCACAGCAATCAGAGGAGAAAAAGAAATAAAAGGAATCCAAATTGGAAACAAAGAAGTAAAGCTGTCACTGTTTGCAGATGACATGATACTATACATAGAGAATCCTAAAGATGCTACCAGAAAACTACTAGAGCTAATCAATGAATTTGGTAAAATAGCAGGATACAAAATTCATGCACAGAAATCTCTTGCATTCCTATATATTAATGATGAAAAATCTGAAAGTGAAATTAAGAAAACACTCCCACTTACCACTGCAAGAAAAAGAATAAAATATCTAGGAATAAACCTACCTAAGTAGACAAAAGACCTGCATGCAGAAAACGATAAGACACTGATGAAAGAAATTAAAGATGAAAAAAAAAAAAAAAGAAAAAGAAATTAAAGATGATACAAACAGATGGAGAGATATACCATGTTCTTAGATTGGAAGAATCAACATTGTGAAAATGACTATACTACCCAAAGCAATCTACAGATTCAATGCAATCCCTATCAAACTACCACTGGCATTTTTCACAGAACTAGAAAAAAATTTTCACAATTTGTATGGAAACAAAAAAGACCCCGAATAGTCATAGCAATCTTTAAAAAGAAAAACAGAGCTGGAGGAATCAGGCTCCCTGACTTCAGACTGTACTGCAAAGCTACAGTAATCAAGACAGTATGGTACTGGCACAAAAACAGAAATATAGATCAATGGAACAGGATAGAAAGCCCAGAGATAAACCCACGCACATATGGTCACCTTATTTTTGATAAAGGAGGCAAAAATATACAGTGGAGAAGAGACAGCCTCTTCAGTAAGTGGTGCTGGGAAAACTGGAGAGCTACATGTAAGAGAATGAAATTAGAACACTCCCTAACACCATACACAAAAATAAACTCAAAATGGATTAAAGACCTTAATGTCAGGCCAGACACTATCAAACTCTTAGAGGAAAACATAGGCAGACCACTCTATGACATAAATCACAGCAAGATCCTTTTTGACCCACCTCCTCGAGAAATGGAAATAAAAACAAAAATAAACAAATGGGACCTAATGAAACTTAAAAGCTTTTGCACAGCGAAGGAAACCATAAACAAGACCAAAAGACAACCCTCAGAATGGGAGAAAATATTTGTAAATGAAGCAACTGACAAAGGATTAATCTCCAAAATTTACAAGCAGCTCACGCAGCTCAATATCAAAAAAACAACCCAATCCAAAAATGGGCAGAAGACCTAAATAGACATTTCTCCAGAGAAGATATACAGATTGCCAACAAACACATGAAAGAATGCTCAACATCATTAATCATTAGAGAAATGCAAATCAAAACTACAATGAGATATCATCTCATACTGGTCAGAATGGCCATCACAAAAAATCTACAAATAATAAATGGTGGAGAGGGTGTTGAGAAAAGGGTGCACTGTTGGTGGGAATGTAAACTGATACAGCCACTATGGAGAACAGTATGGAGGTTCCTTAAAAAAACTAAAAATAGAACTACCATACGACCCAGCAATCCCACTACTGAGCATATACCCTGAGAAAACCATAATTCAAAAAGAGTCATGTACCAAAATGTTCGTTGCAGCTCTATTTACAATAGCCAGGACATGGAAGCAACCTAAGTGTCCATCAACAGATGAATGGATAAAGAAGATGTGGCACATATATACAATGGAGTATTACTCAGCCATAAAAAGAAATGAAATTGACTCATTTGTAGTGAGGTGGATGGACCTAGAGACTGTCATACAGAGTGAAGTCAGAAAGAGAAAAACAAATAACCGTATGCTAACACATATATATGGAATCTAAAAAAAAAAAAGAAAAATGGTCATGAAGAACCTAGGGGCAAGTCAGGAATAAAGACACTGCCAAACGTAAAATAGATAGCTAGTGGGAAGCAGCCGAATAGCAGAGGGAGATCAGCTCGGTGCTTTGTGACCACCGGGAGTGGTGGGATAGGGATGGTGGGAGGGAGGGAGACACAAGAGGGAAGAGATATGGGGACATGTGTATATGTATAACTGATTCACTTTGTTATAAAGCAGAAACTAACACACCATTGTAAAGCAATTATATTCCAATAAAGATGTTAAAAAAGTAAAAAAAGAACTTTATGGAAATTATTTTACAATATGTACTTATATGAAATCATCATGCAGTACCACTTAAATTTACACAACAGTCTCTGTTAATTATACCTCAATAAAGCTGGTGAAAATTAAAAATAAGCAAAATATACAACAAATTAAAAATTTAAAAGAACTAATGGATTAGGGGAACAGTTCAATTAGAAATCACTGCACAAATGGTAAACCTCTTGACTCTTTGAAAATTGTCTCAGAGGAAACTATTCAAATTAAAGATTGACATAGTGATCTGAAAGGTAAAATAATGATCCTAACACCATCCTGGGCCACCATTCTCAACCAGTATAACAAAAGCTATGGCACCTGTGGCTACCTGAAAGATCCATCAGTACTGGAGCCCCAACCCTGCCTTCCAAGACATTGAAGCCCCGATTCTGCCCACACATGCACCTCTCTCTCCCCCCATAAAACAATCCTCCCACATTTCTACTTCATTCATTTATTCTAAATGTATTAATTGAGCACCAACTGTGTTATTGGCATTAGCATTAGGGGAGAAAGGCAAAAAGACATAAATGGTCTCTTCCCTCATTGTACTTACCATCTAGGCAAGGAAGGAGATGTTAATTAAACTACACAAATACTAGTATAAAAGTGATGAGTACTATAAATTCAAGGCTGTGAGAGCCTAGGTAGGGATAACTGAGCTAGTCTAAGGGTAGAGGGAGGTATGTAAGGAGATTCTTACCGAGGAAACAAAATTTGACCATTACAGTAGTCCCCTCTTACCCATGGGAGTTATGTTCCAAGACCCCCAGGGAATGCCTGAAACCCAGGATAGTACCAAACCCATATATACCTTGATTTTTTCCTATACACACATACCTATCATAAAGTTTAATTAATAAATTAGACACAGTAAGAGATTAACAATCACTAATAAAAAAATAGAACAATTATAACAATATACTGCAATAAAAGTTATGTGAATGTGGTCTCTCTTTCAGAATATCTTATTGTATGAATTTAATGCCTTTTCCATCTTAACTAAGCACTTATCATGCACTGTGGCTACAACTTTTGCAGTTTGACGCGTGACAGCAAAACTAGCATGGATTTCTTTTTCCGTCACAATTTCACAAATAAAAGACTCATTCTTACCGTAGATCTTAGCAACCTCAGCATGAAATTTTTTTAATTTCCTCTTAAAATCGAGAACTTTCAACTTTCACTTAACGAAAGCACTCTACTGTTTCTCTTTGGCACATCCTAATTGCCAGCATCACTACTCTTGCACTTTGGGGCCATCAGTAAACAAAATAAGGACTACTTGAACATAAGCACTGTGATACGTGATACCACGACAGTGCTTCTGATAATAGAGGCAGCTACTAAGTGATTAAAGGGCAGGATGGGCTGGACAAAGGGATGAGTCACATCTTGGGCGGGAAGGAGCACAGGGTTTGGCGACCTCAGGTCGCCAGGGTCGCCAGGGTGAGACTTCATCACGCTACTCAGAATGGCATGCAATTTAAAACTCATGAATTGTTTATTTCAGGAGTTTTCCATTTAATATTTTTGGACCACGGTGGACTGCAGGTAACTGAAACTGAGGACAAGGGGAAACTTCTGTATGCGTTAAGGCTGCAGTAGAGTGTCCTTTAGTGGCACTGCCGCCACAAGGGGGCAGGCAGGAGCACAGGGTTTGGCGACCTCAGGTCTGGGTCCACATTTTAACAGCTCTGTTTCTCTGAACAAGTCACTTTAATTCTTAGTCTCAGTTTGCTCGCATGTAGAATAGGGAAAGCAGTGGGAATTAAATGACAAAGTACACATAAAGGGCTTAGCACAATAACTAGAACATAGTAGACCTGCAATAAATGTTAGCTGGTATGATTTTTGATGTTATTAATCCCCTCTGCTTTTATGTGGGGCAGGGACAATGAAGAAGGAGAGGAAAACAGATATGCATTTAAAGACTGGCATTACTGTATGCTATTTATATGTGAGATATTATTGAACATTAGGATTCTAGATCGATCATAGGACCCAGAAGCAAATAAAACTAATAATGCTACTAGAACTCTCTCTTAGCTACCTTGCTGGAAATTGAACCATTAATTTAACAGCATTTCTGTGGGAAAAAGTGTTCCCGTCCAAACTGAGTTAACAAAAAACTCCTTTTGAACACAAAGCATTTATAAACTGGTGACAGTCAATTATTTCACACAGAAGAATTTTAGAAGTCAGACCAATGTTTTACATATGACGAAAAGCAGCTGAAACATGGAGTAATGCCTTTTTTTTTGGAGTAATGCCTTTTGATGGCTGTTAGCTATTTGACCTAGAAAGGACCATAGCGATATCATGATGCTCGCCCTCATCACACCTGGGAAACAGTCATGGAAAGGACATGACTTACCCGGTGATGGGTAAATGCACTCAGGACTAAAGCCCCTTAATCAGTATCCTTCCTACAACCCATTAAAGTGCTGCCCCTAGATAAATGGGACATTTTTTTTCTCCTCTATGCCTTTTATTATGTTCACAGGACCAGCCCATGCTGTGAAGAAACAAAAACAAGGAATCTGGAGAGTTTCTGATGACTCAGCCCTTTTGAATAATTGGGAAATTTAGGCAGATATCTGGAATGATTTTTTTAAATAAACTTAAGTGACTATTCTACATAAAATGAATTCTGGGGCTTCCCTGGTGGCGCAGTGGTTGAGAATCTGCCTGCTAATGCAGGGGACACGGGTTCGAGCCCTGGTCTGGGAGGATCCCACATGCCGCGGAGCAACTAGGCCCGTGAGCCACAACTACTGAGCCTGCGCGTCTGGAGCCTGTGCTCCGCTACGAGACAGGCCACGACGGTGAGAGACCCGCGCACCATGATGAAGAGTGGCCCCTGCTTGCCACAACTAGAGAAAGCCCTGGCACAGAAACGAAGATCCAACACAGCAAAAATAAATAAAATAAATTAATAAACTCCTACCCCCAACATCTTCTTTAAAAAAAAAAAAAAGAATTCTGGGGTATTAAAATGTTTTAACTCTGTTCAGAATGATTTACAATCATGTGAGGAAAAACTTGGGCATATAAAGAGATGATTGGAGGAAATTCTATTAAAAATGTATAAAAACTGGTTGGTGTCCTGTTTTAAATATTCTCTCTTTTTTTCAAACGTTCTTTGATGGGTGTATAAGTTTAAAATAAAGAGGAAAAAAATGTTTCCACATGGGGCCACAAAAAGGCATAAAGCAGACCAAAAACATGAAACTTCTCATATTTGGGGGGAAAAGGTATTCACTTCCCACAACTCTTAATAATTCCTCTTTATACTCAGGCACCATGGAAATGCCAGAGAAACTAGGGTAAATATTTTTATTTTTTAATTTTATTGCCTGGAAACAGTCCAATTCACTAAAAATCAATTCCCAGAAAACTATTTTAGTAAATTGCCAAATTGACTTAGGGCAAATTGGTTTTCAGGAAAAAAAAAAAGATCTAAAGCTGCACTGCCCAATTGTTGGATGAAATAACACATAATTTATGTTATAAATAGTGGTGCTGGCAGTGAGCAGACACAACCTCCATCTCCCTGCTTCTCCTGAGTTTAACTGCTTATTATTTACCTGAAAAGTGTTGTGATTTCTAATGCCATTTCAATAAAATGTTTAAACTCACAAGGGTGCCAAAGAAAGTGGCTCCTTTTCTTGTTTTAATACTGAAACAGTCCAAAGGATTGGATTCTCAAATCAGACTCAACAGAACCAGAGATCTTACTCCGTAGTAGGCTTTACAGAACAGAGAGGGAGAGCTCCAGGTCCTCCAACTTGGCTTCCCAGGTCCTTTCCTACCTTATTTGGCAATATTGAACTTGTGCAATACTCCCTTTCACAAAAGAAAGCTATTTCTGTCCTAAAACATCTCCTTTTCATAGTCCTGTAGTCATATAGCTGTTGGTTCACAAACCAGCCCCCAGGGCTTCTCTGGTGGCGCAGTGGTTGAGAGTCCGCCTGCCGATGCAGGGGACACAGGTTCGTGCCCCGGTCCAGGAAGATCCCGTATGCCGCGGAGCGGCTGGGCCCGTGAGCCATGGCCGCTGAGCCTGCGCGTCCGGAGCCTGTGCTCCGCAACGGGAGAGGCCACAGCAGTGATGAGGCCCGCGTACCGCAAAAAAAACAAACAAACAAAAAACCGGCCCCCATACATGGGGAGCAAGAAGAGGCCAAAGAAAGAGGTAGATCACTCCAGACTGGTAGCTGGCAGGTTTAAAAGCAAGGGATCTTACTTGCGGGGCTTGTTTTGAGTGGCCAAAAGACAAGGAGATCTCCACATCCACCCACCATAATGTTAGAAGTTATATAGAGGTCTTACCTGGGTTCAGTCACGTATTCAGTCCAGATGGACTGAACACCACCTTACTCTCTCAAGGCTGCATCTTTGAACCGGCTCTGGCTGTGGAAATGGTGGGTGGAATGTATATTTCATGGACAGGGGAGGGGATAAGAAGCCTCTGTTTGCCTGGGTCCAACTCTCCGGGGTCAAACAGCGGTCACGTCCTCTCAATGACCTCCCCCAACAATAGCTTATGTGACATTTTCAAGAGAGCCACGCCCCAGAAATTCATAGATTCCTGGCCTGTTTACCATGATCAGTTCTAGACAGACCAGGCCCCTCCTGCTATGCGGAAAACACTCCTCAATTGAGGATTCTTCCACCAGTGAACACCATTAGTGTGTTTGCTAAGACGTCTGTCATTAATCTGTTCATTAGGAGATTTACCTTTTTTTCCAGCAAGTCTCTCAGTGAAACGGAGAGAATGAATTGCAGGCCTGGTGCTGTCTCTTTCCTTCCCATCCACCAAGAGAAAAATTATTCTTTTTTACTTGCTTCTTTCATTAAAAGCTTTTTTCTCATTTCAAAAAAAAAAAAAAGTTTGAGGCAAAAATTATTGATAAGCAAAATAAGAATATTTAAATCAACGTAATTCCTCATCCAGAGGTTAACATTAATAGGTGCCTGTATATTTTTCCATCTCTTTAATAAATGCATAGTATTAATGAAATGACTGCAGGCTAATGGTCCTTGAAACACATAAATTATAAACAAGAAGGGGAAATAAATTTCTAGAATGGCAGTATGAGGAGTTCCACAGACCTCCCAGCAAAACAACCATAACTAGTAAAAATTATATTTTTTAATTGCTTAAGTCTCTAGAAATTTTCCTAAGGGCAAACAGCCCTGAGAGAGCCCTTAGAAAAATATTTGTTCAAGAAAATCTATTAAATCTCAGTAAGAACAACAAGAATTGGTGGCATTTCCCCCACCCCCAGCTCATGATGGAAGCACCAATCCAGGCTGGCACAGCCAAGAACATGGGCCCCACTTTCCCCAGCTCTCAGTCTGGAGCTACAGTATCTCCCCAGGAGGACCAGGTTGCAGAAGCTCTATTCCAGACAAGAAGAGCTGTGAGGTTCAGGGCTACCTTCCATCACCCTCAACTCATAGGGCAGAAGCTCTATTCCAGGCATGATAGGATAAGAATAATGGGGCCAAACCCCCTTGATCCCAGCTTACTTGTGGGCAGAGATTCCATGCCAGGAGAACAAGGTGAAAAGCCCACAGGCTAGGCTACTCCCCAACTCAGCATACTACTTGTCAAGCAAGAGTGTCATTCTGAGAGAAGTGGACCAATGTCCCTGCCCCAAGCTCTGGAGAAGTGGCATAAATGTTCTGACCAAGGGGAGAGGAAAGCCATAACAACAGAGAGCTTTGAATCCCTCAAAGGAATGATTTTATCTGGAACAGTATGTGAGGAAGTTTAAGCCTAAGGGCACTGTTGAAAACAGTGGAGATTTTGGTGGTGAGCAATTAAGAGGAGGCTGGTAGCTTTATAAGACTGAGAAGCTAAATTGTAGACCAATGGAGGCTTAACAGGGAGAACTTGTGGGGAAGACAGCTAAGAACAGCCCTCCTGGGGTCAAAGCAAAACTCAAAGACTGGTCTCAAAGACTTTTACTCCTGCAAAAGGCCTGAATTTAATTAGATAGGACTGTAGAGCAATTTATGTCCCAGCATATTGTTAAAAGCAATAGAGCAAACAGCTGGAAATTAGTAGAGCCTAAAAGCTGGGTGTGATACCACCAGAGGTGAACAGCCTGATAGAGCAATCAGGGGAAAGACAATAAAAGCCAGCTCTGCTAAAGACACTGTCATCCCAGGGGGGAATGTGGGCATGCCTGAGGCCTTACCTTCCGAGGTCTAACATAAGAGGTTTTACCTTGAGGCAGGACGGGTGGTACTTCCAGCCAAGTCACTGAACAAATACAAAAGAGATCACACATGAAAGTAATTTCAATGCTCAGGGGAAAAAAGCTGGGGTGGGGGGGCAAAAAGTAAATAAAGAAGGTTAAATAATAACAAACACTATGAGTACAGGTAAAGGGTTAAATGTCCTTCTCTATGAAAACTGGCCCTTCAGTTAACATTTCAGCTCTGTCTTCTGGAGAACTGATAAAGGTAGTAAGGAGTCTGACTCCATGGGGAAAATAGAACACTGGGATGCAGGCACCTCTTATTTCTCTTATTTATTACTATCAGAGTAAGTAAACAAAGACTGTATTATTATTCTCAGTTTGGCTTGTTGTCTTAAATTGACCACCTAAACACTTGATCGCTCAACAAGTAGATGTTAACTATGACACTGTCAGTCCATTCAAGCTGATAATAACAAAGATACCATGGGCTGAGCAGTTTATAAACAGTAGAAATTTGTTTCTCATAGTCCTAAAGGCTGTGAAGTCCAAGATCAAGGCTTTGGCAGATTCAATGTTCGGCGAAACTACCATCCTAATCTACCATCTTTTCACTGTAACCTCATATGGAGGAAGAGGCAAGAAGCTTTCTCAGCCTTCTTTTATAGGAGCACAAATTCCATGCTTGAGGGCTCTGTCTTCATGACCCAATCACTTTCCAAAGGCTCCATGTCCTAATGCTATCAACTTGGGGGCTATGATTTCAACATATGAATTGGGGTTGGGGGGAGACATGAATATGAAGTCTATAGCACCAAGCAAACATTGCTTAATGATTAAGATGATCTTTGGTAAATTGCATTTGAATTGGGAGAGACTATAAATGCGGTCTAAATACCTGATCAGACAGGTAGCTGTGGATCTCCCTGAGTGTGGTGACTCTTATAACTGGATTGTCCTTTGGAGACCCAGGAAGCTCACTGAGTTGTTATAAGAAATATTTAGCTACCGTGAGGTCTGAGGCTTCCAAGCCATGGCAGCTCTTGACCTGCCTGGTATGTTTCTCCCATCCTTGCAGCAGAGAGGTACTACTGCAAAGACTCCCACTGAAAAAGAATGCCTGATGCTGCTGCCCTGCAGATGAGCTGTGTCCTGCTGTGACACCCTCCACAGCAACCCGGTCCAGATGTATGCTCTGATAGTCTTGAGTTTTAATGTCCGACTGACTCTAACAAGACACCCTGGTGGACACTGCAGACACACAAACACACGTCTTTCTATTACTTTACAAAAAGCAAATCATACCACAAAGCCTGCTTGGAAACCCATTTTTATCACTTAAAAAAATATGATGGCCATCTTTCTGGTATTAAATACTCTATATTATTTGCAATAACTGCATAATATCCATTGAATGAACATACCATAACTAAACCTGGTGTTGGACATAAAGGTTTTTTCCAGTTTGTTGCTATTTCAAACCTCATTTTAAGAAACATGTGTGATATTAAATAGTTTAATCTATTCATGATTATTCCAAGGATATATTCCTAAAAATAAGAAAGTCCTCTTTATTTTGCCTGGATTCAGGCTAGTTTTGATATTTCTACATATGACCATTGCATTGAGATGAGTGCTTTCTCAGCTCCTCAGTTCACTAGGTAAAAGCCTTATCCATACCCATTTTTCTATTATCTAGTACTATATTTGTAATATTAAGTAGGTAGTAAATATTATTTTCCAGAAATTTTCCACCGAATCAAACCACTTAAGGCAAACATACTGCTTAACAGCTTTATAAATCTAACAGTCATGGTTTTTTGGTCAGAGTTAAGGAGTACAATGGGTTTACGGTCTATACATTTCTTTTTTCTTCCCAGTGAAATTGGAACAGGGAGAGAGGTTTCTTTGGTTCCTGAAGCATGTTTATAAACCTCTTCTAAAATTGGAAGTAATTTATGACTGAATGTTCTGTACAAAACAGCTGTGTATCCATCTGGCCCTGGTGCTTTATTACCTGATATGTCTTATAGGGCACTTTTTAAACATTTCTTTTCATCCACAGAGCTTATTTAATTTCCCTTTGCGTCTGGCCTGAAGAATTCCGAAACTCTATTTCATCCTTGTGGCAAACACACAAAATAAATCCCATAATCCCACATGCTATCTTCCAGGGGTCATATTTATAAGGTCCATAAATCAAGGAGAAGCTTTGAGAAGGATTTTTCTTAAATTCTATTTAGAATTTGTTCATCCTATACATGAGCTAAGCTTTAACTGATCCTGAAGTTGGCTTTTGTCCCAAGTGGGATTATGCCTTTTTAGGCATAGAATCACAGATCTATCTAGAAGGAAGCTGCCAACATCCCACAAAAATTTATCCTCAAAGAAGAGACCATTTCTAAGGAGTTACAATATTTCAAGGGGCAACACGTATAGGTCAATTCATTAAGAATTTATCAGGCTTTCTCTGACATTAAACCTAACAGTAGTTAGAAAATAATGATTGCCTTTGGTTCCAACAGGGCTAACACGGAGAGCCATCTCCTGGAAAGACCAGGAATCCTGAACCCTAGCTGCCAGGTGTGTGCTGCAGTTAATTATCAGAGTGGACCAGTGTGGGAGGCTTTGTACAGGCCCCTGCGATGGTCTCTGAAGGCCTCACTCTGACGTCCACTGTGTCTGAGGCTTGAGGGCACAACCACGAGAGGGGCAAGGGGGTGAAAGTATTTTGAATGGCTTGTCTAAGTCCAAATGAGGAGAACCCCACATCTGCTGTGAAGACAAAAAGGCAGGATACTTGTGAAATGGCATAACCTGAACTTTGAACTCAGTAAAAACCTAAGCAAATAGCACTGAATGCCTTGGGGAGGTGGTGGACCCAAGGGAGAGAGTGACGGAAAGCCTGTGATCTGCTTGGGTCACCCTACTGTCCATACCCAAAAAATACAACCAAACTCCCACTTAGCCTTGATACGTGGCAAATGAAGTGGTCACAGTGATCCCCCCCAAAGCAGGCACGTTGCCCGGGTTTAGGGAAGATGGGGTGGGGAGTTAAGGAGTGCTTCCTATAGCTCTGGTGCTCAATGTTGCACATTCAAAACAGAGCCTTGACCACAAGATTAAAAGCCACTTATTTGAGATTTGTTTTTAGTTTTCTTAAGAGACAAGGTAAAGAAGCTTGAAGGGTCTAGATGGCCTATAGTGTTCTCTTTGACTCAAAGCATTTAACCAAATACCTAATAATGCCTACCATTATCTACCTAAGGTTTACTCTATCCTAGGCACAGGCATCGCAGCTAGCAGAATATAAGAATTAAAAGGTAAAAGACTGTAAGATGTGCTCCCAGATCTCCTATGGAACAAGAACTATGTCTTATTTGTCTTTGCATTCTCTGGACATCACTGGGCATACAGTGGGCACTCAAATAAATATTAAACTAAATGATCTAAAGCTGTAACTAATTCAAGAAGTGAAAATGCCTCCAAAGAAAGTTTTAGAATTTTATCAGTAATGCAGTATTCATTTTTAGTCATGTAAATGACATCATAGAAAAGTGATATATCCTCTATACTCTTCTACTTGCTTTAAATAAAGTATCTCAGAATACAAACATCAAAGCTTGATCCTGACACCTGAAACTAACACAACATTGTAAATCAACTATACTCCGATAAAAATTTAAAAAAACAAAAGCTTGATCTTGTTTTAGAAGAGGGATTCAATTTTGCTCCTTTGTTAAGACTGGATTTGTAAAATTTCCTGCAGTGGGAATAGTCCCCAAAGTATATTCTGCAGAACACCCGTTCTACAGGTCACTAGGAGGTGGTTATTCTTTAGGTTCCACTTTCCTAATGGGCCACCATTAGGCTGGGACTAATGGTTTGTGGTCAGCTGGGAGCTGACCAAGAGTCCCACAGCTGGGACTCTTCTGTTTGTGGTCAAAAATATTAGGAGAGGGCTTCCCTGGTGGCGCAGTGGTTGAGAGTCTGCCTGCCAATGCAGGGGACACAGGTTCGAGCCCTGGTCCGGGAAGATCCCACATGCCGCGGAGCAACTGAGCCTATGCGCCACAACTACTGGGCCTGTGCTCTAGAGCCCGCAAGCCACAACTACCGAGCTCGCTTGCTGCAACTACTGAAGCCCGTGCGCCTAGAGCCCGTGCTCTGCAACAAGAGAAGCCACCACAATGAGGAGCCTGCACACTGCAACAAAGAGTAGCCCCCGCTCGCCACGACTAGAGAAAGCCCGCGCACGGCAAGGAAGACCCAACACAGCCAAAAATAAAAATAAAAATAAATAAATTTATAAAAATATATATATATTAGGAGAAGAGGACAAGGGACAAGAAACCAGGTTCCAAAATCATAACTTCTTGAGCATCCATTGCTACTGAGGGAGCTAAGAAATGCCTTCGGAGCCACTGGGAACTAAGGGCAAAGGGGAAAGGATAATTTAGGCAAGGGAAGATGACGTGAGTATAGGAGAAGATGAAGGAAAGACAAAAATGAAAAGACAACAAATACAAGGTGAGAAGGGATGTAAAACCACAATTAACACCCCCTTCGACATTCCACAATAATCTCAGAGTTGAATAAAATTTAAGCCAGCAGAGAGCAGCTGACCAGTGGCCTGAAGACTGCCCTTTCCCCTAGGCCCTCAGCCTCTGAGCCTTGGCCTCCTAAGCCAAGGGAAATCATCTAAATACACAGCCAACCTTTGTCGTCACTGTGATATTTCCTTCATGTTTCTCACTATTAGAGATTCTTCCATTTTGAATGTACAATATACCGTTCACTAAAATGATTTCATCTTGAGAAAACCAAGAGCACACAAAGGTTGGGCAGCAGGCAGAGACCACGGTTATTTGGCTTTAGAATCTCAGACTCATAGATATTCGGAATGTAAGGACCTTGGAGCCAACTTGCTTTGGTGTCTGTCCTGCAGGTGGCCCTCAGAAATGGGAGCTTTCATAAACACTGCTCTTTATCTGAGGATCATTAAAGGTAAACCACCACTGTTCACTGCAGCTTCCCATCAGGAGGGACAGTCTAGATGACTTCTTGGGGCCTGTAGACTGTTAACTAAAATATTTGCACCAACCATATCAGATGCAAGCTGGAGGGTTTGGAATACTATCTGCAATAGTGACATCTGGTGGCTTCAAAGTCCTACTACACCTCCTTATGGCAGGAAATAAAGCCTGGATTTTAAGCAGTATCTGGTGACAACATAAAGATATTACATGAGTTCTGGAAACGGGCCCCAGAAATGTTAAGATTTAACAACTTCTGCTAGAAGCTAACGTTGCTCGTTATATTCAAAATAATGACAAAAGAACTATTGTGATGTAAGTCCTTGTTCCTACAGTGGAAGTAGCTAGGGAAATAACCAGTTATCTTAATTGCAAGAGGGGCAGCATGTCTTCAAGTGATGTTTTCAGTGAATTTTTTGTCCATGATCTGCTCTGAAGTACTCCTCACCCACACATCTGATAAATGGTGGCAGCCAGGTAATGCTGCCCGTATTCCCTGTACCTTTAAGATGAAATGGACAATAAGCATTCCCTCCTGAGAATCCTGATTTGGGAGAATAAAACATAATGTCATTTACCTGGAGAGCTGAAGGAGGAAGTATCCCATGACATACAGGGACAGCCAAAATGGGCCCTGTACACAGTAAAGTTTTGAGGAATCAGGGTCTATGAAGATATAGACAAAGCTGGCCAGGAGACAGGATGAAATCAATGTCAGAAAGGCCAAGGAGTATAAAAGAAAGATAGGGAAATCCAGGAGAAGGAAGAGGACAGAGGTGACTACTCTTGATTTCTGCCCTTCTGTGGGCCCAATTTTTCTTTAATTTTTAAAAAATTTCACAGAGATAATTTGAGTGATGTCTTGAGCACAAGAAGAATCTTGATATTGTCTTTCTTACAACTCTGAATTGCTTTTCATATTGCACCAGTTCCTAGTACTCTTGTTGCCTATTTTCCTTATTCCTCTCCAGTGCTCAACAGCCCTAACTGAGAGGGCTTCTTGCTTAGAACAACATATTGGACACTTTGCTTCCATATGGTTGCATTAAAGACTCAGCCATCAGAGAAAAATATAACCGAAGGATTTCTTTGTCTTTTACTCAGAAAGGCCCAATTCATTCTACAGTGGTTCTTGAAAGTTCAGAGTCAATCTGAACACATTCCAGCACACTCATCCATCTTCCCCATTCCACCTTCCAAACCTGCTCTCCCCTGTATTGTCAGCTTCCCTCCAGGACCCTAACCCAGAGAGCTAGGAGTCATTCTAGATCCTTTCTCATACCTCATATCCAACCGGGTGTCACCAAATCTGCTAAACTTAGAATTGCAGAAGCATAAATCTTAGCTACTACTATAGACAGAAAGTTTGTGCCCCCACCCCAAAAATTCACATGTTGAAACCTAACCCCCAATATGATGGTGTCTGGAGGTGGGACCATTGGGAGGTACTTAGGTCATAAGAGTGGAGCCTTCATGAAAGGGATTAGTTCCCTTATAAAAAAAACCCAGAGAGTCCCCTTTGCCCCTTCTGCCATGTGAGGACACAGCAAAAACACACCGTCTATGAAACAGGAAGCAGCACCTCATTGTACACTGAATTCGCCAGCACTTTGATCTTTGACTTCCCAGCCTCCAGAACTATGAGAAATGGATTTCTGTTGTTTATAAGCCACCCGGTCTATGATATTCTGCTATAGCAACCCAAACGGGCTAAGACAGCCACCAACTGGCTTTGTGTAGTTTTCTTACACATTGCCTCATTCCTTTGGCCTAAAATAGAAACGCTTCTTAGAGAGTTAACACATGAAACTCTGATCAGTTCTACCACCATTGTCAACAATCAAAACCAATGGACATTTTTTCCTATTGTAAATTGATGTAGTTATAAATCAAAATTGTTTTGGTCTTAAGTAAACATTTCTTTATCCAACAGATAATCTGACTAAATAATATGTGTCAGGTACTCTGCTGGGCATAAAGATAAGAAATGTGATTCAAATAACTCATGTTTTGAAGAGACATGCTTTTAAACTAACAATTAAATGGTATTCATGCGATAATAAATGTCTGGATAAAAAATATCAGGAAATAGAGAAACCCTGAATTCTGCCTAAGAAATAGAGATGAGAAAACGATACGAACCTTCAGAATCAAATAGATATCACAAAAAAGTGTTAGGAATATCATTTGTGTCTGTTGTTATGAAATAAGAAAAAAATCATCTTTATATGTGATTTATATATAAATGATGTGACTGCATGTAAAATGTAAATAAATGTTCTCTCCCAGCTTTTCAGCACCACCCCATAAAAACAGCAGCAAAATAGGGAAAAGATAAGATTTGGTTTTCCCAAGAGGAAGGTGATGAGGCAACAATTCTCAACATTCTTCCATCCAGAGGACCAGGAAGTAGAGTGAATGGACCATGTGTCAAATTATCCTGAAGTGCTGCACCCCACTGACCTGCGCCTCACTCACAGCCAAAATGTCCTTGATGCTCCTATGTCCATCATAATAAAGGGCAGAGAACTGGAAAACTTGTATAGAGACGGAGCTATGCAGGAAAAATGTTGCCCACTGATCAAAGTAGAACAGCACAAATCTCTTGAGACTCTTTCCATGGGTCAAAGCTGCAGGGGGCAAATAGGCACTGTCACACTGTATTTTGGGCCAGGTTAGTGTCAAAATGGATACCATGGCAAAAGAACGCAAATGACACAGTATCTTGCACCAAGAGCATTATCTGAGAGAAACAGAAAATAGACTGGGCTCCACATTCTCTCACCAAGTTCAAGGCCATCTCAGTAGAAGGGTGGCCACAGTGTTACCTGAATTATCCACCCTCTTCCCTAACCCAATAGTACAGGTTCTTTACTCTTTCAAAGATGGTGGTTCCCAGAACATCGTAAACAGTGATTTAGAATCCTAAGAAAACCCAAGAGGTGAAAAGGAAAGAGTTATCCAGGAAGCTGAATTGCAAATGAGTTGTATTAAATTAAGTGACTTTCAGCCTCACCTTTGGAGGTGTTATGTACCCCACATAGGGGAGCCATCTTCCTCCTTCGGGGTGGGAATATGACAATTAGCATAGTGATATGAAATTTGAATAGAAAATAAATTGTGCTGAATCTCACATATGGTGTCCTAAAAATGTACAAAATGATGTCATCCAAAGGAAGGGGGTGGGGAGGGAGATGGCAATTAGATGGATGAGGAAGAGGCAGTTGAGAAAACAGATTAATGATGCCTTTGACACAATCAGCCTGAGAGGAATACTGGTTTCCATGACAACCAAACCACTTAACCTAAATCAACAAAGCTGTTAAAAAAGAAAAACTTAAAACATGGGGAAGGGAAAACCCAGTGCATCCTCTTTGGGGAAATTAAGTAGCCTGTCCCATCAGTGCCTATGAGAGGTGTGTGTGTTAACTACATATCAGCAGGGTGTGTATTCTCTTTCACCCTCTGGTTCCCAGTAATTAGTTTTCAGAAACAGCCCAAGGACGTTGAGAAATCGCAACTAATTAGTGCAGTTTTCTGATAGAACTGCCTTATTATCCTGATGCAGCCTTAGCTAGACAGCAAGGACAAGGAATAGACAAAAGGATGCCTCTTGCTTTTCCCTAACTTTGTGTCGATATCTATACCCAAAGATGTTCACAACATCCTCCCAGAAACACTTTCTCAAGAGTATGCAGGTCGGACTGAATTCCGGAATTTTGTTTGTAGCAGAGAATAGCTGCTTGTATAGTGAAGCACAGAGGCCATTCATGATGAGACAATGTTCAAATCAAATAATAAAATGTTTATGCATAATTTAATTTCCCCATATAATAAAAGGGATCATTGGAAAATAAAAGTAATTGTATATTCCTGAGTTACTTTTAATACAGTGTAGAATTAACCCTCAATTTTTCTGGTTCTGAGGTGAGCTTGTCTGAATCACAGTAGACATAACTGAAGGTGAATCTGACAGAGACAGGAGAGCAGGGAGGGAGCAGTGTAGTTCATATTTGTAAGCTTGTAAGTCTCCGTTACTAATTCCAACATTACTGTCCCACTTCTACTGAGCCTGAAGATGGCTGGGAAAAGGGGACTTCCCTTGAGCTGCCTCTTTGTTTTCTCCATTAAAAATATATCCAGTATAGATAGTCTACTGCCAACATAAGCGAGAAAGGAAAAAAAAAAAAAGGAACTCTAATAATACTGAGTGCACTGTCAAGTTTTAACATTTCTTATAGGTGATATTTTCTGATTTTATGAGAAAAAATATATAAGTATTATAATCAATGAAATTCTGTTAAATTCATGGAAAATCTGTTAATATATGTTAAATATATTAAATTTTATGAAAAACTAATACTACATTAGAGTTTTGAAAAACAAAATTCAAGCTTCCATCAAGTTCAGTTTTAATAATTAAATCTAAAAGGGAAGAAACTTGCACATTGGAAATTTTCTTTAAAATAAAGAGCATGATGCATACCCACACAGCATCCACACCAGGGTATCTCCTATTTCACAATTCGGTTGCAAATTTTGACTCACATTTTGCTTCCAATGCCAGGGATTCAAGAAATATCACTTTACCTGTGAGATGGAAGTGCTGTTAATTTGGTAGAAGAAAAGAACACCTCATTTTTTACATTTTACCTTTCACTTTTCACGTGATTGGTGTTTTATAGTTCTTCCTTTATGTATTGCCTATGACCTTTTTTTCTGCTAGGGTCTTATAATCTTTCTTATAACTATTATTGAAATTATAAAACATTAGAGTATTAATCTTATTCCTGCCACATTTACGAAAAATATAATTCCAGATTATTACATTTGATTTTGATGTGTCTTGGCATACAAAAGTTTTTCATTTTTATTTGGTAAAATCTAGTGATATTTTCTTTTGAGGTTTCACCTTTTATTTTTACGTTTGGAAATTTTATAATTCTTAGAGCAGTTCAGTATTCATGTATATTTAATGTAATGATTTAGTTGATCTAGGATTTATTTTGATATATGGATCTAACTCAATATTATCTGTATAATCAATTTCCCCAATACTTTTTAAATTGATACAATTTACATAAAATCCACCATTTTCAAGTGTACAATTTGGTGTTTGTTTTTTTTAAAAAATATATTTATTTAATTAGTTAGTTTTGGCTGCATTGGGTCTTCGCTGCTGCACGCGGGTTTTCTCTAGTTTTTGCGAGCGGGGGTTACTCTTCGTTGTGGTGTGCGGGCTTCTCATTGTGGTGGCTTCTCTTGCTACAGAGCACGGGCTCTAGGCGCACGGGCTTAGTTGCTCCGCGGCATGTGGGATCTTCCCGGACCAGGGCTCGAACCCATGTCCCCTGCATTGGCAGGCGGATTCTTAACCACTGCCCCGCCAGGGAAGTCCCAATGGCTTTTAATATATTCACAAAGTTGTGCAACCATCACCACTATCTAATTCCAAAATATTTTCATCACCCGCAAATAAACCCAATACCTATTAGGAATCACTCTTCCTCCAGCCCCTGGCAACCACTAAGCTACTGTCTGTGTATTCTGAAGATTTCATATTAATGGAATCACACAATACGTGACTTTTATGTCTGGCTCCTTTCACGAAGCACAATGTTTCCAAGGTTTGCCCATGTTGTAGCACGTATCAGTACTACATTCCTTTCTTGGCTGAGTAATATTCCATTGTATCCATATATACATTTTATCCATTCATCAGTTGATGGATACTTGGGTTGTTTCTACTTTTTGACTATTATGAATAATGCTGCTATAAATATTCATGTGCAGGTTTCTATGTGGACATATTTTTTTATTCTCTTGGGCATATACCTAGGAGTGAGACCTTGTGATTCTTTCTTTATGGTACATTAAATTCCTATTTTTATAAGAATTGGTTTCAGGGTTCTCTGATCTTTTCCACGGTCCTGTCACTTCTTTTTGCAAATACCAAACTTTTCCAATTTTAGTAGCCTTGTGTTTTATTAGCTCATAGGGCAAATCACCCTTAATTTTTTCTTTCTTAATTTCTCAACTATTACTGCCTGCTGACTCTTCACTGTCAATTTTAGAATCATTTTGTCATGCTGCTGGTATTTTGATTGGGAGTGGAAAATTAATTAGGGAAAATTAATTTGGAAAAATACTGATATCTTTTGCAATATTTCATCTTACTATCCACAAACATGGTGTATCTCTTCTTTTATTTAAATCTTCTGCTATATCTCCCACTAAAATGTTGGGACTTTCCTCACAGAGGACTCACCCATTCCCTGTTAAGGGAACTAGATACTCTAATCTTTGAGGTGATGACAGTGGGACACAGCCTATGAGCTGAAGTTAACCAAGCCTAAGGGAAGCCTACCCTGGACAGAGCAGATGATGAGGCAAAGGCCCTGGGGTCAATACCAGTTGACCTACGAAAGGAACAGGGAGAAGGTGAGGGCAGCTGCGACACAGTGGGTGAGGAAGAGCAGGAGGAGGTAAAGTTAGACTTAGCAGGACTCAGATCACATAGAGCCTTGGTGGTCCAACAGGAACCCTTGGACTTTTGTCTCATACAAATAGGAAGCCACAGGAGATTTTTTTTTTCCTTTGCGGTACGCGGGCCTCTCACTGCTGTGGCCTCTCCCACCGCGGAGCACAGGCTCCGGACGCGCAGGCTCAGCAGCTGTGGCTCACGGGCCCAGCCGCTCCGCGGCATGTGGGATCCTCCCAGACCGGGACACAAACCCATGTCCCCTGCATCGGCAGGCGGACTCTCAACCACTGCGCCAGCAGGAAAGCCCCTGCACAGGAGATTTTAAAGCAGGCATCTGCATGATCCTGCATGAAGAAGGCAGCTCCCTCTGGTCCAGCTAGGAAGTGACTCTCTCAGTGTGGTCACATAGCCTCCTGCCCCATGGCCAGGGCCAAGACTTATAGCCAGAAGGGAACTTGAGGGTGCTGGGAGAAGCCAGCTGGTAAACACTCACCTTCACTTAACAAGCTCATCAGGACCACTAACCCCCCAAAACCTCCCACAGGTGACCCACCACCATTCACACACTTATTGTGCTGACACCACCGGCACCACCAGAGGAAACTGCAGGTCCCAGAGGTACCCATTCCCCATCTGCCCACTCAAACACCTATTTAAAAGCCCACAGGGTGACTATAGCCACTTCTGGAGAGAAGCCAGTCCACAAGTATCTTCCTCCCACCTGCTGGCCCATGCTTCTTCCTCAAAGCTTCTGCCAGAAGGAGGATGGGGACTTTCAATACCAAGAAAGGTACCAGAAGAAACTGAAACCACCCACCACCCTTAAGGGCTTTGTCGTCGCTTCTTACTCACCCAACTGGGACCTGCTATCTTCACGGCCGATATTCCCTCAACCTTCATCCTCACTGCTGTCCCAGCCATTCAGGTTGCATGAAGGAATTGGCCCTGGTAACATCCGGTGAGCTCACACCCTTTCACCCTGCCAGGGAAGCTGAAGCTGCTGCCAGGCTGAGGGGGCCAGCCCTCATGGGATACACATTGAATTGTAGACAACTGTTGGCATCCATTCCAACATCCTTCTAGTGGGCCTTCCTAAACCGAAGAAGCTTGAAAGCTAAAAACCACATTTCCCAGATACCCTTGCTGCTGTAGATCTGGGCATGAATTCGGTTAGATGTCATAACAGGAGATCTGAAGGCAGGGGTAAGGCCCATCTTCCTGCAACTCTGGGCTGTTTACACTGGCAAGAAAGCGCTGGGAGCCGCAGGTTTTTTCCTGCAACAGGGTCTGCGTGCAGCACCTAGAGAGCAGGTGGCTTCCTGATACCAGGATTACAGCTACACAGCATGTTTTCTAATTCAAGGTTAAATGTGGCAGCTTCGTAATGCTTCACCTTCCTATGTCCCCAGGTGAGTCACTTCTTCCATGTCTGGAGTCAGTCCTGGAGGCCCAGCCTAGAATCTACTTGTCCAATCCGTCTGATGATTTTGTAAGCACCTACTTTCCTGTTTTAAATCCTTTTCTTCTTAAAGCACCTAGAATGATTTCTACTGAATCTCAACTAATATTGAAATAACAACAACAGAAAAAACAATGATCTACCATGAGAGAACCAACGTAGGTTTATCTCCTCAGCAATCCCCATAGAGCTTATTCACCTTGCCTAGCAAAACCATTTTTGCCTGTTCACAGTCCTAAAGAGCTGCCTTCACTTGCCACTTCCCCTCTACACGCAGGTTTAGTCATCTGTCAAGCCTGAAGGAACCTTCTAGGCTTCTCTCTTCCAGCTATTCTATGTAGTTCTTCCAGAAGACAACTCAACTGAGGTCTACCAAGAAGAGGCAAGTCCAGGAAAGGACTCCTGACACCAGTAATCATTCAATACATATTGAAGGCTCATGCTTTGCCAGGGCTGCTTGAAAGGGACTGCTCAAAATCCCGACACCATCACATTTTTGGTATGAAGGTCATCATGCAGGGACCAAGAGGTAGCCATTTAATTGTCCCTGCACATCAATTCTCTGTGGCGTTGAAAGAAAAAGAAAGCACTGTGGTGTTATGGTCCAGCTGCAGTACAGTCAAAGGCCTGACAAAGTGGATTTAGGGGCCTACCTGAGCCTGCTGTCCCTGCGGCACTAAAACTAAATGAAGACGTTTCAGTAGGACAGGCTCCTCCTGGAGATGAACTTCCTGCACTCCCACTTATGACTGGTGGGAAAGCCACAGGGCAGCCCATTCAACCTTGGAACGTAAGAATGTTTCTGCACAAGGCAGAGACTTTCCTCCGTGTGTGTGTGTGTGTGTGTGTGTGTGTGTGTGTATGTGTGTACTCATGTGCAGAGAAGACCACACGCATGTATACGCACTTTGTATTGGTAGCGATCTTAGGAAGGAAAAAAAATCTCTTGTGGAGCCTTGGAACGCCAAGCAAATGCTACCTGGAAATGTGGATTTTTCTCTTTAGCCAACAGACCGTCTTCTGAATTTAAGTCTACAGACTTTAGCATACAAAAAAAGAGACATCACAGATACCACAGGTTTGTTAAAGTACAGTGAGTTAAACTTTGTTGAATTATTAGTGAAACTTGGTTTTTGAGAGGATTGGTTGGGTATTTGTGCCCCTGTGGTCTGGCCTGCGAAAACCCAGCCCCTCTAGATAAGCGCCATGACGACCACTAGTCAGTCCAGTTCAGAGGCATCCTACCCTCCTCTGAGGCGTCCTGAAACAACAGATTCACACGCTGACCCACACCCTTCCGTAACCTGCTAAAGTCCCACTGGCAGAATTGTCACCCTGAGCAGAGGGGGTGGACAATACACACCTCTGAGTTCCGTGGTGTGAGAGCCACGCTCCCTACCATGGCTCTCTACAGGGCTTGGCCTTGAAGAGTGAGGGCTGTAACCTTTATTCCTTACTTTCCCCTTTTCCCATTGGGTCAAGGGGTAGGGGTAAATGGTGGTAAAATGTGTTTACTTAACTTGCCTCTATCTTATGAACTGAGTTCTCTGAGTAAGACCTGCTCAGAAAAGAAGCTTTGGAACTAAGAAGCAAACACCTATGTCCATTGGCAACTGACAGGAAGTGTTACATGAGTGCCTTTCCCCAAATCAAAGGATGCAATGAATGTCCTAGTTAAGACTTTCTATTCTTTTCTCTATCTTTCATTTTTGGTATCTGTGTTTTCTTCTGTAAATAGTGATTTTCATTCTTTTGATTTTGCAGAATTGCCTACAATTTAAAATGCTTCTTGTCTCAGTAGGTGTCTGGTCATTCATACTCAGCATTATTTGAATGATTTGGTGCATAAAACAAAATACATCATAAAGAAGAAAAGCATACACTTGCTTAACAATAACAACAAAAATTGCAGCCACTGCAATCATCAACCATCTACATTAGACTCGAACTGAAGCCAAAAGCCAGGGACTTGACAATGGGATGAAAGGCCCTAGAAAGTTCCCAGCTTTCCTTCTATTCACAGCTTGTAAAGACCAGAAGCATGGCTTACCTTTGTAAATGTGAGTGTCAGGTCAAGGTCTACCAGAAGCTCTTCTAATTCTATGACATCATGTTTTCAGGGCTCTTCCTAAATAAATGGCTGAACTACAGGGAAGCACAATGACGGTTCCAGGAGACAGCTCGGAAGCCCAGACTCAGTGCAATCGCCAGCTCTGTGAACTACCTACGTCACTCTATAGCTACCTGTCCAACAAAGATAGGAAAGGAAGCAGCCTTAGCTTAATGGTCAGGTCCTCTCCAAGGAAGGGGCTACTGTCAGAAGAGCTAAACATGGCTGGAGAGTCAGGAATTGCTCGCAACATTCACGGAGGAATCACCAAAAGGCAGTAATGCGAGGACAGCTGGTAGGTGGAGGGCTGCGAGAGCTTTCTCTCTTCAGGGAGAGAAATTGCTGGTCTTGGAACAGGAGACATTTTCCTTTGGACTAAGCTTTACAAACCCTTCCTTCAGAGGGAAGAAGATTGCTCAAGTCAATCAGAAACCAATTTTGTGATGAAGCAGGTGAGAAAGGAAAATGTGAAATCAAATCGATCATGCTTCTGATTTGGGAAGACTTTCAGGGATCGCTTTTAGGGAAATGAAAATTGAGCATCAAACGTTGATGGAAAAATTACTATGGGGGATATGGAAGAAGAGAGTTCATATGGAAGGAAAGATGGAACAGTTGCTGAGTTTGTGCTTCCCTTTGGCTTGGACATTTAATAACTAAGAGCCATGAAAATGGATTCTAAGTCTATTGAATTAGACCTGGAGTTGACCTGTTTCTTGATAACCAATGGCAGACATTATTTTTTGATGTGGACCATTTTTAAAGTCTTTATTGAATTTGTTACAATATTGCTTCTGTTTTATGCTTTGGTTTTTTGGCCCCAAGGCATGTGGGATCTTAGCCCCCTGACCAGCGATTGAACCTTCACTCCCTGCATTGGAAGGCGAAGTCTTAACCACTGGACTACCAGGGAAAGTCCCAACACTGGGTTTTAATATCAATTATTGAGAATTTGTGCTGCCTTGGTCCCTACTTTCTATACAATATATCCCAACAATGACAATCCAGCCATGGCTTTTGTTAATCAAAATCTTGGACATTGGAACTTCCCTCGTGGTCCAGTGGTTAAGACTCTGCGCTTCCACTACCAGGGGCACGGGTTCTATCCCTGGTTGGGTAACTAAGATCCCGCATGCATGGCAATGCGGAAAAAAAAAAAATCTTGGACATTTACTATTTTTTAATGTGTCTAGTAAACTAAGTGTAGGGACATAAAACTCATCTAGGAAGATGAGGAGGGCACTCTGGAGGCACAGACAGGTGCACCAATCTGAAATACCATCCTTCCCCATGGCCCTCACCATCTCACTTTCTGCTTAGGTGAGAATATTTAGAGATAGCCCTGGGGCCTTCTCCTGTCCCCAAAAGAAGATGTGTAGAACTCAAGATGTAGAAATGTGAGAGCCACTACAACGAACCACACTGTGGCTAGTACTCCATACACAGATCGCTGAATGTCTCAGGAACAGCTTCCAGCCCTGAAAACAAGTGAAAAGAGATGTCTAAAAGAGCATGACACCAGTAACTATCTTTATTTTACAGATGAGATGAACCTTCTCAGAAGTTTTCAAACATAAGGCTCCTTTTCAAGAGCCATGGTTTCATTGACAGTCAACATCTTACAGCTATTTTTTGGGGGGAGGTGGGGTGGGTTTTGATAATGGCGTTTTTATTTTTTTAACATCTTTATTGGAGTATAATTGCTTCACAATGCTGTGCTAGTTTCTGCTGTATAACAAAGTGAATCAGCTGTACATATACATATATCCCCATAGCTCCTCCCTCTTGCATCTCCCTCCCACCATCCCTATCCTACCCCTCTAGGTGGTCACAAAGCACCGAGCTGGTCTCCCTGTGCTATGCAGCTGCTTCCCACTAGCTATCCATTTTACATTTGGTAGTGTATATATATAAATGCTACTCTTTCACTTCATCCCAGTTTACCCTTCCCCCTCCCCATGTCCTCAAGTCCATTCTCTACCTCTGCATCTTTACTCCTGTCCTGCCCCTAGGTTCATCAGAACCTTTTTTTTTTAGATTCCATATATATGTGTTAGCATACGGTATTTGTTTTTCTCTTTCTGACTTGCTTCACTCTGTATGACAGACTCTAGGTCCATCCACCTCACTACAAATAACTCAATTTCGCTTTTTATTTTATGGCTGAGTAATATTCCATTGTATATATGTGCCACATCGTATTTATCCATTCATCTGTTGATGGACACTTAGGTTGCTTCCACGTCCTGGCTATTGTAAATAGTGTTGCAATGAATATTGTGGTACATGACTCTTTTTGAATTATGGTTTTCTCAGGGTATATGCCCAATAGTGGGATTGCTGGGTCATATGGTAGTTCTGTTTTTAGTTTTTTAAGGAACCTCCATACTGTTCTCCATAGTGGCTGTATCAATTTACATTCCCACCAACAGTGCAAGAGGGTTCCCTTTTCTCCACACCCTCTCTAGCATTTATTGTTTGTAGATTTTTTTGATGATGGCCATTCTGATTGGTGTGAGGTGATACCTCATTGTAGTTTTGATTTGCATTTCTCTAATGATTAGTGATGTTGAGCATCCTTTCCTGTGTTTTTTGGCAACCTGTGTATCTTCTTTGGAGAAATGTCTGTTTAGGTCTTCTGCCCATTTTTGGATTGGGTTGTTTGTTTTTTGATATTGAGCTGCATGAGTTGCTTGTATATTTTGGAGATTAATCCTTTGTCCGTTGCTTCATTTACAAATATTTTCTCCCATTCTGAGGGTTGTCTTTTCATCTTGTTTATGGTTTCCTTTGCTGTGCAAAAGCTTTGAAGTTTCATTAGGTCCCATTTGTTTACTTTTGTTTTTAATTTCCATTTCTCTAGGAGGTGGGTCAAAAAGGATCTTACTGTGATTTATGTCATAGAGTGTTCTGTCTATGTTCTCCTCTGTTTTATAGTTTCTAGCCTTACATTTAGGTCTTTAATCCATTTTGAGTTTATTTTTGTGTATGGTGTTAGGAAGTGTTCTAATTTCATTCTTTTACATGTAGCTGTCCAGTTTTCCCAGCACCACTTATTGAAGAGGCTGTCTTTTCTCCATTGTATATTCTCCTTTGTCAAAGATAAGGTGACCATATGTGCGTGGGTTTATCTCTGGGCTTTCTATCCTGTTCCATTGATCTATATTTCTGTTTTTGTGCCAGTACCATACTGTCTTGATTACTGTAGCTTTGTAGTATAGTCCTTACAGCTATTCTTAAAAGATGCATTTATCTTTCTGATAGCTAGTCAGTAAGTGTCCTTTCAGGGTCAAATTTAGCCTGATTTGGCCTTAGGAAGATCACCTGGTTGAGGAAGGGTGGAGGAGGAATGTGTCCTGTTCTTACTGGATAAGAGTTATGCATAAATCTCTGTCAAGGATTAGAAAAATCGAATTCCCCAAGGCAAGGGAATGTCAGAATATATGTAACTCCTACTAGATTAATGGGCACCATTAATGGTCTACTGGTGGATCTAACTTGTACGGGGCATATGCGAACCATGGGAGAAGATAACGTACGAATTCTAAGTAAAGGGAGTTTTCCTAAATAATCATTCTGTCAGCATTAAAAAAAACAAAAAAAACACTACTTTTCCTGGTATAAAGGATTCCATCTCTTTTCAGAGAAGCCATTTTATGGACAAAAGAAAGACTCCTTAGTTCCATCCCTACATTGGTTCCATTATTACCATTCTTACCTCCATGTTCACCTAGCGTTTGCCAAATAGATATTTTGCCAAATTAATTTATCTGATAATGGAGGGGAAATCAGAAAAAAAGGTGATATCTCAGGACTTTAAAAGATTATAATTTTCATTGGGGTTTTAGTATTCTAAACAACTTCAAACAGAAATAAAATAAAAAGAGAAAACATTTCCTCTGGTAATAAAGAAAAATATAGTCCCCAAAATATTATTAAAATGACTTTGCTTTTAATCTCAACATAGAAGTGCTCTGTTTAAAACTATTAATGGTTTACTAACATAAACCATTAAGTGAAGGAGAAAAATAAAGTGGAATCTTTCAGGGCTAGAATGAACTCTTCTTTTTTTCCATTTAATATTTGGGTAGGAACAATTCTTGGAAATGATCACAAACGCAATAATTACTGGCTTAATTCTAACTAGATTTGCAGTCATTTCTTTTCATGTTATTTTTGGCATGCTGGCTGTAGAAGTGGCATGCTGTAATGTTGATATAACCAATTTCTCAGAAAACAAGATTTGTGACAATTTGCTGCATTCTGCTCCAGAGACAATCTGAGGCTTTCAAAGTGGGGCTAAAAATGCACACAAATCTTCCCCCACACAGCTGCTTCTTGTTTAACATTGTCAAATTTTTTTAATTAAAATTTTAGATTTTATGCTTGGCTTTTTTTTTCCCTTTAAAGCTCAAATGACACTCTGCCTCTTTTAGATATTTGAGAGTCTGCAAAAAGCTAGATAAAGGCCCTAATTGTTTTATCGGAAGAGTTTGTTTTTAAGCTCTTAATATTATTCATCTATATTATATTTTATTCAATCTAAACCTCAACAGGCTCAATGTAGCTTTGAGAGTGAACAGAGTGTATAATTCACCCCAGTTCATAACTATGGATGAAATGCCATGGGCACTCCCTGGGCTCTCCTTATAAAAGTCTCCAGCCACATGGTTTTCAATGCCATCTGTAGGCCAAGGACTCCCAATTTTTTATCTCAACCCAAATTCCTCTCTCCCAAATCCAGAGTCATTTATCCAACTACCCTCTCAATATCAACACATCTATTTAATAGATATCTCAAACTCATTATGTCCAAAACTGATTTCTGAGCAGCCCCCCAAAATCTGCTCCGTCTGTCACTCTATCTCAGTTAATGGAATGCCATTCTTCCAGGTGTCCAGGACCAAACCCAAAACATCACATTCTGGTCTGAGCCACCATTTTGTCTGTATTCCTGCAATTGCCTCCTGTCTCTCTGCTCTGCCCTTGTCCACCTCACTCTATTCTCAGCATGACAGCTGGGGTAAACTTTTCAAAACATGTCACCTTGTGTCACTTCTTCGAGGAAAATTCTGCAATGGCTCCTCATTTCAGTAAGGGTAAAGTTCTTAAAAGGGCCCCATTACCATACAAAGGTACCTTATAAACCTCTCATAGGGAGACAATTCTCCTGTTGCTTTCTGCACATCTTGCAAGAAGAGGCACTAACTTTGTTCTAGGTCATGTTTTCAAAAATCTTTAAATAGCGAGCAGCTTTGCAAAATATAGTGTCTCCTTCCAGAGCAGAGGGCAGGTGTGCTACCTGTCCAGTGTGACAAAAATAATGTCTCCCTCCAGAGCAAAGGGCAGGCAGGTTGGCTTGTTCCATTATAAGAGATTCGGGTTCCCTGAGCTCAGGGTTCCCAGCTGTGACGGAAACCCACTGGGGAAGCAGCAGCCACCTGGGTGCCTCACATCACCCCCATGGGTCTTGGAAAGAGAAGGGGACTGATGTAGATATACTGATGCTCGTGTTACTTGAGGTGCCACGAGTAATGAGGGGTTTTTGCCTCTGACTCAGGAATCTCATGTCTTCTGCCAGAATCCACAAAACCATGTAGGTTAAACTTGTTAGCTTGCGAAGAGAGCAAAATCTCAGAGCCTCCACAGTTTTGACACCTCTCTGACCCATCTCCTACAACAGTCCCCCTTGCTCACTTCAGGTCAGCCATGTGGTCCTCTCTGTGCTTTGAATGCATTTGGCACACTCCTTTCTTAATGCCTTTGCACTGAGTTTGTTTTCTGCCTGAAATATTCTTCCTCCATATATCTAGTTAGCTCCTCCCCCTCTGTAAAGTCTTGGCTCTAGTTTCATCCTCTCAATGAGGCAGACTCTAATCATCTCACTTAAAATAGCAACAGATACTCTTCCCTGCCTCAACATTTCCAGCTCTCTTTACTTGGCTCTATTTTCTTTTTTCCGTTGCACACATTCACATTCTTCATATTATAGAGGGGTCAGCGAATGTTTTCCCAAAGGCCAGATAGTAGATAGATAATAAATATTTTAAGTCTGTGGGCCTTAAGGGCTCTGTTGCAACTACTCAAATCTGCCATTGTGGTGGGAAAGCAGCCATAGATAGTATGTAAATGAATGGGCGTGGCTATTTTCTAATAACTATTTACAAAAACAGGCAGCTGGCTTGCAGGCCTTATATTGCCAACCCCTATACTATAATTTTACTTATCACACTTACTATTTGTCTTATCCCACTGGAATATAAGCTCCATGAAGGCAGAAATCTGTTTAATTCACAAATATTTTTCAAGTGCCTAGAACAGTATCTGAAAGAAATGGTAGGAACTCAGTAAATTATCTGCTCAATAAAAGTACAATCAGGGAACATATAGACCAATTTTCAAGTAACCTAAACCAGAATCATATTAGACCCACAAACAATATTTGATTTAAAATAAGATAAATTTAACTTTATAATGATCACTTCCCCTAACTGTCTCACTCACCAGTGCCTAGGAGTCAACTGCCCGCAGCCATGGTTGCTCCAAATGACTGTGCTCTCTTAGTCACAATCGTGTGAGGGGAGGGTCAGCACCTCTCCCAAGCTAGACCAATAAAAACTCTCCCTGCAAAGACTTGGAAGCTGAACTGAAAAAAAGTCATCTGTGTGGCTGGAACCATGACATGTGAACTTAGAACTATGGAAGCATATGGTAGAATTGTACTTACCTGTCCCCCTGAAGCTGGGTGTAACAACATGACTTGCTTAGACAAATGAAACATGAAGAGAAATGATGTATATGAAAGTTCTGGGTAAAAGCTTTAAAAGCCAGTGTGCTCTTCAACAAATGGTGCAGGGACAACTGGATATCCACATGCAAAAGAAAGAAGTTGGACCTCTACCTCATACAATATACAAAAATTAACTCCAGGGCTTCTCTGGTGGTGCAGTGGTTGAGAATCTGCCTGCTAATGCAGGGGACATGGGTTCGAGCCCTGGTCTGGGAGGATCCCACATGCCACGAAGCAGCTAGGCCTGTGAGCCACAACTACTGAGCCTGCGCGTCTGGAGCCTGTGCTCCGCAAAAATAGAGAGGCCGCGATAGTGAGAGGCCCGCGCACTGCGATGAAGAGTGGCCCCCGCTTGCCACAACTAGAGTAAAGCTCTCACACAGAAACGAAGACCCAACACAACAAAAATAAATTAATTAATTAATAAACTCCTACCCCCAACATCTTCTTAAAAAAAAAATTAACTCTAAATGGATCAAAGACTGAAATGTAAGAGCTAAAAACTATAAAACTCTTAGATGAAAACATAGGAGTAAATCTCTGTGACCTTGGATTAGGCAATGGTTTCTTAGCTATGACACCAAAATCATAAAGAACCAAAGGGAAAAACCCAAATAAATGGGACCTCATAAAATGTAAACTTTCATGTGTCAAAAGACACTATCAAAAAAATGAAAAGACAACTTACAAAATGGGAGAAAATATTTGCTAATCACATATCTGGTAAAAGTCTAGTATCCAGAATATATACAGAACTCTTACAACTAAACAATAAAAAGGCAAATAATCAAAAATTTTAAAGAGTAAAAATTTGAATAGACATTTCCATCAAAAAGATATATAAAGAGCCAACAAACATAAGAAAAGATGCCCAACATTATTAGTCATTTGAGAAATTCAAATCAAAGAAGTCACAATGAAATACCACTTCACCCCCACTAAGACGGCTATAACCAAAAGCTGGAAAATAAAAGATGGTGAAGATCATATGTTGATGGTGGGAATGTAATGTAATACAGCTGCTTTGGAAAATAGTTTGGCAAATCTCCAAAAAAGTTAAATGTAAAGTTATCATATGACCCATAAATTCCACTTCTAGATATATACCTAAGAAAATTTAAACCATTTGTTCACACAAAAATGTGTACATGCATGCTCATAGCACCATTATTCATAAAAGCCAAAAAGTGAAAACATCCCAAACGTCCCTCAACTAGTGAACAGAGGGAAAAAAATGTGGTATATCCATATAATGGAATACTATTCAGCCACAACGACGAATGAAGTACTATTACATGCTACAACATGGATGAAACTTGAAAACATTATGCTAAGTAAAAGAGCCAGACTCAGGAGGTCACATATTATATGATTTCATTTACATGAAATGACCAGAATTTACAAATCCTTGCAGATAGAAATTAGATCAGTGGTTGTCAGGAGATGGGGGGAAGAGGGCATCAGGACTGACTAATGGATTCAAGGTTTCTTTCTAGAGTGATGAAAATGTTCTAGAATTGACAGTGATGATGGGTGTATAACAATGAATATACTAAAAAACACACTGAATTGTATACACAGAATTGTGCACTTTGAAATAATGAATTTTATATTATGTGAATTATTGCTCAATTAAAAAAACAGTACGCATCAAAACCTCAGTGAGATACCACTTCACACATACCAAAATGGTTAAAATAAAGAATGACATCATAGAGGATTGTTGAGGATGTAAAGAAATGGGAACCCGCACACATTGCTGACGGCAATGAAAATGGTACAGTCCATGCAGGCAGTTTCCTAAAAAGTTAAGCATACACTTACATATAACCCAGGAATTCCATCCCTGGGCATCTGCCTAAGAAAATGAAAACTTATGTCCACACAAAGACTTGTAGGTGAAAGCTCATAGTGTTGTTATTCCTGAAAGCCAAAACCTAGAAACAATCCAATGTCCACCAGCTGGAGAATGGATAATTGACATGTAGTCATTTCATATAATGGAAAACAATTCAGCAATAGAAAGGAATGAACTACAAACATATCCAACATGGATGAATCTCAAAAACATTATGCTAGGCGAAAGAAGCCAGAAGCAAAAGCCTATATCTTGTTTGATTCCATTTATATAAAGTTTATACTAAAGACAAAACTATAGAGACACACAGGGCAGTGTTTCCCTGGGGCCAGCGGGTTAGGAGAGGGGACTGACAGCAAATAGGCAAGGCGGAAATTTTGAGGTGATGGAAATGTTCTAAAACTGGACTGTGGTGCACGAGAGTGTACATTTACTAAATGTAAACTTGCGTATTTCAAAGGAGTAAACTGTATGGTATTTAACTTATGCCTCAATAAAGGTGTTAAAAAAAAAGCCAGTGTGTAATTTGCCAAACTCCCTTTCCTTTGCCATAGTGATGAGTATCATTCCAGATGATGGGGGTTCCAATGGCCTCTACAATGCAGAACAGGGTTCTCTATTGACCTAAAATGCACATACAGCATGAGCAAGAAACAAACTATTGTTATTTTAAGCTGCTGAGAATTGGGAGTTGGTTGTTACTATAGCATATCCTAGCCCATTCTGATTAATACAGAAATCAATTCCAGAAATGGTATTGACTCAAGTCAATATTAAGTTTAGCCAATTAAGTCAAGGGAGGTTGGATATGGGAGAGAATAATGTCTTAGAAATACTTTGGTGCTGAATCAAATAGATTAAAAGCACACTAAATTTTCAGAGACTGGTACTGCTAAAGAACCACCTGCACTGAAAGAGATGTGACTTTTTGATACTTAAAATGGCTCTTTGGCCCCAATATGGGAGAGGAAAGTGTTGAGAAAGTTGCTCATTTCCTAAGGAGGGCAATTTCCCTGATAGCCACTTCAAATGTGGCCAAAAAATTATGGAAAATAAAGAATCACTCAGAAGGTGGAGCCAGATGCCAGAGAGAACAATAGACAAGGGTGCTCCTCCCAGAAAATGGGATCAAGGCCTAATCAAGAAGCATCTCCATTCCCAAGGTGGGAGCCTGAAAATACAGGATTTTAGAATTGTAACAGACCAATGTTTGCTGTGTGTTTCCCATGCTTCACTTATCACTTTCAAAATGGGAGTGTTTATAGTGATTATCCTGCCTCTGTCCAACCAGTACATAAATTGTGCATAGAGGGCAAATAACTTTTTAGTTCATGGTAACCAGATCAATCAGATCTACATTTGGATTTGAAATAGACTACAGGGCACATCACAAAGATGCCGCAACTGGATGATATCTAGGGGTGATCTCCCTTGGGGCAGAAATGAGTTTATGCTGTGTGCAGGAAGGAGAGTGAACCAAGTATCTAGACCATGGTGGTCATTAACAACTATTTCTGGTACTTCTCCTTCCAAGCACACGATAGTGTCGCACTTTCCCACCCAGTTAAAGTTAGGTAAAGCTCTGTGATTTGCTTTGAACATGAAATATGTGTCACTTCCAAGTGGAGGCTTTAAGAGCCAACTCTTTTTTTTTTTAATGGTATATAACATTATATTAATGTCAAGTGTACAACGTAACAATTCAATCTTTGTATACCCTACAAAATGATCCCCACCTTAAGTCCAGATACCACCTGTCACCATACAGTTGATGCCCTAGAGCCAATTCTTATATACCATGATTCCTTCCCCTCTCATGCCAGATGGCAAAGACTCCAACAGCCCAGGGCCCTGGGCGAGGGCAACGTGGAGTGGATCCTTCACTGGCTTGCAATAGAGATGGAACCCGAGAGAAAAATCATCCTTTTTGTCATGGACATCTCCCTCCCATCATGTAGCCTGTGAACCACTAGCAGAGGTTCATCTTCTGAGAGGGAAGCGGTGGCCCAGGAGAGACGGAGGAAAAACAATCTGCAAAGCTTTTCTACTCTGAATTCAAATACTTCCTGAGGATCTCCCACTTTCCTTCCCCTGGGTTCCACAAGACACCCTCTATCTGTTTAACATACTCCTCAAGTTCTGTTTTTCACTTACTAGCTCAAGTTGATTTTTTCACTTTCAATTCATTGAGTTATAACTAATACTTCCCCCAATCCATCTAACTGCTCATTCCAAAAACCAAAAGGCAAACATAAAAGCATGGACACAATGGGAAAACCATGGTAGAATCCAGCCCAAATGGGGATGCGGCAGACACACACTAACTGCTGCTCACACCCGTTTCCTCTTCTCTGCGAGCCCACAGAGGGACGACATTACTCTGCCTCTTTTGGCATTAGGTGAAGCAAGGTGACTGAGCTCTAGCCAATAGAATGAGAACATGCAGAAGATGAGAAGTACCACACCCCTCACACTACCCTCTACGCTTCTTCTCCTTTGGCAGCTTGATGCTAAGGAACAGAGTGACCTCAGCAGCCATGCCTAGAAGAGGGCAGAGCCACAAGAATGAAAGAACCTGGGTTACTGAATCACGACATGAAAAGCCATCCACTGGCAGGAACACGCGATCTGTGACAGACTTTAGCTTGCTCTAACTCATAGAAGGAAGGAGTGGAAGAAAGCATTTTATGCTGAATTAGCCCTTTGGGGTTCTTGCCTACCTCCTCCTCTGATCCTTCCTAGAGCTGAATGAAGCAGGGAATCATCCGCTTTTTACAGAGGTGTTAGGCAAACTTCAGAGAAGTTAAGTTGCTGGGGAGGCGGATCACATGTCACTTCCTAGATTAAGTTCAGCCTCAAATATAGACCTCCTGATGTCCAGAGACCAATTTCTTTTCTACTATGAAACATGAATGCTAAAGATTCTTCCTTAAATTGAACATACTAGCAGCTAATCTAAATCCCTGAACTACTAAATAGATTATAAAAAGATGAACATGAAGGCAATCCTCCAAGACAACTGTATCATCCATTTATCACTTCATGCTCAGTGCTCAGCCAAAAACATGGCCCAAAGAAGGGCCTTCATATGTGCCTGTAAAGGTTTTTTGAAAAGTCTTACCAAGATGCTCAACATTGCTAATCATCAGGGAAATGCAAATCAAAACCACAATGAGATATCATCTCATACCTGTCTGAATGGCTATCATCAAGAAGCCCACAAATAACAAATGTTGGAGAGGATGTAGAGAAAAAGGAACCCTTGTACACTGTTGGTGGGAATGTAAATTGATGCAGGCCCTGTGGAAAACAGTATACAGCTTCCTCAAAAACTTAAAAATAGAACTACCATATGATCCAGAAATATATACTCCTGGGTATATATCTGAAGAAAATTAAAACACTAATTCAAAAAGATATATGCACCCGGGCTTCCCTGGTGGCACAGTGGTTAAGAATCCGCCTGCCAATGCAGGGGACATAGGTTCGAGCCCTGGTCGGGGAAGATGCCATGGAGCAACTAAGCCTGTGTGCCACACTTATTGAGCCTGTGCTCTAAAGCCCGTGAGCCACAACTACTGAGTCCGTGTGACACAACTACTGAAGCCCGTGTGCCTAGAGCCTGTGCTCTGCAACAAGAGAAGCCACCACAATGAGAAGCCCACGCACTGCAACGAAGAGTAGTCCCCGCTCGCCGCAACTAGAGAAAAGCCCTTGTCCAGCGGTGAAGACTCAACGCGGCCAAAAATGAATAAATAAAATTTTTTTAAAAATCCAAAAGACATATGCACCCCAATGTTCATAGCAGCATTACTTACAATAGCCAAGATATGGAAGCAATCTAAGTATCTATCAACAGATGAATGGATAAAGAAGACGTGGGATTTATACACAATGGAATACTACTCAGCCATAAAAAAAGAATAAAATTTTGCCATTTGAAACAACATGGATCAACTTGGGAAGTATTATGCTTAGGGAAATAAGTCAGAAAGAGAAAGACAAATACTGTATGATATTACTTATATATGGAATCTAAAAAATAATACAAACTAGTGAATATAACAAAAAAGAAACAGATTCACAGATATAGAGAACAAACTAGTGGTTACCAGTGGAGAAAGGAAAGGGCAGAGGGGCAAGACAGGGGTAGGGGAGTAAAAGATACAAACTACCATATATAAAATAAAATATAAGGATATATTTTACAGTACAAGGAATATAGCCAATATTTTATAATAACTATAAATGGAGTATAACCTTTAAATTTGTGAATCATTATGCTGTACACCTGAAACTAACATAATATTGTAAATCAACTATACCTCAATAAAGAAATCTTACCGAGAGGTGGAGTCATGATGGCACTGTGAGAAGACGTCAAGTTAGCATCTCCCCACAACTAGGGCTCCTGCCAGCCGCTGGTGGGGGGCTATGACAACCAAGGAGATGGGTGGAACCCCAAAGTGAACTGGTAGGACGTAGGGGGACTGAGGAGGGAGGTGAAGTGGAGGTCAGACAGGATCAGCACCCCTGGAGCCAGGGAGATCAGGAGAAGCAGACGGGAGGGACTTTCTGGGAAGAGCGGGAGAGGAGTGGAGGGTGATCGCCTGGCCCACTTGGGCAGGGGAGCCTGCTGAGCTCCCAAGCCAGTACCTCCCTCCAAAGCCCCATCCAGGCTGCATGGGTCCTGAGGGCATAGGAGGGAGGCTGGGGAGATCAGGAGAGGCGGCGGGAAGGAGCCATCTGGGAGGAGCAGGAGAGGAGAGGAGAGGTGGGCGACTACCCTGCCCACTCGAGCCAGGGATTCTGCTGAGCTCCCAGCCCAGTCCCCTGACTTCCAAGGTCCCCCCTACTCCCTCCCCGGCTGAATTGGTCCTGGGGGCATAGGAGGGAGGCTGGGGAGATCAGGAGAGGCAGGCTGAGGGGCCCTCCCAGGACAAAGGAGCAGGAGACGAGAGGAGGGCGTTTGCCCCACCCACCGGAGCACAGGAAGCCTGCTGGGTTTCTAGGTGAGGTCCCCTGCCCTCTGAGGCCAGGGGTGGGGGGCACACCTGGGCCTCTTCAGCTCCTTGAGCCTAAGCCCCACCCCCAGAGCCCCCAGGGCCTTTTCCAGCCCTGTGGGTCCTGAGCATAGGCCCCGCCCACCACCCAAACCTCACCCTTGCTTAGGCCCCGCTCTCCAGAACCAAGGCCTTTCCCCCCCACCATTTTTTTTTCTTTTCCCTCCTCTTCTTTTTTGCTGTTGTGGTACTGTTGTACCTTCCGGATGTTGATTTATCTTTATTTTTATTTTTACATTCTTTCTAACATATCTGTCAGTTTCCTAGTCTAATTTTATTTTTTACTTTGTTATTGTTTTTTTTTTTTTGTGCCACCCCATGCTGCTTGCAGGATCTCGGTTCACGAGCCGGGGGTTACGCTGAAGCTCCTGTGGTGGGAGCTTAGAGTCTGAACCACTGGACTAACAGAGAACCTCAGACCCCAGGGAATATTCATCGAAGTAGGTCTCACGGAGTTCCTCAACCCAGCACTAACCAATAGCCTGCAAATTCTGTTGTTGGAAACTTCAGGCCAAACAAGCAGTAAGACAGGAACACAATCTCACTCATTAAAAAAGAAAAAATGAGATGGCAAAAAAATATGTCACAGATGAAGGAGCAAGGTAAAAACCTACAAGACCAAACAAATGAAGAGGAAATAGGCAATCTACCTGAAAAAGAATTCAGAGTAATGATAGTAAAGATGATCCAGAATCTCGGAAATAGAATGGAGGCACGATTGAGAAATTATAAGAAATGTTTAACAAAGACATAGAAGAACTAAAGAACAAATGAACAGAGATGAACAACACAATAACTGAAATGAAAAATACACTAGAAGGAATCAACAACAGAATAACGGAGGCAGAAGAACAAATAAGTGAGCAGGAAGACAAAACGGTGAAAATAACTCTTGAGGAGCAGAATAAAGAAAAAAGAATGAAAAGAATTTAAAACAATCTCAAAGACCTCTGGGCCAACACTAAACACAGCAACATTCGAATTATACAGGTCCCAGAAGAAAAAGAAGAGAAAAAGAAAGGGTCTGAGAAAATGTTTGAAGAGATTACAGTCGAAAATTTCCCTAACATGGGAAAGGAAATAGTCACCCAAGTCAGGGAGCATAGAGAGTCCTATACAGGATAAACCCTAGGAAAAACACACCAAGACAAATATTAATCAAACCAACAAAATTTAAATTCAAAGAAAAAATATTAAAAGCAACAAGGGAAAAACAAAAAATAACATACAAAGGAATCCCCATAAGGTTATCCGCCGATTTTTCAGTGGAAACTCTGCAGGCCAGAGGGACTGGCAGGATATACTTAAAGTGATGAAAGAGAAAAACCTACAACCGAGATTACTCTGCCCAGCAAGGACCTCATTCAGATTTGATGGAGAAATCAAAAGCTTTACAGACAAGCAAAAGCTAAGAGAATTCAACACCACCAAACCAGCTTTACAACAAACGCTAAAGAAAATTCGCTAAGCGGGAAACACAGGGAAGAAAAAGACCCACAAAAACAAACCCAAAACAATTATCAATATGGTAATAAGAACATATATATCGATAATAACCTTGAATGTAAATGGATTAAATGCCCCAACCAAAAGACACAGACTGGCTGAATGGATACAAAAACAAGACCCATATATATGCTGTCTACAAGAGACCCACGTCAGACCTAGGGACACATACAGACTGAAAGTGAAGGGATGGAAAAAGGTACTCCATGCAAATGGAAATCAAAAGAAAGCTGGAGTAGCAATACTCTTATCAGGTAAAGTAGACTTTAAAATAAAGACTGTTACAAGAGATAAGGGGGGACACTGCATATGATCAAAGGATCAACCCAAGAAGAAGATATAACAATTATAAATGTTTATGCACCCAACACAGGAGCACCTCAATACATAAGGCACATGCTAACAACCACGAAAGGAGAAATAGACAGTAACACAATAATAATAGGGGACTTTAACATCCCACTTACACCAATGGACAGATCATCCAAACAGAAAAACAAGGAAACACAAGCTTTAAGTGACACAATAGACCAGATAGATTTAATTGACACTTATAGAACATTCCACCCAAAAGTGGCAGAATACACTTTATTCTCAAGTGCACATGGAACATTCTCCAGGATACATCACATCTTGGGTCACAAATCAGGCCTTGGAAAATTTAAGAAAATTCAAATCATATCAAACATCTTTTCTGACCACAATGCTATGAGATTGGAAATCAATTACAGGAAAGAAACTGTAAAAAACACAAATACGTGGAAGCTAAACAGTGTGCTACTAAATAACCAAGAGGTCACTGAAGAAATCAAAGAGGAAATTTTAAAATACATATAAACAAATGACAACAAAAACAAGACGACACAAAACCTATGGGATGCAGCAAAAGGAGTTCTAAGAGGGAAGTTTATAGTGATTCAATCTCATCTCAATAAACAAGAAAAATCTCAAATAAACAATATAACCCTACACTTAAAACAACTAAAGAACAAAGGAAACCCAAAGTCAGCAGAAAGAAAGAAATCATAAAGATCAGAGCAGAAATAAATGAAATAGAAATGAAGAAAACAAGAGCAACTATCAATAAAACTAAAAGCTGGTTCTTTGAGAAGACTGATAAACAACAAAATTGATAAACCCTTAGCCAGACTCATCCAGAAAAAAGGGAGAGGATGCAAATCAATAAAATTAGAAAGGAAAAATGAGAAATCACAACTGACACTGCAGAAATACAAAGGATTGGGGCTTCCCTGGTGGTGCAGTGGTTCAAAGTCCGCCTGCCGATGCAGGGGACATGGGTTTGTGCCCCGGTCCGGGAGGATCCCACATGCCACAGAGCGGCTGGGCCCGTGAGCCATGGCCGCTGAGCCTGCGCATCCGGAGCCTGTGCTCCGCAAAGGGAGAGGCCACAACAATGAGAGGCCCGCGTACCGCAAAAACAAAACAAAACAAAACAAAGGATTATAAAAGACTACTACAAACAACTATATGCCAATAAAATGGACAACCATGAAAAAATGGAAAAAATTTTGGAAAGGTACAATATTCCAAGACTGAACCAGGGAGATTTAGAAAATATAAACAGACCTATCACAAGCAATGAAATTGAAACTGTAATTAAAAATCTTCCAACAAACAAAAGCCCAGGATCAGATGGCTTCACATGCTAATTCTATCAAACATTTAGAGAAGAGCTAATACTGATCCTTCTCAAACTCTTCCAAAAAATTGCAGAGGGAGAAACAGTCTCAAATTCATTCAATGAAGCCACCATCACGCTGATACCAAAAACCAGAAAAAGATATCACAAAAAAAAGAAAATTACAGGCCAATATCACTGATGAACATAGACACAAAAATCCTGAACATACTAGCAAACAGAATCCAACAGCACATTAAAAGGATCATACACCAGGATCAAGTGGGGTTTATCCCATGATAAATCAATCAATGTGATACACCACATTAACAAATTAAGGAATAAAAACCATATGATCAACTCAATAGATGCAGAAAAAGCTTTTGACAAAATTCAACACCCATTTCTGATAAAAACTCTCCAGAAAATGGGCATAGAGGGAACCTACCTCAACATAATAAAGGCCATATATGACAAACCCACAGCAAGCACCATATTCAATGGTAAAAAACTGAAAGCATTTCCACTAAGATCAGGCACAAGACAAGGACATCCACTCTCGCCACTCTTATTCAACATAGTTTTGGAAGTCCTAGCCACAGCAAACAGAGAAGAAAAAGAAACAAAAGGAATACAAATTGGAAAAGAAGAAGTAAAACTGTCACTGTTTGCAGATGACATGATACTATACATAGAAAATCCTAAAGATGCCACCAGAAAACTACTAGAGCTAATCAATGAATTTGGTAAGGTTGCAGGATACAAAATTAATGCACAGAAATCTCTGGCATTCCTATACACCAACAATGAAAAATCAGAAAGAGAAATTAAGGAAACAAGCTCATTTACCATTGCAACAAAAAGAATAAAATATCTAGGAATAAACCTGCCTAAGGAGGCGAAAGACTTGTACTCAGGAAACTATAAAACACTGATGAAAGAAATCAAAGATGACATAAACAGATGGAGAAATATACCATATTCTTGGATTGGAAGAATCAATATTGTGAAAATGACTATACTACCCAAAGCAATCTACAGATTCAATGCAATCTCTATCAAACTACCAATGGCATTCTTCACAGAACTAGAACAAAAACCTTTACAATTCGTATGGAAACACAAAAGATTCTGAATAGCCAAAGCAATCCTGAAAAGCAAAATGCAGTTGCAGGAATCAGGCTCCCCAACTTCAAACTATACCACAAAGCTACAGTAATCAAGACGGTACAGTACTTGCACAAAAACAGAAATGTAGATCAATGGCACAGGATAGAATGCCCAGGGATAAACCCACACATATATGGGCACCTAATTTACAATAAAGGAGGCAAGAATATACAATGGAGAAAAGACAGCCTCTTCAATAAGTGGTGCTGGGAAAACTGGACAGCTACATGTAAAAGAATGTAATTAGAACACTACCCAACACCATACACAAAAATAAACTCCAAATGGATTAAAGACTTAAATGTAAGACCACACACTATAAAACACTTAGAGGTAAACATAGGAAAAGCACTCTTTGACATAAAACACAGCAAGATCTTTTTTGACCCATCTCCTAGAGTAACGGACATAAAAATAAAAATAAACAAATGGGACTTAATTAAACTTAAAAGCTTTTGCACAGCAAAGGAAACTATAAGCAATACAAAAAGACAGCCCTCAGAATGGGAGAAAATATTTGCAAATGAAGCAACAGACAAAGGATTAATCTCCAAAACATACAAATAGCTCATGGAGCTCAATATAAAAACAACAAACAATCCAGTTAAAAAAATGGGTGAAAAACCTAAATAGACATTCCACCAAGGAAGACATCCTGATGGCCAACAGGCACATGAAAAGATGCTCAACATCACTAATTATTGGAGAAATGCAAATCAAAACTACAATGAGGTATCATTGCATGCTGGTAAGAATGGCCATTATCAAAATGTCTATAAAAAATAAATGCTGGAAAGGGTGTGGTGAAAAGGGAACCTTCCTGCACTGTTGGTGGGAATGTAAATTGATACAACCACTATGGAAAACAGTATGCAGGTTCCTCAAAAAACTAAAAATAGAGCTACCATATGACCCAGCAATCCCACTACTGGGCATATACCCTGAGAAAACCATAATTGAAAAAGAGACATGCACCACAATGTTCACTGCAGCACTATTTACAATAGCCAGGTCATTGAAGCAACCTAAATGCCCATCAGCAGATGAATGGATAAAGAAGATGTGGCTCATATATACAATGGAATATTACTCAACCATAAAAAGAAACGAAATTGAGCTATTTGTAGTGAGGTGGACGGACTTAGAGTCTGTCATACAGAGTGAAGTAAGTCAGAAAAACAAATACCATATGCTAACACATATGTATGGAATCTAAAAGAAAAAAAATGGTACTGATGAACCTAGTTCCAGGGCAGGAATAAACAGGCAGACATAGAGAATGAACTTGAGGACTTGGGGTAGCAGGGGGAAGCTGCGGCAAAGTGAGAGTAGCATCGACCTATATACACTACTGAATGTAAAATAGTTGTCTGGTGGGAAGCAGCCGCATAGCACAGGGAGATCAGCTCGGTGCTTTGCAATGACCTAGAGGGGTGGGATAGGGAGGATGGGAGGGAGGCTCAAGAGGGATGGGATATGGGGACATGTGTATGCATATGGCTGACTCACTTTGTTGTGCAACAGAAACTAACACGGTATTGTGAAGCAATTATACTCCAACAAAAATCTATTAAAAAAAAAGTCTTACCAAGAAACAAACATTCAAGTGTACATCACATTACAATTAAATATCAGCAAAACAGGAGTTAAGTACACCTTTCATATGTAGAACAACCAGAAGACTGTAATTCCATCAAGTGTGATTTATTTAAATAACAATTCAAATGCACGTGGTAGGTAAACCAGTGCAGCAATATGAAAATATAGAATTCCAAGAATATCCAGCAACCTAAACATGCATCTAATAACACAGAGTATTCTGTAATACTAAGGAATGAAGAAAAAAACATTGACTTTTAAGTTGGGATGATTTATTTGCACTTAAAAATACAATTTTTAAGATGACATCTGTTTTCAAAAATGTCATAATGTTAAAAATAGGCTACCGGAACTGATGTCTTCATGTTGAAAATTTAGATCTCATATCAGCATGAGCTTACACATCATAGATGATAACATTTTAACACAAAATCAGCAAACGAATACTCATTTGGGAACACAGTTTTGATATTAAAAATATCAGAAGTTCACAGTTTTCTTCTTCCTTCTAGACTTATATTGATAAAATGCTTTTATAGCTACAATCTATTTCACTTTCTAGTACCACATCCAATGCCTACTTGAGCAGCAGATGGATGCTACTAAACACGTTTATCTTACTTAGAACTCACACATCTTCAATTTCTAAAAACATTTTGCTCTGTAAAACTGTGACCGCTGGGAACAGGGAAGATCAAATGTAATGAGAAGAGAAAAAGTGAGATAAAATGCTGAAAATGTTTACTAATAAAACATTAAATTATAAACTATATACAGGTAGCTTTTATGATTCAACAGGAAACTATACATTGATTTGCCAAACGCTATGGCCTGTAACTAAAATCCCTCTACATGTTAAGGTAACATGAAGGGTTTTTAGGTGACCAGATCACTAGACAGGTTTGTGTGTTTTAAGGCAAAGAAAAATTTACCAAGTGAAGTACCTACAAAATAAATTTGCTTTGGAAATAAATCTCAGTAATAAAATAATACTTCTCACTTATTAAATATATATTCTGCCTTTACATATGATTTAGCAACTTACATCAAAAATCCGAGAGTTCTATGAACATCTGCAAATAAATATTTTAAAACACAAGTATATAAATGAATCAGCTGGTATTCATTCAGGTGTTTGGATGGCAGCCGTTAGTTAGCAAAGGAAAAAAATAATAAACTACTTAGTTATAAAATTTTCCCCTAACATAGCATGAGAATGCAACATATTGTTGAGAATTAAGCAATTTTTCTGAACAGCACACATCAGTGAAATACATGTGTTCTCCTTCTGCAAATCTTAGTTACACAGAACCCAATGGTACTGTTTTCTTAAGCCATTAAATTAATAGCCTAAGATTTATAATGCTTGTCATAATCTCTCTTTTCATGTAAATTATTTTCTTAAAGCACTATATAGAAAGCAGTTGTCTACTATGAAGAATAAAATCACTTCTGGAAAAAAATGGAGTAACTAATGAAAAATTTTTAAACTCATTTACTATACCCAAACTTGCCACCTGGACACTTAGCTCCAATAAAGATAAGAATGAATTAAAACATCTGTATGACTCCAAAGCAGGAAGTGTCATCCCTTCAAAATGCGGAAGACCTTCCGGCATTTCAAAATAATAGAATTCCTTTAAAACTGAAATAAGCAATATTCTTTAACACGTTCATTCTATCCAATTTCTCTGGCGTTCAGTTCTGTTACACTGAGACCAACTTTTTTTCCCCTAAATGATACTACACAGACTACCAATAATTAAAACTTATTTACTAAAATATATTAAGTAGCAATAAAACAAAAGCTCCCACTGAGATATACCAGCATCCCTTCTATTAGTCATTTAAATTATGTGTGTCTAAGAACTATTGGATTAACATACAAGGTATATTGTATACTAATATGCAACAAAGTTTTACTTAATGAAGGTATTAAAGTACCTTGAGTTTTCCTATTAAATATCCAATCTGTAGGCACTGGTATGCATTTTTTATTAGCAAATAACAGTGAGGTGGCTGCTTTGATTTTCCCATGCAGAGTCGTGTTATAGTATTACTACACTGTAATTTACACATGTGTAAACTGGACAGAATGAGGGTTGAACTTCCTTTGAAGCTAGATCCACATAGTCGTTCAGAGATGGACCAGGCCAAGAATCCACTCAGCCTTCTCAGTCTACTAAATAGTCCCTGCATCACTTCTTTTTGTGGTTATGAAGTTATAAACAGACTGGAATGGACTTTAACATCATCACGGTCAGACAGCAATTGCTCAACATAGAAGATATTTCCCCCATGCTAAATTCTGGTGTGTACTTTTCATTACATTTCAAGTTCTACATTCTGAGGTAACTAAATCTAAGGGATGTAAGGACAAAACTACCGACAACGAGAAGCAGAAACAGGGTTTCACAACAAGCAATCTAATAACATAAAGAAAAAATACGTAAATAATTGGTCTGGGGGATGGGAAATGTGAGAAAACCCTGCCCTCCTTCTGAGAGAACAATATAAAGCATCGTCTATTTAATATTTGTAAGCTGTTTTCTATCTACCTACCTATTGACCAATCTATGTGTCAGATCAAGAAATGTCTAGACATTTAAAATATGTCAATTATATGTATGCGTATCACTTAGGTATCATATACATTAAAGTATCAATAATAGGCAGCAAAAGATAAATATATAACTTCAAATAAACTATCTGCCAAATTATTCTCTAAGTGGGTAACTAGTGCCTAAAAATCTTTAAAGACGAATACTGGCCTAGCTGAGTCAATGGTGAAACATTATAATATACAGGCATTGGAAAGTTCACCCACATTTTCAGAATAATGTTCATCTTAAAAAATATTTTAATCATAAAATCTACTAACATCTCAAAGGTGAGAGTCACTCCTCTACAACTCTAAGAGTTTGTGCTGTTATATCTCAAAAAGTGAGGAATGTCTGTAAAATCAGATTTAAATAATAATCTTAAAAATAAGATCTCTCAAGTCTAGTATATAAGGAGCTGGGGGGGGAGAATAATAATGTTCAAACATGCCAATGATCAATGATATCTGCAGAATAAACATGATCAAACAAAAGTTTATGGGAACTTAAACAGAAAAAGCAAACCTCAGAGATATATATTTGAACCATGATTGACAATGCAACTATGGTGATTAGGTGATCACAGTAGGCAGCAAGTAAAAGCCAGAACTCCAGGAAGCATGACATTGGGAGGCATATAGAAATGAATGTTCCCTGACTCTCAGCATCATTCCAACATGTGCCACTAGCCATGTTTCAAGTTCTCTATAGCCACGTGTGGCCAGTGGCTACCATACTGGACAGAGCAGGACTGAAGGAGAAACACTGTTTAGCAGTTGGGGAGGATGAGATAATTTTCCAAGGACTTACCCAGCTGTCCAGTGGTTAAGACTCCACCTTCCAATGCAGGGGCGTGGGTTCACTCCCCGGTCCGGGAACTTAGATCCCACAGGCCATGTGGTACGGCCAAAAAAAAAAAAATTTCCAAGATCCATTCCATGCCCTATGAATCACAAAATCTTAGGGCATCAGAACAACCACTGGAGTCTTCATTGACTCATTTTAATTAAAGGCATTAGAATTTATGACTTATAAATGTGGATTAAATAACTAGGGAAAAAAGAGTAATATGAAAAAAATAATGAAGAATTAATCAGAATAATGCCAGAAATTTTTCCCGTTGATCACAAAGACCTTTTCAAAATAATTAGTTTTAACGTCCAAAGGAAGAAAAATCTCTATTCGAAAACATCGATAGATTCACTTTAAAGGAATGGATGAGTAGTGAAATCATAATGAGTATTAATAAAAGGGGCCATTAGTGGCTAACACAATGTAACTACCTCTAAAAGCAGTTTCAAAAGAAGAAAAGCTCATTTTTCTTTGAAAGGTGGTAACTTTCTTCTTTACACACATCCCACTGATTTGGAAACCTGATCAAAGACTCACAGTGACCTCAAAGTTCAACTATAAGGTTTCCAGGCCAGGTAAGAATGATAGTCACATAGCTCTGCTAAACTTACTCCTTTGCAAAAGAAATGGTTATACTCTTATATTGTTTCAATGATTAAAAATCTTTGATGCTGATTAATCTGCAATTTACCTCCCTATAGCTTCTACTCACTTGTAGTAAAGACATAGCATCAATGAACTTCCTTTTCCTATATAATGTGGGATGTTCTTATATCCAGGAGAAGCACAGAAATATTAAGATATACGTTCATATAAGAGCTGACATAGCTAATCTTCCATTAACTGTCAAGTGGAAATCATGCCTTCTTTGTCACCAATACCACAAAGCTTAACCTCTACTTGAGTCTTAAGCTTACACAGAACCAATCAGAACTCTGGCTCTTCATTTTAAAAAAACGTAATTAGGGCTTCCCTGTGGCGCAGTGGTTTAGAGACCGCCTGCCGATGCAGGGGACACGGGCTCGTGCCCGGTCCGGGAGGATCCCACATGCCACGGAGCGGCTGGGCCCGTGAGCCATGGCCGCTGAGCCTGCGCGTCCGGAGCCTGTGCTCCACAACGGGAGAGGGCACAACAGTGAGAGGCCCGTGTACCGCAAAAAAAAGAAAGGTACTTATACCAAGAACTACACAAATTGTACAAACTGTCATATATTGGCAGACCAACCCCTTCACATATGCCCCTCAAAACAGCAGATAAAACATTGTCACTTCAGTACTCATTCTTCACAGAACACCCTGAATCACAAAATAAGTCTAAAAACGCAATATTAGCTGATGTCACAATAAACTAGTGCTGCCATGGTATCTTGAACATGGCAGGAAACAGATGAATATTTGTAGCATTAATGATATTACAACATTTAGGAGGAGACCTTCAAGATGGCGGAGGAAGGAGACGTGGAGATCACCTTCCTCTCCACAAATACATCAGAAATACAACTACATGTGGAGCAACGCCTACAGAACACCTACTGAACGCTGGCAGAAGACCTCAGACTTCCCAAAAGGCAAGAAACTCCCCACGTACCTGGGTAGGGCAAAAGGAAAAACAGAGACAAAAGAACAGGGACGGGACCTGCACTAGTGGGAGGGAGCTGTGAAGGAGGAAAGGTTTCTACACACCAGGAAGCCCCTCCGCGGGCGGAGACTGCGGGTGGCGTGGCGGAAGCTTCGGAGCCGCTGAGGAGAGCGCAGCAACAGGGGTGCGGAGGGCAAAGCGGAGAGATTCCCGCACAGAGGCTCGGGGCCGACTGGCACTCACCAGCCCGAGAGGCTTGTCTGCTCACCTGCCGGGGCGGGCGGGGCTGGGAGCTGAGGCTCGTTCGGTCGGAGGGCAGGGAAGGGACCGGGGTTGGCGGCGTGAACACAGCCTGAAGGGGTTAGTGCGCCACAGCTAGCCGGGAGGGAGTCCGGGAAAAAGTCTGGACCTGCCGCAGAGGCAAGAGATTTTTTCTTGCCTCTTTGTTTCCTGGTGCGTGAGGAGAGGGGACTAAGAGCGCCGCCTAAACGAGCTCAGGAGACGGGCGCGAGCCGCGGCTATCAGCGTGGACCCCAGAGACGGGCAGGAGACGCTAAGGTTTTTTTGCAGCCACCAAGAAGCCTATGTGCGAGCACAGGTCACTATCCACACCTCCCTCCCGGGAGCCTGTGCAGCCCGCCACTGCCAGGGTCCTGGGATCCAGGGACAACTTCCCCGGGAGAACTCAAGGCGCGCCTCAGGCTGTTGCAATATCATGGTGGCCTCTGCTGCCGCAGGCCCGCCCCGCACTCCGTACCCCTCCCACCCCTGGCCTGAGTGAGCCAGAGCCCCCGAATCAGCTGCTCCTTTAACCCTGTCCTGTCTGAGCGGGTACAGATGTCCTCAGGTGACCTACATGCAGAGGCGGGGCCAAATCCACAGCTGAACCCCAGAAGCTGTGCGAACAAAGAGAAAGGGAAATCTCTCCCAGCAGCCTCAGGAGCAGCAGATTAAATCTCCACAATCAACTTGATGAACCCTGCACCTGTGGAATACCGGAATAGACAATGAATCATCCCAAAATTGAGGCGGTGGGCTTTCAGAGCAACAATATATTTTATTCCTTTTTCTCTTTTTGTGTGTATGTGTATGCTTCTTTGTGTGATTTTCTCTGTATACCTTTACTTTTACCATTTGTCCAAGGGTTCTGCCTATCCGTGTTTTATTTATTTTTTGGTTGCTCTCTTCATTCTTTCTTTATTACTTTTTAATTTTTTAATAATTATTTTTTATTTTAATAACCTTACTTTATTTTTTCATTTCTTTCTTTCTTTTTTTCTGCCTTTCCTTCTAAGCCATGTGGTTGACAGGGTCTTGTTGCTCCGGCCGGGAGTCAGGCCTCTGCCTCTGAGGTAAGAGAGCAGAATTCTGGACATTGGTTCACCAGAGACATACCGGCTCCACGTAATATTAAAGGCGAAAGCCCTCCCAGAGATCTCCATCTCAATGCTAAGACCCAGCTCCACTCAACGACCAGCAAGCTACAGTGCTGGACACCCTATGTGAAAACAACTAGCAAGACAGGAACACAACCCCACCCATTGGCAGAGAGGCTGCCTAAAATCATAATAAGGTCACATACACCCCAAAACACACCACCAGACGCGGTCCTGCCCACAAGAAAGACAAGATCCAGACTCATCCTCCAGAACACAGGCACCAGTCCCCTCCACCAGGAAGCATACACAACCCACTGAACCAAACATAGCCACTGGGGACAGACACCAAACACAACGGGAAGTACAAACATGCAGGCTGTGAAAAGGAGACCCCAAACACAGTAAGTGAAGCAAAATGAGAAGACAGAGAAACACACAGCAGATGAAGGAACAAGGGAAAAACCCACCAGACCTAACAAAATGAAGAGGAAATAGGCTGTCTGCCTGAAAAAGAATTCAGCATAATGATAGTAAAGATGATCCAAAGTTTTGGAAATAGATCGGAGAAAATACAAGAACGTTTAACAAGGACCTAGAAGAACTAAAGAGCAAACAAACAATGATGAACAACACAATAAATGAAATTAAAAATTCTCTAGAAGGAAACAATAGCAGAATAACTGAGGCAGAAGAATGGATAAGTGAACTGGAAGATAAAATAGTAGAAATAACTACTGCAGAGCAGATTAAAGAAAAAAGAATGAAAAGAATTGAGGACAGTTTCAGAGACTGCTGGGACAACATTAAATGCACCAACATTCGAATTATAGGAGTCCCAGAAGAAGAAGAGAAAAAGAAAGGGACTGAGAAAATATATGAAGAGATTATAGTTGAAAACTTCCCTAATATGGGAAAGGAAATAGTTAATCAAGTCCGGGAAGCACAGAGAGTCCCACTCAGGATAAATCCAAGGAGAAACACGCCAAGACACATATTAATCAAGCTATCAAAAATCAAATACAAATAAAAAAATATTAAAAGCAGCAAGGGAAAAACAACAAATAACATACAAGGGAATCCCCATAAGGTCAACAGCTGATCTTTCAGCAGAAACTCTGCAAGCCAGAAGGGAGTGGCAGGACATATTTAAAGTGATGAAAGGCAAAAACCTACAACCAAGATTACTCTACCCAGCAAGGATCTCATTCAGATTTGACAGAGAAATTAAAACCTTTACAGACAAGCAAAAGCTACGAGAAATCAGCACGACCAAGACAGCTTTACAACAAATGTTAAAGGAACTTCTCTAGGCAGGAAACACAAGAGAAGGAAAAGACCAACAATAACAAACCCAAAACAATTGAGAAAATGGTAATAGGAACATACATATCGATAATTACCTTAAATGGATTAAATGCTGCAACCAAAAGATATAGCCTGGCTGAATGGATACAAAAACAAGACCCGTATATATGTGGTCTACATAAGACCCATTTCAGACCTAGGGATGGAAAAAGATATTCCATGCAAATGGAAATCAAAAGAAAGCTGGAGTAGCAATTCTCATACCAGACAAAATAGACTTTAAAATAAAGACTACTACAAGAGACAAAGAAGGACAATACATAATGATCAAGGGATCAATCCAAGAAGAAGATATAACAATTGTAAATATTTATGCACCCAACGTAGGAGCATCTCAATACATAAGGCAAATGGTAACAGCCATAAAAGGGGAAATTAACAGTAACACAATCATAGTAGGGGATTTTAACACCCCATTTTCACCAATGGACAGATCAACCAAAATGAAAATAAATAAGGAAACACAAGCTTTAAATGATACATTACACAAGATGGACCTAACTGATATTTATAGGACATTCCATCCAAAAACAACAGAATACACTTTCTTCTCAAGTGCTCATGGAACATTCTCCAGGATAGATCATATCTTGGGTACACATCAAGCCTTGGTACATTTAAGAAAACTGAAATCGTATCAAGTATCTTTTCCGACCACAACACTATGAGACTAGATATCAACAACAAGAAAAAATCTGTAAAAAATACAAACACATGGAGGCTAAACAATACACTAGTAAATAACCAAGAGATCACTGAAGAAACCAAAGAGGAAATCAAAAAATACCTAGAAACAAATGACAATGAAAACACAACCCAAAACCTATGGGATGCAGTGAAAACAGGTCTTAGAGGGAAGTCTATAGCAAACAGTCCTACCTCAAGAAACAAGAAACATCTCAAATAAACAACCTAACCTTACACCTAAAGCAATTAGAGAAATAAAAACAAAAAAACCCCAAAGTTAGCCAAAGGAAAGAACTCATAAAGATCAGATCAGAAATAAATGAAAAAGAAATGAAGGAAACAATAGCAAAGATCAATAAAACTAAAACCTGGTTCCTTGAGGAAATAAACAAAATTGATAAACCATTAGCTAGACTCATCAAGAAAAAAACGGAGAAGACTCAAATCAATAGAATTAGAAATGAAAAAGGAGAAGTAACAACGGACACTGCAGAAATACAAAAGATCATGAGAGATTACTACAAGCAAACTATATGCCAATAAAATGGACAACCATGAAGAAATGGACAAATTCTTGAAAAGGTACAATTTTCCAAGAGTGAACCAGGAAGAATTAGAAAATATAAACAGACCTATCACAAGTAATGAAATTGAAACTGTAATTAAAAATCTTCCAACAAACAAAAGTCCAGGACCAGGTGGCTTCACAGGCAAATTCTATCAAACATTTAGAGAAGAGCTAATACCAGTCCTTCTGAAACTCATCCAAAAAACTGCAGAGGGAGAAACACTCCCAAATTCATTCTATGAAGCCACCATCACCCTGATACCAACACAAGACAAAGATGTCACAAAGAAAACTACAGGCCAATATCACTGATGAACACAGATGCAAAAATCCTCAACAAAATACTAGCAAACAGAATCCAACAGCACATTAAAAGGATCATACACCATGATCAAGTGGGGTTTATCCCAGGAATGCAAGGATTCTTCAATATATGTGAATCAATCAATGTGATACACCATATTAACAAACTGAAGGATAAAAACCATATGATCAACTCAATAGATACAGAAAAAGCTTTTGACAAAATTCAACACCCATTTGTGATAAAAAAAAACCTCCAGAAAGTAGGCATAGAGGGAACTTACCTCAACATAATAAAGGCCATATATGACAAACCCATAGCCAACATTGTTCTCAATGGTGAAAAACTGAAACCATTTCCACTAAGATCAGGAACAAGACAAGGTTGCCCACTCTCACCACTATTATTCAACATAGTATGGAAGTTTTAGCCACAGCAATCAGAGAAGAAAAGGAAATAAAAGGAATCCAAATCGGAACAGAAGAAGTAAAGCTGTCACTGTTTGCAGATGACATGACACTGTACATAGAGAATCCTAAAGACGCTACCAGAAAACTACATGAGCTAATCAATGAATTTGGTAAAGTAGCAGGTTAAAAAATTAATGCTCAGAAATCTTTCATTCCTACACACTAATGATGAAAAATCTGAAAGTGAAATTAAGAAAACACTCCCATTTACCACTGCAACAAAAAGAATAAAATACCTACAAATAAACCTACTTAAGGAGACAAAAGACCTGCATGCAGAAAACTATAAGATACTGATGAAAGAAATTAAAGATGATACAAACAGATGGAGAGGTATACCATGTTCTTGGATTGGAAGAATCAACATTGTGAAAATGACTAAACGACTCAAAGCAATCTACAGATTCAATGCAATCCCTATCAAATTACCAATGGCATTTTTCACAGAACTAGAACAAAATATTTCACAATTTGTATGGAAACACAAAAGACCCTGAATAGCCAAAGCAATCTTGAGAAAGAAAACCGAGCTGGAGGAATCAGGCTCCCTGACTTCAGACTCTACTACAAAGCTACAGTAATCAAGATAGTATGGTACCGGTGCAAAAACAGAAATATAAATCAATGGAACAGGATAGAAAGCCCAGAGATAAACCCACACACATATGGTCACCTTGTTTTTGATAAAGAAGGCAAGAATATACTATGGAGAAAAGACAGCCTCTTCAATAAGTGGTGCTGGGAAAACTAGACAGCTACATGTAAAAGAATGAAATTAGAACACTCCTTAAGACCATACACAAAAATAAACTCAAAATGGATTAAAGACCTAAATGTAAGGCCAGACAGTATCAAACTCGTAGAGGAAAACATAGGCAGAACACTCTATGACATAAATCACAGCAAGACCCACCTCCTAGAGAAATGGAAAAACAAAAATCAACAAATGGGACATAATGAAACTTTAAAGGTTTTGCACAGCAAAGGAAACCATAAACAAGATGAAAAGACAACCCTCAGAATGGGAGAAAGTATTTGCAAATGAAGCAACTGACAAAGGATTAATCTCCAAAATTTACAAGCAGCTCATGCAGCTCAATATCAAAAAAACAAACAACCCAATCCAAAAATGGGCAGAAGACCTAAATAGACATTTCTCCGAAGAAGATATACAGATTGCCAACAGACACATGAAAGAATGCTCAGCATCACTAATCATTAGAGAAACCAAAACTACAACGAGGAGGGGTTTCCCTGGTGGCACAGTGGTTGAGAGTCCGCCTGCTTATGCAGGGGACACGGGTTCGTGCCCGGTCCGGGAAGATCCCACATGCTGCAGAGCGGCTGGGCCCGTAAACCTGCACCTCCGGAGCCTGTGCTCCGCAACGGAAGAGGTCACAACAGTGAGAGGCTCGCGTACTGCAAAACAAACAAACAAACAAAAAAAACTACAATGAGGTATCACCTCACACCAGTCAGAATGGCTATCATCAAAAAAACTACTAACGGGCTTCCCTGGTGGCGCAGTGGTTGGGAGTCCGCCTGCCGATGCAGGGGACACAGGTTCGTGCCCCATTCTGGGGGGATCCCACGTGCCGCGGAGCGGCTGGGCCCCCGGAGCCTGTGCTCCACAGTGGGAGAGGCCACAGTAGTGAGAGGCCCGCGTACAAAAAAAAAAAATAAACTACTAACAATAAATGTTGAAGAGGGTGTGGAGAAAAGCGAACCCTCTTGCACTCTTGGTGGGAATGTAAATTGATATAGCCACTATGGAGAACTGTATGGAGGTTCCTTTAAAAAACTAAAATTAGAACTAGCATACGACCCAGCAATCCCACTACTGGGCATATACCCTGAGAAAACCATAACTCAATAAGAGACATGTACCACAGTGTTCATGGCAGCTCTATTTACAATAGCCAGGACATGGATGCAACCTAAGTGTCCATCAACAGATGAATGGATAAAGAAGATGTGACACATATATACGATGGAATATTACTCAGCCATAAAAAGAAATGAAATTGAATTATTTGTAGTGAGTTGGATGGACCTAGAGTCTGTCATATAAAGTAAGTCAGAAACAGAAAAAGAAATACCGTATGCTAGCACATATATATGGAATCTAAAAAAAATGGTTCTGAAGAACCTAGGGGTAGGACAGGAATAAAGACACAGACATAGAGAATGGACTTGAGGACAAGGGGAGGGGGAAGGGTTAGCTGGGACAAAGTGAGAGAGTGGCATGGACATATATATATTACCAAATGTAAAATAGATAGCTAGTCGGAAGCAGCTGCGTAGCACAGGGAGATGCTTTGTGACCACCTAGAGGGGTAAGATAGGGAGGGTGGTAAGGAGACGCAAGCGGGAGGAGATATGGGGTATATGTATATGTAGAGCTGATTCACTTTCTTATAAGGCAGAAACTAACATACCATTGTAAAGCAATTATACTCCAATAAAGATGTTTAAAAATAAATAAATGATATTACAACATTTAAAAATCCATTGGATAGATTATCAGGTAACTATAAAAGAAAAGGAAATGAAAATACAAACGAAATAAGAACAAATAAAGGAAAAATCTTAATGGGAGATATGCATTTTTATATTTGTTTTGGTAATGCAGAGTTAAAATAAAACAAAAATAACTACCATTACCTTAAATCGTTTCCATTTCATACCAGAAAGTGCATTTTTTACTCACTTTTGCTCTGACTTGTAGCTTCTCACAAAAGCAATATGACCGTTTTTTTTATTATTAAAAAAAAATAATCATAATGCTACCAAAACTCTTCTAAGAACTTTGGAGACTTTTTTTCCCAAGTAATATTCAAAGAAATTTTTGAACAGATTTTCCCTTACTAATTGTAATGACAGTTATTTTCTCTTTTATTTGGTCCTAACGTAAAGTTATATAATTCCTATTAATAGCACATGATGAATCTACCACCAATATTATCTGAAGGGGTGGAACTCCGAGTTGAGTTGTATTCATCATTTTCCACTGGAAAAACATCCTCAGTATTGGCCAAGAATTAGTACCTTAAAGAAAACAAGACCAAATATCTGCTGGATACAGGCTCATATAGCAGGGAATAAACAGCAAGGAGCAAATTCACAATGTGAGCTCATGTCAGTGCCCAACACTTCAAATAAATTTAAACTTGTTTGAATCTCCACACTTTCATTTTATATCAGAGACCACAGACTCAAGCCAATACTTTTGTTTTGATACTGTAATACATACATAAAAACCGTAACTATTACAACAACTCATATTCATGCAGCCTTTCAGTTTATAAAAAGCTATCATATGCATTGTCTAATAGAGCCCTCACAAGCACCAAGCTCTGTGTTGCTATCCCCACCAGGGAAACTGAGTGCCAGAAAGGGTCAATGACTTGCTCCACGTAGAGGAAATATTATTAACTAATAGAACTCGGCTCCTGACTGCCAATCTGGGCTGTTTTTGTTAAACTGCAGAGGCTTCCAAGACAAGTTATTCTTCAAAATAGAAATAAGACAAAACCCTGATTCATCGATTCATGAAGTGTTTTTTGTCGCTCTGGATGCAGTCTTGTCCTCAGCCACTGCACATACATATTGGAGAGCTGAGGGGCTGGGGAGGGCAGTGATGATTGTAAAATAAAACACACACTAAGTGGGAATGATCTGGATTAAACATTTTAACATTGTTTGCTGAAAATAAATATCTCAGCCTCAGACCCACAGTTATAAAACTAAAAGAGACCTTGAAATTCATCTGTTCTTTTTCCATTTCACAGATGAGGAAAATATGGTGATGGAGAGAGCACAGAACTCCCTAAAGGTCACCCCAGTAACTGCCGACAGCAGAGCCAGGACCACACAGAGCTGGCTCTCTTCCACTCCATGCCCTGATTGTGTTTGCAAATTAAAGGACTAAGCACAGTCCAGATATTTACAAGGAACCATCACAGTGCTAGAGAAATGAGCAGATTAGACCTTACATACCAACATTACAAGTGTAAAAATTGTTATTTTATATATCATTGAAAGCAGCAGGAACTTTGTAAGAAAAATAGTCAACGTATATATTTTAGGCGCTCATTGTTAAGGTTAAGGAAATTTTCTAAAATATAACTTTTTTTCCCTTTAGATACATGGAATTTTTTTGAATTTTGTTATAATAATAACAGACTTAAGTACATTCAAAAACAGGATAGGGCTTCCCTGGTGGTGCAGTGGTTCAGAGTCCGCCTGCCGATGCAGGGGATGTGGGTTCGTGCCCCGGTCTGGGAAGATCCCACATGCCATGGCCGCTGAGCCTGCACATCCAGAGCCTGTGCTCCGCAACGGGAGAGGCCACAACAGTGAGAGGCCCGCGTATCGCAAAAACAACAACAACAACAAAAAAACCACAGGATAGTCTCTCAGAACTGTCACCACCTGTAACTTACATGAAGAATAAAAAACAATAACATTTCATCACCTTTTCTAGATACAGGTCTTTCAACCTATTACCTACATTACCTGTCCTGTTCACACCCATTGCCTGTCTTTTTCAGGAGTTTTCGGAAAGTTATTGAGCTATTTTGAATGTAGGTGATTCTTATTTCCCCTCTGAAACTTAAATGCTAGGCAACAAAATATCTCTGAAGTTTAACTGACCAACATGCTAAAAATGCTTAGGTTGTAAGCCATTTGCTACTTACACAATATTCATTTCCACATTAAAAAAATAAATAATCTAATTATACTTTACTGTAACTGCGAGTCCTTTAAAGGACATTTCACTCTCCAATTCAAATCGGATATGAAATTCTTTTTGGAAATGCAGAATATAAGAGTTTTCTAGATATTATTGAACATCATTCCATAGGGAAAAAAAACCCCATTTATGTAGACCAATAGTAAACCACACAGATGATAGAAAATATTGACAGTAAAATTAGTTTTTTGTCTCACATTCACAAGATCATTTTTCCACTTTAATACAAGGTCTAATCTATAGCAGAAGCCGGTACTAATTGAGAGAAAATTCCATCCTTCATGTTCTGATCAATCTGAGGAAGGTTTTTTCCAGAGGTGAAGAGCTGCCTGAATTCTGAAGTGTAGTCTGGACTCCAGTGAGTAATCTTTGTAGTTATTTCTAAAGATAAATAACAATAATATTGTAATGTCAAAATTCGTTTATACACCAGGGCACCACCACCCTCCTCCCCCTCCTCTCATCTTCATTCCTTATTTGCTTTCAAACGTTAATATGCATAACAGTGGATTTTGTTAAAATGCAGATTCTGGTCCTGGGAGGAGATGAAGACTGCAATATTCTATATTTCTAGAAGCTTCCTGGTGGTGGTCTAAACAGCATGCTTTGACTAGCAAGGTTTATATGTAATTACCAAACCATTCACAAACAAGCAAGAAGGTTACATGGAGGGCTTAACAAATTTTGTGAACTATTTTTAAAGAGTTGACCTCCTTTTCTAAACTGGAAATTTCTGGCAGCCTGTAAAAGCAAGGTGAACATAATCATTCACCCCCACCACACACACACACACACACACACACGAATTTATATATAGATAGATTTAGATATAGATATAGAAACTCGCACAAAATGACAATTACAACAAAGATAGCAGGATTACTTGGTGACACCAAAATTACTTACTGCAATTCTGATGGGCAAATATCAATGGTTTGATCAATAATTATTATGTGACAATGTCAGGAGGGGCATTAGAAATCCACAGATTATTTAAAAACTTCACTTAGATCATCCATGTTGACTTCTCTTTGCTAGAATTGTTCAGAATCAGCAAAATGGAATGCTTTGGACCTTGGGCTCTGCTTTCACACACCACCATGGCCCATGGGAGAGCTGTACTTTCTTTGCAGTGGCATTCATTTCTTTCTACAGCCCTTTACTTTATACAGGTCTAAGGGTTACTTACTGGTAACCTTGGTAAGGGTTATTATTCATAATGAGGGTTATTATTCATAAGCTAAGCCAACATCTTACTAGAGTTTACCAAAGGACGTAATTGAGTATTTCCCTAATTAACTTCGGAAGCTTTGCAAAGCTCCTACTGCACAAAGAAAACTACAGATAATCAACAGTCTTGAAATTATGGAACGTCTGTTTATGTTGACATCACTGGGACTGTCTTGAGTTAGTGGTGACTTTTGATCACTGCTGGTCTTGCTTTTTCATAGTGAATTACTAGTCTTTTATTTTCATTGTTATAAAGTTGCCTTATTGTGCATTGCTTAGATAACACCAAATATGTCCAAATGATATGAATACTTAGAAACCGTATTTTTAGTCCCAAATTTTCCAATGGGACTAAAAATTTTCAATAGATTTGAAGATACATGAATGTCAGTTGACATAGGAGTCATACTCACTCTCAACAAATTAACTTTAAAAGTGACTTTCTCTCATATCCTCGGCTTAAAAGAAAAAAGATAATGAAACCTCTCTTGGCTCCACTGTGCCTCCAAAGCTTCTGCCCCATTACTATGCTTTATTCACAGCCAAATATCCTGAAAGAGTTGCCTGGAGTAGCAAACTCCACTTTCTCACCTTGCTTGTCAAAGTCACCAACGATCATGCTGCCAAGTTCAGCAGCCACTTCTCTGGTCTCACCTTGATTGACCTCTTGGCAGCCCTCTTCACAACTGACCACTCTCTTCTTTTGAAACATTTTGTTCACTTGGCTTTCCCGGATGTCCTCCTAACTCACTGGCCACTTCTTAATCTTCTTGTTTAATCTCTAAAATGATGGCATATCCCAAGGCTTTATACTGGATCTCCTTCTCTAGCTGTATAACTTTCCCCAAATGACCTCATCAAGCACCACAGCTTTAAATATCACTGTCTCTGTTCTGGTGACTTTGAAATATCTACATTTGGCCTTGACCTTTACACTGAACTCCATGCTGGTATATATGACTGCCAACTCACCATCTCCACATGAATACCTATAGGCACCTCAAAATATCACAGTCCAAACAGGAGTTTTTTTTTTTCTCTCTCTCCCTCCTCAATCCTTATCCTCTGAGTATTCCCCATTTCATTCAAGAAGCATTATCAACCTCATGGCTCAACACCCTCCCCACTCCACCCCCCAGCCAAGAATGCTCCTCACGCAGTCCTCTGGTGACTGGTCTTCTCAGGACTGGCTTTAATTATGCTAATCTCAACTACATACCACCTCAAGGAAACCTTCCAGAATCAACTCAATCTAAAGTAGCACTCGAGTACCCTGTATCATATTGTAAATCTCAGCAAAGCACATACCATTGCTACTCTTCTTATATGTTTATTTACCAATAGCCCTCAACTTAGAAGGTAGAAACATTGCCTGTTTATGCACAGTTGTCTATCTAGAACCTTTTCTAGTGTCTAGCACATAATAGGTACTCAGTGAATGCTCTGCTGAATTTGAGTAAATGAACAAACTAGTGAATCAGCAAGCTATTTATGGCCTACAGCTATCATGGCATTCTTTCTCCATAGCAAGTAGTGTTCAAAGCAAGCAGACCACAGGGTTTGTGCCTCCAGTAAGTGAGCCATGATCACAGGAGGTCTGAGAGCCACTGGACAGCAGAATTGATAAAGTGCTTTGAAACTGCCACAGTAGTCAGAAAGAAGAAAGAGGAGAAGATTCAAAGGGCTTCTTCAAATCAATGGCTCTTTAAGGAAATGAGAGAGATGGTGGAACACACCAAGGATCGGCAAACTATGACCAAAATTATGGCCAAATCTGGGCACACCCATTTATTTACATATTGTCTTCTATGGCTGCTTTTAATACAATTGAGTAGTTGCAATGGAGACCTTATACTGTAAAGCCAAAAATACTTACTAATTGGCCCTTTACAGAAAAAGTTTGCTGACCCCTGATATAGAAGAGAATAGGCCAGAAATCTGTCATGTAGGTCCCCAAAATCACAACATTTGTAAACAGCCACAGGGTCAGGCATTAAGAGGGTTGGAGGGCTTCCCTGGTGGCGCAGTGGTTGAGAGTCTGCCTGCCAGTGCAGGGGATATGGGTTCGTGCTCCAGTCCGGGAAGATCCCACACGCCGCGGAGCGGCTGGGCCCGTGAGCCATGGCCGCTGAGCCTGTGCTCCGCAACGGGAGAGGCCGCAACAGTGAGAGGCACGTGTACCGCAAAAAAAAAAAAAAAAAGGGTTGGAAACAGCACAATTCCAGCAAAAGCCACAGGCAGAAACTAAGCATAAATTAGCAAGTGTAAAATTGTGACTAATTTTTCATTAATGTGTTCATTTTAAGTGTATCAAGTTACTGCTGTTGTTAAAATTGTATTGACATTCCTGACTCCATAGCAATCAAAGAGAAGCTGCCGTTATCACTTACCTTGCAGTTTCTAGGACCTTTATGGCCTTGTCAATTTCCCCTTGGTTTTTATACAAAAATGCCAACTCAAACAGAGTAAATGGCACTAGGTAGTGGTCATACTTCAGTAGCTTCTCACTAAAAGAGCAAATGAAAAGCAATTAAGTCTTAACAGAACAAGGAACATATCATTCTTTTCCAACATATATGTATTTTTCCCCATTCTTAAGAAAACAGCTACAGCACTAAGACTATTATCAGAGAAAAGCTGTCATTATACAGTTAAAGAACCTAATAAACCATGGCAATAGATAGTATGCTTTTAACATATTACTCTTTTTTTTCTTTTTTTTTTTGGCCAAGCTCTGACATGCAGGATCTTAGTTCCCCGACCAGGGATTGAACCAGTGCCCCCTGCAGTGGAAGCACGGAGTCCTAACCACTGGACCGCCAGGGAATTCCTTATATTACTCTTTTTTTTTTTTTTTTTTACTCTTTTATTTTATTCCTTAATATAAATCCAGCACTGAGGATTGGTTACCGACCTTCAGGTATACAAACACATGCAGATCTTCAAAGATTAACCCTAGAAAGGATAAGATCATCCCTCCTGAACATGAATATGTTCAGGAAATGACTCCACTCAGAAAACGATGCCACTTATTTCTCACTGAGGTTGAACTCTCTTTGCACTGCTGTCTTACAATGCTTCAAAATGTCAAGAAAGAAGTGGTCAACACTTTGGTTTTCAGCAGTATTATGAAAATTCTCTGACTATAAAACATCTAGAAGCACTCAAAAAAATAAGAGCAACACCCTTTAAAATGCAGAGCTCAGCTCACAAGGACATAAGGAAAACTGAAAGCAAAACAAAACCAGAACTCTAAGTGTGTGCATGATGCCAAAGCACCCCTAGGTCTGTTTCAGTCTGAATCAGCCAGGGCTTTGTGTCTCAATGTCCACACACGAGGTGAGGCCTTGGGTCCACATAGTATGTAGAGCCTGGGCTGAGACTCTACATAAAGCTGGGGCTCTGCTCCACCAGAGAAAGGGCAGATGAGAAAAACCCACTTGCAGCATAGGAGGAAGACAGGGGCAGTTGGCTCCTTGGCCTGAGGTCTAGGTGAGGGGGGGTGGGAAAAAACACATCCCTTAGGAAATTAATAACCAACAGGCCTGCCCTCACATGAATCTGCAATTCAAATTTATGTGGCCCAAATGATCCAAGAACTTCTAAGCAATGAAATTAACATGAAGGTGGCCCTGGCCTGGAAAAGCCTTTTGGGCATCCGGCAGAAATAAAAGCAAAATCACTTTAGAGAGAGACTATTCCTCAATCCTAGCCTCATAGGAGCCTCAAGATAAAACCCCACTGAAGATGAACTCACAGTCCAAAACTATAAAATACACCGGCAAGCAATTCACTATGAGATTCAAAAAATACAACAAATAGCCCAAATGGGTCATCCTTTTGATCCTAATAAAAACACCAATAAAAGAGAACTCAACGGATACTTCTTTAACATGTTTACTAAAGCCTGTATATTACTTATTTGGGAAATAGATACTGTCTCTTTCAGCTTCTTAGAAGGACACCGGTCCTCCTACATTCTCATAATATATAGTCAGAAAGAGGCAGATCAGTAGCTATGGATGGAAAGGCATATGATATGGAACAAAAAACGTCAACCGGCAGTCTATGGCTGTGATCTATTTGGCTTACACAATGGTTTCCAAAAAATTGAGCCAAGATTTAAAAATCTGGAGATGTTATACAAAATTCAGATTCCAGGCTTTCCATGAAAAATTGTAGGGACTTCCCTGGTGGCACAGTCATTAAGAATCCGCCTGCCAATGCAGGGGACACAGGTTCGATCCCTGGTCCGGGAAGATCCCACATGCCGCGGAGCAACTAAGCCCGTGTGTCACAACTACTGAGCCCACACGCTACAACTATTGAAGCCCTCACACCTAGAGCCTGTGCTCCGCAACAAGAGAAGCCACCACAGTGAGAAGCTCGTGGACCGCCACGAAGAGTAGCCCCCACTCGCTGCAACTAGAGAAAGCCTGCGAAGACCCAACACAGCCAAAAAAAAAAAATTGTAGGGATTATTGCTACTGGGCCCACACTGTCCAGAGCAATAATCAATTAGAGCTCAGGAGTGGCTGCATTCTTTAGAGAGAACACACAATCTCCCTAATCTGCAGTGCCCACTAATCCCTATTCCTGCCATCGTTCAGTAAGGTTACTTGTCTGGCCCCTGTAATTGCATTTGTGACTCCAGATGTAGAGAAGAGGGTCAGGCATCAGAACCTTGACTCAACTCTCTAATTAGCAAAAGAGCAGGACATCATGATCAATGCTTTTGGGGGTTAAAACTCATTCATCTACAGAAAAATACCCCTTGCCAAAAGACAAGCAGTTTTAGTATTCATCACAGTCGTTCTTTCCTGTCACATTATCATTACAATGATGGCGAGTCTTTCTACTCAACTTTGAATCCCTAGGATTCAGGATCACAGTCTCTGGCACATAGTGGGTACTCAAATATCTGTGGAATAAATGAATGACAGACAAATGCATGAATCAAAAAAGTATCAGATGTTCTGTACATTGCTGCCAGAATTTAGACAGACACATGTCAGCCTGGCTGTAAATTTAGCTTTTGTAAGTCACCTCTGAACACCAGGTAGAAAGGCATATAACGCCACGTTCCACTTAGGTTATAATTTTTTTCTCAAAGAATAAAGAAAACATTCCTGGATTCTCTTTCTGGTAACACCAAGTAAAAGGTTAGCAACGGGAGATAAAAGCATCACTTTCTCACAGCGATTCCCCAGAAACCACAATTTGCACTTAAGTTGGTTTCATTGTCCGCTTTTACCTTTGGACAACGTGATTGAAACACAATTCCGCTTGCAAAGGCCGCTGTAAGTTCTTCAGGCAGCATCCTTTCAGCAACTTCACTAAGCATTCATCATCTACAGAGTAGTCGCTGGAGTCTTAAAGCAAAACAAACGTACAATTCACACACGGAAAGAAAAATACTTGTAAAAATCCTATTTAAGAGGTAGCACTAACAGCTCTTAGGTTTCAGAGGGACCATTTGAAAATAAGGAGAATATGTTTAGCATTTGTTATGCCTCACTAAATAAAATACAGTGAAAATATTTCAAATGAAAAGAATACTAACTACATTAATACACCATTTTATTAAGGGGTTCACTCTAGCCACTTAAAATTTTTTTGGGGTGCTCATACTCTGAGTTACGTGACCTTAGGTATAATTATAGGAAGTTTGAACTGTAAATAAAGCAAGAGCTTTATTAGTTCTGTGAAAGGTAAAGCGGTGAGGAGGTCGCACGCTGCCTCTTCCTGTGGTTCTGTTCCCTAGCTGTGCTGGCTTCGTGTAGAAGAGGGTAATGCTTCCATATGGAGAAGCAGATGGCCTTCTCCCCATTAAAAATTCAGGAAGGAGCACACCCTCTCCAGATCATTATGTTTACAACTTATCAGTTCTCCCAGGTTATGTTCTTTGGGGGAAGAAATTATGTCATAAAATTAGACAAAATGGTTCTGAGGTGTGCAAGGCTCCTAAAATCCCCACAAACTTCTAACTGCGTGAGGCTAATGAGGAAGATTTCCTTTCAGGACTTTTTTCCTTTTGAAAATGACTCGTTACCTTCTACAGCCCAAGGCTAACATATATTACCAGAAGGAACCGTATCATGTGTGACATCTATCTGACAAAGGTTGCCATTTCACATCTATCACTTTTGAATTTGGGGTGTGTTTTTTTTTTTTGCAAGTTAAGTGCAGCTAACAAATCACTCCAAGACAGACCGATAATTTATACATTTCACGCTGTGACAACACAGGTGGGAAGGGGCAGTAAACCAAACTACTGAGGCTCTAAGAGTCCCTCATACTGAAATACTCTTGCTTTCAGTATAAACGTCAGAAATCACCATTAACACATGCTGGTGTTTTAATCAGTAAACTGCTTGTCTATGGGAGGTTAAGGATGCTACTTAACCAACTCAGAGGAGGTCACTTTACTTCTAGGTGCTGAAAATAGCTGATATTCACCTCTCACTTCCAAGACCTGACAGGTTATTCACTAAGAAAATCACAAATGTCAATGCCACATTACCTTCCCTATTAAAATCCATTCCCCCTCTGCCTCAAAAAAATCTATTTATGCTTCTAATCATGAATGCCCATTGAAATATCCATTCAAGAAGTAATATCTTTCCAGGCCTAGAACCAAACCCTTACGGTCCATACTGGATGTTAAGTTTTAGTATCACTTTTGTGCATTCTATTGAGTTCTATGTCCCATTTTATGACAGTTTGTCTTATCTCACCGTTTTGGTGCTCAGTGAAGGGCAATTTTGCCGAGGGACACCATGGAAAGTTGAAGGACCATTAAAACACACAACTTTTATTTAGATCATGACTTAGGGATATGGAAAATGGATTCAAAAATACCATGTTCCTCCAAAAACCTTAGAAAGCAAAACCATTATTTCCTCAGACCACTACCTGTCAGATGATTATTTTCCCTTAAAATGTGAAGGTTTTATCATGACTATCAACCTCATGGGAGACTCATGGGAGAGTTCATGGATGAACATTTCAACACATGGTTTCCACTTTACACCCCAAGAAAATTACACAATAATGCTGCCAAAGCACACTTGCATCACAAAAGATCTGCTGAACTTAAAACAGAGGGTAGGCTTAGGGAAAAGGAAATTTGAAGCCCAAGCTACAAAATATGTACATTGAACTTTTCAGAAGCTAGCTGATATGCACCAAAGGAAAAATGTGAGAATAGATTTAGAGGTGAAGAGCCATAAAGTAACACTTTCCCTTTTATGTAACTTTTATTATGCTTGCTACATAAGTTCACCAAGCAAATTAGTTATAACAAATAGTTAAAGTAGAACTACTGAATCAACTTCTGGCTACATGTGGAATTTAGTCAGATTTCGAGTGAAGCACTATTGGAATTAATAGCAAATACTGACTCCAGGCATACTACCAAGTTCTTTTCTGTCTTTAAACAGTATTCCTCCTTTTGTATCTCTGACCAGCCTTTCATAACTGTGGCATCGTCCGAGGAGAACACCAATTATATCCTCTACCATCTTTTGCTTTAGAGACACTTAACAAAGGTATGAGAAGCCAAAATACATTCATTTCCTAATAATGTGTATGTGGCGAGGGTGGGTAGGGGGGAAGGAGGTGTTTAGTGGAGGCTGAAGTCACCTCAGCTTTACCACTTCACTCCATTCTCCAATTGTGGATTTTTTTCCCCCACTCTGAAGGATAAGAGCTTAATTACTAAAAGATCCTAAGTGGGTAGGGGTATAGAATCAGGTAATCATCTTGCGTAAAACCGTGGACCTAGAAGAGATCATCATAAATTTCATGTGCAACATCTAGCAAAAGTGATGTTCAGAAAAGAAACCAGATTTTTGTTTGTTTGGTTTTTTTTTTTACCTAGCAGGAAGACATACAAAGACAAGATTGTACAAAGTATAATGTGTCTGTCTGTCTGAGCTCTTCTCCCCCACCAGTCCTGCTTAAATATCTCTCAAAGTCTATCATCTCAATATGTCATTAAAAGAGAAAGGAATGGATGGAGAGAACAGCCTGATTGTCTAAAACTCTACTGCATTTTACATGCGTAGTCTGATACAAATATTACTCCTTTAATGTTTTTCCCCCACCAATGTAGGGGCAAAATAAATTTAGAGGGAAGGGGTGAAGAGCCTGCTTAAATAGAGGAAAACTCAACAGTCCCTCAGGACTTCTTAACAGTGTGGGTGCTCTGTATCCGAGGGTTTCACATCCGCAAATTCAACCAACCAGATTGGAGCTACATTTAGGACCCATGGTTGACTGAATCCACAGATGCGGAAACTGCAGATACAGAGGGTGGACTATGGAACCTGAGCATCCAAGGATTTTGGTATCCACAGTGGGTCCTGGAACCGATTCCACGTAGAAACTGAGGTACGACTGTATACAAAGCCCTTACTCCCTGGTGGTACGTAATAGTCTATACTACGAAGGATAGACATTCAAAAAATAGAATTTATTCTACTGCACCAAAATCCTTATCTTTGTAGTAAAACAGAAGAAGCAAGCTAGGCTGCTTTTCTGGGGGAAAAATATCCTACAAATGTTTTAACTTAATAAAAAGAGGTTTTTCTTTACCTCCCAGTTTTCACATACCCACTTATTTTAAAACATATTCATTTTTCCATCTGATTTGTGAATATGTGGGGTTTAATCACAGATAATTCCCTTAATGACAGGAACAATGCTTTCTCTGCCTGTCACAATGCTGTACCTAGTATGGAAAATCTACGAGTGTTCAAAGGAACAAATTAATGAAGAGTGGCCAAATTGATTCAACAAAAATAAACACTAGTAAATTTGTTCAAAAGCCCAAATACACTTTACTGAAGTACATTTTGTGAAATCTCATTTTTTGAAGTAAACATTTATGGAGTTTCATCTAAATTACATTTCAAAATGATGGGGCTCTATGTTGTTTCCACTCAAATCAAAGTAAGTATTCTTCCTTTTTGAAATTATTCCATATTAAAAAGAGTAAAAATAAAATCACCTCACACCCATTAGGATGGCTATTACCAACCAACCAACCAACCAACAAAACAAATTTTTAAAAAAATAGAAAATTACAAGCATTGGCAAGGATGTAGAGAAATTGAAACCCTGTGCATTGTTGGTAGGAATGTACAATGGTGCAGCCACTAGAGAAAACAGGATGACAATTCCTCAAAAAATTAAAAATAGAAATGCCGTATGATCCAGCAATTGCACTTCAGGGCATATATCTAAAGGAACTGAAAGCAGGGTCTCAAAACAATATTTGCATACCCATATTCATAGAAGTATTTATTATTCACAGTTGTCAAAAGTGGAAGCAACCAAATATGCATTGATGGATGAACAGATAAACAAACTGTGGTATAAACATCCAAGGGAATATTATGCAGCCTTACAAAGGAAGGCAATTCGGACATGTGCTACAACATGGATGTACCTGGAGGACATTAGGATAAGGGAAATAAGGCAGCCACAAAAAGAAAAATACTGTGTGATTCCACTTACACGAAGTCTCTAGAATAGTCAAATTCATAGTAACAAAAAGTAGAATGGTGATTGCTCACAGCTGTGGGGAGGGGGAAATGGGGAGTTATTGTTTAATGGGTATGAAAAAGTTCTCAAAACTGGTCGCACAACCAAGTGAATATACTTAGCACTACTGTACCATACAGTTTAAAAAATGGTTAATATGGTAAATTTTATATTATGTGCATTTTTCTACAATTAAAAATTTTAAAGAATTGTAAAAACTGTAAGGAGGCTTATCATAACTCTATATTAGTAGAAACTATGCAGAAAATATGTTAGTGATGGAACATCTAGGACACAGACAAAGAAAGTCTGAAATGTCCATATAGTCTGTACTTATACATACGTTGTTTTGGTTCTTTGTTAAATAGTACAAACTTTGAGTTCCTCCTTTGGGTCCCAGTTTCTTGAGCCTTCTCATCCACTTGTTTCCCTGGTGCCCAGAAATCAAAGGGAATTATCAGTCCATGAAGATGAATACCTCAATATTTTGGCTACTCTACCTAACCTCCAGATCAAAATGAGCTGAAGTATTATAACTTTTCTGTAAAAGGGGAAGGAAAAAGAAGGGAAAGGAAACCATCATTCTTTTATTTAAAATGATGTCTTTAATATGGGAACGTGACATACTCGCCCTTCATCAACAGATGAGCTTTTCGTACTACTGTTTTTCAAGAGTGGAGTAGAATATTCCACTCACCTGGTATCCCTGTGATCACCTGCTTGTATTTGCAAGAAGGCTAATGGGGAGGTGGGGAGGGTGGTGGTCTGTGGCCTCAGAACAGCACTGCTCTTAGTTCCATTTCATTCTTTATCTATCCAGCCTGAAACCTTGAGCTTCTTAGCAGATAAGCCCACTGATTCAGCTTTCATTCTTTTCTATTTCTTCTCCTTATTGGTGGGAATCTAAAGCTGCAATTATTTTAAATATGGAAGGCAGCCTAAACGCCCAACAATTCTGAAAGAGTTGATTAAATTATGATATATTATCTCCATGGAATGCCATGAAGCTTTTGAAATTATTATAAGGGTTACTTAGCAACAGTTAAAACATTTATGATAAACTACCATATGATCCAGCAATCCCACTTCTGCATATTTATCTGAAAAACAAATACTAACTTGAAAAGATATATACACGCTCATGTTCATTGCAGCATTATTACAACAGCCAAGCATGGAAACAACCTAAGTGTCCATCAATGGATGAATGGATAAAGAAAATGTGTTATATATATATAATAGAACATTCGGCCATAAGAAAGAATCAAATTTTGCCATTTGCAACAACAGGAAGGACCTTGAGGATATTATGCTAAATGAACAAAAGTCAGACAGAGAAAGACAAACACCATATGATCTCACTTCTATGTGAAATCTAAAAAAAAAAAAGGAAAAAACCTCATAGATACAGGTAACAGGTTGGTTGCCAGGGGCGAGGGGTTGAGGGGTGGGTGAAATATATGAAGAGGTCAAAAGGTGCAAACTCCCAGTTATAAAATAAGTTAAGTCATGGAGATGTAGTATACAGCATGGTGACTGTAGTTAATACTGTATTGCATATTTGAAAGTTGCTAAGAGAGTAGATCTTAAAAGTGCTGAAGACAAGAAAAAAAATTTTGTAACGATGTACGGTGACAGATATTAACTAGACTTACTGTGGTGATCATTTTACAATGTATACAAATATCAAATCATTATGCTATACACCTGAAATTAATATAGTATTATATGTCAATTATATCTCAATGGGAAAAAAAAGTTTACGATATAATAAATGAAAACAACTAGGCTAGAGTATGTCCAGGTACACTATGATTGTAACTATAAAAATAAAGCTAGGATGGGGCTTCCCTGGTGGCATAGTGGTTAAGAATCCACCACCGTAACTAGAGAAAGCCTGCGTGCAGCAACGAAGACCCAACGCAGCCAAAAACAAAATAAATAAAATAAATAAATTTTTAAAAAATAAAGCTAGGATGGTATACACAGAATTTCTAAATTAATTCTGCATAGCAGGAAAAACATGGGTGACTTTTTTCACCTACATGTGTAACAGGGAAGAGCTAAAACGGACTCCCCATTGGATCTGTTTCTTTGACTTTAACCTTTGCTTTTCGTTGCTTTTGTTATTATAATCATACATAATGGCCTGCCTCAGGGAACCCTGCCCACCTGTGACTGGCTGCAAGAAAGAAGAAACTAACACATCCCCAGGCTGGTCATTCCAGGAGTTTTGCAAAACTGGTGGCCCTTTTACTTGACTTCCTCACCACCTCTCCCTCTCTGATTCTATAAAAGAAACTGGCATCCAGACCCCGATAAGATGGTTTTTCAGAGACACTAGTCTGCCATCTTCTCGGTCTGCTGGCTTTCCGAATAAAGTCATATTCCTTGCCTCAGCACCTCGTCTCTGATTCATTGGCCTGTCGTGTGGCGAGCAGAGTGAGCTTGGACTCGGTAACACATCTATCAAATGTAATTACGTGTTTAATTTTTTTTAAGTAATTGTAAAGAGAAATGTCATTAAACATTTCAGCCCCATACTGTGGTTGAAGTAAAAAATGATCCACTGTGTAGCACAGGGAACTCTATTCAGTGCTCTGTGGTAACCTAAATGGGAAGGAAAACCAAAAAAGAGGGGATATATGTATATGTATAGCTGATTCACTTTGCTGTAGAGCAGCAGAATCTAACACAACATTGTAAAGCAATTATACTACCCAAAAAATTAAATAAATAAATAATCCAAATGAGGTGCTCATCCCTGGAGTCAGTCAATCATTTCATCACCCACGTGGGGAGTATACTGCATATGGAGCCGGTACTCCTTTGGTGCCCATTTTCTTCTAGCTAAGAAAAATTAGTTACCTGTTAGAATTTTTCCTGGCTATTCTTGAATTTTTATGCCCTTTACAATGTTTATCCTCCCAGCAATTTTTGCTTTACTTCTGTGATTAGAACATTCCAGAAGATAAGACCATTATCTTGGAATAATACCTAAATGATTTGGGGGTTGATAAGGAATACAACAAAAGCTATCACTTATGGTATTGTTTAGCAAAAGTTAAAGCCTCTATTTATGACAGAGAACTAGAAAATGTCAGAGCAAGAAAACCCTGGGTATCATCTGGTCCAACACCACACCCATTTTAAAAGAAATCGGAGGCCCTCCTGGGTATGGGATGAGGTATGCTTCCCAGAGCCTCACAGCTGCAGGATTGGAACTGTAAGACCAGACCAGCTGCTTTTCCTCCTACTATGCCAGCTGCTTCCAGTAAATAGAGCTTCCAGTACACTGGAAAGGGACCTCCAGTACAACCAAAGTGATGAGTAAAAAAATCAAATTGTGACAAGATTTCAACTTGAAAACAAACAATTCTCTGTGTCTGTAAAAACATAGTAGTCGTTAGAGAGCAAAAATGAGGCACGGAAAGAATCACAACCAACTGAACCAGTATACGTTTCCCTTGAGCTGCTCTAAAACTCAACTCTCTTCTTCATCTTTTTATTTTGTAACAGCCTTAAGATAAAACTCCCATAACATACAATTCACCCCTTTAAAGTATGCAATTCACTGGCTGTGAGTATATTACAGAGGTGTGAACCATCACTAGAATCAATTTTAAAATATTTTCATCACCCCCAAAACAAATGCCATAACCTTTAGCTTTCACACACCCCCAGTTCTCCATCCCTAGGCAACCACTCATCTGCTTTCTGTCTTTACAGACTGATCTATCCTCCATATTTTATGTAGATTATATCTCTCACTCTGTTTTCTTCTGCAGCTGGCTTCTTTCACTGAGCCTAACGTCCCCAAGGCTCATCCATGTTATATCAGGTATCTTTTTCTCCATCTTGATTGCAATCACCCAGACACCTCGGCTCAAACTCTTTTGTCCTCATCATGCACACAGATTAACGCGGGCATATGTGCACAAGGAAAGGACAGGAGAGGGGCAACGGTAAAGATTTCCAGGCTCTTACTTTTCATACTTACTTTCACTCTGTAGATCTGCCTCAGCCTTTTCAACAGTCACCAACAGACTTTCAGAAAGATCTTTTCTTTTGCTCACTAGTGGAAAACCATTCCAAACATACATCATTTCCTAATGAGGAAAAATGAAAAACCATTCGCAATTATGTGAGGTTATTCAATGTTCTTTACAGCAACAAAACTACATATGTGTGTTTTGCCTCAGTTGCTAGTGATCTCAAGACAACATTTAGAGATCATTTTCCTTAGCTTTCCTCATTTGGAATTTAGTGATTAAATTTCCACTTTTCTCACTTTATTTAATGCTTTTTGCCTTTTATACTGCGAAGTATTCTCTCTCTATATATATAGTATATTGTGTTTTTACTGAAAAATTAATTTACTCGTTCATTTAACAAGTATTTATTAAGCACCTACTGGTATCCAATCCTTTTGGAAGATAATGGATTACAGATACAGAAATAAATATAATATTTTAAAATGATACTATGAACAATTCTATTTAATATAGATTTTTGCTGTTACTCTTAAGTAAAGGGAAACATTTTTCAATATCTGCCAATTGTTTATATAAAATGTCTCCAAGGACATCACTGAAAATGAACATAGGAAATATTCTACCTGGCTCAGGTTCTTTTATACCATTAAAAACATGTGACAGTCCAGTAATGCAATCCAATATGCAGAAAATGCATTCATTTAAAGGCCATACGGCAGAATGACAGCCCCTAAAAATGTAAACTAATGATTTCTCATTGCAAATTATACTTAATAGGCAAACAGATGAGAATTTTTTTTTTTGGACCAAAAGCAAATGTGCTCTTGCTTGAAAATATTTTTCTAATCTTCTCGGTAGTGCAGTTCATATTTTGAAAGGTATGAAATAACCAGGGTAATTAGAATCTTCTTGGAAATAAATGAATGTTAAAATATTACAGAGATATTGTTTGAACAGCCTCTTACAGGGAAGCAGTAGAAATGAGGAAAATACATTGGAGTGGCAGCAAAGTCATCTTTACATTATGGTACTGAAAACTAAGATAACAACACTACCTTTTGTTTTACATCTAGCTTCTTATTGCTAATAGAGTAAGAGTTCAATTCAATAACTAACCGAACATTTATTTTAACTGATGATGATGTTTTTAAATTTTGCTTTTATCGAAGGAATATTTTGTCAGAAGAAGGAACGCTCATACCTGACCTTGCCATTTTATGACATATAGGATTTTGGTAAAATTCCTAGTCGCCACAAATTCAAGCCAAGCCAATTCTATACCCTTAGCCCTGGAGAAATAAGTGCTCTGAGTTAACCTTCCTTAAGACCGTTAGTAATCAGAGAGAGCTATACATCATCAGCTCAGATATGATTACAGAGTGATCATATATTTTTTATTAAATTTATCTATTTATCTATGCATTTATTTATTTATGGCTGCATTGGGTCTTCATTGCTGCGGGCAGGCTTTCTCTAGTTGTGGCGAGCCGGGGCTACTCTTCATTGCGGTGCACGGGCTTCTCAGTGCGGTGGCTTCTCTTGTTGTGGAGCACAGGCTCTAGGCGCACGGGCTTCAGTAGTTGTGGCTCACGGGCTCTAGGCCTGCGGGCTTCAGTAGTTGTGGCGCACGGGCTTAGTTGCTCCACAGCATGTGGGATCTTCCCGGAACAGGGCTCGAACCCGTGTCCCCTGCATTGGCAGGCAGATTCTTAACCACTGCGCCACCAGGGAAGTCCCCAGAGTGGTCATATTTTTATCTCATTCCATCACAGGCACAGAACAACCCAGTCTGAGGGTGGTGTTCTCCGAGACTAAGTTGGGAAAACCTCGGTCAAGGTACTAGGTGCAGGCTAGCTCCCAACTGATGCCTGTGAGGGGCTGCAGTTTTCTTTCTCACAGAATATTTAAAGAGCTTCTATATCAATGATAAAATAATAAAACACCAATGAAAATAGGGAAGTATACGAACAACAATTCACAAAACAAGAAATAAAAATGAACAAGCATGTGAAAAGATGCTCAACTGCATATTTAAACAGTAAAACACTGTTGGTAAGAATTTAAATTGGTACAGCCTTTCTGGAGAGCAAACTGGCAATGTCAAAGTATTAAATGCATATGGCCTTCAACTCAGAATTCCATTTCTAGACATCTCTCCAAGACAATTTTATGCCCATGTACAAAAAGAGAGATATGAAAGAATATTAATTGTAGCTTGTTTGTAGTAGTAAAAACTGGAAACTACATAACTGTTAAAGGGGGATAATTGAATAAACTCTGGAATCAAAAAAAAAATCATGAACCCCCAAAGGAGGACAGCAGGTGTCAGCTTGCACTAAACAGCTTTCCTGTGCTATGTGACTACCTACGCAAAACTAAAGCCCCGAAGAGTCATCATAATTTGATATATTCAGTACTTTAAAAAAAGTCTTCATTAAGACACTTTAAGTTGAAATTATGCTTTTCACAAAGTCTTGCCTAAATGGCATACCAATCAAGAATGTGAGCTCTAGCGCTGGGCTAGAGCACAGCAGCCACCAGCCACTTATGGCTCTGGAGCAATGCGACTGCTTCAAACTGAGACGCACTCTAAGCATAGAACACACACCAGATTTCAATGGATGAGTACAATATAAAAGAATGAGAAATCTCATTAATAAGTTTTTAGAGATTACATGCTCAAATGACAAAATGTTGCATAAACTGGGTTAAACCAATACTCTTAAAATGAATATCATGTGTCCTTTTATTTTTCAATTTTTTACCTTTTGATTTTTAATGTGGCTACTAGAAAAGGTACAGTTACATATGTGGCTTGCATTATAATTCAACTCAATTTCAATTAAGTCAACTCACCCTGTCTCTGCCTGAATTTCCTTACTTGTCAAATGAGGCTACAAAGAGAAACTCCCCTCATAGAGTTACTATAAGAATTAAATGATATATTTTATAAATAGCCTTTATCAAAATTCCTAGAACATACCAGTCAAAAAACATCTGCTATACTTTTTATTATTCATTAATAATTTATTTATAAATGTTCACCTTACAAACACAATGGCTTTTAATTGAGCAAACTTCACAACAAAAGTTAGATGTTCTCCCTGCCACTGTGAATAAACGATTTATTTCTAGGATGCAAACAGTAAATAAAATAAAGGCAGATACCAAGGCAGGCAAGACGAGCTTCACGGGTGCGGGCAACGAGGGAGAGTAACGTCGAGCCTTCCTCACAGCAAACTTCTCAGTAGGGATCGATTTCCCAGCAATTCTCTGCTTCAAGCCATCCACCTGTCTGTGAAAAGCCCCAGCCCCAGCAAAAGGTCATTAAGAACACATACGTTATTTACACCTGTCCTTGTCACGCTGTGCTCCCCAGACCGGTAGCATCAGCATCACCTTGAAACCTGTTGGAAATGCAAATTTGCAGGCTCCACCCCAGACCTATTAAATCAGCAGCTCTGGAGCTGGGGCCCAGCAGTCTGAATTTCAATGAGTCCTCCAGAGGATTCTGATACACGCACAAGTTTGAGAACCACCAATTGACACGTATTTCTTTCTAGTTAACTTAGCAAGTGTCTTAGCCTATCAGAGTCAAGGAAATCTAGATATAAAATTGGCAATTTCCATAAGTAAGCAGGAAAAAGTCCAAAGTATTTACATTGTGGATACTTCTGAGAGAGGCAATAGCGTATACTGGTACATCTCCTATTCCTTTCTGCAAGTATGACACAGATCTGTAAAGTAATGTGGCTCAAAAGATAGCCGTCAATTCACGTATAATTTGAGAAAATGTTTCCAAAGCATAGGTGATTTTGAAAATAATCAACTAAGAACATATACCATGTTTACAACCTTCCTCTCAAAATTCTAAGAAATTCCAATTATAAAATTCACAAGCACATAAAATTGAGAATAGGATGGTGAGACTACATGTTCCTAGGGCACTTTCTTATACATAACTTTGCAAATGCACCAAACACGTTGCCAAGAAGAAATTTAGGGAAATATCCAGCTATACTGAAAGAAAAAGATGCAATAAGAGGAAAAAACATTCCAGTATGAAGACAAGCTTGTGTTACATTCTTTCTGGGCACAATTTGGGAATATGGATTTTTTAAATTGAGGTGTAATAGACATATGACATTATATTATTTTCAGGTGTACAAAGGGCTATGGCTTTTAAACCAGAATGCCCATCATTACTGTGAATTAACATCAGTGGAAGAGGCAGTGGAAATGTGAGGTGGGAGTTGAGGGAAGGGGTCAGAAGCATGCAGTGGACATGAAACCTTGTTATTTAAGGATCACAGAGTCTGTATGAAGAGAACATTCATTTTGGGGACTCTCCTCTCATTATCCCAACAAATTAGATGCTATCACACATGCAGCAGACCTCAAGCTTTCTCCCGAAAATAAGATTCGTTACATATTTCAAAGCAATTATTTTGATATGGAGAAAATTTACTTTGAAGTACAGGAAGTGTGGATGTAAAAGATCCCAATATATCTTAATATTCCATTCCATTTGTTGTTTGTGTGAAATGAGGCAATACATTCTACCAGTAAGAGGTGGCATTAATCTACATGGCTTCCACTAATGTTGATTCTATTAGTATACATGGTCCTATTGCTAAAAAGAGCTTCTCTAAAAGCATGAGAAAGTAGTCCTGGTCATACCTTCAAATTTGTTCTGACAAATTTGTCAGAGGGTTCAGCCAGGCCATTATTTCTCATAATGTGGTCACACACTATAGTATTCCACTTAAAAGTGTTTGTCACTGGGCTTCGCTGGTGGCGCAGTGGTTAAGCATCTGCCTGCCAATGCAGGGGACACGGGTTCAAGCCCTGGTCCAGGAAGATCCCACATGCCGCGGAGCAACTAAGCCCGTGCGCCACAACTACTGAGCCTGCGCTCTAGAGCCCGTGAGCCACAACTACTGAGCCCACGTACCACAACTACTGAAGCCCGTGCGCCTAGAACTCGTGCTCCGCAACAAGAGATGCCACCGCAATGAGAAGCCCGCGCACCGCAACGAAGAGCAGCCCCCGCTCGCCGCAACTAGAGAAAGCCCGTGCGCAGCAACAAAGACCCAACGCAGCCAAAAATAAATAAATAAATATTTTTTAAAAAGTGTTTGTCATCAATTATGTTTGAAGGACGCAGTTGGGCTTCTCCGTTCCTTAACTTCCTCATCTCCAGCGGTCACCTCCTCCTTTACATCACAGCCACCCACCCCTACAGTCACACCTTAGACCACTTCATCACCTGTGGCTTTTCGACCTCAAAGCACAAATTCAAGCACACCACCCTTTGAACACCACTCTCCTCATTCTACCTTGGCTGTTCTACTAAGACTTTCAGTCCTCTTGCCTTTCAACTTTCTCCCAGCTCAGCAGTCTCCTTCTTTCCCCGTCCCTCCATCCTCCTGCTTAGACGGCCAGGCAGGCAATCTTTACTGCATACTCCCTTGCTAATGCCTAGTCATTGCACTCATCCGGATGAAGCTCAGTATCCATCCTCCCTGCACCTGCACTGAGAACAAGTTGGTATCACTGTAAATTCATCAACACCAACCTCGAACGAGCCCTGGCACCGCCTGCCGTTCCCCCTCCTGTGTTTCTCTCATCACCTCACTGTCCCACCCTCTACAGCAATGATTTCCAATATTCTTCATCCTCCTCACACCTCCAGCCCACTCCTTTCTCTTTCACTCTCAACAGACAGCCCTGCCTCCTACTTCATAAAGAAAAACAGAAGCTGTGAGGGAGGAAGCCCTCCATCTCACACTACCACCCACGAGCTTGCATGCCTCTGCACCTGTTCTGGACTTCTTCCCTCCCATACAATAGAGGATCTGGTCCTCCCTCTAGATAAAGCCAGTCCTGCCATCAGTGCTTTGGATTCTATCTCCTCTTGCATTCTCAAGAGCCTTGCAAATATCAGTTATCCCATTTCTCGTTTATATGTCTAACTTCTCTTTCTCCAAAGGATTCTTCCCAGTGGTTTTTGAGAATGCTCAGATCTCTCCCATTAAGATATTCTTTGATAACACATCTCCCTCCAACTCTCTCTCTGTCTCTTCCACTTCATAGTCAAAGTTATCCAGGGATGTTATTTATGCTCAACTCTCTTCATTTCTTTGTATCTTATTCACTCTTTAGCCAATCCCAGTCTGGTTTCTACCTCTGTTCTATTACCTTACCAACTCCCACTCGGGATACCAATGAGCTCTGTGTCCCTAAAACACATTTTGTCTTATTTTTTTTTTAAGCCTACAGCACTCGGTAGTCCCAGGCGCTCTCTCATCCAGGTACGAACCAGCACCAAGCCTGCTTAGCTTCCAAAATCAGACAAGATCGGGCGCACTCGGGGTGGTACGGCTGGAGACTCTGTCTTATTTTTTAAAGGAATTCTGTGTTCTATGAGACATATTTTGAGCAATCCTGGACGTTCATTTTCCTTTGACCTATATATAAAATGTAGTATCACATCCTGACCAATATCAGCTTTGTCTTAGTTCTTTTAATGTGCAGTGCTCCTTCCTGCCAGAGCATCCTCTCATATGCTGTTCCTGCAACAGCGTCCTCTCAAATGCTATTCCCTTGGTCTGAAACTGTTATCACTACAACTCCCCACTGCCCCAGCAGCTCCCAAGCCACCTTCAGACCTCATCTCAACTATCATTCCCTCTGTGCTCTTATCCATACCTCTCCTCCCACCGGGGAATGGAGGGACAGTGGGTAGTGTTGGCGATGCAAGTGTTACAGGTTTCTGCCTTGCTAACTGGTAGTCCCAGTCACTGAGAGAGGAAAGAACACCAGGTTTGCTAGGGAAGACTGGATGTGGTGAGTTTTAAATGCTTTCACATATCTAAGCGAAGGTGGTAAACGGGAGCTAGATATATGGGTCTGGAGCTCAGTCACAAGGTCTGTACTAGGGATTTCAATTAGGCTTGAATCAGATTTCCTAAGGTTGAGGTTCTAAGACTGACCTTTGAAATCAAAAGCATCAACTTTTAATAGATGGAAGTAGGATGAGCTTACAAAGATACCAAGAAGGAATGGTGAGACAAGTAGGAGGAGAAAAATCAGTCATGTGTTATAATTTTTCATTTACTGGGTGATTATTTCACTGATGTCTAGTTCCACTACAAGATTATGAACCGCACAAGGACAGGATCCATGCCTGTTTATTCGGCACTTAACACAGTAGTCTTCATACAGTAGGTGCTCAACATAAAGGTTACAGATGAATGGATGAATGGATGGATGGATGGATGGATGGATGGATGGATGCATGGACACTGGTCTAAACAAAGTTAAACAGATTACTTCACAGCAGAGCTTCTCAGAATCTTTGGCACACTAATGAAAACTAAGGGTATATTATATTGTGTTATATTCTTAAGTTTTTCTGATCACAAAATACCTTTGATTTATAACAGTAAACATCTTTAGCTAACAATACCATTTTAGGAAACTGTGTTCAAAATGCAGTAGCAAAGCCCCAATTACAAAACAAAAAAACATGTGTTCTCAAGATTCCCAATTACACTGGCATATCTGCAAAGTCTTGCTAAAAGGATGACATTTTGACCCTTAGTTAAATATATATATATTTTTTTTTTTTTTTTTTTTTTTTTTTTTTGCGATTCGCGGGCCTCTCACTGCTGTGGCCTCTCCCGTTGTGGAGCACAGGCTCCGGATGTGCAGGCTCAGCGGCCGTGGCTCACGGGCCCAGCCGCTCTGCGGCATGTGGGATCTTCTCAGACCGGGGCACGAACCCGTGTCCCCTGCATCGGCAGGTAGACTCTCAACCACTGCACCACCAGGGAAGCCCTAAATATATTTTTTAAGAGTTTCTGTATCAAATCAGATAAATTAAAGAAATACGAAGGTGAAGCATGGAAGAGCACTAACGGAAAAAGAAAGTTTTCGTGTGTTCCTCTATTCATTCAGGATCTTTGTCATAGAAATAGTGTCTTGCTTACCTAAATAAAGTTACCACATCCTCTTTAGTTGCTACTACATCTTCCTCTGGAAGCATACTCAAAATTGCAGCTTTTAAGAACACATATGTTGCCTTGAGGAAAAGAAAAGCAGCTAGTCAGAGAGCATCCTAGGTACATGACATTGCTATCTTACAAATCAGGAAAGACCTACAAATCTTCCAGATATAATATTTAAGAGGTATAAAAAATAAAAAAAAAAAGGAAATGAAGTCTTATATCACCTGTTCCAAATGAGATCAAAACATTTCACCTAATTTTGGCCATTTTCCTATCACACAACTGTAACGTTCATGGATGAGAAAATGGACAAAATGAAAAAGAGATTATCTCATTCCTCCCAACTTTTCACAAATGGATCAGAATTTTTTTAGAACTCTTTTTTTTAATTGAAGTATAGTTGATTTACAATATTACATTAGTTTCAAGTGTACAACATAGTGATTCAATATTTTTATAGATTATACACCATTTAAAGTTGTTATAAAATATTGGCTATATTCTCTGTATATTACAACTTTGTATTTTATTTATTTATTTATTTATTTATTTTGCGGTACGTGGGCCTCTCACTGTTGTGGCCTCTCCCGTTGCAGAGCACAGGCTCCGGACGCGCAGGCTCAGCGGCCATGGCTCACGGGCCCAGCCGCTCTGCGGCATGTGGGATCTTCCCGGACCGGGGCATGAACCCGTGTCCCCTGCATCGGCAGGCGGACTCTCAACCATCTGCGCCACCAGGGAAGCCCTGTATTTTATTTATTTTATAGCTAGCAGTTTGTACCTCTTAATCTCTTTCCCCTAACTTGCCACACCTGTTGGAATGGCTATTATCAAAAAGACAACAAATAATAAATGTTGGTGAGATTGTGGAGAAAAGGGAACCCTAGTATACAGTTGGTGGGAATGTAAATTGGTACAGCCACTATGGAAAACAGAATGAAGGTTCTTCAAAAAATTAAAACAGAACTACCATATGATTCAGCAATTCCATTCCTGGGTATATATCCAAAGAAAAATGAAAACACTAATTCAAAAAGATATGTACATCATAACATTAATAGCAGCATTATTTACAAAAGCCAAGACATAGAAGCAACCTAAGTGTGCATCAACGGATGAATGGATAAAGAATTAATTTTGATTATTATGAAAAGCCTTGTTATCAGGGTATCAAAAAGTCTACAAACAATTATCAATACTTGATATTTAATACTTTTTATATATAAGTACAGTTCGTCTTCACAGATAAAGCCTCTTTGCTGAAAAAGACTATTTGGATGGCTTTTAAAGCACGTAGTGCTGAGGACAGTGGTTATAAACAGCAGGTACTTAATGTCCACTTCGTCCTCTGATGGATCTCTAAGTTGAGAAAACAGTGTCAATATCATACGATGGAACAAACAGTCCTAAATGAAAATCATCCTGTACACTTATTAGCAAACAGATGACATTAATGAAACTGTACTTTACCTTGGACCATTTACTCTCTTTGCAAAGCAGATCTGAATAGTAATATGCCTCCCTCCAGTTTTGTTGGAATACAAAAATCCACATCAGCTCCCAATAACAGAGATGGTGAAACTGTTTCCATTCTTCTTGAACTGAAATGCATTTTCGAAATATCTCTTGTGCCTATAAGTCAATTGCATAAAGCTGATCATCCAGATATTAGACAAGGAGATAATAACCTAATGGAAAAATACATAAAACACTTTGTACAAAAAGAGCAAAATCATCACTCATTAAACCACTCAATACGACAACACATTCCTTTCCTTACATGCAACAATACAGTTAAATTTTGCCTCTTTATTTAACTTTGTGAGAGGGCCATGGAACTTTATAATGTGGGAGTAGCAAAGTTCCTTTCTTAAGTAAGACGTAAAATGCAGAAGTCCTTTAAGAAAAGATTTGACAATAAATTTAGAACTTCCAGAGGGTAAAATATACCTTAAACAAAGTTAAAGGCAATGGACAGACTGGGAGAAGATATCGCTATATGCATAACGGGCAAAGGATCGACCCTTATACAGCAATTTTATAAAATCCTTAAAAAAAGACAAACAACTCAGTGGGAAAATTGTTTAAAGATATAAACAGGAAATTAGAGAAAAAGATAATGAGTGGCAAATATACATATGAAGAAATTTTTACACCGGAAAAGATAAATTAAAAAATTAGATTATCATTTTTCAGCCATCACGTTGGCAAAAATAAAACAGATAAATAATGACCAGAGTTGGCAAAGAGCACTGAAAACAAGTACTCTCATATCTTTACAGGAGTTTAAATGGACTAGCCTTGTTAGGAGGGCAATTTGTCTGAATTTATCAAAATGCAAACATCTTTGACCTAGAAATCCTCATTTATCAGAATCGATCTTATATAAATACACTTTTGCACAGAAACATACACATAATAATGTTTACAACAGCATTATGTATAGTAGCCAAATGTCTATCAATAGTGGACTGCTTTAATAAGTACAGTATACCCATCTCATTGAATAAAACCCAGCCATCAAAAAGAATGAGGAAGATTTAGAAATACTAACCTGGAAAGAAATCCAAGATGTATTGTAAGTAGAAAAAAATCAAATCAAGGAAAAATACATGTTTGACCCCATTTGTGTAGAAGAAAATTGTTCATGAGTATATTTATATAAAAGGCTATTCCCTCTTCTTCTTCAAGGGAATTAGTGAATAATTTCCTTTGATGGGGAGCACACATGTAGTACAGTGGAGTGACCTTTATGCAGGGGCAAGATTCCAAAGTCAATATGTAATACCGAGATGGATAGTAGTCAAAGATCTTTGAAAGCCCCTTAAACTGCCCAACTGTATTTCTATATCCTACCCTGAATTGCCTCAGGTACTTTACGTGCAAATGTAGAGTATATTCAGTAATTTACTATATATCATAGAGTACATCCACACAATTAACTTTTGGCTTTTTAATTACATATTTTCCCTTTATTTCTGTCTAGTGCATATAGCTGGACTTGCTCATATGGAATGGGTGCACTACGCAACTCCACCATATAGACAGCCCCCCAAATGACCCCTTCAAATAAGTTACCTCTTCCACATTTCCTTTCAGCAGCTCTATCCGGCCATGATAAAACAACATGAGGGAACCCTGCGGAGGGAGAAACAGACTGGTCAATGGTAAACCCTGGTTGATTGATTATGGTTGAGAAAGACACTTGAAATTCTAAGCGTACATTTGGAAACTGCTGGAGGTAGGGTTCAAGGAGACTCTCTGCTTCCACAACATTCACTTCTCCTGTACCTAGAAATTTAACAGGAAAAGCCTCAGTCTTCAAGAAATGTGGTCGACATTTATACCTATTTCTCCAAATTTCATTAAAATATAGCAAAGACCTATTCATGGAAAACACGAAAACTGTTAATTTGTCATTTTAATATTTGGGGAATAAAAGAAGACAAGTCTCATCTATGACTTTAGTTTAAGAAAGCTCTAGGGCAAATTCTTAGGAGCAGAGGTGGTTGCCTTCAGTTCCTAATTGAAATTTCTGGTTTTAATAGCAATATTGAACTTATTTTAACCACAACTTTAATTTTCTGCTAAAAAAAGAAATGTAATATGCTAAAAATAGATCACCTTACACGAGCTTTATAGAATTTTTTTAGCTGAGAACAGATTAAAACGAATTTGATGAAAGAAACCCTCCACCCCCTCTGCCAAATGTTACTATGAGAAATGTCACAATTTTTCACTTCTGCTCAAAAAAAAGGTAAATACAGACTACGACCTCTTACTGATTTTTCTAAATTTTTACTTACTCAGATGAAAGATAATCAACTTTCAATGATGTGAAACATAATCCAGTCCTTACCAAGTATCAGGGAGATATAAGTATGAAAAGCTAGTATAGCTAAGCAGCACAGTGGAGACCTCATGCTTCTTCCTAAGGCACCTTCCCGTAACTGCAGGATGCCCAATTCCTATGGGAATCAGAGGCATTTGAGAATGAGAAGAGCATGATTGAAACATCATATTCAGAGACTTTAAAAGGCTAGCTCACGGATCCCCACCGTCCATGAAGGTGGGCTTCATTTTTCAAGAGCTTAGAATAGCAGTAGTATCTAACTAGAAGCAAATTTTACATTTTAAACTGGCATAAGACAATCTCCCAAATGCTTATATCATGTGATCTTAGGGAGAGAAAAAGGTAGCGCTCATTTCATAGAAAATGCTGTATTTCTCTTATATAAATATGAATTTATTAAAACATATTGAGGATCTAAGTACAAAATGCTATGGTGGGTATGAATATATACAGTTCCATGTCTTCAAAGATCTTTCCATCAAATAGCGAAGGTAGTACAGGAACACATAATTTTATTGGAATATGGCAAGGGCCATAAGAAAGATAAGTAAATGACTATGAAAGTTAGGAATACTTGAGCTTTGTTGGGAGAAGATAAGGGAAAGCTTTGTGGAATAGGTGACATTTATCTCAATCCTAATGGATGGAGAGGCTCTCAAGAGATGTTATTTGGGAGGATGCCAGTTGGGGAGGACATCCAAAACAGACACCAGCAGAAGCATGGAAACAGAAAAGCACAGGGTCTATCTGGTGAACAACCATTTGCCCAGTTTAGCAGGAACACTGGGGAAGCAAAAAGGATGGGTAGTAGGCTAGAAGCATTGGCTAGAATCAGATCCTAGGGCCCTTGAATCCATGCTAGAGTTTGGACTTTATTCAAGGGGCAAGTTAGAGCTACTAAAGAAATAAGGTGGACGATGAATAGTAGAGGGGAAGGGTAACGATGAAATACAGAGTCTGAATAGATAGACCATATCAGGAAGGGATCACCATAAATATATAATACTTATGGAGAACCTGGACAGTGGAATAAGTAGGGAAAAAAATTACAGCTTCTTGTACCTGTTCTCATCTATTTCTCAAAACCTGCTCTCTGGACTAACAGGGACAACTTTTGCAATAAAGCAACTCTGATAATAGCATATTGAGTGTTATGATTAATAAATGTTATACACTACAAAAACAACCACACAGAACTATAACAAACAAAACTCATGGAAAACAAATTTCCTTGCTTAGTTTTATAGTGAAACGTGTAAAAACAAGGAAAACCAAAACACTGCAACTACGCTTGATCCATACGAATCATAAAATGTTAGACAGGGAAATCTAGCCTAACTTCTTGGTTTTTCAGGAAACTCCGGGGTTGCAAAAATGTTAGGGAAGCATATTTTAACTTCACATGAGTACTAAAGATCCAGCAAGCAGCAATATTAGTAAAACATAAATTTTAATCCCAGAATTTAAATAACAAAGATGAAAATTTTTAACTTTCAATAGAAAAACCATCTCTAACTCCTGAAAAATATAATCAAGACCCAATGCCTCTTTATTGTTCTGAAAACAAATTGCTAGTTATGAGGACATGTTGTATTTCCCTCATATTCAATAAATAACTTTTATTTTCCTTGTCAAAATTAAGAAAAAATTAATTTTGTACCCTATTTCCAGAAAATCCTATAAATTCTAGTAGTCTGATAATCCGTGCTGGTAAAAGGGACAGCATCTGTAAGAAAAAAAATACAAGTGTACTTAGTGTTAGTACATCTAACTGTAGATAAATGTTAAACTCTAACCAACTTAAAGTTTTAATGATTCAGTAATATGAAAAATTAGAACCAAATTTAAACCACTGGACACGTCTCAATAACCACATACTGCACCTAGTATAATCATTACTTGTGACTTAATTTCATTTAGTTAAGACAATACACCTAAAAAGTTAAAAACAAAACAAAACAAAAAACCTGGCTTTTTCAGAATGCTCTAAAGAACACTTGCTCCTTTCATGTGGGTTGATAAAGTGATGAGAAGATAACCCCCAGTGTCCACCTCCAAAGTGTTTCTTTTAGCATCCTTTTCCAAAAGCAAAAGTCTGTTGTATTCTTCATATATGCAGGCATGACCCAGAAGTAGACACCTACAGCACTACAGCCCCTCTCTGGGACATCCCTAAAGAGTAGGATAAAGGGAAGTCCTCTCAGGGCAGAACTTTGAGCAGTGCCCTCTTTGTTCACTTTGCTTGGAAGGAGAAATGGCCATATATGCAATTATTTACTGATTCATGGGTGGTTGCCAATGGTTTGGTTGGATGGTCAGGGCTTTAGAAAGAACATGATTGGAAAATTGATGACAAGGAGCTCTGGGAAAGAGGTATACAGACAGACCTCTCAGAATGGGCAAAAAATGTGAAGTTATTTGTGTCCCATGTGAATGTTCACCAAAGGCTGACCTCAGCAGAGGAAGATTTTAATAATCAAGTCGATAGGGTGATTCATTTTGTGGACACTAACCAGCCTCTCTCCTCAGCCACCTCCGTCATCAACCAATTGGCTCATGAACAAAGCAGCCACGGTAGTGTATACACATGTGTGGGATTCCCTTTACCACTTAATTTTCTCACCAATTCCAGTCAAATCTTAATAAAATATCAAAATATCTAAATAATATAGCAATTGGACAGATATCTACTCAAACCCTTCATCTACCCCAGAGCTTCATCATCCCTCAAACTATATTGTTCCCTCACCTATTTTCAATTTCAGAGCCACCATTGCTATAGCAATAATATTTCTGATGTAGAAATAGAACTGAATTTCAAGTTCTTTATTACCAAAAAATGTTACTAGTCCATTCAGAGAGCTGCATGCTTCCCTTATTATACAATCGAAAACTATTCTGAGCATGTACAGAACTTTACAGCACATTCTGGCCAAAGCCCCCACTGGTTCACAGCACAAGAAAACTGATCCCACTGTAGCCACTTGCCAACCAAACCCAGGTAGTAGTTCAGGGTGAGGTTCAAATGCAGTAGCAGAGGCACTGAAAACCTAAGGTTCTTGTACAAAAGATTCTGGTTGCTTTCTGATCACTTACCAAATTAAAGGCCCCTATTCCAAGCTTGACGCCACCTTCAAACTCATAGAAGAACCGCTGCTCAATTTTGTTCTTCTGAATTACGTGCAGGATAGAAAGACATTCTCTGGATTGAAGAAAACAGTTACACTGTAAGTTTACTATGACACTGAAAACTAATTTTAAGTCAAATTTTGCATTTACATACCATAAGATAAATGTCATTAGCCAAAATACTAGAGAATTTTTAAGGGGATGATGCTGTGCTGAGTTTTCTCTTTTTTTCTTTTTTTAGTTTGCCAATATTTTATTTTATTTTTTAATACATCTTTATTGGAGTATAATTGCTCCACAATGCTGTGCTAGTTTCTGTTGTACAACAAAGTGAGTCAGCCATATGCATACATATATCCCCATATCCCCTCCCTCTTGAGCCTCCCTCCCACCCTCCCTATCCCACCCCTCTACTGGGTAATCATCATTAAGGAAAAATGACACACTCGTTTCTACACTGTTTATCAGGACCAATCTTTCTGGGCTTAAAGCAAAAGAGGGTTCAAATATCAGCAAGCATGACTCAGGAGCCATAGGACCACAGGACTGTGATCTCACAGTTTCCCAGCAATGTGTTAGAGGAGACTTCCTAGGAATGCTCAGTCTCTCAGCTGTTGTGCACACTTCAGCAACCTACCTTCCACTGAGTAACTGAGGTGCTACAGACAAAAAGACTTGAATTTCAGCATGATCACCATGGTCTCAAATAGACCAAAATAAAATTCACAACTAGGAAAGATTGAAAGAGGAAAGCAAGCTCAATCACAATTGCCTGCAACTGTCCTCTTATTTTTCCCTCTTCCATCCAAGCCAATCTTTCTGATTTCTCACTTTAATTAATTTTCTATGCATTTTTCTCTTTCCCTTCACATCTTCGAAAGGCAAATACTTAATCAGAGAAATGCAGATGAAAACAATGACAAAGATGTAAAAATTGGCAATGACCAGAAATTGCTTATCAAACTGACAGATATATTTTTTAAAGGTAGTAAGAAATAGCCTGATATAATGTATCACCTGGTGTGATGCACTTATAAATCATGCAATTTCACTTATGATGTATTCTAGCCAAATGCATCTAACCTGAATCTAGCTTACAGGAAATATAAGGGGCTACAGGAATGCTATGGACTGAACTATATTTCCCCCAAATTCATATGTTGAAGCTCTAATCCCCCCCGTCCAGTGTGACTGTATTTGAAGACAGAGATTTTAGGAAGTAATTAAGGATAAATGAGGTCATAAGGGTGGGGTCCTCCTCTGATAAGCTTGGTGGACTTATAAGAGGAAGGTCTCTCATTGCCATGTGAGGACACAGTGAGAAGGTGGCTGTCTGCAAGCCAAGAAGAGAGCCCTCACCAGAACCTGATCATGCTGATACAGATCTTAGACTTCCATCCTCCAGAACTGTGAAGAAATAAATTTCTGTTGCTTATGCCATCCAGTGTATGATATTTTGTTATGGCAGCCTGAGCTGACTATGACAAGGAACAAGCTAAATGAAAACTCAAGGAAGCCACCAAACAAATCTGTGCATATCCTGCAGGACAAATGGGTTGGGCTTTTCAACAACTCTCATGAATATAAAGACTCTTCTAGAATAAGATGTATTTAATGAACATAAACACTAGATGCTCAAGACAGTCTTGGGTTGGATCCTGGTGCTGACATTCCAGCAGTAAAAGAGATTTGGGGCCAACAGGCAAAATTTGAAGATGGATTGAGTATTACATGAAATGAAGACTTGTTGACACGAAAAAGATCATTAACTGAAAAAAGCAGGTTAAAAAATAGTACATACAGTGTGATCTCATTTTCATTTAAAAAAAGATATATCTTTAGATACATGTAGAAAATATTCTGAAAGAATATATACTAAGGTGTTAACAGCCATAATCACTGGGTGATAAGTATATGGGGTGTGTGTGTATTTTAATATTTGCTCATCCACGTTTTCCTATTTTCCAAAATATATATGCCACTTTTGTGATAAAAACCATTATTTTAATTTTTTAAATGGAAAACCAGTGCTGGCAAAGGTAAGAACAAATAGACACATTCATTTATTTCTGGTAAAATGGTAGTTATAGTAAAGAGGTTGGCAACCTATTGGAACATAGCCACACCCATTTACTTATAGTCTATGGCTGCTTACACCTTGCGGTCATAGAGTTGAGTAGTTGGGACAGAGATCTTACGTCCCACAAGCCTAAACAATTACTGTCTGGTATTTTTAGAAAAAGTTTGCCAATCCAATATATATCAATATATATATATATTGCCAATGCAATATATATCAGAAATCTTACACACATGCATACCTTTGAACCAACAAATCTAATTTTATTCTAAGGAAATAGCATGGATACACACAAAACTTGACCTATAAGGAAAGATACTGTATTACTACCTATAATAAAAATTTATAAACAAACTAAACAGGCAACAACCGGAAATCGGTTACGAAGACAGTTGCATGCATGCATACATTTATACATACACATGTAGTATATCCAAATAGTGGAATACTATTTCAGTGGAATAGTGGAAAGCCATGATGAATTAAAAATACTTAATGACCTAAAATTTTCTGACATGAAGTGAAAAAGGAAATTTCAAAATGACACAAAGCATATAATTTCACTGTATAAAAAGATAATTATATATGCTTATATACATGCACAAAAATTCAAATGTCAAAATATCAACAGGATGGCAGGATATGCATATTATGTTCAGAGTTATTTTCTGTGTAAATGTTCTATTTGCTGATAATAGATGATTATTACAAAATGCTCAAATAATATGGAGAAACCCTAAGTGTCCCTACACAATCATCCCACAGAGAGACGGTCACTGTTAACAGCCTGGTACATAATTTTCTAGTTGTTTTTATGCTCTACTAAGAATGCAATCTTTAGAAAACACAAATGGGATCACATAGTATATACTCCTCAATAGATTATACTGACAATTTTCCACGAAAATGCATGAAAGCTATCTTATTCTTTAACAAGTGCATATTATTCCATTCTATGGAATAATTTATTTAACCAAATTCCTATTCTTAAATTTTCAAGTTGTTTCAAAATATTCCATATTACAAACAATGCTGCTAAGAGTGTTCTTATACCTTCATCAAGTACTTTCCTATATCAAGTACTATAACTATATTTATACCATCCTAACTGTTCATAGGATACATTCTTAGAAAAAGAACTTCTGAGATCGAAGGTGATGCATATTCTTAATTTTGGTATATACTGCCAGAACATCCTTCATAAAAACTCTTATCAGTTTAGACCCCCACCAACCTATGAGTTTCTCACATTGTCATTTGCCCTGAGTCATTTATATCACATTTCTATTTGTATTTTTTATTATGGGATATTTTTGCCATGATGAAAATTTAAATGTTTATTTGGTCAAGTTAGTCTTCTATGGTTTCTGATTTTATGTCACACTTTAAAAGGCTTCTGAAATTGACATCATATATCTACAGATATGACACACTGAAAAGGACACCACATCACTTCTATAGTATTCTTGCCATAGAAAAATCTGAATTTAATCATTAAAAGCAACATTAGATAAGTCCACCTTGAGCAATGGTCTAAAAAATACCTGCCCAGTATTCTTCAAAAATGTCAAGGTCCTGAAAGACAAAGAAAGACTGAGGGACTCTTCCAGATTAAAACTGACTAAGGAGACGTAACAACTAAATGTGACATCCAGGATCCTGGAGTGAATCCTGGACTAGAATAAGGACACTGGTGGGACAATTAGAAAAATTCGAGTAAAGTCAATGAAGTAGTTAATAATATTATATCAATGTTTGTTTCCTGGTTTTAATAATTATACTGTGGTTCTATAAGATGTTAACATTTGTATATTGGAAGAATATATGAAAATTCTTTGTAAAACTTCTGGAATCATTTCAAAGTGAAAAATTTTTAAATAAATCAAAAGTTTAAAGGCCTTTGTACTTTAGGACTATAAAAAGACTTTCCTATGTTTTTGCTTGTACTCTTCCAAAAATATTTTAATATTAAATCTATATGGAATGTATCATTTTTTTATTTTTTGAATTTTATTTTATTTATTTTTTTATACAGCAGGTTCTTATTAGTCATCAATTTTATACACATCAGTGTATACATGTCAGTCCCAATTGCCCAATTCATCACACCACCACCCCCAACCCCCCGCCGCTTTACCCCCTTGGTGTCCATACGTGTGTTCTCTACATCTGTGTCTCAATTTCTGCCCTGCAAACTGGTTCAACTGTACCATTTTTCTAGGTTCCACATATATGCGTTAATATATGATATTTGTTTTTCTCTTTCGGACTTACTGAAGGAACAGTTTGCTAGTATTCTGCTGAGGAATTTTGCATCTATATTCATCAGTGATATTGGTCTGTAATTTTCTTTTCTTGTAGTATCTTTGGTTGGTTTTGGTATCAGGGTGATGGTGGCCTCATAGAATGAGTTTGGGAGTGTTCCTTCCTCTGTAATTTTTTGGAAGAGTTTGAGAAGGGTGGGTGTTAGCTCTTCTCTAAATGTTTAATAGAATTCACCTATGAAGCCATCTGGTCCTGGACTTTTGTTTGTTGAAAGATTTTTAATCACAGTTTCAATTTCATTATTTGTGATTGGTCTGTTCATATTTTCTATTTCTTCCTGGTTCAGTCTTGGAAGGTTATACCTTTCTAAAAATTTGTCCATTTCTTCCAGGTTGTCCATTTTATTGGAATAGTTGCTTGTAGTAGTCTCTTAGGATGCTTTGTATTTCTGTGGTGTCTGTTGTAACTTCTCCTTTTTCATTGCTAATTTTATTGATTTGAGTCCTCTCCCTCTTTTCTTGATGAATCTGGCTAACGGTTTATCAATTTTGTTTATCTTCTCAAAGAGCCAGCTTTCACTTTTATTGATCTTTGCTATTGTTTTCTTTGTTTCTATTTCATTTATTTCTGCTCTGATCTTTATGATTTCTTTCCTTCTGCTAACTTTGGGGGGTTTTTGTTCTTCTTTCTCTACTTCCTTTAGGTGTAAGGTTAGATTGTTTATTTGAGATTTTTCTTGTTTCTTGAGGTAGGCCTGTATAGCTATAAACGTCCCTCTTAGAAATGCTTTTGCTGCATCCCATAGGTTTTGGATTGTCGTGTTTTCATTGTCATTTGTCTCTAGGTATTTTTTGATTTCCTCTTTGATTTCTTCAGTGATCTCTTGGTTGTTTAGTAATGTATTGTTTAGCCTCCATGTGTTTGTGTTTTTTTCTTCTTTTTCGCTGTTATTCATTTCTAATCTCATAGTGTTGTGGTCAGAAAAGATGCTTGATATGATTTCCATTTTCTTAAATTTACTGAGGCTTGGTTTGTGACCCAAGATGTGACCTATCCTAGAGAATGTTCCATGTGCACTTGAGAAGAACGTATAATCTGCTGTTTTTGGATGCAATGTCCTATAAATATCAATTAAATCTATCTGGTCTACTGTGTCATTTAAAGCTTGTGTTTCCTTATTAATTTTCTGTTTGGATGATCTGTCCATTGGTGTAAGTGAGGTGTTAAAGTCCCCCACTATTATTGTGTCACTGTCAATATCCTCTTTCAGAGCTGTTAGCAATTGCCTTATGTATTGAGGTGCTCCTATGTTGGGTGCATATATAATTGTTATATCTTCTTCTTGGATTGATCCCTTGATCATTATGTAGTGTCCTTCCTTGTCTCTTGTAACATTCTTTATTTTAAAGTCTATCTTATCTGATATGAGCATTGCTACTCCAGCTTTCTTTTGATTTCCATTTGCATGGAATATCTTTCTCCATCCCCTCACTTTCAGTCTGTATGTGTCCCTAGGTCTGAAGTGGGTCTCTTGTAGACAGCATATATACGGGTCTTGTTTTTGTATCCATTCAGCAAGCCTGTGTCTTTTGGTTGGAGCATTTAATCCATTCACGTTGAAGGTAATTATTGATATGTATGTTCCTATGACCATTTCCTTAAGCATTTTGGTTTGTTTTTGTAGATCCTTTTCTTCTCTTGTGTTTCCCACTTAGAGAAGTTCCTTTAGCATTTGTTGTAGAGCTGGTTTGGTGGTGCTGAATTCTCTTAGCTTTTGCTTGTCTGTAAAGCTTTTGATTTTTCCAATCAAATCTGAATGAGATCTTTTCCGGGTAGAGTAATCTTGGTTGTAGGTTCTTCCCTTTCATCACTTTATCATGCCACTCGCTTCTGGCTTGTAGAGTTTCTGCTGAGAAATCAGCTGTTAACCTTATGGGAGTTCCCTTGTATGTTATTTGTCATTTTTCCCTTGCTGCTTTCAATAATTTTTCTTTAATTTTTGCCAATTTGATTATTATGTGTCTCAGCGTGTTTCTCCTTGGGTTTATCCTGTATGGGACTCTCTGTGCTTCCTGGACTTGGGTGGCTATTTCCTTTTCCACGTTAGGGAAGTTTTCGACTATAATCTCTTCAAATATATTCTCTGGTCCTTTCTCTCTCTCTTCCCCTTCTGGGACTCCTATAATGCGAATGTTGTTGCATTTAATGTTGTCCCAGAGGTCTCTTAGGCTGTCTTCATTTCTTTTCATTCTTTTTTCTTTATTCTGTTCCGCAGCAATGAATTCCACCATTCTGTCTTCCAGGTCACTTATCTGTTCTTCCGCCTCAGTTATTCTGCTATTGATTCCTTCTAGTGTAGTTCTCATTTCATTTATTGTATTATTCATCTCTGTTTGTTTGTTCTTTAATTCTTCTAGGTCTTTGTTAAACATTTCTTGCATCTTCTCGATCTTTGCCTCCATTCTTTTTCCGAGGTCCTGGACCATCTTCACTATCATTATTCTGAATTCACTTTCTGGAAGGTTGCCTATCTCCACTTCATTTAGTTGTTTTTCTGGGGTTTTATCTTGTTCCTTCATCTGGTACATAGCCCTCTGCCTTTTCATCTTGTCTATCTTTCTGTGAATGTAGTTTTTGTTCCACAGGCTGCAGGATTGTAGTTCTTGATTCTGCTGTCTGCCCTCTGATGGATGAGGCTATCTAAGAGGCTTGTGCAAGTTTCCTGATGGGAGGGACTGGTGGTGGGTAGAGCTGACTGTTTCTCTCTGGAATGTATCTTTTTTTTTTTTTTTTTTTTGCGGTACGCGGGCCTCTCACTGTCGTGGCCTCTCCCGTTGCGGAGCACAAGCTCCGGATGCGCAGGATCAGCAGCCATGGCTCACGGGCCCAGCCGCTCCGCAGCATGTGGGATCTTCCCGGACCGGGGCACGAACCCGTGTCCTCTGCATCGGCAGGCGGACTCTCAACCACAGCGCCACCAGGGAAGCCCCAGAATGTATCTTTTATAGTCTTTTTTCCAAAACGAAGAGCCAATTTTCCCAAAACTATTTATTAAAGTACCCATATTTTCCCACTGATTTTAAAGAGATTTATGTATATATAGGTTTTTAGTATGCTTTGAATTCCCTGGTATATGTACGTGTGTGTACACAGACGTGCATGCATAATGTGCACGCACACACGCATGCACACGCACATACACGTGTGCACGCACACACACACACACACACGAGTTTCTAAGCCCTATGTTCCACTCCACTGATATATATTTCTGTGCCATTACAAGACTATTTTAATTCCTTTGGTTTTTAAGTTTTGATGACTGAAAAAGCAATCAACTCTTTAACATTCTTTTATATCTTCAAAAAAATATTTCAAGAGGAAAAGTAAAAACAATATATCAGGTTCCCAAAATCCACTCCCTTCCAGGATTTTGAATGGAATATAATTTTATGAAATCATTTTGGGTAAAAGCATCTCTTAAAATACTAAATCTTCATTCTGCTTCCAGTAATGGCAGGGTGGCTTATATTAGATTAACTCTCCCACGGATAACAATTATAAACTCTGGACAAAATGCAATATACATATTTAAAATATATTGGTAGGCACTGGAAATTGAAAAAAAAAGTAATGGGAAACTGGAGAAGGGTTGAAATTTGAAAAAAGAGAACGACTCTTGAAGGGACCTTAAGTTTATATGGCTAGTCACCTGGAAGTGCTCCCCAGTACACTTGGTGTGGGGTGCCTAGAACTTACACAGAAAGCCACAGTCTTATTGGCTTCAAAAGGAACACAGAGTTCAAATTTGCCAGAGTACCTATAAGGTAATGGGGGAATTTTCAGATAGGAGAGAACCACATAGGAGGGAAACACCAAAATCAGTGCTGGAACTCCACTCAAATTCTTGGCTGATTCATGAACTATGTGAGCACTGGGGAAACGCCAAAGAAAAGCAGAGACAAGATAGAAGAAGTAGTGGAACCAGGATTTCAGATGCTGCCCACTACCAAAGAGTAAGAGTATGGGCTCTAAGTCTAGTCAAGTCAAATGCTTCCCAGAGCAAGAATCAGCACTATTCCGAGAAAGAAAACAGAACCTAGAGTCTCTACAATGTATCACTATCTAGTGTACAATCAAAAAATTATTGACTTGATAACAGAAAAACATGACATATAGTCAGGAGAAAAAGCAGGCAATAGAAACTGACCTCAAGACAGCCCAGATGTTGAGATAATGTCTAATCTGAAGAAAACAATTTTTTTTAATGAACAGCAGCTCAGTGACCTATTGAACAAAATCAGGTGACTAACATGTAATTGGGGTCTCAGAAGGAGAAAAGTGAGAATGGAGCAGAAAAAAATACTTGAAGAAATAATAGCTACACATTTCTCAAAGCCATACTTGAGCATATCAGTCAATGTGCTAAGAATAAAAAATACAAGTCTTCAAAGCAGTCAGAAGAAATGACAAATTACAGACAAGGGAAAAATAATTAAAATAACAGCTGACTTATGATCAGAAACAACAGAGGTTATAATACAATGGATTGACAGTTTTAAAGGGGCAAAAGAAGAAAAGAAAAAGAAAACCTTGTAACTCGAGAATACTATACTGAGCAAAAACAGCCTTCAAAAATAAAGATGTGGGCTTCCCTGGTGGCGCAGTGGTTGAGTGTCCACCTGCCGATGCAGGGGACACGGGTTCGTGCCCCGGTCCAGGAAGATCCCACATGCCGCAGAGCAGCTAGGCCCGTGAGCCATGGCCGCTGAGCCTGTGCTCTGCAACGGGAGAGGCCACAACAGTGAGAGGCTCGTGTACCGCAAAAAAATAAATAAATAAAAAATAAAGATGGGGCTTCCCTGGTGGCGCAGTGGTTGAGTCCGCCTGCCAATGCAGGGGACATGGGTTGGTGCCCCGGTCCGGGAAGATCCCACATGCCGCGGAGCGGCTGGGCCTGTGAGCCATGGCTGCTGAGCCTGCGAGTCCGGAGCCTGTGCTCCTCAACGGGAGAGGCCACAACAGTGAGAGGCCTGCGTACCGCAAAAATAAATAAATAAATAAATAATAAAGATGTTTTCAGGTAAATGAAACAGTAAGAATTAATGAAAGTAGACACATACTGTAAGAAATCTTAAAAGAAATGCTTCAGTCTGAAATTAGACAGGAATGAATAAACACCAAAAATGGTAAACATATGGGTTAATAGTGAAGACCATGACATAAAATTGTTTAAAGCAAAAGGTGGGTACCACTCTGTGGGGTGTGTAATATACATACGTGTACTATTGTAAGAATAGTATAAAAGACAACAGGTGGTAAATGAAACTATACTTTTGCAAAGTTCTTATACTTGTGCAATGGTACAGTATTAACTCTAAGTTGACTATGATAAGTTAAGAAGGCTATTATAATCACTAGAGCAAACACTTAAAAAAATTAAAGAGGGCTATAGCTAAGAAAACAATGGAAGGATTCCACTGGAATACATATACATATTTTTTTTTTATTTAAAGCAAAAGAAGGCAGAAAAATAAGGAGGGGGACAAATAAGGCAAAGGAAAAAAGCAAAATGGTACTCACAAGTGCAAACATATTAACTGTCACACTGAGTAAAGAAGCAAGACCAAATTAAGCATATTTACAAAAAATGCAAATTAAATACAAAAACAAAGATAGGTTTAAAGTAAAAGAATATATGCCATGCAAATACTAATTATAAAAAAGCATGAGTAGCTTTATTAATATCAGACAAAACAGATTTCAAGACAAAGAATATTATAAGGAGTTACATAGGAACATTTTATAATGATGAAAGATTAATTCATTAGGAAGATAAAACAATTAAAATATATATAAGCCCAATAATAGAGGTTCTAAATATACAAAGCAAATACTGACAGAACTAAAGGGAGAAATGGATGACTCCAGAATCAAAGCTGAAGATTTTTAACTCTGTGAGTAAAGGATAGGACAACTAGATAAAAATCAGTAAGGATACAGAAGATGTGAATGACACTATGGTCCACTTTAATTGAACATCTGAATCACTGCAGAACTTCATTGGAGCAGTGATGTTCTAGAGTCTGGACCAAAGACATACCTGTACATACCTGTCATTTTAAATTTATAAATTGTTTTTAGGAGAGAGAAACTAAGATTATCTAATCAGAAATTATGTAAGCACTTTTCTTTACAGCTATTTTTCTTTTAAAACTGCATTTAAACTTAAATCGTGTTGTCCTATGGCATTGAATACACCTCAGTAAGCCAAAAGTCAAGTGCACTTTTACCAACACGAAATTTTAAAAAACATAGTCATACTGACTGAGAACTTTGAAGTACAAAATGGTACATAGTACAAGAATCATTTAGAAACCACAAGAACGTGGTCAAAAAGGTACAAACCCTGTTAAAATATTTTTTATAAATCTTAATTTTTAACTTACTTATATATTTGGTAACTTGTTCTAATTTTGAGTCCACCTTTGATGAAGTTGATCATATTTTCATCCTGAAAACAATTAAATAATTAGATCATTTAGCAAAAGATTCTTAAACTGTCCCCATAGCTGTGTAGCTGCGTGATTAGAACAAAACACTATCTTTTGAGGATATGATTTTTAAATTAAACCATTCTTCTTGCTTTACATCTGAAATGCTTTTTTGTCATTTTTCTTCCAAGTTAGAGGACAACAAAAAGGAAACATTTCTTAAATCCTTGCATTACTTGAAGGAAGTAAGGAAGTAATCCTCATCAATTTGGGGCCATAAAGGTTAGTCCAAACGTACTTAAATAAACATCATCAACTACTGAGCAACTTTCTTCTGGGTTCAATGGAATTCAAAATGGCTGACTTTAAGGATATGCTCCAAGGACTTTCCTATCTGTCTTACTCCAAGTAATGGGATTATGGTTCTTCTTTAGGGGGGACTTTAGCAGGCAGTCTATTTAACATTGTGAATTTCATTCATATACATTTCCAGACCACAGATAACTGATTTGGATTCTAAAGTTGTTGTCACTTATATGAAATACTGTCTAGGGGAAAAGAGATCACTTCTCTTTGCCTGATGGTCATCAGCCATAAAACTGGGTCAGCTGGCCTAAATGAATGACCTTTTTAGGGTGAGTATTCTAGGATTCCAAGAGTCTCCTATTAAAGCATATCAAATAACTGCTTGAGGGCTTCCCTGGTGGGGCAGTGGTTGAGAGTCCACCTGCCAATGCAGGGGTCACGGGTCCGTGCCCCGGTCCGGGAGGATCCCACATGCCGTGGAGCGGCTGGGCCCGTGAGCCATGGCCACTGAGCCTGCGCGTCTGGAGCCTATGCTCCGCAACGGGAGAGACCACAGCAGTGAGAGGCCCACGTACCGCAAAAAAAATAATAATAAAAATTAAAAAATAATAACTGCTTGGAAGATGTTACTCTAATAGAAGGTGCTAATGGAGATAGTCCCATGCTTTTCTAGTCCGTTAATATCAGAAAGATGCTCTGGTATTGATTTCCTGTGCACTTGAGCATCCTTCCGAAACAAAAGAAGAACTAATTTTAGTTTGTTAATGTCATCAGTTACTTAAATACTTAATCTTTAAATTATTAAAAGAATCAATAAATGTAAAATTCACTATGCAATTTAAATGTTTATTTTCTGATTTTAAGGAATCTTATGGTTACACAAGTTCCAATACTGGCCAGGAAAGAATTTCTTCAATTGGATTCAAATCTGCCTCAAATAAGAAAATTTCATTTCAGGATTCACCAAACATTTGCTGAATGCCTATTTTACAGCAGGCACCCAAACACAAAATCAGACAAAAGCAACACAACTCGCTAAGGGATGAAGACATGCATGGATGGAGACATGTGGGGGATGTCATGACAGCACAAAGGTGGGCGGGGATGTGAAGAGGTCCACAAAAGCCTCCTGGAAGCATCAATGCTTAAAGCACACACATACACACACACACAAAAAAGATTGGGAAGTAACCAGCTGAAGGAAGGAAGGCAAGGTAGGTGTGAACTTTGCAAGCAAAAAAAAAACCCTCAGGGAAGCATTCAAGACCCTGGTGTGCTTGGCTTGGCCATCTGTGTGTATATAACTCAGTACTGCTGCAGAAACCTACTGCAAAAAAGGGAATGACTAAGGAATAAGAAAGTTACCTGTGCTGTACCTGTGCCACTCAAGTATGCAACATACCTGCCAGTAGCAGTTGAGGACATTGGTAAGAGGGGAGTAGGGAACTGGTGGGGAGATACCAGTTTGGTTAGAAAAAGCCTTCCCCATGTGTGATATTCTGATACAGAACCACTGCCATAGTCAATGAGGGCTACTAAATGCTGAAGCAGAGACATGCCCAGGTGAAATTCTCATCTTTGAGAGGGTGCACAATTGCACAATGGAGAGTGAGCTGGAGGGAAGAGAAACTACAGACCGAAGGTCCCTGGGTTGCCATGCAGTCTAGGGAAGAGCTGACAAGCCCCCCACTAGAACAATTATAGTCAGAATAAAGAGGAAGAGACGGAGCTGATAAACCTTGAAAAGGTAAAAGCAGCACGACCACGAGCCTGGCATTATTAAAGATACAGAGGCATGAGGAAGAGGGGAACCATGGATATCTCCCAGATGTTGAACTACAAGCCCCCCAGACATAAAAAACAAAAAAGTTTCAAATCAATGATTTTATTATCAAATTATCATTTGAAAAACACATCAGAAAAAACTGGGGGCCTCCGTGACTAGCCTTATGTTTACTGAGGCAGTAAGACTGTTGTTTTCAACCAGCCGTCATAATAGGTGGGGTTTTAGGAAACAGGGCCCTACACCAGATTGACTTAATTTTACTTAACCAGAATCCAACCTAAGAGGTCACCCTCCAGAAAAAGAGAAAAGCAACTCTCAATTCAATGTAAATCATTGAGATTGAGGAAGATTTTCCATCTTACAGTTGAATTTCTGCCCCCTTACAATCTCCACCCCACTTCTACCCCACTTGTATCCATCACCGCCACCTGTGTGGCCGCCATGTTAAAATCCATATTTTTTAGAAGAACTGGAAGCTACAATGACAGGCAAGGTACTGATGGTAACAATTCCGGGAGGTGAAATTTAAATGCCCCATGAGAAAAGGAGTCATTGTTTTGTTTAGTGACTTTTTTTAACTGCTCTTCCAAAATAAGAAATAAAAGAAAGGGGAATGAAAATACAAAGAGCGGGGAGATAAAATCTGAGGTATACATGGGAAGTTTGGCTCTCGACACATGCATAACTAAGCTTTGCTGAAGCATCTGATGCAAGAAGGGAACAGCCAAGGATGCTGAAGCCTCCTCCAGCCAGTCACTCCTGTGTGCAGCCCTCCACCATTAGCAAGCACGAAGAGGGATAACCTCCCAGTTCTCATACAGAGCAGCGTCCTGAAATTAGGTGAGGTAGTTGCAAGACAGCTTCTTCAAAAGGCAGTGGTTGCCAATAAAGCGAAGTTCAAAACGGAATTTTAAGTGCATTTGAGTAGGAAAAAAAAAAAAAAAACCAGGGTCTTCTTTCAGCCAAAGTTTATCAGTAATAACAAATATCTTTCACTACGACTCTAAGTCAAAAGAACTGAAGCACTGACATAGAATGAGCCACATTTCTTCTATGTCGTACTTGGCAGGCTTCCCGGGCGACGCTGATTCTAAGCCAAATGTTCATTACCTGCACAAACGTGAGGGCTGCTTTCTGTAGGAGGCACTCGGCATAACAGATTTCGGCATGCATTTCCTCTATTAAAGACAAATAAAAATATATTAAGGAAAATCCCATATCCACAGTAATTGCTCTGAGATGTTCAGAAAAGACGGGTAGATAAATGAGCCCAAGGGAGACAATAAAAACCTAGGTTGCTTTGGTGCTTCCATAAAAGTGGAATGCTGACCTCAGTTCTCAGGCCCTCAGCAAGAATTTTCCAGAATGCATGAAATGCTTTGGGGAAGTTATCTTTGGCTCCATTCACATATAACTGCCAAGAGTCAGGCCCCTGGTGTCAAAGACCCAAACTCAGCTCACCAAAATGTAAAAACCAAAATGTAAAAGCACTTCTTGGAAAAAAGGAAACCACTTATCTTTTAACTTAACGGAAACAGGCAAGTTTAACACAGTTATAGATTGGAAATCTAACTTAAATATACTAATTCTACCTTCTAAAACATGAAGGCATGATAGTCATGACAATGGTTAGGCATGCTATTAACTTGAAGAGAAAGCAGTAATTCCCTAGGGTTCTAGGAAAAAGAACTGGCCTGCATGCCCAACTCATGACTCCTCATTCAGGGAAGACTTGATGTAAAAAAGTTCACACTAGCACAGTTTGGGGCTATTTGGATCACTGAGATATCTAGTGCAGGAACAAGGCACTCACAAAAGGGCTACATAAAACTACGTATGTATCCCTGGGACACGTGGAGTGCCCCCAAAACACGTGGCCTATCCATGATACCTGCAGAGATTGGGGAGGGAGAAATCTTTGCATTTTCTTTTTTTTTTTTTGCATAAACAAAATCAGCAGATTCCCGTTTTATCCATGGGATGCAAACTGGTGTGTTATTTAAGTAAATGAGCTTTGGGGTATTTCACGGCCTAGGTGGCAGGGAGGGCCCTGCCACGTACTAGTTGTAGAACCTCGAGCAAGCTACCTTCCCTCTCTCTGCTGGTTTCCTTGTTCCTAAAGTCCAGCTAATGACATCTCTACTTCAGAGCAGAAGAATTCAACCAGGTGCTGCCTGTGAAGCTTACTGGGCAGAGTAAGCCCTCAATATGCATCAGCTACTTTCACTAAGATTACTGCCCTTGGTCCATGTCATGCTTTTTGCCAAAATTTCAGAAAGTAGAACATCTTTATGTGATGTAAGTAACTGAAAAACGGGGTATCTCTGTGTTAATGGGAACATTGTTGAATCTAACTGGATAAGAACTAGTGCTTTATTGCTTTCACTTACACACACAGGACCCCTCCTGACCACACACACTCACATACACACACACTGTCACACACACACACACACACACACACACACACACACACACACACACTACTAGTTCTCACAAACAGGTTCACCTTCCTGCCACGCTCATATTCCAAAGGCTGATTTACAAAGAAGCAACAATGCAACTAAGATCTTCCAACAGCACGCATAAGATGGGGCCAGACGCACAACAGGCCAAAGTGGAGGAGCTGTGGCCCCCGCGCAGTCTGGCAGCATCAGCAGCCACAGTCTCCGTCCTTCGGAACACCTCACCTCCAAGTGTGCCCCTGAATTCTCTCCGTGTGTTCAGTGGGAGAAAAACTGGTAACTTTTATTTTTACAGACTCACTTGAATATCCTCCTTCCAGGGAAACTTGTAACAAAGTGGGAATTGTTAGTAATTATTCACTTTGAAAGCCTGCTCGGTAACCCAGATGGCTGGCTTGGGGCGTGTGCCAAGAAGGCAGGGAAGCGGCTGCTGGGAGAGAAGCAACATGAGCAAAGGCAAGGAGCACGGAGCCCTGCGTGGCAAGTCCAGCGGTGCACCTTTGGCTGAAGCGTGAGGTGTGTACAGGGACGAGTGGGCAATGGGCCTGGAAGTGTAAGTCGGGGCTGAATTATGGACGACCTTGAATATCAGAGTCTGGGCTTCATTTGGTAGACAATGGTGAGTCCTTGCAGACATCTGAGCAGAAGGGCAGACGGATCAGAGTTAAGCTAAAGATGGACAAGGCAAAGAGCAGCACAAACGACGTAACAAGAAGCCAGAGATAAAAGGGAAGAAAGTTTGAACTCTGTATTCTGCGCGTAAGGAATCTTCATATGAAATTCCTTGCACATCCTAAGCACTGTATATAAACATCGGTTTTTAAAGCAATTTGAAAGCCATTTAGGGCAATATGCCAGCCATGAGGAAGGAAGAATGGGTGTGTCCCATGTTAAACCCACAAAAAGTTTAATTAAATATCCTCACTCCTGCAGAAAACCAGCCATTCAAGGATGGAAATGGAAATTACCAAGAGGAAAAACAAAGTGCACCCTAAATCCACAATGTTTTGACATGCTCCCTTGAACACAAAGTCTGTTTGGGTTGCAGCAACAGCCAGACTCATTAGGAATAAATGCAATTTAATTTATAAAAGTCTTATTTCTTCACTCTGATTGATTTATATTGGGCAGCCCTTAGCTCTCAAAATTAGACATTTGGCATTTACAAATAGGTACCTACCAGAACATCTTTTAATTATAAATTCCTCAGTTCACTGAAGGAAATATCTTCATTAGGCACTGAAGTGTCAGCTAAGCATGCCTTCAGACATAAAAGTCTAAGTAAACCTTATTTCAGAATAGGTTCAAGTCACAGCCTGATTTATTTTCATAATTTTTTAATTAAGACCTTATTTTTTAAGAGCAGTTTTAGGTTCACAGAAAAATTGAGGGGAAGGTACAGAGATTTCCCATATATCCCTTTCCCCCCAAACACGCATAACCTCTCCCATTATCAACATGCCCTCCAAAGTGGTACATTTGTTACAAGTGACAAACCTCCACTGACACATCATAATTACCCAAAGTCCGCAGTTTACATTAGCGTTCACTCTTGGTGTTGCACATGCTATGGGTTTGGACAAACGTATAATGACATGTACTATCATTATGGTATCAGTATTTTTCACTGCCCTAAAAATTCTCTGTGTTCCACCTATTCATCCCCTGGCAACCATTGACCTTTTTACTGTCTCCATAGTTTTGCCTTTTCCAGAATCTTATGTGCTTGGAATCATACAGTAGGTTCCCTTTTCAGATTGGTGTCTTTCACTTAGGAATATGCATTTAAGGCTCCTACACATCTTTTCATGGCTTGATAGCTCATTTCTTTTTAGCACTGAATAATATTCCACTGTCTGGATGTATCACACTTTATTATTTATCCATTTACCTATTGAAGGACAAGTTCTGAATAAAGCTGCCATAAACATTCATTTGCAGATTTTGGGGTTAACACAAGTTTTCAGCTCCTAGTTTTGTAAGAAACTGCCATACTATCTTCCAAAGTGGCTGTACCATTTGCATTCCCACCAGCCATGAATGAGAGTTCCTGTTCCTCCACATCCTCACCAACATTTGGTGTTGTCAGTGTTCCAGATTTTGGACACTCTCATAGGTGTGTAGTGGTATCTCATTGCTGTTTATTTTTCAATACTTCTAAATATGCCACGCCCAAAGACACAATAAAAAGATAAGAACAGTACCATCTATTTTCAAGATGTCTGACACAGAAATAATTCAACATTTCCTTCATCCATATGTGACACATTTCGTGCCCTTTTCTACCCAACTACAGGAGAAGGTGTGGGGTTATGTGGCTTAGGGAAAGGCAGATCGGGTTTAGACTCTGCTCTGCTAAGCAAGTAATCTTGGACCATCTGTCTAATCTCTCTGAACATCACTTTCTAGTCTATAAAAAGGAGGTTACACAGGTTAGATTGGACAATGCTAAGGAAAGCATCAAGGACAGTGTCTCACACATAGTGCCTTTAAAAAATAGGGCATTGGGCTTCTCTGGTGGCGCAGTGGTTGAGAGTCCGCCTGCCGATGCAGGGGACACGGGTTCGTGCCCCGGTCCGGGAAGATCCCACATGCCACAGAGCGGCTGGGCCCGAGAGCCATGGCTGCTGAGCCGGCACGTCCGGAGCCTGTGCTCCACAATGGGAGAGGCCACCACAGTGAGAGGCCCGTGTACCGCAAAAAAAAAAAAAAAAAAAAAAAAGGGCATTATCATTATTATGTTTTAAGTTATTATTATTATTCATATTTATACCAATAATACCATGCCATTGTTTTGTAAACTAAGGTTAAAAAAGAATCTCAAATGCCAGGCTTTATATTGCAAAGAAAAAGGGAGGCAGGGGGAAATGGGCCACTGGAGAGAAGCCATAGAGAGGAAAACAGAAGAATATAAATGAGTCAAATTTCTTTGGGGCCCATTTAATTTCCCACTGACCTACTTTAGTGGACTTTAGGTCTCCTGGGGCCAATTTACATAAATGGCCCTAAGATGAAAAATATGAAAACACAGTCTATCTGAAATCAAGGGGATAAATAAACTCTTAAGGGTCCTTGGAGGTCAGTTTCTGGAGAAAAAGATGATTGGCTTCAGCTGCCTGGAGGAACCAGTGAAATCTACTGTGCTGTATGACAGCTGCAGGGCCAGCATCATACCTTTTGGAACAAGTCTTGTAATCCTCTGTTATCAACACTCTAGTGAGCCCAAGTTCTCCAATGTCCATAACAAGTTGATAATACTCTTCTAACAAAGCAAACAAAACTTCATAATGAAACACACTCAAAACTGTGTCTGGCACACACTTGACCACCAGGAATGACAGACAGATGTACCCAGAATTGCTCCTGCCTTAATCGGCTACAGCTACTTTAACGATTTTGTGTTACCTCTTCCACAGAACAAATTTGACAATGACAACACAGGCACAAATGCTCCTTGGACGGCAGAAGCTTTAGTCTACAATGGCCTCATTTGAAAGATGTTATTTTCTCTTCTACAGGTGTACTGGGATGCTCCTTTCTTATAAACCATCCTGACTAGAGAATAACACTAATAAAACAGGGCTGATCATAGAACTTCTGCCCTAATCTCTGTGGAATATCAAGCAATTGACAGCAAAAGGAGTCATTTCCTCCCAGCCATCTGATCAAATGCTGCAGACATTCCTGGATTCTTGAATATTCCTAAATGTCCACAAACCAAACATCTTCCATACTGTGAAACATCATCATTATTTTAAAGGTATCAAAATTACTTTGACCTTGAGGAAAAAATTAATAGCTTGCGGAAAAATAGAAACTTTTGTACATGGGTGGTAAGAATATAAACTGACCTAATTTTTTGGAGAAAAAACTGTCAATATCTATAAATGTTTTCTATTTTCAAATAGTCCCAGTAATTCCACTTCTAGCAATCTATCCTATGAAATACTTACAAAAATGCATGAAGGCATTATTTGTAATAGCGAAAAAACCAATGTAACTGTCCTTCAATAGAGACAAAGTAAGTAACTGGTGGCACCTGTCCTAAGGAATACTAAATAGCTATTAAATAGAATGAAGTACAATTTATACGTCTTGACATGGAAAAAGTCAACCGCCAAAAATTACATTGTAGCCTAACATGTATCACATGATTCTACATTAGCAAAAAATGAAAAACTACAAAAATCCTATGTGTACCTTCTGTATATATTTGTACATGTACACAGAAAAGTCTGCAAGGCTTGAAAACCAACTATTAACAGTGGTTACTTCTAGAGGGTGAGTATTATGGGGAAGAGAAAAAGACATTCCATTTACTTTATATTATACACTTAAGTGTTGAATTTTATGAGCATGACCACATTTTAATTTTTCAAAGAAAGGAAAAAAACCTTTTAAAGGCCTCTTACCTTCAGTGAGCTGTTCCAATGATCCTCTAGAAAGAAGACTTGAGAAAGATTCTACGACTGTGCATTTTTTCCTGTATCTGCAGAGAATAAGTAGAAGGGGAGATGGGAAGTGGAGAGAAAAAAATAACAATAATCAAGCTCATTTTCATTTGACATTCATTTCAGTCACAATCACACCAAAGAGTCACCAAAACAGAACTCTAAACCCTAAAATCTCTGGGGCAGAGACCACCCTTTTGAACCCTGCACACCCAGCTCCCAGCACTGGCATCCTGTGGGCATTTAACCCAAGCTTACTGAACAAGTGCATGGACAAACATACACATAACAGTCAATACTAACCCTGTCATGCACCTTCCCTGATCTCTATGGCTAAAATCAGTATTTCTGTTGTTAAGGGTCACCTCACCACGGGTTAAGAATGGAGTTAGAGTGCAGTGTTTGGAAACTCTCTTCCCTTGAGGGGCTGGAAACATAATTACAAGAGGACATAATTTCAGCAATGTTAAAATTCACCAATGCTAGTTAACAGCTTTTGCTAGGAGCTTCCTATACACACAAAGATTAAAATAAAACTGAAATTCCATGTCATTTACACCAAGCAAAAGTGTTTAAATATGTCTATTTAGACAAATAAAAGACTCCCTTCTGACTTCGCAGCATTTCCCACATAAAAGAAGAATGCTCCTTGCTTGGCCTGGCTTGGCATGTGGTACCTAAAGGCTCCACCAGGGGGACCCCGAGAGATGCTTGCTGCTAATCCCACTGAAATCCTCAGCCCTTCTCGGTAGTTCAAGTACCAACGAGAAAAGTGGAAGATACAGATGCCACGTGTTCCGCCATCCCAGCATCCTACTATAATTCTTTAGTGGAAATATTTTTATCTCCCGCACATAAAACTACATGAGACCAGGAACCTGTGATGCTCAAGTCCTTTTCTATAACCGTGGCCAGCTTCCAACAGAGCTCTCTGTCAGGCTAAGTGCATCCATTTTGTCACACAGACAGAAAGGCTTGTAGGCGTGTCTCAAGTATTTAATTACTCAGCTCATACTTTTGGCAAGTTTGTAAGGCGTCCTTCATGGCAGAAATGCCATTTTGGATGTCCTGTTGCTCGAAGGTCATGACGGCCTGCAGCACCACAATGGTACTGTAGCCCAAGGCATGGTACATGCTGTCCTTAGCCCTGGGGAGAACACGGAAATTACTACATTTCAATTCAACTGAAAAGCATTCAGGTCGCATCTGAAACTAATCACAAGAAATTCTAGTAAACCCATGACGTGACTTTCACAGTAACGACTTTTACTCCTTCACCATGATCACTGAAATAATATGGACTATGAAAGACATGCCCCAAAGAACTCAAACTCTGAGGACTTCCCAATTCAAGCCCACGCAGGCAGCACAAAACTTTCCAGGTTGAAGCAGAGTGCGGCATATGCTGTTCCCTGTTTGAGCACAAGGGGGCAGCCTGCTGACTCATTTCCTAGAAAATGTTTCAAAGCAAACCCAATTTTCCCCAGTTGTACAAGAAGCAGTGTACCGCCTTTTGCTCTGAAATAAGTGCTAAAATAAAGGCCACTGGAAACATAGTTTGTGACAGAGAAATTCTGATATGTTTTCTGAAAGGTAAGTCTTGTTTAAAATCATCCCCTCCCTTCTCCCAGCCAGAGGCCACGAGGAAGCAAGATTTTTGCAATAAGTTAAGTCAGCCACAAAGGGCCCAGACAAAAATTCATGGTAGATCTCTTACCAAATCTGATCCCATTATCTGGGAATCCTGATTAAAGTTCTGGATAATTAAAATTATCAAGTTATCCGTTCGATTTTTAAGGACATTCAGTCTGAATGGATGGCACATCCCAGACTCTCAGGCTATGAAAACCTCACCATCTCTTTCCTCAAAACTTCTTAAGCTATGTTAATTAGTTATTTATAAGATCTACAATATTAATGCATGGTTTTATTTTTAATTCAAATATATTTTTAAAATACTTTTTTTTTTTTTTTTTTTTTTTTTTGCTGCTCTACAAAACAAATCAAGCCACAGTATACTTTCCCCCCAAGAACAGTCTAAACATCCTTTGGTAATTTGCAATTAGTCCCAAACAGTGAGGGCACTGGCTATTCAAAAAAAGAAAGAAAAAAAAGGAATAAGAGGAGCCCAAAGTGAATCAGCAATTGTGGTTTTAAACCTCACATTAAAAAAAAATTTTTTTTATTGAAATGTAGTTGATTTACAATATTATATAAACCCCACATTTTAAACCAAAAGCTTCTCCAAGGGGAAAAAGAAGTATTCAAGTGGGAAAAACGTATGTTTAACAGTGAAACATGCATAAAGATCAGAGAATATAAAACTTGACTAAGTGTAAGACTGTCATTTATTTTCATTCCATATTATGACCAGCTGGGTGTCAGTGAAGAAGAAAAAATGGAGACTTTTGGAATAAGAAACAAAGGAGACAGGCAGGCAGATTGAGAGAGGAGAGACAAGGAGAGAACAACAGGCAGAGAGAGAAAGAGAGGGAGGGAGAGAGGAAGACAGAGGGATATAGAGACAGAAGATGAAGAGACAGACAGACAGACAGAGAGGTCTGAAGGACTAAGAAGGACAGAAGGAAAAAGGCAGATACAGGCAAGGTAGAGCAGCGGTCCCCAACCTTTTTGGCACCAGGGACCAGCTTCATGGAAGACAATTTTTCCATGAACAAAAGGGGTTGGGGTGGAGGGGTTTCTGGATGATTCAAGCACATGGATTTATTATGCTCTCTGTGCAATCAAGCCTCTCTGCTAATGACAATCTGTATTTGCAGCCGCTCCCCATCACCCCTGAGCTCCACCTCAGATCACGAGGCATTAGATTCTCATAAGGAGCACGCAACCTAGATCCCTCACATGCACAGTTCACAGTAGGGTTCGCGCTCCTATGAGACTCTCATGCCACCACTGACCTGACAGGAAGCAGAGCTCAGGCGGTGATGCGAGCAATGGGGAGCGGCTGTAAATGCAGATGAAGCTTCACTTTCTCACCCACCACTCACCTCCTGCTGTGCGGCCCAGTTCCTAACAAGCCACGGACCAGTACCTGTCTGTGGCCCGGGAGTTGGGAACCCCTGAGGTAGAGGATGTGAGACAAGCATTGGGTGGAGACAGCCCTGGGCAATTTCCGTAGGCCGGGGACTTCACCATCTATTTTATCATCTGTTCTTAACCTCTGAAATGCTAACTGATCGCAGTTCTTCTGAGAATTACCACAGCCTCAGTAGGCACATTAATTTCTAAGATTCAAAGGCAATGACCAGAGTCACATCACCCTGCTCACCCTAGAGACTCCTCAAAGGAATGAGAGTCCCACTCTGTGCCCACATAACTGTCTTGAAATTATTATCTGAGGTCTAAGCTTCATCCAAGTAAGACACTGTGTTTGGAGGCACAAGGTGAGATTATTCCTGCCGAGCTCTAGTCACCCTGTACAGGTGGACACTGGAGTCAAAGTGAGGCCTAGGAAGAAGACTAAGCATAGGTTTTGCTGCCACATCACCAGAAGTAACAGGTACTATTAATTGAAATGGAACTGCCTAAGTGATTTGTCACATAAATAGGGAGTCCCAGTAAGAGTTTTATTACCTTAAATTGCTTTTTAGCATCTGAGATTACCATATTTTAGTTCTTCCCACAACCATTTCTTTTTTTTTTTTAATTTATTTATCTTATTTATTTATTTTTGGCTGCATTGGGTCTTCGTTGCTGGGCACAGGCTTTTCTCTAGTTGTGGTTAAGCAGGGGCTACTCCTTGTTGTGGTGTGCATGCCTCTCATTGTAATGGCTTCTCTTGTTGCAGAGCACAGGCTCTAGGCGCACGGACTCAGTAGTTGTGGCTCCTGGGCTCTAGAGTGCAGGCTCAGTAGTTGTGGCTCACAGGCTTATTTGCTCCGCGGCATGTGGGATCTTCCCAGACAAGGGATCAAACCCGTGTCCCCTACACTGGCAGGTGGATTCTTAACCACTGCACCACCAGGGACGTCCACCCATGCCCATTTCAAAAGAAACTTTTCTCAATGATATTTAAGTTTCAGAGGAATATCCATAAAAATATTTCACTGAAGAAAGCCAAATGAAGCTCTGTGAAACTAATAAGATGACACTATTTAAACAAGTATAGAAATTAAGATAGGAGAAAGAATCAGAAATGCTCTACTAATTAAAGTTGAAAAGACAGATTTCTTAACTGGATATTAAAACTAATCAACATTTAGGGGTCTCAACCAAATTAGTTTATAAATATTCAGGAGGAAGTGCAGAAAAATTGACTGACAAGAATGACATCAGAGACGGAATCATCAAAAGCATCCAAAAAAATATATTTTATCTAAAATAAATAAAGTTAATTACCATGGTCGAAGCAATTCTAAGGCATCTGTAAATTTGTTACTTAGAAATAAGTTCAGTGCCATTGCACATTCTTCCAGGCCACTCCTGAGATCCACCTTGGTTGACAGTGACCTAAAAATCAAGAAAAAAATACACAGAATTTCTGCAGTTTTTACTTTTAGCAAGTTGTCACAGGGAGTGTGTGTGTGTGTGTGTGTGTGTGTGTACGCATGCGCGTGTGTACACTTTGGAGACAGAAGGACAGGCTGGAATTCTAACTCTGTCACTTACTAGCTGTGTCTCTAACCTCTGGGAACTTGACTTTCTCATCTGTAAAATGGGAATGCCACCAACTACTTCATGGGGCTGTTTTGAAGATGGAACAAATTGACAAATAATGCTCATAGCAGGCACTTAGTAAATGACAGTCCCCCCATCACTCCGAAGATCACAAGTGTAGGAACTACATCTATTCATGAGTGGGAGCAGAGGTTATTTTGTTTTAGTTTGATTATGTAGGGGTAAGAATGTATGTTAGTGGAAAACTGCATTGTCTAAAATCTAAAGAAGACCCTGCCAGGTTATTTGTTTTTGATTCCACAGGAACTATCTTACAGCTCTGTAAATTATACATAACTGATATCAATACAAAATAACTGTTATCTATAGACACGTGTTAAAAAAGAGACAACAGGCCCAGTCATCAAAAAAATCTACAAACAATAAATGCTGGAGAGGGTGTGGAGAAAAGGGAACCCTCTTGCACTGTTGGTGGGAATGTAAATTGATACAGCCACTATGGAGAACAGTATGGAGGTTCCTTAAAAAACTAAAAATAGAACTACCATATGACCCAGCGATCCCACTACTGGGCATATACCCTGAGAAGACCATAATTCAAAGAGTCATGTACCACAATGTTCATTGCAGTTCTGTTTACAATAGCCAGGAAAGCAACCTAAGTGTCCATCGACAGATGAATGGATAAAGAAGATGTGGCACATATATACAATGGAATATTACTCAGCCATAAAAAGAAACAAAATTGAGTTATTTGTAGTGAGGCGGATGGACCTAGAGTCTGTCATACAGAGTGAAGTAAGTCAGAAACAGAAAAACAAATACCATATGCTAACACATATATATGGAATCTAAAAAAAAAAAAAAAAAAAAAAAAAACGGTCATGAAGAACCTAGGGGCAAGACAGGAATAAAGACAGACCTACTAGAGAATGGACTTGAGGATACAGGGAGGGGGAAGGGTAAGCTGGGACAAAGTGAGTGGCATGGACATATATACACTACCAAACGTAAAACAGATAGCTAGTGGGAAGCAGCCGCATAGCACAGGGAGATTAGCTGGGGGCTTTGTTACCACCTAGAAGGGTGGGATAGGGAGGGTGGGAGGGAGACGCAAGAGGGAAGAGATATGGGGATATATGTATATGTATAGCTGATTCACTTTGTTATACAGCAGAAAGTAACACACCATTGTAAAGCAATTATACTCCAATAAAGATGTTAAAAGAAAAGAGACAACAGGCGCAAAATGGAGTCATTTATGCTAAGCCCCACCAGGACTTAAAGCTAACCTAATTACAGTTCCAACCTTCTCCAAGAATGTGACCTATAACCAGCCAACCTGGAATTTCCTGAACAGCACTTGGAAATCCACTGATAGACCCCTTCCACTCCCCTTAGGAGGGCAACCTAGCCTAAAACAATGCATTCTTTGCTATTAATTTCCTCTTTCCCCTGCTTCTTCTCTGCCTTGAAAAACCTTTCCTTTCCTGCAGCCTGAAGGAGCTCCTTTCTTATTGCTAGATGGGATGCTGCCCAATTCACAAAGAGTTTAATAAAGACAATTAGATCTTCAAATTTAGTCAGTTGAACTTAACTTGTTACTTAACACAAGTAAATTCTGTCCTGGCCTTCAATCGACTTCCCTCCTCCACTGTGGAAGAAGCTAGTTTCGCCTGAATTTGCACATTCATTTCAACATTCCTTTACTCCATATAAATTTGTGCTGTTTTGATATCTCCTTCAAATCTGTTTTAACATCTGCCTAGTTCTCTCCCTGATTAATGAGTTAAGTAAAATTTTTAACATCTGTTCATTTTTACATCTGTATGAGTCATGATTTTACCCTTTTTTGAAACTCATGTTCATTACTTATGATTGATAGAAATTCTGCCCTTTAAAATAAGAGCCATCTGTAAAATGTTTTGTGTAACAACGTTTAACAAGAAAGTATGTCAGTAAGGAAATAAGCAGTACGATGATTCATTTCAAAGTGCTGAAAGTTGAATTTCTGTGCCACCATCCTCTCCATATTCATTTTTTAAGCAGGAAAACAAAAATCCCACTTCAGTTACTCATCTTCCAGAAGTGGGTTCTGAAGGTGCTGCAGGGAACCACCCACCCTCTGCCCCTAGGTCTTCTCATGGCTGGTTCCTTCTTGTTATTCAGATATCAGCTCAAAAAGCACCAACTCAAGACCTGCCTCGCTGACCTCAGCCCAACCTCTCTCATTGTTTTGTCTGCTCTATACCACTTATTACCATCCAAAATATCTTGTGCCTATATTTGTGGACCTGTTTGTCTTTGGCTATCTTCCCTCTCTAGGATATAAATGCAAGGAGGTTGTTTTAGTCACTGCTATGCCCCCAGGGCCTTTGGTTGTATCTAGAACATACTACAACCCCGTAAGTATTGTTGAGTGGCCGGATGCGTTGGGGGGATAGAGCGCTGCTCTGTGAGATGCTCAGAAACAGAATTCCTTTATGCCTGGGACCTGAAAGCATCTCTCCTCCAGGGTGGTGCAGAAAGGAGACAAGCTCTTGGAAAAGCGGTTAGCTGGAGAGCTCATTTGGTGATGGTTAATTTTCTAAGGCAACTTGAATGGGCTAAGCGATGTCTACATAGCTGGTACAACATTATTTTTGTGTCTGTGAGGGTGTTTCTGGAAGAGATTAGCCTTTGAATTGGTGGACTGAGTAAAGCAGATGGCCTTCCCCGATGTAGGTGGGCATCAGCCAATCCGTTGGGGGCCAGGATAGAACAAAAAGGCAGAGGAAGGGGGAACGCGTGATCTCTTCTCTATCTGAGCTGGGACATCTGTCTTCTCCTCTCTTGTGCTTCTGGTTACCGGGCTGTCGGGCTTCAACTGAACTGTACCACTGGCTTTCCTGGTTCTGCAGCTTGCAGACAGCAGACTATGGAACATCTCGGCTTTGATAATCACGTGAGCCAATTCCCATGACAAATCTCTCTCTCTCTCTCTCTCTCTCTCTCTCCCCCCCCCCCCGCCGATATATCTCCTATTGGTCTTCTTTCTCTGAAGAACCCTAATACTAACACAGAATTGCTCTGCCCTTAAGTTTCTAGTGGATGAAGAGGTCAAATACGAATGCTAGGAGTTCACAAACCTCGCTCATGAAAATTTTTCACAAGTAAATTGCTTAATGCCTTCCATATCAGTCCAGCTCCAAATTTTGTCAGTGTTAGTTCCTGAGCATCTCTTAGATTTACCCTGTTTCACCTCCACTGCCTGCCAAGTTAGCTGTCATTTGCTGCCTGGTGTCTACAGACACATTTCTCCCCCTACTTCCTCCCCCTACCTGCCCCCCCGCAATCAAATCTCTACCTAGAATTCACTCAGCTAATATTTATGGAGTTCTAACTACACACCAGGCACTCTTCTAGGTGTTGGGGATACACACTGAGCAGATCTATAGGGTTCCCGGCTGTGGAAGAGCTGCGGAGGGAGGGCAGACTTAAAACAAGGAGACCAGTAACTAAGATCATCTCACACTGGGATAAGTGGTCTGGGGAAGAAACTGGTTGGGGAAGGGGGTGGGGTGAGGTCCAACATTAATGAGAATGCTCATAGAAAGTTCTTGAAGAGGGTGACATCCAAGTGCTGCAGAATGGAGGCCGCCACGAGAATACGTGGGTTGAGGGGAGAAGGGAGGTTCTAAGCTGGGAATGCAGTGAGAGCAAGGCCGAGAGTGGGAGGAATGAGGACAGAAAGCAGGCAAAGAACAGGCACCATGGTAGCGGAGAAGATGGACTTGGTTTTGTTTTGTTTTGTTGTTTTTGTTTTAAATAGCAATGCTATTTTATTTTTTTAATTAATTTAGTTTTTTACCATCTTTATTGGAGTATAATTGCTTTACAATGGTGTGTTAGTTTCTGCTGTATAACAAAGTGAATCAGCTATACATATACATATATCCCCGTATCCCCTCCCTCTTGCGTCTCCCTCCCTCCCACCTGAGAAGATGGACTCTATTCTAAGAACAAAAGGAAATTTTTAGCTCAGCAATGCCCACTCCCTCCCTCATCACCCCGTTCCTTCAACCATTAGGTGTTCCAGTGTTACCTCTCACCTGTTCTCTTAATTTCCACTCCCACCAGTTCTCTCAGAGTACAGCTCATCTTTTGTTACCAAGAAATGGGCTGAGAACACATACCGGTCCACTTGTCACAGAAACAGCCACCTCTGCATCTCAGCTGGCCACACTGGCACCTGGGTGGATGCACTTGCAAGCCCAGCTCAGAGGGAGAAACAGAAGTGGGCACTCGGCACCTCCAAACACAGTGAACTCAACCCTTCTAAGCGTGTTACTAACCTGTTCACATGAAATTAAGAACCCCCTCCCCTCCAGAATACCAGTGCTACCATGTGTTTCACAAAGAATGACCAAGAGAGCAAGTGGAATCTCAGCTAGGACTTCTCACACGTCTTGGGGTCAGCTGTTCTCTCCATTCCCGCTGCCGCCACATTAACTGAGACTATCACCACTTCAAGCCTGAATTCAGAAACAGTCTCCAAGAATGCCTTCGTAGTACCAGCTGCGCTTAGGTGGCCCTCAAACTTTAGCGTGCGTTCAACTCACCAGAGGGCTTGTTAAAACAATACCACTAGGCCACACCACCACAGTTCCTGACTCAGTAGGCCTGGGGTGGGCTCAGCAAGCTCCCAGATAATACTAATTTTTCTGGACACCACCCTCAGTCTATTCTGCCTAAAACAGATGTTCAATCACACTGCCCCCTTCAATCTAGGACCTAAAATGGCAGCCACACTTACTACATAAACCCTTCTGCTCAGCCTCGTAACACCGGTCCAACCAGCCTAGAGTGATGAGTCCGACTATTTAAAAACAGCCAAGGGGGCTTCCCTGGTGGCGCAGTGGTTGAGAGTCCGCCTGCCGATGCAGGGGACGCAGGTTCGTGCCCCGGCCAGAGAAGACCCCACATGCCGTGGAGCGGCTGGGCCCGTGAGCCATGGCCACTGAGCCTGCACGTCCGGAGCCTGTGCTCCGCAACGGGAGAGGCCACTACAGTGAGAGGTCCGCGTAACGCAAAAAAAACAAAAAACAAAACAAAACAAAAAAAACCTTACTGGCTATAAGGGCAAACAGAAGTGAAAACTTAGCCCTTTGGAACATAAAGGTTATATTCCCTGTAAGATAATCAACATGTCAGAATTGTATTATTTATGAAGATTTGAGGATGGGGGCAGCAGCGGAGGGGGAAGAGGGCCATTAGGGATCAGGCCAGCGGCAGGCAGACAGGAATTCTGGGTTCATTGCTAAGTGCATCAAAAAAAAAGTTTCTACTGCATTCAAGAGCCCAGGAGCCCCTTTGCTTCAAGACCCTCCACCAAAAATTTCTTATTATGTACTAATTCCAGTAAAACTGTGGTCCTAGACAACCAGAGCTCAGACTCGCAATGCCATTTTCAGTTATTTACCTGGAGATGTTGTTTCCGTCCTCTGAGAACTCACAGTTTATACTGATGCTATGTTGGGTAGAGAGGTAACTGGTGACTTTTTTTCTCCTCTTCCTATATTATTTAAACTCTGTTCATGTCACTTTTATGATGAAATTTTGATTTATAAAGATTTTAAAACATAAAAGTAGTTTTATAAAGAAAAAAGTCTCATCTCCACCAATTCCCAGCTCTGAAACCTTGAACAGCCCACCTTACCTCCCTAAGTTTCTGTTTCCATATCTGTATGATGGGGATAGTCAAGTCTGCTGTTACTACTTTATAAGGTAGTTATAAAAATCAGGTATGCTCGTGGAAATAAAAATATAAGCACTTATATATACTGAGGCATTAGTATAATTATCTAAGAGTGTCAAACTGCCCAACCTTGCCTGATAAGAACCACATACACACTCATACTTTATGACCTGGCAAAGTTTCTCCACACTTTGCACATAATCTAATGACCCAATATTAACCCTATCTGCTTCATGAGAACTGTTGCTTAAAGGCAGAGAGGGGATTTTTATGATTTGTGTTAAAATGAATAGAAGTCTAAAAAACCAATATATAATAATGCTGTACTTCTAAGTTCCTTGCCTCTTTTACTTGATAAATCAATTATTTAAAATAAATGCACACCCAGTCGAATAGTTAACACTTTTAAATTGTCCAAATGCATCTCTAACACGAACTTATTTTAAATCCACTTCTATGTAATAAAGGCTCAATAGTAATAGGTAAGCATTATGAATGTTGATGGAGCTACCTAGGAAATTCACAGATGAGTTAGAAAGTTAACAACTGTGAGGCAGGAATAGTTCCTCCCACGCCTCAGATTTCCCTGAGGCGGGCCTTGGCTGGGTAACACTCCTCTGCATAACACTTGCACCTCTGCATTCCTCTTCTAGGAGAGGAGTTACCTGATTGGGCATAAGTGACCTGGCCCCCTTCCTATAGGGAAAGTGGGTACATTATAATCTATATTCTCCCCAGTGCTGTGAGCTAAGAAGGGCAGGTTCTACCCCACAACCCTCACCATCCTCACCAGGGAAGCTTGCAGTATAGCACCTGAAGTTCATTCAGAGGTGTGTCAAAAGCCCATTTCTCCAGGCATCTAATCTACATCCTCCAATACAGTCTTTAAGAATAATAAAGCTGAGAGTCTGATCTCTATTGATCTGACCCCTTTACCGATATCTCAGCTGGCTCCAGACTTAGGCCAAAAAAGAGACAGTTCTTTCAAAGAAAGAACTAAACACTTAAGATTTATAGGCACAGAATGGTAGCAGGGTCAGGGTTTACTCTTCAGAGACCTTTACCAACGTGTGTGGGAGTACTCAGGGTTCTTTCCCAGGCAAATCCAAGATCGCATCTGTACTCAAGAACTCCAGGCCAACATGCGTCAGGCCTATTGATTCAGCTGTGTGGAGCCCAGAGGTTCAAGGAGCACGCACGGCTGGACAACCAGACTACAGAGACCCCCAGTACAACTCATTAACTACCCGAGGGAGAGAAGAGACCCAATAAGTTCACAATCTATGGTAGGCTGTGTAGACTTTTAGGCAAGTCACTTAATCTCTCCAACTCTGTTCCCTCATCTAGAAAAGGGATATGAAGATATGACAGTATCTACTCAAACAGGTATTAACATTGCTGTTAGGAAGAGCAACAAAGAAGATATAAGGTCAAAATGCTCCTAAATAATGCATTTAAAGGAATAGGGAAATACTATTATTTTTTAAAAGAATAAACATGCCTGATCTTTCCTCCTGAATCACATGCTCATCATTCAGAACCAAACAGGATAGCAGAGCTCTGATCAGGAGCCACCCCTATGTGCCACAGTGCTTCACGTCATGTCTATTTCAGTAGATCTGTTAACTAACAGCAAGGGTGGAGTTTTTTGTTTTAGTTTTTTTTTTTATGAATTTATTTATGTATTTATCTTTGGCTGAGTTGGGTCTTTGTTGCTGCGTGCGGGCTTTCTCTAGTTGTGGCGAGCGCGGGCTACTCTTCGTTGCGGTGCGTGGGCTTCTCATTGCGGTGGCTTCTCTTGTTGCGGAGCACGGGCTCTAGGGGTGCGGGCTTCAGTAGTTGTGGCGTGCGGGCTTCAGTAGTTGAGGCTCATGGGCTCTAGAGCACAGGCTCAGCAGTTGTGGCACACGGGCTTAGTTGCTCCACAGCATGTGGGATCTTCCTGGACCAGGGCTCGAACCCGTGTCCCCTGCATTGGCAGGCAGATTCTTAACCACTGCGCCACCAGGGAAGCCCAAGAGTGGAGTTTTTAATCAATTGTTCCTAAAAAGCACTTAGTCTACAAAACCAGAACATGATACATCAAATTCCTTTAAATTACCTGTGTTTATTGCCTTTTCCTCCTATCCTGATTTATTAATAAATAGAATTATAATAAGCTGCTCTTTAATAGCCCATTGGTATGGTAATAATTTAGCCTTGCCCAATCATCTCTAATAAAACTTATTTTGAAGTGGCTTCTTTTTAGCAAAGATTGCTAACCCCCTCTGGTTTTTCTTACTAGTGAATGTGCTGGTCAACTATTAAACAACGAAGCAGAAGCTCCTTAGAGTAATGCCTAGTGAGTCAGAAAGAAGCAAGAAAGTACAGCAAGAAGGTGAGATGCACACAAAAACCCTGTCTCAGCTTTCCTGAACTCAGTCCAGAGGTTTCCTTCTTAAGCTAGGAAGGATTTTTCCAAGACAAGATGATACACATGTCTTAATAGCATGGGAAATGTACCTAGTACCTAAGACAAAAAGGAGGTCAAAGAAAACTAGGATGAACTCTATATAATAATGTCTGGGTTAACTATCCTGCATTCCTTTTTTCTTTCACTGTGGTAGCATACACATAATTAAAAATTTACCATCTTAACCATTTTTAAGTGTACAGTTTAGTAGTGTTAAGTATATGTACATTGTTGTGCAACTAACCCCCAGAACGTTTTCATCCTGCAAAACTGAAACCCTATACCCTTTAAACAGCAACTCCCTCTATGCTGCATTCTTGACTAAACAATCCAAGAGAGGGTCCCTCCTTTCTCTCACAAGTCTCTAGTCAAATTTTGCCCATAACCTTAATGATTTAGCCGTTTGAAAATCTCATCCTACTAAACAGTCTTTAGAACTCAGGCTTCCGGGTGACCAGAACTCCCTGCATAACTCTGGGATTCACATATGCCAGCTTTTGTCAGGTAATAATTAAAGCTACCAATGGTCTGTGCCCATGCTGAGCTATGGTCTAGGCTTGATAAGTGAAGTATTAAAATATCTGTAAATGGGTTTCCCTGGTGGCGCAGTGGTTGAGAGTCCGCCTGCCGATGCAGGGGATGCGGGTTCGTGCCCCGGTCTGGGAAGATCCCACATGCCACGGAGCGGCTGGGCCCGTGAGCCATGGCCACTGAGCCTGCGCGTCTGCAGCCTGTGCTCTGCAATGGGAGAGGCCACAGCAGTGAGAGGCCAGCGTACCACACAAAAAAAAAAAATTCTGTAAATGGTTTGCTCTCCATTCCTTTAATCCTGAGATGCTATACCTCTGTTCTTCCTGCTTTCGACAAGTTTCTCAAGTAGATCAAGAAGACAAAATATACTTTGTCTTAGAGATTTAAAAGTGGGCAACCTTGTCGTCATTCCATTTCCCACGGAAGGCCAAACAACATGTCTCTCAACTCAAAAAGATATGGTAAGAGGAGGAAATGATGGGAAGGCTCGGGGCCAGGGTGGAAAGTCTTTCTTCCTTTTTCCAAAAGTGACTTTAACACAACTGCTTCTGGGCGTCAACAGATATGAAGTGACGAACACAGAACTTAACAAATGTCTGCAACTTTGTCACTGGTGCCCTGGAAGGACACGGGCTATAACTCGAACTCAAAATATTTCAGAGTTTTGCAAGGCATTTCAGTTAGCCATGTACTGCTCTCGACATCAGGATCCTTACACGGAAAGATTCTTTCCTGGCTCCTTCAAGTTGAAGTATAATCAAAAGAAACCATGGCGCTTCCCTGGTGGCGCAGTGGTTGAGAGTCCGCCTGCCGATGCAGGGGATACGGGTTCGTGCCCCGGTCCAGGAAGATCCCACATGCCGCGGAGCGGCTGGGCCCATGAGCCATGGCCGCTGAGCCTGCGCGTCCGGAGCCTGTGCTCCGCAACGGGAGAGGCCACAGCAGTGAGAGGCCCGCATACCGCAGAAAAAAAAAGAACCCATGGTTGTCAAAGCACTTTGTAAGACTAAACAGATGAGAGGGATTACAACCAGGGAAGCAAATGGGTTCATCATTAAAGATGCTCTGGCCAGGAAATCAGGAGATGGAGCGTCAAGATGCAAATCAACCACTGCCTGGCTGAGGCACCTTGGGTACGTCACCTGCCATCCAGGATTGCTCGTTTGTGAAATAGTGACTAAACTCCCTCCTTGCCTGCCTCACAGCTTTGTGTGGAGGAGCAATACACCGGGTGTCAGTGGAGCAGTCACATGGGGAGTATACATTAGCTAGGGTGCCATTATGCTCTATGCGGTCTAACTACCCACAGACTTGCTCGAGTCTGAAGCATTGCTCAACTTTGCAGATGTCCTTCTGGGCTGCTTCACAATAAATTTACAAGTGCTTGTTTTCACAAATGCGTTAGAAGACCTGTTGATTGAAAGGCAGAGTAGGAATTTTTATTGTTTCATTTTTTTAAAGAAAAATCTTAATTTTAATAATTTAATTTTAAAACGAAACCTGCAAACTCTAATACTATACTTCTTACGTTTCCCTCCTGTTTCTTCCTTTATATGTCTTTAAACCTTTTCCACTCTGCCCTCTTTCCAACTCAGAAAACGCACAAATCTCACTCATTTCTACTTAAAGTAAAACCAGCCAAAAAGATAACTTTCGATTTTGTTTTCTCTCCTGAACTTCTCCCACTCCTTCTCTTCATAGGCAAAAGCTTCAAAAAAGAGTTGACTCTCACTTTCCCTACTTCCCCTCCTCCCATTCATCTTCCACTGCAGCCTGGCAAGGAACCCTCTAAGCTAAAGGTCTATGATGACCTAACTACAAAATACAAAGGACGCTTTCCAGCCTTTATCCACGTAGACCTCTTTGCAACACCTGGCTCTGCTGACCTCATTCCAGAACTCACCCCTCCCCAACCCCTTGCCCACCTTGCAGCTACCATCTCATTTAATCGTCCTGTCCCTCAAACCTCCATAGCTCTGCATGAAATCATTCCATTAGCTGCTCCTTCAATGTCTGTGTTCATGGGGCTTCCTTCCTTCACTCTCTTCTCATTTGTTTTGCTCTCTCTTGGAAAGAGCACGTACAGTTCATGCCTTCAAAACTACACATATGCTGAAAATTCCCAGTCTACCGATACAGCCCAGAGCTCTCTCTGAATGCTATGCCCTTAATTTATCACTGCTTTCAGTAATATTTTTTAAATTTATTTTATCCCAGCTTTCAAACTCAGCATTATATAAATGTTGATGCAGTGGTTACCTAGGAAACTATCAGATCAGTTAGAGGACAACTATGAGGGAGGAATACATATTTCTGAAGATAGCTCAGATTTCCATGAGCAGAGACATATGAAATTAAAAAGTAATGTGGAAAATAAACGCCTTCAGATCCTGAGAAGTTATTTTCAACTTCATCTCCATTCCTCAATCCTTATAAATATGGCACCGCTTCCTTATATTGTGAGGGTTGAGTCCTAAGACAAACCGCCGAGCCCATGAGTATTGTGAACATACTCAAAAGTAGCTGAAGGGCTTCCCTGGTGGCGCAGTGGTTGAGAATCTGCCTGCTAATGCAGGGGACACGGGTTCGAGCCCTGGTCTGGGAGGATCCCACATGCCGTGGAGCAGCTAGGCCCGTGAGCCACAACTACTGAGCCTGCGCGTCTGGAGCCTGTGCTCCGCAACAAGAGAGGCCAGGATAGTGAGAGGCCCGTGCACCGCGATGAAGAGTGGCCCCCGCTTGCCACAGCTGGAGAAAGCCCTCGCACAGAAACAAAGACCCAACACAGCAAAAATTAATTAATTAATTAAACCACATTAGAGAATGGCTGAAAACACTTAAAAAAAAAAAAAAAAAAGTAGCTGAAATTTCAAATGCAAAATCTAAAATGCCGAAGACGTGCTGTATAAAGTTTAATAAACCCGTAAGGATAAATGGAAAGCACTTTTTCATGGTATAAAATAAAGCTTTAACAAAGTTGCCTTAATAACCGAGAAAGGAACAACTTACATATTCAAAAAGTGACAACTGGCTAAAATAGTTCTAAAATGGGCGTAAAGGAACAGTACTTAGCAATCAAATATGATATTATAAAACACATTCAGTGGAAAGGAAAAATGTCACGATGTATTATGCTTTGAAGTGGGTTACCAAAGAGTAAAATTAATATGATCCCAATTTAGAAAAAAAATTAATATCCCTATATATGAAGAGAAAAAGAAAGAATACACACCCAAAAAACAGTTATGGTGATGGTAATACATATTTTATCTCTCCTTTGTGCTTTTGTATATTTCCTGAATTTTCTATGACAAATGCTTCTTAAATGCACTTTTAAGCCAAAGTTACAAGAAGAATACAATTAGAAAAACAATCACAATACAATGTTCAATGAAAAAGGTATGGCTACATCTATATCAAGGAGCACATGCCTAGAGAAAAGACTGGAATGAAATATACCAAAATTCTAACAGTGCTCATAATTCTTCTTTCCTCCATCTTCCCTGATGCTTGGCAATATGGTTACATTATTTCATAATAAAATAAATGGTTAAAATTTTAAAAGATAAAAAAAGGCTCAAGAGGGAGTTGTACCCCAAGAGTTGAGTTTGGTTTTGTTTCTGCTTTTATGTAACAGGGTGACCTACTCACTAAATCCCTTAGGAGCTCCGAGACTCCTTCCCTAATTTGTAAAATGGGCACTTATACCTGCCCAGGGCTCTCTCCACCCTACACATTAGTAAAACACAAAGCCCTATCTAACATCAACACTGCAATTTACCCAAGGGTTGGACTGCTCTCCCCAGTCCCCCAGGAACACCCGCACCCCCCCCTTTCCTGACCTTTTCACATTAGATGTTCGGTGCTGTCCGGATGCCTGTTTTGTATCAAACGATGAGAAGTGTTGGCTGCTTGTTGCCATATCTACAGGAGAAGGCCTGTTAATAAAAAGGCAGTGAGGTTGTTACTTCTTTGTCTTACAGGAAAAGTCTACATAGATTAAAGAATACAACACAAGTCCTTCAATTATTTATATTATCTCACTTCCATTTCTTATCAGTTTTGAAAATCAAATAGCAGAATCCACTCAGTTACATGGTGAATATTCCTGAAATACAGCCCCAATAAAATAAACTTATTTTTCTTTATATTCCAGTACACAAAAAAGAAATTAATGAAATCACTCCCCAAAACTCTCCACCCAAAGATAACATTGTAGCTTGTACATATCCTTCCAAATCTTTTCCCAAGTAAATCTATCTATCTATCTGTCTATATTTTTCTTAATTGAAATGGAATATTACTGTAGGGGAGGAAAAAGTTTTTGTCAACCCTCTTAGGGTCCCTGGCTGGGTCTGGAAATTAAACTGACAAAGACAGATCAACAAGAGAAAAGCACACAAAGTTAATTGAATGGTTACATGTACGAGAGAGTCTTCATAGGACAATAAAGACCCAAAGAAGTGAGCAGAGCAGAAATCTTTTATACCTTTCTGACAAAGAAACAATACATTTGTCAAGAATTGGAAAAACAAATGGTGAAGGCCTAGGGGTAAATGGTGAAGGTATAACTTGGAATAAATAAGGGTTAATTTAACAAGATTTGTCTGCAGACTCTGAGCTGTACGAGTCTGTCTCCAGTAAAAACAATTTATGTCCCACCTTTAGGCAGAAAGAGGGAACTTTTTCAGTGTTTACTGCTTCTTGATTGCCTTCAGCTCAAAATGATTTTTATGTCAAAGAGGCATACGTATTTTGGGATAACATATTCTGGTTTCCTTTATTATATGCTTACTTTATCCTGAATCTTTTCTTCTCAACAAATACAGAGTTGCTCTATCATAGCTAGTGTCCACATAGCAGTCTACTGAATAGAGGTAACATAATTTGTTACCTATCCCTCATTTTGAGGCATGCTAATTGCTCCCAATGTTTGGCAATTATCAATACAAACAATACTGCAATAAGCCCCTTTACTCACTTGCCTGATTATTTCCTAAGGATAAATTCTGGAGTGAAAGGGCAAGTATTTTGTAACATATCTTATGTTTTAAAAACTGCCTTGTTTCCCATTATATATTTATACCACAGAATGCTGAGGTAACATACAGGAGCTAGAGACCAATCTGGTTTGCAGAATCTTAGGTCACATTTTGACCTAGATCTATCACAGAGACACACGCAGAGGCAAGCCTACTGCAGAGAAGGAAACTTCCATAGAGCTTAATAAGCCCTGCCCTGTATATAACAGAATCGTCAACCTCCCATTGACGATTCACCTTAACTGTCCACAGGCATAGAGAAGAGAGGAAAGGGTTATTGACCATCCCTTTAGGAAAGCTTCTTTTTTTAAAAATTCTAAGATGTCAATGCCCTTATTGTACATTAAGTGGAGTATGATTATATTCTACCTTCAGACTTCCCAATACCCAGTAATATTTTATATTCAACATTCATCTTTTCTTGAACATGTCAAGTTTCCTAAATTTCATATACCAGGTTAGAGGAAAATCAAGGTTCTTTTCACAAGGGTGGTTGGGTGTGGGTGACGGGAGAAAAGAAAACGCCACGGTTAAGTGGAAATGTAGCTTGAAGGCATGTTATTTTCTATCACAAGAACTTCTTACCAGGAGAATGGAGGAAGCCCTAAGCACTTAGGTAAACCAGACTCCAGGGTACTGACTGACATCTCAGTTTACAAGCAGGGAAAGAGGAATAAGATAGATTCAAAGGGCTGTCTAGCCTTTCGGACCATTCTTGCCTATCTGTTCCCTTACAGATTCATTTATAAGGGCTAGAAAAATATGTTCTCTGAAATGTATATAAAAATGTCCCCATTTCTCATTTGCCTTATATTTAATTTTAAAATTCTCCCCAATATTGAAATTTTTATATAATCAAAGTTAATCATTTCCCTTTAATATTTCTGATTTTGAGGGCACACTTAGGAAAGCCACTCCTCCACAAAGATTATATAACATAATTTTACCATGATGCTTATTTTTTTAATATTTAATGTGTTGATCCATTTATAATTTGAGTATATGGTACAAGATAGTGCTGTGCATTTTTCTTGATCTTTTGCTATTTTTCCCAAGGTAATTTTTAAAAACCTGTATCTTTACCCCAATGATTTGACATACCATATATATAAAACAGTAAATTAATTAAGTTCTGCTAAAATCAAGTCTGTTGTGTCAGGTAACTGTTGCATGTTGCAAAGCTACAATTAAAGCATCTTTACCAGGCAGAAAACACTTAAATTTAGCAGAACTTAGTAATTATTAATAAAACAATACTAGATATTTTTTCATTTTTCTGGGGTACAAAAGTTTAGTTTTTTATGCTTTTATATACATGTACATTAAGTCCCAGAAATTCTACAGTATTTTAAAATTCATATTAGTATCACAATAAATACATCATGCTACAAACTGATTTTTTTATTCAGTTTTTTTTATAGACCTAATTCATTCACTTACTAGATAGTAAACTACTATCTAGTATTTTATCAAGAACCTATTTCCCCCTATGCTTAAATACATAGAGAAAATAATTTAACACACAAGTATATCTAGAATCCACTTTTGTGTACAGTGTGATCTAAATTTAATTGTTTCCCCTATGGATAGGCAATTATCTCAACAGCAATGAATAACTCATCCTTCAGCTACTCAGTAGCTTTGAAATAAGATTTAAAAAAAAAGATTGCATGCCCACTCAATGCCATCCTGGAGCATTATCTAACAGGCCCACCCAAGGAATATTTCATTCTATAAGGGATATATCCTTGTTTGACTTGCTATTTTCTATTGATTAAGGTCTATATTCTATAAAATAATATGTTAACTTGCAGATTTTTTTGGTCTAGTACATATGCAAATAATTTGGTACGGTTATGGTTTTATTGCCTTGTAGGAGATTAACCAGTTTTGTATATAACAAATCTTATTCGAACATTTTTTCTTCAATTCCCCAGATGCTCTTGAAACAGTTTCACCATCTTGATGATTTCCTCATTGATAAGTAAATGTTTGACATGCGTTCACGCTAAAATTATCACACTCCAACATAATGAATGACGCTGTTATCTCTAACCCAGGGCAGGTTTCCATACATGTACAGGGCAGTTTCAGGCACTCTTCGGATCCATTCACTTATTTGCCTCTGTCTGCACCATTCACACAACTTTCATTAGCTTGGCTTTATTAGATCCTATATGACAATGGGCAAGCCCTCTACTTTATTAAATGCTCTTTGGGGGAGGGGGGGTGTCTGGGACTGCTATTGCAACTTCATTCTTATTTACAAGTTTTAGAATCAGTTATTGTAAAGTTCCAAGAAAAGTCCTGCTGAGGTTCTGAGTGGGACTTCATTACATTTTCAGAGATTTTGCAGAGAACTGTAAACTTTACAATATTATATTTTCCACATCTATACACATTTATTCAGGTCTTCTCTTACTTCCTTCAATAAAGGAAGGAAATATACATAAAACACTGCACTGAGGTACGTGTACCCTTGCAAAGATGCCATGCTAGATGTTCCTTATATTGCTTTAGTTTTAGAATGTGTACCACCAAAGCAAGCACAGTTAGTAAAATTTTAACTGAAAAAAATGACTTGTCTGTTCCACTTCTAAGCATAACCTAGACGTTAAACTCAAATGTCAGGAAAAAAATGTATTTTTAGCTAGAGAAAACTATTGTTATTGGGTTTATAGAGGCTAAGAAAAACAGTACCTCGTATTTCATTTACAGGTATAGGTATGCTAGAAAATGTGTCCTTATTTTGCCCTGATTTTACTTCTTTAATTTCTGTACGTTTTTAAACAGTTTTACTGATACATTATTCACAGACCATACAATTCACTCACTTAAATTATACAATGTTTTTTAATATTCATAGATAGTATGTCACTTTCACCACAATCTAATTTTACATCTTGTCACCCAAAAGATACTCTATATCCATCCACCAGCAATCGCTTCGCATGTCCCTCCACCTCTAGCCCTAAGAAACCACTAATTTACTTCCTGTATGTACAGATTTGCCTATTCTTGATGTTTTATATTAATGAAATTATATAATATGTGGTCTTTCGTGACTGGTTTTTTTCACTTAGCATAATGTTTTCAAGAGTCATTTGAGCTGTTGCATGTATCAATACTTCATTCCTTTTTACTGCCAAATAATCCATTGCATAGATATAACACACTTCATTTGTCATTTCATTAGTTTATGGGTATATGGGTTATTTCCACTTTTTGGCTATTATGAATAATGCTGCTATTAATATTCATGTACAAGTTCTTGTGTGGACATATACTTCATTTCTCTTGGTATATAACTAGGAGTGGAATTGCCGAATCCTATGGTAACTCTATGTTTGACATTTTGAAGAGCTGCCAGACCATTTTCCAAAGTGACTGTGTGATTTTACATTCCCACCAGTAATGTATGAGAGTTTCAGTTTCTCCACATCTCGGACAACACGTGTTACTGTCCATCTTCGGGGGTGTGATGGTATCTTATTGTGGTTTTGATTTGCAGTTGTCTAATGACTGGTACTGAGTATCTGCTTAGCTACATATTAACCATTTGTATGTCTTCTTTGGAATAATGCCTGTTCAGGTTCTTTGGCCATTTTTTAATTGGGTTACTTGCCTTTTTATTATCGAGTTTCATACCGCTCTAATTTTTAATCACTAGGTAGGACTATTCTCAGATGAAAAGCTTACAGCTTCATTTTTTATACTATTTCTCTCATTCAAATCATAGTTAGCCGAATCAATTCAAATTTAATTTCCCCCAATAAATCTGTTACAATGAGCTATGTTCCTGCATGATGAAATACAAGCTAACCCATTTAAAAAGAAAAAAATAAAATTTCAAAAATTAATAAAAAGACACTTAATATCTTTGAGGCTTTTTCATCAAAGTTAAAATCTCTCTTTAGGGGACGAGAGAAATGCATGAAGAAAGACCAGTGGGTGTGCTCCAGGAGGCACCATTATGAAACCTACAGTTGGAATGGCGCCCACTGGAGCTATGACACAGGACTCCAGCGGCACCACCGACAGATTTCCAGGAAACCTACTGCTTCGTATTATTGCCCATATGACCAACCTGTCTTTCTTACCAAAGAAAACTGCTCATCAGACCAAATTCTGTCCCATGGATGATGTTTTCAAATAGCCATTCTCATGGCCAGCGATCAGAGGAAAAAGGGAGGTGCTACTCCTACTACTGGGAGAGCAGAACAGCCCAGAAATTACCAGGCACTCCCCAAATACATGTTACTGGCAACTTCACCCCCTTGCCTGCTATGCTATCAGAATCAAAGGAAAGGGGCTTCCCGGTGGCGCAGTGGTTAAGAATCCGCCTGCCAACACAGGGGACACGGGTTCGAGCCCTGGTCTGGGAAGATCCCACATGCCACAGAGCAACTAAGCCCCTGTGCTGCAACTACTGAGCCTGTGCTCTAGAGCCTGCAAGCCACAACTACTGAGCCCATGCACCACAACTACTGAGCCTGCAAGCCACAACTACTGAGCCTGCGGGCCACAACTACTGAAGCCCGTGTGCCTAGAGCCCATGCTCCGCAACAAGAGATGCCGCCGCAATGAGAAGCCCGCGCACCGCAACAAAGAGTAGCCCCCGCTCGCCACAACTAGAGAAAGCCCATGTGCAGCAACGAAGAACCAATGCAGCCAAAAATAAATTAATTAAAAATAAATAAATTTAAAAAAAGAATCAAAGGAAAGAAATTTCAACATTTTTTTTTTTTTTTGCCATACTAGTCCTATCCTTTAGAGGGAAGATCTAAAAAGCTGAAAAAGGCCAAAGGACAAGCACCAACACAGGATATAATTATTCTATTAGGTGAGATACTAGTGAATTTATAAACTAGATAAACTACCCCTAAAAAATTCATACTTAGACTTATTAAAAAAGGCTTCCTCGATCAAAATTATAAATCTTCATATTATCTGAAGGACTTGGGTGGCTTTTACATTCTTTGTGCTTTTCCATAAAAGGAAGAGCTCAAGGAGGTGGAGAAACTTAACTTGGAATAAAGAAGGGTTAGAGGAAAGCAGAGAAAAAGAAAGAATATGAGAGCTATTTCCAGACACTTCCCTCCCTTGTTCACTTGGAAGGTTCCAATTCATCCTTCTAGATCAGCTTCTCTGGAGCTGTATCCTACTCCCAAATGATTCAGAAAAATACATAATAGTGAGTATACAGACAGAGAATAATACACAAATGTAGCAAAATGTTAAAAAGGGATTCAGGGTATCGAGAAGTTCTCTGTATTATTCTCATACCTTTACTCTTAAGTATGGAGTTACTGCAAAATAAGATGTTTTTAAAAGACAGCTCCTGTAGCAAAGGGCAGAGAACAGAGATTAAATAGGAGTGGCCACTAGGCCTCTGGCACCTGTGGACCAGCCAACACCAGTGGAGAATGCCAAGCCCTTGGGGTCATGGGCACACCAACAGGTCCAGCCATCAGAGGTGCTTCGGGAGCAGAGGCAGCAAGGACAGAGCTCACTGCAAAAACAGCCGATGAGACTTCAACCAGAGAGCAACACCCAGACCAGGGCTCCATCCCTGTGTCACTTCCTCCTGCCCGCAGAGGCCATCTGGGAAGGAGGAGAGGGAGAAGGAACGTTTGAGAAGGGAGATGTCAGCCCGATGCAGAGTTTAAGTTTTTACTTGCCTGGGCATTTACCTCTCCTACTCCCCCAAGAAAATCTGAGTCCCTCCGAAATAGGCTGTCTGAATTTTGAACAGATGATGTCATCTTTAATTGACAACTTAATGTTTTTTTCCCATCCTCAAGGGAGATGAGAGTTCCAGGGCAAAGTGAGGACACATGAAAAGAATAAAAGTTCATTTCTGGATAAAAGAGAAAGAATGCCCAGACCCTACTCACTAAGAAAATGGAGGGTGGAACTTACTGTCTTTTTAGAAAAAAGAAAGTACCCCAATAGATGCTGTTTTTCTTGCCCAGAGCCACAGCAAATCACTGACAGAGTTGGAAACTAAAATCAGAGGCTGCATCTTTTCAGCTTCTTTCCTTAGGCAAAGCAAACTGTACTCCATGTTATTTAAAACAAGTAACAATAGAATGTTAGTTGGCAAGAGATATACACGGCACCTGTTTCATTTTGCCGAGGGAGGGGTTTACTCATTTTTTTAAATTTAAAAGAAAATCCCTTCCCTACTGGAAGGTTCTCTTATTTCTAGTGGAAAACTTCTACCTAATCTTTTAACTATCCTTCTTCAGTTCCCTACTGTAGTGCGAATTAGGAGAAAGCATGCTGCAACACAGGCAGAACGCTGGATTCTACCCTAGCTGTGCAAGCAGTGTGACTATGGACCAATCACTCACCTCTGCCAGGGGCTGGGGGTGGGGTGAGTAGGTAGCAGGGAGGCTACTGTTTAACGTATGTAGAGCTTCCGTTTTACAACATGAAAAGACTTACAGAGGTGAATGGTGGTGATGGTTGCACCACATTATGAATGTATTTATTACTACTACTGCAGTGGTGGTTATGACGGTTAAAGTTTATGTTACATGTATTTTACAACGATAAAAACAAAAGCAACAAAAACGGGGGACTTCCCTGGTGGCACAGTGGTTAAGAATCCACCTGCTAATGCAGGGGACATGGGTTCGAGCCGTGGTCCGGGAAGATCCCGCATGCCGCGGAGCAACTAAGCCCGTGTGCCACAACTACAGAGCCTGTGTGCCACAACTACTGTAGCCCGTGTGCCTAGAGCCTGTGCTCCACAGCAAAAGAAGCCACCGCAATGAGAAGCCCACACATTGCAGCGAAGAGTAGCCCCCATTCACCACAACTAGAGAAAGCCTGTGCACAGCAACGAAGACCCAACGCAGCCATAAATAAATTTATTAAAAAAAAAAAAAAAAGGAGGGGGAAGCAGCACACACACAAAAGCCAGAAGAGGGCTAACAATACATTTGTCCTGTCTACCTCACAGGGATGCTCTGCGGAAGCAATGCATTCCGTTTTGTAAAATCACTTTTTAAACTGGAACATGACATAAATGTGGTGCTGATGTTGTTAGAAGAGTTAAGTGACTGGGGCCAAGAACTTCCCATTAGACAGACCACTGCACTCCTGCTACTCAGCAGTTCAAGTTTCTGGCAGTCACAGCCAGAGGCCACTTAGTGGCACTTCGCCACTTTCCTTAGTCCCTCAAAGGAGGGATGCAGACCCTTTTCAGGATGCAGAGCAAATGGAGGTTTTCAGCATAACACTGAATGGGGGTAACTGTTTATCATTTCTTTTAAAACACCACCTAAAACAAAGATTAGCAAAAAAAGAAATTTCTAAAAAGCAATGGTGAAAACAAGCTTTCCTTTCATTTGTCTCATGATCCATGAGGGAAAGAAAAATTAAGCCTACCCAAAAGTTTTCCAGGCTAGATAATGTGTCTTTCCTCTGGGTTCCATGGTCAGAATTTAAAACTCATCATAGTGGGCTTCCCTGGTGGCACAGTGGTTGAGAGTCCGCCTGCCGATGCAGGGGACACAGGTTCATGTCCCAGTCCGGGAAGATCCCACATGCCACGGAGCGGCTGGGCCCGTGAGCCATGGCCCCTGAGCCTGCGCGTCCGAAGCCTGTGCTCCGCAACGGGAGAGGCCACAACAGTGAGAGGCCCGCGTACCGCAAAAAAAAAAAAAAAAAAAAAAAAAAAAACTCATCATAGTATGATGAATGGTCTACTTTTCAGTTGCTGTGAGTAGCTTACAAGCTTTTTAAGGACAGGGACTCTCTTAGCCCAGAGAAGCTCAATAAGTTTTGGTTGAATGAATGACATTTGTATTTATTCTGTATCTGTTAGCACCCTTGTGCCAAACATAATATCAATACTTGGCATTTTATGTCACTTATGTAGATCACGGAAAGTACCCATGAATATCATGGAGTCCTCATTCACAAGCAAGCAGCTATCAGCAAATATTACGGCTTCCCCCACAAACATCTATTAGAGGAGACAAGCAAAACACAAGGGGAAACATACAAATACTCAGGTAATTAAGCACCAAAGTTTAATTTTCTTTAGCTCTTCAATGTGTGGCTGTTTTCATAGTGGTGTACTGTATATATTCATATTCAGCCTGTGGTACCAAGTGGGCACATAAAATGGTTTTGTTACACAGGGATGATATTGCCTTTAAAAATAGCTAATATTAAAGATGGGTGATGGCACATAATGCTGTATATTAAGGCCCAGTTTGCTAGCTCACGGCAAGGCTCAAATTCTGACCCACCAGTAAGCTAAGAAGATAATGACTACAGCCGCAAACGACAAGAGAAAGTCAAGTCTGGGTCCCACACTTCCCTGGTTTCTAAAATACAGTCACCTGTAATGACCTGAAATAAGATATTCTATAACCCACTAATCTAAAACGATCACCAAAGAAATCCATTCATACTACTTGAATGGTCATTAAAGACTTTCCACACCGGGTATTCCCTGGTAGCGCAGTGGTTAAGAATCTGCCTGCCAATGCAAGGGGCATAGGTTCAAGCCCTGGTCCGGGAAGATCCCACAGGCCACGGAGCAACAAAGCCCGTGTACCACAACTACTGAGCCTGCGCTCTAGAGCCCGTGAGCCACAACTACTGAGCCCACGTGCCTAGAGCCCGTGCTCCGCAACAAGAGAAGCCACTGCAATGAGAAGCCCACGCACCGCACCAAAGAGTAGCCCCTGCTCGGGGCAACTAAGAGAAAGCCTCGTGCAGCAACAAAGACCCAAGGCAGCCTAAAATAAATAAATTTTTTAAAAAAAGACTTTCCACACCTGTGAACTGATGAACTATCAAAAGAAAAACAAGCTATGCATGAAATTCATGTCAAACTTTTGTTCGTATATTCTGCCTATAGATGCAGTCCTGCCCTTTCTGTCTTTCCAAAGATATAAGTGTAAATTTTGTGTTGAAAAGTAGAAAACAAGTCAAAACTATAGGAAGATCTCTGAGCATGAGGTCAAAAAACCTCTAAGCATTTTTCATATGCAGAGGGCACTGAGACTTTATTTAAAAAGGGAGGGGGCTTCCCTGGTGGCGCAGTGGTTGAGAGTCCGCCTGCCGATGCAGGGGACACGGGTTCGTGCCCCGGTCCGGGAGGACCCCACATGCCGTGGAGCGGCTGGGCCCGTGAGCCATGGCCACTGAGCCTGCGCGTCCAGAGCCTGTGCTCCACAACGGGAGAGGCCACAACAGTGAGAGGCCCGCGTACCACAAAAAAAAAAAAAAAAAAAAAAAAAAGGGAGGGGTCTGCCTACATTCCCCCAATCAACCCATGGCTAAGAGACACAATACAACAGCCTGTAGGAGCACAGATCGGCCAACTTTTAGCACCATGGAGTCACAGTCAGCACTTTGAATAACTTTGGACAACTGATTTAACATTTTCCCACCTTGTTTTCCTTCTCTGTAAAAGGGGAGATCAATTAACACGGTTGTTATTTAAGATACAAAGACAGACTTTCCGTGGGTACCAGACCTGACGCAGAAGACATTTTAAAAAGAATCTAACCCATTTGTTCTCACTAAGATATGAAAACGATGACACAGCAAAAAGCTGCTAAACCTCCCTCACTGCTTTGTTCAGGAAACCACACAGAGCCTCAAAACCCCTTATCTCATGACAGGCCTCAGAGATTTCTGCTAATCAAATGAGAGATTTGATGCAAAATATGGGAGATTAAAAACCATACAAAGTCACAAGTGGGTTATAATCTTATAAATTTGTTTATGATGTACTGGGTTGGAAATCAAAACATATTTTCCATAAAAACAACGATTGATATATATCTATACCAATATATATCTCTATGCATGCGTTGTGTGTGTGTGTGTATATATATATACACATGCATATATCTCTATGTACATTCATATGTATATGCACACAAGTATGTTAAATTCTCTACCTGAGCCATCAAAGCCTATTTAAGCCCTAAATTATAAATAACTGGCCAGAGTCTTAAGAGTCAGAAGTGAGACGACTTCACCACTCATACTTTAGTGACACTTCAGTGGCTCATCATGGCCCTTGCCACAGTTTCTTGGCAAGGTACCCTTGGTACCTGTCTTTCTCTAACCAGACTATCCTCACGAGAACTGCAGGCCTCTCAAGCTTCTTGGCAAACCCTGAAGAGACCATGGTGAAGGGGATCAGAGTATGTCACCCCAAAATATATCATTTTCACGTAAAGATTATTTTGAGGTGAAGGCAATTAGATCTCTGCTCTCCTCCTTTCTATCTAAAATCAGGGTATCAATTTCCTTTTGCAATGATGTCTCCCTCTCCCACACCGGGAAGAAAACTAGTCCAAAGATAACTCTTACCACCTGAAAGGACTCTTAGCTGTATAAAAAACTTACTAAACAATTCTTCTCTAACATACATTTTCTAACCATCTTCCCATAACTTACCCTCATCAAGAAGCCCCCCAAACTCTTTTATTTAGCTTCTTCTCCACACTTCATCATTCTTTGTTTAGATGGTAAATAAGCCCCCAATTCTAACCACCTCCTTGAGGCACATTTCTTTGTAAACTTTCGTATGTACGTATGCAATTAAACTTGTTTTTCTCTTCCCTTGCTAATCTGTCTTTTATCCATTTAATTTGCAGGGCCCCAAGCATGAACCTAAGAGGACAGAGGAGAAAGTTTTCCTCTTACAATGGTCTCTCACATCTCAGGGTCTTTGCCCTACTAAACTCTGCTGCTACACCTGATTGCCACTAGTATCTAGCAATGTCAGCCTCAATTCAGACATCTCCTCCTCCAGAAAGCCCTACAAGGTCAGCATCTCTCTGAACTCCTGCCATCACTCAGGTGTAGGTTGGTCATCCCTCATCTTTGCTCCCACAGAACCCTGACCTCCTCCATACTACAGAGTTTATCCCATTACATCCCAATAACAGTTTCTTGAATAAACTGAAGTGCCTGAATGAATATTAATAAGCCAAGATATCTGCTCTGTTTTCTTAAAAAAAGAAAAAAAAAAAAGTCCTACCTAGTTCACTCTCAAGTAGTAACCATCTGGTAGCACAGGGAGACCTCTGAATCGGGGCTGTCTGGGCTACCAGGGGTGGTTCTTCAGAGCCAAGACCAGACAAACACTTTACAGGTTCAGGTTCTTATTGCTACTATCTTGTTTTTGTTTTATTTTGTTTTGTTTTGTTAATTTGGTTGGTTGGTTTGGGTCTGTAGTTTGCTCTTGATTCTGGTTTTGATTTCTTAGTCTATATCTTTCCAGATACTGCAATGGAGTGAATGGTGACTAGGAAATCTAGCTACTGGCCCCATTTTAACTACTGTATGATCTCTATCTTCGCTCTCCCCAATCTGTAAATTGAGGGGGTAGTCTAAGAATGGTCCCTAAATCTCACTGCCCATAGTCCTCAGGGACGCCTGTAATAAACACAGTTCTCCCTCCAGAGCTCAGATAACTCTAATAAGCAACCAGGTTTGGGGACCACTGGAAGGGGCAGAGATGTGAAGTCAAGTCACATCTGGGATCGAGTTCTAATTCCTCCACTCACTTCCTGTGTGACCTTCAGCAAATTACTTAACCTCTCTGCATCTCCATTTACTTGCTTGTTACGGCAGAGATAGTAACTAGTTTATAGGATTGAAGGGAAGATTGATGCACACAGAGAGTACCAATTAATGGCTGGCCCACCGCAGATGATCAGTAAATGGTACTGAGGCCCCTTCCCCCTCATGTGTATTCTCATGGCATCCTATCACTTCTCTGCCACGGCCCCTAAGAGCTTCCAGAGGGCACGGTATCTCTGTCTTACTCTCCACCCCACCCCCAGTGCCCAGCACAGTGCCTATGGCAGTGCCCAACATTACAGCACACACTCAGTATTTACTGAATAACATACTAGAATATACTAACATAACCAATTTCCCTCCCTCTCTCAATAGACTAGACTATGACCTCCTCCAAAGCAGGGCTTATTCCTTATTTACTGATCTAAAAACCAGCACTTTAAATAGAGTGCCTATCACACGTTTGTTGAACTAATTCAATTATTTTCAAAATCTCTTTCCAGGTCAAGCATACCAAGGATCTGTGGCTCCAGAAGATCTGGGGCAGGATTATTTGCAAGTATTTGTATGTCTTTAATATAAATATTTGGCTACAAAGTACCAATACGTTTACAGCTGAAAAATTACAACACATATAATAAAATAATTAGGTAGTTTCTGAATGTTCCCCTCACCTGCTAATAGTATCTGCTCCACGAGGGCAGATATAATATCTTGTTCAGCATCATGTCCCCAAAGCCTGGCAAGAGCTTTGTGACAAATGTAAACGTTCATTTGTTAATGAATGAATGAAAGGAATGAATTAATATAAGTTCTTTACCAGTCTAGGTAAGGCAGAATTTCCTATCTTTAGGACTCTTTCCTCATTGAATTCAAAGTTGCTGCATTTAGGAATGACAAAATGTTTAAAAATAAAAACAGCAGATGTTTGATCTCTGGGTGGTAGAGAGTTTCTTTTTTTAAAATCCTTGATTTATTTTTTATGCCGCAGGAAATCAATCAAAATACTAACACCCAAAAAACTCACATAATATATTCTGCATCTACAAAGACAACTGTTAACAGTTGGTATTTAAAAGTATTTTGATTACTGATCTCTGAACTTAACTTTTAGAAATCGCTTTAGCTAATGTGATTTTAAGATAAAGGAATGAGATCAGGAACCAAATGATCTGAATCAGATCACTAAAATAATAAGATTTTCATGTAACAAAGACCAATCAAGAACATATGGGGGTTATCAAGGGAAGCAAAATTTAACCTCGCTCTTTACAAAAGGTTCAAAACTGATTCAATAAAAATTCAGCAAGGATACAGTTCTAGCCTCCATCCAGTGTATTCCGAAGGGGACACAATGACTAAGGACAGATGTTTAGACTAAAGGGTCTGCGTCACCAGAAAAAAAATGGCACCGACTCAAATGCACAATTTGAAAAGGGTGGTCATGCAAAGGTCACTCTTGGGTAACTCCCATTTACTGTGATCTGCTACAAAGAGACTGGCTGAACCCGACACAGCACAGACAGCGGTGAAGTCTATGACTACTGACGTTATTCTGCCAGCACGCCACGGTACTTAATTTTTAAGGTTTTAATCACCCTAACAAAACAAAACGCCATAACGACGCCAACAAAGGACATAAGACAAACACAGTGAATACAAAGTGAGCCGTCATCATCCTTCCATTGTTCTGCAGCCCCATGCACACCTTGCAGCAGCAGTAAACCTGCCATAGCATCCCGGGAAGACTGAATCCTTCTCAGCAAGATTCACTATTTTCTCCAATTTCAGCACTCAGTCTCAGGAACTTAAGAAAAAGAGATATGGGGGGCGGGGGGAGCCCTGGCAGGCTTGACATGAAGGCTTTAATGAAGTCAATGTCAATTAACAAAAACTGCAGGTCTCCAGTGAAATTTCACTCCAATTTTTTTAATCAGCACAGCTTTCCTTAAATTAAATCCTCACAGGTCCAAAGAGAATGCTGCAATCAGACCCCCAGGAACAGCTAAATAAATGCAACATACTCACAGGTTTAGAGCAGCTGTAACTTTGAAGGAATTAATATAGCCCCACTGTGAAGATGCCCTCTCTTCTACCAGATTTTTTAAAAGCCAATGAAAAGAGACAATCCTCAATTTAAAAGGCAAAAAAATCCTCAATTTCTGTTTTATTTCTTGGTCTCCGGTGAGACTCTCATTTACTGAGCTTAAGAAAAGAAGTTGCCCGGCAGCTGACAGCATCCCAGAGCTTCCCAGGGCAGAATTTAAGACATGTCAGTTAAAGTGGCAGCTACACTCACTGCCGAAGCTGATGCTCCTGCAGGAAGGGATGCTGGGAGATTTTTTTTTTTTCCCCAATCTCTGCTGCAGCCTAATTCTAATCCATCACTGTTTGATTATCCTAGGGAAGCAAGCAAGAAAAATACAAATGGCCTGGATTTATAAAATCCACAGGGCCTTTTAATGATTTTTCACCTGATCCAGGGATTCACCACTATCAAAGAGGGTTAAATGAGGAATAAAATGAATTACCTCTTTTGTTTTAAGGAAAACGTAAGAGCAGTCTGATGCTCCCAAGTTAGAATTGGATTTTATATCTTACTGACTTTTTAAAAACACTAAATAAGGGAAAGTCAAGTTCTGTGAAGTTTTCGGTCAAATGGGTTAAATGCACAAAAGTTAAATTAGTGAAGTGAATGAAATATACATATAATGTCACTCCATTGTAGATGGAAACTGCAATTTAAAATTAATATTAGATAAAGAATATTTGAATAGATTTTGATGAAACTCAAAAAAATAAAGTAGGCTTAGAGATGGTCAGTGACTTGACAACTTTCTTGTCTTGCCTTAAGGGCTCTTACACATATTAGAACTGGACTGTTTCTGTGATGTGGCTCACAATTTAATCTGATTATAAAAGTATCAGGTAATGTACTCTGATATCTCCTGATTTTAAAATAATAAAGTCCTTACAGAGAACTGGAAACAAAGGAAATTAAAACTGTATATGTATCCACCATGCATGTTATTTTTACCTGTGGTTAGGCTAACTAATGGCCCCAAAGATATCCAAGTCTCAACCCCTGGAACCTATGAATGTTACCTTATATGAGAAAAGAGGCTTGCAAGTGTAATTAAGTTAATAATCTTAAAATGGGAAGATTATCCTAGATTATTTGGTTTGGGCCCTAAATGCAATCACAAGTATCCTTATAAGAGGGAAGCAGCAGGGTATGTGACACAAAAGGCACAAGGTGATGTGACCATGGAACCAGAGTGATTTTGAAAAGACTATGCTGCTCGCTTTGAAGTTTGCATAAAAGCAAAGTCAAGGTGCCCTACAGAAAACATTCTTTGCTGATAAAACAAATAGAAATTAAAAGCTTATAATTGCATTGCCTACAGGGGAGACCAAAACTATGCCTATACCTTTAAACATGCTACTTTATCAGAGCTACATGGAGCTTTAACACATTTTGAGATCATTCTGCTCACAGGTAATAAAAAAAAATACTCCTTGCTGGCTTGAATACTTTCACTCTGGACAATAAACATAAAATAAATAACACAGAAATTACACAAAAATAAAAATCACGTATAAATCTCCAAATACCTCTTCAGTGTTAAGCAATTTCAGAGTCCTTTAAATTTGTTAGTGGCGAAGTCTTCAGACTATTAAATGTGTATGATACACGATACTGAACTATACATTATTTATAGATAATGTACCTAATACAAACATCACTTCGTCTCTGAGGAGTTCTAGCTACAATGTTCTACAAGCATGATGACACAAAGGGGAAAGGTAGGAAGAAGGGGAGAAAGGGAGAACCAGAGATACTGATTAATTTTCAAAACATAGCCAATGGAGAAGTTTGACACATTTCAAAAGGCAAAGCTCCCAAGTATCTGCTTTTGTGGTGTTTTATTACTCATTTCAGGTTGCTATTTTTATCCAGATGGATAAACATATCAGAGAACAAGGCAGATAAAAAATGGTAGAAAGTTAACAAAAGGTAGTGAAGCTCACTACGACCCCTAAGAGTACGACAGCTCATTTACATAAACTTCAGATGGAAAGTGAGTCAGCCCAGAGGTGAATAAAGGCAAAGGAGTCACTGACAATCTACACAGTGCTTAGTACGCCCAAACAATTGGACATTACCTAATTATGTATGTACGGGTTGATTAACACAACCAGCTGTCATCATTAAAAAGAAGAAGAAAAAAATACATCCCAAAACATCCTTTAACTCACTCTCCCTTTGAACAATCACAGCAATATCATTGTGCCCTATACTTGCTAAGTTCTCAGTAAATGATGGCTGGATTTTTTTTAATGCACTGCAAATCCTTGCAGTTTACTTTTAATATTCATCTATAGTTTCCGATTAGTACATTAATTCAACAAATTTATTAATTCGACAAATACATATTGAGCATCTACTATATGCCAAGCATCGTGCTTGGGTACAGGGTGCACCACGATGAGCAGAAGAGAACAGTCCCGGGGCTTCCCTGGTGGCGCAGTGGTTGAGAGTCCGCCTGCCGATGCAGGGGACATGGGTTCGTGCCCCGGTGCGGGAAGATCCCACATGCCGCGGAGCGGCTGGGCCCGTGAGCCATGGCCGCTGAGCCTGCGCGTCCGGAGCCTGCGCTCTGCAACGGGAGAGGCCACAACAGCGAGAGGCCCGCGCACCGCAAAAAAAAAGAAGAGAACAGTCCCATCCTCCTGGAACTTCAAGAGTCCAAAGGAACAGACAGTCAAAAAACAAGTAAAAAATAACTACAAAATAAGAAAGGGTATGAGAGGAACAAACAGGATGCCAAGATAGAGGAACGAGGAAGGAGTAACCTATTCAGGTGGAGTCATTAAGCAAAGTGCAAGGACATAGCACCTGAGAGCTGAGGATGACCAGGAAGAAGCTCTGGGAGGAGTGGAAGGAAGTTGCTCTGGTCAGAGAGGCCAGATGCACAAATCTAGGGCAGCAAAGGTCTAGCTCAGTCAAAACGCTGGAAGAGGCTTCTGGCTGAGGGCAGAGAATGAGGGTGAGTGGAAGCAGTATGTGGGGACCTGACCTTGACCTCAAGCCTTGCGGGCTGAGGTAGATTGGAGTCTTCATCCTCAGAGACATGCAAACTCATGCACAGATTCTAAGCAAGACAGTGACATCATCCAACTGAATTTCTAAAAGGATCACTCTGTCCCGAATCAAACAAACCTGTTGTTAATAAATTATGAGACAACTGGGAAATTTGAACACTGACAGGATATTTGATGAATGTTGTTAATTTTTTTAGGTGTGACAACAGCCTTATGATGTTTTTAAAAAGAGGCCTATCTTTTATACGCATACTAAAATACAGATACAGTGATGCCATAAAAGGCTTATAGATTAGATAATAGTTCTGTTTCAGTGCAATTTCCCGGCCTTGTTATCTGAACGGTAATTACCTATAAGAGCACATCTTTGTTTTCAGGAAGCACATACTGAAATATTTAGAGGTAGAAATAAATTATACTGTCTAGGATATGATTCCAAATAACCTTGGGGTGGGTTATAGATGAAAAACGATCGGCCTTGAGTTAACAGCTGTTGAAGGTAAGTGGTGAGTATACAAGAGCTCAGTTTACTATCCTCTTTACTTTTTATATATGTTTGAAATTTTTCATATTAAAATTTTAAAATAAGGTAACTTCGGCTGTTGTGTGGAGAACAAGTAGGATGCAGTTGGGAGGGTGGAAGAATAGAGAACAAAGGAAGCACGAAAACACATTGGGGGCTCTTAAAGTAATCCAGGCAAAACCTGACAGTACCTCGAGCTAATGTAATAGAGAGGAGAGAGACAGAAGTAAACAGATGGGAGGTAGAAATCATCAGACTTGGTAGTAGGGAAGTTAAAGAAAAGGGAAGGAATCAAAGATGTCCACCAGGCACCTGGCTTGAGCAAGTGGGTGGAGACATTTACAAAGATGGAGAAGCCTGGGAGAGGAAAAGGTTTCGGAGGGATGAGGGAGGCGGCCACCAAGAGTTCACTTTGAAACACAGAAATTAAGGCATTTGGGGGCGGGGACTTCCCTGGTGGTCCAGTGGGTAAGACTCCACACTCCCAATGCAGGGGCCTGGATTCGATCCCTGGTCAGGGAACTAGGTCCCGCATGCATGCCGCAACAAAGATCCCTCATGCCACAACTATAACCCAGTTCAGCCAAAATAAATAAATAATTTATTTTATTATTTTTTTTAATTAAGGCATTTGTGAAATATCCAAGTGAGTGATCAAAAAGGTAAGGATTGGACCTATTTCCCATTACAACTGTTAAGGTAGTCCCGGACAGAGTAGTAGTCATGCCCAGGCCACTCTTTGAGGAGGTAAGGAAGTCAGTACTGCGAGCAGGGCTTCTCTGACTTGCAGGCACAACTTGGGTGTTGCTACCTGGGGTTGAGTGATGGTCAGAGAGGCTCCTGAGCCTGCAGAAAAGGGAACCACAATGACAAAGGCCCTGTCCATAAGGGTTTACGAGTCATTTTCCATTCATTTTGCCACCAACACCACCAAGTCTTCCACCTCCCCTGGGCCTCCTTGGTCAAATGAGACAACTGGACCAAAGGGTCACTAAGAAGCTTTCCTTTGAGCTTAGGAAATACTGTCACTCCTCCTTAGAGTGAAAGGAAGCATTCATAGAATATACATACTTTAACTTAAAATGTGCATACGCTCCCTCCCCCTCCCCATAAGCTTGTATAAAGAACTACTTATTGTGGAAGGTTCCAATACAATAGCTGACCATTAAAGAAGACCTAACAGTACAAAAGAAAATACACAGAAAAGCAATTCAAAACAGGGAAAAGACGCTTGGGATGCTGCTCACTCTGGGCTTCTTAGCGAAATTTATTTCCATTCACTGTATTCCATGGACTCTGTAACACAGATTTTTCATCATGTAATATTCCCAAAACCCAGATGTATCTTAAAATCAAGAGCAACTTTGATTGCCCTAGATCAAAGTTAAATTCTTAGGGAAAGGATCCACACTTGCTTCTGCCAGTTACCTGAAGGCAAAACCAAGCTGATCCACTGAAAATTAAATTACCTGCTTGAAGCTGTTTGGGCCACACTGGTACCTAATATTCAGACCACAAACCAGCTTGTGATTGAAATTCTGAGAGTGCTAAAAAGTTAAACACAGGATTCCCATACAGCCCATCAGTTCCACTCCTAGGTATATATGCCAGAGAATTACAAACATGTGTCCACACAAAGAATTGTGCACAGTTGTTTATAGCAGCATTATTCACAACAGTCAAAAACTGGAAAAAACCTGATTGTCCCTCAACTTATGAATGGATAAACAAAATGTGGTATATCCACACAGTTGAGTATTATTCAGCCCTAAAAAAGAATGAAATACTGACACATACCACAACATGGATAAACCTCAAAAGCCAGACACAAAAGAACATATATTGAATAATCCTATTTTTATGAAATGTCTATACAGACAAATCTAGAAGCAGAAATTAGATTAGTGGTTGCCTAGGAGTAGGAGTGGGAAAGGAGAATGACTGTAAAGGGGTGCAGGGTTTCTTTTTTGGGTGACCAATTTTTTAAAATTAGATTGTAATGATGGTTGTACAATTCTGTAAAGATAATAAACTCCAATGAATTGTAAATTTAAAACAGGGATTTTATGGGATATAAATTCATAATATGATAGAGCTATTTTTTTAAAGCTCCCAGGGCAGAGAATCTCAAGAGAAGTTTTTTTCCCCTCCCTACCTAGTACCAAGATTGAAATACACACATTTCCTTACTGTGTCTTCCTGCATGACAGTTTTATTTTTCCCTTCCCTTAGGCAAAGTCACCTGTAAAATTCTCCATTGTGTTTTTCTCCTCCCTCAGTGGTATATACAATGTCAGCGGCATCTTAGATCCAATGAAATAATTAAATGCCAACCTGGTTAAGAAAAATCAGGTTGAGGTTGGGGCAGAGAGGTGCCCCTCCAGACCTGAGCAACATTTGGATTACCTAGACAGAGAAGCTGGGTCAAGGAAAAGATCACATAAATATGAAAATTAATCTAACTCTGCCTGTAGTTACCAGTTATAATTTAACTACTATGAAGAAAAATATTAACTAGATATTTTTCAACTGTCATTCACCGAATATCACCCTAGATAACCTTAAAACAGACAAAATTATTGCACCATAATTAACTGATCTAAACTGATGGGGGGCGGGGGCGGAGTTGCCTTAAAAGCTTTACCTCATTCTAATCTACCGTTTGTAGTTCAAAAGAGAAGGTGTGAAGAAGGACGAAATCCATGAGAAAAGCTACACTACAAAATATTTTTAATTCTACTGTAAGCTTCTTATCGCCTGACTAAAAACGTCTGCCTCTTTCAACTTCTAGACGTAAGAACAAATTCACCGTAGTTCCTGTACGTGAACACACACATCCCATTGCCTCAGGACTTGATTAAACACCTATGAATTTCTATATAAGGATAAATTCAAAATTTTTAATAAGGTACTATGGAATATTAAGAGATCACTGCTGAAAACATATTAAACCTGAATCTGCTCTAACAGTCTTTGCACATAAATTTGATGTCTCCTCTGACTTCTCTAAACTATCATAAAAAGAAAATCTTGATTAAGTAGTACCCGACCAGGCCCCCCAGTTAATTAGATTTTTGTGCCATGGCCCACTGTGGTTTTGATGAGAAAGAGGTTAATTGAAAACACTACCAATTCACTTGATTCCAAGCAGTTAGTCTACTCTTCTCATTAAGTGGAAGCCAGGAATCCATGGTGACCCAAAATCTCTTGTGCCCACAGGTGTCCCAAGTAACCCTGGTATCTCTCAAAACCCAAAACCAATGCCAGCCACTCCGATCTCCCAACCAGGAACAGCTCTTTGGAAACCCTGGAACATTTTATTTATTCTTCACATGTCATATCACTTAATTCACGAACAGACTTCATACCCACCACTACATTTTCAGATATGGTAGTTGTGTACAAACAGTGGGCAAGAAGGATACCCAGTCATCAGAGCACCAAGAAGCACATACCAGTATGGAAGTGTTAAATCAGGGAGCCAGGGACTAAGGCAGAGCTAATCTTCTAGCAAATTTCTATAGGCCATGAGATGGGTCTAATGTACGGTTCCTCCCTGAGAGATTACCTCCTATGCTAAACGAGTCAGAAACTTCATAAACAATTTTTTAATTTTTAGAAAGGACATGTTCAATGTCCCACTAACTGTTTTATAAAAAAAAAAAATCTCTGGGCTTCCCTGGTGGCGCAGTGGTTGAGAGTCCGCCTGCCGATGCAGGGGACACGGGTTCGTGCCCCGGTCCGGGAAGATCCCATGTGCCGCGGAGCGGCTGGGCCCGTGAGCCATGGCCGCTGAGGCTGCGCGTCCGGAAGGGGCCACAACAGTGAGAGGTCTGTGTAAAAAAAAAAAATCTCTAATTTTCCCTCCAGTTCTAAATGTTAGAGATGTTTGTACGATCTACCAGCTTGTAAATCTAGCAACTTCCCCAAATAGTTAATCACTTAAAATAACGCAATTGTTACCACAAAGATCCAGAACTAGGAAAACCTACATCTGTGGTGGTGAATTCATTAAGCAGAAAAGGAGAGTAGGAGATAATTTTCTTTTGTAGAAATACTTTAAGGTCTCCCTCATCTGTTCACTTGCATCTTTTCATTAGAAATTCAGGAGAAAGTATTCACAGGAAGAAATTAATCACCAGGTTGGCAAGAGGACCACATCCTGCTACAGAGAGGTGGAAGCGTTGCTACCTGCACATAAAACCAAAATATAAAACCAAAATATGCCGTTCAATCAGCATATGGAAAAAGAACTCTATTGATTTCAGCAGCTAATGTATCACAAGAGGAATGTCGTGGCATCGTAAATTTAATAAGAGGGAACGAGAAAGAAATTTTGGCAAACGCTGAAATTAGGACAAAATAAAAGTTCACATAAAAAACAACTGAAGAATTTTTTTTTACAATTAACATATACTTGTAATCAGAGAGAAAACATACATAATATCTTAAAAGAAAAATCTTGAATAACAGATTACTTCAGTAATATTTTTAATTTCAGAAAGGGTCAGTAATACAGGAGACATAGTACAGTAACATCACACTCTATGTTATGGAATAAAGAGAAACATCCAAGAGAGCTTTCCCTGTGAATGAAGCACATCCTACTAACTTTCAAATGCTGTTTGAAAACAATTTTAGTCATTTTGGAATTTTCTTAACATATGTGACACAAGTCTCTACCCTCTTAAATAGAATATACTAGATATAATTTAAACTTTTTCCAATGTCTCAGAGACAGCAATATGAACATGCCTTTCTCAGTGGAGATTAACAGCATCCAAGGTGGGGGAGTAGTATACGACCGATATTTACTGAGCACCTACTACGTGTTTATACCCATTATCACATTTAAATTAAATTTCATTTTATCTTCCCAATAAATCTGTGAGAGGATGAAGCAACTGAGACTTAGAAACTGTCCCAGAGGGACTTCCCTGGTGGCACAGTGGTTAACAATCCTCCTGATGGACAGGAATAAAGATGCAGACGTAGAAAATGGACTTGAGGACACGGGGAGGGGGAAGGGTAAGCTGGGACAAAGTGCGAGAGTGGCATGGACATATATGCACTACCAAATGTAAAACAGATAGCTAGTGGGAAGCAGCTGCATGGCACAGGGAGATCAGCTCGGTGCTTTTCAAGCACCTAGAGGGGTGAGATAGGGAGGGTGGGAGGGAGACGCAAGAGGGAGGGGATATGGGGATATACGTATGCATATAGCTGATTCACTTTGTTATACAGCAGAAAGTAACACACCATTGTAAAGCAATTATACTCCAATAAAGATGTTAAAAAAATAAAAAATAAATTAAAAAATTAAAAAAAAAAAACAATCCTCCTGCCAATGCAGGGGACACGGGTTCGATACCTGGTCTGGGAAGATCCAACATGACGTGGAGCAACTAAGCCCGTGTGCCACAACTACTGAGCCTGCGCTCTAGAGCCCACGAACCACAACTACTGATCCTGCATGCCACAACTACTGAAGCCCATGCACCCTAGAGCCTGCACACCACAACTGCTGAGCCCACGCACCACAACTACTGAAGCCCACGCGCTCTAGGGCCCACATGCTGCAACTACTGAGCCTGCGTGCTGCAACTACTGAAGCCCGCATGCCTAGAGCCCGTGCTCTGCAACAAGAGAAGCCACCGCAACAAGAAGCCCGCGCACTGCAACAAAGAGTAGCCCCCGCTCGCCGCAGCTCGAGAAAGCCCGCGCACAGCAATGAAGACCCAAAAGCAGCCCAAAAAAATTTTTTTTTAAAAAAGTGAAAGAAAGAAACTGTCCCAGATCTCCCAGGCAGTAAATGGCAACTGAGACTGGTGCTCAAGTTTACCTGTCAAGTCCAAGGGCTTGACTCACCAGAAAGGTACATTTTGTTGTGTGCACCTAAGCTAGGTAAAACCACACTGCTGTGTTTTGGAGTTCTATGACTGTATGTCATATTTACTTTCTTCTTTCCCTGCCATTTTTTGCTACTATCAACAAACTGGCTTCTAAAACCACCTCCTCGGGAAGGGGAAGCTGGGATGAAGTGAGAGAGTAGCATTGACATATATACTCTACCAAATGTAAAATGGATGGCTAGTGGGAAGCTGCTGCATAAGCACAGGGAGATCAGCTCAGTGCTTTGTGACCACCTAGAGGGATGGGATAGGGAGGGTAGGAGGGAGGCTCAAGAGGGAGGGGATATGGGGATATATGTATACGTATAGCTAATTCACTTTGTTGTACAGCAGAAACTAACACAACATTGTAAAGCAATTATACTCCAATAAAGATATAAAAAATTTAAAAATAAAAATAAAACCATCCTCTCACCATACCTCTTAGAACTCTGGCAAAATTATGCCAAAAAGCATAAGTCTACTTACATTCATTATAAATAGACTCTGGATGGAATCCTCTACTACAAGTAAAGGGCAGGATTTTTAGAGCATGGGCTCTAATACCTACTTTGGCTACCCTTTCCAGCTTTGGGCTCTATTTCAAAGAGGTAAGGTTCTCAGTTAGGTAAAGCATTACTATTATGTGTTGCTACAACTAAGGTGAGAGAAGCAAGTACCAGGGACATTTTGGCAACATTGAAAAGGAAACACAAAACTGTTTAAGAAACAGTCTTAGGTGTCACAAGAAATAATGTACATCAGAAAACTAAAAGAACAAGGCAAGTTCTAGAATGGGTAAACCTTTGGGTTTGGTAAACTGAGCAGGACAGGGAAGTTAAATTTGGAAGTAAAAAAAATGCTGGCAACAGCAGATAAATGCAGCTGAAGACAGGCTGAAAGAGGCAATGAATGGAAAAGAAAATGTTAGATAACAAGAAAGTGAGATAGCATTAAAAAACTATTGTTTTCAAGATGAGAAGAAAACTGTAATATGGTTGACAGTAGGATAAAAGACGCTAAGACATACAAAGCCTCCAAGAATTCCACATTTTAAGAGTTCACAACGGGTTTCTGATAGTCATGAATCAAAAACATCTCGATCACATGGGTCACTTTTGGATGCTACTCTTCTGAGAACCAGTCATACTAAAATCGAAACATCTAAAGCAGATAAATGGAGCAGTTGTTGTGCAAACACAGACATATAGGTCAAAGGAAAAAAAACAGAAAGTCCAGAAACACAGCATTATTATTTTAATGAGTGTATTATTTGATAAAGTAGGCATCAAACATAAATTTTCTTTTACTCACAGACTTAGCAAATGGCGTTGGAATACTGGGCTAGCAATTTTAGGGTTGGCATGAGATAGGGATCTAAATTAACTTTAGTTGGGTTAAGTTCAGGATTTTCTTTTTTTTAGTTCAGCTATGACCTTACTGATTTTCTCCCGGCTGGATCTATTTCTGGGAGAAGGCAGGTGAAGTCACCAACTACAGTAACAAAATCATCTATTTCTCCTTGTATATAGTTTGTGATGCTCTGTTGTCAGGTACCTACACATTAAGAACTGTTATGTTTTCTTGGAGAACTGGCCCCTCTGTCAATTATGTAATGCCTTTCTTTATCCCCAATAACTTTCCTTACTTTGAAGTCTGCTCTGTCCAAAATTAGTATAGCTACTCCTGCTTTCTTCTGATTAGTGTTAGCATGGTATATTTTTCTCTGTCCATTTACTTTTACTCTTTATGTGTCTTTTATTTAAAGTGGGTTTCTTGTAGACAACATACAGTTGGACCATGCTTTTTGATCTACTCTGACAATGTCTTTTAATTGGTAAATTTACACCACTGACATTCAAAGTGAATATTGATATAGTTGGATTAATATCTACCATATTCATTACTGTTTTTTATTTGTTGCCCTTGTTCTTTGTTCCTATTCTTGTCTTCTACTCTTTTTCTGCCTTATATTGTTTTAATTGAGCATTTTATATGCTCTATTTTCTCTCCTTTCTTAGCACATCAGCTTTACTTCTGTTTTTACTTTTTATTGGTGGTTGCCCTAGAGTTTGCAGTACAGATTTACAACTAATCCAAGTCTACATTAAAGTACACTATACCATTTCAAAGGTAGTATGAGTACCTTATAACAACAAAATAATCCTAATTCCTCCCTCCCATCCCTGTATCATTGTTGTCATTCATCTCACTTATATGTAAGCATAAATAAGCATGTATATATACATAAGATATAAACATAAGCATATATAACCAAATACACTGTTGGTATCATTTTCAATAAACTGTTATCTGTTAGATCAATTAAGAATATGAAAAAATGTTTTATTTTACTTTGACTTATTCCTTCTTTGATGTTCTTCTTTTCCTTAAGTAGATCTCAGGTTCTGACCCATATTTATTTTTCCTCTCTCTATAGAATTTCTTCTAATATTTCTTACAAGGCAGATCTATGGGCAACAAATTGCTTCAGTTTTTGTTCACCTGAGAAAGTCTTTATTTCTCCTTTACTTTTGAAGATAATTTCAGAGAGTACAGAATTCTAAGTGGATGGTTTTATTCTCTCAACACAAACATTTCACTCTACTGTCTTCTGCTTGCCTGGTCTCTGAGAAGAAGCTGGATGTAATACTTATCTTTGCTCCTCTATAGGTAAGGTGTATTTTTTCTTTCAAGATTTTTTCTTTATCTTTGATTCTCTGCAGTTTACAAATAATGTACCTAGAGGTCATTTTTTGACAATCATCCTATTTGGTGTTCTCTGAGCTTCCTGGATCTGTGGTTTGGTGTCTAACATTAATTGTGGAAATTCTCAGACATTATTGTTTCAAATATTTCTTCTGTTCTTTTCTTTCTTCTCCTTCTGATGTTCCGATTATGCACACGTTACACCTACTGTAGTTGCCCCACAGTCCTTGGATATTCTGTTCTGTTTTATTCACTCTTTGTTCTCTTTGCTTTTCAGTTTTTGAGGATCCTATTCCACTCTATTCAGGATTCTATTTCTACAGCCTCTAGCTCAGAGAGTCTTTCCTCAGCCATGTCCAGTCTAATAAGTCCATCAGAGGCATTTTTCATTTCTGTTAGAGTGTTTTGATCTCTAGCATTTCTTTTTGGTTCTTTCTTATGGTTTCCATCTTTCTGCTTACATTACCCATCTATTCCTACAGTCTCTCTACTTCTTCCATAGAGCCCATTGCATATTAACCATAGTTCTTTTAAATTCCCACATCCCTGCCACGTCTGGTTCTGACGCTTACTCTGTCTCTTCAACCTGTGTTTTTTGCCTACTGGTCTGCCTTGTAATCTTTCTTGATAGTTAAACATGATGTACATGATAAAAGGAACTGTTATAAATAGGCCTGTGGTCATGTGGTGGTGAGGCGTGGCGGAGGGGAAGCATTCTATCGACCTGTGATGCGGTCTCAGTCTTTTAGGGAGCCTGTGCCTCTGGACTGGGAACTTCTCAAGTGTTTCTCAGTTTTTCTTCTCTCTTAGATGGGACAGGATGGCCAGAGTGGGCTAGAGCTCCCCAGGGTCAGTTAAGTTCTGGTTACCTACTCTCCCCTGAGGGCAGGCCTTGTTAAGAACAGTAAACTCTGATGTATTTCAGAATGGTTCTTTTTCTTCTCACCCTGCTGGAAGCCCAAAGGGATTTTTCTCCTCTATTTACTGTATAAATCTGGTACAGCTTCTGGAGGCAAATTTCACATTGTGAGTGGAGGGGCTCCATATGAGTGGGTCTCCTTATGGTTCTCAACTCCCAGAGTTATTCACACTGAGCCCCCAGCAATTCATCGATCACAGGTGACGTTTTCCCACCCCTGCCCTGGCTTCAACTCTGTACACCATGACTCCCTGTATTTGCCCTTCTGTCCCTCCAGGCTTGGGAGCAGTGATCTTCTGTGTATCCTCTCCTTTCTTATGGATGCAAAATGAGTTGTAGAATTTCCAAGTCTGTTTACCTCTTTACTTGTTGTTAGGACAAAGTGGCAACTTCAAGCTCCTTACTTGGAAAACCAGAAATCGCAAGTCAAGTTCAGAAGGTTTTTGTTTCCCTATAATTTGATTTTTTTTTTAACTAATAGGTGTCGATTGGGATTGACATATATACACTAATATGTATAAAATAGATAACTAATAAGAACCTGCTGTAAAATAAATAAATAAAATAAAAACTAATAGGTGTTAGAAATTGCTGACAATGCCTTTCAGACCCAAAGGTAAAGCCACTGCCACTCTAATGCAGCCACTGAAAGCTCAAAGAAACACAAATTTTAATGTGTGCCACCCATCGGTCATGTCAATTACATCAGTCTGACCTGTCTTCTTCTCCAAGACCTGAACCCCTCTCTGGTGTGTGTCGAGTGTTCTAGCTTCTCACTGGGAACAGCAGCGCTTCCACTGGTGAATTCCAGTCACCGCCCCACAGTCAGATCCTTTTCTACCTCCTTGACTTCATTCTACCAGGCCGCCCAAGCTCAATTCCTGCCAACGCTCAGAGCGGAGAAGCCACAACAGAGCTGAGTAAGATTTCTGGGTGACAAATAATGCACTCACCTTTAAAGTCATTTTTAAAATTACACAAGTAGATTAACTTTCAAAGAGTACAGTATGAAAAGGGAAGGGGGGGAAAAAGAGTAAAACTTTACAGTGGCAAGATCTGACAAACACTATCTCAAGCCAAGTGACGAAGTTTAGCATCAACAGGAGTAAACCAGGTTGATAACATGTATCTTTGATATAATGTGATGAGAATGATACTTTAGGTCTGTGATCTTCCTCCCAAAAACACATGACCTCAGTCTAATCATGAGGAAAAAAACCCAGACAAATCCCAGCTGAGGGACATTCCACAAAACAAATGACCAGTACTCAAAACCAAGGAAACTCTGAGAAACTGTCACAATCAAGCATAGCCTAAGGAGACAGGACGAATGATTGTACTGTGGTGTCCTGAATGGGATCCTGGGACAGAAAAAGGATACTCCATAAAAACTAAAGAAATCTGAATCAAGTATGGACTTTAGTTATAACAATGTAACTGTATTAGATTATCAATTGTGACAAATATATCATTCTAATGTAAGAAATTAATCATAGGGAAAACAAGTGTGGGATATAGAGGACTCTCCATACTATCTTCATAATAATTCTGTAAATCCGAAACTATTGCACAGTAGAAAGCTTATTTTTTAAAATCCTAATCACAATTAAGTTTTTTATTCACATACACATTCAATGACATAAACACTAAAACTTTTGGAAAATATAAAAATTTGCAACTCTAACATAAAAATAGCAATTAAGGGAAAGTATCTGTAGCATATAGGACAAAATATGAAGGTGTATATATATTTTAAAGTTCATAAGTATGTAAAAGAAACATTGAGAAAAAAGTTAAATAGGCAAAAGAAGACTAGAATTCATACAAAAGGAAATGCAATGGACTAAACAGTGATTATAAGAAAAAAAATTGGGGGGTTGTGTGCACCACATGGCTTATAGGATCTCAGTTCCCTGACCAGGGATTGAACCCAGGCCACGTCAATGAAAGCCTAGAATCCTAACCACCAGGCCACTAGGGAACTCCCAGAAAAAAATGTTAAGACAAAACAATTAGGTATCATTTAAGCAGCAAAATGGTTCAAATAATACCTAGGGATGATAATGCTACATTTTAAACCACTTCACTTATATGTTGTTCACAGCCGTGCAAACTGGTGAAACTCTTTTGAAAGTGCTGTGGACTGAATAGCGTCCCCCCAAGTTTCACATGTTGAAGCCCTGATATCCAGTGTGATGGTATTTGGAGATGAGGACTTTGGGAGATAATCAGGTTTAGATCAGGTCCTGAGAGGGGCGCCCTCATGACTAATGCCCTTATAGGAGGAGACCCCAGAAATCTTGCTCTCTTGCTCTCTCTCCCTCTGCCATGTGAAGACACAACGAGAAGGTGACCATCTGTAAATCAGGAAGAGAGCTCTCACCAGAACCTGACCACGCTGGCACCCTGATCTCTGACCCCAGAACCGTGAGAAAATAAATCTCTGTTGTTTAAGCCACCCAGTCTATGGTATTTTATTATGGCAGCCTGAGCTAACTAACACAGAAAGGCAACTTGAGAAATATCACATTAAGAATAAAAATATTCATCCCTTTTAATCCAATGATTCTACATGGGTGAAGTTAACCTTTTGGAGATATTCAAAAATATGATAAAGCTATACACATTAAAATGTTCACTACTTAGTTTTAAGTTTTTAAACCAGTGAAAAACTAAATGTCTAACAAAGGAGAAATGAATAAGTAAATTGCGATGTTCCATTTGATCTAATATAATGTCATTTAAAATCATTACAAAAATTATGTAGGCTTATAGGAAATGCTTATAATAAAACTAAGGGCAAACCAAAAGCAAAAATCTACAATATGAGGCTAACCATGTAAATAAATATGGGCAAGATGTAAAAGGGTTAGCTATAAACAAATAAAATTTAATTTGTTGGAAAACATTTTTTCTTTCATTTTAGTTTAATTAAGGTTACAAGAAATAAGACTCAAAAACATATTTGATAGTAACTTTAGACAGATCCTTTCTTAAGCTTAATCACATCCTAACTGTTAAATTACGGAGAAGTGAATTTTTCCAACAATAGCCACTACACTCAAAAAATTCAAAAAAATGAGAAGAAATATTTACATTTCTTATAAGAAAACCGTCAATTTTTCTCTACTACATACTTTTTTATTATGTTACTACTTACACAGAGAGGGTTTCCAAGGCATCTTCAAAGATATCCTGGGGGGGAACAAAAAACACAATGAGTTTCTCAAGAATCAAGAAATTTAAATATAAAAGAGAATGTGTGTGTGTGTGTGTGTGTGTGTACTCCCCGTGTGTGTGTACTCCCCGTGTGTACTCCCCATGTGTGTGTGTACTCCCCGTGTGTGTGTGTATACTCCCCGTGTTGTGTACTCCCATGTGTGTGTACTCCCCGTATTGTGTACTCCCCGTGTGTGTGTACTCCCCATGTGTGTGTGTGTACACACCGTGTGTGTGTACTCCCAATGTGTGTGCATGTGTGTGTGCTCCCCGTGTGTGTGTGTGTACTCCCCGTGTGTGTGTGCTCCCCGTGTGTGTGCGTGTACTCCCTGCGTGTGTGTGTGTGTGTGCGCGCGCACCTCTCAAGGCAGAGTGGGGACCGTTTGGGTGGGCTGCAGCAGAACCATTCCACTTAACTCTTACTAATGGAATTCTTTTCAGAGAAACCAACACATGAATTTAAGTGAGGTTTAATTTAGGGTTGGCTTTGTCACTAATAAGACGAGTAAGCTACTCAGCCAGCAATCAGACTGGGCGAATCTGAAGAGAATGTGACTCCTTCAGTGGGGTCTTCACTCCTCAGTCTCATCCAACCCAGAAGCAGAATAAAACAAAGAACAGGACCTGCCCAATTCAGTCGTCTCTTTCTCCATGGCTGGCCACGTTAGCACGTCTGGGCCTTCGTGTCACGTCTAACTCCACTACCCGCCCAGCAAGTCTCCCTGTCAGCAGCCTTTATCTGTAGCATACAGGGCAGCCCTTTCCATCATGCCACTGGCCTGTTCAAAATCTGCAACAGGAGAAAAACCCAAACACACACACATACACACATAACACACACACTCACATCTGCTCACAAATCCACACATGCACCCCACGCTCATACACACTGGCTCATACACTCAGTCTCACCCCTAAACTCAGTCATACACAAACACACATACACTCACTCACTCACAAACTCACACTCACACACGAAGCTCCCTCACAGCTGCAAAAATCAAATCCAAGCTCCTCATCCAGGTATTTGGGACCCACCATAACCTAGTCAAATCTTCAAGGCCTCCTTCTCTCACATCCCTACCACCTTCTCCACAGCCAAGCACCAGGACCTCACTGGTCTCCCTACTCCCAAGCCTGACATCTGCCATTCAGTTCTTCACACAACAGCCGTAGTTATTCTTTCCTTTCCCTTCTTTTAATAAGCTCATACCATTCCACTGCTTTAGACCTCTTTAAAAGCTTTCCATTGCACTTAGAATAAACCCAAATTCCTTCCCATGATCTACAAAGCCCTTAATGACCCTGCCAGCCTCTGTGCACCTCTCCACCCACCAGACTCACTCCACTTCAGCCAAAGGTCTGTCTTTCTGGTCCGTGCACAAGCCAAATTCATCCCACACCTCTCTGCATTGTCTCTCTTTCCTAGAATGTTCTTCACTCAACTCTTCCTATGACTGACTCATTCTCATCCTTATATTTGCAGTTCAGAAAGCCACCTCCTCAAAGAGACCATCTCTGATAACCCTAATTAAAATTACTAATAGCAGCTTACTTATAGTTTCCCATCATCTGATTTCTTTCATTCGTAATACTTATCATAGTCTCTAATCATCTTATTTGTTTCCTTGGTTACAATCTATCTCCACTAGGGCAGGTTCTCATTTATCATGTTTACAGAGAAACCACCAGGGCTTGGCACAGAGCTGTTGCTCAACAGCTACATGTTGCCTAATGAATGAATGAACTGAGCCTGGACCATCAAAGCACTGATCACATCACCTCATTTACAGACAGGACACAGAAATGAGGAAAGAGGGTTACAGAGCTTTTCCCTCGTGTGACCATTAATACTGAACAATGTATACAACATACTGATTCTGCACTTAGGCAGGAAAGGGAAAAAAAATGTGTAAATATGAAAAAGAAGAAACAACATTATAAGTAGTGGCAGAAGTGAGTTTAGAATGTGGGATCCCTGACCTATTGATCTATATTAATACCATACTCTGTGAGGAAGGCACAGTCAAGGGCAATTCTTTCTTACTCCTCACTCTCCAGAAATTAGTGATTGGAACAATATCAGAAGACTTTGTCATTTTGAATCACAGCTCAGTGTCCCACCTGTGAGGGGTTGTGGAGAAGGGGAGAGACGAATACTCTCCAGGAATACAGATCTGGTAGTGATGACCTGTTACCTGTGCCAGACACCAGCTCATGGTCCCTCTGCCATCCGTTAACCCCACCTGGGCTGACCTGTACCAGGAATGGGGAAGCAGAGAGCATGCTCCTCGGAGCTTCTGTGCATCCAACCCCTTCCTCACAAACCTCAACCCAGAGCAGGGCTCACAGCAGACACTGAGATACTGAGTGGGCTTCAGAAAGGATAACTCGGAAAGCCAGTTCTCCTTTTAAAAGGAGACAAGGATAATATTTACACTTAAACAAGTAATACCCCCATCCCCACCTCAAAACAAGAAACACTAAGTTATATCCAGTAAGAAATCATCTTCACTTGAGGAACATCTCTCCATTTTGTCATATGCAGAGGGTTCTGTAAATAAAGCATTCTGTACAACGTGGTAACCAGAGTTAACAATACTACATTACATATTTGAAAGTAGTTAAGAGGGTAGATCTTCAAAGTTCTCATCACACACACAAAAAATTATAACTGTGAGGTGATGGATGTGTTAACTAACCTTACTATGGTAATCATTTCACAATATATGCATATATCAAATCGCCAATTTATACACCTGAAACACAATCTTATAGGTTAACTACATCTCAATAAAGCTGGTGGAAATTTTTAATTAAAAAAGAATCTTTTAATTTTTAATCTTTAAATTTTTAATGTAAAAAAATCTATTTTTTCCCGCTTAGATGAATAATAAAAATTTAAGAGAATGCCTCTCTTAGTAATGGAAAAAATCCACCAGAGTTCTAGGATATTAATCTAATAAACTAGAGATGAGAAAAAGAGAGAGTGAGAGAGAGGAAGGAAGGAAGGGAGAGAGGGAGGGAGGGAGGGAGAGGGGGGAGAAAGGAAGAAAGGAAGGAAGGAAGGAAGGAAGGAAGGAAGGAAGGAAGGAAGGAAGGAAGGAAGGAAGGGAGGGAGGGAGGGAGGGAGGGAAGGAGGGAGGGTACTGACTTTAAAAAATGCACAACGTAAGAGTGGCGAGTTAAGTTTGATTTGGGGCAAAATGAGGACTGCAGCCCATGAGACAGCATTTCAGATAACTGAGAAACTGCTCCAAGGAGGCGAGGGGAGGAGCCATGATATATAGGAGTTTTGCAACGAATGGCAAAAGATTATTGTTAATTAAAGAAAACCAGATATCTCAGGTTAAAGAATTTAGCGCTTTTGTATGTATGGGAAGATGCAAGAGTCTGGGCTTGCTGAAATCATTCCTTTGATATGCACCTCAGATATCTGTGGCCAGTATCCTGTATTTTCACATCAGGGCTCACCGCAGGGAGTGGCTTCCTTCTGATGGCTGCTAGATGGCAGGTATTCTTTTCAGCCCTGAGTTTCCTCAGGGCTCACCTGCTCACGTTGGAGGGCTGCAATCGTTGATGACCGTGACATCCTTTGTTTATTGATAAGGCAGGAAATACTCCATTTATAAATATTCCATTCCATTTATAAATATTCCACTTACCAAGGGGAAGAAAACTTTGTCTCTGAAGGCCGGACAAAGGGTAAACTTTTTTCACTTAAGAAAAAGGAAAGGTAAAGAGAAGAACTAAGACTTAACGAGTGCCTGTCATGTGTCAGGCACTTTACAAAAGCTCCTCCCAATTTGCAGCAAGCAAATCCAGTCGCAGGTAACTACCTGCCCAATATTATACAGCTGGCAAGTGAAGGAAGTGAGATTCACCCTCAGATTTCTTTAACGCCAAAGTATTTTTTTCAATGTTAATAAAACATATCCAAAACTTGGAGCTAAGGCAGTTGGGCAGAAGTGGAGAGTGGGTGGGTGAGGAGGTGGCGGCATATCTCTGCAGGTCATACTGCATGTTGTTACACAAATCCTCCCAAGGATTCCTGAATTCTCTAGGAGAACTTCCTTGTGTTTGAGACATTTCTGTTCACTATGAGATTAGAAACCAGATACTGTGAGATGGCATGTTAGCTTGCAGATTTCGGAATGGTGAGAAAACCTCAATGATTAGTTTTATAGCCCTGTAGGAACACTATCCAGTTTTACCTGTAGCCTAGCAATCTTAATCTAAAACTGTTTTTGTTTTAAGCCTATAAATACCCAGTTCCACAAATACCCGGAGAATCAGTTTACCACCTCACTGTTTTCCTCATTGATAGGCTAAATAAAATTTCTACACGTTCACTTTATATCTTTATGAAAGTCATATTTCTAATTTTTGGAAATTATACTTTTAAAACATCTTTATTGGAGTTTAATTGCTTTACGATGTTGTGTTGGTTTCTTCTGTATAACAAAGTGAATCAGCTATACATATACATACATCCCAATATCCCCTCCCTTATGTGTCTCCCTCCCACCCTCCCTATCCCACCCCTCTAGGTGGATACAAAGCACCGAGCTGATCTCCCTGTGCTATGCAGCAGCTTCCCACTAGCTATCTATTTTATATTTGGTAGTGTATGTACGTCCATGCCACTCTCTCACTTCATCCCAGCTTACCCTTCCCCTTTCTCGTGTCCTCAAGTCCATTCTCTACATCTGAGTCTTTATTCCTGTCCTGCCCTAGGTTCACCAGAACCATTCTTTTTTAAGATTCCACATATATGTGTTAGCACATGGTATTTGTTTTTCTCCTTCTTACTTAACTCGTTATGACAGATTCTAGGTCCATCCACCTCACTACAAATAACTCAGTTTCGTTTCTTTTTTACGGCTGAATAATATTCCATTGTATATATGTGCCACATCTTGTTTATCCATTCATCTGTCGATGGACACTTAGGTTGCCTCCATGTCCTGGTTATTGTAAATAGTGCTGCAATGAACATTGTGGTACATGACTCCTTTTGAATTATGTTTTTCTCAGGGTACATGCCCAGTAGTGGGATCACTGGGTCGTATGCTACTTCTAGTTTTCATTTTTTAAAGATCCTCCATACTGTTCTCCATAGTGGCCATATCAATTTACATTCCCACCAACAGTGCAAGAGGGTTCCCTTTTCTCCACACCCTCTCCAGAATTTATTGCTTGTAGATTTTTTGATGATGGCCATTCTGACCGATGTGAGGTGATACCTCATTGCAGTTTTGATTTGCATTTCTCTGATGATTAGTGATGTTGAGCATCCTTTCATGTGTTTGTTGTCAATCTCTATATCTTCTTTGGAGAAATGTCTATTTAAGTCTGCAGCCCATTTTTGGATTGGATTATTTGTTTTTTGATATTAAGCTGCATGAGCTGCTTGTATATTTCACAGATTAATCCTTTGTCAGTTGAGTCATTTGCAAATATTTTCTCCCATTCTGAGGGTTGTCTTTTTCTCTTTACAGTTTCTTTGCTGTGCAAAAGCTTTTAAGTTTCATTAAGTCCCATTTGTTTATTTTTGTTTTTATTTCCATTTCTCTAGGAGGTGGGTCAAAAAAGATCTTGCTGTGATTTATATCAAAGAGTGTTCTCCCTATGCTTTCCTCTAGAGGTTTTATACTGTCTGGCTTTACATTTAGGCTTTAATCCATTTTGAGTTTATTTTTGTGTATGGTGTTAGGAAGTGTTCTAATTTCACTCTTTTACATGTAGCTGTTCAGTTTTCCCAGCACCACTTATTCAAGAGGCTGTCTATTCTCCATTGTATATTCTTGCCTCCTTCATCAAAGATAAGGTGACCATATGTACATGGGTTTATCTCTGGGCTTTCTATTCTGTTCCATTGATCTATATTTCTGTTTTTGTGCCAGCACCATATTGTCTTGATTACTGTACCTTTGTAGTATAGTCTGAAGTCAGGGAGCCTGAATCCTCCAGCTCCATTTTTCTTTCTTAAGATTGCTTTGGCTATTCGGGGTCTTTTGTGTTTTCATACAAATTGTGAAAGTTTTTGTTCTAGTTCTGTGAAAAATGCCATTGGTAGTTTGATAGGGATTGCATTGAATCTGTGCATTGCTTTGGGCAGTATAGTGTATTAACAATGTTGATTCTTCCAATCCAAGAAAATGGTATAGCTCTCTCCATCTGTTTGTATCATCTTTAATTTCTTTCATCAGTGTCTGATAGTTTTCTGCATATAGGTCTTTTGTCTCCCTAGGTAGGTTTCTTCCTAGGTATTTTATTCTTTTTGTTGCAATGGTAAATGGGAGTGTTTCCTTGATTTCTCTTTCAGATTTTTCATCATTAGTGTATAGGAATGCAAGAGATTCCTGTGCATTAATTTTGTATCCTGCTACTTTACCAAATTCATTGATTACCTCTAGCAGTTTTCTGGTAGCATCTTTATGATTCTCTACGTATAGTATCATATCATCTACAAAAGTGACAGTTTTACTTCTTCTTTTCCGATTTGGATTCCTTTTATTTCTTTTTCTTCTCCGATTGCTATGGCTAAAACCTCCAAAACTATGTTGAATACTAGTGGTGAAGAGTGGGCAACCTTGTCTTCTTCCTGATCTTAGAGGAAATGGTTTCAGTTTTTCACCATTGACAATGATGTTGGCTGTGGGTTTGTCATATATGGCCTTTATTATGTTGAGGTAAGTTCCCTCTGTACCTACTTTCTGGAGGGTTTTTATCATAAATAGGTGTTCAATCTTATCAAAAGCTTTTTCTACATCTATTGAGATGATCATATGGTTTTTCTCCTTCAATTTGTTAATATGGTGTATCACATTGATTGATTTGCATATATTGAAGAATCCTTGCATTCCTGGGATAAATCCCACTTGATCATGGTGTATGATCCTTTTAATGTGCTGTTGGATCCTGTTTGCTACTATTTTGTTGAAGTTTTTGCATCCATATTCATCAGTGATATTGGCCTGTAGTTTTCTTTTTTTGTAACATCTTTGTCTGGTTTTGGTATCAGGGTGATGGTGGCCTTGTACAATGAGTTGGGACTGTTCCTCTGCTATATTTTGGAAGAGTTTGAGAAGGATGGGTGTTAGCTCTTCTCTAAATGTGTGATAGAATTCACTGTGAAGCCATCTGGTCCTGGGCTTTTGTTTCTTGGAAGATTTTTAATCACAGTTTCAATTTCACTACTTGTAATTGGGCTGTTTATATTTTCTGTTTCTTGCTGGTTCAGTCTCAGAAGGTTGTGCTTTTCTAAGAATTTGTCCATATGTTCCAGGTTGTCTATTTTATTGGCATAGAGCTGCTTGTAGTAATCTCTCGTGATCCTTTGTATTTCTAGTGTCAATTGTTACTTCTCCATTTTCATTTATAAATTTATTGATTTGAGTATTCTCCCTTTTTTTCTTGATGAGTGTGGCTAATGGTTTATCAATTTTGTTTATCTTCTCAAAGAACCAGCTTTTAGTTTTATTTGCTATTGTTTCCTTCATTTCTTTTTCATTTATTTCTGATCTGGTCTTTATGATTTCTTTCCTTCTGCTAACTCTGGGGTTGTTTTGTTCTTCTTTCTCTAATTGCTTTAGATGTAAGGTGAGGTTGTTTATTTGAGATGCTTCTTATTTCTTGAGGTAGGATTGTATTGCTATAGACTTCCCTCTTAGAACTGCTTTTGCTGCATCCCATAGGTTTTGGGTCGTCGTGTTTTCATTGTCATTTGTTTCTAGGTATTTTTTGATTTCCTCTATGATTTCTGCAGTGATCTCTTAGTTATTTAGTAGCTTATTGTTTAGCCTCCATGTGTTTGTATTTTTTACAGTTTGTTTCCTGCGATTGATATCTAGTCTCATAGTGTTGTGGTCAAAAAAGATACTTGATACGATTTCAATTTTCTTAAATTTGCCAAGGCTTCATTTGTGACCCAAGATATGATCTATCCTGGAGAATGTTCCATGAGCACTTGAGAAGAACGTGTATTCTGTTGTTTTTGGATGGAATGTACTATAAATATCAATTAAGTCCATCTTGTGTAATGTGTCATTTAAAGCTTGTGTTTCCTTATTTATTTTCATTTTGGATGATCTGTCCACTGCTGAAAGTGGGGTGTTAAAGTTCCCTCCTATTATTGTGTAACTGCCAATTTCCCCTCTTATGGCTGTTAGCATTTGCCTTTTGTATTGAGGTGCTCCTATGTTGGGGGCATAAATATTTACAATTGTTATATCTTCTTTTTGGATTGATCCCTTGATCATTATGTAGTGTCCTTCTTTGTCTCTTGTAATAGTTTTTATTTTAAAGTCTATTTTGTCTGGTATGAGAATTGCTACTCCAGCTTTCTTTTGATTTCCATTTGCATGGAATATCTTTTTCCATCCCCTCACTTTCAGTCCGTAGGTCTGAAGTGGGTCCCTTGTAGACAGCATATGTACAGGTCTTGTTTTTGTATCCATTCAGCCAGTCTATGTCTTTTGGTTGGCACATTTAATCCCTTTATATTTAAGATAATTATCAATATATATATTCCTATTACCATTTTCTTAATTGTTTTCAGTTTGTTATTCTAGGTCTTTTCCTCCTCTTGTGTTTCCTGCCTAGAGAAGTACCTTTAGCATTTGTTGTAAAGCTGGTTTGGTGGTGCTGAATTCTCTTAACTTTTGCTTGTCTGTAAAGGTTTTAATTTCTCCATTGAATCTGAATGAGATCCTTGCTGGATAGAGTAATCTTGGTTGTAAGTTTTTTCCTTTTATCACTTTAAATATGTCCTGCCACTCCCTTCTGGCTTGCAGAGTTTCTGCTTAAAGATCAGCTGTTAACCTTAAGGGGATTCCCTTGTATGTTATTAGCTGCTTTTCCCTTGCTGCTTTTAACATTTTTTCTTTGTATTTAATTTTTGATAGCTTGATTAAATGTGTCTTGGAGTGTTTCTTCTCAGATTTATCCTGTATGGGACTCTCCAGGCTTCCTGGACTTGACTATTTCCTTTCCCATGTTAGGGAAGTTTTCAATTATAATCTCTTCAAATATTTTCTCAAACCCTTTCTTTTTCTCTTCTTCTTCTGGGACTCCTATAATTCGAATGTTGATGCGTTTAATGTTGTCCCAGAGGTCTCTGAGACTGTCCTCAATTCTTTTCATTCTTTTTTCTTTATTCTGCTCTGCAGTAGTTATTTCAACTATTTTATCTTCCAGGTCATTTATCCATTCTTCTGCCTCAGTTATTCTGCTGATTCCTTCTAGAGAATTTTTAATTTCATTTATTGTGTTGTTCATCATTGTTTGTTTGCTCTTTAGTTCTAATTCCTTGTTAAACGTTTCTTGTATTTTCTCCAATCTATTTCCAAGATTTTCGATCATCTTTACTACCATTACTCTGAGTTCTTTTTCAGGTAGACTGCCTATTTCCACTTCATTTGTTTGGTCTCGTGGCTTTTTACCTTGCTACTTCACCTGCTGCATATTTCTCTGTCTTCTCATTTTGCTTAACTTACTGTGTTTGGGGTCTCCTTTTTGCAGGCTGCAGGTTCGTCGTTCCCGTTGTTTTTGGTGTCTGCCCCCAGTGGGTAAGGTTTGTTCAGTGGCTTCTGTAGGCTTCCTGATGGAGGGGACTGGTGCCTGTTCTGGTGGGTGGGGCTGGATCTTGTCTTTCTGGTGGGCAGGGCGACAGTGGTGTGTTTTGGGGTGTCTGTGAAGTTAGTATGATTTTAGGCAGCCTCTCTGCTTATGGGTGGCGCTGTGTTTCTGCCTTGCGAGTTGTTTCCCATGGAGCGTCCAGCATTGGAGCTTGCTGGCCGTTGCGTGGGGCTGGGTCTTAGTGTTGAGACGGAGATCTCTGATAGAGCTCTCGCTGATTGATATTAGGTGAGGTCAGGAGGTCTCTGGTGGTCCAATGTCCTGAACTCGGCTCTTCCACCTCAGAGGCTCAGGCCTGACACCTGGCCAGAGCACCACGACCCTGTCAGCCACACAGCTTTAGGCCGGAGGGCTCTGAGGTCAAGACTGCCTAGATTCAGAGCTCCATTCGGCCTTCTCTGGCTATGTGGTCTCAGGTGAATTTCATCATCTGCAGTGAGAACCCGGGGCTCGACGTCTTCCCACATTTCAGGTGCATTTTGATCCCAGAGGAGCTATGCATGGCATTTAAATGCTGTAGTAGTTAGAGCTTAATCTAGTCTCCAAATCTCCACGAGGCACAGAAAACAAAATAAAATAAAACAAAAACTCTTTAAAAATGCATAGCCAATGAAGTCAATACTCCTCACATAGGTTTTCTTAAAATTGGGTCACCTTTTTCTTTCTCCTTTTTGCTTTGTCTAGTGTCACTTGCTCAGAGGGTGCCATGTGCAGAGGCCTCACAGCAGCCCTTCAGACCAGAGTTTGGAAATTATACTTTGACATTAATAGTGACAACACACTTTCTCCCTGGGTACCTGCAAACACAGTTTCCCAGCTCCTTGGGAAAACTGCTATGGGTTCCACCCGAGGGATGGATTGCCAGAAGTCAAAGGGACTGTTCATACCTCCCACACCATATACCTGTCTCTCTAAGTCCCAACCCGCAGTTCAAATTCTATCACTTTCCTGCTGCTGCTTTGGGGAGAACATTTCCTCTGTGGATTCCTATCAGCACCACTAGGTTTGGTACCTGATCTACAGGGGACTGCTAGTCAACAGTCTCCCACCCAGCTTTAAATATCCCCACATACATTCCTCACAGAGCATAACAAGATTTTTCTACCTCTGGTCTCTTTGCTTCTCCAAACTCACCATCAACTTCCCAAAGCTTCACCACAGCTGGTTTCCCTTAAACCTCCCAGTACTGGATAGGCATACCACACATATAGTCAGAGAAGCATCCAGAGTCCTTCCGGTTTAAGGAAAGTAACACAGGAAAGCTCACGCTGCTGACAACGAAGATGTGTTCATAGGAAAGCCTCAGTGTTTAGTTCTGTCCTCGAAGCTGCTGCACTGCTCCCACCACCACCAACTCCCATGCTAAGGCCAACCTTGAGGAGCTACTACCCTTGGGCATAAATGTAATAAATATTTATTTGCGCCACACCTGGCTTCCAAGCATACCTTGCCTCAGATGGTACCTGACTTTCTCAAGAGCCTATCTTGACTCCTGGCTGCAGTCAAGGGCCATCTGACTCCTTTTGAATCCACTTTATAACCTAACACAGTACTCTGCACTTCAAAGACTCTTAACAGATGATTGCTGGCTGACCGGCGGACTGAGAACCCTTGTCTTGAGATGGGAGGTCCTTACCGTGACAGTTTCATTTTGCAATTCAGCAAGTGGGCTAACCCTGTTAGGTGAGAGATTCCTGGGTGGGGCGGAGGGGGACACCTTCCAGATGCCAGCTAGTATTTCAGGGCTTGCTCCCTGCTGGGTGGGGAGCCTGAAACCTACCCCCTGCCCCCAGAGGGATGGAGGATCCTGGACACCCAGAAACAGACACAGAAGTGAGGAAAGGGAAGAGGGGTGCTGCATCAACTGCTAAGGCTTTTCTAAACAATGTTCATCTTAATTTGTTAACTTTGTAACATTCTGAGTAGCAAAAATGCATGCAAGTGCCTTTAAGCAACGGCAGGTTCTTAATAAATGTTTATTTCTTTAAGAATCTTAAATAATGGAGATACTAATGATGAAGATGTTTACATTATTTTTATCCCTAAGGGGGAAAGGCAAATAAAGACAACAAATATGCAATTAACAGCAATAATTTAAATACTCTGTATTAATTTCCAAAGAGACCAAATAGATTTACAAACTTTTCAGGCCTCCCCATCTGAATTTTAATTCACTTTGTGGCGTGAAAAGGAATATTTATGTGGCAAATATTACTCCAAGAAGGAAGGGGGAGTAGGAAGGAACGTGATAAAAATTAAAACGAGATACTGCAAATCCAAAAAGTCGCATCACTTCTCTACGGCCTCTACCTTTCTCCCCTTACCTCCTTATTCTCCTCCTCATCATCTTCCTCCTCTGCTTCTTCCTCTATTTTTCCCTCTCTCATATGGATGACTTCAATGGGTCTGAGAGCTGAAGCCCCCATGTTCTCATTTAACTGTTGTTCTTTAGGGAGGGATGACAAGGTCTGATGGGGCTCTGTCGGCTTTTACTCAACATTCCGTTCTATGACTAAGGAAGCTGTGTGTTTGGTACCATGGACTCAAAGAAGCCCAGAGTTGCTGAGAATTCTGAGAAGTCACAGATTCCACGCCTGGCTCTGGGGCACATCTGGACTATTCCCAGGGAGATGAGACATGAAGAGGGTGCCCCAGCCTCCTGCAGGACTATGGCAGGGATTAAGAGCCATGGGTATTGTGGCCCTAAGAACTGCAAACACTTCTCTGCATAGTATTCTCCCCTGGTCAATCAATACGTCCAAAATGGAAAACAAGACTGACACCAGTTGTTACGCTTTACCATTATCTTAGTGACACACCAAGAGTCTTCCTCAAATATTGTATGTAAATCTTTTCGCACATAAAAGGAAAAAGCACATTGCTAGTTAAAGGAATCATATGGGAAATGCATAAACTTAAGTGACATCATTCCCTACTATAACCTGAATAAAGTGCTGATTTTTCTAAGTCAGGATTAATTAATTTAAAATACACCTTTATTATATATCCATGAAGTGACCCTTAGAGCAAAATTGGGGCAAACCACTTTTTAATATATGCACCCTGAGCTCATGTGTCAGGGAGAATTTTTCATCTGCTCACATCTTCCATCCACGGCCTTTAAACTTCCTGGTTGCATTTTACAGCCTGCATTTTTTAAAAGTTTGTATTATAGGAGGGAACAGCAGTACCCTGAGGCTCTCTGGAGCCAAATGTAAACCTCAGCTTCAGTATCCCCATTACTGCGTCTAAAGGGTGCAGACACCACTTATACCTCCCTTTGAAGGATTAACATCAAAATTTAACTGACCCACAGAGCTCTTAATGAAAGAGAAGGAAAGCGACGAGGGCCCATACACTAGAGACCTCTCACACCCCTCGTCCCCACCTGGCCCTTGCAGTGAACAAAATGTGACCTTTCCAAAGTTAAGAACAGAATTCTCAAAAGTAGCAGACAAAAAAAAAAAAGAACATGACACAGAGTTCATCTTCCAAATATGCCCAGAAGGTTTATAAAATCTAATTTTTTGGATATGCTTACAAAAAAACTGGAAGTTTTCCAACATTATTCAAAAATAGTTTTTAAATTTCTGATAATACAAATAGTAAAAATCAGCTGCCAGAAGAAAAAAATGTGTGCCTGAGAAATTTTTATTTTAAACATTCATCACTTGAGATTGAAAATGATTTCACACATTCTCCAAGTACAGTATTAACATAGTTCTCTAGTTTCTCTCATGCCAGGGAAGTACTCCAATATTACCCCATAAGTCCTGTCTTTTTTTTCAAAGCTTCATATTTACCAAAAATCGCAGGTCTGATAGTGAAAATAGGAGATACACAGTAGTAGTCACTTCATTAGGAAGGATTACATTGAACACAGAAATAAACTGAGCATATTTTTACTGAGCCACTATTACGTGTTGGTGAGTTAGGTTTTATTCAAAAATTCGCTTAAGTGCATTTCCAACATAGGACAGTGGAAAACATAAATTTAGGCCAGGAAGTTAAACCTGTCTGGGTCTGAATCTCAGCTCTACCCCAACCCTGGGAAGGTCTAGCCTTCTGAATCCTCCTCCACTGACTTTCAAGAGCCTATCTTAACGCCCTGGCTGAAATCAAGGGCCATGACACTCCTTTTGAATCCACTTTGTAACCCAGCACGGTACTTTTGCACTTTGCAGACTCTTAACAATGGGGATTCCAACCGCCTCCCCAGATTGCTGGAAGGATGCTAGTGAGTTAATAGCATATAAAGATCCAACACAAAACAGGCTCAATAAATACAAAATACAATTCCTGAGGATACTAACTTCTCAGATATGGGATGAATCAGTAAACTCACAGAGACAGAGCTGGGATCCCTCACTGTACTTCCTCAATAACTCCTTCCCACTAAAGATTCTGCACCCTCTTTTGGAAGAGAGAAAAAAGGCTGAATGTGGGAATATTTATTGCAATAAATACTCAAAAATGTTAACCGCCTTTACTTCTCCCACCTTAAAATGCCTTTGTCGCCTATCCTTTAATGCCCGGACTCTTCCAACTCAGTGGGTTACTCAGCACAATAAACATAACTTATGGGCACAGAACCCAGGACCTCAGCTCACTGCGGAACAGTGACTTTGGCCAACACAGTGTGACCTTGGTTAATATATTCAAACTCTTGGGGCTCTAGCCATCTCATGAGTAAAGCAAAGAGGTTGGTATAGATGCCATCCCTTACTCAAAACCCTAAATTCTCTGAATTAAATCCTCCCCAATAAGGTGGCTGTTTGTCCATCACACATGCTAAAATAAAGTCCTTCAGGGAAGGCTGACATCCAGAGGGACTGCATCTAAATGCAGTGCTGGGCTTTCAAAGCCCTATCAGTTGTACTAACTCAATCCTTAATAGCCAGATAGTATGTTAAGTACTAGGCAAAGCAGTTCACACACTGATTCTTTGGAATTTCTAACAACTTCTAGCCAAGCACAGAGAAAACGTGAGAATTAAAAAGAACCACCAGATGTCACCCTCGCAAATAACAAATGAACTGGACAGCATGACTTTAGTTTCTGCTAACATACAGAGAAGCATGTTTTTAAAAAATGAAACAGTTAACTTTATGAAGGGGGAAATATTTTCCTTTCTGCACCTCATTATAAATATGGAGTTGAGTTGCAGCTTAAAGTAGGGGTTAAGTTCTAAGGCCAGTACTTAAAAGGAAAATCACGTAGAGTCAAAATTGACATTGGGGCTTCCCTGGTGGCGCAGTGGTTGAGCGTCCGCCTGCCAATGCAGGGGACACGGGTTCGTGCCCCGGTCCGGGAAGATCCCACATGCCGCGGAGCGGCTGGGCCCGTGAGCCATGGCCGCTGAGCCTGCGCGTCCGGGGCCTGTGCTCCGCAACGGGAGAGGCCACAACAGTGAGAGGCCCGTGTACCGCAAAAAAAAAAAAAAAAAAAAAAAAAAAAAAAAATTGACATTGAACAAATACTTTCAATTGCCATTACTATAGAATTCACATGGTTTTGTATATAACCTCAGAGAGGAATGGGCATGTACAAACACAAAATGTGTACAGCAATGTATGGTGTGTAATAAAGAGTATATATGCAAAACAAGTCTTTTTACAATGGTGTACTGTATTTGTTTAACATAAATGAGCAAATTACTTTACTCGCCTGTACATAGTCCTCAGTTACTATTTTTATGATTGTAAAATGAACGTTGGCAATCACTTAATATGTCACGCACTCCTGTCCTCTAGTACCAGCCCTACCTAATCTATAGTAAACAGAGGAATATCTAGGGCATACTATTTTTGCAGGAGAATAATTTTACACAAAACAAACAGCAACAAAGAGAACCAAGAGACTGAGTTTTAACATTTTAAACTGCTTAATTTTGAAACCATCATGAGTAGAGGTATTTTTAAATTAAAATGAACAGAGCTTATGCTTCTTCCTATGAACAAATAACCATAAATTCCATTTATTAACACCCAGGCACTATGTTAGACACTTAGATGCTTATTTCCAATTCACAAACAATCATAAAAAAAAAAATTTCACCTCTATTACTACTACTACTACTATATTCTGATAATAATAATAAAAACAATAATAAAAGGTAATACCATTCAGTGCCAAACACTGCTCTAAATTCTTAAAGTGCCTTAACTCATTTAATCTTCCTAATGACCCTACGAGATAGGGCTATTATTATATCCAAATAAGGAAACTAAGACTCATGGAGATTTAATTAACTTATCAACATCTCATAGATGAGCCTCAGTTTTTTCATCTGTGAAATCGGAATAATGCCACTTAATTTACAGCACTGTTTTCAGGTTTAACTGAGATAACGTATTTAATGCACCCGGCTCCATGTTGACACAACACTAACAAATAATTTCTTTTGTTATCGTTAAAGTAGTTCTACAGCTGATAGTCTTCAGTGCAGCCTAAGGACAAGCAAAAAGAAACCTTTTGCATCATCTTATTTGACCCTCCAACTTTCCAACTATAACAGAAAAATGGCAGAGTTAGCATTCCCTTACTTGTAGATTGGTTCCAAAGTAAATGTCTTAAAAAGAGAATCTTATCTCTTAATATGAGTGCTGGGAAGAGGCACTTCCTGAAGAATAAGGCTTCAAAGGCAACCTCAAGCTGATAAAGCCCATAATGTGGGAGAGATAAGGTAAGACTTGAGCTCACATGCTCAGAATCAACCTCCCTGGGTTCAAATCCATTTCACCACCTACTAGCTCTGTGACCTTGGGCAAGCCTTCTCCTTTCTTGTACCTCAGTTTCCCATCTCACTAGGTTATTCACTGATTAAATGACACATGTACAAAGCACACAGTACAAAGCACCCAGGACAAAACACTCACTGTCACTATTATTGTTGGGACTTGACTCTCCTAAAGGCACTAGTGAGTGGTACTAAGTGATGCAGCCTGGAGAAGGTTGGGGAGTGGGCAGGGCACAACACTTTGCACTAGGAATTCTGATTCTGCCCCACCCCTGGCTGACATGTCCAGGTGTCCCCAAAGAGATCCGATCAGTCCACCCCACAGAGGTCAGCCAACTATAACTCATGAGCCAAATCCAAGCTGCTGCCTGTTTTTGTAAATAAAGGTTTATTGGAACATTGCCACTCTCAATCATTTACACATTGTCTATTTATATATGTCCTGTTACACCCGCAGAGCTAAATAGTTGCAAGTGAGACGATATGGTCTACAAAGCTCAAAATATTTACTATCTGGTCTTTTACAGAAAAAGTTTGCCCACCTTTGCATAAATGGATAAACCATCGAATTTCCTTCCCTACCCCATTAGATATTTTGAGAATAGAGTAAGAAACAGATGTGAAAAATCTAGAAAATAGTAGGAATTATTTACCCAAAAAACTCACAGCCTTCAAGCTTCAAATTCAAGGGGGAAATAAATAATGCTAGTAACATGGGTTTAGAGTCCCACCAACAGCTCCATCACTTCTTAACTATGTGTGGCTTTGGGCAAGTTACCTGCCTTCTCTAAGACATATTCAACACTGTAAAATGGGAATAACAATAATACCAAATTTGTGGGATTGAAAGAATTAAGTGAGCTGTATGTAGGTGTCTGGTCCATAGTAAGTATCTGACAATGTCAGCTCTCATTAAATGATTAATTTCATTGTTATTACTGCAGGAGAAAGTTTTATGTCCAAATACTGGACCACTCAGACAGTACTTTCCCTCCCAGGGTACATACTCTCATGAGAACTATAGGTGCTAGCAAAGCAGAGATGCTGAGAACTCTAATCTGTTCTTTTGGGGGAGTCTAAGAGACAAAAGGCTAAAACTCCCGATATACTCATTTCTGTCAAGACTAAATTCTCCTTCTCTCCCACCAGCACTCCCTCCTCAACATCAAGAAAATTTCAGCAAGAAGCTAAATGCATACCTACACATTTGTATTATGTAGAGAAACAAACTTTATACTGTAAGACAAAATGACTAAATCAATCCCATCATATGTGAAATGCTGACAGTTTGCTTCTAACAAGAAGCAATTAAATATAGAAACTTATTCCAAAATAGCAGAAGGGGCTTCCCTCGTGGCACAGTGGTTAAGAATCCACCTGCCAATGCAGGGGACATGGGTTCAATCCCTGGTCCAGGAAGATCCCACATGCCACAGAGCAACTAAGCCCGTGCACCACAACTACTGAGCCTGCGCTCTAGAGCCTGCAAGCCACAACTACTGAAGCCCATGTGCCCTAGAGCCCAAACACTGTAACTACTGAGCCCAGCTGCCACAACTACTGAAGCCAGTGTGCTCTAGGGCCCACATGCCACAACTACTGAGCCCACATGCTGCAACTACTGAAGCCCACGCTCCATAACAAGAGAAGCCACCACAATGAGAAGCCCACGCACCGCAACGAAGAGTAGCCCCTGCTCGCTACAACTAGAGAAAGCCCACGGGCAGCAATGAAGACCCAATGCAGCAAAAAAATAAATAAATAAAAATTAAAAAAAAAAAACCATGCAGACATGGACTCCTGTACACATAGGAATTTATTTTATGATTCTGTTAAAATTTAAATTGGAGAAAGAATAATGAATTATTTAATAAATGATGCTGAATAAATTGGTTACCTATTGGGACCAAAGTGAAAATAAACCCATATTCAAATTTCTAGGTGCATTAAAGAGATAAATACAAAAACAAAAGATGAATGTATGTAGAATATTTTTCAAAATCTTGAAAACAGGGACAATCTTTCTAAATAAGACACAAAACCAAGAAGCCATAAAGAAAAGAGTGAAAGGTTTGGCTACATAAAAATTTAAAACTTCCAAGACAAGCAAATGGCTAGGAGAAAATATTTAAGGTACCATAAACAAGCAAAAAAATTATTATCCATAATATATAAAGAACTCTTACAGATCAATAAGAAAGAGACAAACAACCAAAAGAATCAGAGATAAAGGGTATGAAGAAACTGTGCACCGGAAAAGAAAACCAATAGCCAATAAACTTGGAAATGTGCACCTAAAAAGTTGTATTACTTTGTCCATAAGACCGGCAAACATTTTTTAAATTTGACAGAGATGTTGGAAAATAGAACGTATACTGTTGCTACAATCTATTTAGAAGTCAGTCTAGCTGTATTTTTTTTTTCTTTTTTTTGCGGGCCTCTCACTGTTGCGGCCTCTCCCGTTGCAGAGCTCAGGCTCCGGACGCGCAGGCTCAGCGGCCATGGCTCATGGGCCCAGCCTCTCGCGGCATGTGGGATCTTCCCGGATCATAGCACGAACCCGTGTCCCCTGCATCGGCAGGTGGACTCTCAACCACTGCACCACCAGGGAAGCCCTATCTGTATTTATTAAAAATTTTTAATGCATACACAGCAATATTACTTCCAGGATTCTATACTATTAAAATATACACATGCACAAGGGTCCATCTATTATGGTACACACTGTATTGAAACAACCTAAATGCTCTTCAGCAGGGAACTAGTTAAATAAATTATGGTACAATTATATTATCTAACTCTCTTCCGTCATTAGATAAAAAGTAAAGCAAACAGTAGAAATACCTCCCAGATATATTAAATGGAAAGCCTGTTCCTGGGAAAGGTGTATGGTATAAGATCCCATTTACATTAGTCAAAACTCAATGCTGATTTCTGCTAAGCGTGGGCAGGGAAGAAATGGTAAAGTGAAAGATCATGTTGTGGCTTCTGAATGACTTAAATCTTTTACAACAGGAATGCTTTGATGTATTGCTTGAGTAATGTAAAAAAGGATGAACAATTTGAACAACATAAAAAAAGTTATTTATTTTGCAATAAGTAGATCCAACATACCTAGAGAAAAATTCAAGCACAATAAGGTAAGATGACATTTCAGCTAAACTGCTTCATAACCCAGATCCTTTTGTGCCCAGTACAAGTGGAAAGCACTTTCTGTTTCTAGAAAACTGTTTTTTGTTGTTGTTTTTGGTCACACCACGTGGCTTGCAGGATCTCAGTTCCCCGACCAGGGACTGAACTTGGGCCATGGGTATCAAATCCTAACTGCTAAACCACCAAGGAACTCCCCCGCAAAATACTTTTTTTAAACTTTTTAAAAAAATATTTATTGGGCTTCCCTGGTGGCGCAGTGGTTGAGAGTCCGCCTGCCGATGCAGGGAACACGGGGTTGTGCCCCGGTCCGGGAAGATCCCACATGCCGCAGAGTGGCTAGGCCCGTGAGCCATGGCCGCTGAGCCTGCGCTCCGCAACGGGAGAGACCACAACAGTGAGAGGCCCGCGTACCGCAAAAAAAAAAAAAATAAATATTTATTTGGCTGCACCACGTCTTAGTTGCGGTATGCAGGACCTTCGCTGCAGCATGCGGGATCTTTAGTTGTTGCATGTGGGATCTAGTTCCCTGACCAGGGATCGAACCTGGGGCCCCTGCATTGGGAGCACAGAGTCTTAATTAGCCGCTGGACCACCAGGGAAGTCCCTAAAACTTTGTATTTAGAAATAACTTCAAATTTACAGAATGGTACAAAGAAAGCTTGTATGCCATTTATTCAGATTCATCTAGTGTTAACATTTTGCCCCATTAGCCTTATAATCTGCTCTTCCCTCTCCCTCTTCAACTCCATTTCCCTTCTTCTCTATCTAGATAAAAAAATTTTTCTAAACCATTTGAGAGTAAATTACATATATTGCGGCCCTGTACCTCTAAATACTCCAGTTTGTATTTTTTTAAAATACAGATATTCTCTTACATAACCACGGTACAGTTATCCACATCAGTAAATTTAACTACTTTAAACTCCTGTCCATTTTCCAATTTTGTCAATCGACCCAACAATATTCCTTTGTAGCATTTTTCCCTTCAATACAGGAGCTAGTCTTAGGTCAACTATTGCATTTAGCTGTTCCGTCTCCTTTGCCTCCTCTAATCTGGGACGTTTTCACAGCCTTTGTCTTTTATGACACTGACATTTTTGGAGAGTACAGCCCTCTTCTTTCTTTTTTTTTTCAATAGAACCTTCCTTAGTTAAAGTTTCTCTGTGATCAGATTCAGGTTAGACTAGTACAGAAGGGACCCTGTGTCCTTGTCAGGTCACTTCTGTCTGGAGGCACAGATGCTGTCTGCCCCCACTGGTGATATTAATTTTGGTCACCTGGTCAAAGTGGTGTCTGATTTCTCCACTGCATAGTTACCATTTTTGTCTTGCAAGTCATAAGGAATCTGTGGTGAGATAGGGTAAGAGCAGATCAATATCACGCTCCTCCCCCAAACTTGTCTATATCACCTGTGATGATGGCTACCTGACTCCATCTTTACTAGGAGAGCTGAACACTGCTTTCCCACCTCTAGCACTCCCTCCACTTCTACCAGTTGGTCTTCGGCATTCTGCTGAAAGTAAATCCCTCCCGTCTCCTCCATGTGTCTATCTAGTTGGTCATCATCCATATGGACTCAAGGAGACCTATTTTCAGTGGTCTATAATACCTTACTGTCCTTACTTATTTTGGTGCTCAGATTGTCCCAAATTTGGTCTAGGCAACTTTTACATTTCTCACTCTTTACCCCCTCGGAGCAAATTCTAATACCTAGAACTTGCTTATTATGAGAATTCTGTTTTGCCAAGGAATCTTATAAGGTTAGGCACATCTAAACTTTTGCAATAAGACTCAATTATTTTTCCGAGTCCCCTAATGAAAACTGAGGTATGTAGCCACTAACCTACACACCTGACACGCCGATATACATTACAAAATGGACTCCGTTAAAAAAGAGAACATTAAGGGTCTGCTTGATTTGCTGCCATCTGAAGCTGAGTTTCCTTACCAATTCTTAGCTGATCTAATAAATACTGGGAGAACCTAAAGGATCGTCGGCGTTTGTATCAGAATAATAGTGCAGACCTCTAAAACTCAGTCTCTTTAATTGTTTCTTTTTAAGTAAGAGAAAGCGCTATCTATAGTGAAAACTGGCAAGAATGTGCAGCCAACCTGAAAATAAAGAACTGCCAAAATTAAGAAGCTGAGAGGGTCTTCCCTGGTGGCGCAGTGGTTGAGAGTCCGCCTGCCGATGCAGGGGACACGGGTTCATGCCCCAGTTCGGGAAGATCCCACATGCCGCGGAGCGGCTGGGCCCGTGAGCCATGGCTGCTAAGCCTGCGCGTCCGGAGCCTGTGCTCCGCAACGGGAGAGGCCACAACAGTGAGAGGCCCGCGTACCGCAAAAAAAAATGAAGCTGAGAAACATCTGGAGACAACAGAACAAGTCAGAACAATCAATGGAGTTTTGATCATCACAAGAGAAATTTTGAGGAACTGCAGTACAGTTTACAGAGACAGGAGCTCCTGAGAGCCTGATAGATTTGTGGCTGTAGAGGAAGTAAGTTGATTCTGGGTGAGAATTAGGTTACACCCATTAAGATATACCCGTACAAGATCCAAAAGGCTGAGGTCATTTTCCTGTCCCTTTCTGACTTTTTCTGCCGTCAAGCAAGGGTGAGGGAACTGACGTGGTCTCAACAGCTGGGCTCAGCATCCTTTCTCTACCTTCTAGCATATATAAGACAGTGGCAGCAGACGTGTCTCCATTCTGGCTTCCTGATCCCCGAACCACAGCTACTGCAAAGCGCTGGGAACTCTTAGCTCTAGAACCATCAGCCACAGAATACCAGCACCTGCCCTAGTGAGTCGGTTCTGGACAGCACTGAGGGTCTTTCACAGAGGCCCAGCCTAGAACCACACCTACAGCCCCTCCGTCCACTCTGTAAACATCTGGGGATTCCCTTCTTAAACTCTTTCATATGTAAACTACCTACACCAGTTTCTGCTTCCTGTGCTGAAACCTGATGGAGACAGATGATAGAGAAGAAAATAAGCAAACAAGATAATACAGATGGTGATTATATCTATGAGGAAATAGACAGGATGCGTAATAGAGGAAAGACAAAGGCTGCTCTGAAGATGAAACCCAAGGAAAACTGCACTTGGAACCTGATCTTTAAAGTGAGGATGGAAAGTTGAGAAGGAGCTGGTCACGTGAAGAACTGGTGCAGTCCGCCAGGCTGGGGAAACACTCACGCAGGAGCACTATGGTGGAAAAGAACTGGGCATGTTCAAGAAACCTAACGGAAGCCAGGGTGGCTACAGCAGAGGAACGACGGGGAGAGGGGCAGGAGATGAGCTGGAAGAGGAAAGCCAAAGAAAAGAAGTGTGGATTTCATCCTAAATAAACAGTTTGAAGCAGGGGCGCAATGTGATTACTATTTGTAAAAGTGCCCTTGGGCTGCAGAGTGAGAGTGGATTGCAGAGCCAGAGAGGAAGTAGGGAGACCAGTGAGGATGCTCTTCCAGAGATGCAGGGGGGAGAAGACAGTGGTGTGGCCTGGGGACCTAGCGGTGATGGAGAGCAGGGGCCAGCATGCAGTAAGGAGCCATGTTTTGGAGGTAGATCTGACAGGACTAGCTGATGACAGAGACGTGGGAGGCAAAAGAAGCGTAAATTGAGGGGAACAGACAGGGAAGATCAAGGATGAGGCACGGGGAGGGCTTTTTTGGTTGAGTAATGCTGCTTTAAATTGTTCCCCCAAAGTCTTGTGTTTCCTCCTAAAATAATTATGGAAGGGGTAATTGTCACCAAATTGCCACAATTGAAATGGAATGCTTTTTGGTCTTTAACAAAGAGACAAGAGTTCATTTTAGCATGTCACATGTTGTGTCCACCCGCCCCCCCCACGTTGAACCTAATCTATTTTCATGTGAAACCTGCTCCCTGAGGCATGCAGACTTAAAGTTCTGACTGTGTACATCAAAAAGGGGGACTCTTATCTAGGTTAAAATGTAACCTCCTCCACCATAAACTATAAAGGGAGGTAAAAGCAGGTAAGCCTTTAGAAGATTAAAAAAAAAAAAGATTCTTTCTAAGCTAGTAGCTTTACTTTTTAAATTTCCAATATAATTAGCATTACAGTTGGACTCGTGGAACCTAACACCTTATAAAGTCATCTCTACTATTTATGAAATCGGAGTAAATTTGCTTGACGTCTGATGAAAAAGTCCACGAATCTCAATGTTTTCCATTTTGAAAAGTTGGGAGAAATACCACCTATGCACGTATGCTAATATTACTAAATAGAAAACTGTCAGAAATGTGAACACCTCAGGCTTCTAAAAGCATTAAGCGTATGAATAAATTATACTCATCCTCATTTTCTGAATGCTCCCTATTTAGCCCAGCTAGATTACATGCGTTATTTCACTTCATCCCACTGTAAGAGGGAGGAGGCTATGGCTCCAAGTGTCTTGCCCTTGGTTACCTAGCTTGGGCCAGTGTCTGCGAGGGCATTTACTATTGTTTGTATTTTAAAATGAAAACAAAAAAAAACCCTTCTCTCTGAAAACTAGATCTTAAAATGAATATCAGCAAATGCATATTGAATATCAAGATGTTCAATATGGCTAGTTGTAATATTTGATACAATTTTACTAGGATTCTTTCCCGCTCTGGAAAATTCTAGCCATTCTTATGTACTGATAAAAAGCAAAATCTATACATCATTGCTATTCAAATGAATGGCTCTGGATGAGTTGCCAAGGCTGCTAGTAGCAACTCTCTGAGGTGGCCATTAGAATCCCCCACTGACTTATAAGGAGACTGAAGCTCACAGAGAGATTAAGTAACTTGCCCAAGGTCACAGTGCCTCTGCAAGTGACAGCACCCAATTCGTGTCCACTAACCTGTAAGCCCATCCACATTCTTTCCTCTCTTCCACATGCCTTCCTAGGAACAGATACGAGACAAATCTGAAATTCAGATGGGGTGCCTGAAAAGAGGCAGAAATTTTTTTTTTTTTTGCGGTACGCGGGCCTCTCACTGTTGTGGCCTCTCCCGTTGCGGAGCACAGGCTCTGGATGCGCAGGCTCAGCGGCCATGTCTCACGGGCCCAGCCGCTCCGCGGCATGTGGGATCTTCCCAGACCGGGGCACGAACCCGTGTCCCCTGCACCAGCAGGCGGACTCTCGACCACTGCGCCACCAGGGAAGCCTGAGGCAGAAATTTTTTGACTCTTTGCCCTATTTGAGACTTGTGCTAGGGTGACAGTCCCTTTCAATCAACTGTTAATGGCTTAGAAATGCAATTGCTTGTTTGTGCTTTGGCAGCAAGCTAAACATGTTGGATAAGTAGCATCTGCCTTGGGGAATGAACCAGAAAATCAGGAAAAACCATCATCTGTATATACTACACATCTTCTGCTTTATTGCAAATGGGACAAATTATTCATCTCGACAAGGGTAATTCACTCAGCCCTCGAGCCTGTCTTCTGATGACGTCACAGTGTTAAGAGCCAAGTCAGCGCTGACCCAAATGCACTCTGCTCTACAGTCTTGCTTTTTGATGCCTAACATGTCTGCTTTGTCCTCATCATATATAATGGCTGCTCATTTTTACTTCTGCCTGGGAAATTCTATTTTATCCTAATGATTTTTAATTTTTCAATCAAGTTAAAGGTGAAAAGTATATTGAGGTGAGAGCAGCAGATAAAGGAAATCTTTATGGGGTCATGGAAATGTTCTTAAATTGGATTGTGGTGATAGCTGCACGATGTAAATTTACTAAAGATCATTGAATTGTACACTTAAAAGGAGTGAATGAATGGCATGTAAATTACACCTCAATAAAGCTTTTCTTTTTAAGAATACTGAGATAAAGCTAATAGATTATGGAGGTAAATTCTCCTTTCTGGTTGAAAGGCTAAAAATATCACGTTGTTAGAAAGCACTGAAGGGAGTTCCTTTGCTGCTTTCTAGGGGGGGAAGTCCCACCCTTTCCTTTTGGAACACCAAGGCACCTACATCCTATCCCTGCTGGGTGTCATAACCTGTATGGTGAAAGAGGAATATTTCTCCTTGGAAGCAGCCAGGAATGCTAAATGGTCATTGAGTACCTGGAGGGGAGAAAATAAGGGAATATCTGGAAAGGCTGGAGGAGAAATGGTACCTGAGGGAAGTCTTCAAGGATGAAGAGGAATCATCTAAGTGAGGAAACAGTGTATGAAAAAGCTGAGAAGCGAGAAAGGCTGCCCCTTTGGGAGATGGCGCCCGGAAGGGAGCTACAAGCACTTCACCACAGCTGATCTTAAAGGTCCTGTTAGGAGGGCAAACTCCTAGGAACCACCCCAGACCTACTGAAGAAGAATGGCTTGTGGGAGGACCTAGGAACATGCATCTTAACAAGCCACCCACTCCCCTAACCGGGTTACCTATGCACCTTGTGAGAACCACCAAGATAGGTCCGAAGTAAGGCCTCGTACACCATGCTCAAGTGTCTGCATAATACCTCAAAAGCAAAAGAAACACTGTGGACAGATTTTAAGCAGCAAGGTGAGGATGGACTTGAACTTTAAACACAGCAGTCTGGCATGGCACATGATTTTGAGGCAGAGAAAGAACCCTAGAGCTCCCTCCAGGGCCCAGGAGTACACACACACTGTCACCTCCTTTACCATTTAACCTCTTAGACTAAGTAGCCAAACACAAACATACCTCCTACAGTCTCCTATTAACATCTAGGTGCTTTACGATCTTATGGAAATGTCATAAGAATGTTATGACATTCACCAATGTTAAAGAGGGGACCATCCTGCACAACCACACATTTGGAGAAACTAGAGGTTACCACACGTACCACTTAGGTGTCAGGGGGCAAATGTCAGTTTCAAAATATTACGGATATGGCCAAGTCCCTTGCTGACTATTATAAACACTGTTCTGCTGAAACAGATGGCCCTTTGAGCCCATGTTTATACTCTCTTTTTCGGTAAGTGGTTTCCCCTCTCCGCTCAGGGAGGGAGAGGGGTGAGGATTATAAACTTGCAGAATTGACCTAGCTGGAGTCCTGTGATTAGCCTCAGAGGTATCTGCATCATCCTAAAGGAATCCAAGTGGAAGAGGAGTCTTGCAGGACTCTGCATGGGCCGACGTTTATGCAAGGTCAGTTCCTTATCAGATTGGGAAATCAAGGTCAAGTATCCGCATCATGCAGCCTTAATAATAATAGTACTAAGGGCCAACATTTGCACCCCATATGCTAAGCACTTTATAGGGTGTTAATCCTCTCAATAACCCTCTGAGGACGCTCCTAGTGGCGCAGTGGTTAAGAATCCGCCTGCCAATGCAGGGGACATGGGTTCGAGCCCCGGTCCAGGAAGATCCCTCATGCCGCGGAGCAACTAAGTCCGTGCGCCACAACTACCGAGCCTGCGCTCTAGAGCCCGCGAGCCACAACTACTGAGCCCACGTGCCACAACTACTGAAGCCCGCACGCCTAGAGCCCATGCTCCGCAACAAGAGAAGCCGCGGCAATGAGAAGCCCATGCACCGCAACGAAGAGTAGCCGCGACTCTCCACGACTAGAGAAAGCCTGCATGCAGCAACAAAGACCCAACGCAGCCAAAAGTAAATAAGTAACTCTCTGAAGCAGGTTCTACAACATTATCCCCATTTGACTGATGAAGAAACTGAAGCTTAGAGAGATTAACTTATCTAAGTCTGTACATGGAGGAGCAGGGATTCAAACCCGTCTGACTGCAGAACTTCTGCCATAGCCCTTCATGGGGTGTGTCAAATAGATTTCTATGTTTTCCGAGTTTTTGATGCCTATAATAGGAGTATTAAGGAAACAAGCAAATTTAATTCATAAAGCTTACGACGCTTTAGAAACAAACTCACGTATAGCCCTAGAAATCACCTAGTACAGGGGTCAGCAAAATGTTTCCACAAAGACCCTATAAATATTTAGGCCACGTGGGCCATACGGTGTGTCCTAACTACTACCTCTGACATTGAGTGTAAACCGCAACAGGCAACACCTAAACAAACGGGCATGTCTGTATTCCAATAAAACGTTATTTACAAGAACAGGCAGCAGGGAGGCTACATTGTTCTTGCAACACAGTCTGCCACTCCCTGACCTAGTGGAAAGGGCCATGAATGTAGAGTTAGAGCACTTGGCTTCTAACCCTCATTCCATGCCTAAGTGAGCTGGGTGGCCTTCAGCCAGTCACTGCCTGTGTCTAGGCTGTGAACTTCTGCATTACTTTCTCCCCTATAGGCTGCAAAAATAAGGTGAAACTACATTCGGACACACTAAAACAGATTCTCCATCAAACCCATAAATAATAAACCGTGGCAGCAATACCTTAAGGTAAAGCACAAGGGAAGAGAAAACTAGCACGTTAAGGGTACTTCTATGTGCCAGGTGCTTTGTAAAACAGACTCGTATTTCATCCTGTTCGCCAACCTTATGGGGTAGTTGTCATTATTCCTGTTTTATAAATGAAAAGCATCGGACAAGTTAAATAACGAGCCCCAGGTCACACAGCAAATGAGACGAGAAGCCTAGACCGGAACCCAAGCCAGGGGTAGCTATTCTCGAACAACAAGCACTCGGGTGATGATTTTGCACAGATGATGACATCTGAGTGCTTCCGGCAGAGGGTCCTGGAGCCAGGCCTCACTCCCCTCTCTTCCGGACTCTCCCACTCTGTCATCTGTGTTGCCCGCCTCCTCTCAAAAAGATCCTACCCCATTTGGTCTGAAAAAACGAGGTGAGACTCTGAGGTTTGTTTCCTTTAGCTCTGAGTGGAAGGACTGTGATTCATGCATGGAAAATAGACCAGTAAGCCCAGAACTGTGGGACAAAGCAGCCTAAAGAAGCAGGGCAAGAGAAAAGAAGGACAGAGGGACACCCTCAGAGAACCCCTGACTGGTCCTGCTGACGGCACCAGAGTCGTGGGTCCAGGGGTTCTGCGTCTGAGAACTTAGCTGAGGGTAAGAGTCTATGTGACAAAACACAGCCTATGGAAGTACTCAATCGTGCCTGACTTGTCTGCCTCCTTAACTAGTGCATTGCAGGTTACAGTCATCAGTTTAAAACTAAGTACTTTGGAAATGGGGCTGGGAAAGGAAAAGAAATGGGATCATCATTGCTTCCTTTATCAAAAAAAAAAAAAAAAAAGAAACACATTTCCCAAATGTGGGAGGATACATATGTCAAGGAAGAAAATTGAAAAAAACAAATGAAAACAAAAAACCCAAACTGCTTAGCTGAGCGTTCAAGACCTACCAAAATCTGCTGGAACACACACAGCACTGTCTTCCAGCCTCGACCACAGAGCCCTCCCACAGTCTGCACTTCAGCTTCCACCAAGCTTCACCCATGCCCAGGCATGTTTCCCCGCTGGTCCCTCTGCCTGAAGGAATGAAGCCGTGATCTGCTCTCCATGGCTGCCTGCTAAAACTCCACCCGTCAAAGTCCAGATCCCATGTCACCTTCTAGATCACAAACGTCAAAGCTGAGAACTTCAGAAGCAGATCATCAAGGTCAATTCCTTCAGGTTACAAAAGAGGAAACCAAGGCCCAAAGGGGTTAAGTCACACAGTTGGGCAGTAAAGACTTGGTCTGGAAACCAAGTTAGCTGATCTGACTTGGGGGCGGAGGGGCAGGGAGGCACGCCTCACCAGCACCTTCAGGGTGAGTGACGACCCCAGGAAAGTCCTCTCTTCCTCCTCCTTCTTGAAGCCCCCAGGCCTGCTTACAAGCTCGCCGAACTCGCCCCTCCATTCCAGGTGAGAGTGGTTTTGTGTGTCCATATACCTGCTTGGCTGCTCCAGAGGGATCAAAACCATGTCTTTCCCATCGTGTTATCCCAGTACCTAGCTAGCGCTGCACAGAGTGGGCCTTCAGGGGGCTGTAACAGTCATTCAACAAAACAAAAACACCAGAAAACAACCTCCCTCCCCACCTCCGGTCCTGTCTTCCTCCAATCAATCGGCCTCCATGCACTGCCAGAGGGACCAACCTACAGCACGGATCTCACCACACCTCTGCTCAGCTGAAACCCTTAAATGCACCCCATTGCACATCATGATATCCACGATTCAGCATGAAAAACTTAGAAGAGCCCTTCCTGCCCTTGAGCCTCATTTCCTGCCACCCAGAGCACCACAAGCACTTCTTCACCTCCGAACCCTATGCCTGCTGTTCCCTCTCCCTGGGACGCACTGCAAGAGTCCCCTTTGTCCCCAGCTCTCTTCTACATGGCTAACCCCTACTCATCCCGCAAGACCCAGAATGTCTAAGAAATGGCCTCCTTGAGGAAACCATCCCTGATTACCCATTCCCTCTCCCCACTCCAGGTGAGATGCCCTCCTCCGTGCTGCCAAAGCACCTCGGCATCCCTCCTGTGTAGTTCTCAGCACAGAGAACTGCATCTATTTGTTTACACACCTGCCCCCCACCTCCCACTAGACCATCACTTAGGGCAGGAGCACCTGGCATAAAACCCAATACATTAACTTAGACTGAATAATCTTCTCCTTCACTAGTTACAATCAGACCCAACAAATATACATAGTGCATCATTTCACTAAAATATTTTAAAATACAGGTCCACAGATCTCAGCAAAAAAAGCTCTTACTACACACCCAGTCTTTCAATAAAGAGCTCAAGATGCATAATGGCATTATGAACTGTCAGGAAGTCAACACGTCAAGATTCCCTTTAGAGAGGTGTGGTGACCTAGCCAGTACGGCCAACTGGCCAGAGCCTGGGTATGTGACCGACTCCCACTAAGCACAGGGATGGAAGAGGAAAGTTCTGACACAGTGACCGAGGGGAGGTTTGACAAAGGGAAGCTCTCCCCAGGAAGCCTCTCAGCGCCCAGGCGAATCCCCGGGCACTCCTCTCCTGGGAAGTGAGCACACAGTAACTTCAGGAGACCTGCCTGAGCTGGCCACCGGGGCACCTGAGACTGGGGGCCGGAGGACTGTCAACAGACAGCCAGACGGAAACCACTAGCCTCTCAAAATTCACAGTATCCAGTTCACACGGTGCATAATTAGTAACAGCACCCGTGCGCAGGGAGCTAAGATAGGAAGGAAAGCAAACAGCTAACCCAGGGAAGAACTGATTCCTGTCTAAGAAGCACGCCTGCACCTCTGGACTTGAGGGGGAGGTAGGAGGTGTGGGGCAAAGGGGACGTGAGCAGAAAATGAGGGCAAGTTTCACTGAGAAAGTAGCATTCCCAGAACAGATGGGCTTTCAAATGATTCAAAATTGAACATTTCAGGGGACACGGTGGCATGTCCACCGTGTGGCACACGTGGTGGCGCAGTGGTTGAGAGTCCGCCTGCCGATGCAGGGGACACGGGTTCGTGCCCCGGTCCGGGAGGATCCCACATGCTGCGGAGCGGCTGGGCCGTGAGCCATGGCCGCTGAGCCTGCACATCCGGAGCCTGTGCTCCACAACGGGAGAGGCCACAACAGTGAGAGGCCCGTGTACCGCAAAAAAAAAAAAAAATTGAACATTTCAGGAAAATTGCCTGTTTGTTAACCTGAGCTGGCATCCAGACTGACGACGGTAAGCTGATGCTATTTTTTTCCTCTCGCTCACCTGCTGGACCAATTTACAAACATCCTTTCCTAACCTTGCCCAGATTCATCCACTCATAAGCAAATGGCCGTGCTCCCTCAGTAAGGAAAGTCACAGTGAGCCAAGCAGGTGAGTCAATTCTGCATGAGGTCCTTCCCCACCCTCCACACCCACCGGAAGGCTGAATCCTACCCAGTTGTCTTCTTAGGTAACAGCACCGCCAGCCAGCCAAGAATCATCTCTTACCGGCTCCTCCCTTCCGCCCGTTCCACTGCCCCTCCAACTAGGGAACAGGCCACCAGGCCAATTCCTCCTCCGAGTCCTCCCTGAGAAGTCCCTCCTTTCTGGCCTCCTCTCTCCAACCCCAAGACCTCTGCTCCACTCCAGTCCTCGCCACCTCCCATTCTGAACTGTCGCAACAGCCTCTTGCCCTTCCTGCCACCACCTCCAGCCTGGTTGCACCAACATCACCAGACTTAGCTTCCTAAAATAAATAATTGTATCACTCTTGCCTAGTTAAAAAGCCCTCTGGGTCCCCATTTTTTAGGAGATCGCAGCCCTCCAAGGCACTCCTCCCCATATGCTGAGCACCCTGCTGACCCCAGGGCGTGCTCTCATGCCCGCCCCATCTCAACTTCCACCCACGCCTCTGCCTTATTGCACTTGCTCCACCTAGCACACCCTTCAAGATCCAGTTCAGGGAGCCGGATTCTTGCAGCTCCATTCTTCTTCCTCAAAATTGCTTTGCCAATTCGGGCTCTTTTGTGTTTCCATACGAATTTTAAAAGTTTTTGTTCTAGTTCTGTGAAATGTGCCATTGGTAACTTGATAGAGATTGCATTGAATCTGTAGATGGCCTTGGGTAGTATGGTCATTTTAATAATATTGATTCTTCCAATCCAAGAACACAGTATGCATTTCCATCTGTTTGTGTAATCTTGGATTTCTTTCATCAGCATCTTATAGCTTTCAGAGTACAGGTCTTTTGCCTTCTTAGGTAGGTTTATTCCTAGGTATTTTATTCTTTTTCATGCGATGGTAAATGGGATTGTTTCCTTTATATACATACTACTATATATAAAATAGATGACCAACAAGGGCCTCCTGTATAGCACTGGGATCTATACTCAAAATCTTGCAATAACCTAAAATGGAAAAGAATCTAAAAAAGAAAAAAATATATATATACACATACATCTGAATCACTTTGCTATACACCTGAAACTAACACAACATTGTAAATCAACTATATTTTAATAAAAAAAATTTTTTTAAACACCCAGTTCAAATACCACCTCTTCTTTAAAGTCTTTGCCAGCCTTTAGCTAAACAAGGGCAACCAACCATTCCTGTTTGCACCTGTTGTCCTGGAGTAATTATTGAAAGCAGCACACTGACTTCCCCAGGGCCCTGCTGTGGATGATAAATTATATGGCCCTCCTACCTAAAATCTACCCTGACCCAAAGACAGCACTCGTTACTTGTGTAACTGTGTCTTTTGCTAGAGCGTGTGTTCCTCAAGAGCAATCAAGCCATCTTATCTCAGTATGGACTTCCAGCACCTGAAGACTGCTGCACCTGGGGAGGTGCTCAATGAACACTGAAGGAATGAAAGAATGAATCTGATACAAAGAAAACTGTAGCAATCAGTTTTATCTAAACTTCATCTAAAACGCCAGTGGGGAAAATTTCTAAATCAGAATTAGATCCAAAAAGTCCTGGGCCAAAAATTCAGGCCATGAAAGCATCTGTCACATGAACCATTTCTTTCCCTAATCCAGTGTTTCTCAACTTTTTTTCAATATTGTCCTCCTGCCCCAGGAGCCTTTTTAGACATTTTTTTCCCTAACCACATCCCCCATGAAATGTTAATAGCACAGAGATATATCGGTACTTTATACATAAGAGCAAGTATAAAGTTTATTCTTCTTATATAATAATGGGTTCAGAATGGCAATAAAAATGTTAAGTCATGTTTTAAAATTTAAAGCTATTAACATTAAACTTTGTATGTGCTGAGTAACTTTTAATGTAAAAATGTGATGTATCAAATTATACATAAAAATTGCCAATTTCTACATAATAATAGCAATGTAACCAAATTTTTCAAACTTTCAAAACTGCTATTTTTCCAGAAAAGGTAAAACAATTGAAAACAAAATCTTCTTAAAAGTTATTTTTCATGAACTTAACTCTTGTTTTATATGAGAAAATAATTTTTAACTTATCCAGCTGCTACATATTCATTCAGATATCATCAATAGTTTCTCTTCTCAATACTTGGCATAGTTATTAGTGGGTTGAATAATTCTAATAGGGGCTTCCCTGGTGGCGCAGTGGTTGGGAGTCCGCCTGCCGATGCAGAGGACGCGGGTTCGTGCCCCGGTCTGGGAAGATCCCACATGCCACGGAGCGGCTGGGCCCGTGAGCCATGGCCGCTGGGCCTGCGCGTCGGGAGCCTGTGCTCCGCAACGGGAGAGGCCACGGCAGTGAGAGGCCCGCGTAACACACACACAAAAAAATAATAATTCTAATAGGATTAAAGAATAAAATATAAAGTACTTTTATTTAATTTTCAAATCCCAAGTCACACACAAAGCAGTGTGGGTCGAACATAAGCACTTAACATCCACAAGGCAGCCAAAGGCAGCCCTAATGGATAAGGAAGTCACCAACAGAGATATGGCTTCAGGATCAAGCTATTGATGGACAGAAAGTTCTCCAGTCATAGCCATCTAGTTGCCATAGGTTTGTAGTAATGACCCTGCATACATTCTGTATATCTTCCATGAACTCAATGTCAATGTTGCTTGTGTAATACCCAAGAAAAACCAATGAGAGAAATTTAAATGTTAAGAAGTAAGATTTTGCCCACCAAGCTTTGAAGGGCCACAAACCACTGGAACATCTGAGAAGTTTCTGCCTCCCTCCAGAACCAATTTTTGCCACCCCTGAGGCTGCAAGCCCTAACCTCTGTGTTCCCACGTTTATCCTCCTAGCACCTAGAGAAAAACAAAAAACAAAAAAAAACCCAGTTTACCTAAGAAAACACCCCATCCCACAACGATAATAAGGGCCCCTCTACTACCATCATCTCCTTGGGTACTTTTAAAGAAAAGGGATTCCCATACTATTAGCCTTTCTCCCAAACAAAGGAGCCCCCCACCTCTAAAAGTGCAGACTTTTGGAGCTGGAAGAAAACTCAGGGCTCATAGATCCCCTCCATCTTCAGATGAGGAAACTTAAAAGAGCCCTAAGAGGTAGAGAGACTGGCTCAATCAAGGTCACTATATTGTTATAGACAGAGACCTTGTCAGCCTGGGTCACTGTTGTATCTCCAAGCTAGGACCAGGCTTGGCACAGAACACAGTCAGGTGTTTGCACACTTAATGAATGAATGGCTATTGGGCAAATTAGTGACTGAGCTGACAGCCCAGTTCACCTAATTCCTAACCTACCACTTTTCCAACTACACCAATTTGTCCCTTTTTACTTTCCTAGCATATGAAATAGGGGCCTCAAAGACTATAAAATTTATATTGTTTGAAAAACTTCCCAGCTCTTTTAGTTTCACACATCCAGAAAGTTGAAGAGCAGGGTCTTGTGCGCTTGTGGTAGAGTGCTTCAGCCCACTGAAAGTGAGGGACTTTCCACAAATAAGTCAAGGGTACCCGGTTGACAATGCATCACTTCTTACTTGCTTACCCTGCCTTGATCACTTTTCTAGAGTTCGTGTTCACGTGCCATATCTCCTTACCCAGACTGAGAACCGTAGAGAGCCAAAACTGCCTTCCGTTTCTAAGACACCTACTAAGTTTAAGCACGAAGCAAATGTTCAATAAATGTTTGCAAAATTTATTCCAATGGAAATGGTGCACCATGAGGAACAAAAGTGGATTTGGCATGAACAAAAAAATTCTGATTGTACTTTGCTCATTTCCTAGGACCAGTAGAGTAACCTAACATGTAATGGAAGCCTAAAAGTTACTGAATTTTAAAAAAAAAAATGAAAGATATGGCAAAAACTGAGACGTTATTAAGCATAGTCGTCATTCATTCAATAAATTCATTGAATTTATTCATTCAGTAAATATGTATTACCAAGTATCTGTGTGCCAGGCTCTCTGCTGCTCTAAAACCTAATTTCCCCCACAGAGCCAGAGCCCTCCTCCCTAGCAAACACATGGCATTAGGTTCACCTTGCAGGCTGTGGGCACAGCTAGGGTAGCCATGTCTCAATATGCCCAAGACAGTCCCAGTTTACACCTACTGTCCAAGTGTTCTCTCCCAACAATGCCCTGGTCTAGACAATTATATCACCCTAAGTGTAGCAAATCTTTTTCACCAAGAAGCCCAGGGATTCAAAAATTTCACTCCACATTTACCAGCTACTCCCAGTCCCTTTTTTTTGGCTGTGCCATGCAGCATGTGGGATCTTAGTTCCCCAACCAGGGATCGAACGCATGCCCCCTGCAGTGGAAGGGCAGAGTTCTAACCACTGGACTGCCAGGGAATTCCCTACTCCCAGTCTTGTTTCCTTATTTCTAATACAGGCATAACACATTAAACTAAGTGGTTATAAATAGAAAAGTGACTGGGGACAAGGCTGGGACATCAGATTGAGACTACACTGTAGAGAGCCTTGCACGCCAAGAACACGGATACATAATTTAATATACAGCAGGGAGCGATAAAAACCTTTAAGGGATAAAGTGAATGTATAGTCAAAGCACTATGAGTGTTATGATGTTGGTTACAGAAAAGATCTAAGACAGGAGGAATGAAAAGAGCCGGCTCCAGGTCGTACCAAAAAGACAGCCTAAAGATGTAAATAAAGAAAGGTTGTCACAGATGAAAACGGCAACAAATATGCTATTTCATCATTTGCCTTTATGTGTAATTTTAAAGCTTCAACAATAGATGCAGCTATGCAAGCTCTAGTTCATTTATCTGTGGTCCTGACACCCTCCTTGGAAGGCACAGGTTGTAAGGAAGCTTCTGGACAGTCAGGCTTGCCCTCCTGTCGGCCAGTCGTGTAAAGGAGCTGGAGCTCGGTTTTAGTTTTATTTTAAGTGCTACATTTCAAACATAGTATTCGTTGTCAAAAGAGTTTCCCGACACTGAAAGAGATGGACAGGAAGCTTAACCCGCCAACTCCAGATCTTCCACTACTGCATTTGAAACTAAGCCTCCTCAGGCAGCGACTTGTAAAATTCAAGTCAGGTAAAATGGCAGCAGCAGCCGCTGTGGGTGCTGCTCCTGCGGCCGCCGCCGCTGGCCTCAACTTCAAGCGCCGGAGAGCGCGTCTCTCCGGAGCTGCCAACTGCTCAAAGGAACAGTCGATAAATCAACAGGTCCTGCTCGCCCGCCCGAGGGTGCTCAGACCCGGGCGCGCCAGCCACAGAAGGAAGTGGCTAATTATTTAAAGACAGTCGAGACCACTAGAGGCCGGAGTCGGCTCTCCAAGCGGCTTCCCTCCGTCCACCACCCACACTGGGAACCTGCTGGGAAAAGGCCCGGGCCCCGTATACGGAGGGGAAAGCACCAATTCCTGGGCTGCTGCTCCAGGTCCCTAGCCTTCCAGCCCCTGGGCAGCCCTGCACTGCCCGCGGGTGCAGACACCCCGAGGGCTCCTTTTTCCTCCGGCTGTCCCCCTCCTCTCATCGATTGCAAGCCTTTCTGTTCTGCCACCGGAAACTTCCAGAGAAGGTGAGATTCCCAGGTCAAGAGACGATTCTACAAACTCTAAAGGGCCAATGTCGGGACTTCAGAGTCAGACCTCATAAAGCCTAGGCGTCCCTGATGAGGCTCAGTACTGCTCTGTACTGCGGGTCCTGCGCTCCCGCGCGTTCGCACCCATCCACCCGCTGGCCGGACGTGGTGTCCTCCGATCCGCAACTTCAGCAGCGCCTCCGCTCCGAGAGCCGCAGAGACACTCCTCGCTGCAGCGAGGACAGACCTCCCAAGGCCTCGTGTCCCCAGCCGCAACCCCTGTCCGTTCCCCCGGGCGGGAGGCTGCAGGTCCCAGACTGGGAACCAAGGGGGCGGGACCTTGACCGTCCCTGCCGGACTCGCTCAACCCTGCCGAGCTCGCTCATTCCTCCCGGGCTCCAGGGGCAGTGCCCACACTCCCCACCAGCCAGTACCTCGTCCGCTTCCAACTCTGCTCCGTTGCCTACGAGCGCCATGTTCCTCCTCCGGCTGCCGCCGCCCAGAAACCAAATAGGGAGCTCAGAGCCAACTCAGTTTCTCGGCTCCGGGCTCAGCCCAGCGCCAGCAAAGGAGGAAGAGAATGGCCCCGCGCTCCCGCCGGGTCCCGGGCGGGGCCAGCGCGCAGCTGGGCGTGTGCTTTCCCCGCCCCCGGCGCCCGCACACCAGAAGAGCATCCATTTCCCGAACCGGCGCCGGGGGGCGGGCCTCTACACAAGCTCCGCCCCCTGCAGGCCTCGCCCCGCCCTCTACGCGGCTCTGACTAGAGCAGCCAATCAGATTCCCCAACGCTTTTCCGCCTCCAGACGGCATCCACTTAGGATCCACACGGGAGGGGTCATTGCGTGGGCGGAGTCACCTCGTGGGCGGAGTCACTGGCGAAGTTCTGTGGTCTGGCCCACTCTCTGGAAAGGCACCTGAGAGTACCAGCTACCAGAACTCTGTGGGGAGGACTGGAGCCAAGAGAGCGCTGGGTTAACGAGGCCAACCAAGGTCAAAGCCACCTAACCCTGATGCCCCTTTGAACCGTCCACCTGGTCTCTGGGCCAGTGCCAGTCCCCCTCCCTCGCCAAGTGTGCACTGCATCTCGCAGATGGTGAGGCCAGAGAGCAGCCTTGAGTCAAGGTCACAAGTCACCCAAAGGTCTCTGTCATTCCACCTGTCCAGACACTAAGTCAGGGACATCATCTTCAGATACAGGAATGCTGTGTTTGCTTCTGTGTATGGTTGAAAAATAACAGAAAAACCATAGGACATATATTTATACAACTTAGAGCTCCTCTACCCCTCCTCCCAATATCCTGTCACGATGACCCATTTTGTAACCCCAAACATATGTGCATAATTCGTGCTTGAACTATAAGATCCATGAGGGTGCGGATGCTTTTTGTCTTCTTCAAAACTGTATCCCCAGCACCTAGAACAGTGCCTTATACGTGGTAGATGCTCAACAAATATTTGTTGGCTTCGTTTAGAAATTGATTCCTGCGTATAACATGTAAGATAACTGAACTATCCCACTGAAAAATTATAAGGGTATTTGGTGGGCGGGGGGGTTGGTCAGCTTTATTTTACATACGATAAAATTCACCAAGTTTAAGTTTGTAATTTGATAACAGATGTTTACAAAACACCATTCCAATCATGAAAACACACCCAAAAAGTTCCCTGGGCCTCTTTGCTGTCAATTTCCTTCCCCCACTCCCTGGCCTCTGGCAACCACTGATCTGCCTGATCTGCTTTCTGTCACTCTCATTTTTTTTTTTTTTTTGCGGTACACGGGCCTCTCACTGTTGTGCCCAGCCACTCCGGGGCATGTGGGATCTTCCCCTGCATCAACAGGCGGACTCTCAACCACTGCGCCACCAGGGAAGCCCTGTCACTCTCATTTTGCCTTTTCTAGAATTTCATATAAATTCTATCACAGAGCACATGATCTTTTGTGTCTGGCTCATGAAGGGCTAGTTAATGGTCATCCAGTGACAATTATAAAAATTGCTAACATTTATTGAGTACTTATTACGTGCCAGGATTATGCTGGGCCCCTTGCATAAATTATCTCCTTTACCCTTCATAACCCCATGAAGTAGGTGCTGTTAACTTACAGATGAGTGAAATGAGGGTCAGAGAGTTTAAGTAACTTGTTTGAGGTCAGACAGCTATTAAGGAAGTAGGGATGCCAGAATCTGAACTTCTGCAATCTGACCTTAAGGCGTGGTGGTAACCATTGTTCTGCACTGCCTCCAGCCACCACCTTCCCTTTCTTTCTCCCTATTTGTTTCAGTAGATCAGCTGCCTGCACATGTCCATTACACATACTTTCAGTGAGTCACCTTAGCATCCTTGAAACTTGCTCTACAATTTTAATGCGTCACTATGTACCTTTATACTAGAAAAATAAAATGGCTTCTACCCCACAAACAACATGGAAAAAAATGGATTCGATTATGGTGACGATTGCACAGCTCTACGATTTACTACAAATCCTTGAAGTGTATAATTATAATGGGTGAGTTTTATGGTCATGTACATTATATTTCAATAATGCCACTTTTAAAAACAGGTTAACACATTCTTTCAGCACTCTTAGAATCAGATATGTGGAGCTAGAAAGGACCTAGGGGTCATTTAATTCCAATACACCTGAAAGTTTCCATTCCTCCCCCAACCTCCTGTTTATGCTTAGCTTTCTGAGGCTGGATTTCCTGTCTGGATCCAGATTCCACTCTGTATTGCTCATGCATGATTCTGTTTTTTAAAGTTCTAAAATTTAGTTGGCTCCTAAATTAATATCATATTATTTGACATTAAACCATCCTGTGGTGGCTTCTTCCTCTCTTGTATGCTTTATTATTGTCTTTCAAATTTCAACTCCTCAAATTTTGAAGAGGTACAAAAGAACTTGGCACTAATTAGTGGCATGATTATGTTATAGGGAGAATCAAGTTTAATTTTTCAGAAATCATTCTTTTTTTTTTTTTTGCCGTATGCGGGCCTCTCACTCCTGTGGCCTCTCCCGTTGTGGAGCACAGCCTCCGGATGCGCAGGCCCAGCGGCCATGTCTCACGGGCCTAGCCGCTCCAGGGCATATGGGATCTTCCCAGACCGGGGCACGAAACCGTGTCCCCTGCATGGGCAGGCGGACTCTCAACCACTGCGCCACCAGGGAAGCCCCCAGAAATCATTCTTATAGATAAAAGTTGGTAATTTTTTTTAAATGAGAGATCAAATCTGAAGCCCCGTATACTTTAATAACGATTAACTTTATTTATTTTGGGCTGCATTGGGTCTTCATTGCTGCACACAGTCTTTCTCTAGTTGCGGTGAGCAAGGGCTACTCTCCGTTGTGGTGCACAGGCTTCTCATTGCGGTGGCTTCTCTTGCTGCGGAGCACAGGCTCTAGGCACGCAGACTTCAGTAGTTGTGGTGCGCGGGCTCAGTAGTTGTGGCTCACAGGCTTAGTTGCTCCATGGCATGTAGGATCTTCCCAGACCAGGGCTCGAACCCTAGTCCCCTGCATTCGCAGGTGGGTTCTTAACCACTGCGTCACCAGGGAAGTCCTGCCCTGTGTACTTTTTTTTTTTTTTAACATCTTTATTGGAGTATAATTGCTTTACAATATTGTATTAGTTTCTGCTTTAAAACAAAGTGAATCAGCTATACATATACATATATCCCCGTATCTCCTCCTTCTTGCATCTCCTTCCCACCCTCCTTATCCCACCCTTCTAGGTGGTCACAAAGCACCCAGCTGAACTCCCTGTGCTATGCGGCTGCTTCCCACTAGCTATTTTACATTTGGTAGTGTATATATGTCCATGCCATTCTCTCACTTCGTCCCAGCTTACCCTTCCCCCTGCCCGTATCCTCAAGTTCATCCTCTACATCTGCATCTTTATTCCTGTCCTGTCCCTAGGTTCTTCAGACATTTTTTTTGTTTTTTTAGATTCCATGTATATGTGTTAGCATATGGTATTTGTTTTTCTCTTTCTGACCTACTTCACTCTGTATGACAGTCTCTAGGTCCATCCACCTCACTACAAATAACTCAATTTCATTTCTTTTTATGGCTGAGTAATATTCCATTGTATATATATACCACATCTTCTTTATCCATTCGTCTTTATCCATTTAGGTTGCTTCCATGACCTGGCTATTGTAAATAGAGCTGCAATGAACATTGTGGTACATGACTCTTTTTGAATTATGGTTTTCTCTGGGTATATGCCCAGTAGTGGGATTGCTGGGTCGTATGGTAGCTCTATTTTTAGTTTTTTAAGGAACCTCCATACTGTTCTCCATAGTGGCTGTATCAACTTACATTCCCAACAACAGTGCAAGAGGGTTCCCTTTTCTCCACACCCTCTCTAGCATTTATTGTTTGTAGATTTTTTGATGATGGCCATTATGACTGGTGTGAGGTGATATCCCATTGCAGTTTTGATTTGCATTTCTCTAATGATTAGTGATGTTGAGCATCCTTTCATGTGTTTGTTGGCAATCTGTATATCTTCTTTGGAGAAATGTCTATTTAGGTCTTCTGCCCATTTTTGGATTGGGTTTTTTGTTTTTTTGATATTGAGCTGCATGAGGGGCTTGTAAATTTTGGAGATTAATCCTTTGTCAGTTGCTTCATCTGCAAATATTTTCTCCCATTCTGAGGGTTGGCTTTTCATCTTGTTTACGGTTTCCTTTGCTGTGCGAAAGCTTTTAAGGTTCATTAGGTCCCGTTTGTTTATTTTTTGTTTTTATTTCCATTTCTCTAGGAGGTGCCACCCTGTATACTTTAAATTCACCCCATTAGATAAGTACCATTCCCATTTCTGAGGGAGCCAATTATGAACACTGAATGAATAAGTGTGCTCTAGTCACTGGAACATCTAATCAAATTTGCTCTGCTCATGGCAGATGCCAACTTCCCCTTCCTGCACATGTGTGATTCCTCAAGATTATGAATCACAAATATAAAACAGATTTTTTCAAATAATAATTAGAATGAATTCATTTTTGTAACAGAATTCCCCTTGCCAGTTTGCTGATAATGATGTACTCTATCAGTCAAATGAGATTAGTCAAGTATTCCATTTCCCAAAAAAAACCTAGCATAGGGGTTCAGCAAAAGCAGTGTCTGAATTTGTTTCATTTTGAAGATACATCTACTGGTAGCTGTTTAGGTTTCAGATTAAATCTAATATTGCAGACAATCTAATCTTTAGTATTCTTACACCTGCTACCCTTAGCAGATGTAAGGGTTTTTTTGTTGATACTTGATTCAAATAAAAATTGCCTCTTTATCATTTGTGTCGTAGGAGAGAGAATGATTTTGCACTTAGAAATTAAAATTTTCAGGCGCTTGTATCATTGTAAGTCATGTATTTGTTAATGGCTTTGTCTCACATTCATATCTTAGCTCAACATGGGAACTTCCCCTTCTAAATTACCCCTCCCTCTCCATCACCTACTATCGTGTCTTCCTACTACCTCTTAGCATTTATCACTATCTGAAAATATCTTGTTCATTTATCTGTTTACTTGCTTATGGTCTATCTCCCTCAACAACACCCTCATGAGGGAAGGAACCTTGTGTTTTGTGTATACAGCAAAACCCCAGTGCCCAACACTAAATGGATATGTCATAAATGGTTACTGAGTGAATGAATGAAAGTATATAAAATTCATAGTACACAGAGCATTTTGTTTAGACCTTGAAATGCCAATGCTTTAGCATAATGATTTTTTAAAAAACAGAGAAAACCAGTAATAATGAGGGAGATTAAAGAATGCAAATTACATGAAATCTGAAAAGTAAATAATGTTTTTCATAGGGTGATGTGGCAGGCATGATGACTATCTTTAATGCCTACTCATTGTTTTCAAAATTATACAAGAGCTAAGTACTTAGAGGTCCCTCAGTGACCTAAAGGAGATTAATTCAGGTCCCTGAGAGAGGCTTAAATGCTAGGGGAAAAAACCTCATCATTTAGTGGAGGCTGAAATTCTCCTTTAAGAATATCCCTGCTCTAGGCATTTGGAGCTGGGTAAACACTCATTTTGCCCTGTTTATCAGTTGTTCACTTTTTCACACACACATATACCTATAATCTTTCCAATCACCTTCTATTTATTTTCACTATATCTCTTTAAATTAGATTAATCTCATTTTTTTCAGGTGAGGAGAGACCCACAGAAGAGAAAAGCGGAACAGAGACTAACTGCGGCAAATATGAAACCTCAGAGTGCAGCCTTGAGGATTTAAAAACAAGAATAAATAAGGAATCTGTGGCAGAGGTGCTCTTTGCCACCTGCTGTTTGTTCTCCCCTTGTTCTATTGGTAAGAGAACCTGATTCTATATAAGGCAGCATGGTGTCCAGCTAAAAGATGGCATTTTCAAGAACTCCTTTACAACTAGGAATAGCCAATGTAACTAAATTCCAGTCAGTGAAATATATTATATTTGACTTCCAGGAAGGCTATTTAAAAGGAAAGGACTGAACAAAGGCATGTGGCACTTTTACCCTTCTACCTCTCCTCCTTCCAACAGCCTGGAACAGACATGATGGCTGGAGCTCCTGCTGCCCTTTTGGACCATGAAGTAATACCTTGAGAATGGAAGCCATAAACTAGAATAGTGGGACAAAAAGACAGAAAGAGTCCAGATTCCTGATGACTTTGGAGCTACCACATAAGTACTTGACCAGCAGCCTCCAAATTTCTATTATTCTCAATTACTATTAATTATATTAATTTCTATTACTATCTTGTTTAAGTCACCATTATACTGAGTTTTCTGTTAGATGCAAACAATCTTAAATGTATATGTGTAAGTATCTAATTCGAAGTGTTATTAGATGTTCTGGGTTCCCATATGCCTTCCCACTGATTTCAGCTGAAGCATTTGGAACTTCTAACCCAGTGTTGGATTGGAGTAGCCTACTTAGAGTAGTTTTGCAGCCCATGCACACCTTCTTTCCTGAAGACACCTCCTTCAAGTCCTCTTTCTCGGGGTTCTGTTGTGCCTTCTTTTCTGGCATGTTTCCCCTTACATTGCTAGAATCCATTATTGTCCTACAATCCAAATATTCTTCACATTCTGAATAATACTAGCATCTTTTTATGATAAAAAAATTGTATTTCATGCACAGTTTTAGTAAACCAATAATTATCTTTGGCCATCTTTGGCAATTCTATTCTCATAGCCACTTATAGGCCTAGTACTTACAACACTTCTGACTGAGCACTTTGGATTTATATTAGGCAATTCCTACACTCACCGAGAAGAGTCAGATACAAACCTCCTCCCTAAGACCTACACATAGTAACATCTATATTCTAAAATCAGTTTTGACTCAGCACTGCAATGTAGTTCTACGTGTCTCTAAAGCAATGGCTCTCAAACTTGAGCATGCAAGAGAATCACTCAGAGGGCTTGTTGAAACACAGATTGCTGGCTCCGATCCCCAGCGTTTCTGATTAGACAGGTCTGGGGTGGGGTCCACTTGTTGCTGCAGCTGCTGCTGCTAATTCAAGAACCAGGCCTTAAGAATCGCTGCTGTAAACCGTGGTAAGCAACTTGAGCTCCCCGGGCACAAGCAGCCTACCTGGCGGATATAGCCCACCCTCTAAGGGATCAAGATGAAAAACTAGAAAAGTGCTTTTGTGCTGCTACTTAGCACACAAAGACTAACATTAACATTCCATCTAAACGAAATGCTGTGATCCTTTTCTCCTTGATATTCTTTCAACAATGAGGAAAACAATCTAAGCGGGGAAAATATAGCTTTATTTTCATGTGATTCGATAAAACCACATTCATTTCATTTTCATCGATTTTTCCTTTTGTTCAACTGACCGACGTGAAAAAGAGGTAGGTCCTCACTGCTCCAAGTGAGCCTGATTCCCATGCAGATACTGGACCATCAGTAATTAAGCCTCATCTCTTAGCTCCTTGAGACCCTGATTTGTGATCTTTGAACAATCCACTTCAATTTTTTCAGCTTCTTTTGTGGGTGTCAAATATAGAATGAGGGATAAAAGTACATGACTTTCCATATCCACAAGACTACAACCCTGGGATTTAGTCGGAGTGAAGGAAGCTCTCCTTGACTCACAGTTACGACAGAGAGTGGAATGTGGTGACTGGAAGCAGCCACGGAGGTGATTTTACATGTTCCCAAGTTACCAGGTATCTCAAGTAATTTCCCCCAAAATGGCATACTAGCTAATATGCTGGGGAGGAAAAGAGATTTTTAAGGGGAAATAATTTACACTATTCTCTATACTTTACACTATCTATATACTTTCACGGCTTTTTGATGTTTCTAGCTGACTTGGAATTTCCCATTGATTTCTAGAAACATATATAAACATTGAAAACTAGGCTCCAGGGTGATGGGCCTCAGGTGCAGTTTGAGAGCCTCTGACACCGCTCAGCAGTTATGTCTGGGCTCAGAGGAAGCATAGTATTATTTCTGCACATCTGTTTTATTGCCTCCGAAGCACCTTCACCGTGAGGTGGGCAGGGTTTACATCTCAACAGATGAGAAAACGGAGGCTCTGAGATGTTAGAGGACCTGCCCAAAGTCATTACTGAGTGGGGATCAACCACATGTTAAGGCCCTTTTCTGTTTATATCCTTTATATAGGATATAACTGTGGTCTGGAGGCTGTTTTTTGGAGAGGCTAGGAAAGGCTTAAATACCCCCAAATCTGCCTCAGTACAACAAACATACCCGAGAAACTGGTGAGCCCACCTACCACTCACCCACACCCCACAACACACCCCCGACACTGCCGGCTGTTTAGTTTGTCATTATCAGACAATTCCAAAGCCTTTGGAGACATAGACACTTGGTGAACTCAAAATCTGCACTTCATGCAGAAGGGATCTATAAAAATCATAAATGTCAAACTGTGAAGAATGCCGACCCAAGTCCAGAGAAGTACCTCCTGCAGGTAACAACCTTCAACCACAAAAAATCTACCTGAAGGCACTGAAGAGAGACCCAAAAAAGGTAGATTCTAAAGGCTGCTGGGGTCTCATACTCGAGAAAGAACTTACTCTGTGGCTTACTTGTTTTTTATGGCATTACCCTGAGGAGAGCCTGTGTGATTTAATTGGTTCAAAGAACCTGAGGACAGAGTTCAGGGCAAACACAGCAGCTGGAAATTGAGAGGAGACATCCAGGAAAGGGAAGTGGGGATAGGGTTTAACTCCTGAGACTATAAACTCCTGTCCAAATCTCTGGCTGACCCCTGCCCCACACACCTGTGAGGCCAACTCCGAGCAGCCCAGATAAGGTTAAAAGAACTGAGCTGAAATCTCAGCAGCCACTCACACTAGGGGAAAGAGTGTTTATTGTTTGTGTTTATCCAAATTAACTGATTTAAAAAATAATCAGTCAATACTGTTCAGAGGATCTAAAAGAATCCAGCTCAAACTCCGGTGTATTTGATTCCAAAGTTATCTTTGTAGCTGCTTCGTAGCTATTTAAGTCATCTCCTTGCAAGCATTGTAGGTGGGAATAGGAAAATTAGCACGTCTTCCTTGAAAAGTTTGGCAATGACGATCCAGAGTTTAAAACCCCACAGCTGGAAATTTATCCTATAGATATACTCACATACATGTAAAACTGCTAACGCACAAAGTTACTCACTGTGGCAATACCTGTAATGATATAAGCTTGACATCTGTCTAACTATCCATCAGCAGAGAATTGGCTAAATACCTTGTGATACTTCCAAATAATGGAGTATTCTTCAGCCTTAAAAAATAAAATACATAAAAATGAGGAACCCCTTTAAGGGCTGATATTGAATCATCTCCGAAATATATTATTAAGTGAAATAAACAAGGCACAAAGCAGTATTCATTGTTCTCCAATATCCTTTCACACTTCTTCCAAAATTTTTAGCCAGATACTTCCTCATCTGGAATCGACTGCCTTTTCCAGTTTCCCTTGCAGCTGGGTGTGGCCATGGGATTGAGGTCTCCTCAATGAGGTTTGAGCAGAACTCTTATGTGGCAGCTTCCAAGACCCTTCCTTAGACACAGGTATTCTGAGACCTTTGCCCTTTGTCTTCACTGGACACATCCTTCATTGGATACACTCCATCCTGCTGTCTAGAACATGGATTCTCTCATCTTGGTTCATGATTGAGCTGGAAGAAACCTGAATGCTTCTTGGAGATCCGGCAAGTACCAGCTCTGGATCACATACACTTGGAATTTTACATGAGAGAGAAATAAGCTTCCATCTTGTTAAAAATCACAGTTATTTTGGGTCTTGAGTTATTTGAAGTTGAATCTAATCCTAACTCCTACGCAGGTATAAACACTGCAAGGATTTTGCCAGATCTGGCTAATTTGCCCTCCAGAAAGACTGTGCCAATTGGCACTGCAACGAGTACTATAGGAATGGGTAGAGAGCTCCTTCTGCTGCACTGCGTTGCCTCCCAGATACCAGATGCCGGATGCCAGCTGCCGGCTGCCTAATGGATCCAGAGACAGGTAGAAAGGACCCATAAATGTGACCTGGACACCAGGACAGGCAGAGGTACCAATGCCAACAAGAAGGAACTTCAGAAATTGAAGCTTCCCTTACTGACACTGGTTTCAACTAACCGGCCTCTCTTGTTCTTCTCACTTTCTTCAGGTTCTAGAGCTTTGTTCTCTTCTATTCTGAGTCTCCTCCAATACCAGCCCCAGACCTATTTCCTGGTGGGAAACCAAGAATTTGGATGCCTGCCCCTCAAATAGAGAAAGAAAGAGCAGTAGGCTTCACCCAGTGCCCGCGTCTCCTGCCTGCTGAATGTGGCACCGGCCAGCAGAGTGGGGTGTGCTGATCCATAGCCCTGACTGATATATCAAACAAGCAGGAAATAAGAAGATATGATCAGGAAGCAATTTAATTCTCTTTCCCACTGTCCCTTCTGGTCATACTGTTTTCTGATCCTGGGTAGAATCTTAGGTAGGTGCCATAGCTTTTGACATCACTCGGGGATATTCTAGGGTCTAGCCCAGCCTAAAAATCATAAAAACCCAAACATCATTCAATTAAAAATTCCCCCACCCCATTTCAAGCTTCTGTAGAGGGAAAAGAGAAGACAGACTCTTTCTTTCCTCTTTCTCACTCTTCCTCCTTAGCTCCATCACTAGTTACAATTTTGGGATCCTCATAGGACAGAGATGTTGGAGGGTACATACCTGTAATGAGTAGTAGGTCCCAGAGATCTAATGCACAGTATAATGAATATTGACAGCCATACTATATTATAATCATCAGACTTGCTAAGAGACTAGAACTAATGAATTATTCCAACCACTAAAAAGGAGTGACAATTATGTAACATGATAAAGCTGCTAATTATCAATTGCTACAATGGCAATCATATTGCAATATATAAATATATCAAATTAACCTGTTGTACACCTTAAATTTACACAGTGTTTTATGTCAAATACGTTTCCAGTCAAAAGAAAAATAAATAAAAATTTTAAATGTGGTGACCCTCCAAGGCTGGAATGACAGAGATAAAGGGCACAAGAGCTCTCACTTGACTGCTACTGGTGCCCTCTTCGTGGGACAGATGACAAACGTTGATTCCTCCTGTCACAAAGGACTTTTGAGGGTTGTTTGGAGATTTCTGCAGGTATGGATTTTAGCCTCCCTCATCCCCAGTGCTTCCCAGAGAAAAATGCTTCTTTGGCAAGGGGGGGACCCTTCGCTCCCACCATGTGTTCCCAGAGAATGTCTGAAGATCCTGTGCAAGACAACGTACAGTCAGCTCTATCTGTGAGCATCTCATCTAATGGTGTACAAGAAACACACACTTGTCCCCAACATCAGAGGACATGCAGCTTGCCTCTAAGGAAGCCCTTTCCGGCTAAGTCCCCAGCCAGGCTTTACATACACCTCCCCCAGCATAGGCAGACACCAATCCCTCTGCCCTAAAGCTCTGGTGGATGCCTATCAAGTTTTCTGAGTGGTTTTACTGAAAGCTCCTTTGCTTAAATAGAAGGGAAGGAACAGCCCCCACCCCACTCTCCTCTTCCCCCAGAGTGGAGTAGAAGGAGAACTTGCAGAGGACACCACCGTTCTCTCTCCTAGAATCAGCTTTACTCTTATTATTCCAATGACCTCTCAAGAATTCTTAGCATTCTCTCGCATCACCTTGAAGTGGATAATAATCCAAGGTCACAAAGCAGGTTCGGGAACTCACTCTCTTTGCATGTGCTACAACAGATGGCCTAGTGCCTACCTTGCCGGTAAGGGTGAAGGTGAGGGTCCTTGGCACACTTTGTTTTATTTTTAGGCCTTTGGGTCTTCAAACAGATAATACTGTTTGCCTCCAGGGAGAGAAACTGTCTGTTGGCGAACACAGGAGTGGACAGAAGAATTTTCAGAATACACTAAAGAGATACGCTGCAAAAAATGTCTCTGCCGTTTTTCTGGTAGACTGCCTCTTCGTTTTAAATACCCAAAGGTCCTAGAATATATACTTCTCAAGACGTTTTTCAGCCAACATTTACATAAGAAAAAAATTATATTAACATTCCCGAAATACTTTTCAGGAAAACTCTTATGTTATAGTCCAAAAACAATTGGTAGAATATTAGAATCTCATCTAAATGGTTTTGAAAAGTGTACTGAGTGTCAGCACCAGGTTTCTGCCTCAAAGATGGTGCTGATGCAGAGACACGACCGCCTGCAAAACAAATATTGTTTATAACCATACGAGTTGTTTGGTGACACGGAGCATTTTTTATCCTACCAAACGGTTTAACAGTGTTTTGATTATATTTTAGGAAATTTAGGGAGCTTAGGGTCGATATTTAATGCGTTATAATTTTTAACGCATAAGTTAAGTAAATATAAGTAATATTTTACTTACTAGAGCAATGTTTCATAATCCTGCCTAAAGAGCACAAGGCTCTCTGTAATTTTTCTTTGACCCAATTTACTAATGGCTGGTCCCAGTTAGATATCTGCTTGTAAATGACTGATAACTGCAAACAATTTCTGTCCAGCAGAAAAGTTTTCCCCAAAGTTTTATTGCCCTGAATTACATTAACCAGTTTTGCATCCACTTATCAACCTCATTTTATCTTTCTTTCAATGACTATAGATACATATGTTTCTCCTATGCTCCTTTGAACCAGTGTTAGGATCCTACTGGTTTCATTATTAATGAATTAAATACTTTTTAAACATGTGCTCACAGTATGTTTGTATTAGAGTCATGTTTTTAGCTTTCTGAAAATTCTAAAATGATAATTCAAATGTTGAATGAAGAAATTTTAGAACCACGATCATATCATTCCATTTATATGAATGTGTACATGTATATGAAAAAGAAGGAAATATTTGAAGTAATTTTTACCAAGATAGTTAACGTTAGTGGTTTTGAAACCGAGGGTAATCATCAGTTAGACCCATTAAATCTGGAACCTGCCTTCACTGATCACGCTTGCTTTAACTGTTGCTACAAGCAGCATGTAGCCTAGACTATAAGGTGCTTCCCTGAGTTTTTTTTTTTAGGAATTTGGAGTCGGCTGTGTCCAGTTCAAGCTCAAGCCAGTTAAGAATTCTTAGGACCACCGACCCTCCAACTAGGTGTATACCAGTGATCATTTAACATCTGAGGGCCAAAAACTTCACCCTCAGAAAGTGCGAACCCACCATTTTCTGATCACGGGTCCAGTGAGGAAGCCTGTAGCTGCTACGCCTGCGCAGAACGACAATTACCGGAACTTTTTATTTCCAATCACTTTACCGCAGGCTCCCCACGCCTCAGAGAGCCCTGCTTCTCTGTCCTAAAAATACCCCGAGCCCCTTGCCTTAGGAGAGATGGATCTGAGAATTGTGCTCCTATCTCGTCGCCTGGTTGCCTGGAGAATAAACCCTTTCTCGGCGGCAAACGTCGGCATCTCAGCGTTTGGCTTGCTGCGCATCAGGAAAAACAGACCTGGATTCAACAACGTTTTTCTCTGAGAGATGGGTAGAGTGTTTTTCACTTTCTTCTAAATACATTCCTTTACTGTTTACTTTACTTTACAATGGACTTGCATCACTTTTAAAATTAGGGGGAAGGGCTTCCCTGGTGGCGCAGTGGTTGAGAGCCCGCCTGCCGATGCAGGGAACACGGGTTCGTGCTCTGGTCCGGGAGGATCCCACGTGCCGCGGAGCGGCTGGGCCCGTGAGCTATGGCCGCTGAGCCTGCGCGTCCGGAGCCTGTGCTCCGCAACGGGAGAGGCCACAGCAGTGAGAGGCCCGCGTACCGCAAAAAAAAAAAAAAAAAAAAAAATTAGGGGGAAAATAATACGGTTTATTCTCATTGTTAATGGTAATAATGTTCTATAAAGTTGCCGCAAATACTGAATTAGCAAATACTGAGCCCTTGCTAATAGGGGAAATACAGGGTTAGTTTCCTGCAAGCTTCTGGTCACAACATTTTTGTCAGCTGGTCAGTGTACGTACCCTTGTTTTATGTGTGTTTCTGTTTAAAGACATTTATATAATATATATTGTTGACTCACTAACATTGAATTCACAGACAACAGCACTATAACTTATGCCTGAGCAAAGCTTATCTATACACGTAGACACATCAGCGCTGTGCTTGAGGGCCAGTTTAAGCAACAGATTCACCAACAAACAAGAAGCACAAAAATGCAAAAAAAAAAAATGGCACTAAATAGACTACAAAAAGGACACTGGTTTTCAGCATGACAGTGAAATGAGAAAGCAGAGTATTGCCTCACTTAACCTCAGTTGGGAACGTGAGCATTGGATGACTCAAATTTTCCACTGCTTTGTACATTATAATTTAGAACATAAAATGTTAAAGTTCTATAAATTATAATTTTAGAATGTCAAAAAGCTAAAACAGGGACTTCCCTGGCGGTCTGGTGGTTAAGATTCTTGCTTTCCACTGCAGGGGGCACGGGTTCAGTCCCTGGTCCGGCCCCTGGTCGGGGAACTAAGATCCCACATGCTGCATGGCCAAAAAAATAAAAGGAGAAGAATAAAAAAAAAAAAAAAAAAGCTAAAACATGACTCTAATACATATCATGAGCACACACTAAAAATCTATTTAATTCATTAGTAAGTGAACCAGCACAATAGTAATGCTGGTTCAAGGGAGCATAGGAAAGACCTTGAAAGTGCCACAAGTATTGACTTGGGGGTTACAAATAGATTTTAGCTAGTTGGTGAATTCAAAATACTGAATCCACAAATAATGAAGATAGACTATATAGCTATTTTTTACCATTTGAAACTATAATACAAAAGAATTTTTTAAATCGCCTATGTAAGTTTTGCCTCAGCTGCTAGACTCTGAGCTCTAGAAGACAGGGATGATTTCTCATTCTTAACGAAATACTAAACAGCTAGCTAAGTGCCTATAGTATGTGCTTAATAAATGTCCTTTTCTCACCACCACCCACTTCTCTGAATGACAAACTGCAGAGCACACACAAAAATTTATTCTCAGTTCTGTAAAGAAGTTCTGCTGTTTAGAAATGATCTGTCATTGTTTTTAGCCACCCAGCATCTAAAACTCTGTGGTGAGAGAACTCCCACCTAAGGCAAAGTTTATCTCCCTCTTGAAAAGCTGAAAATGCCAGACTTTCTTCCACAGCCTCCTTTGTAGCTAGAATGCAAGTTATGACCTAGGGTCCACCGATCACAGGAGCCCAACTCAGGTGCTGAATTCAAGGCTTGTACGTGAACCAGCAGGTATCCTAAAGAATCCATATCAATGTGGGTAGTGACAGTGGAAACTGCTACAAGCCATTTCCAAAAGCAACTAGAGAAACAGTCCTAGTGAAGTTGGTCAGTGTCCAGTAGTGTCAGTAGCACTGGCAACATGAACTGCAGAGTCTGTACAGTGGGACCCACATTGTGGCATGATAATGGACATTATTTCTGGTTGTGACGTCTCTAAGTTGGTTCTATGAGCCCTCTGGAAAACAAGCAAGATATCCTTTTAATTAATTCCTTTTCTGCCTCAGTTAGCAAAAAATGGTTTCTGTTGGGGTACTTCCCTGGTGGTCCAGTGGTTAAGACTCCGTGCTTACTCTAAGGGGCGTGGGTTCAATCCCTGGTCGGGGAACTAAGATCCTGCATGCCACGCGGCGTGGCCAAAAAATGAAACAGAAAAAAAAAAAAAAAAATGAAACAGAAAAAAAGCAAGAAATGGTTTCTGTTGCCTGCAGCTAAGAATCCTGACTGATACATATATACACACACACATATATGGAATTATCCTCCTAGATAACAATTTGGTCTCAGTTTGACAGCTTTAACAAAGAGCAGAATTACAACAGATTAAATAATAACGTGTGTTGAGCATGCACAATGTACCAGGCACTTTACTTATATTATCTGATTTATCTTATCTGGTAGATACTGTTTTCAGTATTTTTTTTATGGAAGTATAGTTGATTCACAATGTTGTGTTAATTGCTGTACAGCAAAGTGATTCAGTTATACATATATACATTCTTTAATTTTTTTTCCATATAGTTTATCATATGATATCGATTATAGTTCTCTGTGCTATACAGTAGGACCTTGTTGTTTATCCATTCTCTATATAAAAGCTTACATGGTAGTTACTGTTTTGATTCTCACTTTACAGAAAAGGAAACTTAAGCTTAAAAGTGTATGGTAGAGGATGAGGTTACCACCCCTATATCCATTCTTCTCTTCCTCCTCAGCAATAGAAAATCCAATTTTTAGCTGGACACAAGTAACCAAAACAGAGATTTACATTTCTCAGACTCTTTTTTTTCCAACTGTGACAACCTTAAAAAAGAGCCAATGACATGTAAACATAAGCATTGTATGGCTACTCCTTGAAACTTACTTAAAAGATTAGTTGGCCTTTACCTTTGTCCTTTTATTCTTTCAATTTGCTGGGATGTACATGTAATGGCTGGAATTCAGGTGACTCTCTTGTACTATGAGGATACACAATCAGAATGTTGATCTAGCAAAATAGAGAGAAACTAGGTCCTTGATGACCATGTAGCCACCATATCAGCTCTCTACTGCCTATGTCTGAATTTCCTTTATGTTAAAAATAAATAATCTCTATCTTGTTTAAACCACTGTTAGTTTAGGATTTTCTGTTGTTTAGAGGTGAATGCTAACAAATTTAAGAGGTAATATGCCCCAAATCACTCAGCTAGTGATGAGACAGGAAATGAAGCATCGTGCCAGAGTCCTTGGCCACTGCACTCTCTCTGCTGAGCTGTGGTGCCTCAGTGCCACCATATATTAAATCCAAAAAGATCTGGGAGAAGACCACACCACTCTCAGAATTTGGTAATAATAGTGTTTTCTCCATTTAGGCTCTAGAAATCTTGTTTTTCTCAGGGCAGAGAAGAGGAGAGGATTGATCTTTTCTCCTCCTACTTTCCTAAACTTCCACCCTCTATGATTTTCTTCACTCCCTTTTTTTCACCTAAAATAAAATAAAAATAACATTATCATGCACTTTTTGAATATCCAGACTCTAAATTGACAGGCTACTTTTCACTCCAGAGCCAGCAAGGATTCACTTAGAGACACTTATTTATTAGTTAATTAACTATGAACAGTGAAAAGTTGATGAAGCAATGAAGAATATATATTTAGGCTAATTTTATTCTACTCTTCTTTTATTCTGTTGTCTTCGACAAAGTTTTGTTTCTAACTCAGCTAATACCTAGACCTGAAATGAGTTCAACCTACAGTCAAGTCAAACTTAATGTTTCCAGTGGTTCTCACTTTATCTTCCTGGTCCTTTAAAAAATCTACATAAAAACAAAACAAAATTAGAAGATAAGGATCGTGATGCTCAGTTATATAAACTAAAACTGGAGGATTTTATAAAAGCAGAAAACAGGTTTTAGTGAAATTTTATCTGATTTTTGTACCCCATAAAATGGATAGACCCCAGCTTTCAGATTCCTGTAGTATAAAATAGAACTAAAAACACCTGACCTTTGTCCTGCTTCCTTAAACAGAAAACTTGAGCAAGGCTCTTATCACATAAAATTATTACAGCAACTATCTCTCACCTGATCTTGAATGGAAGAATATAAAACTTTATACCAGAGAGACTAGCTCTATTGTAGTCTCCTTTCTATGAATTTTTAGTGCATTTTGCAGCCAGCAGAGGGAAGGTCACATGAATAATTTTTTTTTTTTTTTTTTTTTGCGGTACGCGGGCCTCTCACTGTTGTGACCTCAACCGTTGCAGAGCACAGGCTCCGGACGCGCAGCCTCAGCAGCCATGGCTCACGGGCCTAGCCGCTCCGTGGCATGTGGGATCTTCCCGGACCGGGGCACGAACCCATGTCCCCTGCATTGGCAGGCGGACTCTCAACCACTGCGACACCAGGGAAGCCCCATATGAATGATTTTTGAAGCTTCTGGTATATTCAGACATTTTTTAAAAAATGAAAACTGCCATGTCTACCAAGTCTAGCTTCCCCAGACAAAATTGAAAACCCCGGAAATTTTTGCTCTTCTGATCACTCTTCCCCATCACAGAGCTGTTCATGTGATCATGAACATCCTGTCATGCATCTTAGGACCCATGACCATACTGCCTCTCCCAAACTCTGGGTTTTTCTTAATTCATAATTTGCTCCTCCACATTTATTCATTCAGCAAATGTTTATTGTAGTTTAGTATGAGTAAGACACCATGCTGGATCTGTAGATGTAAAGATAGCTAAGATAAGGGTCTTGGATTGGGACAATTTACTCACTAGTGACTGGTAATAAAAACGGCACATACACAGCAGATCCATGTCTGGTGGACCTGAAACTTGTAAAGACTGGGGAGCCCTCTTTAAGCAAAAGAGCATTTGGGGGTACAAAATTAAGCCATCTGTATGTATTCTTTGGAGAAATGTTTATTTAGATCTTCTGCACATTTTTTGATTGGGTTATTTGTTTTTTTTATTTTGAGCTGCATGAGATGTTTGTATATTTTGGAGATTAATCCCTTGTTTGCAAATATTTTCTCCCATCCTGTGGGTTGTCTTTTTGTCAATGGTATCCTTTGCTGTGCAGAAGCTTTTAAGTTTCATTAGGTCCCATTTGTTTATTTTTGTTTTTATTTTCATTACTCTAGGAAGTGGATCAAAAAAGATCTTGCTGTGATTTATGTCAAAGAGTGTTCCCCCTATGGTTTCCTCTAAGAGTTTTATAGTATCCAGCCTTACATTTAGGTCTTTAATCCATTTTGAATTTATTTTTGTATGGTGTTAGGGAGTGTTCTAATTTCATTCTTTTACATGTAGCTGTCCAGTTTACCCAGCACCACTTATTGAAGAGGCTGTCTTTTCTCCATTGTATATTCTTGCCTCCTTTGTCATAGATTAGTTGACCGTAGATGTGTGAATTTATCTCTGGGCTTTCTATCCTGTTCCATTAATTTATATTCTGTTTTTGTGCCAGTACCATACTGTCTTGATTACTGTAGCTTTGTAGTATAGACCTCCCACCTTTGTCTTACCTGTGATGTTAAAGATGTCACATTCTTTTTTTTTTTTTTTTTTTTTTTTTTGCAGTACGTGGGCCTCTCACTGCTGTGGCCTCTCACGTTGCGGAGCACAGGCTCCAGACGCGCAGGCTCAGCAGCCATGGCTCACAGGCCCAGCCGCTCCGTGGCATGTGGGATCTTCCCAGGCCAGGGCACGAACCTGCGTCCCCTGCATTGGCAGGCGGACCCTCAACCACTGCGCCACCAGGGAAGCCCCTCACATTCTTTTTTTCTTATGTTTTAGACTCACTGGTTTCAAATCCTTTCAGTTGAATACGCATTCTTAAAATCCAAGAGATTAAAACTGAACACCAGAGCTTATTAATACCCAGGTTAGGGGAAAAAATTATGTCTAATGGAAAAATCCTAGTTAGGACATGCTCTAACCAACAGAGATGAACACTGTCTCATAAAAGGGTATTTGTTATTGGTGAAGTCCTTGTTGTCATGGAGACAGAGGTCTGAGACTCAATGATAGATGCACTTTGCTCCTTATTATTCCTTACTCTTCATTCTCTTTCCTCCTTGGAAACTCTAGGACCCTTTACCTCCCCTGACCCCACCCTACAAGTTGTCTTGACCCTTTTCTCATTCCATGCTGTTTTCACCCTGGATGATCTTATTCACCACCCAGGTAAACCATCATCTAAGTGTGGGATTCCCAAATCAGCATCTCCACCTCAGCTACAAATCTGTGTTTTACCTGCCAGCCTGACATCCCCACCCACATTTCTCATAGCATGTTGAACCCCTCCCAGTCAAACTGCTTGAAAACTCAGTCACTGTTAACTCATTGCTGCCCCACATTCCCACAGTTAATCTATCATGAAGTCTTATCATTTCACCATGGTAATGCCTCTTCTTTCCATCCACCCAGGTTCTGAGTAGCAGCATCTCATCATTTTTTAATTGAATTTTCAGCTGATCTCACTGAGTCCAATCCCTTGGCTCATCAATGGATCCTTCACATCAGGGAGGCACTAGGGCACAGAGTAAGCGGCCAGGTTCTAACATGGGTTCCAGCAGAACCTCAGCTCCCTTGATTTGTGACTGCCAGCAAGTGACTTAATTAAACTAAACCTCAATTTCTTCATATAAGAAATGGAGGCAATTATAAGTCATAAAGATGCTGTAAGGAGTACATACAATGATGTATATAAAATGTCTAGTATATAGAAATGCTTAATACATTTTACCTGTTATTATCATAATTCTTATCAGAGTTTTGATCTAAAAATATAAACTTGGTCATGTGTTAGACATTATTAGAACACACTATATCCTGGCTTTTTCTCCTTTGAGGTACGTGGAAGACTGCTTCCTAGCCACTTTCCAAATAATGGGGCCATGTGACTAGTTCTAACAGATGGACTCTAAATATAGAAGATTAGGTATGAGATTTTTTTAATTATTATTTATTTATTTATTTATTTTTGGCCGTGTTGGGTCTTCGTTGCCATGCACGGGCTTTCTCTAGTTGCATCCAGCGGGGGCTACTCTTCGTTGCGGTGCACAGACTTCTCATTGCAGTGGCTTCTCTTGTTGAGGAGCACAGGCTCTAGGCGCATGGGCTTCAGTAGTTGTGGCACACAGGCTCAGTAGTTGTGGCTCGCGGGCTCTAGAGTGCAGGCTCAGTAGTTGTGGCGCATGGGCTTAGTTGCTCCGCGGCATGTGAGATCTTCCCAGACCAGCGATTGAACCCGTGTCACCTGCATTGGCAGGCAGATTCTTAACTACTGTGCCACCAGGGAAGCCCCTAGGTATGAGATTTTGATGTGCTTTCTTCTCCCATTTGATGACCAAGGAAGCCATATGTTCCAGATGGTGCTTCTACAAGGTGGTGGAGACTCCATCAACCCGTGTCCATCTAAGTGACCATAGAGCAGAGCCCCACAGAATGTTGCAATGGACACATAGTGTGAGCAACTCAGACTTAGGGGATTTTTGAAGTTATTATCACAGCAGAGCCTAGCTGCTCTATCCTGACTAATACAGGGCATCTCATTTCTCACTGCTCAAACCTAGTGATTTGCCCTAATACATGTAAGATCTCCTAAAATAGATGGACCAGCAAACACCAAAAGTTCTAGTTAAGTAGAGACAAAAAAATGTCTGTAGTTTTCATTTATTTTTCAAAGTTATTATCTCTGTATACATTTACTTGAAAGTGACTTTTTAAAAAAAAAAACACACACACAAATGAGGCTGGCTTAAGTAAAATCGGAAATTTATTAAGCAAAATAGGAAATTTATTAACCTACATAAATTAAAAGTCCAAGACTAGAGTGAGCACTGGGCATGCTGGATACAGAGGCTTAGACTAGATATCAAGGACTTAGTATTGCTCGTTCCATGATTCAGCTCTGTTTTTTGTTTGTGTGTATATGTGTGTGTGTGTGTGTGTGTGTGTGTGTGTGTGTGAGAGAGAGACAACAGTGTTTTCTGGCAAAGTCTCTTTTATTGGAAAAAATGGCTGCCAGTACTTCCAGGATCACCCTATTTTCTCTCACAGCAACTTCAGCTCAAAGAGTTATTTTCTCCCAATGGTTCTGGCAAAGGTCCTGGCATTCACGCTAATTGGACCAAATTGAGTCACATACCCACCCACAGAACCAGTTACAGTGACCAGAGGAATACAATATTCTGATTAGCTGCTCCAAGTTGTGTGCTGGTTCTGGGGAGACACATGGACTGCAACAGGGGAGTAGAGGTTCCCCGGGAAAAATCAAGGTACTGCTGCCAAAAGCAGGGTGAATGAACACAGGATAGGTAAAAGTAACAGGTTCACAGAATATGTGACCAGATAAGGAACTTTATGAAGAAGTCCCAATGATAAGATAAAAACCTACCATATTTGCCTTACCATGAAAGGACCATCTTTCCTCTGAGTGCATTGTAAGGTTCAAAATAGTAAGCTTTCAGCTACATACCACTCCCATTACCCACCAAGCCCATGTGTAGTAGGCTTATAAAATTAGTCAGAGCTTTGTGACTTTAGATTACATTTACATTATTCATGTTATCAAATGTGAAATCAAAAAGGAAAAAAGTGTAACAATATAAATGGTTTTCTTTCCTTTCCTGTTGTTGGGTTGTGTGTGTGTGTGTGCGCGCGTGTGCGTACGCGTGTGTATACACACACATGAATAAGCATGTTTATATGTTGTTTTGTTTCTTTGCCTCGTGTATCAAAGCCTTGGAGACTTGCTATCTTCCAAGATGGGGTGAAACTCCTCCATCAGCCATTTTACCCTCCACATCTCTTTTCCCAAGTGATCCATTCCTGTTTCCCAAGAGTTTCTGGCTTCAGCAGCTTGAGTGAAGCAGTCAGCACAAAGTAATGTGTAGAGAGAATCAACTATTGCCGATTTAATCTGCCTCTTACTGTGACGGGGCTTCAGAAAACATTGAAATGGGGCACTGATCTCTGGCTCCTCTGCACCTTGTGAAAGATAGAGGGATTTATTGATAAAACCATCTCCCCCACTGGGTTGTAAGAGCCTCAAGGACTTAGAATTGTTTTACCGATGTCTGTCTCCACAGCACCCAGTATGAGGGACTACAGGATGAATGGACTCTGCCCCCAAGTCATTCATAGTCTAGTGGAAACATTAAACTGGTGTATGAATAACCAAAAATATAGCACAAGTGTAAACTACTGACGAAAGGCCTTTGGAATTTCAAAGAAGGAAGCACTTTTCTCTGGCCGAACGGACAAGAATTTTTTTTTTACTAAGGAGGTAGCTTTAAGAGTGGTAGCAGAGGGAGGGGCAGAGCTGGGGCAAGAAATGCCAGGCAAAAGAACTGCAAGAAAAGAAGACAAAAAAGGTGACTTTTTTGTCTTAATCACTAGCACCAGAATAGGAGAGAACATTCTTTGTTTGGAAAATTCTTTGGTAAGCTACTAAACTAAGGGTGAGAACTTCAAGCTCATGGGTGACTACTTGCTTCAAGCAAATATCCCAATCCCTACCCTGTACTGGGTGAGGCAAAGGAAAGACTGACACACAGCTAGATTGGGGGACCGATGCCCTGAGCCATTCACTCTCCCATATGGAATGCGCTAAGCATTTGGGGAAATGGCAAGGAGCTCAGAGGGGCTGCAATGCTTGGGTTGCTTAAGTGTGTCATGGATGACAGCCTGAAAATATAAGTTGGGGCCATAGCATAAAGTACAAAATGCTGATTATGGAATTTATCCTGATACCAATCGTCTTAGGCTACGGCTCTTTTCAGTAATGTCCCCACTGTCCCTCTTTTGTTTTCTTAAGAGAGATCCTGTATACACTTTACCCAGTTTCCTTCAATGGTAACATTTTGTAAAACTCATACGGGGAGTTCCCTGGTGGCCTAATGGTTAGGATTCCGGGCTTTCACTACCATGGCCCAGGTTCAGTCTCTTGCTGGGGAACTGAAATCCTGCAAGCCGTGCAGTGCAGCCAAAAAAAAAACTCGTATAAAATGGCATCCGGGATATTAACATTGATACGATTTACCAACCTATTCAGTTTTTCCTAGTTTTATTTGTACCCATTTGTATGTGTGTGTGTATTTTGTCCTATACGATTTTATCACGTGTAGGTTTGTGGATCCACCACCAACCACAGTCAAGAAATTGAGGAGTACTGGCATTTCAGGGATACCTCGTATTATCCTTTTGTAACTCTACCCGCCTCCCTGCCATCTCACATCACCCTCAACCCTCATCCCTACCCCCTGACAACCACTAATCTGTCCTCCACTTTTAAAATTTTGTCATTTCAAAATGTTCCATAGGTGGGATTATACAGTATGTAATTTTGGAGGATTAACTTTTTCCACTACACGTGATTTCCTCATGATTCATCCAAGTTCTTACATGTGTCAATCGATTGCTTTTTTGTTGCTACATAGTATTCCAGGAAAGACCTGTACCACAGCGTGTTTAACCGGTCGTTTGTTGAAGGACTTCTAGGTTGTTTCCAGCTTTGGCTATTACAGATAAAGGTGTTATGACCATTCATGTACAGGGTTTTGTGTGAACATAAGTTATCATTTCTCTGGATTAAATGCCCCAAGAGTGCAGTCTCTGGGTTGTATGGGAATTGGATGTTTAATTTTATAAGAAATGGCAGTTTTACATTTCCGTTAGCAATGAGTATGATGAGTTATTCAGTCTCTCCACACCTTCTCCAGTGTATGAGGTTATCGTCATTTTCCTTCCTCCACTGAATTGCTTTTGCACCTTTGTCAAAAATCAGTTGGACATCTTTGTGTGGGTCTGCTTCTGGATTCTCTGTTTTGTTCCATTGATCTGTGTGTCTAGCCCTCTACCAATACCACATTGTCTTTTTTTTTTTTTTTTTGGCCACACTGTGTGGCTTATGGGATTTTAGTTCCCCGACCAGGGATGGAACCCGTGGCTCTGGCAGTGAGAAGGCCAAGTCCTAACCACTGGACCGCCAGGGAATTCCCCACGTTGTCTTAATTACTGCAGATATACAGTCAGCCTTAATATCAGGTAGAGTGATTCCTCCTATTTTATTCTTCATTGTCAAGAATGTTTCAGCTATTTGGGGACCCATGCCTAAATTTTGGAATAACTTCATCTTTATCTCAAAAAAGCTTGCTAGGATTTTGATAGGAATTGCAATAAAACTACAGATCAATTTGGGGAGAATTGACATCTTTACCATGTTGACTCTTCCAGTCCATAGCACAGTACGTGTCTCCATTTATTTATGTCTTTGATTTTTTAAATCAGTACTTTGTAATTTTCAGCATATAGATCTTGTACATGTTTTAAGTATATACTTCAGTATTTCATTTTCTTTGGGGCAACTGTAAATGATTTTGCATTTTTAAATTTCAGTTGCTGCATGTTCATTGTTAGTATATAGAAATGTTACTTACTTGTATATTGATCCTGTGACTTTGCTGAACTCACTTATTAGTTCTAGGAGGTTTTCTTTTAGAACCCTTGGAATTTTCTGCATAGACTATCATGTCATCTGCAATTAAAGACAGATTTCTGTTTTTCTAAACTGTATCTCTTTTATTTACTTTTCTTCTTATCGCAGCGGTTAGAACTTCCAGTACTATGTTGAACAAGAGAGGTGAGAGCTGACGTCTTGCTTTGTTCCTGATCTTAGAGGGAAAGCATTCAGTCTTTCATCATGAAATATGATCTTAGTGTGGGCTGTTTATAGATGCCCTTTATCAAGTTGAGGTAATTTCCCTTCATTCCTAACTTGCTGAGACTTTTCATCATGAATTGATTTTCAATTTTATTAAATGCTTTTCCTGCATCAATTCATATGATCATATGATTTTTCCTCTTTAGCTTGTTGATATGATAGATTATATTGACTGATTTTGAACATTGAACCAGCTTTGCAAGCCTGGAATCAATTCCACTTGGTCATGGTGTATAATTTCTCTTATACATTTTTGGTCCACACACTTTTGAAATCCAGAAACTTAGGTGTCATCCTTAACACTTCCCTCGCCTACACATCGTCTCATTATCATGATTTTTACCTCCATTTCTACCACTGCCCTTCTAGTCAAAGCCCCTGTTCTCTCACTTGTTACACTTCAACAGCCTCCTAATGGGTCTCCCTACGTTAATTTTTTTTTAAGATTTTATTATTATTTATTTATTCATTTTGGCCGCACCGGGTCTTAGTTGCAGCATGCGAACTCTTAGTTGCAGCATGCATGCAGGATCTAGTTCACTGACCAGGGATTGAACCCAGGCGCCCTGCATTGGGAGCACCAAGTCTTACCCACTGGACCACCAGGGCAGTCCCACCCTATATTAATTTTGCTTCCTTCCAACTATTTTCTACACAGCAGTCAAGGATATTTTCATACCAAAAATCTAATATTGGCACTTCTCTTTTTAAAATCCTTCATTGGCTTCCCGCCACCCTTAGGCTAAAGACTCACATCCTTAATGTAGCCTACAAGGCCCATTGTGATGTGGTCTTTCTCTAACTCTTTTTTTTTTTTTTAATTTATTTTTGGCTGCATTGGGTCTTGGTTGCGGCACATGGGCTTTTCTTTAGTTGCAGCGTGCGAGCTTGTCATTGTGGTGGCTTCTCTTGTTGCGGAGCACGGGCTCTAGGCACATGGGCTGCAGTAGTTGCAGCATGCAGGCTCAGTAGATGTGGCTCACAGGCTCTAGAGAGCAGGCTCAGTAGTTGTGGCGCACAGGCTTAGTTGCTCTGCGGCATGTGGGATCTTCCTGGACCAGGGCTCGGACCCGTGTCTCCTGCATTGGCAGGTGGATTCTTAACCACTGAGCCACCAGGGAAGCCCCTCTCTAACTCAGACATACTACATCTAACTCTCTGTGCCTCAGCATGTGAGTCTTCTCTATTTCCCCCAGATTCAACTGCCACCCACCTTGGGGCCTTTGCATATGTTATGCCCATATACTCCTTCCTTCATCCTTTGTCAGGATGACTTTTCAACTGACAAATCACTTTTCAAGGAAAACCTTCCTGGCTCCTCTAGCTTGGTCAGGTCCCTGTTATACTCTTTTATAGCCTTCTTTTCCTTTATAGCATTTATCTCAGTTTGTGAGTATATATTTATTTGTATAATTATTTGATTAATATTAGTTCCTCCTGAGACTGTAAAAGCTTCATGAAAGTGGGGACTATAACTATTTTACTCAACAAATGTAGTTTGAATTAATAAATGAAATCAACTGACCTACTTTAATTACTTTATCAGCGTATGTTTACTGAACATCACATGTTATCAAGAGAACATTCATTTAAGAGAATGAGGGAGGGGGAGGGAGAGAGAGAGAGAGAGAAATGCTTATTAGGCACATATCACATACAGCCAAAATAATCCTTATGTGCTATGTCATGTAATTAATAAGGGATGAGGATGTCTTCTGCCAATTTAATTGATAAAAAATTATCAAACAGCTATAGTGGCCAAATCATCTCTGAGTGGTAGGATTCAAAATAGTTTTTCTTTTTTATATTTCTCTGATCTTTTTCAAATGAGCACATGAACATGTATTACTATTTTAATACATTACTGTAAAGACTTTAACTCATTAATATATTAATGAATAGAGCAGTGGAAATTTAATGGAAAATGCTGTAGCTTTATTCAGCTTTCCTCAAAATATGTAATCCAAACAGGTTTCAAAAGATAAAAGTAAAAATTTTATTTTAAATATATCAGTTCTTAAAGAATTGATAGAATATAAAGAATTTAAATTATACCTCTAATGATTATTTGTGTCAAAAATACTATACTATGCTTGATTATATTTCATGAAAACATAGTACTACATTCCCACTCAGAAACACTTTAGTAAGAATACACCAAAAAAACTGTTAACTGCAGTCTATTCTGAGGATTAAGGTGGGATTGAATGATAGAGTTGTGAGTCAGTCAAGAGACTTAACTTCCACATTATTATCTGTGTTGTATTTATATTATTTACTTAAGTTTGTATTATTTTCATATCTTTTTTACTACTTTTTAAAAATGCATTTGAAAATTATTTTTTAAAAGAAACGGATGACCTTGATTTCTATGACCTTTCCCATCCCTCTTCCTTATCACACACTTTCATCAACAAACATAAAAACATATACACATTGCAGCTCAAATGGAGCAGTTCTATCATATATTCCAGCCCCCAAAATAGTAAGAAAGTGATTTCTGCTTCTCAATAAGATAGAGTAAGAAGGCTTAGATTTATCCATTTGTCTGAAATGACTGAAAAATAGTGTGTATAACAATTATGTGTGAAAACAATGGTTTTCAGACATTGTACATCAGGCAGTGCAAGGCAGTGGTCCCTGAAAGATAGGAAACAAACCAAATAAGCCCTATAATTGACCAACCTTACTATCCAGAAAGAGTTTCCAGGCTGAAGCTTAGGGTGAGGGAAGCTGGAAGAAGCCCAATAGCCTCCCTGAATTGAGGAGACATATGAAAGCACAGGGAGGCCAAAGTGGTTTAAGTTCACAGAGCAGAGGGTTGGAGAGAAGAGAGTTGCAGAGAGAGAATTCTGGAAATCTGCAGAAGAACCTGCTTGAGTCCGCAGCTAACTGATCATCACTATATTAGTGATTAGAAGGAGCAATCCTGGGAGATCATACAGTGCCAGTAATTGTTCATGTTCCACTAGACAGAGTAGCATATCTCATAATTCATAGGACATCAAGTAGAGTACTTAGAAGGGAATTGGCTCAGTTGTGGGGCAGAATTAGCCCTTGATCAAATGCTGCTCTGGTCCTGCTTAACAAAGCTTAAAAGCAAGACCCAGAAGTATACCAGTGTTTCCAAGTAGCTTAACTATGTCCCAGAACAAAACTCAACAATATTTATAGGAATACTAATATATATAGCACTCAACAGATTAAATACAAAATGCTTGTGGTGTAAGTCAAATCATGATGCTGTACACCTTAAACTTACACAGTACCGTATGTCAATTATATCTCAATAAAACTAGAAGGGAAAATTGTCTGTCATGTTACTGTGGAAAATTACCAGGCATGCAAAGAAGTAGGAAAAAAATAACCCATAATGCAGAGGAAAATAAAAATCAATCACTAGAAACAGATCCAGAAATGATAGATATGACAGAATTCATAGACAAGAACATTAAAACAGTTATTATGATATTCCATATATCTAAGAAGGTAGAGGAAAGATCAAGCATGTTAAATAGACACATAGAAGACATAACAAAACACCCGAATGAGATTCTACAGATGAAAAATGTAATGTTTCAGATGAAAACTACTCTAGATGATAGTAACAGCAGATTAGATAACTGCAGAAGGCAATATTAGTGAACTTTAAGACACAGCATTAAAGATGATATGCAACAGGGCTTCCCTGGTGGCACAGTGGTTGAGAGTCCGCCTGCCGATGCACGGGACACAGGTTCGTGCCCCAGTCCGGGAAGATCCCACATGCAGCGGAGCGGCTGGGCCCGTGAACCATGGCTGCTGGGCCTGCGCGTCCGGAGCCTGTACTCCGCAAATGGAGAGGCCACAGCAGTGAGAGGCCCGTGTACCGCAAAAAAAAAAAAAAAGATGATACACAACAAACAGAAAAAGAAAAAAATATAGTAAATACAGCAATAGTGAGCAGTAGGACAATGTCAGGCACCCTAATATATGTGTAATTGGAGTCACAGGAGGAGAGAAAGGAGAGGGGAAATAGAGAAAATACTTGAAGAAATGGCCAAAATTTGTACAAATTTGGAGAAAACTATAAACCCACATATCTAAGAAGGTTAAACTTCTTAGGTTAAACAAATCACAAAAATAATAAGAAACTTCTCATGGTGTGACTAAATAATACAGGTATCCCCTACTTTCAGAAACTTAATATGTTCATTATTTATTGCTAATTAACAAATCATCCCCAAACTTCATGGCTTAAAACAATAATAATTATTTATTTTCTCTCACAATTTCTATGAGTCAGGAATTCAGCAGTATCTCCCTCAGCAGTTCTGGTTCAGTCTCCCAGGTGGTTGTAGTCAGATGAGAGCTGGAGCAGTTCCCAGAAGACCTGACTGGGACTCACTCATGTGACTGGCAAGTCGGTACTGACTGTTGTTCAGGAGCATCGGTTCCTCTCCACAGGGCTGCTTGAGTGTCCTCGTGGCATGATGGCTGGCTTTCTGCTGAGCAAGTGGTCCAGGAGAGTAAGGCAAAAGCTACAATGCCTTTTATTACCCAGCATCAGAGGTCACACAGGGCCAGCCCTAATTCAGTGCGAGGGGAGACAATATAAGATGTGAATACCAGAAGGCAAAGGTCACTAGCAGCCGTCTTAGAGTTGGCTACTGGACTCAATATTTTAAAAAATTAAAATTACCGGAAAGATAAAGCATAAAAATTATTATAATACAAGCACTCACTAAAAGTTTCCTTAAAATAACAAGGAAACTTTTTTTTAAACATGATTCAATTTGTTAAATTCAGTATCTGACTAACTTGGAAAGCTTCAAGCAGAGCACGCCTGTAACTGACCATGGGTTACATATAGCAAGACTGATGTTCAGTTATGTGAAGGAGCTCCACTCTAAGCATTATGGTCTCAATGTGTCATCTCAAAATCCTGGTGCCCAATGTGAAGGTGTTAGGAGGTAGGGTCTTTGGGAGGTGTTTGGTCACGAGGGTGGAGTCCTCATGACTGGGACTAGCGCTCTTATAAAAGAGATCCAAAAGAGCTCCCATGCTCCTTCTACCATGTGAGAAATCTGCAACCCAGGAACGTATCCCTGATGGCATCCTGATCTCAGACTTCCAGCCTCCAGATATGTGAGAAACAAATTTCTGTTGTTTATAATCTACCTGTCTGAGGTATTTTGTTATAGCAGCCTGAAGGGACCAAGACAGCAGCCTTCGAGTGTTTTTGACTTAGTACATTCATCCTGGAAAAGCATCTCTCTGGATTTAGTCTTCCAACTTCAGCTGGCCAGTGATAACTGACCATCATCTATAAGCTACTTTCACTGTGGAGCGTCAGTCTTAGGCAAGATATCAGGGAACGTTGCCTTCACTTCTGATCATTCAGGTCAGCATAGACACCCCTTCTTCGGGTCTTATCATGATCACGTTCCCGTAACCAAACAGGACCCTGTGGGGCCTTTCCGCGTATCCTCTGCTTTAGCTCCTCTCTGAAGTACCTGGATAACAGTATTTGATGCTCATTTCCTGAGTTGTTTTACTGATGTGAAAAACCCCCACCAAGTGGAAGATGTTAACTACTTGATGACCGTGAGCACATCACCCCAGGCCTCCTGGAGCTTAAGGACTAATAATGTTAACCCCTGTGACACCACCTTGTTACCACACCATCAGCCAATCAGAGAACTGGGCATGAGCTGAACACTAACCTGGCGACCCCCCTCCCTCACCTGGCTTTTAAAAATGCTTTGCCAAAACCTTCGGGGAGCTTGGGGCTTCTTAGGGCAGGAGCCACCCGCGTCCTTGCATGGTCCTGCAATAAACCTTTCTCTGCGCCAAACTGACTTTACGGTTTGTTTGGCCTCACTGTGTGTCAGGCACACAAACTTGCTCTAACATTCCTGTCCCTCCCTTACCTGAAGGGACCTGCACACCCTGACATCTGGAACCCTGGCGCTTACTCTCCCCGCCCCTACCCCGCCGTGCTCTGGGGAGTCCATCTAGAATCACCTGACAGAGCCCAGTGTCTCCCTTCCACCTTCTGCCGTCCCTCCCCTCACCCCAGGGCAAGGTGCCCCTGCATAAACTTGACATGTTTTGAGTCTCTGGGAATAGAACAGTGAGTCTGACACTTTGCTTTCAGGTACTCAACTTAGAAACACATTTCCAAGAACATGTACTGTACAAAAGTAGAGGCAGCCTGTACTAGAAATGACAACAACTGACCAAGAGTAACGTAATGGACACATTGTGTTTGTCAGGAGGAACCATCCCTGAAAATGTAAGAAGCAAATCGACCTGCCTTTAGAAGAAAAAAAATCCCTGAACATTATTTATAATGTTTAGTGCCAGTCCGATTTACACCTCTGAGGTTTGGAAGGAAGAAGGTATGACTGGAAGAGTAGTTACACCTACTCTTTTGATCATCCCTCTGACCAACACACTCACAAAATACCAATACATTCGTAAACTTTTAGCCAGGAAACATAGAATGTCATACACATGCACATACCACCCACAAGCATTTATACACTCACCATTCATTTTGATGTTCTAAAATTTCCACACAGCTCTGTGAGTGGAGTTTGGAATGGTAGTAGAAAAAAGCATTGATCTGAGAAAAGGAAAAATAACAACCATCACTGTGCAGGAGTAGGAGTTTGGCTGCTAACTGAAATTTAGTCATCCTCTCTAAAAGTGCTTCTTGCTCATTATAAATGACAAGGCAATATGTATTTTCTGTGCTTAGTAAGCTGGAGACCCCTATGAAAATCCCGGTGGAAGCAGCTCTTGGTCTCATGCACACGGTCTGGACCAGCATGGTGGCAGATGCGGTGGCAGGTGAAAAGAGAGCGAAGCTCAGTCCCTGACCTTGTTACTGAACCAAACTTGGGCCCTCTCACCCAATGCATAATAAAGCCAATCTACTGACAATGGGTTGTGGTAAAGGAGGGTACTGCATTTATTGCAAGGCACCCAACGAGGGGCCAAGCAAGGAGAATGGGGAGTTTGTGCTGAAAAGACATGAACTCCCTGATGGCTTTCACAGAAGGGTTTTTATTTTTATTTATTTAATTTAAATTTAAATTTATTTATTTTTATACAGCAGGTTCTTATTATCTATTTTATACATATTAGTGTAAATATGTCAATCCCAGTCTCCCAATTCATCCCACCACCACCCCGCCTCCCCCTTTCCCCCCTTGGTGTCCATACGTTTGTTCTCTACATCTGTGTCTCTATTTCTGCCTTGCAAACCAATTCATCTGTACCATTTTCTAGATTCCACATATATGTTTTAATATACAATATTTGTTTTTCTCTTTCTGACTTACTTCACTCTGTATGACAGTCTCTAGGCCCACCCACATCTCTATAAATGACCCAATTTCCTTCCTTTTTATGGCTGAGTAATACTCCATTGTATATATATACCACATCTTCTTTATCCATTCGTCTGTCGATGGGCATTTAGGTTGCTTCCATGACCTGGCTATTGTAAATAGTGCTGCAGTGAACATTGGGGTGTATGTGTCTTTTTGAATTATGGTTTTCTCTGGGTATATGCCCAGTAGTGGGATTGCTGGGTCATATGGTAATTCTATTTTTAGTTTTTTAAGGAACCTCCATACTGTTCTCCATAGTGGCTGTATCCATTTACATTCCCACCAACAGTGCAAGAGGGCTCCTTTTCTCCACACCCTCTCCAGCATTTGTTGTTTGTAGATTCTCTGATGATGCCCATTCTAACTGGTGTGAGGTGATACCTCACTGTAGTTTTGATTTGCATTTCTCTAATAATTAGTGATGTTGAGCAGCTTTTCGTGTGCCTCTTGGCCATCTGTATGTCTTCTTTGGAGAAATGTCTATTTAGGTCTTCTGCCCATTTTTGGATTGGGTTGTTTGTTTTTTTAATATTGAGCTGCATGAGCTATTTATATATTTTGGAGATTAATCCTTTGTCCATTGATTCATTTGCAAATATTTTCTCCCATTCTGAGGGTTGTCTTTTCATCTTGTTTACAGTTCACAGAAGGGTTTTTAAAGGCAACATTAGGGATGAGGGTTGTACGGTGCCTGATCAGCTTGTGGACATTCTTGTGATTGGTTGATGATGAGGTAATAGGGTGGATTTTGAGAAATAACGTCATCATCCGCTCTGGGGTCTACATGCTTGTGGTCAGCATGCAGTTAACTTCTTCCACCTGCTGAGGGTTTTAGTTTCTGCAAAACAACTCAAGGATATGGCTCAGGATATTATCTGTAGCCCTTGAGGAGGAACTAAAGGTCCTTGACTTTGTTTTATAGATAACCTATTATTATTTTGTCTTGTTTTGATAATAATAATAACCTATTATTATTTTGACTGTTTTCCTTTGTTTCTGCATTTTCTCACTTCTCTGATTAAAATTGCTCTTTGGAACTTGGGGAAGGCCTAGAAGTCTAAAGCTTTTCTACAAACAAGAGGTGGGGGATAGGGGGTGTGGTGGGGGTGGGGGTCTGTCCCTGGGAAGGCCCTACAGGGTCCTGCTCAGTTTCGGCCTCAAGGCTCTTGAACACTAATGAGAATCCGAGAGGCAAAAGGGGGAAGGAGGAAAGCGCAGTGGCCCCTCCCCTAAAAATGTGCTTGGGATGTGGACACAGACTATAAACCACTTGAAAATACCTGGAGTTGGATCAGTACAAATTGTGACATAAATGATTTTATTTTAAAGATAAGAACAACCAGGCCATAGTGGAAGTTTGTCACAAGTCATACTGGGTGCCCAGGTGGAGCAGTGAAATTCTTCCCAATAGCTACCTTTAAATGAGCTACAATTACTCAGATATTTTTTGCCCCGTGGCAGGCACCTGGATCAGGCATCCATTAGAGGACCATGGGCTTCTGTCATTCTGGGGTGACTTGGTGGTAGAGCACAGGGCTTGTCACCATCAACTGAAAACTGAAAAAAAATACACAACCTAAAAGTTGAGAGTTATGTTTTATTCGGCAAACATTCTTAGGACTTCAAGCGCAGGAGACAGCATCTCAAATGACTCTGAGAGACCACTCCAAAGAGGCAAAGGGCTCAGGGAGCCAGGATATATAGGAGTTTTAGCAACAAAAGACCAGGTATTGGGAACATCAAAAGATTACTGTTAATAAAAGAAAACCAGACATCTCAAGTTAATGAAATTAGCACATTTCTATGTATGGGAAGATGCAAAGTCTGGGCCTGTTGAAATTATTCCTTTGATATGCAGCTCAGCTATTGGCAGGGGGTTGGGGGGCAGTATCCTGTGTTTTCTCATCCTTAGTCTCCTCAGTGTGCACCATTGGGGGTGGCTGCAGTCATTGACTGCTAGATGGTAGGCATTCTTTGTTTCCATCCTGAGTTCCCTCAGGACTCACTGTCAGGGTGGCTGTAATGTGGTGGCTTGATGGCTGCAGCATCCTTTGTTTATGGTACAGCAGGCGGCGTTCTTAGTTCACATCACCAATATGAATTCACAGAAGGAAAGTGTGATTGACAATCTGCATCAGAACCTTTAGAGGCACAAACTGTGTCCGAGGGGAACAGTGTCCTGAACATTTTCTTTTTACTTTCTTTCCCCCAGAAGAAAACAAAGATGGGCTTGCCTCCTAGTGCCTTCTCCTGGGCATATGTCCTTAAAATTGCTTTGGAAATACAAGATAGTCTTATGCGTTTGTGAGAGGTGGCCATAGCCATAAACTCAGCAAACTAAGCTTCAATAGTTCCACCAGATATACATTTCTCTACTCAGCCTTCAAGACCTCTGTAATCTGACCTTATTTCCCAGCACCCCACCCCCCCTCTCAGGTTGTCTCATCAGTCACCCAAACACACCAAGTCAGAACCTGGGAACTCTGCCCAAAGGTCCCCTTCTTCTGGAAAGTCCTATCTCCCCCACTCTTCTACACTTCCTTTAATCACCCTTAATATTACAGAATATCTGTGTTCTAGAGAACACAATATCCATCAGTCACCCACTGTTTTCCAAACCCATCTTGCAAAGTGATGTTTAGGGAGAGTGATAATTGATCTATTCACCCATTTAACAATAGCTGCCATTACTGATTCTCAGCCTTGACCAGCCACGTGTGAAATGCCTGCCTGCACTATCACGTTTCATCCTCACAATAACCCTTCAAGGTTCCCTGATCCTCATATGTTGTCCCTTTTATTGTTATGTAATATTATACATGGACTCAAATAATTTGTAGAAAAAGAAGAATAAACAAATAGTTTAAAATCAAACACAAATCATATTTTCCTCATGAGGTTAAAAATAACCAATCATCAGACCATGAATGAATCTCATAGATCATCTAGTCCATGGCTCTGAACACACACGTTCTGACCGATTAGTTTCTTTCTTCTTTTTTTAAGCTCCGAAGATTATTCTGATAACTAGCCAGGTTGTAAAGCAGTAACCCATTCCAATTATCTCATTTTATAAGAGATTGGAAGGAGAAAGATGGCGCTAACATTTGCTGAATGCCTACCACACTGCTACCTGCTTACCAACCTTAGTTAACAAGGGGTGAACTGAAAGTAAGGATGTCAGGGAATTTGCAAAGAAAATGAGCTGGGTCATGGCAGACCCATGTTTCTTCTGTCCTAGCTTCAAAGTCTTTCCTCTACCTAACTAAAACCAAACTATTTAATTAGCATAAGTCTTTTACATAGATGATCACATTTATTTTTTGTAAAAAAAGATATCACAAAATAAGTACTATTATCATTCCTATTTTATGCAAGTGAAGAAATTGAGGCCACTACAGATGTAATTAGCCTAATGTCAGTTAGCTAGTACATGGTGAAGGTAGGGCTTGAATCCAGATTTTTTTTCCATTTTAGGGGTAAATTTTAATAGAACATGCAAGTTTTAACTCTTAGACCTTAAACAAAACTTTAAAGTTCCTGCTTGTTTCAGAATGGTTTTATGGGGAACCTAATGTGTAACAAAAAGTTGGCATTCAGTGCAAAGGTGCCAACGTTTTTCAGCAAAGTGTACAAAAGTTCTCAGGGGCATGGGGCAAGGAGGTGCTCAGACATTTTCAACAGCAGGCGTTCTCTCATCCTCTTGACGGGAGATGGGAGAGAACCACTGGAAGAGCTTCATCAAACACCATGTAGCGACCTCGCTGTGTCAGAGCCCAGCATTCTTGGTGTTGCACAGCACAGATTTCTTCAACCATGGCTACACATTGAGGAGACCTGACGGCAGTCAGCCTTTCCTTCAGTTTCAGTCATGTCTTTATCATCCCTAAGGTCAAGTTTAGCTCTCATTAGGACGAGGGGCGTGTTGAGACAACGGTGTCACACTTCAGGATACCACTTTGCATGGACATTTTCACAAGATGCAGGACTCACAAAAGAAAAGCAAATTAAGAGTACATCAGCTTGTGGAGAGGATAGGGATGTGATCTGTCATCATCTTCTTGTCCAGCTGCATCCATAAGCCCAGATTTACCAGTTTTCCATCTGCCATAACATGGGAAGAATAGTTGTCAAAGACGGTGGGGATCTATTCTCCAGGAAATGCATTGGTGGCATCCCACATCAGTAGGCAAGTTTTACTTACAACTCCATCTCCCACCACCACCCACTTGACAACCTCCATCTGGGCATCAGCGGTGGGGCACAGGGTGCCAGGTCTCTGCCACCTTGCCCTCTACAACTGGAAGCTGAAGCCCAGCAGCGGCCACCACGCAAACCTCCAGATTTTTTATTTCTCAGTCTTGTGCTTCGCACTCACTGGCTTCCTTCGCTGAGTACAGATGTGCGGATCTCACGCTCTTTCCTATACCTGCCTTTGACATTTCATTATGTTTTGCACCTGTTGCAACTTTATATTGCAGTATCATGGCGTTAATTTTAAATCCCCACCAGTGCTGCTAGGTAGAGAGGAAAGTTCATGGTTCTGGAATCAGATGGGCCTGGCTTTTAATCCCCTCTCTTGCCGGTTTTGAGATCTTGGGCAATGAAGATAATTTCCAACATTCATTGAGAGCTTATATGTTCCAGTGATGCTGAGAGCTTAATATGCATTTATTCATTCACTCTTCAAGAAAGGAGGTAAGGCTTCCCTGGTGGTGCAGTGGTTGAGAATCTGTCTGCTAATGCAGGGGACATGGGTTCGAGCCCTGGCCTGGGAAGATCCCACATGCCGCAGAGCAACTAGGCCCGTGAGCCACAACTATTGAGCCTGCACGTCTGGAGCCTGTGCTCTGTGACAAGAGAGGCCGTGATAGTGAGAGGCCCGCGCACCACGATGAAGAGTGGCCCCCGCTCGCCACAGCTGGAGAACGCCCTCACACAGAAACGAAGACCCAACACAGCCAAAAATAATAAATAAATCAATAAACTCCTACCCCCAACATCTAAAAAAAAAAAAAAAAAAGAAACGAGGTAAATGGGAGGGAGACGCAAGAGGGAGGGGATATGGGGATATACGTATATGTATAGCTGATTCACTTTGTTATACAGCAGAAACGAACACACCATTATAAAGCAATTATACTCCAATAAAGATGTTTTAAAAAATAAAGCTTATGGACTTACAATATGAAAAAAAATATGTTATCTGAACTGTCAAAAAAAAAAAAGAGGTAAAAACCATTAATATTTCCATTTTGTGGAAGAAGAAACTAAGAGAATCAGTTTTCTTATGTGTAAAGTGATGATAGTCACATCTAATGTGCCAGGTTGTCATGAGGCTTACATGCGATGAGCTATAAAAAGTGCCTAGAACACACACATAAATCTTTGTCACCATTCCTCCCCTCCCCTTCACCTTTCTCCCTTGAGCACAGAGACCTCATCTCTACTGCTTGTGCTTCCACCCAGAGTCAGTGGAAGTGGTGAGCATGTAGCAGAGACATGTAAGTATTATCAACAGTCAATTTGGTAGATTGGAAGTCTCCTAAAATTTGATCTTAACTCCTCTTTCACGAAAGATACCAAATAAACCCATGCTGACCTTAGTCATTTTCTCTGACTTTCACTAGTCATGCAGTAAACACAGCTGGTGAAACAGCTACACTTCACTGATAGTAACAGTGACTTGACATGTTCCACCATCATGTTCCAGACGCAATTGACTAAGAAAAACCCACATCTGATTATGACAAGATGCAAACAATGTAACTCAGTGCTTTGCCACTCTGGCCATGAAAATCGCCTGGTAAGCCCTTTAAAAATGTTGATGCCTGGCTCTGCTCCGGAGATTCTGATTTATTTGGTCTGAAGTGAGGCCCAGACTTCAAAAATGCTTAAGTTCTTTGGATGACTCTAACGGGTAGCCAGGGTGTCAAGTAACTGATTTACCGATGCACATGAATGAGAAATTCATTTTAGCCAGTCAAATTACTGTTTAGGGTGAGAAATCTGTCTCTCTGCATGTGATATCATTTGGACTAAAGCCACATGTATTAGCATTGTTCAGTAACCACAGAGGGAAACTGGAAAAAATCCAATCTAGACCAGGATCAGTAAATACACAGCTGCCCCCTTGTGCCCACAATCACACTTCTCTTCCCCACTCAGTCATAGTCTTGCATCCCTTCCCAAGAGAGCATCTTGGTTGTCACATGAGATGGAGCTTAGTCTTGCACAAGATATACATACACTTGAAAAGCTATTATAAGGACTTCCCTGGTGGCAGTGGTTAAGAATCCTCCTGCCAGTGCAGGGGACACGGGTTCAAGCCCCAGTCTGGGAAGATCCCACATGCCACAGAGCAACTAAGCCCGTGTGCCACAACTACTGAGCCTGTGCTCTAGAGCCCACGAGCCACAACTACTGAAGCCAGTGCACCTAGAGCCCGTGCTCCACACCAAGAGAAGCCACCGCAATGAGAGGCCCGCGCACTGCAATGAAGAGTAACCCCCACTCGCAGCAACTAGAGAAAGCCCTTGTGCAGCAACGAAGACCCAATGCAGCCAAAAATAAATTTATTTTTTTACAAAAAGCTATCATAAGACAGTACTTATCAATAAACCTCGATCAAGAACTTATGCACCAGGAGGTGGGTTCGCTGCTAGCAATATGAAGATGGGTACGATGTAGTTCCTGCCCTCGTGAATTCAGTCTACCAGAGAAGAGAGGATGTGGAAAGCGCACGAACGTAAACAGAGTTTTTGGAAGAAACAGAACAAAGCAACTGTCTATGCCTGGGAGGATCAGGAAAGACAAGGAGAGTTGTCAAGTGTGTTAGATCACAAAGGACTGAGTAGGAGGAATTCATCAGGCCCTGTTCAATGGAAAGGGCCCTATTCAGTGGAAAGGAACTCACCAGGCCCTGTTCCACTGACGGAACAGCATGTGCAAATGCAGTGACATATGAACAGCTGTTGGGTTTAGATACATAAGTGGTACTATTAGTGTGACTTCAGCCTAGAGGGAGCATGAAGGACTAACAGAAGGTCAGGCTGGAAGGAAAAGCATTATGGCTTTTGCATGGCATTTTGGTATTTGGATGACAAGCCAGCACTGTCCAATAGAACTTGGTGTTGGTGGAAATTAAGAGGGTGGTTCAAGTAAGAAAGTGGGTGGTAATTCCAAGAGCAGGCCTAAACTCAAAGGGAAAATCTTAAATCTATCAAGAGTTTGAGAAATCAAGATATGATTGTATGTTTTATTTTTAATAGAGCATTTCAATTATGCTTATGCCTTTAATCCACTTGACAGTGACATTTGAAGATATTAAATCAGCAGTCAGCTTTATGTCATTAGCTTTTTAAAAATTAAAATAACCTTTTTTCTTATTACAAAAGCAATGCTCTGCATTATAAAAAAAAATCTGAAAATGCATATAAGGAAAGAGAAGATAAGGAAGTTACCCCTGAGGTAACTGGACTTCCTACCAATAGGTCAATTGGGACTTGAGGGTTTAAATAAAAAATAGAGAAAAACATCTAGTGATGCTTTATAACTACTACTTAATCGCACAGTATATACTAGTGATTAGCACATTTTTTAAATTTCCAAAACCTTTTCTTCAAATGAATCTTATGTAGGAGATCAGTATGTAAAACAGATTAAAAAATAGAGGGTGGTGGCCTGAAAGCCCAAGGGGTTGGCCCTCAAACAGCCCCCAAGTTGAGCCCTGAAGCACCTCTTGGCACCTTAGAGTTCTTCAGAGCAAAGTTTAAAGTCCATTGGCATTTATCACTCCAGACCTTTTTCCAACGAAAGATATTCATATGTACTTATAAAATGAGGTTCATAGGAAGTATGCATTTTTATCATCTGGTTTCATTTCACAGTATTATAAATCATGAACAGCTTTCCCACATCAAGATATTTCCTTCTATAACATCATTTTAAACAGCTGCATTGTATTCCTTTGTTTTGATTTACCATCTTTATTTAACAAGCCCCAGATACTAGACATGTCATTTGTACCCAGTTTTTCCTGTTTTTAAGCAACACTGTGACTGGCATCTTTGTAAGAAGTTAAATATGTGTGTGAATTCTTCTTTATTTCATAAAGATTCACACTTTAATGTGTTTTTCAAAATGCCTTTTAAAACATGTACATTGACAAGCATTGCTCTGGGGAACCTGTGTATATGACCTGGAATAGTGGTCCATGGGGAGACAAACTGATGAGATGGGGATAGAGAAGTATTGCTGACTAGCATAGACAAGAAATGGTTGTCAAGAAACACTGGGGATAAAGATCCAGCAATGGTTGTGTGCCTGAAACATGTGTTAGGAATCTAGTCCTGGCTTACATGTCAGGGTGGCTATGGGTCCCAAGACCAACCAGTTTTGCTACATACTAGTGGTTAAGAGACATCCAAATGAGTGTTCATCTCTTCCAGAACTTTGCAATTTGCTCCATACAGGGGATACTCAAAAAATGTTCAGTGAATGTTAGGCCCCCTGTTTGTTTTAGGAGGCAGTACACCACTTCTCATAAACTTATCACTACTCCACATATAATTTTAATAATTCCTCATCAAATTAACCCCCTTCAAATTTTGTCTTTTATTTTATTTGCTAAGGATTATTTTAAGGATTATTCATTTTGAAAAAAGCCAGAAGTCACTCACAGCTGATTTTAGAAAAGCTTGGGAGGGTCCAAAACAATTTCAGAAAAGCCAGGCTATGAGCCTGGATGCCACTGTGGGGTTTTTTTTTTCCCTCACTACTGGCTTTTACTCATAAAACCATTGGGTCGAACCATTAAGATGTTCTGACTGATTACTTTCGCTTACAGGATGTATTCTTGATTGTCATAGAAGCTTTTCAACATAGATTCTGCCTATGATTTTTTTATTCTCTGCTTTTTATTGAAGTATAGTTGATTTACAATGTTGTGCTAATTTCTGCTGTACAGCAGAGTGACTCAGTTATATATGTATATACATTCTTTTTTAATTCTTTTCCATTATGGTTTATCCCAGGAGATTGGATATAGTTCCGTGTGCTATACAGTAGGGCCTTGCTGTTTATCCATTCTGAAGGTAATAGTTTGCGTCTACTAACCCCAGACTCCCAGTCCATCCCTCTCCCTCCCACCCTCCCCCCTGGCAACCACAAGTCTGTTCTGTGTCTGTGATTTGGTTTCTGTTTTGTAGATAGGTTCATTTGTGCCGTATATTTATTATTATTATTATTAAATTTCTTTGTTTTATTTACTTTTTTGTCTGTGTTGGGTCTTTGTTGCTGAGTATGGGCTTTCTCTAGTTGTGGAGAACAGGGGCTACTCTTCGTTGTGGTGCGCAGGCTTCTCATTGCTGTGGCTTCTCTTGCTGCAGAGCATGGGCTCTAGGTGCGCAGGCTTCAGTAGTTGCAGCACACGGGCTAAGTAGTTGTGGTTCACCAGCTCTAGAGCACAGGCTTAGTAGTTGTGGTGCATGGACTTAGTTGCTCCACAGCATGTGGAATCTTCCCAGACCAGGGCTCGAACCCGTGTCCCCTGCATTGGCAGGCGGATTCTCAACCACTGCGCCACCAGGGAAGCCCTGTGCCATATTTTATATTCCACATATAAGTGATGTCATGTGGTATTTGTCTTTCTCATTCTGACTTACTTCACTTAGTGTGATAATCTCTAGTTGCATCCATGTTGCTGCAAATGATTCTGCCTATGATTTTGACAACTTGGTGGTTTGGAGCAGTGTTCTGCCACAGACTTCAATATGTTTTTTCCAGGTCATGGCAGAAAACTAAGCCTACTGCCTACTGTTTAAAAAAATAATAAAAACAACCTTTTCCTAGTTTTCTTTAATAGAAGAGAAGGATATTCTTGGCTATTCGGTTCATCACTTAGCTGAATGGTCAAAACCTTCACTGAATATTTTTCCACTCAAGTTTTTTTTTTTTCCCAGAACAAAAATTTCTTTAGCTAAATTTAACTCTTGTGGTTCATGTTAAAAGATAATTCTTTAGTCTTCATGTTTGTAGGGGAGGAAAAAACTTTTTCCTATACCCTCTTATGTTCAGTGAATGGGGCCCTACAAATTAGGCTGACAAAAGACAGATTAACAAGAAGAAAAAAAAGGTTATTATGTATGCATATGGTGGGGGGCTTACAGAAATAAAATGAAAACCCCAAAGAGGCAGTCAGACTCAGAGGCTTATATATCATTTTAACAAAGGACAGTAAATTTGTGGAGAAGTGATAAGACAAAGGAAAAGGGTTTTTAGCTTCTAGGAGTAGTAAAGAGTGGGAAGGTAAATATATGGGGAAACTAATGGAAGATAAGTATTATTATTATTATTATTTGGCCACATGGTACCGTCTTTAGGATCTTAGTTCCCCAACCAGGTATGGAGCTCAGGACCCTGGCAGTGAAAGCACCAAGTCCTAACCACTGGACTGCCAGGGAATTCCCAAACTATGTGGGGTTTTTATTTTTTTGTATTATTTTAATAATTTTTGTTTGTGCAGATCCATCTTGGTTCTCACTTTCCATCTTCTTCATGGCCAGAAAACTCCCCCAGGAGAGGGGATTTCTGGCGGTACTCATTTCTCAGAAGTTTCTGTTTTCAGTCAGACAGGGAAGCTCTGAGAAGACTTCTTTCTGCATCTGATGATTCTCAGCTCTCTTCAGCTCAAAATAAATATGCCAAAGTGGCATATTACAGGTGGCATACTCTGACCCCTTTCACTCTCATAATTAATCATCTATTTGAACACATTAAGCCTCCAGAAAAGAGCTTGCTACAATATCATAGACATCTTTCCCACCATCCTTTTAAAAAGAAGTTCCCTGTTTTCTTTCAGTCACTTATGTTGCTTACAGATATTTACTTTTCATCTTAATTATCTTCTTTAAAGTGTCAAGTGTCTCACGTGCAGTTAATTTTGCATGGAGTTCCATATTATTTAATTCAAATATCAATAACTTGTGGAACTCAATTATTCATATCAATTATGCATGTCCATTCACCATAGGAAGTAGAGCAACCCTAAGCACCCAGGATATGTCACATTCCCACTGTGAGTACACCTCCTTGGTTTCCATAAAACACATAGGAAGCTTATTTCTTTAGAGATATACCCTGAGTTGAGAAACTCCCAACTATGTCAACAACTTTCAAGAGTCTTTACTTTCAAAATATCTTCATTCAATTTTTTTGTTTGTTTGTTTGCGGTATGCGGGCCTCTCACTGCTGTGGCTTCTCCTGTTGCGGAGCACAGGCTCCGGAAGCGCAGGCTCAGCGGCCATGGCTCACGGGCCCAGCCGCTCCGTGGCATGTGGGATTTTCTCAGACCAGGGCATGAACCCGTGTCCCCTGCATTGGCAGGCGGACTCTCAACCACTGTGCCACCAGGGAAACCTTTCATTCAGTTTTATTCCTACTAAATAACATTATGGGACAAAAATAGCTATGAAGGATAAAATAACAAGTCTATCGTGGGATAAATTTGCATATAGCAAATCAGTTTGTAAGCAAATTTTAGGAGAAGCAACAGTTCCTGATTGTAATGATCATTTGTCAGTGGACATTGTTCAGAATTGCTCAGAATAGGAAGTACAGTAACTGCTTTTTTTTTTTTTTTTAATAACAACTATGCCACTTATTTATTTATTTTTGACTGTGTTGGGTCTTCATTTCTGTGCGAGGGCTTTCTCTAGTTGCGGCAAGCAAGGGCCACTCTTCATTGTCGCGCCCCGCGGGCCTCTCACTAACGCGGCCTCTCTTGTTGCGGAGCACAGGCTCCAGACGTGCAGGCTCAGTAGTTGTGGCTCAGAGGACTAGTTGCTCCGTGGCATGTGGGATCTTCCCAGGCCAGGGCTTGAACCCATGTCCCCTGCATTGGCAGGCAGGTTCTCAACTGCGCCACCAGGGAAGCCCAGTAACTGCTCTTTAGTTGGGAACTTTAATAGGTGAGCTCAGAGGGTGGCAAAGAGTAGAACAAGACTCGTAAGTCAGACTTGTAAGTCAAAAGGCCTATAAAAGGCCTAAAACTTCTCTCCTAAGTTAAAAGAGAAAATCAGGGTAGTGGTTACTTCTGTAGGGGTAGGAGGGCTACATAAAAGCTTTAGATGCATTATTAACTTATATTTATTAAACTTCATGAGAAGAAAGAGGAGGAAGAGGAAGAGGGAGGAGTTTGATATAGGATTTTAAAGAAAGCCCAAATTGACCCTATCTCAGAGATTCTGATTTAATTTTTCTGGATTGAAGCTGGACTTGGCTTTTCCTTTTTAACTATCCAAGGGCAGCCAGCGTTGATACAGCTCATTCACAGAACAGAAGAGTTGTTAACTTAGGAGGGAAAAAAAAATCGGTCAGTGGTGCCACCATTTAAGTCATTTTAACCATCTGTCATTTTTGCAAAACCAAGGCAGTCAATGTAATGTTTGTTTTTCTCAGTATTGTTTTAAACAAAGTGGCCCTAGAGGCCTGCATCAGGCAAAAAAAAGGTCTAAATTGAATGCTTTATAGATTCAAGAATGTGATTTAGTACAATCAAAGGTAAGGCGTACCCTTTTGACAAAAAGACTTCAACTGATGACACGTTAATCAGTGGGAATAGCTGTTGTTCAAGCAGTATTTTATGCTTGGGAGGCTCCCAAACTGGGAGAGGAGGAGGAATGATCATGTTGGCGGACAGTAGATTCAAAGGAAGACATTTTACAAAGTTTTAAAAAATGTAGTTACCTATAATGAGGTTACCAAACATACAGAAAAAATTATAGGGAATAATGTAGGAGATATCTGTGGATCCAACTCAAAGATTTATCAGGTCTTTCCCTTATGTCGTATTTGCTTCAGATATTAAAAATGAAACATTACAGATACTGTTAAGGCCCCCTGTGCACTCCCACTAAAAATGTAACTATTATCATGAATTTGATGTTTATACTTCTCATGCAGGTTCTTATTCTTTTACTATATCTGTGTATCCATAAACAATATATAGCTTCTGTGTCTTCCTTTAGAGAAGCAATGTTTTACGATTTTTGAAAACTCATAGCACAATGTTTGGTGATTTTCTTCACCACTATTTTCAACTGAACCTTCTCTGGTTAGTTTTGCTGCTCTTTCCCACTTTTTATATTTTAGGATCTTGGTATTGGTGTCATGACAGTTCTCTTGTTATTACTCATTACGGAAAGTTTTCCTGGCCTTGCTATTTGCAGTATTTACTTCCAGAGGGAATTTCGTTTTTGTTTTTGTTTTTTGCGGTACGCGGGCCTCTCACTGTTGTGGCCTCTCCCGCCGTGGAGCACAGGCTCCGGACGCGCAGGCTCAGCAGCCATGGCTCACGGGCCCAGCCGCTCCATGGCATGTGGGATCTTCCCAGACCGGGGCACGAACCCGTGTCCCCTGCATCGGCAGGCGGACTCTCAACCACTGCGCCACCAGGGAAGCTCCAGAGGGTATATTTTTGCTAGCATTTTTCTGAGGTCACTGAGCCGCTGTGCTATTTTTACATATCTTTGTTGCATGCCCTGAAAACTTGTACCCCTCTCCAATTTTTTCCTTCAGTCTTATATATTTCATATTTATAAAGGCTAAACTGCCTGGATTAGCTATGTTTACATAAATAAAACTGTTTTTGTTTTTGCATTAACATGATGCCCATGTAATTATTTTCATGTTTTTAATGATTTGGTAATGTGTGGGGAACAGTAGACAAGTTTTGTTTCTTTTACAAAGTAGAAATAGATTTGTTTTTCTAATTATAAAGTATTTTAATTGTTTAAATGCAAACAATATGGAAAGTGTTGGCTCTGTAATCCCACCATGAGTAACTAATTTAATACTGTTCATAGTCTGTTGTTGTAAGCTTCCAAACTTTTTTCTAAATATACTCACAAAATAAATATACATTCACATGCATTTTTTTTTTTTTTTTTTTTTTTTTTTTTATGCGTTACGCGGGCCTCTCACTGCTGTGGCCTCTCCCGCTGCGGAGGACAGGCTCCGGACGCGCAGGCTCAGCGGCCATGGCTCACGGGCCCAGCCGCTCCGCGGCATGTGGGATCTTCCCAGACCGGGGCACGAACCCGTGTCCCCTGCATCGGCAGGCGGACTCTCAACCACTGCGCCACCAGGGAAGCCCTCACATGCATTTTTTAAAAAATGAAATCATAGCATATATTCTGCTTTGTGGCCTGTTTTTTCACTTATTATATCATACCTCTTTTGGTGTTAATAAATATAGACCTATAGCTTTTTAATGGGTACAACATTACTTATGTCACCAATCTTTTATTGATGATCATTTAGGTTATTCCTCATTTTTTCACTGCTATAAACAAAACTCCATGAATGTCCCATACTCTTGTCTAATTGTCTTCTCAGAATACACTACTAAGTAGGAAATCACTAGGTCAAAGGATATAGCTATCTAAAAAGCAAATCTCTGGGGCTTCCCTGGTGGCACAGTGGTTGAGAGTCCACCTGCCGATGCAGGGGACACAGGTTCGTGCCCCGGTCTGGGAAGATCCCACATGCCATGGAGCGGCTGGGCCCGTGAGCCATGGCCGCTGAGCCTGCGCGTCCGGAGCCTGTGCTCTGCAACGGGAGAGGCCACAGCAGTGAGAGGCCCGCGTACCGGAAAAAAAAAAAAAAAGCAAATCTCTGTTTACTAAACATAACTTCAGTTAGCTTAAATATAACCTACCAATCAAGTATCAATACTTCTGTCTCCCTGAAAAATGCGATGATTTTTTAGAATTAATTTTTTACCATGTCTTCCCACAGAATAAGAGATTACAAGAATGACCATAAAAAGACAGGGTTTTTTTTATGTCAGGTTCAATAAGGTATAATTTGTGTACAGTAAAATTACCCTTCTTAGTGTATAGATTTATGTTTTGACAAGTACATATGGTCATGTAACCACAATCAAGATGTAGGACAACAACAACAAAAAAGATGTAGAACAGTTCCATCACCCCAACAAATTCCCTCATTCTTCTTTGTTGGCAATCCCACCTCCAACTCCAGGCCCTGGCGACCACTGATCTGTTTTCTATTCATATAGTTTTGCCTTTTCCAGAATTTCATTTAAATACACTCATACCAAAGAGGAAAAAAAATAGACTCATGCAGACTTTTGAAATTTACTTCTGTTGTTCAGCGTGATGCCTTTGAGATTTATCCAAGTTGTTGTGTGTAGCAATAGTCTTTTCCTTTCTGTTGCCAAGTAATATTGCATTGCATGGATGAAACACAGTTTGTTTCTTCATTCACCAGTTGGAGGATATTTGGGTTGTGTTTCCATTCTTGGCAATTATGAATGAAGCAGATAGAAACATTCACATACAGGTCTTTATTTTACCATATTTTTTCATTTCTTGTAGGTAAATACCTAGGCCTAGGATTGATAAATTGTATGATGTATTAGGTTCTCCAGAGAAACAGAACCAATAGGAAATTCTATCTGCCTCTATACCTATTGCTACTTTTTGAGAGAGAGAGAGGTAAGAGTTGATGTTGCAATCCTGAGTCCAAAATCTGCAGGGCAGGCACTGGCAAACAGGAGACTCAGGGAGGGTTTCTGTGTTGCAATCTTTTTTTAAAAATAAATTTATTTATTTATTTATGGCTGTGTTGGGTCTTCATTGCTGTGCTTGGGCTTTCTCTAGTTGTGGTGAGCGGGGGCTACTCTAAGTTGCAGTGCGCAGGCTTCTCATTGTTGTGGCTTCTCTTGTTGCAGAGCATGAGCTCTAGGTGTGCAGGCTTCACTAGTTGTGGCACGTGGGCTCAGTAGTTGTGGCTTGCAGGCTCTAGAGCTCAGGCTCAGCAGTTGTGGTGCACGGGCTTTGTTGCTCCGCAGCATGTGGGATCTTCCCGGGCCAGGGCTCGAACCCGTGTCCTCTGCATTGGCAGGCGGATTCTTAACCACTGCACCACCAGGGAAGACCTTCTGTGTTGCAATCTTAAGGCAGAATTACTTTTTCTTCAGGAAACCCCATCCTTTGCTTCTAAGGCTTTCAACTGATCAGATGAGGCCCACCCACTTTATGGAGGGTAACTGCCTTTACTCAAAGTCTACTAATTATACATATTAATCACATCTAAAAAATATCTTCATGGCAACATCTAGACTGGTGTTTGACCAAATAATTGGGCCTTATTACGTAGCCAAATTACCAAACTGTTTTCCAAAGTGGCTGTACCCTTTTGTATTCCCACCAGCAAGGTATGAGTGTTCATGTGAGTGATTTATTAAAAGCATTCACTTATTCAATGCTTATACGTATACTATTTGCCACAAGTACTGGGGATATAAAGAAAATGTCAGTACTATCCTCAGGACTTTGTAAACAAACGTCCAAAAGAGTGTTTTCTACTTCCAAGTATCAACCTTAGGAGGAAATACATGTATTCTCACACAAGTTCAAAAGGTAGAGTATGCTGTTCAGTGTGACATAGCTGATAACCTAGTTTACTAGCCAGTTTATCCCGTCCTTCAAATTTTGGCTGACATTTTAAAATTTAACCACTTTATACATGCCCTCAGCAGAAAGCAATATCTTTTTTTTTTTGGCCGTGCCACGTTGCTTGCAGGATTAGTTCCCCGACCAGAGATTGTACCTGGTTACCCGCTACCTACGGTGGAAGCGCGGAGTCCTAACCACTGGACTGCCAGGGAATTCCCACCAATATGTTAATTAGAAGCTTAAACCAGAAAACCAAGATGGTGTTCGTTGAAGAGGCAACCGTTTCCCACCTTGACCATTGTTCTGACTTTCTTTCCCAGTAGATATCAGCTTTTAATGAAAAACGAAGGGGTTATGTAAATCAGCTATGACTCATGGGGAGCGAGTAAGGAATGACTTCTTCCTGCCCTTCTACAGCAGGGTGCTTAGCCTTGTGCTCAGACAGTCATCTCATCACCACGGTAACACCATCCCTTCCCACTGTGGGGAGCTCTGCCTGCCTCAGCTGATGGAAAGGGCACTGCCGCATTTGCATTAGAAATCAAATAATACTTTCCAGTAAAAACCTCAATGACTGATGCAAGCACAAGGACCAAGGCACAGGGATCACGGGCAGTAGCCTTGAAGGAAATGAGCAGAATTAGCCCAATGTTTGTAATATTCATCTTAGCATCATTTCACCCTTTAGTAGCATGGGAAATCAGTGACTCAGAACTCAGGAAGCTCGTAGATGAGCAGAGGTTAGTACCAAGTAGGAGAATTCCCTCTTGTCCAAAGAAATAACAGAGAACTGGAGCTTTCCCCAGCAAGCCTGCCAGGTTTTTAGGACTGCTCCCAGCGGACCTGGCCCCTAACACATTGCCTCAGTGCTTGTTCAGGACCTCTTTCTCTCTCTCTTCCTCTTTCCTCGCTCCCTCCCTCTCTCCTCTCTTTTCTCGCCTTCATTCTCTTCTGTTCGCTTCTGTTTCCTTTCCGGTTTGATTTTGAGTGACTGCTCGCCTGTGTGATTCATACATCCTGCCGGGGAACTTGGTCCCAGGACATCCCCCCACCCCAGCTCACTGCCCCTCCCCTCCCACCGTGTCCCTGGGGGTGGGAACTGCAGTGTCTGGAAAGGAGTCCTGCTTATTCCTCATCCCGGCATTTGTTTTCACAGTTTATCCTTTCCTCCTGTCCTCGTCCTCATTCCTTCCTCCCACACTTCCTTTCTCTTTTCTCTCTCCCGCCTTACCTTTGAAGCCCTACTTTGCACCCTAAGCCTTAGCGCCCTTACAATGGCAGCCACAAGTTTTGCCCCACGGGGGATGCAGAGCTCTCTTGTGGATGGCCAGCCACCAACTCCATGCCATACCACACTGGCCCCAATATACAATCCTGGTGACTAGATATCCATAGTCCAAAGATGTACATTCTTCACAGACACAGCCATGTGTTACAGAGCCATACGAGTCACTGAGTCAGAATAATTAGCTTCACTACCCTGGTCTGGCCAGATCATTCACATATCCATTTCCTCTTCTTTACCAACGCAAACCCAAGTTTAGTAAGTGAAGCAGCCATGTGTCAAGTAATAAAAAACTACATTTCCCACCTTTTCATGAAGAACGACCTGACAGGTGAGAGTGACAGGTTTTGGGTAGCAGCTTCATGAAAAACCCATTAAAGGAGGGCTGCCAGCTGAGACCCACCCTTTTGCCTTTCCCCCCCTTGTTACGGGCTGAATTGTGCTCCTTTCCAAAATCATATGTGAAAGTCCTAATCCCTAGAATGTGATTGTATTTGGACATAGGGCCCTTAAAGAGGGAATTAAGTTAAAATGGGAATTAAGTTATAAAGTGGGTCCTAATCCAATATGACTGGTGTCTTTGTGAGAAGAGATCAGGACACAGACAAAGAGGAACACAGAGGGAAGACCGTGTAAGGACAAGAGAAGGGGGCCATCTACAGGCCAAGGAGACAGGCCTCAGGAGAAGCTAACCTTGTCAACACCTTGATCTCTGGCTTCTAGCCTTCAGAACTGTGATACGATAAATTTCTGTTGTTTAAGCCACCCAGACTATGGTACATTTTTATGGTAGCACTAGTAAACCAGTAATATCCGTTCCTCCATCTTTCTGCCTCAAAGTGGTTGTGGTAGCAGGCACTGCATCTCCCGTTTTGAAACCACGAAACACCTTGCGCCCCTTGTTAAGGGTGTGGAGCAGAAAGTTAGAATAAACCCAGGACACGGGCGACACTCTGGAGCCACTCCAGCCCACCTTGTATAAGCTTCTGCTGTTTCGGTTCTCTGTGTTGGCAGCCAAATGCAATTCCTAAGGGAAGTACCTGGTTACTAATTTTGCACTTTTTACTCAGCCAGGCTCTCTAACCTTCCTTGCAAAATCCTCCCTCCACCTCCTCTCAGATTTTCTGGGCAATATGCTGGCTTCCTCTCCTTGTCTTCCTCCTTGGACAGCCCCTGCCTTTCATGCCACTTGGAATATCTCCGCCAGGGCCACTGCTAATGGTATCTTTGGGAGATCTCCAAAGCCAGCCCCAAATGTGCTATCTCCCACATCTAACCCCAGTGCCCAAGAAGGCTGGCATCTGCCCTGGTTCTGTGCCATCGTGTGCCACCAGCTCTGAAGGACCAGGGTCCCAAGACCCTAAAGTTTCTCAACAAATCAGCTCCTCCAACTTCCAGCTTAACCCTTGCAGAGAGCTCGGCTAGAAGCACACACCACACCATCCTCCAATATTAAAGTCCCTCTCTTCAATTACTTCAAAATCAGGTTATCGTGTATTCACTTGTCCCTTTCCCAAAATGTTTGCACCAGTAGAAGCATTCATGGAAATCAGTTGCACTTAAATCAAAATTATCTCCCCCAAAAGCCCTTAAATTCCAAATTCCGGAGCTCTACTGTAATATTCAGGAGTATGCCTAATTGTGAAAAAATATAACGAAGTTTACATCGGACTGGTATTGCTCATTAATGTAGCCGCTCTAGTGAAAAGATTGTATCTGTGAGAGCCTGAAAGCATTTTGCAACAATCTCAAAGTTTACATTGTCCTCTGTTACTAAGAAATGATTATATCAGAGCAAAGGTAGAAGCATTAAATGATTATCCAACCAGTTCACCTTTCTCCCTTGAATTTTTTTTATTTTTTATTTTGCCGTACGCGGGCCTCTCACTGTTGTGGCCTCTCCCATTGCGGAGCACAGGCTCCGGACGCACAGGCGCAGCAGCCATGGTTCACGGGCCCAGCCGCTCCGCGGCATGTGGCATTCTCCCGGACCGGGGCACGAACCCGTGTCCCCTGCATCGGCAGGCAGACTCTCAACCACTGCGCCACCAGGGAAGAAGCCCTCTCCCTTGAATTTTGAACAATCACCTCACTGATTATTTTGCAGCAGGATTCTTTTCATCTGAAAAAACCTCTTTGCCAGACTGAGGGGAAGCATACACTACAGGGTTCACAGTGGCACTTTCACGGAGGAAGAAATTTGAATTGTTATTTCTTCTTTATATTTTCCCGTAATTTTCGAAGTTTCCATAATGAGACAGCATGGATGCTATATGTAGAAAAAGATGCTGTTTACCTTTCAGACTTATATATACATATATTTTTTAAGAAGTTTATTTTATTTATTTATTTATCTATTTTGGCTGCGTTGGGTCTTCGTTGCTGCACAAGGGCTTTCTCTAGTTGCTGCGAGCAGGGTCTACTCTTCGTTGCGGTGCGCGGTCTTCTCATTGTGGTGGCTTCTCTTGTTGCGGAGCATGGGCCCCAGGCCCACGGGCTTCAGTAGTTGTGGCATGCGGGATCAGTAGTTGTGGCTCGTGGGCTCTAGAACGCAGGCTCAGTAGTTGTGGCGCACGGGCTTAGTTGCTCCGTGGCATGTGGGATCTGCCCAGACCAGGGCTCAAACCTGTGTTCCCTGCATTGGCAGGCAGATTCTTAACCACTGCACCACCAGGGAAGTCCCCAGACTTATCTTTAAAAAAAAAAAAAAAAAAAATTCAAACTGTTAGGCATTTCTATTGTTGCCTTCCTGGATGGAAAAATTGATGGGCCAAGCAGCTTGCCTTCATGAATCCTATTAACATGACTATTAGATTCTACCCTCTGTAGTGCAGAAGAGTTTTTCCCCCATTTTGCATCCTTGCTCAATAGGATTTTTTAGAGAATGTGAACATAACCTAAGTAATCGAAATCATACAATTAAAAATAAATATTCTAGGACCAGAAGAAACAATTGGCAATTGCATAAGAAAGTCAATCTGAAAAGTAGTACTTACACAGTGTCCTGGGGAAGCTGAGTGTGTGACAACATGAAACAGAATGTGCTTTTGTGAGACTGCCCAGGCAATCATTTTTTTATTACAAGAGAATTTTTGAAATCGAGAGGAGACATGTACCAAGAGCCAGCTGTCTGTGTACTAAATGGCATTCTTAACAACTGGTGGGAAATAGCACTTGACTTAATTGGAATCATTTTTTAAAAATTGTCTAATCTCTTCTCCCCTTGGTTTCCTTCTCTATAGAGCAGGAATGGTAACACCAACAGAGGCATCACAAGACTTAAATATGTTCTCATGCATTTATCTAATTAGTGAGAATTTGATTTCAGTGTGACGAGTTGAGGAGCTGATAATAGTTTCAATATTTCTCCACCCTTTTGTTTTTTTCTTCCTCCGTGTGACTTTTGAGAACTTCAGTCCCTTTCAGTTCTCCATCTATGTGTGCGCATAGGGGTGTAAAAGTAGGAAAATCAGTTACTGTTGCTTCTGCTTCCACAACTTCACGTCGGGGAGGGCTACTGAACAAATAAGGACTTTTATCCACCAGTTCCGCATTCATTTTTCCACGCTCTCTTAGTCTTTTGAACACTGAGATTCTTTTTACTCAGTGTACTGAACCAGGATATTTTGGAGGAAAAACCCCAAGGTCTTGTTAAAGACTCAGCCCCACCCACTGGAGCCCAGCGCTGGGCTCCCTCAGGCTGCCTGCCCACCTCGGGGGCTGAGCTAACTTCGGCTCCTCTAGACCAGGGCCTGCCTCAGTCTCCAGCCCAAGCCTCATGACAAAGATGAGGTTCAGTAGTTACTGATCACCTATAATGGACCTCTACTCCTCACTTAATAGCTTATCTCTTTGGTTGAGTCACACGAAATTTCCATTTCTGGCATCCAGAAGTGGTTGGACATTAGTAATTTCATATGGCTCAGCCTAATATTTGTCATTATTATTATGCCCATTTTATAGATGCAGAAACTTTTTTTTTCTGTTAAAGCCCTGAATCTTTCCACTCTTGCCTCCTGAGCTACTTAAAGGAAAGAATCCAGCCTGGGAAACACCATGTTATGAAGGGAGGCTCTGTTCAGGCAGGACCCCTAACCACTGGCCCTCAGTTCCACTCCCTCCAGCACCCTGTTGGTTTCACAACTTAGTCAAAACCTAGAGATGCACAGGGAGGGGGAAGGGTAAGCTGGGAGGAAGTGAGAGGGTGGCGTGCATTTATATATACTACCAAGTGTAAAATAGATAGCTAGTGGGAAGCAGCCGTATAGCACAGGGAGATCAGCTCGGTGCTTTGTGACCACCTAGAGGGGTGGGATAGGGAGGGTGGGAGGGAGACGCTAGAGGGAGGGGATATGGGGATATATGTATATGTATAGTTGATTCACTTTGTCATAAAGCAGAAGCTAACACACTATCGTAAAGCAATTATACTCCAATAAAGATGTTAAAAAGAGAAACAAACCCTGGAGATGACACTCTTGAATTCATCGTTTTCAGTCTGTTCAAAGAACCACTTTAGAGCATTCTTGTTTGCGTCTGAGAGTGTTTTCTTTGGTGCCACAGCAATTAATGGTAAAGTAAATAATTTTGATCAAAGTTTATTAAAGCCCTATTGCCACCATGTAGAATTAAAGTAAGTGGATGGATGTGTTGCCTGTGTCCACATACATAGATTGGTCTGATTCACAGCAGATGTATGTATTCTCTCTCCCTCTCTCTCTGTCTTTTGCGGGGTTCTGATGCCTACCTGCTCAATGAACAAATACGATTATTTTATCACTTGAGAGCATTGTAAGTTTGGAAATCTGTGCTAAAGCCCATTGCTGTCTTCTCTCGACTTCCGGAAGACTTACTAGACATCTGTTTAATTTTTGCAATAAATGTGTATTGAGCACTGGGATGGTTAACTTTATGTGCCAACTTGGTGAGGTTATGGTGACAATTGTTTGGTCAAAGGCTAGTCTAGATGTTGCTGTGAAGGTATTTGTGGATATGATTAACATTTATCATCAGTTGACTTTAAGTAGATTACCTGTATGAAGCCTCATCTAATCAAGCTGCCGAGAAGAAGCAATTCGGCCTCAAGACTGCTACAGAGAAACTTGGCTTGAGTTTCTAGCCTGCAGGCCTGCCCTATGGATTTCAGACTCAAGACTGCAACACCAACTGTTAGCTGAATTTCCATTCTATAAATTTCAGACTTGCCAGCCCCCACAATCATGTAAGCCAATTCTTTAAAATAAATCTATGTATCTGTGTATTTATGTATCTGTGCATCTATGTATCTGTGTATGTGTGTATCTATGTATCTGTGTATCTATGTTTCTGTGTATCTGTGTATTTATGTATCTGTGTATCTATCTATCTATCTACTACCTATCTATCCATCTCTATCTATCTATGTAATTGGTTCTATTTCTCTGGAAAACCCTGATGAAAACAAGCACCTACTCTGTGCTAGGCACTGTGCTAATCAGTGAGGACCCAGATAAACCCATCGATGAGATGGCCTTTCTTAACTGCAGAAGAAACATGTTCAGAGAGAAATTAGATCTCATGGTAAGGTCTATTAGAGTGAGAATAAAGGGCTGTGTAAATCAAAAAGGAGGTGACTAATTGTGCCTGAGGGGATGAAGAGTTTGACCTCGTAGAGGTGACCTGGGTCTCAAAGGGTAAGTAGGCATCCCAGGGCTGATTAGGGCTAGAGGAGGTGTCATCCAGGGAGAGGCACTGTAGGAACCATTCACCAAGCCCAGGGGCTTGTGACTCAAGGTCCCATCCTAAAGCCTGGATACTGCAGGTGCACATTACGAAGTGCTGTGATCACGAGGTACAAGACTGAGACCAAGCTGTGGAGGCTGTATTGAAACTGAGATGCCCCAGTGCTGAACATTTCTAAGCCAAGGCTGGCAGTGAAATGAAGTTTAGGATTAAGTGCTAGCTGGGACTTCGAGGTAAAAGGCAAAATAAATGTCATTTCAGTATAGGAAAAAACTCTCCATTTTGCAAATAGAAAAGAATGAGTCAAGAGACTGTAGCTCTTCATTCAGCAAACATTTAATGAGTACTTACCCTCGGCCAAGAAATGTTCCAGGAGCTAGAAATAAAGCCACGTGTAAGATATAGTTTTTAGGCTCCGTAGTCAAGGAGGAGAGGGGGCAGAAAGTAGTTACGTATTTCCCAGCCCATCCAACCCAGAGTTGATCAAATGGCGGTCACGTTCTCAGTGTCAGCCATCTCCTTGCAAAGTCTCCCAGGTATTTTCAGGAACCCTGGTGGCATCTGTTACTACCTTCATGTTCTGCTCTGGCTCCTTTCAAAGATGTCTGCTGTCGGGGCCTCTGCTGTCAGGGAGTTTGCCTCAGGCCACTTCCGTTGCTTCCTCGGCACCTCTTCAAGGCACATACCTCCAACCTCTGTGTTGGAGAAGGTGGTTTGACGGATGTATACTTAATGTAAAAAACAAATCATCAAGCGGTTTGTATGAGTTTTCTATGGCAGCTATTTAAAAAATTATGACATACAACTGGTCATTAAGAATTAGAATGATAGATACTAAGTTTTGGTAAGGATGTGAGGAATGGGAATACAGTTGGTAGTGAAGGGGTTCAGGATACAGTACCCCAAAATATGGCACCTTGCCATATTGAATCTCTTCAGGTGGAGGAATCTGAGAAAACAGCAAAAGCAAAAACGTTACCCTGACCCCCATTCTCCCTTGCCCTTCTTTCCTGAAACAAGGCATAAGACTCCCATGTGAGAGGTACCCTCCCTGCACCAGGAAGAAATTCTTACCACCAGACAGGAAATCTGGGGCCAAGAAACCTGTACAAACAATTCTTGTTAAACTAACCCTTATCTTCCCAGTTACTGCTTCAACATGTACTACTCCCATCCCCAAACCCTTTATCTTGTCAATTCTTCACAATTTTTTTGTTTCTTTGTCTGAAAGGTATAAAAGTATCCTGCTCTAGTCACTTCTTCGGGTCTTCATTTTCTTGTGACGTTTCCCATGTACATATGAAAATTCAATAAGATGTGTATGCTCCTCTCCCGTTCCTCTGTCTTTGTCTGTTTACTTCTCAGACCCAGCCAGGGACCCTAAGAGAGCCAAGGAAAACTGTTTCTTCCCCTGTAGTAGATGACTCCTGTGACCATTCTAGGAGGCGATATGACAGTACTTACATTTAATCAGTGTATTCCGTATGTCCCAGCAATCCCACTCCTCGTAAACCATACCAGAGCCATTCACCCACAGGTGAGCGTGAGGCCACATGTACAAAGGGGTTCATTGCAGCATTTATGTGTTAGAAGGAAGTTTTAAGCCAGAGACCTAGTGTGGAAACAGCTCCATGCATCAGTTAAATACAACACACTAGATATACAAAACAGATTTTTAAAACGTGGTGCTGAGTTTTTTTAAAGGTACAAAAGAAAAAAAGCTCCTAGCAAAATACCATTTATGTGAACTAAAAAACATGCACACAGGGCTTCCCTGGTGGCGCAGTGGTTGAGAGTCCGCCTGCCGATGCAGGGGACGCGGGTTCGTGCCCCGGTCCGGGAGGATCCCACATGCCGCGGAGCGGCTGGGCCCGTGACCCATGGCCGCTGGGCCTGCGCGTCCGGAGCCTGTGTCCGCAATGGGAGAGGCCGCAACAGTGAGAGGCCCGCGTACTACAAAAAAAAAAAAAAAAAACACGCACACAAAACATTACACATTATATGAGAACACATTCAAGTTCAAAGATATAGTTAATACATTAGACTGGTCGCTGATTGGAGGAAGAAGGAAGTGGGAGTGGAGAATTCTTCAATCAAAGGTGGTATTCAGTTCAAAAATGAAATTGCGGTGGTCAGAGCTCTTAGCTGCAAAGAGCAGAAACCAACTCTGGTTGACTTAAACATAAGGGGGAAAAGATCTAAGGCTATTGGGTAGCACATTAAATCACCTGGAAGGCCCAGAGGCTACGCAGTCAGAATCACATCCACAAATCACACCACAGAATTGGTTGGGTGAGGCCACCACCAGTCTCTGCAGACTAGACTACTTGCAGTGCCTGAATGAAAAGACACTGAATACTGCAGGCATGTTCTCCACGATCAGTGAGAAGTCTTCTGTCTCTGTTCTTTGCATCACTAGCTGGAATAAGTGTCTGGAGCAGATGCATCAGAATAGCCAAGCCTACCTCACGAGCTGTGCCCTCTATCAAGGAAGCTGGCAGTGACTCTATTTTCAGCATCCATCGTGAGATGTAGTATCTGTCTCCCCCAAGGTTCATGGAGTGAAGAAATCATTCAGCAGAGGAGGGTTCTAAGTTGGGCAGCCGAAGTAATTAGAAAAGCCCTCTAATGAAAGTGCGACCAACTTTCAACAACAGTATGTATTGAGATCAAATAAGAGTTCATGACTTCTCCAAAAAGGCCACTGATAACATTTTCCAGAACAGTTTCAATGGAATACTGCGGGCAGGAGACAGATGGTAGTAAACTGGAGAATGAATGGGAGATGAAAACATAGAGATAAGAGTGTAGACCTGTGAGGAGCTTCACTGTGAATGGAAGGATAGAGGGGCTCATGTGTAGAGGAAAATGTAGAATTAATGAAGGACTTTGGTTTTTTTTTTTTTAAGATAAAAGTGATTTGATCACATTTTTAGGCTGAGAAGAAGGAGCTAGCAGAGAAAGGTCAGAAAGAAAACAGATGAGTTTTTAAAAGCCACAACCTAATCGGAGCCCAGGTGGAAGGATTAGCCTGAAAATGCTGTAGGGAGAAACAGCTGCTCCTGTGAGTGAGAGAAAAGAAGTAAGGATGCAGGTGTCTGTGTATAAATGCTGATGTGGGGAAGCGCAGGTAAATGTCTGTGGGACGGCCCCTATTTTATCTATGAAATAAATAATCAGGAACAACTGAGGGAGGCAGAGCTGGGGGGTGAGTTAGAAGCCGGGAGGAGAATGGTGAAATTCTCTGACTGCTAAATAAGAGAGGAGCTTGTTGTTATCAGGTAAAGAAATTATTGAAACATGAGTACAGGGAATTCCCTGCCAGTCCAGTGGTTAGGGTTTGGCGCTTTCACTGCCGCGACCCAGGTTCAATCCCTGGTGGAAGAACTAAGATCCCACAAGCCTCTGGGCCAAGAAAGAAAAAAAAAAAAAGGTGAGTACAGTTAAAATTGAAGATTATGAACCTGAAGTGGTTCCAGTCTGCTTAATGATTGTTCTTCCTTCAGCAAAACTGTTGCCTTTGTGTGGAAGCAAAGAAGGCCAAGGTCTGGTTCATGGAAGTGCAGGGCAAGTACGGAAAAGCACTAGGATGTGAGTCTTGAGCCTCCTAGTGAGAGAGCGGTTACGTGTTAATCCATCAGGCTATGGATTAGGTGAGGGAAATATGGCCAGGAGTGGGTAGATAAAGGGATTAAGGTATTTCAAAGTTCCACTGAGATTGAGGGTTAGCGGTTAGAGCTGGAGTGAGAGCTGGAAGGATGGGAGTTTGTGGTCAGAGCATGGACTTTTAGAGTTTTAGATTTTAGAGATGATAGCTCGTCAGGTCCAAGATGTGCCCATTAAAAAGCAATAACCTAGGGCTTCCCTGGTGGTGCAGTGGTTAAGAATCCTCCTGCCAATGCAGGGGACCCGGTTTCGAGCCCTGGTCTGGGAAGATCCCACATGCTGTGGAGCAACTAAGCCCGTGCACCACAACGACTGAGCCTACGCTCTAGAGCCCGTGAGCCACAACTACTGAGCCCACGCGCCACAACTACTGAGCCCATGCAGCAAAGAAGACCCAACGCAGCCAAAAATTAATTAAATAAATAAATTTTTTTAAAAAGCAATAACCTTTGATATGAGGTCCCGAGGGCAGAAACTATTTAGAGAAACATCTACAGACAGATAACCATCTGGCCCTCTGCTTGGAAGTCTGAAATTAAGAAGCATAGCACTCCGTGAAAACTAGTTCTAGAGATCATGCATTCCCATCTGGTAGCTGTAGGTGGTAGACATGGCCCAAAATGAGGATTCAATTAGAAGTTGGAGATAAAGGGGGAAAAAAATGCCCTCTGTGAGCTGGATTATATCATAAGCAAAGAAAGAATTGTATCAGAGGTTGGCAATCTTATGGTAAAGAGAAGGATGCCAAGATTTCTAGGCCAGCCAAGGTTACCATAACTTGAAGTATCTTTGTTAACACACCTAAAGAAAGAGTGTCTATCTGGTTGTGGTTGGGTTGGTAGATGAACCCAACCAGCATGAACAAGAGAGACACAGATGCGGACTTGATGCATCTAGCATGGGGCCAGGGTGCACACTGCTGTCCCCATCCTTGGGCCAAGATAGTCTAACAGCTAGATTCCTGCCATTTATCACACCTTGATGACATTAGCCATTAAAGTCATCCAGTTGTTTTCCTTTGCGCTAATTCTGTGCTCCCTGAGTAATCTTCTTATTGGATTCTGGCTTCCCACGTAGATTTTGCAAATAGGACAAGAACATGTTGATCAGCAACATAACTCTTTGGTCGTGATCAGTACAGATCTAGTGGTTAATTAACAAATAGGCATTTTAGGTTTATATATGTGTCTTTGGTCAAAGGGAGTCAGGCCCCCAGGCCCAAACACTTTAGGATGCCCTAACAATTGCATTTCAGATGCTAAAACGCTAAGTATCATCCCTTGGAAAGTAGCACAGAATATGGCCATGATAAGAAGTTGGATTTGGTGATGACAGTCCTTTCCTAGGTCATGCTTCTGTGATCCACCGCCCTCCTGCAAGTCCACCACGGATTTCTGCGTGCAATCTAAACAGGAACAACAGTCATCTTCTCTTTCCATCTAACCAGACAGTACAGATTAATAGTTAAACTGATCAAGCCATGGTGATTTGTTATGTAAGTATATAAATATACATCTGCATGTCAGTGTGGCATTTGTAAAAGATTATACCAAGGCAAAGAAATAGGAAGGAAATGTCCTCTGCTCATAAAATAAGGAAATGAACAGGTTGCCATGCCAGTATAAAGTTGATGATTTAGCAGCAGGTCTAGAGCTAAGTAGATAGGCAAGCAAAATCCAGCTTGGGCCCCAACTCCGTGACCTGTGCTGTGTAAATAAGTCTTTCTAGAGCTGTCATTATGTAAGCATTATATTGAATAGCATGCCCTTAGTGTATAAGAATAAACAAATTTATCTCCCACTCTCCTTTGAAATATACTCACTGGGGCTTGTTCTTCCTCTTCCCCTGCATAAAAATGGAAGCAGATCCTATGGCTTTTCTAATTATTGTCAGGTAATTCAAGATCCCCTGGTCAATTTTCAGTATTTCAAGTCTCATGTAATAGGCAAACTTTGAACTTCATGTTCAGCTGGGGCCTCTCCTCCCATTGCCCAGCTCTGGCTTATTGCCAGATGTTATCAACTCATTTCCTTCTCTCACTTTGGGCTTTTACTCCTTTGCCTCTCTTTTACTACCTGTGTTTCTTGTATTTCCAGGAAAATTATTACTTGCAGTGTTACAGTTAACTAGTTGGCACTCTTTGAAACTGCCTGATAATGAAAGCTTTATCTTTCTCTAGAGAGTGCATTTATGAGTTTCGGGGAGACCCCTGATCTAGCAGACAATAACATTTGCCCCAGATGGTTCAAACAAAGAGACTCTAATGAAGGGCCTGCTTATAGAGGTGAGCACAGGATTAATGGAACACAGAAGGGATGATGTCACATACAGATTTGTAACAGTGAAAGCCATTACCACTCCTGGTAGGAGAGGGCAAGGGAAGGGAACAGTAGCACCAGAGCCCAGTGAAGGCTGAGATTGCAAAAGAGGAGACGCCTCTCTGTAGTGTAGTCCTGGAAGGATGCAAACATTGCCAAAGACACAATACCTATGCAAGGAGGCAGCGGGAAGAAATGCCTAGAACTCCCTCCTCTTGCTCAGTGATTTCCTGCCAGTGCTTTGCATTGGCCAAACCCACCTGGTAGCTAGCCAGCAAGGGAACTCAAGTAATAGAGTTCTCTGGGGTTAGCCTCCTAGGGAGAATAATGGATCTAGAGGATACACAGAATAACCAAGACACCCCCGCCACTGGGGATCGCTCTGCGTCCCCTGATAAAGGCAAGTGCATCTCTATTGTGATGAGTTGCTTACTCTTTCCTAACCATCTGGGAATTTAATCCTGCAATGTTACCACTTCCCCATGTGGAGAGCCACAGAAAATGCATACATCCTTCACATAGCATATTTACAATTTAATCTGCAACATGTGACGTTTAACATCCTGTTACATATAATATTTAGTACTCACTGAACTGCTTGGAGCCAGACGTTGTGCTAAGGTGTCCTGCATGCGTTCTCTTTAAACCTCACAATTGCTCATCAAGACAGATATTATTAACCTTAAAGAAAATGGGGGAGAGACGACAGGGAGAGAGGCCAACCCAGAGTGGTGAAGTGACTTAAGCCACAAAACCATCTTTCTGTACCAAGTTGCCTCTAAGAACAGCAAAACATGTATTATCATCCTTTGTTTTGCTTTTTGCTGCCACTCCACCTCATCCTTGAAGTTGGTATCAGTATACTTAGCTTAGACTTTGCAAACAACTGAGCTTAGCTCTGAGCTCTGAGATTTCTGCTGGGGATTGCTTTGTGTCAAGCTGGTTAAAGAAACCAAATCCTGTGTCCTTTTCCTCCATAATTGCTGACTCCTGCTTTTTAGCTCATTGGCTCTTTTATTCAGAGTCCTTTATAGGAACTGCCTTTCTTGTTCTCTCTTGAGTAAAGGTTCTTTCATGCATTAAGACATAATTTAAAGGGCATCTCCCAAGGGGTATGAACAACATACGGTATAGTTATTTCGTGCTAGAAAATTCTGAAATGGTAATTTGTAGCTTTTGCCAAGAGATTGGTTTTCATCACAAGCTGTCTTCTTTCCAGATCAGACATTTCGAGGAGCTGAATGTGGGCCTATGTTCAGCCCTGCGGGAACCCTCCAGAGCCAGCCCAGGACAGAACACAGCCTGTGTTTGCATTTACAAGTATGCTCCCTTCAGTCTATTCTGAGTGTGGAGTGAAGATACCTGGCAACCCTCTTCGGATACCTGAATTTAAGCAAGGTGTGCTGAGCATAAGCGAGGCAGCCTTACCTTGACTGCCAGGTGTTAATAAGGAACCCTCTATTGAAAATTCAGGGAACACAGATCTATTGTGAGATGTGGTTAAACCTAGTGGATCAATTCCCAGGCAACTCTCTCTAAGCAGCCGCTTTGTCTCTTTTTTTCTAGTAAGTCTTATAGAGTTTCACTCTCAGCATTATTATTTTTGTGTGTGTGTGTGGTACGCGGGCCTCTCACTGTTGTGGCCTTTCCCGTTGTGAAGCACAGGCTCCGGACGCACAGGCTCAGCGGCCATGGCTCATGGGCCCAGCCGCTCCGCGGCATGTGGGATCCTCCCGGGCCGGGGCACGAACCCGTGTGCCCTGCATCGGCAGGCGGACTCTCAACCACTGCGCCACCACGGAAGCCCTACTCTCAGTATTATTAAATACAAATTGAAGCTTCTGAACTTGATATTCTATTCAATTGCTATACTTTAAGAAAAGCTATAAGGGCTTTATTTGATTTAATAAGTAAATAAAATTACTCATTTCTGTAAAGGCAATATTTTTTTTCCTAAAATTGAGTTTTACTGAGATGTAACTTACATGCAATAAAATTCACACATTTTAAGTGGAGTTTGATAAGTTTTGACAAATGTAGATAGTCCTATAATCATGACGCCAAACAAGATACAGAACATTCCATAGCCCCAAAAAGTGACCCATGCCAGTTTGCAGTCATTCCCCTCCCACAACTCTCAGGCCCAGGCAAAAACCAGTCAATTTTCTGTCACAGTGATTTTAGAAATAGAAATTCTTTTACTCAGCATAATCCTTTGAGATTTATCTCTGCGTTGGTGTATATCAGCAGTCTGTTCCATCTTATTGATGAGTAATATTTCGTTGTATGGAATCGAATTGGTTTTTGTGATTATTTTGTAACATTACAATATGTTTTTCCATTCAACAGTTGCTGGGCATTCGGATTATTTCCAGTTTTTGCTATTGTGAATAAAGCTGCTATGAACATCTGAGTAGAAGTTTTGAGTGGACAAATGTTTTCATATCTCTTGGGAAAATATTTAGCAAGATTGCTGGGATGTATGGTAAGTGTATTTTAACTTTTTTTTTTAAAAGTCCAACTGTTTTACAGAGTAGCAGTTGCTTCATATCCTTGCCAAAAATTGTCATTTATTGAATTTTATCATTCCAGTGGTTTGTAGTGTTGTCTTATAGTGGCTTTAATTTACATTTCTCTAGTGAATAATGATGTTCAGCATCTTTTCATGTGCTTATTTGCCAGTTTTTAAAATATTCTTCAGTGAAATGTCAGTTCTACTCTTTTGCCCATTTTTCACTGCATTGCTTATTATTGTAAAGTATATATTTTAGATACATGTTTTTAATAAGATATGAATTTTGCAAATATGTTCCCTACATGGTTTGCCATTAATTTTCTTAATAGTGTCTTTGGAAGAGCAAAATTTTTCATTTTGATGAAGTCAAGTTTATTAATTTTTCTTTTATGGTTATGCTTTTGTTCCCTACCTAAGAAACCGTTGCCTAACACAACACCACAAAGATTTTCTCCTTTATTTTCATGTATAAACGTTACAGTTTGGGCTCTTATGTTTATATCTATGATGAATTTCAAGATAATTCTTATAAAGGATGTGAGGTAAAGTTCTAGGTTTTTTTTTTCATACATATATATTTTCATGTTGATCCAACACCCTTAAGACTGTGCTTTCCTGCACTGAGCCTTGGCACCTTTGTTAAAAATCAGTGGCCATATATGTGTGGGTCTATTTCTGAACGTGATAGTCTATTCAATTGCTACCATTTTATAAATATTACATGGCAGGTGAATTGTAAGCCTTTAAATCAGGAAGTACAAGTCCTCCAATTTTTTCGTGCTTTTTCAGGTTTACTTTGGCTATTCTAGGTCCTTTGCATTTCTCTATAAGTTGGAGAATCAGCTGATTATTGTCTACAAAAAAATACTGTGGGGGTTTTGATTAGGATTTCATTCAATCCACAGATAATTTGAGGGGGTGGGATTAACATTTTAATAATATTGAGTCTACCAATCCCTGAACATGTATACATCTCCTAAATAGGTGTTCTTAAATTTCTCTCAGTATTGTTTTGTAGTTTTCAGTGTACAGTTATTTCATTAAATTCATCCCTAAGTGTTTCAGTTTTTAATGACATTTTAAATCATATTGATTTTTATTTTAACTTCCAATTGCTCTGTGCTGTAATACAGAAACACAGTTTATTTTTTATTATTCATCTTGTGTCCTACAATCTTGCTAACTCATTTATTATTTCTAGTAGATTTTTCACAGTTTCTGTAGCAATTCCTATGTAGACTGTCATGTTGTTTGTGACATTTTTACTTCTTCTGTTCCACTCTTTATATTTTTTATTCCTTTTTCTTGCTTTATTAAACTAACTTGGACCTCCAATATAGTATCAAATAAAAGTGGTAGGAGTAGACGTCTGGCTTAGTCAGTTTGAGCTGCTATACCAAAATACCATAAGCTGGATGGCTTATCAACAACAGCAGCTTATTTCTCACTGTTCTGGAGGCTAGAAGTCCAAGATCATGGTGCCAGCATGGTTGGGTTCTGGTGAAAGCCCACTTTTGTGTGGCAGATGACTGACATTTTGTGTTCTCACATGGCAGAAAGAAAGAGGAAGCAAGCTCTCTCATGACTCTTATAAGGACACTAATCCCATTCATGGAAACTCGACCCTCATGACCTCATCGATCCTAATTACCTTCCAGCGGCCTCACCTCCTAATACCATCACATTGGAGGGTAAGGTTCCAACATATGATTTTGAGGGGAGACAAACATTCAGTCCATAACAGCATCCTTGCCTTGTTCACAGCCTTAGGGGGAAAGCATTGTCTTTCATCATTAAGTATAAAGTTAGCTATAATTTTTTGTAGGTGATCTTTATCAGATTAAGGAAATTCCCTTCTTTTTGTAGTCTGCTGAAATTTTTCATACATGGATGTTGAGTTTTGTGCAATGCTTTTTCTGTATCTGTTGAGATGCTATAACATTTTTTACCTTTATTCTGTTAATGCAATGAATTATACTGATTGATTTTTGAATGTTAAGCCAATCAAACTTTCATTCGTAGATAAATTCTGCATGGTCATGATGTATTATCCTCATATATATATTTCTTGATTCAATTTCCTAATATTTAGTTAAGGTTTTTGTGTCTCTGTTCATGAGAGATACTACTCTGTGGTTTCTGTTTCTTGCGATAATCATGTCAGGTTTTTTTGGCCTCATAAAACAATCTGGAAGTGTTGTATCTTCCCTTTTCCTGAGTTTGTGTATGATTGATATTATTTCTTTTTAAAATTTTTGATAGAATCACAAGTAAAATCATCTGGGCCTGAGTTTTCTTCTTGAGAAGGTTTTTTAAATTGCAAATACAATTTATTTAGCAGTTATAGGGTTATACAGGTATTTTATTTCTTTGTATTGGTTTTGGTAAGTTAGGTTTTTCCAAGAATTTGTATGTTTTATCTAATTTGTCAAATTCATTGACGTAAAGCTGATCATAATATTCCTTAATTATCCTTCTTTTTATAGGATTTATAGTGATAGCCCTCATTTTTTATTCTTTTTTTAAAATTGAAATATAGTTGATTGATAATGTGTTAGTTTCTGGTGTCAGCAAAGTGATTCAGAGAATATATTATATATATTCATATCTTTTTCCTATTCTTTTCCATTATGGTTTATTACAGGATATTGAATATATTTCCCTGTGCTATACAGTAGGACCTTGTTGTTTCTCCATTCTATATATAATAGTTTGCATCTGCTAATCCCAAACTCCCAATCCATCCCTCCCCCACCCCTCCTCCCCCTTGGCAACCACAAATCTGTTCTCTATGTCTGTGAGTCTATTTCTGTCTTGTAGATAAGTTCATTTGTGTCGTATTTTAGATTCCACATGTAAGTGATGTCATATGGCATTTGTCTTTCTCTTTCTGACTTACTTCACTTAGTATGATAATCTCTATGTCCATTCATGTTGCTGCAAATGGCATTATTTTATTCTTTTTATGGCTGAGTAACAGTCCATTGTATATATATACCACATTTTTATCCATTCTTCTGTCGATGGACATTTAGGTTGTTTCCATGTCTTGGCTATTGTAAATAGTGCTACTATGAACATAAGGGTGCATGTATCTTTTTTTCTTAATACATCTTTATTGGAGTGTAATTGCTTCACAATACCGTGTTAGTTTCTGTTGCACAACAAAGCAAATCAGCCACCCGCATACACATGTCCCCATATCCCCTCCCTTTTGAGCCTCCCTCCCATCCTCCCTATCCCACCCCGCTAGGTCATCGCAAAGCACCAAGCTGATCTACCAGTGCTATGCTACTGCTTCCCACCAGCCAACTATTTTACATTTGGTAGTGTATATATGTCGATGCTACTTTCACTTCACCCCAACTTCGGCCTCCCACCCCATGTCATCAAGTCCATTCTCTATGTCTACCTCTTTATTCCTGCCCTGAACTAGGTTCATCAGTACCATTTATTATATTTTTAGATTCCATATATATGTGTTAGCACACAGTATTTGTTTTTCTCTTTCTGACTTACTTCACTCTGTATGATAGACTCTACGTCCATCCACCTCACTACAAATAACTCAATTTCATTTCTTTTTCTGGCTGAGTAATATTCCATTGTATATATGTACCTCATCTTCTTTATCTATGCATCTGTCGATGGACATTCAGGTTGGTTCCATGTCCTGGCTATTGTAAATAGTGCTGCAGTGAACATTGTGGTACATGTCTCTTTTTGAATTATGGTTTTCTCAGGGTATATGCCCAGTAGTGTGATTGCTGGGTCAAATGGTAGTTCTATTTTTAGTTTTTTGAGGAACCTGCATACTGTTTTCCATAGTGGTTGTATCAATTTACATTCCCACCAACAGTGTAGGAGGGTTACCTTTCTACTACACCCTTTACAGCATTTATTGTTTCTAGCTTTTTTGATAATAGCCATTCTGCCTGGTGTGAGGTGATACCTCATTGTAGTTTTGATTTGCATTTCTCTAATAATTAGTGATGTTGAGCATCTTTTCATGTGCCTCTTGGCCATCTGTATGTCTTCCTTGGTGAAATGTCTATTTAGGTCTTCCGCCCATTTTTTAACTATTGTTTGTTTTGTTTTGTTTTGTTTTGTTGCGGTATGCGGGCCTCTCACTGTTGTGGCCTCTCCCATTGTGGAGCACAGGCTCCGGACGTGCAGGCTCAGCGGCCATGGCTTACGGGCCCAGCCGCTCCGCGGCATGTGGGATCTTCCCAGACTGGGGCACGAACCTGTGTCCCCTGCATTGGCAGGCAGACTCTCAACCACTTCGCCACCAGGGAAGCCCTTGACTCTGTCTTTTTTAATTACAGTTTTGTCCAGATATATGCCCAAGAATGGAATTTCTGGATCATATGGCAACTCTATTTTTAGTTTTTTCAGGAACCTCCATACTGTTCTCCATAGTGGCTGTACCAATTTACATTCCCACCAGTAGTGTAGAAGGGTTCCCTTTTCTCCACACCCTCTCCAGCCTTTATTATTTGTAGACTTTTAATGATGGCCATTCTGACCAGTGTGAGGTGTACCACATTGTAGTTTTGATTTGCATTTCTCTAATAATTAGTGATGTTGAACATCTTTTCATGGGCCCAGTGGCCATCTGTATGTCTTCTTTGGAGAAATGTCTGTTTAGGTCTTCTGCCCATTTTTTGATTGGGTTGTTTGTTTTTTTGTTATTGAGTTGTATGAGCTGTTGTACATTTTGGAAATTAAGCCCTTGTCGGTCACATCATTTGCAAATATTTTCTCCCAGGGTGTAGGTTGTCTTTTCATTTTGTTGATTGTTTCCTTTGCTGTGTAAAAGCTTATAAATTTGATTAGGTCCCATTTGTTTATTTTTGCTTTTATTTCTATTGCCTTGGTAGATGGTTTTTTTTAGGTCACTAAGAAAACATTGGTATGATTTATGTCAGAGAATGTTTTGCCAATGTTCTGTTCTAGCAGTTTTATGGTGTCATGTCTTACATTTAAGTCTTTAAGCCATTTTGAGTTTATTTTTGTGTATGCTGTGAGAGTGTGTTCTAGCTTCATTAATTTACATGCAGCTGTCCAACTTTCCCAGCACCACTGTCTAAAGAGACTCTTTTGTTCTTGATATTTATAATTTTGCCTCTCCTGTTTTTTTCTTTATCATTCCTCCTCAATTCCATTAATATTTTCAAATAATCCAGTTTGTTTTAATAATTTAATATACTACTTCTGTGACTTACCTTTCTCACTTCTCTTTTTATTAGTTCTTTCTTTCTATTCACGTTTTGTTTAATTTGCTCTACCTGCAGGCTCTAGAATATAGGTTCTTTGTGTTTTAACTGGATCCTGGATGCTATCTGACAGAGCCAAACCAATGAAGTCTGGGTATGAACTTAGGAACAAAGCTAGGGGTCAGTTAATTTAGGGAAACCTGAATCTGGCAACTGGTTATTATAGAAACAAGAGACAGGACTTGAATGCTGCTGGCTAATATCCAAATAGGAAGATGGTCCAGGGCATCTAAGCTGGGAAGAGGCAGCCTATTAGCAAATTCCAAAAGAAGTAAGAAACATCACAGGTAGAGCTAAATAGATAGTAGACAGGGTGGGTGGGGGTGGGTGACAAAAGGACAAAGACACCCAGCCTCTGGGAATGTTGGGTATCTGTAAGGATTTAGTTATTAGGGAAAATAAGAACCACATCTCTAAACTTGGTCAACCCTAATCTTTTGTGGCCTATTCCTACTATGCCCATGCTAATTACCAGGGGACTCATCTTTGGCCATCTTTCCGTGGGTGTCACACTGGGGTCTCACCTGTGCAGATCCACATGCCCACAAGTGGAAGGTGTGTGTGATTTCTTCTATTTTATCGTACTTGAGATAATGATAAAGTTATACCATCCCACTAAAAATTACCTTCATGGGAAACTCTGTGCTCAATTAGATACTATTACTAGATGTAGTTTAAAATTTCTACAATAGACTTGCTTTCAGAAGTTTGTTTATTAGCTGTTGTTTTATCTGTAATTATCCCTTTTATTTTATGAAGATTTTCATGTATTTGGGATAAACTAAAAATCATTAAGATCCAAGTCTGGAGAAAAAAAAATCAATGACAAAGTGGGGTTATTCAGTTTAGGTCAAAAATGAAAGTGCAGCTGTATAAAGCAATAAAACTAGCCTGTAAACTCCGTTTTATAGGGGAGACAATGAAAATACAGATAAGTAGCCTAGTTTCATATAGCCAGGATGTGTCTACACTAAGAAATCAGACCCGTGCTCTTAACTGCTATGTTCTACTACTTTCTATGATTTGACTATCTATCAACCTTATAAAGCACAATGCTGGCAGTATGTTTATTCAAGGTGGATATCTTCGAAGTGGATGCCTCGGCAATCAAAAGCTTAATGTCAGGCACTTACACTCAGATTTCCATCACAGAAACCTAAGAATTAAAAATTGAATATTAGACACACCCACTCCTAGAAAAGATCCTTCCATCAGTTTTAGGGGCCTTGAGTTCCAGCCTACCACTGTACGGCCGGGCCCTTTCTCTACTCTTTTGTACAATCCTTCCACCTCCAAATTTCCGTTCACTTCTAGTGCTCAAAAGTTTGTCTCACTTTCTTTACATAGAAGTCTTTTCCAATCCAAAAACCACTTTTCCCCCAGCAGGAATTTTTTTTCTCAGCTGTTGATGTAATAACTTTTTTTTTCATATCCAGTTACATTTGCTTTACAGTTTGGAGTTCTAAATAAGAATTATATTTGAAAAACAATTTTCACCACTAAAAATGGGGGAGAAAGTTTTAAAATAACTTTTATGGGCCAATCCTGAAAGTGAAAATGGCAATGTACCTTATCCCTGAGAAACTATATAGGTAAGTTCAAAGACTCCTTGGGAATGCCAGAGCACACTGCTGTGGTGTACAAGTCTGCTTCCCTGAATCATATATGATATCACATGGAAACATATGCCTATGTTAGCAAAGGAATAAAGAAAAATGTCAAGAATACAACATATCTTTGCAGAGGCTAACGAAACGTGGCACCAGCATGGTATATAGCTACAGACCAAATTAAAGTTCTCTAAAGCAGAAGTGATCTTTAATTGCCTCAAAGGCTATGAAACCAAAGACATGGCATTTTTAGAGCAGTAAAAGAGCCTTGATGTCGGCTAGGTCAACCCACTCACTTTACAGATGAGAAAACTAAGCCACCACCTAATTGATAACACAGCTGAGCCCAGAGTTGAGGTTTCCTGATTCCAAGTACGTTCCATTGCCTGTGGCAGTATGGCTGTCATACAGTCACTATCAAGAAAACAGGTCCCAGTGTGCATGTGATGAGGCCCTAAAGAGTCTAGAGAGTGTTGTGAAGAAGGAAATATGAGCATTGGGGTCTGAGAGAACTTGGTTCAAGTTATTAGACCTTCTGCTCTGGTCTGAATGTTTGTGTTCCCCCAGTATTCATATGTTGAAACCTAACCTCCCAGGTGATTGTATGAGGTGACAGGGCCTCTGGGAGGTGACTAGGTCATGAAAACAGAGCCCTTAGGAGTGGGATTAGTGCTCTTTTAAGAGAAGCCTCAGAGAGAAAGCTCCCTAGCCCTTCTGCCATGTGAAATTACAACAAAAAATAGCCATCTACGAAGTGGGCCCTTACCAGACACCAAAGTTGCCAGTGCCATGATCTTGGACTTTCAAGCCTCTAGAACTGTAAAAAATAAATATTTGTGGTTTATAAGCTGCCCAGTCTGTGGTATTTCATTATAGCAGCCTGAACAGACAAAGACACATTCCTTGCCTCAGTTAATTTATCTATAAAAAGGGGCCTAATCCTTCCCTCAAAGAGCTATTTTGAGGATACTTTTAAAATGTAATAATGCATATGAGATCTCTATCACTATGTCTAGAACAGAGTAGACACAAAATGAACACTAATATCCTCCCTTTGCTCAGTCACACCAGCATATAAGTTGGATTCAAGGCCAAATAACAACAACTAGAAAAAAAACAATAAACACCAATAACCGAGAGACAGTGACATACATGAGCATTGTTATTGGTACACTTTGTTGGGATTGAGGCATGCTGGGCCAGTCCTTCACACTGCCAGCTGGCCAATGAGTGAAGGGAAGTACATATGAATGAAGAGCTCTGCTCCAAATTCTGTGTCAAGGAATGGTCCATGCCAGGCCCAGCCTGCACATCCTTCCTACTGGCTCCCCAACTCATTTCCCAGGGGCAGGCTTGGCCTCTTCTAGTTCCCAGAGCCAATCTTGACCTGGGGCCAGATGTGCTCAGATGACTCCAACTTCACATTTGGCTGCCTGTCAGTCCACTTCTGACCTATTGCCCAAGTCTTGATGTCTAGGCTTCTGCCTGCTCTCCTATCCTATTCCTTACCCCACTGACCTGGTTTCTAGGTTTCCCTGGCTTCCTTGTCATTCTGACATACACACCTGATAAGAAACCCACACCTTGTCACCTTGGTTCCTCTGTAGTCAAAAATTACAATGGCGGCCTGGCACATAATGGTTTCCCGAGAGGCTATGCCTATGTTACCCATTCTGTCCTTTAGTTATGCCTGAATGATCCAAGGGAAGAGACTCCTGACCCATCCGGTACTTTCCTGGGAACTTTGAGAACTTAAACAGAGACAGAAAGTGGTAAGAGCTGAGTCGTCTCTGGCAATGTTCAGGAGAGAAACCCACAAGCTCTTCTTGTTTCTAAAGGACTGACCCTGTTACCAACCCTTCCTGAGGCTTGGCTGTTTACAATAGCTCTGCCTTCTATTGTGAACTTCCACAATAAATCTAATTTTTGCTTAAGTGATAGAAGATCTGTTTCTGGTTCTTGCATCCATAGGAACCTTATCCAGTACAGATCTCAATTGTTGGTTTTTTGGGTTTTTTTTTTTTTTGCGGAACTACGCGGGCCTCTCACTGTTGTGGCCTCTCCCGTTGTGAAGCACAGGCTCTGGACGCGCAGGCTCAGCGGCCATGGCTCACGGGCCCAGCCGCTCCGCGGCACGTGGGATCTTCCCGGACCGGGGCACGAACCCATGTCCCCTGCATTGGCAGGCAGATTCTCAACCACTGCGCCACCAGGGAAGCCCCAGATCTCAATTGTTGACTACTTATCTGAGCTCAATGTATCCTGCTCCTGGTTCAGAACCTCTCTTTCAGTCAACTCACCTAGCCAAGCCAAATCTTTTTTTTTTTTTTTTTTTCGCGGTACGCGGGCCTCTCACTGTTGCGGAGCACAGGCTCCGGACGCGCAGGCCCAGCCGCTCCGCGGTATGTGGGATCCTCCCAGACCGGGGCACGAACCCGCGTCCCCAGCATCGGCAGGCAGACTCTCAACCACTGTGCCACCAGGGAAGCCCCAAGCCAAATCTTAATGCATAATCATGCACACTTGTATTTAACATTGATATTTGTCCTAGGTTCTCTATAGGATAATTTTTGGAACTTTTTCCAGGAATAGTAATTTCTTTGGTCATATTTATTTATTCATCAACATATGCATCCATCCATCTGTATTGAGCATCTGCTGCACACTAGGCACTGTCCATGGTCCTAGAGTTACAAAAATGTACAGGCAGCATCCCTGCTCTTGAACATCATAGACCAGTGAAAGTAGCTGCCATACCAATAGATAATCTCAGTACAAAATCTAAGAGCTATAATGAGGGTACAGATATGAGGCAGTGAGAGCACTGATGTGGAAGCAAATGACAATTTTAGAAAGGGGATCAGAAAGTCTTTGCAGAGTAGCTAAAGTTTAAAATGAGTTTTGGAGAATAAGGATGAGTTCATGAAGGGATCTTTAAGATACAATGCTAATTCTGAAGAACTTAGGGGCAGGACAGGAATAAAGGTGCAGATGTAGAGAATGGATTTGTGGACCTGGGGAGGGGGAAGGGTAAGCTGGGATGAAGTGAGAGATTGGCATGGACTTATATATACTACCAAATGTAAAATAGATAGCTAGTGGGAAGCAGCCACATAGCACAGGGAGATCAGCTCGGTGCTTTGTGACCACCTAAAGGGGTGGGATAGGAAGGGTGGGAGGGAGTTACAAGAGGGAGGAGATATGGGGATATAGCTATATGTATAGCTGATTCACTTTGTTATACAGCAGAAACTAACACACCACTGTAAAGCAATTATACTCCAATAAAGATGTTAAAAGAAAAAAAAGATAAAATGCTAAGTAAAAAAGCAATGTTTAGAACAATACTGCCCTTTGTTTTAAGTGGGGTAAAATGAGAATATATATATATATATTCAGACTTATTCACATTTATATTAAAAAGCTGTACAAGTTATATACATCTGATAAAATTGGTTACCATTGGGTATGGGGCAGTAAGAACTGAAAAGGCAGTGAAAGAGGTGAGAGTGAGACTTTTCACTGGACATTTTTTATTTTTGAACAAAGTGAAAATGTTATCTATTCAACAATGTAAACAAATTTTCAAAAAATACATTGCAAGCAAATACCAAAGTTAGACACAGGGCTCAGAAGACAACACAGTTTTTTAAAACTGCTCTATGAGTCAGCAACTGGCTGGCAAAAGAAAATAAGGGAAGAATGTTTTGCTTCACCTCCCTCTTATGTGGGTAGTAATATTCTAATAGCTAACTGTTCACAGCAATTACATAATGTGAGACTAGGCACCTTTAAAAACACAGACGTTAGAGGAAATTTTTGGCTTGTGTGAAACCAAAATGTTGTCAACAGGAAAACCTACCAGATAGATTTGGAAACAGAACTTTTATGATGTGGGTGTAATTGTTCAATTTAAACAACATTCCTTCTGCCTTATTCCTGAAAGGAGGTGAAGGATTTTCATTTAAAACACTTTTGGTGGGGGAGGAAACAAAAATGCATACCCTAAAGTCATCTTCCAGTTTTAAAAAATCCACTGATATTTTTAACTTTAGGAGCCTCCCTCATGGAGGGTATAAGGTACAAGGCTGAAAAGTTCTGACTTACCTCAAGCAATGGGCCAGTGTATGTCGTTAGACAGACCTTTTAAATTTTTTCCTTTCTTTCAAGACTCAATGCCCTCCTCTTTAAAAGAAGGAGAACAATCATCCTCCTTAGACATTCCATACCATCTGATTATTATAAAATTTATTCAGACACTCAAAGGAAAGAAGGTATAATTAAGTAAAATCAGTGTCTCTCAAATTAGAGTGTCCTCTGACACATACCATTGCCTGAGAGTTCAGTCCTCAGTGTCATAGTCGCAAAAATTTTGTTTTCAATTCACCAAAGGATGACCAGATTTGAGGGGATTGGGTCATTCTACCAAAACTTAGAAGAACCTTGGTTTTTGTAGACAGCTCTTATTTCTGTCTACCCATGATTACGTTCCTTCCTTTGGAGCACTGTTCTCCCATCTACTTGCCAACTCTGCTTTTCATTCTGGGAGAGTTGTCGATCATAGTACCTAATCCCGTGGCCACAGGGTGATCTAGATCTAGCCAAACGTAACAGGTCATTTCTCTAGCCACAGCCACTGGTTGAAAGGAATGGGACACTATGTGGTGGGCATGTGCTCTAAGGTGGATTAATCATCCTCTTGGGTTGTTGCTATTTGGAGCTGGGTGACAAGGAGTCTTACCTCTCAGATCACAAAAGCTGAAAGATATAAATATGGGACAGCAGGCAGCCATATAAATGATATATGCCATATAAATGATATATACATATTACAAAATTTTTAAAAAGTCATTTTAGGTTGGGATTGTTGGCATTATGAGTGCTTAAAAAGTTTTTAGTTCTATGATTTTGATTTTCAATTTCAAAGAAAGGAAACAAACATAGGCCAATTAAACTTCTGAGGTGATCCAGGACAATGTATAAAGTTTGGACAGAACGGTACAGATTGGAGTGGGAAAGCCTTCACAGAACTGAGTGATTTTAGTTGAGCCTTAAATGATCTGGATGAACAGAGGAAAATAGTGCAGGAAAAGCAGCAGGCTAGAAGGTCAACCTGATGCGGGCAAGAGTGAGTGAGTGTCAGGAGGCAGTTAAGCAGGTCAAAAAACATCGGAGTCATATGTGAGAGTCTTCAGACTAAGGGAGGAGAGGGGCCAGCACTGAGTTGAGGTTACGGGTTCTAGAAAAGGAGCCTATTCTGGCGTGAGGTAGAGAAGTGGGGAGGAGGGGGGCTGGAGTGAAGGAACCTGCTGGCAGACATAAGTGCCCTGGACATAATGACATGCCTAACTGCCTTCTACCTATGTAAACAAACTCTGTATGGGCCGCCACACCTCCCAACAGCCATGACCATGGCCACACTAGTTAGACCGGAAGTGGACACAGGACAGGGCCATTTGAATGCTGACCAATGGCCTAGCACGGCCTGGTACGCAGGGCTTTTCCAAAACAGGAAAAACTGGGCCAGTCCTGTCCTCTTTCTGCCTCTAGCTTTTGCTCTCTCCCTCAAAAGATCTAGAGGGAAGTTTCTGGCAGCTCCAGGAGCTGATCTGAAAGGTTATGAAGTAGACCCAGGCATAGGGTTGCCAGATAAAATAAAGAGTAGTTGAATTTGAATTTCAGATCAACAAAAACAACAAAATGTTTTTTCGTACAAGTATATCCCAGATAGTGCATGGGATATACTTATACTAAAAAGTTATTCATTCATTATGTATATCTGAAATTCAAATGTAAGTGGATTTCCCGCACTTTTCATTTGCTAAATCTGGCAACCTTATCAGGTGTCCTTATGCAGCACGCAAGTATGAAGCATGTGGGGCAAAGCAGTGCAGATCTCTTCTTTTCTGCCTTAAGGGAAAAGGCAGTCTGACTGTCTCTGGTGCTGCGAGACTCTGCCCCGATGCTGCAGGCGTGTCTCCTGCCCTCTCATTGCTGGAGCACGACTAAGCCATCAGAGAGCACTTACTGCTCCTTCCCGACAAGCTTTGCTGCTCAGTCTCCCCGACCAGATACACACTGTATTATGAATGAGCTACAGATGTTCATCACCCAGGATTAGGCTTGTAATGGTGTTGGACTTTATTTTTTATTCTGCTAGACACTAGCAAATGCCTTCCAGACTAGGTCTTCAAAAGCAGGGAGTCTAATATAAATGTTCCCTCTCTTCAACCCCTCTCCACCTATGTAGCCTCTCTTTGAAGCCCCCAGCAAGGTGCCCCCATGCCTGCCCACTCCCTCAGTAAACCCCTGCCCTCCTTGGAGGAAGAGGACAGTCCTCCTCTCTGTCTTTTAGGGAGTTGCAAACTCGAGCACCTGAGAGGCTCTGCTTTGCTTAGTTACTGCTGACTGGAAGCACGAGGATAATCCCTAGTGTTTGATGTGCTTGACATCTTTAGAAATGTTCCTAAAAAGCAGGGCACACTTTCCAAGGTGAGTAGTTTTTTCCTCAGCTACAGTGTCTAATCATATACAAGGAAAATGTATGTGAAAATGGCATTAATTCGACAAGTTGCAAAAGCATAATTGTGTTGGAAGGAATTGCTTTTTTTCTTTTTCTCCCTGGGCCTAGCTTACATGACCAGAGGTGTACGTGGCTCTCTTTACCATCCTAGAAGGTGGTGCCAACTCTAAATAAATTCCTCTTTACCAGCTCCTCCCTTCTAACCTAGCTAGAAGGGGAGTTTCCCCGCACCGCAACTTAGCAGCCTACATAAGGGGCCAGTAAGAACTACCTGATAGAGAGGAAAGGAACGGAGGGGAAATGCACAATGGAAACCAGAAAGCCGTGGAAGAAAATGTACTGTTGATTCCTGGTGTCAGATCTCATGAACACTTCAGTTTTTGGACTTCCATAAGACCTCTCTCTATTCTTATAGAAATAAGCAACATAGAGAACAGACTTGTGGTTGCCAAGGGGGTAGGGGAGGGATGGATTGGGAGTTTGGGATTAGCAGATGCAAACTATTATATATAGATTGGATAAAAAAACAAGGCCCTACCGTATAGCACAGAGAACTATATTCAATATCCTGTGATAGGGCTTCCCTGGTGGCGCAGTGGTTGAGAGTCCGCCTGCCGATGTGGGGACACAGGTTCGTGCCCTGGTCCAGGAAGATCCCACATGCCGCAGAGCAGCTGGGCCCGTGAGCCATGGCCGCTGAGCCTGTGGGTCCGGAGCCTGTGGTCCGCAACGGGAGAGGCCACAACAGTGAGAGGCCCGCGTACAGCAAAAAAGAAAAAATATCCTGTGATAAACTATAATAGAAAAGAATACGAGAAAAGAATATACGTATGTATAACTGAATCACTTTGCTGTACAGCAGAAATTAACACAACCTTGTAAAACAACTATACTTCAATAAAATAAATTTTAAAGAGAAAGAAAGAAGCACGTCACCTTCATCTAAAAAAGGAGTCAGCAAACATTTTTTTACTATAATTACATATTTTTTATTGAGGTATAATTGACATGTAACATTATGTTAGTTTCAGATGTACAACATAATGATTCAATATTTGTATGTATTGTGAAATGATCACACAGTCTAGTTAACATCCGTAAAGGGCCAGATAGCAAATACTTCAGGATTTTCAGGCCATTCGGTCTCTTGTAACTACTAAACTCTGCTGTTGTAATGCAAAACCAGTCATAAACAATGAGAAATTGAATAAACATGACTGTGTTCATGTAAATAAAACTTTGTTTACAAAAATCAATGGTGATACCATTCTCCAATAAAAAGAACCATGGTTTCTTGGAGAAATGGCTGATTCTAGGCATTGGGCAGGGAGTATATGAGTCAGAAGCATCTTGTTGCCCCGGAAAGTAAGGAAGTGCTCAGAAAACAAGAGGACAGGGTGGATGTGAAAGGGACACAGGAGCCGATACGAAATAGCTCTCAATAACCAAAGCTGGAAAAATGTGAGCAGTAAAATAAATAAGTAGCTTTAAAATGTAGGTTTTATTCATCTATGGTGAAGGCTAGCAGATCAAGAGATGACTGTCAGTGTAAAGATGGTTTGTTACTCACGGTTCCTAAGAGGGGGCATGCCGCACAGCAGGGGGCCACAGGAGGAAGCACCAGGATTGATCAGGAGGCAGAGGGAGCAAGAGGGAAATGTGGGCAAGAGCCCTTATTGTAGTTTCTGCAGGAAGAAACAGGTGAGGCAAGGTAAGCAGGTTTAGGATTGGCTGATTTAAATAATTTCAGTGGTTCTGGGGCATAGGGGCTGCCTGTAGTTGGCTGGTACCTGGACCTGGCTAATTAGGGCAGAGGAATAGTAACCTTGAGAGTGAGAACCTGATAGAGGAGGTGGGGGCGGGGCGGGGTGCCCATTCTGGGTAGATTGGTTTGCATTTGAAAGGCACACTCAAAGGAGAATCCTTTACTATATCTAGAAATTGGCTATCCCTGGGAGGGGCAGTCTCTCCAGGCTCAGCAAGGCCCCGATGTCAAAGCATCTGAAGCACGTGATTAATACATAGTGATGGATGATAGTCCAAAACATAAAATAAATATCCATGAGTCCATACTGATATAAATAAAAGATTGAATAATTAAATAAGTGAAGGAGAAGAGACAAATCTCCCTTATAGGATAACTTATCAATATGTAACTACTCCCTGCTCCAGAAGATGAAACTTAATTCCCACTCCTTCCCCACTCCACACCCCCATGAGTATGAGCTGTGCTTAGTGACTTGCTTCCAAGGAGTATGGAAAGAAAGAAAGAAACTTTACAGTGGAAAGATGCTTTCCTTCTGAGATAAGGGCAAAATCTAATATCAGAGAGTATTTCATTACCTGGTCCCACAGCTTCTAACCCTCAATCATTTTATACCATTTCCAGGATCTTTTCCTCTTATATCAGTGAATATGTCTCATAGAGATAATAGGTGAACTTCAGCAGATTTTTAAAAAGTATGCTTGGTTGCAGAATCTTAGGATGGATACCAGCCTCACATCATGGGAGTCAGACAATGTCCTGGTTCAAGCCTCCTTCCAAAAAATGACAGCTTCTTCCAAATCTCTCCATGTCCACAGTCCCTATCATCAAAAGGGACTAAACTGTTTTCTGATACTTCTTTTCTCTGATTCTATTATTTTCTACCAGTAGACTCTCTCACTCTCTTTGTTAATCCAAGATTTTAAATACCTTCCAATAAATTTGGCATTGTTCTTGGAAAAAGCTAATTGCCTAATTTGTACTTATCAGTGGAACAGAGGTGGGGATGGTGGGAGAACAGCAAACAATACAGGTATCCTAAAACAATTAGTTGGAGACAATTTAGAGAATTAAAAAAAAATCATTATGCAGGATTTCCCTAGTGGCTCAGTGGTTAAGAATCCGCCTGCCAATGCAGGGGACATGGGTTCAATCCCTGGTCCGGGAAGATCCCACATGCCTCGGAGCAACTAAGCTTGTGCGCCACAACTACTGAGCCTGTGCTCTAGAGCCCGTGAGCCACAACTACTGAGCCCTCATGCCACAACTACTGAAGCCTGCGCGCTTAGAGCCTGTGCTCCACAACAAGAGAAGCCACCGCAATGAGAAGCCCGTGCACCACAACGAAGAGTAGCCCCTGCTTACCGCAGCTAGAGAAAACCCGTGCGCAGCACCAAAGACCCAACGCAGCCAAAAAAAAAAAAACAAACAATGATTATTTTAAAAAATTCATTATGCAAATATATATCTATTAACAGTCATTCAGCTTTGAAAAGGATCATTGCTTAGAATTGAAGAGGACACTCAATTCAGGTTTTCCACCTCGGTTGTTAAAATTCCTTATAATTCATATCAGGCCTCTGAAAGGTTATAAATCTTACTTCTCACTAAATTGTTATTATTATTCTACCAACTGCCTTTATGACTAAGGGTACTTCAGCTGTCTTTCCCGTCACACATTCCCTTTCCGTCCTTCTGCTACTCCTTTCTTTGGCAGAGATAAACTCCCACATGGTCCCCTGGCTTCAGGAAAGCAGTCCTCCACATGAACATGTAATCTGTTGAAGCAGAGAATCCAGGAACAGCACCAAGCAAAAGATTTTCTCCTTTTGGTATCTTTAAGGTGTCCTCAACTCTGTTGTGGAAAGAGCTGGCTAGTTCTTATTTTCCTAAAGCCTCTCGATGCCTAAGGGGTGAATGAGAATTGGGCATTTGGCCCTACCCCTCTCAGTAGAAATACCAAAGAAGACATGGCTGTAGCCGAAGCTGTTCCACAGTTGCTCTTGCAGGGCCTTTCTTTGAACCTTTTGGGAATGCCTGCCCCACAGAACCCGAAACTAAGAAAGATCCAGCACGCTGTAATTGTCACTTAAATTTAGGTATGCTCCCTGCTAATCATGGGTCAAATGTAAATGACTGAGCCCAGCCCAATTGAAAAATCAATTGGTTTAGAATATGGCCACAGCAGTGTAGCTTTGGTAATTGATCAGTAGAGATTTATGCATAGTCAAGATGACGGTTGGATTGCAAAAGAGTATTTGTAAATTTAGAGACATCATTTCTATTTTTAGATAAAACTCATCAGTGCTTAACCAAACAACGCTTAACCAAAAGAATCCTTTATATGTGTATGTGTGTGTGTGTGTGTGTGTGTATTTCACAACGGTAAAAGCAAAGGAAAGAACAGACAAAACAGGACATAATCTTGATTATCCAGATTTTTCCCAAACAAGATGTCAGCACCTCAAGGCAAGAATGTTCCCCAAATGGTGTCCCACAATTGGAAATGCTATTCAACAAGATAGGATCAACAGAGAGTCAAAAGAAGATGACTAGGAGAAGGAAGTCACCATTCAATACGAGGAGCCTGACCAAGGTCAGAGTTGAAAGGTGATTTCAATGGGTGCAGTAGCATTTAATACTCTCAGAATCAGTCATTTTTAGAAATATTGCTGTTCAAGTAGATGAATCTTCATGCATTTTTATTATCGAAACCAAGTCCCCCTAAAACCAAGTTCCCTTACTGAGTTTATGATTAATCTTTCTATCCAAAACTTTATTCCCTTTCTTGTCCCCTCTGACCTCAATTCTGTGCCAACTGAACTCTAATCAACCAGAGTCAGATGACTGAAATTGCTGTTGTCGATAACATCATTAATGTACTAAAATTGCTATTATAGGATATCATCATTAATGTACAAACTCAGGTTGTTTCTCCAGGGCTGGATGAGCCCATCCTTGTCTCTTTTCATAGACCCTCCATTGCCTCTTAACTGGATTATTGCAAATGTTTCCTTAATTATTTCCCTACCTCTTGCCTCTCTGGCAAGGTCCCTTGTGTAGATTTAACCTCTTAATACATGGCTGTGTTCACCTCACTCCCTCTATTAGTTATCTATTGCTGTGTAACAGGTTACCCCAAAATGTGGCAGCTTAAATATTTATTATCTCACACAATTTCTGTGGGTCAGGAATCTGGGAACAGATGAGTTAGTGTTGGCAGGAATGCAATTCTCTTAGGCTTGACTGGGCTGGAGGGTCTGCTTCCAAGGTGGTTCCCTCAACTACCTGACATGTTAGTGCTGATCAATGGTAAGAGGCCTCTTCTCAGTTCCTCATCATATCAGCCTCTCCATAGTGACGTCTGAGTGTCCTCATGACATGCAGCCAGCTTCCCCCAGGGTGAGTAATCCAAGAGAGTGCAAAAGAATAATTTTTAAATAGAGATTTTAATTGGGGCCTGAGGACAGATAGTAATCAGCAAAATGACTGCCTGTAAGATTATTCATTGCTGCATTAATTGTACAAGCAGAAGACTACAAACAGCCTAAATGTACTTCAAGGGAGAACTAGTTAAAGAAATTTGACAGATACAGTGGAAGAAATAGGATGCTCTTTATATTTATATAAAAAGATGTCTTAAGATATAACCTCACGTGAAAAACATGAGGTATAGAATATAGAACAGCATGTATTGTATGCAAAAATATGTGTGTACATGCATACATATGTGTGTGTGCAATATGTATACATACATACATACATATATATTTATATAAAATACATGATTTCTCTGGAAAGATACACAAGAAATTGCTAACTGGAGGTTATGGTTGCCTCCAGAAATCTAGGAAGGGGCTCTACATGACTGGGGGAAAGATAGAAAGGGAGACTTTCACTGCATGATGTTTGTATCTTTTTGTTCTTCCACTTTTATTGAGATATAATTGACATACAGCACTGTATAAGTTTAAGGTGTACAGCATAATGATTACATACATCAATGAAGCGATTATCACAATAAGTTTAGGGAATATCCATCATCTTATATAGATACAAAGTAAAAGAAAAAGAAAAAAACTATTTTCTTCCTTGTGATGAGAACTCTTAGGATACACTCTCTTAACTTACATGTATAATATATAGCAGCAATAATTATGTTAATCATGTTGTACATTACATCCCTTGTACTCATTTATCTTATAACTGTAAGTTTCTACTTTTTGATCACTTTCATCCAGTCTCCCTCTCTCCACCCCTTGCCCCTGGTAACCACAGTCTGATCTCTTTTTCTACGAGTTTGTTTTCTGAAGTATCATTGACCTACAACACTATGTTAGTTCCTGGTGCACAACACAGTGATATGATATTTCTATACATTACAAAATGATCACCATAAGTGTAGTTACCATCTCTCACCATACAAAGATATTACATTGTTATTGACTATATTGGAATATAGTCAATAATAATACAGTTGATATTTCTACCTTTTAAATTATGTGCTTATTCAAAAAATATTTTTAAAAATCCAGACCAGTTGTCCACTCAGAGGGAAAAAAGCCAAAGCCAGAGGAGAAGAATAAAATAAATGACTTTGCTGTAGGAAAGATTTAGATATCAGAGAGAACTAGATGGAAATACAACTTGGACAGTTACTATTGAAATGTGGGAAACATATGGTTTCAACCCCAAGTGAGACTCCCAGTTACCTGTAGTCTAATTCTGAGAAAGGAGGCCTTGGGGCAGTGGTAGAATTACTTTGGAAACCAAGACGAAAGAAGTTCACTTTTGGAATTACATAAATTGGGAGCTGGGTGAATTTTAGAGATACAGTAGATCAGAGATCACAAACAGGTAGGCCACTGGCCAGATGCCTATGTGTATTGTGTTTGGTTTGAATACTGTTTTAAAATGTTATATGAACTGTTAAAGGATAAACTGAGGCATGTTAAAATTTTTGACTCTCTTTGAGCAAAAATCAATTCAAATAGGGCAGCACCAAACAGGAAGTGGTTAGGAGAACTCCACTGACTGGAGCCTGGGGAGAGAATCTTATAGAGAAAAGGCAGAAGCAAAGCAATTATTGAATGGTTATAGCTTGAAGTCTAGTTGGCTGTTTGCGATTGGTTGTCCTTAGCATTTTGATTTTGTAACCTTGAGGCATTTACAGACTTAGACTTTGGCTTTCTGAGGCAGGCTGCCATTGAATTAGAGCCACCTCAATCTAATGGCCTCCTTGTTTAAGTAATTTAACAAAATTAATTGCCCACACTTGAAGATCAGATTTCACTTTTGTTGTTGTTGTTGTTAAAAAGCTAAATATCTGACTTCTTTAGAAATGTTGGAAGCTCTGGTGGAGAAATCCTGCATTCCTACATGGCAGCCATGGTAGCTTTGTAGACAGAGGCTGGTACTCCCCAGTTTGCCACGGCTCCCCCCAGCAAGCCAGTTTTCATCACCTGATGAGCTCATGTAAGCATGTCAAGTGAGGAAACTAATGCTCAGAGGCAAACTTTGAGAGCTCATGTCTCCCTATTCCTACTCTCCAATCAAGAGTCATAATCTTGGTTTGTGCCACTACTCAGAATCCTGTCTCTAAATTAATGCCACGACCTCAACCCAGTGGTTGGTTCCAACATCCACAATTGGGAAACCTTTGTTTTTGTTTTTTTTCCTCCCTCAGGAATCATACAAAACTCACCCAGAATTACAAGGACTATATCTATCCTGGGATCTTAGAATCTTTCTATCTCTTTTCTGTTGTTGTCTGGTCCTAGTTCCAGGTCTAAAAATGCTCCCATTTTCTGCCAAACTTGCAACAGGGCCAGAAGCTTCCTTTGCCGTGGCTGAAGAGGAGAAACTTCCTCTACACTCTTATATTGTCATTTGGGAACTGTGAATTAAACTGACAAAAGACAGATTAATGAGAGTTCACAGAAAAAGTTGGCTCAAGGAGGTGGTTAGAATTTGGGCTTATGTACTATCTTAATGAGATAAGGGGAAGGGGAGCGCAGCATTTACAGGAAAACAAATGACTTCTTAATAGGGGAGGGGGAGAAAGGGCACTTAGTGGAAAACAAATGACTTTCAGGAAAGATAAATAGGTCCTTAGGAGAACAGATGGGAGATACAGCTTTGTGACAATGTGTAAGTGTGATGCCCACTTCTAGTCAATCTTCTCTAGTTGTGGGAGGGGATTTATGACAATTGAGTTCTTTGGGGAGGCTCCACATTTAGGAAGATAATGGAGTTCAGGAAAAAAAGCCAATTCTCAAATGCTTTCAGCTCAAAATAATTTTTATGCTGCAGTGGTTATTCTGGACCTCTTTAGACTTATTCCAAAGAGTGGCTGCTGACGCTAAGACTCAAAGGAGTTCCGCTGGTGCCGACCACTAACCCTTCTTTCCCCCCGATCCCTACGATCCACACGTCTAAAGATGCTGTTCCGAAATGCCACACCTCATAGTGAACCACCTTCCCTTGCTGTGTTCTTTCTGGTCCTGCCCCTTCCCACTGCTTCTCAGGAACCATTGTGGTCTCCACTCCTGAAGACAATGTTACTCAATCTCCAGATACATGTTAGAGTTCTTACATCTGAAACGAGACTTCATTCTCTGGAGTGAGAGCTCCCCTGTTAAGGGATTTAGAGCAAGGTTTACAGGCACTGGGAAGACTAATTGTCCTCAGGTTGTGAGAATTCAACTCAAACTATCTAAAGATAAAAGAAATTACTGGCTTACATAATGGCAAGTCTAGGGGAGAAGATGGCCTCAGCCCCACTATTCCGAGTCACCGTGACTTCTCTGTTTTCTGCCTTTGCTTATTTAAACTCTTGGCTTTTTTCCTTCGAACCCTTCCACACTGTCTGACACAAGCTATGTCTAAGGGCACATCCTCAGGTCCTCAGATTGGAAGGAGAGTTTCTTAGTTTACAGATAAAATCCCAGATTTCCGACCTTGCTTCTATTTCCTAGCAGTTAACTCCTTCCTCAACAGCAAAACTGGGATGATAATACCTGCCTGGAAAAGCTGTTGTGATTTTTAAAAATATACGTTAGGGATAATACTGTACAGCGTCTGATACACAGTAGGCTCTCAGTAAACATTATTCTGCGCGTATACAGCAATGATACGTATATACATGGGGCCGTTGAAGAGGTTCTAAACGAACCGGACCTGGAGGGCCAGTCATGCCCCGGGGCTCAGCCTTCGACCCTCAAGTCTCTCAGGCTTTGGATCAGTGAGGCAGCAGCGCAGCTCTCGAACCCTGGAGTCAAGGAAAAGTTCCGCACCTCAGGGCCGACAGGAAAACAACGAGGGGGACCAAGGGGCGTGCCAAAACCGCCCTATCCCGCATAGAGCGATGCTGCGTAACCGAGCGGGCTGAGAACCCCCCAAACAAGCTGCGGTGAAGAGAAAGCCGCAGCCGCCCTCCTGTGAGCCGAGACTAGAGAACAATGAGTTCAAGCCCTGCACGCGGAGGCTCGTGGTGCCACGCCCGGGGGCGGGCCCAACTCGCGGCCTGACGGGAAACGTAGTGTCTAAAGCTGTGCCAGTGCAGCCCAGTTGCTCGCCGGCCCGGGCTCCGCGTAACTACAAGTCCCAGCAAGCCCCGCGAGGCCTTGATCAGCCGCTTTTCGCCGGGAAGGGAGAGGGGCGAACATGGCTGAAGGCAGCAGCGGCGGCTCAACGTGCGGCGGCGGGGAGGGCGGCAGGCAGAACCCGGTTCCCAGCAGTGGCGGCTGCAACTTCCCAGAGTACGAGCTTCCTGAGTCGAATACGCGCGTTTTCCATGTGGCCGCTTTCGGGGAGTTGTGGCTTGGCCGGCTGCGCGGGGAAGGGGACTTGTCGCTGAAGGAGCCGCCGGCACCGGCGCTGCCCGGGGGCCGAGGGGTTGCAGACTCCGGCCGGGAGGATGAGGCCGTGGCCCGGGATCTGGGCTGCAGCCTGGAAGCGGCAGCCGAGCTGAGGGCGGTGTGCGGGTGAGTGCGGGGCCGAGGGTCTCTTGCGGCTTGGAGTCAACCCGGGTGCAGCCTTGCTCCTGCGCGCCCCTGGGCCTCATCATGGGGGTGGGCCTGTGGTTTACTCCCCGGGGTAGAAGGGCCGCCCTATCAAAGCTTTCCCGGAACAACGGGAGAAGTCCCGTGATGGGATGCACAATTTCTGCTAGTGGGATTGAAGGGACGAGAGAGCCGCATGAAAGATTAATTTTTCTATTCACTAGTTTTTAAAGTGCTTATTAATGTAGGAAAGCAATCAGAGTAACAGCGACGTGTATGTCTTTGACAAGACACTTTGACGACGGAGGAACCTTAGTTTATGATGAGGCTGGAAGGATATTTAACCACAGCAGTGTCAAAACCTTGATTATCTCTGGTCTCTTTTGGGGACCTCCTGGGTATACTGTTATTGAGATATTCCTCAAAGTGATTTATTTTAAATGAAAATATTAAAATAACGATCTATTTCTCCATTTAACAGTATTGGCCGCCTTCAACCAGGCATATATCCCTTTCTTTATAGAACACTGGCACAGAATTCGCCTTTAATTCTGGTTATCTGATTGCTTAATTATTCAGTGATGTATTTAGGACACAACTCCTGCTTGCTAAGGACAGGATGCGGTGATTACTTTCTTTGTTTTTGTTTTAGTCTTGATAAACTGAAGTGCCTTGAGGAAGGGGAGGATCCAGAAGTCATCCCAGAAAATACTGACCTAGTGACTTTGGGGTATGGAGGACTTTGCTTTTGTTACTTATTTAAATATTTTTTTCAACATTATATTATTCGAAAGTTGAGAGTATGGTATTGTTATCCCACCTCCTAAATTCAACCATTGTTGACATGTGGCCGTATTGGCTTTAGCTGTATGTGTTTGAGATCCCTCGTGTGTGTCTTTTTCTATGGCTGAACTATTCAGTAAGTTGCAGACATCATGATAATTTACCGCTAAGTACATCAGTGTATAGCTTCTAAAAGTATGATCCTACTACTTAATCAGAGTGGTATTATTATACCTAAGAAAATTAACAGTAACAGCATTATCTCTAATATCCAGTCCATATTCAAATTTGTGTTTATTTTATTTTTTTTTTATAAATTTATTATTTATTTTATTTATGGCTGCATTGGGTCTTCGTTGCTGTGCACGGGCTTCCCCTAGTTGCGGCGAGCAGGGGCTACTCTTCGTTGAAGTGTGCAGGCTTCTTATTGCGGTGGCTTCTCTTGTTGCAGAGCATGGGCTCTAGGCACATGGTCTTCAGTAGTTGCGGCGCGCGGGCTCTAGAGCACAGACTCAGTAGTTGTGGCGCACGGGCCCAGGTGCCCCGAGGCATGTGGGATCTTCCCGGACCAGGGCTCGAACCCGTGTCCCCTGCATTGGCAGGCGGACTCCCAACCACTGCGCCACCAGGGAAGTCCCTCAAATTTGTGTTTATTTTTAAGTGTTTACAAAGGTACAGTTAATCTGCTTAGATTTTGGGGTGGCAAGCTAAATACTCTGATAGTGTGGTAAAGGACTCATTTTTGAAAATTTTCTGTCAGATCCATACTTTTGTAAAATAGGATAAAAATGAATTACTAGAAAAATGAAATTAAAAGACAAACATAATAAAACTCCAAGTTTTTTATCATTAAATTCAACAGTAATATTACTGTCACATAGGTGTGAACATTTCTAAATGCTTACTCTCATTGTCTGTACTGATTGGATAACAAATAGCTCATAGATCAATTCCGGTCTGCCAACCACATTTTGAGAAAGGCTGCTCTATGGTAATACTATTATAGAGAAACTGCATGTAATAGTGAAATTTGTAATTTCCAGTTTGTAGCCCGTTTACTTTGCACCATCTCAGCTATGTTGTCATACTTTATCCTACCCTTTCTATTTAGGCAGGTGTTTCGACCCTACCTTGTTGTTGGCTTATTTTTGTAATTGCCGAATCTGTTTCTCTTATCCCTGTTGCTAACGCTTACATTAACAACACTTGGAGCACTATAAAAGGTTCCTGTCTTTCCTAGGTCCTGTGTTTTCTCCTGACTTATCCATCCTGCTATCACCTCAGCATGCTTATTTGCTGAGAAATCGTCAATGGCTCAACTTCTCCTCTATGGGCAAATTTCAGATTTTTTTACTTAGACATTTGAAACCTTCCACATAGCCCAGATCTGCCTTTCTTGACTTGTTTTCAACCATTTTCTCTTTCAGTGCCTCAGGATGCACATGGCCCCTCTCCCAACTGAACCCTAACCTAACCAGTCTTTGAGTCCCTAACATTCATTTCCACATCTCTACAACCCATCTATCTCCCTTTGGAAATAGATACACTTGTAATGTCTAGAATTCTTCTAACACTTCTAAAGTCTTTGAAGGTTCATTGAGAGTCCAAGCTCCTTCATCTGTGAATTGCGCTTAAGCCTGTCGGACTGCTTTACTCCATTTGGTACCCTTTAACTATTGTTGATAGATTATTTGGATTTTTTTCTAAAATGCACATCTGATTGTCTCACTCTCTTACATAAAATCTTTCAGTGGTTCTTAGGCATAGTCCTGAGTTCTTAAATGGATCACAAGGTTCTCTATAGAATGGATCTTGCTGGTCTTTTCGGCCCTACATCACTGCAGTGCTCCAGCCATGTTACACTGTTTTTCAGTTCCTAGAATGTGCTCTCTCATCCTAGGCCTTTGCCTAGAACACTCACACTTCCTTATCCCCCGGTCTGGCTGACTTCTACTCATCTTTCAAGTTTTAGCTGAAGGACTAAGAACTCCATCTAGCTCCCCTTTTATGCTCGTGTAGCCGGTGATACTTCTCTAATTGAAATACTCTTCACACTTATACTGTACTTATTTAATTTTCTGTTTTCTAGCTAGACTTAAAAGTTCCATAAGCTGTGTCTATCACACCCACTGCCATGTCCCTCATTCCTAGAATTTTGGCATATAATAATAGGGAGTCAGTAGATACTTGTAGATGAGTGGAATAAATGAAACTTGCATAAACCTAAGGAAGCGATTTTTTTAGAGATTGGCTAAAAGAAGAAAGTTGATATTTATAAAGCAGACTTTTTTTTTCTATAGTTAATTACATGCTAATTGGCTTATAATGATGTTATTGAGCTATGTGAAATAGTAATTTTCAGACTGCTTTACACAGTGCTTCCCCTGGCTATTTTCTGTTACTAGATCAACTGGATCTCCTTGGTTGTCTTCTAGTCCCTTCCATAGGAAATGTGAGTAGAATTATATGTATAGTCTAATGTAAAAGGAGTTAGTGCAGCATTCCTTAGCTGGGATTATTTTGATGTACTTTAAAACTATTATATTTAAAATAAGACTAATCTTAATCTTAACAGTACCACAAGTGAATTAGGCTTGTGCCAAAAGCCAAAAATCTGTCTCTCTCTGCTTTCTCTTTCACTAAACCTTCCTTTCTTTTCCCTACCAATAACTTAAAAATGTAAAGTAAAAACAAAACCTAAGTACATGACCCCTTTATTGTGGCATAAAATACATTTCTAGCACTTCTTTTCTCCAAAGGTTAAGCAACATTGTTTTTAGTACAATAGCTTGTAGATAGAATATTTAAGAGTATAATCTAAGAAAAATTTCCAGAATGGGGAAGAAAACCTGAACAAATTAAAAGGGCTCACTGGTTACCTGGGAAAATTAACTCAGAATTATCAACTCTGAGATGTATCCTAGTAAAACAATTATATTTCAGAGAGAAAATGGGTAACAAGGGGCATTAAAAAATATATAAATGCAAAGGTAACCACTGGAACAAAAATGCAAATACCAAACCTCCCTCTGCAATTTCTAAAAAATAGACAAGCAGAAAGACATGTCTCATAATGAAAAAAACAGCTAATATAACAAAATACACACAATTAGAAAATGTAATAGAATTGAGGCCAAAGGCATCAGTTTTTCTGCAGTCTCATAAAAGGGTTTAGATTAGGCTCACAAAACGAAAACCTTGCAGAGACAACAGACACATCTAAAATAAAGTAATTCAGAGAGGTTAAAAATAAATGGTGGGACAAAAGTATACCAGATAAATGGAAAGAAAAATTGAGCAGCTGTAATGGTCCTGATAACAGACTAATAAAATTCAAGTCCCCAAACATTAAATATGACAAAGGACACATTTTAGTGCTAAAGGCCACAAACCACAGTTAAGATAGAATACTTATAAATACCCCAAAGAATATAGCAGCCAACTTTATAAAACAAAACTATAGGGGATCCAAGGAAACATAGCTAGAAACATACTAACAATAGGGCACTTTAATATACCAATCTCAGCACAAGACAGATCAACTGGCTAAAAAAAGTGAGGAGGTAAGAGCTCTAAACAACATAATCAGTAGGATATGTCTTATGGAGATACATATATATACATAAAATTTATAACCCTGTGTTAGAGACTGTGTGGCACATTCACAAAAGTTGGTTATAAGGTCACAGAGGAAACATAACATCCATTGAGTAGAGATAAAACAAACAGCACTCTCTGATCACAACATAATAAAACTAGAATTTACTAACAAAAACAAAAATCAGGCCATTCTAACATGGAACTGTTCTAACAGGCCTACTGTTACAACATGGTAAAATATATATACCTTAGTTGTAAAGCTAGTATCTTATTTAATAGGGAAGCAGTACATATATTTCTGCTAAGATCTGGAATAAGCAAGCATGCCTAGTATCTCACTGCTTTGCAGCATTGTATTACAGGATTAGCCATGCAGTTTGACAAGAGGAATCAAGTAGAAGCATAAGGGTAGATAAAGAAGAAAAACTAGCTCTATTTGTGAATGATTTAATGGTATTACCTGGAAAAGAAATCAATGCTAAAACAGACAAAAACCAAAAAAGAATTTAGTGTAAGAGCAGGATACAAAATTGATAAATAAAAAAATGGCCTTCGTAGATACAAACAGTAAACAATTAGAGGACATAATGGAGGAAAATCCCATTTACAATAGTCAAAAAGGTTAAATACTTAAGAATAAATTTAACAAGAAATGTGTAAAACTGAGGTAAGGGAAAATTTTAAACCCTCCTGAAAGACTCAGAAAAGATCTTGAAAACATTGAAAGATATCCTGTGTTCTTGAATAGGAATACTAAGCATTATAATGTTGTTAGTTCTTTCTAAGTTAATTTACAGATTAAGTGCAATCCCAATAAAAATGCTAAAAGTATTGGTTATTTTATGGAGTTAGACAGTTGATAATAAAGTTCATATGGAATATATTCAAGAGTAACTAGGGGGCTTCCCTGGTTGCGAAGTGGTTGAGTGTCCTCCTGCCGATGCAGGGGACACGGGTTCGTGCCCCGGTCCGGGAAGATCCCACATGCCGCGGTGCGGCTAGGCCCGTAAGCCATGGCCGCTGAGCCTGCGCGTCCGGAGCCTGTGCTCCGCAACAGGAGAGGCCACAACGGTGAGAGGCCCGCATACCACAAAAAAAAAAAAAAAAAAAAAAAGAGTAACTAGGAAAAAACTGGGTGAGGAAGAGAAAACTGTGAGTGCCTGGTAATTTTACCATATATTAAAATATACTACAAAGCCTTTATAATTAAAACAGTGGGTACTAGCTCATGAATAGACAGACCAGTGGAATAGAAGAGAAAGTCCAGTTAGATTCAAATGCATATGGAAATTTAGTATGACGCTATTCACAAGAATAAACTCCAGAGGGAGTGGGATCAAAATGCAGAAAATGAAACATACCTACCTTGGTGTAGTGAAAGGCTTTCTAACTGATTTAAATCCAGAGGTAATAAAAGGAAAAGATTGATAAAATGGACTACATATAAAAATTTAAAATTTTGCATGACAAAAAACACCATAAACAAAGTCAAAAGACAGCTGCCAGACTTGGAGAAAATATAACATATACACAAAGAGCCGGTAACCCAAATATATAATACCTTAAAAGTTGAGGGACAAAGACCAAAAACCCAAAGGGAAAATGGGGAAAAGATATGAACCAATAACTCACACACAAAAGAGATATAAAAATGACTCACAAACATGAAGAAATGTTCATGCAGATTCATTATTAGAGAAATGCAAGTTAAAGTGACAGATACCTTTTTTCTCCTATCAGACTGGCACAAATTTTAAAATATACATTCTTTTGATGAGTCTGAGGGAAGCAGGCATTTTCAGACATTCCTGATGGAAATGTAAATTGATAGCAGCCCTCCTCTAGGGAAATTCGGTAATGCCCAACACAAAATTACATAGGCACTTAGCAGTCCCACTTCTAGCAATCTCTACTGAAGATATACCTCCAACAATATGAAAATTTATTATGCATAAGGTTATTCGTTGCAGCATTGTTTGTAATAGCAAATATTTGAAATATCCTAAATATACATACATAGGAGAGTGTTGAAGAAATTATAGGACATCCACACAGTGCAGTATTGTGTAGCTGTGCTCAAGGATAAGGAAGGATGAACCAATAGATTTCTAGGAAATACTGTTACGTGACAAAAGCAAAGCCCAGAAGCATACGTTACCCTGCTTGTAAAAACGAAGTTTCATTGGGTATCAGTTTATTGGTTCTCATCTAAAAGTGTACCCTTTTTGCCTGCTCTGTAAAAATGAGTCTCAGCTCTTTAAATATTTTTCCTTTCCCAACTGGCACAGTATTAAGCTTTGTCAGTCAAGGGCACAGGAGAGACTTTGCATGAGGAAGGAGTTCTGCTTCTTGGTGCCATGTGCTGGCTCAGCAGGGTCCTGCAGCACACACAGCTTCCCCAGCATCCAGCTCCCGCAGTACCCGGCAGTCAGTAGCACAGAGCTTTCCCTGCTGCTCCACTCCCCTTGAAACCTCCCTGGAAAAACTTTTCCTGTCACCCTTGAGGGCAGATTTCCGGCAGGTTCCACTGATGCACCCTAGCAACTTCTCTGCCATTCAGCAAGTCACAGCCATTCCCTCTCCAATAAGGTCTGGCTCTCAGTCCTGGGGGAAGAAAAGGGAGCCTTCCTTGGGTATTCTTTCTCAGCACAAGGGGTAGGGTTCCTTGTATGCTATTCCTTTGTTCTCTAGCGTTCTCTACTTCTTACTTGCCAGTCTCTCATTACTCCAGTCCTCTGTTAAAAGTTAATAATTCTTTAGATTAAACTTTGTTCAAATTACTGTTTAGTTTTTTTCTCCTAATTGAACTCAGACTGACACAAAAAGGAATATAAGAAAATACATAGGTATCTGTGTATTTGAACAAAAGAAATGGAGAGGGTAAACCAGAACTGTAGAGATTGGTGGCCTGCGGTGGGTGGGTAGGACAGGGGTGGAAAGAAAGGAAATAGGTACAGGTTAGTGGTCGGGACAAAGAGGGAATGATACTTCTGAATATGTATACCTTTTATAACTCTTAGAATCATGGTAGTGTTTCACGTATCTTTTACACAACCCAAAAGTAATCAGACAATTAAAACCAGCCAAGATGTAGGGGGAGACCCAAAATAGAATGTGAAACTAACAAATGAGTCTAATTGTGTTACAAATGAATAGCATCACAACACTGAAGAGAATTAGTAAGAAAGATCTAATCTGATTCTGTATAAAAGTGTACTTGGATTCAGTGTTGTAAGGCTGAAGACAAAAAGAACTATTAATTTTTAGTGTTTTTCACAGGGGTGTAGGTTAGCAATTCTGAAACCATGTTTTTTAAAGAACTGAATGTGTAAGTGAATAGATTATAGATAAAGGGAGCTGGGTTTCCTGTGGAGAAAAGTTATAAACAAGGAAAGGCTGAAGGCTAAAATGAATCCTGATTTTAGTTTGGGATTAGAAGTATTAGTATAAACTCAATGGCTTTAAAAATATATAACAGAGTATTGGGTTAAATAAACTACATTATTGAAGTTAAAAAATATATAAACAGAAAAATACAGAAACACAGATATTTGTACATGTGTGGTTTAGTATATATATGTATGTTTCGTACCTCTCTCTGCTGAGAGTCCTGGAAGCAGTGACTGCAGTAACAATGAGAACACCTCATGCTCAGGTACAGGTGTCTAAACCTCTCTCCAGTGAAGGAACTAGGGCTCCTAGAAGTGGTTGATTCCAGGGCTGAGACACGAAAATACAGGGTGAGCCTTGAGCATCTTCTGTGGTGCCAGAAAGCAAGGAAATACTTAACAAGAAAAAAAAAAAAAAGATGGCTTGTTGAAAGAACAGAGCCAAATTGAAGGAGCTCCTAGTGGCCAAAACTAGAATAATTTGAGCAACAGAATAACAGTAGTATTAGATTTTAACCTATAGAATAAAGTAAATATTTATGAGTTCATACTAAAAATATAAATAACCAAATAACTAAATAGGAAGAAAGAGGCAGGTCTTCCTCATAATACCACTGAATAAATGTTAAAGGAGGAAAATAGAGAATCACTGTTAGGTATAAACCACAGTAATAAGTGTTGTAGACAAAATCTACTGGTGAGTGCTAAAATTCCTGGATGAAAGTTTGAGGAGAAACAAGATTTGCATAGTCTCAAAGTATCTCCCCGCAAACACTTATCAGGGACAAAGGAAAAGAAAATATCTTTCTAGTGTAGGAACCTGGCAGACAGGAGCTTAACCAAGGTAAATATCTACAGGAATAAGACATACTAATATTAACATTATGAACGTCAGGATGATACAGTGAGAAGGAAAACATTCTTGTATTCTTGTTAAAAGTTTATAAGCTTACTCCAATTATGAGGCAACAGCAATTAAACCCAAATTGAAGGACTTTCTATAAAAACACTGATTAGGGCTCTTTGAAAGTGTCAAGGTCATGAAAGACAGAGACGGAGGAACTGTAGAAGACTGGAGGGGAAAGGAGAAATAAGAAATGCAATGTGGTGTCTGAATAGGATCCTGGGACAAAAAAGGCAGTAAAGTTAAAAATTTGTGAAATTCAAAAAAGTTCTTTAGTTAATAATACTGTATTAATGTTAATTTCCTGGTCTTGATAATTATTCTATGAACATGTAGGATGTTAACAGGGAAAGCCAGGTAAGAGATATAAGGGAATTCTTTGTACTATTTTTGCAGCCTTTCTTCAAGTCTAAAATTAGTTCAGAATAAAAAGCTAAATATTAAAGATATTTTTGAAGCCCCAGTAAAGAATGTTGAAGTTTGATTTTTCTTGTTACAGGGTTAGAAAGAGACTTCTGGAACACCGGGAAGAAACCATAACGATAGACCGGGTCTGCAGACAAGAAACATTTGCTTATGAGATGGTAAAAAGTCTTATCTTTTCCACCTCTTCCCATGAAACAAACTCTCATTGATGTTAGTGATGACTGTATGGGGGCTTTATATTGGATGTGCTTAGTTGGAAACAAATTAGAGAAACTTCACTGGGACTGGGAACTAGTAGGAGAAAAAGACCGATAAAATTCAAGTGATGGGGAATTCCCTGGCAGTCCAATGGTTAGGACTCCACTTTCACTGCCAAGGGCGCAGAATTGATCCCTGGTCAGGGAACTAAGATCTTGCAAGCCATGCAGTGCAGCCAAAAAAAAAAACAAAAAAAATTCAAGTGATGGCACATTTTCCTGTCAGATCTTGGCCTTTATTTTTGCTTTTACTTTGGTCTTGCCCTCTGTATTAGGCTAATTTCATGCCTTTCACCACCCTCTTTCTGATATTTTTGTTCTGCTCCTGATTTTGGTTTAACTATATTCTTTTCTAATCCATTATTTCTTAGCTAAAACCCTCAGAATAATTTAAGATGGTGAATAATGAGGAATTAAGTGTTAGTAGACATGATAGGTTCATTCAGTACATGTTCTTGACAACTTATTACGAGCCAAATGCTGTTTTAGGCACTTAATAGTGCAGAAGGGCACCTGTTTTCTCTCACACTCCTTTTTATAATCGTGGTAAATTTTACATAACATAAAATTTAACATTTTAACCATTTTAAATGTTCATTTAAGTGGCATTAAGTACATTCACAATGCTGTGTAAGTATCACCACTATTTTCTGAACTTTTTCATCATCCCAAACAGAAATTCTATACCCATTAACACCAACTCCCCATTCTCCCTTCCCCCAGCCCCTGGTAACCTCTGTTCTACTTTCCATTTCTGTGGATTTGCCTATTATAAATATTTCATATAAGTAGAATCATGCAGTATATGTTCTTTTGTATCTGGTCTATTTTACTTACTATAATGTTTTAATGGTTCCTCCATGCTGTAGCATGCATGAAAACTTCATTCCTTTTCATGGCTGAGTAATATTCCATTGTATGGATATACCACATTTTGTTTATTCATTCATCTGTTGTTGGACATTTGGGTAATTGCTGCCTTTTGGCTATCGTAAATAATGCTATAATGAACATTAGTGTTCAAGTATCTGTTTGAGTCCATTTTAAGCTCTTTTCAGTATATACCAAGGAGTGGAATTGCTTGGTCATATGGTAATTCTAGCTTTAACATTTTGAGGAACTACGAAACTGTTTTCCACAGGGGTTGAATTATTTTATATTCCCACCAGCAATGCAGGAGTGTTTCAGTTTCTCCACATTCTTGTCAACATTTGTTATTTTCTAGGCTTTGATAATAGCCATCTTAATGGGTGTGAAGTGGTATTCATTATGGTTTTGATTTGCATTTTCCTAATGATTATTGATGTTGGACATCTTTTCATGTGCTTTTTGGCCATTCGTATATTTTCTTTGGAGAAAGTTCTATTAAAGTCCTTTGAGTCCTTTGCCAGTATTTAAATTGGCTTGTCTCTTTGTTTTTGAGTTGTGAGTTCTTTGTATGTTCTGGATACTAGATGCTTACCATATATATAACTTTAAAATATTTTCTTCCATTTTGTGGATTGTCTTTTTACTCTCTTGATAGAGTCCTTTGATATACAAAAGTTTTAAAATTTGATAAAATACAATTTATCTGTTTTTTTTCTTCCATTATTTGTGCTTTTGGTGTCATACTTAAGAAACAATCGCCAAATCCAACGTCATGAAGATTTTTTATTTGACCTTGTTTTCTATAAGAGTTTAATAGTTTTAGCTCTTAAGTTGTTGATCCATTTTTAGTTAATTTTTATGTATGGTATAGGGTAAAGGTTCAACTTCATTCTTCTGCATGGGGATATTCAGTTTTCCCAGCACAAAAGACTGTCCTTTCCCTATTGAATGGTTTTGGTACCTTTGTTAAAAGTCAGTTGACCAAATAAGGTTTATTTCTGAGTTCTCTATTCTGTTTCATTGGTCTGTATGTCTGTCCATATCCTGGTACCACATTGTTTTGATTACTGTGGCTTTGTGGTCATTTTTGAAATTTGGAAATGTTAGTCTTCCAGTTTTGTTCTTTTTCAAAATTGTTTTCATTATTCATGGTCCGTTGAAATTCCATACGAATTTTAGGATGAGTTTTTCTATTTCTGTAATAAGAACAAAAAAAGCATTGAGATTTTGATAGGGGTTGCATCAAATCTTTATATTGTTTTGGGTAGCATTGTTATCTTAACGATATTGTCTTCCAGTCCATGAACAAAAGATGTTTTCCAGTTTGTTTAGGTTGTCTTTAATTTTGTTTGGCAACATTTTGTAGTTTTTTTGTATGTACAAGTCTTTCATCTCCTTTGTTGCATTGTTTATTAAGTATTTTCTTTCTTTCCTTGCTATTTTTTTTTTTTTGCGGTATGCGGGCCTCTCACTGTTGTGGCCTCTCCCGTTGCGGAGCACAGGCTCTGGATGCGCAGCCTCAGCAGCCATGGCTCACGGGCCCAGCTGCTCCGCGGCATGTGGGATCTTCCTGGACCAGGCCACGAACCCGTGTCCCCTGCATCGGCAGGTGAACTCTCAACCACTGCGCCACCAGGGAAGCCCTTCCTTGCTATTTTAAATGGAATTGTTTTCTTAATATTCTTTTCAAATTGTTCATTGCTATTGTATAGAAATACAACTGATTATTTTTTTTTTTTTGTGGTACGCGGGCCTCTCACTGTTGTGGCCTCTCCCGTTGCGGAGCACAGGCTCCGGACGCGCAGCCTCAGCAGCCATGGCTCACGGGCCCAGCTGCTCCGCGGCATGTGGGAATCTTCCCGGACCAGGGCACGAACCTGTGTCCCCTGCATTGGCAGGCGGACAATGAACCACTGCGCCACCAGGGAAGCCCAATACAACTGATATTTGTGTTGGTTTTGTATCCTGCAACTTTGCTAAATTTATTAGCTCTAACAGGATTTTTGTGTGTATGTGAGTTCTTTAGGATTTTTTATGTCGAAGATCATGCATGTCATCGGCAGAGATAACTTTATTCTTTTCCAATTTGGTTGCTCACTTGACCTGTTTTCCTTCCTTCCTCCATCCCTCCCTCTATCCCTTCCTCTCTCCCTCCCTCCCTTCCTTCCTTCCTTTTCCCTCTAATTTCTCTGGCTAGAATTTCTCTAGTACTTTGTTGAATAGAAGTGGCAGAAGTGTACATCCTTATCAATCTTTAACTATTGAGTGTTAGTTTAGCTGTGGGTTTTCCATATATGACATTTATCATATGGAGTAAGTTCCCTTCGATTCCTGTTTTATTTAATGTTTTTATCATTATTTAATGTTTTAAGAAAGGGTATTATTTAGTGTTTTAAAAAATTATTTAACATTATTTAATGTTTTAAGAAAGGGTATTGGATTTTGTCAAATGTTTTTTCTGCATCAATTGAGATGATGTGTTTTTTTCATCATTCTATTAGTGTGGTATATTGCATTGATTTGCATTTGTTGAACTACCCTTGCATCCTGAGGATGAATCCCCCTTGGTTGTGATATGTGATCCCTTTTATATGCTGTTGAACTTGTTTTACTAGTATTTTGTTGAGAATTTTTATATTTATACTTATAAGGGATGTTGGCCTGTAGTTTTCTCATAGTGTCTTTGTTTGACTTCGGTATCAGAGTATGCTGATCTCATAGAATGAATTAGGAAGTATTCCCTCCTCTTCAGATTTTTTGGAGGACTTCAGGAAGTATTGATAAATTCACCAGTGAAGCCATCTGGTGCTGGGCTTTTCTTTGTTAGGAGGTTTTTAATTTCTGATTTAATTTTCTTACTTGTTACAGGTCTATTCATATTTTCCCTTTCTTCTTGAGTTAGTTTTGATTATTTCCTTCCTTCTGCTAGCTTTGGGTTTAGTTTTCTTTTTCTGGTTCCTCAGGTTATTGGTTTGAGATTGTTCTTTTCTAATGTAGATGTTTAGAGCTGTAAGTTTCCCTCTTTGTACTCCTTTTGCTGCATCCCGTAAGTTTCTTATGTTGTGTTTTCGTTTTCATTTGTTTCAAAGTATTTTGTAATTTCCCTTGTGATTTCTTTCTTGACCCATTGGTGGTTTAAAAGCATGCTGTTTAATTTCTACATGGAATTTTTCAGTTTTCCTCCTGTTACTGATTTCTAGTTTCATTCCCTTGTGATCAAAAATGATACTCTTTAAAAAAATTTATTTATTTTATTTATTTTTGGCTGCATTGGGTCTTCGTTGCTGCATGCGGGCTTTCTCTAGTTGCGGCAAGCTGGGGCTACTCTTTGTTGTGGCGTGCAGGCTTTTCGTTGTGGTGGCTTCTCGTTGCAGAGCACAGTCTCTAGGCCCTTGGGCTTCAGTAGTTGTGGCACATGGGCTCAGTAGTTGTGGCTCGCAGGCTCTAGGGCTCAGGCTCAGTAGTTGTGGCGCATGGGCTTTGTTGCTCCATGGCATGTGGGATCTTCCTGGACCAGGGCTCAAACCTGTGTCCCCTGCATTGGCAGGTGGATTCTTATCCACTGTGCCACCGGGGAGGTCCCAGGAATGATACTTCTAATGATTTTAATTTTTTAAATTTATTAAGACTTGGTGGTCTATCCTAGAGAATGGTCCCTGTGCCCCTGAAAAGAATGTATATTCTGCTATTGTTGGAAGAGTGTTCTATATATGTCTGTTAGTTCTAACTGGATTCTAGTGTTGTTCAAGTCTTCTGTCTCCTTATTAATTTTCCATATGAATGTTCTACTTATTGCTGAGAGTGAGGTATTGAAATCTCCAAGTATTATTGTAGAAACCATCTGTTTTCCCTTCAGTTCTGTCAGTTTTCCTTTATATCTTGTGAAGTTCTACTGTTAGCTGCGTATGTTTATAAATATTGTATCTTGCTGGATTGTATCTTTTATCAATATATAATGCCCTTCTTTGTCTCTTATAACCTTTCTTTGACTTAAAGTCTATTCTGCCTGACAGTAATATAGCCCCCTCAGCTTTCTTTCAGTTAATATTTGTATGGAATATCTTTTTCCATCTTTTACTTTCAGTCTCTTTGTGTCTTCATATCTAAAGTGAGTCTGTTGCAGAGAGTGCATAGATGGATCTAGTTTTATCCAACCTGCCAATCTTCTGCCTTTTTTTTTTTTACATCTTTATTGGAGTATAATTGGTTTACAGTGGTGTGTTAGTTTCTGCTTTATAACAAAGTGAATCAGTTATAGATATACATATGTTCCCAGATCTCTTCCCTCTTGTGTCTCCCTCCCTCCCGCCCCTCTAGGTGGTCACAGAGCACCGAGCTGATCACCCTGTGCTATGTGGCTGCTTCCCACTAGCTATTTATTTTACGTTTGGTAGTGTATATATGTCCATGCCACTCTCTCGCTTTGTCACAGCTTACACTTCCCCCTCCCCATGTCCTCAAGTCCATTCTCTAGTTGGTCTGTGTCTTTATTCCTGTCTTATCCCTAGGTTCTTCATGACTTTTTTCTCTTAAATTCCATATATATGTGTTAGCATACGGTATTTGTCTTTCTCTTTCTGACTTACTTCACTCTGTGTGACAGACTCTAGGTCCATCCACCTCACTAATAAAACCTCAATTTTGTTTCTTTTTATGGCCATTGTATATATGTGCCACATCTTCTTTATCCATTCATCCAATGAGGGACACTTAGGTTGTTTCCATCTCTGGGCTATTGTAAATAGAGCTGCAATGAACATTTTGGTACATGGCTCTTTTTGAACTATGGTTTTCTCAGGGTATATGCCCAGTAGTGGGATTGCTGGGTCATATGGTAGTTCTATTTGTAGTTTTTAAGGAACCTCCATACTGTTCTACTTAGTGGCTGTACCAATTCACATTCCCACCAGCAGTGCAAGAGTGTTCCCTTTTCTCCACACCCTCTCCAGCATTTATTGTTTCTAGATTTTTTGATGATGGCCATTCTGACTGGTGTGAGGCGATATCTCATTGTAGTTTTGATTTGCATTTCTCTAATGATTAATGATGGTGAGCATTCTTTCATGTGTTTGTTGGCAGTCTGAATATCTTCTTTGGAGAAATGTCTGTTTATGTCTTCTGCCCATTTTTGGATGGGGTTGTTTGTTTTTTTGTTATTGAGCTGTATGAGCTGCTTATAAATTTTGGAGATTAATCCTTTGTCAGTCGCTTCATTTGCAAATATTTTCTCTCATTCTGAGGATTGTCTTTTGGTCTTGTTTATGGTTTCCTTTGCTGTGCAAAAGCTTTGAAGTTTCATTAGGTCCCATTTGTTTATTTTTGTTTTTATTTCCATTTCTCTAGGAGGTGGGTCAAAAAGGATCTTGCTGTGATTTATGTCATAGAATGTTCTGCCTATGTTTTCCTCTAAGAGTTTGATAGTGTCTGGCCTTACATTTAGGTCTTTAATCCATTTTGAGCTTATTTTTGTGTATGGTGTTAGGGAGTGATCTAATCTCATACTTTTACATGTACCTGTCCAGTTTTCCCGGCACCACTTATTGAAGAGGCTGTCCTTTCTCCACTGTACATTCCTGCCTCCTTTATCAAAGATAAGATGACCATATGTGCATGGGTTTATCTGGGGGCTTTCTATCCTTTTCCATTGAGCTCTCTTTCTGTTTTTGTGCCACTACCGTACTGTCTTGATTACTGTAGCTTTGTAGTATAGTCTGAAGTCAGGGAGCCTGATTCCTCCAGCTCCGTTTTTAGTTCTCAAGATTGCTTTGGCTATTCGGGGTCTTTTGTGTTTCCATACAAATTGTGAAATTTTTTGTTCTAGTTCTGTGAAAAATGCCATTGGTATTTTGATAGGGATTGCATTGAATCTGTAGATTGCTTTGGGTAGTAGAGTCATTTTCACAATGTTGGTTCTTCTAATCCAAGAACATGGTATATCTCTCCATCTATTTGTATCATCTTTAATTTTTCATCAGTGTCTTATAATTTTCTGCATACAGGTCTTTTGTCTCCTTAGGAAGGTTTATACCTAGATATTTTATTCTTTTTGTTGCAATGGTAAATGGGAGTGTTTCCTTAATTTCACTTTCAGATTTTTCATCATTAGTGTATAGGAATGACAGAGACTTCTGGGCATTAATTTTGTATCCTGCTACTTTACCAGATTCATTGATTAGCTCTAGTAGTTTTCTGGTAGCATCTTTAGGTTTCTCTATGTATAGTATCATGTCATCTGCAAACAGTGACAGCTTTACTTCTTCTTTTCTGATTTGGATTCCTTTTATTTCCTTTTCTTCTCTGATTGCTGTGGCTAAAACTTGCAAAACTATGTTGAATAAGAGTGGTAAAAGTGGACATCCTTGTCTTGTTCCTGATCTTAGTGGAAATGCTTTCAGTTTTTCAACATTGAGGATGATGTTGGATTTGGGTTTGTCATATGTGGCCTTTATTATGTTGAGGAAAGTTCTCTCTATGCCGACTTTTTGGAGGGTTTTTATCATAAATGGGTGTTGAATTTTGTCGAAATCTTTCTCTGCGTCTATTGAGATGACCATATGGTTTTTCTCCTTCAATTTGTTAATATGGTGTATCACGTTGATTGATTTGCATATATTGAAGAATCCTCACATTCCTGGAATAAACCCCACTTGATCATGGTGTATGATCCTTTTAATGTGCTGTTGGATTCTGTTTGCTAGTATTTTGTTGAGGGTTTTTGCATCTATGTTCATCAGTGATATTGGCCTGTAGTTTTCTTTCTTTGTGACATCCTTGTCTGGTTTTGGTATCAGGGTGATGGTGGCCACATAGAATGAGTTTGGGAGTGTTCCTCTCTCTGCTATATTTTGGAAGAATTTGAGAAGGATAGGTGTTAGCTCTTCTCTCAATGTTGATAGAAGTCACCTGTGAAGCCATCTGGTCCTGGGCTTTTGTTTGTTGGAAGATTTTTAATCACAGTTTCAATTTCAGTGCTTGTGATTGGTCTGTTCGTATTTTCTATTTCTTCCTGATTTTGTCTTGGCAGGTTGTGCATTTCTAAGAATTTGTCCATTTCTTCCAGGTTGTCCATTTTATTGGCATAGAGTTGCTTGTAGTAATCTCTCATGATCTTTTGTATTTCTGCAGTGTCAGTTGTTACTTTTCCTTTTTCATTTCTAATTCTATTGATTTGAGTCTTCTCCCTTTTTTTCTGGATGAGTCTGGCTAATGGTTTATCAATTTTGTTTATCTTCTCAAAGAACCAGCTTTTAGTTTCATTGATCTTTGCTATCGTTTCCTTCATTTCTGTTTCATTTATTTCTGCTCTGATATTTATGATTTCTTTCCTTCTGCTAACTTTGGGGTTTCTTTGTTCTTCTTTCTCTGATTGCTTGAGGTGCAAGGTTAGGTTGTTTATTCGAGATGTTTCCTGTTTCTTAAGGTAGGCTTGTATTGCTATAAACTTCCCTCTTAGAACTGCTTTTGCTGCATCCCATAGGTTTTCGGTCGTCGTGTCTCCATTGTCATTTGTTTCTAGGTATTTTTTAATTTCCTCTTCGATTTCTTCAGTGATCACTTCGTTATTAAGTAGTGTATTGTTTAGCCTCCGTGTGTTTGTATTTTTTACAGATCTTTTCCTGTAATTGATATCTAGTCTCATAGCGTTGTGGTTGGAAAAGATACTTGATACAATTTCAGTTTTCTTAAATTTACCAAGGCTTGATTTGTGACCCAAGATATGATCTATCCTGGAGAATGTTCCATGAGCACTTGAGAAAAATGTGTATTCTGTTGTTTTTGGATGGAATGTCCTATAAATATCAATTATTAAGTCCGTCTTGTTTAATGTATCGTTTAAAGCTTGTGTTTCCTTATTTATTTTCATTTTGGATGATCTATCCATTGGTGAGAGTGGGGTGTTGAAGTCCCCTACTATGAATGTGTTACTGTTGATTTCCCCTTTTTGGCTGTTAGTATTTGCCTTATGTATTGAGGTGCTACTAAGTTGGGTGCATAAATATTTACAATTGTTGTATCTTCTTGGATCGATCCCTTGATCATTATGTAGTGTCCTTCTTTGTCTCTTCTAATAGTCTTTATTTTAAAGTCTATTTTGTGTGATATGAGAATTACTACTCCACCTTTCTTTTGTTTTCTATTTGCATGGAATATCTTTTTCCATTCCCTCACTTTGAGTCTGTATGTGTCTCTAGGTCTGAAGTGGGTCTCTTGAGGACAGCATACATATGGGTCTTGTTTTTGTATCCATTCAGCCAGTTTGTGTCTTTTGGTGGGAGCATTTAATCCATTTACATTTAAGGTAATTATCGATATGTATGTTCCTATTCCCATTTTCTTAATTGTTTTGGGTTTGTTTTTGTAGGTTGTTTCCCTCTCTTGTGTTTACTGCCTAGAGAAGTTCCTTTAGCATTTGTTGTAAAGCTGGTTTGGTGGTGCTGAACTCTCAGCTTTTGCCTGTCTGTAAAGGTTTTAATTTCTCCATCAAATCTGAATGAGATCCTTGCTGGGTAGAGTAATCTTGGTTGTAGGTTTTTCTCCTTCATCACTTTAAATATGTCCTGCCATTCCCTTCTGGCTTGCAGAGTTTCTGCTGAAAGATCAGCTGTTAACCTTATGGGGATTCCCTTGTATGTTATTTGTTGCTTTTCCTTTGCTGCTTTTAATATGTTTTCTTTGTATTTAATTTTTGACAGTTTGATTAATATGTTTCTTGGAATGTTTCCCCTTGGATTTATCCTGTATGGGACTGTCTGTGCTTCCTGGACTTGATTAACTATTTCCTTTCCCATATTAGGGAAGTTTTCAACTCTAGTCTTTTCAAATATTTTCTTAGTCCCTTTCTTTTTCTCTTCTTCTTTTGGAACCCCTATAATCTGAATGTTGGTGCGTTTAATGTTGTCCCAGAGGTCTCTTGAGACTGTCCTCAGTTCTTTTCATTCTTTTTTCTTTATTCTGCTCTGCAGTAGTTTTTTCCACTATTTTATCTTCCAGGTCATTTATCTGTTCTTCTGCCTCAGTTATTCTGCTATTGATCCCATCTAGAATATTTTTCATTTCATTTATTGTGTTGTTCATCGTTGCTTGTTTCATCTTTAGTTCTTCTAGGTCCTTGTTAAATGTTTCTTGCATTTTGTCTATTCTATTTCCAAGATTCTGGATCAACTTTATTATCATTATTCTGAATTCTTTTTCAGGTAGACTGCTTATTTCCTCTTCATTTGTTAGGTCTGGTGGGTTTTTATCTTGCTTCTTCATCTGCTGTGTGTTTTTCTCTCTTCTCATTTTGCTTATCTTACTGTGTTTGGGGTCTCCGTTTTGCAGCCTGCAGGTTCGTAGTTCCCGTTGTGTAGGCTTCCTGGTTGAGGGGACTAGTGCGTGTGTTCTGGTGGATGAGGCTGGATCTTGTCTTTCTGGTGGGCAGGTCCACGTCTGGTGGTGTGTTTTGGGGTGTCTGTGGACTTATTATGATTTTAGGCGGCCTCTCTGCTAATTGGTGGGGTTGTGTTCGTTAGGGTGTCCAGCACTGTAGCTTGCTGGTCGTTGAGTGAAGCTGGGTGCTGGTGTTGAGATGGAGATCTCTGGGAGATTTTCGCCATTTGATATTATGTGGAGCTGGGAGGTCTCTTGTGGACCAGTGTGCTGAAGTTGGCTCTCTCACCTCAGAGGCACAGCACTGACTCCTGGCTGCAGTACCAAGAGCCTTTCATCCACACAGCTCAGAATAAAAGGGAGAAAAAGAAAGGAAGGAAGGAAGAAAGAAGGGAGGGCGGGAGGGAGGGAGGGAGGAAGGAAGGAGGGAAGGAAGGAAAGAAAGAAAGAAAGAAGATAAAATAATTAAAATAATAATTATTAAGAAAAAAATTTTTTTAAGGAAATAAACAAAAACGGACAGATAGAACCCTAGGACAAATGGTGGAAGCAAAGCTATACAGACAAAATCTCACACAGAAGCATACACATACACACAAAAAGAGGAAAAGGGGAAAAAAATCATAAATCTTGCTCTCAAAGTCCACGTCCTCAATTTGGGATGATTCGTTGTCTATTCATGTATTCCACAGATGCAGGTTACATCAAGTTGATTGTGGAACTTTAATCCGCTGCCTCTGAGGCTGCTGGGAGGGATTTCCCTTTCTCTTCTTTGTTCGCACAGCGCACAGCTCCCGGGGTTCAGTTTTGGATTTGGCCCCGCCTCTGCATGTAGGTCGCTGGAGGGCATCTATTCTTCGCTCAGACAGGACGGGGTTAAAGGAGCCGCTGATTTGCTGGCTCCGGCACACTCAGGCCGGGGGGGTGGGGGGGGGAGGGGAAGGAGGGGTACGGATGTGGGCCGAGCCTGCAGCGGCAGAGCCCAGAAGGACGTTGCACTAGCCTGAGGCGTGCCGTGCGTTCTCCCGGGGAAGTTGTGCCTGGATCACGGGACCCTGGCAGTGGCGGGCTGCGGAGGCTCCCAGGAGGGGAGGTGTGGAGAGTGACCTCTACTCACACACAGGCTTCTTGGTGGCGGCAGCAGCAGCCTTAGCGTCTCATGCCCGTCTCTGGGGTCTGCACTTTTAGTTGCGGCTCGCGCCCGTCTCTGGAGCTCCTTTAAGCAGCGCTCTTAATCCCCTCTCCTCGCACACCAGGAAACAAAGAGGGAAGAAAAAGTCACTTGCCTCTTCGGCAGTCCAGACTTTTCCCTGGGCTCCCTGCCAGCTAGCCATGGTGCAGTAACCCCCGGCAGGCTGTGTTCACGCCGCCAACCCCAGTCCTCTCCCTGCGCTCCAACCAAAGCCCGAGCCTCAGCCCCCAGCCCTGGCCGCCCCGGCGGGTGAGCAGACAGGCCTCTCGGGCTGGTGAGTGCCGGTCGGCACCGATCCTCTGTGCGGGAATCTCTCCCCTTTGCCCTCCGTACCCCTGTTGCTGTGCTCTCCTCCGCGGCTCCGAAGCTCCCTCCCTCCGCCACCCACAGTCTCCGCCCGCGAAGGGGCTTCCTAGTGTGTGGAAACTTTTCCTCCTTCACAGCTCCCTCCCACTGGAGCAGGTCCTGTCTCTATCCTTTTGTCTCTGTTCTTTTTTCTTTTGCCCTACCCAGGTACATGGGGACTTTCTTGCCTTTTGGGAGGTCTTAGGTCTTCTGCCTGCGTTCAGTAGGTGTTCTGTAGGAGTTGTTCCATGTGTAGATGTATTTCTGGTGTATCTGTGGGGAGGAAGGTGATGTCTGCGTCTTACTCTTCCGCCATCTTCCCTGATCTCTTCTGCCTTTTTAATAGGAGAGTTTAGTCCATTTACATTTAGAGTAGTTACTGATCAGGATTTACCTCTGCTATTTAGCTATTTGTATGTCATATATGGTTTTTGTTCTTCAGTTCTTCCATTACTTCCATTCAGTTTGTATTTAACTGAATTTTTGTGGTGTGTCCTTTTGATTCCGTTCTGTTTCCTTCTGTATGTGTTCTTATTTTCTTAGTGGTTACCTTGCAGATTAAAATTAACATCTTATAGAACAACCTAGTTTTAGTAATACTTTGTCAGTAGTGTGTGTGTATATATATATATATATATATATATCTCTTCCCTTTATATTGTGATTGTCACAGATAACATCTTTATATATTTTGTGTCTGTTAACATAATTTATAAATGTTGTTTTAGGCATTTGCTTTTGAAATCACGTAGGGAAAAAAATAAGTTACAAACCAAAAGTACAGTACTTCTGACTTTTATATTTACTTATGTTTTTACCTTTACCGGTGTTCCTTATTTCTTATAGATTCAAGTTACTGTCTAGTGTCTTCATCTCAGGCTGAAGAATTCTCTTTAACATTTCTTATAGGGCAGGTCTACTGGTAATGAACTCCCTTTGCTTTTGTTTATCTGAAAATGGCTTAGTTTCTTCTTCGTTCCTGAAGGCTAGTTTTGCAGGGTGTAGAATTCTTGGTTGACTGTTTTGTTTTTTTTTACAACTTAAAATATATCGTTGCACTGCATTATTATCTACATGGTTACTGGTGAGAAACCATCTTTTTTAAAACAATGTTTGTTTGTTTATTTATTTATTATTGGCTGTGCCGGGTCTTAGTTGCGACATGCAGACACTTAGTTGCTACATGCGGACTCTTAGTTGCGACATGTGGATCCTTAGTTGCGGCATGTGGACTTCTTAGTTGTGGCATGTGGACTTTTTAGTTGTGGCATCCCTGTGGGATCTAGTTCCCTGACCAGGGATCCAACCCGGGCCCCCTGCATTGGGAGCCTGGAGTCTTACCCACTGGACCACCGGGGAAGTCCTGAGAAATCATCTTTAATCTTATTGAGGAACCTGATTTCCCTTAGTTCTTTTGTTTATGGTTTCCTTTAGCTAATTGAGTGTGTTTAAGACAGCTGATTTAACATCTTAGACTAGTAATTTCAGTGTTTGGGCTTCCTCAATGATAGTTTATGTCAGATTCATTTTTTTCTTGTGAATGGGCAATATTTTCCTGTTTCTTTGTGTATCTTAAAAGTTTTTGTTGAGAACTAGACATTCTGAGTGTGTTTTTTACTTGTTGAGAGCTGGACCTGTTTGTGACATTTCCAAACTATTTTTCCAATGTGTAGTCCTTGTGTACAGGCATACTGTATTTTATTGCACTTTACTTGATTATACGTCACAGATATTGCGTTTTTTTACAAAATGAATGTTTGTGGTAACCCTCCATTGAGCAAGTCTGTTGGCACCATTTTTCCAACAGCATTTTTGCTCACTTGATGTCTCTGTCACATTTTGGTAATTCCCACAATATTTCAAACTTTTTCATTATTATATTTATTTTGGTGATCTGTGATCAGTGAACATTGACATTATTACTACAACTTGTTGAGGCTCAGAAGATAGCATTTTTTAGCAAAAAGTTTTTAAAATTACGGTCTGTACATTGTTTTTGGGGGGCATAATGCTATTGCACACTTAATAGAGTACAGTGTAGTGTAAATGTAACTTACGTGCATTGGGAAACCAAAAAATTCATATGATTCACTTTATTGCAGTATTTGTTACTGCGGTGGTCTGGAGGTGAACCTGTGATATCTCCAAGGTGTGCCCGTATGGTCACTGATGTTTCTGATTAATTATCATTTGGTCAGCCAGTGACCTGACCAAGATTTTCTTAAATGTCTGACTCCACAAAGGGTCCTGTGTCTCTAAATTTTCCAGTAGATGCTGCTGGGGGAAGCCACTGAAGGCAAGTATCTGTACCAGGCCCTCAGGGCATTGCCAGACCAACCAAAACACACTACTCCCAGCTTTGGGAGAACAAGATCCCACTGCTCGTCCTGGTGTCGGCCACCTTTTCCAAGACCACAGGCTGCTGTGTCCACGTCTGCATCAGGGCTAAATGATGGTAGTTTTTAGCCCATTGTAGTTAGTTTACACCCTCTGCTTACCTAGGAAAGATCAGCAGCTTGCTCCTTCATCAGGCACTCACCTGGTTGATACAAGTGTCTGATGAGGTTCCAGAGTGCCAAAATGGTTGATTCCAGTCTCTTTCCATCTTAATGGTTGCTTTGCTGGAGGGACTGATCCCCTAGAGCTTCCTGCTGTGCCATTTTGCACAATGTCACTACCACCTGTTTTTAAAACATCTTTTGCACCTTCACTTCTTAACCAGTCCTCCCTGCTGGCCTCTATTTTATAGTTATTAAGCACATATAAAAGAGAGTGTGATGTATTGATGGATTAAAGATGTGACAGTGTAGTAAAAAACGGGTTTTAGAGTCAAACAGATTTGTATTTGCATTCTAACCCTGATTTACCTTGGGTAAATTGGTGAACCTAAGCTTTATCCATCAAATAGCTTTCATGATAATATGAGAGGAGGTATGTAAAAGTGTTAGTAACTGCCAGTGTTATACCAACATTAGGTGATACTCCTGTCTTATCATCAGTTGCTAAGCACTTAGTGCCAAATGTCTTATTAGATGCTTTATTATACATTTCCAGCATCCATTCTGTAAAATAAGTATTTTCAGTTTTTTATAGATGATGAAACTAAAGCTTAGAGAGGTTTTTAACAATTTTCTTGAAATGGAATTAGGAGTCAAACCCAGGGCTGACTCAAGCCCTTGCTTATAACCCTTATTCTACACTGCCTCTGATCTGGGTCACAGTGTCTGATTTTAATGTCTTATTAACTTGTTTTCCTTCTTCAGGAGTCACATGCCATAGGAAAAAAGCCTGAAAATCCAGCAGACATGATTGAAGAAGGAGAGCTTATCCTATCTGTGAATATCTTGTACCCTGTTATATTTCATAAGGTCAGTAGTAAAACCTTTTGGATTCACAGATAATGTGAGTGACTTTTGGCAAAGAATTTAATTATTTGAAGTTTAATTATGTGAACCTTATTTGAACCAAAATAAATGCAAGCATATGCTGTCTCATATGACATTCTGTCTATATTCTTGGGTTCTTGTTTATATAAGGAATATGGTAAATAAGGTCAGATTTCAAATCATCTCTTGAGTAATAGGATTACAGTTACACTGTTGGAATGTATACCTGATTTCTGTATTAGTAGCAACTGGAAGGGTATGTAAATGCACAGTGATTCTGAAAATATGAATTCTTGAGGATCGGGGTTTTTTTTGTGGTTTTTTTTTTGCAGAAAAACTGGTGAAGGAAGGGGGGTGGGGTTTTTTTTTCACCGATTCAAAATTTTTGGGAAGTTATTGAACTAGCTAAATTCAGCTCTTCTTAGATGAAAATGCAGAAAGTTAACAGGTCAGGGGTATCCAGGAATTTCTTAGGAGTCTCTAATAAAGAGAACTCTATCCCAGCCCAGAGTGTATATATTCTTGATTCTCCAAATACATGTATCATAAACTTTGATAAGGTTTCATTGAAATATTACTCTACATAAATTGCACTTGTGAATAGACTTTTATGAATTATCTGGGAAATAGTACTAATTACCTTGTTTGATTAAGATCTCAAATTATCAATCAAAACAAAGCAAAACAAAAGCAGTAAAACCAAACCTCTGCATTTATGACATGCAGGTAGTGTATAGATTGCTTGACTTCAATGAGGTAACTTCCAGGAAAATTTAAAAGACAGTGAAGTTATATTCCAAAGGCTCTTCATGTCAGTGTCACTTTAGTAGCATCTTGATTATAAAATTCAGCTTAAACTAAAAAAGTTTTATTGCCAAGTGTATTAGTCCTTTCTGGCTGCTATAACAGAATAGCACAGACTGGGTACCTTATAAGCAACAGAAACTTGTTTCTCACAGTTCTAGAGGCTGGAAGTCTACGATCAGCATGCCAGCATCTGGTGAGGGTCCTCTTCTGGGTTACATACTTCTGTCTTATAAGGGCACTAATCCCATTCATGAGGGTCCCACCCTCATGACCTAATCACCCTCAAAGCCCCCACCTCCTAACACCATCACATTGGGTCTTAGGATTCCAATGTGTGAATTTTGGACAAACATGAGCAGTCAGACCACAGCACCAAGTATCTCAATTGTACTCATAGGATTTTAATTTATGGGGGTGACTGAGTGACAGCACTAGAGGCCAGTGCCATTGAAAGATTTTTATTGTTTACATTTCCTGAGGGGAAAGGGTATGCCACATCATGCAGGGCCACAGGGGGAAGCGCCAGTATCACTCAGGAGGCAAAGGAAAAGCATAGGCCACAGCCTTTATTGGGTTTCCATGGGAAAGACATGGCAGGGCAGAGTAAACAGTTTAGGGTTGACTATCCTGAATAATTCCATTGGGCTCTGGGCTATCAGGCTGTCCCTAGTTTCTGGTACCTGGCTCTGGATTGACTTAGGATAGGGGAAATATCGGCTTGGTATATGAGAGTTAGATAAAAGAGGTGGTTTTAGAGTATGGGCTCTGGATCACAGGGGAGATGTAAACAGCTTTGGTGATTACTTTGGAGCTATAATTAATCGATGCTGAGTAGACAAAGGCAGAATCTAAGAAAACACAGGACACCATATTATGGGAATAACTTAAAGTAAGAAAACTAGTAACTTAATTTAGATCTGGTCGTGACAGGATTTATAGTTTAATTGCTTTGTCTCTAAGTGAACACTGATTTATTTACTGTCTGACTCGTAGCACAAAGAACACAAACCATACCAGACGATGCTGGTATTGGGCAGTCAAAAGCTCACGGAACTGAGGGATTCAATTTGCTGTGTCAGTGACCTCCAGATTGGTGGGGAATTCAGCAACACTCCTGACCAAGCCCCTGAACACATCAGCAAAGTAAGGTGATTTTTTTTTTCTAACCCTCATAAAACAAGTGGAAATGATAATAATAAGCTAAGGAGATAGTGATTTTAGGTGAATAGGCTCATAAACATTCTGGTAAATGCTTTCTTCTTCTATGCCATTCCATCAAGCTTATCTCTTCCCTTCTATTTTTTTTAAATTTATTTATTGATTGATTGATTTTTGGCTGTGTTGGGGCTTCATTGCTACGTGCAGGCTTTCTCCATTTATGGCGAGCGGGTGCCACTCTTCATTGCAGTGTGCGGGCTTCTCATTGCGGTGGCTTCTCTTTTGTTGCTTCGCATGGGCTCTAGGTGCATGGACTTCAGTAGTTGTGGCACGTGGGCTCAGTAGTTGTGGCTCGTGGGCTCTAGAGTGCAGGCTCAGTAGTTGTGCCGCATGGGCTTATTTGCTCTGTGGCATGTGGGATCTTCCTGGACCAGGGCTCGAACCTGTGTCCCCTGCATTGGTGGGCGGATTCTTAACCACTGCGTCACCAGGAAAGTCCCTCTTCCCTTCTTTTTGCCATCAAGACCTTTTAAAAGATGAGGCTATATTCAGTTTTGATTTCTTCATTTCCCATTTATTTCTCAACCATTTTCTGTACACTCTTCTTTCTAAGGTCATAGGCCACCTAATTGTCTAACCAATAGGTCTCTATTCCATGTTCATACACTTTGACATCACTGTAGCATTGGAATTTGCTGTTCACTCTTCTCTTTCAAACTCTATGAGTTTGTCTGTCATAACTGCCCCCAGCAAAGCGTTGGAGTCCACCCGAGAGCATCAGTGCCCATAGAAGAACCTGTTAGTTCAAGGATCGAAGCAAAGAGGGATGTAATATCTGGTGATGATCCTTGCTGGTGTTTCCCAGGGTGCTGCTCTCAAAAGGACAGAGAAACCCTGCCTACTCATTGGATCAGGATAGAAAGGACCCAAGTGTCAGACTGGCCACCTACAGTTTCCAGAAGGGATTGCTTACTCAATAACAGTAGGGCCTTGATCCTTCTGAATTTCATCATAGAACAAGCTTGACCTAATTCTGTTACCTGGTACAACTCTGGCAGAGGACCTCAGATTTACTGGGATACTTAAGACGGGCAGCATGTTTGGAACAACTAGAATGGAGATAAGAGTTTGGACGAGAACCATCACAATCTCTTCTTTTGGCTCATTCCTTTATCACCAGCCATATAGGTGTTATTATAACTTAGGTTTCATCTTAATTCTTTTTTTTTTTTAATAAATGCAGGATCAGCCTTTTTTTTAATATATAAATTTCATTTATTTATTTTGGCTGCACTGGGTCTTCATTGCTGCACGCGTGCTTTCTCTAGTTGCAGCGAGTGGGGGCTACTCTTTGTTGTGGTGCATGGACGTCTCGTTGTGGTGGCTTCTTTTGTTGCGGAGCACAGGCTCTAGGCACACAGACTTCAGTAGTTGTGGCTCACGGGCTGTAGAGCGCAGGCTCAGTAGTTGTGGCGCATGGGCTTAGTTGCTCCGTGGCATATGGGATCTTCCTGGACCAGGGCTCAAACCCGTGTCCCTTGCATTGGCAGGCGGACTCTTAACCACTGCGCCATCAGGGAAGCCCCATCTTAATTCTTATTCTAAATTGTTCTTCTGGGCTTTCCCCGCAGTTTTCATGGTTTTAAGTATACTCCAATCTTTGTAAATCTCTTTCTCTCTTGGTTTCCAAACCCATTATTTATAAGCGTCACTGGGCATTCTCACTTAGCCTCAGTGCTGCCCGGCATTTTTATCACCTCTCTATAGTCGATACACTCTGCCACTTTTCAAGGTAACTGTTTTATTCCTTCTGAAACTGCCAACATCCTTTCCTTGTGGCTTACCTTCAGCTGAAAACCTTGCTGTTAATTTCACTGAGAAAATAAGTTATCAGAAAAGAATTTTCCATTGTCTTTTACCCACATTTACCCACTTGCCCATGCATTCTGCCTTCGCACCTGTTACAATGGATGGGCTAAACCTGCTGCCATCAAAAGCCAATCTAGGTGTCTACTGGATTCCATTCGCCATTGCATAACCAAGGACTTTGTTCTTGTATTTATCCCTTCTCTTCCCTGCATCATCAGTTTTTTCCATTCTGTTGGCTGTCCCATCAGTACACAAGTGGGCTGTAATATCTCCCATCTCCCATTCTAAACCTGTTCTTGACCCTGTATCTTCCTCTAGCTACCATCTCATCTTTCTGCTTTCTTCTCAGTAAACTGTCTCAAGAGTTAATGAGTTAAGAAGAAGAAGAATTAACAATAGTACCTCAATTCATTGTTTCTCTTTTTCTCCCCCCCACTTTGTCTTACACTCACTTTTATTCATCACCACTCCACCAAAATCACTTTACTGATGCCACCATAGACTTAGTTCTCATCTTATTTGACCTCTCATCAGCACGTGACACAATTGAATATTTCTTCTTACTTGAAACACTTTCTTTACTTGGCTTTTAAGATGTTACAGCCACCGGGACTTCCCTGGTGGTGCATTGATTAAGAATCTGCCTGCCAATGCAGGGAACACGGGTTCGATCCCTGGTCCGGGAAGATCCCACATTCCGCGGAGCACCTAAACCCGTGTGCCACAACTACTGAGCCCGTGTGCCACAACTACTGAAGTCCATGGACCTAGAGCCCATGCTCCGCGACAAGAGAAGCCACTGCAATGAGAAGGCTGCGCACCGCAACGAAGGGTAGCCCCCACTCACCACAACTAGAGCAAGCCTGTGCGCAGCAAGGAAGACCCAATGCAGCCAAAAATAAATTTATTAAAAAAAAAAAAAAAGATGTTACACCCACCTAATTTTCTTCCTATCTGACTTTTAATTCTTCTGTTGGATGCTTCTCATCCTCGTGACTTGTGAATGTTATTAAGCCCTTTGAATCAATCCTCAGACCTCTCCTCTGTGTATACTCCCTAGGCGATCTCATCCAGATTCCTAGCCCAGATTTTTATCTCCAATCCCAGCATCTTCTCTGAACTCCAGACTTATTTTTTCCGACTGCCTCCTTGACAATTACTGAATGTCTAATAGCCGTTTCAAACTTAATTTGTTCAAAAACAGACTCTAGTTCTCCCTTCTTCCTCAAATCTGTACTTTCCCCAGTGTTCCCATCTCAGTAAATACACTCATTCTACACCTGGTGACTTAGCTAAAAACCTTGGAATCATCTTTGCTTCCTTTTCATCCCACATTGAAGGCATCAGCAAGTGCTTTGGCTCTACTTTCAAATCATATTTAGGATCTCCCCATGTATTTGCTCCTTCACAGGACCAGGCTGGTTAAATCATCATCATCTCTTGCCTGGACTTTTTCAGTAGCCTAGTGACTGTTCCTCCTGCCCCTTTCCACACTTCTGTTTATCCTTTGTACCAGCCAGATGATACTGTAAAGTATCAGTTAGATCCCGCTGCTTTTCAGCTTGAAAGTCTATAGTGGCTTTCTCTCATATCTAGAATAAAATACAAAGTCCTTACTGTGGTCCATTATCTGGTCCTGTCTGCCTCCCAACTTCATATCCTAACACCCTCTTTGTCACTTGTTGCCTTTAAACAACCTGCCATTCTTGCTCTTTCTCATGTATGCTAAGCAGGGTCCTGCTCAGAGCCTTTGTATCTTATGTTCCCTCACCCTGGAGTGTTCTTCACCAGGTATTCAGATGGCTCACTCCCTCATTTCTTCTTTTAGATGTTGCGTTGACAGAGAGGTCTTTCCCTGTATTACTATTCTCTTTCCCTGACATGCTAAGAACACTCATCACTACCTAACATCATGTTATATATTTATCTGTCTTCCTTCCCTTGAATCATGAGGGCAGGGACTGTGTTTTGTTCAATGATGTATTCCTGTGATGATGTATGACACAGAGGAAGTGCCCGAGTCTTTGCTGAATAAATGAACCCAGATACCTCAAGCTCAATTAGTCTTAAACTCATTATTCTACCATCTCCCTTTTTCTTCAGATGAAACTCTCCCTTTCCATTGCTGTTTATCCTGCCATAATAGCTCCAGACTTTTTTTTCCCACTGCCGTATGCTTTAGTTTGGGCCCTCAGCATCTTCTCCTGGAACTATTACAGAGACTTCTTAACTGGTTTCCCCACCTTTAGATTGTCCCATACCTGCCACTGAAGATGTCTTTCAAAAACAAATCGAGCACCAGGAGTGAACTGTAAAGTAAGCTGTGGACCTTGGGTGATTATGATGTGTCAGTTTAGGCTCCTCCTTGGTAGCAAATGTACCACTCTGGTGAGTGGTGTTGATAATGGGCAGGTTGTGCGTTGGGGTGGGTAGGGGGTGTATGGGAGGCCTCTGTACCTCCCTATTTTATGATAAACGTAAAACTGCTCTAAAAGAATAAGTCTGTTCTTTCTGAAAACTTTTTTTTTTAAATTGATCCTGTCATTCTCCAATCTAAAAGTCTCAGTGGTTCTCTGTTGCCTGTGGTCCAAGCTCCTTAGGCTGACATATAAGGCCTTTTGTAATGGTGATTCTCAAGTGAACTTCCTATATTGTTCACCCCCTGCTTTTACACCTTATCTTTCAGCCACAATGAATTTATCTGGCTCAAGCGTACCATACATTTTTATGCCTCTGAGTGTTTGAACATGGGTGGGAAGCCCTTTCTCTCACTTATTATGTGAGGTTCTTCTTGACTGTCCTCTGTTTGCCACTCTGGCCCCATTTCGTTTGTCCATTATAGTGCTTTATAATAATATGCTGATACCATTTGATATGTTTGTCTGCCCCACAAGGCTGGCTGTATTCCAGTCTTTTGGGTGACTGGCATGGAGACCAGCATAGTTTTTGAGTTATATTGAAAGTGGTTTTAAGATATTTGGGTTCTTCAGGTTTGCCAGCTTGGCGCTTTTGAAGGTAAACATTAAAGAGAAACAAGTGGAATCTCAAGGCTGTATGCACACCAGGAAATAGAAGATTTATCTTTTAACGGAGAAGCAGTCTTCTGCAAAGTTTCTCCACTCTGGGGGAAAAAAGAATAACAAGGTGTAGCTATAAGTTTATAAGATCAAGTTAAGAAGAAAAATCTGAATTCACCCTCCTTATTCCGACCATGTCATGACCGCTCACAGCGGTGAGTCAGATCTGGGAATCAGTCTTAGCTCCAGGAATCCTGGAGAGTGTTTTTAACCAGACTTGTTTAGTTTATTGTGTTTGTACATCAGTGCTCATGCCTTCAGCAGCTTTCTAAGCAGGGGACTAAATGACCCATAGTCCTATTTATCCATCTGATGTTTCATTGTTTCTGCCTCTTCCATGTCTTAAAATAATATCTTCTGATTATTTAGCACTTATCGTGTGCCAGTTGTATAGTACACTAGTTGATAGTACAGGATCTTTGGAAAGAATTATCACCATTTTACAGGTAAGAAAAAGATGGGTCAAAGCATCGTCATGAGTTACCTGTGTTCAGTAAGCAGTGGTAGAGGCTGGATTCAGACCATTGCCAGCTTGCCTTCAAAGCCCCAGGTTCTTTCTTTGCCATGTTGGTACTATGCCTGGCTTTAGACATCTTTCCCTACCCTTTTATTTATTTGGTGAACAAGCACTGAGTGAAAACTTGAGCTGTGCTGTGATTAACGGCAAGATTCTGGTACATGGGCTTGTGGAATCTTTGCCTGTTCAGGGACCTGTTTCATTTGCCTCCTTTTTCTAAGCTATGTTTTAGAAACGTGAACTCATAGTTGTTTGGCCTGTGGAAAGATTTTTATTTCAATGATTGGCGTTTGTATTTTACAGTGTTTTTTAAAAAAAAAAGTTTTGCTTTGGAAAATTTTAAACATACACATGTAAAAGAGGATAGTATAAGGAGCCCTTATGTACCCATTACAGTTCTCACCATTTTGCCAGAATTATTTCATCTGTTTACCCCATGCCATTGTTACACCTAACAAACTGAAAATAGGTCTTTAAGTTATAATGGTTTTTTTGACAGGGAGAATTTGGCATGTATTTCACTGGTAATCATGGAACATATTAGTGACTTGCAGCTCTTGTAGCTGAGGAAATGAGAATCTTATTTCCAGATTTGAAGAAAATACTTTCTTTGATGAATTTGGTGTGTGAGAGGACTAGGAGAATTGGGCCAGTGTATTTAAATCTCTTTGAAAAGCCATGTCTAAAATAATGTTTTGCTAATGTTTGTTTTTAGACTATAGTAGTTCAAGAATGAAGTACATTTTTAAAATATAATAAAATCAGTGTCAGTATTTTCTGCTCAGGTTTGTTTCTGTTTGTTTTTAATGGTCCTTCAGGTTTTAATGTCTGATCTATCAATCTTTTTAACATAGCTCAGATTAGTCAATCTCTTTTTGTCAATAGTCTCTTAAGGGTCTTACTTAGAGAAACTCTGAGAAAATACTTTACACACACATTATTATTACTTATTATAAGTAAAGCCTGGGTATAGGAAAAATGGTAACATAAATTTAAGTTGTAAAAATTTTCTTACCCAGCCTTCTCTGACACTTCTTTTCCCCCATTACTATTTTTCTCACAGCAAATCTTAGGAATGTTGCTGAGCTTCTAACGCAGCTGACTTGAATGATAGCAAGAGAGTACATGATTATTAGATGCTTAAAATGACATATAGATAATGACTTTGTTCAAATGATCATACTAGTTATCCATAGTTACTTTGTTTATAAATTTGAAATAGTAACAGGTAGACCTTTAGGTTACATTAGATTAATAACAGAAGTAACTTCTTATACTTCTTACAGTTTTTCCAAGTCAGTTGGTTATTTCCCTCCCTTGCAACTTGGTCAGCTAAACTAGCTGACAAATAGGGAAACTAGTTAGTTGAGGATCTCTGGTTACCATTGAAAATGAAAAGTAACTGATAGTGAGATTACTCACATCTTCTTTTCTAGCCGTTTATATAATGATATAATAAAAAGATATAATGAAAAGATTGTTCTTTTAGAGTCCCCATTCTAATTAATAATTACACCAAAGGTTTTAAACTGCTTGAATCACTTAAGATGAAGTTCTATATGAACATATTTTTATATACACTAAACTTTGTTTTGTTTCCAAAATAAGGCAGTAGTGATTCTTTCAGAATCTTTATTTTGGACCCTAGCTTACCTGTTTGAAGGTTTAGAAGTATAGTAAGTGGTGTATTTTGTGTTACAGCAGCTAGGCATGGCATTATAGTACGTTATATCCTTTTACCTCTGCAACCACATGGGAAGAACGTATTGGCTTTACTCAGATTTTACACGGGGAAACAGAGGGTCAGGAGATTGAGTTGAGTAGTCTGAGAAGAAATAGCATAGCCAGTCTTAGACGGGCGTCTCATGCCAGTGCCAGGTGTCTGTAAGTGGGGGAATGAAGAAAAATAAGAAAGAAAAACCGAAGCTTCGAAGGAGAGAAATTAGGCTATCTTAGGGTGATATTATTTTAATGCCTGAAACTTATATATCTTTTATAGTTCATAAACTGCTTTTGATTCTCACCACAATCCTATAAGATAGCATAGCATGGCAGGTACTGTACAGGTGAGGAAACTGAGGTCTGAGGAGTAAGTGTAGGAAAAAGACATAGGTCTTCTGACTCTCACCCAGGGGTCTAATTCTAAGCAAATGGTGAAGGACGAGTCTAACAGAGTGGTTCTTAGCGCTGGTTGCACATCTGAATCTCCTGAGGGGGTTGGGAACATATTGATGCCTGAGCCACATCATCAGAGATTCTCACTTAATGGATCTGAGGTGAGACTTGGTCTGTGGTATTTTTATGATTCTGTTATAAGGTCAGGATTAAGAGACCACTCCTCTGATGGAAAGTCTGGTAGTCTGAAAGTTGAAACCTGAGGGTTCTATGGTACTTTGGGCAAGATTGCTTGAATAAGAATAGATACTCACATTCTGCCTGCCTAAGAGTTACTGAAAATATACAGCGGGAATTTTTATAAAAGCCCATTGAAAGTACAAAAAAGGACAGAACAACATAGCTCCATGATCATTGTCATTAACACTGGGGAAACATCAAAGATGTGGCTTTGTTTCGTTTTTAGTTCTGGTATCCAAAATAACTATCACTGCCGTGTATGCATATAATAAAATAATATTAAAGTTTATTTCATTTCTAATTGGGTTCCTTTCATGAATCTCAAGACAATATACAAATTTAAATCAAACCTAGTGATTAAAACTACAAAAGGATAAAATTGAAAATAGCAGCAAGGATTGTGTCTTTATATCTTTATCCCTGGTAACCAACATAATACTTCCCACATAGGAGGTTCCTGTTAAATAATAAATTAATGAACTGAACATATTCTATGAAGTTGCATGACGTTATTGTAAAACATATTAGTGTGATTTTATGACACACAAATGTGGAATTAATACTTAGAGCAATTTTATAATTGTTAATACTGTACTTTCTCTCAATACCATCTGTTTTCTTTCAGGACCTATATAAATCAGCCTTCTTTTATTTTGAAGGAATATTTTACAATGATAAAAGATACCCTGAATGCAGAGATTTGAGCAGGTATAACTTTCCAAAAATCCTAAAGTCTTTCCTGTTTCTCGTTGTCAAAATAGGGTTATCACCACAAATTCTATTGTTGGTCTCTTAAGAATCTTTGCCAAGGAATTATTTTGTTAGATTGTTTTTTGTTTGTTTTGGGGTTAAAAAGTATCTCTGAATTTTTAAAATATTTTCAAAGTTATCTGGTTGGCCTAGGTTATAGTAAGTTAATCACATTTTTACCCCAAGAAGAAAATTTTCTTACCAAAGACATACATAGACCATTTCAAGATCTTTGCCAGCTATCTAGAATTATTTTTTAAATGTATTATCTGCTGTTTCAGAAATTATAGTAAACCTTGTGTTGAGCCTTAGATACATCTGAAAAAAGAGATTAAATCCCACTTGAACACTTTATTAATCTCTGTTCTTCATGTTTAGGTGATAGTAAATTAATCTTTCACTATTTTTTCTGCTTGTCCAGTGTATACTGTTTGCAGTGGATATGTGTATGTAAGGTTGCTTATGTACATAACATGAAAAATCTATGTCTGACATCATGTTATCTACATAAAAGTATTACCATACTTTTATTATTGGTATCCTGGCAAATAGAGTATATATGTATATTTTTTCTGAGTGTTTATGTAAACTCTTCCATTATAGCCATCTGTATCTATATTCTAATGCAGCAGTTCTCAGACTTGGTCTCCGTACTCCTTTATACTATAAATAATTGACTCCAAAGAGCTTTTGTTTATGTGGGTTATAGCTGTAAGTATTCACTGTATTAGAAATTGAAACTAAGAAATACTTTATTAACTAATTTAAATTGTCCAGTTATAGTTACCATTAATAACAATTTTGTGAAAAATAACTTTTCCAGAACAAAATAAAATAGTGAGAAGAGTGACGTTACACATTTTCCATTCAATCTGAAGTGATAACACACACCACATAGCCTCCAGAAAACTGGCGTTTATGAGAGAATAAGAATTGAAAAGAGTTTTAAGATTACCGTAAAGATAATTTTGACCTCACAAACCTGTGGGAGTCTCAGGACCTTACTTTGAGAACTGCTGCTCTAATGGATACAGAAAAATTCAGAGTTCCTTCCTACTTGCAACATGTATCATCCACTCTGGTTTTCATTTCAACTTGGTAGCTTTCCAGTTAATTCGGTGAGCTGGCTTTTGTGAAATATGCAGTTGCAAACCGCTTGGAGCAGTGATACATCCTTGCCGTTTTCCTCCTCAGAACCATCATTGAGTGGTCAGAGTCCCATGATAGAGGGTATGGAAAGTTTCAGACTGCTAAGATGGAAGATTTCACCTTCAATGACTTGTGTATTAAACTGGGTTTTCCTTACTTATACTGTCACCAGGGAGACTGTGAACACATTGTTGTCATTACTGACATAAGGTAAGTGGTAGAACTCAGAACATTTTGTTATTTGTCCTGTTTTCCTTTTCTTTATTTCACAGTATAAAAGCACAGGTAGTTTTGCTTGTTTGAAATAAGAGGAATAAAAGTAATCACTGCAGCTTCATTCAGGAGCAGCAAAAATAACTGCTTGCTATGCAGTGACCAACTCTGCATCCATTTGCATCTTCTATTGTTTGTCTTTTCGAAAATCTGTAATAATTACTTTAGTGACTAACCAGTGTGAGCCATTTGCAATGGTAGAATATGCCAAAAATAAAAATAACTGAAGCTTCTCCTTTGCCCGAGGACAGTGTATGACTTCTGTGAGTCTCCATGAGCTCCTTCCTCCATTAAAAAATATTAAAAAATTATATTTTATGACAGTGCTGGTATAAAGACAAACAATACAAGCTGGATATTTATTATAAAAAAAGAAATACTTTACTGTTTATTAAAGGGTTAAAAATCTGTAAATAAAAGTAAGTATCTTTGTATATTGGACAGCTATTATTCAGGTAATAGTCATCCACTTTGTATATCAGATAGGCCCTTTGCTTTGCAAATCTGCAGCAATATTTCTAGGTTTCTTCTCTTTTTGCCAAAATTTGAAGGAGGTAAAAGGTAACTGGGGAAAGAGAAGAGTAATTCTAATATTTGACAAATATGAAGGCTTTAATGCTTTGATAAAGATTTAGAGTGGTCAGGAATGAAATAGTCTAAAATGAGATTTAGGGATTAGTTATAAATTTTGTATAGCTGGTACCTCTAATGAATAAGGCTATTCATTTCCTTATTTAGGAACTGTCAATTTATGAAGGACCATTATATAGGAATAAGCCCTGATCTATCCTTGGCTTGATTTCTACTGAGAGACAATTCAGATTTTTTTATGGAGCAATGATATACTCATTCTGATGGTTTTAGAAAGTCCCTGCTTCCACTTTTTTGGAGTTTTAGTGACTGGTCTCTAAAAATTTACCTCCCATGCCCTCATTCTCAGGAAGCTACCAGAAGTACTTTACACAAAGAGTAAACCTTGAAAAAAGAAAACACGGAATGCAAAGCAGAATAGATAAGACATAAAAGGAACTCTCAGAATGATGGGAAAGCAAACTCCCAGAATGATGGCTGTAGAACAGACCTAGAGAACAGCTTAGTCCAGAGATTGGAGCAGGACAGGGGACAAAGAAAGCATGTCCTGAGACTGCTAGACCTCCCGTTGGTGTGTAGCCCATTTGGAAAGCATGTTTACCATTCTGTCAGCAAATAAGGAACTGAATTAGTGACAGGTACACTGAAACCTAAGCAAATGCCGACGAGAGAATTAGTAGCTAGAAAACAAAAGTGTTACACAGTAAAATGAACCTATAGTCAATTCTGTGGCTTAGGGGGATGTTTAATTCATTTGTCGTAATTTAAACATAAAATATCTAGTTAACCAAAGTTTCGTAGTTCTGCAGAGGGATGTTGAGCTAAATTAAAAAGAGGCAGTTAAAAGAATGGAAAACAGTTGCCTCTAGGGAAGAATTAATGAAGCAAGAGCCAGGAGAGCTCATAAACCTCATAGATTTATATGACTTAAAATTATATGGGTTTACTTCTTTGATAAAGTGTTCTTTAAGTTTTTATAAAATGTTCTTGCTCTTCACTCAAATGAGGGGGAGTGTGCCTCAGTATAAGCATAAGATGGAAGACAGTCGACTTTTTTCTGGTGATCTGAGTTTCCTTACATTTCTTACAATGTAGGCATATTGCTGTAGTGTCATTCCTTAAATTCAAGGCAACTTGGAAAAACAATTTACACCTGTTAATAAGCATGTGCACTGTAGGACTTTCCTAAGGAGTTTTTTAATGTAACTGACTGCAGGTAATTTTTGTCTTACAGGAGGATTTAATCATTCAGTGCCATTCCATAGTTTAATAGTTGGTAAACTATTAAAAGTTTATTAATCATTTTCTGATGGTGAAGTTAATGTATTGCTACCCTTTCTTACTAAAAAAAAAAATCAAATTTTATAATTATCAGGGGCCTTTAAAATACTGTTGTGCATTCCATTCATTTTTCAGATGAAGAATCTGGGGTCCAGCATGGTTAATGGATTTATCCAAACCCACTAAGCTGATTAGTGGCATAGTGAGAACTGACTCCCACTTAAAATTTCTGAATTCTGACTCCTAAAACTAAAGTCCTACCAATTCACATTATAACAAAAATTTCTGAATTCTGACACCTAAAACTAAAGTCCTACCAGTTCACATTATAACAGAAGCCAGATTTGGATTTTAATGAGAGCTCTTTTAGCAAAAAAAGAGCCATGTTTGTAACACAAAACCACTTAATCTAGGTAAAATAGTACTGAGTACACTTGCTCAGACTGTGTACTACGTGTTGAGCAAAGCAAGGATTCTCTGAAGGAATACATTCAAGAAATGCTGCCTACCGTATTTCCCTCTTAAGAGTCATAGTGCACATGGCCAAAAAGGGATTTGGGAAGTTTCACAGGAAAGAAAACATTGTTTAATCCCAAATGCTCTTTTGGAGAAAGTGTTTTGTGGAACACAATAAATTGAAAAATATACCTACTGTGTTCTTAATTTTGAGGTAAGGATATATTTCATTACGGATCACAGAAATTTGCACTACAGTGTCATTTATTTTTTCATGTACAAAAGGCTTGTGCATCATAATGACTGCCTGGATAGGACACTCTATCCCCTTCTTATCAAGAAGCATTGGCTGTGGACCAGAAAATGTTTTGTTTGTAAAATGTACACAGCTAGGTAAGTGATTCTGATTTTTCCTTGGAAAGTATTGGTTTTTAACAGTCAAGTACTTTAGATTTTTGGTATTTCAGTTTTTTTCTGTTTTGAATTGAGGATTTACACTCCGGAATATAAATAATATAAAGGGTTTTCTTTAGTAGGAAAGCAGTACAAACAGTAGTACAAATCAGTTTAGTAGGTTAGAGCCATGTTTTAGACAATAAGGAATTATGTATAATGGAAGTCTAGGGATTACGTCAAACTTTAGTTTGGTTGATAATTTATGCTGGATGATGTATGTCATCAGGGAGCCATATTCTTTCTGCCTCTTGTTAGCAGTTTACAAAGTTGGCTTCATCCACAGCTTCTCGATGATAAAAATAACACTGCATCTAATTTTTAATGAGGTCAAAATATGGTTGCATAAAATTTTGTGGTTTTGCATGTTTAGATTTTATTTAACTGTGGCTCAGAGTCAAAAGCCATTTAGACGAAAAGGGAAGAATTTAGTGTCATAAGTTTGTTTTGGGTTCCCCACCACAATGTTTTTTTTTTTTTTAAACGTCTTTATTGGAGTATAATTGCTTTACAGTGGTGTGTTAGTTTCTGCTGTATAACAAACTGAATCAGCTATATGTATATATATCCCCATATCTCCTCCCTCTTGCGTCTCCCTCCCACCTTCCCTATCCCACCCCTCTAGGTGGTCACAAAGCACTGAGCTGGTTTCCCTGGGCTACGCAGCTGCTTCCCACTAGCTATCTATTTTACATTTGTTAGTGTATATATATGTCCAGGCCACTCTCTTAACTTCGTCCCAGCTTACCCTTCCCCCTCCCCGTGTCCTCAAGTCCGTTCTCTATGTCTGCGTCTTTATTCCTGTCCTGCCCCTAGGTTCTTCAGAACCTTTTTTTTTTTTTTAAGATTCCATATATATGTGTTAGCATACGGTATTTTTCTCTTTCTTAGTTCACTCTGTATGTCAGACTCTAGGTCCATTCACCTCACTACAAATGTTTCGTTTCTTTTTAATATTCCATGTATATATGTGCCACATCTTCTTTATCCGTTCATCTGTCGATGGACACTTAGGCTGCTTCCGTGTCCTGGCTGTTGTAAATAGAGCTCCAGTGAACATTGTGGTACATGATGCTTTTTGAATTATGGTTTTCTCAGGGTCTGTGCCCAGTAGTGGGATTGCTTGGTCGTATGTAGTTCTGTTTTTTAGTTTTTTAAGGAACCTCCATAGTGTTTGTTCTCCACAGTGGCTGAATCAGTTTACATTCCCACCAACAGTGCAAGAGGGTTCCCTTTTCTCCACACCCCCTCCAGCATTTATTGTCTGTAAATTTTTTGGTGATGGCCATTCTGACCGATGTGAGGTGATCCTCATTGTAGTTTTGATTTGCAATTCTCTAGTGATTGGTGATGTTGAGCATCCTTTCATGTGTTTGTTGGCAGTCTGTATACCTTCTTTGGAGAAATGTCTATTTAGGTCTTCTGCCCACTTTTGGATTGGGTTTTTTTTTTTTTTTTTTTGATATTGAGCTGCATGAGCTGCTTGTAAATTTTGGAGATTAATCCTTTGTCAGTTGCTTCACTTGCAAATATTTTCTCCCATTCTGAGGGTTCTATTTTCGTCTTGTTTATGGTTTCCTTTGCTGTGCAAAAGCTTTGAAGTTTCATTAGGTCCCATTTGTTTATTTTTGTTTCTATTTCCATTTCTCTAGGAGATGGGTCAAAAAGAATCTTGCTGTGATTTATGTCATAGAATGTTCTGCCTTTGTTTTCCTCTAAGAGTTTGATAGTGTCTGGCCTTACATTTAGGTCTTTAATCCATTTTGAGTTTTATTTTTGTGTATGGTGTTAAGGAGTGTTCTAATTTCATTCTTTCACATGTAGCTGTCCAGTTTTCCCAGCACCACTTACTGAAGAGGCTGTCTTTTCTCCATTGTATGTTCTTGCCTCCTTTATCAAAAATAAGGTGACCATATGTGCATGGGTTTATCTCTGGGCTTTCTATTCTTTTCCATTGATTTATATTTCTGTTTTTGTGCCAGTACCATACTGTCTTGATTACTGTAGCTTTGTAGTATAGTCTGAAGTCTGGGAGCCTGATTCCTCCAGCTCCGTTTTTCTTTCTCAAGATTGCTTTGGCCGTTCGGGGTCGTGTGTTTCCATGCAAATTGTTAAATATTTTGTTCTAGTTCTGTGAAAAATGCCATTGGTAGTTTGATAGGGATTGCACTGAATCTGTAGATTGCTTTGGGTAGTATAGTCATTTTCACAATGTTGATTCTTCCAGTCCAAGAACATAGTATATTGCTCCATCTGTTTGTATCATCTTTAATTTCTTTCATCATTGTCTTACAGTTTTCTGCATACAGGTCTTCTGTCTCCTTAGGTAGGTTTATTCCTAGGTATTTTATTCTTCTTGTTGCAGTGGTAAATGAGAGTGTTTCCTTAACTTCTCTTTCAGATTTTTCATCATTAGTGTAAAGGAATGCAAGAGATTTCTGTGCATTAATTTTGTATCCTGCAACTTTACTGAATTCATTGATTAGGTCTAGTAGTTTTCTGGTAGCATCTTTAGGATTCTCTATGTATAGTATCATGTCATCTGCAAACAGTGACAGCTTTACTTCTTTTCCAATTTGGATTCCTTTTATTTCCTTTTCTTCTCTGATTGCTGTGGCTAAAACTTGCAAAACTATGTTGAATAATAGCGGTGAGAGTGGGCAACCTTGTATTGTTCCTGATTTTAGTGGAAATGCTTTCAGTTTTTCACCACTGAGGAGGGTGTTGGCTGTGGGTTTATCATATACGGCCTTCATTATGTTGAGTTAAGTTCCCTCTATGCCTACTTTCTGGAGGGTTTTTATTATAAATAGGTGTTGAATTTTGTTGAAAGCCTTTTCTGCATCTATTGATATGATCGTATGGTTTTCATCCTTCAATTTGCTAATATGGTATATCACATTGATTGATTTGCATATATTCACAGTATGCTTTTCTAAATGATCAATAGGAAAACATGATAGATCAGTTATCAGATCGAAATGGAAATCAGGGGATGTCAAAACATTCCATGGGATGCAGAATTCAGATAGACTGAAAAATGTCATTTTCACTTAATGTGACATTTCAGGTCAAAAACCAAAATCTCATTTGAATAATGTTGCCCATATTCCCATTTGTATACACTCTGTAACATTTTAATCCTAAATTCTAGGTTAAAAACCTGGAGTTTTTACAGTGAGTTAACACCAGTCAGAATGGCCATCATCAGAAAACCTACAGACGATAAATGCTGGAGAGGGTGTTGAGAAAAGGGAACCCTCTTGCACTCTTGTTGGGAATGTAAATTGATAGAGCCACTATGGACAAGAGTATGGAGGTTCCTTAAAAAACTAAAAACAGAACTGCCATACGACCCAGCAGTCCTCCTACTGGGCATATACCCTGAGAAAACCGTAATTCAGAAAGAAACATGTACCACAGTGTTCAGTGCAGCACTATTTACAATAGCCAGGACATGGAAGCAACCTAAGTGTCTATCGACAATGAATGGATAAAGAAGATGTGGCACATATATACAATGGAATATTACTCAGCCATTAAAAGAAACGAAATTTATTTGTAGTGAGGTGGATGGACCTAGAGTCTGACATACAGAGTGAACTAAGTCAGAAAGAGAAAAACAAATACCATATGCTAACACACATATATGGAATCTAAAAAAAAAAAATGGTTCTGAAGAACCTAGGGGCAGGACAGGAATAAAGACGCAGACGTAGAGAATGGACTTGAGGACACGGGGAGGGGGAAGGGTAAGCTGGGACAAAGTGAGAGAGTGGCATTGATTTGTACCAAATGTAAAATAGCTAGCTAGTGGGAAGCGGCTGCATAGCACAGGGAGATCAGCTGGGTGCTCTGTGACCACCTAGAGGGGTGGAATAGGGAGGGTGCGAGGGAGACCCAAGAGGGAGGGGATATGGGGATATATGTATATGTATAGCGGATTCACTTTGTTATTCAGCAGAAACTAACACACCATTGTAAAGCAATTATACTCCAATAAAGATGTTTAAAAAAATAAAAGCTGGAGTTTTCAAGTTAACCAGTACTAATTTACCAGTTAGAAAGATTAAGCAAAAAGTTTATCAAACCTGTAGTATATCTAATATTATGCATTTTCAAGATGGCCTATTAGAAGAGAACATTTGTGTTTATGATAACAGTTATTTGAAGGATAGGTATGTCATGGCAAGTATGTTATGCTTTCAAGTATGGATTTACAATCTTTGCCACTTACCTTTAAGGAGAAGTCTTTCAGAATGTAGTTGTCCTTTTGCCTTGTAGGGTATTGGTAGCGATATGTCTTATGTATACATGTGTATACAAAATTATATAAAGGACTATATAAATAAGGCAATAGTGGGAATGTTATGTATACATATTATTACAGGTCATAACTACTGCAGCATATTAAAGCATGAAAAAGTCGATTATAATAATATACATCTTTTTTAACTACAGATGGGTGACGAACAATGACAGTTTTGCACCAGAGGACCCATGTTTCTTTTGTGATGTTTGCTTCCGAATGCTCCACTATGATTCAGAAGGCAACAAACTGGGGGAATTCCTCGCTTATCCTTATGTTGATCCTGGAACCTTTAGTTAATATCAAAATGTGTACCCTTTACTTCCAAGAAATGCCACGAGGAGCAGGATCTACCTGAGACCATCAGCTGAAGTTACCACCCCAGCAAAGAAAGTTCAAATCACAGGTCTTCTTATTAAACAACTTGAATGTATTTAAATGTTTTGAAATATATTAAATTATTTTAATATTCCAAAGCATAGTTTTTATTCAGTGTTTTGCCCATTTTTGAGTTGTCTCATTGATTTGTAGGAGTGCTTTATGTATCCTGCGTACAAATCCTTTGTCAGATACAAGTATTCTGGTTTTCTCCCAGTCTGTAGTATGCCTATTCACTCTTTGTCCAGAGGGCTTTTTGCTCATCTATCATTATACATCAAGTGATGGAAGTGTTTTGAAAATTCTTTGAAGAATGTGAGCGCTACACCTTGTACCATGAGGCTTCCAAGGTAAAGATGCTCCAAATATCTGTAATAAAAATGAGGGAGAAGTTAATAAAAGCAGCTTATTTAATAAATACAACATTAAGAGTAGCTATTGTGTAATTTAATCTTACACTGAGCGCTTTTGTAATGTTAGGTTTTGTTTTGGTAGAAACTAGGCACACTTAACACTTCAGAAAGACTCACTACACGAATAACGAATGTATAAAGATCTTGAGTATACACTCATACCTTACAGAAGTAACACTTAAACTGAAGCTTCCTTTCTTGACCAGAAGTTTTGGAATCACAAATGCTATTAGTTTAAAATGTATGTCAATTTAATATTTTCATGATTTTAAAGGAATAGATTTTATCTAATATGACCAATGAATGGACATGGGATATCAAGATCCTTTGGATTGCTAGCTGTGGATCACGATTCTTAGGCAATAATACACAGCATCCTGTATGCAAGAACACAATTGTTTTTCTATCCCAGCTCTTCATTCTTCTGGTTATGATACTCTATAGTTATCCTATTCTCATTCTGGGCCAAAGGGCAACTTTGATAAATTCTGAGGTCTAGATCCATGAGAGAAAATTGTAGCTACCTATATTGAAATGTTTTCTGGCAATCTTTATTGGTGGAAAATTTAATTCTGTTTAATACTTTTAGGAATGCTGGACAAATATTAAATAGAATTAAACATTTTAAATGTGTTGCACTTAAATTTCACGTTCTCTCTTCTAGGTTACATTTAAATTCGGCTGGATTCCGCTTTCCCTGGATGGCTAAGAACATTTACTATATAAATCAAAAACTGATGAAGCCTAAAAGACTGTGTGTTTAAAAGGTTGACAGTGAAATGTTTTATGGACTTAAATGCCACATAAGTCAATTAAGTCGATTGGTTTGTAGAAGACGAGGACCTGTTTCTAGCGGTGGTCATATTCACCGATTCAGTCAATACACCAGGAAATCAGCATAAGGAAATAAGAGGTCCCTCCATGGCTGGCTGGCTGTTATTGCCTACATGTTTACCTTCATGTTTCCAATGATGCTGAATTAGAACAGATTGAAAATCCTGCTGGAAAACCAAAGATTTATCTAATTCTTTAAAGTTCCACAGGTAAAAATGAATTTTTGCTTCCTTTATTTTTAAACTGCATTCCTTATAGGTCTTCCATTAGTATGCAAGGGACTGTTTACTTTTATTTTCATCATTTCATATCTCAAAACAGCAAATTCCAGAAAGTGGATTGTCATAAAGCAGCATTAATCCATGTGTCGTACCAATCAATTTATTTTACTGGCAAAGAAGGCTGTCAGTTAAAACATTACTGCTATCGAAATTCTTATTTTGTTCTTCTTTGAGATTATTCTTCTGCTGGTTCTTAAGGTTAACTTCTTCACCAAAGTTACAAAGGCTCAGATACCTTTCTATTACCATTTCCTGGTGAGGTCTAAAGGCCTACCATACTATTCTCAGAACTTGCCAATGTATTGCATATCAGTTACACAGGTCTCCCACTCTAACTTGAAGTAGGCATATTTAAGATGTCTTGAATCAGGGATTTTGTAGCTGTAAAATTCAGTTTTAAACACATGACAAAGTACAGTCAACATTTTATCTAAAGAAGCCAAATATGAAAATGTCATGAGCTTATTAGTCAACGTCCTCTGTAGTTAGAAATGAATGAAATTTTGATATACTAGTGGATGGACAGGCACAAAATAATTACCTAGAAAAGCAATACCTATTTTAGGCTTCAGTATCCTTTAAGGATAATTTGACCTTTCTCCCAATCAAATATCAGTGTCTCTGTCATCTCTGAGGTTGGAAAATTACACGGCATAAATATGTGAACACATTTTTGGCTATATAGCAGCTTCTCCATTTCTTAATATGTAATTATGGGTTTGCTATTTCCAATAGATCTTTCTCTGGATAAGTTGTATTAGTGAAGCCCTCACAGAGCCCTGTAAAAGCCTTTGCTCTTGTACAGGATTAGATGGCAGACCTGATCTAGACCTGACGTCTTTAACCAGGTAAGTGTGTATGGGTACGCTACAATCAATGTATCAGCAAAAACTGGATAAAATCTGTCATCCTACTATTTGAAATCATTCCAGTCAAGCTGTTTCAGGTTCTCCAATTCAGATGATACAGCTGAAATTTCTCTAGAGCAGCTGAGAAAACAAGCAACAACTGATTCTGCCAAGTCATATGTAACTTACTCTTTTAAATGTTATCTGATGGTTAAAAAAAAAAAAAAACCACAAGAGATGTTGCTTATATATTAAAAAAAATACGTTTGGGTTGGGGCTAGCTATCTCATTTAAATTATCTCTTACTGGCTTGTTCAGCTATGTAGTTTTGGTCAAATACAAATTTAAATTGAGCCAGTGCTCCCGAAAATTGATACCTGTTTATATGACTTTTTCTTAAGAGTTCTGAGAATAGTAGTTATCTGTGAATCAACCTATGACAAAAAATTTTTTTCTTGAAATGAGGGTGAAGAGAAGGCAACAGTGTTTTAACGCTACATGAATCAACTGGCTACAGCAAGGTCAGCCCATAAAATCAGACATAAATAATCAGAATGCTACTATATTTCTCTCCAGCATTTGAATAGTTTGTGGTTTCTTGGTAAAACTATATAGATCCGTTGGGTCACTGAAAGAAAAGGAAGGGTAAACCAAAAGATAACATTTCCTTTATTTTTAGCATTTTGAGCTTATGTTTTAGTAACCCTGTGTCCCCAAATAATACAGTTTCTATGACCAAGTATACTCTCTTGGAAACAAATCCAGAATTCCAGCACAGTTTTATAAATGGCAAAGAAGTAATATACTAGTAGACTTTGATAGAAAAATTCTTTAATCAAAACAAGTTTACATGTTGACACTTATGGCTTAACTAGAATAAATCTGTCCAAATTTAAATTGTATTAAGGACCAAACAGATATAATAGCAAGAGTTCCCTCGAAACAGTGGGTCCTAGTTCCATTGTAAGACCTCTCAAAAGCAAAACTCCCAATTACTGAAATGTTTCAAACTTTTCATCTGTAGATGAAAACAATTACCTGAGAGGTCAAAGCATAAGATGCATGTCACATGCAAACACTGGTAATTAAGCCTTTTCCCCATATTCAGTTTCTAAACATGAGAAGTGTCTTTTAAGCTACTGCAAACCACCAACTGACCTAGTATTCAAAATACCTTAGAAATGCTAAGTTACCCTTAAATTTTGTGTTAACCTTGGTTCACCCTGATTTAGTCCATATCCATGAATATACAGACAACTCCTTTACTTTTGTCTACTGTGTTTCCACTTTTTGCAATCCTGTCACATGTATGACATAGAAATAAAACTTCCCTTCTGGTATAGCCATGTTTTCAAATGGGTCAGTTTCCTTATATAGTATTTACTTTTTATTTACTGCAAAAGTATTATGGATTGCATTTTTTCCAATTAAAAAAATACTTAGTGACTTCTTTAATGTGTGACTTTTAAAAAAATTCAGAAACTCGAGACATTTCTCAAAAATAAACTTTTATCATTTAGTTTTCAGTTTCAGCTACTAGTGCCTGTAAAGGATCGTAAATGGTTGAACCCTAAAGCCAGATTCATTCCTATATATACTCCTGCACGCTGCAGGAAACTCATGTGACTTCACTGAATTCCCAGCCACAAAACTAAATTACCTTCAAAAGTTAACATGAGTTTTGTACCCCGTAGAACAGTTCAACGTCAGTTGGGTATCTAGTTGTCATACAAAAAGGCATACAGACCACACATTGTTACAAAGCAGCAGGATAATGTAGCACAATGTAGACTGCGATTAAAATTAACTTTTGATAAAAGGGAGGGAGTGAATACTTGTATAGAAGTAACATTTTATCTACCGTAAAAATGATTAACTTCTACAAAACCCACAAACAATGAAAAGACAGTCTGGTAAATCCAAGACTTGTAAAAACTATGCACAAAACCCACAGTATTTGGGAAAAGAGGGAAGGTTTATACAAGTAGCAGTTTTAAAAATGTAACCTTTTTCTACTATCAATTACATACACACACTAATTGAAAATATACTACAACCAATGTCTGGAAAAGCAGTTTAACATTTCCTAAAATGGACTTTCCCTCACATTTACTGTATAATGTAGCTGTTAATACTGCACAAGTACAATCAGCAATGTTTAGTCACTTTTAAACAAAGATAAGGAGATCTCTCCCTCAAAACAAGTTTTAAACATCAAAACCTATGCTTATAAAAATTTAAAACTTTCAGCAGTCTAAATATTTCGAATGAAAACCATTACAAACTTCTCAAATGTTCTTTATATTCCAGGTATGTCAACCTAGTTATCTAGTGTAGAATCCTTCAGAGATATTTCAGTCTCTCTCTCTTCACTGGATGGCCTAAAGAAAAGGGGGAAAGAAAGGTGTGACAACTGGGGTTAGGATTTTTTCCTCAGGAGGAAAAAAGATATTAAATCTGTGCATTTGTTTTGAAAATCACCGAAAGAATTTTTTCCGTGACTTATTGTTAATTGTTATCTTCTGTCCAAAATTTTATTTTACCATGTTGTGTCTTCTTCACAAAGTAATATGCACATCAAGCAAAATAACTCAGGGAAGCATCATGGCCCAGGCCCTTTCCCACCATTTCCAGCTTTAAAATGAATTCTCTTTAAAGAACATGAAAGTGTTATATCTGTGATACCAACATATTATACATCTTAAGAAGAGAGGGTAATATACACACGGACAAGATTTCCCTGAATTTCAGAACTAAAGGATGCTTGATTCCAAGTCCGTAAAGTGTACGGTGGACAAACCAAGATTTGGATAACTACGGTTACACACCTAGTTATTTTAGAGTGGGTATGATAATACAACACAGCCTATGATTCTAGATCTAATTTCTGTATCCTGTCAAAATTCAAGAAGTATGGACATGGGTCATTATTAAAGGTGCTATCAGTGGAAGAAGTCCAAGGAATAGTTATTTTTTTTTAACAGGAGTCCTGCCTTGCTCTATTCCCTTGAATACAGTGGCATATTAGTTTCAAGCGAAGTTTCTTTACGGCTTGGCCATTTTAATTCGCGTCTTGAATCCTGAATTCAGGAAGTGAGTGATGAAAATAAATCCCTTACACAAATAACCTTGGAACAGCAATGTGATTTAAAAATTAAAACATACATCACAACCCACTAAAACATGTCCTCACTTTTTCTTACTGCTGGCCTCGTGGTTGTCTTTGCTTTCTTCATTGCTGTCTCCATTGTGTTGTGGTTGATTATTGTCTTGAGCATCTGATCCTCCATTTAGACTCTTTGAACCTTTATAAAGATTTCAATGGAAAAACTGTTAGAGAGACCCAAAATCAAAAATAAAACATAGTCCCAAAGTTTCTACTACTGTATTTTATTTGAAATTACATTGTAATCCTTTGGGTAGACAAGGCACAATAAGAAATGGGGTTACGACATATATCTATCCATATAAGAAGTAGGTTACTAATCTGATTATTCCATTTGTTACTGTTATCAGGAACACGAAAGGGTGGTACAACTCTTTGGAGCATTACGATTTATTCTAGTTCTTAGAAAAAGCAGTGTGAATCACAGTAAGATTTTGTATTTAACAACAAAACGTGGCAAAGTAGTTAATTAACATGATTTCGTCTCTTATGACAAAATGATGAGGGCTTCCCGGTAAATATTATTTCATTAACAAATCTCTAAGGAGACCTATATCATTCCCTAATAAGTGAGTAACAAAATTCAACTCCTTTGGAACATTTTTTTTTCTACATTAAGCAGTTGCTGCTAAGATGTTTTAGTACTGTGGAATTGAGGAAGCTGCTAATTTTGGGGAAAGTGGCTAATGGTACAGGCAGACCTCGATTTATTGCGCTTCACTTTGCTGGGCTTCGTAGAGACTGCTTTTTTTTTTTTTTTTTTTTTTTTTTAACAAATTCAACGTTTGTGGTAATCCTGCATCAAGCATGTTTATCAGCACCATTTTCCCAACAGCATTTGATCACTCCACTTCTGTGTGTCACATTTTGGTAATTCTCACAGTATTTCAAACTTTTTGACTCTTGTTATATTTGTTATAGTGATCTGTGGTCAAGTGATATTTGATGTTACTACTATGACTCATGACTCACTGAAGGCTCAGATTTGTTAACATTTTCTTAGCAACGAAGTATTTTTTTTATTAAGGTATGTACATTGTTTTTTTAGACATAATCCTACTGCACACTTAACAGATTACTGTGTAGGGTAAAAAACTTTAATACACCCTGGGAAACCAAAAAACTCATGTGACTCACTTTATTACAGTAGTCTGGAACCAAACCTGTGGGGTATGCCTGTAACTATGAATTCTGTTTTAAGCGTCTGTCATATATACATCCTAAAATATTTATGATTGAAACAGTGTATCTGGAATTTGCTTCAAAATAATCTTCAGGGGTGTCACAGAGAAACTTGATGGGGATATAAAAAGGCAATGCTCATGTATTGATAATTGCAGAAGCTGAGTGATGGGGACATGGGAAGTTCATTTCCCTTGACTATCTGTGTAGGTTAGAAATGTTTCCTAATTTAAATGGAAAAAGAATAGCAACCACTACTACTACTAATTTAAACTTGATGAAAAAGAAACCCAGAAGCTAATGTTCTGCTAAGCGCTTTATGAGAGTTTCTCATCATTCAATATAGATAAGGTATTAATAGGATTAAATATTGAAGCCATTTTTTAAAAGTAGTTCCAGCGAACAGTTACCACATACCTGTTTGTTCCTTTTCTAGCTTTTTGTTTGGCCCTTTCTTCCCTTGATCTTTGGTTTTATTTGCTTCCTCGTGCTGTCTTTGTTCGGCAAGAGATTTATTCAGCACTTGTGTGATCACAGAATCTCCTTCACCAACCAAAAACATGTTCTTAAACTTGTTATACAACATTGTAGACTTTTCCATGATAACCTGACTAACTTTGAATCGCCGTATCTGAGAAAACAAAACATATAATTTTCTTAATTTTTTAAATGTTACTTAATGAAGTGGTGATAATGAGGAAATTTAAAAAATCCACATGACTCAAGATCACTTACTTTTTTCAGTGTTGTAATCATCTCTGTGTGTTTTTGAGCTTGCTGCATTGTGACCTGAAGTGAAGCAAGTTCATCCAAGGCCTCAATACATCTGTTCACATCCTTCATGACAAAATAGTAATTTCGTAACTGTTAATTACCACAACCCATATAATCTATTTCTAGAGATTACTTTTAAAATCTCAAATAACAAGGCAGTACAAAATAACCAGTAATAGTCTGTTATCTCAAATTTACACACTTATAAAATCATGTGAGAAAATAAAATATGAAGCTATAAAAGCAGCACTGTATTTTTAAATGAGGTATTAAACACTTACAAGATTATCAATTTTGAGTGAATTTTTAATTTCAGCATGTATCCTTTGAAGTCGAGAATCCATTGATGTTTCTATAAATTAAAATGTGAAACACAGTAAATAGATTTTCCAAAACCAGTATTTTTGTATAATCTAAGCAAAGTATAATGGAAAGAGTTGGTAAATTTATAAAAATGTTCTTTGTAATCTGCCTACATCATTAAGTTATCTGCCATTTTTAGTATTTAGGAAACCAACATTCATCATATAAGCAAAGAATCACCATCTAGCTGCATGTTGCTAAAAAAACCAGTCTGCATCCAATAACTCCTCTTCTGCAATCCTTAAGGCACTGCTTCATCCTTACACATTTAACCAAAACTAAAAAATCCATCTGAAACTAGATTTGTCAGAAATTGTAAAACATCTAGCTTTAGGCCATGTTATAAAAATTTAACTTCATCATATATTGAGCAGTAAAATAATAAACATGACTCCTTAGCAAGTTCACCTGATAACACTTAAAAACAATGCAAGGTATATAGAATCCATTAGGGATGTGAAATGTGTACTTGGAGGATAAGAACATAAAATGACCAGTTTCAAAACCTATACAGTTAAGTGTCTGTAAAACTTCCTTTCTGTGTAGAATACAATTTTATACATCTTAGAAAGTGAAATAACTAACCTCGCTTCTTCTCCACTTTCTTAACTTCTGGCTTCTTTCCTTCATCTTTATTCTGCCTATCAAATGTTAACACAAATATTTCAAAAACATTGGAACTTTGTGACTGGTTACCAAATGCCCACAATCCCTTATGTAAAAGTTAAAACTTTTTTAATTTAAAATAGTCAGTGGCCTAGATCACAAGGAATTGACTATAATTTTTAGAACTCAGTAATGCCACATTAGTATTAATTAGTATAAATATAAGCAAAACTCAAAACGTAAAAATTAACATGCTAATCTAACAATCTAATTTTTCAGTGGCATTACAAATAAATTTTAATGGCTGCCTCAGTGAAATTTTGTTCCAACAATACTGTGGTAAATGTTAAAAGACCAACTTTAGGGTCAGTGGATAAACAGGCCATAGTGGGAAGAGAATGCCTATGTTTCATGAATTCTACATCACAATTATTTTTTAAAATAGCACGTCAAAATAGACTGATTGAATTGTTCCCACATCTCCCAAGGGTAGATAATTTGAGGGGTTCAAAGTTAGTTTCAAGGTTAAATAGACTGTTTGTAATACTACTAGATTAAAATGGAGTGGGATTTTTTTTGTGCCAATATATCAAACTTAAATGACATTCACTAACATTTACATACCATTTCACAAATGAAAAGGTACCATTTTACTGTAAATCACAAAAATAACCATTTAAAAATGAATTCTTAATAATTTCTAGTACCTTGACTTGGAGTTCGGGCCCTATTATAATAAACCAATTGAAATAGACAAGAACAAAAAAATATCTAAAAATCAGGTATTTTTTTTAAAAAACTTTATTTTAAAATTTTGGTTACAGTTTCATTTTTGTTTTCTTAACAAGTCTGCTGTTTAATCTCTCAGGATTAAAAAACAATGATTAATCTTCTAAAGAACTGAACAACAAAGGAATGTCAAGGGGAAGGGCACAACTGCCCCATTCTCTGGGGGTATAGTAGCTACTCCAGTTTAACACCTAGCTTCAAAACAAAATGAATTTTTATATTTTCTAAATGAAATAATGTACAACCACCATCTTCATCTGAGCTTATTATAACTTTCAAACACAAAGCTTCATTTTAAGCTTGGTAAAAAACTTTTTTAACAGGAATGATGGCCGACCTTAGTATGTAGTGTGTATCTTACAGGAAATGTTTTTTAACAATCATTAACACAGTAATAATGCCATTAATGAAGTCCTCAATTTAGAATCTGGAACATTCTTCCATCAAGGGGGGGGGAGGGGGAAATTCAGTCCAATGAGTCTGTCTCAAGATCTTCATCTCTTGTTTGCTCCACTTGTATTCTCTTTTCAGTAACTGGATTAATGCTTTGAGCCCAAAATGAGATATATTTTTTATTACTGTAGATTACATGTTGTTTGGCTGGGAATACAATACAATAAACTTTATTTTGCATAATGCATTTCATACAAGCTGCATCTGAAATGCTTTACAGAGCAAAACTGTCCAAGTACAAAGTTTTGTAATAACAGGAGAAGGAAAGAAAACACAAATATTAGAATTTGAGAAAGTTACATTCGGAGGACATTCAAAAAGAAATTGAAACACATAAAGATTAACTCTGAGATACTGAAGAAGGGCTGGGCTAGATTTACTAAGCAACAACTAGTTTTATATCTTAATTTGGGGAGCACAATAAAGTTAAAAGCAACAAACAGTCCAACAACTTTTCAGTGAAAGGACAGGAAAGGATAGGTAACAAAAAATAACTCTAGTATTTACATAAATGGTCAAAGTTTAACATTAAAGGGAGTAACATTTCTGAGCTTTAGATCAATTTTTAAATTACTCCCTCAAGTAGCTAAAACTGCTTATATATCCTCCAAAAAAACTAAGAAAGCAGATGGTCAAGCACTATACTTATCAAGAAAGACTTTCGGCTTACAGATTATATATAAAAAAAGTACAAAATTACTTAAGAATAGTTTTAAGAATTTCACTGTTTTTTATTAAGTTTGTCTTAGTGACCTAGAGCATGTTTTTAAAATCACCTCCTCACTAAAACAACAAAAAAAACAAAGTTTAGTCAGAATAATGCAAGACGCTTCACAAAGAAAGAAAGGCCTTTCAGAGAAAGAACTCAGAAGTGACAGTCTAAAGATAACTAGGAAAACAAATGTAATAAACATGAAGCCTAATCATCACTGGCATTGCTGTTTTCCCTCTTATAAAATTATTTTATAGAATAAACTTAAAGGGGAAAGAAATGCCCCATGGTAAGTATACTGTCTCCAGGTATCAAAACTTCTTAGCTTGAACTTGACTTATATTGCACACATCTAATGCAAACCCTGTCAGCCTTTAAATTTTCTTTTACTGGCTTCTTGGGTTTCCAGCTGTGCCTCTGTTATTTTTGCTGGTCTTCTGGGGGAGGGCTGCTGGTGGTATGACAAATATGGGTATTTCTTTCATTCCTTCTCCACCAATTTATTATCTTTATTTAATATTATACAAGAAAATAGTAGAGGATAAGGACATTTTCTACAAAGCCACTATAACAGTTAAGCCCTATCTGCACTTTCAGTTTAAATTAAAAATAATTCACAGGGTGATTATCTCAGTAAATTTCCTCTTTACTCAGAAAAGAATGAAGCCTGAAACATGATTATCATATACTGAGGACATTTTTCTAACACACTGAAAAAGTCACTTCTTTAAAAGGGTTCAGAAAGTCTGGAAAACGAGATTCTATTGTTTAAACATTTCATGCTAGCTTAAAAAAAGAAATCGAAATTTAGAAAAAGAAAATACTTACTGCTCAGTTTCCATTTGTTCCTCTTGCTTGCGTTTTCTTTCTGCTGTTTCTTTCTCATGTTGGCCTTTCAGCATATTCCTTCTATGAGCAGTTTGAAAGTTTCTTCCACCTTTTCTCTTCTGTTTTATTTGAGAATTAGGATGCTTTTAGTTAACTATCAAGTCAGTGACTAATGCTTCTATGATTATAATCTTGGGAGAAAAGAAGCAACTAGTTTTCTTAAGGGATGAATAAATTACTAATTTAAATAAAACCCTCATAATTACATGTTGCTATCTAAATTTAACTTTCCCCTTGATGATTTTGGGATTTATAATTATTTACTGCACTGCTATAGGAATGATATGCTTTGGTTAAGATGAGTTAAAATGAAGTACCTCAGGCTATTTGCCTCTGTACTATGACTTTGACTTCAGTACCTGTTTACTGACAAGTACCTGCTCAACCTACCGAATTTAGTTTTGGGGTCCTGAAGTACTAATAAATTAGATAAACATAAATGAAAGGCCTATACAACCTGGATCTGTAGAATTCCAAGGCTATACACAAAACGTGTTTTTATACAGAAAAGAACCGTATAGCTTTAATGAAATTCCTAAACAACTGTTGTATTCAAATAAAGTACCACCAATAAAATGTACCCTAAATAGGCCTGAAGTGTTAAGAATTTCATTGAGGTAAATAATAAAAATCTATGTATAAATGTACCTTTTTACATCTGTCTTCACTGGTCACAACCTATCTGGCTTAATTCGCTACTTTCCTACCTTTTCTGTCAATAGGTAGGTGGGGTTACTGGAAGTTTATCATGCAACATTTAATTTCCATGTAATTGTGAAAAGGTAAATAAACTTAGGATGTACAATAAAGTTTCAAATATGCTTTTTAACACAGGTAATTCAAGTTTATTCAGAAAGGTAAAGAAATTCATTTTAACTTTTAATCACATTTATAGACTTTCATAAAGATACTGAAACTTTCCTAAAGATTAAGAACTACATAGGAAACTAAAAATAGAACAAATATTTTATTTGATATGCAAACGTTCTACCTTTTCACCTTCTTGATCATCCCCTTCCTCTTCAGAATCAGAGGTTGATGTAAGCCCTGTTTTAGCTAAATTTTTCCTTTTTGATTCAACTTCTTTTTTCCCCTCTTTTTTATCTGGCTCTTTTCTTGGCTTATCTTCTTCCTTCTGGCCCTCTTCATCCTTTTTAAGCTGCTTTTTAGGTTGTTTTTCCTCTTGCCCCTTTTTCTTACTTTTGTCTTCTTCAGTTACCCTATTTCACAGGCACAACAATGAAAAATAATCTTTTATGTATCATTAGTACTTGTCATTCAGCCACCTCTCTGAGTTAACTGAGTAAGTACTCTGGATAACAATAAGCTACATGCAGTTTGTTTTTTATTTAAAAACAAAATTTAAATATCTTTAAGTAAAATATAATGGAGTGTCATTATCAACCAATCATAAAAGGAAAAGAACATCCTTTTAATATGAGTTAGAAGATAGAAAAATTACAGTGGCATTAGGGTAATAGAAAAGTGATTTTTTTTCCCCTTTGTTTTCCATGTTTTTTGTAATGTGGCTCATTCACTTAAAAGTAATATTGAGTACTATCTCATATGCCATGGTACCGTTCTTGACTTTGGGGAACAGTCGTGTATAAGATGTGTAAGATGCCTAGATTTTATGGCGCTCATATTCTACGTATTTATAAAAGTAGCCATGCTGGGAAAAATACAATTGCAGAATCGAACTGCGTAATGGTGAAATAAGGTCATTTTAAAATTTAAAGAAATATGCTTTGCAATGTAAAAGGCTCCCAACTGACACATATAATGGTAAAATATATGGCCAATTAACCTTAATGTTAAATTGTTCAAGGAATTTCATTGAGACTTACACATATTATATAATTACATCAATGGATTTGAAAGCTGGAAAGGACCCCAGATCATTTAGTCCAACCCATTCAACGAATGAGAAAATGATGGTGCAAAAGGTCAAATAGCCCAATATCTCAATTCCAAATCCACTGACCTACCAGACAACTGCTTCCTTGAACCCTTAAGATTATTAAATTGGAAAAGAAAAAAAAAATCACTATTTCTTTAGAAATTTTTTGTCACGTAACTACCATTGGCTATGTTTATTTTCAAATGTTATATAGGTTTCATCCTTTACTTTTTTAATCAATGGAAGAAAAAGCAGGAAAGTAAAATCACTTAACTTTATTCAATACTTCCACAAGGGGGCAAATATTTTAATAATGATTGTTTTGTGGAGATGGGAACAGAGAATCAAATATAAAAGGCATTCCCATGGCTCTTAGATATTGACGAACTGCCTCCCCCAAAATGTTACCCCCTATGCAAAGAGGCAGGTATTAAAAATAAAAATATCCTTTTAACCCAGTAAATCTGCTTCTAGCAATGTATTCTAACCAATACGTTTGCACATGTACAAAACGACACATGACAATGTCTAAAAAAATGTATCCATACAAGAAATAAACTTTTAAGAATTGTGATACATACACAGTGGAATACCATGCAGCTGTTTTTTAAAGGTAGATTTAAGTGTATCGTTAAGTTTTTAAGAAATGGGATTATTATTTCAAAGTTTTTAAAACAGTGTCAAAGCAGAGAACTCCCATAAACGTAACTGTCACTGCTTGCTGCAATTAAGTCTTTTCCCAATGGTCCTCCCTCCTTACCATCTTCCATGAAATACAGACCTCATGGTGATAATTCCCTTTTCAATAGGTCAAGGTACAATAGGAAACATTAAAATGTTATAAATAAAATTATAAATACATGTTAATAGCAAAAATTAATGCAAACACAACCCAAAATATCTCAGTGGCTTATAACAAATATTTTTACTTCACATGAGGATTATGAGATGGTTTCAGCTCTTCTGGACTCTATCCACTGTCTTGTCATTTCAGGACCCACAGCAAAGAAGCTGTCACTAGCAGATACACGCTGTTCTCATGGTGGAGAGCTTAAGTTTCAGAAGAGCTTATATAGTTGTGCTCTACACTCCACTGAGTTTTTGCCCAGATACAAAGCTGACAGTATCTATAACAGCCAATGCCCAGCCTACATATAGCACAAGTGAAAAATAAATATTGTAAGCTACTGGTATTTTGGGGTTGTCCATCATCAAAACCTAAAACGTTTGACACTTGCTTTGCATTTGAAACCCTAACATATTATACAATGGGTAAAACTGTCATCTGTGATAACTGGAGAGAAAACTTATTCAGTGAACTTGTGGCTCTGGGTGAAGAGGTTTCAAGATAGAATATTGGCATTTTGAGTTGATTGTTATCAACATAAATTTGATAGGGTACTTCAAGAAGGAGGTAAGTTTAAAAAATAATAGGACGACAGAGGAAGGAGAAAAAAATCCCATGCATTTCAGTGTTGAAAGTCACTTCCATCCAGTAAAAGATTTTCAAATTCAGACAAAGACTGGAGTCAAAGATCCAATCAAGGTTGTTAAGTTGCCAGCCTTTCCTTAAGAATTCAAATTGGGATACCTTGATCCTTCTGATGAACAAATGGTTCTATGAAAAAGAAACCAGGGAGTAGGTTTTCAGGAAAACCTATAAACTCAAAAGTGCTTTTAGTTAAGTATAAAAAGATAATCATGTCTGGAGAAATCTTATAAAGCTGACTAGAATTAAACAGACACACGCTAACAATAAAGTATTATTACTACCAAAAGGGACGCTAGGCTGCATTAAGAGAAACTAATGGAGATTTAAAAAGGAATCTTGGGCCCAACTCTGTAAAGTATGAAAGCAGAATAAGAAAGCTGCTCAGCTAATAAGGAGGGTTAATACTTTCCAGTCCAAGAATCAGCCAAAAGCCATGGAGAGAAATGGACTAGGAAGATACTCTCAGGGAAAATTGGGACGGACCTAATCAAGGAAATATTGTTTATTATCTAAAACAGGGGGATCTCACAATATTTTCCCAACAGATTTCCTGGGGAACAATGACTGCTGTGTGCCTCTTAATCTTCTCCTTGGGAATATTTATTATGGTTGCCTATCCCTCCCAGATCAATGTGCATATACAAAAGGGAGAGGGGAGCAGATAATCTGTGTTTCAGTTCCTAAGTCTCTAGATCAAGGCCTTATGTTGATCATAAAATCCTAGACTTGATGCTTGGTGCCCTTATTAGAGAAGACATCTTAGGGAGGAGATAAGTGAGATTTACTTGGTATGTTTAAAAACATAAACTCACCTGCATGTACCTAATTTCTTAATTTCACTATAGTAGTAAAAACCATGTTGTAATTTTTGGCCACTATTTTCAAGAATATTTAAACAGCTAGCTTGGCAGTAAAATAAAACTCTTTAAACATATATTGGCTGAAAAGTACCAACACTTCTATAACAAATTTCCAATAAAGTATTTTCATTCAAAACACTGTAAAATCCATTCTTAAATGACATACTCACTTAAGCCTTTTCTATAAAATCTTTAAACACAATAGCTACAAAGTTTTGCCCTCTTTGTCTAAATATATATTCCTGCTGGTGAAGTTTCTACCCAGAAAATCCAACACAAACAAGATCCATAATGGAAAAGAAAGATGGCAAGAAAAAAAAGAACTGATTATTTTGTTAGTAACTAGTTATCATTCCAAAATACTTTAAAACTTTAAATTTACAAAAATAATGTTAAGTGTTATTATTTTTTAAATAAAGATTATTCTGGAGGAGCAAGATTTGTGGAAATTGCTTCAAAAATACTTTGTCTAAAAATTCCCTTAAACAAAGGGAACTATTATAAATTTTACCCTGCATTATCCAAGTATCTTATATCCTAATATACAAGAAAATGTCTTAGATTAATGAAACGATAATCGTATCAGATTTTTCTTGATTCCCTATCAATTTCAACTTTTTACATAATGAAAACTATTTTTCAACTGTTTTGCCCATAATTCTTAGAAATACAAAATAGTAATAGCAACGAACACCCTGTAAATAAAACTGGTAAAAATGCAAAGAAATTTATACATATTGAAAGTGAAATGTCTCATTTACTGCATAACTAATTTTACTCACATGTCACTCTCCGAAGGACAGGGCTGTTTTACCATTTTGGGTCTGCCTCTTGGTTTTGGAATCTTGACTTCTGTAGCTGACATTCACAGGAAAAAAAATTTTGTAACTACCAGCTTTCCCGTTAAGATGTAGATCTCACATATAAAAGTTACAAATGATATATACTAAGAATATTAGTTTATTAACAGATAACAATTACTTTAGGTTTTAAAAATCATATCCCCTCCAGTGGTTCAAATGAGTTAACAGCAGAAAATTTACAGAGGTGAATCAAGAGTATTTTCAATCTGTCCTTAGTATGGCTGAGGGCTTAAAAGAACATCCCTCATTGTTGTTTAATAGGAATGTCACAAAATTCAACTTTACAGTAGATAGCAGCACTTATATTCAGATACATATTACAGTATTATTTGTATATGTATGCTCACATATTTGAAAATTTGTTATCAGAATTCATTGAATTTTCTAACAACACCATTAATGTGATCCATTACACTATTAAATTCCAAAGTAAAAATTAGGTAAATTGTTTTTTTTTCTTTTTGGGTATTACTCATTTTATCCTGTTTCATTAAGAATCCTATGTTATGGGACTTCACTTCCCTGGTGGTCCAGTGGTAAAGAATCCGCCTGCCAATGCAGGGGATGCGGGTTCGATCCCCAGTCAGGGAACTAAGGTCCCACATGCTGCGGGGCAACTAAACCTGCGTGCCTCAACTACTGAGCTAGCACACCTCAACAAGAGAGCCCACGTGCTGCAAACTATAGAGCCCAGGAGCCCTGGAGCCTGCATGCCACAGCTAGAGAGAGAAAACCCGCACACCACAACTAGAGAGAAGCCCGTGTGTCGAACTAAGACCAGACGCAGCCAAAAAAAAGAAAGAAAACAGAATCCTATGTTATGAAGTAGAAAAAAAAATTGGCTCTATCTTGGCTAATATTCTTTGTTTTACTTTGTATTAGAGACAGATCCTTCCAAGCTATTTCCTATTTGCCAAATTAGTAAAATACTTTAAATAGGCAGTGCTGAAGACATCTGCATATTGTACAGGCCCTAATAAAGAAAGAATGCAATAATTTAATAGCTTTGATTATTCAAATGCTGTTTTTCTCTTGTTTTCATTATGATTCCATTTGGAAAGCTTAATATTTCTAAAGTAAGAGGTAAAATAAACCCATCATTCATGGATTTTAAATCTCACCACGGCCTCATTTGCTGCTATTAAAGGAAAATGTAATGGGGATAAAACAGAAAATGAAAAAGTCTCAAGCAGTTATTTCAAATTTAAATACTTTATTACAAAGAGCAGAAACCTTAATGTTTATCTCCTTTGGAATTTATATATTACACATAACCAAGTACCTATTCCCCTATTCCAAAGTAGCTGAGGTACAACACTTTAATGGATTAGAATATTAATCACAAGCCAGCTATTTAAACATTAATAATCCTACCTGCAGGTCGTCCTCTTTTAGGACTCACTTTTAGATTAACAGATGCTGTTGCTGTAGTCACTACTCCTGCCTCCTCGGTTTCTACTTGTTTTTCTGCCTGAATCACAAAGATTTAAATTAACTTATTTAGCACATAGTAGGAATTCCAAATTTAGTTCAATGGCAAAAACGTGCCACTACAGGATAACAAGTTCAAATACAAGCATAATATATATTGATCTTCATTATTTTTCAACAGTTAACTCATCAGAGTGATATCCTCAAATTTAGCTTATAATTCTAGTAATTCTAGGAAACAAAAACTCACTTTTTAGATATTCTCAACCTAAAAAAGTCATTTATAAAAATAAAATGAATATTCTTGATGCAAAATGTTAAAGTATAATGTAATTACAGTGTAATACCCACACACACTGCTTATAAACGTACTTTCATTGAGTATCTCAAAATGCTAACACTTTATATTGCGTACTTAGGATGTACAACCTAAATTAATGTTAGAAAAGGCAAGAAATTCAGTTGCTGATATTTCCATTCTTTAACTTTGTTAATGTACATGTTTTATTTTTGAACTGAGACATCTGCTGTTCTTCCCTAGGAGTTATTCTGATTTTCCATAAAGAAGGATTTACTACTGTAAAGAAATCGCAATGACCCTTTGCAAACTATAATGCCCCAGGGTAATGAGACAATAGCCCCAAACGAGAATCAGTTTAATCAATTCAAGCATTAGAGTACAACAAAGGTTAATAACCACCAATTAGAAAGGAAATGCAAACATAACATCATAATCGAAAAGAGAGAAAACAGGGCTTCCCTGGTGGTACAGTGGTTGAGAATCTGCCTGCTAATGCAGGGGACACAGGTTCGACCCCTGGTCTGGGAGGATCCCACATGCCGCGGAGTAACTAGGCCTGTGAGCCATAACTACTGAGCCTGCGCGTCTGCGTCTGGATCCTGTGCTCCGTAACAAGAGAGGCTGCGATAGTGAGAGGCCCGCGCACCGCGATGAAGAATGGCCCCCGCTTGCCACAACTAGAAAAAGCCCTCGCACAGAAACAAAGACCCAACACAGCAAAAATAAATAAATTAATTAATAAACTCCTACCCCCAACATCTAAAAAAAAAAAGAAGGGAAAATAAATAGCAAAGAGAAGAATGGGAGGACTACTATGAGCTGCTCCCCCACCCCCAATTATTTAGAATTCAGCCTGAACTACCTCAATAAAAATAAAGGCAATAAAGCATCATGCCAAAACTTGCATAATCCAACCTTACTGATAAAAATTTTTTTTAATCTTTTAATCAACAATCTGATTTGTAAACACTTAAGAGGTAATGCCCAATTTTGGTAAGAATGTGGAGAATTACTCATATATTGATTAATGGTGATCAAATCAAACTGGTAATACATTTCTGATCATTATATCAGCAATACAGAATATGCAAATCTGACTCAGCAGTCCCACTTCTGAGCATTTATCCATTTCTTTCTTAGTTTTTAAACATTATTTTTGCCTTTGTAATTGCAATATAATAATGTATATTCAAAGCATTATTAAAAGTCAAGAAACTCATCTAAGGTAACCCTTGAATTGTTCTCAAGGAACATTACAAAAATTGCTTCCAAAACATTAGCTCAAGTTGTATTTCTAGGAACTTGCAGACTACCTACCACCCCCCACCCCAATCCTGATTTGATGATAGCTCTGGAGTAGGGAGCCGGGCATCTGTTTTTATACCAAAGGTTGAGAACCCAAGACTGTATGAGAGCTCTTCTATTGAGTTAGGAGGGTGAGCAGTTAAGAGGGCAAAAGTTCTCCAAAATTCAGATCAAACTGATGAACTCTTCAGTGCAAAAAAATCCCCTCTTCAATTACACTTTCAATTTTTGGAAATAAATCATGACGTCGCCTAAGAATTACAGGTAGGAATCTTTATGAGATACCAATAAGAGGTAACAAGGTCATCAATAACTAATGCCATAAATAAACACTATACAAAGCAAAAATACAGCCCTTCCATAGACATATATTCTTGACTATTACAGCAAAATCATGCAAGTCAAAACCATTCCTCGTGAAAATATTAACTCAAAGAAATATTTTATCTAGAGAAAGGACTATTAAGTTATCTCATATATTTAAATATCTCAAATGCAAATATTGACTCTAGATTAACTTCTTCCATATTTTACTTTATCTCACTGAGACCTCTAAGCCTTTGACAAATTTTCTCCCCATCTGTTACCCCACTTTCTAGCTCTACTCCCTTCGTGACTTTACATAAAGTCCCCCCCATCCCTCAAAACCCTCATGGAACTACTATTCATCTGCATTCTCGTTTGGCTGCACCTGTCCCGCAAATCTCCAACAGAGAGTTACTATAAAACTCTACCTTCCCTGCTCTATTATTCCCTGCTGCTGAGCCCTGCTGAAAAAACTATACAAACATGCATTCATTTTATGCAACTTCATTTGTGATCTCAAAGCCATCCATTAATCCTTTACCCTGTCTTTTGTCATGCCCTTTCCTTCTCTCTCTAGCATAAACTTTCAATCCTTTCTTTCTGCCTTACACCACACATGCAGTCTCGCTTTGAATTTGGTGAGGGAGAAGGGAGAGACTGAGGCCAGCAGAAAGGGATTCCCTTAATTTCCAAGTCTCCCTAGAAGTTTGTAATAGTCTTGCCCATCCTTCCCTTCACTGTGAAAAAAGGTGAAATGTCCATCTCTTTCCCATCAAGTCAATTCCCTCAAATGTGTCCTCCCTTTTCTCTCACCCAGCATTATTCTTAACTTACAGTAATTTTATACTCTTTCCACATCTTTGATCTTTCCTGGTTTCGCAAAGAAAAAGTGTTAAAGCCTCTATCGTATTTTTCCACTTTTAACACCCTCCCTTAACCATGCAAATCCTTGTTGTTGCATTCTCTCTCCTCCCCTTCAAAGATTTCAAAAGCACAGTGTAATTTCAACATTAAACATTTTATTCTTTAACCTACTTCATCTGTTCTTACCATTTGACCTTAAGGTATCCTGGGGGATCCTAATTGTCAATTATTATTGGACCCCTTCTGCATCAGGATACTACTAACCACACCCTCATTCTTAAAATTCTCTCCTCCCTTGTTCAGCTTGATATCCTCTCTTAGATTTTTCTCCTGACAGTTCATTCTCAGCCATAATTTTACAAGGCAGCCTTTTCATCGCCATTATAATCTCTCAGGATTCTGGTTTTCTGCGTTCTTCTCAATAAACGTTCTCCCTTGACTACCTATCTAAATCCTATCTTTATGTCAGAGACTGCAACTGTAACTTCTACCTTTCCCCCCTTTGGTGTCAGAGAAATATGTATCTTCAGTCTAATTCTCAAAGGTGTTTCACATTCTCCTCCTCATGCCTCTGCTACCAAAACATCTCCTGCATTCTCAGTGTATAATCCAGTCATCCAAGCCAACACCCTGAGTCATCCTAGATACCTCCCCCTCACTTCACACCCACTTCCAATCAACTATTAACTTTACCTCCTTAGGTGCTCTTAAAATTCTCTCATCTACACCACTAAAATGTCATGCTAACTCTTTACAAAGGCCTTTCATAATTTAGTTATCAAGTCCCAATCATAACTCCCCATTTTAATTCTCTTGTTTTATGTATTTATTGTCTGTCTCAACGAAAATATAAGTTCAGTAAGTACAGAGACCTTATCTTCCTTATTTGCTGCTGATTTTCTGTCTGCGCCAGTGAAGTGAGGACCAAAATTCTGAATGAATTTATCAGTGAACTGGTCTCACTGCTCCAGTCCAATCCCCATCATTCACACTGCTTTAAAAAGAGAAGTACCTGAAATTTAAAATGATTCAATGGCTTCCCACCCCTTCTCCAAGTTCTTCAGGGTAACACATTGGGGTTTTTTGTACTTGTTTCCCTCAAACTTTATGGCCTGATAATACTGAAATGCAATACTGGAAATGGCTTGAAGCAAAATTCTCCCTATGCCCCTGTAATTGCCTCACATGCTCCTCTCCTCCTCCTTCATCTGCCTGACTAAAATTCTGCCTATCTTTTAAAATCTTGTTAAAGTTATCATAGCCCCTTCACACACACCCCACAGGGAATAGAAAGCCACTGTAATTATTTGTTTTCATTTTACTTCCTTACAAGACACTGAACTCAGAATACTACAAAAAAAAAATTTTTTTAAAGACTGAACTCTTGTTTTCTTTGTAGCTTTGTCATATAATAACAGTCTGAGACATAAATAGGTCAGAAAAAGGTGTGATGAACAAAACTTCACATAGGGAAGAAGAAACACTAATTAAAAGCATAAGAGGTACTTTGTCCTAAACTGTCACATACTCTCATTTCATGCAACAATGCTGTAAAGTAATAACAACATAATAATGGACACTTAAAAAGCACTATGTACCAGGATTTATTATAAATATTTTACATGTATTAACTCATTAATTCTCTCAACAGTCTTATGAGTATATGTATTATCCATTTTATAGAGAAAACTTGGGACAGCATCATTAAAAGGAATGAAAATTGGTGCGTTTTATTTTGTATACCATTCAACTTAAGGGTGCTGTATCACTAAGAAAAGAAACATAGCTTTGATAAGTGAACAACATAACCTATCCTTTAAAAAAATTAAAGGACTTAGAGTGAAGGGCTAAGTCTAAATTAAATGGTACCGTTTCATTATCTACACTCCCTCAATCCAACTAAAATAAAAATTCTTTTAAGATCTCTGTGGTTAAGCAGTAGAATTACCTTTCTCTTTCTCCCTCTTCTGGCAGCTTTTGGAGTGCTTATGTCAACTGCTTTAGTCACATCCTTAAAAAAAAAAAAAACACAACAGATGAAATTGGTAATTATGCCACGACTGAAAGAAAATTTCTTAAATTAAAAATCACAAGCAGGTTTCACTAAAAGTACTATGGAAACTTGTTTTGCTTCTCTGACCTTTGAAATTATAAACATTAAAAGTCTCAACATTAATTCATTATAAAGTGGAAGTAATCACCAGTATATTCACCTAAAAAAAAAAAATGCTTTCCTCTGTCAGATCAAATATAAAAGTCACACTTGCTCGTACACTGGGAGGTTGGTCTATTTAAATTTACAAAACACTCTTTCTACAGTAGAATCCTCAGTTTTAGGATTGTGAATGTTAAGAGGGTTGGGACTCTGGAGATCAAGTAACAACTTCATGAAGCCTAGAAAGGCTAAATGAGTATCCCCACTCAGATAATCAAATACAGAGTTGGAAATAAATCTAGGTTTTAAAAAATTCGGTTCAATATCCTTTCCCGTACATCCATCCAACAATACCTCACTTTAAAAATATTCCTAACAAACAGTAAGTGACTCTCCCAGTTGTACCTCATATTTTGCACAGCAAAGTAACTTCAAATAAAAATATCCATGCATCTTAAAGATGCAAAAATTATTTTACAATACTATATTTAATATTTACACAAGGAAATAAGCCTTTAATATTTTCCCATTCATTACTCAACTACTTTAAAGATTGCTCTCTACTGTGCCACAATCAACTCATTTTACAATTCTTCCTTGCAACAAAATGGGTTTAGAATGCAAGAGAAATTAAACACACCTCGTTGCTGGCTTTTTCTTCATGGTCAGTATCTTCCTTTGAAACACTAGTTTCTTTTTCTTCAACTTCAACATCAGATGACGCATTTGATTGTTTAGTTGATGCCTATAAACAATCAAGTCTATTAGTTTCACAAAATAATATTTTACGCCAACTTTAAAATTTTGTACCCATGAAAAATCAAAGCCTGTTTGTAAGAAAGCTAGAAAAGTACCCTCATTTCTGTTGCACAGGATACTTTTAATATACACAATTTTGAAAAGTTTTAAATGCTACTATTTTATTTAGGAAAGTCTTACATGGAACTATATTCCTGCAATTGATGCATACAATCTCAGCAGATAAAACGGTGAGGCAGAAATTAAAAGTACAATTACAAAGAATACCATTCTGATGTTCTAACCAGCAAATGCCCAACAAGATACAATGTAAGGTGATTTAGAGGAGCACAGACCTACACTGTATTCAACTATTGAAATATTCTGGATAAAGAAGCTAATCTATGTACTCTAAGACGAACAGCCTTAACAAAGGATATATATATCACAACTTTAAGGACTCTTATTGATCTGTATCTCAAACTTAGTTTATTTAAAATGCAGATTCCTGAGACCCAAACTTAAATGAATTCTGATTTAACAGACACTGAGTGGGAGAGTCCAGTAATCATTAAATTTTAAAAATATCCCCATATGAGAGATACTTAAGCATGTAACCTAGGGTCCCTAGATTTTCATAAAACTAACCAAAACGATGAATACCAGAGGCAACACAGTATACATTGGGAAGTGAGGGTAAAGCTCCCAATCTACAAGATGAAGGGACTGCAATCCAAACTGTGCACCTTTCTAGCTATTTCCTTTGGCAAGTCTTTAAACTGTAAACCCATTTCCTTTTCTGTAAAAAAAAAAAGGCAATGCTGATAACCCACAAATTATAAAGGTATATAAAAAATGTAAAAATGTGCCCAAAATTACTTATAGCACGATAGAAATATTTATAAATTATGATGGCCAAATTTTTTTTTGTTGTTTCTTTTGTATAGGCTTGGGCATCAATGCTTGCACCAAACCACAGGAATGTGCCACTGGGGATGTCTGGGCTGGGAACACAGAGTACATCACACCACCATAATCATTCATACTTTTGTTAAGAACAGAAAATTGTTGGGTTTTATGCACACAACCAACGAAAAATTTCACTGTGAAATGGAAAATTCCAAGTATGTACTGTGAAAACTACCTGGAGATTAAGTAGGTAGATAGGAACAAAGGATAAAGTGACTATGCTAGGCAATCTGGAGGATGAAAACGACCTTGAAAGCACAATCATAGGATGTATGATCCAAGTTAAGTTACAAAATGTTATTTTCAGGAAACAATCAACTCAGTCTCCTTGGACTCCCAAGGCAATAAGGATGGGAAACCATTCATCCATTCTTACATTTGTGCAACATTTAGTGGGTAACTATTCCTTCCACACGTGTAAGAATGCCAGCACACAGGACACATACAACTTCCTTGTTTATGGAACTAATAAGCCTGTGGCAGTCAACACAAGTACAGAAGCAATTATGATGTGATATGATGAATACTGTAACAAATAACTTTTGGGTGGATAATGAAGGCACTTAGGATCATCTAATGCAGCCCTGGAACATCAATGAAAGATTTCAATGTTCCAGACAGAACAGCATCTGAAGAGTTCTCAAACACGAGAAAAAAGCATGGTACATGCAAAGAACTAAAAATTATATAGATTTAAAGGTAGAAAGTTGCAAAATTTTCAGTGTGTTATTTCCTTCTTTAGGTTTACTCATTCCTTCTTTAGGTTTACTTTTTACTAATTCAAGTCTGGAGACATACACACACACACACACACACACACACACACACACAGAATAAAGAAAGTTTAAAGGTTGCTCTTCTAGAAACCAAAAATAAGTATAATTTGCATAGTGCTATAAGTATTTTTGTCACATATTTAATTTAACCCACATGAAGTTCATATTCTAATAAATTTTATGGATTTAGAAATTAAAATGAGAAAAAAACACACCCTTCAAGTTATTAAACCTGAATTTAAGGAAACAGTACATGTGACTTTAAATTCAATACATTAAATAAACCCTCAATCAGGATTTAAACAACTGAGTGTTTCCCAGTTTTCTGAGATCTATTTGACCACGAAGGCAAGAATTTCATCAGTTATCTAGATACAAAAGTCCAAGGTTCAACCTCATAAATAAGAACAATTTAATCTGAAATTTATAAGGCTCTTCAATCATTTTCTTGTAGCTAGAATAGTGATTATTCTCCAAAACTGAGTAAATAATACTAAACTAAATTTTACGTAATATGACGCACCTGTTGACTTGAAAATTTCACTTTCGGATTGTTATCTATCTCCCATAAACCTTCATTAAAGCCTTTTCGTTTATTTGGTTTGCCGTACTTTTCCTTATTTTCTGAGTAAGGAAATATGTCCTTTGGGCCTAAAAAAGCACTAAAACAGGAGGGGGGGGGAAATGTGAGTGTAAAGCAATCTCAAATATAAGTGATTAAATAGCACTACCCTATGAACGCAATTATCAAAAATTTTTAATCTAAAACGCATTAAAAATCATACATAAATTCAAGGTAGTCACAAATACTATTTAATTCCAAATGCTTTTATTAAATTCAGTCACAAACTCCTAGATCCACAATCCTAATTGAAAAAAACCACACAAATTGCACGACAATGTCAATGTCCTGAAAGCCACTAAACTGCACACTTAAAAATGGTAAAATGAAAAAAAAAAAAAATGGTAAATTTTGCTATAATTTTACAGATTTTACTATAAACATGCATAAAAATGAAAGAGTGTCACAAGACTGCATTAATCTATACATTTAAATGCATTCTAAATATAGTTTTACTACAAAGTAGTTTGGAATATACAACTCAAAACATTGTCAATAAGGTATATTATATGTATGTTTTAATATTTGTATATACATACATGTAGATTTTTAGAAAATAAGTATGTTAAGACTTTTACTTTATTCAATGAGGGAATCAGATGTTGTAACTGCTTTGTTCATTCATATATATATATATACACACACACACATATATATTAGAGTCAATTCTTGTATTCATGGTAATTATATTCTATAATGTCACCATGAACACTGAATTAAGGAATACTGTACCACTGCTCCAGGGTAAATACAGGGTAGGTTCCTCTGGTCACAACATTTTTTCAACCAATCAGTACATAACATTGTTTTATGTGTTTCTGTTTAAAGACACCTTATTTAATATACACTGGTAATTCATTAACACTGAACTCACAGCCAACAGCTTACATAACACATATTTTCTCCATAAGGCAAAGCACAGGCTTCTTGCACTTAGGAACACCAAATGGCACTTCAAGTACTACATTTGGGTGCTATTATAAACGGCAAAATGACCAAGAAAAAGCACAAAAATACAAAAGCCGTGGCACTACACAGACTGCAAAAAGGACACTTGTTTACAATATGAGAGCTGAAACAAGGTAAAGCATGGCCTTGGTTCAGCCTCAGCTACGAATGTGTGCATCAAGTTACTCAAATTTTTTGCCATTTCACACACAGACATGACCATGAAGGCACCACAGGTATTGATTTGGGATTATAAATACATTTTAGTGAGCAGACAAATTAATAAATATGGAACCCGTGAATGATGACAACTATTTTTTTTGTGTATATATACATATATATTTAGATATAATCCCCAAAACAGCCCCATTATATATCTCCCTATGTCAGTCAGTTCTGTAGAAGTCTGTCAATCCTATAAAGGTAGATGCAGAGAATGTACCAGTTTTTTGCTATAATGGCTGATATATATGTATTCTCCAAAGCAAGAGGAAAATCAAATTACTACTCATTTTCTCTAAAATATGCTACAATTTAAGATTATTAATTACTAATTATCTATCACAAATTCCGTATCTGCTGAAATTCTTTAAGAATTAGGGACCTAATGACTATAGCTCACATTCCAGTTTAGAATATTTTAAAAGGCTTTAAGATAAAATTTCAATAAAAAAGAGACTTAGGGCTCTACTTAAATATAATCAAATGCATATAAGTCAGCTTTATTATTTAAATTCTGCAATTTATAAATACTCAAAGTATCCATGTATTTTAACTGCACATCAGTTAAGGCACTTTTAAATCATCACTATCTCATTTGATCTAGAAATTCAGACTTACTAGGCATCATTCATTCCTACCCATAATCTAAAATTAGAAAATTTAACACATTTAGTTAAAACAGTAAAGCGATTCCTCCTGCATAATCAGCTTCAAATTCCAAGTAGATGACTCGAGTTAAAAACACCATCAAAAATAAAACATACTTGTAGTTAGAGCAAAGCAATTCTCTCTCCTAAAACCCCATAACTCATAAGGCTAAGGATGACAAGGGACATTATCAACAGGTTTGAAAGCTGGGAAGACTAAGAAAGTTGGATACGAAACAGCAATATAGAAGAAAGCGAGTCAGTACCCTAATTTATAGTTCAAAATCCCCAAAGGGTTCAAAACTGGTGGCATCAGAAACTTGAAGAAGTGGAAGGGACCTTAAATACTTAATAAAATTGCAGAAAAATGTCTTAAAACTTCAAACATGGGTCATTTTTAGATATGATTCTAAACCAAAAAGGTATTCAAAAGAGAAAACTGATTCTACCATGATGTTATTTAGCATATAAAGGTTTGACAGTTCAATTTATATAATTTTTCTTTCCCCAAAATAGGCAGTCCTCACTCTGTATGACAATGAGAGAACACAAAATTGACTGTGCAAGGCAATCTTACTGAACAATGGGAAAAATTACAATTGTTCCAAAACCTTCAAAAATTGTCAAAACACTAAATGCACTATTACTGACAGTGTGTAAGGAAATTTTAAATATAGTAAAACTAATACTAATTATTTAGTACACTGTAATTTAAAACATTAGAAACATTGAGATTAAAGTGTTTCCTGTCTTTGTAAAAAACTTAAGAATAGTTTTAACAGTGCTTGCCCCTTCTGATCACACAACTTATGACACGGAGTAAGCATATTTTCTATGCCTAAGGCAATGTGTCATACTCCTTTCTAAATCTGATCAGTTTCTAACATTTTGTCTTTTGTATTTTCAATGTTATGGCATATCTTTAATGCTTTTTGTTGGTGTCACTTCCTCTGAGACATCTTCATCCTTTTTATTACAACCACTTCCCTCATTTATGTTGATAAGCTTGCCTTCCCTAAGCTGCTCTGGCTGTGTATCTAGTCTCCCTATATACAGCACATCTACATTCACAAGGTTATTATTCACAAGGCTATTTATTCTATAACTGCATTTACATTCAATTCAAATTTCACTTCTGGCATTATCAGTTTCTTTGTTGGCCGATTCCCCATCTTATTTTTTCTTTAAATGTAACCTGGGTGGGTATTATCATTGAAAGACAAAGAGGCAACAACACTACTACACATTGTGCTATATATGCTTGAAGTGAGAAACAGATGCACACTGACCAATCACCAAGAAACTTCAAAAAAAAGTGACATGCTATACATCTGTTATTTACATCTTGATTTGTGGACTGAAGAACTAGCAACAAATTTTGTAGTCTACATAGTTACAGTTAGTATTCCAGAGTAAGTGAAATTTGAAACATTGTTGCGGGGACTGGCGCTGTTTACCTAAACCATGGTGACCAAAATTTAAACATACTAGAACTATGCAAAGCTAAGGAATGCCTGTATCCTTCTCTCCTCTTCATGCTTTGACTTTAAATTCTACTTTTATCAGACAGCAATGGTCCCATTCTTGCTTTCTTTGTGACATTATATTGTTACCTGGCCGTGACTTGTTTGAGCCTTGTCTCAGAAAATACGACAAAGGTAGTTTAATAGGATTAATCCAATCAAAAGATCTTAACAGAGAATTCTATTCGCATAGTGTAGTCACTTATATTTGGTCTTATACCACCTTGTTTTACATATACATTTTTATTACACTTGGTTAACCTTTATTCTTAATTTTGCAGAATAGGTTTTAAAAAACTTCTCTCCCTGCTCCTCCTCCAGTCAGGTTTTCAAGCACTACTTTCTATTATTTTACTATTATGTTCATATTATAAGTCATACTTAAATTTACATGTTTATCAATATACCAAAAATTAAATAACTATGCCATTCCAACTGAGAGAAGACCTTTGCAAATCTAAATAATTCATGTTATATATAGATGGTTAAAAAAATATTCACACATGGGCTTCCCTGGTGGCGCAGTGGTTGAGGGTCCGCCTGCTGATGCAGGGGACACGGGTTCGTGCCCCGGTCCGGGAGGATTCCACGTGCCGCGGAGCAGCTGGGCCTGTGAGCTGTGGCCGCTGGGCCTGCGCGTCCGGAGCCTGTGCTCCGCGGCGGGAGAGGCCACAGCAGTGAGAGGCCCGCGTACCGCAAACAAAATCAAAAACATTTTGCTAAGTTAAAAGAAAAAAAGGTCATTAAAGACCTCATATTGTATAGTTCAATTTATATGAAATGCTCAGAACAGGCAGTGATTAGTGGTTCCGTATGGCAAGACAGGAGGGAGAAAGGAGAAATGCAAAGTATCTGCTAATGCATACAGGGTCTGTATTTGGGGTGATGGAGATGTTCTAAAACTGTGCTAATGTCTACACTACTCTCTGGATATACTAAGATCTACTGAATTGTACGTTTTAACTGGATTAATTGTTTGGGATATGAATTACATCTCAATAAAGCTGTTAAAATATTTTTCAGTGAATACCACATCCCATCAAAGAAAACAAAAATGATCCAGAATTTTACCAATTACAGATAGCCACTGGTTTCACCCACTTGTTTGTTGCATATATACAGATATAAACATGTCATTTTAATGGATATGATACATACTCATCCATAAATACTTTCTCAAATTATAATGAACATCTCTTCATGTCAACAATTACTTAACAGCTAAATACTATTTCATTGAATAGCTTTCCCAAAATTTATCTATTGTTGGACCATTTTCTGTATCAAATTTTCTATTATAAAATGCAGCTACAGTAAATAATGTATTGCTCAATCTTTTCACGTATCTTCCTAATAAATTCTAAGTAGAACTGCTGGCTCAAATGATATGCTCAAGACTACAGAGCTCCTTAATGAGACTCAAAAAACTATGGTGGATGAAAAAAGAATCCTCTCATGTTGTCACCACAAAAAAAGAAATGACTAATTAAGGGACCTAATGGAAATGTTACCTAATGCTATGGTGGCAGGTAATCATATTGCAATATATAAATGTATCAAATCATGGTGGTAATACTCCAATATATAAATGTATCAAAATCAACACACCTTAAACTTATACAATATATATCAATTACATTTCAATTAAAAAAAAGAAGAAAACACATACACACACAAAGAATCCTCCCCAGGGATGCAATCCCACAGGTTTGGTACACAGGGCTTAGATTAGTTTTTAAACAGCCAGCACTAGTTCCCAAGGGCACAACCTTATGTGGCTGTGGCTCTGATTCATTCTTCAAAGCATTCCATTTTTAAATGACATATAAATCTCAAAAAAAATATACTAAGACAGTAACAGGTTTAGGGATTGTTTCTAAAAAATAGTAGTAAAAATGACTGTTTCCTTTGTAGAGAACTCTTTTAACATTGTTTTTAAAATTTTTACAATGAAAAGATATACATTAATTCAAAGCGTATTACCCACCAAATTCCAGAGCTGAAAGGAACACTTGGGGATCACCAAGATCCTCCTTTTAAAGATTAGAAAACTGAAGGCCAGAAAGATTAACTGATGCAGGCAAGGTTATCTAGCTATTAAACAGCATAGCCTCCACTCTGTACAGTGTTCCCTTAAAAAGGTTTCAGGGTTTCCTATAACCACTGTAATATAGTCTTTGAAATATCTACTAATAAACTATTGATGTTACATCCCTATACGTATGAACTCATTCCAAATACCAATGTCAAAGCCCACAAGGATCAAAGCTCATGTAAAATGTCCTAAGAAAATAGCAAATCATTAACTACAGTACTAATGTTATAATTGTGAAGCAACTTAAAGCCTGCAAGTGTGTTTCCTAAGTGGCGTATGCCTGAAGACCGTAAGTGTGTTCCTGTGTATCCCAATTTTCACAGAATGTAAGTAAACAGAAAAGCAGTTCTCTCTCTAAAGTCACTTTTTGGAAACAATGTACATACCCATGAAAACATACACATAATGTCTCACAAAACTCAGTTATCACACACCTAGAACCTTTCCTTTAAAGCAAACCAAAGTTGCATATAAAAAATGGCATGCGAATGCTTATCAGAGCTAAAGACATGAAGCTCAAAACTCATTTAACTGTTGCCAAGTCATATTATAATACAGAAACGTCTACCTTTTAAAACATTGATTCTAACTTGCTGTTTCATCTCTATTATTATTAAATCACAAAATAGGAAACATACTGTTTTAAACTAGATTTTATAACAGCACACACTATTTTATAATAGAAGATGATGCAACAGACAACTGATACATCTACGTAATGTGCCATGAACCTGACAGTATAGAGATGAAAAAACAGTTCCTCTCATTATATAAGGCTCATAAGAAACCGTACAAGCCCCTCACCAACACATACAGCGATGTCTGTAGTACAGAAACTGTATAGAAAAACTAGTGTAGAAGAAAATAAAATCCTATCCTTATGATTCATTTCTTTATTCCTTTCTTGTGGACAGGTTATACAAAAAACCGACCAACAAGCAGTACCTCCCCCATTCACCTTCACTCCTAAAACTGTACATTAGGCAGGTTTTGAAACAGCCTGTGATGGATATTTTTAAGGTTCCTAGAACTGTGCATCTAACATCTTTGAATTAAGACAAGAGCAGTAAGGAGATAAAAGCGGCAAAAACACCATCTTCATTTAAAATTTTCTGACTTTAGAAAAATAAATAGACCTTAGATGAGAGTATTCCCTCAATTAGCAATGGTATTAGTCAGCAGAATTCAAACTGCACTGCAAACAATTTAATAAACACAAGTATTAGTCGTGAAAAAATAATATGCAACATTACCTTTAACTATTAATAGCTAACATATGCTTAGTGTTTAATACATGCCAAGCACTGTTCTAAGCATCTTTCATGTAGTATCTTGTTTGCACCTCAAATTCTGAGGTCGAGTATTTTATTATTCTCATTTTACAAGTAAGGAAGGGAAGGACACAAGGCTAGGTAACCTGCCATACAGCAGGTCATACAGCAGATATATGGCGGGATTCAAAGACAGCCTTATGATCAGTTGTCTTAAAAACTATACAAATGCTAGCTAATGGACAGCAAATTCATAATCCATAAATGATTTTATCTAGGTCACAAAGCTGTCTATCTCTCACCAAACATTTATTTAACAGCTACTATGTGCCAGGCACTTAAGCAAATGATGACAAACAAGATAGACAAGGTACCTGCTCTCCAAGCTTTTCACTTGTGGGTGAAGGAAAAGAAAAAAATTTCAGTCATCAGTGCAATGGAGAAAAAGCATAAAAAGGAGGATTTGAGCTAAGATCTAAATGACTGAAAATCTGAAGACATACCTTTCCCAACAGAGAAAACACCCAAGAAGGACTTGAGACAAGATGAAATATATTTGTGTAACAGTGAAAAAACGTGATGAGGTTGGAATGGTAAACACAGACTAGTTCATATAGGGTCTCATAAATAGCATCTGTCGACAAAACTTGGGAGTTTTGTCTGTAATAAGGCAGCCATTGACGGGTTTTGGACAGAGAAATGACATGATCTGACTGGAATATCAAGTTCACTTTGACTATACATTAAGAGTGAAAACTGAGACCAAGATAGGATTGGGGGTTTCCCTGGTGGCGCAGTGGTTAAGAATCTGCCTGCCAACGCAGGGGACATGGGCTCAAGCCCTGCCCCGGGAAGATCCCACATGCCGTGGAGCAACTAAGCCCGTGCACCACAAGTACTGAGCCTGCGCTCTAGAGCCCGCAAGCCACAACTACAGAAGCCCGCACGCCACAACTACAGAAGCCCGCGTGCCTAGAGCCTGTGCTCCGCCAACGAGAGAAGCCACTGCAATGAGAAGCCCGCGCACCACAATGAAGAGTAGCCCCCACTCGCCGCAACTAGAGAATGCCCGCGCACAGCAACAAAGACCCAATGCAGCCAAAAATAAATAAATAAATTTATTTTAAAAAAAAAAGATAGGAGTAGGACACTATTTCTAAAACTAACTGCAGTATGAACTTAAGTGGTAGTAGAAGAGATGGAAAAAAGATCAGAATGCACATTAAAGGAAAAGAACAAGACTTGCTGACTAGATGTGGGGAGGAAGGGAAAAGACTGCAATAGGAAATCAAGGATGACACCACGATTTTTGCCTCCAGCAAAGCACTGCATCCTTGTCTCATTTACTAAGAATCTGTTTTGAATATATTAGCTTTATGATACCTAGTAGACCATCACGTTTGGTATACATAAGGGCTCATTGTTATCTAATATTCAAAACTTGGCTGGATGAATTTACTGTGAAAGGTATAAAACACTATGAAAAGTCAGATGGTTGCAAGTCAGGAAAAGAATGCAATTACAAGAGGATTCTGCTCCAAATTAACAATTAAAAAACTTAATCTATAAATAAGCTATGAATAAATACAGTTTTCTAAATTGCCATTTCTTCTTCTATGTTCTTCCTTTCCCATCTCCCTAACTACAGGCTATTAGAAAAAACTCCCATTTAAACAAATTCCAAATTGAAAGGTTCACATAACTGCCCTCCCAACTTTTGAGGGAGGGGAAAGGCAAATAATCAGTGAGATCTAGTTCCTAAAAATCAACCTTAAATACCAAAAAGTTAAGTCAACAGACCAATAGATACAACAGCACCGCCTTTCCAAAGGTAATGGTGTACTTATGAGATCACTAAGGCACAAAAATTACAAGTGCATTTTGAAGTGAAAATTTACTATCATTAGCTTAATTTTTTTTTTAATTTATTTATTTTTTATTTTTGGCTGCACTGGGTTTCTGTTGCTGCACCCGGGTTTTTCTCTAGTTGAGGTGAGCAGGGGCTACTCTTTGCTGCGGTGCACTGGCTTCTCATTGCAGTGGCCTCCCTTGTCGCGGAGCGCCGGCTCTAGAGCGCAAGCTCAGTAGTTGTGGCTCACGGACTTAGTTGTTCCGTGGCATGTGGGATCTTCCCAGACCAGGGCTCGAACCTGTGTCCCCTGCATTGGCAGGCGGATTCTTAACCACTGTGCCACCAGGGAAGCCCCATAAGCTTAATTTTAAAGTTATACTTTAATTTCCTGAATATATTCTAATTCTTGAAAATTAGTAATTCACTGTCTTCATTAACCACTTAATACCACTGTTTTGTTATTAACCAAACAATGCTTATGAAAATTTAATTATTTGGTGTAGTCTGTTCTGATGTATATCACAGATATTTACAACATAAAAATCCTCATTTTTAAATGCTGGGGAAGGGATGATCATTCTTCTAAATTTAGCATAAAAATTAACTATGTGTTCTATGGTACTATAAGCATACATAAAAATTCTAGGGAACGTCTACTCACTTTACTCTGATAAAGTGTTCCCAAACTTCACAGGCACCAGAAAGGCTAGTTAGAACAGACTGCTGGGCCCCAAACCTCAGCTTCTGGTTCAAGTAAGGTCCAAGAATTTGCATACCTACTATCTGAAGTTCCCATGTGCTGTTCCCATGTGGGGTGCAGCTTGACCTGGTACCACACTTTGAAAACCCCTACTCAAATAGAGAGTACACAGTTTTTCATTAAAAGATACCTTTCTCTATTAAATTTATGGAAGAGTTTTAAACAGATTATCCCAGAGAATCAGAAACTCATCATTTTTTTTACAAATTGGAATTTTTATATTCAGAGAATATACCTGGATCCAACTCAAAGTAATTACGGTGAAGGCCAATACAATTCTGGACTCAAAATTATATTTTAAAGCAGATAATTACGTGGCATTGTACGATATCATTAATATGAATGGGGCAACTAGGCCCGTGAGCCACAACTACTGAGCCTGAGCGTCTGGAGCCTGTGCTCCGCAAAAAGAGGCCGCGATAGTGAGACGCCCGCGCACCGCGATGAAGGGTGGCCCCCGCTTGCCACAACTAGAGAAAGCCCTCACACAGAAACAAAGACCCAACACAACAAAAATAAATAAATTAATTAATATGAAGTGTCCAGAATTGGCAAAAATAGACAGTGAACTAGTGGGTATCCTGGGCTGGAGGGGGAGGGAATGAAGAGTGACTGCTAATGGTTATGGAAATAAATATACTAAAACCCACTGAATTATATACTTTAACAAGTGAACTTTATGATGTAAAGTACATATTAATAAAACTATTTCTTAAAATTATGTGCAAGTTCATACAGTAGCTAAGCAACATTAAACCAATGTTGCCACTGTACACATTCTAAGGAATACATAATTCTAATTAGAGCATCACCAGTTTTATTTCACCTGATCCCAGGTAAACAACTCTACTTTACCAAAATTATTGCAAATTCTAAACTTAAAGTTCAAAATCAACGAGGTTATATACAACTTGTAAGGCTATTAAAATACAGGCACATAGTATATTGTTTTTCAAAACTAATGAGATAGCCCCTGGAGTGATCCTCTGTACCCAGAAGTAACAGTTCAATATTCTATTGGAAATTTTTTTTTTTGCAATTTTTGAAAAATTAATTTGCTTCACCAAATCAGTTCTCTGCCCACAAATCCACCAGGGGCAGCAGAGCAGTAACAGTGGCTCTCAGGACCATATAAATACACACAGAAGGAACTATCCAGATTTCTTCTCACCTTTCCCACAATATACCATTTGTGTGCTAAAATCAAAGCCTAAAATAGGGTGCCAGGCTGTCATGAAAAGCACTAATTATACTAAATATGAATACTGAATGCCTTGTTAAAACTTCCCTTACATATTTTCACCCATCAGTTATTCTTCTGATTGATGAGAGGACAAATGTACATCTTTCTTTTATGATTAAGGACATCCATTTCAATAAAAGTTCAATCTACAGTGTCTGATTTTTCTACCATAAAAATAAATTTTAAAAGGAAACTTGAAGATTTTTTTTCCAAGTTCAAAGATGATTTTAACATCTCCTGTTACTTTATTTTCTCTCTGAATTAATCTCTACTTGTTTTTCATTATATGCCCAATGAACGTGCTAAATTAACTCTGATTTGCTTTTAGAGCTAAAAGGACTTACGTCTCATGAGTTCCAAAAAAGAAAATGGGTAGTTTGTTTGTGGGTGGTTTTACAGCTCCATCAGGAACTTCATCTACCTAAAAAAAGATCAGAAAAATTAAAATCTTTTAAATCATACGCACCTAAACACATCAGAATAAACTGAAAACAGGACATCCAAAAGGGATCTGCTATAAAATGGACCAGTTCTACAGGTCCACAATCCCTTACCTCCAGTTCTGAAACCCAAGAAGCTCTGAAAACCAATTATTTCTCTCAAAACTCATTTGGTAGCAAAACCTGGATTGACACTGAAGCTATTCCATCATTTCTTTTATCCACCTAGCATTTCTAGTGATGCTTCTCCACAGAAATATCGTGTTAGATTACCATGTGCCATCCCAGACCCTACTAGGAGCAAGATATATAGCATATGTACCATCATTACCTTTCTAAAATCCCGAAGTCCTGAATTTTTAAACACATCTGGCCCTAAGAATTCCAGATAAGAGAGTCTGAACCTATTCAAAAATTTTAAATTCTATTTCCGCAGGGAGGCTATCCAAATATAGGAAACATTAACAAGTTTAAAACAGTATTTCTCCAAGTCTGAAACACATATTCTGAAAAGATCTTAGACCTACATGGCTGAATCACATGAGGTTACCTGTTCCTTTTTCATTTCTCTTTTAATACTTTAATACTTCTAATTAAGGAAGGAAGAAAGTATCAGGTACTGTTATGTCTAACACATCTGTAATACTTGATACTTTCGCTTACCAGAGTTAAGGCCATCAGGCGGTAGTATCTGGCCAGAATTTAACATTTCTACTTCATTATTTATTTATTTAAACTTCATAATAATATTTCTATTTCAGAACTTTCATAATTTCAAAGACACTTTAATTTAAAAAATCAGCTGACTATTAAGAAGGGTACAGACCACCAGCAGACCTATGATGCTCCACATGCATTATCACGTTTAAGAAAAGACCATGAGGGTGATGTTGGCAATCTGAAGGTTTCAGACATCAATAAGAATCGTTAGCACCCAACACCCTTGGGAACTTAACTTCCCCACCTATATGAAGATTATACTTTCTTTTTGGCTTTGTGACAAATTGTTAAATTGTGAAAATCCTTAGAGGCCTTAAGATAAGGGATATATTTGTCACCTCAGCTCATATGCTTTCTGCCAGCAAACAGCTTTAAAAGTTTATGCAAATATCTAGCACCTAAAGAGTTTAATAAATGCTAGGCAATTTTTTAAAGTTGACTTTAAAAACAATTACTACTGGTACAGGATTACAAGAATGTGCAAGACTTAAAAAGTAATGAAGCCTGGGAAACACAGACAGAAAGCATTAAAATCAAAACTGGAACAATGATTGTCACCTTCACAGCTGAGACCTTAAATACATAATTAAACTCTCTAAAGCAAAGACTTAGAATTCATAAGATTGGAGAGAAGATAGAAAAAGGAACATAATTCTTAGACACAGACAATATCAAAACTAAGTTCAACTGCTTCTAAGAAAAAAAGGGGAAAAGGAAAGAGACTAAAATTTCCCATTTCAATCCAAATTAAAATGTTAAATATAGAATTTATTAAAGAAAGAAAGAAAATACCCTGGTCCTCCTAAGGCTACTCTAGGTTTGCTTTTATTAGCATTCTTAGTCACCTAACAGACTGAAGCATGTAGGGAAGATGATTTAGAGGAGTAGATAATTTTTAAAACATTTTCATTTGGTTTTTAACTGCACTGTCGCATAGAAATCTGAATAAAGATGTACCCCATATGCTCGGATTTTATAACACCTCAAAATAAATGATGCTAAAACCACAAAAAAGTATTTTGCAGGGGCCTTAAACCTGCTCAGTTTCCCTATGCTCTTTACTTAAACATGAAGTAAGGTGTTTTTTAGCGTATGATTTATGTACTAAGGATTGGGAGGGTGTGTAATAAGGAAATTCAGTTTGTATCTATTTCTCTGGAAAAGCTTACAAACTACCTGGAGGTCAAAGAATGCACATAAGAGTTAAAATAAAAGGTTATCACAAAGGAAATAAAGTATCAAATATACAGACGAATTATGATTAAGGATTATTTCAATAAGACTCCACTGAAAAGGTAGATTTAATAGACTAGGGAAAAAAAAAAATCTTTCCAGGCTGGGGAAGGAAACCAGTAAACCTGAGTCTGTGAAGAGCTGGATGGGAAAAATTAAGAATTTGTGAATATTTTATACTTGGATAGCACTCAGCAACTCACTCCATGATTCTCTGTAACCAATGGTTACTCTTCCTCCCAACTGACATAATTAAAACTACAGGATTTAATTATCTTTAAGAAATACAGTCCTCAATGAAGAGTAAATTAGTGGAAATTACAACTTTAGACTATGTCATGTTTATATTTAAGAAGGACCTTGAGCTTACTAATCTAATTGAGCTCAACATTTGCTAGGTTCTATCACTACCTTAGAACCTGAGTCCTACCATAACCTAAAAGATCTTTTTCTGAAAATTGTACTTAGATATTTTAGACAGTCTCAATTCCTAAATGTTACAAAAAACCCTCAGTCCTTAATCACCTCTCTGCACTACACGTGAACCCAGGAATATGGGTCTACTCCTTTTGCCTGTGGGAAACAATCAAAGAGGTAAAACTACTTCTTCAAGGTCATAAGGCAAACTTCACCAATAAAAACGTGAAAATAAACTTTCTAGACGTTCCGTGATGCTACCTTATTGTAAAATTTTCAAGAATATCCAGTCCTCTATCGTATTAAACAAGTCAATCCAGAAGGTCTCATCAACCATAAAACAGGAAAGAATACCTATGTTAATTTAATCACGTAGAACTCTTCAACACCCAATAGTTGGCATAGATTTCACTGGTATTTTGCATTTTACTCAAAGTTAAGAAAATGCCTGTTCCCTTAATTTTTAAACACAAAATCCATACTTATTTTCACCTACAATGGAACACTAATGGCATCACCTTGAAATAGTTCATATTAAGAAAACCTGCCAAAGTCTGTCAAAAACAAACCACAGGAAAATACCTAAGTATATATAAACACCTGAATTTTTAAATTACATGGAAGATTAGTGGGCAAAAAACTAAAATAAAAGGTCAGGTTACAAATGAGACTAAGTGAAAGCGAGGGAGAGAAAGGACACGAGAAAAAAAAATTAAGAGAAAAGGGTATAGGAAGTAGGCCTCTGGGGAATGTAGCACCGCTAAACGCGAAGGCTAAAAATCACTTACTCGAGCTGGCCAATGAGGGTAACCTTTCATCTTGGCGAAGATGAGGTCCCCAGGTTTGAAATCGCGAGTCATGTTTCGGGGGCGAGGCCGGGGGTCCGAGCACAGGGAGGAGGTGTGACGGTGCGGACTGCGAGGGGATGCGGGAAGGCGGACGGCAGCCGAGGCTCCCGCGGCGGCGGGAGGGGAGGATGCCTCGGGGTGTCCCGACGCGCCTGCGAGGGAGAGCATGGAGGGCGGTTAAAGCTCAGAAACCCGAAGGGAGGGGCCGTAAGGGAGGGACGGGGGAAGGGGAGGAGGAGGGGGAGGGGGTGGGGAGGGGGTGGGAGAGTGAGGGGAGAGCCGCCTCCCGCTCCTCCCGCGCGAGTGCGCGGCCTCCGCAGCCCGAGAGCTAGCCCTCCAGGCTTCGCAAGGTCCACCGCTCGACGACCGAAAAGACGCCACCACCTGAGGCAGAGATGCTTCTCAGCCCCGAATTCCCCTTTCTTCCGCCCCATCTTTCCTCTGGCTTTTTTCTCCCAAGCTTAAGCCCCAAGAGGGTGGGGGGTCGGGGGGAAGAAAAAGATGGCAAAAGGCAAGGGAACGTTCCCCTCCCATCCACACACGGCCTCTCCCCCAGCCTTCTTCCCTACGATCGCAGCCCCGGGCCGAACCTCTGCTCCCGGGCGGGCCGCGGCCACTTCCCCGCTACAGGCAGGAGTGAGGCCACCGGAGGGGGGGGGGCGGGGCGAGTCCCCGCCGCCCGCTCACCTGCCGGGGCCGCGGGCGCTGAGGCTGCGGTGGCGGGCCGGCCGCCTCTGCCCGCGTCCACGCAAGCCACCTGCGCCACCAGCTGCCGCAGAGGCGTCTCAACGTCTCCGAATAGCAACCGCGCCGCCGCTGCCGCCGCCGTCGCTGCGCTGCTCCCGCGCGGCTCCCGCTCGGCGCCCGCTAGCACTGGGGCGGGACCAACTGCTAGCCGACGGAGGGGGGATAACGCAACACCCGCCGAAGGTATGTGGCTTCGAAACGGGACTTCAGGAGATCCTAGATCCCCAAGTTCGCTTTTTCCTAACAGGTGCAGCCTGATGGAGAGAGATAAGAGTGAGAAGGAACAAAGAAGGGGGAGCAAACAGCTTGGCCCGCTGTGGCTCCCCCCTGCGGTTTGCGGAGTGGTCGGGCCCGGCCCGCCCCTGCTGGCTGCTCTGCGTGTGTGTATTTGTATGTGTACTGTATGTAAAAGGCGGGGAGGGAGGAAACGATTGTTGTGGACGGGGTTTGGGGGCGGGTATACGGGCCTCCAGCCCTTGGCTGTGTGTTGGAGAGAATCTGGCAGCCTAAGCTGCATGTTCTTGCATCGTTTCCCAGGGTGGAGAGGTTTTTAATGCTGCACTTGCGCGGTTTGCACCATCCAAAAAAGAACTGTACAAAAACCCATAGATGAAATCGGAGCATGAGGCGGTTGCACGGGTGTGCAGCTTGTAGGCCTCTTAAACCTTGCTGAAGGGGCCCTGCAGTCTCCTTTTCCTTGAAACTGTAATATGAGAAAGCCCCATTTATTTTCTTTTAAATTTAAAGCACCAAGAACTATTAAGAAATATGCAGTCCTGACGAATGCAAAACGTGCAGTATAGAAAACAATGATAGGAAAGCATAAGCCTTTTCGATAGGATGTGGGTTTGGGCCCATACTGTATTTTAAATGCATCTAAATTTTATTTCCCTAGTAGAATGGTAGCTTGTAGGTAGTACAGTGTTAAGTGCTGCTAAACCTCAAATGTTTATCTCTCAAAATAATCTTCAAGGGATTTCTAAAATTATTTTTTTATCCTGTAGCCAGTACATTTTTAAATGTGTTGGTAGTTATTAGTAGCCTTCTGATGTGAATTGATCCTTTAATATTTTTACTGTACCAGAATTACATCACCAGAATTGTCTTATTTAACCATTAACGTTCACCCAGTTTCCCAATAAATGTAGCAAAGAAAGCATTTTGAAAAGTAATAAAAGCTGATCTTAAATTGTGTTTCATCCTTCACTGAGTCCCCTCCCAAAGTACCTAGTGTGTCAAGCACTCTTATGTGCTAGGGATACAACCATGAACAGCAAGCACAGACACTTCCCATTTAAAACTGAACAAAAATATGAAAAAAGAAAAAAAATATAAAAATAAATAATAGTATGTAGCTCATACTCCTTTAAACGAAGGACTCACAAATAAATCAAGCAAAGCTTAACATTAAATAGATAAAAACTGAGAATTTTTTGAAAGAGATACACATAGGCCTTTAAAAAGAATGAAAGAAGACATTCGCAATGCAAAACGTCTTGCAAGGAGACTGACTCATACCTCAGCAATATGCAAAGAGTTCCAAGTGCTGCAAAAAGAGAAATTGACTAGCAAGCGAGAGGGAAGGGTTGGAGAAATGTCTTGAAGCTTTTCATCGTGAATTTGAATTTGATACGATGTATACTAGAGAGCTACTATAGGTTGCTGAGCAACAAAGGTAAAGATGATTCTTTAAAAAGTTATTCTTGCTTGCTACAAAGTAGATGACAGTAGAAAGAGGCTGGAGATTACTGTTGTACTCCTTAAGTGACTGGTTTCTGGATGAGACTGTTGACTATGAAAAGGGGAAGGAAGGGCACAGCTAAGTACACAAAGGAATAATTGTCAGTTAGTCATAAATAGTGCACAGGAAAAGTGGAGAAAGATGTATTGAAGAAAATTCCAAGCACTGAGTAGGAGAGACCAAGGCATCATCCAGCAACCATTTCTTGTGTACCTCCTTTGTTCTAAACCCAGTAAGGCTTTGCAACTCCAAGTGTGGTCCAGGGGCTTCACCTGGGAGCTTGTTAGAAGAAACGCAGCCCCTTGCCAGAACTGCTAATCAGAATCTGCATTTTAACAAGATCCCCAGATGATTCTTATGCATATTCAAGTTTGAGAAACTACTGCTGTACAAGATACTACAGGCCATAGGAACTCAAAATCAAGTAGGGAAGACAGATATATATTAATAGATAAATTATAATTAATGTTAAAAGATAACTTTTTATTAGTGCTTAATGATGGTACCAACATGTAAAATTATTGGGAGTGGGGAGGTCCTCAGAAAAGGAATGGAAATAGAGGGAAAATGAAAAAGCATTGATGTTTTAGTGTTAGTATTTTAAAAGAAAGAAAGTACAAACTTAGCTCTTGCTATCTTTAAGTTTCGGCAGTTTCTATTTTTGATTGTAGACAATGGGCGATACCCTTTAAACAATAAGTCAAAGCAAAACAGGTGGTAGTTTAAGCCTCTAGAGAACAAAAGCCCAGGATCCCTGGGAGCAGCAGTTCCAGAGCGGAGGGGGAGGGGAGAGGAGAGAGGAGAGGGAGGCGCGAGTGTTGGGCTCATGAGAGCCCCTTGGAGAGCTTTTCAGAACTACTGTGAGCTTGTGCTCTTCTCCAGCCAAGCTCGAAGCACCCCTCCCCCACAGTCAGCCTTCTTAGTGGGGATGCCAGGAAAAGTATAGCAAGATAGAGATTAGAGGAGCAATGAAGGGAGTTGTAAGGAGAAAATACAATTTCCGAAACAACTGAAGCAAGGGGGAGGGGGAAAGGAGATCTAAATGAATTGAGGGAGGAGCTTGACTTACAGTCTCTCATTTAATCCAGGTGTTACTATCCCCATTTTACAAAAGAGAAAACAGGCTCACAGAATTTGAGCAACTTGCCCCAAATCATACATCTACTCGAGTGGCCAAGGCAACGGTCCCCCAAGTCTGTTCTCAAGTCCCCGCCTTTGTGTGATCCCACACCACCTCTAGGTGGAGCAGGGGGCCAGCAGCACTGTGTAATTAGAAAAAGATGCTGGAAGTAAAAGCAGCCCAGCACTCTTCCACCTTCTGTTTTTGCACTTGAAAGTATTCCCAGCTTCAAATTTCCTGACCGCCTCCCTCTGCCCCACCCGATTCACAGCGTGTCCTACCACAAGACCATTCTGTTTAACTCCTTCTAGTCCTAGAGGACTCAACCCAAAAATCTCCTCTCGAAAGACTTCTGACCTCATCTCACTGTGACATAATTTCTTAATTACAATCTTTCTGACTAGTCTTTAAACTACTTAGAAGAAGGCACTATCTTAGTGATCAGTGCCTGGCATTCGCAGGCACTCAATAAAATTTGTCTCAATAAATATTTGTTAAATAAATGAGAGGAAGGGGCAGGTGAAAAACTCTGACAGGGTCTCCATTATCCTTTAACCCGAGAAAGCAGATACAAAGACACTTGAGAGTACTTAATTTGTTTTGACTTTGTGAAATTTTCATGTGCTTAAAGGCTAACCCTTTAAAAGCACTGACATTTCTCATTGACTACAAATACATTCATTCTAACCATTTTAATGGAAATCATTCTAAGTAAGAGTTGATACTTATCCCCCAGATTTAACAATGATAATCCCTTCCTTCACATCTTTTACATATAATGTGCATAATTCCCCACACTAATACACAGTATTAGTAACACAACTTAAACGTATTGGTATGAGCAGCAATTACTGAACTGTTGGGGTTTTTTTAACATCTTTATTGGAGTATAATTGCTTTACAATGGTGTGTTAGTTTCTGCTGTATAACAAAGTGAATCAGCTATATGTATACATATATCCCCATATCCCCTCCCTTTCGCGTCTCCCTCCCACCCCTCTAGATGGTCACAAAGCACTGAGCTGATCACCCGGTGTGATGCAGCTGCTTCCCACTAGCTATCTATTTTACATTTAGTAGTGTATATATATCAATGCTACTCTCTCACTTTGTCCCAGCTTACCCTTCCCCCTGCCCGTATCAAGTTCATCCTCTACATCTGCGTCTGTATTCCTGTCCTGCCGCTAGGTTCGTCAGAGCCATTTTTTCTTTCTTTTTTTTTAGATTCCATGTATATGTGTTAGCATACGGTATTTGTTTTCCTTTTTCTCACTTACTTCACTCTGTATGACAGACTCTAGGTCCATCCACCTCACTACAAATAACTCAATTTTGTTTCTTTTTATGGCTGAGTAATATTCCATTGTACATATGTGCCACATCTTCTTTGTCCATTCATCTGTCGATGGACACTTAGGTTGCTTCCATGTCCTGGCTATTGTAAATAGTGCTGCAATGAACATTGTGGTACATGACTCTTTTTGAATTGTGGTTTTCTCAGGGTATATGCCCAGTAGTGGGATTGCTGGGTCATATGGTATGAACTGTTTCCTTACATGTGATATTTTAAGCCTCGTGGTGGGGAAGTTAGCAAGAATATGGGGAAGATAAAGAACATTAATCAAAGAGCTAGTTCAGTTAGAGATGTCATAAATCTGGTCTAAGCCTAGCTTTCTCTGGAAGTCAAAAGTATTTGGAACTTTGGTCCTTAAGAGGGGCGAAACTAAGATGTACTAGTTTGTGAGGTAGTGACTAGATTTATCAATGAGGAGAGTCATTCTCAGACACAAAGGATAAGAGAAGCATCAATGAGTCTGGATGGTCATTAGAACAGCTGGAAAGAATTTTGTCATTTCATTCCATTATATACACAGAATCATACAGTACGTAACCTTTTCAGATGGGCTTTTTCCATTCATGTTAATGTTTTTGAAATCCATTCAAAACATTGTTCCATGTATCAGTGGTGCATTGCTTTTTATATCTGAGTAGATTCCATTGTGTAGATGTACACAGTTTTTTTTAGACATTCCCCTATTGAAAGATATTTTGGCTTTTCCAGATAGTGGCCATTACAAATAAAACTGTTATGAACATGCATGTATAGTTTTTATGTAGGTATAAGTTTTAATTCCTCTGGGATACATGCCCAGGAGTGCAATTACTGGGTCATAAGTAGTTGCATACTTAATTTTTTGGGGTTTTTAAAATATTTATTTATTCACTTATATTATTTATTTGGCTGCACCAGGTCTTAGTTGCAGCACGTGGCATCTTTAGTTGCAGCATGCAGGATCTAGTTCCCTGACCAGGGATAGAACCGGGGCCCCCTGCATTGGGAGCACGGAGTCTTAACCACTGGACCACCAGGGAAGTCTCTATACTTAGTTTTTTAAGAAACTCTTTTCCAGGGTGGCTATATCATTTTATATTCCCACCAATAATAAATGCATAAGAGATCTAGTTTTTTCACACCTTTTCCACCATTTGGAATTGTCACTATTTTTTCTTTTCACTGTTCTAATAGGTCAATGGTCTTAATTTCCAGCTCTCTAATAATTAGTGATATTAAGCATCTTTTCATGTGCTTATTTACCATCTGCGTTATCTGTTTGGTGAAATGTCTCTTCATGTCCTTTGCCCATCTTCTAAGTGGATTGCTTTTTTCACTGTTGAATTTTGAGCATTCTTTATATATTCCAGATAAGAATCCTTTGTCAGATGTGATTTGCAAATATTTTCTTCCAGTCAGTAGCTTGTCTTTTCAACTTTACCAGATCTTTTACCAACTAAAAGTTGTTAATTTTGGTTTATCAATTTTTTATTTATCAACTTTTTTTCTTTCGTGGATGATGCTTTTGCTGTCGTGTCTTTACCAAGCCTTAGGTTCCCAAGATTTTTCTCCTGTGTTTTCTTGTAAAAGTTTTATAATTTAACATCTTATATTTAAATCTATGATCCATTTGAGTTAATTTTTAGGTAAGGTTTGAGGCTTTTCTTTTCTTTTTTTCTTTTTTTGTCTATGGATATCCAAATCTTCCAGCACCTTTGCTGAAACTACCCTTGTTTCATTGACTTGCCTTTTTACCTCTGTTGAAAATCACTTTGCCATACTAGTGTGGGCTTATTTCTCTATTTTGTTTAACTGATCATCGTGTCTTTCTGTCTGAGCCACAATCTTGATTACTGAAATACTAACACACTGTCATGATTACTGATGCTCTATAATAAATCATACAATCAGGTAGAATGATTCCTTCTACTTTCTTCTTGTTTCTTAAGTTTTTTTTTCTGGCAATTCTGGTTTCTTGCTTTTCCATAAGAATTTTAGAATAAGCTTGTCTCTATCTATTTAAAAATCTTCCTGGTATTTGATAAGAATTATGTTAAATTTATACATCAATTTGGGGAGATTTGATATCTTCAGTAAGTTGAGTCTTCTAATCCATGAACACAGTATGTCTCTCCACTAATTTAGATCATCTTTAATTTTTTCATTAGCATTTTTCATTTTCAGCCTACAAACCCCATATATGGTTTGTTAGATTTACAGTTAAGTATTTAATTTTTTGGTGCTATTGTAATTTTAATTTCACTGTCCATGTGTTCATTGCTGGTATATAGAATTGATTTTTGTATGTTTATCCTATATTTTGAGACCTTCCTGAACTCACTTATTAGTTTTAGGAAAAAAAAATTGTGATAGATTTCGATGGATTTTCTACATAAACAATTATGTTACCTGTAAATAGGGACAAAGAATGCACTTCATATGATTTCAGTTCTTTTACATTTTTTGAGGATTGTTTTATGGTACAGGATATGGTCTAACTTGTATATGTTCCAAGGGTGCTTGAAAAGACTGTATATTCTGCTTTTGTTAGGTAGAATATTCAATAAATGTCCATTATATCCTGCTGGTTGATGGCATTGTTGAGTTCTTGTATATACTTCATTATTTTCTGTCTAGTTGTCCTAACAATTGTTGAGAGAGAAATGAAGTCGCCAATGATAGTTGTGGCTTTCTTTCTTTTTTCAGTTCTATCAGTTTCTGCTTCATATATTTTATAGCTCTGTTGTTTGGTGACTATACATTTAGCATTGCTATGTTTTCCTGATTGATGGACCCTTTTATTATTACTTTTAAAAATATAAATTAAATTAATTAATTTACTTATTTGGATGTGCTGGGTCCTAGTTGCAACCAGCAGGCTCATTAGTTGAAGCATGCATGTGGGATCTAGTTTCCTGACCAGGGATCAAACCCAGGTGCCCTGCATTGGGAGCATGGAGTCTTAACCACTGTACCACCAGGGAAGTCCCAGACCCTTTTATTATTGTTTAATGATTCTTCCTGTCTCTGGTATTATTATTATTATTATTTTTTTGCTTAGAAGTCTACTTTATCTGATATTAATATAGCTATTCCTGCTTTCTTTTAATGTTTTCATGGTATGAATTTTCCAGCTTTTTGCTAACATGTTTTTATATTTGAAGTGTGTTTCTTATAGGCAGCAGATAGTTGGGTCATGTTTTTTAATCCATGCTGCCAATCTCTGTCTTTTAATTACAGTATTTAGATCACTTACATTTAATGTAACTATTGATAGGTTAGGGCTTAATCCTGACATTTTACATATTTTTTGTTTTTTGTCCTCTTTGTTTCCTTTTCTATACCTTCCTGTAGTTTCTTTTAACTTTTGTTACAATTCCATTTTGATTTACCCATAGTGTTTTTGAGTATATTTCTTTGTATAAATTTTTTAGTTTTTGTTCTAGTTATTACATTATATGTACGTAATTTATCACAGACTACTTCTGTTGACATACTACCAGTTTGAGTGAAGTATAGAAAAGTTCCTTTGCTGTCCACCATTTATTATATGATTGTCCCCGTGCCTTTCTCCACACCATTGTCTCCCTAAGAAGTGTCCTTCAATAACTCTCTGCTTATTCACCATTCTCCTTCTCTTGAAAGTCCAAACCTTGTTATACCTCTTAGGTCTCATTTTTAGCCTCGTCATCTATTCTAAAATCCCATATTTACTACTTTCTGTAGTACTCACTTTTAAATTAACATATTGTCTGAGTTTAAAATGCTTTCAGACTTAGTTGACAGAAACTCTGTTGTAGTAGCTTATACAAAAGAAGTTAAGAGATAGATGCTGACACTGCAGCTGGATGACTTTAGGACCAATGTGTCTTCAATTCACTTGACCTTTTCCTTATATTGGCTGGTCTACTTATAAGCAGATGATTGCTGTCTGGGAACCACATCTGAATTTTAGATAGGAAGAAAGGGCATAGGATGAAGGGATAGGCTAACCAGGTCCATCTCTTTTTAGTTAGAAAACAGAAGCTCTCCCAAAAGTCACACCCAGCAGACTTATTTTGTCTCATTGGACAGAATTCATATCTACTCCTGGCTGGAAAGTACAAGTGAGAAAGGGGTTGTGAATAGGAATTCAATTAACAAAACAATGATGTCTGACGTACACATATGCATAAGTATCTATGTAATCCATTTGGGTAAATCTTATGTCTCCCTAATTAGTTTGTAAGGTATTTAAGATCAGAGATCTAATCAGAGTTTGTCATTTTGTACTTCATACCAGACAAATGTAAGTGTCCTCCTAGTTTCATATATCTCTGCTACAAACAACAAATAGGGTTCTTAAATGGGGGTTTAAAACCAAACATAATTATTTCAGAATTTTTCAGTGAGCTCAGTTTCTTCTGAAATTAATAGCTTCTTCAGTCAGGGAAGGAGAACTACTACGAGATATAGGACAAGAGTTTCTTTTTCCTTTTTTTTTTTTTTTTTTGTTTGTTTTTTTTGTGTGTATGTGGTACGCAGGCCTCTCACTGTTGTGGCCTCTGCCATTGCGGAGCACAGGCTCCGGACACGCAGGCCCAGCGGCCATGGCTCACAGGCCCAGCCGCTCCGTGGCATGTGGGATCCTCCCGGACCGGGGCACGAACCCGTGTTCCCTGCATCAGCAGGCAGACTCTCAACCACTGCGCCACCAGGGAAGCCCTCTTTTTCTTTTTTAATAGCAAGTAGAAATTCTTGTGGGAAGAACTGGAGAAGTGAAGGTCCAAGAGGTATACTGGAAGATTAGAGAGACAGTAACCAGCAAGTCAATCTGAGAAATCAAGCAAGTCCAGCTGCCAAAATAGACTTGTATGTGGAAGGCTTATGGGGAGATCTATGGGAAGTTGTGCCTCTATTCACCTACCACCTCTGTGGATCATCTCTCAAGCATCTGGTGTTGAGCCTGAGACCAGTGTTGGTCAATGGGGTCAGGAGCTGGGAAGAAGATCCAGGTGTGGACTGAAGGAAAGTGAGGACAAGCTAGACCCTTCTGGTCCTCTATATCTGTCTCTTCCTGCATCTAACCACAATGAACTTCAGAGTAATGGCTGCTGCTTCACTTCCACCTTCCAAATCTATCTCAAATTCTTCTTTTGGCCAACTCTAATTTGGAACCCTCCAGGGAAGGAGATTTGGGGAAATGTAAACTAGCTTAATCAAATCACCACGACTAAGTTAATTTCATAAATGGAAGTTGAATCTTCAATCTCTAGTGCATTAAAATTATCGGAACTTCCCTGGTGGTACAGTGGTTAAGAATCTGCCTGCCAATGCAGGGGACACGGGTTGAGCACTGGTCCAGGAAGATACCACATGCCACAGAGCAACTAAGCCCGTGTGCCACACCTACTGAAGCCTGCATGCCTAGAGCCCGTGCTCTGCAACAAGAGAGGCCACCACAGCGAGAAGCCCGCGCACTGCAACGAAGAGTAGCCCCTGCTCGCCACAACTGGAGAAAGCCTGCATGCAGCAATGAAGACCCAACGCAGCCAAAAATTAATTAATTAATTAATTAATTTTAAAAAATTGTGTTGCCTGGAGGGCTGGGACTGTATCTAAATTCATTTATTCTGTCCCTTTAGTCCTAGCCAATAATTTGATTCTTAAATTATATGTTGTTCCATTGGTCTCACTATGCAAGATAGTTTTCTTCTGCCCTGGTACCTATCTCCTCAAGGGAAAAAGGAGTCCCTTCTTTGGAATTAGGCTATAGCAGGCTGCCCAGGCAGTCTTGTCTCTTAACTTCTACTAGTCTTTTTTTTTTATTTTTCTCTTTGTTCTTAAATTTATGTTGGCATTCCTCTTCTATTTCTCTATTCTGGGTATAATTCTTGAACTTTCTCTAGTATATCCAGCTCCTCTCCTGCCTTAACATGTTTATGAACCATTACTTCTAGCTAGTAATTTATCTTTGGGTAATGTAGTTCGCCCATTTTTATTTTAACTAACTAATATATATTCAACTGCAGATATTTATTGAACATCTAAGATATCATCCTAGCCTCCATAGGAGCTCAAAGTACAAAAATATCTATAAAACAAGAGAGGAAGTAAAAAATACCACCATAGAGCAACAAATAAACAACTCTCAGAGTTCAGAGAAGAGAATTGGGTTCTGCCTCCCCATGGGCTCTTTATTTACCTTTTCCAATCAAGAAACTTTGTATAAGATTTCCAAACCTTCATAATATTGCCCCAGTGTTTATATTACAGATCTGTCTGACTTACGATGGGGCAACATCCCGATAAACCCATTGTAAGTTGAAAATATCCTGTCAGAGATGCATTTAATACACATAACCTACTGAATATTGTAGCTTAGCCTAGTCTACCTCAAGCATGCTCAGAACACTTACATCAGCCTACAGTTGTGCAAAGTCATCTAACACACAGCCTATTTTATAATGAAATGTTGAAAGTCTCATGTAATCTACTGAATACTGTAATGAAAATGAAAAATAGACTGGTTATATAGTCACAGAATGGTTGTTTACACTGGTGAACAGAAGCTCGGTACCACTGCCCAGCATCATGAGAAAATCCAAAGCACATATTACTAGCCCAGGAAAAAAAAATCAAAATTCAAAATCTGAAGTACCACTTCTATTGAATTTGGATCACTTTCACACCACCATAAAGTCAAAAATTGTAAGTGGAACCATCATAAGTTGGGGACCATCTGTATAGCTAGGAACAGTAAAATTAGTTGTTTTAGAGCACAGGATTTAAGCAATGTTAAATAAACAGTGTTGGGAAAAGCTATATAAACATATTCGTAAAGGAAGATAATAATTTTAAACTACATAAAGATAGAAGAAACTGGCTGTGAAAATATAAATGCAGAACTTAGAAAGCTAGGCTATAATGTTATTTCTACTAACTCTATTCAGAAATTGTTTTCCTTTATGCAATGTTTCAAAGACATGGACGTCTGGGATTCAGAATTATTTAGTTTTGCATGAATTTAGTTGAGCTTACTTTTCTCATCATAACATTTGTAGTTTAACAGCATGAGTACACTGGTAGAGGTTTTAGAACATTTTAACCATATGCAACATCATCACTGTTGAATGCCAGAATACTTTTTTGAGGACTATGCAGATATATAAAATTTCATCTTTTAAATGCAGTTATACATTTCCTCTTTGTATAAAAATTAAATACCATAAACTACTTAGTCTATAGTTATAATTTCACATTAGTATATATGATCGAGAAAGGAAGTATGACCATGCTCATTATAAAGTTCAAGTGTGTATTTATACATACCTAAGGTACAGTTTTCCAAACAGCTGCAAGGCTGAGGAAATGGTCAGAAATGTTGCCCAGGAGCAATGCTGAGAAGCTGTCATGTGTTTTCTTCACTGACATTTTAGGTAAAGGGAAAATTAAGACGTAGAATTAGTTGTGAAGGGGGCAAACTCAGCTTCTTATTCAGTCTAGTCTCTTCAGTCCAGCTTAGATTGGTCAGGCCTCTCAAGTTCAATTCAGTACCCTTTTACCTGCTCCTACTTCTTGCCCCCTGGTTAGAGTAGAACAAAAAAAGGGAAAGAGATGTACTGAATTTTTATCCTTATCTGCTGTTCTAACTTACTACCAATATAGTGCCATAAATCTTTCAAGGGATTTTTCTTCCTGTTTTGGGTTACCTAACAAAAGCCAGCATAGCTACATTTAGAATAACACTTCTTGGGCAATCCCTGGCTGTCCGGTGGTTAGGACTCTGTGCTTCTATGGCAGGGGGCACGGGTTCAATCCCTGGTCGGGGAAAATCCTGCAAGGCTCACAGCCAAAAAAAACCTCAAAACAAACAAACAAGAAAAACACTTCTTTTTTTGTGTGTTAACATGTAACATAAATTTTACCACTTTAACCATCTTAAAGTGTACAGTTCGCTGGCATTAAGTAAATTTACATTGTTGTGCAACCATCACCACTCTGCATCTCCAGAACTCTTTCCTCATCCTAAAATGAACACTTCTTGTCCTAACTTACTCGTAGGAGAGTAGGGTTATTGGGGTAGAGAGGAAATTAGAAAAAAATAGTATATTCTATGTGTTAGTCATGTCCCTGATAGAAAGAGAGTGTGAACAGGAGGATCTTGACCATGGTTAACAGTCTGCCACCAGACATCCTGAACAGACATGTGTAGAGAACAGCTCAGATAATGCACACTTTTCTTTGCTATGGCATCATGTCTTTGATCCCATAGGTGTAACCCTTGGATCTGTTGCGCTGGGTTGAATCTCAGGTGATCTTACAGCGTATTTTTAATCCCTATAGCCTCACATCTCAAACTTGGCCATTCCTTGGGGCCATGAAAACTTTTCTCTACAGTTAAGAAGAGGCTCATGAAGATGAAGCCAAGAAAAAGAGTGATAAGGAAAAGGAAGGCGTTCTCTTAAAGGCACAGAGCAATTGGTTTCAGACATCTATCTACACACTCACTGCCTTGTTACTCTTGGGCCCCACTCTGAATTCTCCTTGGTCTTCTAGACAGGATAGATGGTGGGAGGATAAGACTCTAGGCCTTTTTACTATACCAGCTACATTGAAGGGAATAGGATCAAACAACCCAAAGCAATAGGACATTTCAAGGGAAGGAAATCGCAAAGCTGAAAGAAAACTGAAAAGTCCAAAGGGAATGAAGAAATCAAAAAAGTCCTCCCCAAAGATTCTAAAATAATGATAATGATATAATAATAATAATTTACTATATGCTTATAAAAAAATCGTATGAGGAAGGTGCAATTTGTCCCCCCATTTTAAAATTATTATTATTATTATTTTTTGCAGTACGCGGGCCTCCCACTGCTGTGGCCTCTCCCGTTGCGGAGCACAGGCTCCGGACGCGCAGGCTCAGCGGCCATGGCTCACGGGCCCAGCCGCTCCGCGGCATGTGGGATCTTCCCGCACCGGATCAAGAACCCATGTCCCCTGCGTCAGCAGGCGGACTCTCAACCACTGCGCCACCAGGGAAGCCGCTGTCCCCCCATTTTTAATGAAAAAACGAAGGCATGGAGAGGATAAGTAACTGTATTCAACTCATTCATTCCACTAATACCTGTTTGAGGAGAGGTACTATGGATACAACACTAAATATAACTGATATGGCCATTCTGCCCTCATGGAATTTATAGTCAATTGGAGGAGACAAACAAAAAGGCAAACAGGCAACTGAATAAAATAATTTCAGATTGAATCAAGTGTTATGAAGGAAACATATGAAGAAGAGGGTGAGTCTGAGACTAATTTAGGCAGGGTAGTGAGGGATGATGTCCTTAGAGATGAGTTTTAAACAGTCCCTTGAAGGAAGAGAAAGAGCTAATCATTCAAAGGATGAAGGAAGAATTCCAGGCAAGATGAATTGCATATGCAAAGAGCTTGGAATATTCCTAAAACTGAAATAAAACCTATTTGGCTGGAGTGTGAAGAGGGGCGTGGGAATAAGGCATTAGATGACATTGAAAGAGTCTAGATCATGCGGGTCTTGTAGACCACAATAAAGACTTTGGGCTTTACTCTTTCTTTTTTATGTATACTGATATACTAACTGCTGTTAGTTCCTGGTACTGGGGTTACAATTGGTTTTTATATTTATCTTCTTTTTTTAACCTGTATTTCTGAAGTTTTTAGAACAAACATATATTACTTATGTAAAAAACATAAATCTTTTTTCTTTTAAAAATTGATGTGATATTATATATTTTCATTTATATGAAATGTCCATCAATGGCAAATCTACAGAAACAGAAGGAACATCAGTGGTTTCCTGGAGTTTGGGTGGGAGTGGGAAGGGACTGGAAACAGGCATGAGGGAAACTTCTGGTGATGAAAATGCTGTAAAACTGGATTATGATGATGGTTGCCCAGATCTGTAAATTTATAAAAAACAAACAAATGTAATTGTACACATACAATGGGTAAATTTTCTGGCATGTAGAATAGACCTTGATAAATCTGAAAAAATGGAAGTGAATACAAACATGGGATGATTTCTAAAACCAGAGACAAAATAAACCACCCACAGAAGGCAAAATAAAAGTTAAGTTGTTCTGGAACCTATAAAGGACCTTAAAACTTTAGCCAAACTTGTACCTTTTTGCAGAACGACCTATGTCTGCTGCTTCAAGCTGCTCTTAATCTATTAGGAGTTGAAGTGAAAGGTAGTAGTGGTATGGGCAAAATATAAGAAAAATGCACTATGAATTATGAGATAAAAATAATAAAATAGGGCTTCCCTGGTGGCACAGTGGTTGAGAGTCTGCCTGCTGATGCAGGGAACGCGGGTTCGTGCCCCAGTCTGGGAAGATCCCATATGCCACAGAGCGGCTGGGCCCGTGGGCCATGGCCGCTGGGCCTGCGCATCCGGAGCCTGTGCTAAGCAACAGGAGGGGCCGCAGCAGTTAGAGGCCCGCGTACCGCAAAAAAAAAATAATAATAATAAAATAAACTACAACAGAAATAGAAATAATACCTTTGGATATGACCATCAAACTTTAGCTTTGTAAGACAATTCTTTACACGTAAACATTTTTTGCCTGCTTAAAATCTCTTGAACAGCTCCCTCAAAGTTTGTTAACTTTTTGTAGTAAGAATCTCCTTTCTCAAATTAGAATCCCCAAACTTATGTTTCCCAGGCTCTCTGTTCATTGTGAGAGGCTTAGGACTTGTGACCTAAGTTGCACCAGGCACAAGCATTTGCATGAAACTTTGTTTCAGAGGTGAGGACACGGGTAGGGTGGAAAGCAGTTGTTTGTCTGGCAGAGGACAGGAGGCAGAATGTTTCCAAGATGGGTGGTGGTGGAAACTTTCTTACCAGGTCAATTTGGTTTTGGAAGGTTTTTTCCTTTGGGGTTTGGGAGCGTTTTCTGTTTATTTATTGCTGTGTAACAAACTACTTCAAGACTTAGGAGCTTCAAACAACAACTGTGTTATTATTTCTCATAATTCTGTGGGTCAGGAATTTGAACAGGGCACAGAGGCAAAGTTCATATCTATTCCACGTGGTGCCTGCAGGAGGCTGGTCCATCCAAGATGTAAGTGAAACTTACACGTCTGGTGCCTCACGTTGGGTAACTCAGGCTGCTAGAGGCTGGCTGGAAGAGCTCAACATAGGTCACAGAAAACAGGGGGCCTTGTTTCTCACATTTGGTTGGGTTCCTCAGGTCTTCACTATCTGGTCTTGTGCCCTCAACTCTCCATGTGGTTTCTGCATCTGGTTTCTCCCACAGAGTAGCTGGGCTTCTTATAGACAGAGCATAAGAGCAAATGCTGCTAGGCCTTCCCAAAGCTTAGGCTCAGAACTGGCACAGTGTCACCTCATTGCATTCTTTTGGTTAAAATAAGTCACGATAAGATACAAGGCCATTCTAGTTTCAAGGGACGGGGTCTCCACAAGGGTTTGACAACCAAGAAGCATGGTTCATTACAGGCCACCAATGTTAACTATTTACTACACTCAACCTAAAGCCTTCTTCTCCAGTCTTTCAGATTATTCAGTAAACTCTTGCATTAAATATAACAAATACCTTTCTGCTTGGAATATCTAGAGTAAGATTCTGTTGACTGTAGCAAATTCTCAATGCAAATATTTTCTCTATGATTAAAGAAAAAAAAGATCCCAATAACAGTAGCAAGTTTATTTCTCTTCTTCTTACCCCTTCATGTGATTATTCAAATTCCAATATGGTTCCCCCAATTCTTCCACAATTATTTTTAGGGGCCCTTGTGGTTTTTTCAAGTCAAATTCTTCCTCCCTAAAAGACATCAAGCATAGAAGTTTAAAGTTGAGTTTTTCAACCTTTCAAAGAAAGGTTATTCTTATAGTATTTAAAGATGAGTATGAAAAGATCCCTAATTCATTTTACAAATCCAATATAATGCTAACACTAAAACATATAAAAGATAACATTAAAAAAACTTATAGTCCAATCTCATTTATGAATATAATTACAAACTTTTAAAAATGGCAGCTCAAAATAGAGTTGTCATATCATCCAGCAATCCCACTCCTGGGCATATATCCAGGCAAAACTATAATTCAAAAAGATACATACACCCTTATGTTCATAACAGTACTATTCACGATAGCCAAGACATGGAAATAACCTAAATGACCATCCACAGATGAATGGATAAAGAAGATGTGTACATGTGTACAATGGAATATTACTCAGCCACAAAAAAGAATGAAATAATGCCATTGGCAGCTACACGGATGGACCTAGAGATCACCACCCTAAGTGAAGTAAGTCAGAACAAGAAAGACAAATACCATATGATATCAGGTATATGTGAGATCTAAAATATGACACAAATGAACTTCTCTATGAAACAGAAACAGACTCACAGACATAGAGAACAGACTTGTGGTTGCCAAGTGGGAGGGGAAGTGGGAGAGGGATAGACTGGGAGTTTGGGACTAGCAAATGCAAACTATTATATATAGACTAGATAAACAAGGTCCTATTGTATAGCATAAGAACTATATTCAATATCCTGTAATAAACCATAATGGAAAAGAATATGAAAAAGAATAACTGAATCACTTTGCTGTACACCAGAAACTAACACAGCATTGTAAATCAGCTACACTTCAATTCAAGAAAAAATGGCAACTCAAATCCAACAGTTATTACAAATACAATAAATACAAACTTGAACGTGATGATCAAGTAGTTTCAGAATTGCAGAGATGACTCAGTGTTAGACAATATATTTTAAAAAATAAATTTATTTATTTGTTTATGGCTGCATTGGGTCTTTGTTGCTGCACCCGGGCTTTCTCTAGTTGTGGTGATCAGGGTCTACTCTTCGTTGTGGTGAGCAGCCTTCTCATTGCAGTGGCTTCTCTTGTTGCAGAGCACGGGCTCTAGGCGCGCAGGCTTCAGTAGTTGTGGCACATGGGCTTGGTAGCTGTAGCTCATGGGCTTCAGTAGTTGTGGTGCACGGGCTCTAGAGTGCAGGCTCACTAGCTGTGGTGCACGGGCTTACTTACTCCGCAGCATGTGGGATCTTCCTGGAGCAGGGATCGAACCCATGTTCCCTGCATTGGCAGGCAGATTCTTTTTTTTCTTTTTTGCGGTACGTGGGCCTCTCACTGTTGTGGCCTCTCCAGTTGCGGAGCACAGGCTCCGGACGTGCAGGCTCAGCGGCCATGGCTCACGGGCCCAGCCGCTCCGCGGCATGTGGGATCTTCCCGGACCGGGCACGAACCCGTGTCCCCTGCATCGGCAGGCGGACTCTCAACCACTGCGCCACCAGGGAAGCCCGGCAGGCAGATTCTTAACCACTGCACCACCAAGGAAGTCCCTAGACAATACTTAAATAACATATTAATAAGGAAAAGTGGAAAAAGTGATTATGTGGTAGGATATTATACTTGAAGTATGATACTTGACTGAGGTACTGAGCAATGATGTATTAATTTCAAAGTGAGTCATGAGACAGATCAATCCTCAGATTTTCAAACGAATGATAACTCATCTTGGATCCCATTCCCACTCTAAGAACATTAAAAAGAACCAGATACAGGGTGGGGGGGGATTCAAGAACAATTCTGAAGAGATTTTTTTAGAGAAAATTTAAGGTATATTTTGTGTCTCAAATGCCCCAAGCAGCAGAGGTAGAAGGTTCCTCCCGATTCCCAAGTCAGGGGCTTTAATAAGATCTCTTAGAGAACGAACATACCTCCCTCTGGTGGGGGAACAGAGAAGGTGGGGCAGACTGGAGCCTTGTTGACTCCTGACCAAGAAGACTCATGCAAAGAGCAACAAGACTCCAAAAGAGAAACCATATGGAATACCGTTGGAAACCCAGGAGCTGAGTGGAGAGCGGCAGACCATTCTGTTGCCCATGTCATGGGAGTTGTAGACGGAGGATAGCAGCAAGGAGCCTCAGGAAGTGTTCACAAAAGTCTCAATGCAGAAAAAGATAGCTTTAAACATTTGATGGTCCCTTTGATCCAGCAATTCCAATCATAGGTATGTGCCTAACAAAATTATAGACTTTTGTATATCAAAGACATGTACAAGATGTTTATAGCAGAATTATTTGTATTAGCCCAGACTGAAGGCTTCCCAAGTGTAGAATGGACAAGTAAATGTGGTATATTCAGACAATGGAATATTATCCAGTAGTAAGTGAAAGAATGACTTACTCACAGATGATACGAATGAATCTCACAGATGTTGAGTGAAAGAAATGAGATATAAAATATTACATTTCTATAATGCCATTTACAGAGAAGTCAAAAAACAGGCAAAACTAACCCATATTAATAGAGGTCAGCATAGTGGTTGAATTTAGAGTAAGCATGTGGCTGAAAGGTGGTACAAGAGAGAATTCTGGAGTCCGGCAATAGTCCGTTTCTTGATTTGGGTCCTAGTTACATGGATAATCTCATTTTGCAAAATTTCATTGAGCTGTGTCATGTATGCTCCTCTCTATATGTTTGTGATATTTTATTTTAAAATTTACTCACAAGCAAATTTTCTAGGCTCAGAGAATATGAGGTCATCTTACAATAGTAGAAGTTAAGTATAAGTTGTCTATTTCCCTTTCACTTCCTCCTCCAAGGGAGTGAGTGGAAAAGAGAGAAGAGATTGACTTTATTTCCTTCCATAAAAACAGGCATCCCACCTGAAACCAGGCCCACCTAAAAGTGTGTGGGTGGAGAAATCTCACCTTTGAATGCAGATTGAAGCGTTAGTATATTTCGATTCATATATTGGACAAGACATTCTAATTACTGAATTAAAAATACATTTTGCCTCCTACAATGATGTCTGGACTTCCAATCACCTAAGAGTAATCAGAATAGTCAAACTTGGGAATTCTCTGGCAGTCATTGTGCACTTTCACTGCTGAGGGCCCAGGTTCAATCCCTGGTCAGGGAACTAAGATCCTACAAGCTGCGCTGCAGCCAAAAAAAAAAAAAAAATAGTGAAACTTGAGTTTCTTCCAAGGGGAAGCAATAAACCTTGCCCTTTGAATACATGTTAAAGAGACCATGGGAAACAACGTATAGGTGCATTTTTATCACATCCCACTAGTTTTCTTGTTCAATATACTACTTATAGTGCTCTCTACAGATGCAAAAATAGACTTTTGGTTAAAAAAAAAAGGAAATTAGTGAGAGAAAGATACCTTCTTAATATAAAACAATTTCTTTTTTTTTTTTTTTTTTTTTTCCAGTACGCGGGCCTCTCACTGTTGTGGCCTCTCCCGTTGCGGAGCACAGGCTCCGGACGCGCAGGCTCAGCGGCCATGGCTCACGGGCCCAGCCGCTCCGCGGCATGTGGGATCTTCCCGGACCGGGGCACGAACCCGTGTCCCCTGCATCGGCAGGCGGACTCTCAACCACTGCGCCACCAGGGAAGCCCAATATAAAACAATTTCTAATCTAATCAGTCAGAATTATATTTAAAGGGATTAAATGTAAGAATTATTTCACATTAATGGCCTGATTTATTCAAATTGTCCTGAGAATTCTATCCAATGCAGTAAGCTAGGTAACAGAAGTAAGTTATAACTACCAAGACTGAAGAGAAAAAATTGTCACTATTTGGAGACACTAACTATTACCAAAATATGCCAAGAAAATGTGCTAAATGGATGTTAGAATTAATTCTGAACTGTCTTAACTGTCTTTAAGAGGAATATATTAAAAATTAGTAGTTTTAAAAAATATCCTAATAATTACATAAAGGTGAAAATAGGCAAAACTAACCTGTCTTGATAGAGGTCAGAGTAGTAGTTGAGCTTAGAGTAACAGTAGTAACTGAGATGTGGTCCAGTTATAGAATGTACTGGAGGGAAAACCCCCAAAGCAAAACACTAATCCAAACAAAAACAAACCTTTCACATACAGATGGCCAAGGGGCACGTGAAAGGTGCTCAGCATCACTAATTATTAGAGAAATGCAAATCAAAACTACAATGAGGTCAGGATGGCCATCATCAAAAATCCTACAAACAATAAATGCTGGAGAGGGTGTGGAGAAAAGGGAACCCTCGTGCACTGTTGGTGGGAATGTAATTGATACAGCCACTGTGGAGAACAGTATGGAGGTTCCTTAAAAAACTACAAATAGAACTACCATATGACCCAGCAATCCCACTTGGGCATACACCCTGAGAAAACAATAACTCAAAAGGACACATGTACCCCAGTTTTCATTGCAGCACTACTTACAATGCCAGGACATGGAAACAACCTAAATGTCCAATAACAGATGAATGGTTAAAGAAGGTGTGGTACATATATACAATGGAATATTACTCAGCTGTAAAAAGGAAGGAAATTGGGTCATTTGTAGAGATGTGGACGGACCTAGAGTCTGTCATAGAGTGAAGTAAACCAGAAAGAGAAAAACAATTATCATGTATTAATGCATACATGTGGAATCTAGAAAATGGTACAGATGAACCTATTTCCAGGGCAGGAATAGACACAGATGTAGAGAATGGACATGTGGATACGGAGGGAGAAGGAGAGGGTGGGACAAATTGGGAGATTAAGATTGACATATAAACACTACCGTGTGTAAAATAGATAGCTAGCAGGAACATGCTGTAAAGTGCAGGAAGCTCAGCTTGGTGTTCTGTGACGACCTAGATGGGTGGGATGGGGGGATGGGAGGGAGGTCCAACAGGTAGGGGATATAGGTATACATATAGCTGATTCACTTCATTGTACAGCAGAGACTAACACAACATTGTAAAGCAATTATACTCCAATAAAAAACAAGCAAACAAACAAAAACAAACCTTTAAATCCTAGTAATAGGGATTTTCCTGGTGGTGCAGTGGGTAAGACTCCGTGCTCCCAATGCAGGGGGCCTGGGTTCAATCCCTGGTCAGGGAACTAGATCCCACATGCCTCAACTAAGAGTCTGCGTGCTGCAACTAAAAAAAGGATCCTGCATCCTGCAACTAAACATCCCGCATGCCACAACAAGATCCAGCGTGCGGCAACTAGAACCCGGCACAGCCAAAAAAAAAAAAAAAAAAAAGATATATATATATATATATATATTTTAAAAAGCCTAGTAATAAATTTAACACAAATTTATAAGATTCATGGGGCAAAACTGTATAGGGTTTACTGAAGGATATAAAAGAAAATCTAGAATAAATGGAGAGATATATTCTTAGATGGGAGGATTCAATACCATAAAAATGTCGATTATCTAAACATTTCTAGTAATTCCTTGATAAACTGATTGTAAAGTTCACCTGAATGGTTGCCCATGTCATTTAAAGAAAAGGCCCTATACAAACTCTTTCCCTCCCATTAGCTTTTATTCCCCATATCCAATCTCTCTGCCATTTGCTCTCTCTTCTCTAGCCATACTGGCCTCCTTGTTACTTTTTCAACATTCCAGGCAAGTTCCTGCCTCACACCCTTTGCAATTGCTAGTCCCTCTTTCTGGAATGCTCTTTCTCTAAATAGCTGCATGCTTACTCCCTCAACGCCTACAGGTCTTTGCTCAAATGTTATCCACTTAGGGAGGCCTTCCCTGATTACCTGATCTAAAATTAGAACACCCGACCTACCCGCCACCACCCACATGCATTTCCTTCCCCACTTCTTTGCTTATTTTTTCACGGCACTTATCCTCATCTGGCATGCTATATATTTTTTACTTACTTGTTTATTGCTTGCATCAACTGTTGACCCCTTCTAACAGAAAACACACACATGCACACAGAAAACACATTGATCAAAAAAGCTAAATTTAGTTTGCTTTTACTTAAGGGAAAGCATCACCCTGACAGTGTCTAAGGGGTGCCTCCAAATGAGGAAATTAGGGAGAGGCATTTATAGAGATTTAGGACCTGGGCTGGGCAATTTAAAGACAGGTCTTGCAAGCTGGGGAACTGGTTGAGGGTGAGCAGAGTTTATGATATAATAGCTTTGGATCAGTGGACTCAGTAAAGCAAGAATTTTGAAGCAAGTCTTGATGAGCTAGCAGTTTTGATAAACAAATTAGTTAGTTCACGTTATATTCCCCAACCAGAAGCCAATATTTTTGCTTTGTTATTATTTAACACAGGGACTTGAGAATTATGTTGGTTTAAATTCCCAGTCCCCCTCTTTTATCATTCTCTAGGCTAATGTGGAGGAGTATTATCATTTGGGGACATAATCAAACCGGATCCACACCATGTTTGATATGCGGTGACTGAGTGTAACTTCTGATATTAGTTGTTCTAACTTCTACAAGTGTCAACTGTTCTTGTTTTGTTTGTTTGTTTGTTTTTGGTGGATGTTCATCAGTAGGCAGAGTGACTGCTCAACTGCCTTAAGATTCTTGACTTTTGCATTTGAGCAGGGTGACACAAACAAATGCTAACCTAATTTGGATAAAGATTAAATTAATAGAATAGTTTCCATTTCAAATACGAAGAGCTCTCAGAACCAGAGATTTGGGTATTAGCCAGATTATTTAGTCTCATGATATTTGTTTTTTCCAGATCTTTTTAGTACTATTAAAGATCCCAGAGAAATCTGCAGAAATCTAAGTACAACATTATTTCCCTTAGCACATGCTCTCCTTCAAGAAGCCAATACAACATCTAATGACTCTTTTGAACCATTGTTTGTCCAACCTCATGAAATTTTAGGTGAGGAGTTCCATAGTCTTAGACACCTTATCTAGTTTTACTATTTTCTGAACCATAAGCATGTAGGATTACTCCTACTTTTCAGACCTCTTGGAAAGCATAAAATGAAAAGCCTTGGGTATAGAAGAAGGCAGTCCCCCAAATATTCAGTTTTCAGTCCCCCAAATATTCAGTTTTCATCATTACGCATCTGGTAAATATTCAGGGACATAATTCTCAAGTCCCTGTGTTAAATAATAACAAAGCAAAAATATTGGCTTCTGGTTGGGGAATATAACGTGAACTAACTAATTTGTTTATCAAAACTGCTAGCTCATCAAGACTTGCTTCAAAATTCTTGCTTTACTGAGTCCACTGATCCAAAGCTATTATATCATAATAGCTGATATTTGATTTGAACTCAAATCAAATCCAAGTTTTCCTATGTTGAATAAATTGTTTAAAGATTTTTTTTTTCTGTGAAGGGAATTTTGTGGGCTAAAATGAAACCTGGGTGATATTGGAATCTATCTTGAAAGCAGGCATCAATTAACCAAGATAACTTATCTCTACTCAATCTGCTAGTTTTTGTGCCACAAATTTAATACCAGTAGCAAAAGGACAACCAATGGTATATTTTTTGTGATAATATCTCTATGGAGTTGTCAAATGGTACGGTAATGTTTTTCAACATTATATAAGTATTGTTGGTGTCAGGAAATTATATTTGTAATAAAGAGATCATTAGTTGGTTCAAGGGAAAGAGCTTGGGGTTAAGTGCACTAGCGTTCTTTTCTTATAAAAGTGATATAGTCTTTGAATATGCTCCATCTGTTTTTAAACCCTTTTCAAGCTCTATTTCTATTGGTTACAAAGGCTAGCTCCTACAAAAGTTTCCTGTAATAAGTTTGTCAAGCTGAAAATTCTGAGAATAGAGTCCTCCATAAAACTGCTCTCAATTCAGATACTAGCCAAAATTGTGGGGGTCCCCAGGGTGACCCTCACTTTTGACCAGTTGCCTGCAAATTCAGGGTTTCCCATGACCACCCTCAGGTTTGATAACTCACTAAAAAGACTCACAGAATTTAGTAAAAGTGCTACACTTATGGTTACAGTTTTATTATAGCAAAAGGCTACAAATTAGAACCAGCCAAAAGAAGAGACACATAGGATGAAGTCAGGGAGAGTTTCAAACATGAAGTTCCTATCATCCTCAGGGATGTGTTACCTTTCCAGCATCAAAGTGTGAAAATACTCAATGAGTATGGCCAACCAGGGAAGCTCACCTGAGCTTTAGTGTCCAGAGTTTTTATTGAAGTTTCATTACTTAGGCATGATTGATTTCATCATTACGCATCTGGTTGAACTTAAACTTCAGGCTCTCTTTCTTCCCCAGAGGTCAAGCTGATATCACATGGCTCACAGTCCCAACCCTCTAATCACGTGGTTTGTCCTTGTGGTCTGGCCCCCATCTGAGTCACCTCATTAGCATAAACTGTCTGGTTTGGTCTGAGGAGTCCACCACGAATAACAAAGACTCCCCTATCACCCAGTAGGTTTTAAGGGTTTAGAGATTATCTCCTAAGAACTAGGGACAAAGGCCAGTCAAATGACTTATTACACAGTCCCCAAGTGTTCTTTCTTTAGAGGGGGAACATGATAGGGCATTTCTGGCTGTCTGACCTGTCGTGTTACTCTGAAAAAAAGTCACTTAGTGGTTGAATCCAGTTACCCAGGAAATCAACTGATTTATTATAGGGAGCTAATATAAAAGGAAAATGAATGGCACCCCAAGGAGAGAGAATATAAACTCAAGAGTTTATTTGATTTTGTGTTTTAGCCAAATCACAACAAAATTGTAGCCAAGCATTAGACTTTTACCAAGGAGTGACTAGGGATGCAAAAAGCATTGTTAAGATTAAAGATCTTGTAAATATCATAGTTAATAATCCAAAATCTTAAGGCAACCAAGAGGAAAGAAAACAGCTTGGCAAGTAGCAAAAGCATGCTTATTGACACATGGCAGTCTGTGACTCCATGTGACTTTAGAGCTTATTTCACAAGTCTTGGTTGGAAACTATCTACTTCATGCAGTCATCTTCTTGATCTAAGAGTCCTAGGTGGAAGCTGTCTCCTCCTGATCTTGTCATTTTTGGTCAGTACAGTTTTCCAGTAATTTAAATGAGTTAAATCTCTCTGCTTAAAAGAAGTGGTTCTAAGGATCATCATTCTAGAATTTTGCTGTAGTGTCTGTTTTTTACAGTGACTGAAGCATATTATGAAAAGAAAGGAGACTCCAAGGCTTTTTGATTTGTATCACAAAGTGTATTATCATGGTCCCTGATTGACAGAGACATTGGAACTTAATAGCCTAGAAATAAAAACGTTTTGGAGATATTTATTGTACCAGTCTTTGGACATGATCAAAAGTATATTTCTGAGATATGTCAGTCAGGGACTAGACGAGAGACAGAAACTACATCAGTTTTTTGAACAGGGAAAATTTAATAAAAATAATTAATAACTAATAGGAGATAGAGATAAAAGAAGAGTCTAAGGGATCTAGAATATCAGGTGACAAAAAGCAGCTCCTACCTCTAGGTTGAGGAGGAATAAGCAATAAAAGTACTGGAGACTAGGCGAAGAACCTCCTCTCACCAAACACTCCCCCAAGGCTGAGATTCAGACCTCTTCAAAGAGGACATACCTACCACATACACAGCCACTCAGGCTGCCAGGAGTGAAGAAACTCACTAGAGTGGTCTGTAGAATTGGTTCACCATTGCTGGAGAGTGTGGGCAGCCTGGATCAGTCAGTAGAAGTGGCCAGCTGCCGCCAGAGGATGTAAGTTGGCTGGACCTGATCTAAAGTAGCGTTAAGAAGAGAAAGAATAGCCTGAGAATAAAGCTGGAGCTCCTCTGTTGGAGAATGATAATGGAGATCTACAGCCTAAAGGAAAAATGTCTTCCTGCAGCTGTGGCCATGCAGTGTCATTCCACTGAAAAACCATAACATTTCATTTGCTGGCCACAGAGATATGATTGTGGGGACCAGCACTGGTATCATGAATCAGGGCAGAAAAGCATAGATTTGGAGCAGAGTAATGATATCAAATTGATGACTTGTGCATAAGAAGTTCTTGGTTACTGAAAATTTTTTATAATTTTGTTTTTATCCTAAATTTGATAAAGAGTTCTCACAACAGTTTTAAGTTGATTAAAATTTGGAGAATGTCAAACAAGCCTAAGTATTTTTACTATTTTTCTTTTTTAAGTCTTTGGCTGTGCTGGTGGCTATTCCAGTAAACTTGAAGAAAGTTTTGATTTACAAGAAAGCTTAACAGTCTGACTATTCTGAATTTGGGACAGAAAAAATCAAGAAGAGTTGTCAGAGGAGATAAGATACAAACATGAGGTATCTTATTCAAAGTCAAGAAATAGTTACAGGTAATAAATAGGAAATACACAACAATATGTAATAATGTTATTAGAAACTTAACTTTTCTTTTTGGCCACACCGCGCAGCTTGTGGGATCTTAGTTCCCCGCAGGGATTGAACCCGTGCCCTTGGCAGTGAAAGTGTGGAGCCCTAACCACTGGACTGCTAGGGAATTCCTGAACTTAACTTCTTTTTTAACTTCTTGTCAAAATGATTCAGAAATATGCCAAAAGTCTAGAGAATTAGACTATTTTGGGAATAAAAAAGAACTTTTATTTATTTGAGCCAAAATCATCAGGTTACTTTACAGGGAAAAAAAATCAGATTCTAATTACTTTTTGTTTTCCATCCATATTAAAATTAACACTAAAGAATACATAGGATCTCAACTTTGTCTTTTATTATTGCTCTTATTTTAAATAAACTTTTTGAATTTATCTTTGTATACCTTTTTATGCATGCACTTAGACATATACAAATATATAAATACAGTAAGTCTCCTACACATGAACGAATTCTTCTCTGAGAGTGTGTTCGTAAGTCCCGTTTGTTCGTAAGTCCCAACAAAGTTAGCCTAGGTACCCAACTAACACAATCGGCTATATAGTACTGTACTGTAATACGTTTACCATACTTTTCACACAAATAATACATAGAAAACAAGCAAACACAAGAAATAAAGAAAACATTTTTAATCATACCATACAGTACCTTGAAAAGTACAGTTGTACAGTACAACAGCTGGCATACAGGGGCGGGCATCAAGTGAACAGGCAAGAAGAGTTACTGACTGGAGGAGGGACAGGCGGTGGGAGATGGTAGAGCTGAAGGATCATCAGCAATAGGAGATGGAGGGCAAGCTGCAGTTTCACCCATGCCTGATGTTGATGGAATGCGTGTTCGCATCTTTGAAAGTTTGCAACTTGAAGGTTCGTATGTAGGGAACTTACTGTACACTAATAGATGATTAAATTAATGGTTTTAACTAACTTTAAAATATATTTAGCATTAACAGAGCAATGTATATATGTTGTTGAATATAACATCTTTATATACTGCAACAATATCCTTAAACAACAAACAGGCATGCCATATTTATGGTTTTGATTGCATACTCCTCTTTCTGTTTAATGATTCTCATTATTACAAATTTTGGATTTTTAAAACATAAGAGAAATTAGAAGGTAGGAAACCAAGAACTATCTTGCTAATTTTTTCCACTGAGCATGGATATAGGTATAGATATATAGATTATACTACGTTAATACATTTTAAGTAGGCAGAATTATATATGTGTGTATATAATAATTTAAAAACATTTGCACATCTTGCTATTGCTATTCTATAGCCATTCCATATATAAAAATTAGGATCAAGAGTAGTTTAAAATTACCTTTAGTGGTCTTTTTTACATAAAAATTATTTGAGTAACCACAGTATATTTGTTAACAAACTTGTTTTAATATAAATTTAAGGTCTTAAGATTGACTTAAAAATCTGGAAATTACAATTTGTGTTAACTCATTGAATCCTTATCACGCACAGTATTGTAAGAATCCATGAGATTATATCCTTTAAAAATATCCATTACTGGAATTTCCCTGGTGGTGCAATGGTTGGGAATCTTCCTGCCGATGCAAGGGACACAGGTTCGATTCCTGGTCTGGGAAGATCCCACATGCCACAGAGCAGCTAAGCCTGTGTGCCGCAACTACTGAGCCTGCGCTTGAGAGCCTCCGAGCCACAACTACTGACCCCGTGCACCACAACTACTGAAGCCTATGCACGCTAGAGCCCACGCACTGCAACTAATGAGCCCATGCACTGCAACTACGGAAGCCTGCGTGCTCTGGGGCCCACATGCTGCAACTGCTGAGCCCACATGCTGCAACTACTGAAGCCCGTGTGCCTACAGCCCATGCTCTACAACAAGAAAAGCCACCGCAATGAGAAGCCGGTGCACCACAACAAAGAGTAGCCCCACTCACTGCAACTAGAGAAAGCCTGTGCACAGCAACAAAGACCCTGCACAGCCAAAAAAAAAAAAAAGAAAAAGAAAAAAATATCCATTACTGCAATTTCATTTAGCCAAACACAGTTTTATGTTTGTAATCTTTTTTCTTTTTTAGCTGCATGGCACAGCCTGCAGGATCCTAGTTCCCAGACCAGGGACCTACCCCCGGGCCCACAGCAGTGAAAGCGCAGAGTCCTAACCACTGGACCCCCAGGGAATTCCCTTATGTTTGTAATCTTAAACCATCCATGGAAATAATAACTTACTGGACCCATAGAATTAATGTATAAATTTAAAAGGTTTAAATCATGAGAAACTAAACCCAAGGCATGTATTAAAAAAATATGTTATATATATATATATATTTAGCTAACATTTTTATTGTGAGAAAGTCAGAGAGAGGACAAAGTTGTTTTAAGCTAAAGGTGTTACGACTAATATATCCAAAGAATCATCTATTTATCAGTAATATTACATGGACTTTAAAAAATTATAAGTAAACTTGTATATTTACATATAAAACATTTTAAAAAAAGACTTTTGAACTCATGCTAAAAGCTCTGAGTGTCTAGCTTTCCTTCTTATCTTACCTAAACTCACCTCCAAAGTAACTCACAATGAGGAAATTAGGGAAGGCTCTTCTTTAGGGAGGTTTTAAAGGGTTTTGCTAGCAAGGAACGCCCTGGGATGGTTAAATTGTTGGGCGAAGTGTGGAGAAAGGTCTTGAGGCAAGTCTTAAATGAGAAAGCTTTTGGTCTTGATAAATAAACTTTTTAGTTCACAGCATTATCTTACAGGAATAGGTATTTTCTGGAGCAAATACATTATTTTTGCTTGGTGTCAGTATTATTTAACATAGGGACAAGAAAGCATGCTTGGTCTCATGAGGGTGTAACTCATTGATAGGGATTATGTTGGTTTCCCCTGTGTCCCCTCACTAAAATGTAAGCTCCGTGAGAGCAGAGATTTTTGTGTGTGTTGTTTGCTTTTATATTTTTATAACCTACAACATCTAGCAAATAGTAAGCGTTCAGTAAATATTTGTTAACAAATCTTAATTAATTAAATGCATAGAAAGTTTTGAAAAATGAGATGGCCTAGACATTAAAAATGTACTATAAAGGTATAATAATTAAAACATGGTGATATTGGGACATAGACAAATAGATACATTGATCTGAATAGAAAATGCAGACATATAGATATATGTGTGTATACATATCTGTATATCTATCTATAAGCATATCTATCTATAAGTATATGTATAGATAGATATCTCCCAAACTTTCAGTCCTCTTAAAGAGCCATCCTTCTCAAGTATATTTTTTTAAAAGGGGAGGGGTTTGTCTTACAGTTGCTTCTGAGTTGGCCGCTGCTTCTCTGCTAGTGAGCCCCTCAATGCTTCTGTGTTCCTTTGAGTTGCTCACGACCTGGAGCTCATTAACTGCACTTTCCTCCTTCATCAATGCGGACATCTCTACAAGGGATTCTACGGAAGGCAAGAAGAGGGTAATATGGGGGTAGGCCTAGCTTCGCTTCATTAATTGGACCTTCCTTCCATCTACAACTCCAACTATAAAGCTGTTCTCTAGTGAGAGTTATAACATTTAAGACTATACATTAAATGTGCCTTTTTACAAAGCTGGAGACAAAGACGCCCACTAAGTTATAAACTTAGAGGTCCACTACGTACTCCCTCAGTTCTTCTCTCCTCAGTCTTCAGATTGAGGCCAGAGGGCTTCCTTTTTCCTTTTGGGAAATCCTAACTTCTAACCAAAGAGGATAGTCTAGCAGTCCCACGCAGGTTAAGAAATCTGGACCTCTTTCAGAACTTCCCACTAGAGAGAAATGCACATAGCTTCTTTATTTTTTTTGGAAGTCTATTGAGTGAGTAAATATGGGACTAGAAATAGATATCATTCATATCACTTAAGGATAAATATTGGAGAATGCTAGTTTAAATTTACAAGCAAAAGAAAAACACATTCCTATTGCCCATAATTTGCAAGAACACCACTAGTCATATTGGAATAATTACTTCACACTGTTATACAAACTGACTTTGGTTCCTTTCTTTCATTATTGCCCTCACTCCCACTCCTTAACATTTCTACTTTCAAATTGTGCTTTTTAGATTGGCCAGGAATAATAATAAATAGGCTCAATGTTTAAATTAAATATTTCATTTAAATTTCTTTAAAGGATGCTACCTTATCTACAATGACTTGGCTGCAGCTTTATAATTATTCATTTTAAGGTTATGAATTAAGTTCTTAGACTTGGTACAAACTTTCTAAATTCTGATGGCAGTAGTGGTGTATTAGTGAGTTAATGCATCTAGTTACATAAGATAAAAGTGGCATTTCTGGATGTTACTAAACTTCATCAGTAATCAGATAAATGCAAATTAAAAGAACATTAGAACAATGGCATATCACTTTTTGCTTATCAGATTGGAAACGTTTCAATACCGCAAAAATATCTACTGCTGGCAAGGGCAGAGAGAAGTAGATACTCTCATACAATGTTGATATTTCTTTAAATTGATACTCTTTCTGAAAAGTAACCTGGTACTATGTATAAAAAATTAAAGTACAGCTCTCAAATGTTGACTCCTTAAAAGCTCATCATAAAAACTGTTAAGTTTATTAGAATTACTGTAGTAAGGAAGAACACTACCTTGACTGAGCCTTAGTAGTGACTCAAAATGAAAAATTAGGGCCAGTTATTTTTAGGGTTTTAGGGAGAGAAGCAAGTCAGTGAAATGTTTGGGATTAGGCAGAGTTTATGATACAACAGCCTTAGATTGGTGGGCACAGCAAGGCAATATTTTTTTTTTTTTTTTGTAGTATAGTACGCGGGCCTCTCACTGTTGTGGCCTCTCCCGTTGTGGAGCACAGACTCCAGATGCGCAGCCTCAGCGGCCGTGGCTCACGGGCCCAGCCGCTCCGCGGCATGTGGGATCTTCCCGGACCGGGGCAGGAACCCGTGTCCCCTGCATCGGCAGGCGGACTCTCAACCACTGCGCCGCAGTGGGAAGCCCCAAGGCAATGGTGTTGAATAATTTCTTGGTAAAGCCTTGGGAAGCCCCAAGGGAATGGTTTTGAATAATTTCTTGGTAAATAAACTGTTAGCCTTCATAAGTAATCTGTTTAGTAAGTTCACAGCCTTATCTTCCAGGAAAAAGTGTCAACTGGAGCAAGCAACAAGGTTATTTTTATTTGGTCCCCGAATTGTCTAACAAAAGTACAGGAAAGTATGTCTAGTCCCACTATTATAGTAAGTCCCCTACACATGAATGAGTTCCATTCCAAGAGCGCATTCGTAAGCCCGATTTGTTTGTAAGTTCAACAAAGTTAGCCTAGGTACCCAACTAACACAATCAGCTATATAGTACTGTACTCTAATAGGTTTATAATACTTTTCACACAAATAATACATAAAAAAACACAAAAAATAAAGAAAACGTTTTTTAATCTCACAGTACAGTACCTTGAAAAGTACAGCTGTACAGCACAACAGCTGGCATACAGGGGCTGGCACTGAGTGGAGAGGCAAGAAGAGTCACTGACTGGAGGAGGGAGAGGAGGTGGGAGATGGTAGAGCTGAAGGCTCATCAACAATAGGAGATGGAGGGCAAGCTGCAATTTCACTCATGCCTGACGTTGATGGCACAGGTTCTGGTTCCTTGTTGGAACCAGATGCATGTTCGCATCTTTGAAAGTTTGAAACTTGAAGGTTCGAAGGTTCGTATGTAGGGGACTTACTGTATTTAACATAGGGAAAGGTAATTATATCGATTTTGGTTTTCAATGCTTATCCTTTTATCCATCAATTTCTATTCTAGGTATTTATACTATGACTTGAAAAAGACAAATATGTGGGACTTCCCTGGCAGTCCAGTGGTTAAGACTCCACGCTTCCACTGCAGAGGGCGTGGGTTTAATCCCTGGTTGGGGAACTAAGATCCCACATGCTGCATGGCGTGGCCAAAAAAAAAAAAAAAGACAAATATGCAAAGTATACCTTTAGAGACAGTGTTTTATTTTTATTTTTTAAGTAAATAAACAAAGCAGAAACAACTTAAATGATGGGATAAATTATGGGCATTCATAAAATGGATTACAATACAGCCATAAAAAGGTATATTTTTTCATATTAACATAGAAATGTATTAAAGCTGTATTGTTAAGTTAAAAAAAAATCTATCTACCTACCTACTTATCTACCTATCAATAGCAATGATGTGCTGGAGCTGGTTCCCACAGGACTCTTGAGAGCCAAATATACATATTTCTTCTGAACTCTGCAGTCAAGAGACTGCATGTTGGTTGCTTGAAATTAGCCACAGTGGCAGTATTTAGTATACATCAAGGAAATCAGCACACCACTGGCTTCAAATAACAGAAAACATGACTAGCACAGACTTGAATTCTAAGACCATTAATCGTTTGTGTCAGAAGGAAGTCCAGGATTGGATCAGAAACTAAGGAGTGTCATGGAGAATCAAGGCTCTTTTTATTCTCACCTCAGTAGGTGTGCCCTTACATTTCATTGTTCAGAACTGGTAACACAGCCAACCCTAGCTACCAGGGAGCTTTGGAGATCCAGTAGCTAGCAGGAGGAAATAGGATAGATCAGACCATTCATCTCCTGAAGTTCTACCTATTACTGCTGCAAACAGATTAAGGTTGTCAGCAAGGATGGTGTAGGAAATGGAAAAGCAGTGTCTGCTACTATTGTGTGTATGCACACTTGCGTAAATATAGAAATAAATGAACAAATGTGCCTTCTTTAAAACGTATTTATTTATGCATCAAAATGTTATATTAGAAATGTAATACATTCCTAACAGTTTTTAAATCTAGACTGGGAAGGTAGGACTTGGGGGAGAATTTTACTTTTAAAATTGCCCTGACTTGGGCTTCCCTGGTGGTGCAGTGGTTGGGAGTCCGCCTGCCGATGCAGGGGACACGGGTTCGTGCCCCGGTCTGGGAAGATCCCACATGCCGCGGAGCAGCTGGGCCCGTGAGCCGTGGCCGCTGAGCCTGCGCGTCCAGAGCCTGTGCTCCGCAACGGGAGAGGCCACAACAGTGAGAGGCCTGCGTACTGCAAAAAAAAAAAAAAAAAAATTGCCCTGACTTAAGTGACCATGTATTTACTATCGGAACAAAGGATAAAGACATATGCATTTTTGAAAAAAATTAGAATACATGTGAAACCACTTAGCTTAGTGCTTGGCACATATGTTTAATAAATAATGTTATCTTTTATATTAGCCTATATATCTTAAACCTTTTAATATAAGTCCATATCTACCTCTTATTACATTTATTTGTGTTTTCTGTTGCTAATGTGAATGAGAGGGAAGATTTATTGTGAGATAAGAGAAGGTATGGCTGGAAAGGCAGGTAGGGACGAGAATAAGGGCCCTTGATGGATGGAGAAAAAGTATGGGTTTTATCCAGTAAGGACTGAGGAGCCGTTAAAAGAATTAATGAAGGGTAATGTAATCAGAGTTATGCTTCAGAAGGATCATTTCCGTTGTAGCACACAGTATGGGGATTGAAGGAGCAAAGAACCAGGGCCACCAAGAGCAACAATTATGGCAGGGCTCCCAGTTCTAATAACTGATACCAAAGCAGCGTAATAATCAAGCACCTGGTGTTTGAACCTTCTGGGAGAGGTTACTAGGGTCAAAAGGATGTGGCTTATCTGGTGTTAAAAAACCCTGCGGGTCTTCCCTGGTGGCGCAGTGGTTGAGAGTCCGCCTGCCGAGGCAGGGGACACGGGTTCGTGCCCCGGTCCGGGAGGATCCCACATGCAGCGCAGCGGCTGGGCCCGTGAGCCATGGCCGCTGAGCCTGAGCGTCCGGAGCCTGTACTCTGCAATGGGAGAGGCCACAGCAGTGAGAGGCCCGCGTACCGCAATAAAAAACAAACAAACAAAAAAACCCTGTGGCTCACATGTACACAATCAGCTCATAACACTCCCTTAGTGTCAGAAAGGTGCATATGTGCCCTTAGGCCTGCTTTTGATTTTTTTCTATTTTTTGATCTTCTCCTCTCATATTTCCCGGTTTAAAAATGCCCTAGATATTAGTTGTCAACTTGTAAAAATGTTGAGAATTTGCACAGAAGGAGGAGGTGGGTGACTTGCGTCAGCCACAGCAAAAGTCCTGATTACAAGTGTCTGGATATGAAACAATAAGGAAACAAATAAATGAAGATGATTAGTAGGAGGCATAGAAAGGCCACAAGAGACAAAGTTAAGTAGGATTTAGTAATTCTCAGATGAAGAAATTGAGAGCCTGAGAGAGAAGAAAGATTCTCTAAGTTTTTTTTTGTTTGGGTGTCTGAGATTATAAGTTTTATAAATAGGTAGAGCAGTTTGTGGGGCTCCAGTGAGAAGCTGAGAAAGATCATTAAGTTTTAGATATATTGAACTCAATACTGACAGACATTAAAATGACACTGTTCAAATGAGAGTTAAAAATTCAAGATCAGAGTTCAGCTTATGATATTATGGTATGTGAGGTGGACATAAAGAATTGAAAGTTGTGGACCCAGAGTTCACACTTGCAGGAATGGATGACATCACCAAGAAAGCTACTGTGGTAAATGGTGAAGGTTGAGGACAAAACTGAGAAAGTACCCCCTTAAGGGGCAAGGTGATAATGGTTCCCTGAGCAGTAGCAAAGAGGTCAGAGAGCTGCCTAAACCCTGAGTCTCACCTATGCTGGAGAGAAATCTGAGAGTGATCAAAGTGTCAGCGAACTCAAGGAGCCTGGGATCTGGTAATGAGGTCATTATTGACTGTGAAATCTGTTTTGGAAGAGTGGGGGTGGTGGATCGAATAATATCTCAAGAGAAAGAATGAGATGAGAATTGTGACTCGAGGCTAAAAGAGAAGTGGGCTAGACAGCATCTTTCTGTACAGCTTTCCTAAGTAGTATAGCATGTTAGGCAAACAAGAGACAACAAAGAATTGACCTTGTAACTACTAGAAAAACACAGAAAACCTCCAAGTATTTGATAACAGTCTGATTTATTGTTTAATTATTAGAACTTTTCTGCTCAACATCCTTCATTTAGCTCTGTTGCTTGGTAAACTAAGTATGACCTAGACGGCCCTCTGTGATCTGGGTTCTGCTTACTTCTCCAGCCTGACATCTTACTCCCCACATCCGCTACCCCAAGACCGCACACAGAGCTTTGTTCAGTTTTCCAAATGCCTCTTGCTGTTTCCTGCCCTGTTTGCAGCTTCCATGTCTTCCAATTCCTTTTAACTTGGTGAATCTATAACTACCTTCCCAGACTGAACTCAAAGTTCTCTATAAAGCCTTTCTGGTTGTTCAGGGTTGATATTATACTTCCCTCTTCTGACTCCCACTGCACCTGTATCATGTATCCTGCATTTCTACCACCTAGTTCTGGGCTGGGTATATAGTCTGTATTCAATAAATGCTGAATGAACAAGTAAATGAAGATTGCAAGTCTTCATGCTGCATCCATTTTTTTCATTTTAAAAAGTATGCAGTATAGTACATTTGGCATTTCTTGCTGTACAATATTCAATTTTGTGATTTTGCTAAAACACAAATAAAAATTTTATATTATTTAAAACTTGTAAAGTAAAAAAAGTCCTAATATCATTAGTCTGTTGTAATTGTCCATTTCGTTTCTAAGTGTTAGAGTGGGCTCTTTTCTTTCCATACACTCTTTTCTTTGAAGAAATTATCCTCTTTCTGACTAAACTATTGAAGCGGGATGTGCCTCCTTTCCTAATCTAAATGACTAAACTCAAGCCAATTAAAGTTTCAGAGTTTCAGTGTTACAGGAATCAAGGAGGTTTTAATTCCAGGGAGACAGTGGAAAGACGGCCCCTACACCTGGTTTCAGGTTAATTACAAGCCACAAGGCACTATTTTGGCATAAAAGGTTCTTTTTGTATTAAACACCTTTTCGGGAGGAGGAGGAGGTGGTGTCGAAGATTAAATCCTGAGTCAATATCCCGCCAATTTGCATTGTTCTTTGGGGAACAGGCTTTCAAAAGCCAAGGAACAAAAGAGGATTTGGTTTTCCAATCTCCCTGAGGCGGCAGCGGCTACCAGGAGAAACCAAAGTATAAATTATCAACGAGGAAAGCGTGCGTGGGGTGCGTGTGTATATGTGTGTGTGTCGGGGGTGGGGAAGAGGACGAGGGTAGGAAAGGGAGCTGGGCACTTGCTAAGGCTCTGAGGGCTTTTTCGTGAGGTACCTCGTTACGTAATATTTATAACGAAAGGCGCTGCAGCTGCATCAGCGCGCTGGCCCGCATTTTGCGTCCCCGTTTACAACCACCAGCTGGGATACAATGGGGATGGGAGGAGGGGACTAGAAGCGTCCGGCAGGCGGATAGCGGTCTGAACAGCGGGAAACCAATCATTGGTGCAGAAGCGAGCCCAGGGAATTTCCCCCGGTTCTGGCACCAGACCACGGACCCCGAGGGGCTGTCCTGACCCTACGGATCAGCAGGGGAGCCAGCTTAAAAATGCAGCATCTGGGATCAGACCTCTTAAGATTTTTATTCAGTAGGCGGAGAAAAGGAGCTAGGGCTTAGAAACCTGCCTTTTCAGTCGGCTCTCTGGGGATTCTGGGACGGTGACCCGGGCACCTTACACTGAGACCACCACACTGGAACGTGGGCCGAGGGGTCCTCAGGCGGAGGTAGAAGGGGGGAGGGTCCGCGCCAGGCGCGGAACGGCGCGCGGTCGCGAGCGCGCCGCTCCCCAGCAACAGCGCATGCGCCGGTCGACTTCCAGCAAAGCCGCGCAGCTTCGCGGGCCCGGATCTTCCAATCGGAGCCCGGCGTTCTCCGAGTGCGTATCCTGGAGCTGTCGGCTGCCGGAGGCGGGAGGAAAGGGGCCGCCCGGGCCCGGGCGGGGCCGCGGCCAGCGAAAGTCTGCGGAGGTCTGCCAGGGAAGTCGAGTCTCCGGAAGTGGCAGTTGTAAACACCGTCTCCCTGGGGCTGGTCTCCCTCTTGTTCCCCCTGTGCTCTTTGTTCCCTCTCCCTGGGTCCTAGAGTCCGTCGTGTTCCAACAGTTTTTGCTCTGACCCCACGGCCTGCCTGGGCCTCTTTCTGCCTTTGAGATCCGAAGCTGCCCCAGGGGTCTTGGGTGTGCAGTCTGGAAAACGGGAGACCCCTGAGGTAACCACCGGGTGTGGGGTTTTGGAGGGGAAAGATTTGGGCGGGGAGGTGTTCAGAGGAGAGGTATAGGGGGCTGCAGTGAGGGTTATGGGGACCCCGAGTTAGTTTGAGGCTGTTCTGTGGCAGTTCGTGTCGTCTGTGGGGACACACCTCCAGCGCCTTGCGCCGGGCCTCTGCGCCCACCTGAAGAAGATCTTCCTGGAGCATTCTAGCCAAAGACCGCTGCCTCAGTACCCAGAGGACTGGGTAGGGACCAGAGGGCAGGACCCAGAGGGCCTGGACTTGGAGCTTCTTAGGTTTACAACTCCGGACTGCTGGGCTCTTTCCCTCTCAAGAATCAATAAGTCCTTCGAGGACAAGGACCAGGTCTTTTTCATCCCTTTTTAATAAAAATGCCAGCCACGCCCTAGACATTCTATAAATGCTCGGTAAACCAAAGAAAGCGTTTATGCTAGGCTGTCTTCTGTAGCTTCTACGCCAGGACTCTTAGGAGACAGAAGAGAGGGCTGTGAGTTTTTCCCGGGCTGTGCAATTTCTGCAGAAGTGGAGCCTACTTTTGACTGTTCTTTATTTATTCCATGTGATATTTATCCTAGGCAAATACACTTTTTTTTTCGTTTTAAGCAGATCTCCAATGATAACTGCGTAAGTTTACTTGAGAAGCAATTTCATTAGGTGTCCGACTCCTTTGAATACATTATACATGGATGTTTTATAGTTGTTTTCATAACCTTGGTGAAAAGAACCTACCAGTTTTTGTCACTTGTTTTATTGAACAGTTAGTGCCTAATAACAAAAGCCTAGAGTCGGAGATGCACTTGGTTTCCCTTGAAATGAAGAGGAAACAAAGGCAGTGCAACCTTCTAAAAGGAAAGATGAAGGCAGTAATTTTAGTCTGGAGCTTTCTGTATTAGTCTGGTGGAGGCTTTTATTAGCTCTGTGACCTCAGCCAAATCACCTAAGCTCCCTGGGCATTAAGATGCCTTATCTGTCAGATAAGGAGGATGGACTTGGTCTCTAAAGTCGCATTTAATTCTAAAATACTTTGATTGCCTCAGCCCATTTGTCTTGGTCTTGTTTTCATGAAAGAACCAAACATCTTTTTTAAAGGTGAAATGTGTAAGTTTGCTGATAGACACCCACAACACAGTTGTGGTTACTGTTGAAGACAGCGCTGAGTTATGAAAGAGGATGGATTTAGGAGTCAGCCAGAGTATGAGCTTGAATTCTAACCCTCCCACTGGATATCTTTACACAAGTTACTCCACCTCTCCAAGCCTCAGTGTTCTCATCTGTGAAATGTGCATAATAATCTCTAGGTTTATCGGGAAGATTCACTGAGATCAGGTATGTTTAATGTAGTGTCTGGCATGTAGGAAGTGCTCAATAATAGCTTTTATCTTTTCATCCTCCCCGCCCCTCCCCTTTCCCCTGATCTGTGCAGACACATTGAGAGAGATGAGTACATTCTGGATGACCTACAGGACTCAGATGTGAGGTAGGAAAACTTAGCACCAGTGGTGGCTGTGAAATCTAAAAGCAGAATTGTCTTACTTATTCTTGGGATGTCCAGACCATTGATCTCTTGGCCTCAGTTGCCCTATTACCTATTTCTAAAAACTTATTGGAGAATGATATACATAACATCCCCTCATCTATTTCAGTGGGAATGGTGAGAATAGTCCAACTTCACTACCAGGAGAAGATTAAGATATTAATACATTAACATAAAAAGCTGATTTAAACTTTGCTGTTATCCATCACTGCCCAAAGGATGCCCTGGTTCTGGCCCAGCCCAGTGGAAATTCCATCTGGATTGAGAAATCCACTGGAAGTCTGAGTCATCTCTCATTAAGAAGACCCTGACTTGTAGTTAGTTTGGAAGTGTGAAAGAATGATCTATGTTTAAGATATCTGCAGTATCGAGCAGAGTGCTTCCCTGACAAGCAAGGGAAGCCATGGGGTGAGCCATGTCTTGAAGGTCAATAGCAAGGCACACAGCAGAGCTCTGGAGTCAGGGATTTCTCAATCTAGGTGGATTGATGGGGCTTTGAATCGTGACATTGTCACTTCCTAGAGATGTGACTTTGGACAAGTGACTGAATATCTTTAAGCCCCAGTTTCCCCCTGGTATAAAATGGGGGTATTAATGGTATCTTCCCTTGGGGTTGGTGTAGAGTGAAATGAGATAATCCATAGAGTCTTGAGCATGATACCTGGAGAAGGGTTGTTTGCCACAGTAGGAATGACGACAGCAGGGAGTGGCTTTGGGGTATCAGTTTGTTTATAGATAATGATGAATTTGATATTTTCAAATGGAAAGCATTATTTAGAGAGTTGCACAGATACTGAGGCTGAAGAGAAAGGCTAACATTGATGGCATATCATAAGAAATTTTTAATTACACATATAGATTAGCCAAATTATTGTTTATCTTAATTTGTAACATTTCATAGGAAAGTTTCAGGTAAAGCTAGGAACATTATGTGGGGACCCTGCATTTCTTTGGCTTAGCTAAATGAAAATATTCCACTGATATTTTCATAACTGTACCTAGCTACTTTAGCTACGTCATCATTTCCTCTTTCCATTCTGGTGAAAGAAAAGGGAGATTTTGCTACATTTCTGCTATATTCAATAGCATAGAAGTCCCATCATAGTTTAAATTCAACCACGAACCTACATTTGGCCCTTTGTTTATTTAGTTTTCCTAAAATACAGGTAGGACCTTGAGCCCTAGTGTCATCAAGCACTGATATCAACGAGAGGAAGAAGATAAGAGTTTGCCAAAGGAGACTATAGACAGGATATATTTTTTATGATGATGAATGTAAAAAATTAGGATATAATTCACCTAACATAAAATTCACCATTTTAAAGTATACAACTTGATGGTTTTCACTATATTCACTAAGCTGTACAGCAATCACCATTATCTAATTCCAGAACATTTCCATCACGACCCCCCCCCCCGCCCCACCCGCCGAAAGAATCCTCATAACCTGCTAGAAGTCAGACCCAATTCCCCCTCTCTCTACTCTCTGATAACCACAAGTCTATTTTCTATTTCTATAGATTTACCTATTCTGGAAATTTCACATAAATGGAGTTATACAATATATGGCCTTTTACATCTGGCTTCTTTCACTTAGCATAATGTTTTCAACATTCATCCATGTTGTGGCATATATCAGTACTTCATTTCTTTTTATCGTTGAATAATATTTTGTTTATATATTGGCCAATTGATGGATATTTGGGTTGTTTTCACTTTTTGCCTATTTATGAACAATGGTGCTATGAACATTTGTATACAAGTTTTTGTTAAAGTCCAGTAATTATCTTAGAATGTGTCTTGTTGTTGGTTGTGCTGGGTCAGTATTCTCAGATATGCAGTTTGTTTGTTGAAAGTGTGGATTAAAATCTTTGTATTTCAGGACAGTTTTCTTGAATTACAGTTTTTAGTGTTTGTTCTGTTTCCCTTGCTTTGATCTTCTTATTCAGGGACTCCTGCTGTCCGCATGTTGGTTATTCTTTGCCTATTTTCAGTATTTTTTCATTTTCTCTTGAATCATTTTGATCTCTTTCTTAAATTTTTATTTAAAAATTTTACTTCTTTTTTGTTTCATACGTCCTTAAAGGCATTTTTTTGATCATGTGTATTTACTCTTGTTCCCTCTAATTTAATGTTCCTTGCAGAAATGATTTTTAATTTCTAATTCTTTCTGATCTTTTTCACCTTATTTCTGAGGTTTTTTTAAAATTTTATTTTAATTTATTTTAATTTTTCTGATATTTATTTATTTATTTAAGAGAAGTCAGTTCGGTATTTAAGTGCCTTATTCAGTCTCTAATTCTGATTCCTATTCTTTCATGCCTTATACCATTTTGTTAATGTCTTGTAGCTCACTTTGAAGTAGTAAGTTATGATTTTCATCTGTTTTGTGGGTATGTGTTTCTGTCATTCTTTCATTTATAGGAGTCCATTCTGTTCCTTACTCTCTATTTCCTTATGTTTATATGGGATTTGACCACTCTGCTTTTCTGTTGCTTATTATTATTATTTTTTTTCCGGTACGCGGGCCTCTCACTGTTGTGGCCTCTCCTGTTGCGGAGCACAGGCTCTGGACGTGCAGGCTCAGCGGCCATGGCTTACAGGCCCAGCCGCTCTGCGGCATGTGGGATCTTCCCGGACCGGGGCACGAACCCGCGTCCCCTGCATCAGCAGGCGGACTCTCAACCACTGTGCCACCAGGGAAGACCTTCTGTTGCTTATTTTTATGAAAGGTTAGTTGACCTGAACTTTGAGCAAGGTTCAGGAAAGCTTTTCTAACTTCACAGAACCCTGTCTTTTGTTTGTTGTGAGTGTTAAAAACTATGGTCGCTTGGTTCTGAGATTTCCTGGTCCTCTTTCCTCCTACAGTTTGGTCTGGGCCATGTCTTTACTTTGTCTTCATTGCCCCTATCCTGCTCAGTTTTTTTTTTTTTTTGCGGTATGCGGGCCTCTCATTGTTGTGGCCTCTCCCGTTGCGGAGCACAGGCTCCGGACGCGCAGGCTCAGCAGCCATGGCTCACGGGGCCCAGCTGCTCCGCGGCATGTGGGATCTTACCGGATCGGGGCACGAACTCGTGACCCTTGCATCGGCAGGCGGACTCTCAACCACTGCGCCACCAGGGAAGGGAAGCCCCTGCTCAGTTTTGATAACAGCCTCTACTGATTCTCATTTGTGTGGGCCCCAGTCCAGGAAGTAACTTGACGGTCAGTTATGAAGGTCTGTGAGGCTGGACGGTACCAACCCTTTCAGGACTCTCTTACCATACCCCTGTTTCATATGCCAGTTTCAGCTGCTGCTCTCAGGTTGTACTACAGCTCTTCCCATTAACTGTCTGTTGACCCTTTGGGGGTCCTTTCAGATGCATACTTGTTATTTTCCTCTGCTTGTTTCTCTGTAGATACCTCCACTCTGTGCAGGTTTTGTGGCTGTTGGTGGTTTGCCCTTATTCATTTGTATTTTGTAATTATTTGTTTTTTGTAAATATTGCCCATGATTTTCTAGTTTCTCTATCTAGTTACCTTAGATAGGATTTTTATAAACTCTGTTATGTAAATTAATTAGGAAATTAAACTATAGAAAAACAAAGAGACTTTATAAAAGACACACACAGGCAGGGATGGTGTAAGAACCCATTTTGTAGTTTACATGTCACTCTTTTTTTTTTCTATTTAACCCTGTAAAAGCATTTTCAAGCTTCTTATACATATTAGTTTTCTTCTGTTGTGTAACAAGTTACCAAAAACTTAGTGGCTTCAAACAGCCCTCATTTATTATTTCTCAGTCTCTGTAGGTCAGGAATCTGGGCACTGCTTAGATGTGCCCTCTGTTCAGAGTTTCACTAAGTTGCTGTCAAGGTGCTGCTGGCTGTGTTCTCATCTGGAGGCTTGACTGGAAAGAATTTGCTACCCAGTTCATTCAGGTTGTTGGCAGAATATATTTCCTGTTGGCATCTGTATGACCGAGGGATCTGGCTTTTTACTGCCTGTGGGTTGGAGCTGCCTGCAGTTCCCTGCCATGTGGCCCTCTCCGTAGGCAGTTCACAGCGTGACAGTGTGCTTCTTCACGACCAGCTAGAGGTTGCCTGTCACTTCACTCTGCTAGGGTAGAGTCTTATATAACATAATATAATCATGGGAGTGCAGCCTGTCACCTTTGCCATATTCTGTTGGTTAGAGGCAAGTCACAGGTTCTGCCCGCAGTAAAGGGGAGGGTATTATACAAGAGAGAAACACCAGGGGGCAGAGATCATGGGGACAATCTGCCTACTACGTTATCTGTTTCAGTGATCTGGAAGTTAATGAAACTTGCACCTGAGCTATAGAAGACCATTTTCTTTCTAGAAGACCGTTCAGATTTGAAGATGTTACATAGCGAAATAATACAGTGAAAAATGGTGGTTGCCTTCAATTTAGCTTTATTGAAACAACTATGTTAAAATTTGGTCAACTACCTCTTCCCACACTTCTCTGCCCAAGATCAAAACAAAATAAAAAACGCAGACATTATTAAGGCCCTAAGTATATAAATTCTTTTCCTGTGAGGTAAATAGAGGTTCTGTTTGTGCCTGTTGTGACACATATGCATATGTGTGTGTGTTTCATCCTTTTCACTTTATTTTTTTTATTTTTATTTTTTTGCGGTATGCGGGCCTCTCACTGTTGTGGCCTCTCCAGTCGCGGAGCACAGGCTCCGGATGTGCAGGCCCAGCAGCCATGGCTCACAGTCCTAGCCGCTCCACGGCATGTGGGATCCTCCCAGACAGGGGCACGAACGGGCGTCCCCTGCATCGGCAGGCGGACTCCCAACCACTGCGCCACCAGGGAAGCCCCATCTTTTTCACTTTAAAAATAGAAACATTTTGTATATACTTTTGAGCCTTGTACATTACTCTTAAGTATGGAAGAGTTCCTTCTAACTCTTAAACTTCCATTCTGAAGGCACTTCCTCTGGAGTCTGAGCTTTGGGGGCATGGTGGTAAGATGAAAAGATTTTGGGACTCAGTATCAGAAGAGCTTGATTGAGTCCTTGGTGTCCCCTACTTAGTAGCTGACTGGCCTTAGGCAAGTCATTTAAGACTTTCTGAATTAGATGAGTTTCTGTAATTGAAATGAGAATAATGAACCTCAGGTAAGGTAATTTATAGCTTAACTGTATCAACAATGACCTTGTAGAAAGAGCTTTGGCTTTAGAGTTAGATAGATAGTAACGAGTTGGAATTTTGGTTCTGTAACTATTTGTCTTTTGACAAATTACTTCTAATCTCTTAGTTTTCTCTGTTGAAAAGGATAATCTTTACATTGCAGTGTTGTAAGGATTGGAGTTCTATAGTTCTATGTATAAATAAAATACCAAACACAGTGCTTGACATTTTACTAGGTGCTCAATAGATTAATGATAGTGGTGTTTGTTTGTCTACCACTATTCCCAAACTTAGTATTTAGGTCCCTGGAGAAATGGGATTCCCTCCCCCCCACCCCATCTTGGTAAAATTTTTGTCTTCTTTGTCCTAGGTCAAACTATTCTGCATCAGCTGTGTGAGTCACTGACTATTTTGAAGATCCCTTAGTGTTTGGCTGTAGGAGCCATTAGTCAGTTCCCAGTACAGTGTTTGAGTCTACATCTCAGTTGGCTTATTTGAGTCTCTTTTCTTTCAGTGATCTCTCTCAGGGTTGTTTATTGCGAGCAGGGACAGATCAGTTTAGATTTTTTTGGTGTGTGGGGGAGGCATCTTCTAGCTATCCCTGTATACCTACAATTTTACTAAACAATTCTTTTATTTTCATAATGGTGTGCCTTGGTGGGTCATTTATCACTCAGTGTCCTGGCCTTTTAATTTTTATTTTTTTGGTTGCGCCACATGACTTGTGTGATCTTAGTTCCCCACCAGGGATTGAACCCAGGCCCCTGGCAGTGAGAGCTTCAAGTCCTAACCACTGGACCATTAGGGAATTCCCACTAAACAATTCTTCTATTACATCTTTTTTTTTTTTTTTTTGCGGTACGCAGGCCTCTCACTGTTGTGGCCTCTCCCATTGCGGAGCACAGGCTCTGGACACGCAGGCTCAGCAGCCCTGGCTCATGGGCCCAGCCGCTCCACGGCATGTGGGATCTTCCCGGACTGGGGCACGAACCCGTGTCCCCTGCATAGGCAGGTGGACTCTCAACCACTGCGCCACCAGGGAAGCCTTCTTTTATTACATCTTTAACCAGACCAAATCACCCCAAGTTTCACCTACTCCTTTCCTTCATCAGAGATCTCAGAGGGTTTGTGTTACAGTAATAGAAACTGACAGTGACTGTGTACTGTATATGTGTTGTGTATATTACTTAAATATCAAATATATGAGCTTGATATAGTTATCTCCTTATGGTTGAGGAAACAAGCTCAGAGAGTTTAAGTGGCTTGCCTATGACCACATACTTGATGCTTATTGGAATCCTAGCTCAGATCTCTCTGAGACCAAATCTCATGGTCTTTCTTAGGATATTGGACTTCTGCTGGGGATACCAAGAGACCTTGTGAGATCTTCATATTTGTGTCTATTTGGAGTTAGTTAGTTATCGAGATGTTTACCCAAAGATTCCTTCATACTGTAGTAAAGTAACTTACAGTTGTTGACTCTGTATAATTTGGAGTATCTCTGGTAGAAGAGTGTTCTGGAGAGAAGCCAGGGTAAGTGACAAATGCTCTCTCCTTTCCTTTTTCCTCTTCAATCCCTTGGGAGAAGGCCTTTGAAAATTACTGTAAGATCTTTTATGTGGGAGTGCCTTGGCCTCTTTGATTGTAACATTGCATTAAAAATATTTCATTTATGAAAAAGTCTTTTGGGACCCCACAACATCCCTGGACTGCATTTTCTTTCATACTGAATTCTGTGCCCCAGAGATAGGCACTACCTATTCCTCTTCCAGTTTAAGAACAATTAGTCACTATTTTATTACTTTTTATTTGAGAAATTAAAATAATCTAATAGTATTAGCATATTCTTATAAGAAGGAATTTCTTTCTAATGTTTTGTCATTTTTGTTTCTAATCTTATTTAAAAAGAAATAAAACACTGGCTTTTATTTTATTTTTTATAACTTAAAAAAAAGTTTATTTATTTATTTAGGCTGTGTTGGGTCTTAGTTGTGGCACGCGGGGTCTTCATTGCGGCACGTGGAATCCTTTTGTTGTGGCATGCAGACTCTTAGTTGTGGCATGTGAACTCTTAGTTGTGCCATGCATGCGGGATCTAGTTCCCTGGCCAGGGATTGAACCTGGGCCCCCTGCATTGGGAGCATGGAGTCTTACCCACTGGACCACCAGGGAAGTCCCCAAACACTGTGGCTTTTAAAAATACAAGTATTTACATGTTTTTTAAAGAATAATCTTAAAAATACAGATAAGTCAAAAAACAAAAGAAAAATCACCTCTAGTCTCAGGGCTCATATAAATAACTGCTGTTATATTGTTTACTATTTTAACAGACTTCAGCCCATGTAACCTGTAAGCCACAGACGTCTTGGACTGTTTTAATCATTAATAACGAAGTATATCATTAAGCAACAGTGGGGTATTTTCAAAGAGTTGGAAGACTCATCATGAGTTTGAACACTTCAAATAATGCCCCTGGTGATATCCAAAGGTAAGCCTCCAGTCTCTTCTTCTAGTTGAGGAATGCTTTTGGTTGCAGGGAGCAGGGAGAAATAAGTGGTTGGAGAGGCTGATTGTAAGAATTCTCATGGGATGGTAAGGGAAGTGGAAATTTCATGGGACTGGAGGAGCAAGAATGATGCCTCATAGAAACCAGAACTGGGTCTGGAGACTCTGTGTGGCTCTTTATGCTCCTTTGTTAACTCAGTGTACAAAAGTCAGTGTCTGTACTTTCTCCAGTCCCTAGAGACTTGCTTATTCTTTTCCACTTCTCTAAGTCTTTTCTTCTGCTTATTCATTATTACTTGGCTTGCCACAATCTGTGTTGCTGTGTTTCCTCTTATTTCCTCATTGCCCCAACTCTGATTCATCACTCTACTTAAGCGTTCTGTTAGTTTTAGCTCCTGTTGCTAACTGCTTCTTTTCTTGGAGTTTACATTCTAAGAATTGCTGTTGCTCATCTTTTTTGTACCATTCATATATGCCTTTGGGTGAGGTGCCTACCTTTGGTTTATTCATATCTCATGTGAATAATATAAAAACTCTGAGTCCATAATGCGAAATGGAGCCATTTCGGAGAGTGCAACTCAAAGTGTGGTTTACGAAGAAATAAGTACAGAAATTGAAAGCAAGTGTTTAGAAACTTATAATCATGTAACAGAGTAATTTTCTATTTGTTGAATCTAATAATAAAACAGAGTTGAATTTTATCTGTTTTTAGATTTTCTTTTTTAGTTATCCCTTTTAAATATATTTTACGGAAGCAATGGGAGTGGGGTGGGGATAGTCCTTGCTCACGTTTAGTTTGAGAAGAACTGATCTTGAGCACCTTTTCAGCAAGGATGTGTGGGTGGGGTGAGTACCATGACTAACATGTACTTTGCTTTATAAATAGGATTTGCAATGTAAACGTTTCCTACCTGTCTTTAGGAGCTACCTGAAATCCTTTCTGGAGCAAGACAGAGAATAAATGAGTAAAATATTAATATTTTTCTTTACTAAAATTTTATCTTAAAAAGAATTTTTTCTTTTAGATGTTCCTAGGGTTAAGAGTGAGGTCTCATCAGCTGGTTCTCCACCACTATGGTGAGGAAGATGGTTCAAAAACTGCTAAAGGGAGTGTTTTAAGGTTCTTTTTTGCTCTGATATCCTGTCTTATATATGTGCATATGTATATATACACAGAGATATGTATATTTTAATGCAGATAATGCATGTGTTTTTAGAATAATTTAAGAAATACAAATGAATAAAACGATGAAACTGCTTATAATGCTACCACTTAGAGTTAACTACCGACAGTATTTTGGTATTTACTTGCCCAGACCTTTTCTTTTGAACATATAAATATATATTTCAAAAATTAGAATAATATTTTACATTAGTATCTTGCTTTTTCAATTTTGGGGGGAACATCTTGCCAAATTAATATACATCTGCCATAATTTTTAATGGTTTAATTACTCTTCAGACTTCTAGAATCTGGACCGATGAAGTTATTTAAACTCTGCTATTTACCACGAACGTACTTTCTGTTTCTATAGATTTGCCTTTTTTGAACAATTCATATAACTGGGGTCATACAATATATGGTCATTTGTGTCTGGCTTCTTTTCAGTAGGCATGTTCTTCAGATTTATTATATTGTAACATGTGTCAGTACTTTGTTTCTTCTTATTGCTGAATATTATTCCATTTTATGGATATATACATTTTAGTTAACCATTCACCAGTTGATGGACATTTGGGTTGTTTCCACATTTTGCCTATTATGAATAACTCTGCTATAAACACTTGTGTGCAAGTCTTTGTGTAGACATATTTTATTTCTCTTGGATAGATTCTTAGGAGCACCATTACTTCATCATATAGTAAATTTATGTTAAAATTTTTAAGAAACTTCCGAATTGTATTCTAAAGTGATTGAAGCATTTTACATTTCCACCAGCAGTGTATAAGGGTTTTATACATTTCCATATCCTCCCCAACACTTGTTGTTTTCTGACTTTTTGATTATAGCCATTTCAGTGAGAGTAAAGTAATACGTCATTGTGATTTTATTTTGTGTTTTCCTAGTGAGCAATGATGTTGAACATCTTTGCATGTGCTTTTTTTCGCCCATTTGTGTATCTTCATTGGTGAAAAGCCTATTCAGATCTTTTGCCTGATTTTAAATCGAGTTATTCATCTTTTTGTTATCGAGCTTCAAGAGTTCTTTATATATTCTGAGGGCTTCCCTGGTGGCGCAGTGGTTAAGAATCCGCCTGCCAATGCAGGAGACACGGGTTCGAGCCCTGGTCCGGGAAGATCCCACATGCCACTAAGCAACTAAGCCCGTTTGCCACAACTACTGAAGCCCACGCACCTGGAGCCCATGCTCTGCAACAAGAGAAGACACCGCAATGAGAAACCCGTGCACTGCAACGAAGAGTAGCGCCCGCTCGCCACAACTAGAGAAAAGCCTGTGTGCAGCAATGAAGACCCAACACAACCAAAAATAAAAAATAAAATAAATTTATTAAAAAAAAGAGTTCTTTATGTATTCTGGATACAAATCCTTTATCAGATGTATAATTTGCAAATATCTTGTCCCATTTGTTGGCTTGACTTCATTTTCTTAATAATGTCTTTTGAAGTGTAAAAGTTATTAATTTTTATGAAGTTCAATTCTTTTTCTTTATGGATTGTGCTTTTGGTTTCATATCTAAGAAATTTTGCCCAACTTAAGGTCATGAAGATTTTTCTCCTAAGTTTTTTTCTACAATTTTTATCATTTTAGTTCTTACATTTAGATCCGGGCTCCATTTTAAGTTACTTTGTAGTATATGGTGTGAGGTAAGGGTCTAAATTTATCTTTTTGCCTGTGGAGATCAGTTGTTTTAGCACCATTTGTTGATAAGACTATCTTTTCCCCCATTGAATTGTCTTGGCACCTTTGTTGAAAATTAATTGACTGTATATATATATGACTTTATTTCTGTGGTCTCAATTCTGGTACACTGATCTACATGTTTATTCTTAATTCAAATTCTACACTGTTTTGATTACTGTAGCTTTATGGTAAGTTTTGAATTTAGAAGGTGCAAGTCCTCCCATTAGTTTTTCTTAAAGATTATTTTGGTTTTTCTGAGTCCTTTGCTTTTCCATATAATTTTTAGGGTCAGCTTGTCAATTTCTGCAAAAAAAAAGCCTGCTTGGATTTTGGTAGGCAATATGTTGAATCTATAGATCAGTTTGGGGAAAGTGGACATCTTAAAATACTAGTCTTCAAATACATGAATGTGAATGTGGAATGTCTTTTCATTTACTTAGGTCTTCAATTTAGTTCAACAATAATTTATGCTTTTCAGTGTAGAAGTCTTTCCCTTTTTTTGTTAAATTTAATCCTAAATCTATTTAATTTACTTGATGCTATTATAAGTGGAATTATTTTTTAAATTTCAGTTTTGGATTATTTATTGCTAGTGTTTAGAAATGTGATTGGTTTTGCATATTGATCTTATAGTCTGTGACCTTGCTGAAATTGTTTTTTAGTTCTAGTCTTTTTGCTTCTTAATGGATTTCTTAGGATAATCTTACAGGATCATGTTCTTTGCCATTAAAGACAGTTTTACTTCTTCCTTCAGTATATGTGCCTTTTATTTCTTTTCCTTTTTTTTTTTCCTGATTGCACTGTCTAGAACCTCCAATACAGTCTTGAATAGAAGTATTACTAGCAGACATCTTTGTTTTGTTCCCAGTCTTAGGGGAAGCTTTCAATGTTTCACCATTAAGTTTGATGCTACTTTTTGCAGTTTTTCATAGAGGCCCTTTATCAGATTGATGAAATTTCCTTGTATTCCTAGTTTGTTGAGAGTTATTTTTTTAAATCATGAATGGGTGTTGGATTTTGTCAAATACATTTTCTGTATCTGTTGAGATGATCATATAGTTTTCATCCTTTGTTTTAGTAAAATGGTATATTACATCACTTGAGTTTCAGACATTATACCAATTTTCTATTTTGGGGATAAATCCCCAAAATAGAATTTAATTAATAGAATTAATTAATAGATTAATTAAATAGAATTTAATTAATCATGTTGTAATTTAATTCTTTCAAGATGTTGCTGGATTTGGTTTGCTAATGTTTTGTTGAGGATTTTTTGTATCTCTATTCATGAAAGATATTGGTCTGTACTCTTCCTTTCTTGAGATGTCTGCCATATTTTGGTATTAGGTAATGCTGGACTCAGAATGATTTGGAGAAATGTTTCCTCCTCCTCTAATGTGAGGATTGGTATTATTTCTTCCTTAAAGTTTGGTAGAATCTGGACTTGGACTTTCTCTATGATTAGATTTTTAAAATTATTAATTCAATGTTGTTGTCTGTTATAGGTCTGTTCAGATTTTCTCTTTCTTTTTGAGTTAGTTTTAGTAGTTACCATCTTTTTAGGAATTTGTCCTAAATTTGTCCTGATTTGTTAGCGTAAAGTTGTTCATGGTATTCATTATAATCCTTCTACGTTGGTAGTGCCATTCCCTTTTTTATATTTTGCTTATACTTTGAGTTTCTTCTCTTTTTTCTTTGTCTCGCTAACCAAAGGTGTATCAAGTTTATTCATCTATTTAAAGAATCAAATTTTGGTTTCATTGATTCTCTGTTGTTTTATTTTAGTCTTATTTTAAAAAAATTACGTATGCATGTTATTTAAAGACTAATTGTTCTAAAAGGCTTACTTACTGCTGTTAGGAAAAATAGCAGTGCTTATTACCTTGAGACAAATAACTTTCTTTATCCCTAGAAAGAATCATTTTCAACTCTCTGAGATGTTTTTTTAAAATCCATACCTCTTCAAAAATTTTTTTTATATTGCTATTTGATTTTTCATGTTTAGCCATTATCTACTGACTTTCCACTATAGAAGTTCATAATTTAGTTTTCATTCATACTTGCCTCCCTTTTCTATTCTCTCTTCATTTATTGATATATAATCTTGGTTAGATTAATCAATGTTTACATTATCATATAATTATCAAAACTTCCTAGCTGAGTTATGTAGTAGTATTCAGTGACCATTTTTTCTGTCGTATACATTTTGTTTTTCTTGGATTTAATTAATAGTTGTCTCATTTGTTGTTTACTTGGTTTAATTTCCATGAACTTATGAATTCAACTTCATACTCCCACCAAGTTTTATAAATCTCTCAATATGTTCACATAGTTGATGTATTCTGTTCTTTTCTCTTTTCATCTTAAAGAAATTACTCCTGGAGGCATTGGCCAGTACAGTTGGAACAGATTACCCTTTAAGTGATTTGCTGCACAAATTTCACTGGGTGCTTCCTTTCATCACTATCTTAGACATCCCTTTGCTGTTTTCTTATCTTGAATACCCTACTTCTGGGATCCCATTTCTTTCTCTTTCTCAGTGTGGGTCCTTATTTTGGTGAAACAAGTCTTCCAGTAGCCCCTTATAAATGTTTTGATGTCTTGTAGATCTGAAATAGTGTTTCTCATACTCTTGTCTTTTTTTGTTTTTGAAAGCTTTAGACATTTATTACCAAACTTCTAAAAACTTTTCTGCCAGTTTACACTCTGATTATAGGTATGAAAGCGTGCACGTTTCATCTTCCCTTCCCCATACTCTTTGAATGGTACTTGTTGAGCATAAAATTCTAAATTGGAAATTATTTTCTCTTGTAATTTTTTGAGGCATCTGGGAGATTTCTGTTTTAAATTTATTTATTTAGTTTTTCATTTCTTAGTTTGTGTTTTTGATTTCCAAGAGCTCTTTTTTTGTTCTATGAATATTTCATTTTTAATTACATCCAGTTTTTGTTTTATGGATTTTTTTATCCTCTCCTATTTTTCTGAGGATTTTAATGTTAAGGGTTTTTTCTTAATCTTTTTTTAAAGTTATCTTTTCCCTGCATCATCTTTGACTTCTTCCCTGCCCCTTGTAGTCTCTGTCTTTCTTATCAGATGTTGCTTAACTTCTGGTGATCCTTGGCTCTCTATTCATATTTAAAAGTAGAGTCCTAAAAAGATGATTGGAAGCTCAGTGTATGAGGCATTCTGTGTAGGGTGATCTGGTTAAGCTGTTTTGCTGGAGAACCCGTAACATTGGCATCTTTAGGTTTTTTTCACCTTGTTGGTTAGATTCTCCAGGGAAGATCCTTCTAGTCTCTGCTTTGGCTGACATTGTTCTGTTAGACAATAAGTATTAGAAGACCAGGGATATAATTTATTATATAACTTTTTACTCGAGTCTCTTGCTTTTGGTATGGAACACTTACCCGATTTGTATCTGATGTCTCCAATCCAGAGACGTTCTGTTTTATCCTCTCCAGGGGATAAACCCCTAGTGTTGTGCCAGAGTGGGGAAGAAATCAATACCCAGTTGTGTGGTGTATAGGGTAGAGGATCTGAGGATCTTATTATTTCTTTGGCAGACTTTCAACCAATTCTCCTGTTTTCTGCTCTGCTTTTACCCCCATTTTAAAAGGTGTTGCCAGTGAACTGAGCTTTTTGGGACTCTGGTGTAAATCAGGTTGCTTTTCTTACTGTTGGCTTTGAATTCAGCTCTCTTATATAAATCACTTACCACTTATCCACCTGCGTTCCAACTTCTAGTATTTTATTGCTATTGTCTCATCTCTGGTACTAATTCTCCTTGTGAGTTTATATCTCTAAATTCTCTTTGCTGTTAAATTAGTTAAAATTTTAATTTTACTTTTGGGGAGAGAGTAGAACTTTACTCTGCCATTTAAAAGCATGAGTCTGTATTCTCTTATACTTTCTCTTTTTGTAATATGTGTTATATTTGCAATAAGTAAAATATATTATTTAAAAAGGTTAAAAGGAAAGAACTCAGTCTTCTCTAAAACTTGCCAGCTTGTGATAGGATCAGATAACCTTTATTGCCTATCTTGAACAATATGGTGGTTTGCCAGTGGACAGTGGTTTGTTTCTAGTCATATACTGCTTTGCAATTCTATCTAGCTTTTGCAATCAATATCTTTTACTGGAATGTAAGTTTCTTTAGGGTAAGGACCGTAACATGTTCCCTGTTTTTTTTGAAAAATAAGTTATCAGAAATACGGGAAATGCTGGAAATTTACTTAATAATAATTATATTTTATTTTGATCTCATTTTATAGGTTGAAGAATGCCTCATCTGATATAAAACAAATGGTTAAAAATGAAACAGACTTGGATATTACTGCTGATCTCAGAAAGAAACTCCATCGGGCTAAGAAAGAAAAATTAGAAATAACAACTAAGCACAATGCAGAGGTAGAATTTATTTTCTTCTCAAATAATGTTAAAAGTAGAGTTTGATTATTTTAGATTCATTTCATATTAGAAACTACTTGTTTTAACATTTATCACTGTAACATTCTTGTGCTTAAAAAGGACATTAATAGAACAGATGGTTTTTTTAAATACAGTGGAATTGTATAGGAGTGTTAAAGTAGAAATTTAATGAAGTATTGTATTTATTGGTATGTTGCCTTAATTTTATTTTAATTAATGAATTATATTTGCTCAAAAATGTTAATTGATGAATGCGTTTGGTGACTAAGGGATTTGTAAATTAGGCATTTTGGAAATCTTAATGTAGTTTCCTTATGGTCTCAGTCATAGAGCAGTCTCTTAAACAATTAGATTTGAGTATGGAATTTTTGATCAGTGTAATTCATGAATTATCTTAGTTTGTTTTTCAATTGTATCATTATATCTTTTATTAGTATGTGTGTGTATATATATAAATATCTGTATTTCATATGTATATGTGTATATTCCAAGGACAGAAGTTAATTTTTACTCTAGGATAATTCATGAATTATATGTTTATGTCTCTTCTGTCGTCGTTCTTCTCTGTTTTCTTCTTTTTCTTTATTTAAGTCTTACTCATTCTTAAAGCTCAGCCTAGGCAGCCCGATGTAGTGGAAAGAATATTGAGTTACAGAGACCTGGACTCATTCTTGGCCCTTCCATTTACAACATATGTGACCTTGGGCGAGTTATTTATCCTGTACATCTTTGGTTTCTCATTGTGAAATGCTGGTCCCAAAGGGTTGTTGAGATAATTAAATGAAATAGAATTTGAGAAGTGTCTGTGCACTGTAATAGTAGTTGTAATTTATTGACAGTTAAGCATAAACAGTGTATTTTCCTTCCCTTTTTGCTAAAATCCGACGCTGTTCTGTCAGGAAACCTTTTAAAGCCTTGCTAGGTGAAAATGATTACTCCTTTCTTTCCTCTCCCATAACATGTTGCTGTTACAGATATTTTAGAGCTAAAACATTTATTTCATGCTTACCTGCGTTTCTTTAGTCCTTAAGCTTCGTGAGAGCTGAAAGTAGTGACCATGCTTTGTCCTTGTACCTGTCGAGTTGCTTATTGGCACGTAGTAGGCCCTCAGTAGCTGTGTGTTGAATAAACGTTTGGAAAAATGATCTTTTTCAGGTTCTCTAAGGAACAGTGGTTTATGATTAAAATAACAAGCGATCAATCTATGACTGTTTTATTTGTATTTTTAAGGGCAATTGAGGTAATTTTAAAGTGATAATTGAAGTAGTAATTGCTTTTATTTATGTTGTACTATTACATACTGAATATAAAGTAGTATTTGTTAAATGGGTGCTAATTGTTCATAATCCCCAAAACTTATTTTATAAACCAAATGTACATTTTACTTGAGAATATTAGTATCATGATAATCATTCATCCATTAAATAGATTCTTTCACATATATTTATAGTTATCACATTTCTCTTACCAGAACATACATTTATTATCTTTTATTTGATCAAAATATTTTGAATTATGTGTTCACATTAAAGAGATTGGAAATTATCTCACGGAAAAAAGAATTTTCTCGAAATAGGTAGTTATAGTTGGTTCAACTCCAGGTTTGTATTACTGTTCAGTTTTACTGTTTCAATTATTTGTTTAGCTGATTTTACTCATATAGTAAAATTTTTAGCCATGTAATTTCTAAATATGTCCATTATAAAGCAAGGCAGAGAGGAATGAAACTATCTAAAAACTAAGGCCAGATATTTGTCTTATCAGGTACTCCTAATGCTAACACACTGGCTTATTGGCACAAAATTTCTTTAAAATCTAAGTGTCCTATCAATAGATGAGTGGATAAAGAAAATGTTTCAAATATGTGTATATATATATATATATATATATATATATACACATATAAATGAATATATATATATTATTTAAAAAAAAATTTATTTCTTTATTTTTGGCTGCATTAGGTCTTTGTTGCTGCGTGTGGGCTTTCTCTAGTTGCAGTGAGCGGGGGCTACTCTTCGTTGTGGTGCGTGGGCTTCTCATTGCATTGGCTTCTCTTGTTGCAGAGCATGGGCTCTAGGCATGCGGGCTTCAGTAGTTGTGGCACACAGGCTCAGTAGTTGTGGCTCGTGGGCTCTAGAGTGCAGGCTCAGTAGTTGTGGCACACGGGCTTAGTTGCTCTGCAACAGGTGGGATCTTCCCGGACCAGGGCTTGAACCTGTGTCCCCCTCATTGGCAAGCAGATTCTTAACCACTGCACCACCAGGGAAGTCCGTGTGTGTGTGTATGTGTGTGTGTGTGTGTGTATATACAATGGAATATTATTCACACAAAAAAAGAGTGACATCTTGCCATTTGTGACAATATAGATGGACCTTGGGGCCATTATGGTAAGTGAAATAAGTCAGACAGAGAAAAACAAATACTGGAGGGATCTTCAAGATGGCGGAGGAGTAAGATGTGGAGATCACCTTCCTTCCCACAAATACATCAGAAATATATCTACATGTGGAACAACTCCTACAGAACACCTACTGAACGCTGGCAGAAGACCTCAGACCTCCCAAAAGGCAGGAAACTCCCCATGTACCTGGGCAGGGCAAAAGAAAAAAGGAAAACCAGAGACAGAAGAATAGAGACAGGACCTGCCCCTCTGGGAGGGAGCTGTGAAGGAGGAAAAGTTGCCACACACTTGGAAGCCCCTTCACTGGCGGAGACGAGGGGTGGATAGGGGGGAAGCTTTGGAGCCATGGAGAAGAGCACAGCAACAGGGGTGCAGAGGGTAAAGCAGAGAGATTCCCGCACAGAGGATTGGTTCCGACCAGCACTCACCAGCCTGAGAGGCTTGTCTGCTCACCCGCTGGGATGGGTGTGGGCTGGGAGACGAGGCTCCAGCTTCAGAGGTCATATCCCAGGGAGAGGACTGGGGTTGGCTGCGTGAACACAGCCTGAAGGGGGCTAGTGCACCACAGCTATTGGTGAGCGAATCTCGGAAAATGTCTAGACCTGCCTAAGAGGCAAGAGACCATTGTTTTGGGGTGCATGAGGAGAGGGGATCCAGAGCACTGCCTAAACGAGCTCCAGAGATGGGCACCAGTTGTGGCTATCAGCGCGGATACCGGAGACGGACATGAAATGCTAAGGCTGCTGCTGCAGCCACCCAAGACGCCTGGGTGCAAGCACAGGTCACTATCCACACCTCCCCTCCCGGGAGCCTATGCAGCCTGCCACTGCCAGGGTCCCGTGATCCATGGACAACTTCCCTGGGAGAACACACATTGTGCCTCAGGCTGTGAAAACGTCATGCTGGCCTCTGCTGCTGCAGGCTCACCCTGCATTCTGTACCCCTCCTTCCCTCTGGCCTGAATGAGCCAGAGCCCCCGAATCAGCTGCTGCTTTAACCCCATCCGGTCTGGGTGGGGAACAGATGCCCTCAGGCGACCTACACGCAGAGGCGGGGCCAAATCCAAAGCTGAACCCCAGGAGCTGTGCAAACAAAGAAGAGAAAGGGAAATCTCTCCCAGCAGCCTCAGGAGCAGTGGATTAAATCTCCATAGTCAACCTGATTTACCCTGCATCTGTGGAATACCTGAATAGACAATGAATCATCCCAAAATTGGGGCAGTGGACTTTGGGAGCAACTGTAGACTTGGGGTTTGCTTTCTGCATCTAATTTGTTTCTGGTTTTATGTTTATTTTAGTTTAGTATTTAGAGCTTATTATCACTGGTAAATTTGTTTATTGATTTGGTTGCTCTCGTAATTGCTTTTTTTAAAAAAAATATAATTTTCTTTTTCTGTTTTTGTGACTGTGTATGTGTATGCTTCTCTGTGTGATTTTGTCTCTATGGCTTTGCTTTTACCATTTGTCCTAGGGTTCAGTCTTTCCATTTTTCTGGGATAGTTTTTAGCGCTTGTTATCATTGGTGGATTTGTTTTTTAGTTTGGTTGTTCTCTTCTTTCTTTTTTTTATTACTTTTTTATTTTTAATAATTTATCTTTTATTTTATTATTTTCTTTCTTTCTCTCTTTTTCCTCCCTTTTCTTCTGAGCTGAGTGGCTGACAGGGTCTTGGTGCTCTGGCCGGGTGTTAGGCCTGAACCTCTGAGGTGGGAGAGCTGAATTCAGGACATTGGACCACCAGAAGCCTCCCAGCCCCATGTAAAATCAAATGGTGAGAGCTCTCACAGAGATCTCCATCTCAATGCTAAGACCCAGCTCCACTCAACAACCAGCAAGCTACAGTGTGGGACACCCTGTGCCAAACAACTAGCAAGACAGGAACACAACCCCACCTGTTAGCAGAGAGACTGCCTAAAATCATAATCAGTTCACAGATACCCCAAAACACACCACCGGACATGGTCCTGCCCACCAGAAAGAAAAGATCCATCCCCACCCACCAAAACACAGGCACCAGTCCCCTCCAGCAGGAAGCCTACACAACCCACTGAACTAACCTTACCAACTGGGGGCAGACACCAAAAACAATGGGAACTATGAACCTACAGCCTGCAAAAGGAGACCCCAAGCACAGTAAGATAAGCAAAATGAGAAGACAGAGAAATACCCAGCAGATGAAAGAGCAAAGTAAAAACCCACCAGATCAGACAAATGAAGAGGAAATAGGCAGCCTACCTGAAAAAGAATTCAGAAAAATGATAGTAAAGATGATCCCAAATCTTGGAAATAGAATGGAGAAAATACAAGAAATTATTAACAAGGACCTAGAAGAACTAAAGGGCAAACAAACAATGATGAAAAACACAATAAATGAAATTAAAAGTTCTCTAGAAGGAATCAATAGCAGAATAACTGAGGCAGTAGAACGGATAAATGACCTGGAAGATAAAATGGTAGAAATAACTACTGCAGAGCAGAATAAAGGAAAAAGAATGAAAAGAATTGAGGACAGTCTCAGAGACCTCTGGGACAACACTAAATGCACCATTTGAATTATAGGGGTCCCAGAAGAAGAAGAGAAAAAGAAAGGGAATGCAAAAATATTTAAAGAGATTATAGTTGAAAACTTCCCTAACATGGGAAAGGAAATAGTCAATCAAGTCCAGGAAGCAGATAGAGTCCCATACAGGATAAATCCAAGGAGAAACACACCAACACATATATTAATCAAACTATCAAAAATAAAATACGAAGGAAAAATATTAAAAGCAGCAAGAGAAAAGCAGCAAATAACATACAAGGGAATCCTCATAAGGTTAGCAGTTGATCTTTTAGCAGAAACTCTGCAAGTCAGAAGGCAGTGGCAGCACATATTTAATGTGATGAAAGGGGAAAACCTACAACCAAGGTTACTCTTCCCAGCAAGGATCTCATTCAGATTTGACAGAGAAATTAAAACCTTTACAGACAAGCAAAAGCTAAGAGAGTTCAGCACCACCAAACCAGCTGTACAACAAATGCTAAAGGAACTTCTCTAGGCAGGAAACACAAGAGAAGGAAAAGACCTACAAAAAAAACCCCCAAAACAATTAAGAAAATGGTAATAGGAACATACATATTGATAATTACCTTAAATGTAAAAGGATTAAATGCACCAACCAAAAGATATAGACTGACTGAATGGGTACAAAAACAAGACCCGTATACATGCTGTCTACAAGAGACCCACTTCAGACCTAGGGACACATACAGACTGAAAGTGAGGGGATGGAAAAAGATATTCCATGCAAATGGAAATCAAAAGAAAGCTGGAGTAGCAGTTCTCATATCAGACAAAATAGAATTTAAAATAAAGACTTCTTACAAGAGACAAAGAAGGACACTACATAATGATCAAGGGAGCAATCCAAGAAGAAGATATAACAATTATAAATATTTATGCACCCAACATAGGAGTGCCTCAATACATAAGGCAAATGCTAACAGCCATAAAATGGGAAATCGAGAGTAACACAGTCATAGTAGGGGACTTTAACACCCCACTTTCACCAATGGACAGATCATCCAAAATGAAAATAAGTAAGGAAACACAAGCTTTAAATGACACATTACACAAGATGGACTTAGTTGATATTTATAGGACATTCCATCCAAAAACAACAGAATACACTTTCTTCTTAAGTGCTCATGGAACATTCTCCAGGATAGATCATATCTTGGGTCACAAATCAAGGCTTGGTAAATTTAAGAAAATTGAAATCATATCAAGTATCTTTTCTGACCACAACGCTATGAGACTACATATCAATTACAGGAAAAAAAACTGTAAAACATACAAACACATGGAGGCTAAGCAATACACTACTAAATAACCAACAGATCACTGAAGAAATCACAGAGGAAATCAAAAAATACCTAGAAACAAATGACAATGAAAACACCATGACCCAAAACCTATGGGATGCAGCAGAAGCAGTTCTAAGAGGGAAGTTTATAGCAATACAGTCCTATCTCAAGAAACAAGAAAAACCTCAAATAAACAACCTAACCTTACACCTAAAGCAATTAGAGAAAGAACAAAAAAAAACCCCAAAGTTAGTAGAAGGAAAGAAATCATAAAGATCAGGTCTGAAATAAATGAAAAAGAAATGAAGGAAACGATAGCAAAGATCAATAAAACTGAAACCTGGTTCTTTGAGAAGATAAGAATAATTGATTAAACCATTGGCCAGACTCCTAAAGAAAAAAGGGAGAAGGCTCAAATCAATAGAATTAAAAATGAAAAAGGAGAAATAACAACTGACACTGTAGAAATACAAAGGATCATGAGAAATTACTATAAGCAACTATATGCAAATAAAATGGACAACCTGGAAGAAATGGACAAATTCTTGGAAAAGCACAACATTCCAAGACTGAACCAGGAAAAAATAGAAAATACAAACAGACCAGTCACAAGCACTGAAATTGAAACTGTGATTAAAAATCATCCAACAGGGCTTCCCTGGTGGTGCAGTGGTTGAGAGTCTGCCTGCAGATGCAGGGGACACGGGTTCGTGCTCCGGTCTGGGAGGATCCCACATGCCGTGGAGTGGCTGGGCCCGTGAGCCATGGCCGCTGGGCCTGTGCGTCCGGAGCCTGTGCTCTGCAACGGGAGAGGCCACAACAGTGAGAGGCCCACACACTGCAAAAAAAAAAAAAAAAAAAAAAAAATCATCCAACAAACAAGAGTCCAGAACCAGATGGCTTCACAGGTGAATTCTATCAAACATTGAGAGAAGAGCTAACACATATCCTTCTCAAACTCTTCCAAAATATAGCAGAGGGAGGAACACTCCCAGACTCATTCTGCGAACCCACCATCACCCTGATACCAAAACCAGACAAAGATGTCACGGAAAAAGAAAACTACAGGCCGGTATCCCTGATGAACATAGATGCAAAAATCCTCAACAAACAGAATTTGGCAGCACATTAAAGGGATCATACACCACGATCAAGTGGGGTTTATCCTAGGAATGTAAGGATTCTTCAATATATGCAAAGCAATCAGGGTGATGCACCATATTAACAAACTGAAGGATAAAATCCATATGATCATTTCAATAGACACAAAAAAAGCTTTTGATAAAATTCAACACCCATTTATGATAAAAACCCTCCAGAAAGTAAGCATAGAGGGAACTTACTTCAACATAATACAGGCCATATATGACAAGCCCATAGCTACCATCGTTCTCAGTGTTGAAAAGCTGAAACCATTTCCACTAAGATCAGGAACAAGACAAGGCTGCCCACTCTCACCACTCTTATTCAACATAGTTTTGGAAGTTTAGCCACAGCAGTCAGAGAAGAAAAAGAAATAAAAGGAATCCAAGTCAGAAAAGAAGAAGTAAAGCTGTCACTGTTTGCAGATGATATGGTACTATACATATAGAATCCTAAAGATGCTACCAGAAAACTACTAGAGCTAATCAATAAATTTAGTAATGTAGCAGGATACAAAATTAATGCACACAAATCTCTTTCATTCCTATGCACTAATGATGAAAAATCTGAAAGAGAAATTAAGGAAACACTCCCATTTACCATTGCAACAAACAGAATAAAATACCTAGGAATAAAACTACCTAAGGAGACAAAAGACCTGTCTGCAGAAAACTGTAAGACACTGATGAAAGAAATTAAAGATGATATAAACAGATGGAGAGATATACCATGTTCTTGGATTGGAAGAATCAACATTGTGAAAATGACTATACTACCCAAAGCAATCTATAGGTTCAATGCAATCCCTATCAAACTACCAATGGCATTTTTCACAGAACTAGAACAAAAGATTTCACAATTTGTATGGAAACACAAAAGACCCCGAATAGCCAAAGCAATCTTGAGAAAGAAAAAATAGAGCTGGAGGAATCAGTCTCCCGGACTTCAGACTATATTACAAAGCTGCAGTAATGAAGACAGTATGGTACTGGTACAAAAACAGAAATATAAATCAATGAAACAGATAGAATGCCCGGAGATAAACCCATGCACATATGGTTACCTTATCTTTGATAAATGAGAGAAGAATATACAATGGAGAAAAGGTATCCTCTTCAATAAGTGGTGCTGGGAACACTGGACAGCTACATGTAAAAGAATGAAATTAGAACACTCCCTAAGACCATACAGAAAAATAAACTCAAAATGGATTAGAGACCTAAATGTAAGGCCAGGCACTATAAAACTCTTAGAGGAAAACATAGCTAGAACACTCTGTGACATAAATCACAGGAAGATCCTTTTTGGCCAACCTCCTAGAGAAATGGAAATAAAAACAAAAAGAAACAAATGGGATGTAATGAAACTTAAAAGCTTTTGCACAACAAAGAAAACTAAACAAGACAAAAAGAACAACCGTCAGAATTGGAGAAAATATTTGCAAATGAAGCAACTGACAAAGGATTCATCTCCAAAATATACAAGCAGCTCATGCAGCTCAGTATTAATTAAACAAACAACCGAATCCAAAAATGGGCAGAAATCCCAAATACATATTTCTCCAGAGAAGATATACAGATTGCCAACAAACACATGAAAGGATGATCAACATCACTAATCATTAGAGAAATGCAAATCAAAAGTACAATGAGATATCACCTCACACCGGTCAGAATGGCCGTCATCAAAAAATCTACAAAAAAAAAAAAAAAAAAAAAAAATCTACAAACAGTATATGCTGGAAAGGGTGTGGAGAAAGGGAAACCCTCTTGTACTGTTGGTGGGAATGTAGACTGATACAGCCACTATGGAGAACAGTATGGAGGTTCCTTAAAAAACTAAAAACAGGACTACTATATGACCCAGCAATCCCACTACTGGGCATATACCCTGAGAAAACCATAATTCAAAAAGAGTCATGTACCACAATGTTCATTGCAGCACTGTTTACAATAGCCAGGATGTGGAAGCAACCTAAATGTCTATCAACAGATGAATGGATAAAGAAGATGTGGTACATATATACAATGGAATATTACTCTGTCATAAAAAGAAACAGCATTGAGTTATTTGCAGTGAGGTGGATGGACCTAGAGACTGTCATACAGAGTGAAGTAAGTCAGAAAGAGAAAAACAAATACTGTATGCTGACGCATATATATGGAATCTTAAAAAAATAAAGTGGTTCTGAAGAACCTAGGGACAGGACAGGAATAAAAATGCAGATGTAGAGAATGGACTTGAGGACTTGGAGAGGGGGAAGGGTAAGCTGGGACGAAGTGAGAGAGTGGCATGGACATATATACACTACCAAATGTAAAATAGATAGCTAGTTGGAAGCAGCCGCATGGCACAGGGAGATCAGCTCTGTGATTTGTGACCACGTAGAGGGGTGGGTTAGGGAGGGTGGGAAGGAGACGCAAGAGGGAGGAGAAATGGGGATAAATTTATATGTATAGCTGATTTACTTTGTTATACAGCAGAAACTAACACAACATTGTAAAGCAATTATACTCCAATAAAGATGTTAAAAAAAAGACAAATACTGTATGATATCATTTATAGGTGGTATTTAAAAATTAAAGAAAACCCCAAGCTCATAGATACAGAGAATAAATTGGTGGTTGTCAGAGGCAGGGGGTGGGTGGAGGTAGATGAAATGGGTGAACGGGGTCAAAAGGTACACACTTCCCAGTTATAAAATAAGTCCTGGGTATGTAATATACAGCATGGCAACTATAGTTAATAATGTACTGTATTGCATTTTTGAAAGTTGCTAAGAGAGTAGATCTTAAAAGTTCTCATCACAAGAAAAAAATTGTAACTATGTATGGTGATGGATGTTAACTAGAATTATGTGGTGATCATTTTGTAATATATATAAATATTAAATCATTATGTTGTACACCTGAACCTAATATGTCAATTATACCACAATAAAAAATAATAAAAATCTTTAAAATGACTTATCTAGGAATTTCATTATTGTGGGTTCTTGGGCAACTTATGTCATTTTTCTGAGCCCCCGTTTTCTTTCCTAGGTATAGAAATAATAGGTTACTGTTGAGATTTGTTAGTGGGCAGAGGGTATGGGGGAGAGGAGTTTCTTACAGACTCACAGCTTCCGAATGAAACTAAGTTGTACTGATGTGGGTGATTGAGATGGGAAAATGCCACAAGGTTTTCACTTTTGCAGTGGTTATTAAAATTATTTGAGCACAATAATACAGATGTGCAAAGTAGGACAAGAGGTCTGTGGCCCCGATAGTGACGATAGAGCAAGAAAATCTTTTAGAGCAATGAGGATGGGAGAGAATAAGGAAAAGCAATGTAACTTTCTCTAGCCAAAAGTTACTGGATACCTAGGACGAAGCAGTAGGCTTTCTAGGGTTCAAGACCTAAAGGTGTTTGACTGATCCTGTCAGATTTCTTAGGAGTAGGGGTCTTAAGCAGGGGTCCTTACAAACTGAGAAATCAAGGAATCCATGTAGTTGGATAGGGAGAAATTATATTTTTATTTTTAATAACCCCTAACTCATGTTAAGCATTTCCTTCAGTTATGAAGGGCTTGGCCCAGCCTGTCATCCTTTTAAAAGCAAGCTATAGTAGGATTAGCAGTACTTTTGAATTTATCACCAATAGAAATTGCAGACACATACCATACTTCAATTACTGCAAATATATTGAAATATTGTTTATACTTGTCATTACTTTGAAATGGTTATTAGACTTGTGAGTACAACTTGTTATTTAATGTGTTATTAAAGAAGTAACGTAGATTACAGCATCACAAATCGGTTGTTATATCATATATTTATTTTTATACTTTGATTCTTTTTGTTATCTTGTGTATTTTATTTTATGCATGTAATTACATTATTTTGAAAAGGCTGTGCCAGATTGCCAAAGAGGGTCATGGCGTAAAAATGGTGAAAGACCTTTTAGAGGCTGAGACATGCTGTAGGAGGGCATCAGGGAAGACATGGAGGATGACACAGAGAGGAGGTTCTAAGACACCTGATTGAGCATAAGACCTAAAAGAATGAAGACTTGTTTTGAAAAGGAGGGAGATACCATTTTGTTGCTGTTCATGTTGTAGTGCACATGTTGAAGCTTAAATGAGAAAACAACCTCATGGTTGTTTTTCACAGCTAGAGGATATGTTTTTCACAGCTCTGTGGGTAGCTCTGGAAATCAAATAAGGCCCAGTCAGGCTAAAAGAGGGACATTAATAGATGGAATTGGTTGTACAGGTGATGAAATACCTAGGAATTCAAACAGGGAATGATGAGGCCACCTAGAGATTAGTTACATCAGGAAGCCACCATCACCTCTAGGCCAGAGGACCAATGGGAGGAGATGATGTTACCAGAGTCCAGAAGTTGGAGCTGTCTGGTGGGAGGGAGAACCATGGTAGGGGCTGTTCAGTCAGGTTGGGATGTTGGAATGAAGGATAGGCAGCTGGAACCTGAAAAGAGATGCAGCTACTGCCAGAGACACTGCCGGAAGTAGAGCCATTTAACAATGGAGCATGGGAATTACAGTTCCTATGATATAATAGAGTAGAGCAAAAGAAGGGGGTTGAGAAATGGATAAAATGGACAAATAATTGACACTCCACACTTTTTGCTCTTCAGCATTCATTATCACTCTTCTGCTCATGTGTAACTCCCATGCAATAATATCTTATTCCTGCGTAATCTTGCAAGGCAACTCAAATATCCTCTATACAAAGATGCTCTCACCTACTCCACAATGGGAGACAGAAAGACTTATTAGGCCATTGTTTCTATCTCACAGATGATATGTATCCTCATCATCAGAATCTTACAATTTTGTGTCTCATGAATTAAATTGAGACCAATAGTACCAGCATTCTTCATATAATGCCAGATATGAGGAGCAAAGAAAAAAATCACTAATATATACATATAACAGATATGCAGAGCTGCTGCAGTTCTTATTCTTAGAACTGGTGCTAGGGTTATAAGCTGATTTTTTCTTTTTCTTTTTTTTTTGTGGTATGCGGGCCTCTCACTGCGGTGGCCTCTCCTGCTGCGGAGCACAGGCTCTGGATGCGCAGGCCCAGCAGCCATGGCTCACGGGCCCAGCTGCTCCGCGGCATGTGGGATCTTCCCGGACCGGGGCACAAACCCACGTCCCCTGCATCGGCAGGCGGACTCCCAACTACTGCGCCACCAGGGAAGCCCTATAAGCTGATATTTTTCACTTCACTTCTGTCACAGCTGATTCCTGTTCCCCTTACCCTCTGCCAACATTTTCCTTGGTGGAGTGACTGCATTTCATTCTTGAAAAGTTTGATTCCTTAATGGTGCCACATCTATTGGATCTCTGTAGATATGGATATACTGAGAATCATACCGTTGAATCCCCAGGTTTCCATGGTCTCCTCTGCCTCACTATGCCCTTGGTAATCAGGATCAGTCACCCCAGCCAGTCTTGGTAATCAAGACTCTGGTAACATCATCTTTCTTTGCCTTTTGTTTCACTGGTACAAGGAGCCTAAAACTAGCCTAGAGGTAGTCTCAGCTTCTGATATAATGGATTTAAAAAAAATTTTTTTTACTGCAGTAAAAAATATATAACATTTACAATTTTAACCATTTTAAGTGTACAATTCAGTTATATTTATATTCACAGCACTGTGCAACCATCGCCAGTATCTATTTTCAAAAATTTTTATCATCCCATACAGAAACTGTACCTATTAAGCAATAACTGCCCCGTCCTCCTTCCCCCATCCCCACCCCTGCTAACCTCTAATCTACTTTATATTTCTATGCATTTTCATGTTCTAGATATATACCTTATATAAGTGGCAGCATAGAATATTTGTCCTTTTGTGTTTGTTTTGTTTCATTTGGCGTAATGTTTCCGAAGTTAATCCATGTTGCAGTATCAGTGTGGATCATTTTTGTGTCAACTGGTGGAAGTATTCACCCTTTGTAAATTAAGATCTCTTCTGAAATATCAAAGCCCAAAGTTGCATGTTTGGGTGGGTGGGGGGGAACCCGGTGAGTGGGTTGGTAGGTGGTAAGGTTATTAGAGGCTATGTTAATAGAGAGAGGCCACTTCCACTTCCATCCTTTAGTTCCTGGATCTGTGTATGTGAGGTATAGCAAATGCTAGTCTCCAGTTCAGAGCTTGTACCTTGCGCATTGGGAAAGGCTCGGGGAAGTTTACAGTGTGTACTTGTGGTGGTGCCTCAAGGAGTCAGGGAGTCTGGGAACTGATGGGAGGGTATGACTTCATATTTTAGAGAATTAAGTAAGGATTCTGCTCACCAGACTTGGAGTTTTTCTGTTTTTTTATCAGTTTGTTTTTTTTGGTTTGTTTGTTTTTGTTGTTGTTTAGACCAAATAATGCTTTAGAATCGCTTCTCCAATATGGTGGCCATTAGCCACATGTATCTTTTGAGCACTTGAAATGTGACTAGTCTGAATTAAGATGTGATACAAATACACACTGGATTTCAAAAACTTGGTACAAAAAGGTGTAAAATATCTAAAAAAAGTAAAATAGCTCACTAATAATTTTTCATGTTGATTTTATGTTGAAATAAAGAATCTTGGATATATTGGGTTAAGTAAAATGTTAAAATTAGTTTCACATATTTTTACTTTTCAAAATATTGCTACTAGAAAATTTAAAATTACACAAGATTTAAAATTTCTTGCATTACATATCTACTGCATAGCACCGCTTTAGAAGACTGCCCATCTCTTTAATTCCCGGGTACACGAGAATCAATTAGACACCACCACAAATACCTGGAGGTCAAATGCTATGATGACTGTTGTGCTCCAGCCGTCCGTTATAGAAACTGTGCTCACCTTGTCTCTACTGGTTAATTGTGACCACTTGGCCTTTGCTGCTCTGGAAGTTCTCCATTTTGATTGAGGTCGGCGAGTCCATCTCAATTATGACATATCCCCCCATTATCTTTACCATCTACTATTATCTCTGGTATATAGAGGTTAGCCGCTAGAGCTTTCTAAGGGTGCTTTTGCTGGCCAGTGTATTTTAGAGCCCTTTAATTAGGAAAATAATGTCCTTTGGGCTCTCAAAGAGGATGCAGTTAGCGAAAGGGGAGGTTTTGGTTTGCTCATAAAAAAAGCACTCCCATCTTCTTTTATTTTATTTTATTTTTTAAATATTTATTTATTTATTTATTTGGCTGCGCCGGGTCTTAATTGCGGCACACGGGATCTTCATTGCCGCGTGGGGGATCTTCATTGCGGCATGTGAGATCTTTTTTAAATTAATTAATTAATTAATTTTTATCTTTGGCTGTGTTGGGTCTTCATTGCTACGTGCGGGCTTTCACTAGTTGCGGTGAGCAGGGGCTACTCTTCGTTGTGGTGCGTGGGCTTCTCACTGTCGTGGCTTCTCTTGCTGCGGAGCCGGGCTCTAGGCACGCAGGCTTCAGTAGTTGTGGCACGTGGGCTCAGTAGTTGTGGCTCGTGGGCTCTAGAGCTCAGGCTCAGTAGTTGTGGCTCATGGGCTTAGTTGCTCTGTGGCATGTGGGATCTTCCTGGGCCAGGGCTCGAACCCATGCCCCTTGCATTGGCAGGTGGATTCTTAACCACTGCACCACCAGGGAAACCCCCATGTGGGATCTTTAGTTGCAGCATGTGGGCTCTTTTAGTTGCAGCATGTGGGATCTAGTTCCCTGACCAGGGATTGAACCCAGGCCCCTTGCATTGGGAGCGTAGAGTCTTAGCCACCAGACCACAAGGGAAGCCACCACTCCCATCTTCTTAAGTCTGCATATTATATCAGGAAAGTACTGGCATTTTGACTTTATTAAGTGATGCAGGCTGATGTTGAATTCAATTTACAGTCACACATTCCAAGCAAACTGTTACAGCTAGCTTATTAAATCCAAATCAAGCCTATATAGGGTTCCTTCTATTACAAGATTAGCAAGATTTTGCAGTCCTTTTGCTATAGATACTATCTTCTCCCAGAGAAGACTGCATTTCTCCCCTTGTGGCTTACTGAGGTCTGGGTCTATCGATGGCGACAAAGAGGTGAAAGTGGGTCTTGCACATCTTGTTGCAAGACAGCTATTTCAGTTGTGGTCCTTACTAAGTCTTTAAGCAAGGGAAGGTCAAGTAGCTCAGACAGGGAGAAGAGGCTGCTGTTGTTGGGAGGAGGGGTGTTCAGAGGAGACTGGAAGTTTGCAGTTTTCAGGATTGTCTAATTCCAAAAGTCCTCATCCATCTCCTTCCTTTCTACCTAATACCCAGATGATATATACCATCTTAACATCAGAAACTTGTTGAGGCTCTTTATTCAACTTGTATTTTAATTCTGCATTCCCCATAATTTGATTTTCCATCTGGTCTTTAGCCTTGTTTGCCATGGGGCTATGAGAAATAAGAGATTCTTTAAAGTCAACGTAGAAACTCTCTGGCTTTCTGACTGTCTTGAGCTGAGATTCTAGAACCCTGGGATTACCTTTTCATTTTTGTAAATTCTCTAGCATAGTTAGATTTAGCCTTCCCATGCCATGGGGTCTTGTAGTAAACAAAACTGCCATGTTGGTCAAGTGCAGTTGCTACTTCATTTCCCAAAGGCTTGAACTCAACTGGCACTTTATTTTAAACAATTGCACATGATAATGTAAATAATTGTGATCCCACTGGAGGCCATGGATCACTGCAAAAGTATCTCATTTCTACCTGCAAAAAGGTCTTCATTGTATTTAGGCTCATATAGGTTTACCACAAAATATCAGAAACCCATCTTGAGGCTATGTCTGATACCAAGAGTAATATCATTTGGTGTCCAAGTGGAATTGATTACACAAGTACCAGAAGAGGTAAAAAGACAAATAGGGGATGTTAAGGCAACCCAGAGGGTAGCAACATTAGGAAGTTGCTTTCGTTCCTAAGGTTGAAAAAAGCTAGCTATCCAGAAGGATTTGCAGCCATAGGGAAGACAGATGCTGCTCAGGGTAGATCTAGAGAGGGACAAATACCCTGGCTTCTCCTTTCCTGTCCTTACATATACCACAAGTGCCTCTCATTGATCCAGACTCCCAAGAAGCCAGTGCGCAGGGAAGTCTGGTACATGTAGTTCCTAGAATATGGAGTAGAGCTGGAGAAGGATGGGGGAGGGGGTGTCTGAGGGCAAACAGGTAAATGACTGGCACAACTGGGAATGCCCAAATGTTAACAACTTTATTCCTGGGCAGGGAGGGATGGCGTGATTCTGAAATAAATGGAGTTATCTTGAAGATGTAATAAAGGTTTTATGTTTTTTTCCATTAACTTATTAAAAGATATTTGTAAATTCTTATTTTGTGAGTATAAGTGTGCTGAAGACATTTACTTTTCTAACATTTATAAAAATGGAAATTATTTTTTTTATATATGTTAAAAAGAGTGTAACTCCCGCTGCACTCTACATATTAACTGCTACTTATGGTAATTTCTGATGTTGCCCTTTAGAAATCCTTTTTGTCTTTTCTTATATGGTAATTGGACCATCTATTTCTAGCCTGATATAGTAGCTTGATGCTTTCCCGTATGATACCTTCCTAGCATTCTCTCTCATCCATCATTTCTTTCTCTCCCTCCAGCAAGAAGTAATTTTGCTTTTCTTTGAACTATCATAACATTTTTACCTCTTTTGTAAAACTAATCCCTTATGACTTTCTATAGCATTTCATTACTTGAGATCAGGGGCTCTATAATGTTTGTTTTTATATCTTTCACTGTACTTGACATGTAGCAAGTATTTAATATCATTTAATGGATCATTGATTAGATCATAGAATTTCAGAGTGGGAAGGGACTTTATAAATCATCTGGTTCTAACTCTCTGACCTGTCTCCTGTCACACTGCTTCATGGAAGGATATTAGATAAATTAAATCTAGTTATTAACTATCTGGTTATCTAAATAGTAGATAAATTAGATATTCATTCATTAAAATCCCTGTAAAACAGGCACTTTTATTACTTTATGCTCTATGAGTAATGTCATAATCCAGAGAAATAATATAGACAATATTTACCAAATTTTGATACTATTTGCTCCTTTTTTTAAGGCATTTTATTTTATTTTTTGGCCGCACTGTGCGGCATGTGGGACGTTAGCTCCCTGGCCAGGGTTCGAACCTGTGCTCCCTGCATTGGGAGTGAGGAGTCTTAACCACTGGACTGCCAGGGAAGTCCACCATTTGCTTCTTGATTTCAATTAGGGTTTAGGAGTAGAGGAGAGAATGAATTTTTTTTTTTTTTCCCGGTACGCGGACCTCTCACTGTTGTGGCCTCTCCCGTTGCGGAACACAGGGTCCGGACGCGCAGGCTCAGCGGCTATGGCCCACGGGCCCAGCCGCTCCGCGGCATGTGGGATCTTTCCGGACCGGAGCACGAACCCATGTCCCTTGCCTCGGCAGGCGGACTCTCAACCACTGCGCCACGAGGGAAGCCCGAGAATGAATTTTTAAGTTCTTACTATATGTCATGCATTTTTTTCACTTCTTAGGTATGACTTTTTCTGATTAAAACCTGTGATTTCTCTTTACTTTTAATAAGTGCATATAAGAATTAAAAATTTTTTTTCTCTAGTGGATTCTCTAAAATAAGAAAATTAATGTTATTTGCTGAGTAAGGCTAGTGCTTCTTTTCCAGTCTTTTAGAAAGTATAAATGTGTAAATTCTTGTCTTATAAATATTATAGAAACAAATTTCTCTAAGAAAATTGTTTGGGTGCATGATCTCATAATCTTGGAGACATATTTTTATATTGGTTCATGATATCAGAAGTCTGTTTTTAGCTGGCAAGCTACGAGAGCCAGATTGCCAAGCTACGATCCGAGGTTGAAAAAGGAGAGGCATTGCGACAAAGTCTGGAATATGACCTGGCTGTTGCTAGAAAGGAAGCTGGACTTGGAAGGCGGGCTGCTGAAGAAAGATTAGCTGAGGCACATAGGATCCAAGAAAAACTCTGTGGTAAAACTATTTCTATTTCTTTCCCTGTTTGTAACGTCATTGTATATCGTTGCTCCCTGTTGTGTATGCATTCCATATAGGATCAGAGGTAGGGTTTTGATTTCTTTGACTGGCCTTTGATGGACAGACTTTGCTGTGTGTGTATATGTCTTCTGGCAATTATGTGAACATTCATGTACTTTACCTTACATTATTTTTTTGGTACAAGTATAGAAAAATGGTTTCAAAATTCTGTTAATCACTTTTTAGAGCACTTGTTTCATGAATAATCAGCAGAATCATATAGAGATTTAAAAAAAATTCATAGGCCTCCTATCACATGTAATCTGAAACAGAATCTCTAGCTTGAGAAAATCTGTATGTTCAAGAAGCACTGCAGGTGATTTGTTGATTAGCTAGGTTTAGGAACCACAGAGTATAATATATATAAAGAAGTGTGCCTAGATAAGTGTATGACTTATAACCAGCACCTGGGTCATGAAATGGAAAATTACCAGAAGTCCTCCACATAGATAACTGCTATCCTGATTTTTAATAGTAATAATTAATTTTGCCTCTTTTTCGTACTTTATATGAAAGGAATCATATAGTATGTACTCTTTTGTATCTGGCTTCTTTTCTTCAACTTTGTGCTTGTGAGTTCATTCCTATTGTCATATGAACTTCATATTGATGTTTAGTATTATATAGTGTGAACATACCACACTTATATTCATCCATTTCTATTGGTAGTGGGTAGTGTCTGGTTTTTGTTTATTAAGAATAGTGTTGCCCTGAACATTCTTATACTCAGCAGGTTTTAATGAAGAGACCACTGAACGTGAATTCTGAAGATTTAGATTTAGGTCCTGATTCTGCCACTTACTGATACTTGAACCTAGGTTGTTTTAAGGATGAGATGAGAAAATAAAAGTGCTTTGTTAACTGCATGGGGCCAAGCGAATGTCACGTTATAATATTATAAAGGTTACGATCCCTAGTCTTGGCCTGGCCATTGGTCAAAAATACTTTGGATTACCTTTGGCATTTAATTACTAAACTACTATCTGGAATTTAGGATTATAAGACTTGAAAGGCACTAGATGTACAAGTTAATGACTTTTATTTAATTATGAGGAAGTTGAAGTCTAGGGAAGATGGGAAGTTACTTGCCCAAAGTCAAATGATTTCAAGACACTTTACAGAGGAACATAGAAGAATGGCCATTAATCACATGAAAAATGCTTACCTTCATTTGTCATCAGAGAAATGCAAACTAAAACCACAGTGACTGTCACTGCATACCCATCTGATGGCTCTCATTGAAAGGACTGTCAATACCAAATGTTAGTTAGGATGTAGAGGAACTGGAACTCTTATACTTTGTTAGTGAGAAAGTGAAATGGTACAACTACTTTGGAAAAAAACTTGGCAATTTCTTTTAAAATAAACATATATTTATCCAGTGACCCAGAAGTTTCACTCTTTGGTAGTTTCTCTGAGAAACATTTGTCCACAAAAGACTTGTATAAGAATTTCATAGCAGCTCTATTCATGGCAGCCCCAAATTGGAGAAAAACCCCAAATGTCCATTGACAGAAGAATGAAGAAACAAATTTTGTATATTCACTCAATGAAATATTACTAAGCAATAAAAATGAACCAACTACTGATACATTCAATAACATGAGTGAATCTCAAAAACATTATGCTGAGTGAAACTTTACACAGAAGAGGACTTCCTGTATGATTCCATTATATGAAATTCTATGACAGAAAAAACTAGTCGTTGGTGAAAAAAAAATCAGAACAATGGTTACCTCTAGGATGGGTTGGCAGTGAGGACTAACTAGGAAAAGTAGGGGGAAACTTTTCTGATTGAAGGAAATTTTCTGTATTTTGATAGGGGTTTTGGTTACATGAGTGTATGCATTTGTCAAGTCTCTTTGAATGGAGCACTTAAGATTTGTTTGTTTCACTATATGTAAATTTTACCTGCAAAAAAAAATTGAATTCTATAATATTGATATGAATGCTTAATTATTCAGCAGTGAAATGTACTTTTATTTGCAACTTGTTTTGAAATGCATAAAAAAGTATGGTCTGATGGATGAAAAAAATGAGTGGATGCATGGATAGATGGATGAATGTGTGGTAAAGAAAATACGTATGGCAAAATGTTAACAATCATAGAGTCTAGTCTGAGGTTTACAGGTGTTCATTTTACAATACTTTAAACTTTATATATATGATAAAATATTGAGGGTAGAATAAAAAACAACCTGATGGAGTTATGGGATATTAAAAGAGATAATCTCATAATGATTGAGAGAGGAGACAAGATAAGAGAGAAAATTTTCGAAGCTGGAAAATGAATGGATGAGGGATAACTGACTTAGCAGACCTGAGACGTCAGAATCCTAAGCCAGGGGTTGGGAAAGCTGGCACACAACTTGCTAGATAATCAAAGGCTTTTATGAACTGGAAGCACCAGCTACCTTTGGAATTAGGAATTGGAATAGCAGAAGTAAAATAAAGAGGGTTAGATGAAATCTGTTTGCTCTAGAGGCACTTAGGTTCTTAGATCCCCTTCCCAAGAGTATGATATTCTGGGATTGCTCCCACTTCCTAGTGTAATTCGGGGGGCTTAATATCTGGAGATGATAAAATACAGGGTCTTCAGACTGGCAAAAACAGGAAGATAACATACTCAATGTTAAATATTGAGGAACTATTCCTTCCAGCTTCCTTTTTTCTATTGAGTTTCCCAAAAGCTAGCACTGAGATTTCTACACTTCACGTGGGAGCTTGGAAAACTCTTCCATGGGTCATCTGACCAAGCCAAGAGGAAAAACCTAATGATGCTGATGTTGGGGATTTCGTAATAAATGGCCTACTTTTATCAGACCACAGTTATCAAGTTTCATCCTGAAGCTCAGAATCTAGGTAGTGGTTATGTGGATGTATAAAAGGTATGTCATCCTTATAGTTACACTTAATTGGGAGCAGGCAGCCAAGAATTAGCAGATACTTGTGGAAAGCCTCTAAAATGGAGAGAAAAAAATAATTTGGAAGAATCAGAAACTCTGCAAGGAGAAGATTTAACAAATAAGCATTATTAATATCCTCAGAGCTGAAAAAGAATATATTCCATCCATGATGCAAGAACCAGGTGGTATAAAAAAAAGAAAGCTCTTAGAAATTAAAAATGTGAAATCAGGTGCTCACTTCGGCAGCACATATACTAAAATTGGAACGATACAGAGAAGATTAGCATGGCCCCTGCGCAAGTATGATACACAAATTCATGAAGCGTTCCATATTTTTGGAAACAACCTAAGTGTCCATCATCGGATGAATGGGTAAAGAAGATGTGGCACATATATACAATGGAATATTACTCAGCCATAAAAAGAAACGAAATTGAGCTATTTGTAATGAGGTGGATGGGCCTAGAGTCTGTCATACAGAGTGAAGTAAGTCAGAAAGAGAAAGACAAATACTGTATGCTAACACATATATATGAAATTTAAGAAATAAAAATGTCATGAAGAACCTAGGGATAAGATAGGAATAAAGACACAGACCTACTAGAGAATGGACTTGAGGATATGGGGAGGGGGAAGGGTAAGCTGTGACAAAGCGAGAGAGTGGCATGGACATATATACACTACCAAACGTAAAATAGATAGCTAATGGGAAGCAGCCACATAGCACAGGGAGATCAGCTCGGTGCTTTGTGACCACCTAGAAGGGTGGGATAGGGAGGGTGGGAGGGACAGAAACACAAGAGGGAAGAGATATGGGAACATATGTATGTGTATAACTGATTCACTTAGTTATAAAGCAGAAACTAACACACCATTGTAAAGCAATTATACTCCAATAAAGATGTAAAAAAAAATGTGAAATCAGCAATGAAAAATATCAGTAGAAGCATTGGAAGATGAAGATGGTAGAAATATCCCAAAATTAGAGTGAAAAAGGCAAAGGTGGAAAAATAGGAGAGAAAAGGCAAGAAACTTTGAGGGCCAATCTGAATAATAGGTAATATTGAAAGAAAGAGATAAGAGAGAAAACAGAGAGGGATAAATGATCAATGAAATTACTTTAAAAATATCTCAGAGCTGAAGGATATGAGTTGCCAGATTGAAAGGGTCCACAGAATATTCACCACAGTGGAAAAAAATAGACCCATGTGAAGGCATAGCATTATGAAATTCCAGAAAAATAGAGACCAAAAAAAGATCCTAAAGCTTTCAAAGAGAAAAGAAAAGGAAAGGAAAGAAAAACAAGCCAGATGCAAAGGAACAGGAATCAAAATGGCCTCAAACTTTTTACCTGCAATACAGGATACTAAACCATACAATAATGTCTTGTAGAGAGAGTAACTGGATGGGAGGGAGACTTTTTGTACCTTTGATAATAACTTGTATTTTGAACATACGATCCATTCAAAACACAAATATAATTTAAAAATAATACTACTAACTGGCTTTTTTTTTTTTTTTGGTTTGTTTAACAAGTACGTTTGTACATATTTCCTCATTTTTATCTTTACAACAACTTTATTCCCACTGAGGGTTAGAGAGTCAGGGAGGTTTAATCAGGTGATAGGTGATGGAGCCGGACCTGGAAGCCTTTCATCACTTCTTTCTAGGTGCTGAGGCGAACAGCAGCCATAGTGAGTTGGGAAGTGATGGTTATTGTTGAGGTAATACTAGGATGAGAGGTGAATCGAGCCTAACTTTGGGGGAGTAAAGAGCTATAGTTCTAGGGTTCCCAACCTCAATTTTGTGACAGTATCAAGTTAAGATATGCCACAACTAACTTGTTGCCAAGTCAAAAATCAAAATTTGTAATCTATGAAGTCTTTTTAAAAAGTAGCCCTATTATATGTCACACTTAAAAAATTTTTATTTTCTTGAATAGGAGAAAAAGCATTTGAGTTGCAGCTGGTGCATCTAAACTTGGGCGTGCCTCTAGGAATATGTCATAACCATTTCACAGCAAAATCACCTCTGTCTGGAGGGGAAGAAGAGATTGAGAAATTGTAGAATAGATTGGTTTTGGGACAGGAACTTTTCAAGAGTTCACTGGTATGAAGTGGTTAAATGTTTTGTCTTAATATCATGCTGTAATTGAAATCAGCTCCAATGCCTAGGTTTCTGAACTCCTACGGTTTTAATTTATGGTTGTAAATGTACCTATTATTTTATATTTTTAATAGCTCAGAATGCAGAACTTCAGGGAAAGGCAAGTGGGATGGAGAAAGCATTCCAGACTTCCCAGCAGAAATGGAAAGAAGAATGCAGAAGATTTGAATGTGATTTGGAGGAAAGAGACAATATAATTCAAAACTGTGATCAAAAATATGATTTACTTATGAAAGAAAAAAGCAGACTAGAGAAAACTGTACAGGTAAAATATTTTATGAAGGAATTTTTTTATATTTAATATTCATTATATGTATTATACATTATTTAAAGTTATTTTTGGAAAGGAAAATACCAGAAAGCAAGAAAATCTAATTTCTTCCCCCCCGCCCCCCCGCAACTCCCTTCCTTTCTCCCTCTCTTCTTTCCTTTTTAGGGGCATTTTTGCAGGTCTATTTTTTATATGCTTTAGCAATATATTAATATATATATTGTTTCTTTTGTGAAAAACAGTTTGAGATCTCTGATCAAAAAAAACGCCAACTCGCTTATATGGGAATACTGTAAGAAGATAAGAACCCACAACCCTTTTGGTCCAGCAACATGAAAAATTGTAATTTTAAAAATGTGGGCCCCAGATTTTGACCTGAATATGCAATAAATATAGAAAAATTTTTATATATCTGATGTAAACTTCATTATCTGTGTAGGGTACATTCTATATAGGCACGGTATATAAATATTTGATGACCTTTTATTGAAATTATTATGAGCTATTTATTCTCCCATTTTTTGTTCCTTTTTAGTCTCTAAAGTAAAAGTATGGTTTAATGTTGAAGTTGCCACGCACTTAAAAGACAGATTTTGAATTGTCTGTATTTGCCACTTTTTGGAAGTACCAATTTAAATTTAAAAATACATGATAGGGCTTCCCTGGTGGTGCAGTGGTCAAGAATCTGCCTGCCAATGCAGGGGACACAGGTTCAAGCCCTGGTCCAGGAAGATCCCCCATGCTGTGGAGCAACTAAGCCCGTGTGCCACAACTACTGAGACTGTGCTCTAGAGCCTGTGAGCCACAACTACTGAAGCTCGTGCTGCACCTAGAGCCCGTGCTCCGCAATAAGAGAAGCCACCGCAGTGAGAAGCCCACGCACCACAACTAAGAGTAGCCCCCGCTCGCTGCAACTAGAGAGAGCCTGTGTGCAGCAACAAAGACCCAACTCAGCCAAAAATTAAAAAAAAAAAAAAAACATGATAAAAATGCTCTACATTTACCACTGGTGTAAATGGCTTTTCAGAATATTGGAAATAAATCTTCACTAAAAATATTTTACAAAAGCATTTGTTAAATGTAAAAGTTTCAGCACAAAGGTTCCCTGACCTTGTCAGCATATCTCCTTTTGATTTCCTGCATGTCAACAGTCACAGTTTTCTCTTCTCTTTATTGTAATATTCCTAGACCCTGGAACAGTGCCTGGCATATACAAGGGCTCCATTAGTATTTGAATGGGGAGAGTTTAGGTGGCACCTGGAACTACAGGTCCCTGAACTGCTTTGTATAAACTTCTCCACATGAAATGTCTCGAGCTATGGGGAAAGAGGGTAATGGTGGCAGCAATCCTTATAGTCAATCAGCCTGCATCTCAAGATCTCTTTTATAGATCTTGATGTGATCTTCATCACCTATTTGGTAGGAGAACTTTGCTTTGATTTTATACAATTGGCTTTGAACTAATCTGCACAGAGACCTTTGGGGGTGAAGAGGAGTCACTCTTTTGCCCTAAGGGGAAAAAACCTCAAGGCTCCTCCTGTTGGCTTTCCATTAGTGAAAGTTGGGAGGGCAGTCTTTATTAAGCAGAACCACGCTATAGTTTATAAGGACACAGGAGGCTTTCCCTCTGTCTCATATAAACCACAGAATCTTTCTCCTTGTGTTACTGCAGACTTAGTTTAAAACCCTATAGTTTAGAAGATTGGGCTTCTTGGGAAACCTGCATTTTATACTTTTGAGATTTTGAACCAGATTAGATCTTGTAAATGTAGTACAACTCGGAAAACCCCAGAAGAAAAACCTCTTGCAAATATTGTTTATCTGTAGAACTAGAAATTAGTTAATAGTCTAAACCTAAAAAAATTTTTTTAACTTTTCAAATTTTTAACATTCTAGAGTTTCCTTATACTGATTTGTTGCACAAATCAGTATAAGTATAAATCCCCTTTGGTAAATACAGTGTTCTTTGTCAGATTTATATATAAATTATCAGGGATAATCCAAATAGTGTTTCTATAGCTAATTAGAGCTTTCCATATTATCTCCTTTACATATAGATTACATATTTGCCAAACAATCTACTTTGTTTTGTCTCTATCATATGATGCATTTTGTTCAATCCCCTGCAGTTAAATTTTTTGGAAAAATTGGGTTAAATATCTATATCTATTTATATCTATCTATCTATATCTATATATATATATATGAAATGTTGCTTAAATGGGTAACCATAGCTTCTTATTCACATATACATTCTGATGACCAAAATATAATTATTCTATTAATTAATGATTTTAACATAAATTATAATGAGTTTTAACAGTCTGTATAGGTAAGGAGAGCCCTATGTATATTTAAATTGTGGATAAAGGAAGAAAGATAACTTTTATTGATCTAATACTAAAACAAGATTTTATTCACGTAAAGGAAGCGTTGGAAAAACATCAGCAGGAGAAGAATGAGATGGAGTCTCATATCAGGGAGACAGCATTGGAGGAGTTTAGATTACAAGCAGAACAATGGGAAGCAGAAAGAAGAGAGTTACAATTTATAGTACAGGTATTTTAAAAATAATAATAAATATGTCTTTTTAATGCTTATGAAATTAAAAATTACATTAGTGTGATAATTGACTCGCTTACTCAAGGAAAAAATAATTCCTAGTCTTTGCTCTCTGGGAGGCCATGTTTCATTTGTAGTTACATGACAATATGGGCAACTGCTTCCAAAAGATACTATTAGAATTAGAGTTGGGTGACTTCTGCATAAATTATTTGATTTTTAAAGGACACCTATACATTTGGCATTTAGTTTTCCAATTTAAAATACGAGACTGTTAGCAGTCTTTAACAACATAAAGAAATAGAATAATCAGATTTTGGATATTAGAGGATGCTTATAAATCATATAATATAGTGATTTTTTTGGAACTCTTTTTAAGAAGTGCAAATTCTTAATCATGTTCTTTTAACCTCTTCCCTGCAAAATCACAGAATCCCCCAGGTTTCGAGTAGTCCAATTTGAAAATCACTGATTACATCTAATCCCCATTATAGATGAGCAGATGGCAATCTGTGATGTGCTCACATCATAGACTGAGTGATTAGTGTGGGAAACGACTACAAGTCTCCAGATTTTTACTCCTGTTCACTTTGCATTCTTTCAGGAGATTATATGTAAATTATTTTGAAGGAGAGGTAGGAGAAATGAAAACTGTTCATTCATTAACCAACTAATTTAAAATTTCAAATAAATTTCCATCATTTCTTCTCTTACTTATTTTGTGGTAAGACAACATTTTTTCTACACAAAATGACAAATTGAAATATAGTCTTTATATAGATGTCAAAGAGATGCATTCTTTACAGAATGAAAAATATCCATCTAAAATAAATTTTAGAGTTGCTTTGTGTTACGAACAATTTTGTGAGATGAAGGCGGCCCCAAACCTGCAGAGAATAGAAAGCACCTTATTTCTTTAAGAGTGAAAGCTGGCAGTAAACAGTGGAAATACTGAATTTGTTGTATATGTAAGTGTTCAGAATACCAACAAAATCATATCTTTACCAAACCTTTGGTCCTTGGGCAATCCTTTTCTTCCCAGTCTCTCCTTCTGTGGAATTTGGAAAGACAGTCACTCTTTAGACCTCTTAGTATTTTTTTTATTTTATTTTATTTGTTTTTGAGATTTTATAAAGGCTTTATTTGTCATACATGCGCCAACCACTGGAAATAAATTAAGCAGAGGTAATGGTAAATATATTTTCAGATTTTCTTATGATATAAAGCTAATTATACTCTTTATTAGCAGACTTGAACTCTCTAAGGCCATGACTTCAAATTTGTCTAACATGAATAACTTATGCTTTATTAGTAACCCCATTTATTTATTTATTTGCTTCTTTAACTTTTTATTTTATGTTGGAGTATAGTTGATTAACAATGTTGTGTTAGTTTCAGGTATACAACAAAGTCTGTGAGTCTGTATCTCTTCCGTAAATAAGTTCATTTCTATCTTTTTAAAAAAAAATTCCACACATAAGCGATATCACACACGATATTTCTCTCTGTCTGACTTACTTCACTCAGTATGACAGTCTCTAGGTCCATCCATGTTGCTGCAACGTTCTTTCCAAGTTTCATTCTTTTTAATGGCTGAGTAATATTCCATTGTATATATGTACCACATCTTCTTTATCCATTCTTTCATCGATGGACATTTATTTAGGTTGCTTCCATGTCTTGGCTATTGTAAGCAGCACTGCAGTGAACACTGGGGTGCATGAATCCTTTCGGACCATGTTTTTCTCCCAGTATATGCCCAGGAGTGGGATTGTAGGATCATATGATAGCTCTATTTTTAGCTCCTGTTATTTTTAGAGTCTGCTTGTAATTTGTATAGTTAGTTCTCTCATTCATTCAGTCACTCGTTCATTTATTCATTCCATAAGTACTTTCTGAGTTCCTGCTGTGGGTCCTGAAGATATAAAATTGATTAAGATATGATTTCTGTCCTAAAAGATATCTCAACATGGAGAGACATGTAAAGAGAGAAAATACATTGTAATATAATAACATTTTGAACAAAATGCTATGGGATCATAAAAGAGAAATGAATTAATTGCCTGGGAGATTGGGGAGATCACCACAGAGCAGAGGACATTTGAGCTGTTGTTGATAATTGTCTTCAGGGTTACCTAGAACAAACAAGTACACGTAAGTAAATGAAAATAACCCTTTTATTATTTATTGGCTGCGTTGGGTCTTCATTGCTGTGCGCGGGCTTTCTTTAGTTGCAGCTAGTGGGGGCTACTCTTTGTTCTGGCGTGCAGGCGTCTCATTGTGGCTTCTCATTGTGGAGCACGGGCTCTAGGCACGTGGGCTTCAGTAGTTGCAGCACATGGGCTCAGTAGTTGCTGCATGTGGGCCCTAGAGTGCAGGCTCAGTAGTTGTGGCACGCGGGCTTAGTTGCTCCATGGCATGTGGGATCTTCGTGGACCAGGGATCGAACCCGTGTCCCCTTTATTGGCAGGTGGATTCTTAACCACTGCACCACCAGGGAAGTCCCAACCCCCCACTTTTTTTTTAAATACTCAGAAATTTCCAGCACTACCAGTCAGAAGCCCAGAACTTATAAAATATGCTGCAGAGACCTGTATTTAAATGTGTGGATGATGTGATTTTGATAACAGTTTCCTGGTCAGTCCTGTAAATCTCACATGAAATATATGTGGTTACATCAGACTTTGTATTATGAAGTGTTAAGATAATTTGAAATTCTGTATGAATCTTTAATTATTATGTGTGGGAAGAATAGGGGAATATACTCCTTAGTTACTACCACCTTCTGTGAAATAGATTTTATTGTACTCTGTAACCAAAATGTTCAGAACACTGTCTCTTAATTTCTTGTCCTTTTTATTTTAACAAAAGAAAACTGCTTTTCCTTTTATAAAGCAAGCTTAGAAACCTTTTATATTTTAAAAAAGTCTTTTTTAAAACAACTTGAGGGATAGATGGAAATTCTCTCTCTATTGGCTGTTGATGGGTTCAGGTTTCCATCCTATAATTAGGTGTTAGTATCACATAGTGTTCTTTTGTGTAGCTCTCTAAGGGAATTCAGTTTTTAAAATAAGTTTTAAATAAACCTACATGAAGCTCCATCTTTAACAGACAAAGCTGGTATAATATTTCTCTCATCTGGGCTTTAGAATTCAGGCTCACTATAAAAAGCAAATCTTAATTTTGTGCCATGTCTCCTTTCTTTCCCAGTAATTGAAGTGCTGAATAGAGGTGTACTTCTCTGGAATATTAATGGAGTTACCTCATTTTAAGAAAGTGTTTTTCATTTTTTAAATGCCTGTCCTCTTTTGATAAACATAAAAATTCCATGTCTTTAGCATTATTTGAAATTTCAAACCAAAGCAAAGCCATGGTAATTTTAGAATGATGTGTTTATATTGATCTTGGAAAAAATGTTATTTTTTATCTCTATTTATTTAAAATTTTTATTTAAAATGAACATTTGTTTTTATTTATTTCTTTGTTTTCTGCAATAGCAATGTGAACTTTGAGGATGCTTATTAGCCATGAGCTTTTCTATTGTAGGCAGTGTGGGACGTGCAGTGGTAAACCATCATACTCTTTCCTTTGTCATTTTTATAGTTCATTTCAATGTATAACTCATCCGTAGGATTGAAAGCATTTAGAAGATGAATGTATGTTTTTCATATTTAATTTATTTCCAAAATTCTGTAACTAAGCCAGGGAACAAAGTGCCCTTTCCTCATTCACTGACTGAATTTGGTTTATATATCTAGTGATCAAGGGGTGGGAGACTTTGTGATGGCAAAAGAGCGTGGGAATTGTAGACTGAAAATAATACCGCAGACTGAAGAAGGAGGAGGAAGAGTGGGGGGGCGAGGGGGTAAAGGAAGGTATCAGACTAGGTGTGGGCATCAATCATTGGCTGTATGATAAGACAGCAGCTAGGGATTGGGGTACAACATGTCAGAGATTGACCTGGTAAGCACAGTTGTGATCTAGGGACAGCTTGGAGTAAGTTGTATGAAAAGGAAGTATTTCTGAGTTTTGCCTTAAATGAGCTAGGGTAGCAAGGAGCTTTTCTTGGTAGCTTCCAGGGAAACTGTCTGCTGGTGCCCTTTGTAAGCAAATGGCATAGAAAGTGAGTCTGGCACTGGTACTGCCTGTTGTTTCCAAACAGGAAATATCTTAATATTCAGTTTATAAAATTACATAATATTGTTCTTATTGTAAAAATGCCCCGAATTTAGGGAAAGTTAAAAGCACAAAGTGAAGGAATCCCCCCCTCCCCTGCAGGCCTGCGTGCTCCAGTCCTACTCCTCATCTAAGGGTGTATAAACATATATTAGTATATTTACATAAATATGCCTCAGTAATATTTGGCATCCATCTTTTGATATTCTTACACTATTCTTGTAGTGTTTGAGAGCTTTTCTGTCATGTGGAAGTTCCTAATACATTTAACAAATCCCTTATTGATAGACATTTTATTTCCTTCAAAAGTTTTTGCTTTAATTTAAAATGATTCACTAACATTCTTGTCCATATCTTTGCGCTGTTGTACATGTGATTTAGCTGTGTAAGTGCCTAGAAGTATAATTGCTTGGTCTTCAAGTTTATGGATTTATAATTTGTGATAGGTATTACATAAAGTTAGTACTAGTTTATACTCTACAGTAGTAAACACTATTTTTGATTGTAGAACTATGCTGGCTTTGGGGATTTAGAGAGATAACCATGTACTAGACTAAGGTTGTAACTATATCTATATTGATATATTTCATAAGTTAGGAAGGGGGAGTACTTTGGCTCTGATATGTTTCTAATTACTTTAATCCTTCAGACTTGAAACCATATTTTGGAGTTCAAGAAATAGTGTTTATATGAGTAAGTATAAAGAATTATACTTTTGGGGCTATGTTTCTGGAAGGTGTGGAAAGAAAGCAAGTTTATTTTCTAAGAGCACCGTGTGGTTTACTTTGATGTTAAATGTCAGTTCAAAAACAAGCTCCATTTAAAAATATTGTAAGTTCAACACCTCCCTCTAGTGGAGAAAAGAAAAACTCACTCAGTTTCCTCTATCCTTAATGTGATTTTTTTTTGTTACAGACACACACACACACACACTTCACTGTAAGGATCCAGGTAGCTTTGGTTTGATGAGAAAATAAATTCTGTGACAAAAATTAAAAAAAATTATTTTGGAGCAGGCAAGTTAATCTTGATGTATAACTGCATGAGGTATTTTATAGTTCTTTTGGAATTTTCTTTTATGTTATAATGTACTCCAGACATGGATTGCGTTGATTAAACCATACACCTATTATAAATATTTGAACATACAAAAAATAACAGGGGTTAATATATAATATATAATTAATACTCAATATAACCAACCAATACCATTAATATAGCCAACACTTACCATCTAGATCATGTGTTTGTCATATTTGCTTAAGAATTCATAACGAATTTCATATCACTGAAGACTGAATCACTTCACCATCCCACCACCATCTCACCGCCAAAAGATAACCATCATTCTGAAGTTGGTGTTTAATTTTCTGTCTGTAAACATTGATGATACGTCATTTTTTTTAGTATTTTTTATATTTTTAAAATATACATACAGTATCACACAGTATGAATCTCTGTCCAACTTGTCTTTCTCACTTGTGTTTTTGAGACTTAGCCAAGTTAATAAACGATCTCTGGTTCATTCAATTTAACTGATCTATAATATTTTATCCTATGCATATGTCATAATTAGTTTATCCATTACTGGATTGATTGAGATTCAAGTTCTTTCCAAGTTTCAATTATTGCAGACAATGCTTCCATGAACATCAAATATTTTTGTTTATGTGGGATGTATTTAGTGTGTATGCAATTATTAAGAGGTAAAATATATGCTAAATTATTCTCCCAAGGAGTTGTATCAATTTGAGAGAAGAGTTTCTCTTCCCTTGCAGTCTCTTGAACACTTGGTATTTTTCAGATTTAATTTCTATTTAAATTTATTTTTGTCTGCGTCTGGTCTTAGTTGCGGCATGCGGGATCTTTCGTTGGGGCATGTGGGCTTCTCTCTAGTTGTGGCATGCGGGATTTTTCCTCTCTCTAGTTGTGCGCAGGCTCCAGAGAGCGTGGGCTCTGTAGTTTGCTGCACGTGGGCTCTCTAGTTGAGGAGAGTGGGCTCAGTAGTGGCGCTCGGGCTTAGTTGCCCCGCGGCATAGGTGGGATCTTAGTTCCCCAACCAGGGATCGAACCTGGATCCTCTGCACTGGAAGGCAGACTCTTTACCACTGGACCACCGGGGAAGTCCCTAGATTTAATTTCTTTTGCAATAGGATGCATGTGAAATTGTCTCTCGCTCTTGCTTAAATTTCTATTTCCCCGACGTGGAGCATGTTATGTTTATTGGCCATTCATGTTTCTTCTTCTGTGAACTGCAGTTTTATATTTTTTCCCCTTTTCCTTTTGGATTGTTTGTATATTCTTACTGACTTACAAGAGTTTTTAATATATTTGGTTGCTTGGTTACTTGAATCTCCATGGCAAACATCTTTTTCCTCTTTGGGGAGACATGGAGACAATCCACATTGTGTTTGATGTGTACTTTAAAATTTTAATGTATTGAATGTATCAGTTTTTTCCTTTACTGATAGTGCTTTTTATGTCTTGTATAATCTAAAGTCATAAAGAAAAATATATTTTTCTGTATAGAGCATGAGGGAGGGTCTAATTTTATTTTTTCCAAATGGATAACCAAATGTCCCTGTACTAGTTATTCACTTGTCTATTCTGTTACCACTTATTGATTTAAAATGTCATCTGTGTCATATATCAAGTTCCTTTATATCTAAGGTTTGGTTTCTGGTGCTCTGTTCTGTTTCACTTACATGTTGGTCTATTTCTGAACCAATACTAAATTGTTTTATTTACCATGGCTTTAGAGTAAATCAGATAGGGCAAGTTCCCTCCTCCATATTCTTAATATTTTTTTTGGGGGGTGGGGAGGAGAGTTATTCTTATCCTTTTAATATTCCATATAAGTTTGAGAATTGGCTTGTTACATTCCACCAAGAAACCTTGCTGTAATTTTGATTGGAATTGAATTGGATTTATAGGTCAGTTTGGCATAAATTGACATCCTTAATTTCTTCTGTTTTCCATCCTTTTATATTTTTGTTCTATTTTTGAGGAGATTTCTTCAATTTTATATAGCAACTTTTCTGTTGAATTCTCATTTCTGCATTTGGGTTTTTTTGTGTGTGTGTGTGTGTGGTATGCGGGCCTCTCACTGTTGCGGCCTCTCCCATTGCAGAGCACAGGCTCCGGACGCGCAGGCTCAGCGGCCATGGCTCACGGGCCCAGCCGCTCCGCGGCATGTGGGATCTTCCCGGACCTGGGCACGAACCAGTGTCCCCTGAATCGGCAGGTGGACTCTCAACCACTGCGCCACCAGGGAAGCCCCTGCTTTTGGGTTTTTGATTTACAAGAGCTGTTTCTTGTTTCTTGGCTATACCTTTTTATAGTAGAGTCTTCTTATTTCATGTTTGTAATACCTTATTTTAGCTCTCTGAGGATGGAAGTCATACTTGTTTTGAAGGTGGTTCCCCTCATTCTTCCCCCCTAGATTGGCTTTGTTTTTTCTGAGTGTTTGACCCCATTTGTCTGAGTTTCACATGAGAAGCTTTCCTCAAATGTCTGCTGATCCTTGGCTGTATGTTCATGTTTAAAAATGAAGCACTAAAAAGCTGGGAGAAAGCTCTATGTATGTGGAGCCTTTCCATTTAATTGGGGAACCTTAAAAATGCCAGGATCTGCAGCTCTTTTCCCTTGGACTGGTAGTTTCCCCACAAAGGAGTCTTCTAGTCTTCTCCTTGTGCTTATAGTACCTTAAGTGTAGGAGTCAATGTTCTGGGAGCTGAAGAGAGAAAGGGAGCCGTGAAGTCTCAGTGCCCACTATTTCCCAATCTCCTAATTTTTAATAAGGTGTCTTACCCTGACCTTCAGTCGTGTCTGGTTTTCATGACCTCAGAACCTTTTTGGGGCAACCTCTCTTGTTAATAAATAAGCTCTTTCTCTTTTTCCAGGATGGAGAGGGTACTTTGTCAGGGAGGGAGCTGGCAGAGGAGATCTGAGGATATAACTAACTGCTGCTTACAGAGGCTTCCAACAGTGTTCTGTATTCATTGCTACCCCATGGCTTGGCTTCAGGGATGATTGCTGCTTCCAATTTCTGATCTTTTATGGATATGAATTCAGCTTGCTATTAGGCTCTTCCCTTTTTGAGTATTTAACATAGTTGAGAAAGCTGAAACCTGTCATTTATCACTTGTCCATTTACTTTCCATCTTGCAAATTTGCTTTTGACATTTCTTGTTGGCTGTCATCTTTTCTGCCACTCATTTTTATTCTATCTTCATTTAAGTGGGATTTCAGGAGCAAGCAGAGATGATTGGATAGCTTTGATCCAATCTGTTTAACTGGTGGTGCCCTCTTTCTGCTCTTTCTACATATGACCTTCTGAGACCTTAGAGTCTCACTTTTCATCTCATATTTGAGCTCTGGTTTTACTGAATGTTTTTTAGTATTAAAAGCAGCTAGGGTGCTGGGTTTCATAGCTACAGTTCTTTTTTTTTTTTTTTTCTTTCCAGTTTTATTGAGACATACTTGACATATATACTCTGTAAGTTTAAGGTGTACAACATGAATGATTTGATATATATATATATATACTGCAAAATGATTACGAGTTTAGTTAACTTCCATTACCTCACACAGTTACAGATTTTTTTTTCTTGAGATGAGAACTTTTAAGATCTACTCTCTTAGTAACTTTCAGATATACAATATGGAAATGTTAACTATAGCCATCATGCTATACATCATATCTTAATATTCAACTTATAAAATTTTTACCGTTTTTTTTTTGCGGTACGCGGGCCTCTTACTGCTGCGGCCTCTCCCGCCGCGGAGCAACAGGCTCCAGACGTGCAGGCTCAGTGGCCATGGCCCACGGGCGCAGCCGCCCCGCGGCACGTGGGATCCTCCCGGGGTTCGCGTCCCCTGCATCGGCAGGCGGACCCCCAACCACTGCGCCACCAGGGAAGCCCTATAAAATTTTTATAAAATAAAATTTTTATGGCATCCAGTATTACAGTCTTTCCATAATACAGTATTGGAAACATCATTAAATTAAAAAAACCACTTACCTGTGATCATGGGCTAATACTCAGTTTCTCCAATTATTAGAGAGAGATGTACGATATGGCAATGTGAATCCTCGAAGGCAAAGTTATAAAACAGAAAACTAACACATTATTATTTTTATATTAAATATCATTCACCTTATGCCTATGTCAGGATAGACTACTTCAATACAGATCTTGCACATGATGTTCAACGCGATGAATACTTGGGTGATGATGCTGACAAAAGCATCTCATATAGTTCTTGCTGTACAGTTATTCAGTTTTCACACGAAAACACACACATACACAACAGATAAGTTTATTAACTGTATGGCATGATGATTATTTGCTATTCATTAAGTGGAAGTGGGTCATGTAAAGGTCTTCATCCTTGTCATCTTCATGTTGAGTTGGCTGAGGAGGACGAGGGCTTGGTCTCGCTGTCTCAGGGGCGGCAGTGGTGGAAGAGACGCAGGAGATGGAAGGGGAGGCAGGAGAGGCAGGCACACTGGTGTAACTTTATGGAAATACATTGTCCTTTCTGTCTGCCGCTTTTGCTTTTTCATTTCTCTAAAAATGTTTCTATATGATACCAATCCTTTTTTCATTGTTTGCTTTAGTTTCAGTGCCCATGTCATAGAAGGGTCCATGTTGTAAAACAAGTCAAAAGCAGTCTTGAAATCAGCACCCTTCTACCAGATTGTCTAACGTCAATTTGTTTTCTGGCACTGCTTCTTCTATGTCTTCTTCCGTATCATCTGACACTGGTTTAGAAACACTCATCTCCATCAGGAAATCTGTTAATTCCTGTGGTGTGCTGTCTCAGCTCTTGAACTTCTCCAAGATTCATATCTTGAAACCCTTCACCCCACATTTTTTTTTTTTTTTTTTTGGCCGTATCTATGATCTCTTTCACGATTTCCTTGATTGGCTCTGTCGTAAATTCTGTGAAGTCATGGACAACATCTGGCCACAGTTTTCTCTCACAGTTTTCTTTCTTTATTGTTTCCGGATTGATGGCTTTCACAGCTTTTTCTGTAACAACAATGGCATTTTTTCAATGCTGTAATCCTTCCAGACTTTTATGATGTTCTCTCAATCAGGGTTCTCTTCCATAGCATTGACCATCCTTTCTATAGAGTACCGTGTATGAGTGTTTAAGGTTCTTATGACCCCCTGATCGAGAGGCTGAATTAGAGATGTTGTATTTGGGGAAAGTGGACCATTTTAGTGTCTTTGGTGTTAAACTTATGGGGTTCTGGGTGGCCAGGGGCATTTCCAATAACAAAAGAACTTTAAAAGGCAGTCCCTTACTGGCAAGGTATTTCCTGACTTCAGGGACAAAGCATCGATGCAACCAATGCAGAAAACGTATTCTTGTTGTTTAGGCCTTCTTGTTGTACAACCAAAGGACTGGCAGCTCAGGGGTTAGCAGCTTTGTAGATAAGGGCAGTACTGATCATAAATCCAACTGCATTTGCACAAAACAATAGAGTTAGCCTGTCCCTTCCTACCTTAAACCCTGGTGCTTGCTTCTCTTCCTTATGAATAAATGTCCTTGGGCATTTTTTTCCAGAATAGGACATTTTTGTCTGCATTAAAAACCTGTTCAGGCAGATATCATTTCTCCTCAATGATTTCCTTTTTTTAAATTGAATTATAGTTGATTTACAATGTTGCGCTATTTTCTGCTGTACAGCAGTGACTCAGTTATACACAATATACATTTTAAAAATATTCTTTTCCATTATGGTTTATACCAGGAGATTGGATATAGTTCCCTGTGCTCTGCAGTAGGACCTTCTTGTTTATTCATTCTAAATGGATAAATGCATCTACTAACCCCAAACTCCAGTCCATTCCTCTCCCTCCCCACTTCCCCTTGGTAACTACAAGTCTGTTCTCTATGTCGGTGAGTCTGTTTCTGTTTTGTAGATAGCTTCATTTGTGCCATATTTTAGCCCTCAGTGATTTTCTTAAAGGCATCTGGGAACTTGTCTGCTGCCTCTTGGTTTTCAGAAGTTGCCTCTTCTGTTATCTTGCAATTTTTAAAGCCAAACCTCTTTTTAAAATTATCAAACCATTCCTTGCTGGCATTAAATTTTCCAGCTTCAGATCCTTCACCATCCTTTTGCTTTAAGTTGTCATATAGTGACTTCGCTTTTTCTCGAATCATATTAGAGTCTATAGTTACGCCTTTCTCAGAGCAATGCTGCGCCCAGGTACGCCTTTCTCAGAGCAATGCTGCATCCACATAGAAGCTGCCTTTTCTTTTTTTTTTTTTTATTGTAGTACGCGGGCGTCTCACTGTTGTGGCATCTCTCGTTGCGGAGCACAGGCTCTGGACACGCAGGCCCAGCGGCCATGGCTCACAGGCCCAGCCGCTCCACGGCACGTGGGATCCTCTCGGACCGGGGCACGAACCCGCGTCCCCTGCATCGGCAGTAGTACTCTCAACCACTGCGCCACCAGGGAAGCCCTGCCTTTTCAATATAAGATAAAAAAGGTGTATTGCAAAAAGTGCCAAGTTTTCTCACCTGCTGTTGTAGCTGCAGCCATGGCCTTACTAATTTCCTTTTTTTTTTTTTATAATGGTCCTTAACACTGGATTCATTTATCTTGAAATGGCAGGCAGTCACAGCTGCAGACCTGAATCTATGGTGCCTATCAAGCAATTCAGCTTTTTCTTGTAATGTCATGATTTTTCTTTGCTTCTTGGGACCACTTCCAGCATCACTAGTGGTACTTCATCGGGGTCCCATGTTGTTATTCAGGGTTTACTAAACACAATGCACTAAACACAATGAAAAAGTGGGAACCGAGAGAGAGAGATTACTTTTTGCTGTGATATGAAGTTTACTGGAGAGATGAACTGCTCACGTGGAGATGAGTAGTATGTGCATTTTAAGCAGATACTTGCAACACTTGAGCAATGCCATAGGAGGTGGCTGCCAAACTATTACAGTAGTACACTATGGACTACAGTTAATTTTATGCAGTTTTGATTTAATACTGCATCTTTATGTTTGTTTACATTTCTTTCGGCTGTGAATGAGGTCATGTAGTCTGTGTTTGTGTGCATAAGTTTTGATAAATTTTAATGTTTTATAATAGATTTATATATATATATATATATATATATATATATTTTTTTTTTTTTTTTTTGCTGTATGCGGGCCTCTCACTGTTGTGGCCTCTTGGCCTCTCCCGTTGTGGAGCACAGGCTCTGGACGCACAGGCTCAGCGGCCATGGCTCACGGGCCCAGCCGCTCCGCGGCATGTGTGATCTTCTCCCCTGCCTCGGCAGGCGGACTCTCAACCACTGCGCCACCAGGGAAGCCCTAGATTTATATATTTTTTTATGGTAGTAAATGATAAAATAGATTAGAATCTACATATTTTATGCATTCTTGACGTACATTTTTCTTATTTTTTTGATATTTCTAGGCTATGCAGTTTGTCTGCGAGTTTTTTCAACTTGTCACAAATCTCCAAAAAATTATCGAATGTGTTTATTGAAAAAAAATCTACGTATAAATGGACCCATGCAGTTCAAACACATACCCATGTTGTTCAGGGGTCAACTGTGTATATTATATATATATATATATATATATATGTACACATCTGTATACTTTTATACTATATTTTATTTATTTATCCATTGATGGACATTAAGGTTATTTCCATGTCTTGGCTGTTATATTGAGGTTGTTAATTTTCAAGGCTACCAGGAATTGGGAGAAGGGAGTGTGGAATTAGGGCGAGTTTAGATGCTACAAAGCTTGCTATTCTTACTGAGATTCAGTTGATTTTCTTGAATAAATGCTTCTTAGATTATTGCAAGCCTTTGGTTAATTTTCAGTTATGAAAAATTTGATTTTGACAGTTTTTGCCAGTGTTCTTGTTACTTTAATGGAGGAAAGAATTATTGGTCGTCCTTACTCTGCCTTTCTGGAACTTACTTATGTTCTCTGAAGATATTCTGAAGTTTTCTTCTCTTTGTATATACTCCTCTCAGGGAATGTTTTTGCCCTCCCCATCTGATTTAGATTCCATCTTTCATGTTGGGGAATTTTTTCAAGTACCGTGTTTTCTTATGTTTAAGAGTGAGGGACTGAAAAACTTATTAGAAGTTTTTGAGTGTTGGGTTAGCTCTTTCAACCATGATCTTTGCTCTAGGGTTATCTGGTGGATATTTGAAAGAGATAGATAAAATCCTACCTTCCCCAAATAACTTAAGAAGATGTAGGAAGTAGAAAACTTGATTGAGTCATTGTCAAAATTCCAGGCTCATACTGCTTCACCAATGAACAGAAAGAAACATTCAAGGAGCAAATAATTTCAGTCTTACATAAACTCTGCCAGAGAATGAAAAGAAAACTTGATAACATACCAAACTAATAATCTTGATACGAAACTGACAAGGATACAAGGAAAGATAATTATAGCCAATCTCACTCATGAATATAGGTGCAAAAATATTATACAGATTTTTAGCCAACTGAATGTAGCAAAATGGAAAAAAGATATAATCTAAAAAGCCTTTATACAAGAAATGCCAACTAAATCTAACCTTAGAAAACCAATCAAGGTAATTTTAATTAATGTAATCTGTTAACTTTATTATGTAATATAAGTTTCTTGGGTATGTGAATAGAATTCCTAAAAACTACACTACACTGAGGAAAACAGTTTTTTTTAGTAAAAACTATGTAGGTGTGTTTATATCCATATGTAATAATGTATAGTAATTATCATATAATATTAGTGACTACTTGACCTCTGCATTAAAACTGTGATTTTTAGGTCAGAGTTTCATCTACATCTTGAAAGACTTATTTGAAAGCTGTTTGTTAAGTAATATTTAATATAAGTCAAGTATCACAAAGTAAAAGCCCTAACTGATCGGCCATTCATTTTCCAGTTCTTTTTTATAGGATTAAATTCAAACTCACATGAAACAATGGGCATACATTAGTGTAGTATTTGGAATGATTGTTTTCTTTCTATACTATTTATCAATAGAATGGGAATCAAAAGTCATCTTTTCTTATAAATAAATCTTGTGAGACTTCCTGAATACTTAAATTTCTTTTACTTGATTTAATAAATATTGTTTCAAATAATTGCCATCAACTAGGAGATAAGTATTTTTGGTTATAGACTTTGTTTTTATTTCAAATTATTTGTGTTACTTTGTGATTGGCCTTGTAAATTGCTATTTATTCATTTTAATGTGTACACAGTAGTCTAAGTGAATGGTTGAAAGTTGGAGATTATGTATTTGTAAATCAAGAAGGCATGTATTTTAACAGTGGATTTGAATTAATACTATTGATTGCTTGAAGGAGGAGGTCCTATCATATAGAATAATAGTGGTATCTTATACTTGTGTAGTGCTTAATGGTCTTAAACGTGCTTTCATATATGAAGGTACTCTTATGATGTAATCAGATTACATAAGGCTGTTCATCATACCATTTGCTTCTGAATCCAGAGTGTTATGAAAGAAACGGTGAGTGCTGTCTGTTGGTTGTAGGCAATGTTGGCACACTCGTGCTATGCTACGTAGCTTTTTTCTTATCTATGATAGTTTAAAGATTGAAAACATGTAAGTTGATGAACTTCTATTAAGGAGTTTCCATTACCTGCAGAAAATAATTCTTAAGAGTTCATGTGTACTTGGCTATAGAGTAGTAATTATAAATGAGGGGATGTGGAGAGAAGGAATTAAAGTAAATTTTGTTCTTCATCCTTTGACTGTGGACTATACTGCTGGTTACTTTCCAGACTAGAATCTTTTATAGAGAATTATATTTGGTGCTTGCAACTTTCTCACTCAGATTCTGATGACACCTTTTGAGTGGCTAGGAATACCTGGATGCATGTATAAATATATGTTTGTATGTTCCTGAGTAAGATTATGCTGGTGAGGGGAAGGTGGGAAAAAGGGCTTTGTCAAAGACCTTAAGTAGGAAAGATGAATCTAGATTAGTTACTGTGGAAAATATCTTTGATATGTGTGTTAACTTTATATTTGAACTTCCATAAAATTCAACTCTGATTTCTGAGTTTAGTTGGAAAAGAAGATCGAGAGATTTAAGTAGAACTACCTGATGTCATTTTTCTTTCAGTAGTACAGCAAAGATTTATAAACTTGAACACTGAAGAGAAAATGAAATACAGCCATCTAGTGGCTGCAACTTAAAAAGCTCTAAACATAGTTAAAGTACCCTGAGCTCACATAAAAATCTCTCAAGAGCCATTATTAGGCATTCAAGCTAATCATTCCTTATCAAACAAAGGAGCAATACACATTTGTATTACTAAACATTTTAGTCAAATTTTAATAAGAAGGGAAAACCTAATATATGTCAGTTGAACTATAACATGATGTAAATACCCTCAGAGGTCATTTGAACTAGGGTAAAATTATAGTAAGCTATCTACATTTTCAGTTGTAATATGTATTAATCAGATTTTTTCAACATCTTTATTGGAGTATAATTGCTTTACAATGTTGTGTTAGTTTCTGCTGTATAACAAAGTGAATCAGCTATATGTATACATATATCCCCATATCCCCTCCCTCTAGCATCTCCCTCCCACCCTCCCTATCCCACCCTTCTAGGGGGTCACCAAGCACCTAGCTGATCTCTCTGTGCTATGCAGCTGCTTCCCACTAGCTATTTTACATTTGGTAGTGTATATATGTCCATGCCACTCTCTCACTTCATCCCAGCTTACCCATGCCCCTCCCCGTGTCCTCAAGTCCATTCTGTACGTCTGCATCTTTATTTCTGACCTGCCCCTAGGTTTATCAGAACCGTATTTTTTTTTCTTAGATTCCATATATATCTGTCAGCATACAGTATTTGTTTTTCTCTTTCTGACATACTTCACTCTGTTTGACGGACTCTAGGTCCATCCAACTCACTACAAATAACTCCATTTCATTTCTTTTTATGGCTGCGTAATATTCCATTGTGTATATGTGCCACATCTTTTTGTTTTTTTTTTTTGCAGTACGCGGGCCTCTCACTGCTGTGGCCTCTCCCGTTGTGGAGCACAGGCTCTGGACGCGCAGGCCCAGAGGCCATGGCTCACGGGCCCAGCCACTCTGCGGCATGTGGGCTCTTCCCGGACTGGGGCACAAACCGTGTCCCCTGCATCAGCAGGTGGACTCTCAACCACTGCGCCACCAGGGAAGCCCCACATCTTCTTTATCCATTCATCTGTCGATGGGCACTTAGGTTACTTCCATGTCCTGGCTACTGTAAATAGAGCTATAAGGAACACTGGGGTGCATGACTCTTTGAATTATGGTTTTCTCAGGGTATGTGCCCAATAGTGGGATTGCTGGGTCCTATGGCAGTTCTATTTTGAGTTTTTTAAGAAACCTCCATACTGTTCTCCTTAGTGGCTGTATCAATTTACATTCCCACCAACAGTGCAAGAGAGTTCTATTTTCTCCACACCTTCTCCAGCATTTATTGTTCGTAGATTTTCTGATGATGGCTCTTCTGACCGGTGTGAGGTGATACCTCATTGTAGTTTTGATTTGCATTTCTCCAGTGATTAGTGATGTTGAGCATCCTTTCATGTGTTTGTTGGCAACCTGTATATCTTGTTTGGAGAAATGTCTATTTAGGTCTTCTGCCCATTTTTTGATTAGGTTGTTCGTTTTTTTTTTTTTAACATCTTTATTGGAGTATAATTGCTTTACAATGGTGTGTTAATTTCTGCTTTATAACAAAGTGAATCAGCTATACATATACATATATCCCCATATCTCCTCCCTGTTGTGTCTGCCTCCCACCCTCCCTATCCCACCCCTCTAGGTGGTCACAAAGCACCGAGCTGATCTCCCTGTGCTATGCGGCTGCTTCCCACTAGCTGTCTATTTTACATTCGGCGGTGTATATATGTCCATGCCAGTCTCTCACTTTGTCTCAGCTTCCCCTTCCCCGTGTCCTCAAGTCCATTCTCTAGTAGGTTGGTGTCTTTTTTTTTTTTTTAACATCTTTATTGGGGTATAATTGCTTTACAATGGTGTGTTAGTTTCTGCTTAATAGCAAAGTGAATCAGTTATACATATACATATGTTCCCATATCTCTTCCCTCCTGTGTCTCCCTCCCTCCCACCCTCCCTATCCCACCCCTCCAGGCGGTCACAAAGCACCGAGCTGATATCCCTGTGCCATGCGGCTGCTTCCCACTACCTATCTACCTTACGTTTGGTAGTGTATATATGTCCATGCCTCTCTCTCGCCCTGTCACAGCTCACCCTTCCCCCTCCCCATATCCTTAAGTCTGTTCTCCAGTAGGTCTGTGTCTTTATTCCTGTCTTACCCCTAGGCTCTTCATGACATTTTTTTTTTCTTAAATTCCATATATATGTGTTAGCATACGGTATTTGTCTTTTTCTTTCTGACTTACTTCACTCTGTATGACAGACTCTAGGTCTATCCACCTCATTACAAATAGCTCAATTTCGTTTCTTTTTATGGCTGAGTCATATTCCATTGTATATATGTGCCACATCTTTTTTATCCATTCATCCGATGATGGGCACTTAGGTTGATTCCATCTCCTGGCTATTGTAAATAGAGCTGCAATGAACATTTTGGTACATGACTCTTTTTGAATCATGGTTTTCTCAGGATATATGCCCAGTAGTGGGATTGCTGGGTCATATGGTAGTTCCATTTGTAGTTTTTTAAGGAACTTCCATACTGTTCTCCATAGTGGCTGTACCAATTCACATTCCCACACGCAGTGCAAGAGTGTTCCCTTTTCTCCACACCCTCTCCAGCATTTATTGTTTCTAGATTTTTTGATGATGGCCATTCTGACTGGTGTGAGATGATATCTCTTTGTAGTTTTGATTTGCATTTCTCTAATGATTAATGATGTTGAGCATTCTTTCATGTGTTTGTTGGCAGTCTGTATATCTTCTTTGGAGAAATGTCTGTTTAGGTCTTCTGCCCATTTTTGGATTGGGTTGTTTGTTTTTTTGTTATTGAAAAGCATGAGCTGCTTGTAAATTTTGGAGATTAATCCTTTGTCAGTTGTTTCATTTGCAAATATTTTCTCCCATTCTGAGGGTTGTCTTTTGGTCTTGTTTATGGTTTCCTTTGCTGTGCAAAAGCTTTTAAGTTTCATTTAGTCCCATTTGTTTCTTTTTGTATTTATTTCCATTTCTCTAGGAGGTGGGTCAAAAAGGATCTTGCTGTGATTTATGTCATAGAGTGTTCTGCCTATGTTTTCCTCTAAGGGTTTTATAATGTCTGGCCTTACATTTAGGTCTTTAATCCATTTTGAGTTTATTTTTGTGTATGGTGTTAGGCAGTGTTCTAATTTCATTCTTTCACATGTAGCTGTCCAGTTTTCCCAGCACGACTTATTGAAGAGGCTGTCTTTTCTCCATTGTATACTTTTGCCTCCTTTATCCAAATTAAGGTGACCATATGTGCATGGGTTTATCTCTGGGCATTCTATCCTGTTCCATTGGTCTATATTTCTGTTTTTGTGCCAGTACCATACTGTCTTGATTACTGTAGCTTTGTAGTATAGTCTGAAGTCAGGGAGCGTGATTTCTCCAGTTCTGTTCTTCCTTCTCAGGATTTCTTTGGCTATTTGGGGTCTTTTGTGTTTCCATACAAATTGTGAAATTTTTTATTCTAGTTCTGTGAAAAATGCCATTGGTAGTTTGGTACAGATTGCACTGAATCTGTAGATTGCTTTGGGTAGTATAGTCATTTTCACAATGTGGATTCTTCCAATCCAGGAACATGGTATATCTCTCCATCTGTTGGTATCATCTTTAATTTCTTTTATCAGTGTCTTATAGTTTTCTACATATAGGTTTTTTGTCTCCTTAGGTAGGTTTATTCCTAGGTGTTTTATTCTTTTTGTTGCAATCGTCAATGGGAGTGTTTCTTTAATTTCTCTTTCAGATTTTTCATCATTAATTTACAGGAATGCAAGAGATTTCTGTGCCTTAATTCTGTATCCTGCTACTCTACCAAATTTGCTGGTTAGCTCTAGTAATTTTCTGGTAGCATTTAGGATTCTGTATGTATAGTATTATACCATCTGCAAACAGTGACAGTTTTACTTCTTCTTTTCCGATTTGGCTTCCTGTTATTTCTTTTTCTTCTCTGATTGCTGTGGCTTAAACTTGCAAAACTATGTTGAATAAGAGTGGTGAGAGTGGGCAACCTTGTCTTATTCCTGATCTTAGAGGACATGCTTTCAGTTTTTCACCATTGAGGACGATGTTGGATTTGGGTTTGTCATATATGGCCTTTGTTATGTTGAGGTAGGTTCCCTCTATGCCTACTTTCTGGAGAGTTTTTATCATAAATAGGTGTTGAATTTTGTCAAAAGCTTTTTCTGCATCTATTGAGATTATCATATGGTTTTTCTCCTTCAGTTTGTTAATATGGTGTATCACATTGAATGATTTGCATATATTGAAGAATCCTTGCATTCCTGGGATAAACCCCACTTGATCATGGTGTATGATCCTTTTAATATGCTGTTGGATTCTGTTTCCTGGTATTTTGCTCAGGATTTTTGCATCTATGTTCATCAGTGTTACTGGCCTGTAGTTTTCTCTTTTTGTGACATCTTTGCCTGGTTTTGGTATCAGGATGCTGGTGGCTTCGTAGATGAGTTTGGGAGTGCTCCTCCGTCTGCTATATTTTGGAAGAGTTTGAGAAGGATGGGTGTTAGCTCTTCTCTCAATGTTTGATAGAATTCACCTGTGAAGCCATCTGGTCCTGGACTCTTGTTTGTTGGAAGATTTTTAATCACAGTTTCAATTTCAGTACTTTTGATTGGTCTGTTTATATTTTCTATTTCTTCCTGGTTCAATCTCGGAAGATTGTGCCTTTCTAAGAATTTGTGCATTTCTTCCAGGTTGTCCATTTTATTGGCATAGAGTTGCTTGTAGTAATCTGTCATGATCCTTTGTATTTCTGCAGTGTCAGTTGTTACTTCTCCTTCTTCATTTCTAATCCTGTTCATTTGAGTGTTCTCCCTTTTTTTCTTGATGAGTCTGGCTAATGGTTTATCAGTTTTGTTTATCTTCTCAACGAACCAATGATCTTCGCTATTGTTTTCTTCATTTCTTTTTCATTTATTTCTGATCTTTATGATTTCTTTCCTTCTGCTAACTTTGGGGTTTTTTGTTCTTCTTTCTCTAATATCTTTAGGTGTAAGGTTAGGTTGTTTATTTGAGGTTTTTCTTGTTGCTTGATGTAGGATTGTATTGCTATAAACTTCCTTCTTAATACTGCTTTTGCTGCATCCCATAGGCTTTTGGTCATCATGTTTTCATTTCATTTATGTCTAGGTATTTTTTGATTTCCTCTTTGATTTCTTCAGTAATCTCTTGGTTTTTTAGGAGCATAGTTTTTATCCTCCATGTGTTTGAATTTTTTAGTTTTTTTTTCCCGTAATTGATATTTAGTCTCATAGCTTTGTGATCAGAAAAGATACTTGATACGATTTCAGTTTTCTCAAATTTACCAAGGCTTGAGTTGTCACCCAGGTTATGTTCTATCCTGGAGAATGTTCCATGAGCACTTGAGAAAAATGTGTGTTCTGTTATTTTGGATGGAATGTTCTATAAATATCAGTTAAGTCCATCTTGTGTAATGTGTCATTTAAAGCTTGTGTTTCCTTATTTATTTTCATTTCAGATGATCTGTCCATTGGTGAAAGTGGGGTGTTAAAGTCCCCTACTATTCTTGTGTTACTGTCTATTTCCCCTTTTATGGCTGTTAGCATTTGCCTTATGTATTGAGGTGCTCCTATGTTGGGGGCATAAATGTTTACAATTGTTATATCTTTTTCTCAGATTGATTCCTTGATCATTATGTAGTGTCCTTCTTTGTCTCTTATAATAGTTCTTTATTTTAAAGTCTATTTTGTCTGATAAGAGAACTGCTACTCCAGCTTTTTTTTTAAATGTATGTATGTATTTATTTGTTTTTGGCTGTGTTGGGTCTTTGTTTCTGTGCGAGGGCTTTCTCCAGCTGAGGCGAGTGGGGGCCACTCTTCATCGCAGTGCGCGGGCCTCTCACTGTTGCGGCCTCTCCCGTTGCGGAGCACAGGCTCCAGACGCGCAGGCTCAGTAGTTGTGTCTCACGGGCCTAGTTGCTCCACGGCATGTGGGATCTTCCCAGACCGGGGCTCGAACCCAAGTCCCCTGCATTGGCAGGCAGATTCCCAACCACTGAGCCACCAGGGAAGCCCCTCCAGCTTTCTTTTGATTTCCATTTTCGTGGAATATCTTTTTCCATCCCCTCACTTTCAGTCTGTATGTGTCCCTAGGTCTGAAGTGGGTCTCTGGTAGACAGCATATATACAGGTCTTGTTTTTGTATCCATCCAGCCAGTCTGTGTCTTTTGGTTGGAGCAGTTAATCCATTTACATTTAAGGTAATTATTGATATATATGTTCCTATTACCATTTTCTTAATTGTTTTGGGTTTGTTTTTGTAGGTCTTTTCCTTCTCTTGTGTTTCCTGCCTAGAGAAGTTCCTTTTGCATTTGTTTTGAAGCTGGTTTGGTGGTGCTGAATTCTCTTAACTTTTACCTGTCAGTAAAGGTTTTAATTTCTCCATCAAATCTGAATGAGATCCTTGCTGGGTAGAGTAATCTTGGTTGTAGGTTTTTCCCTTTCATCACTTTAAATATGTCCTGCCACTCCCTTCTGACTTGCAGAGTTTCTGCTGAAAGATCAGCTGTTAACCTTTTGGGGATACCGTTGTATGTTACTTGTTGCTTTTCCTTTGCTGCTTTTAATATTTTTTCTATGTATTTAATTTTTGATAGTTTGATTAATATGTGTCTTGGCGTGTTTCTCCTTGGATTTATGTTGTATGGGAGTCTCTGTGCTTCCTGGACCTGATTGACTATTTCCTTTCCCATGTAAGGGAAGTTTTCAATTATAATCTCTTCAAATATTTTCTCAGTCCCTTTCTTTTTCTCTTCTTCCTCTGGGATCCCTATAATTCGAATGTTGGTAAGTTTAATGTTGTCTCAGAGCTCTCTGAGACTGTCATCAATTCTTTTCATTTTTTTCCTTTATTCTGCTCTGTGGTAGTTATTTCCATCATTTTATCTTCCAGGTCACTTATCTGTTCTTCTGCCTCAGTTATTCTGCTACTGCTTCCTTCTAGAGAATTTTAATTTATTGTGTTATTTATCTTTGTTTGTTTGCTCTTTAGTTCTTCTAGGTCCTTGTTAAATGTTTCTTCTGTTTTCTCCCATCTATTTCCAAGATTTTGTATCATCTTTACTATCATTACTCTGAATTCTATTTCAGGTAGACTGCCTATTTCCTCTTCATTTGTTTGGTCTGGTGTTTTTTACCTTGCTTCTTCATCTGCTGCATATTTCTCTGTTTTCTTATTTTGTTTACTTGCTCTGTTTGGGGTCTCCTTTTCGCAGGCTGCTGGCTCGTAGTTCTCTTGTTTTTGGTGTCTGTCCCCAGTGGATGAGGTTGGTTGAGTTGCTTGTGTAGGTTTCCTGGTGGAGGGGACTGGTGCCTGTGTTCTGGTGGTTGGGGCTGGATCTTTTCTTTCTGGTGGGCAGGGCCGCATCTGGTGGTGTGTTTTGGGGTGTCTGTGACCTTATTATGGTTTTAGGCAGCCTCTCTGCTAATGGGTGGGGTTGTGTTCCTGTCTTGCTAGTTGTTTGGCATGGGGCATCCAGCACTGGAGCTTGCTTGCTGTTAGGTGGAGCTGTGTCTTAGTGTTGAGACTGAGATCTCTGGGAGAGCTGTAATCAATTTATATTACATGGGGCTGGGAGGTCTGTGGTGGTCCAGTGTCCTGAACTTGGCTCTCCCACCTCGGAGGCTCAGGCCTGGCACTGGGCTGGAGCACCATGACTCTGTCAGCCACACGGCTCAGAAGAGAAGGGAGAAAAAAAGAAAGAAAAAAAAATATTAACATAAAAAGAAAAATAATAAAAAAAGAAGATAGTAACCAAACCAGTAAACAAATCCACCAATGATAACAAGTGCTAAAAACTAAACTAAGATAAACATGAAAATCAGTAACAAATCAGTTGCAGACAGCAAACGCCAAGTCTACAGTTGCTCTCAAAATCCGCTGCCTCAATTTTGGGATGATTCGTCTATTTAGGTGTTCCATAGATTCAGGGTACATCAAGTTGATTGTGGAGATTTAATCAGCTGCTCCTGAGGCTGCATGGAGAAACTTCCTTTTCTCTTCTTTGTCTGCACAGCTTCTGGGGTTCTGCTTTGGCCCCACCTCTGCGTGTAGGTCTCTGTCAGTCATCTTTTCCCCACCCAGACAGGAGGGGTTTTTTTTTTTTTTTTTGCAGTACGCAGGCCTCTCACTGCTGTGGTCTCTCCCACTGCGGAGCACAGGCTCCAGACGCGCAGGCCCAGCGGCCATGGCTCATGGGCTCAGCCACTCCGCGGCATGTGGGATCCTCCCAGACCGGGGCACGAACCCGCGTCCCCTGCATCGGCAGGCGGACTCTCAACCACTGCGCCACCAGGGAAGCCCCAGGAGGGGGTTTAAGCAGCAGCTGATTAGGGGGCTCTGGCTCACTCAAGCCATGGGGAGGGAGGGGACAGTAGTCAGAATTGGAATGTGGGGCAAGCCTGTGGTGGCAGAAGCCAGTGTGACATTGCAACAGCCTGAGGTGTGCTGTGTGTTCTCCCGGGGAAGTTGTCCCTGGATCACGGGACCCTGGCAGTGGCGGTCTGCATAGCCTCCATGGGTGGGTTGTGTGTGTGTGGATAGTGACCTGTGCTTGCATACAGCATTCTTCATGGCTGCGTTAGTGTTTCATGCCCGTCTCTGGGGTCCGAGCTGATAGCCATGGCTCACGCCTGTCTCTGGAGCTTGTTTAGGCGGTGTTCTGCCTCCTGTGGGCAAATGGGGATGAATCCCCTCTCCTTGCACACCCCGAAACAAGGGTCTCTTGCCTCTTAAGCAGGTCCTCCTCCTGGCTAGCTGTGGTGCACTAGCACCCTCAAGCTGTCTTCATGCAGCCAACCCCAGTCCTATTCCTGGGATCTGACCTCCGAAGCCCAAACCTCAGCTCCCAGCCCCCACCCGCCCGACGGGTGAGCCAATAAGCCTCTCAGGCTGGTGAGTGCTGGTCAGCCCTGATCCTCTGTCAGGGAATCTCTCTGCTTTGCCCTCTGTACCCCTGTTGCTGTGCTTTCCTCCATGGCTCCGAAGTTCCCCCCACACCCCGCCGTCTCCACCAGTGAAGGGGCTTCCTAGTGTGTGGAAACTTTTCCTCCTTCTCAGCTCCCTCCCAGAGGTGCAGGTCCTGTCCCTATTCTTTTGTCTCTGTTTTTTCTTTTTTTCTTTTGCCCTACCCAGGTACATGGGGAGTTTCTTGCCTTTTGGGAGGTCTGAGGTCTTCTGCCAGCATTCAGTAGGTGTTCTTTAGGAGCTGTTCCATATGTAGATTTTTTTTTTCCTTTTTATTAATTAATTTATTTATTTTTGGCTGCACTGGGTCTTCATTGTATGCATGGGCTTTCTCTAGTTGCAGTGAGCGGGGGCCACTCCTCGTTGCTTTGTGCAGGCTTCTTATTGTGGTGGCTTCTCTTGTTGCAGAGAACGGTCTCTAGGTGCACAGGTTTCAGTAGTTGTGGCATGCAGGCTAACTAGTAGTGGCACGTGAGCTCTAGAGCACAGGCTCAGTAGTTGTGGCGCACGGGCATAGTTGCTTCACAGCATGTGGGATCTTCTTGGACCCAGGCTCGAACCCATGTCCCCTGCATTGACAGGTGGATTCCCAACCACTGCACCATTAGGGAAGCCCTAGATGTATTTTTGATTTATTTGTGGGAAGGAAGGTGGTCTTCACGTCTTACTCCTCCGCCATCTTGAAGGTCCTTCCCTTATTTAGATTTTTTAAGTTGTAAAACTCCAGTAGCACTTTTTAAACACATGTATATTCTGAAACATCGCTAGAGAATATCTTGACCTCTCTTGCTTAACCTATTATTATGGTTGAAGTACAGGTTTAGTTGCTTACTGTATTTTATAGAATAAATTTTAGTCATTGTTGGCTTATAAACTTTATTGATGCAAAAATGAACTATTTTCTAGGAGCAAGATAATGCTTTACAAAATATGCACGAGAAAGTAGAAAAATTAGAAGCCGAACACATGGAGTGCTCTGACCTTTTACGTCGACAGACAAGTGAATTCGAATTTAGCACTCAACGAGAGGAACGTCTTAGAAAAGAGTTTGAGGTATATTTTCTCATTCTTTTATAGCACATATATGATGGCTAGTTAGTAATTTAAGGACAAAGTTTTACTCTGTAATAAAATATAATTTTTTGACATTTATATATATTGAATATTGGCTTCCTTGAAAACTTTTGTATTTGAGTAAATTATATCTTGCTCTGAATTAAAAAAAAACTATTCATTTTTAATAATTAATTGTCCTGGAATATTTGGAAAGTTTGAAGGTAATTGTTTATATTACAAGTTTGAGGAAGCAACACAAGAAAAGATATCAAATTCTAATTTTGTAGTTTGAATACTGTGTACTAGCTACATAGTTTTGTGGAGTGCTTTTCAGGTTGGACTTTATTTATTTTTTTATAAATTTATTTTTATTTATATTACTTATTTTTGGCTATGTTGGGTCTTCATTGCTGCATGCGGGCTTTCTCTAGTTGTGGCGAGTGGGTGCTACTCTTCGTTGCATTGCACGGGCTTCTCATTGTGGTGGCTTCTCTTGTTGTGGAGTACAGGCTCTGGGCACGTGAGCTTCAGTAGTTGTGGCATGCGGGCTCAGTAGTTGTGGCTTGCGAGCTCTAGAGTGCAGGCTCAGTAGTTGTTGTGCATGGGCTTAGTTGCTCTGCAGCAAGTGGGATCTTCCTGGACCAGGGCTTGAACCTGTGTCCCCTGCATTGGCAGGAAGATTCTTAACCACTGTGCCATGAGGGAAGTCCCCAGGTTAGACTTTAGATGGGAAAGGAGCATTAGTTTACAAATGAAAAAATATGATTTTTGTGAGTAAATGATACTGATAACCACTTTAATCTTGAGAGATAGCTAATTTATTTGTTAATTTTTTAAAAAAATTTTCTTTTGCTTTGTGGGAAATTAAGTATTTCAATAGATAAAGAAGTTTGTTTTAAACATAATTTATAATTCTTATAAAGTAAATAAACATTTATAAAGAGTATTTAATGATAAAATGCTGGAGTACTCTCATTAAACTCACTTCTGTCAGTTAACACTGTGCTGAGAATTTTAGCCAAAAAAATATATAAAAACAAGAACAGTGATAAAAAATTATAATTTTTAGAAAGAAGGGGGGTATGATTCTGATTATTTTCAGATGGTATGCTAATAACCCTAAATGGTCAAGAAAATCATCTTTGAAATTATTGACACTAGTAAGAACATTCAATAAGGAGGTCAAGAAGAAAATAATATATAGCAATTATGTTTACACTCTAATATACCAGTAATAATCAGAGAATAAGATACTAAAAAAGTTTTTGTCACCATAGTGACAAAAACAGGAATACAGTTAACAACAAATACATTAAAAATTACGAAATTTAACTGAGAGCCTTAAAAGAAAATGATGAGACATTTTGGGAACCCTTAACAGTGTAAAGTTATGAATCCTCCCTAGATTATATTATGGGTTAAAGCAGTTCCAATCAAAGGTTGAGTGGAATTATCTTGGGAAGACAGATTCTAAAGTTCATCCACATGAGGATCTATAAAACATTTTGGTAAGAGTAATGAGTGGGCACTTACTATACCAGAAGTTAGTACAGATTATAAAACTTCAGTAATATATCAATTGTGTTTTTTTGGTTGTATGCAACAGAAACCGACTTTGGTTAACATAAATAGGGAATTCAGTGGAAGAATATGGGAATCATATCCACAGAATCACAAGGAATGTTGGGGAATCAGCTTAGAAATCATATGAGTCCCAGAGCATCTCCAGAGTTCTTGGTAGCAGAAATGATGGATGAAGCTGAGGTGAATTGGTACCGATAGTTTTTATTCTTTTTGTAACTTTGATCAGGATTCTAATCTGGAAAGAACATTTGATTGAAAGAGGTAATTTGCCCCAAGTAAATTCCTCTAATTATGCTAAAATTAAAGTCCCCCAAATAAATTCTTATATAGAAATTAGGGTGCTGGTAAAAAAAGAAGGGGAAAGATTGTTGAGTGGCCAAAAAGTACAATACCTCTAAGACCAGACTTTCAATGTCAGAATTGAAAGGTCAGTAGTAGACTTGTAGAGTATATCATTTTAACTCAGTAAGGATAGGAAAAATTATTCAGTGAATCATGTTGAAATGATTGGTTAACTATTTGGGACAAAATAAAATTAGATTCCTATCTTACATTATATTCAAAAATAAATTCCAGTTGGATTAAAAAGAGTGAAATATTAAAAACAATGATAAAATAAGAAGAAAATGTAGTTTAATTTTTTCTGCTCTCTGAGTCATTATGACTTACTACTAATCATAAAAACCAAGGAACAAAATATTTAGGAATGGATTTATAGCTTTGACTAGGAGAGATTAAAGTCATATGTAAGTAAAATCCCCACTTCGAATAAAAAGACAACCAAATGAGAAAAATATTTACAGCAAAGGGTAAATATATTTCTGTCTCTCTAAATCCCCTACTATTTGATAAGAGAAAGGAGAAGGTGTTTATGAAAAAATCTACCAAGTAAATCAACGAAGATATGAAAGAATAATTTCAGATGGATAACAAACATAGGAAAAATGCTCCACCTCACCATAATGTAAGAAAGACAGTAACACTCAAAATAATAAGATTAAAGAAAATGATAATACCCAGCACTGGTGAGGGTGGTGTTAAAAATTCTTGTACCATGATGGTGGGTGTGTAAATTTTTAAAACCTTGAAGGAATTCTGTTTGGCTGCTTTATAGGGTCTGTTCTCAGAAAATTATCATGTTCTTCTGGGACTCTCTCCTGTTCCATCTCCTCATTGCTTTCTAGGCATATGGCATAGCTGTCACCTGGGGACTTTTTCATTATCCTCTGTTGCATCTTCAGTTTCTTAGGTCTCTTGCCTTCTTCACTTCGTTGGAGTACATAGACTAGTAGCTTCTAAAGAAAGGGTGTATGGGAGCTAAGTTTTATTTGATCTTGCATATCTGAACATGATTTTTTTAATCAATAAAGTATTAAAGTATATAGAATTTGGCTGAATATAGAATTTTAGGATGGAATTCTTTCTTTCAGAATTTAAAGGCCTTGCCTCCCTTGTTCCCAGTCTCTTCTGTCGCTGTTGAGAGGCCTGATGTTATTCTTGTTTGTGTTCCCTTGTGGTGACCCTTTTCTCACTCTTCCTCTCTGAAAGTTTTCCTGTTTCTCTATTTTTTTTTTTTTCCTGCGGTACGCGGGCCTCTCACTGTTGTGGCCTCTCCTGTTGCGGAGCACAGGCTCTGGACGTGCAGGCTCAGCAGCCATGGCTCATGGGCCTAGCTGCTCCGCGGCATGTGGGATCTTCCCGGACCGGGGCACGAACCCGTGTCCCCTGCATCGGCAGGTGGACTCTCAACCACTGCACCACCAGGGAAGCCCTCTTTTGTTTTTCAAGACTTTTTTTCTTCCAGTTAGTGAGATATAATCGACATACAGCGCTGTATAAGCTTAAGGTATAGAGCATAATTATTGATTTACATACATCATGCAGTGATTATGAAAATAAGTTTGGTGAACATCTATCATCTCATATAGATAAAAAATAAAAGAAACAGAAAAGAACAGTTTTTTCTTATGATGAGAACTCTTAGGAATAACTCTTAGCAACTTTCATATATAACATACAGCAGTATTAATTATGTATAACATGTTATACATTACATCCGTAGTACTTATTTATCTTTTTTTTTTTTTTAAGCTTATTTATCTTATAACTGGAAGTTTGTACCTTTCACTGCCTTCATCCAGTTACCCCTCCCCTCACCCCTCTGCCCCTGGTAACCATAAATCTGATCTCTTTTTCTATGAGGTTGATTGTTTTTGAAGTATAATTGACCTACAACACTATGTGAGTTCCTATTATACAACATAGTGATTTGATATTTCTGTACATTTCAAAATGATCACTGTAAGTCTGGTTATGATTTGTCAACACACAAAAAATATTACCTAGTTACTGGCTATATTCCCTACCCTATACATTTCATACCTGTGACTCATTTATTTTGCAGCTGAGAGTTTGTACCTCTTAATCTCCTTCACCTGTATCTTTCTTCCCTCCCATGCCCTACCCTCTGACAATCACCTGTTTGTTCTCTGTAGCTGTTTTTGTTTTGTCATGTTTGTTCATTTGTTTTGCATTTTTAGATTCCACATGTAAGTGAAATCATATAGTATTTGTCTTTCTCTGTCTGACTTATTTCACTTAGGTTAATACCCTCTAGGTCCATCCATGTTGTTGCAAATATCAAGATTTCATTCTTTTTATCGATGAGTAATATTGTATTTTATATATATATATAAAATGATATATATATGATATATATATATGTCACATCTTTATCTATTCATCTGTTGGTGGGCACCTAGTTTGCTACCATAGCTTTGCTGTTGTGAATAATGCTGCAGTGAACATATGGGTGCATATATCTTTTTTTTTGCGGTATGCGGTCCTCTCACTGCTGTGGCCTCTGCCGTTGCGGAGCACACTGCGCCACCAGGGAAGCCCCATATATCTTTTCTAAGTAGTGTTTTTGTTTTCTTTGGATAAATACCAAAAAGTGGGATTGCTGGATCATATGGTAGTTTTATTTTTTTATTTTTCTATTTTTAATTTTTTGAGGACTCTCCATACTATTTTCCATAGTGGTTGTACCAGTTTACATTCTCACCCATTGTGTATGAGGGTTCCCTTTTCTTTTTTTTCACTTTTTTTAAATAGAAAACTTTAAATATTAAAAAAGGTAGACAGCATAGTACAGTAATGGTACCCATCACCAGCTTCAAAAAATTTTCATTTAGGGCTTCCCTGGTGGCGCAGTGGTTGAGAGTCCGCCTGCCGATGCAGGGGACACGGGTTTGTGCCCCGGTCCGGGAGGATCCCACATGCCGCAGAGCGGCTGGGCCCGTGAGCCATGGCCGCTGAGCCTGCGTGTCCGGAGCCTGTGCCCCGCAATGGGAGAGGCCACAACAGTGACAGGCCTGCGTACCAAAAAAAAAAGAGTTATTCATTTGTGGGTTATCTTGAATCATTCATACCCCTATTCACTTTCCTTCTTCCCATATTATATTGAAACAAATCCCAGGCATCGTATCATTTTAACCATAAATATTTCATTGTGATTTCTAAAAATTAAGGGGCCTTTTGTTTAGAACCACGTTATCAATATCAAACTTAAATTAACAGTAATTACTTAATATAATCAAATATCCAGATATTATTTAAATATCATATTGCTACATATATGGCATAAAATTGTATGTATGATTACAGTTTGTTTGAATCAGAATCCCTAGTAGGTCTACACATTATAATTGGTTGATGTGTCTCTTAAGTCTCTCAGTCTATAGGTTCTCCATCTATAGCTTTCTTTTTCCCTTGTATTTGTGAAGACACCAAGCTATTTCTGCTGTAGAGTTCCCACTAACTATAAAATTTCAGAACATCAAAGATAAACAATGATTCTTAGTATAGACTTTTTTTGTGTTCAATGTGCAGGGCATTTGGTGGCCATTTTAGTTAGGAGACTCATGATCTTTATTTTGTGTAATTCTCTTGTGTTATTTCTTCATAATTTCCTGCTCAGGGTTTTTTTATTCTCTCTTTCTTGGGTTTTTAATTGTTCAGTTGGTAGGCCAACTGGTTGATGTTTTGCTTTTCTTACCTTTTGTTGTCTTTCTCTTTGTATTTTTGTTGTTGTTGGTTCGTGAGAGATTTACTTGACTTTTCTAATCTTCTAATTGAATATTTTATGTTTTCCTTTTAGTTTCTGAGGGCTCTTGTTCTCTGTACCATTTTTATAGCATCCTGATCCTATATTATGACTACTGTATTCATTTGTTTGTTCAGAAAACCTCCAGAGTGTCAGGCACACTTTTGGGTGTTTGAGGCATAGCAGTGAACAAAACAAAGCCTCTTCCCTCTTGAAATTGACACTCTTGTCAGGGAGAATCACACATGAAATGAACTAGAATTTGATAAGCCCTATGAAGAGGAATAAAGGAGACGAGGGGAGTAATAAATGGTGGGGTGGAATGGTTACCTTCTTGTGTTAGTGGTCAAGGAAGCCTGACTTGATAAGATGGCATTTGAGCAGAGACCTGAAGGAAGAAAGGGATTGAGCCATGTGGCTATCAGGAAGAGATTCTAGGTAGAAGGAATAGAAAGTGTAAAGGCCATGAGATGCGAGTGTGCTTGGAAAGTTTGAGGAATAGCAAGTAGGCCATTGTGATTGAAATGGATTGAGCAAGAGAGAGACTAGTAGGGTGTAGAGAATGGTAGGCAGATGTTATAGAGTCTTGAAGGTCTTTTGGAGTTCATTGTAAGAACTTTGGCTTTCTTTCTGAGATGGAAAGCCATTGAAAGGTTTTAAGCAGAGGAGTGACATGTCCCCTCTAATTTGTTTTAAAAGCATCATTCTGTTTACTCCTTGAAAGACAGATTGTAAGAGGCCATTTAGGAAACTATTAAAGTAATTACATGAGAGATTATGGTGCTTTAGACCAAAGTAGTGGTAGAGGAGGTAGTCAGATTTGTATGTGTTTTGGAAGATAGAACCAGTAGGATTTGCAGATTTATTAGACATGGCTTGTGAGAGAAAAAGAAAGGGAGTAAAAGATAATGCCAAAGATTTTGGCTTGAGCCTTTGGGGGAATGGCACTGTCATTTACTCAACATGGCCAAGAATGCAAGTGGAGTAAATTCGGGAGAGATGCGGAGTTTGGTTTCAGAGATGTTAAATTTGACATGCCCGTTAGACATCCATGTGGAGATGTTGAGTAGGCAGTTGAATGTAAGTATTGGCCTTAGGGAAACCTTACTGTAGAGTGATGAGCTGTGCCAAATATTTCATTGGAAAGTGGTGAAACGTTACAATCCATAGGACTTTTCTCTTTGTTTCTACAAAGAGTGACCTGCTAGTTTCCTCTTTGGTGGTTATTAAATGGAAGAAAGAAATGGAGGAAAAATCTGTTTCATACTATTCAGTATACAGAATTTCCCCTGGCTTCAGTCTTGTACACCAACCCCCCTACCCCTGCTCTGCCCACCCCATGTATCTCTATGTCCAACCTTGGCTTCAGAGTGACATTTTCCAGATAATAAACCTCCAGTTTGTGAGTTTGTGTAGTGGTTGGTGGGGGGTAGTTGTAGGCTAATTAGGGTGGAGGTGGATGCCTGCAGGTTAAACTCTTCATACTGATGATTTAAAAAAAACCCAAACTTTACTGAGATATAATTTGCATGCTACAAATTCACCCATTTATAGGGTACAATTCAGTGGTTTTTAGTATATTCACAGAGTTGTACAGCTATCACTACAGTCGATTGGAGCATGTTTTCATCACCTCAGTAAGAAACCCCACACCCATTAGCTATCACTCTCCTCTTTCCCCATTCCTCTCATCCCTAAAAAAACATTAATTTACTTCTGCTTCTATATATTTGCCTGTTCTGAACATTTCATATTAGTGGAATCATGCAATATGTGGTCTTTGATGATTTTTTTTACATAACAGGATGTTTTAAGGATTCATCCATGTTGTATTATGTATCAGCACTTCATTCCTCTTTATTACTAAATAATCTCCCATTGTATTATAGACCACATTTTGTATATCCATTAATCAGTTGATAGACATTTATGCTGTTTTCACTTTTTGGCTATCATGAATAATGCCTCCATGAACATTTGTATACAAGTTTTTGTGTGGACATGTTTTCAGTTTCACCTAGGAGTGGGCATGCTAGGTGACATACCTCTATGTTTAACTTTTTGAGGGGCTGTCACACTGTTTTGCATAGTGGAGGTACCATTTTACATCCCCAGCAGCAATGCATGAGGGTTCCAGTGTCTTCAGATCCTCACCAACACTTGTTATTATTAGTCTTTCTAATTATAACCACTTTAGTGGGTGTATAATGGTATCTCGTGGTTTTGCTTTGCATTTCTCTGATGACTGATGATGCTGAATATCATTTCATGTGCTTATTGGCCATTTGTATATCGTTGGAGAAATAGTTATTCAGATCCATTATACATTTTTAATGGGTTCTTTGTGTTATATGATTGTCGGATGTTTTAATAGGGAAAACGGGGTGTGGAGTGTATAGGAACTCTCAGTAATAATGCCAGATTATGAAGTTGAACTTGACAAAGATAAATTACTCATACGCTTACCACATATGGTCTAATTTTATATGAGGTTAGAGAAAGAAATTTAAAAGTGAGATTATATTCCAAGTAATATTTTTAGCTTATTTGTCATTTGTGCTGAACATTTTTTCAGGCCAGAAAATTCAGGAGTGCATCATCATATTTTATATCATCATTTTTAATATCATGTGGTTTGTGGATGGCCTATTAGAAAAGGATTAGAATAAAGTTCTGAATATACTTAGAATTTAAAAAGATCATTTAGAAGTCACTTTAGGATGCTATAAAACTCTATGATCATCACTAAAAACATTTTAATTGCCTTATAGGTATGAAGAAGTGCTAGGTAACAGTGATTTTAGTTGATAAGATTCTTGATAAGTCACTTTTGACTCAATTGAGGTAGTGTCTAATGCCTAAACTTTAGGATTTGTTTTTGGATAACTCAGTATTGATTTATTTTCTTGTGAAATACTTACTTGCCCCAATTTCTTTTTTTTTAATTGATTAATGTTGTAAATATAAAATTGTTTTAGACTAGTTTTATATTGAGTTTTTTCTTAGCTACTCTGTAAATACTTTTGATAATACCAGGTCTCTGCTTTGGGGGAATTTGAAGCTTTGAGGGTGTCCAGAGAGTCTAGTTTTATTCTATTTATAAGAATTTTCTAAGTGGACAAGTATAGTACTGTGACTTACCTACAATTCTTCATGTTTAGACACCTTACAAATTTTTGCTTTATATTTAAGTGAATGTATTTTGTATTGGCTCTTTGACTGGGTGATGACATAATCAAGGAGAAGTTAAATTCCTAGAGAGCAGTTTATGTAGTTTAACATTCAGTTGTGGAGACATTAAGTACTAGTAATTCTAGGTGCTTATAATCATCATTGGTATTTTTAAAAAAGGATTAATATAAAATAAGATAATAATAAAGAGGAAAATTGTTAAATTTTTAATTTAATAGAACACATTATTTAATGTCAGTAATATCAGACTAAAGCAACTAATAGACGTTTAGCCTAATAAATGTTTTAAATTTTAATGAAGCTTCAACAGTTACATTTCATGAAGAAGTGATTTCTTTATGTGCCTGGGCCAAAGAAGTTTATATATATGTGTGTGTGTGTGTGTGTGTGTGTGTGTGTGTGTGTGTGTATAAAAATTTTTAAAAATCTGATATGCTATAGACCATTGTGTGGCTTAATCATCTTAACATGGATCAATGTTTTCTTAGATTAAAAAAATAACAAATTCCCAATCCAATTTTCTAAATGTGGTGCTGGATACCAGAGAACCAAGGGAAAAGTGAACTGGAAAAAGAAATATCCGTGGCTTTCATAAACCTCTTTACAACTAGGGGAGGTTTTTTTTTTTTTTTTTAATCATGGGAAATAAGTTTAACTCAATAAGAAAAGAGAAAAGAGAAGATGCAAACCTAATTCTGAGTGAACTGAAGAATCTTGTGAAGATTACAGTGGAGAGAGAGCAGTCTTTGAAAATAAATTCTGAATTGCTTCTGTCAGTCATATTCTATATTATGGTAACGTAAGGAAGGGTAGAATGTAGTTTTTTACTTATACATATACCATACTCAAGTGAAAAAGGAAAAGAAAAATGATTCTCACCTTTTGTATTGTTCGTGAAGCATCCGCATATGAATCATCTTTTTAAAGCCATCATGTGTTTGTAGGAATGATTTTTAAACACCTATTTGTGTTGATTACCAACTATAAAAGGTAAATAAATCACCTGGGTTATACTATTGTGCTTATAAGTATTATACATTTTTGTATTTATGTTCATAATGGATTTTAAAACTGGAAGTTCATTAAAAATTTTGTGAAATACTGAAGTTTTTTACTGCTAGAAAAGGTAAAGATGATTTTAAAGATGCTAAATTAATTTATTACCATGCCAAACAGAATTTGTGGCTTGTAAATTCTGTTCCTTAGAGATTCTGACTCTCTAAGATATCTTTTTTGGTAACAAAAAATACTTTGAGATCTTCAGTTTAAGAGCTCCAAGTATAGTGACTACTCTTGTTTTCTCCCACACAGGTAGGGAATAAGGATTGTAGTTAATTGTCATTAATTGTTAACACACATTTAATATATTATTTACAATCACTAAAATATAATACATATACTTACCACTAAAATAACCATTATAGAATTAATCACTCCCTTAGAATCATCTTTTTGAAGATGGATTATTACTATATTGGTTACTTGTAAGAGTTTTCATTAATGGGAAATATCAGGTGATAAAATCTGGAACAATAGTTAAATAAACAACCACTTCCTATTTACACAGCTATTGATATTCTGGGGTAAACTTTGTACAACTGTTTTGGAAACAGTACTACCTAACACACTACTGAGAAGTCTTTGATTGGTAGGTACTTGTGTGATATTTCCTCCCTCATTTTTCTTGATGTCCATTTTAGTGGGCTAAATTTCATATATCAGGGTTTTTCTGCTTGACTAATCCCTTTAAGTTCATGTATATCCTCTGGGCTGGGCATATTCTATTTGAGGAGGCAAGAATGTAGTAGGAGCTGCTTTTGCCCAGTGTCTCAGCAAATTCCTTGAACACATATGTTTTCATAATTTTTGTGAAACTTTGGAACAGGCCCATGGAAGCCATGGGAGCAGATGTGGTGTGGAGAACAAATGTGGTCTGGATGTGTTTCATTAGTTCTGCTTGTGAATTAGAGTTGGCGGCTCATGCCCTGTGTTATGATAAAATAATGTTTTCTATGTTACCTTCTTCAAAGAATGAACACTCACTTTTCTTAAGTGGAGTAGACTATCTAACTGGGCTTATTGTGATTTAGTGAGATACAAATCATAAAATAAAAAAAATTATACCCATACAATGAACACAGAATTTACTGGAATAAAAATTAAAAAATTTGGGTACAATGAACACAGAATTTACTGGAATAAAAATTTCTTGGCAGTATATTGCAGTCAGAAAGGACGTGACAGCCAGCTAATAAATGATAAAATATGTGATCATTCTGTGTCACATACAGAACTCTGATGTTCATAGTATTAGGGAACAGACAGTATATAGTGTAATCCTTGTACTACAGGCAAATTTATATATAGTTAAATTGTCCGGGGGTATATATGAATTTGTGTTGGATTTTGTACTTTAATCTGAATTCTCTTATGCTTTCTGCTCTTGCTATGTTGATTATATTAGGATTGGAGATAATGATTGTTGTACTAGTTCTCTTAGGTGATATTGGAGAAAAATATTTGTGAACAGCAAGTTGATGTTCCTCTAGCACCCTCTGCTGGAGATAAGAATTAATTCACCAGACTAGAAAATTTTTACAAAATATTTATTAGGAGGACTTTATGTCAACAAAACACACTCTTGAAGAAATTTGTTTAAATATGTGAAGATTTTTTTTGCTGTCCTTACTGATTAATTTATTGTTTTAGTAATTAATAAACAGTTTATAAATTTGTTTTCTTCTGGACATTTCATTTAAAAGAGGAAGGTATGGAAATAAAGGTGGGATCTCTGGTTTATTATTTCAACCCGTTTGATTTTGGTTTAGGCAGAAAAAAAAAGTCGTCGTGACTTTTGGAGTGAAATCAGATAAATTGATTAGTATGACAACATGTACATGAAAAATGAAAATTTTGCCACTTTTATCATGGAATCACTGAATATTCTGTATTTTAAGAAAATAACACTTATTTTGATAAAACTATGTAAATGCCTTTTGGAATATGAAAGAATATATTAACATTATTAGACTGGTTTCTTCTATTTGCCCTTTATTAGCTTTTTGCCTGTTTTGATCCTTTATTCTCAATGTCTATGGGTTATTTCCTTGACACTGGTTAGACTTCTGACTTGCAGAACCTAACACAAGTATTTTGAATATTGAGAAAGTTGACTTTAGTTCTTCAAGGACAGGAACTTCATCTTGTGGCATTACATTAAAAAATTTTTTTTTTTTTACTAGTATTGGCCCTACCTAGGGTAATACTCATTTTAATCTGGCTAACCATTAAGAATTTTTCTGATCTAGTATGTATCACCTTCGTACCTACAACCAGTGGGGATCCCTTGTTCTAGGATTCAAAGTCAGCATTGAGAGGAACTTTTAAACAGAAATGAAGAAGCTTGACATAGGTGGCAGTCACTTCTTTGAAATGTCATTGGTTCTTACACTTAGGGATTCTTTTTATTTTTTATTGAGATATAGTTCACATAGTATTGAATACACTCTTTTAAAGTATGCAGTTCAGGGTTATGAAACCATTGCCACTATCTGATTCTGGAACATTCTTACCACCCCAATAAGAAACTTTATGCCCATTAGCAGTCAGTGCTCATTCCTTCCTTCCCCTGTCCCCAGCTATTGGAAACCACTCATACACTTTCTATCTCTATGGATTTGCCTATTCTGGCCATTTCACATAAATGAAGTCATTTAATATGTGGTCTTTTGTGTCTGGTATCTTTCGCTTAACATATATTTTCAAGGTTAATCTATGTTGTGGCATGTGTTGGTACTTAATTCCTTTTTATGGCTGAATAATATTCCATTGTATGGATATACCACATTTTGTTTATCCATTCATCAGTTGATGGGCACTGGGTTTTTTTTCACCTTTTTTGTGTTTATGCTCTGCACTGCAGCAGACATTATAGGAATATGTTTTGCTCAAGGAAAAGTGTAGTCATTTCTCACTTATCCACAGACCACTTGATTAGTTTTTGGATTATCCTATTTTTATTATGCCCCTTCTGGTTGTGATACATTACTATCTCTGTATGCAAAAAAGAAATGGTGGGAGAAAAGAGGAAAAATCAAACTAATCAAGCTGAGCATTAAAAAAAAAAAAAAAACCAGGGGCTTCCCTGGTGGCGCAGCGGTTGAGAGTCCGCCTGCCGATGCAGGGGACACGGGTTCGTGCCCGGTCCGGGAAGATCCCACATGCCGCGGAGCGGCTGGGCCCGTGAGCCATGGCCGCTGAGCCTGCGCATCAGTCCGGAGCCTGTGCTCCGCAGCGGGAGAGGCCACAACAGTGAGAGGCCCGCGTACCGCAAAAAAAAAAAAAAAAAAAACCTATAGCTAAGGCTAAATGACAGAGTAAGTATAACGAATAGAAACATTTCTTGCCCAAATTTTATCTAAGAAAGGAAAGGAAATTACTATTGTCTTTCTCTTTCACTGTTGAACTATCTATATTTGACAGACAGGACTCTAGGTGTGGCGGGGCTGACTCCAGCTTGAAAAACTAATAAATTAGACTTTGTCATAACAAAAACTTTTGCTATGTGAAAGACACTAATGTTAAGAGAATGAAAAGACAAGCTGTAGACAATATTTGGGAGGAAATATTTGCAAATCACGTACCCAAAAAATGACTTGTATCCAGATTATATAATGAATTTTCAAGATTCAATAATAAAAAAACAAACAGCTCAATTAAAAAATGAGAAAAAGGGGCTTCCTTGGTGGCGCAGTGGTTGAGAGTCCGCCTGCCGATGCAGGGGACGCGGGATCATGCCCCGGACCGGGAAGATCCCACGTGCCGCGGAGCGCCTGGGCCCTTGCGCCATGGCCGCTGAGCCTGCGCGTCCGGAGCCTGTGCTCCACAATGGGAGAGGGCCGCGTACCGCAAAAAAAAAAAAAAAAAAAAAAAAAAAGAGAAAAAGATTTAAGCAGAAACTTCACCAGAAAAGATATACAGATAGTAAATAAATACATGAAAAGATGCTCAATGCCATTAGTTATTAGGAAAATGAAAATTGAAACTAAAATGAGATACCATTACATTCCTATTTGAATGTCTAACCCTCGCCCCCAAATAACCCAGAAGACTACCATGCCAAGTGTTGGTGAAGATGTATGAAATTGGAAACAGTTTGTGAAACAGTTTGTCAGTTTCATAAAACATTAAACATATGCCTACCACCTGACCCAGTCATTCTGTCCTTCACTATTTATCCCAGAGAAATGAAAGTGTATGTCCATACAAAGATTTATACATAATTGCTCATAGAAGATTCCTTTGTATAGCCCTAATATATAGCCCTATATATATTCCTTTGTATAGCATCCAATTCAAATGTCCATCAGTAGGTGAACTGATAAACCGATTGTGGTGTATCAACACAGTGGAACACTTTAACAGTAAAAAGTGAACTATTGATATGTGCAACCACATGGATGAAACTCAAAATAATTTTGTGGGGAGAAAGAAGCCAGGCAATAAATAATATGCACTGTGTGATTCAATTTATATTGAATTCTGGAAAACAGGAAATGATCTATAGTGACAAAAAAGCAGATCAGTGTTTACTTGGGGGTTAGGGGTGGGGTGGTGAGGACTGGATGACGGGGTTACCAAAGGACACAAGGAATCTTCTGGGGTAATGGAAATATTTGTCTGTCTTGATTATGGCAATGATTTCGTGGGTGTATATATACAAAACTTACCAAGTTATACAATTTCAATATGTGTAATTTATTACATGTAAAGTATAACTGAATAAAGAAAAAGAAAACAAGCTCTGGAGCATTATTCCCGAGCATTATTTTTGCAACATGACTTTTATACTCTTGCAAATGAAAAAATGAGGCTATAGTAATCCAAAGTGTTAATTACAATATAGTGGCCTATATTCAATTTAAATTCCAATGTTTAAACTTAATGTTTTCAGGCAACTACTCTAAGAGTGAGGAAATTAGAAGAAGATGTTGAAGCAGAGAGAGCAGCACATTTGGAATCGAAATTTAATTCTGAAATTATTCAGGTAAAATGTGAACAACATTTTTTTAATGGATTTTATTAAGCTGGGAAAAACAGCATTATGTTCAGAGAACTAAGGTGTGCGTTTAGAGCAGGTAGCGTGTAGTTAAGACACGCGTTATTCTATTTACTATAATGGTATAGTTGAAGATAGTCTTTATTAGAGAGGAGCTGGCACACTACACCCCACAGGCTGAATCTTACCCACTGAGCGTGCTTATGAAGTTTTATCTTGTCCGTGGTGGCTTTTGTGCTACCTTGGCAAAGTGGAGTAGCTGCGACAGAGACCTCACGTTCTGCAAAGTCCAATGTGTTTGCCATCTGGCGCGTTACAGGAAGATCTGCTGATCAGAGTGTTCTTCTTATCAACAACCTTGGGATGAATTTCTTTCTGAAAACATTTTAAAATCTGCACCTTCATTGATTGAGTGCATATCCTGTGCATATCACCTGTCACTATATTAAGAGCTGAAGGCATAAAGGTGAATGAGCTCCTTTTGGGACTCAAAATTCCATTACCAGAGATACTGTGTACCTATATATGTTGGTGTATAGGTAGAAATATTAAATACTAAAGTACTATGGGAGCGTAATAAAGAGAAGGATTAAATCTGAGAGGGGAACTGAATGAAGGCATCCTAAGGAAAGCGTCTTTTTCCCTAGGGCTTAGAGAATGAGAAGGAACTCCTAAGGTTAGCAAAGGCATTTTAACTGGGGGTTGGCAAACTACTGTCGTGGACCAAGTCTGACCCTCAGCCTTTGTTGTAAATAGTTTTACATAAAGTTCCATAAGTCCAAGTCCATAATTTAATTTGGTTTTTTAAAAAAGACTTAGACTTTTCCCCTATATTAAAAATTAATTAATAGAATTTGCAGAGTTTTATTATTTAAACAGGTCTTAACTAGGATGCAACTAACTTTGTAAGAATTTTAAAATAATTGTTTTTTTACTTTTATCTTTAATGAAATGCCTTTTACCTGCAAAATTCTCAGACCCATGTATTTTTTTTTAACATCTTTATTAGAGTATAATTGCTTTACAATGGTGTGTCAGTTTCTGCTTTATAACAAAGTGAATCAGTTATACATATACATATGTCCCCATATCTCTTCCCTCTTGCATCTCCCTCCCTCCCACCCTCCCTATCCCACCCCTCTAGGTGGTCAGACCCATGTATTTGAGTGCATGTATATGTAAAGCAAATTTGTGTAAGTTAAGGTTTTTTTTTTTTTAGTTAAGCTTTTTTGTTTTTGTTTTTTTTTTTAGAAAAAAATGATTGGATTACCCAAAATGGCATTAACAGGCAATAAGGCTGAAGTTTTAAATTCATGCAAGAAGTAGAATTCAAAATTAAGTTTTTCATTGTAGTTATATCACTGGGAATATATAGTTAATAGGTATAAAAATGAAAATGTTACATGTGTATTTTTTACTCATATAATTAAAAATTAATATTTGATACCCAACTTAGTGCTATAACTTAGGAAAAAAGCAAAAGTGTGTATTTGAATCATAGATCTATAAATATTGACAAATATTTTTAGTGAGGTACACCCAGTAAAATTCAGTTTCAGACTAGTTTAAAAGCAAATGAGACTACTGAGTTGTAATTAATCACCATCTTACTATAAATGGGAGTTAAAAATATGTTTGAAGTATTCTGTTATTAAATTTGTTTGGATGCTATGTCATAAAAATGAGAAAGTAGATTCAGAAGAGTGACTTGGAATTGTTTGTCTAGTTTTCTTTCAGTTGGATTGGTTTATCATTTGTGATTGAATGTGCATAGTTTCTGAAAGAACATACCAATGTAGATAGAAGAAAATGTTTCCTAGACTTATTAATTTTTACTTGTACACTGGGTTTAGACATAATAACAACAAAGAAAAATAGTTTAAAAGACCAAATTTGAAAATGTACAAAGTTGTATTGTATCTACATATCTATTCTACTTCCTTACTTTAGTGTAAGAGAATAGGTGTTTCAATTAATCCAAAATAGTTTTGGATAATTAGAAATAATTCTGGTGATTACTATTTGTATGGATTAATTTATGAAACATTTTCATATTTCCTACGCTTCATTTTTTGGTGAGTTCCTTTTTCCTAACTCAGGTTATGTTTTGCCATTCCTGGGAAGCTTGTGTCACACAGAGTTCATAGATTTTTTCTGATTTCATGGCCCTTTGGGCCTGCTTCTGTGACAGGAAGCACTTGCCTATATTCTCTCATGGTCTATCCTTTCCTAACAAGAGCTGAGACTGTATATTTTCATGATGATTGTATATACCGCGAGCACTACATTGCCTGGCACATATTAAGTGCCTAATATATATTTATCTAAACACTTATTAAATAGTTATTATATATTTACATTTAATGTTAAATACATATTAATATTAAATAAATGTTGTCTCATTAGATCTTTGTAGCCACCCTGTAGAGTCTGTATATTATTATTATTATTGTTATTGTTAGTATTTACTGTTTACAGATGAGGAACCTCAGGCTTTTGGAGTTTAATATGCCCAAGGGCATATAAGTTGATTTGTAGAGCTGCGACTCAAACCTGAGACTTACGGTTCTAAAGCCCCATTTTCTATCTAGTGTGAAGCATTTTTTTCCTACCGCCCTCCTTTTGTGAGCTTTAGCGAGCTATTTTTTTATTCTTAACTTAATTTTCTAAAAAGATAAAATATTCACATAGTTCAAAAATTAAAACAAAATTGAGGCGATCGAGAACTCTTGCTTTCACTCTTGTCTCTCCTATTGTTCTCTCTTTCCTGCTGTCTATCCTTATTTTTTCCACTTGTTTACCTAAAATATAGCATACCACATACAATAATCTGGACTCTGCTTCTCCCAATATGTATTAACTACACAGAGAACCATGTAGACAACTTGCTTTTCAAAAGTTATTTTGTAGCCTTTTTATAGCTACAAATTATTCTTTTATGGATATGCACTTTATCTATTCTACTGTTGGCGTATACAGGGAATCTAGTTTTTAAAATGTCTTGTTGTGTAAAATTTCAAGTACATGCAAAAGTAGAGAGAATAGTAGAATGGACTCCCCGTGTACCCATCATTCAGCTTCAAGACTTATCTCACAGGACAATTGTGTTTTATCTATAATATTAGCACTCTTCTACTCCACCACCCCCAGATTATTTTGAAGCAAATCCTAGATATCATATTACTACACCCATAAATATTTTAGTCAAATAGTATTATTTGATTTTTTTTTTTTTTTTTTTTTTTGCGCTATGCGGGCCTCTCACTGTTGTGGCCTCTCCCGTTGCGGAGCACAGGCTCCGGACGCGCAGGCTCAGCAGCCATGGCTCACGGGCCCAGCCGCTCTGCGGTATGTGGGATCTTCCCAGACCAGGGCATGAACCCGTGTCCCCTGCATCAGCAGGCGGACTCTCAACCACTGCGCCACCAGGGAAGCCCAATAGTATTATTTGATAATAAAAATTTTGCTTTTCTACAGTAAGAAATCTCCAGGAATAAAAAGATCTGTTAACTTTGTTAGGCTTATAAAGATGTTCATATAATAATGTTTCTCAAAAGAGAGGAAGGATACTTCCCTCTAGTTTTCAAAAACCACTTAATTTATTATGTTTATAAAAAAAATGTCCAAATGGGGTTAGTAGATCAAAATTAGGCACTTTGATGGGACGCATTATATTGTATCCGCCTGTCCCTTTTCATAGCACAGTTGAGTCTGTAGTCTTCCACTCTTCTCTTCCATTACACATGTTGAGAAAGGGAATAAACTGCCCTTTGCTTATTTTCCTTTTTTAAACCAAAAACAGAAAGAAAGACTTGTTTGGATGAATGATAATCTGCTGTTTGATAAAGTATTCTACTCAATTTGAGATTGGTGCTAGTGTTTCCTTTCTTGCTTTAATTACTTTTCTGTCATCTGGTAGTTACGGATTCGAGACCTTGAAGGAGCTTTGCAGGTAGAAAAGGCCAGCCAAGCAGAAGCTGTTGCTGATTTGGAAATGATCAAGAATGAATTCAAAGAAGTTGAAAGTGCATATGAACGAGAAAAGCATAATGCACAAGAGAGCTTTGCAAAACTAAATATGTAAGTGTTATACTGTAAAACTCTCTAAATTAATATTAAGAGTTTATGAAATCTACATGAGTATGAATGTGTAGTACTAGGTAAATATGGAAATGCTCTGTTGGATTTTGAAGTATCATGGCAATTCCAAGGAGTCTCAGAAATGCAGAAATACTTTCTTATACTAGAAAGTAAATATATTAATATATTTTATATTTACTGTTGTAGTATCTTTAAGGCCTTGACTTCTAGGCCACCTAAAATGGGCTATGTGGGAGATGGGTAATGTTTGAGATATTCGTAAACTGTAGAAATAATAGTAGGAATAATACTGCTACTGGGGCTATCATGTATGTGGCTCACTTCATACCTAGCATTGCATGGTTTTATTTAATTTCTAACACCCTATGAGGTAGCTACTCTTTTTTTATCCCTGTTCTACAGATGTGAAAATTGAGGCCTAACGAGGGTAAGGACACACAGCTAAGTGTAGAGTCAGGATCTTTCTGACTCCTATTGATTTTAACCTTTTCCAGTTCAAATGTCTATCATCTGAAAAGTTCTGTGAAATTTTTTAAGAAGTTTATAGCTATTTAGTATGCTTCCAAAAATAAGTCAATAGTAGACATTTTAAACCATTTCCTCTCAGAGGATGAAATGTGTACCACCATTGGTACATGACATGATAATAGGTTGATATATTAGAGTTATGTATTTATTTTTAATGTTTATTTATGACAGATAGTAGTTTTCCATTTACAGTTATAATATAGTTTCCTTTTAAAATACTTCATTTAACTTACGATGTGAGTTAATTTAAAGAAAAGTATTATTTAGAGTTGTATGGCAGGAATTATAAAGATGGCACTTGAAAGACAAGTTTGAAAAAATTTAAAACTCTTTAACTGTGATTACCTTTATTAGTAATGCTTATAATACATTAAATGAGTAATTCTTAACTGAATTTTCTTGCTTCCTCCAGAATGACTTAAATGACATTCTGTGAACATTATTCTAAGGACTTATGCTCCTTTATTTCCTTTGAATCATATCTTGAATCTGCACATTTATATATAAATATGTTTGAAGGGCCTTTATGTAGCATATAGTACAGGCTTCTTTACTGTTGCTTTGAGGTAATGATTATGACCTACTAGTGAAACTGTAAGAAGTCAGACTGTACTCCCAACAATTAAAGCTTTCCAGCGGTGAAATAATAGGCTTCTTTGGGGAACTAGTGAACTCTCTGCCTTGGAAAGTTCGAAACAGGGGGTAGATGATTCTTTGTCATGGATACCGAAGAAGAGAGCTCTGCAAAGGTTGGATTAGAGGAATTCTAAGATAATTGCTAACGTTTAAGCTCTAAGATTTTAACCTATGCACTTTAAAAATTGGACTCCAGAGCAAATTTTTTCCTTATGTTTGTTTTGCTATTATTTGTGTTTTGGTGCTTGAAAAATTTTACTCAAGTTTTGTATTCCAATAAACACAAACTAACAGTTCTAAATATTAATTATGTATTACAGCTAAGCACCAGCTGACAATCCTAAATGCTTTAATATAATGTCCTTTATCTGTTCTTCATCCCTATATAACTGTGCTATAATAAAAGTTACTAATAATATTAATAAATAAACAAGAAACAGTAAAAATTAAGTAGTAATTAAAGTCCACGACTCATTGATAGTTTCTGTGACTTCTCTCCCCCATCCCCTCCTTCTTGTCATTGTATGTCATACGACAGCCACTTCCTTTCCATTTATCAGTGGTATGAGAAGGACTGATATGACATGAGGGATGATTGGATAAATTATTTCATTTTCTACCTATACGTCTGATTCTTTTTCAGAATCGTCTTTAAAATCTTTTAGAGTCACAAACTCTCAAGTATTAATTTTTCAAAGTAGTTCTAAGTTTTGGATAATGTATTTCAAAAGGAGAATTGATATTATAGGTCTTTAAGGTAAATAATACCTTTAATTTACAACTCTGAGAGCAGTGAGTTTTGGGGTAGGAGACATTGTTTTACCTTTTGGATAGATCTGATTTAGCAGTTGGTGATAACGAGGTTATAGAGGAAATGCTGCCTGAACCTTGCAGGTGGTTAAGGGTTTTAAACTTCTGTTTCCTTCCAGGTAGATCTAGGCAGGATCTCATTAAAAGGCAGGAGGAAAAAGCTGTGTGTGTATTTTAGAGTTTTAATTTTGGCCAACAGTTTCAAAACAGTGAATATTCCTGCATGAAACTATTTTCAGTGGAATATATATGTATACATATGTAGATGGAATATACATATGTATACATATATATTAGATGGAATATATGTATATATAATATATTATTATATATTAAATATTACATATAATAATATAATAAGTAAAATTATTATATATTAAACATATCTTTTGAAGAACTCAGCTAAGAATTTGAATAACAGGCTATTTTAACGAATACATATAATGTATAATTTTAGAAAGAATATATATTCTCTATATTCCTCTAATTAAATTTTCTTAGTTATAAATTGTTTTCCATTGAAAACTTACAGTATAAAACTAAACTTTTTCAGTAATTTTTTTTATACTTGAAATTTTTGGCCGCACTGAGTGGCTTGTGGGATCTTAATTCCCCCACCAGGGATCGAACCTGTGCCCTTGGCAGTGAAAGCACAGAGACCTAACCACTGGACCACCAGGGAATTCCCTTCAATGTGTCAGGTCTTCATTAGCTGTTGTAACTAACTGATTGTTGGGCAATGGTAGGGAGAAGATCCTGATAATCCTTACATCTAGTTTAAGTTTAAATTTAGTTTAAAATAATGCTAGTCAAGGATATGATACTGAACAGACTGAATCTAAATTTATTTATTTTATTACATTCAGTATTTAGGGACTTCTTTATTTTTCTAAATACATCAACCAAAAGTATAAAAAGAAGTACAAAAGTACTGGGTTGGCCAAAAAGTTCCTTTGGTTTTTAAGTAAAAATAAAAGACACATTTTTTATTTTCACCAAGAACTTTATTGAACAATGTATTCACCATTTTGTTCCACTACCTTCTGCCATTTTTCAGGCAACTTCATAATTCCATCTTCCCAAAACTTTTTATCTTTTTGAGCAGAGAACTGTTCCAGGTGCCTTTTACAGTCTTCCAGGGAATTGAAATTTTTTCCATTAAGAGAATTTTGTAAAGACCGAAATCAATGGAAATCCGAAGGTGCAATGTCTGGTGAATATGGCGGGTGAATCAGAACTTCCCAGCCAACCTGTAACAGTTTTTGCTTGATCATCAAAGAAACATGCAGTCTTGCGTTATCCTGATGGAAGATTATGTGTTTTCTGTTGACTAATTCCGGTTGCTTTTCGTCGAGTGCCACTTTCAGTTGGTCTAATTGAGAGCAGTACTTGTTGGAATTAATTGTTTGGTTTTCACTCCCTTCCAATCCCACTGTATACACAACATCACCTTCTTTGGATGAAGACCGACCTTTGGTGTGGTTGGTGGTGGTTCATTTCGCTTGCTCCACGATCTCTTCCGTTCCACATTATTGTACACTTTTCATCACCTGTCACAATTTGTTTTAAAAACGGAACATTTTTGTTACGCTTCAGTAGAGAATCACGTGGGGAAATACGGTCATAAAGGTTTTTTTCACTTAACTTATGTGGAACTCAAACATCAAAGCGATTAACGTAACCAAGCTGGTGCAAATGATTTTCAGTGCTTGATTAGGATATTTTGAGTATGTCGGCTGTCTCCCACGTGGTATAACATTGATTGTTCTCAGTTAATGTCTCGATTTGATCACTATCAACTTCAACTGGTCTACCCGACCGTGGAGCATCATTCAGCGAGAAATCTCCAGCACAAAACTTCGCAAACCACTTTTGACACGTTCGATCAGTCACAGCACCTTCTCCATACACTGTGCAAATCTTTTTTTTGTGTTTCAGTTGCGTTTTTACCTTTCTTGAAATAATAAAGCATAATATGCCAAAAATTTGCTTTTTTCTTCCATCTTCAATATCCAAATGGCTACACAAAAATTCAACAAATTTGATGTTTTTTTAAATGCACGCTGATATGACAGCTGTCACAATATAGTCTAACAAAATTGTTTTGAATGAAGGTAAAGACAACTAAGGTGTACTAGAGCCAAATTACTGAAAAAACTGAATGAACTTTTTAGCCAACCCAGTATTATAACTTGTGGCACTATTATTGTTTATATTCTTGGTAAAAGATAGCCTGAAGATGGCTATTTTTTAAAACAGCTGTACTGTTGTCAAATTCTTAGCTAAACTCTTAAACAACAACAACAACAACAAAATGGGAATCCAGTAGGAAAGAACGGCTCTTAAGTACAAGTTTCCTTCTTCTCCCTTTCCTTTCTTGCCTAAAATCCTCCATCTGTCAAGTCCTGACTCTTCTTTGTTGGATTCAGAGAGACTGGGGCTCCTTGAACCTTCAGTTTACTCCCGCCCTACTCATTCCCTTTGGGTGGGGCTGTTGGCAGAAGTATAGGAGCCAACTTTTTTGGGTTGTGCATGAGATTACTGACAGCAAGGGCTGTTCACCATTTCACTGGACTCAACTTGGACTTTATTTATAAAATACACCAAATACCAGGTGCATTTAATTTTATATTTGCTGATTACTAATTTTTAAATTAAAATTTGATTTTAATAAAGTTAGCACTTGTACATAATCTAAAAAGTAAAATAGTGCTTTTAAGCTCATGAAAAACCACATTTTGGTACCCCATTGCTTTCTACGACCAGTTTCTGCTCCTTTGAAGCAACCAATTTTAATTCTTATAGCTGTTTCTTCTGATATTTAACTTTGTATTTCTAGATAACATGCATATTATGCCACTTTTTCAACTTCCACCTCTACATGTTATCTATTGGCCTCAACTATTATTCCTTCAGAGTCTTTCATTTAAGAATGTACAATTCTTTCTATTTGAAAAAATGAGAAGTGACCTTTAAAACCTCTGGGCATGAAACCATCATATATAATACCTCTGCGACTTGTGTTAAAGTTGTATAATAGGACCTGATAAAAGCATATTTGAAAAACCTGCTCTGACACTTTAACTTTTCAGATTAGAGAGAGAGTATTTCTCCAAAAACAAGAAACTAAATGAAGAAATCGAGGAACAGAAGAAAGTAATTATAGACCTTTCAAAGAGACTCCAGTATAATGAAAAAAGTTGCAGTGAATTACAGGAAGAACTTGTAATGGTAAGGATAAAAAAGAAAACCCTATGGCAGTTACTTTATTGGGTCAAATTGGATGTTTAACGGTTTTTTTTTTCTCACTACATGCCATGAGATAATTGTATGAAAGTAATTTTAGTGGCATTGATATAAAATTTCAAAACTGGAGACACTGTTTACAACAAAGCTATACATAATAAAACCTCTGTTCTTTGGAATAATTGAGAAAACTAAATGAATTAGTGGAAAGTCTGAATTACAGAGGGTTTTCAAACTGATTCAGGTGTTTTTCTTTTTTTTTTTTAAGTGCATAAAACAATGTTACCTAGATGGAGGTGGGGTTAGGGTTTATAATCGGTAGATCTAATGATTTCAAAGACTCCCCCCGCTTTTTTAAAAAATAAATTTATTTTATTTTTGGCTGCGTTGGGTCTTCATTGCTGTGCGTGGGCTTTTCTCTGGTTGTGGCGAGCTGGGGCTCTTCGTTGTGGTGTGCGGGCTTCTCACTGCGGTGGCTTCTCTTGTTGGGGAACACGGGCTCTAGGCGCGCAGGCTTCAGTCGTTGTGATACGCGGGCTCAGCAGTTGTGGCTCATGGGCTTAGTTGCTCTGTGGCACGTGGGATCTTCCTGGACCAGGGCTCGAACCCGTGTCCCCTGCATTGGCAGGTGGATTCTTAACCGCTGCGCCACCGGGGAAGCCCTATTTTTATTTTTTAAATTTATTTTTGGCTGTGTTGGGTCTTTGTTGCTGCGCTCAGGCTTTCTCTAGTTGTGGCGAGCGGGGACTATTCTTCGTTGCGGTGTGCTACCAGGGAAGCCCCAAAGACTCCCTTTTATAATCATTTTGAACCTGATCACTCTGTCTCCATTCCCCAATAATCGAGCCTTCACACCATCACCAAATTTATCTTTCTAAAGTATTGATCTGCTCTTGTCACCCTCCATTCATTAAAAAGCAATTAATGTCTCCCTGTGGCTTTCAGAATAAAGTCCAACTTCATGTCATGTAATCCAAGGCCATTTTCTTTGTGGCTCTATGTTAACTTTTCCAGCTTCTTCTATTGCCGTTGCCCTCTCTTTGTCTTGCTCCAGCCACAGTAAAGTACTCTCAGCTTCGTAAACACATTATATATCTTCACAGTGTCTTACGTTTGTTCAGACTATTTTTTGACCCATGTTGACTGAAATGCTCATTCTCTTAACAAATTCCTATATTATCCTGTGATGGTCAGCTCTGAAATTTTGCAGTCTGTGACGCTTTCTATGGTTCCATCTTTTGCTACTTTTTCATCCACCTAAATTCAGAATTCTGCCCCCTCCCAGCTTTGTGTTTCCTTAGTTTAGCATCTGTATCATAACACCAAAATCTGATGTGTGTTATCTCTGCCAAGAGATTGAGAGTGCATTGAGGCTAACTTCATTTTACATGCCAAGATTCCACAGTAGTACTTGCCTCAGTAGACATTTGTTGGATGGATTTATTTGGTTGATGCACATACTCCTACTCTGCAGTTTGCTCGGAACCCCAAGAGGGAGGGCATAAAGTTTATAGTAATACCCTATTTCCTCTTTGTCTTGTTCTCCACGTACATACCTTCCCCAGAGACTTGGCTACTTCACTTTCAATTATATTCCACAACTCTTAGCGATGTTAGTTACTGAGGAAAATGAATATTCTTTTCCTTGTCCAAAAAGATGGAAACTCAGGGTTATACTAAGAAGTGGTAGCCAAATCAATGCTGCCGAGTTAGAAAGGTAACAATGACAAAGAAAGTAATGATGGGATAACATTTAAACTCTTTATCATTTTCAAATGACCCAGTATTATATACAGACAGGTGGCCCTCTGTCTGTCTTGCTTCAGCCACATTAGAGTACTCTTGGCTTCCTAAACAGATTATATATTTTCATAACTTTCTTGCTTCTGTTTTGGTTGTTCATATTTTTGACCACATTGGCTGAAATGCTCCTTCTTTTCCTGTAACAAATGTCGGTATATCCTCTAATGTTCAACTCTGTCTCCGTTTAACTCAGGATATCTAGTTTGTTCTGATAAAGGGATTGATATTATTGCTTACACTGTGGTTGAATTTGTAGTTTGAGTTCTTTGGATGTGGGATTTTAGAAAGCTTAGAGCTCTCTGTGTGGCATGCTGTAGTGCCTGTTCACTGTTATGTGCTACCCTAAATTTCATGGGCTATCCCACTTCTCACTTCTGGTTCAGGAGGGTGAATCATGGTGGAGAAAAACACGTCAGAGTCATTGAGCTGAGTATTGGTCTTGCTGTAATCAAACAGTTTGGAAAGTGAGTTATAACTGAGAATGCAATGGTGAAGACATTGTCACCAATATAAGTTGCATGAATCCTCCTGATTCTGGTCTCCTAGCACTCCAATGACTAGTTAAAAGAAGACTGGCTGAATTCACCACTGAATTCAGGGTGCTTTGTGATTAAAAATAATTTACTTGGTGCCAATAGGTTTTTACTTTTTAACTTTTACAATTTGGTGGATGGTCTGAAATAGGCGAGTTGTAGCTCACTAGCAACCACCATTTGCTTGTTTGGACCATTGGCACTCAGCTTATAAAGCACTATTGTTCTGACTGGTGGAAGAGTCATTGGGATGTTCAGAAACGTATTCAGGTTGCAGCCTAAGTGATCTACAGTTCACATGGTTCAGCCTAACTATTTATATGTTCCTCTCTGTTTTTTCATCTCTCTTAAAGTCCTAGCTTTATGTCCTATTTTCTTCCATCTTTCTGTTTTCTTGTCCTCCTCTTTTTATCCTTCCTTATTATTAGCTTTCTCCTTTAACTTGTTCTGTTTTATTCTTTTTAGAACAGTTGCTTTCTATCTCTTTACCCAACCATAATATGAAATTTTAAAAATATTTAATGAAAATACTATTACTTTAAATAGTAAGTACAGTGTTTTATTTTTTATTAAAAAACATCTGTAGCTTTTCTTAAATCATTTTTTGGGTACATAGTCCTTTATTTCCTTTTATTTTTTCTGTAGGTTAGTGGCCTTTGAGTTGGGAGGGGAATCTTATAAATTTCTCTCCAAAGAGATATCTGTCAAATTAAGAATTTTAAACCATAAAAAATGGAGTTTTTTTTAGTTCTGCATCCTTACAGTCTGTTATTTTTGCTTTGAATTCATAATTGTTTTTGACTGAAGAGAAAATACCTTAAGGAGAGGCTTTTACCTTTTGTTTTTGGAAATAAAACTTTGTTTTAATGACATCCTATGATCCTACGTACCCTAGTGTGTCTTTCCCACAGTTATGTTTCTATTGAACATAATAGTGTCAGCTTTTATAGAATATAGATGGGAAGCATAAGTTAGCTACAGGTAATTTTCCTCTCCCTTTGAGGTAACCACTTGTTTTCTAGTTTAGGTCACATTCATGACCATTATTCAAGTCTTGGTCTTTATTTTCTATGTTGCATTGTAAGAGAAAATTAAGGCCACTTTCCTCTATAGGTTTACTAGTGAGATCAAGGTATTATTAATATATGCAAAGGCTTCAGGAAGTTTTGAGACTTAAAAAAAGCAATTGTATAACCTAAGGTCACATAGCCTCTCAGAATTGGAAGAAACCATAGAGATCATCCAGGTCAGGATATACACAGTGTCAATAAGCCAGTTGCAAAGTGATAGCTTCCCTGTTTCAAGAGAGAGAATAAAAATATAGAGCATAATTTTGGAAAAGTTCAAACTGGTTATGTTGAGTCTTTTGTTTATATTTAAGGAATATAAACCCAGCCAACATTAATTGTACTTTTATATTCATGAAATTACTCCTATTCAAGGTGTGGATTTAGAAGATATGATTAGCAAATGAGTAGTATATTATTATTTTTAATATCATAGAATTAATAGAATTTCAACATAGGACATCTAAGGATTTAACAAAATTAGTTTCATGTTCCATGTTATACACTATTGAATTTGACTTTAAAAAGTTTTGATTAAAGTTGAACTATTAATTTTAAATTCTATGAGTTTAATAATGATTTAATCAACTACTAATTAAAACCAAATTTCAAGTTTAAGCTGCTTAGTGATCATGCTTATTAAAGCCCTTCAGAGGTTCAATAGATCCAGTTGGGTCTTTTAGTCATTACTGTGAGGTTTTTTTTGTTTTTTTTTTTTTACTCTCAGTTTTTATATCTGCTTCTCTTGAAGCAGGGGAGCTATCATTTTCGAATTGGTATTAGGATTTGCTTTGTGCTTTCCACAATGAAATTTTTTTAAGTCCATCATTTCTTGAGATTTGTTTTTCTGCCACTCAGTAATATTTAGTTACAGCTCTAGGAGAGACCACATATTGAAAACGGAATTCTAGTTCTCATGAGGTTTTGCTCAAAGAATATTTTATTCTCTAAAGAACTTGTGATTGAAAATGGTCAAGTGTATATTTTTTCCCTATACTTTGGGGGCTTGACTGATTATATAACAATAATGATTGCTAGCATTAGATAGGATTTTGGCAAGTGCTTTGATTGCTGTGCTTTGTGGTAAAGTAAAAGTTTCTTGATAATATTTTTGCATCAAATGATCAGTTAGGTTTGTTTTAGAAGGACATGTTTCTGATTTTGCAGGAGGCATTCAAAACTAATGGGCTAATAAAAATTCTATTCTGAATTTTTACTAAAAATTTGTTGATTCCTGCTTTTTACCAATAATAGGAGTAGTATTTATATATGAGCATTGTTTTTGCTAATATAAAAATCACTTTCTGTCTCTCTTAGTGGTCCCTAAAAATTTAATACTATTAAATAGTATTTCTCAAATGTGTGTATGTTTGTATTTGTGTATTTAAATGTGCATTATATGACTGGCTTCCTAAATTTATAATGTGGGCATAAAGCTTTTTTATTAAGCTTTTTGAAATTTATTAATATGTATATTCTTAAGTTTTGAAAATTTAAATCTCATTTTTGACCTGGGAAAAAATAAAATGGTATTGTGTTTGTGTGCGTGTGTGCACATGTGAGTGTGCGTGTGTGTGTATGTGCATGTGTGTGTGTGTGTGTGTGTGAGAGAGAGAGAGAGAGAGAAGGAGAGAGAGAGAGAAAGATAGAGATAGAGGGAGATATTTATATGTCAGGGCCTAAATTGAGATTGGACAGTAGCATTTTCTGAAAAATAAACTAAGTGTAAAGCTGTGTAAGGGAAGATGACAGTTCATCATATGCCATAAGCAATTGGGATCATAGAATGCTCACATCCGTGGAAGCAGCATAGGTGAGCAAGGAGGGAAAAAAATAGTAAACTGTTTTATGAAGAGGTAAGAGAGATTAGTTATCTTCAATATGATCAAAGGAAAAGCTGCAGATGGTGATGATTATGAAAGCTAACCAGATCAAATTCAGTTTAGCTGAGCAAGCTCTCCTGGAGTCCTTACAAATGGGCTGCCTATGTGGTAACTGGGTGGAAGATAAGATAAAAAGGTGAGATGTGGAGCATAAGTATGTGATGTCGGTTGCAGGTTCTGATGCTCCTCTGTTCTTTTCAGAATTCCTTTGTAATGCCTTAAAATATATTTAAACTAATTTAAAAGCTTATGTGAGTTCAAAACTGTTCAGAAATTATAGATGTTACGTATCACTGCTACAAAAGTTCAACCTACTTTTAAAATGCTAATTTCATTAAACAAATCTAGTGACTAAGTAAAGGTATTTATTTTTTAACTTTGTTTTTTCTATAATTTTTAACCTTATTTAGTTCCCCTTAATTGCTTTTATTCTTACTTATGGTTTGAGTCAACTTTTCCATTGCAGATCAGCAGGGCTCATTTCGCTAATTTCTAGATATAAATGTTTGCATATGCTTTTTTATGTTTTTTTCACGAGTTTGTATTAGAAATTTTTATTTACATGCATATCTATTTATGATATTCATACATGATTAGCAAAGTGAGGGATGAGTTTTTTTGTTTTGTTTTGTTTTTTTTTAATAGTCTGTGCCTACAAGGCACCTTCAGTTTATTAATTAATTAATTTATTTTTGCTGTGTTGGGTCTTCGTTTCTGTGCGAGGGCTTTCTCTAGTTGTGGCAAGCGGGGGCCACTCTTCATCGCAGTGCACGGGCCTCTCACTATCGCGGCCTTTCTTGTTGCGGAGCACAGGCTCCAGACGCGCAGGCTCAGTAGTTGTGGCTCACGGGCCCAGCTGCTCTGCGGCATGTGGGATCCTCCCAGACCAGGGCTCGAACCCGTGTCCCCTGCATCAGCAGGCAGATTCTCAACCACTGCGCCACCAGGGAAGCCCGAGGGATGAGTTTTTATAGGCTCAAAGAAAGATAAGATGATAGAATGACATGTTAGATTAAGCCAGAAATTCATTTACTTTAGCAATGTGTATAGTATACCAAGGTGGAAATACTACATAGTTCTTTGTCATCTCATTATCTTTCTGGTTAAAGATATTCTATAACCAACCTTGACTCCTCTTTAATAATACATTAAGGTCTGTCAGTCACAAATGTTTCTGAACTTTCTTTGAATATTTTGATATTTTTAGTCCCCTTTCTACACTGGTTGTAGATTCATCATGACATCTATAAAGTAGTTCTTGGTTCATGGTGAGTGATCAGTAAATGTTCATCCGAACATCATCTGGTTAGCCAACATAGCAGTAAGGAACTTTTATTCCTAGGGTAATAAACTCTTTATGTGAATTATGTCCAAGGCAAAAAGAAGTGAGTTCTTTTATCCTACCATTTTGTCTTTTAAACTTCTGTGCATTTTTAGGATTACAGAATTTGTTGAACAGCATTTTAACATTAACCTAAACTTACTCTTCATGTCACACAATAAAGCATGTTAATCAAAAATTAGAAACTTAGTATTTTATCTTGCTTTGCACTTTGTTTTTGACCCAGCAGTTTTGTTTATTTAGTTGGTAGGTTCTGTAGAATTTCTTGCATATCAAAAGGCTACTAAGAGAACTAACAGCTTTGAGAACAAAATTTAAATATAAGTGCAATCCACACTTAAAAAAAGTCCCAGATGTTTTCTCTGTATGAATGAAGAATGGAAGCTTCATTTATAAAACAAAAACAATTTATTAGGAAAAAAATTGTCAACTGTAAAAAGAAAAGGACACTTTGCTGTACACTTGAAACTAACACAATTTTGTAAATCAACTCTACTTCAGTAAAAAACAATGAAAAGGACAGTTTTTCCAGTCATAACCTGGTTCATAAACCTATTAGATGTAAGTAAAGTTTGTATTGGCTGTATTATGAGACTATGACCCAGATATCTCTGTAGAAAATTATAATACTACTAATTATAAATAGAATAGCAACTTTAAGGCATAGTTAATTAATTCTTTTTAAGCCTTTCATTCATCAAATCTTTTCTTTATTGTTTGAAAAATTTTACACTAATCAGTGTTTCCTGGCTAATTTGACATTAAATTTGGTTTTAAACTGTAATGGTATTGAAATTTTAGTTCATCTTTTTAAAATTGAAATATAGCTGATGTACAATATTATGTTAGGTTATACAACATAGTGATTCAACATTTAAATACATTATGAAGTGATCACCATGGTAAGTCATCTAGTAACCATTTGTCCCCATACAAAGTTATTATGGTATAATTGATGATATGCCTTATGGTGTATAATACATCCCTGTGACTTATTTATTCTATAACTGGAGGTTTGTACCTCTTGATTTCCTTCACCTACTTCACCCATTCCCCCATCTCCCCTCTGGCAACCACCATTTGTTCTCTGTATCTATGAGTCTGTTTTCATTTTGTTTTGTTTATTTGTTTTGTTTTTTAGATTCCACACATGAGATTATATGGTATTTGTCTTTTTCTGACTTATTTCACATATTTAGCTCATTGTTTAGTCAGTATTGAACCCTACACTTGAAAGAGAAGAATTATTGTTGAACTAGGAATTTAATTGAACCTTTATATTAAGCTGACTCCAAGTATGCAATTTTTCTGGAATTCTACATTTATACTTATGTAAATTTCTATTCCTTGAGATTGATGGGAACTTAGCCTCAGTTGGCATTTCATAATAGAAAAACATATATTTTGGTGACAGATTGATCTGGGTTTTAATCACAACTCCATCTCATAATAGTTGTGTGACCTTTAGTGATATTATCCCTCTGAATCTGTTTGCTCATTGTAAAATGGTGCTAATAATATCTACTGTGCAGGATTTTCAGTGAGCATTAAAGATAATATATGTATTGAAATAATAGAGTGTGTGTATATGCATGTAATTTGTGAATATGATGCTGGATTTCCTCTGGAAATATATTTCTAGGACAATATTAGGAAAATGCTGAATAAGAAGTCCTAGGATACTAAACCTTTAGGACATTAAAATATATTGTAGGGAAGAACTTCTGAAATGATGGAGTAAGGAGCTTGGTGAACCTAACAAAAAATATTTAATTGGTGAAAAATTAAAAAAACAACCACAAAAAATCAACCATATAAAGCTCTGAAAATTGTCCTAAGGGCAAAGGAGAAACTTTCATTCAAGAAAATCTACTAATCATCAAAATTAAAAACCTTAGTTCTTCAAAGAACACCATCAGAAAAGTAAAAAGACAACTTATAGAACGGGAGAAAATATTTGCAGCTCATATATCTGATAAAGGAGTTTTAACTGAAAGAACTCTTATAACTCAACAATAGAAAGACAACCTAATTGAAAACTGGACAAAAGATCTGAAAAGAGACTTCTCCATAGAAAATATATAAATGGCCAGTAAACACATAAAAAGCTGCTCAGTATCCCTAGTCATCAGGAGAATGCAAATCAAAACCATAATGACATATTGTATCACATACACTAAGATGACTGTAATAAAAAGGACATGTAATAGCAATTATTGGCAAGGATGTGAAAGAATTGGAATCCTCAGGGCTTCCCTGGTGGCGCAGTGGTTGAGAGTCCGCCTGCCGATGCAGGGGACACGGGTTCGTGCCCCGGTCCGGGAAGATCCCATGTGCCGCGGAGCAGCTAGGCCCATGAGCCATGGCCGCTGAGCCTGCGCATCCGAAGCCTGTGCTCTGCAATGGGAGAGGCCACAACAGTGAGAGGCCCGCGTACTGCAAAAAAAAAAAAAAAAAATAGAATTGGAATCTTCATACACTTATGCTGGGAATGTAAAATGATGCCTCCACTTTGGAAAATAGTTTGGAAGTTCCTCAAAATGTTAAAATTGGAGTTACCATATGACTTAGTAATTGTACTCCTAGGTATATACCCAATAGAAATGAAAATATACATCTATATTCATAGCAGCATTTTTTTTTTTTTTTTTTTTTTGTGGTACGCGGGCCTCTCACTGTTGTGGCTTCTCCCGTTGCGGAGCACAGGCTCTGGACGTGCAGGCCCAGCGGCCATGGCTCACGGGCCCAGCCGCTCCACGGCACATGGGATCTTCCCAGTCCGGGACACGAACCGGTGACCCCTGCATCGGCAGGCAGACTCTCAACCACTGCGCCACCAGGGAAGCCCCACAGCAGCATTTTTGATAACAGCAAAAAAATTGAAACAGCGCAAATGTCTATCAGCTGATGAATGGATGAACAAAAGTTGATAAAAACATAACATGGAATATTATTCAGGGATAGAAAGAAATAAAGTACTGATCAGTGGTTAAAAATGGATAAACCTTGAAAACATTAAGCTAGGTGAAGGAAACCAGACACAAATGCCAGACATATAATCTATAATTCAATTTATATGAAATATCTAGAGTAGGCTATCTGTAGAGATAGAAAGTAGATTAGGGTTGCCTAGGGTTGAAGGGATTGGGAGAAAATGGGGCGTGACTGCTAATGGGAATGGGATCTCTTTTTGGGGTGATGAAATTGTTCTAAAATTGATTGTGGTGATGGTTGAGCAACGCTATGAATGTACTAAAAACCATTGAATTGTGTATTTTAAATGGATGAATTATGTAAATTGTATCTCAAGCTATTGAAAATAAGAAAATCTAGTAAATTTTAGTAAGAACAGCAAGAGTGTGGTGTTTGAGTGATGGCTGGTTCCATAACCCCTTTTCTACCCCCTGCTCCTTGTTACAGAACCTCTACCCTGGGCTGTTGCAGCCAAGAGGATGATCCCTTCCTCTCTCTCTAGCTCCAAGGCTGGGGCTATGCGTTCATTGTAGGAGAGGTACACTGCTGGAATTTCTCATCTCTCAGACCCCTGTGTTGTAGCAACTCTATTCTAGGCAAGCAGGGCTGAGAGGACCAGATCACTCTTCCTCTACCCAGCTTTCACTTGGAATGTAGTAGTTCTACCCCAGGCATGGCAGGCCAAGAATATTGGGGCCAACTGCCCTTGCCCCAGAACACCACGGGTTGCATTTGGTCCCTTGGAGAGCAGGATTGTTGTTTTGGAAAAGTGGGTCCTCACTCCCAACTCCAGTGCAGTGGCACAGGAGTTCTGCCCAGGGGGATAGGCTGGCTGGCTGTAAGGGGAAAGAGCTCTGCAGCTCTGTTTAAGGGGACTGACCTTATTTGAAATAAGATGAGTGAAAACTGAAACAACATATCATATCTTATAAGATGCAGCTAACACAGTGCTTAAGAGGAAAATTTATAGCTGGAGTCACTTGTATTAAAAAACATCCTTAAATTAGTAACCTAACGTTTCACCTTAAGAAACTAGAAAAAGAAGAGCAAACTAAACCCAAAACAAGTGGAAGAAAAGAAACAATAAAGATTAAAGCAGAAACAAAAGAAATAATAATATGGAATAATAGAGGAAATCAATGAAACCAAAAGTTGATTCTTTGGAAAGATAACTAAATTGATTAACATTTAGTTAGACTGATCAAGGGAAAAAGAGAGGAGACTCAAATTATTAAAATCATGAATGAAAGAGGGGACACAACTATTGACTATACAGGAATAAAAGAATTATAAGAGAATACTGTGAACAACTATATGCCAACAAATTAGATAATTTAGATGAAGTGGACAGATTTCTAGAAAGACACAAACTACCAAAACTGGTAAAGAAGAAATAGAAAATCTGGATAGACCTATAACAAATACAGAGATTGACTTAGTAATCAAGAAACTTTTCATAAAGGAAAGTCCAGGCCCAGAAGGCTTCACTGGTGAATTCTACTAAATGTTTAAGGAGAATTAACACCAATTCTTCACAGATTCTTTCGGAAAAAGAGAAGAGGCAACACTTCCCCTCTCATTATGTGAAGTTAGTTTTATTACCCTGATAACAAACCAAAGACATAGCAAGAAAAGAAAACTCAGACCAGTATCCCTTTTGAGTATAGATGCCAAAATCCTCAACAAAGTGCTAGCAAACCAAATCCAGCAATTTATAAAAAAGATTTTACACTTTGATCAAGTGGGATTTATCCCATAATGTAAGACTGGTGTAACATCTGAAAATCAATTAGTTAATGGACTTTATTAATAGAATGACAAAAACCAAATGATAATCACAATAGAGAAAAAATTTGATAAAGTTCAACATTTTTCATGATAAAGATGCTGAACAAACTAGGAGAAGAAAGGATCTTTCTTAACCTGGTAAAGAGCATCTATGAAACACCTAGAGCCAACATCAAAGTTAATGGTGAAAGACTGCTTTCTTTCCAAGATCTGGAACAAGACAAGGATGTATACTCTCACCGTGTTTAGTCAACATTGTACTGGTGGTTCCAGCCAGGGCAATAAGGCAAGAAAAAGAAATAAAATGCATTAATTTTGGAAAGGAAGAAGTAAACTATCTATTTGCAGATCATGTAATCTTGTATATTAGAAAATTATAAGGAATTCACACACACACAACTATTAGAAATAATAAATAAGTTTAGCAGGGTTGCAGGGTACAATGCAAGATCAATACCAAAATCAATTGTATTTCTATACACCAGCAATGAACAATCCAAAGATGAAATAAAGGAAACAATTTCATTTATGATAGTGTCAAAAGGAATAAAGTACTTAGGAGTAACAACAAAAGAAATACAAGAATTGTATGCTGAAAACTAGAAATCATCACTTAAAAAAATTAAACAAGATCTAAGTCAATGGAAAGACATTATATGTTCATGGATCATAAGAACTAATATTATTACTTGTTAAGATATTAGTACTCCTCAGACTGATGTATAGATTCAGGGCAATCTCTATCAAAATCCCAGCTGGATTTTTGGAGATACTGACAAGCTGATTGTAAAATTCATATGGAAATGCAGGAGACAGAATAGCTAAAATATCTTGCAAAAGAAGAGTAAAGTTGGAGGAGTAACACTTCCCAATTTTAAAGCTTACTACAGGGCTATAGTAATCAAGACAGTGTGGTATTGGCATAATGTCGGCATATAGATCAATGGAAAAGAATTGAGAGTACCGAAATAAACCCCTACAATTATGTTTAATTGTTTTTGAAAAGGGTGCCAAGTTAATTATATTAAAAGAGTAATATTTTTCAGCAAATGGTGCTGAAAGAACTGGGTATCCACAATCTAGAGAATGAATTTGAACCCCTACACAAAAGTTAAATGGTTCGTAGGCCCAAATAGAATAGCTGAAACTACAAAACTCTTAGGCAATGATTCTTTAGGAGCCACAGCAAAAACACAAGTGACAAAAAAATAGATACAATGATACAAAAATAGATACAAATAGATAAAATGTATCTACAAATAGATACAATAATTCACCAAAATTAAAAACTTCTGTACTTCAAAGGATACTGTAAAGAAAGTGAAAACACAATCACAAAGGGCTAGAAAACTTTTGCAAATCAAGTGACTGATAAAGAACTTGTATTCAGAATGTATAAATGCCTCTCACATCTTAATAATAGAGAAATAACAAAAATATGCTAAAAGTTTAAGTGGACATTTCTTCAAAGAATATATACGAATGGCCAATAAGCATGTTAAAAGATGTTCAAAATCATTTATCAGGGATATGCAAATCAAAACCACAAGGAGATACCTCTTCACACTCATTAGCATGATTATAATTAAAAAATGGACAGTAGCAAGTTTTGGTGAACATGTGGAGAAGTTGGAATCCTCACACTTTGCTGGTGGGAAGGTGAAAAATCAAAGCCCCTTTGGAAAAACATTTGGCAGGTTTTTAAAGAGTTAAACCTAGAGTGCCCATAAGACTCAGTAGTTTCACTCCTAGGTATATAACCAGGAGAAGTGAAAACATACATCCACATAAAAACCTGTAAGTGGATGTTTGTAGCAGCATTATTCATAATAACCAAAAAGTGGAAACAACCCAAATGTTTTTCAACTGATGAATGGATAAATAAAGTGTGACTTATCCCTATGATGTAATATTATTTAGCAATAAAAATAAACAAAATACTTATACATACTATAACACAGATGAACCTTGAAAATATTATTCTTTGTGAAAGAAGTCAGTCATAAAAGGCTGTATTTTATGATTGCATTTATATGAAGTGTCCAGAAGAGGCAAATCTATAGAAACAGAAATAAGAATGGTGGTTGCTCAGGGGCTGGGTGTGGAAATGGGAGAATGGAGAGTGGTAGTCAATGCATATGGCATATATTTTACTGGGGACAACAGTGTTCTAAATTTAGACTGTGGTTATGATGGCACAATTCTGTGAATATACTAAAAACATTGAATTGCACACTTTAATTGGGTGAAATGTATGTTATGTCAATTATATCTCAGTAAAAATAAAAAATAAAGTTACCATAATTAAGAATTGATACTGACAAAATAGAGAAATCAATGAAACAGAGTTCAAAAATAGCTATGGATATGTATGGGAATTTAATGTGTGATAAAGTTGCATGCATAAAGGAAAAAACTTCAGCTCTGAGGAAAAACATACTCATGTGTCTTCTCTCTCTACATGCAACGTTGCTCACACAGAACACTGGCAGTTACCAAGTGTGTGTAGATTTCCCCGCACCAAGCAATTCTGCCACACCAGCTACGTGTCCTACAATTGAACTCAATTCTGACATTATGTACCTGGAGATAGTGTCAGATCCCACAAGTTAAGAATTCAGTTCCATAAGACTGCTCCCCCCTCCCCCCTTCCCTACACACACACACACACACACACACACACACACACACACACACTCAGAGGCCATCTGCAAGTGTTTCTGACCACCCGGCTATAAATCGGAGGTTTCCAGAACATTCTTCTCAGGTTCCATTAATTTGCTAAAGGGGCTCACAGAACATAGGAAAACAGTTTATTTACTAGATTGCAGGTTTGTTTGTTTTTATAAAAGTATAACTCGGGAACGGCATAGGGCAAGGTATGTGGGAAGAGTCTCTGAGCTTCCGTGCTCTCTGGATATGCCATCCTACCGGCATCTCTAGGTGTTTCCCAACCCAGAAGCTCCTGGAACCCCATTCTTCTGCGTTTTCATGGAGGCTTCATTATGCAGGCATGATTGATTAGATCACTGGTCATTGGTGATTTTACTTATTTATTTTTGGCTGTGTTGGGTCTTTGTTGCTGTGCGCGGGCTTTCTCTAGCTGCAGTGAGCGGGGACTACTCTTTGTGTTGGTGCGCGGGCTTCTCGTTGCTGTGGCTTCTCTTGTTGCAGAGCATGGGCTCTAGGCATGTGGGCTTCAGTAGTTGTGGCACGCAGGCTCAGTAGTTGTGGCTCGCGGGCTTAGTTGCTCCGCGGCATGTGGGATCTTCCTGGACCAGGGATCGAACCCGTGCCCCCTGCCTTGGCAGGTGGATTCTTAACCACTGCACCACCAGTGAAGCCAGCCATTGGTGATTGATTCAACCTCTAGCTTCTCTCTCCTCCCAGGAGGTTGTGGGGGTGGAACTGAAAGTTCCAACCTTCTAATCACATGGTTGGTTCCCCTGGCAACCAGCCCCCATCCTTAGGTTATCTAGGGTCTTTCCGAAAATCAACTCATTAACATAAAATTCAGATGTGGTTGAAAGGAATTTTGACACCCATTTCACCTTTATCACTCTGAAGCTATTTTGGGAACTGGGAGCAAAACTAAATAGTGTAACAAAAGATGCCTTTATGGCTCTTATACAGGAAATTACAAGGGTTTTAGGAGCTTTGTGCCAGGAACCATGGGTGAAGATCAAATATATATTCTTTATTATAAATCACAATGTCATACAGTATGCCAAATCAATGTATAAAGATAGATTATCTCATAGTTTTTAAATAACTGGCTATACATAAGAGGAAACAATATAAGTCCCTGCCATATTGCTTATATCAAACAAATTCTAGATTGATCAGAGTCATAAAAGAAGAAGATAAAGAGGGAGGGGATATAGGTATACATATAGCTGATTTACTTCGTTGTACAGCAGAAACTAACACAACATTGTAAAGCAATTTTATTCCAATAAAAAAGAAGCCACAAAAGAAAAAGGGAATTTAAGTGTTTTATAATCTTGGAGCAAGGAAAGTACGACACAAAATCTAGAAGTCCCAAAGCAAATTATGGATAAATTTGATTACCTAAAAAATTTTTGTTTCTAAGAATGTAGTCAGAAGGCAAATGACAAATTGGCAATAATGATTTGCAACATGTATGACAAAGTGATTGTTTCCATAATTTGCTAAGGAATGTAATAAATCACTATGGAAAATGTGGACAATGTAATATAGAAATGGGCACATGAAAAGGCAGTTCACAGAAAAAGAAATACAGGTGGCTCATAAGCATATGAAAAAATGCTTAATCTTATTTAAAATTAAAGAAATGCACAGTAAAATAAGTTGATAATGCTTACCATTGGAAGGGTATGGGGAAATAGGCACTTCTGCTATTTATGGTAGTTTACACAAGTTGGACTCTTTAGAGAGCAATTTGATAACCCTTGTCTAAAAATAGCTGTACATACCCCTTTACCCATCAAATTTATTTCTAGGAGTTTATTGAGTAGATATAGTTGAATGTGCATGCAAAGATATAGAAGTACACACGTAAGGATGTATATTGTAGTATTGTCACTAGTAGAAAAAATGCAAATAACCTATAAATTTTAGCAGTAGGGGACTGGTTAAATTCATTTACAATGGATAAATTAATTTCATCTAAACAATGGAGAGCTGTGCAACTGAAAAAATGTGATGAGGAAAGGTGTTAAGGGACATATTATGAATGAAAAAATAAGTTATATACTATGATCCTATTTGAATTTAAAATTGTATGTAATATATATTTATATAAATAAAATTTTTATTATATAAAATATAGTTTTATTTTATATAAAATTATATATTAAAATTTCTATAATTATAAAGCAAACTCTGAATAAAACGTACCTATGAGGATTGAGTTACCTTCTCTTTTTCTCAATTGCTTGATTTTTTACTGCAAGGATAATATAGATAAACTCAAAGAATTTAATAGAATACTTAAATGTTTAATAATTAAAAGTAATGAGTGGGCCTCCCTGGTGGCGCAGTGGTTGAGAGTCCGCCTGCCGATGCGGGGGACATGGGTTCGTGCCCCGGTCTGGGAAGATCCCACATGCCATGGAGCGGCTGGGCCTGTGAGCCATGGCCGCTGGGGCTGCGCGTCCAGAGCCTGTACTCCACAACGGGAGAGGCCACAACAGTGAGAGGCCCGCGTACCGCAAAAAAAAAAAAAAAAAAAAAGTAATGATTAAAAATAACTTTACAATGTATTATCACATATATATAATTGGTGCTTTATAAATACTATGTGTTTTCAGATAAACTTTGATTGGTGCCCATTGGTAATAATATATTCCATTTTGACTCTTTTACTTATTTAATTTTTTAATAACTAAAATTTGGTGTTTCTTTTTCTATGGATATGAATCTTATGTTGGTCTGTGAGTCTGTACTTTGATAATATCCAGAAATCTTCATTTGGGCCTCTGCTCAATTGGTCCTCATAGTGTTTCCTAACACGTTAACAATATGTATGCTTATTTGCTATGGGAAAGTGTTTTTTGTTTGTTTGTTGGCTTGTTTTATTTGCAGTTTTTCAAAAATCTAATTGAATTTTGAATGTAATAGGTACACATAATACATGATTTCGAAGATAAAATGTTATACAGTGTAAAGTAAAATTTCTTTCTTCCCAACCTTTGGCCACCAAGATTCTCTTCCCAGAGGCAACCCTAGTTACTACTTTCTTGTGATTCTATGTAGCGATTCTCTATATTTACAGATATGCACACATACACACACACATGAATTTTACGCAAATAGTAAAATGGTAGCATATTAAATATACTGTTCTCTTTTCCCCCCTGATATTAACTTGTTTAATATGATGACATTAAAAAGCATGTTACTAATGATATGCTAATGCAGAAAATTTTAAGTCTGGTTTTGTTTTGTTTTTATTTGTTTAGTTTTACTTCCCAACTCAGAGGGCTTTCAGTTGGACATTGGATCTTTTATTTTATAGTAGAACATACCTCTTCCACCTCCTCTTTTGTTTTTAACTGCAAGATATAGCTTAGAGATCTTTCCATATTAGGATATGAAGAAGAGCTTCTTCCTTCTATTTAAAGTCATTGTGGATGAATCCTAATTGATTTAACAATCTTCTGTTAATGGCATGTTGGTAGCATGTTTAATATGATATTTAACTCTTATTTTATCTACTCAGTATTGTCTAGGTGCTGGGGATACATTGATGAGGACAAAAAATATAGGACCATATTTTTATTGAGCTTGAATTCAGTGAGATAGACATTAATAAAAGACCTACTGAAATAAATGTGGAATTACAACTCTAATAAGTGCTGAGAAGATTCTAATAGAGGGAATTGATATACTCAGGGAGTAAGATAGCTTTTCCAAAAAAGTGATAGTTGAACTGATGTCTAAAGACAGAATTATTAGTTTTGCATATTTTACAGATGAATTTTGTCCTGTAATATCTATATCCATTTCTTCTGTTTCTATAAGCATGCCTCTATCTCGTCAGCTTTTAAACATGCTTAAGTTTCTCACTTATTAAAAAAACCAAAACTCTTCTCCATCCCTACTCTTCTTTCCAACTACTGCCCTTTATCTCCCCTTCTCTTCTTACCAAAAAAGTGTTGTCTAAACTTCCCGTTTCCATTTACTTATCTCTCACAAAATCAAGACAAAAAAGTACAGGCTTACTCCTGCTTTGACCTGTTCTAGTCTGGGTTATAACAGATTTCATCATGGTCACCAGTGACTTCCATGTCCGGTGAACACTTGTTAGTCTCCATTTTGCTTGAATATTCTGTGACATTGGACATTGGACAGGTGACACTGAAATGTTTTTTTAATCTTGGTTTTCATGACATTATCCTCTTCTGTTTTTATTCCTCCTTTTCCGGTCTTCTTTGCTGACTTTTTCTTTTCTAAGTATTAAATTCTGGAGTTCCTTAGTCTTTATCCAAGGCTCTTTTCTCTTCCCATCAAACAGTCTCAAGGCAAGCTTCACGTATCCCTAGATGATTCCCAAGCCTATATCTGACTTCTCTTCTGAGCTTTATACCATTATGTCCAGCTGCCTCCAGTATTTTTCTACTTTATTTGTTCTTTGTTAATTCAAATATATTTAGGGTCTGTTATTTGCCAGGTATTCTACTGGTGCTGGGAGTCTTGTAAAGGTATTTTAATGGAATATGATCAAAACAGAATTTATGATTTACACTCCCTGCCAAAAACAAGCAAACAAGTAAATAAACAGAAATAGCCAAAATAAGACCTTTTCTACTTCCATCGTTCTCACTGAAGTACTGAAATACGCCCAATTCTTCTAGTCCAAAACCTTGGAATCAGTCTTTTTTTTTTTTATTTATTTTTTAAATTTAAATTTGGCTGCGTTTTCTTCATTGCTGCACGCGGGCTTTCTCTAGTTGCGGTGAGCGGGGGCTGCTCTTCGTTGCGGTGCGCAGGCTTCTCATTGTGGTGGCTTCTTTTGTTGCGGAGTACGGGCTCTAGGTACGCGGGCTTCAGTAGTTGTGGCTCGTGGGCTGTAGAGCACAGGCTCAGTAGTTGTGGTGCACGGGCTTAGTTGCTCTGTGGCATGTGGGATCTTCCCAGACCAGGGCTTGAACCCGTGTCCCCTGCATTGGCAGGCGGATTCTTTTTTTTTTTTCTTGTATCCTTAGTGTATTGTATCTATAGATCATATTGGGAAGAATTGATATCTTAACAATATTGAGTCATTTGACCTTTGAAATGGTATATCTCTCCATTTATTTAAGCCCTTTAAAATTTCAGCAATGTTTTGAAGTTTGTAGTATACAGGTCTTTCACCTTTTTTGTCAGATTTATTCCTAGCTATATCATATTTACTTATTATAAGTGGTATTTAAAAAATTAAGTTTCTTATTATTCACTACTACTATATAGAAATAGAATTTCAATTTTGATGTTATATTCTACAGCATTGCTAAACTCACTTATGATTCTTATAACTTTTTGTGTATTCCATCAGATTTTCTGTATAAATTTTTCTTTTTTTTTGCTGTTTTTTTCACACACACACACACACACACACACACACACACTGTATTTTATTTTTACAAGAGTATAAATAAACGGGCACCAAGCATTGTAAATGGATGGCCACAACAAAAGCAACAGTGATTGCAATTACCAAACACGGAACACATTCATACTGTGTCATAATATTGACATTCAGTCCAGTAACCCTCCACTGTAACAGGTCTTTTACTTTGCAGTGAAAATTGATTTGTATATTTTTTGCCTCTGAGTCCTTGTGGGATTTTTTTTTTTAATTCAAACAGAAAGTCACAAAAATCATAGTCATCCTCATCAGTTCACTCAGTCCCATGTAATTAATTTTTTTTCTCATCTTGATCTTTTATTAGCACTTTTATGAATTCATCAGTTTTCCATTAGAGTTCTAAAAATGCTTATTAATTCAGTTCAGCAGTATAGTCAAGTTACCAGAAACCTGTACTTGTCAGAGTCTTTTCCATGAATTCCTTGAAGATGAAACCCTTTTATAGGAACATTTTTGCAAAAGCATCAGAGTACACCCAGAATTGTCTGTAAATGACAGAAGACTTAAAAATGACCACGGTTAAAGATTTGATGCAAGTTCATAATAATGCAATTGACAAGGAAATTTAGTTATTTCTGAGATATACATTTTAAAGTAATAACTAGAGTTATGACTTATAACATTATACCACAACATACAAGATTTTTAGACATTTCATGTAATGTCTGAAACATTTATATTAACATATTTCCATACAAATAACCCAAAGAAAGTTTAGTATTAGTGGTTTTTTGTTTGTTTGTTTTTTTATACTGCAGGTTCTTATTAGTCATCAATTTTATACACATCAGTGTATACATGTCAATCCCAATTGCCCATTCAGCACACCACCATCCCCACCCCACCGCACTTTTCCCCCCTTGGTGTCCATACGTTTGTTCTCTACATCTGTGTCTCAACTTCTGCCCTGCAAACCGGTTCATCTGTACCATTTTTCTAGGTTCCACGTAAATGCATTAATATACGGTATTTGTTTTTCTCTATCTGACTTACTTCACTCTGTATGACAATCTCTAGATCCATCCACATCTCAACAAATGACTCAATTTTGTTCCTTTTTATGGCTGAGTAATACTCCATTGTATATATGTACCACAACTTCTTTATCCATTCCTCTATCGATGGGCATTTAGGTTGCTTCCATGACTTGGCTATTGTAAATAGTGCTGCAATGAACATTGGGGTGCATGTGTCTTTTTGAATTGCGGTTTTCTCTGGGTATATGCCCAGTAGTGGGATTGCTGGATCATATGGTAATTCTATTTTTAGTTTTTTAAGGAACCTCCATACTGTTGTCCATAGTGGCTGTATCAATTTACATTCCCACCAACAGTGCAAGAGGGTTCCCTTTTCTCCACACCCTCTCCAGCATTTGTTGTTTGTAGATTTTCTGATGATGCCCATTCTAACTGGTGGGAGGTGATACCTCATTGTAGTTTTGATTTGCATTTCTCTAATAATTAGTGATGTTGAGCAGCTTTTCATGTGCTTCTTGGCCATATGTATGTCTTCTTTGGAGAAATGTCTATTTAGGTCTTCTGCCCATTTTTGGATTGTGTTGTTTGTTTCTTTAATATTGAGCTGCATGAGCTGTTTATATATTTTGGAGATTAATCCTTTGTCCATTGATTCGTTTGCAAATATTTTCTCCCATTCTGAGGGTTGTCTTTTTGTCTTGTTTATGGTTTCCTTTGCTGTGCAAAAGCTTTGAAGCTTCATTAGGTCCCATTTGTTTATTTTTGTTTTTATTTCCATTACTCTAGGAGGAGGATCAAAAAAGATCTTGCTGTGGTTTATGTCAAAGAGTGTTCTTCCTATGTTTTCCTCTAAGAGTTTTATAGTGTCTGGTCTTACATTTAGGTCTCTAATCCATTTTGAGTTTATTTTTGTGTATGGTGTTAGGGAGTGTTCTAATTTCATTTTTACATGTAGCTGTCCAGTTTTCCCAGCACCACTTATTGAAGAGACTGTCTTTTCTCCATTGTATATCTTTGCCTCCTTGGTCATAGATTAGTTGACCATAGGTGTGTGGATTTATCTCTGGGCTTTCTATCTTGTTCCATTGATCTATGTTTCTGTTTTTGTGCCAGTACTTTATTGTCTTGATGACTGTAGCTTTGTAGTACAGTCTGAAGTAAGGGAGTCTGATTCTTCCAGCTCCGTTTTTTTCCCTCAAGACTGCTTTGGCTATTTGGGTTCTTTTGTGTCTCCATACAAATTTTGAGATGATTTGTTTTAGTTCCGTAAAAAATGCCATTGGTAATTTGATAGGGATTGCATTGAATCTGTAGATTGCTTTGGGTAGTATAGTCATTTTCACAATATTGATTCTTTCAATCCAAGAACATGGTATATCTCTCCATCTGTTGGTATCATCTTTAATTTCTTTCATCAGTGTCTTATAGTTTTCTACATACAGGTCTTTTGTCTCCCTAGGTAGGTTTATGCCTAGGTATTTTATTCTTTTTGTGGCAATGGTAAATAGGAGTGTTTCCATACTTTCTCTTTCAGATTTTTCATCAGTAGTGTATAGGAATGCAAGAGACTTCTGTGCATTAATTTTGTATCCTGCAACTTTACCAAATTCATTGATTAGCTCTAGTAATTTTCTAGTGGCGTTTTTAGGATTCTCTATATATAGTATCATGTCATCTGCAAACAGTGGCTGTTTTACTTCTTCTTTTCCAATTTGTATTCCTTTGATTTCTTTTTCTTCTCTGATTGCCATGGCTAGGACTTCCAAAACTATGTTGAATAATAGTGGTGAAAGTGGACGTCCTTGTCTCGTTCCTGATCTTAGTGGAAATGATTTCAGTTTTTCACCATTGAGATTGATGTTTGCTGTGGCTTTGTCGTATATGGCCTTTATTATGTTGAGGTAGGTTCCCTCTATGCCCACATTCTGGAGAGTTTTTATCATAAGGGTGCTGAATTTTGTCAAAAGCTTTTTCTGTATCTATTGAGATGATCATATGGTTTTTATTCTTCAATTTGTTAATATGGTGTATCACATTGATTGATTTGCATATATTGAAGAATCCTTGCATCACAGGGATTAATCCCACTTGATCATGTTGTATGATCCTTTTAATGTGTTGTTGGATTCTGTTGCTAGTACTTTGTAGAGGATTTTTGCATCTATATTTATCAGTGATATTGGTCTGTAATTTTCTTTTTTTGTAGTACCTTTGTCTGGTTTTGGTATCAGAGTGATGGTGGACTCATAGAATGAGTTTGGGAGTGTTCCTTCCTCCTTTTTTGGAAGAGTTTGAGAAGGATGGGTGTTAGCTCTTCTCTAAATGTTTGATAGAATTCACCTGTGATGCCATCTGGTCCTGGACTTTTGTTTGTTGGAAGATTTTTAATCACAGTTTCTATTTCATTACTTGTGATTGGTCTGTTCATATTTTCTATTTCTTCCTGGTTCAGTCTTGGAAGGCTATACCTTTCTAAGAATTTGTCCATTTCTTCCAGGTTGTCCATTTTACTGGCATAGAGTTGCTTGTAGTAGTCTCTTAGGTTGCTTTGTATTTCTGCACTGTCTGTTATAACTTCTTCTTTTTCATTTCTCATTTTATTGATTTGAGTCCTCTCCCTCTTTTTCTGATGAGTCTGGCTAATGGTTTATCAATTTTGTTTATCTTCTCAAAGAACCAGCTTTTAGTTTTATTGATCTTTGCTATTGTTTTCTTTGTTTCTATTTCATTTCTTTCTGTTGCTCTGATATTTATGATTTCCATCCTTCTGTAACTTTGGGTTTTGTTTGTTCTTCTTTCTCTAGTTTCTTTAGGTGTAAGGTTAGATTGTTTACTTGAGATTTTTCTTGTTTCTTAAGGTAGGCTTGTATAGCTATAAACTTCCCTCTTAGAACTGCTTTTGCTGCATCCCATAGGTTTTTGATCGTCATGTTTTCATTGTCATTTGTCTCTGGGTATTTTTTGATTTCCTCTTTGATTTCTTCAGTGATCTCTTGGTTGTTTAGTAATGTATTGTTTAGCCTCCATGTGTTTGTGTTTTTTACGTTTATTTCCCTGTAATTCATTTCTAATCTCATAGTGTTGTGGTCAGAAAAGATGCTTGATATGATTTCAATGTTCTTAAATTTACTGAGGCTTGATTTGTCACCGAGTATGTGATCTATCCTGGAGAATGTTCCATGCGCACTTGAGAAGAAAGTGTAATCTGCTGTTTTTGTATGGAATGTCCTATAAATATCAATTTAATCTATCTGCTCTGTTGTGTGATTTAAAGCTTCTGTTTCCTTGTTTATTTCCATTTTGGATGATCTGTCCATTGGTGTAAGTGAGGTGTTAAAGTCCCCCACTATTATTGTGTTACTGTTGATTTCCTCTTTTATAGCTGTTAGCAGTTGCCTTATGTTTTGAGGTGCTGCTATGTTGGGTGCATATATATATATTTATAATTGTTATATCTTCTTCTTGGATTGATCCCTTGATCATTATATAGTGTCCTTCCTTGTCTCTTGTAACATTCTTTATTTTTAATCTATTTTATCTGATATGAGTATAGCTACTCCAGCTTTCTTTTGATTTCCATTTGCATGGAATATCTTTTTGCATCCCCTCACTTTCAATCTGTATATGTCCCTAGGTCTGAAGTGGTCTCTTGTAGACAGCATATATATGGTTCTTGTTTTTGTATCCATTCAACAAGCCTGTGTCTTTGGATTGGAGCAGTTAATCCATTCATGTTTAAGGTAATTATCGATATGTATGTTCCTATTACCATTTTCTTAATTGTTTTGGGTTTGTTTTTGTAGATCCTTTTCTTCTCTTGTGTTTCCCACTTAGAGAAGTTCCTTTAGCATTTGTTGTAGAGCTGGTTTGGAGGTGCTGAATTTTCTTAGCTTTTGCTTGTCTGTAAAGCCTTTGATTTCTCCATCGAATCTGAATGAGATCCTTGCCGGGTAGAGTAATCTTGGTTGTAAGTTATTCTCTTTTATCACTTTAAGCATATCATGCCACTCCCTTCTGGCTTGTAGAGTTTCTGCTGAGAAATCAGCTGTTAACCTTATGGGAGTTCCCTTGTATGTTATTTTCCATTTTTCCCTTGCTGCTTTCAATAATTTTTCTTCATCTTACCTTTTGCCAATTTGATTACTATGTGTCTCAGCATGTTTCTCCTTGGGTTTATCCTGTATGGGACTTGCTGCACTTCCTGGACTTGGGTGGCTATTTCCTTTCCCAGGTTAGAGAAGTTTTTGACTATAATCTCTTCAAATATTTTCTCTGGTCCTTTCTCTCTCTCTTCTCCTTCTGGGACCCCTATAATGCAAATGTTGTTGCATTTAATGTTGTCCCAGAAGTCTCTTAAACTGTCCTCATTTCTTTTCATTCTTTTTTATTTATTCTGTTCTGCAGCAGTGAATTCTACCATTTTGTCTTCCAGGTCACTTATCCATTCTTCTGCCTCAGTTATTCTGCTATTGATTCCTTCTAGTGTAGTTTTCATTTCAGTTATTGTATTGTTCATCTCTGTTTGTTTGTTCTTTAATTCTTCTAGGTCTTTGTTAAACATTTCTTACATCTTCTCGATTTTTGCCTCCACTCTTTTTCCGAGGTCCTGGCAGGCGGATTCTTAACCACTGTGCCATCAGGGAAGCCCAGGATGAATTTTTATAAACAAGATCTACAATGAAAGGGAAATGGCATCTGATACATAAAAGTTTTGTTAAACAAGATTTAAAAATTTTTAAATCAAAGTGTTTTAGACTAAATTCTTTCAAATGTTCAAACGAAAACAAAAAGCAACCTGTACAGTCTCCATAATAAAATATGTCCTTGTACACTTGTCCTGGGCACTTTGAAAATGTCATAATTTTAGAAATTTGAGTGATAGAGGCAGCACTTAAAGGTTTCGTGAACCTTTTTTTCCCAAAAAAGAATACTTTCTATAAAACACTTTACCATTTTATCTGACTATGCATTTACATTTTTGTTCTTCCAGAAAAAGATTTACATTAACAGTGTATTTCTACTGTAAAAAAATACATTTAGAGATATTTAACTTTCTGAGTGACTTCAGTCATACATCGAACATGATTTAATGAGCAAATTCTAAAATTTTATAATGAAATAGCAAGTGTAGATGTATACCTGTATGCTCACTTATGATAAAACTCAAAATCATGTCACAGAATTTACACTTAAGTTCTCTAAGAAGTTAAATAATATGATTTATCCCCAAACTTGACCAAAAGGTTTTCTCAAATGTTAGTAAAATGCATCACTGAATTTACATTTTCTCATTTATTAACAAAATACTGAGTCATTTCAGGCTGTCAACTTGAATGTTTTCCATTATATACACCAAAAATCTGATTCCCTAACAAGAAACTTCTTGCAATACAAAAAGATAACAGATAATTAAAATATTTGCTTCATAATACAACTTATCAGTATAATACATCCATTCCTCAACTGTCTAAAATGGTTAGGAATTTTAGCACTTTCTTTTGCATAAAACCCTTTCCTTTTCTTAAAACCCTGAGGTGAAAGGTTATTAATGTAATAAAACTAGAACGACAATTCTTCTCATTTCTGTATTAGACTGCAGTTAGGTTTAAAAAATTTTATAAAGAAATGTGGCAACTTGTAAAGCTGCTCTATAGAGTTTTTTTAAGAAAACATTCCCAGAAACAACTTAACAAAAAGGGCCTATAAAGACCCTATGAAAACATCCTTTTAACACTTGTTAGTGTCAAGATGAGCGCCATTTTCCGTCTCTACCACTGTCTCTTCTGTTATAGTCATGGCCATCGTGATTTCTCTCTTCATAGAAGAAATCATCTCTGTTTCCTCTGCAATGATGGTTGGACCCATGATCAGTGTAAAGCTGTTCATGGCAATAATGTCTATCCACTATGTAGGGATGAGAATTCTCTCTGACTTTTCGCCATGATAATGGTGTATCTTGGCGCCACTGGGAGGTTGAAGACTGGTTAAAAGTATGATTATGTGACTGAACTGATGGGGAAAATCCTGATTGATCCAGATGTGGAGAACCAAATTTCCCTCCATATGACATCTGTCTCAAAATACTGTTCATCACTGCTTGTCTCTGAAAATTTTCTGAAGAAGAAAAAGACCTTTGAATTATTGGTGCTGATGGAGTCATGTTATCCACTGTCCTTTCATACCTGCTAGGAGATGTGGAAGTAGGGCTTGAACTTCCAACATGATGCTGGGGATATGACAAACTGACCTCCTGTGAGGCAAGGCTGGCTACTTCCTGATCTAAACTGAAGTTTGATGGGCCTTCCAAAAAGTTTGATTCCGTTAAGCAGATTTATGGCATAAGGAACAGATACTTCATGTTTGAAATTCACAAATGCAAACTGCTTTGGTTTACCATCCTTATCTTTTGGAATTTTCACTTTTATTACTGGCCCAGCCTGGTAGAAAAGCTGGAAAAGCAGCTCCTCTGTCACTTTCGTTTCAAGGTTGCCCACAAAGAGAGTACCATCCGCTTCGGCTGCCACCACCTCCATCTCAGCATCGCCCCCTCCCGAAAAAGTGGGGTCAGTCTTGACTCCTCATTTTATCTGAGCACTTCTCCAATCTCATCTAATCCAGTCCAATCCAATCCAATCCAGTCAATGTCATCTAACCCAGCGCAGCGCTACCAAGGTTGGCCATTCCACCTTCTAAGTATACACCCCCCCAACATCCTTCAGTGCATACACCCCGCACCCCTTTTGCTCTGCTAAGACCCTAATCTAAGCTTCCATCACCTCTTGGGTAAACTGCTGCAGTTCCTTCTAACTGCTCATACTGCATTCACTTTTGAACACCATCTGGCAATTTGCTACATGACTGCAAGCGTGATCTTTTAAAGTTTTCCTTAATTTCTCTGTGTCTCTGTTCCCTTATCTGTAAAATTAGGATAATGATAGCCCTTCCCTCATAGATTCGTTGTGAGGATAAAAAGAATTATTATGTTAAAATACTGAGAATAGTGCCAGGCACTAAGACCTCAGTAAACTGTTATTGAGACCTTACACAGTGTTGCATTAAGCCAAGTAAAAGGTATGATTATGACAGAAAGAAGTTTATTAATAATAGATTTGAATGGAGTAATTATTAGCTTGTTTATACTTAATTGTGCTATATGTGTTTACATAAAAAATCTGCAACTCTTATAATGCGTGACCTTATTATGTGTAATTTTTTTCTTAATTAAAAGGCTAAGAAGCACCAGGCTTTTCTGGTAGAGACATGTGAAAATAACGTGAAAGAGTTGGAATCAATCTTGGACAGCTTTTCTGTGTCTGGCCAGTGGACATCAGGTTAGTTGAAGGTATGAAATGACAGATGCATCTGTCAATGTTCCAAAGTCACTGCATTTTGGGAATTCTGCAGATGCCTCTTATAGTCCCTCATCTCAACATGTTTTGATTTGATGACATGATAAGAGCAGTTCTCACAGCAGTCAGTTGGCCTAGCTGGCTAAGAAAGGGTGACGGACTGTGGACCTGCTGTTGTCCTCCCAAAACTTGATTTACAAGTGTTGGTGTCTGTATGATTGGACAGACAAGGGCTCACTTGCTGTGTTCTGAATCCAACTGAGAAAAAAGTCCTTACAGTATACCTGCAAGGGGAACAGATGTTTCCATCAAACTGAGCCAAATTCTGAGCAACCTTCAGCAACTTAAAGGTCATGCATTCAAAAGGTTATGTAGGACACAGGCTGTAACTCAGTGCATATTCTACACTATTGCTTTCTAGGCTGGTTTTCTCCTTGATTTCCTACTACCGTATACATACTCTCCAGATAAAAGTGCTTAGGTAAAATGTTTTGGTTTTAGTATTAGCCCACTTAATATGATAAATAACTGTAAAGATTGTGTATTGGTTAGGCATATTTTGGGAACTAGGAAAAGCATTAGTTGGCTAATGAGTTCCGTCCATTCCATGATTTCTACTTCCTTAATTTTTTTGTGTGTATGCCATTATGTGTGCTATAGTAGCTTTGACTTAAATACTTTCACTTTTCTACCTGTTTTCTTTTGCCATACTGTCAACCTCAAATTATTTAGTTGCTTTCTAACTCAGTTATATTTTTCAAAAAAGCATATAAAATTAAATTCCTTACACCTTAAAATAGCTTGAAGACTCTGTTTTTCTAGAGGAATCAAACAGATATTTGGCAAATGAGTTCTTTAGGAAACACTTAAGTTCAGGAAAGTTTGTTGTCCTCAAAAAAGCAGAAAGATATGAACAAGGCCTATTTTCACATTATGGATCTGCAGATTTCTGTTGGTGAACCATTAGAAATTTAGTGTGATTTGCTATTATCTATTTTTAACTTTGTTTTTATTTAAACTTTTTGTAAAAGCATTAGTGTTTCATGGTTTGTTACTGTGGAAAAATCAAGGTGTATACAAATGACATAAAAACATAGATATCCACTTTTTAATTGTATTTGCTAAATAAAGCTTTGGAGTATAAAATTTTCTTTTGCAGTGGTACTGTTTTATTATTGAGATGTATCATTGTTTAATGGTTTTAGGATCTTTAAAAGTTGTTAAATTATTATCATAGCATATCTTAATGCTTCAATATTCAGAGCTGAATTAGAAAAGCTAAGAATAATGAGGTCATGTCTCCTTTGAGGTTTAAAATTAGTTGATAATAAAGCAACTCATTAGTTATTACTAAACCTATAGAAAAAGAATTATCTGCAGTGGAAGTGCAGAGTCTTAACCATTGGACTGCCAGGGAAGTCCTAGTAACAATCCTTTTTGAATGTCCTAGTTTCCCATATATATGTGCACATCCTATATATTACAGAGAAAGTGTTCCTGGAAAAGGGACTGTGTGCTGAATTTGTGATTTTTGTACTGTTATAGTGGTCTTTGTTTCCATATTGTGCTGGTTATTCACTTTTTTTTTTGCGGTACGCGGGCCTCTCACTGCTGCAGCCTCTCCCGCTGTGGAGCACAGGCTCTGGACGCGCAGGCCCAGCGGCCATGGCTGACGGGCCCAGCCGCTTCGCGGCATGTGGGATCCTCCCAGACTGGGGCATGAACCCGCGTCCGCTGCATTGGCAGGCAGACGCCCAACCACTGCGCCACCAGGGAAGCCCGGTTATTCACTTTTTACTTGCCCTAGAATCATTCTCCTATGGTCTCTGTTTTGCCTTGTAGAGGCTGACCTCTGTGGACTGCATGATCTGGGCTCCTTTGCCCTCTGGCTTTGGGGTTGGATTTGGACAGTGGGTGCACCAGCAGGAGATTAAGAGGGTGGAGGAAGAAAGGAAAGCAGAGAAAGTCAGGGTGTTTATTTCCCCTGCTCCCTCTGCTCCAGTGCATTCCTGGCAGTGGTTTCCTTTTTGGCAGCTACAGCTTCTGTCAAGTTACGTCCTCTTCCCGTAGCTGTGGCTTGTGTTGGACTATGGTAACAACGTTCCTTCCAGTTGACCCCCCTAAGCCATGGTACTGGTTTTCCAGTCTTGCTGGTTCTTGGTGCCTCATCATATCTTTTTGGTTCTCTTAACCTGTTCACATTTCTGTAAATATCTTCATTAAATTTTCTTCCAGTGAATTCTTCTGAGTATGCCATTTCTTCCTGCTGATACCCTGACTCAGTCACATACCTGCTTCAGACTTGATTTTATTTTTGCTCTTGGCTTCCGTGAAATAGCCCTGTATAACTATAATGGACTCCCTTTCTGATCATACCACCTCAGGTTGGGTTTTTGTTACTTAACAAAGAGGGATGTAGTTAATAAAGCTTATTGCTCAACATTTTATGGAAGTGCCTGAACAATTGAGATTGCCTTACTGCATCAGACCTGGCTTCAGCTACACAGAGATGACCAAATCATTTGTTCCTCTGAAATGAAGTAATTAAAAAATTTATCTTAGGATAATTCAAGGGTGTGTGTGTGTGTGTGTGTGTGTGAGATTATTTATATAAACATGTATATATCGCATAGTATATATGTCTTTAAGAAAAAATCTATTTCAAATAGAAATATTCTTACTATGTGATGGTAGCACAGCTTTAGAATTTGTTACACAATTAATTTTGTTATCTTGGAAAGGATTTTCCAGAGAGATCCTCTGTTTTGTAGTTATGGCAAGTAGGCCATAGTACCTTACCCCCTTTTATTACTTCTTCATACCTTTCAGTTCAATATATACTCTACCTACTGCCCCCCGCCCTCCATTTCAGGAAAAATAATCCATGGTAGAAATTTAGAGGGATGGTTACAAATTTTTCTTTTTTTTTTTTGACTTGCTCTTTAAGATGGTAGGAATGAAAGCTAATTTTCTGAATGAATTTTAGTCCAGAGTTGACAGCAGTTGCCAGGTGTTCTATTTCCTGTCTTCAGATTTTGTGGTCTTCTACATGAAGAAATCTTTCTGAAGCAAGAGTAACTCATCAGTTTGTCTTCAGGTAGCAGATAAGGCGAAGTTTCAGTTAGTCTAAGACATTCAGGAATTTATTTACTTAGAGGATTTAACTTGATCTTTACACCAGAAATCAGTGTGACAGTTTACACCTTGTTTCCTAGTGCCTCCAACACCTCCTCCCTCTCTTCTGCTTCTACCTTGTTCCCCTTCTGTCTCTTTCTCTAAAGCCATCAGAATGAGCATTTGAAAACCTAAATTAGAGCATGTCATTCCTTTGCTGTAAAGCTCGCTGGGCTCTGCGCTTTGCTAATACTAGAAACTGAAGTGCGGGCAATGGCTTGCAAGACCCTACATGGTCTACCTCTATTTTTATCACTTCTTTGTCCTCACCTCCTACTACTCTCCCCATCCCTCTCCCTGTTTGGGCCACTCTGTCCTCTGGCTGTTTCTTGACCATACCAAGCAAGCTCCTGCCTTGGGGGCCTTTGTGTTGGCCATTGCCTTTACCTGAAAAGTTCCTCACCTAGATATATCAGCATAGCTCTCTTTCTTATCTTCCTTGAATCTATGCTCAAATCTCACCTTCTCCGTGAAGCTTACCCACTACCCAGTCCCATGCTGCTTGCCTCCCTACCTCTCTCCCTTTTCTGCTCTACATTTTATCCCATGGCACTTATTGGTGTCCAACATTTCTAACAGACTATGTGGTGCATTTATTATTATATCAGCGTTGTCAGGGTTCTCCAGAGAAACAGAACCAATAAGATATATATAGATACACACAAGAGGAGATACATTATAGGAGTTGTTGCACATGGTTATGGAGGCTAAGAAATCTCATGATCTGTCCTCGGCAAGCTGAAGAACCAGGAAAGCCAGTGATATAATTCAGTCTGAGTCCAAAAGCCCAAGAAACTGGGGGCCACTGGCATAAGTTCTAGAATCTAAAGGCTCAAGAACCAGGAGCAGGATGTCTTAGGGCTGGAGAAGATGAAAATCCCAGCTTAAAAAAAGAGTATTTTCCCTTCTGCCTTTTTGTTCTATTGGGGTGGGAGGAGGAGGGGATAGGAGTAGGGGGTGGATAAGGGAGGCCAATGGATTGGATATTGCCCTCCCACATTGGTGAGGGCAGATCTTCTTTACTTAGTCTACTGATTCAAATGCTAATCTGTTCCAGAAACACTCTCACAGACACACCCAGAAATAATGTTTTACTAGCTATCTGGGCATATCTTTAGCCCAGTCAAGTTGGCACATAAAATTAACCGTCACAATATCCAAGCTCCATGAGGGCAAGGATCTTTGTCTCTTTTATTTACTAAAGGATTTTAAGCAGGTAGAATAGTACTTGGCACAAAGGAGGCACTTGAATATTTATTGAATATGAATGAATAAAAAAGCATGAATGAATTGATAGGTTGAAGTTCTATTTTAAATTATAGTTTTTGAGACTATAAAGGTAGTCATGGAATCTCTTTCAAAATTTTAGCAGCCCTTTGGGTAGTAATCCATAAGGAGTCACCAGGAAGATTGACTTTCCATCTTCATTGGAAAAGATGTAGAGTCTTTCATGGGTTATAGAAATGTCACCTTGATTGCCTACTATCATTAGACAAGGTAGCCTCAATTTACTCAACTAGGGACATTTATTTCCTATTTCTGCATTCTACTTTCCACTAAAATTGGCACACTACAGCTGCTCATATTTCTTTTGATAGAAATTTTTAGAGTGTGTATGGGGAGAAATCCTTCCCCACTTTGAACCCATGTAGTCTTTCTGCCTCAAGTGTTTCTTCTACTATAGTTTTACCTCTGCCTGAGGATGTTAGCAAACATATAGAATGTGACTTTTCCTTCATTACCTTCATGAAAGAAAGTTTTTCTTCTGACTCAATCTTGGATCCTCCTTAGGGTGCTTGACTTTTGTGTTGACTGAGACAGAGCCCCTCCAACCCTCTTCAACCTTTCCTTCCTTGAGGAAATCATTTGTAATACTCCAGATGTATTCTTTTTCTTTCTACTGGAGAGGCTGAAGGACCCTAGGAAATAATAGCAACAGCATTTGATGCCTTTAGGTATGTGCATATCACCCAGGAATTGGGCAGTTTCAGGGACTGTTCTTAGGAAAATCGGGACAACAAATGGTACTTTTCCTCTCCTCTCTCCTCTTTCTATCCTTAGTAAAGGATTATTGCCTAGATCTAGCATCTTCTTGAGAATTTTAATTGTCCTTGTGAACCCTGTGGCTGGTACCTTTTAATTAGAGGTTCATGGTTTACAGAGAAGTTGAGGATGCCTGCAGCACACAGGTCTCCTTTGGTGTCACTTGCCAGTTTCTTCTCTCTTGCTTCCCTCACCTCCCAATTCACTGAGGTTTACAAACCAAACGTGTCCTAATTCATCGTGCTCATAGCTTTGGTTTGTGAAATCCAAAGAAGTGACTGCACTAAGAGGGCTCAGTATTTCTAATGAGATTATTAACTAATCACACAATTAAGGTGGCTGAGAAATCAGGAGTCAGGAGAGGCAGTCTGACTCTGAAGGCCTGAGAAACAGGAGACCGTGGTGTAAGTTCCAGTCTGAGGCTGAGTCCAAAGGCAGGAGAAGACTGATGTCCCAATTGAAGATAGTCAGGCAGAGAGAAAGAATCCTTTCTTACTTAGCCTTTTGTTCTATTTGGGCCTTCAGTGGGTTAGATGAGGCCTACCCACGTTGGGGAGGGCAGTCTGCTTTACTCAGTCTACTGATTCACATGTCAGCCTCATCCAGAAATATCCTCATAGACACACCCAGAAATAATGTTTAACTGAATATCTGGGCCCCTAGCCCAGGTAAGTTTACACATAAAATTAACCACCCCTTTTACTCCTTCCTGCAAACCCCTCATAACCACCATTCTACTTTCTGTTTCTATGAATTTGACTACTTTAGGTACCTCATATAATGGAATCATATATTATCTTTTTGTGATTGGCTTATTTTGCTTAGTATAATGTTCTCAAGTTTAATCCATGACATGACACAGGACAGGAATTCCTTCCTTTTTAAGGCAAACAATACTCCATTGTATGTATTTATCACATTTTGTTTATTCATTCATCTGCTGATGGACCTTTGGGTTGCTTCCACCTCTTGGCTATAGTGAATAGTGCTTCTGTCAACGTGGATATACAAATATCTCTTCTAGACCCTGCTTTCAGTTCTTTTGGATTTACACCCAGAAGTGGGATTGTTCCATCAACTTTTATCACAGAACTTGAGTGTACTCAAGTGGGAGTCCTGTGGGATGTCCTGCATTCTAGATATACTCTTTGTTACCACCAATTTTCCCTTGGTAAGCAAGACCAATTGTCTTGGTATAGAAGAACCTCCTTTGCTCTTTGGTTTCCTGGCATGAAGAGCTCAGAAATGACCAGGTGACAGTGTCAGCTTCCATTTTTAATGGAACCATTGCTGTGTCCCATGGTGGAAGCATTTCTTCCTTGGGAATTAAGACTTAGACCAATAGAGCCCACAGTTCCTGGGATGGGAAGCAGACATTTCACTGGTGGATCATTAGGTGTAATACGAGCCACTCCCATTTCCAACATTTGATTCCTGGACCTGTGATTCCTGGCTATGGGAGAAACATACCATATATCGATTGCTGACTCAGAGCACAAACTGTATCTTGGAGGATATTATCCTTGTCCCACAAAATGTTGCCATCCAGCCAGTGCTATGAATCTTCAAAAGGCCATTATACTATTCTGTATGCCAGCTACTTCAGAGTGTTGGGAGACATAGTAAGACCAGTGATATGAAAATGAGCCAATTTCCATACTTCATTTGCTATGAAATGAGTTCCTTGGTCAGAAGCAATGCTACGTGGAATACATAATGGTGAATAAGACATTTTGTAAATTCATGGCTGACAATTTCAGCAGAAATATTATGGTCAGGGAAGTAAAATGTCTTTCTAGGGTGTCTACCTTAGTAAGAATGAGCATTGATTATTCCATGATAGAAATGACTTAGTATAATCGACTTGCCACAAAGTGACTGGCAGTGCCACTAGAGAGTGGTGTCATATCATGGATTCAGTGTTTGTCTTTGCTATTGGTGGATTTGGCACTTAACAGGAGTTGTAATCCTATCAGCCTTGGCGAATGGAAGTCCATGTTGCTGAGCCCATGCATCACCTCTATTCTTGCTGCCATGACTCCTGTGTTGTAGGGGCAACAAAGATGAGCAAGGACAAAGGTGGCTGGGAAAATATGCTAGCTGACGTCCACAGAATACTTCATCTTGTCCTCCTGATTGTTAAGATCCTCCTCTACTTAAGTTGATCTGGGCACAGTGACCATCTGGAGAGGTCTGTCCACACACTCTTGCCCAGACCACCTTGTTACCAGTTTTCCAATAATGTTCTTTTCGAGTGCCTGACCATTAGCCGAACTGTTAGCTACTACCTCCAAATTAGTGTATATTTGTACCTTTGGTCACCTCTCATTCCAGACAAAATGATAGTTGGGTCCATTACTGTATACTGGGAGGATTTTTGTTTCACCACTGTCCTTCAAGGCCACCCTTGAGCAAGGCTGTCATGCCACAACTGTCAACTTTTGAGTAGTAGCAGCACATCATACAGAAACATCTATACAACAAGCCCATTCCGCCCCCTCCCACCCATTAGTCAACTGGTTTTAGGGAACTTTTCCATGGGTCCAGGGTGTAGGTTAAGAGGGAAGAAGCAATGTAACAAGAATAGGGCCCATGGGAATCTGGATTACTTATTCATGCAACTTACTTTTACCTTCAGGACTTGTTTGAATCCAGTTTTGTATATACCACTTTCACTTGATGATAGAGTGATACCGTGCATGCCCAAGTTCATGGGCTAGTGGATCAGACATTTTGTGATGGGCAACACAGGTCACGTGCCAAATTGGTGGGCATGAATGCAGTATCTGCTAAGGACTAGTAGCCAGTTGAAAGCTGATTTTCAAGAGAATAGTTATCTGTAGAGGATGGCTTCCTTTGTTCCAAAATCCTGAAAGTTTACACTAGCATTCACCTGTAAGGATCTGCCAAACTTGGCCTGCTTAAACTCAAGCAGTCAGAATGATATCATCAACTTGGTAGAGAACTAAGTGGAATACGGGATGTCTTCCAGAATGAAGAGTTGATCAGAATTTCTACAGACTGGATTATGCTAGAGTTGATGTAGCTCTGAGGTAGGGCCATGAAGGTAGATTGCTGGGCCTGCAAGCAGAAACTAACTGTTTTGGTGATTTTTACTAAAAGGATAGAAGAAATAGCTTCCTTCCAATTGCCAGGAAATGTATCGATTTGCTCCAACAATGAAACTACATCTTTAACTGCAGCTGCAGTTGGAGTCACATGTGATCATGCTTACAGTAATTCACTATCATTCCTTAAGACCCATCTGTATGCTGCACTAGCCGGACAGATGAGTTAAATGCTGATGTGGTTGGAATCTCCACCCCTTTATACTCTTTAACAGAGGGGCTAATCTCTTCAGTCTCTCCAGGAATGTGGCATTGTTTTTGATTTACTATTTTGGTAGGTAAAAGTTTTGGTGACTTCCAATTGCTTTTTTTCTGTTTTGTTTTCCTCTGTAAATCCCTCACTCCATGGGTCAGGTAACTGCTATGGGCATTGTGCCAGTTTCTGCATTTGTCTTTTATAACAATGCATTCCAAACTGGGGGAATAACTATGTGGGTTCAGGTACCTACTGGGCCCAGTGGAGATAGACTTTAGCCAAAACTGACCTCTGTAAGCTCCTACCTAACTAGTGAACCACAATAGCATATTAGGTCTCCAGAAATTAGCGTCACTTCCGATCCAGCGTCCAGTTATCCATGGTATATGTGAGTAACTCCCCTTCCTCAGTACGTGGTCACCCAGGTAAATGGTTGCATGTTTCTTTGAGGAAGGCTAGGAGAAAGATTTACATACAGTATAAGCTTTTGGCAGTATGTTAGGATTCCTAAAGAGGATCCATCCTCTTTATTCTGGGGACACTGGGTCTGTGAACTAGCTCAAGACTGAGAATTGGTTGAGGGCCAAGACTGTCTTTTGTGTTGATTTAACTCCTAGTTCTGGTAATTAGACCCAGAGCTTTTCTGCTTATACAGATCGGGTAACATTCAAGTAGAGTGCCTATTTTAGTCCTAGGAACACCATGATCAGTTAGCCAAAACCAGCGGTCTCTGTGGGTAAAACCATTTTGTTTATTGCTTTGAATCCACTGCCCATTATGGTAACCATGTACATTTTGTCTCTGAAAATTAAGTGCTACCACTTGGCCTGTCACTTGAGATTCCAGCATCCCCACTGAATTCAGGGAACCCAGCTTTGTGGCACCATTTCCCACTGTTATCCATGGCTTTCCAGCTACCTGGCCTAGATGCTTACTACCAAGCCATACAGAGCTCATCAACGATTCTGAGGCTCCCCCCAACCAATACGTTTCTCAAACCCTGGTAAAGGAAAGGTTTTTTGGACTCTTCCTGGGGACAGAGTAGGTGGGTGAGCAGGATTTACATGGTAAATACTGTCCATATGTTAGAGAAGTTATGAGTCATTTTCCTTAAAAACTCTAGAATGGGTACCAGTGTTTGCAAGATAATGAAGATGTTTGTTTATGATCTCAGTGAATAAGACAAGTTAATATATGGAATGTAGTCTGAATTTCAAAAGTATAACTGCCAACAAAATGTTTATATTCAGTGCTTTTAGAATGAAAAAAGAATTTTCTTAGTCATCAATGTATTAAATATTTAGATTTTCTCAGGTGAAAAACCCATTTGAATGTCATTTTCTGGTTTTATTACATGATTAAAAATCAGCATTAAACAACAGGGTTTTTCTTTCCTTTTTTTCCTATTTGTTCTGAGGATGAACATGACTACTCATGTTCTACAAAAGAGATCTTTTTTTTAAAAAAAGCTCAGTCTTTTGTTTTATAGTCTCTGTCTATTATTTCTTAATAATTGAGATCTTGCAGGATACTGAAGTAGATAAGAGAATGGTTGACAAGGTGGAGGAAATAGACACACCTCATTCATTACAACCTACTGTTTCTCCTGTGGAACTGTGGGGTTACTGAGGTGATAACACCATCTTGAAAAACAGTGGTTTATTTGAGTCATTTAAAAGTATTTAGTTTTTCAGATTGTCCAAAAGGGAACATTTGTTTATTTATTTATTTTATTTTAATTTTTTTGCGGTACGCGGGCCTCTCACTGCTGTGGCCTCACCCGTTGCGGAGCACAGGCTCCGGAAGCGCAGGCTCAGCGGCCATGGCTCATGGGCCCAGCCGCTCCACGGCATGCGGGATCTTCCTGGACCGGGGCACAAACCTGTGTCCCCTGCATCGGCAGACTCTCAACCACTGCGCCACCAGGGAAGCCCCCAAAAGGGAACATTTAAATAGAAGGTTTGGGACCTGTTCCTCTTCCTCACTCCCTCCTATGGGCTACTAATTCAAAGAAAAGATTTGCCAAGGTATATCTTGTCGAAACATACTTAAAAGTGAGAAAGAGGCTGAGATAGGCAGCAGTGATGTGAAAGTATAGGCTGGCACCCATGTATAGAGACACACGTGTATAGGGACAGGGACAGAGAAACTCAGAAGATTTTTGAGTTGGCGTAATTGAAGTATAAATGACACATCCTGACACATTGTGTTCTTCATTTGGACTTTAACCTTTGAAAAGCTATTTATGACTACTGTTAAAATTTTATTTTATTTTATTTTTTTAATCTTTACTGTGAGGTTTTAGACCATCCACTGATAGGATAGCTTTAATAGTTTATTGTTTTGTGGGCAATAGTACAGTGATTAGGATATTATTAGGTTAAATAAAATTTTAGTCAGTAAGCTCCTGGGTCCTGAGCGACCCTTTCTTTTTATTTGTAAATATTTTCTTCATGTTAAGGGACCAGTAAGTATTTCTTTTTATAATGAATGTGGGTGGGACATAAGGCATACTTTGTACTTCAGCTGAACTTTCTTGTAAAAGCATTTTCAGGCAAAGAAACTTTTTTATGTAGAATATAAGATGTGCATGAGTCAGTAAGGAGAGGGCATTTTGTCTCCTTATTCCTCAACTCCCATATTATGATGATTTTATTCTTCTGGATTTCTAAGAGCAAGTTTTCTCCCTTATTGTATAAGCTAAGATTTCCTGGGTGTCCTCGAATGATTTATTCATGACCTACTTGTGTAGTAGCAGAAGAAAAGAATTATGCATTACACTTTTTTTTATCTTGTGCAAGAGAGCAATATTTTAAAAATATATTTGGTAAGACCTTTAATAAAAATTTTAATGAGTTCTCTCTCCAACTCACAGTCATTACAAAGAGTGTTGTCTTCTTCATTTTCACGGCTGAGAGCACTGGCTTTCCCGCCCCCCCAACCCCAACTGGGATATATGTTGTTTCCATATTACTTTGGGGTTTTTTTTTGTTTTTTTTTTGCAGTATGCAGGCCTCTTACTGTTGTGGCTTCTCCCGTTGTGGAGCGCAGGCTCCGGACACGCAGGCTCAGTGGCCATGGCTCATGGGCCTAGCCGCTCCGCAGCATGTGGGATCTTCCCGGACCGGGGCACGAACCTGCGTCCCCTGCGTCGGCAGGTGGGCTCTCAACCACTGAGCCACCAGGGAAGCCCTACTTTTGGTTTTTAAGTTAATTATTATTCTTCTGTTTAAGAAAATCTAAGGTGTATCCATATTTAAGATAGTGTTTAAATTATACTTTGGTGAATGTAGTAAGTTTATTAATAACATTTTGTCCAAAATTAAAATAATAATTATCACTAATACTCTGATATGAATAAAGTTGTTCTGTTATTAACCAAACATTGTTTTCCCCTTTATTCATTCTTTCTTTCCTGTATTACTGCCTTTGTCCCTCCTCTCCGCAAGGTTCCAGCAACTGAGTACTTGAAGAATGGATGAATGATCTTATGTAATTATTTGTTTACAATCTTACCTCCTCTTTTTAGACTGTAAATTCTATGAGAATAGAGACTACACCATTCTTATCTACCTCCATGTGCCTAATGTCTAGGATTAATACATAGTAGGAATGCATTAAATGCATTAAATTAGTTGAATGGATGAATCAATGAATAATAAAAAAGGGATTGTGAATGCTTCTTATCGATATTAATATTTAGATTGTAAAATATGATAGGGAGAAAATATAGGAAAATAAAAGTAATTTTAGTAAGTATGTTTTAAAATTTGCTATTTAATTTTTAACAGTTAATGAGTAGTACAATAAGCAATCAGTTCAAAGTGGTTTTTGAAACTAAACTTTTGATTATTTTGGATTACTATTTTAAACTACATTTGAGGGACTTCCCTGGTGGTCCAGTGGTAAAGAATCCACTTTACAGTGCAGGGGACCGGGGTTTGATCCCTGGTCAGGCAACTAAGATCCCACATGCTGAGGGGCAGCTAAGCCCGTGTGCACAACTACTGAGCTCGCACGCCTCAACTAGAGCCCTAATGCTGCAAACTAAGAGCCCACGTGCCCTGGAGCCTGTGCGCCACAACTAGAGAAGAGAAAACCCACACGCCACAACTAGAGAGAAGCCCATGCACCACCATGAAGAGCCTGCGTTCCTTAACAGATATCCTGCATGCTGCAACTAAGACCTGATGCAGCCAAAAATGAATTAAATAAATAAATAATAAATCTTTAAAAAAATTTTTAAAAATAAGCTACATTTGACCATGTGATCTTGATTAGCTCAACTAACTTATGGCCTCCCTAAAGTAAAATGGTTTGAGGGCATAATATGGAAATACTCATATTTTTACAATGAGTATCAGTTTTAAGGGTTTTAATTGAAACATGATGTGGCCTATGTAGATAATAGTATTTGTATTATTTATTTCAAATTGTAACTTGAGAATTTTAAGGATTGAAGAACATTATTTCCAAGCATAACAGAAAATTATGTGCTCTTGTGTTCAGAAATTGTTTAAGAAAAATAGGCCTGACTGATCAGAAACACAAGGACCAAAGTAAATGTATGTAACTCCTCCAAACAGTGTTTAGTATAGACTGTTTATTTAATTGTTGGATAACAGGTGTGTACAAATACTTCAGTTACCTTGGAAATAGGAAAAAAAAAAGAGCTTTACTACTAACTACAAGGTGGGCATAGTAAGGTACAAAGTAGATATAAATTTGGACTTGATATATTATGAACTTAATTTGATCACTTGTTTAGAAAAGCTATTAATACTAGGCTATACAGCAGTATACTTAGGAGAATAAGATTCTACTTGGTATATCATGATGTCTTTTCAGTTATATCTAATTGTAATATCTCTGTTACTGTTTGCTTAGCTTTTGTCTCTTTGCGACTTTAACGGTATATTTGCATCCTCTATTTTTCTCTAGGCATCCACAGGGACAAAGATAAACCTCCCAGCTTCTCTGTTGTCCTTGAGAGTTTGAGGCGTACCTTGACAGATTACCAGAACAAGCTGGAAGATGCATCTAATGAGGTAACACTTGCACTGTTTGGCTCCACACACATAGCCTTCGGCCTGCAGCAGTACGTATTACTTGCTTGTTACAAAGGTCAAAAGTATTGGGAATGTTGATTTGACAGCTTCACAGATACAAAAAATAACAAGTTGTCTGTCACTGTTCTTTCTTTAAGTGTGGCCTAAAGTCGGGTCTCACTCTCTCTTCTGTCACACTACTATTTTCAAAGTTATAAAGACTGTCACTTCTTGGTCTTCATAATTTATCTATTTTAATTTAACAAAAGAGTTATGCAACTCACTTAGTTAATATATGTTATATTTAAATGTTAATGTGTTTTTATGAAATTTAGAATAGGTACTGGAGATTCAGGGTTTGCCAGTATTTTGGCTTAGGAGTTCTACAAATTGTAGAAGTCAATAAAAAAGAAATTAGTGTGAATTCTCTAAAGGGAGTAAAGCATTAGAAGGTTTTAAAAACAAATATCTGTTTGATGTAGCTTGGAGGTTTTTAGTTTCCTGATTGAAAAAGCTCATGCTTTTATTTATCTTCTCTTTTGTATTGTTTAACTTGTGGGTTGATAATTTTCTTGGGTATTAAAATGTTTTATGAATTTGTGCTTTAAAAATTGAAGAGTTTATTTAGTTACATCTTGTTAAATTAGAGAATATGAAGTAACTACATTAAACACAGTTAGTTAGCAAAGCAACAAACAATTGTTCCAACCAAAGACAATCCACATAGCATGGAATTTAGTGTTTATCCCTCTGTTTATCTGTTTCTTTTATGTAATACAAAGGCCTTGAAACCCTTATATTGCCCATAAGAAGAGGCATATTTTACTTTAGTTTGCTAAGGTGAATAAAGAAGGAAAAGTGAGTCTTCTTAATGCCCTCAGTAATTGTAATTGTTCAAAAGGCATAAAAGAAAGTGACCACTGAAATAATTAAATTTCTATAAAGAGCAAACATTGCTAACTCTCAGTGAGACAAGACAGCCTGTATTGTTAGTAGTTTATGAAACTCTTCTGAGGCCTAGGTCTGGAAGCTGCAGGGTAACTAGGAACATATTACCCACAGCGAATTGTTATTTGGGAGGATGAATGTCACATGATCCTTAGCACAGTTGAAAAGTCGACTCAGCAGGCTTTGGCTTAGTAATGCGCTTTGTTGTGAACCAGTGCCAGAGACAGCAGTGGGGAGACCAAGGGGTGGCTGCAAAGAAAGCAAAAAGAGCAGTCTGACAGAAAGAAGAATGAACTGTCAAAGAAAATAAATCACAAGCGGAGCAGGACCAACTGATGACCTGCCACAAGCCTTCCCAGTAGGACAGCATGTGACCGACCCTGAAGTTGTCATATGGACTGAGAGACCAGTGAATATTCTCGTGATGTAGAAAGAACAGTCTTCTGGTCTGTCCTTTTTTCTTTCTGTATAGATACCATTGCTTCTGGCATTTTGGTCCAGTAGGATTTTAAGAATAAAGTTGTATTTGTTTACAGTAAGAATGAAATCCTTTATCCAGATATCTAGTAAAAACACAATAACATTACCGACATTTTAAGCTTGAATGCTTTCTTTTCTTTTTAGCCATGTGAACTTGGGACAGAAATTACATAGATAACCAAAAGAAATAATTTTTCAAGTCTCTGAATTACTATAAAAAATTTGTATTTAAGTAATTGCATAAAAAACATTTAAAGATTAGCTTTTGAGTTACCCACCGTTGAAAAATATTTTAAAAGTTTACTTACGTTTTCTTTCATCAGCTAAGCAACATGAATCATGCTAAGGAAAAGACATCTAATGAACTTGAGTCTACCAAACAGAAGGTAGAATCTCATGCTAAAAATATAAAGGTATTGTGATTTAGAATAACTTTTTCCTTTTTTATTAAGAAACAAATATAATTATTTAGGGAATATTTTTTTTTTAGGGAATATTTTTAAGTAGAGATATCTGAAAATATATCTTCCTATTTTTGATTAAGTATGTTTAGATACAATTAAAAACTTTTTTTGTTGTTGGTCAAAGTAAGAAGAATGTTTTTTCATTAAAAAAATAAAACTTGATTGGAAATTGTTTTGATTAAAGGAAAAATTCATTTCCCAGATTTAATTATAATACCATAGATTCAAAAAATCATTTAAGATTTGATATCCAGCCTTAGATACACATTCAGCATATTTTACATAGCACATCAGTATTTGGGTTCAGTTTTCACCCTTTTGGGGTGGAGCCGTTGTTTTTAGTACATCATGCCTAGTAGTGGGCTGTGACCACACCTGGCTAAGGTCTAGGGCAACAATTTATTTTATTTTCTGTGCTGGTCTTATGTACTACATTTTTGCAAAATTTTACTAATCCAACGTTCAGAGTTGGGATTTTTTGGTGTTGGTTCATGTCGTTTGTCATGGACATACTTGAGTAGAATTTGTTAAGGGTAAGGAGTAAATAGTTCAGCAGAATTTTATGTCACATATTTGAGATTTCTATTGGTATTTGGAATGTCATTGGGAAGTAAATGTTCTTATAGTAAATGTAAGAGATTTATTTTTAAAATGTTATTTACAAGTTTAAAAAATTTTTTGGGCTACCAAGTTATAGTCTTATAATGAGTTGAAAGGAAAACTCTCAAAGAGCTTTTTGGAGTAAGTAATTAACATTTTATATTTAAATGTTATCATCTTGATACAATCTCTTTATTTGGTGTCTCCAACAGTACCTTCAGGATAAATTGGCTGATGTCAATAAAGAGTTAAGTCATTTACGCACTAAATGTGCAGACAGAGAGGCTCAAATAAGCACTTTAAAAGTGGAGCTACAAAATGTGCTGCACTGTTGGGAGAAAGAAAAGGCGCGAGCAGCCCAATCTGAAAGCGAGCTGCAGAAGCTTTCCCAGACTTTCCATAAGGATATCGAGGTACTACCTGAGACAAGATGACTGTCAGGAAAGGCCTTGCACTAATCTCAGTTTTAGAAGTTTACATCTGTCAAGTGTCTGTTTTTATTCTTATTTGATTTAATTCAAAAAATTCTTCTGAGCTATTTTGAAATGTTCATGCCAGCTGCAAAATCAGTCATTCCATTACTCTTGTATGATCCTATTTTGAGAGAGAAATAAAGTAGTTTAACCCTTTTATCATTTGTACAAGTAATTTTCGCTATTAGAACATCCTATCCCAAGTAGCTATGCTCCTAACAGTCCTGTTTGCCAATGACAAAATTATTTTTTATTTCAGTAGTTTAGTAGCCTGCCATGGTGGAAAGAATCTTTTTTGTAATCAGAAAGAATTGACATGGATAGAGGTACTTTTATTTACAAACTGTGAATATGGACAAGCCACATAGCTTGGTCTCTCCACATCTTTGTTTCCTTATTTGCAAAACAGGAATAATATCTACTTTAATAGACAGTCACCTTACTCTTTATAATTGTAGGATATTAAACAAAATTTAGAAAAATACAAGTCCCACAAAGTTAAAAGTTTATTTGGATGCCCTTGAGAGTTACCTCTCTGTGTTAATTTATTAACGGCTTCTTAAAATATTATGACAAACTTTTATATAACTGTATGAGCCTGTGTGAGTAGAATTGTTATCTTATATTTTCTTTTACCCATGGGAGGTAGAGCTAGTCTAGCTAGTGTGGAACTAGTTTATCTGAGTCGTCCTGCATATTGAGTTCATTACTCCAACAAATACGAACATGAATGCCAAGAGAGTAAAAAGGAAACATTCTTTCCACTCTTCTTACAGTCTGGGATTTAAATTGTGTCCACATGAAGGGGCTGGAATTGTTCTACACATCAGATAATGATTAAAGTAAAGGAAACTAGAAGCCTGACTGTATTGTAAAGTCAGCATGTCTACAGCATTGTGGTTGGGTTCAACATGTGTGAATTGATTTTGGATCTTGAGATTCTCTTTTCACGCCAAATGGATGATTATCATGCATGGTTCATCACAGCCCAAGCGAAAAGGACATGATGGCAACACAATGAATTACCCTTTCGGAAGAACTCGATCACTTGGCAAAATGTGGAGAGGAACGATTTTTAATGCCTGAATATTCTGTTTGGTTAGTTATATTTAATAAGATTTTTAAACATCTCAACTTAGTTGAAAACACAAAAGACATCTTTAATTGCTTAAAAAAGAAAAAGACATAGCATATTTATGAAGACTCTTCTGATATCCTAACTGAAGTTTGTGGATATAACTACATATTCAAATTTTTTGGTTTTTAAATTGTTATATTTGGAAAAAAACTAAGGTGACATACAGGGAGAATTAAAGATGCACAATTTTATATATATTGGAAAACTTTCACCACAATTTCTAACTATAAAACCTTTACGTATACTACATTCAGTTTTTCTTATCTGGAAGATTAGAATTCCTATTTTTTCCTCTTAAATTTTCTTCTTTTAAAAGTTTTCCTGCTGATCTGTTAAAAAATCTTGAGGGAACTTATTTTATCTACATAAAATACTCATTTTGCAGCCTCACAATTACCTTGTCTTGAGTTCCATTCTTTGACTTTATAGATGAAATGCCTTATAAAGAGAGCCATTTAGTATTTTAGTAAGTAAACTCTCCTTGTGTGTTCAAGATGGGATCAGCTTTTTACTGAATCTGCAGTATAGAGTTTCTAGGCCATTAAACAATGGATGGTTTAACTATGACAATGGCAATATAATTTTAAAGGATTTTTTAAACATATTTTTAATTGGACAGTTTTGGAAGTATATCTTGGGCAGCTATGTCCATTTTTTGGACTGTTAACTTTGTAATATTTAAACACCTACAAATGCCCAGTGTGCCAAATACGGTATGAACTTCTAAGTGGGGAAGAAAAATGAGCCCATCTTCCACCTCTTTCATATCACTGTCTGCTTTGCCTAGGGGGCTTGGGATAGATTTCCTGTAAGTGGTAAGTAAACTGGAATCTCTGGAGGAGGAGGAAAGCTGAATACTTGTGTCCATGTAAAGTACAGATATTGGTATAACTTTCTCTTCAACAGAGCTGGGTAACGCTCTTCTCTTTATATTTTTTGACTTAAGTAACATCTTTTTTGGTAAATGTAAATATGAAATTATAGAATTACCATACTAAGTTCCAGTTACAAGGGCTTAGAAACAACTAGTCCAGATACCTCATGTTACAGCTGGGGAAGGTGAGGTCTGAACAGACACTTACTCAGATCACGTCCTTAGCAGTAGCAGAGCTGGTGTCAGAACCCGGGTCTTCTGGCTTCCTGACTTGAGATTTTGGTTTTGAAAATAAATGTAAGCAATTTCAAGTTTCTGCCTGATGCTTAATTTTGAATGTAAAAAAAGTCACCAAAATGGCAATGTTCTGACATTGAGTATCTTCATTTCTTTCCAGGATTTTTGAAATAAATTCTTCACCATGTATCTTATGTGTTTTACTTCTTACGGTGTTTATATACTGGATTTAATTTCTTTTTTTCTTGTAGGAGAAGCTAACCTTCCTTCATACGTTGTATCAGCACTTGATAGCAGGCTCTGTGCTCATAAAACAACCAGAAGGCATGCTGGATAAATTCTCTTGGTCTGAGCTTTGTGCAGTTTTGCAGGAGAATGTTGATACCCTGATCGTAGACCTCAACAGGGCTAATGAGAAGGTAACTGTCCTCAGGCACCAGATACCTCTATTAAATTCAGTGACATTTGTCCACATCACAGTATCATTAAGAGGGGCTGACATTCATCTTATTTCAAAAAGAATTTGGGTGTTAATAATTCAATACCATTAATTATGGCTTGTCTACAACTCAGTTTGATGCCATTGCTATGGGCATGTAAATGTGACTGAAGTCTGTATGAAGTCTCTGAGCTCCACTTTCTGTTCAGGACATGCTAATACTGCTAGCCAGTGTTAGCCACAGGGACCTAATTAAAAGAAAATAAATTAATCTTACTGATGAAGCAATTCAAAGAACTTAGTCATTTACATTAATAAACCAACACTTTATGTTAGCATAAAATAGAAACAAGATACAGTTATTCAAAACATGATCTTAAAATTCTTTGCTCAGGAAATAATGAGGTGTTACTTTAAAAGCACTTAAAATTTAAAACTTATGATATTTCTTGTAATATAACAAACTGTATATTGCAAAACCCATTCAGTGCTTTAGAATGTAAGAAGGATATGTTGTAGGAGAAAACAGTAGACTATTATGGTGCCTTTATCATTCACAAATCTAGGAATTCAGTCTTTCCAAAAAAAATTTAAAAACCTCGTTTTGGTTATTGAAAATGAAAGTGGCTTAGCAGTCCAATGTATTCCTCCATTTAAGGTATTGATTCTTATCCCAGGTCTATTGAACTAGTCAGAACTATATTTATGTGATCTAGTTTCCAGATCTTAGTTGCAGTGACATTTGCTCTTAAGGGACACAGAGAGAAAAACTGTTCCCTAAGTTTTTTTTTCATTACTTCTGTTGAAGTAATCAGCATCTCGGCCCAGTTTTAGAGTAAGAGCATTTTGTCTTGGTCTGATTGGCAAACAATCATAGGCACTGAGAAGTAGGATTGAGGAAATGAGGGAATAAATTGTGAGAAGTGGAGATGCTGTTCTTGATTGTGACTATGTGTATAACGGATATGAAAAGTACTGATAATGAAAATGAGTACATGTTTTAATCCTCTGAGATGGTATTGTGTTTCAATAGTTTTTCGTAGTTTCAAACATCATTAATTGTCATACACATTAGATGATGAGGATTTTCTCTCCAGTGTTTTGAATGTGAAATAAAAAATGGTCGGAACATTCTTCTTTGTTATATGTAAAATGTTTGTAGATTTGTAAATCTCATTTAAATACTTCTTTCCCATTGAGGTATCTGAACAGTTTGAGCTTTGCTTCTAGAGGTTAAAATATTCTTCTTAATTTTCTCAGTAAAATTGATTATAGAATAAGTAACTTTATTAGAGAAAAAGAATAGATGTCATCTATACATGCAATTCACACATTTTCTGCTAAAATATAATTTTGTTCTACTAATTCCTGTTTCTTAATTTTTTTTCATTTTAACTTAAAATTTTTATATGATCTTAAGGAATAAAATGTAGTAGAAAATTCTGGAATAGCTTTTGGGGGAGATGATACAAAGGACTTGTTTGTGAGCCTATCTTATTTGTTGCATTTCCCCATTTAGATAAGTCATCTAGAGTATATCTGTAAAAACAAGTCTGATACGATGAGAGAGCTTCAGCAAACCCAGGAAGACACCTTTAACAAAGTGGCAGAGCAGATCAAAGCCCAGGAGAGCTGCTGGCACAAGCAAAAGAAGGAACTGGAGCTGCAGTACTCCGAACTCCTCCTGGAGGTACAGAAGAGGGCACAGGTACGCTACTTCCACAAAGAGCTTTAAAATGGAATGCTCAGTCTTTTACTTACAAGTGTTTTCTTTCAGTACCCATGGCAAGTCAGTTACAACTTTGGAGAATCACACAGAACTTGCTTGTTAGGTACACATACATGTGATCATGCAAACACACACACACACACAAATGGGCCTGTGTGTACTCTGGTGTATTATGGATTGTCTTTTATTTAAGTTTGGAAGTAGATGGGTTTCTGGTTAAAACATCCTAGAATATGTGGATCAATTAAATACTAAAATTGTATTTCCCTTATTTTATTTTATTATTATTTTTTTTTGCGGTACGCGGGCCTCTCACTGCCATGGCCTCTCCCGTTGCGGAGCACAGGCTCTGGACGCGCAGGCTCAGGGGCCATGGCTCACGGGCCCAGCCGCTCCGTGGCATGTGGGATCTTCCCGGACCGGGGCACGAACCCGTGTCCCCTGCATCGGCAGGCGGACTCTCAACCACTGCACTACCAGGGAAGCCCCTATTTCCCTTATTTTAGAAATAAAGGTTAAGAAACTTTGGTAAAATATTGTCTGTTTTAGTGTAGATACCCTTTGATCCAACTTATTCCATTCGTGGGGTTTCTATGTGAACCATCATTTTAATTCATGTGGGGTTGAAATTTGTCATACCTCCTAACATTGTTGAAGGACTAGAGTTGTAGTTGTAGACCCTATAGCAAACTGTTGTCTGTGAGATATAATATGTCCTCTATGTTGGATTCGATTGAGAACAGAAATTATGGGTAGTTAACAGAACCGTATTTTTTTCCAGTACAAAATATTGTCAACATAATTTATATGGTTAACTGTCACCCCTGCCCAATGAGGAATAACAAAGATAGTGTGTACTTTTTTGTGTATTGCATTTAATAATAGGTCACTTGTTCTCAAGATAAGATACTTAGAAACCAGAAGGCTGTATATTTTTCCCATACTTGATTCAGTATATATCTTCTTTATTTGATCCACTCATGCTTATCTTGGCAAGTCTAATTAAAAAAGGAAACCGCATCTTATTTTACTTTATTTTTATTTATTTATTTTGTTGTTCACTTTAAATTTTTTTTCCTTTTTCTTTTGAATTTTATTTATTTATTTTTTATACAGCAGGTTCTTATTGGTTACCTGTTTTATACATATTAGTATATACATGTCAATCCCAATCTCCCAATTCATCCACCACCATCATGCCTCCCCACCACCCACTTTACCCCCTTGGTGTCCGTACGTTTGTTCTCTGTATCTGTGTCTTTATTTCTGCTTTGCAAACTGGTTCATCTTTGCCATTTTTCTAGATTCCACATATATGCGTTCATATACAATATTTGTTTTTCTCTTTCTGACTTACTTCACTCTGTATGACAGTCTCTAGGTCCATCAACCTCTCTGCAAATGACCCAATTTTGTTCCATTTTTATGGCGGAGAAATATTCCATTGTATACGTGTACCACATCTTCTTTATCCATTTGTCTGTTGATGTCATTTAGGTTGCTTCCATGACCTGGCTATTGTAAATAGTGCTGCAATGAACACTGAGGTGCATGTGTCTTTTTTTTTCATTTTGTTTGTTTTTTTGCGGTACGCGGGCCTCTCACTGCTGTGGCCTCTCCCGTTGCAGAGCACAGGCTCCGGCCACGCAGGCTCAGTGGCCATGGCTCATGGGCCCAGCCACTCCGCGGCACGTGGGATCTTCCCGGACCAGGGCACGAACCAGCGTCCCCTGCATTGGCAGGCGGACTCTCAACCGCTGCGCCACCAGGGAAGCCCTGCATGTGTCTTTTTGAATTATGGTTTTCTCAGGGTATATGCCCAGTAGTGGGATTGCTGGGTCATATGGTAATTCTATTTTTAGTTTTTTAAGGAACCTCCATACTGTTCTTCATAGTGGCTGTATCAATTTACATTCCCACCAACGGTGCAGGAGGGTTCCCTTTTCACCACACCCTCTCCAGCATTTATTGTTTGTAGATTTTTTGATGATGACCATTCTAACTGGTGTGAGGTGATACCTCATTGTAGTTTTGATTTGCATTTCTCTAATGATTAGTGATGTTGAGCAGCTTTTCAAGTGCTTCTCGGCCATCTGTATTTCTTCTTTGGAGAAATGTCTATATAGGTCTCTTGCCTATTTTTTAATGGGGTTGTTTGTTCTTTTAATATTGAGCTGCATGAGCTGTTTATATATTTTGGAGATTAATCCTTTGTTGACTCGTTTGCAAATATTTTCTCCCATTCTGAGGGTTGTCTTTTCATCTTGTTTATCATTTCCTTTGTTGTGCAAAAGCTCGTTAAGTTTCATTAGGTCCCATTTGTTTATTTTTGTTTTTACTTCTAGGAGGTGGGTCAAAAAAGGTCTTGCTGTGATTTATGTGAAACAGTGTTCTTCCTATATTTTCCTCTAAGAGTTTCATAGTGTCCGGGCTTATATTTAGGTCTCTAATCCATTTTGAGTTTATTTTTGTGTATGGTGTTAGGGAGTGTTCTAATTTCATTCTTTTACATGTAGCTGTCCAGTTTTCCCAGCATCACTTATTGAAGAGGCTATCTTTTCTCTATTGTATACTCTTGCCTCCTTTGTCATAGATTAATTGACCATAGGTGTGTGGGTTTATCTCTGGGCTTTCTATCCTCTTCCATTGATCTATATTTCTGTTTTTGTGCCAGTACTGTATTGTCTTCATGACTGTAGCTTTGTAGTATAGTCTGAAGTCAGGGATTCTGATTACTCCAGCTCCATTTTTGTCCCTCAAGACTGCTTTGGCTATTCGGGGTCTTTTCAGTCTCCATACAAATTTGAAGATTTTTTGTTCTAGTTCTGTAAAAAATGCCCTTGGTAATTTGATAGGGATTGCTTTGAATCTGTAGATAGCTTTGATTAGTATAGTCATTTTCACAGTGTTGATTCTTCCAATCCAAGAACATGGTATATCTCTCCATCTGATTGTGTCATCTTTGATTTCTTTCATCAGTGTCTTACAATTTTCTGAGTACAGGTCTTTTACCTCTTTAGGTAGGTTTATTCCTAGGTATTTTATTCTTTTGTTGCAATGGTGAATGGGAGTGTTTCCTTAATTTCTCTTTCTGATCTTTCGTTGTTAGTGTATAGGAAGGCAAGAGATTTCTGTGCATTAAATTTGTATCCTGGAATCTTACCAAATTCATTGATTAGTTTTAGTAGTTTTCTGGTGGCATCCTTAGGGTTCTCTATGTATAGGATCATGTCATCTGCAAACAGTGACAGTTTTACTACTTTTCTGATTTAGATTCCTTTTATTTCTTTTTCTTCTCTGAATGCTGTGGCTAAAACTTCCAAAACTATGTTGAATAATTGTGGTGAGAGTGGGCCACCTTGTCTTTTTCCTGATCTTAGAGGAAATGCTTTCAGTTTTTCACCATTGAGAATGATGTTTGCTGTGGGTTGTCATATATGGCCTTTATTATGTTGAGGTAGTTTCCCTCTATGCCCACTTTCCGGAGAGTTTTTATCATAAATCGGTGTTGAATTTTGTCAAAAGCTTTTTCTGCATTTATTGAGATGATCATATGGTTTTTATTCTTCAGTTTGTTAATATGGTGTATCACATTGATTGATTTACATATATTGAAGAATTCTTGCATCGCAGGGATTAATCCCACTTGATCATGGTGTATGATCCTTTTAATGTGTTGTTGGATTCTGTTTGCTAGTATTTTGTTGAGGATTTTTGCATCTATATTCATCAGTGATATTGGTCTGTAATTTTCTTATTTTGTGACACCTTTGTCTAGTTTTGGTATTAGGGTTATGGTGGCCTCATAGAATGAGTTTGTGAGTGTTCCTTCCTCTGCAATTTTTTGGAAGAGTTTGAAAAGGACAGGTGTTAGCTCTTCTCTAAATGTTTGATAGAATTCACCTGTGAAGCCATCTTGTCCTGGATTTTTAATCACAGTTTCAATTTCATTACTTGTGATTGGTCTGTGCATATTTTCTATTTCTTCCTGGTTCAGTCTTGGAAGGTGATACCTTTCCAAGAATTTGTTCATTTCTTCCAGGTTGTCCATTTTACTGGCATAGAGTTGCTTGTAGTAGTCTCTTAGGATGCTTTGTATTTCTGCACTGTCTGTTGTAACTTCTTTTTCATTTCTCATTTTATTGATTTGAGTCCTCTCCCTCTTTTTCTTGATGAGTCTGGCCAATGGTTTATCAACTTTGTTTATCTTCTCAAAGAACCAGCTTTTAGTTTTATTGATCTTTGCTATTGTTTTCTTTGTTTCTATTTCATTTATTTCTGCTCTGATCTTTATGATTTCTTTCCTTCTGCTAACTTTGGGTTTTGTTTGTTCTTCTTTCTATAGTTCCTTTGGGTGTAAGGTTAGATTGTTTATTTGAGAGTTTTCTTGTTTCTTGAGGAAGGAATGTATTGCTATAAACTTCCCTCTTAGAACTGCTTTTGCTGCATCCCATAGGTTTTGGATTGTCATATTTTCATTGTCATTTGTCTCTAGGTTTTTTTGGTTTTTTTTTTGTGGTACGCGGGCCTCTCACTGCTGTGGCCTCTCCCGTCGCGGAGCACAGGCTCTGGATGTGCAGGCTCAGCAGCCATGGCTCACGGACCCAGCCGCTCCGTGGCATGTGGGGTCCTCCCGGACTGGGGCACGAACCCACGTCCCCTGCATCGGCAGGCGGACTCTCAACCACTGCGCCACCAGGGAAGCCCTCTAGGTGTTTTTTTATTTCCTCTTTGATTTATTCAGTGATCTCTTGGTTGTTTAGCTTCCATGTGTTAGTGTTTTTTACGTTTTCTTCCCTGTAATTAATTTCTAATCTTATAGCGTTGTGTTCAGAAAAGGTGCTTCATATGATTTCCATTTTCTTAAGTTTACCGAGGGTTTTTTTGTGACCCAAGTTGTGATCTGTCCTGGAGAATGTTCCATGTGCACTTGAGAAGAAAGTGTATTGTGCCACTTTTTGGTGGAATGTCTTATAAATATCAATTAGATCTATCTGGTCTATTGTGTCATTTAAAGCTTGTGTTTCCTTATTTATTTTCTGTCTGGATGATCTGTCCATTGGTGTAATTGAGGTATAAAGTCCCCCACTATTATATTGTTCCTGTTGATATCCTCTTTTATAGCTGTTAGCGTTTGCCTTATGTATTGAGGTGCTTCTGTGTTGGGTGTGTATATATTTATAATTGATATATCTTCTTCTTGGCTTGAGCCCCTGATCATCATGTAGTGTCCTTCCTTGTCTCTTGTAACATTCTTTATTTTAAAGTCTATTTTATCTGGTATGAGTATTGCTACTCCAGCTTTCTTTTGTTTTCCATTTGCATGGAATATCTTTTTCCATCCCCTCACTTTCAGTCTGTATGTGTCCCTAGGTCTGAAGTGGGTCTCTTGTAGACAGCATATATATGCGTCTTGTGTTTGTATCCATTCAGTGAGCCTTGTCTTTTGATTGGTGTATTTAATCCATTCACATTTACAGTAATTATTGATATGTATGTTCCTTTTACCATTTTCTTAATTGTTTTGGGTTTGTTTTTTTAGGTGCTTTTCTCCTCTTGTGTTTCCCACTTAGAGAAGTTCCTTTAGCATTTGCTTTAGAGCTTGTTTGGTCATGCTGAATTCTCTTAGCTTTTGCTTGTTTGTAAAGCTTTTGATTTCTCCATTGAATCTGAATGCAGTCCTTGCCAGGTAGAGTAATCTTGGTTGTAGGTTCTTCCCTTTCATCACTTTAAATATATCATGCCACTCCCTTCTGGCTTGTAGAGTTTCTGCTGAGAAATCAGCTGTTAACTTTGTGGGAATTCCCTTGTATCTTATTTGTCGTTTTTCCCTTGTTGCTTTTAATAATTTTTCTTTGTCTTTAATTTTTGTCAGTGAGATTGCTGTGTGTCTCAGCGTGTTTCTCCTTGGGTGTATCCTGCCTGGGACTCTCCATGCTTCCCGAACTTGATTGACTATTGCCTTTCCCATGTTAGGGAAGTTTTCAACTATAATCTCTTCAAATATTTTCCCAGACCCTTTCTCTTCTTCTTCTGGGACCCCTGTGATTTGAGTGTTGGTGCAGAGGTCTCTTAATTTAATGTTGTCCCAGGGGTCTCTTAGGCTGTCTTCATTTCTTTTCATTCTTTTTTCTTTATTCTTTGCAGCAGTGAATTCCACCGTTTTGTCCACCAGGTGACTTATCCATTCTTCTGCCTCAGTTATTCTGCTATTGATTGCTTCTAGTGTGTTTTTCATTTCAGTAATTGTATTGTTCACCTCTGTTTGTTTGTTCTTTAATTCTTCCAGGTCTTCATTAAACAGTTTTTGCATCTTCTCAAACTTTGTCTCCATTCTTTTTCTGAAGTCCTGGATCATCTTCACTATCATTATTTTGAATTCTTTTTCTGGAAAGCTGCCTATCTCCACTTCATTTAGTTGCTTTTCTGGGGTTTTATCTTGTTCCTTCATCTGGTACATAGCCCTCTGCCTTTTCATCTTGTCTATCTATCTGTGAATGCGGTTTTTGTTCCACAGGCTGCAGGATTGTAGTTCTTCTTGCTTCCGCTTTCTGCTGTCTGGTGGATGAGGCTATCTAAGAGGATTGTGCAAGCCTCTTGGGACTGGTGTTGGGTAGAGCTGGGTTTTGCTCTGGTGGGCAGAGCTCAGTGAAACTTTAATCTGCTTGTCTGCTGATGGGTGGGGCTGAGTTCCCTCCCTGTTGATTGTTTGGCCTGAGTCCCACAGGCGCCTTGGTGGGGCTAATGGTGGACTCTGGGAGAGCTCACTTCAAGGAATACTTCACAGAATTTCTGCTTCCAGTGTCCTTGTCCTCACTGTGAGACACAACCACCCCCTGCCTCTGCAGGAGACCCTCCAACTCTAGGAGATAGGTCTGATTCAGGCTCCTCTGTGGTCACTGCTCCTTCCCCTTGGGCCCTATGTGCACACTACTTTGTGTGTGCCCTCCAAGAATGGAGTCTCTGTTTCCCCCAGTGCTGTCGAAGTCCTGCAGTCAAATCCCGCTAGCCTTCAAAGTATGATTCTCTAGGAATTCCTCCTTCCCTTGTCGGACCCCCAGGTTGGGAAGCCTAACATGGGGCTCAGAACCTTCCCTCCAGTGGGCAGACTTCTGTGGTGTAAGTGTTCTCCAGTTTGTGAGTCACCCACCCAGCAGTTATGGGATTTGATTTTATTGTGATTGCGCCCCTCCTACCATCTCAATGTGACTTTTCCTTTGTCTTTGGGGTATCTTTTTTGGTGAGTTCCAGTGTCTTCCTGTTGATGACTGTTCAGCAGTTAGTTGTGATTCTGGTGCTCTTGCAAGAGGGAGTGAGAGCGCGTCCTTCTACTCCGCCATCTTGAACCAATCTCCTTATTTCTCCAGAAACCAAATTTTAAATAGTAGCCAACAGTTTCAGATTGCTTAAAATAAGACCATTCTGTTTTCCCAAGCATTTGGACCCTATATGAAATTAAGCCTTTCTTTATGAATTTGAATGAATTCATACATTCTCTAAGAGTGGCCTTTTGTTCACTACATGCACGGTGCCATGTGATATGTTCTGCACTTTCTACCACTGTAATATAAAAGACCTAAATAATTTTTTTAGAGGTAACATGGATATGCAGTGAAATGAACAGATCTTAAGTGTACCAGTCGATGATTGATCAATGTAAGCACCCATCTACCCATCACCCCATTGAAGACTTAACGATTTTCATTACCTCAGAAAGTGCTTTTGTGACCTTTTCCAGTCAGTTTCCACTCTCCATAGGCAACCATTGTTCTCATACCTATCATCATAGATTACTTTCATTTGTTCTAGAATTTCATCTCAATGGAATCATTCAGTATGTAGTCTTTGGTGGTTGGCTTATTTCACTCAACATGTTTTTTGATATTCATCCTGTTGTTGTGTTTATCAGTAGTTCATTCTTTTTTATAGTTGAGTAGTATTCCATTTTATAATTATACCACAATTTGATAAATTGTGAATTGATGGATACTTGTCTTTCTTCCAGTTTTTGGCTATTGTAAATAAAATTGCTACAAACATTGTGTAAGTATTTTATTGACATATTTTTTCATTTTTTTAAAGTTAAGAGTGTAGTTGTTAGGTCATAAGATAGGTGTATATTTATTTAAAACTATCAAACTTTTTTCCAAAATGGTTCTATCGTTTTATATTTCTACCATCAGTGTATGAAAGTTTTCATTGTTCTATATCCTCTGCAAAATTTGGCATTGTCAATCTTTTAAATTTTAGCCATTCTAGTTGTTTTAAAATGGGATTTCATGGTGGTTTTAATTCACATTTTCTTGGTGATTAATGATGTTGAGCACTTTTCATGTTCTTATTGCCATTTGTATATCTTCTTTTGTGAAATGTCTCTTCAGGTGTTTGTATATGAAAAAAATTGGGTTGTTTGTGTTTTTGTTGATTTGTAAAATTTCTTTATAAATTCTGGATATAGTAAATTCTGTGTCATACATAAGTATCACAGATATTTTTTTCAATATCTCACTTTTCATTTTTTAATGTTTCTTTTGATGATCACAAGTTTTAAAATTTTGGCAAAGTTCAACTTATACATCTTTTACTCTTTTGAGTGTTTTATTTTTATGTGGTAAGCAATTTTTCTATACCCCGAGGTTGTGAAGATAATGTATCATTTCTTGTAAAGGTTTTGTAGTTTTAACTTTTTTTTTTTTTGCGGTACGTGGGCCTCTCACTGTTGTGGCCTCTCCCGTTGCGGAGCACAGGCTCCGGACGCGCAGGCTCAGCAGCCATGGCTCACGGGCCTAGCTGCTCCGCGGCATGTGGGATCTTCCCAGACCGGGGCACGAACCTGTGTCCCCTGCATCGGCAGGCTGACTCTTAACCACTGCGCCACCAGGGAAGTCCAGTTTTAACTTTTATGTCTAGGTCTGTGAGCCATCTCAGATTAATTTTTGTGTGTGATGTTAGATGGAGGCTGAGGTTCATTTTCTCCCTGCATTTGTTGTTCCCACACCTCATTTAGTAGCACTGGTCCCTTTGTGAAAAAACAACTGAATATGGAACTGCAGGTTTGTTGCATCCCTACAGTTTTGCCTTTTCCAGAATGTCATATAAATGGAATCATACAGTATGTAGCATTTTAGGTCTTACTTCACTCAACAAAATATGTTTGGAAATTATTCACATCATTGCTTGTATCAGTCGCTCACTCATTTTTACTGCTGAGAAATATTCCATTGTATGGATGTAGCACTGTTTGTTTATCCACATACTTGCAGATGGGACTTTGGGTTGTTTTAATTTTTTTACAATTATGATTAAAGATGCTTTAAACATTCATGGATAGGTTTTTGTGTGATCATAAGTTTTAATTTTTCTTGGGTGAATACTTAGGAGTCTGATTTCTGGGTTACATGGTAAGTATATATTTAACTTTATATGAAACTATCAAATTGTTTTCCCAAGTGACTGTACCGTTTTGCCTTCTCACTAACAATGTAAGAGAGTTCTCATTGCTCTGCATCTGTGCCAGCCTGTGGTTTCATCATTTTTTCTTTTTCTTTTTAGCCATTCTGATAGGGGTGTAGTGGTATGTCATTATGGTTTTAATTTACATTTTCCCTGATGAGTAATAATGTTGAGCATTTTTTCATATGCTTTTTTGCCATCTGTATATCTTCTTTGGTGAGTTATATGTTCATATCTTTTGCCCGCTTTGTAATTAGGTTGCTTGTTTTCTTATTGCTGAATTTCCAGTGTTGTTTATATATTCTGATACAAGTCATTTGTCAGATATGTGATTTGCAAGTATTCTTTCCCATTCTCCTAAAAGTACTTTTGCAGAACAAACATTTTAAATTTTTATGAAGTTCAGTTTATCAGTTTTTTTCTTTTGTATATTGTGCTTTTATTATTGTATTTAAGAATTCTTTCCCTAGTGCAGCGTCACCAGGATTTCTTCCTATGTTTTCTTCTAGATGTTGTATAATTTTAGGTTTTATGTATAGATCTATGATCCATTTTGAGTTAATTTTTATAAAGGTGTGAGGTGTGGGTTAGTGTCCTTTTTTTTGCATGTGGATGTCCATGTTCCAGTACTATTTGTTTAAAGACTATCCTTTATCTATTGAATTGCCTTTGCACCTTTCTCGGGAATCAGTTGATTGTATTTGTGTGTCTGTTTTTAGACTTTCTCATCTATTTCATTTATTTATGTGTCTGTTCTTTTTTCAGTACCACCCTGATTTGATTTCTTTAGGTTTTTGGTACATCATGAAATCAGGTAGTGTGAGTCTTCCAACTTCTTCAATTCCTATCTGTTTTTTTAATTGTATAAATTTGACACATAATGTGTAAATTTAACATATACATTGTATAACTTTGATACATTAACATATTGTAATATGGTTGCCATTGTAATGATATTTATTACATCACATACTTATAGTACCATCTCATTGTCTATGAGATCTCTATGTTTATTTTAGTAGTTGTTACAACTTTGTACATTTAACCTGTTTGGTTTTTTAGATTTCGCACATCAGTGCTATCATACGGTACTTGTCTTTCTCTGTCTGGCCTATATTGCTTAATGTAGTGTGCTCAAGGTTCATTCATGTTGTCACAAATGGCAGGATGTACTCATTTTTCATGGGTGAAAAATATTACATTGTGATATACATGTTTTTTACCCATTTATTTGTTGATGGGCATTTGGGTTGTTTCCATATTTTGGCTATTGTGACTAGTGCTGTAGTAAACATGGGAGTGTATATATCTCATTGAATTACTGTTTTTATTTCCTTTGGGTATATTTTGAGACGTGGAACTCCTGGATCGTACGGTAGGTCTATTTTTAATTTTTGGAGGAACTTTCATATTGTTTTCCTGAGTGGTTGGACTAATTTACATTCTCCCCAATATTGTATAAGGGTTTCTTTTTCACCACAGCCTCACCAGCACCTGTTGTCTCTTGTCTTCTTGATGATAGCCATCATAACAGGTGTGAGGTGATATCCCATTGTGGTTTTGCATTTCCCTGATGATTAGTGATGTTGAACATCTTCTTATGTGTCTGTTGACCATATTTAGTCCTTCTGCCCATTTTTATTTTATTTTATTATTTTAACATCTTTATTGGAGTACAGTTGCTTCACAATATTGTGTTAGTTTCTGCTGTATAACAAAGTAAGTGAGCTACACATATACATATATCCCCATATCCCCTCCCTCTTGTGTCTCCCTCCCACACTGCCTATCTCACCCCTCTAGGTGGTCACAAAGCATGGAGCTGATCTCCCTGTGCTGTGTGGCTGCTTCCCACGAGCTATCTATTTTACATTTGGTAGTGTATATATGTCAGTTTAACTCTCTCACTTCATCTCAGCTTACCCTTCCCCCTCCCCATGTCCTCAAGTCCATTCTCTGTGTCTGCGTCTTTATTCCTGTCCTGCCCCTAGGTACATCAGAACAATTTTTTTTTAATATTCCATATATGTGTGTTAGCATATGGTATTTTTCTCTTTCTGACTTACTTTACTCTCTATGATAGGCTCTAGTTCCATCCACCTCACTACAAATAACTTGATTTCGTTTATTTTTATGGCTGAGTAATATTCCATTGTATATATGTGCCACATCTTCTTTATCCATTCATCTGTTGATGGACACTTAGGTTGCTTCCGTGTCCTGGCTACTGTAAATAGTGGTGCAGTGAACATTGTGGTACATGTCTCTTTTTGAATTATGGTTTTCTCAGGGTATATGCCCGATAGTAGGATAGCTGGATCGTATGGTAGTTCTGTTTTTAGTTCCACACTTTTCTCCATAGTGGCTGTATCAGTTTACATTCCTACCAACAGTGCAAGAGGGTTCCCGTTTCTCCATACCCTCCCAGCATTTATAGTTTGTAGATTTTTTTTTTTTTTTTTTTTTTTTTTTGCGGTACGCAGGCCTCTCACTGTTGTGGCCTCTCCCATTGCAGAGCACAGGCTCTGGACACGCAGGCTCAGCGGCCATGGCTCATGGGCCCCGCTGGTCCGTAGCATGTGGGATCTTCCTGGACCGGGGCATGAACCCGTGTCCCCTGCATCGGCAGGCGGACTCTCAACCACTGCACTACCAGGGAAGCCCTATAGTTTGTAGTTTTTTCATGATGGCCATTCTGACTGGTGTGAGATGATATCTCACTGTAGTTTTGATTTGCCTTTCTCTAATGATTAGTGATGTTGAGCATCCTTTCATGTGTTTGTTGGCAATCTGTATATCTTCTTTGGAGAAATGTCTATTTAGGTCTTCCGCCCATTTTTGGATTGGGTTGTTTGTTTTTTTGATGTTGAGCTGCATGAGCTGCTTGTATATTTTGGAGATTAATCCTCTGTCCATTGATTCATTTGCAAATATTTTCTCCCATTCTGAGGGTTGAATTTTCGCCTTGTTTATGGTTTCCTTTGCTGTGCAAAAGCTTTTAAGTTTCCTTAGGTCCCATTTGTTTATTCTTGTTTTTATTTCCTTTTCTCTAGGAGGTGCGTCAAAAAGGATCTTGCTGTGATTTATGTCATAGAGTGTTCTGCCTATGTTTTCCTCTAAGAGTTTGATAGTGTCTGGACTTACATTTACGTCTTTAATCCATTTTGAGTTTATTTTTGTGTATGGTTTTAGGGAGTGTTCTAAGTTTATTCTTTTACATGTAGCTGTCCAGTTTTCCCAGCACCACTTCCTGAAGAGGCTGCCTTTTCTCCATGGTATATACTTGCCTACTTTGTCAAAGATAAGGTGACCGTATGTGCATGGTTTTATCTCTGGGCTTCCTATCCTGTTCCATTGATCTATATTTCTGTTTTTATGCAAGTACCATACTATCTTTATTACTGTAGCTTTGTAGAATAGTCTGAAGTAAGGGAGCTACGTTTCCTCCAGCTACGTTTTTCTTTCTCAGAATTGCTTTGGCTATTCGGGGTCTTTTGTGTTTCCATACACATTGTGAAATTTTTTGTTCTAGTTCTGTAAAAACTGCCATTGGTAGTTTGATAGGGATTGCGTTGAATCTGTAGATTGCTTTGGGTAGTATAGTCGTTTTCACAATGTTGATTCTTCCAATCCAAGAACATGGTATATCTCTCTATCTGTTTGTATCATGTTTAATTTCTTTCATCAGTGTCTTATAGTTTTCTACATACAGGTCTTTTGTCTCCTTAGGTAGGTTTATTCCTTGGTATTTTATTCTTTTTGTTGCAGTGGTAAATGGGAGTGTTCCCTTAATTTCTCTTTCAGATTTTTGTGTAAACTCCATGCGTTTCTATTTTTTACAGTTTTTTTTTCCTGTAATTGATATATAGTCTCGTAGTATTGTGGTCGGAAAAGATACTTGATATGATTTCAATTTTCTTAAATTTACCAAGGCTTGATTTGTGACCCAAGATATGATCTATCCTGGAGAATGTTCCATGAGCACTTGAGAAGAAAGTGTATTCTGTTGATTTTGGATGGAATGTCCTATAAATATCATTTAAGTCCATCTTGTCTAATGTGTCAGTTAAAGCTTGTGTTTTCTTATTTATTTTAATTTTGGACGACCTGTCCATTGGTGAAAGTGGGGTGTTAAAGTCCCCTACTATTATTGTTTTACTGGTGATTTCCCCTTTTATGGCTGTTAGCATTTGCCTTATGTATTGAGGTGCTCCTATGTTGGGTACATAAATATTTACAATTGTTATATCTTCTTCCTGGATTGATCCCTTGATTATTACGTAGTGTCCTTCTTTGTCTCTTGTAATAGTCTTTATTTTAAAGTCTATTTTGTCTGATATGAGAATTGCCACTCCAGCTTTCTTTTGATTTCCATTTGCATGGAATATCTTTTTCCATCCCCTCACTTTCAGTCTGTATGTGTCCCTAGGTCTGAAGTGGGTCTCTTGTAGACAGCATGTGTACGGGTCTTGTTCTTGTATCCATTCAGCCAGTCTATGTCTTTTGGTTGGAGCATTTAATCCATTTACATTTAAGGTACTTGTCCATAGGTATGTTCCTATTACCATTTTCATAATTGTTTTGGGTTTGTTTTTGTAGGTCTTTTCCTTCTCTTGTGTTTCCTGCCTAGAGAAGTTCCCTTAGCATTTGTTGTATAGCTGGCTTGATGGTGCTGAATTCTCTTAACTTTTGCTTGTCTGTAAAGGTTTTAATTTTTCTGTCGAATGTGAATGAGTACCTTGCCAGGTAGAGTAATCTTGGTTGTAGGTTTCTCCCTTTCATCACTTTGAACATTTCCTGCCACTCCCTTCTGGCTTGCAGAGTTTCTGCTGAAAGATCAGCTGTTAACTTTATGGGAATTCCCTTGTATGTTATTTGTTGCTTTTCTCTTGCTGCTTAATTGTTTTTCTTTGTATTTAATTTTTGATAGTTTGATTAGTATGTGTCTTGTTTCTCTTTGGATTTACCCTGTATGGACCTCTCCGCACTTCCTGGACTTGATTGACTATTTCCTTTCCCATGTTAGGGAAGTTTTCAACTATAATCTCTTTAAATATTTTCTCAGACCCTTTCTTTTTCTCTTATTCTTCTGGGACCCCTATGATTCGAATGTTGGGGTGTTTAATGTTGTCCCAGAGGTCTCTGAGACTGTCCTCAGTTCTTTTCATTCTTTTTTCTTTATTCGGCTCTGCTGCAGTTATTTCCACTATTTTATCTTCCAGATCACTTATCCATTCTTCTTCCTCAGTTATACTGCTATTGATTCCTTCTAGAGAATTTTAAATTTCATTTATTTTGTTTTTCATCTTTTGTTTGTTCTTTAGTTCTTATAGGTCCTTGTTAAACGTTTCTTGTATTTTCTCCATTCTATTTGCAAGATTTTAGGTCACCTTTACTATCATTTCTCTGAATTCTTTTTCAGGTAGACTGCCTATTTCCTCTTCTTTTGTTTGGTCTGGTGGGTTTTTACCTTGCTCCTTCATCTGCTGCATATTTCTGTGTCTTCTCATTTTGTTTAACTTACTGTGTTTGGGGTCTCCTTTTTGCAGGCTGCTGACTTGTAGTTCCCGTTGTTTTTGGTGTCTGCCCCCAGTGACTGAGGTTGTTTCAGTGGCTTGTGTAGGCTTCCTGGTGGAGGGGACTGGTGCCTGTGTTTTGTTGGGTGGGGCTGGATCTTGTCTTTCTTGTGGGAAAGACCGTGTCTGGTGGTGTGTTTTGGGGTATATGTGGACTTATTATGATTTTAGGCAGCCTCTCTGCTAATGGGAGGCGTTGTGTTCCTGTCTTGCTAGTGGTTTGGAATGGGTTGTCCAGCACTGGAGCTTGCTGGCCGTTGGGTGGATCTGGGTCTTAGCATTGAGTTGGAGATGTCTCGGAGAATTCTTGCCAATTGATATTGTGTGGGGCCAGGAGGTGTCTGGTGGTCCAACGTCTTGCTCTCGGCTCTCCCACCTTGGAGGGTCAGGCCTGACACCAGGTCGTAGCACCAACACCCTGTAAGCCACATGGCTCAGAAGACAAGGTAGAAGAAAAGAAAGAAAAAAAATTATTAAAATAAAACAAAAATAGGGCTTCTCTGGTAGCGCAGTGGTTGAGAGTCCGCCTGCCGATGCAGGGGACGCGGGTTCGTGCCCTGGTCTGGGAGGATCCCACATGCCACGGAGCGGCTGGGCCCGTGAGCCATGGCCACTGAGCCTGTGTGTCCCGAGCCTGTGCTCCGCAATGGGAGAGGCCGCAGCAGCGAGGGACCCACGTACTGCAAAAAAATAAAATAAAGATAAAACAAAAATAAAAAAAAGAACAACCAAACAAATAAGAAAATCCACCAATGATAACAAGCGCTAAAAACTAAATTATGATAAACATAAAAGTCAGAAACAAATCAGTTGCTGACAACAAACCCCACATCTACAGTTGCACCCAAAATCCTCCACCTCAATTTTGGGATGATTTGTTGTCTATTAATGTATTCCACAGATGGAGGGTACATCAAGTTGACTGTGGGGATTTAATCCGCTGCTCCTGAGGCTGCATGGAGAAATTTCCCTTTCTCTTTCTTTGGTCACACAGCTCCTGGGGTTCAGCTTTGGATTTGGCCCTGCCTCTGCATGTAGGTTGCCGTCAGGCATCTGTTCCTTGCTGAGACAAGAGGGGGTTAAAGCAGTGGCTGATTAAGGAGCTCTTGCTCACTCAGGCCGGGGAGAGGGAGGGGTACAGTAGTCATAATTGGAATACAGGGTGTTGGCAGATGCTAGCGTGATGTTGCAGCAGCCTGATGTGCCCCTCGTGTTCTCCTAGGGAAGTTGTCCCTGGATCATGGGACCCTGGCAGTGGCAGGCTGCACAGGCTCCCGGGGTGGGGGGGTGGTGTGGATAGTGACCTGTGCTTGCACACAGGATTCTTGGTAGTGGTAGCAGCGGCATTATCGGTTTCATACACGTCTCTAGGGTCTTAGCTGATAGCCGTGGTTCGCACCCATCTCTGGAGCTTGCTTAGGCAGTGCTCTGCCTTATGTGGGCACATGGGAAAGGAATCCCGTCTCCTTGGGCACCCTGAAACAATGGTCTCTTGCCTCTTTGGCAGGTCAAGACTTTTTCCTCGTCTCCCTACTGGCTAGCTGTGGCTCACTAGCCCCCTCAGGCTGTCTTCACACAGCCAACCCCAGTCCTCTCCCTGGGATCTGACCTCCGAAGCCTGAGCCTCAGCTCTCAGCCCCTACCCACCCCGGCAGATGCGCAGACAAGCCTCTTGGGCTGGTGAGTGCCGGTCGGCACTGATCCTCTGTGCGGGAATCTCTCCACTTTGCCCTCTGCACCCCCGTTGCTGCACTTTCCTCTGTGGCTCTGAAGCTTCCCCGCCCCGCCCACCCCCCGTCTCTGCCAGTGAAGAGGTTCCTAGCGTGTGGAAACATTTCCTCCTTCACAGCTCCCTCCCAGAGGTGCAGGTCCCATCCCTATTATTTTCTCTTTGTGTTTTCTTTTTTCTTTTGCCCTACCCAGGTATGTGCGGATTTTCTTGCCTTCTGGGAAGGCTGAGGTCTTCTGCCAGGGTTTAGTAGGTGTTCTGTAGGAGTTGTTCCACATGTAGATGTATTTTTGATGTATTTTTAGGGAGGAAGGTGATCTCCACATCTTACTCCTCTGCCATCTTGAAGGTCCCCCCTGCCCATTTTAAAATCATTTTTTAATTAAATTGTGTTAGTTCGCGATTGGTTCAAGGTGGTGGAGTAGAAGGACGTGCTCTCACTCCCTCTTGTGAGAGCGCCGAAATCACATTAACTGCTGAACAGTCATCAACAGGAAGACACTGGAACTCACCAAAAAAGATACTCCATATCCAAAGACAAAGGAGAAGCCACAATGAGACGGCAGGAGGGGTGCAATCACAATAAAATCAAATCCCATGACTGCGGGGTGGGTGACTCACAAACTGGAGAACACTTACACCACAGAAGTCTGCCCACTGGAGGGAAGGTTCTGAGCCCCACGTTAGGCTTCCCAACCTGGGGGTCCGACAAGGGAAGGAGGAATTCCTAGAGAATCATACTTTGAAGGCTAGCGGGATTTGATTGCAGGACTTCAACAGCACTGGGGGAAACAGAGACTCCATTCTTGGAGGGCACACACAAAGTAGTATGCACATAGGGTCCCAGGGGAAGGAGCAGTGACCTCATAGGGGCCTGAATCAGACCTATCTCCTAGAGTTGGAGGGTCTCCTGCAGAGGTGGGGCTGGTTGTGTCTCACAGTGAGGACAAGGACACTGGAAGCAGAAATTCTGGGGAGTACTCCTTGGCATGAGCCCTCCCAGAGACCGCCATTAGCCCCACCAAAGAGCCCGGGTAGTCTCCAGTGCTGGGCCTGCCTTGGGCCAAACAACCAACAGGGAGGGAAGGCAGCCCCACCCATCAGCAGACAAGCGGATTAAAGTTTTACTGAGCTCTGCCCACCAGAGCAACAGCCAGCTCTACCCACCACCAGCCCCTCAGATCAGGAAACTTGCATAAGCCTTTTAGATTGCCTCATCCACCAGAGGGCATACAGCAGAAGCAAGAGGATCTACAATCCTGCAGCCTGTGGAACACAAACCACATTCACAGAGAGATAGACAAGATAAAAAGGCAGAGGACTATGTACCAGATGAAGGAACAAGATAAAACCCCAGAAAAACAACTAAATGAAGTGGAGATAGGCAACCTTCCAGAAAAAGAATTCAGAAGAATGATAGTGAAGATGATTCAGGACCTCGGAAAAAGAATGGAGGCAAAGATGGAGAAGATGCAAGAAATGTTTAACAAAGACCTAGAAGAATTAAAGAACAAACAAACAGACGAGCAATACAATACCTGAAATGAAAAATACACTAGAAGGAATCAATAGAAGAACAACTGAGGTAGAAGAACGGATAAGTGACCTGGAAGACAGAATGGTGGAATTCACTGCTGTGGAACAGAATAAAAAAAAAAGGATGAAAAGAAATGAATAAAGCCTAAGAGACCTCTGGGACAACATTAAACGCAACAACATTCACATTATCGGGGTCCCAGAAGGAGAAGAGAGAGAGAAACGACCAGAGAAAATATTTGAAGAGATTATAGCCAAAAACTTCTCTAACATGGGAAAGGAAATAGCCACCCAAGTCCAAGAAGTGCAGAGAGTCCCATACAGAATAAACCCAAGGAGAAACACGCCGAGACACATAGTAATCAAATTGTCAAAAATTAAAGACAAAGAAAAATTATTGAAAGAAACAAGGGAAAAATGACAAATAACATACAAGGGAACTTCCATAAGGTTAACAGCTGATTTCTCAGCAGAAACTCTACAAGCCAGAAAGGAGTGGCATGATATATTTAAAGTGATGGAAGAGAAAAACCTACAACCAAGATTACTCTACCTGGCAAGGATCTCATTCAGATTCAATGGAGAAATCAAAAGCTTTACAGACAAGCAAAAGCTAAGAGAATTCAGCACCACCAAACCAGCTCTACAACAAATGCTAAAGGAACTTCTCTAAGTGGGAAACACAACAGGAGAAAAGCACCTACAAAAACAAACCAAAAACAATTAAGAAAATGGTAATAGGAACATACATACCGATAATTACCTTAAATGTGAATGGATTAAATGCTCCAACCAAAAGACAGGCTCACTGAATGGATACAAAAACAAGACCCATATATATGCTGTCTACAAGAGACCCACTTCAGACCTAGGGACACATACAGACTGAAAGTGAGGGGATGGAGAAAGATATTCCATGCAAATGGAAATCAAAAGAAAGCTGGAGTAGCAATACTCATATCAGATAAAATAGACTTTAAAGTATGCTACAAGAGTCAAGGGAGGACACTACATAATGATCAAGGGATGAATCCAAAAAGAAGATATAACAAGTATAAATACATATGCGCCCAACATAGGAGCACCTCAATACATAAGGCAACTGCTAACAGCTATAAAATAGGAAATCAACAGTAACAAAATAGGGCTTCCCTGGTGGTGCAGTGGTTGAGAGTCTACCTGCCGATCCAGGAGACATGAGTTCGTGCCCCGGTCCGGGCAGATCCCATGTGCCGCAGAGGGGCTAGGCCTGTGAGCCATGGCCGCTGAGCCTGCCCGTCTGGAGCATGTGCTCCGCAACAGGAGAGGCCACAACAGTGAGAGGCCCATGTACCGCAAACCCCCCCCCCAAAAAAAAACAGTAACAAAATAATAGTGGGGGACTTTTACACCTCACTTACACCAATGGACAGATCATCCCAACAGAAAATTAATAAGGAAACAGAAGCTTTAAATGACACAATAGACCAGATAGATTTAGTTAATATTTATAGGACATTCCATCCAAAAACAGGAGGTTACACTTTCTTCTCAAGTGTGCATGGAACATTCTCCAGGATAGATCATATCTTGGGTCACAAATCATGCCTCAGTAAATTTAAGAAAATTGAAATCATACAAGCATCTTTTTTGACCACAATACTGTGAGATTAGAAATCAATTACAGGGAAAAAAGTGTAAAAAAGCACAAACATATAGAGGCTAAGCCATAGATTACTAAATAACCAAGAGATGACTGAAGAAATCAAAGAGGAAATCAAAAAATACCTAGAGACAAATGACAATGAAAACACAACGATCCAAAACCTATGAGATGCAGCAAAAGCAGTTCTAAGAGGGAAGTTTATAGCAATACAAGCTTACCTTAAGAAACAAGAAAAATCTCAAGTAAACAATCCAACCTTACACCTAAAGGAACTAGAGAAAGAAGAAGAAACAAAACCCAACGTTAGCAGAAGGAAAGAAATCATAAAGATCAGAGCAGAAATAAGTGAAATAGAAACAAAGAAAACAATAGCAAAATCAATAAAACTAAAAGCTGGTTCTTTGAGAAGATAAATGAAATTGATAAACCATTGGCCAGACTCATCAAGAAAAAGAGGGAGAGGACTCAAATCAATAAAATGAGAAATGAAAAAGAAGTTACAACAGACAGTGCAGAAATACAAAGCAGCCTAAGAGACTACTACAAGCACCTCTATGCCAATAAAATGGACAACCTGGAAGAAATGGACAAATTCTTAGAAAGGTATAATCTTCCAAGACTGAACCAGGAAGAAATAGAAAATATGCACAGACCAATCACAAGTAATGAAATTGAAACTGTGATTAAAAATCTTCCAACAAACAAAAGTCCAGGACCAGATGGCGTCACAGGTGAATTCTATCAACATTTAGAGAAGAGCTAATACCTGTCCTTCTCAAACTCTTCCAAAAAATTGCAGAGGAAGGGACATTCACAAACTCATTCTATGAGGCCACCATAACCCTGATACCAAAACTAGACAAAGATGTCACAAAAAATGAAAATTACAGACCAATATCACTGATGATTAGACATGCAAAAATCCTCAACAAAATACTAGCAAACAGAATCCAACAACACATTAAAAGAATCACATACCATGATCAAGTGGGATTTATCCCAGGGTTGCAAGTATTCTTCAATATACTCAAATCAATCAAAGTGGTAAACCATATTAAGAAATTGAAGAATAAAAACCATATGATCATCTCAATAGATGCAGAAAAACCTTTTGAAAAAATTCAACACTGATTTATGATAAAAACTCTCTGGAAAGTGGGCATAGAGGGAACTTACCTCAACATAATAAAGGCCATATATGACAACCCACAGCAAACATCATTCTCAATGGTGAAAAACTGAAAGGATTTCCTCTAAGATCAGGAACAAGACAAGGATGTCCTCTCTCTCCACTATTATTCAACATAGTTTTGGAATTCCTAGCAATGGCAATCAGAGATGAAAAAGAAATAAAAGGAATCCAAATTGGAAAAGAAGTAAACTGTCACTGTTTGCAGATGACATGATACTATACATAGAGAATCCTAAAGATGGCACCTGAAAGCTATTAGAGTTAATCAGTGAATTTGGTAAAGTTGCAAGATAAAAAATTAATGCACAGAAATCTCTTGCATTCTTATACACTAATAATGAAAAATCTGAAAGAGAAATCAAGGAAACACTCCCATTTACCACTGCAGCAAAACAGAATAAAATACCAGGAATAAGCCTATGTAGGGATACAAAAGAACTTTATGCACAAAACTGTAAGACACTGCTGAAAGAAATTAAAGATGATACAAACAGATAGAGAGATATACCATGTTCCTGGATTGGAAGAATCAACATTGTGAAAATGACTATGCTACCCAAAGCTATCTACAGATTCAGAGCAATCCCTATCAAACTACCAATGGCATTTTTTACAGAATTAGAACAAAAAATCTTCAAATTTGTATGGAGACAGAAAAGACCCCGAATAGCCAAAGCAGTCTTGAGGGAAAAAACCGAGCTGCAGAAATCAGACTCCCTTACTTCAGACAATACTACAAAGCTACAGTCATCAAGACAATATGGTACTGGCATAAAAATAGAAATATAGGTCATGGAATAGGATAGAAAGCCCTGAGATAAATCCACGCACCTATGGTCAACTAATCTATGACAATGGAGGCAAGGATATACAATGGAGAAAAGACAGCCTCTTCAATAAGTGATGCTGGGAAAACTGGACAGCTACATGTAAAAGAATGAAATTAGAACACTCCCTAACACCATACACAAAAATAAACTCAAAATGATTAGAGACCTAAATGTAAGACTGGACACTATGAAACTCTTAGAGGAAAACGTAGGAGGAGCACTGTTTCACATAAATCACAGCAAGACCTTTTTTGACCCACCTCCTAGAAGTAAAAACAAAAATAAACGGGACCTAATGAAACTTAATGAGCTTTTGCAAAGTAAAGGAAACTGCAAACGAGATGAAAAGACAGCCCTCAGAATGGGAGAAAATATTTGCAAATGATTCAGTGGACAAAGGATTAATTTCCAAAATATATAAACAGCTCATGCAGCTCGATATTAAAAAAACAAATAACCCAATCCATAAATGGGCAGAAGACCTCAATAGACATTTCTCCAAAGAAGACAAGACAGATGGCAAGAAGCACATGAAAAGCTGCTCAACATCATTAATTATTAGATAAATGCAAATCAAAACTACAATGAGGTATCACCTCACACCAGTTAAATAGCCATCATCAAAAAATCTACAAACAATAAATGCTGGAGAGGGTGTGTAGAAAAGGGAACCCTCTTGCACTGTTGGTGGGAATGTAAATTGATACAGTCACTATGGACAACAGTATGGAGGTTCCTTAAAAAACTAAAAATAGAATTACCATATGACCCAGCAATCCCACTGCTGGGCATTTATCCAGAAAACCATAATTCAAAAAGACACATGCAATCCTACGTTCATTGCCACACTATTTAGAATAGCCAGGTCATGGAAGCAACCTAAATGTCCATCAACAGACGAATGGATAAAGATGTGGTACATATATACAATGGAATATTACTCAGACATAAAAAGGAGTGAAATTGGGTCATTTGTAGAGATGTGGATGGATCTAGAGACTGTCATACAGAGTGAAGTAAGTGAGAAAGAGAAAAACAAATATCGTATATTAACGCATATATGTGGAACCTAGAAAAGTGGTACAGATGAACTGATTTGCAGGTCAGAAATTGAGACACAGACATAGAGAACAAATGTATGGGCACCAAGGGGGGTTAATGGCACGGTGTGGTGCTGGTGGTGGTGTGATGAATGGGGAGAGTGGGATTGACATATATACACTAATATGTATAAAATGGATAACTAGTAAGAACCTGCTGTATAAAAATATAAGTAAAATAAAATTCAAAAAAAAGTTGTGTTAGTTCTTTATATATTTTGAATATTAACCCCTTATCTGATATATGGCTTGAAAAAATTTCCTCCAAGTCTGTAGGCAGCCATTGCATTTTGTTAATTATTTATTTTGCAGTGCAGAAGCTTTTGAGTTTGATGTATTCCCAGTTGTTGATTTTTATTTGTATTGATTGTGCTTTTGATGTCATATCCAAAATATCATTGGCAAGACCAATATATTTGGGCTTCTTCTCTGTGTTTTCTTTAGGAGTGTTATGGTATTAGGTCTTATGTTTAAGTTTTTGATCCATTTTGAGTTAATTTTTATGAATAGTGTGAGAAATGGGTCTAATTTCATTGTTCTGCATGTATTTCTCCATTTTTCCCAGCACCATTTGTTGAAGAGACTATCTTTTCCCCATTGAAGAGACTGTCTTTTCCCCACTGGGTTCTTGGTTCCCTTGTTGAATATTAGCTGACCATAAAGGCCGTGTTTTAATTCTGGACCCTCTATTCTGTTCCATTGGTCTAATTGTCTATTTTGGTGCCAATGCCACATTGCTTTTTATTACTATGGCTTTCTGATGCTATGATCTTTTATATCCCAATATATAAGGAAATCCCAAAGAGTGAATCAAAACATTGTTGTAATTAATTGATGATTTTAGTAAAGTAGCAGGTTACAAAATTAACTTATAGAAATCTGTGGCATTCCTTTACATTAATGAGGAAGCATTGGAATAAGAAATAAAGAAAACTATCCCATTCACAATAGCATCAAAAACAATAAAATATTTAGGAATAAATTTACCAGAAAAGTAAAAGATCTGGAAGATGAAAACTGCAAGACTTTGCTGAAAGCAATTGAGGAAAATACAAAGGGAAAGGCATCCCTTCTTCATGGATCACAGGAATTAATATTGTTAAAATGACCATACCACCCAAAGCCATCTAGAGATTCAACACAATCCCCATCAAAATACCAAAGGACTTCTTCACAGAAATAAAAGAAACAATCCTAAAATTTGTGTGGAAACACAAAAGACCCCGAGTAGCAAAAGCAATCCTGAGAAAAAAAGAACAAAATTGGAGGTATCACAATTCCTGATTTCAAACTATCCTATCAGTGTTTTGAACTCACTTCCTTTATTCTAAATCTGCAGAAAGGCATAGCAATTCACTTTCTCAAGTAACGGAATCAATTATGACAAATGCTAATGTTTTAGGAGATCTCACCGAAGACTTTTCTCTGAAGAATGTGTAACATCCTGGCTTTGATCCCTGTATATGCAAACTAAAAGTATCATTTTCATTATCCCTAAAAGTACATTAATATTATATATTGGCATATTGTCTATGTTATTTATTTACAATATTTGAATTTTCATAAAATGTAATTGGATACACAGCAGCAATTCATTTGGGTTTATATTTGGTAAACTGATATTGTAATGTATATTACAGGACCTATAACTTTTATTTTAGGAAATTTTCCTATGATTAATTCAATTTCTCTGCTCTTTTCCCCAAAGCTACAATGCAAATAAAGATATTTTCATTTTACCTCACTTAATTTTCAAAAATTGTGTTGATAAGGACATGAGAGGCAAAAATCCACAGTTTTGCATAGGATTGTGGGTTGTAGAGGATATTTAATGTCAGATGAACATAGCCACTAATAGATGCCATCTGCTGGAAAACAAATGAGTTATCTATAGAGGCCTGTGTTTAGTGTCTGGTTACTGTAAAAGAAGTGTAAAAGACAGGTAGTTAAATAAAAAACAATTTTTGGATTTTAATTGCTTTTATTTGAAAAAATGTAAAGTATTATAATTTGCAAGATATTTGGATGTGTAAGCTTTTAAAACAATTCCCTGGCGGTCCAGTGGTTAAGACTTCACCTTCCAATGTGGAGCGTGTGGATTTGATCCCTGGTTGGGGAACTAAGATCCCACATACGTCAGGGGCAAAAAACCAAAACATAAAACAGAAGCAACATTGTAACAAATTCAATAAAGACTTAAAAAAATGGTCCACATCAAAAAGAAAATCTTTAAAAAAACCAAAACAATTAGTGGAAATGCTATTAGGTAATGAAACTTGTAAAATAGGAAGCTTGGTTTTTAGCAGGTTTTTAGCATTAGTTAAAATGTGGTAGCCACATGGTTTGGTAATTCTTGAATTTAAATACTTTGGAGCCATCATATAAATATATCTCAAGCATATATACCTACTGAAGGATCGGGGCTGAGTGTCATGTTACACTGCCTCACTAACTTTGCTTTTGTAATCTTAGTATTTATATTCTTATTTCTTTTCTACCTGAAAAAGATGAAATTACTGGAACAAGAACTTCCTCTCTGGAACTAAAGATTTTGCTTTGTCAGTTAAGTATGGTTAACTCTTGATGTGATATTTGTTGTAAATACTTTTGGTTTATGTGACATTTTAGTAAAAACAAGTGAGTTTAGAATGGAGAACAAAAATCAAAGAAATTCAGGTTCATCATAATATATTGCATTTTATTCCTCTTACATCACCGTGTTAAGAGTACATTTGGCAAGAAATCTGAGTTAATCATAAAAGTGTTATTAGATGTTGAACTTTTTTTCTTTTAAATTTAATTCCAAAAATATTCAGAGATAAAGTGCAGCTTGTTTATATTGTTGATGGTGATAGGGATACATGCCTGCCTGAAATGATTCACAGGGAATTAGACACAATCTGGTACACACTGTGTTTTGATGGACTGTGAGTAGGTGTGACTGGGTGACTCTAATGAAATATAGGAAAGTCCTCTGACTACTTTTTTTTTTTTTTCGGTACGCGGGCCTCTCACTGTTGTGGCCTCTCCCGTTGCGGAGCACAGGCTCTGGACACGCAGGCTCAGTGGCCATGGCTCACACGCCCAGCCGCTCCGCGGCATGTGGGATCTTCCCGGACTGGGGCACAAATCTGTGTCCCCTGCATCGGCAGGTGGACTCTCACCCACTGCGCCACCAGGGAAGGCACCTCTGGCTACTTTTTAAATAATTGCTTTAGAAGTTGTTTTTCTTTTAATTAAAAAAATTTTTTTAATTTGTTTATTTTATTTAATTTTGGCTGTGTTGGGTCTTCGTTGCTGCGTGCTGGCTTTCTCTAGTTGCAGCGAGCGGGGGCTTCTCATTGCAGTGGCTTCTCTTATTGTGGAGCACATGCCCTAGGCGTGCAGGCTTCAGTAGTTGTGGCACGTGGGCTCAGTGGTTGCGGCTCGCGGGCTCTGGAGTGCAGGCTCAGTAGTTGTGGCACCCGGGCTTAGTCGCTCCGCTGCATGTGGGATCTTCCCGGACCAGGGCTTGAACCGGTGTCCCCTGCATTGGCAGGCGGATTCTCAACCACTGCACCACCAGGGAAGCCCCTGTTTTTCTTAATAATACTGCTATCAATTGAATTTTTGTAATGCTTGATCGATTTTTCAACACTTTTCACACTTTTCCTTGCCTCCTCTTACTTGATCCCCACAACAACCATGTGAGAGGTAACTTAAACATCATTTCTATTTTACAAATGCGGAAAATAAGGTTCAGAGAACTGGTACCACTCGTTTGTGTAGCGAGGAAGTTCTAGTCAGAATTAGAATGGAGATAACAGATGTGAAATGTTTAGCACCTTGCTTGGCGTTTAGGGATTACAAAGTGAATGTTACATGCTGTTTAAATATGTTATCATCATCCTTATCTTCCAGTCCTTTTTGCATTATACTACAACACTGTTTCTTTTAGAAACATGCTATTTTTGTGTATGAAGTAATATCTGAAAGCAGTTATAGTGACAACTCAGTTTCATATTTCTTGAACTCACTTTTCCGAGTGAATCTTGCTTAACTGGTGATGAAACATGGTAATGTATGAAAGAGCTAACCAGTGCCATGCTGTCAGTCATTCAAAAATGGTAGTTCCCTATCTTTTATTTTTCTCAGACTTCTTTTTTTCTGAGAGACTGATTTTTTAGTATACTGTATTGCAAAATTACTACTGTAGGTAAGAATAGCAAAATAACTTTTATATAATATAGTTAATTAAATAAATACATGTTATATATATATCAGATATATAGAACACTGTGTTTCACGCTGTGATACTAACAAAGAGGTATAATACTTAGTTATTTTCTCAAAAAGTGTCAAATTGGGGAGGCATTATAGAAACACATGAAAAATTAAATAATATAAGGTTTATCACGAGGCTGTATGTGATTAATTGCCAAAAGAATGCTATCAACTCAGAATTGAAGGTGGTCAAAGTTTGAAGACTTCCTGGAGGAGACTAGAGCCACCTGGGCCCTGTTTTCAGGATCTGCAAGCCCAGAAGGAAGGGAGACATCAGATCAGAACTTAGAGGTCATGCTAACTTTCCAGCAGTCTGAGATAATATCTTTTAACAATCAGTAAATCAAGCCTCTTGCCTGTATTGACAGTTTATTCTCAGTCTAATGATAAGGAGAACTCTTTTCTTTTGAGAGCTTGGCTTATCTCTTTGGATAATTTTATAACTTGTACTGCCTTAGAAACTAGAGTACACACAGGCATGTTCCATTTTCGACACATACTGCAATATTTTTGATGTGCTAAACTTACAAAATGTGAAGATAGTGTTTTTAAGTTAAGTGAGTAGCCATTATGGGGCTTGAGTATATATATGAAGACCAGATAATGGAATTTCTGGGTCATATGGTAAATCTATATTTAACTTTTTGAAGAACTGCCAAACTGTTTTCAAAAGCCTCTGCACCATTTCAACATCTCCACAGGCAGTGTATGAAGGCTCCAATTTCTCCACAAAATGTGCTTTATTTTTTAACAGAGAAACATTTATGTTGTAGGAAAAGCTGGCGAATTTATGTTTATTACATTTTAAAATATTACCATTGCATAAAAAGACAAGATATGAAACGTATAAAAGACTTTTAAAATGTAGTCCTTTGATATCTATTTGTCACTGACTGTCCAGTTTGCAGTTTGTCTTTTTGCCAACATAAAGAATAAGAAATCAGCAAGTGAAAGTGATAAAAAAGAATTTTACTCCGTAGGGAAGTTTCTGATTTCTGGCCCAAAGTCTCAAAGTTCACGGGTTGCTGAAAGCCAGTAACGTATCCCTTAAGGCTCCTGTGTTTCAGGAAGTAAGTACATGATTCATTAAGGAAAGAAACTGTCCTCTCCCCCTCATTTTGGGTGCACTTTGAATATAAAAGTCAAGGAAAACTAATAAAATTAGACAGTATTTTTGACATGCCAAAAGAAGTCTGTGTAAAAGGTATAAATTTTATAGTTTCAGGTTGTTAAAATTTTTAAAGAATTTTTTTTGGGGGATTTGTGAATATTATTTTTGAAATTAAACACACTAAGGAGCAGAGTATACCCGTACTAGGAATGCTTTTGTCCCATTTGAAAGTGATGTTCCTTATGTTTGAAAAATATTGGTCTTTAGTCTTCTCTGGCAAAGAACATAGGTTTTCTTTTTTAAGGAATACTTGCTCTTATAGCTGTTTCTAGCCTTACCATCAAACAAGCTTTGTTCTTCAAGAATAATTCACAGTAAATAATGCAATGCCTCTGAAAGTCTCTCTGGAATATCAGAATTAATTTAAAACAGAATTCTGACATGTTGATAAGTTCCAAATTATATTTGGAAATCATATCTTTTTTGGATTATATTTTTCTTCTCTTTACATTTGTAAAAATTTTTATTCATTGGGTATTTACTCAGTGCTTATTATAGGCAAAGCACTGTGCTAAGCATCAGGGAACATTTTATAAAGGATTATTTAATTCACTTAATATTTATAAAATACCCACAGCATATAGAGCATTGTGACAGGCACTGTAGTAAATAATTCCTGGCCTCTAGGAACTAGCACTCTATTGTATTTGAGGGAGAGTAGATATATACACATGAAATAAGTTAAGTAGCAGTGCAGGAATTAAGTGCCTGAGTGTTTTAATTATGTTCAGAGAAGGTCGAAGTCAGCATGAATGAGAATGTTAGTAATAGGTGTCATGGAATAGATGGACCCTGAAATGGGCTCAGGAAATTGTTAGAATTTGAATAGTGTTAGGGGAATTGAAAGGAAAGGACCTGGTGGTGCTAGAGACCATGGATAAATTGTGATGAAAAGTCACAGTGGTGGTGAGGTTCCTGTCTGGATAGCAAAAGAGCAGATCATCTCCTTTTTCATCAAGTTGAGGATCCTAGGAGAAAGTGAAGTCTTTACAGGAGAAGGCATGTGGGCGTGTTGTGACCTGAGGGGAGACCTTGGTTCAGTAAAGAGTTTCAGCAATAGGATTGGATTGACACAGTCCGACATGTAACTAGCATTGCTTGCTGATGGCTTTGATTTAGGGATGGAGAGGATCAGGTGAAAGAAGGAGGAATTAAGACTTACTAAAAAGTTTTTGACTGGAACAATTGGGTGGATGTTGGTTCAATGTACTCGTAAAGAGGACTATTATAAACACCTTTAGGAGGAAAAACAGCAGTACTTGAGATGGTTATGAGGTATCTAGGGGGAGATGCCTAGTGGGCAGTCAAATGTGTAATTCTGGATTTCAGTGGATCTGCCAGGAATGCAGAAATATAATTGTTAAGAAATAATCCAAACTCTCAGTATTTATTAGTATTAATATTAGTGTGGTTTTCTTAATCTCATATTTGTCAATAAGAGCTTTAAAAATTTAAGTACTTAATTTCATTATTTTAAAATCTTTATTTCAAATATCCCACTCTGCTAATCCTAGTTATTTAGTTGAATGTTGTCCTGGTTGATTTTTTTTTGATAACCGTTAATACTTGGTATCTTGATTATATAAACCAAGAATGATTTAGGACAACAGATGGTTGTTAGACAAAGTCTTTCAGAGATTGTTTATTTTTATTTATATATAGACTTCGCATATATTCTTTTTTAATAATTTCTTTTTTAAAAAAATCAAACTAACATTGATTTATAACATTATATAAATTTCATGTGTACAACATTTTAATTCGACTTCTGAATACACTACAGCATGCCCACCACCAAAAGTCTGGTTTCCATATATCACCATACAGTTGACCCTCTTTAACCATTTTGCCCTCCCCTGACCCTTTCCCTCTGTAACCACTATTCTGTTCTCTGTGTCTACATGTTTGTTTTTGTTTGGTTTGTTTTTTTTCATTTATTTTGTTTTTGTTTGTTTGTGTTTTATATTCCACATATGAGTGAATTGATAGGGTATTTGTCTTTCTCTCTCTGGCTCATTTCACTTAGCATAATACCTTCAAGGTCCACCCGTGTTGAAAATGGAAAGATTTCATCTTTTTTATGGCTTAATAGTATCCCATTGCTTATATATACCACATCTTCTTTATCCATTCATCTGTTGTTGGGCAGTGAGGTTGTTTCCATATCTCGGCTCTTGTAAATAATGCTGCAGTGAACATAGGGGTGCATATATGTATGGTTAGGCTACACTCAAGATGCCTGTTCTCTTGCTCTCTGTACATCCTCTGCTAGACCAGTCCCTGCTTCACTCACATGACTATCCAGTTGTCTTAATTATAAGGCTTAATTAGCTCCTGGTAACTGATGAGCCCACCTGACATCAATTCCCCCTATAAATGGTAGCCTCCTTCTCCCCTGAGTAGCAAAGACTGTTGTCATGTCCTGCCCAGCATCTGCCCCACATGGTGGGGTGTAGCTCCATGACCCTTTGTGTAAGATCCCCCTGTCCAATAAATCACTACTCTCTGTCACTGTCTCTGGGCTCTTTCTTCAGTGTCAAGGCTTGGCAACTCCAAGACTTGCAGGCCTGCAGAGTTCAGTGCAATAATATATCTTTTCAAATTAGTGTTTTCATATTTGGATAAATTTGGAGAAGTGGAACAGCTGGATCATATGGTAGTAAATTAAGTATATACTTAATTTTTTGAGCAATCTCCATACTGTTTTCTACAGTGGCTGCACCAGTTTACGTTCCCACCAATAGTGCACAAGTGTTCCCTTTTCTCCACTTCTCACCAATACTTATTTGTTGTCTTTTTGATAATTAGCCATTCTAATGCACATGAGATTGAGACTGAGGGCAGTCATCAGTTAGATCCATTAAACTGTAACTTGCTTAATAAATAATGAACTGTAACCTGGCTTCACTGATCAAGCTTGCTTTAATTGTTCTGTAAGCATCAGGTAGCCTAAAAAATGTTTGCCTGAGTTGTTTTTCAGGAACTTGGAGTCAGCTGTGTCCAGTTAGAGTTTGATCTGGTGAGGACTGGTGGGATCACCAACCCTCCAGATGGGCATGCATGAATGTACAATCAGTGACCTTTTGACGTCAGAAGGCCCAAAACTCCACCTACAGAACGTGCATCCCGAGGAGAAGCATGTAGCTTACTTGCGCCTGTGCAGAATGATAATACCTCACGTTTTTCTTGTCTCCAATTACTTTCCCCACACTCCCTATACCTCAGCTTTACCCAGAAGTATCCCAAGCCCTTCATCTTTGGGGAGGTGGATTTGAGATTTGTTCTCCCGTCTCTTTGCTTGGCTGCCTCGTGAATAAACCCTTTCCCTGCTGCAAGTCTTTGTCTCAGCGTTTGGCTTGCTGCGCCTTAGGCAAATGGACCTGGCTTGGTAACAAGATAATATTTCATTGCTGTTTTAACTTGCGTTTTTCTAATAATTGGTGATGTTGAACACCTTTTCATGTGCCTGTTGGCTGTCTTTATTTCTTCTTGGGGAAAAATGATCCTCTGCCCACTTTTTAATTGAGTTGTTTGTTGTTGTTGAGTTGTATGAGTTCTTTTATGTTTTGGATATTGGCTGCTTATAGATATATGATTTGCAAATGTCTTCTCCCATTTGGTAGGTTGTCCTTTTGTTTTGTTGGTTTCTTTTGCTGTGCAGAAGCTTTTTAGTTTGATGTAGTCCCATTTGTGTATTTTGTTTTCATTTCCCTTGCCTTAAGAGACATATCTAGAATGATATTGCTAAAGCTGATGAGAGCATACTGCTGTCTATGTTTTTTTCTAGGATTTTTATGGTTTCAGTTCTTACATTCAAGTCTTTAATCCATTTTGAGTTAACTTTTTGTATATGGTGTAAGATAGTGATCTAGTTTCATTCTTTTGCATGTGGCTGTCCAGTTTTCCCAACACCATTTATTGAAGAGACTGTCCTTTATCCATTGTATGTTCTTTACTCCTTTAATATAAATTAATTGTCCATATATGTGAGAGTTTATATCTGGACTTTCAGTTCTGTTCCGTTGATCTGTCTGTCTGTTTTTCTGCCAATACCATGCTGTCTTGATTAGTATAGCTTTGTAGTATGATATGAAATAAGGGAATGTGATACCTTGAACTTTTTTTTTTCCCTCGAGATTGCTTTGGCTATTATTGGTTCCATACAAATTTTAGCATTTTTTGGGTCTATTTTTGTGAAAAATATTATTGAGATTTTGATAGAGATTGCACTGAATCTGTAGATTGCTTCAGGTAATATGGACATTTTAACAGTTGTAATTCTTCCAATCTATGAATACAGAATATCTTTCTATTTCTTCATGTCTTCAGTTTTTTCAACAGTGTCTTATAGTTTTCGGTCTACAGGTCTTTCACCTCCTTGGTTGAATTTATTCCTAGGTATTTTATTCTTTTTGTTGTGATTGTAAATGTGATTTTTAAAATTTCACTTTCTGCTAGTTTGTTGTTAGTGTATAGAAACACAAAACAGATTTTTGTATACTGATTTTGTACCCTGCAACTTGACTGTATTCATTTATTATTTTTAATAGCTTTTTGGTGGCAACTTTAGGATTTTCTATATATAAAATACTATCATCAGCAGATAGGGACAGTTTTACTTCTTCTTTTCCAATTTGGGTGTCTTTCATTTCTTTTTCATGCCTAATTGCTCTGGCTAGGACTTCTAATACCAAGTAGAATATGAGTGGTGAGAGTGGGCATCCTTGTTTTGTTCCTGATCTTAGAGGGATAACTTTTAATTTTTCATCATTGAGTATGATGCTAGTGGGTTTGTAATAAATAGCCTTTCTTATGTTATGGTACCTTACTTCTATACCCATTTTATTGAGAGCTTTTATTATAAATAGGTGTTGAATCTTGTCAAATGCTTTTTCTGCATCTGTTAAGATAATCATGTGATTTTTATCCTTTGTTTTGTTAATGTGGTATATCATGTTGATTGATTTGCAGATACTGAACAATCCTTGCATTCCTGGAATAAATCCCACTATCATGGTGTATGATCCTTTTAATGGACTGTTGTATTTGGTTTGCTAATTTTTTTTTTGGCCATGCTGTGTGGCTTGTGGGAGCTTAGTTCCCCAACCAGGGCTTGAACCCGGGCCCTCGGCAATAAAACCTTGGAGTCCTAACCACTGGACCACCAGGGAATTCAAAATTGCTACTATTTTGTTGAGGATTTTTCCGTTTATGTTCATTAAAGGTATTGGCATATAATTTTATTTGTCTTGTGCTTGTCTGGGTTTGGTATCAAGATAATGTTGGCCTTATAAAATGCATTAGCAAGTGTTCTCTCCTCTTCAATTTTTTGGAAGATTTTGAGAATGATAGGTATTGAATCATTTTTGAATATTTGGTAGAATTTACCACTTCATACATAGTCTTATTTTTATTCTTTTAGCAATTTGTGAATAGCATCTCCTTCTTACGATACAAATTATATGATGAGTCTCATGAAATCATTCATAGTGGTAGTAATTAATATTAACTAGCACTTTAAAATAAATAACCAGTACAAATTATCAAAATTTGGAAGCCATAAAATGACATGAGGATCTTTAAAATTGCTTTATTACATCACTGCTGCTTTTACCAGGTAGCCTAAAATGAAAACTGTCTGTGTAAGTCAAGAATCTCAATTCTGTTTTCCAAAAATTCCAGTGTGCTCCTGTTTTTCCTCTATATATAGAGAAGTAGGGTATTTTTTGTAATATATTCCTGATTTTTATCCATTTCTAGCCATGTTTTAATTACTCTCTTATCCTCATCCCAGGACTATGTGTTTCTGGCTGTCTCTCTGCAATGCGTTAACTTTAACCTGGTGCTCTGTGGAAGTGGAATAGCTATATAGAGTAGAGGAATCTATCATGCAGTAAAATTAAATCTTTTTGCAATAGGTTTACTTTACTTTTATCTCTCCTTCCACAATCCATTTGATTTTGACCAGTGACTGAATTTTTTTGAAATATTTAAAATAACATTAGAATATATATTTTTTTCCAGTTTTTTTTTTTTTGGTCAAAAAAGTTATATTTGTTAAAAACCGACTTCTGCCTGAGACTTTGATATCTGTAAAAGTGTGAATAGGCAGCCACCTAGAACCCGAATGATTAGGTTCATTTTTTTTCTTTTTAACATCTTTTTTGGAGTATAACTGCTTTACAATTGTGTGTTAGTTTCTGCTTTATAACAAAGTGAATCAGTTATACATATACCTATGTCCCCATATCTCTTCCCTCTTGTGTCACCCTCCCTCCCACCCTCCCTATCCCACCCCTCTAGGTAGTCACAAGGCACCAAGCTGATCTTCCTGTGCTATGCAGCTGCTTCCCACTAGCTATCTGTTTTACGTTTGGTAGTATATATATGTCCATGCCACTCTCTCTTTGTCCCAGCTTACCCTTCCCCCTCTCCGTATCCTCAAGTCCATCCTCTAGTAGTCTGTGTCTTTATTCCCGACTTGCCCCTAGGTTCTTCATGACCTTTATTTTTATTTTTTTTATTTTTTATTTTTTTGCGGTACGCGGGCCTCTCACTGTTGTGGCCTCTCCGTTTGGGGAGCACAGGCTCTGGATGTGCAGGCTCAGCGGCCATGGCTCACGGGCCCAGCCTATCCGTGGCATGTGGGATCTTCCCGGACCGGGGCACGAACCCATGTCCCCTGCATCGGCAGACGGACTCCCAACCACTGCGCCACCAGGGAAGCCCATGACCTTTATTTTTAGATGCCATACCTATGTGTTAGCATATGGTATTTGTTTTTCTCTTTCTGACTTACTTCACTCTGTATGACAGACTAGGTCCATCCACCTCACTACAAATAACTCAATTTCGTTTCTTTTTATGCCTGAGTAATATTCCATTGTATATATGTACCACATCTTCTTTATCGATTCATCTGTTGATGGACACTTAGGTTGCTTCCATGTCCTGGCTATTGTAAATAGAGCTGCAATGAACATTGTGGTACCTGACTCTATGAATTATGGTTTTCTCAGGGTATATGCCCAGTAGTGGTATTGCTGGGTCATATGGTAGTTCTATTTTTAGTTTTTTAAGGAACCTCCATACTGTCCTCCTTAGTGGCTGTATCAGTTTACATTCCCACCAAAAGTGCAAGAGGGTTCCCTTTTCACCATACCCTCTCCAGCATTTATTGTTTGTAGATTTTTTGATGATGGCCATTCTGACCAGTGGGAGATGATATCTCATTGTAGTTTTGATTTGCATTTCCCTAATGATTAATGATGTTGAGCATTCTTTCATGTGTTTGCTGGCAATCTTTATGTCTTCTTTGGTGAAATGTCTATTTAGGTCTTCTGCCCATTTTTGGATTGGGTTGTTTGTTTTTTTGATATTGAGCTGCATGAGCTGCTTGTAAATTTTGGAGATTAATCCTTGTCAGTTGCTTCATTTGCAAATATTTTCTCTCATTCTGAGTGTTGTCCTTTTGTCTTGTTTATCGTTTCCTTTGCTGTGCAAAAGCTTTTAAGTATCATTAGGTCCCATTTGTTTATTTTTGTTTTTATTTCCATTTCTCTAGGAGGTGGATCAAAAAGGATCTTGCTGTGATTTATGTCAAAGAGTGTTCTGCCTATGTTTTCCTCTAAGGGTTTGGTAGTGTCTGGCCTTACATTTAGGTCTTTAATCCATTTGGAGTTTATTTTTGTATATGGTGTTAGGGAGTGTTCTAATTCCATTCTTTTACATGTGGCTGTCCAGTTTTCCCAGGGCCACTTATTGAAGAGGGTGGCTTTTCTCCGCTGTATATTCTTGCCTCCTTTATCAAAGATAAGGTGATCATATGTGTGTGGGTTTATCTCTGGGCTTTCTATCCGGTTCCATTGATCTATATTTCTGCTTTGGTGCCAGTACCATACTGTCTTGTTTACTGTAGCTTTGTAGTATAGGTTGAAGTCAGGGAGCCTGATTCCTCCAGCTCCATTTTTCTTTATCAAGATTGCTTTGGCTATTTGGGGTCTTTTGTGTTTCCATACAAATTGTGAAATTTTTTGTTCTAGTTCTGTGAAAAATACCATTGGTAGTTTGATAGGGATTGCATTGAATCTGTAGATTGCTTTCGGTAGTATAGTCATTTTCACAATGTTGATTCTTCCAATCCAAGAACATGGTATATCTCTCCATCTATTTGTATCATCTTTAATTTCTTTCATCAGTGTCTTATAATTTTCTGTATAAACATCTTTTGTCCTCTTAGGTAGGTTTATTCCTAGATACTTTTTTCTTTTTGTTGCAATGGTAAATGGGAGAATTTACTTAATTTCACTGTCAGATTTTTCATCATTAGTGTATAGGAATGCAAGAGATTTCTGTGCATTAATTTTGTATCCTGCTACTTTACCAAATTCATTGATTAACTCTAGCATCCTTAGGATTCTCTATGTATAGTATCATGTCATCTGAAAACATTGACAGCTTTACTTCTTCTTTTCTGATTTGGATTCCTTTTATTTCTTTTTCTTTTCTGGTTGCTGTGGCTAAAACTTCCAAAACTATTGTTGAATAATAGTGGTTAGAGTGGGCAACCTTGTCTTGTTCCTGATCTTAGTGGAAATGGCTTCGGTTTTTCACCATTAAGGACATTGTTGGCTGTGGGTTTGTCATATATGGCCTTTATTATGTTGAGGTAAGTTCCCTCTATGCCTACTTTCTGGTGGGTTTTTATCATAATTGGGTGTTGAATTTTGTCCAAAGCTTTCTCTGCATCTATTGAGATGATCGTATGGTTTTTCTCCTTCAATTGGTTAATGTGGTGTTATCACATTGATTGATTTGTGTATATTGAAGAATCCTTGAATCCCTGGGATAAACCCCACTTGATCATGGTTTATGATCCTTATAATGTGCTGTTGAATTCTGTTTGCTAGTCTTTTGTTGAGGAAGTTTGCATCTATCTTCATCAGAGATGTTGGCCTGTAGTTTTCTTTCTTTGTGACATCTTTGTCTGTTTTTGGTATCAGGGTGATGGTGACCTCGTAGAATGAGTTTGGGAGTGTTCCTCCCTCTGCTATATTTTGTAAGAGTTTGAGAAGCACAGGTGTTATCTCTTCTCTAAATGTTTGATAGAATTTGCCTGTGAAGCCACCTGGTCCTGGGCTTTTGTTTGTTGGAAGATTTTTAATCACAGTTTCAATTTCAGTGCTTGTGATTGGTCTGTTCATATTTTCTGTTTCTTCCGGATTCAGTGTTGGCAGGTTGTGCATATCTAAGAATTTGTCCATTTCTTCCAAGTTGTCCAATTTACTGGCATATAGTTGCTTGTAGTAATCTCTCATGATCCTTTGTATGTCTGCAGTGTCAGTTGTTACTTCTCCTTTTTCATTTCTAATTCTATTGATTTGAGTCTTCTCCCTTTTTTTCTTGATGAGTCTGGCTAATGGTTTATCAATTTTGTTTATCTTTTCAATGAACCAGCTTTTAGTTTTATTGATCTCTGCTGTCATTTCCTTCATTTCTTTTTCCTTTATTTCTGATCTGATCTTTATGATTTCTTTCCTTCTGCTAACTTTGGGTTTTTTTTGTTCTTCTTTCTCTAATTGCTTTAGGTATAAGGTTAGTTTGTTTACTTGAGGTGTTTCTTGTTTCTTAAGGTAGGATTGTATTGCTATAAACTTCCCTCTTAGATCTGCTTTTGCTGCATCCCATAGGTTTGGGTCATCATGTTTTCATTGTCATTTGTTTCTAGGTAATTTTTGATTTCCTCTGTGATATCTTGGTTATTAAGTAGTGTATTGTTTAGCCTCCATGTGTTTGTATTTTTTACAGTTTTTTACCTGTAATTGATATGTAGTCTCATAGCATTGTGGTCAGAAAAGATACTTGATACTATTTCAAGTTTTTAAATTTACCAAGGCTTGATTTGTGACCCAAGATAATGATCTATCCTGGAAAATGTTCCATTAGCACTTGAGAAGAAACTGTATTCTGTTGTTTTTGGATGGAGTGTCCTATAAATATTAATTAAGTCCATCTTGTTTAATGTATCATTTAAAGCTTGTGTTTCCTTATTTATTTTCATTTTGGTTGACCTGTCCATTGGTGAAAGTGTGGTGTCAAAGTCCCCTCCTATGATTGTGTTACTGTCGATTTCCCCTTTTATGGCTGTTAGTATTTGCCTTATATATTGTGGTGCTCCTATGTTGGGTGCATAAATATTTACAATTGTTATGTCTTCTTTTTGGATTGATCCCTTGATCATTCTGTAGTGTCCTTCTTTGTCTCTTGTAATATTCTTTGTTTTAAAGTCTCTTGTCTGATATGAGAATTGCTACTCCAGCTTTGTTTTGATTTCCATTTGCATGGATTATCTTTTTCCATCCCCTCACTTTCAGTCTGTATGTGTCCCTAGGTCTGAAGTGGGTCTCTTGTAGACAGCATATATATGGGTCTTGTTTTTGTATCCATTCAGCCAGTCTATGTCTTTTGGTTGGAGCATTTAATCCATTTACATTTAAGGTAATTATCCATATGTATGTTCATATTACCATTATCTTAATTTTTTTGTGTTTGGTATCATAGGTCTTTTCCTTCTCTTGTGTTTCCTGCCTGGGGAAGTCCCCTTAGCATTTGTTGTAAAGCTGGTTTGGTGGTGCTGAATTCTCTTAACTTTTGCTTGTCTGTAAAGGTTTTAATTTCTCTGTCAAATCTGAATGAGATCCTTGCTGGGTAGAGTAATCTTGGTTGTAGGTTTTTCTCCTTCATTACTTTAAATATGTCCTGCCACTCCCTTCTGGCTTGCAGAGTTTCTGCTGAATGTTCAGCTGTTAACCTTATGGGGATTACCTTGTGTGTTTTTTGTTGTTTTTCCCTTGCTGCTTGTAATATTTTTTCTTTGTATTTAATTTTTGATATTTTGATTAATATGTGTCTTGGCGTGTTTCTCCTTGGGTTTATCCTGTATGGGACTGTCTGTGCTTCCTGGACTTGATTAACTATTTCCTTTCCCATATTAGGGAAGTTTTCAACTATAATCTTTTCAAATATTTTCTCAGTCCCTTTCTTTTTCTCTTCTTCTTCTGGGACCCCTATAATTCGAATGTTGGTGTGTTTAGTGTTGTCCCAGAGGTCTCTAAGACTGTCCTCAATTCTTGTCATTCTTTTTTCTGGTCTGCAGTAGTTATTTCCACTATTTTATCTTCCAGATCACTTATCCATTCTTCAGCCTCAGTTATTCTGCTATTGTTCCCTTCTAGAGAATTTTTAATTTCATTTATTGTGTTGTTCATCACTGTTTGTTTGCCCTTTAGTTCTTCTAGGTCTTTGTTAAATGTTCCTTGTATGCTCTCCATTCTATTTCTAAGATTTTGGATCATCTTTACTATCATTATTCTGAATTCTTTTTCACGTAGACTGCCTATTTCTTCTTCGTTTGTTAGGTCTGGTGGGTTTTTGCCTTGCTCCTTCATCTGCTGTGTGTTTCTCTTTCTTCTCATTTTGCTTAGCTTACTGTGTTCGGGGTCTCCTTTTCTCTGGCTGCAGGTTTGTAGTTCTCGTTGTTTTTGGTGTCTGTCCCCAGTGGCTAAGGCTGGTTTAATGGGTTGTGTAGGCTTCCTGGTGGAGGGGACTAGTGCCTGTGTTCTGGTGGATGAGGCTGCATCTTGTCTTTCTGGTGTCAGGTCCACGTCTGGTGGTGTGTTTTGGGGTGTCTGTGGCCTTATTATGATTTTAGGCAGCCTGTCTGCTCATGGATGGGGTTGTGTTCCTGTCTTGCTAGTTGTTTGGCATAGGGTGTCCAGCACTGTAGCTTGCTGATTGTTGAGTGGAGCTGGGTCTTGGCATTGAGATGGAGATCTCTGGGAGATTTTCGCCATTTGATATTACATGGAGCTGGGACGTCTGTTGTGGACCCGTGTCCTGAACTTGGCTCTCCCACCTCAGAGGCACAGCCCTGATGTCTGTCTGAGGCAACAAGAGCCTGTCATCCACATGGCTCAGATTAAAGGGGAGAAAAAAAAGAAAGAAAGAAGACGGTAAAATAAAATAAAATAATGTTATTAAGATAAAAAATAATTATTAAAAAATTTTTTTAAGTATTAAAAAAGGAAAGAAAGAAGACAGCAACCAAATCAGAAAAGAAATCCACGAATGATAACAAGTGCTAAAAACTATACTAAAAAAAAAACAAACAAAAAAACCTGGAGAGACAGAACCCTAGGAAAAATGGTAAAAGCAAAGCTATACAGACAAAATCACACACAAAAGCATACACATATATACTCACAAAAAGAGAAAAAGGGAAAAAATATATATATATTGTTGTTCCCAAAGTCCACCTCCTCAGTTTGGGATAATTCATCGTCTATTCAGGTATTCCACAGATGCAGGGTACATCAAGCTGATTGTGGAGATTTAATTCGCTGCTCCTGAGGCTGCTGGGAGGGATTTCCGTTTCTCTTCTTTGTTCGCACAGCTCCCAGGGGCTCAGCTTTGGATTTGGCCCCACTCTGCGTGTAGGTCGCTTGAGGGCGTCTGTTTTTCTCTCAGACAGGACGGGGTTAAAGGAGCCGCTGGTTCGGGGGCTGTGGCTCACTCAGGCCGGGGGGAGGGAGGGGTACGGATGCGGGATGAGCCTGTGGCGTGACGTTGCACCAGGCTGAGGCTCGCCGTGTGTTTTCCCGGGGGAGTTGTCCCTGGATCACGGGACCCTGGAAGTGGCAGGCTGCACAGGCTCCCGGGAGTGGAGGTGTGGAGAGTGACCTGTGCTTGCTCACAGGCTTCTTGGTGGCGGCAGCAACAGCCTTAGCGTCTCATGTGCGTCCCTGGGGTCTGCGCTGATAGCCGCGGCTCACGCCGGTCTCTGGAGCTCCTTTAAGCAGCGCTCTTAATCCCCTCTCCTCGCGCATCAGGAAACAGAGAGGGAAGAAAAAGTCTCTTGCCTCTTCGGCAACTCCAGACTTTTTCCCGGACTCCCTCCTGGCTAGCTGTGGCGCGCTAGCCTCCTTCAGGCTGTGAAGGTCCTTCAGGACCGCCAACCTCAGTCCTCTCCCTGGGATCCGACGGAAGCCGGAGCCTCAGCTCGCAGTCCCGCCCGCCCTGGCAGGTGAGCAGATAAGCCTCTCGGGCTGGTGAGTGCTGGTCGGCACCGATCCTCTGTGTGGGAATCTCCCCGCTTTGCCCTCTGCACCCCTGTTGCTGTGCTCTCCTCCACGGCTCCGAAGCATCCCCCGCTCCACCCCCCGCAGTCTCCTCCCGCGAAGGGGCTTCCTAGTGTGTGGAAACCTTTCCTCCTTCACAGTTCCCTCCCACTGGTGCAGGTCCCGTCCCTATCCTTTTGTCTCTGTTTATTCCTTTTTCTTTTGCCCTACCCATGTACGTGGGGAGTTTCTTGCCTTTTGGGAGGTCTGAGGTCTTCTGCCAGCGTTCAGTAGGTGTTCTGTAGGAGTTGTTCCGCATGTAGATGTATTTCTGATGTATTTGTGGGGAGGAAGGTGATCTCCACGTCTTATTCTTCCGCCATCTTGAAGGTCCTCTGCACAAGACTCTTAGACAGCCTCATCCTCCAAAGGGCAGACACGGAAGCAAGGAGAACTACTGTTGTGCAGACTGTGCCTGGGGAGAAATTCCAATGGCAGGTATTGGTGACATATCCTCTTCTTTAGCAGGTGGCAACCTGGCAACTTGTGGTTGTAGGTAGGCGGCCTCAGTTCCTTCCCACATGGATCTCTCCTTAGGGCTGCTTGAGTGTCCTCATGACATGGCAGCTGGCTTAACCCAGGATGAGTGATCTTGGGATAGCTGGTTTTCCTTAGTTAACAATCATCCTTTGATGTTCCCCATTAACTGCGCCAGTCCCCTCCCCTGTCCCGTGCCCCCTGGTACTTTAGCTCAGGGAGGAAGGAGCTCAGAGGGACTTGGCTGAATAAGGGGCTTGAGAGCCTAGGGATGAGTTTTAAGCTGCTTTCCCCGCAGTCAGGAGGAGGGACGCTGACGCTCCAGCCGGACCCTGCGCCTCCTTTTCGCCATTTCCCCTCAGGACGCTCAGGTCCACCCTGATTAGGTTCATTTTTATTTCCATTACTTAGGTATGACCAGTGCATCTCTTTTATCCTAGATTTTCTATAATTTTCCTTTTTTTCTCTAAATGAACTGGTGGAGTTGATTTTGGAGAGAATATGGAATTAAACTTTGTAATTTCCATTTGCTCCCTCTACTCCCTGCGACTCTGCTGCTATCCCAGGCAGTCTTTATTAATGTTTCCAATTTTCCCATCCATTTACTAAAGCTTAGCAACTGTCCCAAGTTTTTATGGTTTCTCATAGCTTTCTGGGTAAAGTTTAAATTCTTTAGCTTAATCATTTATTATCTACAGACTTCTCAAATTTCCATCATTTTCCTCTTCAGACATTCTGAATTATTTATACTTCCTTAGAACACATTACTCTATTTTCTGGCTCTTCCTTTGCTATATGCTAGTCTTCCTGCTTTTTCTAGCTGTAACTTGTGTCAGTTTTCCCTTTTCATAAAGGCTGTTGTACATCTGCTTCTAAGCCATCTACTTGGCTCTCAGAGTTTCTTCCATCTTCCAGCTGCTCCCAGTGGAACACCATGACCTTTACTAGTGGTCTTTATATGGAGCTCTGGGGCACAGGCCCATTGATAAACTACTGCTGCCACAACTTGGCTATCAGTAGAGATGTGGTTGGAGCAAGCTACAATTCCCTTATTTCCCCATTCCTTTATTTCTCACAGTACCACCACAGGTACGGCTGGATCAGACTTCAGAGAATAGTTGGAGTAAATAAAGGAAATTAAAGTATAGCAGAGAAACATTTAAAACCAAGACTAAGTCCAATTTCCCTCCTGCCCAAGGGAAAGCATTCAAGAAGTGGCCTCTTGTATACTTTCTTTACTCGTTTGTATTCAGGGTTGTACTTCTGAGTGCCTCCTTCTACTCACCGTGCACCTTTGGGAACCTCATCCCCTAGCCTCAGGACTGGTTTTGGTCCGGGGGTTACTTTCCTCAGCCATGTGTTTCGACAAGTTTGAATCCTTTTGTCTACTTCCTGTCAACATTGTCCACGGTAGGCTTTGACACCCAAATCTTGCAGGGTAGTTAAGAGTTTGTATGATTTTCTCTAAGTCTGAACACCTTTGAAGTCTTCCTGCCAATGTAAATTTTGGAAATGCCTCTGATTGTTCTAGTTGTTCGTGGATAACTCTTGAATCAGACACTAACTGTAAACCTTTCCCAAGGACCATTGTTAAATTTCAGACGGAGTGTGACCTGAACCAATAATACAAAGAGAAATATTTTCCTTAATGCCCCCAAAAAGGATTCTCTCATAATGAAGATACTACTTCACTTTATATAGAGCATGATTTTTCTCTGTCTCTGACTGACCCCTTTATTCAAATTGAACTCCCTTGGCCTGTTTTAAAAAGAACGAAGTCCGTGGACAAGCCAGGGCAGCTTATTTGGTTAAGTAAAGATTCAGCTAAAGCTGTTAAATCACCATGGACTAGATTAGATTAAATTTTATTACAAGGGTAGCTATTGGCTAGCCTCCTTATTGGTGGAGTTGAGTGTTTTTTGTTGTTGTTCTTTCTATTACACATCTCACTCCCACTTGTCCTTTGCCATATTCCTCCAAAAGCCAGTCAACGTCATTTGGTATAAACATCCTTTTGTGCATCTCTGGCAATCTAGCATAGCTCCATCACAGCATTATACCACAATCATTGATTTATTTGTCTGTTTTCCTAGCGTGTGGAATTTAGTGAGCAATCAGTAAATGTTTATCGAATGATAAATGCATCAGTAAAAGAAATTGGCATCTGTTATCTTCTAAATTTACTCTATTTCAACAGTTCCTTAATGATTAGGTATAAGATTTCATGAGGAGAGCTAGTTTATTTTCTAGTGATTAAAATCCAGTGCCTGCAGTTAAAATTTCTGTGTGTTGCATATTAAGTTTTGAATTATAAGTATCTTGATCAGGAAAAAAGGACCAGAGAGCTGCTGAGGCCCAGCCCACAGTTAGTATTTACTCCCAGCACTGGAGCTGTACTTTGTACAGCTTTCTGTCTTGGGGAGGAAGAAACTGAAATAAGAGAGTATGCTCTGAGAATCAGTCTCCTCTCGTCTAGTAAATGGCAGATAGTCAGATGCTGTGTATTGTATTATTTATTTAACCCTTTGCTATTTTGACAAAAAGTTGTCTTTTTACATAGAGAAAAGCCTCTAATGCTGATGTGATTTCTGTTTAAAAGTAGGAAATACATGTTACTGAGGAATGGAAGAGAAGAAATTTTCTTTTTCTGAATATGTGTATTTATGCATAAGTATACAGGAAATTTACAAAGTACTTTTGAATGCATGTGCTCTACTTTGTGTAAAGCTTCCATATAAGGGGTTTAAAAATTACTGTGCACATTTCTAAGCTGTTTGGCCCACTGTTGCTCTATCATATGTATTTTTTGGATATTTTAGAACATAGATCTTTCGAAGAAAAAGAAATAGTTGTCAGCAAAAGTTTTTCTTTTTTAAAAGAGGAGTTAATAAAATGCCTGTTTCATGATCAAATATATTATTTGACTTTTCTTATAGAAATTTCAAGAAATTGCTGAAAAAAATATGGAAAAGTTGAACCGTATTGAGAAGTCACATGAACAATTGGTTGTTGAAAACACACATTTCAAAAACTTGTTATCCCAGACTAAAAGGGAACAAACATCCTTGCTGGCGGCCTGCGCATTGATGGCTGGTGCCTTATATCCTCTGTATAGCCGATCATCTGCCTTATCTACACAGAGAGATTTTCTCCAGGAGCAGGTCAACACCTTTGAGTTGTTAAAATTGGAAGTTAGAACTCTAGCCCAGGCTTTGTCGATTGTAGAGGAAAAGAAGCAAGAGGAAGCCAAGATGAAGAAAAAAGCATTCAAAGGATTAATATGTGTATTCCGGAAAGGTGTTATTGCAATTTTGGCAGCAAACAGACTCAAGATTTTGGGCCAGTCGTGTGCCTCTCTTTTTACCTGGATGGAGAGTTTCAAAGAAGGCATAGGCATGTTAGTGTGTACAGGAGAGCCCAAAGACAAGCATAAATTTCCAAGTAAGATAATTTGTGCTTTTAAAAATCTGAGTCGAATGTAAGTGACATACGAAGTGAATATGTTGGGCAAAAACATAAAAAAATCATTTACAATGTCAAATCATGTAACATATGTACATACATATGTAGATATGTATATGTGTATGAATAAGTGTGTATTTATAAATTAGGCTTTAATTGTTATAAACATTAAAATATAAAGAAAGTAGCAAATATATATGATTTCAACTTTGTCTAGCTTTATTATATTTGAATGCTCTTTTGACAGTAAATTGAAAAGTTTGTACAGCGATTTTTCAATAAAGTCAATCCAGAAACTCTGCCCTATTTAAAATTAATTAGCATAATTTACTTTCACTTTCTTTGAATTAGAATAAAATGATCAGAGTTAACAATCTGTTGAAGAATTGAATGAAAATGAAACTAATGTAAGTTTTATAGCTAACTTTTTTGAATGCTTGACTATTCTGAGGAAACAATTATTTCAGTTTTTAACTTTTGAAAAGCAAGCTATTAAGTAAGTAGAGCTAAATAAAATTTCCTTCTCCCTTTTCTTTTATGATGTCAGTTACCATTATCTATAGAGAGGAGTTAATAAAATGCCTGTTTGTTTCATGATCAAATACATTCTTTGACTTCTCTTATATGGAAAAATTGAACCGTAAATAAAGTCAATAAAATCTCACATCTATTGTAGACTTCTCTGCACTAGGTGAAGTTCTACATACAAATTTTGATCTACTTCTTAAATAGCTAAATATTGCCATAATTTTAAAATGGATTTTAATAAATTTTTGTAGAATTGCATAATGGATTTTTTTATGTTTCTGCAGAACATCAAAAGGAGCAGTTACGTTGTTTGCAAACTCTCAGTTGGCTCACCAGTTCTGACCTTCTTGCTGCAATAATCAGTTCTATGGCTGAGTTACAGGAAGCTATTAGTAAAACAGGTATGATTCCCCTTTTTATGTCCTTGCAAAATACATTTAAAAAGAAAATGTCCAGAAATTCTTTATGGTACAAATTCTAATAAACCTTCAAGGAAGAAAATGTATTTATCTTTCTTTTATTCAGGTACAGAGAGATTACTAAATCTATATTTAATGAAGTAGTGAATTAATGTAATTTTTGATGTTAATTTTGTCTTTATGGGGAAATTAAATGACACTTCTTGATGAATGCATTCACCTTTTTTTTTCCTTTGTGATATGCTTTTCCTATGGAAAACTCATCAGTAGCTTTTTAATTAAGTACTACTGTTAATATTCTTTCAAATGTTTGAATCTTTCTTCTGTTTCTGGCCATGTGCTTTAGAAATCCAAATAATAACTGAATCAGTAGAAAATTTGTCTCTCTCATTTGGCAACATGTTTTTATTTTTTCTATTTAATTTTAAATAGAGTTAATTTAAATAGTCTGCTCCTTTCCACTAGGTGTGAAGCCACCTATAACCAGTGATTTCCAAAGGTCTAAAATGCCAGTTTATTTTTTCATGACTCAGATTGCGTGGCATGTTTGTGTGAAAGGTTCAATGAAAACTAATTTCTCCACACTTAAAGAGTAACATACAGTTACCTACTGCTTAAGCTATGTCATTGGACTAATTATGGTCGTTTCAGACACATTAATAGAAAAAAATGTATAGTAGACTTGTTAATAGTTGCCTGCGTAATGAAATATTCTAAGTATTAATGAAATGATAATTTGGGATGTAATTTAATTCTTCAGACAATTCTGTTGTGTAAATATAGATCATGTATTGTGATTTCAAACATGTAAACTAGGCTCTTATAGTACAAAACTTATGATCCAAAGATTATTTTTAGGTTGTGGCCATAAATGTTGGTAAGAAATATGCATATTTTAATGTATCGGCAAAATCTCAACATACTGGGTTTGGAGTCTGAAATAAAAGTGCAAATAAATATATTTTAAGAATGTTGGTATTATAACTTCAAAGCGAAATTGTAACATTCTTGAAAGAACTTAATAAATTTTTGGGTTTAGTTTAATAAACAGATGATTTTTGTTAGTCATATTTTTTCAGGTATGTGGACCTAAAAGTAGATTGGTTTCTTAAGCTATCATCTTATTTATATTATTACTTTATTTAATGCATTTTTTAATCACTGTGCTATATGCTTGAGGAGATGAAAGAAAAAGATTGACTTGATCGATCTTCTAGAAAATATACATAATGGTCATAAGAATAAGAGCGACAACTGATGAACAACTTAGGCAGAATGTAATCAAGGATTGGATGAGAAAGTACAGGCTTTAAATGTGAGAATACGCAGAAGGTAAAGCTCAATGTGGGCTTATGAGTATTGGGAAGGCTTCAGGGACTAGTGATTTAGTTGGGCCTAGAATGACAGTAAGTTAGAGAGGAGAGCTGGCATTCAGCTGCAGGGTATAGCTTAAGCAGAGATGTAGAGGTGGGAATAAGCATAGAATGGGAAGAAGGGACATTCAAGAGGTGAGAAAGTAGATCCATGCCTAGCAGGTCTGACTTATGGATAAAATATATTGTCTACTCTAACCATATTGGGAAGTAGTGGGGGAAAGGGTAGATCATTGCCATGGGATCAGATTGTTGATTTATGAAAGTAGGCAGCGATTTCCCCTGAGCACATTTTCTAAAAGTAGCCCCTTGTAACATTTTTAAGTTAAAATATTGACAAAATTTTTATTCAGACCCTGATAAAAATATGTGTAGGTAAGACCTGTGAAGCAGAAGGTAGACCAAGAGTGGTGTTTTAAGTGCCTGCCTATCTCTAGGAACAAGCTGTCTTTGATGTTAGAACCTGGTATGCCTCTAGCTTGAGGAAATAGCAAGTTCAGGAAAACTTATTTTTAGGCAAGCCTAAAAGGATACGGTCCAGGCAGATAGATAATTGTTACTGAACTAGTACAAAAATGATCAGTGTGGATCTTCTCCAGTGACTAGCTGGGCTTATAGAATAATTCTTTCAAAACATGATGAAGGGTTAATGTATTGTTATCTAGGCAATTGTGTTTTCAATTTTAAATGTATCCTAGTAGAAATTTTAGATATTTTAGCAGAAAAGGTGGGAAAATATTTTCAAAGTCTATGAGTGATTATCAACAGATAAGGGTAATAAATGTAAAGCCATAACAGTTTATACAGTCATGTTGAGTTTATAGTTTAAGTGTCTGAAAAATCTAAATAGGTGATCATTATTGTGTAGTAGAAAGAGCATTGCTTTGAATAAGACAGACTTGATATTATATTCAGCATTGCTACTTATTAGTTGTGTGAAATTGGGCAAGTTACTTAACTTTACTGGGCCTCACACTCTTTTCCCATAAATGAAGATGGTATCGTCTTCCCCATTGTTATGAGGAAATAATGAGATAATGCTTGTTGAATATTTTGTACGGTATCTGGTACATAGTGGGTGCTAAAAAATATTGTTCCCTTACCACCCATCTCACCATGAAAGTAGCATTTAGCATTAATGAACATGAATACACACACACCTACCTGTATACATTTTTAGACTACTAATGATTAATTTTCTGTTCTAAAATTGCTAAATTGCTGTACAGTGGAGGCAACACAGTGTAGGGTTAAGCAGGTATTCTGCCTGACTTTGAATACTGACTCTGGTGCTAGCCACATGACATGGGCAAGTTATTTAAACTCTGCTTCCCAGTTTCTTTATTTGTAGAGTGGGAATAGTAAGTTTTACCTAGCTCAGAGTTTAGAGGACTAAATGAGTTCATTTGTAAAGTGCTTAGAATGCCTTTGTTTACTCTTTCACGTACTTTTCTTAGTTCAGATGTCGGTCTTTATTAAGATTTATTGCATTAACTGAATAATAATGAAGAAATTTCATAAAAATTTAGAGTAAATAAAATGAAAATACATTAGTTTATCTTAAAATTTCAAGACCATTTACACGTCTCATACAGCTCCAACTTGTTAAAACATGGTTCTGTTATAAATTAGTATACATATAAAGATCAGGAAGAAATTTCTTCCTCTGAATATAGTGACATTGGATGTTTGGGGGCATCACAGGTTTTCTTTCTTTGTACCTAATAGAAGACTCCCACTTAGAGTAGCTTATTCATATAAGGTTTTTTTTTTTCCCTCCCAAATAGTAAGTCTGGAGGTAGGTAGAAATCCAGACTATGTCTTTCTGCTAAGCCATTAGCATCTTCGTGTTTATGCCTCCTAGTTTTAAGCTGGTCACTCTGCTTTTAGGCATCAGGATTGTATTTGTGCAGGAAGGAGAAGGGAGGGACACAATGTGAAGACATTCATACATTGCTGGTGAGAATAAAAAATGTTATAGCTGCTTTGGGAACGAGTGGCATTTCCTCAAAATATTAAACATAGAGTTATCATTTGAACAAGCAATTCCCCTTCTAGGTATATATCCAAGAGAAATGAAGACATATATGTACAAAAACTTGTGCATGAATGTTTACTGCAGCATAATGCATAGTCGAGAAATGGAAGCAAACTCAAATGTCCATCAACTGATAAATGGGTAATGGACAGATATCCAAACAATAAAATATAATTGGGCCATAAAGAGTAATGAAGTACTGATGCTTGCTACAACATGGATGAACCATGAAAGCCATATGCTACATCACAAAAGATTGTATATAATATGATTCCATTTATTTGAAATCACATACCATATTATTCCATTTATTTGGAATATGCAGATTAGGCAAATCTAGAGACAGAAAGTACATTAGGGGCTGCCTAAGGCTGGGGAGGGGTTGGGGGTTATGGGAAGTGGCTGCTAATAGATATGGAGTTTCTTTTGGGGGTGACTAAAATTTTATAAAATTGCTTGTGGTGACGACTGCATAACTGTGATTATATTAAAAACCATGGATTTGTACACTTTAAATGGGTAAGTTATATTGTGTGTGAATTATATCTCAAGAAAATTGTTAAAAATATGAAGACACGTGTTGCTGAATATATCCCTTTATATCAGGAAGGCAAAAGCTTTCCCAAAAGCTTCCCCAGCAGACTTTTGCTGTTGTTTCATTGGCCTGGCCTGAGCTGAATCATTCACATGATTCTCCCTAGATGACTACCTGGAGATTGACAAAAGAGAAGGGAGAGTTTGTGCATGGAATGAATCAGCTAATCAACATCTGCAGTAGAGAGGATTGTTTTTGTTTGTTCTTTTTTTTTCAAATTACTTCCGCTTCTACTACCTCCATTATACAAGAAAACAGGTCAATTCAGAAAACTTGGAAAAGAAATAAATCAGAGAACAACAAAACAAAAACAAACGTATTTTCCCATCATATAGGGATAGTTAATGTAAGCATTTTTATGTGTTCTTATGTGTTCTTCCAATCTGTTTTATCCCTCTTTCTCTCTCTATCCATTCCCCCTTCCTTCCTCCCTTCATGCCACCTACTCATCCATCCACTAGCAGACTAACAAATGATATAAATGATATCATAGGCTACATACTCTTTAATATCTTCATTTAAAAATTATTCCGGAATACCCTCAAACTTATGGAAAAGTTGCAAGTAGTTCACAACGGAGAATTCTGTTTCCTGAATGGTCTGAGAGCAGGTTGCTTACTTGATGCCCCATCACTCCCTCGTATTATAGCATGTATTTCAAAGACATTCTTCTGCGTAACCAGAGTGCAGTGATCAACATCAGGAAACCAACATTGATACATTACTACCATTCAGACTCCATTCAACTTCCCCTATTTGTCCCAACCACGTCATTTTTAGCAAGAGGATCTGGTTTAGAATTATGTGTTGCATTTAGTCATGTCTCTTTAGTATTCTTCAGTATGGAAGAGTTCCTCAGTTTTTCCTTGACCATCGTGACCTTGAAGATTACAAGCCAATTATTTGTAGAATATCCCTTAATTTTGATTTGTTTGTTTCCTCATGATCAGATTTAGCTTATGCATTTTCAGCAAGAATATCACAGAAGTGATGCTGTGCTTTGCTTATGATATACTATCATAGCTATAGTTTAAAAAATATCATACTTTTTGAGGATTTTTCTCTATTTCTGTTAATAATCTTCTAGAGAATGATTGTAATGTCTGGGTAATATATATCAGTTGGGCATTCCTTCATCTATTTAACCAATTTACAAAAGGAGGTTTTCATCATAGGGCAGGTATCAAGAATACCAGTTCAGCTTTGATTTGCAATTGACTCCTTGTCCCTTGAATCATCTAATACTATGAATAGTATCTTAATTCTTTCAGCCATGTGGGAAATTGAAATGGCAAAATCTTGGGAAAGTCTGTTTAGGAAATGTGAAAATTCTGAAATGAAAGAGGATATTTCTTAGAACTCTGATTTTTCTTCTCTGTTTCTTCTGTCTTTTTGAAGAACTTGCTGAAAATTTAAATCATATTACATGTCAGGACTACCTCTTGATGGCATCATTGTCACTTTTTTCTTTTTATTTACAATATTGTGTTAGTTTCTGGTGTACAGCAAAGTGATTCATATATATATATATATAAATAAAATCTTTTTCATATTCTTTTCCATCATAGTTTATTACAAGATATTGAATATAGTTCCCTGTGCTATACAGTAGGACCTTGTTGCTTACCTAGTTTATCTCTAGTAATCTGTATCTGCTAATCGCAAACTCCTGATTTATCCCTCCCTCCCTTCCCCTTTGGTAACCATAAGTTTGTTTTCTATATCTGTGAATCTGTTTCTATTTTGTAAATAAGTTCATCTGCATCATATTTTAGATTCTACATATAAGTGATATTGTATGGTATTTGTCTTTCTCTTTCTGACTTACTTCGCTTAGCATGATAATCTCTAGCTCCGTCCATGTTGCTGCAAATGGCATTATCTCATTCATTTTCACTTTTTTCTTTTTAGCTCCAGGAAAACTAGTACATGTATGGCAATAGCAAGTAGTAGCTTTTAATATATTAAATAGTAACTATTGCTTCTCCTATTATCATTGTTCAAAAAAAATCAGTAAATCACTCTTTTGAAAAGTTAGGTGCTTATCTTTTTAGAGTAAGTTCTGAATTATACTATTAACTAATTAGGAGAGAAAGTTTTAAAATTGTCTAGGAGAGAAAATGAAACATGTTGGATATGCAGTAGAATATGGATTAAGAACCTGGATTCTAGATTTGAATCTGAGTTCCAGTGCTTACTATGTGTGTGACATTGGGAAAATCATTTCATCCTTCTTCATCCATCTATAAAATTTGGCTAAGGGTGGTTCCTAGCTCATAGAGTTATTAGGAGTAAATGTAACTTTCTCAGCCAAGTCCCTTGTATATGTAATTGTCCCATAAATGTTGTGTTATCTCTTTTTTGTGCACTGATATTTCGGTGGAACCTGTATATTAGTTTATCCCTTTTTGTGAAACTGGAAGTTCAATAGTGGTAGCTTGAATTCATTGCTCAGAAAGTGAGGTGTTTGCTAAAGGTAGATGCCACTGCTGCCTTCTTAAACTTTGACGGTGTATTTACAGGCAGTGGGCAAAGACCCCAGTTTCCATGTTTCTCTGTAAATACTGGACAGGTGGCAACCTTCTTGCTTTCATTAAAGTGTTTGCCCACTTGAGATAAATTACCTCTTCCAGGTATCCAAATGGTGTGCCTGCAAGAGATCATTTACCTCAAACAGGGGAGAATGTTACTTCCACTGAAGGGCTGGGATATCAATCATTATAGGAGTGGACTAAGGAACCCTACAGATAGCTGAGCATTTTTATATGACTTGTTCAGACTGAATTTCTCGAGATAGAAACAATTGTGCTGATTTGCTTTGAAATATCTCTGAACAAATACAGGAGTAGATGGTTATGAGTAGAATGTTCATCCATTTTCTTACACATTTACGCACTTCAATTATAATTGAATTTTAATTATCTAGAGGATAGATGACTCAAATATACATGCTCCTGCTATTACTACTCACAGCTTTCTTTCATCGTATACTTTGAGTTAACTTTGTAGAGGTCATAGCAGCTCTTCCAGGTAAAACTCAGAAATCTAGGTTGTATTCGGCACAACACTGAGGTTTCATATTAGGAAGTTCAAAGCAGTAAGTAAAGATACTTGTACTAATAAGTAGTTATTAGTATATATTTGAAAGCTTAAAGGCTTTAGTGAATCCTAACAAAGAATAAAAAGAGATGTGTTACTCCAAGTTTGGTCGTCGACCAGCAGCATCAGCATTAACTGTGGGGTGTTAGAAATGCACAGTCTCAGACTCCATTCCAGAGCTATTCAGCCAGAATCTGCATTTTAACAAGATGATTTATAACCACAGTAAAGTGTGAGGAGAAGTAATTTAGAGAATTTTGTTATACACATAATTTCACTCATATCTGAAATTGAAATAAGTACAATCTGACCGTGGATCATTTTTAGTATTTGAGCTATTAGTGTCTATTTTGAGCCACATTTAACTTACTGACTTTTGTGACTTTTAAAATTATTATTCTTGCATTTTCCCATATTTTTTCAAACACTTTATTCTGAGAATTTTCAAACATGGAAAATGTGAAAGAAGTTTTGTTTTCTAAATTAAAATTTATTTGCCTATCATTCTTAAGAACAATTTTTGAATGAATAATTTATCCTTGGAAGTGTTCATGACTGTGTAAAATTCCAGTGTCACAATTTTCATAGAATACATTTATTTGTTAAAATAATATACAAAATCAAAATTATTTTAAGAAACATATATGAGGCTTTAACATATTTTGCAACTTATAGGCAGTTTGTAGAAAACTTTTAAGACCCTTTTCTTAGAAGATTTAGTTGAATATCCAGATACTGTCTAACAAAACGACACAATTATTTTTTAAGATTTTTGTAAAAGAAAAAAAGAAAAAATTTCCTCTCAGATCTATTCTAAAATAATACATGTGTATTTAAAAATATTTTAAACCTCCACCTTGTTCCAGAAAAAAAATTATGGCAGCTTACAGGTATTTGTAAAATATCACTGTAAGACAGCTCTTGTAATCTCCCTGAGAGTATGATTAATATTTGTGTCTACTTCTTTCAAGTTGTTTTGTGTGTATTTCAATATGACTGGGTCAATTCTATGTACCATTTTTCATTGTTCTTTTTCTCGCACTTATTTTAAATGGCTATAATAATCGTACCATCTCATTGGCTATTGTAATGGTTTAAACGAGTTATTGCATGTTGGCAGTGCTTGGTTTGTCACATATCTTTGTAAAAGCAGCAGTATTGTTCCTCATTTCCTACTCTTTAGCTCGGTATACAAGACCTTTCTTGATCTGATTCTCATTTATTTGTATAGTCTCACCTCCCTGTACTCTCACTGATAAAACTACAGTTTAGCTAAACTGAGCTGCATGTTGTTCCGCAGATAGGAGACGCTCTCTTATTTCTCCAAACATACGGAGCAAACCATTAATACTTTTTTTGCTACTAAACCCTAAGAGGAATTTATTACATGGATTATCATATTGAAAATATTGAATAACATTCACAGTTTATATCTTTTTTTTTTTTTTGCGATACGCGGGCCTCCCACCGCTGCGGCCCCTCTCGCCGCGGAGCACAGGCTCCGGACGCGCAAGCCCAGCAACCATGGCCCACGGGCCCAGCCGCTCCGCGGCACGGGAGATCCCCCTGGACCGGGGCACGAACCCACGCCCCCCGCATCGGCAAGCGGACCCCCAACCACTGCGCCAACAGGGAAGCCCCACAGTTTATATCTTTAAAGGCTACTTCATAGAAGATGCAGAAGTTTTTTTCTTGTTAGTGTTGCTTATGTTTTTCTTCAGTGAAAACTGAGAGCGTATTATATTATGGTTCTCTGAGTAGAGTAGTCCAGGTATGCAGCTTTCTTATTATTTAAGTTGACGGAGAAGTAGAGGCTGAAGGATATAGTTTTATGATTGTGTAGTGTATTCCTTAGATAAGGGAGCTCTTAATCTGGGGTTCATAGAACCCTTCTCAAAATGGTCCATGAATAGAATTCAGAGGGGGAGCATCTGTAGACTTGGATGGAAAATAATTGTCTTGTTTCATTAACCATTAATGAACATTTCCTTCAATTATGAATGGTGATGACAGACCATGATAATATTAGCAGCATGGTGACTTATTTACTAATAGAAATTACAGATATTTTCAAGTTGTAATACAGTTGTTGCAGCTATCTTCAGATATTGTTTATGCTCATCTTTGATGATCAGTAATCATGAGACTCATCACATACATGGTATGTAATCACAGTCTTCTATGTACAGATGGATGCTGGTGCAATGTAGCTGGCCATGTATCAGGACGATTGTACACCTAGTAGTTGTTCATCCATCCAGTTGAGCTTCTATATTCTTCATGTCTATGTTGCTTTCCAGTATTCCCTAAGTACAAAATTCTGTGATTTCTTTGAAAGTGCAACCTGCAAGCACCTGGAAACACTTTAGAACTCTTTCAAAAGTGCTACTTACGTTCCTTCTATCTTCATAACATCAAATTTGAACCATAGATTCACAATCGTTTTTCTTTCTTATATAAACGTATTGAATAAGTTGACCTAGCCAAAGATGAACTCACTGACTTTTGAACAAAAAACTTTCCACAATAGGTCTTCTTTTTTTTTTAATTTTACTTTTTTTTTTGCGGTACGCGGGCCTCTCACTGTTGTGGCCTCTCCCGTTGCGGAGCCCGGACGCGCAGGCTCAGCGGCCGTGGCTCACAGGCCCAGCCGCTCTGCAGCATGTGGGATCTTCCCAGACCGGGGCACAAACCCATGTCCCCTGCATTGGCAGGTGGACTCTCAACCACTGTGCCACCAGGGAAGCCCTATGCTATATCTTTTAAAAAAATTTCAGTCTATATTTTAAATGTATTGTCTTATGCATAATATATTTATAATAAAACAAAATAGTTTGAAAACTGCATTTTAATAAAATTTGCTTCCTTTGTAACCCTACATATTTTGACTTAACATGTTTAAAAGTATTATGCTAAGAAGGAGATCCATAGGTTTTACTAGGCTATCGAGGGTATACACGGGACAAAAAATGAGCAAGAACCCCTGCTTTTTTTTAAAAAACTGGATACTATTTATTTATTTATTTATTTATGGCTGTGTTGGTTCTTTGTTGCTGCATGCAGGCTTTTCTCTAGTTACAGTGATCAGGGGCTACTCTTCCTTGTGGTGCGCAGGCTTCTCATTGTGGTGGCTTCTCTTGTTGTGGAGCATGGGCTCCAGGCACACGGGCTTCAGTAGTTGTGGCACGTGGCCTCTAGAGTAAAGGTTCAGTAGTTGTGGCGCATGGGCTTAGTTGCTCCGCGGCATGTGGGATTTTTCCCGGACCAGGGTTCGAATCCGTGTCCCCTGCATTGGCAGGTGGATTCTTAACCACTGCACCACCAGGGAAGTCCAAGAACCCCTGCTTTTGATAATCATTCCCCTAAATACCATTTGTCTAAGTCAAGATATGTTTTTGAGTAGTTCTATTATTGGGCATTTGTACCTATAGTATTATTTATAAATAACGCTGATAGAAACAGGAGCTACTGATTCTTTTTTTTTTTTTTTTTTAATGTTTTTTTTTTTTTCTTGTAACCTGCTCTTATCATTTATTCTATCTGAGTTTTACCAGTGCATCAGGTCTAATGGCTCAGTGTTTTCCAGGATGGAACCCTATTTTTTTTTTTTTTTTTTTTTTTTTTTGCAGTACACGGGCCTCTCACTGTTGTGGCCTCTCCGGTTGCAGAGCACAGGCTCCGGATGCGCAGGCTCAGCAGCCATGGCTCACAGGCCCAGCCGCTCTGCAGCATGTGGGATCTTCCCGGACCGGGGCACGAACCCGTGTCCCCTGCATCGGCAGGCGGACTCTCAACCACTGCGCCACCAGGGAAGCCCGAGCTACTGATTCTTAATCAGTGTTATAGGTCTCCTCTCCACATTGCCTAACACAGTGCCTTCATGCATATGAGTTGCCCTATAGCTAGCTGTTTAATGAATGAATGAGGAAGACAGTATACAGTGCTTTTTAAAATAGTTTTGTTATTTCTGGAAAAGTGTTTATGCTTTTTAAAAATTATCTAGAGGATAATTAAATTTATGCTTGGTATAAAAACTTCACACAGTATAGAAACCTGCACAGAAGAAATAAAAATCACCCAAAAGGCCATCCCCAATCATTCTTAACACTTTAATGATTTCTACAAATCTCCCAGACATGTGTACCAACAGGTATACATACAAACACACCCAGTTTTATATGAGGGAGTCATACAATCATGCCTCATCATAATTTTGTTTCTACTCACTGGATAATAAATGTCTTTCCATGTCAATAAGGTAGGTGTACATCATTAATTGTATTTGATAATATACTATTTCATTGTTTACATAGTTTACTCTGAAAATTCCCTGTTGATGGATATTGGCATTTTTTCATATTTTTTTACTATTTTAATTAATATTATAATAAACTATGCTGTAATTAACATGTTTGTACATAAAATCATTTTATACTTGTGCACTTATTTCCTTGGCTAAACTCCTCAGAAATGAGTTTGCATATTTTACGTTTGGAAAGTATTGCCAGTCTGCCTTTTGTAAAAGTTGCTTTGTATTACACTCCTATGAACACTACTGAGAGTTCTGGCTTTCTCATAATGCCTTTGGTACATGAAGTTTTAACAGTCTTTCTTATTTTTATCAATTTGAAAGGCAAAAGAAACTATGTCGTTCCTTATTTGTAATTTTGACTGTTTGATTGCAAATCTTTTCATTTGTTCTATACCCATTCATATTCTTTTACACATTATCTCATTATGTTCATATATGGGTGTGTGTTTGTTTCTTATAGAATTATAAGAACTCCTTGTGTATCACACATATTAGCACTTTGCCATATAGTGTAAATAATTTTTCCAGTTTGTATTTTAATTTTGTTTGTGTATTTTTGTATGGTTAACATTATTAATCATTTACTTTATGGTTTTTCTTTTGGTGATTTAGTTAGAAAGGCTAGCCTCACCGCAGGTGGTGTTGCTCATATTTTAGTCTAGTATTTTTGATTTTTACATTAAATCTTGGATTTTATCTGGAATTATTTTCAGAGAAGTAGTGAGGAAATTAATAATATTTATTTGTGTATGGATGACCAGCTAGCCCCAATACGTTTTAATTCCATCATCTGTCTTTTACCTAGTGAATTAAGATATGCCATTTAGTATATATTTATTATACGTACTTGGATCTATTTCCCGTCTCTCCAGTCAATTCCATTAGTCTTCCTGTCTCTTCTGGTATTGGTATCATACTGCCCTTTTCATGTGTATTTCTTGAAGTTTTAAAATATGGTAAGACATTCTCTTATTACTTTTTGAAAATAGTATTTTGGGCTTTTTTTCATAGTATTTTTAGTTTCATCTTTAGATAGAACACAGTTTTGAATCTTACCTTAATGATTGGCTCCCAAGTTTGAAAACTGATTCATATTTTCAAATTACAGCTCTTTGAAAACAGGCATTTTTTTGCTCAGAAGAGTGCTCTAAGATTGTGATGTGTTGGGGTCACTTGAAAGGAGTTATACATGAAAGGGATAATAGTGAAAGATGCTCCTGGAAAAGTAAGCAGGGATCAGATCATGTAGGACCTTATGAGCCATGTTTAAGCTTAGAGTTTGACATTTATTCCCAGATCTGAAGAGACTCACTGAAACTTAAGCAGGGGTTGTGACAAGATCCTATTTGTGTTTTAGAAGTCATTTTTTCTACGGTGGAGGATGGATTGAAGAGGGGAAATGACTAGAGAAGAGTAGGGAGACCCTTGTAAGAACATAGGTGAGACAATGCCATGATTACAGAAAAAATTGAATAGCTGGTAGAAATGTGATGTGATTGGATGTGAGGGAGATGGCAAGAAAGATGGAGGTGTCAAAGATGAGAAAATGTTCCCAACTGTCTAGAACTGAGTTGAATTTTAATGCAGTTAACATTACTCATGATTAACATTTCTAACATTATTATTACCATTAGGCATTATTATTATTATTATATTCATGACTCATATTATTATTAAATTAAATAATGACATATTTACATACATATTAATTAAATAATTACTCACTATTCCCTTTTTTTCATTAAAGGCATGTTTCTCAATCTGAGTGTGAGGATTCCATTTTAATAAGAAATCACATTGTAGACTGCTCTTCCCACATGATAGTTGTATTTTTAGCAGCAGTTGACTTCTGCAATGTTTCGAAGGACTTTTAATTTTATTACTAACAACATCATAAGCATATATTATTCATGCTACATATTTTTTTAGGGCTAAATAAAGGTCAAATGGCAATACTGCAGTTGAGAGTGGTGGAACTCTTATAATAACCTTTCAACCTCCCCTCCCCCCTGCCTCAAAATCTGTAATTCACAGGTTTAGAACTACTGGTCGAAACAATTCTCTGTGAATTTGTTTTGAAGATTTTAACCTCAGATGTGCACTATTGCCCCTTCTATTGGAAAACGTAGTTGCAGAACATAGAGTCCTCTTCCTTCTTGAAAGATATGCTATTAGATAGGGGAAAAGTGGGCTTCCCTGGTGGTGCAGTGGTTGAGAGTCCGCCTGCCGATGCAGGGGACACGGGTTCGTGCCCCGGTCCGGGAAGATCCCATATGCCGTGGGGCGGCTGGGCCCGTGAGCCATGGCCGCTGAGCCTGCGCGTCCAGAGCCTGCGCTCCGCAATGGAAGAGACCACAACAGTGAGAGGCCCGCGTACCGAAAAAAAAAAAAATCTATAATAGATAGGGGAAAAGTGATTAACAAATGTATTTAGCATAAACAAGAATTTGTTAAATGTAACAAGTCAAACATTTTAACTAGTCTAGACAAGTTTAGACATGAGGAATTTTAGTGACATTGTTTCTCTTCTGTATCATTATACAAATAGTTCTACAACTATGTCACTAGAGGATTTTTTTGTTTCTTCATTTATTTAATATTGAATTAATTGTACTCTATACTGTATAATGTGAAGTATATCGTAAAAATACTTCTTATTCATCAAAGCATAAAATTATGCTTTGTGCTCTTTCTGTAATTCATTGAGAGTAGCAGTCAGTAACTTAGAATGTATGCCTCTTTCCCACTTGTTAAAAATTCAAAGGAATGCCTTATGGAATTATACTGCCACTTAATTTCACCTCTCAGAGTGGTTAGTGTCTACACAACACATTGCTATGATATAGTAAAAAACCACTATTCATTAAAATTTAATTATAGTTGATTTTTGCTTCTAAAGGCTCTTTATCTGTGAAAACTATTATTTTTGTGTTCCTGAAAATTTTCTAGAACAATGAGCTTTTATCTAGCTTCCGTGAGATGTTTTTTTCTGACATAGAAAACCACTGATGGTTTATTGGCGTTGACCTTCTCAGTCAGTGCTGCTTTTCAGTTTCAAACCATGTGTTCTTAGAATTGTGGAACATTTTTCTCTTGCATAAAACTGGCCAAATATGCTTTTTGTGCTTATGATATAAAGACAAGATTTAAACTAACTCCCAACAGCAGAGGTTCTTGAAATGTAGAATGGTATACTGCATAATTTAAAGAGTCTCTCCGTGTTCATCATTTTACATGGATAGTATTGTAACACAAGTAATGACAGATTAAGACATGCCTAGCAGAGGGAAAACTAAATTACACGACTTTTATTAAGGCATAAATAAACCTATTAACCATTATTTGGAATACCAATTAGTAGAAAGAACACTGACAATTTTATTTATCAACATTAAATACAGTTATTAATTACAGACCTGATGAATCCAGCAGTAAGCAGGCCATGTTGGATATTGCTGGGACCTTAAGTCCATTATATGAGAGGGATGATTACCAAAATCCTACGGGGAAATGAGTAATTGTAGTTGTAAAATGTTAATTGCCTTGGAATAAGGCAAGTTATATTTTCTTGTCTGAGAATATAAATAGTGTGACATTAAAGTAATAAGCTTCAGTAGTTGTAAATAGAAAATTAATTTGTTAGGTTTTAAAACAAAGAAAGGAGTGATGATGATTTTTTAGTGTCATAGTGTTCAATATGAATGACATACTGTAAATACATGCAGATTTTCTTTAGATACATTATTTAGTAGGTGGGCTATTTCTTACATAGTGAAAGTTGATATAGGCAGGGACTTCTTGAATGGATTTCTACAGGTGGATGGGAATGATATAACTGAGAAAATATTTTCATTGTGTTGTGACTGGCAGTGTTGTGAAATGAACAAGAGACAATTCTTATTTTTCTGTGCTTTTTTTCTTTTTCTTTGAAGATCCAAATTCCAGAATTTGTGGACATTTGCTTATAGGAGCAGCCAAGAGTTCTTTTGCAAAACTCATGGATAAAATTAATCTGGCAATGGACAGTATACCTTTGCACAGGAACAGGAGTATTAGATATGTGGTAGAAGATTCCCTGGTTCAGAGGCTGGCCCGTGGACTTCATAAAGTAAACACACTGGCCCTGAAATACGGTCTACGTGGCCACGTGCCCATTTTGGTATGTATGCAATTTCATTAAATAGGGATTTTAGGACTTGTAAATTTAATTCCGAATCAAATTTATTTGTAGTTTATATTAGTTGTACACGAGTGTAGGTAGATTTCTTTTAGATTTCATGTAATAGTTTAATATGATAAATAAAAGAACTTCCAAATAAGTATCCATAATATCAAAATACAAAAGTTCTGGCATGAGTTCTGAATTAACTGTTCTGTACGAGTATACTGCAACAGAATTGTGTGAGACATAAACAATTATCTTTTCTGTTTTCTAGCCATCTAGATTATTTCTTTTCTTCATTTTTCATTTCATATAAGGCAAATTATTGGTCACATAAAAAAATAAAGCCTTCATTTTAAGTTTTAGTAAGAGCTGGTATTGTTTTCTGTATAACCTAAGTTACATTTAATTTGGTAAAATGACCATTGCTATGGACTTACTAGTAAATCTGAAGTGACTTTTTGTAAAATTGCTCTTATTTGACAATAGAAAAGCACAGCATCATTACAGAAGCAAATATTTGGATTTACACAAAGACTGCACACAGCAGAAGTGGAGCGCCGCTCACTACGCTTAGAGGTCACAGAACTGAAACGAAATGTGAATGAACTGAAGAAGGAGCTTGACAAAACCCAGGGTCTTCAGATGCAGTTGAATGAAGTTAAGCAGTCAGTAAGTATATATGATTTAAAAACTATGGCTTTGGTGAGCTCTCCTCTGATATAAAATATGTATGATATACATATGTATATAAAATATCACAGGGCAAATATATATGTTTGTTTTCCTTAACTTTTTATTATGTTTCCTTTTTCAAATAATCAAATCCCATTAATAGAATTTCTTTTTCTTTAGAAAAATTCCCTTCTAAAATTCCCCAACAGTAATGTATTATACATTTCAAATTTGCTAAGAGACTAGAACTTAAATGTTCTCACCACAAAAAAGAAGTAATAATTATGTGACTTAATAGAGCTAGCTAGGGCTGCAGTGGAAATTGTTTTGCAAGTTAGAAGTGTATCAAATGAATACATTGTACATCTTAAACTTAAGCAGTGTTGTGTGTCAATTAAATAAAAAGCACAGCATCATTAAAATCATCTCAAAAAACATTGAAAAAAAAGATTTATTCCTGATGCTTAAAGGAGTACTGATTGTGTCAGCAGAGCTTATAGCCCTGTTAAAATGTATACTGTGACTGAAAGTATAGAAAATGATTAAGCTGTAGTTAGGATGGTTAACTGCTATGGCAAATAAACTTTGGTTGAGTAACTGGCTCGCAGCAAGAGCAAAGAACGTGTTCCAAGAAATGTTTAGTGTGAATTTCTTCCACTGAAGTGTAGAAATAAAAATAGGATTAATTGAAATAATAATTGAAGGAATGATGTATGTAATTTTTATATTTGACATCCAATTATGTAGTATAAAGTTATAAAGTGATGATTTCTAACATTTAATGATCATGTTGAACATGTATTAGGCACTGCCCCTAAGCACTTTAAGGTGTTGATTCATTTAGTCCTCTCATATCAATAATAATTCAATAATATTATTATCCATTGTTTTTTTTTTTTAACAGATGAGGAAATGTAGGGCACAGAACAGCTAAGTAACTTGCCGAAAGTCACTCAGTTAGTATGTGGAAATGACAGGATTTGAACCTCGGTATTCTGACTCCAAAATGCAAACTTATAACCACTTCACTAAAGTGTTTAATGTTCATATCCAGCTATGTTAATAAAGGATCGTTTTACTAAAAACAGAATAGATGGGAAAATGATGCTGTTTTCCTCTTTAAAAATCAGGGAGTGTGCCTGCAACCATCATCTTTCATTTATTTCAGGCAAAGTATACAGGAGGCAAACAAAATAGCTTCTTATAGTTCATCTAAAATTGTAACATAAAGGGACACATCCTGCCCACCAAAAGTGATTTAGTACCTGCACTGTTTTGGAATATCATGTTCATCTACTGACAGGTGTTCTTTAATAGCTAACTCCCATGATCATCTACTGACAGTTGTACTTTAATAGCTAACTCCCATGATCTTTTTATTGTTTTTGGTTTATTAGCTCCATACAACTGCTTTCACACACTATCTCTTTCTTATTCTGCATTGCTGTACTTGTTTGACCCTATTTAGTCACAGAAGAGTGAACAGAATTGCGCCAGTCTCTGGGAGGGATATATGGACAAGAGAAAGGCTAACATTAGCTAAGTTTTTAGGTAAAGGAGAAATTTTGGAAGAGTGGGAAGAAGTCCTGCAAAATGACGGGGATCTTCATTTATAGAGGCCAGGTAGATTGCAAAGAACAGAATGTTCTGATGGCAAGGAGTGGTAATTTAAAACGGAATAACAAGTAAAAGGTAGAAGAAGTACAGAAATACTTGTTCACAAGACCCAGAGAAGTGCTGTGCCATTAGCGAATAGAGGGATGTTAAAAAGTTGACACCTCAAATTCTTTTCAACAGTGGGAAAGTTATCAGTCTTAAATAGATTTATATACACTTAGTGTGATTAAGAGACCTGCATGGTTTCCTTTAGTTTTCCACATACATTTCTCAGGTTACCTACCATTTGTGAAACATTTCTGTTCTTTGTACCTCAAGATCAAGGTGTCTCTTGCCATTTGTTGTAACTAATTTTTGTTTGTTTAAGAGTTTTGCACAGGAGATAATACAAGTATGTCCTGTCCTGGATTCCATACCCCTTAAGAGATGGCCCCTCTCTAGAACTGTCAGTTATTCCAGAGCAGATGCAGTCATGATATTGTAAAAGTTGTGCAGAGTTTTATTGGCAGGTGTTTATATATGAATAGATATTCTTTTATTCAGCAAATACCTACTGAGAAGCTACTGAATGCCAGGCACTCCTCTGTGTGATGGGTGAGCAAGCTGAAGGAGGTCTCTGCCCTGTGGAGCTCACATCCTTAAATGTGTGGTTGGTGGAAGGGTGCGGACAGGCAGTAAAAAAGTGAACAACTACCTAAGGTGAATTTAGATAATGATAATGGCTGTGAAGAAAATACAAGAAGATGGCAATAGCGTGAGTGGTGGTGGGAGTGAGAGAGGTATGGTGTGGTAAGGACTCTCCAAGGAGAGGGTAGTTTGACCAGGGAAACCTGAATGGTGACATACACTGAACACAGACTTTCAGGTAATCCTTTAAAAGCATTTGAACTTGTTAAAAGCTTTAATTCCCACATCGTTATCTTTATAAAAAGTGCTCATGTATCAAGATTTAAACCGAGCGTTATGGATTTACTTAGAACATGAATATTTCCTGAGATTTTATTTGACTAAAAATTATAAATTTGGGAGTATAGCTGTTGTGCTTTAAAAATCAGAGTGATCTGGGACTTCCCTGGTGGTCCAGTGGTTAAGCCTCCACGCTTCTACTACAGGGGGCATGGGTTCGATCCTTGGTTGGGGAACTGCATGTTGCATGGCACGGCCAGAGTGCTGTTTTTTATCTTGACTTAGGAAATTAAGAAAAATGAATTGTACTTTTGTCATATATCAGATATTTAAAAATGTTTGTATTCTCTTTATGTTAGCAAATAGAGTTCTGAAGATTAAATGATACAACAATGCAGTTAGCTTATAATTAAAATTTCTTTCTTTGTTCAGAAATTGATCACCCATGAGAAGTTTGCAAGTGCATGTGAAGAATTGAATAATGCGTTACTACGGGAACAGCAGGCTCAAATGTTATTGAATGAGCAGGCACAGCAACTACAGGAGTTGAATTATAGGCTTGAATTACATTCCAGTGAGGAAGCTGACAAAAACCAAACTCTTGGAGAAGCTGTTAAGGTAGAAAACATCCCTCGCATAAGGGTTTATTTCTTCCAGGTTTGGGTCTTTGAGGGAATCATGTACATGTCTTGAACAGGGAAGAAATCCCAAGATATGAAATTTTATTCTGTAAGAACTTATAAGGATGGGACTTCCCTGGTGGCGCAGTGGTTAAGAATCAACCTGCCAATGCAGGGGACATGGGTTCGAGCCCTGGTCTGGGAAGATCCCACATGCTGCGGAGCAGCTAAGCCCGTGAGCCACAACTACTGAGCCCACGTGCGACAACTACTGAAGCCCGTGCTCCTAGAGCCCATGCTCCACAACAAGAGAAGCCACCACAATGAGAAGCCTGTGCACCACAACGAAGAGTAGTCCCCGCTCGCTGCACCTAGAGAAAGCCCGCGCTCAGCAACGCAGACCCAATGCAGCCAAAAATTAAATAAATAAATTTATTTATTTAAAAAAAAAAAGAACTTATAAGGATGCAATGAAACATGGTTCTGGGACCTCAATTCCAAGCTTGATTCACGTGTATTGAAGACGTAGAAGTAGGCTTTGCCGGTTGGAAACCAAGTAGAGATTTTGTTTTTGTTTTTGTTTTTTGCGGTACGCGGGCCTCTCACAGTTGTGGCCTCTCCCGTTGCGGAGCACAGGCTCTGGATGCGCAGGCTCAGTGGCCATGGCTCAACGGGCCCAGCCGCTCCGCGGCATGTGGGATCTTCCCGGACCGGGGCACGAACCCGTGTCCCCTGCATCGGCAGGCGGACTCTCAACCCCTGCGCCACCAGGGAAGCCCCCAAGTAGAGATTTTTCCAGTAATAATTTTATTCTTTGTTTCACTTATCTTCATTTTTTCCTGTCCTTAGTTCTTTTCTTTTTCTTGTTTTATGCCCTCCAAACATTGAAAATCCACATGTCTTTTGGATGTGAAAGGTTTTGGGTCTAGGTATCTCTGATTCTTATATTAAGTGTTTGAGGAGGGGGCGGTTAGAAAGAGTTGGTCTCCCTGTCATTTATTTGTGGGAAAGGTGTTTAGAAGGGAAAAAAGAAGTTACAATAAAATAATTGTCATTTAGAAAACTTTATTAATGGATTTAGGACTACGATACCTTTTGGAAATGTTGGCTATAAAATGTAATAGAATTATAGATTATGATTATAGTATGTGTAAAATTTTTACTAGTGAGGTTATACACACTGGAATGGAGCAACGAATTCCAGGAAAACCAACATGATGTAACACAGCCTATATAGTAGGTATCATGTATCATACCTAATACAGTAAACAACTCCGAGTTGGTATATAATTTATTATAAAAATAATATATATTTATTCAATACTAATACAAATGCTAATAATAAAAGTCAAAATTTGTCGAGAGCTTACTGTTTGCCAAGCACTGTGCTAAATACTTTCTAAATACTTATCTCATATAATCCTCACACAAACTCTATGGGATTATTCTCATTTCATAGAAGAGAAAACTGAGATACAGAGAGGCACATAACTTGCACAACCATTAGTAAGTTACAAATCTAGGGAATCAGATTTTATATCTGCCTTCCTAATCACGACATTAACTATATTACTGATGGACAGCATACACAGGCCAAGCTCTGTGCTGCGGTCTCTACGTGAATTGTTTTGTTTCATTCTTAAACTACCGCTATGAAATTGGTACTATTATTGTTCTTACTCCTTTCTATGAAATTGAGAGAGTTCAGTGGACTTGCTCAGGGTCTCCTCGCCTGTAAATGTTGAAACCGGGATTTAGTTTTTTAAAAAATGTATTAAAAATCATTAACCGAAGTTCTTAGGTTAATTAGGTAGATTTAGATTTATTTCAGTTTCCTTTTCTTTATTATTTTTTTCTTTTTTGCTATTATAAGTAATTCTAAGATAAGCAGCCCTGTCGCAAAATCTTTATACACATATTGCAATTAGTTCCTCAGGATTAATTCCTAGGTAAAGAATTACTAGGTCTATAGCCACATGTTTTAAAGTGTAAATATTATCAACTGGCCTACAGCAGATTTTTACATTCTCTCCTAAAATGCATGAGAATTTCACTTTTTACCCAAGCTGGCTATTACTATTAAAATTTTTTTTGGCCAATTTGATCAATATATCATTGTTACTTGAATTTTATTTCTTTGTTTGCTAGTCAGGTTGATCATTTTTATAATTATATTGGTCACTAGACAACATTTTTATGCTTCATGTCCCATTAATAGATAAAGTAGGGACTTCCCGGGTGGCGCAGTGGTTGGGAGTCCGCCTGCAGATGCGGGGGACACGGGTTTGATCCCTGGTCTGGGAGGATCCCACATGCCGCGGAGCGGCTGGGCCCATGCGCCGCCAACTACTGGGCCTGCGCTCTAGAGCTCACTAGCCTCAACTACTGAGCCCACATGCTGCAACTACTGAAGCCCAAGTACCTGGAGCCCGTGCTCTGCGGCGGGAGAGGCCACCACAGTGAAAAGCCCACACACAGTAGCGAAGACCCAGTGCAGCCAAAGATAAATAAATAAATTTAAAAAAAAATAGATAAAGTAATTAGCCATGCTTTGAAAAAGCATTTAATTCATATTAGAGTCTTTTCTTTTCGAAATAGCGTGTAGTTGAGTTTAGGTATAGTATCTATCAGCAGATAAAAAAGCTGTTCATATTAATTTCTTTAAAATGTGAGTAGCTTAAATATTGTTGTCAGGAGTGGAGAATTGTTTAATTACTATCTCTTAGTGAGAATTAGCAGGTAATTGTTTAATTACTATCTCTTAGTTAGAACTAGCAGGTAATGTGAAAACGCTCTCTTGTGGGCAGCAGTGTGGTTCAGTGGAAAAAGCACTGGCCTTGGAACAAGTATTTTCAAATTGAAATCCCAGTACTGTCACTTGGACAAATAACCTTTCTGAGCCTCAGTTTCCTCTTCTGCAAAATTAGGCATCATAATACTTAAAGCTACCGAATTTTTATGAGAATTAATTAAGATACTGTTTGAAAAGTAAGTATATGCTTGATGAATATTCTTTTGTGCTTTTCAATAATACTTAAACAAATAGTTTTTTTGTGTGTCCTTTGTATAACTTCTTTTAAAAAATAAACTGTATTGCTGCTGCTTCTGTATAAAAATAAAATAAGATCAGGAATAGAATATATGGAAAATACAAAAGAGAAAACAAGTTATTCATAACTTATCTAACAACACCACTGTTTACATTTTGGGGTTTTGGTCTCAGCTCAGTAGTGTCTAAGTAGAAACTAAGATGAAATTTTCTCTGGAAGGAAGCTTGCCTAATTACGTTTCTTCAAGAGCTTCTGCAAGCTAAACTCAACCAAGTAACCGGCCTGTGAATAAAGAGACACATTAATCTTATACACATTGCTAAACTTCTTTGTAAATTCTAATAATACTTTATCTGTACTTTCTAGGGTTTTCTATGTAGACCATCATATTATTTCTTCTATAGTACCAGTTTTGTTTCTCCTTTCCAAATCTTAATCCTTTAATTTACTTTCCCTTCCTTATTGTAATGGCTAAGATACAATGCTGAATAGAAGTAGAGACAACAGCCATCCTTGTCTTGTTCTCAATCTTAAGAATTTTTCTAACATTTCTCCATTAAGAAGGAAGTTTGGTATAGGTTGCTATAAATTGCTATAAATTGATAATCCTTATCGGGTTAAGGGAGTTATCTTCCTAGATTATGCACAATTTAAAAAATCATAAATGGATGTTGGATATTATCAATACATTTTTATGCATCTACTGAGATAATCATATGATTTTTCTCTCTTATTCTGTTAGCAAGTTGAAATATATCAGGAATTGGCAAACTATGGCCCATAGCCTGTGTTTATATGGCTTGTGAGCTGATAATTGTTTTTACGTGTTTAAAGGATCATAAACAATGAAAAATCAAACAAAACCAAAGAAGAAGAAGTGACAGACTGCATGTGACATACAAAGGCTAAAATATTTCCTCTCTAAAGTTTGCTGACCCTTGAATTATTACATTATTAAGTATTCTAATGTTAAGCCAGCATTGCATTCCTGAAATAAACCCAACTTGGTTGTGGTGACATTTTTTTAAATACTTTGCTGTGCTCAGTTTAAAATTTTTCACCTATGGCTTTTAAATCTGTGTTCCTAATCGTAATCATCTTGTAATTTCTCTCTCTCATACTGTCCTTGTCACTTTTTGGTATCAAGGTTTTGCTATCATGAAAGGACTTCTCACTCCAAACATGTGGAGTAGAAACTGGATAAAATATAACAAATGAATTGTGGGGTATATAGCCAAGCTTAAAACAAAGTGAGAAAAATGCTCATGTACTAGAAATAAAAAGGATATCTAAAAGCAAATGGTGAGAGGAGGTAAAGTCTAAATGGCTCATTGGGCTGTGCAAATCTATTTGGAGGCTGAAGTTGATAATCATAACATTAGGGAAATCTAGGCTTCAAGCCCTATGGACTAGAAAAGAGCTGCCTGTGTGAACCTTAGGATCTGGAAGGGCTGCCCTACTATGAAAATGTGGCCTAGAAAGCCCCTACCTACCAGCTACAGGGAATTTGATATTTACTCTGGATACGGAGTAGGAAAAAAGTCACAAAGAAATTGGAACCCCAGGCTGTGCTACACGTGGATGTAGGTTCTTAGTTTATGCTACTTTTATGTCCAAGGATTTAGCTGAGAAATTATCTTCAAAATGGTCCAATCCTTGTAGAACCAGCGTGACCTTTTAGAGGTAAACTTGAAAATATTCAGTGAGGAATGCTTCTGTAGCTCACAGAACACACAAAAGACTTGTATGCAAAATTCAATATTACAAAACATGTAAAGAAATGAGTTGCACATCAATTGAGAACATTTACATCTGAGGTGGTAGGAATACTTAAAGTACTGGCAGGTGCTTTAAAAGATACTTGAAGTGTTTTTTAAATGTTCTAATAAGGTATGGGTAGATATAAGACAAGAAGTGAAAATATAATCATTGAAATTAAAAACTCAGTGAACGATTTGAACGTTGGGTAGACATTAGTGAAAAGATACTAGCGAATTGAAAGTTAGCTGAGGAAAAAATATATTAATCCATGGCTCAGTGCATTTTGACAAAGGTATACATATGTCTAAGTACCACCAGAGTCAAGATATAGGACATTTTTTTATCCCCCAAATTTTCCTTGTACTTCTTTCCACTCAATTCCCTTTTTTTTTTTTTTTTTTTTTTTTTTAACACTCTCCCTGCTGTATCCTGGCAGCCACTTATCCAGTATCACTTTAGATTAGATTTACTTTTACTAGGGTTTCACATAAATGGAATCAGACAATATGTACTATTTGTATCTGACTTCTTTCATTTGGGGTAGCATTTTTGAGATTCATCTATGTTGTTTCTTTATATCATTGAATAGTATTCCATTACGTGGATATACACCAATTTGAATTTATCCATTCACCTGTTGATAGATATTTAGATTGTTTTCATTTAGGGCTATTATGAACAAAGCTGCTAAGAACATTCTTGTACAAATCCCTATGTGGACACATGTTTTGACTACTCTTGGGTAATACCTAGGAGTAGAAATTCTGGGTTGTATGGTAAGAGTACGTTTAAAATTTTAAGAAATTGCCAAAGTCTTTTTCCAAAAGGGCTGCACGATTTTGCATTTCCAATAGCAGTGGAATATGAGTTCCATCAGCTTCGTATCCTGGCGAGTACTTGGCACTGTCAGTCTTTTTAAGTTTATCTGTTATAGTGGGTGAGTAGTGGTATGTTTTTTGGTTTTATTTTGCATTTCACTGATGACTAATGATGTTAAGCGTCTTTTAGTATACTTATTAGTCATTCATATGTCTTCCTTGTGAAATATATGTTCCAGTCATTTGATATTTTAAACTTTGGGTTGTTTGTTTTCTTATTCCATTGCAAGAATTCTTTCTATTTTCTGTGTACAAGTCTTCTGTCAGGTGTGTATTGAGAATATTATCTTCCATTCTATGATTTGCCTTTTCATTTTCTTAACAGTATCTTTCAAGTAGAAGAAGTTTTAAATTTTGAAGAGTTTTAAATGTTACGGTTCATTTTTATCTTTTACATAAGAAATGTTTGCCTACTCTGATGCAGAAAGAATTTTGCCTGTATTTTCCTTTAGCAGATTTATTTTTTAAGCTTTCACCTTTAGGTCTGTGATTCATTTTGAGTTAATTTTTATATATGGTTTGATGTAAGGGTTGAATAGATGTTGAGTTGTTCCAGTGCTACTTGTTGAAAAGATGATCCTTTCTCTCTACAGTTACCTTGGCCCCTATATTGAAAATCACTGTGTGTGTTTACTTATTTACTTTTGGACTTTATTTCTGTTTCAGGCATCTGTATGTCTGTCTTTATGCAAATTCTATATTGTTTAATTTACTGTGCCTTTATAGGAAGTCTTATAGTTCATATCTTTGAGGTGCTGTAAGTTTTGCACTTTTTTGTTTTTCAAAAATTGTTTTGGCAGTTTAAGTCCATTGAATTTCCATACAAATTTTAGAAGAAGCTTGTCAGTTTTCTGTAAGACATCAAATTTATTCATATAAAGTTGCTTATAATACTTCATCCTTACCCTTTTTTTTTCTTTTTGGCCACGCTGCACAGCTTGTGGGATCTTAATTCCCCAACCAGGGATTGAACCTGCACCCTCAGCAGTGAAAGTGCACAGTCCTAACCACTGGACAGCCAGGGAATTCCCTCATTATTATCCTTTTAATGTTTGTATGTTTAACACAACATCTGTTGTGTTAATCCCTCATTTATTTCTAAACCGGTAATTTGTGATCTTTCTCTCTTTTTTTTCTCTAGTTAGAGGTTTATCAGTTTTGTTGTTCATTTCAAAGAACACATTTTGGCTTTGTTAACTTACACTATTGTTTGTTTTCTATGATACTTGTTTCTGTTCTTATTTTTATTATTTCCATTCTTATGTATACTTTGGGTTAGTTTATCTCTTCTTTTTCTAGCTATTAAGGGGTAAATTTATTAGGTCAGAGATCAGCAAAGTATCACCCAAGGTCAAATCTAGCCCACCATCTGTATATAAAGTTTTATTGGAATGCTGCCATGCCCATTTATTTACATATTGTCTATAGCTGCTTTTGTCTTACAGTCTTTGAGTTGAAACAGAGACCATATGGCCTGCAATGCCTAAAATATTTACTACCTAGCCCTTTAGAGGTATTGAGTATTTTTCAGAACTTAAAAAAAAAAACCTCTGCTATTGGCTAATTAGGTATTCCTCTTCCTTTTATTTTTTAGGTGTTGCTCTAGTGTTTATAATATGCTTCCTTCACCTAGCACAATCTGTCTTCAAATGATATTATACCACTTTATGTATAACATAAGAATCTTATAGCATTATACTTTTATTTCTCCTCTCCTTTTCTCTTCATTGTTGTCATAGATTTTACTTTTACATATGTTATAAATCTCTCAATTCATTGTTATTATTTTTGCTTTAAATAGTAGATTAAAATTTATTTATTTATTTATTTATTTTTGGCTGCTTTGGGTCTTTGTTGCTGCACGCAGGCTTTCTCTAGATGTGGCAAGCGGGGGCTACTCTTCGTTGCAGTGTGTGCGCTTCTCATTGTGGTGGCTTCCCTTGTTGTGGAGCACAGGCTCTAGGCATGTGAGCTTCAGTAGTTGTGGTACACGGGCTCAGTAGTTGTGGCTCACAGACTCAGTAGTTGTGGCTCGCGGGCTCTAGAAAACGGGCTCAGAAGTTGTGGCGCACGGGCTTAGTTGCTATGCGGCATGTGAGATCTTCCTGGACCAGGGCTCAACTCCATGTCCACTGCATCAGCAGGTGGATTCTTAACCACTGCGCCACCAGGGAAGTCCCTAAATAGTAGATTTTTAAAGAAATTAAAATAAGCAAACAATTGTCTTTCATCAATGCCCACATATTTACCATATTTGAACCATATTTCCTTTTTATGACTTATATTTTCATCTAGTATTATTTTCCTTCTGCTTCAAGAACTTCCTTTAACATTTTGTGTAGTACATGTCTTTATTTCTGGGAAGTATTCAGTACTTTACCGTATGGGTAACCACGCTCTGAGAACCACTGGTGTAAAGTTCTTGAGAAGACCTGGGAAAGATAAGAGCCAGAGTACAAGTGGAGGGTTGGCTTTAGATAGAAGGGACACCTCCTTATTATATATGTAGGAAAAGGGATGGTTAGATGAGGGCAGTTATTAGTAAACTTTCTCACTGATGCTTCTTTCTTTGTGAAGGAGGCAAACTCATACGCTTTGAATATGGAGGGAATTTGGAGGAGGAAGGCAGTTGGAGAGTAGAGTAGATTTGAAATAGTCATTGTAGAGGGTAGGGAGACCAAGTCAACCATAGAAATATGACCAATGTGCCAGTAGAAATATAATTGGAGGGCCCCTTTGAGACTGATCATTATGGTTAAACAGTAAATATGAAAGGATATTTGTTTGATATCAGAGAGCAGGCTACCTGAATCAGTGCTTTTGGATGCAGAACAAGTTATGGGATAATAAGGTTCAGAGTTTGAGTATGGAATGGGGTTAAGTAGAGGCCATGAAGAGGCCAAGGAAATGGAGAGGTCATATTTTTAGATGTGTTGCCCATATTATGTTTCAGGTTACCCAGATTGATGGAGTAGGTATTGGAGTGAGACAAAAGCTATGAACCTGTTACATGTAGCTGAGAATCAGCATAAGCGTATTTTTAGTGAGTAGTATTTCCAATAGATGTAACTGAGTCTAGCGTCTGGAGCTACACTAACATGGTAGCCACTAGCCACATGTGGCTAATTAAATTAATTAAAATTAAAAATTCAGTTCCTCAGTCACACTATCTACATTTCAAGTGTGCAGTAGCCTCATGTGGCTAGTGACTGCCGTATTTGCAGCACAGATATAGAAAATACCTGTCATCACAGAAAGTTCTATTGGACAGAGCTGGTGTAGAGGACAGGTGCATCTAGGCCTTTAGCAGACCCTTTAGGCGTGGAAATCGAAACTTAACTGTAATATTCTTTCCATTAGGCAGAAACCTTTTAGAGCCAAAGGGCTCATGAGAGACAAGCTCTTCCTATTACTGATCTTGAATGAATAGAACTAGTTTAATAGTTATAAAGTTCTCTAAGAACTCTTAAGTCAGTGAAGGAGACGTACTTTGAAGGCAGGAACTATAATTAGTTAGATATAGCACATCTCTCTATTGTTGGGACTATAGACAAATGAATATGGAAACATCGTATGGAAAAAAGTAGAACAAGTTAAAGATTTGTTTATTTTTATTTTTTCCCCATTCCCCTAATCTGTTCCTGAGATATTTTATATTGTTGACCTGGTCGATAGTACCTTTAGTGCTACTATACTTCTGAGGCAGTTTTGTTAGGCAACATTTCTTTATTTAATATGGGTAGTTTGTAAAACAACAAAAGCTATGCATCTAATGTATTTTTTTTCTTGACTTAAAGTAAGCTTGTGTTTAGATTTAGTAACTACTTAAACTAAGCATTTTATCTGGGATCCTGCCTTTCATATTTTTATGTTTAATAGAACTCAGCTTCTATTTAATAGTAGACACTCTATATTAATGGAGTAGGTGAAAAACTGAAATAAAGTGTTACTTTAATGAGAGAGTGAACCTGTGGATAAAATACTTGCAGGAGCTAATACAGAAATGTGTACCTTAAAATGGGTTGCTGCTGTGACAATACCTAAAAGTATGAGGCACTGGCATAGAGATGAGGTGGTTTGTGGTGAGGAAATTGATATCAGAGGTGTAAAGGTAGAAATTCATATTAAGCTGTGGCAACATTTGATAAAACTGTACTTGTGATAATTTAGGAAGAAAACTTCCCCTATAGTTGTAGGGGAAGTGGTTTGAAAGAATTAATGGTATGTGTTGGCTTTGACATTCTGCTTTGAACAAGCTATTACAAGAAAGAAAGGAACTCAGGAAAGAATTAGTTGTCTTATGAGCATAAATAAAAGGGAAGAGAGAGTGAGTCTAGAAATCTGGGGCCTAGAAGGAGCTGATTATGACTCAGTCCCATGGCAAAGAACAAATCAGGGGTATGGCTTTCTTATTCTAACCTGCTATCTTAGATGGCCTCAAGATAACAACCATTAAGTTCAAGTATACACACTATACCTGTGTGCACAAATGGCTATGTGGAAACAGGAAAACCAGTAGTGAGGATAATCTCCAAGAAAGAATCTTGTATTTATTGGCACATGGCACTGACTGGAATCAAACAAATTAAAAGCCTACCAACTTTTGTGTTGCCAAGAAATCACAATTCTGGACTAAAATAACCTTACACTGGTTAAGTCTTAAACAGTAAGCCTTAAACGGTCTATTCATTTATCATTTTAATTGATGCTCAGAATTCCATACTGTAAATAATTCATCATTTATTTAGTTATTTGTCTACTGATGGGCATTAGATTTGTGTCATTTTTAAAGGTATTATAGGTTTGAGTAAGGAGACTGAATTCCTGACAGGGCCAAGGTAGATCGAGTTCTGGTGCATACCCGAAGCTCAATAACATTTTATTGAATTTAGTCAAATAATAGAGTTACTGTTTGCACTTGTGTATACAGTGGAATAATTGGTCAGGATAATTAAATTTTAGAGGAGGGACATGTGATTTGCAGTTTCAATGAATGGAAGGCCTTGGGAATGCCATGGTATTGACATTTGTGGTATTCCTTTTGGCACTTGAGGTATTCCTTAGGAAAGAGATAATTTTCCTAGTGTTAACCAATTCTATTAGTAACAGAGAAATATTGAAAAACAAAACATCTGAAATAGCCCATTTATCTCCCCAAATAATTTTTTTTTTTTGTGGTACACGAGCCTCTCACTATTGTGGCCTCTCCCGTTGTGGAGCACAGGCTCCGGACGCGCAGGCTCAGTGGCCATGGCTCACGGGCACAGCCGCTCCGCAGCATGTGGGATCTTCCCGGACTGGGACACGAACCTGTGTCCCCTGTATCGGCAGGCGGACTCTCAACCACTGCGCCACCAGGCAAACCCCTCCCCAAATAATTTTGATACATGTAGCTGGTGCCAACCTGGGACTAGACTCATCTTCTGAAAATCCATTCCATGGCCCCATAGTGAATTGATTTCTCCTAGTTGGCCTACAAATTGTAATTTGATGATGCATTTCTTTGACTGAGTGTATAGTTGATGTTTGCATAATATGTTAAAAGCAAAATAGACCATAGGCTCATAGATAATATGCTGATGGGGTAATTAGACTCCTATAAATAAAAATTTAGGAAATGATAGTAATTTATGAACTGATAGCAAGCAAGGGGAAGGATACAGAAACAGAATGACATAATTACTTTTCTGAGACGACATTGCTTATATGAAAAGAGATTTTTAAATTTTGCTCTGTCTCTAGTAAGTTTGACATTGAAAATGACTTCCCTGGTGGCGCAGTGGTTGAGAATCTGCCTGCCAATGCAGGGGATACGGGTTTGAGCCCTGGTCTGGGAAGGTCCCACATGCCGCGGAGCAACTGGGCCTGTGAGCCACAACTACTGAGCCTGCGCGTCTGGAGCCTGTGCTCCGCAACAAGAGAGGCTGCGATAGTGAGAGGCCCGCGCTCCGCGATGAAGAGTGGCCCCTGCTCGCCGCAACTAGAGAAAGCCCTCGCACAGAAACAAAGACCCAACACGGCTAAAAATAAATAAATAAATAAATAAATAAATTTTAAAAAATGATTCACTTAGGATTAGAACAAAGCTATAGCTATCGTTGTTCCTTAATTTTTCTTGGGAAAAGTTAGCTATCTATTAAATTCTTATATAACTTTCAATTACATTGGAAACACACTAGATGTGTTAATTATTTATAGAAAAATTTAACATATTTTTATATTTATAGGATTATTTAATAAAGCAAATAATCTTCCTGTAGCATTTAAAAAATCACCTCCTGATTTATATTTCTTAAAAAATAAGTTCTGATAATCTAATTAATTGATACATATATTTGAGCCTTTATTGTGGAAAGCACAATACTTAGCTTTGTGGAGAATATGTTGAATTTAATTGAAAAAAATTTCCTACATCCTAATGATTGGTGATAGAATTGAAATGACAGTGGATGAGAACTTCTAAAACTCTTTTACAAAATCTTAAGCTCTCTGGAACTGTCACAATCTTGTAATTTTGTCCATGCAAAATGCTAGACATTGGTTGAGAGAGAATGACTTACGGGAGAAAAATAAAGATTTATTCACAGCAAGTCTCCCAAATACTAGTTCCTTTGTCTAACTCTGACCCAAGTCCTTGATCATAAATTCTTGTTGGTCGTCATTTTCTGTCCTCTGCTAACTTCTGCTATCCTGTCTTTCCTCTCCCAGAGCTGTATCAGCCTCACAGGGTCTTAGGGCTTGTGCCTCTTCCTCGCTCCCTGTCATCCCTCACCTTCTTGCAGCTGCTTTGGCTTTTTCTTGCTCATGTCTCTATTTTAATAGAAAATGAACTCTGTACTTTATTATTTTCCATTCTCAAAACTTTATTATGCTTACATTATGGATAAGAAAGAAGAAAAAAAGGTATGTTTTTCAGATTTCACATGGAATAATTTGCAGAGATATTTTGGAGTTGGAGTAATTGTGGCAAAGTCCACATTTTGTGAATATTTACCTTCTTTTTATTTGAGTATCCTAACCTTTGTATTATTATTTTTTTAATTTTTAATGCATGTATAACCAGTTTATTGAGAAGCCTTAATTTTTCAGGGGTATGAGTGTGCAGCAGTTTTTTAAAAATTAATTAACTTATTTATTTACTTTCGGCTGCGTTGGGTCTTCGTTGCTGCGCATGGGCTTTCTCTAGTTGCGGTGAGTGGTGGCTACTCTTCATTGCAGTGCGCAGGCTTCTCATTGCAGTGGCCTCTCTTGTTGTGGAGCATGGGCTCTAGGAGTGTGGGCTCAGTAGTTGTGGCTTGCGGGCTTAGTTGCTCCGTGGCATTTTCCCGGACCAGGGCTCGAACCCATGTCCCCTGCATTGGCAGGAGAATTCTTAACCACTGCATCACCAGGGAGGTCCTATATTATTAATAACATTATTTGCCATACTCTGAGGTTATAGAATGTGAATGTTGCAATATATTTTGAATAAATAACCATATTTTCTCTAGTAATCTTTTAAACAAAAGAGCCCTCAAATTCATTTACTTTTAAAAATTTAAACATTATTTAGTTGATGAATCCTGATTATAATAACAATTAACATCTATCATATAACCCATTTTCATAAAGTAGGATTATTAACATCATTACTTAATTTAAAAGTCTTATTTTTTACTTTAATCCCATATTTTTTTTATCGTCCTAATGACTTACACCATTGAGACCTATAGGGTAGTCAATTATATTTCAAGGTCAGAGAAAAAAGAACTAAGAAAACAACAGCTCTCAGATAATTTTTTAAAAAATAATAATTTAACAGAGAAGATTCAAGCTAGAAGCTAGAAGATTTACAAAAAGTTTTTCCATTTTTGTAAGACTGAACACAACAGAAAAATACGTAAAAAATACATCTCTTTTAAATTTATTATGACATTTTCCTTTTTTCAGAGTACAAGTACTCATATGTAATTTTAATGTACTTTTTTCCATGTTTAAATTTGTCCTCAATGAATTATAATTTGAGATTAGGGTTATGTTTCTTAATCGAGTGCTAACTTTTGCTTAGATTATATTTTAATATTACTTAAAATATTTTGAATCATGCAGTTCAACTTTGTATAAAATTTTTTTATAAACGTTATCTTAGTTTACTTTTTCTGATTAAACATGTTCTCAGAAAGAAAAACTTTAAAAACACAGAAGAAACAGAGATAATTTGTATGTAATCCCGTCATCAGCCATATATAACCATTAAGAATATTTTGGCAAATAAAACTGGAAGTGTGCTGTACATACAGTTTTATATTTTGTTTTTGGGGGCAGAGTGACATTGTTTACACTTACATCATACAAGCAGGTATTGGAATATAGATTGTAGTCAGGCAAAAGTGGAAACAGAGAGACCAGTTAGAGACTAAGAGTATAATCTAGACCAGAGATGATGGTGGTTTAGAATGGGTTGGTAGGAGTAAAGAGTGGTGAGATTCTGGATTTATTTGCATTTTGAAAATAAAACGTACAGAATTTCTAATGATTTAGATGTGAAGTATGAAAGAGGTGAATCAAGGACGAACTTCAGCAACTGGGTGAATGGGATTGACATTTAAGATGATTTTTAAATGTTATTTTTAAAAATAAAATGGCTTTTTTTTTTTTTTTGGCCGTGCCACGCGGCATGTGGGATCTTAGTTCCCTACTAGGGATCGAACCCCTGCAGTGGGAGCACGGAGACCTAACCACTGGACCACCAGGGAATTTCCTAAAACATTATTTTAATGAGCCATATAATATTCCATCACATGAATGTGCTGAAATGTATTTAACTATTTTCCTGTTGTTGGATATTCAGATTGTGTCCGTTTTTCACTATTAAAAATTAAGATGAATATCTTACACTTAAGTGTTTGATCATAGAGCTGATTATATTCTCAAGGTAGAGCTCAAGAAGTAGATTTATTGGGTCAAAAGATATAGATACTTTAAAGTGGTGTGTATGTCTTTAAAAAAAATATTTATTTATTTATTTGGCTGCATTGGGTCTCCGTTGCAGCACATGGGCTTCTCTCTAGTTGTGGCATGTGGGTTTGACCTTTCCTACTTGTGGTGTGGGCTCCAGAGCGCGTAGGCTCTGTAGTTTGCAGCACGTGGGCTCTCTAGTTGAGGCGCATGAGCTCAGTAGTTGTGACACGCGGGTTTAGTTGCGCAGCGGCACGTGGGATCTTAATTCCCCGACCAGGGATCGAGCATGTGTCCCCTGCATTGGAAGGCATACTCTACCACTGGCCCACCAGGGAAGTCCCAGACTTCCTGGGAAGGTGTGTATGTCTTTAAAGCTGTGAATATTTTTTCAGAACCTGTGTTTACTTCAGGTGTATACATGTGCAGGGGGAGTATAAGAGCACCTGCTTGACTCCATTCTCATCAGCTTTAGGTATCATTACGTATTGTCCAGAAAACACCAGTAGCAACAAATCAAAACTAGGAAGCTTTGCCGGTTTGGCAGATAAGGAAAGGTATACTGTTTTATTTTGCACCGAGCGTAAAAAGGAACAACGAATTTCCCCCCACACAGATGTTTTTTATTCACATAATTTTATGTAAAGTTAGTATGCTATTTGTAGTGTAGTTTTAGAAAAGAGGAAGAACTAACATTTCTGAGCGTATGCTTCAGTTAGACACATTGTAAGGCACTTCATATTATTTTAACAGTTATAACATGTTAGAAATAAGTATTATTGTTTATTTTTATATATGAAGAAACAAAAATATCTGCAGAGGACTTGGGAATATATATGATGAAGTTGCTTTATGTAAAGGAAAATACATTTGTTAATATTGCTTAAAAGGCTTCTCTTTGGGACCTTAATAGGTTTAAAGACTGTTGCTGTTGAAAGATTGTAATATTAATTTGTCACAGCAGGAAATTTTCATATATTTAAGAAAAATAAAATGCTTCACACCTAGTTAAAGGGAAAGTTGATAAGTGCTATGTTTTCTTTGTGTATTATAAGAATATTTCCATGACAGAGTAAAAAAGTATTTGCCTTTTCACAAATTCATTCTTAGGTTAGTTTTAGGACAGATATTATTACTTCTACACTTGAAAATATGCATATTCCTATCACCTGTCATATGTTGCCCACTTAAGGAAAACTCAGTAGTGATGAATCTGATTTACCCTTACCAAGCCTTTTAATAATATTCTGAATTAAGCTACATGGTAGAGAAAATTTTTTCTTGAGCTTTACAAGAAGAAATTGTACAGTTTATTTTCAAAATTCCCATTTTAGTAGATAAAAAGTAACATATTGGCTTTTCCATTTTCAATAATATTCATATATATTATACCTATATACATGCATATATACATGTATATATACATATACTCAGTTATATGTATATACATACACATACTATACAATTATATACTTTATAAAAATAAATTACATATATTCATGTATGTATAAATTACATTATATATACTAATTATATAGTCATATATTTCATTATATATAAATTATATGTATTATACAGATATAAAATATAATTTATAACAGTATAATTTTATATATAATTATATATTGTCTGTGTAAATATATAAGCTATACATGTATGTATATCTGAATATATTTAGGAATGCATATTTTTAGAAACCTATTCTATGACATGTTTTGGGTGTGGTCTTTGTCGTTTGCATGTTAAGTCTTTTGTTGGCTCTTTGCCCTTTGGTCGCTTCCAACAGTTGATGGTATGCTGCCCCCGGGTGGTGGCAAGTGCTTTGCTTCACTTACGGTCTGAATTTACAAAGCCTGTGCTTTAGTAAGCTCCAGATTTCACAGATTTTCTTTCTTTGCAATTAAGAAAAATTTTTTATAAAAATTGCTGAATGGAGAAGGTTCATGAAGGGAGCTGGCTGATTTCTATTGTATAAACTCTTTTAAGGAACGAATATCTGTACAATTAGATATCTTTCTTACTAATTCTTTACTATTTATCCCTAGACTCATCATCGCACCTTGACTCCAGTGAATTCTAATTTACTCTGACATCCTCTAGTGGCCAAATCATTGTCTGAGTCCTATCATAGCTCACAGTACTATCATGAGATAGTCATTACATGCATGGCTTTGAGACTTTAGGCCAGTCTGCTGTTAAAATGTTTCCTTTCCTCCTGGGTTCTCAGACTTGGATGATGGTAATCCATTTAATATACTTCGAGAAAAGTTGGAGGAATTTGCTTTTTCTCTTTTTTTGTCTTACTCTCTCAAGTTTCTCCTCTCATGGCATGGAAGCAGGAAACAGAATCACCCCAGCTTTTCTTCTTCCATCTATGACTGAATCTCAGATGAGAATACTTTTCTAGTTCACAGTGTTAGAAATAAAACCTATTGATCTGCCCCTCGTTTGCGGAATTCATATTGCAACAGGCTTCCGCCTTAAAAACATCAATCCCATAATTAGTAACTGGAAGTACAGACAAGGAGTAGATGAAACCAGGCAATGGGGGCATCAGTCATCCTAGCATTAGCTCAGAGAATGTTTCTTTGATGTAGGCAAAGTGGGAATGTGGTTCTCACACCTGTGGATTCTCATAAGGATTTTGAGTCATGCTAAAAATATAACTCCTATGGATTAGATGCTTTACACACATTTTCTGTAATCCTTGCAATTACCTGGAAAGTTAACATAAAATAGCATAATAAATTATGGATATATAATGAATTAAGGATCTGAGTTATTAATAAATTTTCCCAGAGTCACATATTTGTAGATTTTGGAGTCAGAATTTGAACTCAGGATCTGCCTAACTTCATAGCCTATTCTATTTCCAATACAGCATTTTCTTTCAGAGTTTGGGGAATTTTATTTTCTCTCTATGAGAGAGTTTTTTAAAAAGAAAATTGGTTAAAGTAGCTAGAAATGGAAATTGGAATAATTCTAGAAGTGTCTTAATCTACAGCTATTTAGCTTTCAAATGCTTTTCTTCAACTGAGTGTTTATAATTTAGACTATTTGAAGTTCAGTTCAGTACCAGTGGTAGGAGAGTACCAAAATGAGGTAGATGGTAAGCCTCAGAGGATTAACATTTCTACCTTGTGCAATAATACTCGATAGACGCTTCAGAATTCATTCTCATTTCCTCCTGTTTTTTTCCTCTTTTCTCTTTCTGGAACACTTATTAGTCTGTCAGAAGTCAAAAATCTTGGCTTGATCTCTGTGGTTCTTATAATTTCTCGTCTATTTTCTGTCTTTGCATTTTAGATTCTGGTAAAGTCTATAAATTTCTCTTAATTTTTCTATTTAAATATTTTATATTGGTATCATATTTTTAATTTCTAAGAATTGATTTTAATTCTCTGGTTCTCTTTTCATAACATCCTTTTAAAAAGATAGTTTCTGAAAAAAAAAGATAGTTTCTGTATCTTCTTAAATTGTGGTTTTTTATTGTGAGTTTTAATAGACAATAAACAATTATTTAAGTTCTCATTCTCCTGAGGTCTATATATATTTTTTTTCTGTTTGTTTCTGCTGCTCCCTTTCTTTCATGTTGAAGGTGTGGAAGATTGCATTTTGCCAAATGGTCACAGCAGTATTTCTGGTCCCACAAATGCTTCCAGAACCTTGCTGCTCTCATATCAAGAAGTGAGGTCTATTTCCCTCTCTCTGAAATTGGATAGGCCTTTTGACTGCCGCTATAAGTAGAACAAGGACAAAGTGACACTGCAGGACTTGTAGGACCAGGTCATAGGAGGCAGCATGGCTTTGGCCCGTTCATTCTCTTGCTCTCACTCTCGTCTTTCTCTGGAGTCTCTCTCAGTGTTCTGTGTTGGAATCTGGCCATCATTCTCTGAGGAGACCCAGGTCACGTGGTGAGCTACATAGGGCTGTTTTCAGCTAATGGCCCCAGCCAAGGTCTCTTGCAGCCAGGCAGCATCAACTGCCAGACATGTGCGAATGAGCCTTCAGATGATTTCACACTCCAGCCTTCTGCTGAGACCCCATTTATCAGGGAGCGGAGACGAGCAGTCCCTGCTGTGCCCTATTGTATTTCCTGTTCCCGGAATGCATGAGCCTAATAAATAGTTGTTTTACACCACTGCATTATGGAGTAATTTGTTATGTAGCCCTAGTAACTGGAACCTAGGCTTTCCTCAAATTTATGGTAAAGATTAGTTTTGTCATTCACACTTACAAATGAAGAAAAAGAAAAGCTAATCAGGTGCTCTTTGTACAGAGACAAGTCTTGGTGGCTGGTTGGCTTTCCTTTAGAAGCGGCTGTGACAGTATGGAGGTTCCTTAAAAAAACTACAAATAGAACTACCATACGACCCAGCAATCCCACTACTGGACATATACCCTGAGAAAACCATAATTCAAAAAGAGTCATGTACCACAATGTTCATTGCAGCTCTATTTACAATAGCCAGGACATGGAAGCAACCTAAGTGTCCATCAACAGATGAATGGATAAAGAAGATGTGGCACATATACACAATGGAATATTACTCAGCCATAAAAAGAAATGAAATTGAGTTATTTGTAATGAGCTGGATGGACCTAGAGTCTGTCATACAGAGTGAAGTAAGTCAGAAAGAGAAAAACAAATACCATACGTTAACACGTATATATGGAATCTAAGGAAGAAAAAAAAAAGGTCATGAAGTACCTAGGGGTAAGACGGGAATAAAGACACAGACCTACTAGAGCATGAACTTGAGAATATGGGGAGGGGGAAGGGTAAGCTGGGACAAAGTGAGAGAGTGGCATGGACATATATACACTACCAAACGTAAAATAGATAGCTGGTGGGAAGCAGCCGCATAGCACAGGGAGATCAGCTCAGTGCTTTGTGACCACCTAGAGAGGTGGGATAGGGAGGGTGGGAGGGAGGGAGACGCAAGAGGGAAGAGATATGGGAACATATATATGTGTATAACTGATTCACTTTGTTATAAAGCAGAAACTAACACACCATTGTAAAGCAATTATACTCCAATAAAGATGTTTAAAAAAAAAAAGAAAAGAAAAGAAGGGGCTGTGAGCTGGCTCTTAGGCTGGGTGACCCCCAAATGTCAGTACTGGTCTTTGTTCTGTGGCACTGTCACCTATACCCAGCTGCCTGTTTCTCTCTTAGAGAACTCATCCAATTTTTGTGTGGTTTTAGTTCGTTTTATGGAATACATTTCTTTTTTTTCCTTGCAGGTAGATGTCTGTTTACAGTGGGTTTTGCCTGGTTGGGGGAGGGGCATGTGGGTGTGGTTGGTCATTCTGAGTGTAGTCTTTCAAATAATTTCTGTCCTCTGGCCTGGACTTATGCCTACCTTGTATTGTTCCTTATGTTTTCACGTCTTGAGCTCTTCTAGGCTGTAGAGCACCACCATGCCTCTTTTCTGTACACGTCTTCCACATGGACTCTAGGCTGAAGGCTGAAGGCTGAAGCTTCTTCTGCTGCACTTCATTTGTCAGCTGTTTTTGCTTTTCATATATATTTTCTGAAAATTTTCTTCTGTTGATACCCCTTCTCTCTTTATTTTTGTTGTTGATACTTCTTCCTAAAATGGAGTTTTTGTAGGGAGGAGAAATATCATTTTGAACTGGACTTTAGGCCTTCTTAAATCAGTTGCCTGACTATATATTTCTATAGAAATCTTGCATTTCATCCAACTTTGAAAATGTGTTCATATATACCTAGGAGTATGCCGTATCTTTCCTTATAATCATTAAAATTTAACACGTGTCTGATATCATCACCTCTTTCTTGTTCCTAATTTTGGGTATATGTTTTTAATCTGTTTAAGCTAGGTGGGTGAGAGTGTCCTAAGTTTTGTTTCTTGTACATTGAATAGGCCACTTGGGTTAAAAAATCTTGTGATACTTGAACCTCTAGTTTGTTGTAGCCGAATAAGCTTTTCTGCTTCTAAGCTATGCCTAACCAATTAAAGTTAGAATTCTCCATACATGATGTGCTTTCCTCTGGGCCAGAATGAGGGAAATGTATTAACTTCGTTATTTCTTATTACACATTTAAAAAAATCTGAGATGAGGACCTTTCTTTCTTAGAAGTCTTTAATAATAGAACTTCATAACAGAGTGAATATAGGGGCTATAGAAGTGAGAGGAATAAAAGATGAATTAATAATTTCTTTGTAAGATTAATAGTATTTCTAACATAAAGAGATAGGGTGAGGGATCAGTTTGGGGAATGCAAGAAAGATTATGATTTCAAGTTTTGGTTTTATTTAATTTGAGATGATCGTAAATTTAAGTGAGGAAATATATAATTGGTGGTTGTAGTAAAGTGTTGTTAAAGATGTAAGGAGTAGATTAAATATCTTGAAGATTTGAAAGAAAGAGCAGACAAATGTAGGAAAGGTCTAAATTTAGAAGACAATAAGAAGAGGTATAGAAAAACAGGACCTAGAAAAGTAATATGTGAAGAATTTCATTGAAAGCATTTCCAGTGGTGTCAAATGCCCAGAAATATTATGTAGTAAGTTTGAATCAATTTTGAAAATTTTGTTTGAAATATTTCTGCGTAGACTTAGGTTTATATATAGAAACTCTTTAAGAGAAGATACTTTTCAAAGGAAAAATTTATTCAATGAATAGCTGTTCCTGTCCCCAGGAACATCTCAGTTTACTGGGAGAGAAAAGGTAAGTGTACATGTAAATGTAATACAGAATAAAGAGGGCCAGCTTAGAGATAGAGGGTACTACAGAAGTACTACAGAATCCCGAATGATACTATTTGTAAAAGCCGTAGGTTGTCAGAGGGTAGTTGAGGTTTTCATTAAAACCATTTTTCTCTGTAAAATTATTTCACTCTTTTCTAAAAACAGGTCAGAAAATTAGCTTCTGTTTATTTGAAAAAACAATCACCAGGGTTTGTGTATCCTTAGTTCATAACTGAGCTCTCTCCTTCTTGATTGGCATATAGAAGAGGCTGAGAACTGGACACTGACACATTGAGTACTGCCTCGGCTAGAACAATGGTGGAACCAGAGGCCAGATTTCACATGGCAAAGAATAGAAAGACTTTAGTTTGTTTATTGAGTGATAACTGCTAGACACTTTGAATATATTATCACGTTCAATCCTTACAGCAACCCGTGATACAGGCAGCATAATTTCCTCCTTTACAGATTAGCGAACTAGAACTCAGAAATGTTAGTAATTTGACCAAAGTTCCTCAGAAAGTAAATATTAAAGTAGGAATTTGTATTTAGATTTGTTGGCTTTAAAATTCCTACTGTTATTACATCCGGTGTGTGGATGGGAAATGAAAGTAGTAGATGTAGATTTTACTTTTGGGGAATTAACAATGACAAAAAGAAAAGATGATACATGATAACCTGAAGGAAGATTATGATAAAGTGAAGTTTAAAGAAATGAGGATCACGTAGGTATGTCTGAATTGAAGCCCATGATTCTGTAATATATAAAGATGAGAGAGAATGAGGAGAAAGTTAAGAAGAGAGAGGTGAAAGATCTGAAGATGTGAGATTGGGTAAATAGGGTACCATGAAAGTTAGTTACTAATTTTAAGGTCTAAATCATCTAAAACTTAAATAGCTATAAATCTGCTTACCATGTGTTTTCTCTCTACTGAGAGGACTCTGCAAAACTAGCTATACAGAGATTGATGTTATATATGTTAAAACTATGTGTAAAGTATATATAAGAACTATGTTAAAACTCTATGTAAGAGCTATGTGTCATAATGGTAGCAAATAAGAAAAGAAGCTTACTACTGAATAAGTGAGATTGGGGAAGTCTGTGGAGATTGTTAAGGATAATAAGCTTATCTGTTGTCTTTGGTAGAGAAGTTGGTGTCCTATAGACTTGATGAGATTTGACTAGGTTATTGGTCCTCAAGCAGTGATACAACTGGTAGTACCCAGATAATTCCTTGTTGGAATGCTATTTGGAATATTTTTTATTCTTTCATAATTGACTAAGGCATTAAGTGAATATCTAGTTTAAATATCCTTACAAGAAAGCATTTTTGTTGCTGTTTCTGTGGTGGTAAAAAGTTCTAAGAAGTAAGACATGAAGGATTTACCAGATCTGGATAACCTGTTGAGATTTACTTTAGTCTAGCTGTTTCACATATGCTATAAACAGAGGGTACATAAACCTCTTTAGTAATATAATTCATATATTGTTCCAGTGACAGAAGAAAGCAGGGCTATTTATTTTCTACGTTATGTAATACTGTTTGCTGCTTTATTAGACAGAAAGCATATAAAAAAAGAGATTTCCCCCAAACAAAACTAACCCCCAAACAACTACCAAGCCTTTCCAATCAATTCTAAAGATAATAAAGTCTGTAATAATAGGACGTACAGACATTGAGATTGAGGTTTTCTCATTTAATGCTATTCTCTTTCTCACATGGAACCATGCACCCAGTCTTTGACCATAATGTCAGAAACTTGTTTCTCTGAAATACTGATTCTCTGCTTATTACTGGGAATAGAAAGTGAAGCCATTGGATATTATAGCGCAATCAAGAATCTATGAGTATTTTACATTTTTGCAGTTCTATAAAGATAGATTTCAAACACTGTTTAAGAATTATGTAGAATCTTAAGTATTTAGAAATTGAGCATAGAGATCCTGTTGAAGAATTTTTTAAAGTTGAGTGGTTCATCATATTATAAATGAGTTCCTTTGAGCCATTTACCAATTTTGGCTCTCTCCCCCATCTTTGCTTAAGGCCGTATCTTAATTTTTACGATCACAGTACTGTATTTGTAAGTACTTTTTAAAAATGTTATCGACTTCAAAGATCAAATGAAAATGAAACCAGTAGTTAGATCATGTAAAAGAAAGGTGCTACACTAGGAATATTTTTAGTGTCTAAGAATTAAAACCACACTTGACACTTTCTTAATCTTCTATTTCTATTAATTTATGAAACCTAGAACTGGAGGCTTAATGGTATTATTTCTACATTGTAATTATACTAATAAACATCTTTGTCCATGACCTTGGAATTTGTAGTTCAGTAGGAAAGATTTATTGACTTATGCTTTGGAAGAAAAGTGGGATTATTGCATAAGCAGATTGCATGCTAAGCGCATGTACTTGCATACTATTTATTCCAGTTAGTTTGAGCTGTTAACTTGACTTTAGATTTTCTTTCAAAAATAGAGGGTTCTTGTTAAATCCAGATTCCTGAGAGATTTTGTCACATTATTGAGTCGACTACAGAGTAACTACTTTACCTTGAAATGTGCAAGAGGAATCAGTAGGCCTACAAAACTGTCTTTTAAGAAAATGTTTGAAATAATATGTTTCCTGGTAGCCTAAATATCAATGTATATGATTTTTCTGGGTTTCTGTCTTTCTCTGGTTTTGTTGCAGTATTAAAGTCCCTTATAGTTAGAGGGTGTTTGAGTATTTTGTTTTTAATTTCTCCTTTGTCCCTTGCCCTGGCCTGCTATTTGTTTGTCTTGTTTTCTGTGAAGAAGCACTACTTACAAGGAATTTTCCTTTGGGTACCTTTACTTTTCATCTTAATCTAATATCCCTATGATCTCCATTTCCTTTTCACTAAAGTTTAAGTCTAAAAAGATTTTACTTTTTAAGCTTTTTGTTGTACAGCATCGTAGAAAGGCCATGTAAATCTACAGTGGACATTCACACTCTGAAACCACTTCTCGGTGATGTACAAGTCAAATCTTTTTCCCCTGTGATTTGGCCTTGTTTAGTTGTGGTTGGCATTTGATCTCTTGGCACCCCATCCTTAAATGAAGTTAAATTTTAGTCTGACTCTGTGGAACCAGAGAGTTGGCACTGCACGCAACACCTTTCCTGTGTGGCTGACAGGGTCTTGGTGCTCCAGCTGGTGTCAGGCCTGAGCCTCAGAGGTGAGCCTCTGAGCCTAGTTCAGGACATTGGACCACCAGAGACCTTTCAGCCCCACATAATATCAATCGGCAAGAACTCTCCCAGAGATCGCCATATCAATGCTAAGACCCAGATCCACTCAAAGACCAGCAAGCTCCAGTGCTGGACACCCTATGCCAAACAACTAGCAAGACAGGAACACAACCCCACCCATTAGCAGAGAGGCTACCTAAAATCATACAAGTTCGCAGACATCCCAAAACACACCACCAGACGTGGGTCTGCCCACCAGAAAGACAAGGTCCAGCCTTATCCATCAATGCAAAGGCACCAGTCCCTTCCACCAGAAAGCCTACGTAACCCACTGAACCAAACTTACCCACTGGGGGCAAACGCCAAAAACAACGGGAACTATGAACCTATAGCCTGCGAAAAGGAGACCACAAAAACAGTAAATTAAGCAAAATGAGAAGACACAGAAATACTCAGCAGATGAAGGAGCAAAGTAAAAACCCACCAGACCAAACAAATGAAGAGGAAATAGGCAGTCTACCTGAAAAAGAATTCAGAGTAATGATAGTAAAGATATCCAAAGTCTTGGAACTAGAATGGAGAAAATACAAGAAACGTTTAACAAGGACCTAGAAGAACTAAAGAGCAAACAAACAAGGATGAACAACACAATAAATGAAATTTAAAATTCTCTAGAAAGAATCAATAGCAGAATACCTTAGGCAGAAGAACAGATAAGTGACCTGGAAGATTGAATATTGGAAATAACTACTGCAAGCAGAATGAAAAAGAAGAATGAAAAGAATTGCAGACAGTCTCAGAGACCTCTGGGACAGCATTAAATGCACCAACTTTCGAATGATAGGGCTCCCAGAAGAAGAAGAGAAAAAGAAAGGGACTGAGAAAATATTTGAAGAGATTATAGTTGAAAACTTCCCTAATATGGGAAAGGAAATAGTCAATCAAGTCCAGGAAGGGCAGAGAGTCCCATACAGGATAATCCAAGAAGCATGCAAAGACACGTATTAATCAAACTATCAAAAATTAAATACAAAGAAAAAATATTTAAAACAGCAAGGGAAAAACAACAAATAACATATAAGGGAATCCCCATAAGGTTAATAGCTGATCTTTCAGCAGAAACTCTGCAAGCCAGAAGGGAGTGGCAGGACATGTTTAAAGTTGATGAAAAGGAAGAACCTACAACCAAGATTACTCTACCCAACAAGGATCTCATTCAGATTCAACAGAGAAATTAAAACCTTTACAGACAAGCAAAAGCTAAGACAATTCAGCACACCCAAAACAGCTTTACAACAAATGCTAAAGGACCTTCTCTAGGCAGGAAACACAATAGAAGGAAAAGACCTACAAAAACAAACCCAAAACAATGAAGAAAATTGTAATAGGAACATATATATCGATAATTACCTTAAATGTAAATGGATTAAATGCTCCAACCAAAAGACATAGACTGGCTGAATGGACACAAAAACAAGACCCATGTATATGCTGTCTACAGGAGACCCACTTTAGACCTAGGGACATATACAGACTGAAAGTGAGGGGATGGAAAAAGCTATTCCATGCAAATGGAAATAAAAAGAAAGCTGGAGTAGCAGTTCCCCTTCAGACAAAATAGACATTAAAATAAAGACTATTACAAGAGACAAAGAAGGACACTACATTATGATCCAGGGATCAATCCAAGGAAGATATAACAACTGTAAATATTGAAGCACCCAACATAGGAGCACCTCAATACATAAAGCAAATGCTAACAGCCATAAAAGGGGAAAATGACAGTAACACAATAACACTAGGGAACTTTAACAACCCACTTTCAGCAGTGGACAGATCATCCAAAATGAAAATAAAAAAGGAAACACAAGCTTTAAATGACACATTAAACAAGATGAACTTAATTGATATTTATAGGACATTCCATCCAAAAACAACAGAATACACTTTCTTCTCCAGTGCTCACGGAACATTCTCGAGGTTAGATCATATCTTGGGTCACAAATCAACCCTTGGTAAATTTAAGAAAATTGAAATCGTATCAAGTATCTTTTCCGACCACAACACTATGAGACTACATATCAATTACAGGAAAAAAACTGTAAAAAATGCAAACACATGGAGGCTAAGCAATACACTACTAAATAACCAAGAGATCACTGAAGAAATCACAGAGGAAATCAAAAAATACCTAGACACATGTGGATCCCGCACGCTGCGGAGCAGCTGGGCCCATGAGCCATGGACGCTGAGCCTGTGCGTCCGGAGCCTGTTGCTCCACAACGGGAGAGGCCACAACAGTGAGAGGCCCTCGTGCCAAAAAAAAAAAAAAAAATTAAAACAGAATCCTATAAAAAAAAAAATACCTAGACACAAATGACAATGAAAACATAACGACCCAAAGCCTATGGGATGCAGCAAAAGCAGTTCTAAGAGGGAAGTTTACAGCAATACAGTCCTACCTCAAGAAACAAGAAAAATCTCAAATAAACAACTTAACCTTACACCTAAAGCAATTAGAGAAAGAAGAACAAAACAACCCCAAAGTTAGTAGAAGGAAAGAAATCATAAAAATCAGATCAGAAATAAATGAAAAAGAAATGAAGGAAACAATAGCAAAGATCAATAAAACTAGAAGCTGATTTTTTGAGAACGTAAGCAAAATTGATAAACAATTTTGATTAGACAGACTCATCAAGAAAGAAAAGACTCAAATCAATAGAATTAGAAATGAAGAAGGAGAATTAACAACTGACACTGCAGAAATACAAAGGATCATGAGAGATTACTTCAAGCAACTCTATGCCAATAAAATGGACAACCTGGAAGAAATGGACAAATTCTTAGAAAAGCACAACCTTCTGAGACTGAACCAGGAAGAAATAGAAAATATAAACAGACCAATCACAAGCACTGAAATTGAAACTGTGATTAAAAATCTTCCAACAGGGCTTCCCTGGTGGTGCAGTGGTTGAGAGTCCGCCTGCCAATGCAGGCGACACGGGTTTGTGCTCCGGTCCAGGAAGATCCCACATGCTGCGGAGCAGCTAGGCCTGTGAGCCATGGCCGCTGAACCTGCGCGTCCGGAGCCTGTGCTCCGCAACAGGAGAGGCCACAACAGTGAGAGGCCCAAGTACTGCAAAAAAATAAAAAATAAAAAAAATTAAAATCTTCCAACAAACAAAAGCCCAGAACCAGACGACTTCACAGGTGAATTCTATCAAACATTTAGAGAAGAGCTAACACCTATCCTTATCAAACTCTTCTAAAATATAGCAGAGGCAGGAACACTCCCAAACTCAATTCTACGAGGCCACCATCACCCTGATACCAAAACCAGACAAAGATGTCACAAAAAAAGAAAGCTAAGGGCCAGTATCACTGTTGAATATCATAGATGCAAAAATCCTGAACAAAATACTAGCAAACAGAATCCAACAACACATTAAAAGGATCATACACCATAATCCACTGGGGTTTATCCCTGAATGCAAGGATTCTTCAATATATGTAAATCAATCAATGTGATACACCATATTAACAAATTGAAGGAGCAAAACCATATGATAATCTCAATAGATGCAGAAAAAAGCTTTCAACAAAATTCAACACCCATTTATGATAAATACCCTCCAGAAAGTAGGCATAGAGGGAACTTACCTCAACATAATAAAGGCCATATATGAGAAACCCACAGCCATCATTGTTCGCAATGGTGAAAAACTGAAACCACTTCCACTAAGATCAGGAACAAGACAAGATTGCCCACTCTCACCACTATTACGCAACAGTTTTGTAAGTTTTAGCCACAGCAATCAGAGAAGAAAAAGAAATAAAAGGAATCCAAATTGGAAAAGAAGAAGTAAAACTGTCACTGTTTTTGGATGACATGATACTATAGATAGAGAATCCTAAAGATGCCTTCGGAAACTTCTAGAACTAATCAAGGAATTTGGTAAAGTAGCAGGATACAAAATTAATGCCCAGAAATGTCTTGCATTCCTATATACTAACAACGAAAAAGCTGAAAGAGGAATTAAGGAAACACTCCCATTTACCACTGCAACAAAAAGAATAAAATACCTAGGAATAAACCTACATAAGGAGACAAAAACCTGTATGGAGAAAACTGTAAGACAAGGCACTGATGAAAGAAATTAAAGATGATACAAACAGATGGAGAGATATACCACGTTCATGGATTGGAAGAATCAACATTGGGAAAATGAGTATACGACCCAAAGCAATGTACCAATTCAGTGCAATCGTTATCTAACTACCAATGGCATTTTTCACAGAACTAGAACAAAAAATTTCACAATATGTATGGAAACACAAAAGACCCTGAATAGCCAAAGCAATCTTGAGAAAGAAAAACGGAGCTGGAGGAAACAGGCTCCCTGACTTCAGACTATACTACAGAGCTACAGTAATGAAGACAGTATGGTACGGGCACAAAAACAGAAATATAGATCAGTGGTACAGGATAGAATGCCCAGAGATAAACCCACACTCATATGGTCACCTTATCTTTGATAAAGGAGGCAAGAATATACAATGGAGAAAAGACAGCCTCTTCAATAAGTGGTGCTGGGAACACTGGACAGCTACATGTAAAAGAATGAAATTAGAATACTCCCTAACACTGTAGACAAAAAAACCCAAAATGGATTAAAGACCTAAATGTAAGGCGAGACACTATTAAACTCCTAGAGAAAAGCATAGGCAGAAACTCTATGACGTAAATCACAGCTAGATCCTTTTTGACCCATCTCCCAGAGAAATGGAAATAAAGACAAAAATAAACAAATGAGACGTAATGAAACTTAAAATCTTTTGCACAGCAAAGGAAACCATAAAGAAGATGAAAAGACAACCCTCAGAATGGGAGAAAATATTTGTAAGTGAAGCAACTGACAAAGGATTAATTTCCAAAATATACAAGTAGCTCATGTAGCTCAATATCAAAAAATCAAAAAACCCAGTCAAAAAATGGTCAGAAGACCTAAATAGTCATTTGTCCAAAGAAGATATACAGATTGCCAACAAACACATGAAAGGATGCTCAACATCATTAGTCATTAGAGAAATGCAAATGAAAACTACAATGAGGTATCACCTCACACCAGTCAGAATGGCTATCATCAAAAAATCTACAAACAGTATATGTTGGAGAGGGTGTGGAGAAAAGGGAGCCCTCTTGCACTGCTGGTGGGAGTGTAAATTGACACAGCCACTATGGAGAACAGTATGGAGGTGCCTTAATAAACTAAAAATAGAACTATCATACGCCGCAGCAATCCCACTACTGGGCATATACCCTGAGAAAACCATAATTCAAAAAGAGTCATGTACCACAATGTTCACTGCAGTACTGTTTACAATATCCAGGACGTAGAAGCAACCTAAGTGTCCATCGACAGATGAATGGATAAAGAAGATGTGGCACATATATACAATGGAATATTACTCAGCCATAAAAAGAAACAAAATTATTTGTAGTGAGGTAGATGGATGTAGAGTCTGTCATACAGAGTGAAGTAAGTCAGAAAGAGGAAAAGAAATACCATATGCTAACACATATACATGGAATCTAAAAAAAAAAAAAGTTCTGAAAAACCTAGGGGCAGGACAGGAATAATGATGCAGACGTAGAGAATGGACTTGAGGACACGAGGAGGGGAAGGGTAAGCTGGGATGAAGTGAGAGAGTGGCATTGCCATATATACACTACCAAATGTAAAACAGATAGCTAGTGAGAAGCAGCCACATAGGACAGGCAGATCAGCTTGGTGCTCACTGTGACCACCTAGAGGGGTGGGATAGGGAGGGTGGGAGGGAGAGACAAAAGGGAGGGGATATGGGGATATATATATACGTGTAGCTGATTCACTTTGTTATATTGCAGCAACTAACACAACAGTGTAAAGCAATTATATTCCATTAAAGATGTTAAAAAAAAAAACAGGTAATGATGAAGGGGAGAATAAACAAGACTAGGGAAAATAAATGTAATTAGAAGTAACATCCATGCATTATACACATGCAATAAAATCTTAAATACTTTCAGTGAAAAAACAGTTTTAGTCTGAAATATACATTTCAGTTTGAAAACCAGAATTTTCAAGTATGTATAAAGTATTTAGAATTTTGTAGATGATATTCATTTAGATTATGCCGCATAAAATACATAATGACTGAAATTGATTTTTGCCATGTTAAATGAGAGTCTTTAGTTTCTTTAAAGAATTTCCTCTCTGATTAATTGAATTGATAATATGCTAAAAATACTTTATATAATATAAATATGCAATTTTATAATGTTATGACTCATATTTGCCCAGTGGTTTATTTTATTATTAACGATAGCAGGGGTCCTCTGTAATCTTATAAACCTCCGTTGTATAATGTTGTTTCAGGAACTATGTAAATTTTATTAGCATTTGTCCTTGAAATAGTTATTATTTTCTCAGGACTCTGCTAAGTAACGTGCAGATAGTATCTCACCTAATCATTAAAATAATTTTTGAGATAAATATTATTATCCATAATTTGCCGATGAGGAAACTAAGGCACAGAGAATTTAACTTGTCCCAGATCACAGAGCTAGTAATTGGTGGAACAAGGACTGAACCTGGAGATGTTTATTGATGATGATAATAGTAAGACTTTTTTCTATGAGAAGTATCATTTCCTTTGAATGCACTTTAACAATGACTCCAATCGTATACTTTATTTACAAGTATTTCATGGTTAACTATGAAAATACTTTTATTCTTTCAGTGGCCCCATTTTTAAATTAGTAAAGAGTACATTATAATTTAAGAGGCTAATCAAAATTTATTTACTGTCTGAATGTATTAGTTTTAGTTTTCATTAATCTGAGACTTAGTTTTGTTTCAGATATATTTAACTGTGCTCAGTTATAGGAAACAACTTTAGAATATTACATTTATAATGGAATGAGCGTAACTTTAAATGTCTCAGACTTTGGAGAAAATTATCTAATTATATGTTTATATTTGTGACATGATTAGGTGACAGTGTTTAATTAATTTTAGAGGGAATTTTACCCCGATGTGGGGCTATATGTTCTAAATCATTATAACTTTCTGTTTGTAAGAAACATCTAATTAAGTTGCTCAAGTTTAATATGGAAGTTTAGTGATATTTTACTGTTACATCACTAATTTAACATGCTATTTCAGAAAACACCAGTGTTTACTAATCTTAAAATGAGCATTTTATTTTAGTGTTTTCACAATTAAAGGGTTACTTAATGATTGACTTTGTAGTGCTTTGATCTTATTGAATGCTGTCAAGTATTATTTTCTATATTTTAATTCCAGAAAGCTATATAGGGTAGTATTAACCTCTATAAAATTAGAGTAACTGAAACTATAAAGAGTAAAACATATTTGTCAGTTTTGTCTTCTGATTAAAGAAACCTCACAAAATTCCAAAATGTTGTTAGGGAAGTATATGTACTTTACAAGGATTATTGGAAAATCACTATGGTAGATGAAACAGGATGCACATTTATAGTGGCTTTATCTTATTCAGGAGTAAAGGCAGATTATCAAAGTGGACCAGAATCATCAAGCGCACTTCTGTGGTGGAAATAGAATTCATTTGTTTTTCTGATCTAAGTCCTGTGACACAGAACAGACATAGAGTCCTTGTGGAATTCAGAAAATCTTTTGTCTGTGAAGAATGTGGATTTAGGGCTTCTATGCTGTGTCATGGCTAAAAGTCTTAAAAAGAGGCAAATTTAATTATGAAGGGGGTGTGATTAAATCCCCTGAATCAGGCAGATAAGTATTATGATGTTACTGTTAGCTTAAGAAATACTAAGGCTCTTAGTGCTTATTCTCTGGAAGGGAAACAAATCATTGAAGCCTTCTTTCCCAAGGGGTTGGATAAATGATAGCGATTAGATTTAACTGAATATTACATAAACCTATATATATAGATATTTTAACCATTCTATAAAGGGTTATATAACTGAGTAATCTCCTACCCTTCGTTTAGTAGAGTACATTAAAAAAATCAATTTCAATTACTATTGTTATGATATCCTGTATATAAATTTAAACTAAGATTTCATGATGAAAGCTGATCTTAAGAGAATTGTGTCAGTTGCATTCTTAGATAAATTTTATATATATTATGTTGAAAGTAATGGAAAAATATTAATAAGAAAAGAGTGTTCCTGTTACCATTTTGATGTGTACCTTCCAAAAATTTAAATATACATATTTACATCATATTAGTAATGTGTATACCATATTTGTATTTTAAAATATAGTATCATGTTTTACAGTATTATAGTACCCCTTTTTAAAATTTAGAAATATATCGTGCCATTTTAAAATGTCAGTAAATATAACACATTTTTAAGACAGGAAAGAAAGAAAACAAAGAATTGCTTAGACATATTTTCTCCTCATTAGATCTTTTAGAATGAAAAGTATTAATTAAAATATGCATATATAAGTTAGGGAAGGCTTTGGAAGAAAACTTTTTAAATGAATTATAGCTGTATAGATCAATTTATTTTAATTTGTAGTGTGCAAACTCAATATTTTTCTATAAGATAGTGATACACGTTTATCATATCTTTTTACTGACAAAAAATCAAATGACTTGCTCTGGTTTTTTATTTTTTGAATTATTAGAGTTTTTATTTATTTTTTTTGCGCTGCGCGGGCCTCTCACTGTTGTGGCCTCTCCCGTTGCGGAGCACAGGTTCCGGACGCACAGGCACAGCGGCCAAGGCTCATGGGCCTATCCTTTCCGCGGCACGTGGGATCCTCCCGGACCAGGGCACGAACCTGTGTCCCCTGCATCGGCAGGCAGACTCTCAACCACTGCACCACCAGGGAAGCCCTATTTTTAATTTTTAAAATAGATCTTTATTGGAGTGTAATTGCTTCACAATAGTTTGTTAGTTTATGTTGCACAACAAAGTGAATCAGCCATATGCATACACAGGTCCCCATATCCCCTCCCTCTTGAGCCTCCCTCCCACCCTCCCTATCCCACCCCTCTAGGTCATCGCAAAGCACCGAGCTGATCTCACTGTGCTATGCTACTGCTTCCCACCAGCCAATTACTTTACATTCGATAGTGTATATATGTCGATGTTACTCTCACTTTGCCCTGGCTTTCCCTCCCACCACATGTCCTCAAGTCCATTCTCTATGTTTATCTCTTTATTCCTGCCCTGAAACTAGGTTCATCAGTACCATTTTTTGTTTTAAGATTCCATATATATACGTTAACATATGGTATTTGTTTCTCTCTTTCTGACTTGCTTCACTCTGTATGACAGACTCTAGGTCCATCCACCTCACTACAAATAATTTAATTTCGTTCCTTTTTATGGCTTGGTAATATTCCATTGTATATATGTGCCACATCTTCTTTATCCATTCATCTGTGGATGGACATTTAGGTTGGTTCCATGTCCTGACTATTGTAAATAGTGCTGCAGTGAACACTGTGGTACATGACTTTTTGAATTATGGTTTTCTCAGGGTATATGCCCAGTAGTGGGATTGCTAGGTCATATGGTAGTTCTATTTTTAGTTTTTTAAGGAACCTCCATACTGTTCTCCATAGTGGCTGTATCAATTTACATTCCCACCAACAGTGCAAGAGGGTTCCCTTTACTCCACACCCTCTCCAGCATTTGTTGTTTGTAGATTTTCTGATCATGCCCATTCTAACTGGTGTGAGGTGATACCTCATTGTAGTTTTGATTTGCATTTCTCTAATAATTAGTGATGTTGAGCAGCTTTTCATGTGCTTCTTGGCCATCTGTGTCTTCTTTGGAGAAATGTCTATTTAGGTCTCTTGCCCATTTTTTAATTGGGTTGTTTGTTTTTTTTAATATTGAGCTACATGAGCTGTTTATATATTTTGGAGATTAATCCTTTGTTCGTTGACTTGTTTGCAAATATTTTCTCCCATTCTGAGGGTTGTCTTTTCGTCTTGTTTATTGTTTCCTTTGCTGTGCAAAAGCTCTTAAGTTTCATTAGGTCCCATTTGTTTATTTTTGTTTTTACTTCCATTACTCTAGGAGGTGGATCAAAAAAGATCTTGCTGTGGTTTATGTCAAACAGTGTTCTTCCTATGTTTTCCTCTAAGAGTTTTATAGTGTCTGGTCTTACATTTAGCTCTTTAATCCATTTTGAGTTTATTTTTGTCTGAGGTGTAAGGGAGTGTTCTAATTTCATTCTTTTACATGTAGCTGTCCAGTTTTCCCAGCACCACTTATTGGAGAGGCTGTCTTTTCTCCATTGTATGTTCTTGCCTCCTTTGTCGTAAATTAGGTGACCACATGTGCATGGGTTTATCTCTGGGCATTCTATCCTGTACCATTGATCTATATTTCTGTTTTTGTGCCAGTACCATACTGTCTGGATTACTGTAGCTTTGTGGTATAGTTTGAAGTCAGGGAGCCTGATTCCTGCAGCTCCACTTTTCTTTCTCAAGATTGTTTTGGTTATTTGGGGTCTTTTGTGTTTCCATACCAATTGTAAAATTTTTTATTCTAATTCTGTGAAGAAAGCCATTGGCAATATGGTAGGGATTGCACTGAATCTGTAGATTGCTTTGGGTAGGATAGTCATTTTCACAATGTTGATTCTTCCATTCCAAGAACATGGTATATTTCTCCATCTGTTCCTGTCACCTTTGATTTCTTTCATCAGTGTTTTATAGTTTTCTAAGTACAAGTGTTTTGCCTCCTTAGGCAGGTTTATTCCTAGGTATTTTATTCTTCTTGTTGCAGTGGAAAATGGGAGTGTTTCCTTAATTTCTCTTTCTGATTTTTCATTGTTGGTGTATAGGAATGCCAGAGATTTCTGTGCATTAATTTTGTATCCTCCAACTTTACCAAATTCATTGAATAGTTCTAGTAGTTTTCTGGTGGCATCTTTAGCATTTTCTATGTATAGTATCATGTCATCGGCAAACAGTGACAGTTTTACTTCTTTTCCAATTTGTGTTCCTTTTATTTCTTTTTCTTCTCTGATTTCTGTGACTAGGACTTCCTAAACTATGTTGAATAAGAGTGGTGAGAGTGGACACCGTCTTGTTCTTGATCTTAGTGGAAATGCTCTCAGTTTTTCACCGTTGAGTATGATGCTTGCTGTTGGTTTGTTATATATGGCCTTAATTATGTTGAGGTAGCTTCCCTCTATGCCCATTTTCTGGAGAGTTTTTTAAATTATAAATAGGTGTTGAATTTTTTCAAAAGCTTTTTTTGCATCTATTGAGATAATCATATGGTTCTATTCCTTAGTTTGTTGATGTGGTTTATCACATTGATTGATTAGCGTATATTGAAGAATCCTTGCATCCCTGGGATAAATCCCACTTGATCATGGTGTATAATCCTTTTAATGTGTTGTTGGATTCTGTTTGCTAGTATTTTGTTCAGTATTTTTGCATCTATATTAATCAGTGATATTGGTCTATAGTTTTCTTTTTTTGTGACAACTTTTTCTGGTTTTGGTATCAGGGTGATGGTGGCTTCGTAGAATGAATTTGGGAGTGTTTCTCCCTCCAATTTTTTGGAAGAGTTTGAGAAGGATTGGTGTTAGCTCTTCTCTAAACGTTTGATGGAATTTGCTTGTGAAGCCATCTCGTCCTGGACTTTTGTTTGTTGGAAGGTTTTTTATTACGGTTTCAATTTCATTACTTGTGATAGGTCTGTTTGTATTTTCTAATTCTTCCCGGTTCAGTTTTCCTTGGAAAATTGTACCTTTCCAAGAATTTGTCCATTTCTTCTTGGTTGTCCATTTTATTGGCATATAGTGTTTGTAGTAATCTCTTATAATACTTTGTATTTCTTCAGTGTCAGTTGTGATTTCTCCTTTTTCATTTCTAATTTTTTTTTTTTTTTTTTTTTGTGGTACGCGGGCCTCTCACTGTTGTGGCCTCTCCTGTTGCGGAGCACAGGTTCTGGACGCGCAGGCTCAGCGGCCATGGCTCACGGGCCCAGCCGCTCCACGGCTTGTGGGATCTTCCCGGACCGGGGCACGAACCCGTGTCCCCTCTGTCGGCAGGCAGACTCTCAACCACTGCGCCACCAGGGAAGCCCTTCATTTCTAATTTTATTGATTTGCGTCCTCTCCCTTTTTTTCTTGATGAGTCTGGCTAAGGGTTTATCAATTTTGTCTATCTTCTCAGAGAACCAGCTTTTAGTTTTATTGATCTTTGCTCTTGTTTTGTTCGTTTCTATTGCATTTATTTCTGCTCTGATCTTTATGATTTCTTTCCTTCTACTGACTTTGGGTTTACTTTGTTCTTCTTTCTCTAGATGTTTTTGTGTAGGGTTAGATTGTTTATTTGAGATTTTTCTTGTTTCTTGAGGTGAGATTGAATTGCTATAAACTTTCCTCTTAGAACAGCTTTTGCTGCCTCCCATAGGTTTTGGGTCATGATGTTTTTGTTGTCTTTTGTTTCTATGTATTTTTTAATTTCTTCTTTGATTTCTTCAGTGACCTCTTGGTTATTTAGTAGTGCACTGTTTAGCCTCCATGTATTTGTATTTTTGACAGTATTTTCCTGTAATTGATTTCCAATCTCATAGCATTGTGGTCAGAAAAGATGATTGATACGATTTCAATTTTCTTAAATTTTCCAAGGCTTCATTTGTGACCCCAGATGTGATCTATCTTGGGGAATGTTCCATGTGCACTTGAGAAGAAAGTGTATTCTGCCACTTCTGGGTGGAATGTTCTATACAAATCAATTAAATATATCTGGTCTATTGTGTCATTTAAAGCTTGTGTTTCCTTATATTCTGTTTGGATGATCTGTCCATTGATGTAAGTGGGGTGTTAAAGTCCCCTACTATTATTGTGTTACTGTCGATTTCTCCTTTCATTGTTGTTAACCTTACATATTGAGGTGTTCCTGTTTTGGTTGCATAAATGCTTATAATTGTTATATCTTCTTGGATTGATCCTTTGATCATTATATAGTTTCCCTCCTTATCTCTTTTAGCAGTCTTTATTTTAAAGTCTATTTTATCTGATACAAGTCTTGCTACTCCAGCTTTCTTTTGATTTCCATTTGCATGGAATATCTTTTATCATTCCTTCATTGCTCTGGTTTGTAATATTCAGTTATAATTAATTTCTTCTACTGATGATCCAGTATTTAAGTCAGACTAGAAACTGACTTTTTAAAGTGTCTACAGGTGATTTCATAGCTGTAAAAATTCTAGAATAAATTCTAGAATAAATTGTCACATGTAGTAATAGAACTGTATCAGTCAGTATACTGTGTGTAATGTTGCAGTAACAAATGACTCCAAAATTTCAGTGGCCTTACAACAAGCAACTTCTCACATATCCCACATACTCAGATAGTGGATCAGCTGTGCTTCTGCTTCATGGGTTCCTCACTTTATAAAAGGCTGATAGAGCAGCCCCTATCATGGACACTGTTGGTCTCATAATAAATGTCTCTCTATAGGACATTCCTGGTCTTCTGTCTGCTAGGATGTGGCATTATTTTTAAAATTCTGCTCACATTTCACTGGCCAAAGAAAGTAACTTCTACACTCTTGATTTTGACAGGACAGGGAATATATAATCTTTCCAGAAGTGGCACCACATGGTCAAGCCAAATATCAGTGAGACAGGAGAGTATACTTTCCCCTCAGGGAGGTGGAACAAATACAGTCCACTACAATAACTAATTATTTAAACTTTATAAAACACAGAAAAGATAGAGAATCTGTTTTCTAGTAAGCTATGTTGACCACATTTTGTATAACTTTACATTTTAACATCTGCAACTGTTTTCCCCTAGATGGTTAAGAGAGTTGAAAACAGGGGCCATGTGTCTAGTTGGAACTTTTTTCTTTTGCTATAGAGTTCTTATTAGTGTAAAAAGGTTGTTCAGCATGTTATTCTGCTTTCCTTTAAATAGACTTCAATGTTCTAGACCAGGGGTCCCCAACCCCTGGGCACGGACTGGTACCAGTCCATGTCCAGGTAGGAATTGGCACACAGCAGGAGGTGAGTGGCGGGCAAGCAAGGGAAGCTTCGTCTGTGTTTACAGCCGCTCCCCATCACTCCAGTTACCGCCTGAGCTCCACCTCTTGTCAGATTAGCAGTGACATTAGATTCTCACAGGAGCACGAACCCTACTGTGAACTGCGCATGCAAGGGATCTAGGTTGCACACTCCTTATGAGAATCTAATGCCTGACGATCTGACGTGAGCTGAGGTGGTGATGCTAGCACTGGGGAGTGGCTGCAAATACAGATTATCATTAGCAGAGAGGTTTGACTGCACAGAGACCATAGTAAATCAATTGCTTGCAATCTCATATCAAAACCCTATCAGTGAGTGGCAAGTGAAAACAAGCTCAGGGCTCCCACTGATTCTGCATTATGGTGAGTTGTATAATTTTTTCATTAATATTACAATGTAATAATAATAGAAATAAACTGCATAATAAATGTAATGCATTTGAATCATCCCAAACCATCCCCACCCTGGTCCATGGAAAAATTGTCTTCCACAAAACCGATCCCTCATGCCAAAAAGGCTGGGGACCACTGTTCTAGACTATTAAGACTCTGTTAACTGTTTCATGAAGCATTTTCTTGGCTCCAGAAGCCTTATGCTTGGCATTTCAAGGAGTCACCACTAGATGGTGATCTCGCTCATTTAGAAGGATAGAACGGCTGTGTGTTTCTCTTCAGGTGAATGGGTTGGTTACAAAGGGACCAGAAATGTAAGCCATACTAATGTTATGGGAAGAGTCTTTCTAATCAAAGTGGTACTATTTATGAGTATGTATATATATATATATGTGTGTGTGTGTGTGTGTGTGTGTACACAAACGCATATCCTCACACAGGAAAATTCGATTTGAAGAAAAGCTACAAAATAATATTTTACCATATTAAGTTACTTCCTCAGGGTATATATATATATTTTCAACCGTTATTCCCCAAACAGAGAGACAAGTTTTCCTAAGCACAGTTTCTCAAGAAATTGTACTGAGGCTTGGGTCCATCTGACTGCTTTTTCCTAATACTTTCTTTGAATTTACTAACTGTTGCTGAAACTGTGGTTGTTTTATTTATTTATTTATTTCAAAAAATTTTGGGGCCGTGCCTCGTGGCATGGAGGTCTTAGTTCCCTGAGCAGGGATCAAACTTGTGCCTCCTGCAGTGGAAGCCTGGAGTCTTAACCACTGGACCACCAGGGAAGTTCCAAACTGTGGTTGTTTTAGATGTGAGCCTTCAGCTTCGTTTTAGCAACCTATGTGTTACTCAGCCTCAGTCTTTTTTTCTGTAATTAATTGGAGTGAAGAGGGATTAAATTTTTTATATTTCATTTAGACATGTTAAAAATTAACTTTTGTGGTTCATTAATCACAGAATGGGAAAGCTGGTACCCACCATTTTACTTATTTATTTAGAAACCTTACTTAATGATTATTGCCAGTGGTAACTTTGTTCTAACCTTTTTTTTCCAAAATAACTCAACATAATAACCAATTTGTTATTGGTAAAAATCTAAAAAATATGTTTGAAACTATATACCAAATAGCGTAGTTCTCCTTAAAAAAATGCTAACTTCAGTTGTTAATGCACTTTTTGGTGCTCCTAAAATAATAGATAGTTTTCATTATACATTTCTGCTGTGACTCAAAGCTTATGGCTTTCTGTCATATGATTCAAAAAACTTATAGGATTTCATGTAGTTATTAGTAGAAATAGAAAATATATGGCTAGGATGCTACATTTTTATAAAGTAAATATTTAATATATACTCTCGGCTTGAGTTGTGTAAAAATGAATTTGAGATAATAGTCTTTACCATACTAAGGAAAATGATGTGTCACAAACCAGTTTTTTCTAAAATCCCTTTTTATCTAGTTTATCACTGAATCGTGATTCTCAAAGGTGAAATCTTATCAAAACGTCGTTAGAGCCTAACTGAAGATGTAAATGAGTGGTTGCATTATGGCCAGAATGATCTCTTGTATTCATTCTAATTTGGCAGTTATAGTTTGTGTATATGATCCCTGAGACAGATTAGAGAAAGCTGCTGTATGGTTGGGAATCGCACAAAAGCTCGTAGTGAACAGTAAAGCAAATTTTGGTTGAAAGAAGGTTGGGGGTTGGGAGTTCACTGATTCAAGCGTTTCCCCCAAGATATAGTGATGCAACTCTGTGGAGTACTTATAAAAATCATATGCAAGGAAAAGTCTAGTTTTCTGACCGTATCTGGGCTATATGTACCTTTCTCATCTTTTCTCCTGTCATTGTCAATAGCTCCTTATCTTTATATGTAAGTTACCTCTTGGATTTCTCAGAACATGCCATTTTATTCTGCTGAGAATGCTCTTCACAACACTGGTCACCTGGCTTTAATACAAGATGCTTTTTAAACTACATCTTTCTAGATAGGAAGTCATTTCCAAGAGGAGTATATTCTTTGTATTTCATTAATTTACATATCATACTGCTAGTTTTGAACTCTGGCTCTGTGTAATCTAGGCAAGTTACTTCAACTCTGCCTCAGTTACCTCATTTGTAAAATGGGAATAATAGTATTTACCTCACAGAGTTGTTATGAGGGCTAACTGTGTTAATGTTTGGCGTAAGGTAAGTATTCAGGAAGTGTTAGCTATTAGTACTATTGCTACTACTACTACTATTTATGGCTGTGGTATAGATAGGCGTAAAATAAATGTATCTTGAATGAACAGATGAATACAGTAGAGTCATATCCTATGCTGAGGTTAGGTTTTAGGATCAGCCTATAAGGCTAAAATCTTGTATAGTTAAAAGTATCTTGGGGCTTCCCTGGTGGTGCAGTGGTTGAGAGCCCGCCTGCCGATGCAGGGGACACGGGTTCGTGCCTCAGTCCGGGAAGGTCCCACACGCCACGGAGCGGCTGGGCCTGTGAGCCATGGGCGCTGGGCCTGCGTGTCCGGAGCCTGTGCTCCGCAGCGGGAGGGGCCGCAGCAGTGAAAAAAGAAAAGAAATGGCTTAATCATTTTTCCACTAATAACTTCAAATATCCTGTTAGATTTCCTTAGGGATTCTTTTTTTTTGCGGTACGCGGGCCTCTCACTGCTTCCCGGACCGGGGCACGAACCCGCGTCCCCTGCATGGGCAGGCGGACTCTCAACCACTGTGCCACCAGGGAAGCCCTAAGCCATTTCATTTTTAAGTTCCTTTCAGTTTACCCAATTCAATAAACTGTTGCTATTTGTTTTTATTTCTTTAAAAAGTCTTTTTCTGGAGCAGCCAAACTAGAGATGCCATATTCTAGACAAACCTAAAACAGCCAGGTTTTCTTCCATGTTGGACTATGTTACCATTCTTTCAGTTGGATACCAAATGAAGAGATTGCTTTACATTCAAGGGCCAAGTTAGATGAAGGTACATTGTTTTTTACAGGAGAATCACTCTCACTTTTACCTCCTAGTTCGAGTATTTGCAGTAGTAGAGATATTTGGGATGTGAGGGCAACCAGGTGAAACAGCCGGTTTTATTGTAATTGCCATTTGCTTTGTTCATGTCACCTATTGCAGGCTTGCTGTGGATAAACGTTTATGGCTTGGAGCAGCATCAGAACTATGGTATTTGAATTGCTGCTCTCCATCTCTCTTTCAGTTGCCTTCCTTTCCCCCATCTTCTCTCCCTTATCCCTTTCAGAGTAAGTATAATGGAATGCTTTTAAGTCAAATGCAACTCTGCTTTTATATCTCAGATTAACAAATTTCAGTACTAATTACTAATTCTTCTGTTACTATAACATTATAATGTAGTCTGTATGGTGGCAGTGCTTTAAGAGTGGTATTTTTAGATTAAATTAGGCACATAGATTACTTTTTACATAGGAGTTAAAATCTCCTTAACAGGAGGATTTAGATACAAGTGCTGATATTATAGAGCTTGATATACTGTTGTGAGAGCGTAGAGTTCCTGTAATAAACATTTTAAAAGTTGAGCATATACTAGGCAACCAAATTTCAAGATCTGCAGGGAAAGTTCATTGCTGATGCTAACTTATAAAGGCAAGAGACATAGAGAACACCTTTGCCTTCTGAAAGGTTAAAAAAAAGCAGCAGCCCAATGTGGTCCTGAATTATATAAAATTCTGTACTGCAGTAGCATGCTGTATAATTCATCCTTACTATGCAAATATTTATTTCTTATTTCATTAGTACGTAAGTGATGACAGTCATCCTACTTTCACGCAGGGAATCCTGAATTGTGCATGCTTTGATTTTTGATGTTAAAGCAGTCCCATTGTATAACACTTATGTCCTTATTGGAGTGTATTTCAATATAAATAGAAAGCAGCCATTTAAATAGTCTGAAGTGCCTTACTGACCTTACCGAGAACTCGATACATAGGTGAAATACTAGTTTTATATTTCCATGGGGACTTCCCAGTTAGTGGATTCTATGGAAAATCTGGAGAAATGGTTACTGCTGTTGTGGTGCAGGATAAAGAATAAGGTTTTAGACACATAGATACAGAGACCAGAGTACTGATTACCAGAGGGGAAGGGAGGTAGGGGGCGGACGAAATGGGTAAAGGGGGTCAACTGTATGTTGATGGATGGAAACAAAACTTTGGATGGTGAGCATGCTGAAGTGTGTATGGACATCTTCATACAATGTTGTACACATGAAACAAGTGTGACCTCAACTGCAAAAAGATTAAGGGTTTAGATTTAGAAGACCTGGGCTCACATTTTGAAGTAAACTTTTCTGATTCTTAGTTTCCTTGCATGTAAAATAGGAATGATAATGTGATCTATCTCACTGGACTATGAAGAGCCAATTGAGTTAATGTAACTATTAAATGCTTGTATGATGATGATAATATGGTTCAGTTGTCACTCAAGCTATTTTCCCCCCCAGGATTTGGGGGAAATAAGCTTTAAAAACAGCAAACATTTATTGCACGCTTACAATATGACAGGCATGGTTCAAGAACAGGCCTAGTGCCTTCATGCAAAGGTGGAATGCTCCGGATTGAGAAATGTAGGAAATGTCTGTGGTTCAGAATTTTCCCCTGTGAATATACCTCTGAAATTAAGATAGAAATCAGTGTGAAATACTTAATACAAAACAATTCACCTGATGAATACATTTTTTAAGAAAAAACTCAGATTTTGTTTTGTCTACATTTAAGTCTAAAAAACCCTGTTTATTTTTCTAATTTAAACTTTTTTTTAAGATTTTTTTTCATGTAGACCATTTAAAAACTCTTTATTGAATTTGTTACAATATTGCTTCTGTTTTATGTTTTGGTTTTTTGGCCACGAGGCATGTGGGATCTTAGCTTCCCAGTCAGGGATCAAACCCTCACCCCCAGCATTGGAAGGTGAAGTCTTAACCACTGGACCGCCAGGGAAGTCCCTTCTAGTTTAAAATTGACCTTCAGATTCTCTTAAATAATTGATTTTTACTCAGCTGATATTGGATTTACTTTTATTAATATTATTTAATATATAACATATTCAAGAATTCAAGATAGTCATTTAAATTCTGTAGTACAATAAAAATATTAATGTAAAGGTCTTTTAATTATTGTATAGGATTATCTACCCTATTCAATTACATCACAAAAAGAATTCTTGAAATTGAAAAATTATTCTGCCAATAAGTTCTTTTTATTTAAATGTCAGAAATCCAACTATGTGAAGCCCTTTATAAATTATTCATATTTTCTCAATTCTTAGTAGACATTTGTTTTAGGTAATTCTCAACTGATTTAAAAGCAGTATTTATATTCTAAATGATATTTTTCTGCAACCTAATTCATAGCTTGACTCATTTAAAATATTGCCAGGGAATTCTGAAGCTTTTTGGACCTCCACATAGCTAAGGATTGTCAACTGGGTGAAGTTTTTAGAACCTGCTGAGTAGTCTGTGGCTGATAAAGTCTAACAGAAGGACTTACTGCATTCCATCCGTTTATTTCTTAGCTATTCATTGAGAGAACACAGAGGTGGTATAAGAGCTGATTTTATTTTAGCAGCATCATGGTGGCTGTCACCTGCAGCTAGTTTCTGTCTCCTGAGGTCTGTAGTGCAGCCAAATGCAGTTTGTTTTATACTCTGAGAAAATATTACTGCCACATTACTGCTTACATGCCATGTGTCACAATAAATCTAGCTGCTGCTTGTCTGTTCTGTACTTTTATGAGAGTATTTTCCTGTTGAGAGGGCTCTCATGATTCTCTCTATCATCCTTCTTTTTTTTTGTCATTTAAAATGTCCTTTAACTATTTCTCTCCCAGTTTACCTCATTATTATCTAACACATTTAGTCTACCAGAGTTTTGTAGTACTGTGTGAGGCTTGGAACAAACAGCATTAAATATGTTTTGAACACTTTTATGAGGTTCCTTTTCTTTCCACTATATTTTACTATTGATCACTTTCAGTTAGTTTACTGGGAAGGATTAACTTTTTTCCTTTTATATTGATGGAATTTAAGAGAACGTTTTCAAAGGAACATGTGAGACTGTGGTGCCAATAATCATAAAGCATACAGCAAAATCTTATAGCATACTTTGAAATTTTAAAGGTGTGTTTTCATTGCTCATCCACTCCATTTTTTCATAATCATCTACCATATGGCCTATTTATAAAAGTGACTTATTTTATACTTTTTTTGGTTAATGTTATTTTATCTTTTTCAAGTGTGATACAAATAGTTATTTTAAACAATTTATGTGTGTTTATACATATGCATATATATAAGCGATGATGTAGAAATAATATAGAATCTCATAAGTTGCCACATATAGGTGGGGATTTAAAGAAGACTGTAATGACAGTACATGTAGAAGTGTAAGTATTGCATTAATTATGCAAAATAAATTTATGTAGCCTTTTATGGTTTATAAGACACTTTCACATCTGTTGTCTTACTAGATGTGTGAGTCCTGACAAGGGCTGTCATTTACTGAACCCCAAAGTGGGTAAGTTATTTGATTTTTAACTTCTGTTTATTAATGCCACCTATGTTTTGCATAGAGTTATTATTAGAAAATAGTAAAAGATAAAGTCCTTAAGAAAACTTAAAACTGCAGAAATTTTAATTCAGATTATCCATATAAAATATAGACTACCAAAACTGAAATTTATTCATATATTAATTTTACCACATACTAACATCTTTGACTATTGTATATTTATTGTAAGTTCTCTAATTGCTTATCTCATAGATTTTCAAGCTTTATTATAAAATATGTCATTCTTTAGTTTCATCCCTAAATTGTGTACCCAATTGTAAATTTGGTGGTTGTATCATTTTAAATTTATACTTTCTTTGGCAGCCTGTGTAGTTTGACCTACCCAGCAGCTACTAATTCTTGATTAATATAATTTTCTAGTTGTCACATTATAATGGTAGGGCTGAAGACAGTGCCATTTCCTTTTCCAACATTAGTTTTAGTGCCCTGAGATGTTTTACCCAATTTATCACAATCTAGGAATGTTTATTCAAAAGTTACAGTTGGACAGTAGTAAAATTTTAGAAAAAAAATGTTACAGATTTTTTTTCTTAGCCTAGGAAATGTAGCTTAGTTCTTCATAACTCTTGTGTTGTTGTCTTGTCTTACATTTTCTATGACTAACTTTTATACCAAATTGAATAAGCCATTAGCTTTTAGTCTGTAGGAATGTGGATCCATAGATATTTCCCATTAGACAAAAGAAAATCTATAAAAGCGATATCTCTCGGGGCTTGGTCTTCCTAGCTGGCCTAATGGTCTAAAGCAGTGTAGTACTGTACCCTTATGAGAAATAACTCTGTTGGATGATTCCCTTAACATCCAGAAATAATAATTGGAGAGTTGTGTACACTCTTTCAGGGAACTTTAACTTTTCTACTGAATACCACATTTATTAAGCAAATATTCTGATTCAGGGAATTCATGTTATAAATTTTATACTTTTGAAACTATTACTGAGCAAAATTATAAACCTTGTATATCTTGTGTCATTTAAAATTAGAGCTTGTTGTGAAATAATGAGATATACTACATTTAGGTTGCCATGTTGTTTTGATAAGTTTTTTTTTTTTAAGAACTTCTCTTCAAAAAACACCTCCAGGGCTTCCCTGGTGGTGCAGTGGTTGAGAGTTCGCCTGCCGATTCAGGGGACACGGGTTCGTGCCCCGGTCTGGGAAGGTCCCATATGCCGCGGAGCGGCTGGGCTCGTGAGCCATGGCCGCTGGGCCTGCACGTCTGGAGCCTGTGCTCCGCAACGGGAGAGGCCACAACAGTGAGAGGCCCGTGTACCGCAAAAAAAAGCAACCAACCAAACAAACAAAAAAACCACCTCCATTGGTGATTGTTACACAGCTTTGTGAATATAATAAAACCCACTGAATTGTACACTTTAAAAGTGTGAATTATGTCTCAATAAAACTTTTATTAAAAAATTCCAAAAAATAAAAAAATAAAAGCATTTTTCAAATTAAAAAAAAAAAAAAAAAATTCCACTGTACAAAATGTTTTCATAGGTGCAAAGTAATAGAATTTCAATTTATATTCACAATTAATTTAAAAAAATTGTTAACCTTAATAAATGTTTAAAGCTTTAGAAATATGAAATTATGTATGACTTAAGAAAATAATTTGTTCTTATTCAATAGTAGCATATGTTTATTATAGAAACTTCAGAAACTCTAGATAAGAAAAGAAATTTTTAAAATGTGTGGATATTTTAATTCACATGTATCCTGTATTCTGTCCCTAAGCTTTCTCTGTACTTAACTACTTCCTTGGTATCCATACTTTTCCTGCCAGCTTTCATTATTTATTTAAAATTTATTATTTTTGGCTGCGTCAGGTCTTAGTTGTGGCACACGGGCTCTGTAGTTGTGGCATGTGGGCTCTGTAGTTGTAGCATGCGGGCTTAGTTGCCCCGCAGCGTGTGGGATCTTAGTTCCACGACCTGGAATCGAACCTGCATCACCTGCATTGGAAGGCGGATTCTTAACTACTGGACCACCAGGGAAGTCCCGTTGCCGGCTTTCATTAGTAATACATAGCTTTTCATGACCATCTTAGGAAAACAACCAGTTGTAAAACTATCTTCTTATAAGAGTAAAAAAGCATTGAAAGCATTGAAGAGTAAAAAAGAGTGAAAGCATTGAAGAGTAAAAAAGAGTGAAAGCATTGGCTTTTTTTCCTGGACTATGAGAGTTGTACATGAGCAATGAGATCATTATCTTAAAAGAAATACAATAAATATCTTGCAGAGTAGCTTCTGAAATACAGTAAGCTTGGGATTTTGCTGTAAGATTTTGCTTTAAAACATTTTGGATTTAAAGTGAAAACTCGGAATGTTTGATAAATAGTATTGTGGCATTGGTTCTTGTGTAGATGGTATATTTTCTTTTAAACTTTTGTTACCATTTTTAGGATTAACTTTCTAGCAGCTAAAATTGTTCAAAACATAGTTTAAAGATAAATGCAGTATCAGGCTTTGAATTTTTTTTTTTTTTTTTTTTTTTGGTAAATACTAAGACCTGAGTACAAAATGAGGGCTGTATTGTGGATTAAGTGAAATATCTTAAGGCTGTGCTGTTCTGATAACTGAACCTGAAGTGACCTTTCTCAGACACAATTACAGAGCTGTATGTTTTTCCTTTAATTTCATCAGGGGTTTAATTAGTATACAAATAAAACTTCCCTTATCTTCCTTTCTACCTAATTGGCTTGTCTTCGCTTATATATGAAGTATGTGAAAGTGGGCTGTAATTAGGGTGACCGTGTTAACCTTTTTTCCTCAAATGTACTGTTGCCTAAAGGCCTCAAGGCCTAAAAACAGTGCTTTGGATTATTGCTTTGCAATAGCTATGGTTGTCCCATAGGTTTTCTCATGAGCAGAAGGGCTTTGGGTGCTGCAGGTTCCCACTGCTTAACAGGATCTTCATTCTTCTCCCCACTAAATGTTTATTGATTATCTTGCTGTTCCAGGCTCAGCCTCCAACAACTTAATATCAGGTGACAGTCAGGAGAGTTCTCCAAGTAATTAGAGTTGAGCATTGGGGGAACAATTAGGAGCAGAGTTATTAAACTTGATTTATCCTATTCTCCCCTGAACAGTTTCTTGGATATCAGGACATCACACTTTCACAGTCTGCCCTGGTTGAAAAATTAGTGGCTAACCTGCTTGCTTATCATCATTGCCTAGCTGCCCAGAGGTACACCCTCTTGGTTTCAGTCCTTCAGCTGGAAATATTAGAGTCCATAAAGTTTATCATGGGTTTTAATTAGATAAATCTGAACGGGAGAAAAGAAAAGCTGAAGTCAAAATTTTATATGTGTCTGTAATATATATTACATATGGTATAGGTACGTATGTATATACGTCATATATATACACACACACATGAATATGTTTTTCTTTTTTTAAAACTTAGTGTTAGGATTTTTAAGGATTCTACTTTTGTCATCAAACACAAAAATGTGAACATCAGAGAAAAGACATATTACTGAATCACTTTTTATGTCTTGGTGTTTTGCATACATCACCACGAACCTTAGGACTCATTGATGTATATAGATTCCATTGTGATGTTCCTCAGCTCTTTAAAATGAGAATGCTGTGTCCATAAGTTATATAACTATGATTATTCTTTTTTCAAAAACTGTTATCTCTTCATTTTTACACTAAAGAAGTATGAGCCATATCACCTATTTATACCATTTTTTTGTTTGTTGTCTGTAATTTCAATCTTAGAGTAGGCTATTCAGCTGTACCTCTGAAATAGTGCAAGCTTTAGAAGAGTTTGGTGGCTCCCTGCCATTGCCCCTGAGAGAAGGAGATGAAAGCTGATGGAAACTGGAAGATTTAGATATATAGTGGAGATTCTAATTCTATGAGTTATATCTTCTTTGGAAGGAGATCATAGAATTGCTGAAAAGTCAAGTATGGTTTTATAGTGATTTTAAGGTCATGGGTTCTCTCAGATTGGACCAGTGAGCTTCGCTCTGGGTAAGGCTGGAATCAATATCCTGAACACCCCTCACAAATATACACCTCTAGTCATAAGAATTACTGAGCAAGAGAATTTGAATGGAGTGGCACATTCTATTATTTCTGTTGGAAAAAGAACTCAAGCTTTATGTGTAACTGGTGGTGGATCATTAATTTTATATTCACATCTGAAAAATAGCATTTTTTATTACCTGAAAGATGTCAGAAATATTGCCTTTAAAAGGACTCAAATGGGTTTTATTTTTTTAAAGAAAGAAATCTCATGATACTTCAGTGCCTTTAAATATCTTAACATTGGCACAAAATAAGTAGGTTTAGCATGGCTTTTCAAATCTATTCTTTGTTGTCTGTTTAAGTTGGTTTGAATCAGTGACTATTTCCATAGTGGGATATACTTAAAGATCTGTTAGTACTAAAGATTTAAAATATAATATCTAAAAAATAGTCACAGTTTGCTTATTTCTAGTTTCTTGTATTTGTCTGACAGCAACTTGACTGTTTGAAAGTGAAATACTGAATTAAATTTCTTTTAGCATTTAAAAATACCTGGTTTAAGGGTAAGCTGGGATGAAGTGAGAGAGTAGCATTGACATATATACACTACCAAATGTAAAATAGATAGCTAGTGGGAAGCAGCTGCATAGGACAGGGAGATCAGCTTGGTGGTTTGTGACCACCTGTAGGGGTGGGATAGAGAGGGTGGGAGGGAGACGCAAGAAGGAGGGGATATGGGGATATATGTATACATATAGCTGATTCACTTTGTTATACAGCAGAAACCAACACACCATTGTAAAGCAATTATACTCCAATAAAGATGTTAAAAAAAACCAACAACCTGGTTTTGCTTTTAATTCATATTGTTCAGAGTGAATTAATTGTTTTAGCTCCACGCAGGCAGCTTGAGTTTTTATACTACTTATTGTGAGTGCATTAAAATAATATTATTGGAAAAGTTTTAAACATGAAATTATTGCATCTTGGTTGTTCTTTACTGGGTATTTGAAGCATAGTTGTGAATGTTAATGTGTGGCTACACTCTTAGAAAGAAGAAAAAATATTATGTGTATGCAATCAATTATTTAGTTCACTGTCCAACAAACTTAATTGAAAACCTGGTTGATAAGCTCATATTCTAGAAATTTCATAGGCAAAGGAATGAGCAGATTTTTAGTGCTAAGAGATCCTCTGATCCCTATATTGTTTTACATCCTAGAATTTAAAATAAGAAAATACTTTAACTTACGAGTTTTTGAGTCTAAGACCTTTAGCCTTAAAGTTCCAAGATGAAATTGTACTCTTCTATCTTGAAATTTTTGTGCTAAGTGAATATTTCAGATTAAAGCACGTAGCAAATATCAATCAACAAATTTTATACTTCTGTGACTAGGAAAATATTTACGGAACATAATTCCAAATGCAAGTATTGTTTATAACTCTCTCTGTTGAAACATGTTGATCACGTTTGTGTTTTCTCTGACATGAGAGTTTTTTATGGGAAATAAGTGAATTTTATTTTCGAGTCCAGTGTGTTTGTTCACTGAGATGTGTATAGCAACATAACTGTTATTGATACATTTAAAAAGAGAGCAGTGGTGCTTTTAAGTTTTGGGTTCCCCATTCTCTTAAAGGTATCCTAATCTACCTTCCTCTCCATCACACACATACTTTGGCATATGATAGTTCTTGTTTTAAATAGACTCTAAATTTCATGTGCTTTTTCCATTGAAATCTTTATTTTTTATCATTAAAAGAAAATGCAACCTGAGGTTTTTAATAATCAGATATTTTTTGTAAGAATAGAATGTATTTGCCTTGCAGTATTTAAAAAAAACAGAGCTGTATTTTGCAGCTAAACATTTTTCAAAATCTTATCAGTTCTATCATTTCTAATTAGTAAGTATGTAAAATTTTTTGCAGAAAATTTGTTAAACCTTGATGTGTAATGACCCAAGTCTACTTCTCAGTCAGTCTGTATCCTTCTTTGTTTAATAGCCTATGGCATAAATTGAAGTTAATTATCAGGGCTGACAGGTAACTCTGTTTTCTGTCTGCTTGCAGAGTCTCTCCGAGGCAAAGATGGAGCTGAGAAGAAAAGATCAATCTCTGCGTCAGCTCAATAGACATCTTACCCAGCTGGAGCAGGACAAGCGTCGACTGGAGGAGAACATCCATGATGCAGAGAGTGCCCTCCGCATGGCAGCCAAGTGAGCATTTGGACCTTGGGGAGATCACTTAAAACAGACAAAAGATCAATTCTTACTTTCATGCTCTGGGTTTTAGCCCTGGATAATACAGTGTTAGAAAACAAAAGTACAGCTGTCTCTCTTTGAAATTCTCTGATATATCCTCAAAAGAGAAAACTCTTAACATACTAAATGTATATTTTATTGAGAAACCTTAGAAAAGAATAAGTTTCTATATAACCTCTAATGCTGCTGTGTATTTTAGGTTCTGTTGTAGCATTACATGTTTGAAATCAGGTTTTCATTAACTTGAGATATAAGACTCTTTATTTTAAAGTTTTGAATAGTTTCTCCTGTCACATATTTCTCATCCCTTTCTGCCCCACTGCCTCCCAAATTTTCTTCTGCATATATTATACTAATATTGCAAGTAATATTTCCACAAAGAAATGTTAGTATATAATCAACATGTGTATTGTAGCATCTTTTTAAGTGCAGTAAAAACATATTGATCATGGAAAATTCATTTAATTTTATAGCTGTATATTCAAATATGTTAAATAGAGAAGAATATGCAATCTTCAGAGTGGGCAACTATGTAACTGTGATGAGAGTGTTTTTCCTTTTACCAGGTAATCAAGTTGACATACACTGTGAAGTTCAAATTGAATAGTTCTCTTGGGTATTTTTATTTGTTCCCCACATCAAATTTCATGGAGTACTTTAAGACAGTCCTTTTTTACAACAGCATGGCTTAAAGAAAATCTGTTTATGGATTAAACATCTAATTTTAATAAACTCAGTGTTTTCTAGATTTGGGATTCTGGATTCCTGTACTTGCAAATACATACACACATATACATATATGTATGTATATATATATTTGCAAATGTATAACTATAACTTAAAAATGTTTGGAGACAAACTCTTGTTAAGCATAACATAAGAAATATGAATGTAATGTGTAAACTAAATCATAAAACGGGCAGTTTGCAATCCTAGGATACCCACAGCTTTGTCAGTGGGCTTGGGATATTGCTCACACATAATGAAAAAATGAGTTTACACAATGCCACAATATTGGCATTTTGAATACCCACCAATACATTTTTGGAAAATTGTAAGGCTCTATAACAGTGCACTACCATATTGGTTATATGTAATTGTCATTTTTAAAAAATATAAGTTTGACTGAATCAGCTTTTTGCTGTCATTTTTCAGTCTCAGTTTCCTCATGTCAAATGAGAAGCTTAGCATAGGTAATTTTTAGTACGTCTCAGAGCATTGAAAATTCTAAGATTAATGAAAACAAGATTATGAAACCTCTAGATTCATATTGTGCCTTCAGAATACTGCTGGTAATTCAGGAATTTGTCAAGTCTGAGATCTGTGACCATGGGCACATGTGCTTATAAGAAAGCTAAAGAAAGCTAATTTGAAATTTGGAGAGCTAATACATTATTTACAGTTTTCAATTTATAATTCACCATTAAAATTTTGTCTTCAGCATTCTCATCCCAACTTTTAATTTCATCATAAAGGCTAAACTCAATATACAAGGCTAGAGAAGAAAATAGTAACTTTGCATATTTCTAGTCAAGGCCATAGAAGGTTTTTGTGTAATTATTATAGCACAAAAAACCCATGGAGAAGGGAAAATATCATTGTGCCCAGTATGACCATTTATATCTCCAGCACTAGTATTTCTAAAGTCTTTTTCATTAGAAGCCAAAAGAATGCACGTTTAGCCTTTTCAGCACATTGTAAATCAATAATGTAATCACATGATTTCTTTTTTTCTTTCTTTCTTTTTCACTCTCTTTTAACTTTGAAAATATCCGTAAGAATTATTCCCCCCTCTAATTTTTGGCAGGCAGTATAACTGAAGATAAGAATTAAAAGCGGAAATATACTAGTGAATATGGTTAGGTTTTACACTTTAGGAAAAACCAACCCTTATTTTTCAGTAATAGTCACTTATACTAAAATGTGTTACAATTACAGTAAGGTTTGGGTTTTACTAACACCTAATCTTTGTTTTGTTTCTAGGGATAAAGAATGTGTTGCTAATCATATGAGAACAGTAGAAAATGTGCTTCATAAGGTATTATAATTTTTTTCAATATTGTTCAAATTGTATTATGACACAGTTCTCCTAGTCATTAATTTTATTAACTGCAAAGTACTTTAATTCATTTTGTAGCTTTCTTTAAAAATAAATTAACAAAAGGATCCTTTCAAATGACTGAAAATTTGTATTGAACAATGCTATATTGCATAACTTTTTTCAGAATTCACTTTATGTATGTGATAAAACTATGAAAATAGTGTTTTCCCCAAACTGGTATAATTGCACTTGAGTTATTTGTGGTCTTTGCTGACTGAACTAGAGGTCATTAAGATTCACATATGTCTCATAATGATAAAATGTTTGACCACACTGTCTAACCTCTTACCACTCTTAAACCTACTATCCTATATACATATATTAATATATAGAGAGAGACATAAAGTATTGTATTTGGCAGTACTCATATACCTTAACCTAGGCAGTAATGTTTTTCAAGTTGTAATTTACCTTTTTATAGGAACGTATTCTTAAAGTAGAAACTGAGTATACTTAATAATAGTCTGTTATTTTCAATCTGATTACTTCTGTATGATAAATTGACTTTTAGTTTGTAGTGATGAACAGCATAATAAGGATATTACAATATTACTAAAAACTTAATATCGTTAAGTATTGACTCAATACTGACTGTGTACTTTGTTAGCACTCCAGATTCAAAGATGTCTCATTATTTCATTATTTAAAAGTAGAGAAATGTTATTTGTTTCTGTTATTATTTAACAGACAATTTGTTGGAATAATGTAAATACCTAGTACTTTTAAGATATATGGAATTTATGAATGAATCGTATTTAGAATAATTTTGTGAATCAAATTTTTTATACAATATAGTTTTAAAATCACTTAAAAATATCCTAAAAACTAATCCTGTTAAGGAAATACAAAATAGCATCAGTAAACATATTTAATACATTTTAAAAACAATGGACCTCTGTATTCTTTGATATTGAAAATGACTAGCAAAAAGTGACTCACAGAAAGTATTCTGAAAAAAGGAATCTAATACTCTGAGTGCTATTTTTAAGCAATATTATTTGAAATTGTGATTTCTCCTCCTTCCCACTTAAAAAAATTTAGCCTGTCGGTATAGTTTAAATATAATCACATCAAATCCATACATGCTAGAAATCTGAAATTTAGGTTTGTAGGAAAAGAGACATCTTTGGTTAGATGTTTTTTGGTATATGGTGAGACTTTCGATAGGAAAAATAAATTATGTCATGTATATGGCATACCTTTTTATACCAGTTAATGTTGCCTTTGAAATCAATTGTTTGTCATCTCCCCAGACAGAGGAAAGTAATGTTGGTTAGCAGCTGTTTTGGGAATGGACTTTGATATCAAACAAAAACCATCATCAATGTGAAATATAAATGTTGTACCTTACCCTTTCATTATGAGAATGGCAAAATATGTATTTTAAATACAATAAAGACTGATTGCAACAGGACAGTTGTAATCATACACTTCTTCATTTGCAGTTCTTTTGATTTTCGTGTCATATGGAAAGAAAGATGTCTGCAGAATTGGCCTACAACCACTGTAGATTTACTTTTGCTCTATGGCTTTTTAATCTCCCTTCAGATGTAATAGTTAGTTATTTTGATTTAAGTCTCTGGAAATTTCTATATGTATAGTGATTTTAAAATTATCAATTACTTTTCAAGCTTGAAGTGAAAATTTAGGAAAGGCTAATTGATTATTGGGCTAATTCTCTTTTCTACGAAGTATGGGTGAGAATGAATGGGTGATAAGGAAGAGACCCAGAGGGTACCTCTGAAGCTCTCAGGAAGGTGCAGCCCACCTGTCTTCAAGCCAGAGTTTGCAGGTTTATTTTTTTTGGCCACTGTGGACTGTCCAGTGGCATTTTGCTGTCTTGGAGAATCTAAGAGTAGTATAGAAGGAGGGTCCAGGCTCTTTCATGGTACAGTAAAAATGACTGGGGTTACATCCAAGCTCTTCAGCATAGTTTACTGTACATAGTCAAATAGTATAGCTATTCATATTTCTTAACCACATACGTTTGCAAGGTATGCACCAGTTATTCTAGAATAAAACCAAATTTTAACCTGCTGAATTGAATTTTAATACTAACTTCTGACACAATAATCAAATAGAAAGAACTTACTTTCATGTAGAAATTATTTTCTTGTACTTTAAAGAACTTAAACTAAACATGTTTGCTTTTAGGAAAAGTGATTACTTTTTGGATATTTGTTAATTTTTAACTTTGACGCATTAACATTCAACTTTTCAAATCCTAAAACTGTATTATACACAGCTGTTGACTGTATATTATTTTAAAAATCCCATTTGGGACTGATACTAGTATTAAATAAAGAAGGCTAGTCATTTTTTATTTAAAAGCATATACTTTTTTTTTCAAAGAAACAGAAGTTTTTTTAAAAAAATTACATTTAAATATATTTTATTTATGGCTGTTTTAAATATAGGCCAGAAGTTAACTTTTTATTGAGAAACTTTTTGGGCGCTTATTTCAGGTTATTTGGGGTTAAGAAAAGTAAGACAAGGAAAAAAACAAAATCATTACAACTTTTCATGAGGTACATTTTTTTTTAATACACACACTTTTCTATTTAGTTGAATTCTGAACTACTTTTTGTATTTTAGAAAAAACATAACTATTGAACTTTAAAAAAAATCACCATTTAAACCATTTAAAAAATGTACGGTTCAGTGGCTTTCAATGTATTTACAATGTTGTGCAACCATCACAACTATCTAACTCCAGAATATTTTTATCACCCCCAAAAGAAACCCAGTAGCCATTAAGCAGTCACTCCTATATCCCTTCATCCCATTCTGTGGGTTGTCTTTTTACTTTTTTGTTTGTGTCCTTTGATCAACAAAAGTTTTGAACTTTGATGAAGTCCAGTTTTTTCTTTTGTTGCTCATGTGTTTGGTCTCATATCTAAGAATGCATTGCCAAATCCAAGGTCATGAAGATTTTACCCTATGTTTTCTTCAAAGAGTTTTATAGTGTTAACTCTCATATCTAGGTCTTTGGTCCATATTGAGTTAATTTTTGTATGTGGTATGATGCAAGGATCCAACTTCACTCTTTTCCATGGATATCCAGTTATCCCAGCACCATTTATTAAAAAGACTGTTCTTTCCCTCCATTCAGTAATCTTAGTAGCCTTAGTGAAAGTCAGTTGACTATATCAATTGACAAATCAATTGATCATATGAAAATATAACTGATTTTTGGGTGTTGATCTTGTATACTGCAACTTTGCTGAATTTATTAGCTCTAATAACTTTTTTGTGGATTCTTTAAGACTTTCTGTATATAAGATTATGATATCTACAAATAAAAGATAGTTGTACCTCTTTCTAATTTGGATGCCTGCCCTCCTCCCTCCCTTCCTCCCTCTCTTCCTTTTCTTTCCCTCCCTCCCTCCCTTTATTCCTTTATTTCATCTCATTGCCTGACTAGAACTTCCAGTCCTAGCCATAGGATAATATGATGACAACAGACTTTCTTGTGTGTTGTTCCTAATCTTATGGGGAAAGCTTTTGGTCTTGCACCATTAAATGTTATAGACGTCCTGTATCAGATTGAGGAAGTTCTTTCCTGTTTCTAGTATTTTGAAGTTTTCTTGTCATGAAAGGGTGTTGTTGGGTTTTGTCATATGCTCTTTCTGCATCAAATGAGATGATTTTTTAAAAAAAATCTTCATTCTGCTAATGTTGTGTACTGCATAGATTGACTTATATATGTTAAACCATCTTTGCATTTCTGGTATAAACACCACTTCATTGTGGAGTATAATCATTTGAATATGCTGCTAGATTTGGTTTGCTAGTAATTTTTGAGGAGTTTTGCATCTATGATCATAAGAGATATTGGTCTGCAGTTTTCCTGTTATATCTTTGTCTGGCTTTGGTTTCAGAGTAATACTGGCCTCATAGAATGAATTTAGGAGTAGCCCCTCCACTTCAATTTTTTGGGGAGACTTTGAGAAAGATTGGTGTTAATTGTTTAAATTTTTGGTAGAATTTACCAGTAAAGCTGTCTGGTCCTGCGATTTTCTTTGCTGGAAGCTTTTTGAATACTGATTCAATCTCTTTCCTTGTAATAAATCTATTTAGATTATCTGTTTCTTTTTGATTCAGCTTTGGTAGTTCATGTGTTTCTAGGAATTTATCATTTTCATCTAGGTTATCTAATTTGTTGACATAAAGTTGTTCATTTTCTTAGAATTGTTTTATTTCTGTAAGGTCAGTAGTAAAATGTCCCCAATTTAATTCTAATTTTAGTAATTTATTAATCTTTTTTTCTTGGTGAGTCTAGTTAAGGTTTGTCAATTTTGTTGATCTTTTCAAGGAACCAAATTTGGTTTTCTTGATTTGCTCTATTATTTTTCTGTTCTCTATTGTGTTTATCTCTGTTCCGATCTTTATTATTTCCTTCCTTTTGTTTGCTTTGGGTTTAGTTTGATCTTGTTTTTCCAATTCCCTCAGATAGAAGGTTAGGTTATTGATTTGAGATCTTTGTTCTTTTTACATGTAGGCGTTTAAGCCATAAATTTCCACGTGAACACTGCTGTCACTGCTTCCCATAAGTTTTGGTATGTTGTGTTTTCATTTATCTCAAAGTATTTTCTAATTTCTCTGTGATTTCTTCTTTCACCTATTCATTGTTTAAGAGTGTGTGGTTTAATTTCCAAAATATTTGGGCATTTTCCAGATATCTTTTTGCTATTTAGTTCTAAGGTAATTCTGTATGGTTTGAAATAGTTTATAGGTATTGTTTTATGTAGTTGTCTTTTAAATCATATAGGAAAAAAGAGGAGTTACAAATCATAAATACATTAATACTGACTTTTATATTTATGTATTCAGTTTCCTTCACTGGTATTCTTGATTTCTTCTTGTGGATTTGAGTTACCGTCTAGTGTCCTTTCATTTCAGACCAAAGGACTCCCTTTAGCCTTTCTTCTAGGGCAGGACTAGTGGTAAAGAACACCCTCAGCTTTTTATCTTGGAATGGCTTACTTTCTCCTTCATTTTGGAAGCATATTTTTGTTGGATATAGAATTTTAGATTGACAATTTTTTCCCCCCAGCACTTTGAATATGTCAACTCCAAAATTTCTATTTGGTTCCTTTCTATGCTTTTTATCTATTTATATTTCTCATTTGCAAGATGTTACTCTCGCAGTTTCCTTTGGTGCTTTGTACATGGTTTCCTTTAACTTTTGAAACACATTTGAAATAATTGATTTAAGGTCATTGTGTGATAACCTAGTAACTAAGCTTCCTCAGGAACAGTTCCTATTAATTTCTGTTTTTCTTATGTGTGGGCCATACCTTCTTAATTATTTGCATACTTCAAAATTTTTTGTTGAAAAGTAGATATTTTGAATATATAATGTGATAACTCTGGAAATCAGATTCTCTCCCAACCCTAGTGTTTGTTGTTGCTGTTTAGTAGTTTTTGTTTGCTCAGTGACTTCATGAACTAATTTCATAAGGTCTGTATTCTTGGTCATGTGTAGCCACTGAAATCTCTGTTCTGTTAACTTAGTAGTCTGTTAGTATTTCGATGGAGATTTCCTTAAATACCAAGATTCAGGTGATTTTTCTTGATTAAGATTTCACCTGGTTGCTGTAAACTTTCAGATCGTTTTCAGAGTTCTGAAAAAGTTGATTCTGATAAATTTTGCCAGTTTATTCATTGCTTTTATGTAGGGACTGGCTTTTGGAGTTCCTTACTCTGCCATTTTTCCTCACATCTCTCCCTAAAATTGTATACATTTATTTTCCTAATAATTTTACCAGAAGGCTTCTAATATTACTGATAATATATCCTCTCAGGAATTGAAATTTTTAAAAAATTAAGAGCCCTCCACACATGCTTAATTATTTCTATTGTGAGGAAAAGAGAGAAAGTACAATAATTATATCAAAATAATTTTCAGGACAGGGTAATGATTGGATGGATAGGATAATGTCTGGATTATTTAGGGTTAGGTATGAGAAAATTAAGTTATGTTAGTATTTATTTGATACTAACAGATGTCTTGTTTTACTGTAGCTGTGGGTGAAAGTAAGTCGATTTTGGTAAAGTTGGAATGTGGGGAAGAATCTGAATATTTTTTGTAGTCTTTTTAAAATTATTTTTCAATTAGCAGAATGGCTGGATTCTTGAGGCTTTTAGAGGTTGCTTGAGTTTGGAAGGATTAAAGTGTTTCCTATGTATGATCATAGCATACTATGAACTTTAAAATTACCTCTGAACATTTATGAGAAGTGTCAGATGCCTTTTCAATAAGATGACTAAAAGATAAAACAGGAAGTCACAATCTTGAAACCTCAGAAGATTAGAATACCTGAATCTATAAATCCTGTAAACTTATAAGGCTGAAGTGACACTAGACCAATGACTAGGAAGTTACAGGGGTTTTTGATGACACTCTTGGATTTGCTTGTACAATGAAGTCACTTAAAACCTCTAATCCAACATAAAACACGATATTTACTGTAAATAGTTAAGTCCTACAAATGCTTTTTGAATGTATATTATGGGCCAGAAACTGTACGAGCCTTTGGGGAAACAAACACACACACAAACAACAGCAACAACAATATTATATATATGTATGTATGTAGGTAGGTAGGTAGGTACATATCTCATAGTCTTTTCTTCAAGGTAGAGACACAGATAATTCCAGTATACTATGACAAATATGCATCCATAAGATGCAGTTCCATATCCATTTAGATAGGGTTATTCATCTATGCGGCATGCTTAGAAAACCCAAGGGTTGGCTGGAAATTTCTTAAGAAGAAGATTAAAGCCTGGAAGGGGTTTGAAGTATGAGGAAAGACGGGAAAGGCATTCCAGCAGAGAGAGTAGCATGTGCAAGTGCATGGAAGCATGAATAGCCTCAATTCGGTATTAAGTGCAAGGAGAGTGCTGAATGAGGCAGGTGGCAGCCAGGTCACGGAAGAACTTTTTTTTTTTTGGCCGTTTTAAGAATCTTGGATCTTTATTATGGAGGAAGTGAGACTAAACTAGGGTTTAAGCTAAGGAGTGATGTGGTCAGACTTCCGTACTGAATTGGGGCTCTAGGGGGGCACATCTGCAGACTGGAAATACTGAGTAATGAAGGTGGTTTTTAAGAACTGTGATTCTGTAGGCTAGATGAGTGCTGGTGAAGGTTTGGACCAGGAGAGTGATGATTGGTGGTGTCAGAAGAAAGGATATGAAGCTCATTTAGTAAAATGGCACATGGAGATGTGAAAGGCAGGGGAGGATGACTCCCAAGATGGGCAGTGTGATTAACTGATGTTGGGAAAACAAAGAGAGGAGCAGGCTTTTTTTCTTTTTTCTTTTCTTTTTTCTTTTGTTAGGGAGAAAAAGGGAGACAATGATGAGTTTTGTTTTGGAAATACTGAGTTTAAGGTAATACGGAGTGATCAGCAGGATATGTGAGTCAGGACCTCAGGGGAAAAGTCAGGGCTAAAGGTAAAGGTTTGAGACTGATTAACATAATTCTCTCTGGCAAAGAAAGAAGGTAGTATAGCAATTGACAGGAGAAACAAGACATTATAGATAAATGGGAGGCTAGGAAATACATTTTGAGAGATTAATTATGCCACTAGAGTTTGAAGTCCTTGAGGGATGGAATTCTGTCTCCTTAATTTTTACATCCTCAGCATCTACCACAGTGCCTGGTACCCAGTAGGCACTTAATGAATGTTTGTTGAATGAGTCAAACTTTTACCATCACCCAGTCTCTAAACATAACTAAAGCCACCTCTAGATTCCAGTGGAAGTCTTGCTTATACTGTCTTTATTTTTCTGATTGCTAAAAATAGCATATGTATTTACTTTGCCTAATCAAGCTCTAGAGGAGAAAGCCTAGATTCAATTACAAGGATGTCCCTAGGAAAGAGAGATATGCTAACAACAAATTTATAGGTAATAGCTAGTTTAACTCCTATGAAGTAGAAAGATGATTACTTCTGTCGTTAGAGTGGATTCTGGAATAAATAGAGTCAAATAGAATCTGACAGGTGAAGACTCTAAATAGCCAAATCTTTAAATGTGATTTTATAATCTTACCTTAAAAAATGGTTAATGACAATATTTGGTAATACATAGTTAACTTTGATTTTTAATTTTCAATGCATTTACAAGGAATACAAAGACCACAGAATAATTTTTATTTAATGAAACTGACAGTTATTTTAAAGCTGAAACAATGGTCATCTGCCTCTAATAACCCAGCTTTAAGTGACTTATTAATGACTCTCTGTTACTTATGATCTTTGAGCCCCTTTCCGTTCTCAGTTTCTTGATGCTGGTTCTGAAGATCAGCTGTGCAGGACATACAGGTGTTAGCACAGCTGGCTTGCTGATGACAACTCTTCCATATAGCTGTCTTGTGTGTCATCATTCATATTGTTCAGTGTCATTCTGACCTAGCCAAGCTAAAAATGGTACTCCAGCTCAAGAGGGATTTAAAAACCTTGACAGACTAAAGATGAGACCACAGAATTTCGTGTACGTGTGCTTACCAGTTTTTAACTTAAGCACATCTAAATAACTAATTTCAGTGTGCATCTGTCTTTACCCTTTGAAATAATTTACCCTAGGAAAGAAAATATCTTTGTGTGGAGAACTGTAGCAATTCATAAATACTTTTCTCTATTCTTGAATATGGGTTTTGTGTTTGTTTAAATAACTCAAGGTCACAGTAATCTATTTATGAGGTGCATTCTATGGTATATAACCTACACCACAAATTTATCATGCTGTCTAGTGCCTTTAGAAGATGTCCATGATTAAATCACCCTATTTTTCCAGCTTGATAATTTGATTTGAGGGTTCAGTTTTTCACATCCTTAATTGGGATGTAGCCAACTTGATAATTTGATTCAAAAGATCAGTTTTTTACTTCCATAATTGGGATGGAACTATAATGTGTGGGGTGTTTGTGGTAGTGGTGGATTTTGCCCTTTTTTCTGGTGACAGCAGCAGGCCGTCATTGGAGAGTTCTGGCTCTGCTCCAGAGTTGTAGGTTAAATTAAATAACCTGCCAGCAAAATAAGGCTAGTTTCTCACTTCCTTCTTTTCAAGTGAGGGGTTTCCGTGCCTGCTGCAGCACCAGTGGAACGCCTGCTCCTGCTGCGAGCGCCAAGGTCTCCTTCCCTCAGGTGTGGAGCACAGCTGGAACTGCTGCACACATCTTGGAACCTCATAGTTTGGGAGTCTTCTCTGTGAGATTATGGCCATTGTATAAGGACGATTGCTGCACAGATACTTGTCTCCCAGTATGATAATTTTGTGTGTGTGTGTGTGTGTGAGAGAGAGAGAGAGAGAGAGAACAGGGAAGACGGGTTGGGGAGAAAAAACATGAATGAATGAAAATGCCCACAGATCCAATGAAACTACTGAGGAAAATAAGGATGTTTCAATAATAGTCTCCACTGCTTATCACAAAACTACTTATGTGACACACATTTTTGCTAGCTTGCCAGACAAGGGACAAAGGAAAGGAAAAATAAGATAGTGCTGCTTTTTAGGTAGGGAAATGGAAGGAGTACCAAAATCTTGAGCAATTTCCTCATCTCTTAACTGTTAATTGTGGATATTTAGAGGCATTAGTATTTGTTGCTAGGAACACTGGACATAGCATCCTCATATTAGGGATGGCAGTAGCTCTTTCACAAGGTAGATGACAGAATGAAGTGAGGTAGTGTGGTGAGTACTCTGAAAAGTATGAAGTACTTTTGGAAGTGCTAGTGGTATTGTTACTAATAAGAATAGTACTATACTCTATCCATTTCATGAATTAATTAGTTAACGAAAAGGTAAAAGAGGGAAATATCCATTTAGTTGTAACTGTCCATTTTGTGAATGTCATTTGCATTGCATTGACATGCTTTAATCCCTGCTTCTGTCACTGGGCACATACCAGGGTGCTGGAACTGTCTAAATCTTTTTGTTATCCTCTCTTTCCTACTGCCTTGTAGAATTTGCAAGTTTGGAATGATGTTCTTATTTGATCACATGCTTGCTAAGAACCTCTGTATGCATAGGGTTTTTTCTGCTGCTAGGGTTATTGTAGAGTATATAGTTAACTCTGGCGGATTCCCTTCTCTCTGTACTTATAAAAGGCCCTCCAGTATGCCTATACTACTTGTTTAGCCAAATTTTCTGTTGTTTAGGTATTAGAGCGGTGATCAGTCATTGGGCCAGGAAAGTTAGACCCAGTCAAGTTGTATACTGGACTATGTAAAACTTGAAAGAAGGAGCGAGAGGTATTTGTGAGATGGCACCCTGTGTTAGTGATACAAGGTTTACTCACTAGAAATATTTCATACATTCTCTGATGAGATGTGGTCATTTAAAAAAAAATCTATAGATGGTGAAAAATATAGTCTTTCCTTCTATACCTCTGAGGCAGGGGATGGCCGACATTTCCTGTAAAGGGCCAGATAGTAAATATTTTAGGCTTTGTGGACCATATGGTCTCTGTCTCAACTATTCAACTGTATCCTCATAGCAGGAAAGCAGCCAAAGACAATAGCTAAGTGAGTGGGTGTGGCTGTGTTCCAATAAAACTTTATTTACAACAACAGGCGGTGGTCTGGATTTGGTCCCTGGGCTGTAGTGTGCCAACTGCACTCTGCACTCTAGTGCATAGGGTGAAAAATAATGCCTGGGCTGCTCTAGTGTATAAGGTGAAAAATAGAATAAAGAGAGAAGGGAAAGCAATTAGGAATCAATGGAAGTGGAAGGAAGTACAGAGGAGGAAGTAGGACAAAGGAAGGCAGGGAATGGAGGCATAGTAAAACCTGAACACAGGATGATAAAAGTGGAAGTTACAGGAAATATTGTTGGGATCTGTATATGACGGAAATCTCTCTGGTTAAAAAGGTTTATTTTGAAGTATTGGGGGCCGTAATAGATTGGAATTAATAAAGTTTTAGGCAGGTCAGGAGTATGATATAAAAGTCCGATTATCAGTTGCTTTTCCCAGGCATTCAAGATTCAGACATTGTGTACATCTTCTTACACGTGTTCTCAAATGTATCTGAGTTTTTATCAAAACCCTTACTGCTTCATCCTGGGTATCCTATTGGTAAAAACACAACTAGTACCATATTTCATGAATTTTTAAAAAATTAATTGGAACATTGGGTGCAGAGGGCTTTATAACTGTGCATGATAAAAGATGCAGGTTCATATTTTGAGAGTTGAGCAGTTTTTCTAAAAATGACTAGTTTAATTTCATGTATCTAGCAGAAATAGTTTTTTGTGTTTTGGTAGCAGTACAGAAGATTAGGAAAGATTGGTGGCTTGTGAGAAAATGCTAATCAGAGGAATAGGAACAGTACAGTATGGATCTTAAGAATCACTTAAACCTGGAACTGGATTGTTACAATAAAATAAATATTTCATAATGATGTTTTGGCTTCTTAAAAAGTTTCTTTTTTTTTTTTTTTTTTGCTATATGCCTCTGTTTTTCTTGTTTATTTGAGAAATATCTGCTTTCTGAAAGTATGTAATACAAAAGGGAGAAAGTAAACTGCTCTTTCTAAAAATCAAAAATTTAGGGTGGAGTAATATAGGTATGCTTTTCTTTATCAAAATATTATGAAATTGTACAGTTTTTATAGAATGTTATAAAAATGTATACAATTTTACAGTTGAGATTTATATTGTAGAATTCTTTGACAAATTTTATTATATGTTAAAATGAACTGTTAGCCATTTTAAAGTAGAAAAATATTATATATATATATTTATTGCTCATATATATAAATAAATCAGAGTAAAAAGGGTATAGCATCTGAATGATAGGATGAATAATGATGTACTGTAGCAGAATTAAATGTTGGCTTTTGAAATTATAATTTCAGGTTAATTTGAAATTATAATTTAATCCATAGACAGGTGATGATGGTTGTTCTAATCCTAAATTCACACTAAAATCTTTATTTTAAAAGGTGAACCTACTTTTCCCTAGGAAGAGTAGGAAGAAAAATAATTTTATTATTCTAATATTGTTACTTCAAAATTTTTTTGATGGTAAAGAAATTTACTTTAAATTCTCACTTTTGAAAGACCATTTTTTATCCAGTGGGCAGCATTTCCTAAAGAAATCCCACTTATCTCCTTTCTGCTCTTAGTCACTTTGTTCTCAGCCTGCTGTTCTATTTTTCTTATGAACTAATTTAATGAAATAAGGTGAGAGTCTTTTTACTTACTGTTCTGTGTTGAATCTCTTCCCTCTTTATCCTTGTTCACACACTGATATTGAGACTTGCCTTTTGCATTCTTTCTGAACAGTCTCCCCTTTTCGCCCTTTCTTTTTCCTGTTCCCTGTCACCTTTCCTTGCTGCTCTTTGCTGCATCGTTATATTTTCACTTGTCCTAGTGTCACTGTTTTGTATTCTTTCAACATGATGCTTTCACTCCCTTTTTCCATTAAAATAAAAGAATTCTTGGTCAATCCTTTATCAAGACTTAAAAAAATCCTTTTCCTTGAAATATGTGGAGACTATTTTAGATGCCTATTTTTTCAAAGTTTTGATTTAATTTCAAAGTGGGAAGAAACTCTTAAATTTTAGTAGAAATATTTGTGAGATTATATCATGGGGCACCATCTCTTGATGGCACTGCCAACATTCAACAGATAATTTATAATTTAATGATAGTTTAACACATGCATGTTATTCAAATAATGTTATAATTATGATGCCCATCATTAGGTTTAGCAATACAACTGCATTTTGAGTTTTTTCCCTATCTAATACAAATACAAAGAATTATTTCATTTGGCAAATTAAATAATGTTGTAGTGAAAATGTTAATTTGACAATAAATCACAGTTTTAAATGCCAGATGCCCTGGCTTAATGTTGTTCAGAAAGTTTATTTAGAGAATATAAAATGTGGCTTAGTGTTCCTGTATGTCAGGCTTCACAGATGAAGTATGGTGCCTGATATTAATCAGGTTAAAGGACCTCCAGTGCTTGGAGTGTGTTGTGGATTATACCTACATTGCTCATAGCCTCCCCCCTGCCCCCCCTTGCCCATATTAGCAATCTGCTTTTGTACTTTGACATCCAGGATTTCCCTAGTGAATTTTGTCACAGAAAAAAGAGAATCATCAATATCGCAGTTAAACTTGACTTTCAAAGCTAATAGTATCTCATTTGGGGGCTCAAATTTAATAAATTTTCTTTGATTCTGGGTGAGTTTTTAAACATCAAACAATGAATTGACCAGGGTGCAGTAAAATATTTAGATCTATTGACTGTTGTTCCAAAGGGTAGAAGGCAAAACACTAGTGGTTTGATGTTGATAAATTCTCAGTACCTTAATCCACATTAATGTTTTCTTTTATCTGAGTGCACATTGGTGACAAAAAAAAAAAAAAGGCAAGAGAAGGTGTCCATACATATAAGATATAAAACCTAAATCATATTTCACAAATGTCTTTGCTTTATTTTCTTAAGTGAGTTAAAAGCATTCTCATTTTAACTGAAGCTTGGAGAATGTTTGTTACAGATAAATATACATTCTGAATTAGGACTCCGGCGTGAATATCATACTCACACTGTTACAGAAATTGCATTATAGTGTATGTTTTACAGCATACACTTTGACATTCACTTATTGACAGAAATTCTTCAGCTCAACTTGAGAGTATAAGGATTTTTATAACTTAGATTAGCACGAACGATGAAAGATGTCATCACGTATTTGCGCATGTTTGCTGATTTAAGGAAACCCTATGTAGTATGATAGTTCATTCATAAAGTAAGAAATAATTCAAACAGTTTTACAAGCTGGAATAGAAAAATGAAGGTTGGGATTTCTATCATATATTATTGCCAAGTTACATATGAAATTGCTCAGGTAAAACTAGAGATATAAATACATTTATTTGAGCAATGATAGTTCTCCCCATTCTTGACCTTTGCTACCTCATAAAAACTCATTTTGTCCTGTGGTTTTAAGCTAATTGTATACTATTTATCAAATATATGATGTCAAAGAGATAATTTTTAAAAACCTATTCAGGTATAAGGAAAGTTAGGAAATATGTATACATATGAAAACTGCTATCATTAAACTGTATGATTGAAGATGAGAGATCACTGGTCTTAAAAGAAAACTAAACTGTGAAATTTTTGAGGCTTTTACTAAGTTTGGAAACTAAAAATGAAAATACCTGTTTCTGAGCATTTTCTTCTGTTTATATTATATAGTGAGTATTTCTCATTTGTCCAGAAGGTGGCAGTGTAATATCAACTGCATGTGATGCAGAGGCTAGCTAGAGAATTGGTGTTTCTCCAATTCTCTGTATCTGTGATGTGTTTGTATTGTTACCTTACTGAATACTTAAAATATAGTACAAACACTACTAATTTTATCCATTATCTTATTTAGAAGTGTGTGACCAAGTTGGTTTATATGTATTTTATCATTAAGCCTCAAGTTTAGTTTAAAGAGGGCAAGCAGACCTCTTGCTAGTATATTTTTAAGCCTCCTTGTGTGTTGAGCATATTTGTTTTTATTCTAGAGTACATATTGAAGTTTTCTTTTCAAAGACTAGTACCTAATAACTATCTTGTTTAATATATATCAGTTAATACCAGTTAAATTAAACATGTTATTAAGAAAGTGAGAATAAATAGGAGATTGCTGTTTATTTTTGATTTTGTAGATGTTTTTTCCTTTCCTTTTTCTTCTGAGGGTGGAACAGTGAAAAAATAATTCAAAACCTCTTGATCAGAAGAGCTCCAGCGACTCTCCTTCCCTCCCTCATTTCAAGTAGGAGGATGCTTTTTCTTCTTAACATTCTCCCCCAGTACTCTGAATTAGAGATTTATTTGCAACGAAAAATCAATTAGTCCTAAATTTATTCATGGATTTCAGGTCCAGCGATCAATGCAAGTCCACTCAGTGGGCTCAAGGGGACCCAGTTCATCCCAGTTAATGTGTCTGAAGGGGAATTACCATTGATGCTATTTTTTTCCCTTTAGGTCAGAGATAAGATCTCGCTGTCACGGACTGCGGCAAGTAGGAATGACTTCACCCTGCAGCTACCCAGACTGCACCTGGAGACCTTTGCAATGGAGGGGCTCAAGGGCGGGCCAGAGGTTGTAGCGTGCCAGGTTAGAGTCTAAATTACATTGTTTGCTACCGAGACACGTAGAAAAAGAAATTGCACTAACTGCGGAGAATGGAAGCCTCAAAGTATTGTGACTAACTTGAAGAAGATGCAAATAATTTTTCCTCATTTTTCTTCCGTCATGTAACACTATATTTCACAAATAATTGTGTTTTTTTCTTTAAAGCCTAGAACTAGCCAATTAAATAATCCAGAAAAGTTTTTTATTTTTTACCAAGGAAAAACGTGCGGTTTATAGCTAAGTACAGTATTAAAAGAGCATACTTTTTGGGCAGCAGAGGACAATAAGACGCTAGGCTGTTATCTCTTTAAGCTAGTCTGAATTTGTAGGTCTTATTGTTTTACAATAAATCACTTTAGATAAAATTATCAGGCAAGATATTTGATATTTTTCAGTGTTAATTCCAAAGTATATCCAACATTTCTCAGGTGGCAATTTGATTTCAGCAAATCTAGAACCTAGCTGCACTTTGCATTGAAAAGTATCTTATACTTCAATGTTTAGTTTTAATGAACTTTGTTATATGTGCCAGCTGGGTTATTTCATTTATAAAACTCAAAGCACCCAATCATAAAACCTCAAGTAACTTTAAAATAAACTGAATAAAGATATTTATTTTCAAAAACATATTTATTTTCAGGTGCTGCAGCTAGCTTTCTATTCTAGGTTACTATTAGGTTATTGTGATCATTTTTCTCCTTAGGGTTAAAAATATTTTTTAATCAGACAAAACAAAATTTAGTATGTATTTTATTCTCCCTTTAATGCCCAATTTCTTTATTAGAAAAATCTATCGACATTATGTAAACTATAGGGAGCCTGGTAATTCAAAAGAGGTTGTCCTTGTTCAATAGCACCCTAGATTTTTCAATGTATTTAAGAGAAATATCTCTTAAAACTCAGTCCCTTTCACATTTTGAGGTTTAAGATAAACTTTTTTCAGTCTTCAGTTTATGACTTCGTACAAAATTAATGTCAGTCCAAGTGGGGCTATGTTAATTTTTTTCTACATGCTCCATACCCTAATTTAATTTGTTATTAGTACTCAAATTGGTGCTCAACAAAGAAAAAATGCTTGTTGTTTCTTTCATTAGATTGTCCACCAATATATCTAAAACATATGTAATTGTAAAACGAAGCATAAGGCATTTTTATTTTCGTTTATAGGCTAGAATACTGTACCATTATTTAGTACAAGATTAAGATGTACATTTAAAATTTGATTATATTTAAGTACAATATGATTTGAGATTTTTCTAGTGGTTGTAAAGTAATCCTTTGCTTGGTTATCTTAATTCGGAATCTCACAGGGCTTAGTACTTGTCATAATTCACAAATAAAGACTTCCCCCAAACTCTAGATTGTGATGATTTGGAAAGAGACTGCTTCTTAGGAATGCCATTTTTTGAGGCAAAGCATGAACTCTATAGAGTTCTGACATCTGTGCATAACAAGAAGGAAATGGATGGGCTTGTATTTTAAACTACTATCTTTTCCAAGTTCTAATAAAAATAGTTATGTGGGTTGCCAGATACCTAAACACTTGGGTAAATTTTGTATTGATGTGCTGTAACATGCATTGTAGTTTAGTAATATATGTTTTGGTTTAGTATCCTGTGCAGAGAAGAGCACATATTTGAGCCCTAATAGTGTTTGACACACACACACACACACACACATACACACAGACACAATTGGTGATATGGAGTACTTTGAGAAGAAAGGCACTGTATTAATTGAAGACCTTAATTATAACAAAAACTATAATTATAATAATAATTATTATTATAAGTGCCGTTTTAGTGGGCACTTACTGTGTAACAGGTATCATGCTTAGCTGTTTAAATAAATGATCTCAGTTAATTCTCACAATGGACCTGTCAGATAGATGGCATTATTTCCATTTTACAATTGAAAACAACAACTATAGCAGGTAACTCTCCTCAGATCGACAGCAAGTAAATGGTAAGACCTAGAGTCTGAGTTTAAGTCTGGGTATATTTGACTGCAAAGCCTGAACTGGTAAAATCTGACAGTAAAAATCTAGATGCCTGTGTTAAATGGTCAGAGTGAAGCCTTTGAAATCTACAGTGGAGTTTTTCTTCCATTTACAAAGTATACATTATGCATCTGAGTATGATGTAGGTCATAGTTTGTGCTGTATTGTAGACAAATTCACAGATACAAAATTGTGTTTCCATTTGACAGGCTAATATTATAGAACTCTACTTTTCACCTTTTCGCAGTTTGTAAATATATATATTTATGCTAAGTGTGGCTACATATTTAGGAATTGAGTATTTGTTTAGCTTTGTACTGTGTGCTGATGAAGCGGACTACTCAAAGCGTGCACAGCTTTCGATTATGATGAGGGGAGGACCACTATGCAGGATGTGGTAGTGTCTGAATTATTTGGCCAACATATACAACCATCATTTAGAGTGGTAGGAGCTGAAGTTTTCCTGGACAGCCACTGTCTGTCTTTTCCAAAGGGGCAAGCTTTATTATAGGTATAATCCTTGATGGAAGGAAGACCAATGAGCATGACTGAAAGTTGAAGAGGATGAGTGGATTACCTTATCTCTCTGTACCCAGAAGAGCATGTGACTGATACTCTTCTACAGGAGATAATTCAGTTCATCTAGTCTCTGCGATCTGCTAGCTTTTAACCCTGATTTCCTTATCTGCAACAAAGTGTAATGCTAACAATTTCTCAGGCTTGTAGTAAGTTTGAATGAGGCAATGCATGTAAAGCAGAGAGCACAGTGCCCAGCACAAAGAAAGCAAACAACGCATGGTGGCCCTTATTACTGCTGACCAGTATGGGAAACATTGTAAAGATGAAGTAAGCAACAGTAGCTTGATTTTATTACTTTTGAGGGGTGTGTGTGGGTGGTTTTGTTTTTAAAGAAATGGTTACTTAGAATCTTTTCTCTATGTCTTTCCACTTGTTTCCTTCAGTCTTCCTTGTTTCTTCAAAAGCTTCAAATAATTTTGATTAAGATCAACTGTAGCTCCCTATTTACTTTTCCTTGTTACTTGATGTTCCAGTGAGGCCATGTCGCCAATGTAACCCCTGTTTAAGCTCCTATGGCAAGTTTAGAACTATTATACCTGGGCTTTTATCTCCTAAATAACAGCATATTAGTCTACTAGGATACTGGAAAAAAATAAAACACCTAGATTAGACAAGTTAGCTTTAGCTGAAAAGCCCAGTACAGTGTGAATGCAGAGGACTTTGTAAGAAAAAATATTCTGCCCATACTTTATAAAGATACCTGTTACTCATCGTCTTATACTTTGAATTGTGTTTTTTCAATAATTATGATATGTGATGCTTTTACTATGTGGAAAATATCAGCAGGCATCCAATAAATGTTTGTGCCTCCATTCCCATTCAACAATAAACAACACAGAACAATGTCAATATTGATATTATTGAGTGCTTGTTCTGTACCAGTTACTGTGCTAAGCACCTTACATTTACTCTCTCATTTAATCCCTGCAACAACCCTATGAATAATAGGTGCTGTGCTTTTATCTATTTTACAAAGGAAGAAGCTGAAGTTTACTGAGATGAAGTAAATTGCTAAAGGTCACATATCCAGTGAGTAGGGTGACCGGTCCCTTCATTCTTTTAATCATGCCTTTCTGCCTTTTGTAAACCATGGCATAGTGTTTTGTGTGTTGTGTGTGTGTGTGTGGTATGTGTGTGTGTTTTAGGGTAGTTGAGAGGAAAAAAGAATAAAGGTAGGGTCTGTCTATAAAATACAATTTCGTTTGTGAGGAGATCATGGCGAGAATAGAAATCCAAGAGAGATTAATGGGGAAAGTTACTTAAACTGTGTATTTCAGCCTCTTCATCTATAAAATGAAAATAATAGAAGTTTCTAACTCAGTGTGACTATTGAATGGGTTAATCCACCTGAAGTGCTTAGAATAGTGACAGGTACATTGTAAACACTCACTATTTATTAGCTCTCCACTAACATGAAAGGTCGTGAGACCAGGAACTTGGTTTTGTTCACTGCTGCATCATCAGAGCTCAGAACCCTGCCTCACATAGAAGAGGCCCTCAGTATGTATGGGTGAATGAATACTTGACTTCAGACACTGGTCAAGGTGCCTTAGGAAGCTGCTGTGCCTAAGTTGTGCACGCCTTTAAGAGACTTGGGATCAATTTTTTTTTTTTTTACTTCTAAACCCACTTCATTTAAAAGGAAAAGTCCCCCAAACCATCTCATAAAAGTGTTTAAGGCTTAGTGCACAATAACTATACCTCTAGAAATGTAGTATATTTTATAAATATATGTTTATAAACACTTCATTAGAAAGGCTTCATTGTGAAACCATTTATTTATGAAGATTTTAAACAAGAGTCTTTACCGTAAATCCAGTAATCCTTTAATCACCCACAACCTACCATGTTATTACAAAGTCCTTACTTGGTATGGTTGTTTGTTATGTGCTATACCCGCAACTTTTGGGGTACCATGGTTTTTTACATTTAACTTACCTTCCAGGCATAGAAATTTCTTCCAGCTATTTTGTTGTATTTATAAAGTTAAATCATAAAAGGGCATCTTGAAGGGATTTTTTTTTTTTTTTAATATAGAGAAGGAACAAATACCTTGTACCTAAGTACCTAAACTGTCAGGGAATAAAAATATCAAGAATCACTCTTAATAATTTTTCACATGTGTTCCCAGTTACACTGCTTAATGCAGCAGCCTTCTAATTGTTGTATAAGAAATGTCTTCATTTGGGCATAGTTAGAAGTTAAAGAAATGTTAAGTAATTTTACTTGAAATCTTGTATTATGTAGATATTTTCTTCTTCAAGTTATTCCATCCCCAGAAGTGAATTTTCAGATCTCTGATTATTTTTTAAAACATGAAAATTAACCATTTTGAATGGAAATATTGCTAAATATGTAGAATACTAAATATGTAAAAGTGCCCAGTTGTCCCTGAAAGACTAGATGACTTCTATTAGTTCTTTAGTTTCCTTTTTAAAGTATGGTTCTTTAGTTTCTGATACTAAAAGAAAGTTTTACCTTCTTTTTATAGTTCAGGTCTTCCCTTATTTTCAGATGTCCATTCTCGCTGGGTTCCTAATTTACAGAGTTGTCAGGGTTTAGTCTAAGAGTCTCCATGGTAAAGTAAAGAGAATATATTTTGTGACAGCTGTATGTCTCATAGATATTCCTTTTCATTTATTTCTGGGTCCATGACTGTGCTTTGAATGTCTGACATTATTGGAAGTCTGACCTTTCTGGTAAGTGGGGTCATTTTTGTAATAAGGTATCGAGAAGATTTTGGGGTTATCTAAAGTTGTTATCAATGAGTGTGCAATTCTCTTTAAATTCATAAATCAAAATATCTTTTAAATTACAAAACATAAAATGATTTTGGAATTCAGTTGTGGCATCAAAGAGAATGTTGAAATGCTACCTTCTTCAAAGGCTGGAAAGTGCTTCCCAGGGAAGACCTGTTTATTAGGGGAAAACAATTAGCTGGAAAAATCATATAGTTCATCTGAGAATAAAGACATTTTGATGGAAAAAAGCCATCCTTTGTCTCATCTAGCTGCTTGATAGCTGTAATCTCCAGTTCCACAGAATAAAAATTGTGCCAATGAGGAATCTAAATGTCCAGGATTTGAGGCCTACCTCAAGGATGAATATAAGAATTAGTGCGTTTGTTTTTCATATTGACACCAGGAAGAATAAATGGCACTTCCTGAAGTAATGTTGTTAGAGAAAATATTTTTGTTATTTGCTAGTTAAAATTTTAGAATTCTACTCTGAAGATTTGATAATACACAAGCAGACATTAAGTTTCTTCAAAACTTGCTGGTACTAGAGCTGTGAGCAATGCTAAATAAAACAAAATATAAAGAGAAGTAAGATGTTAATGTGTACAGAAGGACTAATTTTAGAGTGTGTTGCAAATTGGAACAACAGTGATTAAATAATAGCATAATAGCATTTAAACATTGATTTATAGTCATTGTGAGTTACACCTTGTTGTCCTGAATCTGTATCTTCTCCTAAGGTTTCAGGACGTTTTAGTTTCCATTGACCAGGAAGACTTTGCTAGAAATTTAGCCTCGCCCATCAGTCGTTATTAGAGCAGTTCCGGTATTATCACCTAAGTCCTCTCACCCTCCCTGCCTCTCTTCCTCCTCCGTTCCCTTCCTCTGCCTATTTGATTTGCATTTTTTTTTTTTGGTGGTGATGATGGTGGTGGAGGAGGGCGTAGTGGGGCGCATCAAACCGAATTTTAGGGCAGGATCTTGAGAGTAAAAATGTAGAATTATGCTTTTTGCTCCAAATATTTTACCAGGTGATATATGCTACCATTATTTTCTTAATCCCCATATTTTATTTCAAAAGACATTGTAAAAAAAAAACCCGTATTTGGGCTTCCCTGGCGGCGCAGTGGTTGAGAGTCCGCCTGCCGATGCAGGGGATACGGGTTCGTGCCCCGGTCCGGGAAGATCCCACATGCCGCGGAGCGGCTGGGTCCGTGAGCCATGGCCGCTGAGCCTGCGCATCTAGAGCCTGTGCTCTGCGACGGGAGAGGCCACAACGGTGAGCGGCCCACGTACTGCCAAAAAAAACCAAACCAAAACAAAAAAAAAACCCCGTATTTTTCTTTGTATCTGTCGTTAAAACATAATCTTGGGCATTAAGTGATAGCTAAGATTTCTAAAAAAGAAAAAAATCTGTTAAGGCTAGGAGTGCTAAAAAGTGTTTTTTTAATGTTTACCTGATGGGACATTTTACATCTTGGATCATGGGTTTTATTTCAGGTTAGCGGTGGTCTGAAACAACAGTTTTGTTTTGTTTTTTTTCCTGTTGGGACTTTAATCTCTCTTTGCCGTTTGAAAATGACAGGATGACATACGAGGGCAAGGAAATGCATCTGTATAAAGCTTCTGCTACGCAGAATCTTATACTGAGGAATCTAGTGACTCCCTACTCCTTAACTCAGCTGAAAATATTCACGAATTATTCCCTGTGGGAGTGACCTGGCATCAGTGATCTGAACTGACACTAAGTAAAATCTGGTAGGAATTATTTAAAATAAAGTCTTTTTTCTCTAGTTTTTAAAAATCATTTCTTCCTTTGTTTATTATAAGGAAGAATGATTTGGAAGAAAATAAAGTCATAGCAGAGTCACTATCACAGAGGTTGAAGAGGTTATACAACTTTACCAGAAAGTAATAGGATTAGCCACAGAACAGATGGAATCCTTTACCTGTAGACACAAACTACACAGGTAACAGGAATTCTCATTATTTTATCCAGTTGTTGTCTTGTCTTTTTATCACGGGAAACAGCATTGTCCTTTCTTGTGAAGGATGAATATGAATTATCATCCTTGTGGTGCTGAGTGCAACTGGAGTTTTATCCTAGAATCACTGTCTGTGAGCTTTCGGCCCTGAATTCTTCTGGTGCATCACCTTGTCATCTGTAACATGAAGATGATGATACTTGCCCTGCTGCATCTTGGGGCAGTTGTGAGGATCACATGACATGGATGAAAAAACTTTGGAAATTAAACAGCACTAATAGGTAGTTTTTAAATTGTTTTCCTTTAAATATTTGGCTTGTAAACATTCCTTGATCAGGTGTAGACTCGCTTAGTTTTCAATCTCAGGATGAGAGTTTTTTTTTTTTTTTTTTGACATCTTTATTGGGGTATAATTGCTTTACAATGGTGTGTTACTTTCTGCTTTATAACAAAGTGAATCAGTTATACATATACATATGTTCCCATATCTCTTCCCTCTTGCGTCTCCCTCCCTCCCACCCTCCCTATCCCACCCCTCTAGGTGGTCACAAAGCACCGAGCTGATCTCCCTGTGCTATGCGGCTGCTTCCCACTAGCTATCTACCTTACGTTTGGTAGTGTATATATGTCCATGCCTCTCTCTCACTTTGTCACAGCTCACCCTTCCCCCTCCCCGTATCCTCAAGTCCGTTCTCTAGTAGGTCTGTGTCTTTATTCCTATCTTATCCCTAGGTTCTTCATGACATTTTTATTTCTTAAATTCCATATATATGTGTTAGCATACGGTATTTGTCTTGCTCTTTCTGACTTACTTCACTCTGTAGAACAGACTCTAGGTCTATCCACCTCATTACAAATAGCTCAATTTCATTTCTTTTTATGGCTGAGTAATATTCCATTGTATATGTGTGCCACATCTTCTTTATCCATTCATCCAAAGATGGGCATTTAGGTTGTTTCCACCTCCGGGCTATTGTAAATAGAGCTGCAATGAACATTTTGGTACATGACTCTTTTTGAATTATGGTTTTCTCAGGGTATATGCCCAGTAGTGGGATTGCTGGGTCATATGGTAGTTCTATTTGCATTTTTTTAAGGAAGCTCCATACTGTTCTCCATAGTGGCTGTACCAATTCACATTCCCACCAGCAGTGCAAGAGTGTTCCCTTTTCTCTACACCCTCTCCAGCTTTATTGTTTCTAGATTTTTTGATGATGGCCATTCTGACTGGCGTGAGATGATATCTCATTGTAGTTTTGATTTGCATTTCTCTAATGATTAATGATGTTGAGCATTCTTTCATGTGTTTTTGGCAGTCTGTATATCTTCTTTGGAGAAATGTCTATTTAGGTCTTCTGACCATTTTTGGATTGAGTTGTTTGTTTTTTTGATATTGAGCTGCATGAGCTGCTTGTAAATTTTGGAAATTAATCCTTTGTCAGTTGCTTCATTTGCAAATATTTTCTCCCATTCTGAGGGTTGTCTTTTGGTCTTGTTTATGGTTTCCTTTGCTGTGCAAAAGCTTTGAAGTTTCATTAGGTCCCATTTGTTTATTTTTGTTTTTATTTCCATTTCTCTAGGAGGTGGGTCAAAAAGGATCGTGCTGTGATTTATGTCATAGAATGTTCTGCCTATGTTATCCTCTAAGAGTTTGATTGTTTCTGGCCTTACATTTAGGTCTTTAATCCATTTTGAGCTTATTTTCATGTATGGTGTTAGGGAGTGATCTAATCTCATAGTTCTACATGTACCTGTCCAGTTTTCCCAGCACCACTTATTGAAGAGGCTGTCCTTTCTCCACTGTACATTCCTGCCTCCTTTATCAAAGATAAGGTGACCATATGTGCATGGGTTTATCTCTGGGCTTTCTATCCTGTTCCATTGATCTATCTTTCTGTTTTTGTGCCAGTACCATATTGTCTTGATTACTGTAGCTTTGTAGTATAGTCTGAAGTCAGGGGCCTGATTCAGGATGAGATTTTTGCCCTTCTAAAAGAAAAGCAAGTAAATCAGATGATGGGGTAGTTGGCAACCATGAATCTGTGCAATTTTCTGAATGTCACTGAGTTTGCTGGAAACATTATGTTGATCAGAAGGGGAATTTGGAAGAGATAAAATAACTCTGTCTGCTGGGGAAAGAGGCAAGCAATGTAGTATTGGAGAAAGCCTATGTGGAGAGTCAGAATGCCTGGATTGAAGTCCCGGCTCTGTAATGTAACCACCTTGACAGGTCACTCAACAGCCCTGAGCCCCCTATTTCCTCATCTTTAAATGGAGGTGGTGAAGCCTGTCTTGCTTTCACTCACGGGTCTGTGGGGAGATCAGGTGAGATAACGTAATGTGGGGAGATCAAGAGAGGTAAGGTGCTTTTTATATTGTAAAATGCTAAATTAATATAAATTATGTTGGACTGAACTGCAAACAGGCCTGTGTTTCAGGAAAAGTAACCTAAGTACGTTAAGGAATGTTTTAGTGTTTTGACTCTTGGAGACTTTTGGCTGATGACCTGTTTGATACAGGTTTCACTTTAGTAGCAACACGTGCAATAAAAAGAACAAAATGTTCCACAACTCTAGTGTTTTCTTACAGCTCAGTATAAAGCCATTGCTAACACTTTGGTGAATGTCCACCATATACTTCTATCTGAATAATTATTTTTTAAAGTAATTCAAGCACTACTACTGTCTTCATATGTCCTTTTAACTCATTTTGTTGCCTTTATTTATACCATTTGATTTTTTTTTTTTGGACTTCAAATTCCAACTCTGAAAAGGTGACAATATTTGCCTGTATGTGAAATGTTTGAGACACACCTAGTTAAAGAAACAAAAGCACAAAACATATGAAAGTACAGAACATTTTATTTTCAGTTACAATTTTCAGTTCTAGGTAGCTCAAAGCAGAAAAGCTGCTGAATGATATGAACATCATTTCTTTGCCATTAATGTTAAGAGGCAAAAACTAAATCCCAAACTTGACCCTTTCTCTCTTTTTTTTTTTTTCCATTTTTGAAGCCTATTTAAGTATAACCCTACTCGATAATACCTTTTAATGCTTATTATTGAGAGAATGAAGCCTGTGAGCACTTGAACTTTCAAGGGCTACAACAGAATTGCTCTTCATTTTAGCTACTTGGGCAAAAAACAGTGTTTGATGGACTGCCTAGGTGAAGACCTGGGAAAGGAAGGGTTATCTACAAATTGAGTGAGTTTATTATGGCTTAGTGATTTGCTGATTGATTTCATTTGCTGTCAGTTAAGGCTCTCTTAATGTCAGTTTTCTTTGCATAATGCCTTGAAATAAAGACCAATGAAGTTCTTCAGATTGATGCCGCTTATATAAACTGACCCTGATTTGCCCTATTCTACATGACAATTTAAGTGACAGCGTTTAGAGGAAAATACAGCAATGAATATGCAACTTGAGGATTAAGGGAAATGCAGTAAATCATTCATTCTAAAACTAGGTACAAAAGTAATTTCTTGTAATGATTCCACAGATGCCTTAAGTTTCATTAAACAGACCATTATCAGTCACAAGAGTGTATGTGTGTGTGTGGTGGGGGGCTGTGTAGGTAGAGACAGACAGACAGAGGGACAGAAAGAGACAGAGGACGGAATTGAAAAAGAGAACTAAAAGTGATGTGAAATCTTTTCAAATTATAGTAAATCTTCCTCTCCCCACTTACTTAAACTTGGAGTTGTCAGAATCATGGTTTAAAAAATATTTTATCTCAGGTTGTATAAGTGCTGTATATTAAGTCACCAATGAAACATAGGGTAATTTTGAAGATTTAATTGCTTTTCAGTTTCAGAGCCTTCTAGTAAAGTGCTAGTAGCCTCTTTTTTTTCTTTCAATGGCCAAAAATTTCATAGTGCTGATTAAAAAGAGGTGTAACTTTTGTGGGGAAGACTAACTTAAGAAGTAACTCGCTGAGGAAACTGTGAAATACTAATATCTTAATATGTCTTCCGAGTGAGGGCTATTTCACCCCACAGACCCCAGGTAGCTTTTCTCTGTGGAGTGTATGACATTGCTTCTGTGTTGCAGAGCAATATTTTTGTCTGGAGTATACATTATAATGCATATTAATCACAATGAACCTGACTTGGTATAACTTCATTAGGATTAAAAGGGCAACATAGGAAACAGAGCCCTAAGGTGAAGAAAGCTCCTGGGTTCTGTGCCAGTGGTAGGAGGTTTAGCAAAGCGGCATATCATAAGCCTAAGTGCTATCTGTGACATATTTAAAAGAGGCCCACGTTGTATATTTGCAAATAAGGCTTAAAAATGTCCTCAAACCTTAGGTCTTTGGTTGAATGATTATCTGGTAGAATGATTTACCTACAACATGTAAAATTTAGAAGAAGAAACTCCATGTTTTTAATCCTTCTAAAATTGAGAAGGAAATCATGATTAAAATAAAATATGCAGCTTCACCTTGTATATTTATTAAGTTATATCATGGGAAAAAATAGAAGAAAAGAATATGAGACACTTAGCATGGGGACTTACACAAAGCCCTCAAAAGATAGCAGTTAAGACTATTACTGTTGAGACAATGTGTGTGAGTTGAGGGATGTTATGATTCTTCATCAGTGAGAAGGGATTCTTTGAAAGTTTTGAGTGTCTCACGTTATTACCAGGTTTTTGATTACAGCACACGAAGAGGTTAAATGACTTCTTTTTAGCACTGAGGGGTAGGTAGCAATAAAATGCTCTGAAAACTGGTAACTCGGAGGCAAAACTTGAACTAATTTTGGGACAAAGCCTGGGAAGAGCTGTGGCTCAGCTTATCCCCCTCAGTGTGATCATTCCAAGGTTTTGCTGTAGAATGTATTTGATTAGACTGTGCTGCCCCACATCCCAACTAGAGTGTTAATATACGGTATATGCTCCATATTTCCAAAATCCGAAAAATCCCGAGCTCCAAAACACATCTCGTTCTGAGGTTTCAGATTGGGATTGTGGGAACTGTATCAACATTATAAAACATTTTCCCACCAAAATAACACATATTACTGCTTCAATGCAAGACTTGTGTGTTTCTTATAGTGAGGCACATTCAGCCCGTGGCGTGTATTCTTGAGTGAAATTTGAATTTAATACCTAGTATCTCGTGCTTTATGTTTTGAGCCTTAAAGGAATCATGTGTAGTTTGTGCCCCCTAAAAACTCAGAGACTTCAACAATTGTGTTGTTATAGGCTAATCAGATATGGCTCTAATAGGCTTTACTTGGCTCAAGTCTGATCATGTTTGGAAACTAAAGGCACGTTTCAATTCCACGTGCGTAGGAGTCTCCTGAGACATTCTTTCAAGGCCCCTTCCTTTTTATATTCTGAAAGCGGAATGGATGAAATTCCTGGTCACATAAACTGCTTATCTTTTCTTGCATATCCTTCTAATTTGTTCCCACTGGGTAAGGTTATGCAGACTCTTGAAGGGTCTGAAGAAACCGGCTTTCCTAGGCACACTCTAGATAAGGAGAGCAAGGTAACTGGGAGCGAGGAGCCTTAGCAACCAGGATGGCCTTTGTTGTTTTGTTTTTTAATCTATTTATTTATTTATTTATGGCTGCATTGGGTCTTCATTGCTGCGCGCGGGCTTTCCCTAGTTGCAGCGAGCAGGGGCTGCTCTTCATTGCGGTGCACGGGCTTCTCATTGTGGTGGCTTCTCTTGTGGAGCACGGGCTCTAGGCGCGCGGGCTTCAGTACTTGTGGGACGTGGGCTCAGTAGTTGTGGTTTACGGGCTTAGTTGCTCCACAGAATGCGTGATCTTCCCAGACCGGGGCTTGAACCTGTGTCCCCTGCATTGGCAGGTGGATTCTTAACCACTGTGCCATCAGGGAAGCCCCAGGGTGACTTTTGAGTCAAAGTTATCTAGCTATTCTAGAGGGAAAATGGAAATATCATTTGAGAGTATTTATTGATTTATTGGATTGGTTATAGCTTTATTTTTTATTTTTTCCAGTTTTATTGAGATATAATTGACATACAGCGCTGTATAAGTTTAAGGTGTACAGCATAATTTGACTTACATGTAGTGTTGTGAAACGATTGCAGCAATTAGTTTAGTTAACATCCATCATCTCATATACAAAAAAAGAAAAAGAAAAAAAAAGTTTTTCTCCTTGTGATGGGAACTTTGGGTTTATGCTCTTGACAACTTTCAAATCTACCACACAGCAATGTAAACTATAGTCATCAAGTTGTACATTACATCCCTAGAACTTATTTACGTTACACCTGGAAGTTTGTATCTTTTGACCACCCTACCTTCATCCAGTCCCCTCTCTCCTCACCTCCTACCTCTGGTAACCATAAATCTGATCTCTTTTTTCCTGAGTTTTTTAAAAAATTCCTCATTTAAGTGAGATCAGACAGTATTTGTGTTTCTCTGTCTGACTTATTTCACTTAGCATATTACCCTCAAGGTCCATCCATGTTGTCACAAATGGCAGGAGTTTCTTTTTGTTTTTGTAATGGCTGATATATATATATATATATATATATATATATATATTTATTTATTTATTTATACACACACACACACACATATATATAAAGACTTCTTTATCCATTCATCTGTTGATCAACACTTAGGTTGTTTTCATGTCTTGGCTATTGTAAATAATGCTGCTGTGAACATAGGGGTGCAGATATCTCTTTGACATAGTGTTTTTGTTTCGGATATGGTCCCAGAAGTGTAATTGCTGGATCATTCTTCATTTTGGGGGGAACCTTTATACTGTTTTCCATAGTTGCTGTACCAATTTACAATCCCACTAATAGTGCACAAGGGTTTCCTTTTCTCCACACTCTCACCAGCATTTGCTATCTTTTGTCTTTTTGATTTGATTATAACTGTTCTAAAAGGTGTGAGGTGATATCTTATTGTGGCTTTGATTCTCACTTCCCTCTTTTTGTTTGTTTCTTTTTTTTTTTTTTTTTTTTTTTTTTTTTTTTGCGGTACACGGGCCTCTCACTGTTGTGGCCTCTCCTGTTGCGGAGCACAGGCTCCGGACGCGCAGGCTCAACAGCCATGGCTCACGGTCCCAGCTGCTCCGCGGCATGTGGGATCTTCCTGGACCGGGGCACAAACCTGTGTCCCCTGCATCGGCAGGCGGACTCTCAACCACTGCACCACCAGGGAAGCCCACACTTCCCTCTTGACTAGTGATATTGAGTACCTTTTCATGTGCCTGTTGGCCATTTGTATGTGTTTTTGGAAAAATTCTATTCAGATCCTTTGCCCATTTTTCATTGGAATATTTATTTTTATGCTACTGAGTTGTATGAGTTCTTTATATATTTTTGAGAGTATTTAGAGACCAACTCAAACCACTAAATTGGCTTTAAACAATAAAATGGTCAGCTCTTTTAATCATATAGATTTGGGTATGGCTAACATCATCCAATGATGTATTGAGCACCTGCCAAGAGCAAGGCATTGTGCTGTGCTCTGGGATACAGGGGTGACTCAGAAATCTTTCTAGAGGGAGTATGAAATTTGAGATTGAAATGAGAGGGAAAAAATGATTGCTGTAGGAGAGACATAAAGTACCATAGCCTGCACTTTAGAGGAGAATGAAATTCATTCTTGCTGGGAAGATTAGGAGAGGCTTCATAAAGGAGGTGGCATTTGAGTGGGCCTTGAAGGTTATGCAGTTAAAAATCCCCTTTCATGTAAAATGTTACTGTCAGGAAATACAGATGAGAAATATCTGGAGTTTGAGCCTGAGCTGCTCGGTAGCTCTGCACCAGTGACATCTATGAGATTGTCTCCTCTGCAAACAAGGGTAGAACTAAATGATTGGTAGGATTCTTTTCAGTTAATTAAGCTCAGTGGTATTATGAATAAATTACGGTCTCTACTGGATTTCTTATTGTTTGTTCCTTCATAATGTACAAAAAATAAATTCATTGATTTAGTCGAAATCAAAAAGCACCTTAGAACAAATTTGTCCTTAAAACAATATAGTAACTATTTTTTCGGAGTGATGTAGTTTAATATACTTCAATGAATTTTGTCATAGAATAGAAATTTTAGGAGTTATTCAAGGATGATAACCCTGACTGAAGCATGTAGATTCCCAAACCAATTTGGTATATATCAGAATCAGAATGGGATCATGGTAATAAAAGATTAGCTCTTAATAAAGAGCTCATAAAATTTTTTCTCTCCCTCTTTACTGATTGCTTTTCTTTAGGCATATTGAAAATTGTTCATATTGCATTTAATTAAACCACAAACAAGTGCATTAAATTCTTATAATTCCAACTAAATGGCTTTTTAGCATCTTCGTACAAATTGATGTAAAGACACTAATGGATGTCCTTTGCTGAGATTCATAAAGCTAACAGTTTTATGTGAAAGGAGGAAAGATAAGTGTCCAACATTGTGTGTGTATGTGTGTTAACACATTTACTCTTTATCAGTAGCTTAGATCAAGTGCACTTTCTGAAAGCTGTTGGTTTTGAGATACTGGATTGGGCAGTTTTTCTTTGGTCGTGAGCAACTAGCTCTCAGCCCTGTAAGTAATTTATTTCTATAACTTTTCTTTTTATATTAACACCACTCCTTAAAAAAATTGCATACTGAACCCACAAAAGATCAAAATTAGGATGTGGTGGTTTTTTTTTGTTGTTTTTTTTTTTTGGCGGTACGCGGGCCTCTCACTGTTGTGGCCTCTCCCGTTGCGGAGCACAGGCTCCGGACGCACAGGCCCAGCGGCCATGGCTCACGGGCCCAGCCGCTCTGCGGCATGTGGGATCTTCCCGGACCGGGGTACGAACCCGTGTCCCCTGCATCGGCAGGCGGACTCTCAACCACTGCACCACCAGGGAAGCCCTAGGATGTGTTTTTGTTACACTGCTCAAATTTGATTAAAGCAGTTGGATCTTTATAGGTTGACTATGGAACAGACAAATGGGGAGTGCTGGTTATCACTTTGGTCTCCAAAAAGTGTCAACCAGAGAGAGATTATTGGAATATAAGATGCCCCTTGTTAAGCTCCAAATAGCTTTTGAATTTGGATAAATAGGCACTCTCAATATTGTCCACATTATTACAGAAATTGAAGGTCTCACTAACTAAAATGAAGAACCATACCATCTTACATGTAGTTAATTCAGTCAGTCTTAACAAGTATGGAATTCCTGCTCTGTATCCAGCCCTGTGCTTGACAGATGACTGAGATGACAGAGGATGAATGTGCATTCAGGGAGGAAGAGTTTAAAAATAAAGAACCCCAAATGTTAGTTCCTAATACAAGAGGAACAAAACAAGCACTAATACAGGGACTGTCAAGGGCCAACATGCAGGCTATGAGCCTTTGTAGAGTGTGAAGATTGGGAAAGGGCCTGAATGTATCACTAACCTTATTTTACATCCTCCTCAAAAACAGTGTTTTAAACAAGAAGAGTTCTGTCATTTTGGAGGAGATAGTCTCCTCTATTAGTGTTTTATCCATTCAGTTTCAGTATGAAATTTTAAAATGTATTATTGCCCCAACTTAACAAATGGGAATCAGCCCTTGCCTCCTCTCTTCACATACAGCTGAATGGCTTCCCATCACCCTTAAAATAAACTCCAACTGTCTCATGTTGCCCTTGGGCTCTTCATGACTTGGGCCTGACTGCAACTTCCATCTCCCATTGGTCTCTGCCTCACTCACTGAGTCTATAGCAATGAATGTGTAGCAATACTGGGCTTTTTGCTGTAACTGAACACAGCAGGCACAGTCCCATTTTGGAGGCCTTGTCCTTGTTGGTCCCTTTACTTGGTGTGCCTCACACCAGATCTTCATGAGGCTCAGTCCTTCACTTCATTCATGTTTTTGTTTCAATGTCATCTCATGGAAGCCTTCTCTCATCACTAACTAGACTAGCCTCCCTTCCCCCTTCACACTTTATAGCCCTGACCCTGCTTTATTTTCCTCCATAGCACATGACCTAATGTATTTGTCTGTTATCCTCCCCTAACTAGAATGTAAGACCTATGAGAGCAGGGCTTGGTCTTTAGCACTGTATTTTCAGCACCTGCAACATAATAGGTGCTCAATAATATTTGTTGAATACATTAACTAATGAACTGCAGTTTTCTCTATTGTGAGCTTTTTAAGAGGCAGAGCTGTGTGCATATAAAAGAAAGGAGCAAGGAGCCTGGAATCAGATGAACTCCTGATTTTCAGTTGTGCCACTTGTTAGCAATGTGCCCTTAAGAAAGTTATTTATGGACTCTGAACATCAGTAGTTTTATATGTAAAATTGTGCTAAGTAATTCCGTTTTGCAAGGACAGTGTAAAGATTAGAGATTATGCATGTTTGCCACAGAAAACAGACCATGCTCAGGTTTTCATATACTTTATTTAATATAGCAAGAAAATGCCCTTCTTTTTCATGAGGAGTCTAAATTATCCTGCAAAGGTGTATCTATTACTTGATAAGAATTAGAGAATAGTCAAAGTAACAGTGATCTCCAAGGAATATACTCTTAGTTATCAAAAGTTTATATAAACATTTCCACATATCAGTGCCAGATGTTATGGTTTTAACATTTGGACAAAGCCAGACTTCCTGAATTCCAGCTCACGCCATTACATTAAATCAAAATATTCCTTTTTACACTCATACCATACTAAGTCTTATCTATATGTCAATAGAATCTAAAGCAGGCTAATAAATCTCCATGGTAAAACTCACAATGATGTCAAGACATAGTAGGTTCCCAAGAAATGGTAACTATAATAATATATATATTTTTTCTGATGGAGAGCTAAAGTAGTGAAGTTAAGTTTCTTCATGGTTTCCTATGACCCACAATTATTTCTGTGTTACTCACTAACTAAACTATTCTCAGTTTGTCAGGCCTTGTTTTGCAACACATTAATAAATTCTATTATTTACCTATATAATGAGCATTTTGTATATTACTTAAAATTTTAAGTCTCTAAGGTAAGGGAATTTATTATTGCTACTACTATTATAGTCATTATTATTATTATATTATGGACATATATATTATTATATGTCCATATGCAGTAGTTTCCAAGAGGAACTTTATTTCATTCTCTGCTTATTTTGATGATCTCTTTTTCATATTCTTATAGGAAACCAACATGTCACTTCTCATCCTTTTGGTCTTTCTTTACATTAACTTTTAGCGTAATAAGAGTAGTAATCACCATCAATCTAGATGCTACATTTAGCCTCAAATTGGCCTTAATTCAATTCGGGTTGGAAATAAAATATTTGAAAAAAAATTGGTCTTGTTTTTGGCACATTTAAGTTGTATATGCCATGGTTGAGTGGGGGCCAGAAAAGAAGTTGAGAGTCTAAACACGATACAAAGAAAACATCATTTAAAAAAATCTGCTGCAAAAGTATTCTGCAACTCTGCTGAATATGGTTTCCCATGAGGCTCCTTCTCATACCTGAAAAGCTACAATATTTACACCCTTCAAAGTGATGCCAGTAAAAATTTTGAGTGTTGGGGTAAGTCAAGTCCAGGGCCCTTTCAAATGGTGAAAAGGAAAAAATGAACTTTGATTCTCTTTTTCTTATATAAAATAACACCAACAAAAACATACCTGAACTATATGCAACACCACATTAAGTCAATTTATGCTCTTTGTCTTTAGTTGTGCTTGACTTAAGGAGGTTGTGCCTTTGCAAAAAAAATTTTTTCTTCTATTTAATTACTTGACGCATTTACTATCCTTATCATTGTCACCATCATCACTAAAAAGCATTTCAGTATCTGTGTGCATATTACATTAAGTATCTAGTTACACATGATTTTAACCATTCCCTCTACTAAATAAATAGGAGTACACAATCTTAAGTGGGTATCAGTGCCCCAGACCAGTCTCTAAAGGAAACATAGTAATTCCAGTATACGCACACAAACCCCTAGCACATTGATGGTCAAAAGTAGGCTCCCCAGGAATGAGAAAACATCTTGTATGAGACAGAGGGGGAAGAAAACCAGGTTTACCAAAATTCTAGTTTCTACATAAAGGAAAGGTTATTCTTCTGCCAGGAAGATTTTCAGATATGGCAAGATAAAGGCCTACCCCAGTCTTAGTACGAAAAATGAAAATATAATTCCTTGGAATCCCTTCCCTTCTGTACATATACCTAATATGCCTAGATCTCATTCAGAATGAGAATTTGAGTCATGAGCTAATCCTGTGTGGGTGGGATTTGGGATATCACTGTCTTATTTTGCTTGTAAAGTCCTTTACTGATGTTATTGAATCCTTAAGTCAGGCTGCTGAGAGATGCACAGCACATTGTCATTTTATGTATATAAGTCAACTAAACTCACTAGAAGTTGTTTTCCAAATTTTCTCTTTTTTTCAAAGTAATCTTCTATTGTATGGGTAATAGGAAAGTTGCCATAATTTTTAATCTTAATTTTTTTCTCATTAAAATAATCCCACAACCTCCTTTCATATTACATTTTTCTAGAATCAAAAGATGCTTTGGAGGAAGTGTAGAAATTATGTGACATATTTGGATAGTATAGAGATTCATTAATTTGTTAGAAATGTTTATTGAACTCATTCTACAGAATGAATGAAGTCCCCAAGAAAATATCATCTGAAGTTCTTTTGCTTGAAATAAATATTTCCATTACATAAGCAAAAATTGGTAGCTCAGAGTCAATGTAGTATAATAATTATTAATGAGTTTGAGATCTTTGAAAATCTTGGTTTCATAGCAAAATTCAAGAGGGCTTTGCTTTTGTACCCTTTTCAGTCAGTAGAGGAGAAAACATGAATTAAATTGACAAAAATGAGTGTTGTGATAGACTATCTGCATAATTTTGTGAAACTTGGAAAGCCTAGATTAATTCTGCTGATTTCACTGAGAAACTTTGTATGATAGATAGCCAAAACAAACAAAGCAAAAAAAACACTAAACCAGTCCAAAGCAAACTGGAAAGCTTGCAACACATGGGATAAGCATGGGCTTTGGAATTAGACAGACATGGATTCGAAACCTAGTTCCTTTCTTTATTAGCTAGGGGACCTTGCATAATGTACTTAGCATCGCTGAGCCTTAGTTTCTTGTTCTATAAAATAGAGATGATATGAGTCCTACAGGATTATTGCCAGAATTGGAAAAATATGCAAAACTCATGATGTGGTGTCTGGCACATAGTAATTGTTGTTAAAACTGGGGTTCTGGTAAGCCTTGGAGAATGGGACTCTAGAGGAAGTGAGAGCACCTTGGGCAAAGATTTGGTCAAGCCTAGGCTTTACTGACTCCCATACATTCCAACACATTTGGTGATTCTGGTGGTAGAGCGTGGGTTCACCTCCCTCTTTGGGCTATTTTGAGGCAGGTGTGGGGTTGACTTTGAGTGGAGAGTTGGGCTGAGTGCATATTGCACTGAGTCAGATTGCATTGACTTCTTTGATGCCTCAGGCTCTACTATGGCTCCTTCTGGCACTGCTTTGCCAGTCAGTGAGCAAATATAGACAGTTGTCTGACACTCTGTCAGGTTGAGTGTGATAAGCTAGGTTGTTTAATCCAAGTATCTGTATAAAGGAGTCTCTAGGAGTTAGGGACAGGAGACAGGTTAGTCTAGTCCAGGCCTTTGCCAGATAAATAGCTACCATTTAAACTTCAGAAAAAGTTTATTTGTTTCTAAAATTTATGTAGATATGTATATATATCCTCTTTTTAGTTAAATGTTACCATACTACATATACACACACACTTTTCTCTCCTTTTTATTTTGAAATAATTATAGATTCACAAGAAGTTACAAAAATAGTACAGAGGAAAGAAATCCCCATGTACCCTTCACCCATTTCCCCCCAGTGTTACATCTTACATAACTTTAGGACAATATTAAAACCAGAAAATTGACATTGCTACAATGTGTATGTATAGTTCTGTGACATCTTATCACGTGTGTATTTGTGTAGTCACCACCGTGATCAAGATACAGTGCTATTACATCACCACAAAGACCTTCCTCAGCTAACCACTTTATAGACATATCAACCCCTCCCCCCAAATCAGCCCTAATCCCTGGTAACCACTAAATATTTTGTCTCTGTAATTTTGTTATTTCAAGAATACATAAATGCAGTCCTACAGAATGCGGCATTTTGAGGTTGACTCTTTTTTCACTCAGCATGATGCCCTTGAGTTCCATCCAAGTTGTTGCATCTATCAATAGTTTGTTCCTTTATGTTGCCGACTAGTATCCATTGTATGGATGTGCATAATTTGTTTAACCATTCACCCATTGAAGGACATTTTCATTGTTTCTGATTTTTGGCAATCACATATGAAGCTATGATCTCTAGGATAAATGTTTAGAAATGTGCTTCCCTGGTGGCGCAGTGGTTGAGAGTCCGCCTGCCGATGCAGGGGACACGGGTTCGTGCCCCAGTCCAGGAGGATCCCACGTGCCGCGGAGCGGCTGGGCCCGTGAGCCATGGCCACTGAGCCTGCGCGTCCAGAGCCTGTGCTCCACAACGGGAGAGGCCACAACAGTGAGAGGCCCACGTACCACAAAAAAAAAAAAAAAAAAAAAGTTCAGTAATGTGATTGCTAGGCCATATGTAAGTGGATGCTTAGTGTTTTAAGAAACTGCCAAACTGTTTTCTAGAATGGCTGTACCGTTCTTCATTCTCAGCAGGATGTTTGAGAGATCCAGTTTCTCTGTTCCCTTGTCAGCTTTTGATGTTGTCACAGTTTTTTCTTTTAGCCCTTCTGTTAGGTACGTAGTGATATCTCACTGTGGGTTTTTTCTTTCTCTAATGGCTAGTGATTTTGAAACTCCTTTTAATATGCTTATTTGCAATTTGTATAAGAGAATTCTTTGGTAAAATGTACCTTATTTTGCTTATTTTCTAATTGGAGTGTTTGTCTTTTTACTATTGAGTTTTGAGAGTTTTAAAAATATTTTCCAGAAACTAGTTCTTTATCAGATAGGTGGTTTGCAAATTGTTTCCTGTCTGTAGCTTGTCTTTTAATCTTCATAACAAGATCTTTCACAAAGCAAAAGTTTTAAATTTTGATGAAATTCAACTTACTGATTTTTTTTCTTTTATGAATCATGCTTTTGGCATTATATCTAAGAACTCTTTGCCAAGCCCTAGATGCCGAAGATTTTCTCCTACATTTTCTTCTGAAACTTTTAAAGCTTTATATTTTACATTTAAATCTATGATCAATTTTGAGTTCATTTTTGTGTAAGGTCTATGGTTTAGGTTGTGGTAATCAGAATTATAATATGACCCCCAAGATCTTCCCCCTGATGTACTGTACATGTATTATATAATTTACCCTCTCTCCTTGAGGGTGAGACTAGTAAATAGGAGATTATCCTGGATGGGCCTGACCTAATCAGATGAGCCCTTTAAAAGAAGGTGAAGTGTCAGAGATGTGCTCTTCTTCTGGCCTGGAAGAAAGCAAACAGCCAAACTGAGAAAGGAGGGGTCCATTTGGCAAGGACCTGAGGGGGTTCCTTAGGAGCTGAGAATCACCCTGGCTCATTTTCTTGCTGGCTGAATCCAGCAAAAAAATGGAGACCTCCGTTCTACTACTGGAAGAACTAAATTCTGCCACTTGGAAAGAGGGCCCTGAATCTCAGAGAGATCACAGCTCCAGCTGAAACTTTTATTTCAGCCTGGTAAGACCCTGAGTGGAAGACCCAGTTAACCCATGCTAGACCCATAGAAACTATGAGATACTAAATTTGTGTTGTATTAAGTCATTAAGTTTTGGGTAATCCTAGAGTGTGGTGCTACTTTTGTGCTTATATAGATAAGGATTCTGATTACTGGAGCTTGCATCTGGGTGTTAGAGAAAGAAATGGGACATCCATGCTGTTGGGCACAGTGAGTTGGTAGATCGTCTTCTGGATGTGGAGGCTTCCTGAAGCCTTACTTGTGCCTTTTGTTTAAATTAACTTCTACTGGAGTATAGTTGATTTACAGTGTTGTGTTAGTTTCTGCTGTACAGCAAAGTGAATCAGTTATACATATACATATATCCACTCTTTTTTAGATTCTTTTCCCACAGAGGTCATTACAGAGTATTGAGTAAAGTTCCTTGTGCTATACAGTAGGTCCTATTCATTATCTTTTTTATATATAATAGTATGTGTCAATCCCAATCTCCCAATTTATCCCTGCCTCCTTCCCCCATTGGTAACCATAAGTTTGTTTTCTACATCTGTGGCTCTGTTTCTGTTTTGTAAATAAGTTCATTTGTACCCGTTTTTTAGATTCCACATATAAGTGATATCATACGATATTTGTCTCTCTCTCTGACTTACTTCACTCAGTGTGACAAGCTCTAGGTCCATCCATGTCACTGCAAATGGTATTATTTCATTCTTTTTTATGGCTGAGTAATATTCCATTGTATACAGGTACCACATCTTCTTTATCCATTCATCCATCGATGGACATATAGATTGCTTTCATGTCCTGGCTATAGTAACTAGTGTTGCAGTGAACATTGGGGTACATGTATCTTTTTTGTTTTTAATAGATCTTTATTGGAGTATAATTGCTTCACAATACTGTGTTAGTTTCTGTTGTACACCAAAGTGAATCAGCCTTATGTATACATATGTCCCCATATCCCCTCCCTCTTGAGCCTCCCTCCCATCTCCCTATCCTACCCCTCTAGGTCATCACAAAGCACCGAATTGATCTCCCTGTGCTATGCTGCTGCTTCCCACTAGCTAACTATTTTACATTTGGTAGTGTATATATGTTGATGCTACTCTCACCTCTCACTTCACCCCAGCTTTCCCTTCCCACCCTGTGTCCTCAAGTCCATTCTCTATGTCTACATCTTTATTACTGCCCTGCAAGTAGGTTCATCAGTACCATTTTTTTTTCCTTTAGATTCCATATGTATGTGTTAGCCTACGGTAGTTGTTTTTCTCTTTCTGACTTACTTCACTCTGTACGACAGACTCTAGGTCCATCCACCTCACTACAAATAACTCAATTTCGTTTCTTTTAATGGCTGAGTAATATTCCATTGTATATATGTGCCACATCTTCTTTATCCATTCATCTGTCAATGGACATTCAGGTTGGTTCCATGTCTTGGCTATTGTAAATAGTGCTGCAATGAACACTGTGGTACATGTCTCTTTGAATTATGGTTTTCTCAGGATATATGCCCAGTAGTGGGATTGCTGGGTCATATGGTAGTTCTATTTTTAGTTTTTTAAGGAAGCCTCCATACTGTTTTCCATAGTGGTTGTATCAATTCACATTCCCACCAGCAGTGCAGGAGGATTCCCTTTTCACCACACTGGAAAGCATTTATTGTTCCTAGATTTTTTTGATGATGACCATTCTCACTGGCATGAGGTGATACCTCATTGTAGTTTTGATTTGCATTTCTCTAATGATTAGTGATGTTGAGCATCTTTTCATGTGCCTCTTGGCCATCTGTATGTCTTCCTTGAAGAAATGTCTGTTTAGGTCTTCTACCCATTTTTTAACTGGATTGTTTGTTTTCTTGATATTGAACTCCATGAGCTGTTTGTATATTTTGGAGATTAATCCTTTGTCTGTTGTTTCTCCCATTCTGAGGGTTGTCTTTTTGTCTTGTTTATGGTTTCCTTTGCTGTGCAAAAGCTTTTAAGTTTAATTAAGTCCCATTTGTTTATTTTTGTTTTTATTTCTGTTACTCTAGAAGGTGGGTCAAAAAAGATCTTGCTGTGGTTTATGTCAAAGGGTGTTTTTCCTATGTTTTCCTCTAAGAGTTTTATAGTGTCTGGTCTTACATTTAGGCCTTTAATCCATTTGGAGTTTATTTATGTGTATGGTGTTAGGTAGTGTTCTAATTTCATTCTTTTACATGTAGCTGTCTGGTTTTCCTAGCACCACTTATTGAAGAGACTGTCTTTTCTGCATTATATGTTCTTGCCTCCTTTGTCGTAAATTAGGTGACCATATGTGCATAGGTTTATGTCTGGGCATTCTATCCTGTACCATAGATCTATATTTCTGTTTTTGTGTCAGTACCATGCCGTCTGTATTACTGTAGCTTTGTGGTATAGTTTGAAGTCGGGGAGCCTGATACCCGCAACTCTGTTTTTCTTTCTCAAGATTGCTTTGGTTATTCGGGGTCTTTTGTGTTTCCATACAAATTGTAAAGTTTTTTGTTCTAATTCTGTGAAGAATGCCATTGGTAGTTTGATAGGGATTGCATTGAATCTGTAGGTTGCTTTGGGTAGTATAGCCATTTACACAATATTGATGCTTCCAATCCAAGGACATGGTATATTTCACCATCTGTTTATGTCATCTTTGATTTCTTTCATCAGTGTTTTATAGTTTTCTGAGTACAGGTCTTTTGCCTTCTTAGGCAGGTTTATTCCTAGGTATTTTATTCTTTCGTTGCAGTGGTGAATGGGCTTGTTTCCTTAATTTCTCTTTCTGATTTTTCGTTGTTGGTGTATAGGAATGCCAGAGATTTCTGTGCATTAATTTTGTATCCTGAAACCTTACCAAATGCATTGATTGGCTCTAGTAGTTTTCTGGTGGCATCCTTAGGATTTTCTATGTATAATATCATGTCATTGGCAAACAGTGACAGCTTTACTTCTTTTGTGATTTACAGTCCTTTCATTTCTTTTTCTTCTCTGATGATTGCTGTGGGTAGGACTTCCACAATAGTGGTGAGAGTGGACATCCTTGTCTTGTTCCTAATCTTAGTGGAAATGCTTTCAGTTTTTCACCATTGAGTATGATGCTTGCTGTGGGTTTGTCATATATTGGCCTTTATTAGGTTATTAGGTTGAGGTAGGTTCCCTCTGTGCCCATTTTCTGGAGAGTTTTTGTCATAAATGGGTATTGAATTTTGTCAAAAGCTTTTTCTGTATCTATTGAGATGATCATATGGTTTTTATTCCTTAATTTGTTAATGTGGTGTATCACATTGTTTGATTTGCATATATTGAAGAATCCTTGCATCCCTGGGATAAATCCCACTTGATCATGGTGTATGATCCTTTTAATGTGTTGTTGGATTTTGTTTGCTAGTATTTTGTTCAGGATTTTTGCATCTATGTTCATCAATGATATTGGTCTATAGTTTTCTTTTTTTGTGATATCTTTTTCTGGTTTTGGTATCAGGGTGATGGTGGCTTCGTAGAATGAATTTGGGACTGTTTCTCCCTCAGCGATTTTTTGCAAGAGTTTGAGAAGGATCGGTGTTAGCTCTTCTCTAAATGTTTGATAGAATTCACCTGTGAAGCCATCTGGTCCTGGACTTTTGTTTGTTGGAACATTTTTTATTATGGTTTCAATTTCATTACTTGTGATAGGTCTGTTTATATTTTCTAATTCTTCCTGGTTCAGTCTTGGAAAATTGTACCCTTCCAAGAATTTGTCCATTCCTTCGTGGTTGTCCATTTTATTGGCATATAGTTGTTTGTAGTAGTCTCTTATAATCCTTTGTATTTCTGCGGTATCAGTTGTGATTTCTCCTTTTTCATTTCTAATTTTATTGATTACAGTCCTCTTCCTTTTTATCTTGATGAGTCTGGCTAAGGGTTTATCAATTTTGTTTATCTTCTCAAAGAACCAGCTTTTAGATTTATTGATCTTTGCTCTTGTTTTCTTCGTTTCTATTTCATTTATTTCTGCTCTGATCTGTATGATTTCTTTCCTTCTACTGACTTTGGGTTTTCTTTGTTCTTCTTTCTCTAGTTGTTTCAAGTGTAGTGTTAGATTGTTTATTTGATATTTTTCTTGTTTCTTGAGGTGAGATTGAATTGCTATAAACTTCCCTCTTAGAACTGCTTTTGCTGTGTCCCATAGGTTTTGGGTTGTCATGTTTTCATTGTCATTTGTTTCTGTGTATTTTTTAATGTCTTTGATTTCTTCAGTGATCTCTTGGTTATTTAGTAGTTCACTGTTTAGCTGCCATGTATTTGTGTTTTTTACAGTTTTTTCCTGTAATTGATTTCCAGTCTCATAGCGTTGTAGTCAGAAAAGATGCTTGATACAATTTCAGTTTTCTTAAATTTTCCAAGGCTTGATTTGTGACCCAAGATGTGATGTATCCTGGAGAATGTTCCATGTGCACTTGAGAAGAAAGTGTATTGTGCCACTTTTGGGTGGAACGTTCTATAAATATCAATTAAATCTATCTCGTGTATTGTGTTGTTTAAAGCTTGTGTTTCCTTATTTATTTTCTGTTTGGGTGATCTGTCCATTGGTGTAAGTAGGATGTTAAAGTCCCCTACTATTACTGTGTTACTTTCAATTTCTCCTTTCATGGTTGTTAGCATTTGCCTTATGTATTGAGGTGCTTCTATGTTGGGTGCATAAACATTTATAATTGTTACATCTTCTTCGATTGATCCTTTGATCATTATGTAGTGTCCCTCCTTATCTCTTGTAACAGTCTTTATTTTAAAGTCTATTTTATCTGATATGAGTATTGCTACTCCAGCTTTCTTTTGATTTCCGTTTGTGTGGAATATATTTTTCCATCCCTTCACTTTCAGTCTGTATGTGTCCCTATGTCTGAAGTGGAACTCTTGTAGACAGCATATATATGGGTCTTGTTTTTGTATCCATTCACCCAGTCTGTGTCTTTTGGTTTGGGCTTTTTTTTTTTTTTTTTGCGGTAGGCGGGCCTGTCACTGTTGGTGCCTCTACCGTTGCGGAGCACAGGCTCCGGACGCGCAGGCTCAGCAGCCATGGCTCACGGGCCTAGCTGCTCTGCGGCATGTGGGATCTTCCCGGACTGGGGCACGAACCCATGTCCCCTGCATCAGCAGGCGGACTCTCAACCACTGCGCCACCAGGGAAGCCCTTGGTTGGAGCATTTAATCCATTTACATTCAAGGTTATTATCAATATGTGTGTTGCTGTTACCATTTCCTTAATTGTTTTGAGTTTGTTTTTGTGGGTCTTTTTCTTCTCCCGTGTTTCCTGCCTAGAGAAGTTTCTTTAGCATTTGTTGTAAAGCTGGTTTGGTGATGCTGAGTTCTCTTAGCTTTTGCTTGTCTGAAAAGCTTTTGATTTCTCTGTAGAATCTGAATGAGACCTTTGCTGGGTAGAGTAATCTTGGTTAGAGCTTTTTCTCTTTCATCACTTTAAGGATATCCTGCCACTCTCTTCTGGCCTGCAGTTTCTGCTGAAAAATCAGCTGCTAACCTTATGGGGATTCCTTTGTATGTTATTTTTTTTGTTTTTCCCTTGCTGCTTTTAATATATTTTTCTGAATTTAATTTTTGTTAGTTTGATTAATATTTGTCTTGGTGTATTTTTCCTAGAGTTTATCCTGTATGGGACTCTCTGTGCTTCCTGGACTTGAGTGACTGGTTCACTTGGGGGTTCCTCCTATCTCCTTGGGTGTCATGGTCCTCCACCAGCAGCTGGCAGGCACCCTAGTTTTGGGGAGACGCTAACTCAGCGTCTTCCCACACCACCATCTTGACGCCTGCATGTATCTTTTTGAATTATGGTTTTCTCCAGATATGGGCCCATGAGTGGGATTGCTGGATCATATGGTAGCTCTATTTTTAGTTTTTTTAGGATCCTCCATACTGTTCTCCGTAGTGGCTGTACCAATTTACATTCACCAACAGGGTAGGAAGGTTCCCTTTTTTTCACACCCTCTCCAGCAACCTGTGCCCTTCTGACTCTAGGCCACTCTCTGTTTTGGTTTGTGGGCACAAACACAGCTGTTGCAGCTCTCCTTCACACCAGTAGGGGAAGAGCTGCCTAGCTCAGTCACCGTGATGCAGAGGAGTGCTCTCCATACTTGTTGATGGCTTACTTTTATTTTTGAACCAGTATCTCCAATATATGTATGTATGTATATTTATACCTTTATAAATTGTATACTTGTGTTATTGTTAAATAAGCTCTATAACATAAAACAAAAAAATATAGAATATTTTAAAGGTATGATTTTAAAAGATTTTTAAAAGAAAGATTAAAAAGTTAATATAAAAACTATGGAGACAGTAAAAAGATCAGTGATTGTCAGGGGTTGGGGAGAAGGGAAGAATGAGTAGGCACAGAGAATTTTTAGGGCACTGAAACTCTTCTGTGTGATACTACCATGGTGGGTACATGTCATTATACATTTGTCCAAACCAATAGAATGTACGTCACCAAGAGTCAACACAAATGCAAGCTATAGGTTTTGGGTGATGATGTGTCAGTATAGGTTCACTGATGGTAACAAATGTACCACTCTGGTGCGGGATGTTTTTGGGTGTGTAGGGGCAGGGGGTATATGGGTAATTTATGTACTTCCCACTCAATTTTTCTGTGAACCTGAAACTGCTCTAAAAAATGTAGTCTATTAAAAGAACTAAATGTAAAATAGAATAAAATCTATATATGGAAGTCTCCAATTTTTTTTCCATTTTAACTCACTTTGGGCACTGAATACATCCCAGTGGGTATGCAAGACAATGGACTTTCCCTTTCTTTTTAATAAAGAGATAAAATTTTTATTCTTTGATATGGATTGGCACTGGTATCATCACTTGGTCCATTTTTTAGACATTAATATTTCCTGTTAGGTATTTTGGGAAAAGGTGGAAGGATTCTACAGTGCAGCAGGGCTGAGAATGGTGTCCTCACTTGTTTATTTACTTTCTTTGTATTTCACCATGAACTCTTATGTACCCTGTATGGTTAAGTAATTTATGGATTAAATTATATTTCATAGTTTAGTCTTTACAGTAGTTTACAATGAGATAAGAGGTAGTCTTTAAAATCTTCTATATAAGGTTTGCTGTTTTTCTTGTGGCAAAATGCTTCAAATTACTCTTGAACTTGAGTGTGAATTATGTACTTTTCTGTAACATAAAGAGAAGGGTTCCAAATCTGTAGACCTTTTCTTTGCTGGCAAGTGGCTATCAAAAGCATTCTATCTATAAATTTTTTTTTTAAAGAAGCCAAGAGAAAACACATTCTGTCACAAGAAGTTTTAAAAAAAATGAACTGCTTTATTGAAGGAGTTTTATGGAGCATTATGAAAATAGTTGTTTGGAAGTGTTTCCAGAATTTTGGAATTTTTCCAAAATTGATCTAAATCTATAAAAATTCATATATGTGTATACACATAGAAAGTTCAGAAGCAACATTTTTGAACCAAAACATGTGTTTGAATTTTTGTTAAAAATATAAAATGTATTTAGTATAAAATGCATTTGTGAAAATATAAAAACAGGACATATATTAGTTTAAAGAACAGTTGATTAATTCAGGGAAGTTGGAAATATTTTAGCCAAAATTCCAATTAAAACTTCATTTACTTGATTGATAGGATTGAAACATGCATGTCATGATTTAATAAACACAACCAGTGGTGTACTTTCGCCCAGTGCATCTTCCCTATTTACCAGGTCATGGGATTGGTCAGGGTGAGGATTCAGTATTAGACTTCCAAACACGTTTCCCCACTATCCAAAAGCAGAGCGTTCCTATAAAACCTGTCATAAGCTGAAATGGTGTTAAGTGAAGGAGCAGTTACCCTAGGCCCCATCTTGCTAATGGATGAACAAAATAAATGGAGACAAAGCACAGATGCTCACAGACACAGTTCAGAGCTGTGTGGACTTGGTGCTTAGATGCTGAGAGTAGTTCCCGGGGAAGGAGCTTGGAGGGGGCGACTCTCACTGCTCTGGGTGAGCGCTGCCTCCAAAAGGGCTCACTGCAAAACAAACAGTGAACGCTATTTTTGCTTTTTGCCTTTTTCGGTAAAAACAAAAATCCTCTTGGGATTTCTTTCGGTTATCGAAAACAGGTACAAATGCAGGTCTTTCGTGAAAGTGAAGTGGCATAAGGCAAACTTTCGAAGAGCAGGGATACCTGTATCACAAAAAGTTATACAAGATTTTTAAAATTGTAAAGCATATCCAATCATATTTCTTTCACTAACCATCATTAGTAATAACTTTTTGTTGAGAGTAAGAGGTTTCAGGGCTACTGATAAAGCCAAGTTAAGGCCCTCTCCCTCCTCTCATAGCTGTTTATGCTTAGTTTCAAGCCCACTTGTACTTGGTTACACCTTTGTAGAAGTGTTTTCTTGCTTGTGTTTTGGATAGGGTTTCTCTAAAATTTTGTTTCTGGCCCCTTCTACTTTCTCTTCCTTACTGATTCCTCAGAATTCTTGTCAGCTGAAAGCATTCTTACCAGCTTTGATGCCTGCACATGCATGCACACACACATATACACACACACACGTGCAACTGTGGAGGTGGATGGCAGTCTGCCATCCTGCTTGAGTCTTTCCTACATAACTTTGTACTGGAATGTCATGGTGAATAGCATTTAGGGCCAGGGCCAGAAACCCAACATCCAAACTAAACAGTCCATTTCCAGATCTTAGACTGGCTCTTGACTGGGGGACGTAGTTGCTATTTGCAGACTAGTAAGAGACGCTTTAACCCTCATTCTCTGCTGTATCCCTACATTTATAAAATGTTGGAATGAAAGTAAGTCAACTAAATGAGCAACCTTACAGAGTAATTTTGTGATAATGAAGAAAATAATTTTCCTTTAATTCCAGGTGCCAAGGAATAAAATTTAATACTAAAAACTATGAGAATGTTATCATTCTAAGACTTTCATTCGTAGGAAAGACATCTTAAATAGTAACTTTTATTTTATTATTTTTTAATTAAAAAATTTTTTTTACTAGGGTACAGTTGATTTACAATGTTGTGTTAGTTTCAGGTGTACAGCAAAGTGAATCAGTTATGCATATACATTTACCCACTCTTTTTTAGATTCTTTTCCCATATAGGCCATCACAGAGTATTGAGTAGAGTTCCCTGGGCTATATACAGTAAGTCTTTATTAGTTATCTGTTTTATATATAATAGTGTGTATATGTCAATCCCAATCTCCCAATTTGTCCCTCACCTCCTATTACCCCCTGGTAACCATAAGTTTGTTTTCTACATCTGTAATTCTATTTCTGTTTTGTAGTTAAGTTCATTTGTACCCTTTTGTTAGAGTCCACATATAAGTGATATCGTATATTTGTCTTTTTCTGACTTCACTCAGTATGACCATCTCTTGGTCCATCCATGTCACTGCAAATGGCATTATTTTGTTCTTTAAATAGTAACTTTTATTATCAATGGGACGTTTTGTTGTTAGGAAGTAAATATTCATTAGCCTCTAAAATTCTTTATTTTTGAAAGAATTTTAATATATTCAATGTGTAGAATAACTTGTATTTAAAATACTTATATGTCCAATAATACCCCTCAGAAATATGGAATCTTTCTTTTATGAGTTAAATTAGTAATTTTCCTAATTTGATATCATTGTCATTATTATAGTTAACATTTACCTGAATGTTTACTGCGTGCCGGATAGTTAAGGTCTTTTCATGTATTAATATTCATTTAACCCCCACAAAATCTTTGTAAGGTAGGAATCATTTTCCCCATATTATGGAGATTTATTATATTTCACATATTTGGTATATCTATTTTACATGGTATACTTACTTTATATAGTATATAGAAATGAAGTATATCCGTAATTACAAATTTTAAAGTAAATGTCAGAGGTTTTTGCTTACCAATTACTTACTCAAAAATATAAACAGAAAATTTACTATTTTGTTGGCATCTAGGCCTTATGATATTTTCCACTAATTGCTCCTTCTCCTAACATCAGCTTCCCAAGGCTCCTACTTTCCCTGAAATCCAATTTTGAAGTCAGTCTAAACTACATAATATGTATATAACAAATTATATAAATAATATACTAGTTCTCAAGTGAGTCACCTGTTTGTGTCTCAGAATTTTTTGTATTCTAAAACACGCTTTTCCTTGAAATAGAGAGAATGTGGAATTTTATATGTTTGAACTTTCTCATCTTGGTATGCTGATTATAAACACAATAGATTATCTCTAAAACAAAAGGCTATTTTTGTCCAGAAAGTGTTTTTTGTTCTGTTTCTCATATAACTAGATAAACCCTACTGAGATTCATATCTCACTGCATGGTATAGTCAAAATCCCAAGGGCCAAAGATGTCACGGGATATATTCTCAAGTGCTGGGCTTGCTTTTGACAGTATCATGCTGCTTTGTCATTGTTTCCTAATGGAAAAAGGTGTGATGTTTTAATACAGGAGTGAGGGGTATTGTATAGCGCTAGACTTCAGGAGGTTGATAGAGAGGTCATGAGATGCTCACTCACTCCTCCTCGTACCCCCTCACTTGATTCCAGCTGTCATTTCCATTTCTTCTACCAAGCTGGCACCTTTCTTTTGTATTAAAGAGTTGGATTTTTCACTGGCATCCTTTATAATATAGTTTGAATGACTTTTTAATACTGGAAGTTAACATTCTTTATTCTTCAAAAGAGCTGTGGATTCTTTGAATAGCTTTGCGATTTCACTGACACTCCTCCCTACCTTTCAGTTCTGAAGGAGGTTTTCATTTTAGAAGCATGTAGTATATTTTACTTACACTAGTTCCGTGAAACATACTTTCTGTATTGATTACCTTACCTTTGCTGCTCTGAAAAAAATATCCTATACAGTAAGTGTTATAGAAAATTGCTTTCATCTCTCAAATACTGCGTTAAAAATTTTAAATGCTTAAGACTCTAAATCCTAAGCAAAAAGTAGATTATTATTTTATTCTTTTTAATGTTATAAAGAAGTAATATGTGGTTTCTCTTAATACTGCACTGAATATCAGAATTTAGTTATTAAAAGCAGATCAAGGAAGGAGCCAAAATAATTATGACTTTTGTTCCATCCATCACGTAAAAATTCAGATATAACTTCTCAAAAAATATTTTATTTTTTAAAAAAGAGATTTGAAGGAATACCTTTTATATTATAATTCCTTTTAGAATATCATGTATGTGACAATTCATGAAATGTGTTTCTCCAAATTTGAGAAATAGGACTTTTTTTTTTTTTTTTTTTGAGGTACGCGGGCCTTTTCCTGCTGTGGCCTCTCCCGTTGCGGAGCACAGGCTCCGGACGCGCAGGCTCAGCAGCCATGGCTCACGGGCCCAGCCGCTCAGCAGCATGTGGAATCTTCCTGGACTGGGGCACGAACCCGTGTCCCCTGCATCGGCAGGCGGACCCTCAACCACTGCGCCCCCAGGGAAGCCCCAGGACAACTTATTAAATGTTGAAATTTTTTATATATTAGAGGCTAGTTCTATTATGACTTACATTGAGATAATAATCCAGGAGCCTATTATTGATAGAAGAGTACTTTCTTCTTTTTATTAAATAAGGCCTTTATGTAAGTTTTCATGCATTTTATGCACTTTAGGTCCTTATATAACAGGAACACATGTATACAAGCCACCTATCACAGATTGTCTAATTAAGATCTTAGTGGAGAATTTAAAAATAGAACAATGGTAATACTACAATGAAATTTACTAGCTTACCATTTTTAGAGGGCTTTTTTATGTTAGGTGCAATGTAGCTGAAGGGTTAAGAGAATGGCTTTGTATTCGATTTTTTTTTTTTTTTCTTTTTTGCAGTATGTGGGCCTCTCACTGTTGTGGCCTCTCCCACTGCGGAGCACAGGCTCCGGACGCGCAGGCGCAGCAGCCATGGCTCATGGGCCCAGCCGCTCCGCGGCATGTGGGATTCTCCCGGACCGGGGCACGAACCCGTGTCCCCTGCATCGGCAGGCGGACTCCCAACCACTGCGCCACCAGGGAAGCCCTGTATTAGATTTTTAACTATCTGATCCTCACAACAGTTTTAGAAATAAGCAAAAAAATTGACTTTTCTTCCTATTTTATGGAGGGAGGAGGTGGAGGCTCAGAGAGATGACATGGCATTGCCCAACAAGATAAAGCTAAGTAAGTGGCAGCATGAGAACCAGAAAAAAATAGGACTTGTGATTCCTGGTCCACCATCTCAGTGGAGAAGATAAATGAATTTACAGAAGTAGAGAGAGACTTGGTGTAGGAAGAAACAGATAAGATTTTGTAATTTCTGATTTTTATCTACTTTTGAAACCCAGGGACATATTTTGTGTTAGTATTAGCCCTCAGCTTACCTTGAAATGACTCAAGGTAAGGAATGTTAGGACATGTGAGATGTTCCCAAACATGAGGTCGTACCATGCTTATTTAGTGTTGGGTAACAGAATGAACTTTTGTGTACTTTATCTTTTTATGCCTACAGCTATGCTTTTGCTTCTTTTTTCGACTTTGAATAAAGTATGGGTAGTAATTTATTCACTAGAGTGTTAAGGTTATATTTTTCCAAGTATCTTCATCCTTTTCTATAAGGTATTTTTTGCCAAACTGAATATAACTAATGTGGCTTTTCATCTTTTCCAGTCTCTCTCTCTCCCCTCCTTCCCTCCTTCCCTCCCTCCCTCCATCCCTCCCTCCCCTCCCTCCCTCCCTCCTTGCCTTCCTTCCTTCCTTCCTTCCTTCCTGTCAGTCATTCAAGCCATCCCTGAAGATACAGAGATGATTAGATTTGACACAATATCTGGCCTAGGTAGCTCCTAAGTGTAGTGACTATAAACATGTAAATTAATGCATTTCTGCCAAAGCAATAAATGCAATAGTAGAAGCAAGCATGAGGGACCCACAGAGAACCAGAATAGAAGTTAACACTGCCTTTGGGCTCAAAAGAGCCTTGTTTAAAGAGGTGGTTTCTGAACTGGGTTTTTGAGGGCAAATAGGAATTGGTTAGGCAAAAATCTATGAATTTTCTTTTAACTACAAATAACTCTTTTTCTCAGACATTGTGTATGTTGTTTCTTACTTTTTGTTCACTACATTATTTCATATGCATTCAGAATTGCCCAAATATCTAGTTTCTTAAAGCCCTCTCAAACCAGACTCTTCAGATTGAATATAATTTGGAAATTTTCAGACTGTCTACCATTGTTCTAAGTTGTGGCTGCAGTTGGAACATGGTTTTCTTGTAAATAACATAAAATTATACTTGAATATGTCTTTGAAATGTTTGATTTTACTTTACTGTATTTGAAGTCTTTTGAAAGACTTTTTAGTCTTTCAAAGGTGTAATAGTATTCTTGGACTTAAAATTCACTACAGCTTGCTTTAGAAGCAAAAGTCTACAAAATATGATTAAACTGTGGTACAGAGGCCCAACAATTCTCCCAAATATTACACTACTTAGGGAAGAGAAAAAATCACCAGCACTTGCTTATGTTATTTATTTTATTATAGCCAGTGTAATGCAAGGGTGTTCCTCTGTTATATGAATGAAAATAATTACGCTTTTCTTACAATATAGGAATCATATTATTTACTCTTAAAAAATCATAGGATTAGTTCAGCTCCTTTTGTTTCAAAACATTTGTTTTCTAGGTGGTTTGAAAATTTTACTGAGCTCATTTTGAAATATCTTGTTTATATATCCATCTGTTGTGTGTCTTAAGATTGAAATTTAGGTCAAATTGCAACTTGAATTTAACTTTACAAAGGTAATAAGTGTGCCATCTTTAAAAACTGCATTCTAAATTTTAAGCGCAATAGATCAAAGTACACCTTATTTAAATAAATATTCTGGAAAAAAGTCTCAATTATTTTCTCCCAGACTTTCTTAAAATAGTCACGGTTCTCAATATAAAATGTGAGGTTTAGCTTTATTATTTTAAAGGAGGATGAAAAGTTGTTTATTTTAAAATTTTAATGATTTTGCTTTCAAATTATGGAAATTCTCCTTTGGGGACAGCTTTATTTGAATTGTATGTGGCATTTTTATTTCTTAAGGCTATGATTAAAAGTTTCGTGGATGTCTACCAGCTTGCAAGCACTAGAATTGCTACATTAGAAAAGGAAATGACATCTCATCGAAGTCACATTGCAACCTTGAAATCAGAACTTCACACAGCTTGTTTACGTGAAAATGAAAGTTTACAATCAGTAAGTCCTGCAATATTGTTCTCTTCTTTGAATCTTGGGTCACATTTACATTCATGTTTTTGTTGTTCATAAGATCACTCACCAGTATATATAATTTAGGGTGAGTAATCAATCAAGCAACGTAAAATTATTAAGTGTGGAGAAAATTTTGAAGGAAGAAAAGCAATTAATTTTTCCATTGTATCATGTATAAAGATATGCATATTGTTATCAATGCTAAAACACTACATCAAGATTCCTTTGTGTTTGGCAGTGCAGCTGACAGTTGGATTTGGCAGTATGCATAGTTAAAGCTTGCAACTGTCTGAAGATTCAGTGTGTCCCATTAAGACAGAATATTATTAATTATGCGTATAACCAGAATGGTAATTAGAACATGTGATTATTCTCTGTAGAAAGCTAGTCTTATCCATAATACATGTCCAGCTAAAGTTGCACGTTGTGATTCATCTATAGGATTAAGATTCAGTTTCAGCAGTCATTTTATGTCTTAAAATTTTAGCCCATGATGAAATTTGGGCTCATTTAAGACTAAACAAAATTTTCTACATTTGAAATACGTGTTTGGGGAGTATCAAAAAATGAATATATTTGTGATATAAAGGAATAAAATACACATTTAAACTTTCTCCTCAAAAGCCAGGTATGTCAACATATCTCAACAGTGAGATTCAGAGGGTTACCAATAATTAGAATGTCTTTTTTCCCTATTTGGTTTGATTAGAATGGATCTGGGTGACTTGTAAGGAAAAACAGTATCATTTTGCCATTTAGCTGTTGACCAATTTCAAATGATGTATTCAACAGAAAAAGAGTTAGCATTAAAGCAAATAGATGCATAGTTGTGGTTTGGTTCTTCAGCTCCTTCAGGTCATAGCTCAAGTGTCAGCGTCCTAATGAAAGCTTTATGACCATGGTATTTAAAACTGCAACCACTAACCCTCCCCCACCCTACAAGCTCTGTCTCATTCTCACCCCACGTTGCCTATCTACCTTCTACCTTCCTTGCTTTATTTTTTTCACTATAGCACTTACCAGCTTACATATATTGTATTTTATTTATTTGCTTTTTGTCTGTTTGCTCCTTAGCCTCATAAAGTATAAGTTCCATAAGGACAAGCTATTTTGGTTATTTTCTTCACAGCTGTAAAGGCATTCTAGTGCCAAGAATAGTCCGACCCACAGTAGGTGTTCAACAAATGGTTATTGAATGAAACATACTGAGACCTAATCCAATAAATGAACAAACTAGTTATTTGGGACCTGAGATGAGATTCAGTTGAGTTCAATTTTTAAAATTACTTTGTTAATTTCTTAGTGAGAGAGTAGTAGTAAATTTGACCTCAAATAAGAGAAATCAAGATGAAGAGGAAACCTTTATAAAGATTTGAGTAAGTATTTGGAATTCATTCTAGTCTTTCTCTGAAACACATTTACATTTTTTCCTGCTAACTCTCTGATCCCATTGGTTAATATTACATTATACTATGTCAGCTTTGTTGGGTCATACCATTATTGGTTATTACTGTTATTCATATAAAAATAATTGCTTATGTTCTGAGAAAGTTTGGTAAGGTGGGATTGTTTCCCATGGGTTCAAAAATTTTTTACCAATTATTAAGCTATTGATGTCTTAATGGAGGTGTGCTTAATGTCCCCCACTATCATAATAAAGCTCCACTTCTCAACCTTCTGAACAGATTTACGGGATATGCTCATCATCTTATTAGTAAGAGGAGGTTCACTCTAGCAGTGATTCTCAAAAGGGAATGTGTGTAATGTGAAAATTTTCCCCATGAGATTCTGATGTGTCCTTCTAGGACACTGCTGCCTAATCCCATGTTTCTATGGGATATATGCTCTCCAGGCTCTTCCCTTAGTTGAGAATCATTGTTTTGAAAACAATAATAAATTTGTATACTAATTTCTATTTTTCAAGACATTTAAATATGTATTTTCTAACTTGAACTACTTAAGAACTCAGAGAGATTAATCTTTTAATTTCATAGATGAGAGGTGATATATATAGTTTGGTAGATAAGAGCATTGGCTTTGGAATTACAACCATTAGAAGTACAGTCAAGTGTAAATAACAGAAAACTTGACTAACATGTTTAAGACAGTTTTTTTTGCTCATACAGCAAGAAGTCTAGAAGTAGGTGACTATTGTCATTGGTTTAGTGGTTCAGCTTCTCTGTAATTTCTCTGCCACTCCCTGATTGTCATAAGATGGAAGCCAGCTCTAGGATTTGGAATCACATTCAAGTCAGAGGAATGGGATGGCCCAGCAATACCTGTTTTATATATATGATAAAGCATTGCAAGGCTTTCCATTTAGAAAATATTTAAGTTTTTATACCATACATTTATTTTTTAAATATTTAGAAATTTTAATATAAATTTAATAGACAACAGATATTAAATGTATATTTAAATGTTTATATATTTAAAAGAGAAAAAGCCTTCCAAGGAAGTTCCAAACATATTTCCACTTATATTCCATCAGCTGGAAATGGGTTGTGTGGCCACCTTGAGCTATAATGAGTCAAGGGACAAGGAAATGAGGAATGAATAGATACCGGGTTAACCAATTAATAGTATATCTGACCTGTCATACAAGTCAGATATATCTGGATTCCAATTCAACTTCTGTCAGTTGTTAATCAGGTGACTTGGGTCTCAGGTTTTCATCTGTAAAATGAGGATAATGGTACTACTCTCTAATAGAGATGTTGGGAGGTCTAGTGAGAAGTCTTTTTTTTTTTCTTAACATCTTTATTGGAGTATAATTGCTTTACAATGGTGTGTTAGTTTCTGCTTTGTAACAAAGTGAATCAGTTATACATATACATATGTTCCCATGTGTCCTCCCTCTTGCATCTCCCTCCCTCCCATCCTCCCTATCCCACCCCTCTCGGTGGTCACAAACCACATAGCTGATCTCCCTGTGCTATGCGGCTGCTTCCCACTAGCTATCTATTTTATGTTTGGTAGTGTATATATGTCCATGCCACTCTCTCACTTTGTCACAGCTTACCCTTCCCCCTCCCCATATCCTCAAGTCCATTCTCTAGTAGGTCTGTGTCTTTATTCCCGTCTTAACCCTAGGTTCTTCATGACCTATGAAAGAATGCTCAACATCACTAATAATTAGAGAAATGCAAATCAAAACTACATTGAGGTATCATCTCACACCATCATCAGAAAATCTGCAAACAATAAATGCTGGAGAGGGTGTGGAGAAAAGGGAACCCTCTTGCACTGTTGGTGGGAATGTAAATTGATACAGCCACTATGGAGAACAGTATGGAGGTTCCTTAAAAAACTGAAAACAGGACTACCATACGACCCAGCAATCCCACTCCTGGGCATATACCCTGAGAAAATCATAATTCAAAAAGAGTCATGTACCACAATGTTCATTGTAGCTCTATTTACAATAGCCAGGACATGGAAGCAATCTAAGTGTCCATCGACAGATGAATGGATAAAGAAGATGTGGCACATATATACAATGGAATATTACTCAGCCATGAAAAGAGACGGAATTGAGATATTTGTAGTGAGGTGGATGGACCTAGAGTCTGTCCTACAGAGTGAAGTAAGTCAGAAAGAGAAAAACAAATACCGTATGCTAACACATATATGTGGAATCTAAGAAAAAAAAAAAAGGTAGTGAGAAGTCTTAAAGTACTTTGCACTTTGCCTTGCACTTAGTGAATAATCCAAAAAAAGTTAGCTATTATTTTTGTTACCATTATATTTACATCTTTTTTTTTTTTTTTACGGTATGCGGGCCTCTCACTGCCGTGGCCTCTCCCACCGCGGAGCACAGGCTCCGGACGCGCAGGCCCAGCGGCCATGGCTCACGGGCCCAGCCAGTCCGCAGCATGTGGGATCCTCCCGGACCGGGGCACGAACCCACGTCCCCTGCATTGGCAGGCGGACTCTCAACCACTGCGCCACCAGGGAAGCCCTACCATTATATTTATAGAAAGTAATTGGATTGCACAACAGGGAAAGATTATTTACTAACATAACATCTTCAGTTTCAAACTGTGTCATTTTGTTCTGCTTCATATTGTAACCTTGAGCATGTAACTCCTGCTCTATGATCACCATCAGTATATTCCCGTGGCTGAGCTCTCTGCCGTTTCTGCAGCCTGTCTGCCCCTCTTTTCACTGACACATTCTTGAAAAGCAGTCTATACTTTCTTCTTCTATGTGCTCATTCTACTGAAACTATTTTCTTAAAGGTCACCAATAATTTTCTGCTTGCTCTGCCTATCCATTGGTTCCTTCTCATCTCCTTTCATCTTTCTCAGACATTTCTTCTTTAAATACTCATCTCCTTTGTTTCTCTTGTTATCGACTTTTCTTCGTTGGCTCTCTGGCCTCTACTTAGTTGAGCTCTGCCTTCTTTGTATTATTGTGTGTTAATTCTTTTCTCCACCCATTAGTTTAATATTTATTCTGCATCTGGTCTGTGACAGGCTTAGTTTTGGTCCTGGGGATGTCATGTGAACCTAAACAGACAATCTTCACTCTCATGAACTTAAAATCTAATAATGAAAGTAAATATTTTTCATGTAATCACACTAGTTAATGTGTAATTACTTACCAGGATAAGTTCACCGAAAGAGAACAACTTAAGTGTATAAGAGTTTTTTTAAACAAATGAGCCTGCCTTAGACTAAGGTATCAGTAAAGCCTTTTCTGGGTCAGTGATGCTTAAGCTAATATCTGAAGAGTGGGTATAAGGTACCCAGGGGTGGAAGAGAGTAGTGTTCCAGATCAGGAGGAGAGGAGCACAGATATTTACAAAGGCTCTGTGGTGGGAGGAAGAAATTGAAGAAATTGAGGAAGACCAGTATGGCTGGAATAAAGAGAGCAAAGGCAAGAGTACTCTGAGATAAGAAAGGGCAGAGGTCAGACTTTGTTGTCTTTGTTTTGAGAGCAAAGGAAGAGTCATTGAAAAACTTTGATATGCTCGGATTTGCTTTTTTTAAAAGATCACTTTGGCTGTAGTGTGAAGAAATAATTGAATGTGAAGAACAAGAGATAGGGGTGTGTCAAACAATTCCTAGGTTTTTTTGCTTTTGGAAATGGATTAATGATCTCATTTACTGAGAGAAACAATGGAACAGGAGGGGATATTGTGAGTTTAATTTTGAGTATGTTAAGTTTGAGGTGCCACTGAGACATCCAACTGGAGATGTCACAAAGGCTGCTTGATGTGAAATTCAAGGAAGATGCCAAGCTGGAGATAACAATTTCAAGTCCCTATTATACGGGTAGGACTTGAAGCTATCAGCAAGACTGAGACGACATAGGGACGGTTCATAGAGTAAGAAGAGAAAAAGGCCTAAGAATGAAGCTTGAAAAACTCCAGCATATAATGCCTGAGTACAAGAGGATAACGTTGCAAAGGAAGCTGTGAAGGAACAGGCAAAGAAGGAAGAGGAAAACCAAGGAAGTATGATGCCATGAGAAGAGAGAATTTCAAGAAGGGTGACATGCCGATAGTGTCATATACTGCTGAAAAGCAAGTGAAATGAGGACTGAAAAATGGCCCTTGGAGTTAGTGCATGGAGGCCCTTGGTAAACTTAACAAAGGCTCTTTCAGCAAGAGGTGGCGAAATTAGTGGAAGTTGAACAAAAGAAGTGAATTTAGACATCTGCTGCAAAGATTTAGCTATTAAGTGTGAAAAATAGGAGTGGAGTGTTCAGAGGATTCAGGGAGTTCTAAGACAGGAATGACTTAAATATGTTTCAGTATCTTCTTAAAATAGAACTCCCACAGTCTGGTTTTGACCCTGTCCACTATACTGTCCATTTTTATAATTTCAATTATCACCTTTTTTATACTGCTCCTTTCTTCTACTTCTTTTTTTTTAACTCCAGCTTTCTTTTGACTAGTGTTTGCATGATATATCTTTTCCCATTCTTTTCTTTTAACCTATGTTTTATATTTACAGTAGGTTTCTTGTAGAAAGATATAGCTGGTTTTGTTGTATTTATCCATTTGACAATCTCTGGCTTTTAACTGGGTGATTAGATCATTTAAGTTTAATATAATTATTGACATTTTTGGATTTTTGTCTACCATTTTAGCTCTCTTATGGGGATGAAGGTGAAGACATGATCTCTGCTTTTGTGGATTCCTCTTCTAGCAAGGGAAATGGTCACATAAGCAAATATCAATACTAAAAATAGGCATGTATAAAGTATGTGGGAACATAGATGAGGGAGGAGTTCATTCCGCCTAACATTGTTAGAAGAAGGTACTGAGAAGATGAAATGTTTGCAGGAGTCTTTGAAGGATGTCTAGCAATTTGACACCTTGTTAAGGGAGAAGAGCAGTAAAAAATCTTTGCTTTATTTTGATTTGAGGAATAGGCCTCATCCATAGTACATATATTTAATGAATTAAATTATGAGTTTTTTTGTGTAATAGAAATGTATTGTTACTTTAGTTCCATTCCCCCTCTGAATCAAAGACATCCAACTCACCCAAACAGCCTGTACCCGCTGGAGCCCAAGACTGCTTGCAGCAGTCACTCCAAACCCTACCTTCACATGTTTGCAATCCATTCTTGCACCATCCAATCCCTGCTTCTTACTTTATAACCTAATTTGGTTCTGTCTCTGACTGTTTTGCTCTTGATGTTCTTATTTGGTCTCTGTATTTGTTATTTTGGTCCATTCTCAAAACTCCATTACTGGGTCCTCAGATGATCTAGCTCTCTGCTCCAGTACCTGCTTCAATTACCATCACCTCCTTCCCCTCATATATAGCTTTAGAGTCAGGCAGACTTGGGGGTGCTTTCTGGCACTCTTACTTATTACCCACACAGTACTCTAAGCATCAGCTTCAGTGTTTGTAACATGTGGGTGAAATTCCCTACATTGTAGGCTTGTTGTGAGGATTAAACAAAGATACAGTGTTTGGCATATTGGTAGATCCTCAGTAAATATTGGCTCGCTTCCCTACACACACAAATTTTTCTGATAGTTACGTATATATCATACAGCTAAGCTATACTTGTAGCTTTAAGAAATATATGTAAGCATGAGGAAATCTTTTTATGAGTAGGCAAAAGATCCAAAACAACACTTAAATCAGTGCTTTTAGCACATTTAATACTAAATACAGCTGCTGTTGTTATCACTTACTTAATCAACTCAGGCAAGTCAGTATATGCTCATTTCTAAATTTTCTACCATTTCACTAGATAAGAATAAAAAAAATATTCATTATTAGTTGAGAAAAAACTTAATATACCATGGTGTGGTAATGCATAGAAAGAGATGGATTGTATGGCAGATATGAATAGTCATCTTTAAAAGCTTTATCCCCCTTTAGGTGACATTTTCATTTTTTGTTCAGTAACATGTAATAGTGATGCTGGAGTTCATCTAAGAGTTCTCATCAATTGTATACTTGCCAGGACTTTAACATTTTCAGCATTTTGGTCTTTGACCCATTAACTTAGGGCTGTTCTAGAGCTTTTATCTTGAGTAATAGTAACCAGAAAGAGCTTTGAGTAAAGAGCTTTTGAATCCCGTACAGCCCAGTAGAGAACAGTACAGCAGTCAGAACCAATTACTTGTGGGTGTTTGGAGACCGGCACACCCACAACTGTGGAGAAACACATGATATTTCAGTCTGTGAGAGATAGAATGCCAAACCCAAATACTTTGCTGTGAGTTATGGTGCTTCAAGCTACAGTATTGATTTGCCTCATTTCCATTGTATGTTTAAGCAGTATGTTTTTGATTCTACAGTACTTTATTTGTGAGAAAATAGTGAGTAACAAATCAGAGGAGCATTCCATTTAGTATATTGCAGGGGAGAGATCGTTGCATCATTTTTCAGATTATGTCAGATTCGATAGTTGTCAAGTGGTGTTATATTGTTAATCAAGCAGAAGGGTTTAGATACTTTGGTTAATGTTATTTTTATCTGTTAAGATAAAAAAAAGGACCCCTTTATCTTAAGTTCTCAATTAAAATTCTGTCACATTTATTTTTATTACATTTTCTTGAGAGAGGAAGTATTGTTTGTTAGTATTGTATGGATAAAGAAACTGACAGAATTTAAGTAACTTACTCTAGGTAAATTGTTTTCATAAACTTTATCTCAGTTGATTCCTGATGTTTATTATTGAGGTTTTTAATCTTTCAAGAAAAATAATCTTTAAAAATGAGCCATAAACCAAGCCTTAATTTGTTGAGATAGGCTGTACAGCGCAGTTCAGTGGTATCAAGTACAGATTCTCGAGTCTCACTCCCAGGTTTTTGATTAGAACCCAATCAGATTAGAACAAGGCCTCTGATTTCTTGTCTGGTGCTTTCCTATGAGACTGCAGTGTGGGTTAAAACAAATCTGTGCCATCAAGGGCTTTCAAGTGTAGTAGAGACTACAACCATTATACAGATAATTAAAAGAATGACATTAAAGTGGAATCACAGAGTGCTATGAGAGCACCTAACTGGGGATCTGACCTTGGCTTCAGGTGGTCTAGTTGAGGAATGGAGATCTTAGTTGTGATAAGGAAGGTTAAGGAGGAGTTGACAAGGGAAAGCACGGAATGCTGAAGGGATGGAAAGACAGACGTCTGTATGACTTGAGCAGCGTGCATCAGGTGGAGAATGGTGAGAGATGATGCAGACTTGTGGAGGAGCACTGTGGCTGTGACTCTCAGCTTTCTGAGAAGCCCTCTGACTCATACGTCTCCATTAATGGCACTGGAAAACGTCTACCCCCTTTGCTTTATGTATTTACTCTTCCCAACTGCACATTTAATTCTTTTCCATTTAATTCTCAAAATTCACTGACATTTTATGTCATAACAGCCCTTGTTTTACCCTTTTGCTAAATATTGCTTACTTAGATGCTCATTAAATTCTTCCACATTTTAATCGTGAGCTCCAGCTCTGGCCTTTGGATACTAACAGAGTTAAATAAGGGAAACAAAAAACATCAAAAGGTGGGACAGCCCAGTCAATATGCAAACATTTTCCTTGATCCTTGACACAAATTTCCAAGCTGTTAAAGGTTTTCCATAGTCCAGAAACTCAAGCTTTTTTTATACAGTAAACAGGGGCCTAGAGATAATAATAATGTATATTCCACTGGCCTCACACCTCTTCTGTAGCCTTTTAGTTTTTGTATGATGCAGTTTAAGAGGAGCTACTTTTATGATGAATGATATCTGTATAGTGACTGTAGGGGCAAGATATTATAAATTTTATATTTATGTATATTAAGTATATACATATATAATTGATATATTGGGTTGGCCAAAAAGTTCGTTCGGGTTTTTGGTATGCTGTTACAAAAACCTGAACGAACTTTTTGGCCAACCCAATATAACATTTTATAAACATTTAATATTAGATATATTTTATATATAAGTATAAATATAAAATATGTTTATATGTAATAAATATATGTATATAATTCTGTTCTTCAGTGATGAAATGTTACAAGGGTGGAGCAAAGAGTAGCAAGAACAAAAATGTCCAACTCTGATCATTATAATCAATTAGCAGTTAAGCTGTAGAGAATAGAGATGGCAGTTTGGCAATCTAATGCTCTCAATAGTCCTACCAGTTGTTCAGAGTGGTGGCAACTAAATATGCTGAGTATCTCTTCTACTATTTGATCTTTCTTACTAAATTGATTTCTTTGAAGGCTTCAGTTACCTGCTAGATTTTCAGAAATCTCCATTCTGATTTTCTGCAAAAACCTCAGACTCACTGAGGTCCCAAACTGAACACGTTACCTAACTCCACCACTCCCCATTTTCCCAAACTCTCCTTTCATTATGTTCCCTGTGTCTGACATAGCTAGCTATTCACCTCACAGCCCAGCGTAGCACCCTTAACATTTGTTCTACATACTTTCCCTCCACCACCAGTATTTAATCAGTTGCTAAGTCTTAATGTTTCCACCACCACAGGATCTCTCAGACCCAGTCTCTCCTTTCTACCCTTGTGTTCACATTAAGTTTTCCCTGGGTTATTGCAGTGGTCTTCCAATGCATTTCCCCATGTGTAGATTTTCCCCTTCCATCTTGTCTGCCACGTTAGTGCCAGTTATCTTTCCAACACACAGATAAGGTCAGACCATAGCTTGACCCAAAACATATTTTGGCTCTACACTTTCTTCATGAAAGCAAAAATTCTTTATCATTGGCATTGAGGCATATCCTGACTCCATCTGGTTTTTTAGTTCATCTCTCAGTTGGCAGAATTAAGGGTTCCCTTTGTTATGCTCATTCATCACTGAATTTACCTGTCTGAGAGCTATATAGTAGTCTGACTTATATAATCAGTTAGTTGTGTATGGATTACCATATTGTGAGTCTGTGAGGTGATATTTTTTACAATTCATTATAATGGTCTCACCTCAATAAAATGCTGGCTTATTTAAATTGAAATTAACTGGAAGAGCACTCCTTCAGTGCTGCTTTTCAGTACACACTTGTTATGGCACTTATACTTTGCACAAACCATAGTTCCACCTCAGATTTTCCCACACAAAATTTTCTTAATTCCCATCAAACTATATTTCATGTATGTGTCTAGCAAACACTTAATGAGAATGAATAGTTTATATATTATTATACCAACGTAAAATTTAAAGTAAATACTTTCAGGTAATCCAAATTGCATATTTCTTCTCCTCTTTACTACTCTTCCTAAAAAAACCAAAAAAACCCAAGACTGAAAATTATTTCTGACAAAGAAAAACATTCTTTTCAGCATACCACTTAAATAATTTTAAACTTTGTCAGATCTATGGGGCCCCTGACTGTATATCTTTACTCACATAGACCATAAAATGACCAGTATAATGCCTTTTACTCACCCGGTGGGTACTCAGTAAGTGTTTGATGATAACAGTGATATACCAAATTAAAATTAACTGTGCCTGGGCCTAGCAAAAAGTAAGAGTATGTGAGATTTATTTCAGAAATAGAAGTCTAATTTACATAAATCGTTAAAAAGCTCATTTCAAAAATATATTTCCTTGAACTCTTACTTCACACCATATATAAAAATTAACTCAAAATGGATCGAAGACCTAAATATAAGAGCTAATATTCTTGATAAAAAACTTAGATATGAATCTTCATGAGCTTGGACTTGACAATGGATTCTTAGATTCGACACTAAAAGCATAAATAAGAAAATAAAAAATAGAGCTCATCAAACTTAAAAACTTTTGTGCATTAAAAAAACACACCCCAGAATGGGAGAAAGTATTTATAATTCATATATCTGATTAGGGTCTAATATGTAAAGAACTCTTACAACTGAACAACAAAACGACAACAACCTAATTTTAGAAATGGGAAAAGGACTTGAATAGACACTTCTCCAAAGAAGATATACAAATGACCAACAAACACATGCAAAGATGCTCAACATCATTAGTCAGTAGGGAAATGCAAATCAAAACCACAATGAGATACCACTTTACAAGTACTAGGAATGCCATGAAACAAATATTTTGTAAATAAAGGAAAATAGCAAATGTTCAGAGCAGCACTATTCAAAATAGCCAAAAGATGGAAACAACCCAAATGCCCATCAGTTGTTAAATGGGTAAACAAATGTGTTATAGCCAGACAATGGAATATTATTCAACCATAAAAATGAATGAAGTACTGATACATGTTATAGCGTGGATGTACTTTGAAAACAGTTTGCTAAATAAAAGAAGCCAGACACAAAAGGCCACATATTGTATGATTCCATTGAAATAAAATGTCCAGAATGGACATGTTCTGTCTCCATAGAGACAGAAAGCAGATCAGTGGTTGACTGGGGCAGGGGGAATAGGAAATGGAGAATGGCTGTTTAATGGGTATGGAATTTACTTTGGGGATGATGGAAAAGTTCTAGAGCTAAGATGGGGATGATGGTTGCACAACACTGTGAATGTACTTGATGCCACTGAACTGTACACTTTAAAATGGTTAAAGTGGTTAATTTTATGTCCAGTGTGTTTTGCCACCTGACAAAATGTTTCTTTTAGTTCTTGGGAGGCATGGAACAGGCAGCTAGATTGTTGCTTACACAGAATGGCAGTGTATTGCACTGGAAAGTAGCATGACAGAGAGTCAGAGGAAACTTGGATTCTAGAACAACCTCTGTTATCAACTCAAAAAGCTTTGGGAAATAACCCACACAAGCTCCTTGGTCTTGGTTTTTCCTGGCTGTAAAATGAAGGGTTTCAACTAGATGAAATCTCAATTCCCTCTCAGCTCAAAAATTCTTTCACTGAAGTTATACATACTTTTTAGTACTTAGATTCTAACCGTGCTTTATTTTGTTCTTGCTTTAATTTACAACAATAAAGTGAGAGCATGTTTCTAAACTTATAATAACATAGTTGTATTTTGAATTTGGTTATATTCAACGCCACTAACCCATTTACAAATGTATACCAGTTAAATAAATCTCACAATATAACTTGTAACCAGGTAGCCAAAAAGTCCCCAAAGTAATCTGAAAATATAATAGAGTATCTGTAAGGAGTATTTCCTTTTTTTATGCAAAGTTTTTTTGATATTTAATATGTTTGGAATGTGAACTTTTAACTTGTTAAACTATTGTAACATATTTGAAAATTATAGTAATTTGATTAAAATGTTGCCTGTAAGGCAAAAGGTTTAGTTAATAGAATCCATATGTAATTAAAATGCAGAACTAAACGTAATCAGACTCCAGCCACTAGTGCCTTCATATTGATAGTTTTACAGTGGCCTCTGGGGTTGAAAGTTTAAATGTTACAGAATGCAACAACACTGCAGAAAGCAAACTCAGCTGGCAATTTAGCTGTTTTAAAGACATCCACATGGCTACTTGGTAAGATGTGGCTATCACATCCTCGATTTCCATCATTTTAGGGATATCTCCAGTTGGCAGGTGGTTGAAACACATGACTGGTGTGCTGGTGGAGAACCACCCTCTACAGCACTGTCACATAAACAACCCCAGACGAAGGTCCTTGCTATGAGCCAAGCCATGGCCTTTTCTTTTTTAATAATAGAGTTGCTTAATTTGGGTGAATTCATTTGAATCATATGAAAGTTATAGACACAACACTATGCACCAAGCCACAAAAAAAGTTAAAAAAATTTTTTTTCCTGAGCTTAAAAAAAATTATTTTCTCTGGACAGTTTTAAGAGTCGACATCCTGTGTTAGAGTTCTCTAATCATCACCAGCACAATTTACAGTCAGAACACACAGAGAGCCAGTTTAGACCAGCTCATCTGTTGATCTTGGCAGAGACTCTTCATCTCGCTGTGTGCAGCTGCCACTTGAGAGTTGGGGGACTCAGCAGAGAGCTCGAGGAGGGTGGGATGCAAGGCTGGTCAAGGCATGAACACGTAGGCCTGCTTCATTTCAACAGTTGTATGTTGCTTAAAAAAAAAATAGTCCTTTTATTTTACTGCCCCCCCCTTTTTAACCTGAAATTAAACGAGGACCTCTCATGAGCCACTGCACTCCAGGCATAAGAAATTGTAATGTCTGGCTTCCAGAAACTGTCCCGTCAAAATGTGCTTCTGATTAGGTGGCTTAATTACAGCTGTGAAAACAATGTTGATTTAGCCCTCAAGATTCCAGGGCATGTCGGCCGTTATTAGCTAACCTTGGACTGAATCCACCATTTTCAAACTCTGTACCACTAAAGTCACCCTGCTTGACAACTTTTTATTTCAGCAGAAAAGTTGCCAGAAGCAAGCAACACATTTTTATGCAAAATATTGTTCGATGCACAATTTCAGCTGCAGCACTATTAGTGGTCATTAAGGAGATGGTTAACTTTGTACTTTATGAAGAAAAAGGAAGTTCTGTTTGTAAAAACAGTAAGTTTTGAATCGTATTTTTAAAGGGTTGACTGACATAAGAATTAATTTTAATTCCTTTAATTCAGTTTTATTTCAAGTCCAGCATGTTGGTTTAACCACCCAATTTTATTACACCTAAATTTTCCTGACAGTTTCATTTGCTGTTAGGAAATAAAATTGCAATTTTTTTTTCAATGGGGGAAATAATGGCTAGTTTTAAAAACGTTATGTTTGAAACTTGCCTTGCCTCAAGCTGGTTCAGACACAACCTTAGTTTACTTTTGGAAGGAAATGGACCTCATTAAATAGTTTTTAATATTTTAATGTAAGTATGTTTTTTCATAGTGAGAAAGCTTATTAGAATCACGTATTCACACCTGCAGGGAAAGTAAAAGTCTTAACAATTAGATGGTTCCAATACTTTGGGATTTTCAATACAATTGTCACTGATATCATAAATTTTAGAGCTACATATTTAAAGTAGTTCTAGTTCCATTGTATTTTAGATGACTAAAACTCCCCTTACATGCTATGTATATATTTTTTTAGATTTGTCAGTATTTAAAAAGTGGCCATTAAATAGAAAGCAATACAAAAAAGGAAGGTGGGCAGCTGAACAGCAAACATAAAGAGTCATAATTCTCATAATAATTTTGGAGGAAACTTTTGCTTGAAAATGCATGATTTATGCCAAACCGAATACTCAAGAGAGAGCTAAATGATTTCTTTAAAATGAAATCTCCCACATCCAAGACATTAAATCCAACCAAGTGGGTGGTCAAGGCACATCTTTTTCTACTAGTCAGACTCATTGAACAATTAAGGGACTCATTCCGAACCATGTATGGACAAGGAAACTTTTGTTCTAGTTGAATGAAGAGTTCATGCATAGGTAGTTGATTGTCAGGAATGGATGGGTGAATGAATAGTTGTGTTGGTGATACAGTACACATGTCTTGAAGGAGAAAGCTGGGCAGCTAATTCAAAGTTGAGTTTAAATTAATAATCCCCAAATAATATCAGTAGCATATTCTAATTGACAGGTGCTATAGAGACATGTTCTATCTAGATCTATTCCATTTATTATTTTATTTAATCTTCATATCAATCTTATGAGAGAAATATTATTTCCCTATATTGCAGATAAGGCAGCTCAGTCCCAGAGAGGATAAGTAATTTGCCTAAGATCATGCTGTGTGGGATCCAAGATGGGAACTACTCTCTGTGTGTCCAAAGCCCGTGCTTGAACTAAAGATGGAAGTAGACATTTTTCGTAGAAAATGGAATCCACGTTATGAAGAGAAACATTAAGAATGACCAAGTTTATGTTGAGTGTGCCTTTAGGCTGTTAAGAGACAAGAACATTTAAACTTTAATAAAAGTTTTATAGTTTTCTGTGCAAAAATAAGCTAATTTTTTTTCTTTCAGTAAAAAGTGTGTATGAAGAGTGGCAAATTCACTAGGTCTATGGTTAAGGCCTTAGGCCTTTTACCTAGAACAAAGGACCTTCCTCTTTCCTTTTGAAGTTGTGTTTTGCACAGAGAGTTGAAAGTGTAACCCTTCCATGTTATACGGGTTTGAAGTTTGGATATATTGCATTTGTTCTTAAGATTCTATGTTAGCTGAGAAATTGGGAAGAAATAGCTGTCTTGGTTTCCCAGAACTTTGGCTTAGGGCATACTTTGATAGAATCTGAATTCAGCTTATTCCTTTGGATGTCCTTTTGTTCTCAGTGTTTGTCTGACACCAACTGGAAAGATACCCTTCCAGAACGTAAGGGCCAGCTAAGGTTACAGCTTTATGTATCTAGTCTCCACCATCTTATTTCTGATGAGTTCTAACTGAAAATATGAACTTGGTTGAAAAAAATGTATCATATAGATTGTATACAGTATAGATTCTATCTAATTTTATCATGATAAAGTGATGATAATCCTCCTGGTGGCTTATGACAAATTTTAAAATATTTTATTAAATAATATACTGGCTATTATAGATTCTTATGTATTCCGTTTTTGGCTTTTCTTGATAGTATAACCATAGTTTTGGCGAAAAGAAGGCAGCCTAGGAAGGAGTTTTGAATCTAGATATATATATATATGTATACCTATATAGATATCCTATGTAGAAATAGGTATTCATTATTTATATATTGTTATATTTTGCCTGTGGAGTAATCTTTGTTTAATATCTTGGTTCATGTACTTATATTTCCTGATTCATATTTATTTGAATATAAAATCTTCCAATTCTTTAAAATAAGCTAAGTGTTTTTCCTAAAGCAGGTAAAAAACCAAGAAATTCAAAGTAAGGTTATTAAATTCAGATTTTATAACCACGTTGTTTCTTCTTTTAATGACACTGATAACCAAAGGCATCAGGTGTGTAGTAATGCTTTTTAGCTATATTTGAAAGAGTTTAAATTGGTCCCTATTTCAGAACTAAGAAAGCTAGATTTAGAGGGGTTTATCATTTATTAGAAACAGCCATTTAGTAAGTCTCGGTCGTATTTATCCCTGTTTCATATGGGTACCTCAGGGTGGGAGTGGGGAAGCCTAGAGAACAGATTTCTCACTTCCACCCCTATTCTAAGCAGGGTAACTTTACTTTTAGCTTATTTAGAAATTAAATTTCTGAGTAAGATTTAATTTAACAAAAGACTTCTGCATTAAAAAAGTTTGAGAGCCCCTGTCATATCAAGAAGACAGGAACAACAAACCTTTTTGCTTTACTTTATGTATAAACTTTTTAAGGAACAACTGTTATAAGATTTTGATTGCTGATGCTGATTTTTTTCATTAAATATATAACTTTATATCATTTGTTTTGGGGAGAATAGTGATGTACATATTTTGGGTAAAAGCATATAGTTAACCTTTAAAGAAATAAAATCATGTGTTAGCACATGTTAACGTGTATTTTTCAGTCTGCATCTTATACTTGACTTCAGTAAACTTAATAAAGACTCTTCAGAGTACCGCACTGAAGCATGGCTTTCCTATATGCAGTCTTTGATCTACCTGTACATCTCGACACCTTATCCAGTTAAGCTCTAAGTCAGTTATGGTCATTTCTCTTTTTCAATGACTGAAGGAAATTTACAAGGGAGCAGAAGTGCAAAGGTAGTTGACTTCATGCCTCGACTTCCTTTTTGGTAGGGACGTTCACAGAATTTCCTTATTGGGAGTAAGGGGAGGACCCTTTACATAAAGCCAACCTTGCAGACTGAATTTGGGAGCCAACAAAGGTGTAAAAGTTGTCCAGTCTATCAAACATTTCACTGATCTTCCCTCTCTGTCTTTCTCATCACAACTCACATGTACTCACTGCTCTACCTCTTCAGCATATCTACCTGTGATTTTTGAGGCGCAGAGGATTTGAAGGGATGTGCTCCTAATTCAGTGCTATGGAAACACACTGGACTGAGGAGTCAAGAGTTAGGAACGTACCCCTGGCACTGCCATACTGTCTGTATGGTCCTGGGCGAGTGACCTCTCTGGGAGTTCCCACAATTGTAAAGGAGGAGATTTGACCAGATGATCTCTAGGGTGCCTTCCAGTACTCAACAAATGTTTTTCTCTTTCACTTTATTAATTCTGTCACAACCTTCCGTCCTACTTGGTAACATTCCAAAGCATGTAGGTACAAATTAAAGGCTGTCTTCTCATGGGTTTTTGTCACTTCTATGTTACCTCCCCCATCTGGCAGGTTTTTCAGACGATTCAGGACATTCATGATGATAATGGCATCTGTTTCAGTTTCTGTTTTTTACATTAATAAATAAAACGAGTATTTAAATATTTTCACCTTTGTTACGGAATATTGATAGCCCCTGAATGCATAAAAAATTAGAATGTTGGCTAGTGGAACTCACAGGTAGTACTCCTGATTTGACCCTTGGTTAATTTATTACTTGGGTTGAGCAATTCTGGAATACCATTGTGATTTTAACCATTTTTATAGGTTAACTTTTTATTCTTATTCTTATTTAATTTGCACCCATAGGGTAACACTGGATAAGATAGGGAGGCATAAGGAACACTGATGTTGAAATACAACGGTAGTAAGGAATCAAAAAAGAAAAATTGTTATGGAAATTTATTTCAGATGATCTTCACCAGAACCATAAGTTCCATTCATTGGATCAAAATTCTTATACCAACATTTTGGTATCTTTAGTGTTTCAAATCCAGTATTAAAAATAAAAAATTGTGAAATTTTATTCAAATTGGCTGCTCATTTATTGAAAAGACCCAGAATGTGTAGCTTGAAAAACACCCTAGGCAATAAGCAGCAGCCCGAAACCCTCTTTTAACTAGTGATTTAGAAACAAAATATTCAAATATTATGTAAAATAAGCTAATTCATTTTTAATCACAAAATGCAAAGACCTAATATAAGGTTATCAATTATGGCATTTGTAGCATTACCAATCTATTAGTTGGGGTTTTTTTAAACTTAAATTAGTTTGTTTTTTACTTAAATTAGTAAACATTAGTGTCAGGTTGTCTCTCTCACAAGCCTTGATATATGCTGATTCCTTTGTTTGTAATGTTATTTCCTACCTTGTGCCTAGTTGATTTTTCCCCAAGTTTTAAAGTCCAAGTCTCCCCCCAAACACCCTATATTACTATTATAACATTAATTTTACCATATTGTAATTGATTGTTAATTGACTAACCCCATTAGACTAGAAGTGCCATGTGAATAGGAGATTGTTCTATTCCTAGATATCAGCACAATATCTGGAACACAGAAATTGTTTGCTAAAAGTTCCATCACAAATTCCAAATTACGTAGACCAGCTTAAAGTTTACCAGCCTGTTCAGGAGTTCAGTTATCAAAAAGCCAAGCTTGTGGTTGTGTTTGGTCCTCTGCCTCTGTGGGTTCAGAGATTCTTTATTATTAAGATCATTTGTTATGTCAAATTACTATTGAAAATGTTGTTTCTGTGGTCTCCCCAACCCCCTTTCTTAAGGGAAGGAAAATGGGAAAGGAAAGAAATTTCTCATATGTGGTTGTATTTGAACTGTTCACCTGAGATCAGGGATTGTGTCTTTGTTTCTATCTTATTCAGTCGCTAGCATACTATTGAAGTATAATAAATAAGTAATGATGGTGGTGGTAAGGGATATTCTAGTTGACCATCTTGTAGGCCTTAAAAATAATACAAAGAATAAAAGAACTGTTCTTTTAAGGTCTAAGTTCAAGTAAAGAGAGTGCTTAGGATACATGTTTTAGTTTAGTAGAAATCATAATTTTGCAACAAATAATCCTTATGTGTTAACATTCCATATCCCTAAGGGAAAAAAACACTATTTTTCTTTTTTTAGAATTTATTTTATTTATTTATTTATTGGCTGCATTGGGTCTTCATTGCTGCGCACGGGCTTTCTCTAGTTGCGGTGAGCAGGGGCTACTCTTCATTGCAGTGAGCGTGCTTCTCATTGTGGTGGCTTCTCGTTGTGGAGCCAGGGCTCTAGGCACGTGGACTTCAGTAGTAGTGGCACGCGGGCTCAGTAGTAGTTGTGGCTTGCGGGCTCTAGAGCTCAGGCTCAGTAGTTGTGGTACACGGGCTTAGTTGCTCCACAGCATGTGGGATCTTCCCGGACCAGGGTTCGAACCCGTGTCCCCTGCATTGGCAGGCGGATTCTTAACCATTGCACCCCCAGGGAAGTCCTATTTATGTTTCTTTACCATAAGAAATATACCGTAAGAAAGATATAGGGTATTCTAGAAATTTTATTTTATTTATTTTTTTATATTAACTTGCTCTTTGCTTTATTTATGGATAGAAATCTTAAACTCTGATAAAGAGCTCCTACAACATTAGTAGCAATGTAGAACAGCAAATTAAAGAAAAAAAGAAAGAAAGAAAAAGAACAGTTTAAGAATCTGGTGGTAGGAATGTCAGCCCACTAGAGAATAGCCCTGAACCCTGAGCTGTAGCTGCTGAACCCAGACCAAACTGAGTAAGGAGACAGATCCTGAGTTAAAATGCTGGCTGTCTTGTCAGCTCTGTTTGATGTCAGTGTTCCCTTTGAAGATTTCCTGTTTTCTATCAGGTTCATGGCAACATAATAATGATCCAGTAGTACACATGTGTTTCTCAGCATTGTTAACAGCTTTGTCACTGTTGTCATTGATGCATTTAATTCAGTAACCCTAGAATTGGCATGATGGCAGTTGAGCGTTAGTTTAAGGACAAGAGGAGCAGAAGTCAGACGCAAACATTTACTGATGAATTCAGAACCTCTGAGATGCATATGGAGTACATCATATAGAGGATGATAAGAACTTGTGCTTGCTTTTATTTCTATAAATGGTGAGAACACTATATGTTTTAAAAAACAGGCTCATTGATATGAAATCATAACAATTAAGCATGTAATAACAATGAGTTAATATTTATTAAATGAATAAATCCCGTCTTAAAAAAATCATATATTTATTTTGGGATCATATAGGAGAATTGAGATATATCCCACCAATTACTTATGATGGAATTTTTTATGCAGTTGGGCTTATGAATTTATTTTTAAGTTATCAGACTGTACTATTCCCACTTCAGCTCCTTCCAAGGTTCCAGCCTGATCCAGGGACTGTCCTTGGTTTGGAAAAATCTTGGGAGCACTGGTAAACTTTTTCCTTTAGTGATTCTTAACAATTTAGGAAAAGAGATAAAAAAGGGTCAGGTCCCAAGAATCAACTTAATACCTTCAAGGAGTACGTCAAATCACTGCTGCTCTTTCAAACCAGACATGTACATCTAGCACTAGATCAAGATCAAGGCCTTCAGGCCTACGTACATTTTTGATTTTGCTAAGCTTGGGGTCTGGAAGTCAGGTATTGTGTTTAATCATCCTTATATCCTTAGTCCCCACATTGTGCCTGACTCATTACTAAGTGACCAACAAAAGTTTGTTGCATCAGTCAATGAGGTTAATTCCTTTTTGAAGAGTTCTGAAATCTTTTAGACCTCTTTCTCTTCCCATATTTTATGTAAGAAAGATAGTTGTATCTGCATATGGAGTTTTGAATACAAAAAGGCATAGGGCTTCCCTGGTGGCGCAGTGGTTGAGAGTCCGCCTGCTGATGCAGGGGACACGGGTTCGTGCCCAGGTCCGGGGAGATCCCACATGCCGCGGAGAGGCTGGGCCCGTGAGCCATGGCCGCTGAGCCTGCGCGTCCGGAGCCTGTGCTCCGCAATGGGAGAGGCCACAACAGTGAGAGGCCCACGTACCGGAAAAAAAAAAAAAAAGAAAGGCATAATGAAGAGTCACTGATTTGATGAATATATAATCTAGTTGGTGAGTCAGGACAGACTCACATAAAGCAATAAGATGATGAATATTCATAGAGTTTGAAGAGTTAGATTTATTTAGACTGGGGTGGCTAGGATGTTCTTAAGAATTTGTATTTGAGGTTGATTTTGAAGCAATGATAGGGATGAATAAGGAATTCTGGACAGGGAGAACTGTGTGAGCAGAAACAGGATGCTGTTGAGCTATATGCAATCAAGGTCAAGGTATGAGTTGGCTTCTTTCCCAATAATGATGACAATTTTGTTTCTGCAATTCTTTACAGTTTTCAAAATATTCCTGTGTATACAACCTTATAACTTTTTGTGACAAAGTTATTATTTATGAGATTCAGAAAGGTTGTGTGATTTGTGCAGCATCAGCCAGCTAGTAAGCCAAGGAACTGAGACCACGGGCTCTTTGTAAGCCACTGTGGCCAGTACTTTTCTTTTTGGCCTAAATCCTTTTCTTATTGAAGCCCCCTTGTGGCCAAGAGAAAGTATCTTCCAGGTAAAGGCACAGTTTGTAAACGTGAAACAGAGCAGGGCTTATGGATATATATGTGGTTTTCAAGCCAGAGGGTTGGTATAGAGCAGGAAGAGGAGGAGGAGGAGGATTAGCTAACATTTATCCAGTACTTTCCATGTGTGAACCAACATTCTCAGAACTTAATATGTGTTTTTTTTTTTTTTTTTTTTTGTGGTACGCGGGCCTCTCACTGTTGTGGCCTCTCCAGCTGCGGAGCACAGGCTCCGGACGCGCAGGCTCAGCGGCCGTGGCTCACGGGCCCAGCCGCTCCGCGGCATGTGGGATCTTCCCGGACCGGGGCACGAACCCGTGTCCCCTGCATCGGCAGGCGGACTCTCAACCACTGCGCCACCAGGGAAGCCCCAATATGTGTTAATTTACTTAATACTTACAACACCCCTGTGGTTATATATTATTTTTTGGTACTGTTGTTATCTCCATATTGTACAGCTTACCAGGTGCTGAAGCAAAGATTTGAACACAGACAGTCCAACTCAAGAGCTCCTTCACAGTAGCTGGGTTTGGGGGCCCTGGAGTATGATTATTCAGATGCTGGCTTCACCTCTTGCTAACCATGTGAACCTGGTTCACTTAACAGCCTCTTCAAGAGTGCTTCAGTTTCCTCAGGTATAAAAATGAGGATAATAATAGCTTCTCTCTCTAGGCTTGTATGAAGATTAAAAGTAAGGATACCTGTAAAGTCCCTGCTATTATGATTAATGCCATTTCTATCATGTTCTAATCGGTTGAGTGTAGAATTACAATTGTTACCTGTTTCCAACGTAGGAAGGAAGCACCAAGGCGTCAGAGTAACTCCCCTGTTCTAGGCAGAGCACTGGAATTAGCATTAGAATGCCTTCTGATTGGCATTTTTGTATCTTTGCCTAAAATCATCTTATTTAGTTAGGTTTCAAGATACATTGTTAAATGCCTGGCTTATTGATGGCAGGAGGAGATAACAGCTTTGTATTTTAATACTTTTCTTTCCTGAATACAGGGGTTTTATTTCATAGGTTGTAAAATTAACGTTTTAATCTGTCTCATTTATTTGCATAAATTATATCTTATTATTAATACAATTATATTTATTTAAAAAGTGAAAAACATGATCCTAGCAAATCACGCTACTCTGGGATCTGGGAGAGGCAATAAATTGCTATAACATGAATTTGAATAATGGAACCACAACCCATGTGTATCACCATTGTTATAAACCATTTCTGCATGTATTTATTAGAAAATTATAGTTGCACATATATTATAGAGATTCTGAGACCTTAATGTTTACAGACATTAAAAAATTTCTTTCATAGGGTGTTTGTGGAACTTTTGGATAAAAGCTTATGTTTATCATGGCATCATTTAATACACTTTAAAAATACCCTCCCACTTTCTGAATATTTTGTTTATAATGAAAGTAAAATATTCAGCAATTGGAAATGAAGGGGAAAAAGTTTAGGTCACTTTAAGGTATAACTAGGCCTCAAAAAATATTTGCTCCATTTGCTTAGTAACATTTGAAGGCTAAACATATAGCTTTAATGAGAGAAGATGTTCATCAACAATGACCTTTAAAAGTTAATAGGGCTTAGGAAATCCATGAGTTTTTGCTGAACTAATATTTAAGCTATTATCTAAAACAGTCTGAAGTAGAACTGCATAGGTGCCCTAAGCCCAAAATTAAGAGAGTAATAACCCTAATTCATTCCTTCTTATGTTGCTAGTAGTTGGGGTAGTAGGCTGAATGGAGTCCTCTAGAAAACTGATGTTCACTCAGAATTGATGTTCGCTCAGATAGAATGTAACCTTTTTTGGAAATAAGGCCTTTGCAGATAAAATCAGTTAAATTAAGATGACTTCATACGGGATTAGAGGGGGCCCTACATCCAATGACCAGTGTCCTTTTAAGGGGAGACACACAGAAAGACAGAGAGGGTAGATGGCCACGTGAAGACAGAGGTAGAAATTGGAGTGATGCAGCGCCAAACTAAGGAATGACAAGGATTGCCAGTAACCACCAGAAGCTAGAAGAGACAAGGAAGAATTCTTCCTTAGAACCTTTGGAGAAAGCATTGTCCTGTTGATACCTTGACTTCAGACTTCTAGCCTCTAGAACTGTTAGAGAATACATTCTGTTGTTTTTCGCCACTGAGTTTGTGGCAATTTGTCATAGCAGCCCTAGGAAACTAATAAAGTTGGTAACTTTACTATGGGGTTTACTTTTTTTTTTTTTTTTTTTTGCGGTACGCGGGCCTCTCACTGTTGTGGCCTCTCCCATTGCGGAGCACAGGCTCCAGACGTGCAGGCTCAGCGGCCATGGCTCACGGGCCTAGCCGCTCCGCGGCATGTGGGATCTTTCCGGACTGGGGCACGAACCCGTGTCCCCTGCATCGGCAGGCAGACTCTCAACCACTGCGCCACCAGGGAAGTCCTAGGGGTTTAGTTTTATAAAAGGCATTACTTAGGGTAGCTGTAGACTGAAATTAAGGTAAAAAGTGTGGCAAATTTTTGTTTATACTTCAAATACTAGTCATTTTTTAAAATTGCAAAGGATATTTCTGTTTTTTGATGTCTTTACTTAAAGGACATAAAATATTTAATAAAACATGGCCTGTTATTTCATATGCATTTCAGCCCAGGAAGTACGCCTATATTTTATCAATCCAAATTCCTCCTCTGGTTAAGATGTTCAATAGCTTTGAGATAGAAAAATGTAAAGCTACTTTCAGGGGAAAAAAATTAAAATCAGTTTGAATGGTATCCAAGTAGAACCTTCATTTCAAATAAACCTTTTATTCACATTCCTTAAAAATTCTGTAAATGAGATTTTCTCATATTGGATAAGCAAGCCATTGAATCCTTATAAAAGGAGGGTAGATTAAAAGTGTTTATGGAACAATAAAAACTTTTTTTCTTTATGATCAGAAGAGCATGTTATTTGCTCAGAAAAAATATCTAAGAAACTTCTTAAATTCTTAGTGATTTTTTAAAATTTAGGTATTTTCAATTCTTATTTATTTCTATAAAGTGATACTATCAGAACTCAAAGTTTGAAATCCATCACTATATTCTTTTTTAATATTTGAATTTTATTTTATTTTTTTATACAGCAGGTTCTTATTAGTTTTATACACATCAGTGTATACATGTCAATCCCAATCGCCCAATTCATCCCACCACCACCACCACCCTGCGGCTTTCCCCACTTGGTGTCCATACGTTTGTTCTCTACATCTGTGTCTCAACTTCTGCCCTGCAAACCGGTTAATCTGTACCACTTTTCTAGGTTCTACATACATGCGTTAATATACGATATTTGTTTTTCTCTTTCTGACTTACTTCACTCTGTATGACAGTCTCTAGATCCATCCACATCTCAACAGCTGACCCAGTTTCATTCCTTTTTATGCCTAAATAATATTCCCTTGTATATATGTACCACATCTTCTTTATCCATTCGTCTGTCGATGGGCATTTAGGTTGCTTCCATGACCTGGCTATTGTAAATAGTGCTGCAATGAACATTGGGGTGCATGTGTCTTTTTGAATTATGGTTTTCTCAGGGTATATACCCAGTAGTGGGATTGCTGGATCATATGGTAATTCTATTTTTAGCTTTTTAAGGAACCTCCATACTGTTCTCCATAGTGGCTGTATCAATTTACATTCCCACCAACAGTGTAAGAGGGTTCCCTTTTCTCCACATCCTCTCCAGCATTTGCTATTTGTAGATTTTCTGATGATGCCCATTCTGACTGGTGTGAGATGATACCTCATTGTAGTTTTGATTTGCATTTCTCTAATAATTAGTGATGTTGAGCAGCTTTTCATGTGCTTCTTGGCCATATGTATGTCTTCTTTGGAGAAATGTCTATTTAGGTCTTCTGCCCGTTTTTGGATTGGGTTGTTTGTTTTTTTAATATTGAGCTGCATGAGCTGTTTATATATTTTGGAGATTAATCCTTTGTCCATTGATTTGTTTGCAAATATTTTCTCCCATTCTGAGGGCTGTCTTTTCGTCTTGTTTATGGTTTCCTTTGCTGTGCGAAAGCTTTTAAGTTTCATTCGGTCCCATTTGCTTATTTTTGTTTTCATTTCCATTACTCTAGGAGGGGGATCAAAAAAGATCTTGCTGTGATTTATGTCAAAGAGTGTTCTTCCTGTGTTTTCCTCTAAGAGTTTTATAGTCTTACATTTAGGTCTCTAATCAATTTTGAGTTTATTTTTGTGTATGGTGTTAGGGAGTGTCCTAATTTCATTCTTTTACATGTAGCTGTCCAGTTTTCCCAGCACCACTTATTGAAGAGACTGTCTTTTCTCTATTGTATATCCTTGCCTCCTTTGTCATAGATTAGTTGACCATAGGTGCGTGGGTTTATCTCTGGGCTTTCTATCTTGTTCCATTGACCTGTGTTTCTGTTTTTGTGACAGTACCATATTGTCTTGATTACTGTACCTTTGTAGTATAGTCTGAAGTCAGGGAGTCTGATTCCTCCAGCTCCGATTTTTTCCCTCAAGACTGCTTTCACTATTCGGGGTATTTTGTGTCTCCATACAAATTTTAAGATTTTTAGTTCTAGTTCTGTAGAAAATGCCATTGGTAATTTGATAGGGATTGCATTGAATCTGTAGATTGCTTTGGGTAGTGTAGTCATTTTCACAATATTGATTCTTTCAATCCAAGAACATGGTATATCTCTCCATCTGTTGGTATCATCTTTAATTTCTTTCATCAGTGTCTTATAGTTTTCTGCATACAGGTCTTTTGTCTCCCTAGGTAGGTTTATGCCTAGGTATTTTATTCTTTTTGTTGCAACGGTAAATGAGAGTGTTTCCTTAATTTCTCTTTCAGATTTATCATCATCAGTGTACAGGAATGCAAGAGACTTCTGTGCATTAATTTTGTATCCTGCAACTTTACCAAATTCATTGATTAGCTCTAGTAGTTTTCTGGTGGCATCTTTAGGATTCTCTATGTATAGTATCATGTCATCTGCAAACAGTGGCAGTTTTACTTCTTCTTTTCCAATTTGTATTCCTTTTATTTGTTTTTTTTCTCTGATTGACATGGCTAGGACTTCCAAAACTATGTTGGATAATAGTGGTGAGAGTGGACATCCTTGTCTTGTTCCTGATCTTAGAGGAAATGCTTTCAGTTTTTCACCATTGAGAATGATGTTTGCTGTGGGTTTGTTGTATATGGCCTCTATTATATTCCCTCTATGCCCACTTTCTGGAGAGTTTTTATCATAAATCGGTGTTGAATTTTGTCAAAAGCTTTTTCTGCATCTATTGAGATGATCATATGGTTTTTATTCTTCAGTTTGTTAATATGGTGTATCACCTTGATTGATTTGTGTATACTGAAGAATCCTTGCATCCCTGGGATAAATCCCACTTGATCATGGTGTATGATCCTTTTAATGTGTTGTTGGATTCTGTTTGCTAGTATTTTGTTGAGGATTCTTGCATCTATATTCATCAGTGATATTGGTCTTTACTTTTCCTTTTTAATAGTATTTTTGTCTGGTTTTGGTATCAGGGTTATGGTGGCCTCATAGAATGTGTTTGTGAGTGTTCCTTCCTCTGCAATTTTTTGGAAGAGTTTGAGAAGGATTGGTGTTAGCTGTTCTCTAAATGTTTGATAGAATTCACCTGTGAAGCCATCTGGTCCTGGACTTCTGTTTGTTGGAAGATTTTTAATCACAGTTTCAATTTCATTACTTGTGATTGGTCTGTTCATATTTTCTATTTCTTCCTGGTTCAGTCTTGGAAGGTATCCCTTTTTAAGAATTTGTCCATTTCTTCCAGGTTGTCCATTTTATTGGCATAGAGTTGCTTGTAGTAGTCTCTTAGGATGCTTTGTATTTCTGCGGTGCTTGTTGTAACTTCCCTAGGTCTGAAGTGGTCTCTTGTAGACAGCATATATATGGGTCTTGTTTTTGTATCCCTTCAGCGAACCTGTGTCTTTTGGTTGGAGCATTTAATCCATTCACGTTTAAGGTAATTATTGATATGTATGTTCCTGTGAATAGTTTCTTAATTGTTTTGGGTTTGTTTTTGTAGGTCCTTTCCTTCTCTTGTGTTTCCCACTTAGAGAAGTTCCTTTAGCATTTGTTGTAGAGCTGGTTTGGTGGTGCTGAATTCTCGTAGCTTTTGCTTGTCCGTAAAGCCTTTGATTTCTCCATCGAATCTGAATGAGATCCTTTCCGGGAGTAATCTTGGTTGTAGGTTCTTCCCTTTCATCACTTTAGGTATATCATGCCACTCCCTTCTGGCTTGTAGAGTTTCTGCTGAGAAATCAGCTGTTAACCTTACGGGAGTTCCCTTGTATGTTGTCATTTTTCCCTTGCTGCTTTCAATAATTTTTCTTTGTTTTTAATTTTTGCCAGTTTGATTACTATGTGTCTCTGTTTGTTTCTCCTTGGATTTATCCTGTATGGGACTTGCTGCGCTTCCTAGACTTGGGTGACTATTTCCTTTCCCATGTTAGGGAAGTTTTTGACTATAATCTCTTCAAATATTTTCTCTGGTCCTTTCTCTCTCTCTTCTCCTTCTGGGACCCCTATAATGTGAAAGTTGCTGCGTTTAATGTTGTCCCAGAGATCTCTTAAGCTGTCTTCATTTCTTTTCATTCTTTTTTCTTTATTCTGTGCCACAGCAGTGAATTCCACCATTTGTCTTCCAGGTCACTTACCCGTTCCTTTGCTTCACTTATTCTGTTATTGATTCCTTCTAGTGTAGTTCTCATTTCAGTTATTGTATTGTTCATCTCTGTTTGTTTGTTCTTTAGTTCTTCTAGGTCTTTGTTAAACATTTCTTGCATCTTCTCGATCTTGGCCTCCATTCATTTTCTGAGGTCCTGGATCATCTTCACTATCATTATTCTGAATTCTTTTTCGGGAAGGTTGCCTATCTCCACTTCATTTAGTTGTTTTCTGGGGTTTTATCTTTTTCCTTCATCTGGTACATAGTCCTCTGCCTTTTCATCTTGTCTGTCTTTCTGTGAATGTCGTTTTTGTTTCACAGGCTTCAGGATTGCAGTTCTTCTTGCTTCTGCTGTCTGCCCTCCGGTGGATGAGGCTATCTAAGTGTCTTGTGCAAGTTTCCTGATGGGAGGGACTGGTGGTGGGTAGAGCTGACTGTTGCTCTGGTGGGCAGAGCTCAGTAAAACTTTAATCCGCTTGCCTGCTGATGGGTGTAGCTCTGTTCCCTCCCTGTTGGTTGTTTGGCCTGAGGCAACCCAACACTGGAGACTACAGGCTCTTTGGTAGGGCTAATGGCAGACTCCGGGAGGGTTCCTGCCCAGGAGTACTTCCCAGAACTTCTGCAGCCAGTGTCCTTGTCCCCACGGTGAGCCACAGCCACACAGCCACCCTCCGCCTCTGCAGGAGACCCTCCAACACTAGCAGGTAGGTCTGGTTCAGTCTCTTCTGTGGTTACTGCTCCTTCCCCTGGGTCCCAATGTGCCCACTACTTTGTGTGTGTCCTCCAAGAGTGGAGTCTGTGTTTTCCCCAGTCCTGTTGAAGTCCTGCAATCAAATCCCAGTGGCCTTCAAAGTCTGATTCTCTAGGAATTCCTCCTCCCGTTGCCGGACCCCCAGGTTGGGAAGCCTGACGTGGGGCTCAGAACCTTCACTCCAGTGGGTGGACTTCTGTGGTATAAGTGTTCTCCAGTTTTTGAGTCACCCACCCAGCAGTTATGGGATTTGATTTTACTGTGATTGCGTCCCTCCTGCCATCTCATTGTGGCTTCTCCTTTGTTTTTGGATGTGGAGTATCTTTTTTTGGTGAGTTCCAGTGTCCTCCTGTCAATGAGTGTCCAGCAGCTAGTTGTGATTCTGGTCTTCTTACAAGAGGGAGTGAGAGCACGTCCTTCTACTCCACCATCTTGGTTCAGGCTGAGAGGATCACTATATTGTTCATGAACAATTTTTATTCTTTACATCATCCTGAAATGAAACAATAATCAAAATGAATACCTAATTATTCCTTTACCATGCATTTATTACCTGCTCTGTGCTACGTACTTTGCCAAGTTCTAAGGATGTTGTAGTAAGAATAATAACAACAACAGCCAGTATTTATTGAATGCTTACTATGTGCCAGCCACTGTGCTGAGCACTTTATGTATATTACTAATTTAATCCTAATTGTCCTGTCTAAGGTGTGTTGTTATCTCCTCCTTTCAGAGGAAGAAACTACCAGTGTAGAGTCCAAGATTTGGACCTAGGCAGTGTGAACCCAAAGTCCTCACTCTTAGGCATTGTATTATATTCACCCCTAATAGGATGAGATACGAGACCTTCTGTCAGGGATCTGCAGGGTTTTGTGAGAAGACAGACATATACATGAATACTTGTAATGAATTGTGATAAGTCATAATAAAGAAGTCCAAGTGAGAAGTGAGAATCACCTGTGTGAGGGTAGTAACAGTGGAGATGGAGAAGGATTAGGCTGTGGCCAGATATAGATGGAAACCTTGACAGGACTTAATGAATAAAATGGATGCTGGATGGTTTCCTAATTGCCCAGCAATTCAGTTAGGATCTATCCCTGCCTTGAGCTTCTGGTAAGAAGTGAGCAGTGTTCAAAACAACAAGTAAGCATTTTATGTAGAGAAAGATTTCCTTCAATTTGAAGGCATGTCACGGAAACACTGCTACTTACAGACTTGACTCCAGAAGCTTCGAGAGTCATCTCAGACTCATATAGGATGGCAAAGCATACTTGAACTCTACTTTGCCTGGTGTAAAGTGGTGGTAAATCTCTGCTAGCATTAGTTCATGGTGCTGGAGGCTAGAATTCCCATTCCTTTAATTAGATTTTCAGCTTTGATTACTGATAGGATACTTGGAATTGAAATTGTAACTCTATCTTGGTAATAGCTACAAGAATCTGCATTTGGATGTCAATAATGAAGGGTCCTATCATAAAGTGACATTTTTTGGTGGCCTCTTCATCACATGGCTTAATAAATGCAGGAAACCAAAGGAGGTACAATTTATATTACTTTTCTTTTTCTTTACGTAACATTAAAAAAATAATTTTCAGATCTCCAGAGTGCAAATAAGTGAAAACTGATTATATGCTTAGGTCTGAATGTATTGGGAGATGAGAGAAAATGTGTAAATTATTCAGATCATTTTTCACAATAAGTATGAGTTTTTATTGCTTAGCCAAACGTATTTTCAAGTACAACGTATTTCATCGGAAAGGCTAAGTAGCATGACAAAAATTTATAGAAAAATTGTTGAGCTTGTCAAGAAAGTATATTTTTATGAGCAAAGGCTAAATTCCATACTCCTGAATTGTGCCTAGACCCTTCTGCTCTTACCTGTCAAATGCTTTTTCTATCCCAGGTCATCTTTATACAATCCTATTATTTGTGATATAGTGGAAAAACAACCGTAAATTGATGGCTAGTCGAAATTAAGTTTCGATAACCTACCAATCATATCTTCCTCTCAGAAGGGCCTAAGGAACTGATTTGAAATTTAACTTTAGTCATCGAGAGGCCTGTTTTTGAGCAGCTTAGTGCATCACTGTAACATTTCCGAGATTCCCGTCCAATTCAATAGATGGAATGACTAAACTGTAGTCCTCCTAGTTCTGAGCTCACGAGCAAGAAGAAAGTAGTTAACCATCTTGCTGTATGTGAGCAGTGCGAGGGCAGGCAGACACTGTGCACCTTGACCACCTATTATGAAGCTTTTTGCTGCCATGTCAAGTGAAAGCGAGCTAATTGGGTGAAGCTGTGGAGCATGTTAGGGGCCTGGTAGAGGGTTGCTGTCTGACAGCTGAATGTCAGCAAGAGCCAGTCAAGTGTAGCTGAGAGACAGAGACCTGTCACAAAGTTCCCGCAGACTGCAGCACAGTTAGGGAGCTGAAATACGGTTCCGTCTCACTTTCTCCCTCATTGCATCCAAGCACCTTAAAAGATTTTCCACTGTATGTGTCAACTCTTGTTCTCTAAGCTGTTTCCCGGAACTGTCCTGCATTCAAATGATTGAACAAAAGATGCTAATGTTTAGCAAAGTGAATGTAAATTCCCTCTTTTCCCCTTTTCTGCCCAAGCAGATAGACATTCAACTCAAAGGAAACTTTGAAGGTTTACATCAAACAATTAGATTGCCTCCAAAGTTAGCTGATAATAGAATCTTTTTCTCAAGAGAGTATAAAAATTGAAAATTAAAGCAAGAGGATAAGCAATGCATTTTTCTCTGATATAGAAAACCTAGCTCAAGAGAGCTAGAATTCTGGCCTGGGTGTCTTGTGAATGGACACTTGCCAAGGTAACTTGTCCTCTTGTCTTTTTGTCCCAGGCTTCTTTCCTTCATTTTCAGAGCGGCCTAAGGTGAAATGCCATAATGACACTCACCAGAAAGTTGGGAAGGATAAACACAGAAAGGAACAGTGAGGTTCCTTCTGAAACTTTAGACACTTTAGAAAGGAGAAATCGGAGAAAGTTAGAATTAAAGAATGAAAGTTAAACTTTGTGAAGTAAAAATATTTTTCAGAGAGAGAAAAGTTTTATATCAAAACATGCCCTCCTGTTGGCTTTCTTTGGAATTAGAAGCAGTCCATTTGGTGAACAATAAGCAAACATACGGCGTGCCTGCGATGTGCTGGTCACTAGTCAAGCCACTGATAATACACAAACAAACAAACAAACAAACTAGCCTATGCCTCCAAGGAAGGGACACTCCAAGGCAGCACTGACCATTAGGACTTACTGTGATGGTGGAGACATGGCTTTTGAGCACGTGGAGGGCAGCTAGTGTGACTGAGGGGCTCTAAATTTTAATTTTACATTAAATTAAATTTTAATTAATTTAAAATTAAACAGTTACATGTGGCCAGTGGCTACTGTGTTAAACACCACAAGTTAAGCAAACAGCAGATTGTGACGCTGTGCTACTATAAAAGCAGTATGTGTGGGATGTTTCCATAGTGCAGAGAAGGGGCACGTAACCCAAATGTGGGGGGTTAGAAGGCAGGGGGAGTTTGAGGGCAAGGTGATACCTGAGGTGAGCTGTGAAAACTGTCAAAGCCTGACGAAGAAGTCTCCTTTTAACTAGAAAAAGCAGTGTGAAGCAAAGTCTCTGAGATAGGAGAAGGCAGGGCTTTCTTCAGGATCAGTGTTTTGATTAGTACTGGGGGGCAAAGGTGTCTTATGAGAAATTGTCTTAATGCAATGGTAGCCACTGAGTACTCTACCAAGCAGGTTACCCCAGAGGTCGCAGAGCAGGTCTCACAGACGGAATTAGGCTCCTCAGATCACATGGTTTCAATCTGTCGATGAAACCCGCAGTAAGAAGTGGAAGGTAGGCAGCCAGCAGGGAGACGGACCATACTCCCTGATGCCTTGCTTTTATGGTGTTCATATGACCTCTCTCTCGCCCACATTAGCCTTCTCCATTCTTTGTGAGGTTATGAGGACCAGGGTGGAGGTTTGAGAAACGGGGATCGGGGGACCGAAGGTGCCTGGGACCACGTATCCACACTTGCCTTGACAAATACTCCTGGCCAATCGCTGTAGCTTGCCACTTAGGTAGCTGGACAGCTTTGGGTTTTATCTGCAGTTCTGGGGGCAGTTTGAGGATGACGTTAGCCTGGAGGTGACCCATCTCTCCCTCTTTCCTTCCCTTTCTATCTGTTGGTAGCCTGTCCTACAGGGTACTAATTTACAATCTCTTCCTATCGTGTGGATTCTGCCTCTGCCTGACTCTACCGGCTGATTCATTCTCTGTGCGTAACACTTACTATGAGTTAACATCTATCCTATTTTTTCTCGTCTTCAAGAGCAACTTTGAATATTCTCAAATAATAAGCATGTATTACAATAACGCAGACATGAAGTAGGAGATAGAGATAAGCCTGAAGGGATGACTTGTTTACAAAAATTAAAAGTGCATTTATAGGCTAGAGAAAGTGACAAGGCACTTAAATAACTGATGAAAAATTTTAATAAAGAGCTTTGAAACCTATGTCAAAATCGCTGTCTTGTGGATACCCTACCCTGAACCTGAGCTGCGTTTCAAAGTCAAGGACCTTGTGAAAAAGTGGTGTGCAGGCTCTTCGGGAGTTAATGTGAGCGAGGGCTTTGGTGACAGTTGAAGGACTAGCAGAGGTTTTGTGGGCAGGTGCCCAGAGATGGCGATGGAAATGGAGTGAACGTCTTAGTGCTTCTCCTCCGTGCAGGCCTAGGGACTGACATCTGGAAATAGATGCCTACAGGTGGAAGCTGAAAGAAATGTTTTACGACGGACAGTGTGAGACACTGGGTTCCAGTCAGAGTTGCCACAGTTTTCAGATGACAGAGAGGGAAGGGTGGGTGTAGGGCCAGTGCTGTGTAGAGATGTCACCCGTATGGCACTGTGAGCCCCTTTAATATGTTGGAGGCAGAGCCTGATGGAGGGATTGCAGGCACCCAGCAACTCTTGACGGGGAGGTTGAGGTCATGTGTAAGCGGGTCAGGGAAGAACCAGGGAAATATGACTCATTACTGGGACCTTATTTGTGTCCATGGAACAATGCGTCTGGCAAACTCTCAGTGCCATTGTGCATCAAAACGTAACACTAGGAAAACAGCAGTTGTGTGGTTTTAGAGCATTGAGAAAATTATAAATTAAGGAGAACTGGCTCAGGACACAGGTAGTTAAGGACAGGGTGAATTCTCTAAGGGCAGAGAAGTTTTTTGGTGTGTAATTCACTGCTGTCCCAGTACCAAGAACAGTGTCTGACACTTTATAGGCACTTGTAGTTAATTATTTGATTTTATTCTTTTAATAGATATCTATTGAAAGAATTAATGAATAGAGCTAATTTAGGATACTAATGGTGAGTGTGGGTTTAGGTATGCTTTATGCCTTATGCAACCATGGGGAAAGTCTATCATATGGAATTGGTCATGTAGGGAGCAGATTCTTGAGATATAACCTATAGCTATATTATTTTGGAATTTTGTGGTTGCTGCATTATTCTTACAATTCAATAAGATGTTCTCGCTAGAGGTGGGTTCGGTTTGAGACTGCTGGAAATGGCCTGGTTCTATCAGAAGTAACATTCCTGTCTGTCATGTAAAGGAAATGTCATTGCCAGCTAAGTGGTTTGTTTTGGAACATACTCCCCAATGCTTGTTGTGATTTGAAGGCATTCCATACATGTGAACTCCAGATCACATGATTTGTCTTGCTTCTGAAGTGCCCCTCTCTCACTGAGAAATAGAGAGGCCACATTCTTTCAACTGAATATAACCAGTCCCTCCAGAAAGGCCCAGCTGTGGCACTCGTCAGAGGGTCAACAGCCCTGGAGAATATAGGACTGATCCCTTGGTGGTCAGTGGGGGAATCAAGACTGTTTGCAACATCTCGTGAAGAATTGCTGGGGATTCTAGGTGTGATATAGTGGAGTAATGAGGGAACATGGTTTAAACCAGCAGTGAAAAGGAGGGGCATGGAAAAAATGGGTTTCAACTTTTAGAATGTGAATTCATTGCTAATTTTGTTGAAATATGTGACTGACAGATACAATGTTATAAGATTTGGGAAAATCGTCTTTCAAACACCTTTAAATTTTAGATGATTTTTCCTTCCTTCTGCCCCCTTTACCTGAGTGCATGCATGGTCAGTAACTCCACTCAGAGAAAAACATGCTGCTAAAAGGTCTAAGTTTATAGCTTCCAGATTATTATTAATTTTTGACTTTGGATAAAAAGGGCTTATAACTTTAAGAGGAAATTCTTCAGTAATGAAAAAGTGGTCAGCAAACTTTTGCCTAATAGTTCCCAGAGAGAGTGTGACATGTGTACATTTTGACCACAGAAGTTGTAGTTTGGCAGCTGGAAGTGCTCTTTGGAGTAAAATGAAGGCACACAAGTTGTTAAGTAGCCACTCTACATAAAGAGCTGCGTTTGTGCAGAGTAGAGGTACAAGTTATTTCATCAAATTATTTGTGTATGTGTAGACTTAATGTCAGGTTGTGGATATGAGTTAGATAACTGAAAATGTTGAAATAACAGAGTGTTCTCAGCTAAACTAAAATCCGATTTTCAAAACTTGCAAAACACTTGGTTCAAAACCTCCCCTCTGAGACCTTTAACAAACCAATTACATTTCATTTTGACCACACAGTTCGGAGTCCTAACTATACTAAAATATGGGTTTCAGTGTATACAAAATTTTAGTCTTTTTTAATGAAGGGTTTTTAGTTACGAAAGTAAGGCATGCTTGTTGTAGATAATTGGAAAATACAAAAGTTTAGGGAAAAAAATTCCTACAATGTCAGTACCTCACAAAAGTATCGTATGTGATTTTGCACGTCTCCTTTTCACTCATATAGTCTTGCTCGGGGATGGGCAAAGCACAGCCTGTGGACCAAATGTACTTCCACCTGTTCTTGTATAGCCTGAGAAGTAAGAACAGTTTTTACATTTTTAAATGTTTGAAAAATGAATCAAAAGAAGATTAATATCTCACGATGTGAAAAATATGTTAAATTCAAATTTCAGCTTTCATAAATGCACTTTTATTGGAACATGGCCAGACTAATTCATTTGCATATATTGTCTATAGTTGCTTTGGGGCTACAACAGCAGAGTTTAGTACTTGCAACAGAGAGCATATGGCTTGCAAAGCATAAAATATTTATCTGATCCTTTACAGAAAAAGGCTTCTGACCCCTGGTCAAGCTTAAGCATTTGTCCATGTTATCTAACCGTTTATAACTATAAATTTTACAGCCATATAATACTCCATCAAGTGGCTATAGCTTACTTAAATGTACTTCTGTTGTTGAATATGGGATTATTTCCAATTTTTGTCTGCTATTAATATTAGTAAACTAATCATAAATGGAATTGTTGGGTCAAATGATATTAACTATTTCAAGACAGTTGCCAAAGTTATAGTCCAAAGGTTCTATCAATTTATACAATCACTAGCAATTTATGAATGCCTGTTTTATAATGCCTTCATTAACATTTAGTATCACAATTTTTTAAATCAAATTTTGATTGGCAATAAACATCTCATTTTCCTTTACAGTTTTGATTACCATTGGCGGTTACCATTTTTCCCATTTATTTGTTAATCAGCTGTATTTTGACCTCTCTGAACCGCCAGCTCATAGCCTTTGTTCATGATTCAGTAGTTTTAAAGATAAAAAACATGGAAAGAAAATTTGGGGCTTTCAAGGCTTTTTCCTCATAATGCACGCTCGAATTTATTCCCTTTTTCTAAAAATAATTAACAGTTTTCTTGTGATTCCTTTTCTAGAAAGAAAAAATGATATGTGTATGCATGTATGTGTTTATACCTTTTTTTCTTCTTTGTCACTCCACACAGCTTATGGAATCTTAGTTCCCAGATCAGGGATCGAACCCAGGCCCCCTGCAGTGGAAGCACGGAGTCCTAACCACTGGACTGCCAGGGAATTCCCTATACTTATTTTTTTTTAATGCAAATGGGTTCTTTCTCTTTACACACACACACACACACACACACACACACACACACACACACACACACACACTGTCTTGAACCTTCTCTTTTCACTTGGACATATTTCTACATCAGTACTTACATATTTACATCAGTTTTGAAAATTGTTATATGATCTGGTTGTATCATACTTCACTTAAATAACACTCAGTTGATGGACACTTTAGTTTCATTAATCAAATGTTTTTCTAAAAAATGCTTCGATGATACATCAGTATGCTCATCTTGGTGAGCTTTTGTGAGTGTAGCCATAGAAAAAATGCCCAGCAGTAGAATTGCTGGATCAAGGCAGGTACAATTTAAGTTTTGTCTTCCTGAAAGGTTGCACCAGCATACAGCCCTGCCTGCGTGGTAGGAACTTGCCTGTTTCCCTCTCTTAGCAGTGGGTATCATCAGACATCTAAATTTTTGCTATCTGATAGGTGAAAAGTAAGCTTTCATTGTCATGTTTTGTGTTGCATTTCTTTAATTATGAATGAGGTTTAGCTCTTTTTCATATGTTTATTGGTGATTGTATTTCTGTGTCCTCCACCAAACAGCCAATATATATCTGAGGCGGAGGCTGTCAGTGGCTTCCTGATCTCTTTTCTCTTTTCTTTGTAACGAAACCTCTGACTATTACCCAGGCCATTCGGGGTCGGGGGAGAAAGCTACATATTTCAGACTCGCCTGAAACTAAGTTAGCCATATGACTAAGTTCTGGCCAATGGGGTGTAAACAGAAACACTCCGATTTTAGGAAGTGTTTTCAAATGTAAGTGATACCTCCTCCTTTACTCCATCCTTCTTTCTTCTGGCTAGAATGCAGATATAATGGCTGGAACTTGAGCAACCATTTTGGACCCTGAGGTGGAAGCTACGTACTGAGGCTGTGGAGCCCAAGATAGAAGCAGTCTGGATTCCTGGTAGCTTCATATAGCCATATCAGAGAGAAATAAACTTCTATCTTATTAAAGCCACCAACATTTTGAGTTTTCTGTTACAGCTGAACCCAATATTAATAAATACACTGTCCCAAGCCTATTTTCCAATTAGGTTCTTCTTTTTCTTGATTTGCATGAGCCTTTTGTAAATTAAGAAAGTCACTCTATGGCTATCATGTGTGTTGCGTATATTTTTATCAGCTTGTCATTTCAGTTTTGCAATGGCATTTTTCTGTATAGTGTGCTTAAGTTTTTATTTATTCAGTTTTGTCCCTTTTTTGTATACTTGAGTATATGGAGATATTTACATTTCACATTCTCTCTGTGTTTGTTTGAAAAGATACATTCTTAAGATACAGGGGGAAAATGGTCTCTTTTGCATTTTCTGTCCATTTCTGGCATTCTCTACCGTCAGGTATACCAGAATTGTCAGGAAAGGAGCAGACTGGGAGCACAGGGGTGTGAAGGAAAGTAGGAAAAGAAAGAACAAAAGCCATCTGGGAAAATTCTTTGACTATTTTTTCCAACCTCAATCATGTCAGGAAATCTAAACATCTAAGAGAAGAAAATGAGAATCGTTATCTTGTCAGGCATAAGACACCTTTAAAGTAATTTAAAAATAAAGTTTAAATGTTCTAATGTAATTTAAAACTTCAGTGCTGAGTTTTATCTCTGAATATAACAACACATAAGCTTCTTTGGTGAAAGGGCTAGAACTTTTATTTTATGTAAATGTCATAAAATCTATTTATTTACTCCGGTACCATGGACATTCAAATGGACTATGAGAAAATATATTACCAAAAATATAAACATCTACTTTTAATCTCTAGTACAATGTATGTGCTTTTATTTTCCAGTTTCACAGAGATTTGTTGAGCCCTTACTGTCTTTATGAAGCAGCTCTGGATATAAATAAGCCTGAGGCCATGTCTTCTTTGGGTGGCATGATAAGGTAGTGGCCAAGCATAAGGGGAGAAGAATCATGGATCAAGAATCATGTCCCTTTTCACCACTGACCAAGCGTCTGTGCAACGTGCAGTAGTTTTTTCCGCTCTTGTGAGCCCTAGTTCTTCGCCTGTGAAATGGGGTAATAGTAATACCTTCTCATTGAGTGGCTTTGAGAATTGAGATAAGGCCTATAAAGCTAAACCTAGCACAGTACCTGACATATATGTTCACACATGTTAGCTATAATTAAAAATTTGGAATTTGTTATCACTTGAGAAGAGTAGAAAGAGAGGTGAAGGGAAGCTACTGTATGTTATGCATTTTTGTGTATATTATTTCATTTAATTCTTATAACAACTCCATGAGGGATGATTCTTATGTTGTGGATAGGATGCAGGCTCACACAGGTTAAGTAACATGTCTAAGATCACATAGTGAATACATGGCAGACTCAAGTTTGGAACCCGAGGCCTCTTCAGTTTCAAAGCCCATATTCTTTCCACTATACTGTACTACTTTTAATTGCGACATAATGTGTATATACATGAAATAACCAAATATCAAACCAAAACCATGAAGTAATAACATGAGTGGTTTCATTCAGTTAGAAATCTTATTTCCAGATACTCTGCTAAGTGCTAGCAATACAAAATCATGATTCCATTACACTAGGTGCTCTTGTTTTCTGGGGAGATAAAAGTATACAAATAAGTGAAAACAGAAAAATAAATATTCATGAAGGAATGCCAACGTGTGATTGAATATAGCAGCTAACTGTAGTTGGGGAAGGGTGGGGCAAGGATCTGGAAAGGCCTTACAAGGAGGGGAACCTTGACAGAGGCTGAAAGGTGGAAAAGGCATTTACCCCACATAGGGTAGAAGTGTATCCCAGTCAGTGGACAGACCGGAGGCAGGTGTGAACTATGGAACATCATATTTCCTGACTCACAGTTCCATGTAACCGGATTACAGAGTACAAGTGAGGAAATGCTCGATGAGGCTGGACAAGGAAGTAAAGCGCTTGTGAACCAGGCTGTACACAGCTGCAGTGTCACATGGCAAAGGGCATGCCTATAAGGAAGACTGAAGAATCGAAGCCATAATCCAGTTAATCTACCGCATTAACCATGTTGTTGAAAGCTGAAACTGAACCAGTCTGTCCTAAGAGCTTTGGCTGTTGAACCAATGCTGAATGTCTGCTTGAGGACTAAGTTGTTGTGGTGTGAATCAAGTTGATAATGTCTTCTACCTCTCTTTTCTGATTTGCTTCTACCTCCATATTGCCCCTCCTTCTTGATCTCTAGGTACCCAGACCTCTCAGGTTGTTTTCTTCTATCTGGAGACTCCTTTACACTGCTCTGCTGACTGACTCACATATCCCCACCTAGCCTATCTTGTTGTCACTGAGCTAAAGAGCCAGACTGGTCTGTACTAAGATTTAATAACAGAGAGAGAGGAATGCATAAAATACTTCTACAGCTTTGGCATTGGTAACTAAAAGTTAGAATTGATAACTACGAGGCGTAAATATTTAATGATGTGGTAGCAGGTGTATATATGCATATTAGCAAGTGTATGTGTGTAGATATATTTATCAGGTACATGTATATGTGTGTGTGGATGGATGGAGAGATAGATAGACAGGCAGACATATCTCAGGTACATAACTGAGCATTCCTCAAGAGAAGACTGTATATGTAATTATTGTCAACTCGGTTTGTCTGCATAAACGGCAGCATCCTATGAGGCCAGCACAGCAGAACTGGAAAACAGGTAAAATTTGGTCAACTAACTCGAAGTATTCTGTGTTCTGAGTACTAAGACTCTAGTGGTAAGAACATATAAGGAGCTAAAGCAGAAATGGCGAGGGAGCCTCATTGTAAGGCCCTCTTGTGGGTACTTTGATTCCTTCATCAGTTTATGTAGAGCTGCACACTCTACTTAAAATCCGTCAATGATTTACAGGGCTTAAAACATCATCACGGAGGTCGAAGTAATGAAAAATGTATCAGAATTTAATTGCATATAGCCACATCATCTAAACTGTGGCTAATGTTGTCATCTCTTTGGCTTTTTTAAAGAACCACGTGCAGTATGTATTCCTTCCCCTTAAGAACGGCCCATCTGTATCCCCTCAAAATCTTAAGAATTATGTTTGGGAACTCTGATTCCTGGGTTAAATTATTCACAAAAGTTAGGTGTTAACCTTATATCATATGTCATCACGGGTTGGAATCATGGTGGACCTGTAGAACTTCAGAGCTGGAAAGAGTCTAGCTCCTCATTTTATAGGCAAGGGAAGTGAGAACTAGGAAGACTGATCCACTTGCCTAAGTGACCCAGCTAGATTATAGCAGAACTGGGAGGGGAAATATAGTCTTCTGATCTCTAGTCTAATACTCTTTCCATCATACTATGTGACTGGCATAATCTCCTTGCAATACTCTTCAGGCTTACTAAATCACATTACTCCTCATTTTTTATAATACTAGATTCTAGAAGACTTAACTTGATCATAAATGCTACACAGGAGACAAATGGCTTAGTGTCATTGTTTCAGAAGCCTTGGTCTGCAAAGTGGCTTTGATTTATAGATAGTTTATTGAGTCATTATCTTATTTTTATACTAATGCTTTATTTATTTTTGTTGTTGAAAAAAACACCCTTAGAAAATGAAGATATTAAAGTCTTGAAAAATGGTTAATGGGCATGTCTAATTACTGTATTTCATAAGATTTCTAAAATGCAGAAATTTAGTAGGCACATTTTGTATTGTGAATATATATTTAGCTGATGGACTGTAACAGTTCAAATAGAATCATTTACAGCTTATTGAGTAAATAAAAGTGTCTCTGTAAAGATTCACGTGACACCTAGCTTTTATTTAAGGTAACTAATTTCTTTTTTAAAAATTGCTTAAATTTGCATTTACATGAGAGACTACCAGAACACCTCAGCAGTTTAAAAAGTAGCTTAAATGACCACAGATTTAAAATATAACATCAGATGGTGAATATTCACTTTTTAAAAAATAAATGTATTTATTTTATTTATTTAGTTTTGGCTGTGTTGGGTCTTCGTTGCTGCGCGTGGGCTTTCTCTAGTTGCGGCGAGTGGGGGCTACTCTTTGTTGCGGTGTGTGGGCTTCTCATTGCGGTGCTTCTCGTTGCAGAGCACGGGCTCTAGGTGCGCGAGCTTCAGTAGCTGTAGCTTGCAGGCTCTGGAGCACAGGCTCAGTAGTTGTGGCGCACAGCTTAGTTGCTCCGCAGCATGTGGGATCTTCCGGAACCAGGGCTTGAACCTGTGTTCCCTGCGCTGGCAGGTGGATTCTTAACCACCGTGCCACGAGGGAAGCCCTGAATATTAACTCTTAATGGTCTCTGATAAAAAGTTATTTAACTCTCTTTTACTCTTTGTGTTATATTAAAAGTGTTATGATATATTTCTGAATATTATTTGTAACAAGAAAAATAGTTCATATTTAGTTGTTATTTTAACATCCTATTTTCAAATCAAGATTTCACCAGAATTTTTGCTGATTTGTTTTTAAGCTATTAAGTGACTTAAAATCAAATTTTATCCTATTTCATGAAAAAGATTATTTTCTAGCAGTGTATGAAGTGTAGGAAATGACCTCAGTACCAGAAAAATAATTGTTTTCATTTACACAAAAGTAAGTCTGTTTACTTGATGGAAGGCCTATCTTTTGAGGGGGTGCAAGTCTTGAAAGAAATCTCTTTTTTAAGTGTTATTTCCCATGTTTAGGACATAAGGTCAGAAGACAGTATGCAAAAAGTGAGACTCTGACTTGAAATACTAGAGAAATACTCAGTACCCCATTTCAAGGTTATTTGGTCAAAAATGTTATATTAGATTTAAAAAAATGCTTTCAGACAACATGGTGGAAAATAGACATTTGAAAAAGTAAGATCAGGAAGGACAAAAGAGGGGCCCCTTTGTAGAGTTCCAAGATCCACTGAATATATTAAGGGGAGATGGGCAGTTAGAGACCTTCCCTGAAGGATGTGTAACGAGTTAGGTTGATGGACTCATAAGAAAAGAAAAGGAAACTTCAAGTACAGAATATAGATTTGAGTAAAATATATATCCATCTATCTAACACTGCAAAACAGGCATGGTTGGTCAGTTTGGCACAGTTGCCTTTCTCTAGTCTAAAGCATCAAGAAGAAAATACTCTCAGAGAGTAGGTGACCTTCCTTGGTCTGATTCTGCACACTCCTCTCTTTTCATATATAGTTTTTTTAGACCAGAACTTGAAGTATTTATAAAGATGTAACAACAAAATTTTGAAGGCTGCCTGACAATATTTTTTATCATAATAAATAGTATGATATCCCCACCATCTCCTGCTCTTCCATTATTCCTCTCACCCCTAAGTCTGGCAGAATCAGTTAGTAGATGACATTGTAGTCTTTACAGCAGCAAAATCAATCAAGTAATAACACTTCCAATTCAGATACGCAGCTGAAAAAAATCACCAAAGATGGTTCTAGCAGCAGGAAAAGTGCAGGAATCTACACCTCGAGCCGCTGATGTAATGAGATGCCTCTGTTCTGGTTCTGAACTGATATGCTTAGGCCCAGCATTAAGGTTCTGCAAGTGAAACTTCATCAGTGCTTCTAATCAGGGTCAACACAAGACCTCAGGAGTTCTTTTCCTTCTGCAAGGATAAGCTAAATCCTCTCCTTCTTCATAAAGCCATTCAAGTGGTCATTTTAGGTGAGTTTTTTTTTTTTAACTTCCAGCGGAACAAGAGATGATTTCCGATGATTTTCTGTAGGCTTGCGGTGGAGTATCAAGAAATCAAAAGAACGGAGATCAAAGAAAATTGCTGAACTAGGTGTTAGATGCAGCCATTGATTTTTCTCCAGTTGTAGTTTTAAAAAAAATCCACAAAAATGGTAACACATACAACAGTTGAATTTCTAATACGTTCCTAAAGCCAGAGATAGCTTCCTTCTTGTTTTCACATGTAGAAACGGTTTTGTGTAACATGACATAATAAAGCAGATCCTTAGAGTTCACGCTATTTTGTTGTCAAAACCGTAAGAGAATCTACCAAAAAGAGGTTTGTGTGTTTTTTTAAAGAACTCTTCAGTATAAAAAGTGTTTTTTAGTGGAGACACTTATGACTAGACTTATCTCAGCAACATTTATTTGCTGGGAACATGGAAAACTCTGATATACAATTGACTACTATTTTCCTACTATCTATAAAAGCCATAAAATAGCACCTATCTGCTTTACTGGTAAAACTTCATTTATGTTAAAGGTTAACTATTGTTTACTGGTACTACTTAAGGCTTAAATTATAGCTTCAACAAAATATTCTGTTTTTAAGTACTTAATGAGTGTGTGGGTTTCTTAAGTTTGATTTCCAGTAGTTTCTGGGTAACTGTAATGTTTTAAAATATGTGACAAATTGTTTTCATGTTGCACTCCCATATTTTGATATATGATTTCCAAATACTCGTAACAGAAACAGTCTTTATTAAAACAGGGTGGTGGCAGTATTATTAAAGGTAAAGACAAAAAGTTCATCTCACTGGCATTTTATATGTTGGTGTGCCGTTTTCTATAGGGCACTAGGATTAACTTGTTTTTCTTTGTGCTGTGTTGTTCAATTAAATAAGTCAGGCTGATACCTTAAAAAACATAAAGATCCATAGTTCATTTTCTAAGCAGTCTAATCTCCCAATTATATAGCATATATTATATAGCATAATGAGAAAACATTATTAGCATTGGTTTCTGTCATTTGCCAGCGGATGGAAGCAGAGGTAAAAATGCCTGATTGCACTGACCCTTTGAGTCAATAACTTGATAAAAGTTTTATACCAAGTTTTAGTGTCTAGGCAAACACCTGATGTCCTGACAAGTTTATGATATAGAACAAATGAGGTTCAATCACAACTTGGAAAATAATTTCATATTTATGTATCATCATATAGATTATTTAAGTGGCAGTTTCCACCCCATTCCATATTACAGTGATTCTTAGTCCACTTCTCTGTTTATGGTATCAGAGTCTGTTTAAGAGTCTTCAAATCTATGTTTATTATTCTTTTCTTTTTTATATCATAGACAGGATCATGAGACCATTCCAATCTCTCCATTCCTTCAAGAGCTGCTCTTCCTGCTGACACAATTGACGTTGGGGATTTTTTGCCATTGAAAGCTGAACCTGACACAACTTACACTTTCTTAAAGGAGACACTTATAAATCCTGCGCCCCTGTCGTCATCCCACTCCTCTCCAGTGATGATGTCTGCTACTGCCGAGAGACCAGCTCAGATTGGATTATGACTTTATGAAATAAAAAGGATGCAGGAAGAGTTAACAGTACAATTAAAATTGTTTTGAAGGGGGATTTTCTTATCAGTTGAATTTTGTTTCAGCACAAGTGGCCGTGGGTTTTTAAAAATTGTGTGATACTCTGATGTGTACGGGTATCTGTGTCCCTTGAATAATGAAATAACCAACTTTTTTTTCCCCTCTAAGTTTTATTTATTATCACAGTTGCTCATTTTTATGTAACATATTTTTAAATGTTAAAGAATGACACATTTTGGGTAATTTCCTTCAGACTTAAAAAAAAAATCAATAAGCCATTTTAGTCTCTATCTATCAAAGTTGTTTCATACTTGTCTGTTTTAAAGCAGGACTGCAATACTTTAATAGGATTGAGAGAGCTATTTGAAATGTATGCCAATGATTCCTGTCATTTCATGGCAGCCCTGCCATGGTTCACTGAGCCCCCTCTTCTCTCTTGTCAGCTCAACTGAAGACAAGCATTTAGTTGCAAACTTTAAGCAGGTTGTGCAAAACAGAAATGATGTGACTGCTTCTCCTCCTGCACAATAATGTCACTCCTGGTCAATGTGAGAAGGTCAGGTTGCTCCTTGTAAAGCTACATGATACCACTTGCCCATTTGAACAAGTTAAGTTAACTGCTGAATCTGGTCCCTGCAGGCACTGAAAACTCATCCTTTTATCAAGCCTGCATTTGATAAGAAAGTAGAGCAGTTGTGCTGGGAAGATGTCTGTGGTGTGTTTAGGCACTTTTTAAGGACAGTTCCCACACCAGTACAGCAGGTAATATATTTTGTATAAGCTGAAAAACTTCAAGGTAATAGCTGTTTTGACCTTCAAAATAGACTCCTTTTTTGTTTGTGTTGTTGGTAGGACCCAAGAGTGACGCCCATCTTTGATGCTGACAGAATTTAAAACAAGGCCATTGCCCTGCATTTTCTGCCTTGTAGCACACAAAAGTAAAATTGTATGTCAGGCCGAGATGTCGGGGAGCTGACAAGATGCCCCAGTGACATTTCAGCTAGAAAGAGCAAGTGTCTTGCAACCAAGTGGTCAAATATCAAATAATAGGTCAAGCAGGAAGGAGCTGAGTTCTAACCACAAAGAGGTTTCTGGTAACTTACTTGACAAGCTTTTGGGTGCTTTGTGGCTTGACAAAGTGATGTTCTGTTGGGTATCGCTAGGCAGACTGTTCTTTATTGCCTTCAGAAGATCAGACATTGACACTGATTAAACTCTTTAACCCTTAAAGTTTAAATCCTTGCAGTTTGCATCATGGTAAGTGAAGAACAAAAGGATATTTGTAATATGTATTTGTTTTTGTCTTAATCGTTTAACTCCCCAGTGACATTAACTTCTGATGTGAATGGTGCTTCTTGACAAAGAATTTTAATACAAAATCCATATTTTATATTACTTTTCATTTTTGAGTTCTTCATTATGGATGCATTAGAGAATGACAGTATGTATTATGTAATCTGTATTGTCGTAACTTTACAGTGACATTTGATTCAAATATACCCAACTTCTAAAAAATTTTTTTTTATTGGACTTGGTAAATAAAATTGGTGTAGTGTCTATGTTTTAGCCAAATCAACCAAGTGACTTATACCATCTGAGATAACAGCACTATTACTGTCACACTGTGTAGCACAATACTGTTTCTCATAGTAGTGGGACAATATAATAGGCTTTATATAAATCTTTCGAAAGCTGTTTCTGTGAAGTAACATTAATCTTTAACCAAATTTCTCTACTTCTTTCCTTGGAGTTCTTTTTATTAACCATTCTGTGTTTTGAATATTAAAGAATATGCCCTGTGTAATATAATATGACATGTATGAAGTTCAACTTGAAAATTTATTGTAACACAGAAAATGCTATAGTTTTTGTATGGATCATAGAATAATTCCTGCACATTTCAAAATACTTTCCTCTGCCGTCCCATACAGTGGTTAAGATATTGCCCATATAGAAATCAAATACAGTTTTTTAGTTCATGTGACATCATTGAGCTTCCACTTCTCACACTGCAGAAAAACAGTGTTACTTTACGTCACTTATATGTCTGGTTTGTGTGTGTATGTTTGTGTTAAATCTGTTTTCAGATCCTAGTAATTTAAGGGGAAGGAGCACCTTTGTAAACTTTGCCTCGGACAGACCTTGGTCTTCTTGCCTTAATTTTACAATCTGTGCATGGGATAACACCAGAAATAAATGTATATGTCTTTCCATATATGGGAGTATCTGATTTTACAGATAATTTTTATACAATAAGTTCTGAACTATAAATTCAAAAAGATTATTAAATCAAATCAAAGCATGTCACATTTATAACCAACTAGATGCTAAAGGCCATAGAGACTGAAGGATGAGGCTTTTGAGTGATCATTAGTACTCACTACCAAATATAGTAATTTTTATACCGTATGCTTTTTTCCCCAGAAGTCAGACCCAGCAGGAGGAGAAGATTTAATGACACATCCTATGGAGATCTGAGAAACTCTAGACTGCTTCCGAGCTCCTCAGTGACCAGTTGCTGCATATTTGAGATCTGTGTTGTGTTGACAAGGACGGTTGCTCTATCAGCTTCTTTACTTCCTTAAGAATGATGTATAAAGTAGACTTTTCTCAGGAGAACGATTTCAAATATTTTTGGAGGGGAAAGGAAATTTTACTTTACACCTTAGTATGTAGATTTTCTTACCTTTTGTGATCTAGAAAAATACTTGTATTATCCATCACTATCAAAGGGATTCTTAAAGTTATTGTTTTGACACCTAAGTCATACTTATTGAGGCTTTGCCAGCATTTTTAACATAAACATTTTAGGCTGACATAATGCAAATGCAGAGAGGTGCAGGAAATTGGGAGAATTGCCAATTCAGTGATAATTTAATGACATAGGTAAATAACCTCTTAAATAGTAGAATGATAACTTTAGTTTACCGAATGTCTGACTCTTATTAAACTTGGCAACACTACTTATTTCACATTTATAATACATGCTGTTATCAAGCGTTCAATGAGAGCATTACTATTTTCATGTTACTTTATTTACCAGTTATATCTGAATTTATTTTATAGACAATACTGAACAATGGTAAATCGATCTTATTTTACTATGTACTTTTTATAGACAAGTTTTCTCATGTAAAAGGTGGAAAGTAACATATTTACTGAGCAGCTATTCTATGCCAGCTATTACAGCAAAACCCTGATGTTCTCACAATAAACCTCTTAGGTATTTCCATCACCATCTTATAGATGAATAACTGAGCATCTAAAATGTTAAGCATTTGACTACCTAAGATCACACAGAACCTAGTAATTAGTAAAGCCCAGAGCTATAACTCTGAAGCCCACATTATTTCCACTTTACTAGGCCTATCTTCCAGAAATAATTAGCAGTTTTAAAAGAGGACAAATTTTTAAAAAATTTTCCTGACTAGTTAGGGATAATTTTTTTTTTTTCCGGTACGCGGGTCTCTCACTGTTATGGCCTCTCCTGTTGCGGAGCACAGGCTCCAGACGCACAGGCTCAGCGGCCATGGCTCATGGGCCCAGCCACTCCGCGGCATGTGGGATCTTCCTGGACCGGGGCACGAACCCGTGTCCCCTGCATTGGCAGGCGGACTCTCAGCCACTACGCCACCAGGGAAGCCCAGGGATAATTTTTTTTTTTTTTTCAGTATTTCAGGTGATTTTTATTTTCTTCATTTTTTGCAATCTATAGCTTTCACATTTTCTTCAACGAACACATATATTTTAATAATGAAAGAAAATAAACTTTTAAAACCTTACATCTTTGCAGCACCGATTCGTGTTAAGCTAATCCTCCCAGGTAACACATAAGGTTTTTTTGTGTTTTTTGTTTTTAATAGATCTTTATTGGAGTGTAATTGCTTCACAATACTGTGTTAGTTTCTGTTGCACAACAGAGTGAGTCAGCCATATGCATACACATGTCCCCATATCCCCTCCCTCTTGAGCCTCCCTCCCTCCCTCCCTATCCCACCCCTCTAGGTCGTTGCAAAGCACCAAGCTGATCTCCCTGTGCTATGCAGCTGCTTCCCACTAGCTATTTTACATTTGGCAGTGAATATATGTCGATGCTACTCTCACTTCGCTCCAGCTTCCCCTTCCCCACCCCCTGTGTCCTTAAGTCTCTCTATATCTATGTCTTTATTCCTGCCCTGCCACTAGGTTCATCAGTACCTTTTTTTGTTTTTTTTTTTTTAGATTCCATATATATGCATTAGCATATGGTATTTGTTTTTCTCTTTCTGACTTACTTCACTCTGTATGACAGACTCTAGGTCCATCCACCTCACTACAAATAACACCATACACAAAAATAAAGTCCAAATGGATTAAAGACCTAAATGTAATGCCAGACACTGTAAAACTCTTAGAGGAAAACATAGGAAAAACACTCTTTGACATAAACCACAGCAAGATCTTTTTTGACCCACCTCCTAGAGTAATGAAAATAAAAATAAAGATAAATGAGACATAATTAAACTTAAAAGCTGTTGCACAGCAAAGGAATAATTTTCAGAAGTATGTTTTAGTTTGAAATCTAGATCACTTATCCAGTGATTAGACAAAACAAAATAAAACACATCCGTCTATCTGTATGACTAGTAATGGGAAGAATCGTGATGTATGTCCCTACCTTTCAAAGGAACCAGCCCCCTTTATTATGTTGCCCAGTGTCTCTAGCTTGGGCTGAGCGACCAAATGGATGCTCTTAGGACAGACCCTCAGTTGAAAGATATTGATGGTAAGCCAGCCTGACCAAGCTGTAACTTCCCAATGGAAAATAATGACATATGCTAAGTAAAGCTGATCAAGAAAGCATTAACTTGTATAACTCCTAGGATGGAGATTGGGATTTTAAAATACATTTTTTAGACTGTTGTGGCAGACTGAATAATGAACCCAAAGATATCCCCATCCGAATCCCTGGAACCTGTGTCTGTTACCTTAAATGGCAACAGGGACTTTACGAGTGTGATTAAGTTCAGGATCTTAAGATGGGGAGATTATCCTGGATAATCTGGGTGGGCCTTAAATGCAGTCACGGTTGTCCTATTAGGGGTGGGAGGCAGAGGCTGACTTGACTATGGAGAGGGAAAGGCAATGTGATAATGGAAGCAGAGATTCGGGCAATGCGCTTTGAAGATGGAGGACGGGGCCGTGAGCTGAGGATACAGGCGCTGCTAGAAGCCTAACAAAGACCAAGAAACAGGTTCTCCTCTCAAGGGTCCGGAAAGGTAAGAGAACAAACTTGTGTTGTTTTAAGCCACAGTTTGTAGTAATTTTTTGCAGCAGCCATGGGAAACTAATTCAACCAGTAAACTTTTAGTGTTCTTTGGAAAGATCAATACGTTGATCTTTTAATATTTTCTAACAGAAAAATCATTTCTTCTTTTAAATTATCCTGATCAGTTGCTTTCATAACTTGAAATTCCCATTTTTGTAGGTTTCCATTTTATATTCCTAGCTTCTGAATATAATAAACAGTGATTGTCTAATTAGGACATTTAGTTACATTCTATTGCCATCATTTTTGATGATTTTTAAATTAACTTGTGATTTCAGTATGCATTTTAATGTCTACAACTTTAAAAAGGTATCATGCTTTAAATGTGTAAATTTATCTTAAAGGTCTATTGTTTTAATTTGGTTCCCCTTTTGTTGGCATGTTTTTATAGCTTTCTTACAAAAGAAATTCAAACTTGAAAGAATTTATGTTAATCATAGCTTAAAATAATGATTCAGAAATTATAAATCATATCTTAAGTGTGCCAGAGCATTTTTCTTTGCTATTTACCTGTGAGTTCAACATATGTCATTTATCCATGCTTTTTGTTACCATTGAAGTGAAAGAATTTTAATAATTTTCGCAAACAGTGAAATCTTCAAAAAATTTTGTTGTATGGTATTTGAATATATTTTATCTTCACTTTGGTGAAATCATATAGTTTTTTAAAAATGGTGCAGTTCAATGAGAGCAACTTGAACTGAAATGATTGTGTTCAATATAATGAAACCTAAAATATTGAAGGCTTAAACCTAAGGTGTTAAATATTTCAAGTACAACAAAAACAAAACGAAGAAAAAAACCTCTGGGTCTGTAAGGAACACATCCATCCCTCCTGGTTACGTGAGATATAAGTATGTACATTTACATATCATAGAAGAGTGCCATCTTTTCTCTTGAACCTTGGCGATTGTAGTATGTCTCTTTTCTGGCTATGGAATGTGTCGATTGGCATACCCAAGTGTCAGATGTCCTGTGAGTTCATACCTGGGTGCTTTCATATTTCCTCTGAACCACTCCCTGCACAAGCCTTTTTTGTTTGTTTGTTTTAAATCCAGCTGACTCCCAAACAGGTCTCCCAAACTGTATCTTCTGTGCAAATTAAATTTCCATTGACATCTCACATGGAAAATTTGTTCTTAATCTTTGCAGCAGTGAGATCTAATTGATACTGTATGCTATAAATTGTAAAATATCTGGATACAGTATGAGAAGGAGATAAATCAAAACAGAGTTTTGCTCTTTCCTCTAAATCCTCTTGTGTTCAGGTTTGTTAGATGCTTGGGCACAGATTTTCAAAGTACTGACCTTAATGCTAGTCATTAGCAGAAACCCCACGTAGGTTTTGAAAACTACTGGGTTAATGTTATCTGAAGACAGACTTTTTTTTTTTTTTTTTGCTGTTTAATTGAGTCATGCTTCATTGTCTTTTACTGCATGTTAATGCCAGTGAAATGCTGATTGTTGACAGAGTCCTCCCAGTGAAGCGGCTCCAGAAATGTTGTGCTGCTGTAGGAAACTATGTAAAATAAAAAAGTCTTATTTAGATCTGTAGAAGGCTCAGCTGACAGGTTAAGAGCTATCAGATATTCATAAATATTCACTAATGACAAGAATATAAGGGGAGCTACCTGTTCTCAATAGATCCCTTCTATGTTTTGGTGTATTTATATAAGGGAAAAATCTTAAATGCAATCCAGAGTGAATGGAATCATATTGAATGCCTCGTAGAGAGCACCAAACAAGAAATAAATCTAAAATATAGAATAGGATATCTAATTTTGCCTTTTTCCTTCCAGCAATAAGCAAAATATACTTTTCTTTACTTTTTCTAAGCTCACTTCTGGTCTGACAGTAAGAGGCTGTCACAGTAAAACTGTGCATGGAAAGCTATGGCACTTGAACACTCCATGAGAATCATTTAGGACCTGAGGCATAAAGGCAACAGTTCATTCTAGTGACCTTGATGTACAGCTGACTACTGAACTCACTGTGAGCCCTTTTATGGTTCCAGAAGCATCACCTGTGATTACACTTAAGTTTTCCTCTGGGCTGGGGAGAAATAATTCTAAATATAAACTGTGAAGACTAGAGAGAGATTCCTATGAAGCAGAGTTCATATTCGGAGTGAGAATTAAAATTATGCTTTCAGGTAATTAATGGTGGTGATGTTATTACTGAAGTGTGCCTGGGTCCAAGACTCCTTGAAGGACACAGCAGGGCTACCAGCACACCTTCAGAGGGCACCAACTGCAACATCATCTGTATGACTAGTGCACAACCCATAGGGCTGCACATAGCAGGCCTGGCACATGGGTGCCATTTTCAACTTCAAAGTCACTTAATAATATGTAGGGCTTCTTACTCTCTTTAATCTGTAGGGAGGCAGAATCCTGTTCTCCGTAAGAGAAAGTCCCGAGGAAGTCTGACACAGTCTTCCCTGAATATCAAGTGAATCAGAGTAGAAACCCTGTGTCCCTTTATCACTAAACAACTTTGCAATTTACAGTCACACATTGACTAAGTTTATCTACTTCATAACAATTCAAATAAGAGTTCACACACTTAGATTACAGCACATGCTTATCTTTACAAACATAAACAGCTCTATCGTGATATAATTCACATATCGTGTAATTCATTCCATAGTTTTTAGTATATTTCAAGGATGTGCAACCATTACCACTTTCTAATTACAGAACATTTTCATTACCCCAGAGAAAAGCTCTGTACCCATTGGCAGTCACTCTCTATTCCTCATTACCCCCAGCCCCTGACAACTATAATCTACTTCCTGTCTCTATGGATTTGCCCATTCTGGACCTTTCAGGTAAATAGAATCATAGGTGTTGACTTTTTTTACCTGTCTTCTTTCATTTAACATGATGTTTTCAAGTTTTATTTATATTGGAGCAATGTATCAGTATTTCATTCCTTTAAAGTGGAATAATATTCCATTGTATGGATATACCACATTTTCTTTTTTTTTTTTTTTTTGACATCTTTATTGGGGTACAGTTGCTTTACAATGGTGTGTTGGTTTCTGCTTTATAACAAAGTGAATCAGTTATACATATACATATGTTCCCATATCTCTTCCCTCTTGCATCTCCCTCCCTCCCACCCTCCCTATCCCACCCCTCTAGGTGGTCACAAAGCACCGAGCTGATCTCCCTGTGCTATGCGGCTGCTTCCCACTAGCTATCTACCTTACGTTTGGTAGTGTATATATGTCCATGCCTCTCTCTCGCTTTGTCACAGCTCACCCTTCCCCCTCCCCATATCCTCAAGTCCGTTCTCTAGTAGGTCTGTGTCTTTATTCCTGTCTTATCCCTAGGTTCTTCATGACATTTTTTTTTCTTAAATTCCATATATATGTGTTAGCATACGGTATTTGTCTTGCTCTTTCTGACTTACTTCACTCTGTAGGACAGACTCTAGGTCTAACCACCTCATTACAAATAGCTCAATTTTGTTTCTCTTCATGGCTGAGTAATATTCCATTGTATATATGTGCCACATCTTCTTTATCCATTCATCCAAATATGGGCACTTAGGTTGTTTCCATCTCTGGGCTATTGTAAATAGAGCTGCAATGAACATTTTGGTACATGACTCTTTTTGAATTATGGTTTTCTCAGGGCATATGCCCAGTAATGGGATTGCTGGGTCATATGGTAATTCTATTTGTAGTTTTTTAAGGAACTTCCATACTGTTCTCCATAGTGGCTGTACCAATTCACATTCCCACCAGCAGTGAAAGAGTGTTCCCTTTTCTCCACACCCTCTCCAGAATTTACTGTTTCTAGATTTTTTGATGATGGCCATTCTGACTGGCGTGAGATGATATCTCATTGTAGTTTTGATTTGCATTTCTCTAATGATTAATGATGTTGAGCATTCTTTCATGTGTTTGTTGGCAGTCTGTATATCTTCTTTGGAGAAATGTCTATTTAGGTCTTCAGCCCATTTTTGGATTGGGTTGTTTGTTTTTTTATTATTGAGCTGCATGAGCTGCTTGTAATTTTTGGAGATTAATCCTTTGTCAGTTGCTTCATTTGCAAATATTTTCTCCCATTCTGAGGGTTGTCTTTTGGTCTTGTTTATGGTTTCCTTTGCTGTGCAAAAAGCTTTGAAGTTTCATTAGGTCCCATTTGTTTATTTTTGTTTTTATTTCCATTTCTCTAGGAGGTGGGTCAAAAAGGATCTTGCTGTGATTTATGTCATAGAGTGTTCCGCCTATGTTTTCCTCTAAGAGTTTGATAGTTTCTGGCCTTACATTTAGGTTTTTAATCCATCTTGAGCTTATTTTTTTGTATGGTGTTAGGGAGTAATCTAATCTCATACTTTTACATGTACCTGTCCAGTTTTCCCAGCACCACTTATTGAAGAGGCTGTCCTTTCTCCACTGTACATTCCTGCCTCCTTTATCAAAGATAAGGTGACCATATGTGCGTGGGTTTACCTCTGGGATTTCTATCCTGTTCCATTGATCTATCTTTCTGTTTTTGTGCCAGTACCATACTGTCTTGATTACTGTAGCTTTGTAGTATAATCTGAAGTCAGGGAGCCTGATTCCTCCAGCTCCGTTTTTCGTTCTCAAGATTGCTTCGGCTATTCGGGATCTTTTTTGTTTCCATACAAATTGTGAAATACTTTGTTCTAGTTCTGTGAAAAATGCCAGTGGCAGTTTGATAGGGATTGCATTGAATCTGTAGATTGCTTTGGGTACTTGAGTCATTTTCACAATGTTGGTTCTTCCAATCCAAGAACATGGTATATCTCTCCATCTATTTGTACATTCTTTAATTTCTTTCATCAGTGTCTTATAATTTTCTGCACACAGGTCTTTTGTCTCTTTAGGTAGGTTTATTCCTAGATATTTTATTCTTTTTGTTGCAGTGGTAAATGGGAGTGTTTTCTTGATTTCACTTTCACATTTTTCATCATTAGTGTATAGGAATGCCAGAGATTTCGGTGCATTAATTTTGTATCCTGCAACTTTACCAAATTCATTGATTAGCTCTAGTTGTTTTCTGGTGGCATCTTTAGGATTCTCTCTATATATTATCATGTTATCTGCAAACAGTGACAGTTTTACTTCTTCTTTTCCGATTTGGATTACTTTTATTTCCTTTTCTTCTCTGATTGCTGTGGCTAAAACTTCCAAAGCTATGTTGAATAAGAGCGGTGAGAGTGGGCAACCTTGTCTTGTTCCTGATCTTAGTGGAAATGCTTTCAGTTTTTCACCATTGAGGATGATGTTGGCTGTGGATTTGTCATATATAGCCTTTATTATGTTGAGGAAAGTTCCCTCTATGCCTACTTCCTGCAGGGTTTTTATCATAAATGGGTGTTGAATTTTGTCAAAAGCTTTCTCTGCATCTATTGAGATGATCATATGGTTTTTCTCCTTCAATTTGTTAATATGGTGTATCACACTGATTGATTTGCATATATTGAAGAATCCTTGCATTCCTGGAATAAACCCCACTTGATCATGGTGTATGATCCTTTTAATGTGCTGTTGGATTCTGTTTGCTAGTATTTTGTTGAGGATTTTTGCATCTATGTTCGTCAGTGATATTGGCCTGTAGTTTTCTTTCTTTGTGACATCCTTTTCTGGTTTTGGTATCAAGGTGATGGTGGCCTTGTAGAATGAATTTGGGAGTGTTCCTCCCTCTGCTATATTTTGGAAGAGTTTGAGAAGGATAGGTGATAACTCTTCTCTAAATGTTTGATAGAATTCGCCTGTGAAGCCATCTGGTCCTGGGCTTTTGTTTGTTGGAAGATTTTTTTTTTTTTTTTTTTTTTTTTTGTGGCACGCGGGCCTCTCACTGTTGTGGCCTCTCCCATTGCAGAGCACAGGCTCCGGACGCGCAGGCTCAGCGGCCATGGCTCACGGGCCCAGCCGCTCCACGGCATGTGGGATCTTCCCGGACCGGGGCACGAACCCGTGTCCCCTGCATCGGCAGGCAGACTCCCAACCACTGCGCCACCAGGGAAGCCATGTTGGAAGATTTTTAATCACAGTTTCAATTGCAGTGTTTGTGATTGGTCTGTTCATATTTTCTATTTCTTCCTGATTCAGTCTCTTCAGCATGTGGAATCCTTGCGGACCAGGGCACGAACCCATGTCCCCTGCACCGGCAGGCGGACTCTCAACCACTGCACCACCAGGGAAGCCCTAAGTAGTGTATTGTTTAGCCTCCATTTGTTTGTATTTTTTACAGATCTTTTCATGTAATTGATATCTAGTCTCATAGTGTTGTGGTCAGAAAAGATACTTGATACAATTTGAATTTTCTTAAATTTACCAAGACTTGATTTGTGACCCAAGATACGATCTATCCTGGAGAATGTTCCATGAGCACTTGAGAAAAATGTGTATTCTGTTGTTTTTGGATGGAGTGTCCTATAAATATCAATTAAGTCCATCTTGTTTAATGTATCATTTAAAGCTTGTGTTTCCTTATTTATTTTCATTTTGGATGATCTGTCCATTGGTGAAAGTGGGATGTTAAAGTCCGCTAGTATGAATGTGTTACTGTCAATCTCCCCTTTTATGGCTGTTAGTATTTGCCTTATGTATTGAGGTGCTCCTATGTTGGGTGCATAAATATTTACAATTGTTATATCTTCTTCTTGGATCGATCCCTTGATCATTAAGTAGTGTCCTTCTTTGTCTCTTGTAATTGTCTTTATTTTAAAGTCTATTTTATCTGATATGAGTATTGCTACTCCAGCTTTCTTTTGATTTCCATTTGCATGGAATATCTTTTTCCCTCCCCTTACTTTCAGTCTGTATGTGTCTCTAGGTCTGAAGTGGGTCTCTTGTAGACAGCATATATATGGGTCTTGTTTTTGTATCCATTCAGCCAATCTGTGTCTTTTGGTGGCAGCATTTAGTCCATTTACATTTAAGGTAATTACCGATATGTATGTTCCTATTCCCATTTTCTTAATTGTTTTGGGTTCGTTATTGTAGGTCTTTTCCTTCTCTTGTGTTTCTTGCCTAGAGAAATTCCTTTAGCATTTGTTGTAAAGCTGGTTTGGTGGTGCTGAACTCTCTCAACTTTTGCTTGTCTGTAAAGGTTTTAATTTCTCCGTCCAATCTGAATGAGATCCTTGCTGGGTAGAGTAATCTTGGTTGTAGGTTTTTCTCCTTCATCACTTTAAATATGTCCTGCCACTCCCTTCTGGCTTGCAGAGTTTCTGCTGAAAGATCAGCTGTTAACCTTATGGGGATTCCCTTGTGTATTATTTGTTGTTTTTCCCTTGATGCTTTTAATATGCTTTCTTTGTATTTAATTTTTGACAGTTTGATTATCATGTGTCTTGGCATATTTCTCCTTGGATTTATCGTGTATGGGAATCTCTGTGCTTCCTGGACTTGATTTACTATTTCCTTTCCCATATTAGGGAAGTTTTCAACTATAATCTCTTCAAATATTTTCTCCATCCCTTTCTTTTTCTCTTCTTCTTCTGGAATCCCTATAATTCGAATGTTGATGTGTTTAATGCTGTCCCAGAGGTCTCTGAGACTGTCCTCAGTTCTTTTCATTCTTTTTTCTTTATTCTGCTCTGCAGTAGTTATTTCCACTATTTTATCTTCCAGGTCACTTATCCGTTCTTCTGCCTCAGTTATTCTGCTATTGATCCCATCTAGTGTATTTTTCATTTCATTTATTGTGTTGTTCATCATTGCTTGTTTCATCTTTAGTTCTTCTAGGTCCTTGTTAAATGTTTCTTGCATTTTGTCTATTCTATTTCCAAGATTTTGGATCATCTTTACTATCATTATTCTGAATTCTTTTTCAGGTAGACTGCCTATTTCCTCTTCATTTGTTAGGTCTGGTGGGCTTTTATCTTGCTCCTTCATCTGCGGTGTGTTTTTTCTCTCCTCATTTTGCTTATCTTACTGTGTTTGGGGTCTCCTTTTTCCAGGCTGCAGGTTCATAGTTCCCATTGTTTTTGGTGTCTGTCCCCAGTGGCTAAGGTTGGTTCAGTGGGTTGTGTAGGCTTCCTGGTGGAGGGGACTAGAGCCTGTGTTCTGGTGGATGAGGCTGGCTCTTGTCTCTCTGGTGGGCAGGTCCACATCTGGTGGTGTGTTTTGGGGTGTCTGTGAACTTATTATGATTTTAGGCAGCCTCTCTGCTAATGGGTGGGGTTGTGTTTCTGTCTTGCTAGTTGTTTGGCATAGGGTGTCCAGCACTGTAGGTTGCTGGTCATTGAGTGGAGCTGGGTGCTGGTGTTGAGATGGAGATCTCTGGAAGATTTTCGCCATTTGATATTATGTGGAGCTGGGAGGTGTCTTGTGGACCAGTGTCCTGAAGTTGGCTCTCCCACCTCAGAGGCACAGTACTGACTCCTGGCTGCAGCACCAAGAGCCTTTCATCCACACGGCTCCTCAATTTGGGATGATTCGTTGTATATTCATGTATTCCACAGATGCAGGGTACATCAAGTTGATTGTGGAGCTTTAATCCGCTGCTTCTGAGGCTGCTGGGAGAGATTTCCCTTTCCCTTCTTTGTTCTCACAGCTCCGGGGGGCTCAGCTGTGGATTTGGCCCCGCCTCTGCGTGTAGGTCGCCGGAGGGCGTCTGTTTTTCGCTCAGACAGGACGGGGTTAAAGGAGCCGCTGATTCGGAGGCTCCGGCTCAGTCAGGCCGCAGGGGAGGGAGGGGCACGGAGTGTGGGGCGGGCCTGCGGCGGCAGAGGCCGGCGTGACTTTGCACCAGGCTGAGGCGCGCAGTGCGTTCTCCCGGGGAAGTTGTCCCCTGGATCCCGGGAACCTGGCAGTGGCGGGCTGCACAGGCTCCCCGGAAAGGAGGTGTGGATAGCGACCTGTACTGGCACACAGGCTTCTTGGCGGCGGCAGCAGCACCCTTAGCGTCTCCTGCCTGTCTCTGGGGTCCGCACTTTTAGCCACGGCTCGCGGCCGTCTCTGGAGCTCCTTTAAGCAGCGCTCTTAATCCCTCTCCTCACGCACCGGGAAACAAAGAGGTAAGAAAAAGTCTCTTGCCTCTTCGGCAGTCCAGACTTTTACCCGGACTCCCTCCCGGCCCTCCGTGGTGCACTAACCCCTTCAGGCTGTGTTCACGCAGCCAACCCCAGTCCTCTCCCTGCGCTCAGACCAAAGCCCGAGCCTCAGCTCCCAGCCCCGCCCGCCCCGGCGGGTGAGTAGACAAGCCTCTCAGGCTGGTGAGTGCCGGTCGGCACCAAGCCTCTGTGCGGGGAATCTCCCCGCTTTGCCCTCCGCACCCCTGTTGCTGTGCTCTCCTCCGCGGCCCCGAAGCTCCCTCCCTCCGCCACCCGCAGTCTCCGCCCGCGAAGGGGCTTCCTAGTGTGTGGAAACTTTTCCTCCTTCACAGCTCCCTCCCACTGGTGCAGGTCCCGTCCCTATTCTTTTGTCTCTGTTTTTTCTTTTTTTCTTTTGCCCTACCCAGGTACGTGGGGGGTTTCTTGCCTTTTGGGAGGTCTGAGGTCTTCTGCCAGTGTTCAGTAGGTGTTCTATAGGGGTTGTTCCACGTGTAGATGTATTTCTGGTGTATCTGTGGGGAGGAAGGTGATCTCCACGTCTTACTCTTCCGCCATCTTCCCCTCATCCCCCACCACATTTTTTTTATCCACTCATCAGTTAATTGCCATTTGGTTTGTTTCTACTTTGGGATGATTATGAAGAATACTGCTGTGAACATTCATGTAGAAGTTTTTGTGTGGGCATATGTTTTCATTTTCTTGTGTAAATACCTAGGAGTGAGATGGCTGGGTTATATGATAACTCCAAGCTTAAGCATTTGAGGAATTTTCAGCCTGTTTTCCAAGGTGACTACACTGTCTTACATTTCTACCAGCAATGTATGAGTTTTCCAATTTCTCCACATCTTTGCCAGAACTTGTTATTGTCCATCTTTTTGATAATAGACATACTGGTGGATATGAAGTGGTAATCTCATTGTGGTTTTTATTTGCATTTTGCTAATGACTAATGGTTTTGAGCATCTTTGCATGTGTTTATTGGCCATTTGTATATCTTTTTTGGAGAAATGCCTATTCAAGTCCTTTGCCTGTTTTTCAATTGGTCTATTCATCTTCTTTTCTTTAATTAAAGTACAGTTGACATACAGTATTGTAGCAGTTTCAAGTATACCTCATGGCGACTCAACATTTATACACATTTTTTAAATGACCACCAAGGTAAGTCTAGTTATCATCTGTCACCATACAAAGTTATTGCAATATTACTGACTATATTTCCTATACTGTAAACTACACCCCCATGACTTATTTATTTTATAACTGGAAATTTGTACCTCTTAATCCCCTTCATCTATTTCACCCCCAACTCCTTTCCCCTCTGGCAACTACGTTTGTTTTCTGTATCTCTGAGTCTGTTTCTGTTTTGCTTTGTTTGTTTGTTTTGTCTTTTAGACTCAACATGTAAGTGAAATCATAAGGTAACTGTCTTTCTCTGTCTGACTTATTTCACTTAGCATAATACCCTGTAGGTCCATCCATGTTGTTGCAAATGGTAAGATTTCATTCTCTGTTATGTCTGAATAATATTTTGTTGTATATATATATATATATGTATATATATATATATAATCACATCCTTTTTATTCATTCATCTATCAATGGACACTTAAATTGTTTCCATATCTTGACTACTGTAAATAATGGTGCAATGAACATAAGTGTGCATATATCTTCCAGAAGTGGAATTATTGGATCATACAGTAGTTCTGTTTTTGAGGAACCTCCAGACTGTTTTCCATAGTGGCTGCACCAACTTATATTCCCACCAACAGTGCATAAGCGTTCCTTTTTCTCTACATCCTTGCCAACACTTGTATTTTTCATCTTTTTGATAATCACAGACATATATAAATCAATGGAATAAAATAGAGAGCCCAATAAACCCATGCATATAAGGTTAAGTAATCTATGACAAAGGAGGCAAGAATAGACAATTGAGAACAGTCTCTTCAACAAATGGTGTTGAGAAAACTGGACCACCGTCTTCCACCATATACAAAAATAAATTCAAAATGGATTAGACTGGAATGTAAGACATGAAACCATGAAACTCCTAGAAGAAAACAGACACAGTACACCCTTTGACATCGGTCTTAGCAATAGTTTTTGGACCTGTCTCCTCATGCAAGCGCAACAAAAGCAAAAATAAACAAATGGAACTACAGCAAACTAAAAAAACTTTTTGCACAGTGAAGAAAACTATCAACAAATGAAAAGCCAATGTACTGAATGGGAGAAGATATTTGCAAATTATACATCTGATAAAGGTTAATATTCAATATGTAAAAAGAACCTATACAACTTAATATCAAAAAGCCAAACAACCCAATTAAAAAAAAATGGGCAGAGAAGCTGAACAGACATTTTCCAGAGGAGGACCTACAGACACATGAAAAGATTCTCAACATCGCTAATCATCAGGGAAATGCAGATTGCCTTTTTATTCTTGAGTTGTAACAGTTCATTATATAATCTGGATACAAGTTCCTTGTATATGGTTTGCAAATATTTTCTTCCATTCTGTGGGTTGTCTTTTCACTTATTTAATAGTCCTTTGAAGCACAAACGTTTTTGATTTGGGTTAAGTCCAATTTACCTATTTTTTTTCTTTTGTCACATGCTTTTGATGTTATAGCTAAGAAATCATTGCCTAACCCAAGTTCACAAAGATTTACTTCATGTTTTCCTCTAAGTGTTTTATAGTTTGGGCTCTTACATTTAGGTCAGTGATCCATTTTGAGTTAATTTCTGTATATAGTGTGAGGTCGGGGTCCAACTTTATTATTGTTCATATGAAATTCAGTTGTCCCAGCACCATTTGTTAAAAGACTGTTCTTTCTCCATTAAGTTGTCTTGGCACTCTTTTCAAAAATTATTTGACTAAGTATAAGGGCTTATTTCTGGACTCTCTATTCTGTTCCATTGATCTATATATATCTATTCTTAGCCAGAATCACACTGTCTTGATAACCATAGCTTTGAAATTAACTTTTGAAACATGTGAGTCCTCCAACTTTAATTTTCTTTTAACGATTGTTTTGGCTATTCTCTATCCCTTGCATTTCCATCTGAATTTTAGGATCAGCTTTTTGTCAAATGATTTGTCTTCATCTATTGAGATGATCATGTGGTTTTGGCCCTTATTCTATTAGTGTGATGTGTTCCATTGATTAAATTTCACATATTAAACCAACCTTGTGTCCCTGGGATAAATCTCAGCTGGTAATGTTGCTGGATTCCACGTGCTAGGATTTGTTGAAGATCTTGCATCTCTGTTTATAAAGGATATTGATCTGAAGGGGGTTTTTTTTTGGTTTGGTATTAGGTTAATACTGGACTCACAGGAAATGAATTGGGAAATTCTCCCTCCTCTTCTGTTTTTTGGAAGCGCTTGGGAAGGATTGATGTTAATTTTTCTTTATACATTCAATAGAATTCACTAGTGAACCTATCTGGGCCTGGGCTTTTCTTTGTGGGATAAAACTGTGGCAATATCTACATAACATAAAATTTACTATTTTAATAATTTTTTGACTATTAACTTAATCTCTTTACTAAGACCAAGCTATAATATTTAGCAAAACTTTAATGAAGGTGTGAGAATAATTGAAGGGAATTTTATCAGAGAAGAGAAAAATCTTAAAATGGTAATAAATATGAAGACTCCCAATGTTCTTAGGAAAAGCCCTGCCACAGAGTGACTCTCCTGGTCTGTTGCCGTGTCCCAGAAGCCACCTTACTTCTTGACAATGGGTGTGCTCTGCTGTGTGTCTCCTTTACTCGGAGTCCACATACTCTACCCGTACAGTGAGTCCTAGAAAGGGTGAGGAAAGTAATCTCAGCTTTCCTTCCAGCCTACTTCCTAGCCACAGTCTGCTGACAGACGGCGGCACACATAATAAAGAGAGTTTTAGATAGAATTATACAAAGCAATTAATATTTTCTGGAAATTTTTTTATTTCAAATTAGGATTTTGGCTTTACTTCTATAGAACCAAAAGGTCTAATGGAAGAGGTTTTCCAAAAACAACAACAATTATCCCCCCAAACTGAATTCAAGCCACAACTGAATTTCTGAAATTACATGTTGTATTCAGGATTTCAAAGGTTACAGGATCGATTTTTAAACTGGTCTCAAGTCAGAGTTTTTGAACTTCCCTCAGTCCCAGGGGTCTCCTTAGCACATGACCCAGAGAGAGGATGTAGCAGCTGACCTTCCTCCTCTCAGCATCCTCAGCATCTGGATTCTGTTCCTGGGACAGTGGCCTACATGTAAGGCCTCTGCTCCCCCCACCATGCCCATGTTTTCCAATTTGATCTTCTCTCAATGAAGATCTACTAAAACTCTTTGCTTAAACATCATTTCTCATGGCTTAAGATGCCTAAAACCATCTTCAAAGATCTTTTCTCCAAACTTCCTAAAGTATAGAAGTTCCTTGGTGTTTGTTTAAAGGTTCTCATTCTACTTGGGTAGATATTTGTATCCTGTTGTAATATCATGGCTGATATTCTGGGGTGTTGCTCACATATTTTTTTTCTTTGAATAGTTCAGTAGTTTCTTTTAATAGTTCAAAGTTTTGCTACAGACTGAATTGTATCCCCTCAAAATTCATATGTTGAAACCATAGACCCCAGTGTGATCTTTTGGAGATGGGGCCTTTGGGAGGTAATTAGGGTTAGATGAGTTCATGAGGGTAGGGCCCCCATGATTGGATTAGTGGCTTTATAAGAAAAAGAAGAGAGAGAGAGATCACTTTTTTTCCGTCACGTAAGGACACAGTGTTCTCTCTCAAGTCAGGGAGAGGGTCCTCACTAAGAACTGAATTGGCTGGCACCTTGATCTTGGTCTTCTCAGCCTCCAGAACTGTGATAAGTAAATGTTGTTTAAGCCACCCAATCTATAGTGTTTCGTTATAGCAGCCTGAGCTAAGACAGCGTCCTAACTTTCAGTGAAAGTGTCTAGTTAATGTAAGTGGTCCTGATTTATGTGTGATGGGGATGACAGATAGGTGGAGAGATCTGTCTGGAGTGGACAAGAAGATTTTTCAGCTGTAGCTACCTAAACAGTGTTAGGTGTTCTCTGTGGATAGAAATAGCCAGCTCATTTTAAAGTAGGCCAGAACAACTGGGAGATTCTTACTACTTCGGAAACAATATCTTACCTTTTCTTCTTCCTTCTTTCCCCTTCCCCAACCCCCTTTTTTGACTCTGTCTGTCTCTTTTCCATATACTCTCAGCATGACTTCCTAAAGGTACATTTTAAATGGTTGGGGTTATTTGAAAAAGTGTCTGAAGTTGTCCTCCCAGCTAAAGGAATTGTACTATAAAGTAGAATAATTTGAAAGGGAGGAGTTTGTCTTTTTCATGCACCATAAAAAGCTTTCAATCCTTTTAATAACTGAAAAGCCTTATACTTCTGTTAAGAGTCTCTAAGAACTTCTGATAAATTTCATATTGTAGTTGTAGTGTATTTCATGAACCAGGAGAATACAGACTTTTTTTTCCGAGCCTCCGTCTCTCTCTCCGACACACTTCCTCTCTCATACAGCATACTGAATGCTGATGCATAAGTAATGCAAATTAAGGTGTTCTGTTTATAACTTAATATAAAGGAAGAGATTAGAGCACAGACAGCCTTTCTGCACTTCTGAGGACTCCTTCTCAATCAGCAGTAATTGAGCTTGTGTCATGTTTATGGTCCAGCGTGGTAGTATGAGAATTTAGAACCAAAGTCACTCAGCAGCTGTGTGACCTTAGGCACATCATTTAACCTCATGGACTTCAGATGCCTCTCAGGGAAAAGGGAGCTACTGACACCTAGTTTGCTGGGCTCTTGTGACGATTCTGTGAGAGAATACTTAGCACACAGCTCAATGGTACAGAGTAGTCACTGTCTCCATTATGGGTAATTTGATTATGAGGCACCAAATCCCACTTAAAATCATTGGAAGGAAAGGGGGGTAATTCATGGAACTCCAGGGCAAGGAGTGCAGCCCAGCCTCCAGAGGAAGCAGAGTCTTTCTCTCTCATCTGTTGCTGAGGCTCCCTGTTCTCTCATCACTGTTGCTCTCCGCACATCTGCTTCTTCTTCTCTCCCTTGCTGACTGGCTGTCTCAGCTGTTTCCATGTGGCCCAGGCCTGACCACCTTGGCTTCGCGTCACATAATTTTCCAGTTTAGGAACCAAAATGATGTTAGCTTGAGACTCTTGATTCTTGTGGTCCACTTCCCTATAGTCATTGGTGTCCAGAGAGGGGGCCCCTCTGGGCTGTTACCTGCTCAGCAGAGGCAACGGGAAGAGATGGAGATGGAAGGGAACACGGTAGATTCTATGAGAAAGTGGTGTGGGGTGAAGAGGAGATCATGGGCATCTCCAGAAAAGTCACTCAGGAAACGTGAACTTTCATCCTCCCTTGGAGGTCACCTCCTACCTATATATCCCACCTAATTCTGTCAGGTTTTGTCCTTGACTTCTTATGCAGTGCTTAACTATGGACTTGTTCCTGCTTGCTTGCTTTCTTTTTTTTTTTTTTTCTTTTTAACATCTTTATTGGAGTATAATTGCTTTACCATGGTGTGTTAGTTTGTGCTGTATAACAAAGTGAATCAGCTATACATATACATACATCCCCATGCTAACACATATATATGTTCCTGCTTTCTTGAAGTTCCTATTTCAACTTCCACGTAAATATGCGATCTTGGTTACCCTCCTACTTTTTCTTGATAGATTCTTCTTCTTGTCTGGCTCCTCTTCCTCTTTTCCCATAAATAATGAATACTTTGTGAGGTTGTGTCATCATGTCTGCTCTCTTTTCCCCAGTCGTCTGTCCCTTGGTGAACTCAACCACAGAGTACTTGGAACACATTACTTGCCAGGCAAATGGGAGTCCTCTTCCTTTCTTTTTTTCTTATGTCTGATTTCTAAGTTCTTTCTTAAGAGTTGAAATTTTTACTGTTTTCTTATTTTCGACACTCTCTTATTAATGCTGGTAATATGCAATATTTTTTATATTTTATGCAGTTTGTATTATGGATTTTGTAACGTGTGTGTGTGTGTGTGTGTGTGTGTGTGTGTGTGTATCTCTGAAGTATGTAGAGAATATCTAGGAAAGCAGCAATTAGGAATTTAGCACCTTTTAAGGGATCCTCAGTTCTTGTTTCCAAAGTCCCACAGGCAGTTGTTCCTGGATAAACCGTCATGTTGAATACTGTTTGGGAAATCTCTTTGACTGGTGCTGGATGATTGTGTAAGGAGTTATAATAATCTGCTCATTGAGATGGATGTGATTGCCTGTGATCAGAGCAGTCTATAGTAATCACTTCACTTCACACACATCACTTCACTTATGTTTATTCACCCCTAGGTAGGAAGACACGAACTGAAATTGTGTGTGTGTGTGTGTGTGTGTGTGTGTGTGTGTGTTGGACTTTGGAAACTAAGCACTACTGTGACAACTTCACCTCTGCTGCAACATAAGGAGGGAATTTGAAGTAGGGAAACCAGAAACTCAGCTCAGAAACAATCCTCCCATCCAGAACCATTGAGGAAACATAAGTAGCCCTTTCCAATCTGTGGCAGAGTAGAAACGAGGGGAATTTGTAGTCCTTGGTGTCAGAAGAGACAGCTGTGTAGTCTCACATCAAGCAAAACTGGTCAGTACGGCTTTGGAATGGTCGAGCCCAGGTGGGCAACAAGACAAAAAAGAAGGTAAAGCCAGTGGAGCCATGGCCCTGGGACAAATGTGAGCTACTACAGATCATTTGGAGTCCTACGACCTATAATGGTTAGAGAAAGAATAGACATCCAGGGCTCCAAAAGCATACCACAATGGAAGGAAGGGAATACATACATTTTTAAAACGATGATAACTTTGTGCCAGTAATAGTGCCACTGTGAGTAGTGTGTAGATGAGTACAATCATGCTGGAAAGCATTTGGCCTTATATATCATAATTCTTAAATGATTTCTTTACCCTTGCTCCAACTTCTAGGACTCTTTCCTAAGGAAATGACCGGTGATATACACTAAGATTTCTCTGTGTGATGTGTGTCACATGGTTATTTATAAAAGCAAAATAAGGGATTGTCGAATAAATTTTGTATTCATAGAACAATGTATTCTGCAATATTGAGAATCACAGTTTCATAGAATACTTATTGCATTGTTCTCATGCAAATTTCACATGCAAAATTCTCATGATTTGGTATTTGATCAAGAAGATAGGACGTAGAACTGTATATAGAAGCTGCTCTTTTTATAGACTTCCCACTCACAGTCTTTTATAGATGTGAACTAAGCCACACAACAGAACAAAATGGGCTGATTTTACCCAACAACAACACATGTTGTGATAAGTTTAAAGTCACTATGGACTTTTGCACAAATGGATTTACATTTGAGAACCAAGCCTATTTTTAAGTAGCATTACTTCTATATGCAAAATGATTTTGATTTGTTTCTACACATATACATAATCTATATAGCTGCATTGGTATATAATTGAGAGAAAACACACCAAAATACTACCAGAGGTGGAATTATGAATCATTTTGATTTTCTTTATAAGTGTTGTTTTCTTTATCATACTTTTCTGTATTTCTATATTTTCTACAATGAACATGTATAATTTTATGTTTAGAATAAAATAAACTCTATAATAATAGCAAAGGAATTTGTATACAAAGAGCAGTATAAGAAGGGAGGTTCTATAATATGGCAAATGGAAATAGTCTTGCTTGAAATAATGCAATACACCAGCTAAAAAGACTCTTCGATGCATCACGTAAATTCATTTTCTTCCTTAGTCGAGTGAGAGATGCGTTCGCAGCTGGGAATGCAGCTGACCATTTAGTAAGAGTACTCCTGCATTCAGTTAGTACCCTTTATTTAGTCGACAAGATGCCAGTGATAACAATACTTTTAACAGGGACAATTCCTTATTAGGATATGTCTTGGCAGCCAGGCTCTGTGAAAAATACTCTATTCATATTATCTCATAATATCCAAAATTTTGCTATTGTGATTCCCTTTTACATATGAGGATATTTAGATCCACAGAGCTTGTGACTTGCCCGAATTAGGCAGTGAGGGAATGGCAGATTCTCCTGCTGTCCCAACCTTTGACATACTGGAAAATACTGACAATTTGGGAAGAAAGAAGTTATATTGGGATATGTAGAATAATTGGCCGCCAAAAGGCGATAATTCAGTAATTAGTTAAAAGAGAGATAACGAAATGAGTCCTGTTGGGCAGACCCACCTGGAGCCTTGGAAGTACTTGATAACATCCATCTAGAAGTGGCCAGACTACTTTTTCAGTTTTGTGTGCAGCTGTTGAGATAGACTGTTTAATCAATGGAGAATTTCAGGCCATTCTTTTTCTTCCCATTATTGGCTAGTTGTAAACTCTGTACTTGGTTGAAAGACACCACAGAACCAAGTGATGAACAAGAAGGGATAACTCAGTAGAGGAATGAAAGCAGAATTTTAAGAAACTGCTGATGTTTAGGAAATGAAAGGGGCTGATAATAGCAATTAATGATTGTGAAATCTGGGCCTCTGCCGTGAGTCTTAAAACCAGTTCTAAAACAGAAGAAGATTAAAATATGTATTGATCTGCTGATGGGCCAGAGGTAAAGTTTAAAAGCAAAACATTGACCAGTAAGTATTACATTAATTAAACCCTTCTCTGCGCAGTGAATAAACACAGGCTGATAACTAGTATCTGTGAGTTCCTGAATTGATTCTGCATTGAGCATACTTCAAAGAAACGGGGCCATGTCCGTCTGCAATCACCTTCAGAAAGGCTGTCTTGCGGCAGAGGGAGGCCATAAGACACTCAAAGTTCTCGTGTGCAACTGATCCCCCTACTTACTATACTAATGCAGCGGCTGTAATAGCAACATGCTTTGAAGTGAAAGCTTTGCTGGGGTTATGCACTCAAAACTACCACGCTTTAATACAATCCAAGAACTGTAATGGGAAGGATTTCACATTAAGAGAGCAACAAGAACCCAGATTGCCCCTATCTGTGCCCTCTTGCTTGCTTGCTTGGCACCCACTGAAGATGTGGACCATCTCTTTCAACTTTAGACAGAACACTCTGTAAAAGTCTTGAGGACCTCAGAGAACTTGCCTATTGACTTACATTTAGGTCAATGTTTCCATTCTGCTGTTTATCTCATTTGTTTTTTTCACATATGGCCGATTAACACAGGTTCTGCAAGGATCCTAAGGGGCTGGGGAGCATAGTAATTAAGAAATACTATGGGAATTTAGAGTGTGGTAAAGGTGGTATTTCAAATCACTGGAGAAAGATAGATCGTTTAATACATGGCATTAGAATTACTAGCAGCCACTTGGGAAAAAATAAAACTAGATCACTTATGTGGAAATAAATGCCAGAAAAAAAACTTTAATACTTAAAACTATGAATGTACTAGAAAAATACATAGATGATTTGTCTTTCATAATATTGGCATGGAAAAGGTCATTCTAAAAAAAAAAAAAAAGGAGAAAAGAAAAGGTCATTCTAGGCACAACTCCAAACCTAAAATCTATAACAGAAAATACTCATAAATTTGACTGTGTACACATTTTAAACTTTATAGAGAAAAACATACCACAAGCAATGTCAAAAGGTAAACAGCAGGGCTTCCCTGGTGGCGCAGTGGTTGAGAGTCTGCCTGCCGTTGCAGGGGACACGGGTTCGTGCCCCGGTCCGGGAAGAATCCCACGGAGTGGCTGGGCCCGTGAGCCATGGCCGCTGAGCCTGCACGTCCGGAGCCTGTGCTCCGCAACGGGAGAGGCCACAGCAGTGAGAAGCCCGCGTACCACAAAAAAAAAAAAAAAAAGATAAACAACAAACCTGAGAAAAATGTTTGTAACACATATCAGAAAATGAGCTAATTTCTTTAACATTTAAAGAACTCTTAGAAATCAGTATGAAGAAGATAAACACTCCAATAAAATATGGGTAGACATGGAACATCAATTCCCAGAAACTAAATACAAGGAGATTCACTGCAGCCTTGTTTATAATAGCCAAATCCTAGAAATAAAAGTTCTTCAATGACATGACTTATTAACTTATTAATATGATAACAGCTGTTAAAAAGAATGAAGTAGAGAGACATGTATTGATATGGAAAGATGTTCACATGTCCAAAATAATAGTTTTAAGTTAAAGATACCCAGCAGGTTGCATAACAGTGTTTACTGTAATCCCATTTGTATATAGAAATATATATCAATCTGGAAGGATATACAAGTTAATGGTTAACTCTGGGGATTAGGGCTGGAATTTAAAAGGATAATTTTAGTTCTGTGTTGTTTGAATTTACATTATATTATTTTTTAAATCTTAAACATGACTTAAATAAATAAATATGAAGGCAAATTTTGGTAAAGCCTCATACTATGTAATGAAAATGGAACAGAAGAACAGATACATCACGCACTGAGAAAGAATAATCCACAAGGCTTAGTCCTGAATTGGTATAGGGTGACGGAATTGTATCCTTGCGTCCTGGGTCTCATATTCTTTAACCATCTGTGTCAATCTGGGAAGCAGGCACTGAGCCAGAGTTGGGCGTGCAAGAAATGTATTGAGGAGTAAGGCCTGTGAAAGGTCGATGGGGAGGGAGCCAGACTGGGGAGGGAGCCTTCAGACTGTGGTGCTATTCTGACACCTAGAGAAGGCAAAGAAGTGAAGAAGGACTAGGCAGGGAGAGACTCCAAACTCATGCAGGTCAGACAGAGCCAATCCAACGTGAGCTCTAGAGCAAATACGCCTATTAACAGGAGACCTGTTTTGGGCAGAGATGGCCAGACCCTCTGACCCCCACCATGCTCAGCAGTTGGCTGGGGGCTGCCAGAGGAGCATGGCCTCGCCTTCTGCACTGTTGAAGATCTCAAAGGTCCAGCAGCTGGGGGCTCTTAGTTCCAGGACTCCTTGCATCAGAACAGCAAGTTCTTTCTTAAAGGGAGAGCAGGTCAACACCTCCTTGGCTGCCAGAGTCCAGATCCACTTCATATATGTTCAAAGAGTATCTCTTGCAGGTTGCCAGTGGGCCTCTCTTTGGGAGAGGAAATTTAGAAGAATGAGGTTAGAAGGACACACTACAGCCCCTGTTGCTGCATTTGGACTCAGGGCTGCAAGTGATACTCACATTCTCCCTCCTCTCCTATCTGTCCCAAATTCCCCTTGCCCTCAGCTCTCACCTCTACTGGTCTCAATGACTTATCTGGTGACATTACCCAAATCCTCATTCCTGAGGTATCTGAGCCTCTGATAACCATCCCTTTCTCAGGCCCTTGTCTGTTCACTATCAAAACTGGGCAGGGAAGTACCAGAATGGGAATGCTATTGGCCGCAGGGGTAGGATAATTTCTCATTGTGCGGGAGTCACATAGCACACACCCCGCCTCCCTCTCACCCCGCAACCGCCATCATTGTGAAATCCAAAACATGCACACACATTTCCATATGTCTCTGGCCAAGATCTATAAAACTCAAAAAGTTTGTAAACTTACAAACCCAAAGCCTTTTCTCTCCAGATTGTTGTCTATAAAATACCTTTGAAAAACAAAAAATCAACTTTACTGCGTGCCACCCTCCTTCTGGCAATGTGCATCTCCCAAATTGCCTAAATGAGATGTGTATCTGTGACAAGGAGGTGTGGGTGAAAAACAAACTGTTTAATACTTGAAAAGGTTTGAAGTGAAAAAAATTTTTTTAAATCATCTTTAATGCTCTCCATTTTCCAGTAAAGCTGAGGTCAGGCCATCAGCCAACTGAAGGTGGGGAAGGAACTGTGGAGACTGGAGGAGAGGAAAGAAGATGTGAAATACTCATCTCAGAGTGGGGAAGAATGGCTTCTTAGGTGGAGCCCGTCAGCTCAGCTGTGTGATTTTCTCCAGCGGTTGTTCAGGTGAAGGCATGAAGATTGTCGGGTTCATTCTGGAATGGGATTTGCTCCAGACACAAGGGGAGACAGGAAAGGAAGTGGAGGGCACTTGTGAGGAGGTGCTTATAGTGAGGAGCTGTAGCACCTGGTCGGGACAAGGATTGACACTCCTTCCCACCTTTATGTATTTAACATCTCCTTGTCATCTGGCTCCTCTTAAGACTGGTTCAAGTCCCCGCAATCTTAGAAATGTCCTTTCTTGGCCCCATTCACATCCCTGTCCAGCCTCCACTCTGTCTTTGGCTTCTCCTTCACAGCCAGATTTCTCAAAAGGTTTGTCTATACCGTGATCTCCATTTCCTTGCCTCTCATCACTCAACCCACTCCAGACGGGTTTCCGTCTCAGTCATGAACCTGTACAGTCTCATAAAAGTCACCCATGACTTCTAGGCCACTAAGTCCAATGGATATTTAGGAACATATTTCAGTGTTCCTTATTTGCTCTCTCAGGAGGATTTGGCACTTTTGAGCATTCACTGCTTCTTGGAATACTTTTGTCCCCCTAGCTTCTGTGACATTCTCTTTGTTTTCTCTCCTTCCTCAGTGACTGCTCCTTCATTTTCTTTATTCTTGACTCATCCAGTTCTGCCTTACTTTTCCAGTCAGGATCGAGTTTGGACATACTTAACAGAAAAAAAATAGTAGCTTAAATAAGATAGAAGAGTAATTGTTTTACAAACAAGGAAGCCCAAAGATAGGCCGTACAGGAATTCAATATCTATCTTTCTGTTTCAGCATCCTAGCATCCTCAAGGTCACCCCATGGTCCAGGATGGCCGCCATCACATCCATGTGCCAGGAGGCATCTAAAGGCAGGGAGAAAAGGCAAAATGTTGTACCTTCTAGGTGAGTCATTAGAGAGGCTTCTTGTAAGCCCCACACACCCCTTGGTCCACATTCTGTTGACCTCCCAGCTATAACAGATGCTGGGAAATAGTGTCTTTTAACTGAATAATGAGGGCCCTGTTACTAAGGAAGAAGGGGAGGATGGATACTGGGAAGCTGATCAGCAGTTAGATTTGGATATTCCTGGGGGCCTTATCCTGAAACCCTGTCTTTCTCATCCTATACTCTTTTTAGACACACTCACCCACGTCCATGGCTTTCAATACCATGTTACACCGTTGATTACAGGCCCATCTTTTTTCAGTGCTTCATGCTCCCTTGAGCAGAGCTGTTTTGGTAGACCGTTGGCCTTAAGATCCTGCATGAACACTATATTGTGAGCTTGCACTTGCACCCAGGTATACCCACAACCTAGTACAGAGCCAAGGTTCAGGAAACATCACTTGAATGCAAATAATGTCAGGACTGGGGAAACCAAAGGAGCCCGGAAAGGAAAGGGCCATGGGAGCCATTTCTCTATGATGCAGCTGTCGTGTTGGGGGTCTCTGGGGTCACTGAGGAGGAGTGAGAGGGGAAACTGCCCCGCTTCCATGTCTGCTGATTCCAGGGAGAGACCCTTTGCTGCCTGCACAGGCTTTGCTTCCTGCTTGTTCATTCCTCAGTGACACATCTGCACGGATATCCCTGCAAAAGCCTAGCTAGCCTGGCGTATCTTGTAAGCAATCTGGCTATTAAAACTATTCAGCCCAAGAAGGTTTTATTTTATCAAACATTATAGAATTATTATATAAAGTTTGGGTAATGAGGACCATTCACATCAAATTCACCCACAGGAAGTAGGTGAAGGCCTAATTTGTAGAGGAGCTGGGCTGCCTCACCTCCACCAAGCACACACACAGAGGCATACTTGAGAACATCCCCATTTCCACTCTATTTAAATCAATAATTTCTTGTTTAGGTTTCTACCCTATGCTAGATACTCTCTTAAAGGCATTTGGATGTAAGGATATAAATTACTCAGAATAGGAAGTAGTTCTATTTTTTTTCTGAATTTTAATAATGAAGAATCGAGATGGATCAATCCTTGTTTTGGAGCAAAAAGATTTTATTTTTAACAGAGTTGCCAGCATTCAATTTGCCTGTAAAGCAGTTTTTAGATCTAGGAGATAATTGCCATTAACTGTCTACTTTCAAGATTTTTTTTTCCTCAAACTTATTTTTATAGCAGCCCAAGTAAAATATATTTTGTTAAAAATTAGTTCCACTTCCCTTCCAAATGATATTGGACTAAATAACTCAGAAGTTTATCTGGATTAAAAAACACAGACACAGGGCTTCCCTGGTGGCGCAGTGGTTGAGAGTCCGCCTGCCGATGCAGGGGACACAGGTTCGTGGCCTGGTCCAGGAAGATCCCACATGCCGCGGAGCGGCTGGGCCCATGAGCTATGGCCGCTGAGCCTGCGCGTCCGGAGCCTGTGCTCCGCAACGGGAGAGGCCACAACAGTGAGAGGCCCACGTACCGCAAAAAAAAAAAAAAAAAAAAAAGACATTTGTGCATTCATGAAATGTAGGAACTTTGGCTATACTAAATGGTATTAAAGGGAGGGATGACTTCTGAAGGTTAAGAATGTGGGGACATCTATGTCACAGACTTAGATCTTAAAAGAAACCTAGTAAGGGTGATAAGACCATTCAATGGGGAAAGAATAGTCTTTTCAACAAATGATGCGGGGACAACTGGATAGCCACATGCAGAAGAGTGAAGTTGTACCCTTATATCATATACTCTAAAAATTAACTCGAAGTAGATCAGAAACCTAAATTTCAGAGCTATAAACTAGAAAACTCTTCGAAACCATAGAGTAAATCTTTGTGCCCTCAGATTTGGCAATGGAACATCAAATATGACACCAAAACATGAGCAACAAAAGAAAAAATAGATAAATTGGATGTCTTCGAAATTAAAAACTTTATGTATCAAAGGATACGGCCAAGGATGTGAAAAGATAATCCATAGAATGGAAAAAATACCTGCAAATTATATTTGCAATAAGGAGCTTGGATCCAAAATATATAAGAACTCTTACAACTCAATAATAAGAAGCAAATAACTCATTAAAAAATGGACACAGGATCGGCATGGACATTTCTCCAAAGAAAATATCCGAAGAGCCAATAAACGCATGAAAAGATGCTCAACCTCTTGCAAATCAGAGCCTCAACGAGACCACTTCAAACCCAGTTGTATGGGTATAATAAAAATAGTCTGATAATAACAAGTGTTGGTGAGGATGAGGGGAAATCGGAACCCTCACACGTTGCTGGTGGGAATGTAAAATGGTGCAACCACTTTTGAAAGCAGTCTAGCAGTTTCTCAAATGGTTAAACATAGAGTTGTCATGTGACCCAGCAACTCCACTCCTCAATATATACTTAAATGACAACATAGGTCCACATAAAATCTTATACAGGGATGTTTATAGTAGCATTATTCATAATAGTTAAAAATGGAAACAACCCAAATGTCTACTAACTGATGAATGGGTAAATAAAATCCAGCATATTCACAAAATGGGATATTATTTGGCCATAAAAAGAATGAAATTCTGACTCATGCTATGACATTGAAGAACTTTGAAAACAGTATGCTAAGTGAAAGAAGCCAGCCACAAAACATCACATATTACGTGATTCTCTTTATATGAAATGTCCAGAATAGGCCAATCTACAGAGACAGAGTGTACATTAATTATTGCCTGGGGTGGGCAGAGGGAGAGTGAGCGCTAGAACATACAGGGTGTCTTTTTTAGTTGATGAGAAAGGTCTAAAATTGACTATGATAATGGTTGCACATATCTGTAAATATACTAAAAACCATTGCATTGTATGCCCTAAATAAGTAAATTGTGTGATTTCTGAATTGTATCTCAGTAAAACTATATATATCGTATATATATAAAAGAATACATCTAGTTTGGCTTCCACTTTAGATGCAGTTGGACAACTCATCCTTCCAAGGCCAAACTCTTCCATAATGTGAAGGGCTCCCAGGGAAAGGACATCTACCACCTCCTGCAAACAGCCCTCAAGGGCAGAACGCTGTCATTCTCTAGTCCATAGACTCTTTCCTACCTTCACTGAGAAATCTTGATGTTCTACATCTCGGTGTCAAATTTAGACAATTTAGACACCTGTAGGGACAAGCCAGGTAGCAGAAATGTCGCTGAGGGTCAGGGGGCCCCGGGGCATTTGGTGAATGGGGGGAGCAGTTGGGAACTGCCACACTGTGACGTGCACAAACGTGCAGCCCTGATAACTCACCAGAGACTTTCGAAATTGGAACAGAATGAAACCCGACACAGAGCCAGTACTATGTCAAGCAAGGAAAGCACAGCACTGGGCAAGATCTCTCCCATGGGTCATGGGTTCTTGATTTTTGATCTACGAAAGATGAGCAGTAGCTGTAAGTAATGTCACTTTTTCTTTTTCCTGGCTGAATTTTTTTCAGTGTTCTCAAGGCCAGGTAGTCTTAGAAAATCATCTTTCTTTCCCTTATTTGCCGTCTCTGGTGCTGGTTATGCCCAGTGCTGATGAATTAGTTAAGACCTCCATTTCAACCAGGAAAGCAGCCTGTATCTGCTTTAGGCCTTCACTACTGGCTTGTATTACCCATCTTAGAGTTGGCAGTGTCCAAAGGTGAGGTGGACAGACACGGTGGTCGCCATTTCTTGTGCTTCTGTCGTGTCTGCAGTGAGCCTAGCTACCTGCAAAGCCCCACTGGCTCCTCTCTGTTCCCAGCTGCAGCCCTCATTAGTGTTGAATTGATCTCTGGGGCTGCAGCACCTGGTCAATGGCAGACACTCCCCCAGCCTTCCTCCCCCTGGTGAGAGGTAAAAGGCTGCAGTCCCAGTGGGACGCTTGCGCTTACTGTAAACCCATCCAGACTCCCCACCGCGTGTTTGCACACAGCCCTCGCCTCTTCAGCTCCCTTCTATAAGAGCCCCACTCTACAGTAAACATTTTAGCAAAGTGCATTTTATATGGGGGTGTGAAATGTGAGCTCCAAAGGGACACTTTGTAGTTAAGCGGAAAGAGGACACACTGATTCTCATTCATGTAACACTTACTAATGGTCAAGGGTGAGTACTTGGATTTTATCTGAGCATGGAATTCTATTTCTAAATTCCTCTATTTTCTAGAGATCAGCAGGATTAGTTTCACTGGCAAATAATGAGACAGAAAAGGCCCAATTAGAGTATTTTGTCCTTATATAGTACCTTTCATCCAATTGTTTCGCAGCCTTTTTTGTTAGTCATAAAAAAGTCCTCCACCCCCAACAGCTTGTCATGTAGGTAGTACTTGTCAGCTTGGAACCTGAGACAGACCTTCAGTCGAGCCCAGGATCTTGTCCTCTCAGAAGGTTCTTGACACTTATGCATCACCTCATTGCTCTTTTTCTAATTTCTGCAATCAGTTTCAGTGCAAATTTTCATTTGCTGTGTACCCAGGACCTATGAGGGAGCCATTGTGTTATGTAATCATCTGATTTTTAAAGAGAGGGACACTGATCTCAGGCATACAATTCTTGAATTATAGAGCTGGAAGGGACCTTAGAAATCACTTGGTCCCCTCTCTCTCGGTAGATATTATACAGGAGACACAGAGAGGGTGTGCAACTTGCTCAAGGTCACACAGCAAGGCAATGGCTGAGACAGGACTAGAACTCTGGATGTGGAAATTGGGAGTTGGTTTTTTGTTTTTCACAACCACTGACAGAGATGCAGAGATTATGTCAGTGGTTCTAAATATGGCAAATATGCAGTATGAACATTATAGTGGTGAAATACAAAGATACCAGCCAACCTTTGAATTTAGGTGATTGAATGGAAGACCACCCTCAATCCCTCCACCTCCCACCACATATATATAAAAGAGAAAAACAGGGCTTCCCTGGTGGTTCAGTGGCTAAGAATCCACCTGCCAGTGCAGGGCACACAGGTTCGAACCCTGGCCCGGGAAGATCCCACATTCCGTGGAGCAACTAAGCCCATGCACCACAACTACTGAGCCTGCGTTCTAGAACCCACGTGCCACAACTACTGAAGCCCACGCGCTTAGAGCCCGTGCTCCACAACAAGAGAAGCCACCGCAATGAGAAGCCTGCGCACCACAACAAAGAGTAGCCCCCACTTGCCGCAACTAGAGAAAGCCCGCATGCAGCAACGAAGACCCAGCGCAGCCAAAAATAAATAAAATAAAATGAATAAAATCTATCTTTAAAGAAAAAAAAACGGAAAACGTCCGTCTAAGAATTCATTTGGTAAGTTAATCACAATGGTGCTAAGATAGGCAGAGTGTGCGGAAAACTGAGCTGGGCATCCCGAGTTGAGGGTGCAATCTAGTTTTCTTCAAGGGAGAAAGGCTCTGTGTTTAGTGGACTCGCGTCATCTGGCCATTGATCAGATAAACTTTTTTTAGAAGAGCAGGGATAATACATCAGGCCTTACAGAAACTGAACGAAATATTGCACAAGACTGTACCACTGCTTTCACCCTGATTACGTACTCTTCTATCAACTATCTGACTCCTACCTTGGTACCCTAGGCAACAGGGTCCTGGAAAGGTGGGTCCCTCAAGAGTAGATATGACCTTCGATAGGCAGATAGAAAGTTCTATCTGCCATTATAAATTAACGCACTGGCTTTCTGATTTATACATCCATCTCTTACGAGTTTGATTACTGTGAACCATCCAATCATTTCTGGATGAGCCAATCATCTTCGGACTGTGCAGAACTAAGGACCAGAGATAGGACTGTGTTGATGCTCCCTCTCCATTTCCTCCCCACCTCCCTCACCAAACGCTGTCACTCTGACACCCAGCTGGAGACAGCCTCCTTGTCTCATTATATATTGCTAAATCATACCTAAGAATAGGTGGATTTTAACAAGGAAGAGCAACAGGAGAATATAACATGTAGTGTAATAGAGACTGTGCCTGTGACAAGTTCATGCACATACTAGATGAAGCAAAGGGAGAGTCCCTGCTTACTACTGACGAGGGGACCTTAAGCAGCACCCCAGGGAGCATGGGCATTGGGGGTGCACGTGAGGAACAGCAGCTGTGGTCTGAAATACCTCAATCTGGATCCACGTGTAGGGAAGGGAGGTGAAAAGAGGAGACTTGAGCTCCTGCCAGAGGCCAGTAATGTGTGTGAATCAGGAGAGATAAATATTTGCCTGTGGGTTGAAGGGCACTGGACTTCGGTGTATAGGATGTCCTTTAGGGGAAGGTTCAGAGACAGCATTTAGGCTTTAAATGAGGATGATGAGTGGCATTGTGGGATCCTTAGGAAACAATGGTGGAAATAAGTTAGTCAGAGGAGTCCCCACATGGGGCTTCAAAGCAGGGATACAGATTGGGCATCTGAGCAGAAACCCCTCACAGTGAGTGTCAGTGTATTTTTTTTTTTTTTTTTTTGGCTGTGTTGGGTCTTCGTTGCTGCGCGTGGGCTTTCTCTAGTTGCGGCGAGTGGGAGCTACTCTTCTTTGCGATGCGTGGGCTTCTCATTGTGGTGGCTTCTCTTGTTGTAGAACACGGGCTCTAGGTTCGTGGGCTTCAGTAGCTGTGGCTCACGGGCTCTAGAATGCAGGCTTAGTAATTGTGGCACACGGGCTTAGTTGCTCCATGGCATGTGGGATCTTCCCAGACCAGGGCTCGAACCCATGTTCCCTGCATTGGCAGGCGGCTTCTTAACCACTGCATCATCAGGGAAGCCCCAGTGTCAGTGTATTTTAAAGCCACAGGCAAAAAAGACAATTTCAACAAAGACGTTGAGGAACAGCCACAGAAAGACAGTCCTGGAAGCAGGAATGAAAGACGCCATTTGAGGAAGAGTAGCGGTATGGAAAATGCTGTGTTTTAAATATTTTGCAGTGTAATTCTCTTAGAGGTGAAGTTTTAATAATCCATATGAACTTATTATTCACAATTTTTCTGAATAATGACAGGCAAAATGGTCTTCTCTGTTGTTAGGAGTGACAACGGAGCCCAATTATGCAGAGTTTCTTTTAATAATGGAGCAGAATGTGACTACTTTTCAGAGGCACAGCCAGCCAGCAGCCACTGTCACCTTTTCTATCCAACAAAAGGAGAAATTCATCCACTCCTGCATCTGTCCAGACAGCCGCTCAGCATCTACTGAACTATGTACCAGGACTTGGTAAGTGCAGGATAAAAAATGCCAAATAAGACACAGGCCTTGCTCTTCCAAAGCTTATGGTGAATGGAGAAGACAGAAGAACTGGAAATTACAGTAGTGTGAGAAGCTCAGCTGAAACGCAGGTGTTTCCCTTCTCAGAGGGGGTTCTCACCTCCCCACGCCTCAGTCAGAAGGTTGTCTTGGTTCCTTACCTTCTCAAGGGTCACTGGCTTTGTCACAGACACTGAGACACCCTAGTGACTCAGAGCCTCATCCCCACTGAGCCCGTGTCCGTCCCTTCTCTATTGAGCCTGGGGAAATGATGAGAGGAGAGACTCTCATTTCATTCCCTGATCACTCCGACCTGCTGATAGCATCAGACCCACATGGACTGCTCTGCAGATAGGAAGTTCTCTCCTGGAAGTTAGGGCAAACATGGGAGGGAATTGAATTCTGGCTCACTGGGACTGCCTGTGCTGCCCAAGGCAGGCCTTCTAAACGGAAGCCTTCACAGGGACGGTGTCTCACGTGTGGCCTCCACTGTCTTCTTTGCTCCCGTGCCCACGGCATCCATGAAGGTGGCCTATCTTTTTAACTCTGGAAGACTTCAGGATCTCTGTATTGTTGGTGTGGAGGTTTTACAAGGGTGTATCTAGGTGTGGTTCTTTTCATTCCTCATGCTGGGAACTCAGTGGACTGCTTTGACATGTAGACTCATGAGCTTTTGTTCTTGTATTGTGTCTTTGATTGGTCAGAAGTTGGTCCTTCTGGACTGGTAATCTGGGTCTCTCTTCTTACTGAGTCTTAGGTCTTGTTAACTGCTTGGTCAGTTTTCTGGGCTATTTCCCCGACTCCAAATTTTCTATGGAAATATTGTTACTATGACGCTGATGATTTTTATTTCAAAGAATTCTTTATGGATTGCTGGTTTTTCTTTCATCATAGCAACATGATCTCATTTCATGGATGCAGTTTTGTCTCAAATCTCTTGCAGAATACCAATGAAAGTGATTTTGGTTCACTGAATTATCTCCAGTTTCTCTGGGGTCATTTGTATTTGTTCATCTCGGTCTTTCTTACTCGTGTTTGTGATTTCCTCGTGTCTGATATTCCTTGGTTATCACTTAATGGGTGATTGATGGGGCTGGTGTGCAAGGGTGGGGAGTGTAGACTGCGGGGGGGTGGGGGTGAGTGGGCAGGGAGCCAGCCAGCATCTTGAGAACTCCCAAATGCTTGAATCCAGGGGAGGTTTCAGCTGTGTGGTCCCAGCCTTCACACTAGCTGCCATAGTTTTCCTGCCTGAGTGCTTGAGCTTCTGAAGCTAACATCAGACACCTTCATTTTCTAACGGTCTGAGGAACATCTCCACCAATCAGATCTCCTAGCATTTTCAACTCCTCATGCCCCCAGTATGCTCTCTTCCTTCCCAGTCCTGTTTCCTTCCCTGGGCTTCCTATTTTTGATAGCTACGCTATCTTCCCAGTGTTAAAAACCACGGAATAGTATCAGACTGATCTTATCCTCCACACTTAGTCTGTTCCCGAGCCCTTGAAGATATCTCCTGTCTCTGTCCATCCTCTTCTTCCCATCTTAGCCTCTCCAGTCAGATTGTCATTATTTATTCACTGGAAAAATTCCAAGTTTCCCTTTAGCCTCCTATCTCTCACTGCCAGATTGATATTCCCTGAATGAAGTTCTCTTTACATAATTCTGCTGTTCAGAATTCTTTCCTGTATCCCTTCTGTTTACTCATGATGGCCCAACTCCTTAATCTGGTGTTCAAGGGTCCAACCCACTTCTCCCACATTGCTGGCAGGAGGCAACAACATGCAGGGTGGGTTCTGGGGAGAGAGAGGCACAGTCAGGTCTTGGCTCTGATGCTTACGGGGCAAATTATTTGCCCTCTCTTAGCCACAGGTTTCTCAGCTCTAACTCTGGGATAATGAAAGTACCTGCTTTATGGATCACTGAGAAGACTTAATGAGATAATGCTAGCAAAAGAAGTAGTACAGGGCCCAGGGCATGATAATAAACAGTATTTGAAAGTTATACTTATGGCTACCACCATTGTTATTGTTGTTGTTGAATCCAATATCTTTCAGACAAATTGCCCTCTTCCCTGTTTCCTGAGTGAAGCCCATCCCTCCCACTTCTGTGCTCTGGCTCAAGTGCCCTTTCTCTTCTCAACACTTTAAAAAATTGTGGTAAAATAGATGTAACATTAAATCGACCGTTTGAACCATTTTTAAGTGTACAATTTAGTGACACTAAGTACATTTTCATTATTGTGCAACCATCACCACCATCCATGCCCAGAACTTTTTCATCTTGCCTGACTGAAACGAGAATTCTGCATTTCCTCTCCCCGCCCAGCTCTTGCCAGCCACCATTCTACTTTCTGTCTCTATGAATTGTACTCTTCCAGATACCCCAGATAAATGGAACCATACAATATTTTATCCTTTTGTATCTGACTCATTTCAGCTAGTATAATGTCTTTAAGGTTCATGCATGTTGTAGCACGTATCAGAATTTCACTTCTTTTTAAGGCTGAATAATATTCTATCATATGGATCTATCACATTCTTTATCCATTCATCCATCATTGGACACTTGGGTTGTTTCCGTCTTTTGCTTATTGTGAATAATCTTCTGTGAACATGGGTGTGCAAATATCTGTTTGTGTCCCCACTTTCCCTTCTTTTGGGGATGTACCCAGAAGTGGGATTGCTGGATCATATAGTAACTCTATGGTTAACTTGTCGATGAACTGCCATGCTGTTTTCCAGAGCAGCTACATACACTGTCAATTTTAATCATCCTTTAAGGTCCAGTTCCGTTGCTACCTCCTCCCTGAAGCTCTTCAGTTCCCTTTCTAGACAGAACTCAGGTGGTGTTGGAATTGGGCCACGATTGTGCCCCTTGGGAGGCAGTCTACCACCTTGGGTTATGGTGTTTACTTGTAGATCGCCTTCCCTCAGCCCCCTTCAGGAGCAGCTTGTTTCCCACACTGCCTCACTCAGAGCAGGTGCTTGATACGGATTTTGTGAATGAAAGAGTTAATGAATGAATGAAGTAATCAACAGCCTTGTTCTGAATTACCAGGAGATGCTGACACCTCTCAGGGGAGAATGCAGGGGATTAGTGGAAACTCTCCACCCCAGAAGAAGTCAGCTCCCCAAATGCTTTCGTACCTGAACGATGGTGGTGAGCTGCTCCCGCTGCATCCTCGCAAAGCCAGCATCACGCTCTAAGTGTTGCTTCCTTGGCTCAGTCTGCTCTGTCACATTAAGAAGCAGCATGTGTTGCCAGTGTCTGTTGGATTTGCCTAATAAGGAAAGCAGATTGCCACCTGGGTCTGTGGAGACATTATTGGATGCATTGTATTTAAATTTTGTTTTCACGGAAAATTTATAGCCACCCCCTTCTACTCTAATGTATGAATAATTAGAAGCAATTACAAGGAAATTTAGCAAATTACTAAGCCATCTAGGAGTAAAAATTAGTGTTTATGGTGTTTTTCCTTTGCTGTCTGGCAATCCAAAGTGATATATGATGAGCATGCAGACACCAGGCACAGATATCATTCTATGCACCTAGCAGTTTTCCAGTAAAGATCATAAAAATCAATGCATGGCAGCAGTCTTGTGACATTAAAGGGCCTGCGTAATAAATATTGGATGATGGGGGAGGGGAATGATGAATTTGAGCAGTAGAAAGTTAACCACAAAAGGTTTTATGCTGGTGTATTAGAGATAACTTTTTTAAAGGTTTTTTTTTTCTATTTAAAAATGTACATTTTAATTAAAGAAGTTAAGGGGAAAAAAAACAGAAAAGTGAAAGAAATTTCAAAAAAGCTGCCCGGACTCTCCACCCCGAGAAGATTATTTTTCCATCTTGGCATATTGACTTTATATTTTCTATGCATGTTTGCATGTTTTATTGTGATAGTTTTTATCATACTGCACAAAAAATTTACTGTTTTGATATTAAAATTTAATAGAGTCAATTAAACATACCCTCATGTTGCTATGGGCAAGCCACATGGATAACACATGATTATTTTACCTTCCCTATGATTGATCGTAGTTTTAGTTTGTTTCCTTTTTTTTTTTTGACTGCATTGGGACTTCGTTGCTGCGCGTGGGCTTTCTCTAGTTGTGGCGAGCGGGGGCTACTATTCATTGCGGTGCGCAGGCTTCTCATTGCGGTGGCTTCTCTTGTTGCAGAGCACAGGCTTTAGGCGCATGGACTTCAGTAGTTGTGGCACGCAGGTGGATTCTTAACTACTGGACCACCAGGAAAGTCCCTTGTTCCCACTTTTAAAGCATTATAAATAATACTGCAGTGGACCTCATAGTACATACAACTTTTTTCTATATTTTAAAATTAGGATTCTAAGAAGAAGGATTCCTGGGATATAGACTTTTATAAGTTCTCAATTCTTATTACCTAATTGCTTTCCTAAGGGCTTATACTTATTTGCTCCTTAACCTATGATGTTGAGAATACCTGTTTTGGGGCACCAACACAAGCATTAAGTAGCACTGTGAAAGTATTTTGCTACTTTAAGAGGCAGTTTTTATTTCTTTGGTTGTAACTGAGGTTGGGTGAACTTGGAATCAGTCAGGTTCCATAGCTGGGAATAGAATTCACGTGATCGGGTTTATGGAGAAGATTTATTTCATTACATGCTTTGCAGAAGAAACAGGCCTGTGTTGGGCTCTGAGATATGACTTCGAGAGCTGCATCGCAGAGATCACAGAAAGAACTGCTTCTGCCCTGTGAAGCCACCGCAGCTGGTGGTGGAGAGGGGTGCGGGGGAGTAGTCTCTACAGGAAAACCAGAGCCCACCACAGTGTTTGCCAGCAGAAATGGTAGGAGGAGCACAAAACACAGCCTTGACTCAGTTTTGCCTTCCAATTTAAATCATACCTGGAACTCTAGGTGCAAGGGAGTCCTGTAAGTGTAGATATGAGATTTCCAGCTTCTGCGGTACAGGAAGACCCATGAGGAGGAGGGCAGGATGGATGTTAGGAGCTGATCTCCGTATCCCCACAACATTGTTTAGTATGTCTGGGATGTTTGTTAACCCGTTTTATTGCCTCTTAAATGAATTGTCATTTTCTAACCCTTTGTAGGCTATCTTGTAAAAGAAGCTGCTAGCAGCCAGAAAGACATGATGTCATTATTTCTAAGAAGCTTATAGTCTTGCCCTTAGTAAAACTGAAGGCCAGGAGAAAATGAGAAAGGGTAGGAGATGGTTCCATTGGCTCCCAAACTATAGGGGGGTCCAAAGGTTGAAAGTGGATTTCTTTGCACATGTATCAATATTTAAGCAAATTAAGTAATATTTAGCCAAAGAGAAATTTTTATCTGTATTAACAACAGCATCGTCATTTAAATATTATTATTTTCTCTTCCTGATAATACTTGGACCTTATACATTCATTAGCTTCTTAAGCAACTTGTTTCCTCATTAAATAAACTATGACCATTTAGGCTTAATCAGTAACAAATCAGACTCCATCATACCTTCAGCTTACTTCCTAGGGCTGCATAGCCCCAGAGATCACTATTCACACAGAAAGTAATTTGAATGGCACCCTGTAGAGTTGTACTTCGATGGCGATGCCGGGACCCTGTCAACTCCTCAATTCATTAGAGGGTTGGTTCTACTTTTTCCCCTTACTATGCTTTTCAGAAAGATGCTGATACCCTGGGCAGCTACAGAGGGTTATGGGGAACTGGGCCCTTAGAAGCCTAAAATAGCCTTTTTTTTAGAGATAGTGTGAACTCGGGAGACATCACCTAGGGCCACCAATATTACTCTCCAGAGAAATCCCTTTCTAGTCAGGCCTTTTTGTCATTTGAATTAACAGCCAAGATTGAACAATTTTGCCCATGGATAATAAGCTTTTATTTTTAGGGCTGTTCGGAAGACTGACTAAATCTAAAGAAGTAGTGGATTAATTTAAGAAAGTGGGAACAAATCTGTTGCTTTCAAAATCCTTCTCCAGAGCCTTTGATTTCGGAATTAACTCCTCACCCGTGACTTTTTCGAGTTGCACCATATTGCCCTGCATACCTAGAGGGAGAATTCTGAGCTCTGACCTGTTCTCTCCAGCGGTTCCTAAGAACCAGAATCAAGTCCCTAGAATGAACATCTTTCATATGTTGGTGAGTTGATTTCCATCCAATGCCTGCTAAAAATAAATTGGGTGACCTCTATGGATGGACGGATGAAGGGCCGTCCTAAATAAAGCCTAATTCCTTATGGAAGGGACTTCAAATTCTGTTGTAAGGAGACAGAAGGCTACCAGGTTTTTCAATCATTATTTCCAGTTTTCCCATAGGCAAGAGTTAAGCTGTAAGGACAATCTGGGTTTAGGTAAGGGTTGGTAAGGGTAAGAGAAAGAGAGAGAGAGGGAAGTGGCGGGGGGGAAGACAAGGCATGGTTAGAGAAATTTCCCTTGTGGGAAGAGGAATAACCCTCTACCTGGGCAGTGCTAAGTCATTTGATTAGTTGATTTATACCAAGAAGATATAAATACCAGGAGGAGAAAATTCCTTTTTTCTTTTTCTAGCACTGTTGGTGGTTTTGGAATGGCTACAATCTGTAATTACCATATATTCTCTGTTTTCCAAAACAGTCTGGATTTTAAATACTTGTCTTTTTTATCTCTATAAAGCGTCAGAAATATTCTGGAAATGCAAATATTTTGACAAGTGGTTAACTGAATGAATCAAGTCACTAAGTATTACAAATATGTGAATTCATTCTATTGGTTCTGAGCGTGAATTCAAGGACCTCAAATGGAAGCGCAGTGTCACTGATTAAGAGCTTCTGGGCAGCAGAGAAGGCATCAGTGGACTCTGGCACTGAAAAGTCTCTTAAAACGTAAATTAATTATTCAGAGACTTGTCAAGAGATATTTGGGGTCAGAAAAGGAAAATAGTTACTGAACATGAAGTTCTTCTTACAAGTGTGAGCGGGGAAACATGCTACCAACTCCACCAGCAGATGGATAGCAAAGATGAATGTAAATACTATACTAATTGTTATGTGCTTTTTGCTATATTATATACTTTTCACTTAAATTTTCCCCTTTCAGTAAGACAATTTCTTTAATATATAACTGTGATTTAATTGTTATATTTTTGTAAGCTTTTTTCACATAAATAAGTAGTGAGAAATAAATGTAAGAAATAAATATAAGTAAATAAATAAGAAATCAGAGGAACTTCTCTAGTGAGGGAGGCAGGTTAGTTATAGCGGGAGTTTGGGAGCGAGCCAGACTAGGGATCAAAGCCAGTTTCTGCCACTTCTAGAGGTGCAGTAAATTACTTAATCTCTTTAAGATTTTAGTCTCTTACTTTTAAAATGGAGGAAATAAACATGTCCTAAGTTTATTGTGCTTGGGATTAAATGGTTTTAAAGTGTTTGACCCAGAGTAAGTATTCAGTAAATGATAGCTGCTATGAAAAATACTAATAATGAAATGTGAGCAAACGTCTTTGAGAGTCAGTACGTTTACCATTTCCCTCCCTCCCTCCCATTTGGCTAGCTGTGCTCTAGATCAGCAGTCCCCAACCTTTTTGGCACCAGGGACTGGTTTCATGGAAGACAACTTTTCCACGGACGAGGGGATGGTTCAGGTGGTAATGCGAGTGATGGGGGGCGGCAGAGGAAGCTTCGCTCGCTCGCTGGCCCACCACTCACCTCCTGCTGTGCAGCCTGGTTCCTAACAGACTTCGGACCGGGGGTTGGGGACCCCTGCTCTAGATGGTGCAGGATCTGTTACCCTGAGCCCCTGAGTGAGGCCACTGTGGAGGGGACCCCCCGTGCTGATGAGGGGTGAACGTGTGGGATGAGTGAGAAACACACTTTTGCTTTAAACCACTGAAACATGGGGTTGTTTGTTACTGTAGCCTAAGCAACCTCTCCTGACTGATGCAGGAAGGAACCCAGAGGCTTCCACTGCTAGCCTGTCTAGAACCCAGGGAGAGACAGATGATGAGGACAGCACACTGGACCAGGGGCAATAGGCAGAGTGGCTGTGACTGGAGGGAGGCCATGGGCATTTCAGCTGTGAGCAGTAGAGTATGTATGGAACCTCATATCCCAAAGGCATTGAAACAAGGAAAATACTACTCACTGGAGATGACACTGAATTTACTGGCTTGGTTCCAGGAAAGTCTCAAGGGAGGTTAAAGGGGTCTAGAGACCTCCCACATGTTTTAATAGCCACCATCTCTTTTACCTGTCAAAACCAACAGGATGGAAAGGTCATGTTAAGGTCTGCAGAGGGAGGATCACAAGTTAGGTGACTGTGGCTATGAGGCCCCCTGCCCAGCAGTGGAACGCACCACCATTGCCTGCTAGGTCTATGGAGAGGCGAGTGACCAGTGGGACCTGCCTCACCCCTTTACCATATCTGTCCGTCAGATTCACCCAGGGGTCCTCCAGAGGGAGTCTGATGTCTATGTCTGGGTTCCTGGAAAAATATGCTGTCTACCAGGATGTATTTTCAAACCCAGAAAGTAATTGCTCTGTATTCCCACCAGGTGGGTAGACTTCATTGCTGAGCTTGAAATTGACATAATTTGCAAACAAAAAGGCATGAATTTATGGGAAAGCTTCTTCAGGCCCTGTTATGTCTCTTTCTAGGCTCCTACATTGTCTGTAAAGAAGAAAAATGCCAGCATCCCAAGGTGTTCTGCCTCTGATAGAATACAGTGTCCTCCTTAGTCCCACCAGCTGAGTCAGTTGCCTCCTCCTGCAACACAGACCTTTGTAGCTGGAAACCCTGGGGTGCTGGCGTTTCACCCACATCCAAGAAGTAGATGAGTAATAAACAACCTTCCATACACTGAATTACCAGTCTCCTGGTCAAACCCTGGACAGAACACCATCATCTAAATAGTTAATATTCTGATCCATTGTTTCCCCAGTTCTGTTCCATAGAACCCAAGTTCTAGAAGACATGAATAGGTACCCTGCTACTAAGGGGTTTCAAGGTCAAAGCCTTTTGGAGTATGTTATATTCATTCCCCTTTAGTGGGCTCAGCTGCTTGTTAGCATATTAAAGGCTCTACCAGCTCCTCAAATAAAAAGAATCTCTTTGACTCAAATAGATGTAATAGGTTGGAACGTTTTTCTCAAATTTGTTTGAATTTGACCACGAACCCTATTTAGTACAACAAAATGATTAACATCCTGAGAAACAATGAACCTTGACACACTGACTTCAGAGTTACTGCCCTAATTTATTCCTCATGACTTGGGGCAACACAACCTCTGGTCTTGTTCAAAGACATAAATTTGTGAGGCTAGAGATGAAATTCATGGACCGTGTTCAGTCCAGCCGGGCTGTTTGCATCAAGTCCCCCAAGGAGTCAGCCCTTTCCAGAATAGGCAAAGATGTTTGTGAATTTCCAGGGTTCATTGGCATTATCAACTGCTGCTTCGGCATCTAAAAATATATTTCACTCTGTGTGTTCCAGTAACTGATCATCTCAAGATCAGTAAGGAATTCACCTGATCAGTCCCAACCAAGTGTATTAGTCCCAGCAAGGCTTCCTGGTGTTCAAATACACTTGTGGTAGACAGAATAATGCTCTCCCTACCCCCCTCTGCCATGATGTCCACATTCTAATCCCTGGAATATATGAATATATTATCTTACATGGCAAAAGGGACTTTGCTGATGTGGTTAAGAATCTTGAGATGGGGGGCTTCCCTGGTGGTGCAGTGGTTATGAATCCACCTACCAATGCAGGAGACACGGGTTCGAGCCCTGGTCCGGGAAGATCCCACGTGGCGCGGAGCAACTAAGCCCGTGCGCCACAACTACTGAAGCCTGCGCGCCTAGAGCCCATGCTCTGCAGCAAGAGAAGCCACCGCAATGAGAAGCCGTCGCACCACAACAAAGAGTAGCCCCTGCTTGCAGCAGCTAGAGAAAGCCTGAGCACAGCAACGAAGACCCAACACAGCCAAAAAAATCAATAAATAAAATAAATCTAAAAAAATTAAAAAAAAAAAGAATCTTGAGATGGGGAGATGTCCTGGGTGTGCCCATTGTAATCATAAGCATCCTTATAAGAGGGAGACAAGAGGGTCAAAGATAGAAAAAGGAGATGTAACAAGAGAAGCAGAGGTTGGGGTGATACATTTTGAAGAAAGAGGAAGGGGCCATTAGCCAAGTTGTGCAGGCAGCCTCTAGAAATTTGAAAAGACAAGAAAAAAATCCTTCCCTAAAGCTTCCAGAAGGAATACAACCCTGCCTAAGCCTTGATTTTAGTTTGATAAGACTCATTTTGGACTTCTGACCCACAGAACATAAATTTGTATTGTTTGAAGCTACTAAGTTTGTGGTAATTTGTTACAGCAACAATAGGAAACTAATACAATGCCTTGATCCTGTACTATCTCAAACTGGCCCAGACCCACATAATCAAACCTAGAGCACCCACTCTAAAAAGAGATTATTTTGAACTAAGAAGAGCCATCCCCTAACATCACACCCTTTCTGCCTAACTCCTGGAAGCTGGAGGCCCTACGAGAGGCATTATACCATAGGGGCATTAAGAGTTATCGGTTGCTGTCATGGCTGCCTCCAAGCATAGAGGGACTGCCTCAAAGGGCATGCTCAGACCCCCAGAAGCAAGGGCAGTTGAGAGACTAAGGAGCACAGGTCCAGAACAGGAACTGTGTGCAGAACAGGGACCGTTGGACACCGTCTTTTCATGAGTGTGATATTATCTTCTGCTGTACACCATGTAGCCAGTACCCTGAACAATTCCTGCATCCTGGAAAGTAGAGCACATGTCAAGAGGTTGTTCCATTTCTGGAAGTCACATGACCAAAGGAAGTTCTGGCCACGCATCTTGGACACAACAAACAGAAACAATAAGCAAGAGCATATACAGAGAAAGGCTATCTACACACATGGCACCCGAGATTTAGGACCACTCAGAGGTAGCCCTTGGAGGCCCAGCACGTTGGGATGCCTTGTCCTTTAGAATCTGGCACTCTATAGATAACCTCATGAAAATGATCATTTCCATGTCCTGCACAGGATCTCCATCTGCATCAGCTATACTCTTTTTAAAAAAAGATCTTCTACCTTCATGGATTCCCAAGTCACTTCTTGTGTTCTTCCTGTTTGTTTGTTTGGGGTGGGAGGAGTGGAGCACATTGTTCCCTTTTTCATTTCATCCCTTGGTGGGCATCCTGATTTTAGAAGATGCTTTCAAAGACTTTCATCATAATGCTTGCCTAGCCACCCTCTTCTTCCCACAGATTATGGCCAGATGGAGATTATCAGCCAGGTCCCAGAGTCACAGCTTTCCTGCAATGACTCCTAAGACAGTGTGATTCATTCACTCAGAAGAATGGGTATGGTAACCCATCTCTCCCCTCACAGGGGAACCTATGGTAGATCTGAGGTAGATCTACCAGAGGTAGATCTGAGGACGCCCAAACCCTGGCGCACCAGAACCCGGGTCTCAGCAGATGAATGTGGTATTGGATGCACAGAGAGAATCAACCAGTTGTTAGCAATTCCTTAAACATTTTTGCTCATTTGATCACATCTAATTCAGGTTCTCTGACTGAGAATCCAGACTTTTCCTCCCTGAGGCCTTCAGGATTGCCAAGGAGAGATTCACAGGAAGCTGCTCCAGGCACCTGGATTCCAGCCGGTGAGTTCTCTAGCCCTTGCTCCTTCCCTGCCCTGGGTCTCCTTCCATTTGACCTCCTGGGCCTAAGTTTCACTTTCTGTTTAACCCACTCTTGGACCTTGACTCTCTCGAATATGCAGCTTTTGGTTTTTTGCTCATCAGCTGACAAGGAGAGAAACACTTACTTTTCCCCATTCCTGGGCTTCCACGAAACTGGGCAGAGATAGTCTCTGGCCCCAACTGCCAGGGTAGGGAGATAAGACAGGAATGACAATTAAGGGATTCGTGGTATTACGAAAATCATTGAAACTGGAGACCTAACTGGGTGCTATGGTCTGAATATGTGTCCCCCTGCCAAATTCATATGTTGAAATCCTAATCTCTAAGGTTGTGGTATTAGGAAGTGAGGCTTTCGGGAGGTGATCAGTTTATGAGGGCAGAACCTTCATGAGTGGGATTAGTGCTCCCATGAAAGAGGCTCCAGAGACATCTCTTGCCCTCTTCCACCATGTGAGGACACAGCAGGAAGTTGTCAGTCTGCAACCCAGAGGAGGACCCTCACCTGACCGTGCTGGCACCCTGATCTTGGATTTCCATTCTCCAGAACAGTGAGAAATAGATCTCTGTTGTTGATAAGCTACCCAGTCAGTGGTATTTTATCATAACAGCCCAAACAGACTAAGACACTGGGTGAGAAGGAGAAAAAAGCTAGAAATGTGGTTTCACTGCATAAAAGACAATAACAATTGAAGCATTTGTGAAAATGTTTATCAACTATATTTAATAGCATAAAATGATTATGTATATTGGTAAATATGTATTGTATTAACATATTGTTACTTTTGATTTCCCCAGTTAACCCTCTAGGAGTTTACTCGGCCTTCATAATGTATTGCTCACGTAGTGTGGTCATATGTTTCCAACCTAGAAAATTAGCGAGTATATTCCTCAGCCTTTTGAGCTATCAGTTCTATGGCTTGACATTGTGCCTGGAGATGCAGGGCAGAGGTAGTTTGGTGGTTTCTCAACCCAAGGCTGAGTAAACAGATGTCCCAGAGTTGATCTTCCCCAGAATAATTGCATACAATGAGCACAAATGTTTAATTAATCAGGAATCTTGTGCTTATTATCTTTTCACTGGGTTTCCAGTGATAATGACCCAGAGGAAAATTCTTTTCCTTTGTCTGAATGATATTTTATTTAAAGGTTTTCATTTCATCATCTGATTTCCTCCCCTTTTCTAGTGAGGGAGACAGAAAGACACTGAAGGAATGAATACGTGTGCCATCAACAAAAGGCCAGGCACACCCAAGCTCAGGCCTACGGAGCGGCCGCAACGCGGCTAGGTGGAGGGTATTCTCACTGCTCGAGTCAATCTCAAAACTATGCTGAAGTCAGAATAATTTAATGTTTTATGTTCAGTTGATATAAACTTCCTTCCCCCAAATCAAAGTTGGGAGGAAGAAAAGGGAGTTAAGGAAAGGTTTGACACACAAGAAAATGGAAAGATAGTTGTGTATGAAATGAGGTTTGAGTTTTCAGGACTAAACGTTTGCAGTCCAGGCTGGCTCACTAATGAAGGACCTGCTCCCCAGACCTGGTGCACAGCACAAAACATTAATCAGGACATTGTTTGCATTAAAGGGCTGAGTTTTCCGGTGGGTAATCACCAGAGAAACCCAGTCGAGGGCGAACAAGGACGGCGGCCCTGATTAATTAAACATCTGCACCGGGGCTAAAAGCGAAACTTACCCTGTTGGTTGTACAAGAGCTATTGCTATTAATGCCACCCGTGGAACTGGGAAATGTTGTTTGCTAAAATCCACTCCATACGGCTCGGTGTTCAGGACATATCAGGTTACGTTCCTTCTATGTTATTTTGGCTTCTTCCTGTGCCACTAGGTGGAAGGGATTCGGGGCAGGGCGATGGTGTACATAGCTTATCTCTTCAAGGAGAAAGCAGCACTTGAGCTAGCCCTGAAGCACAGGTCAAAGTTGGAAATGTGGGGATTTGGGGGAAGGCACCTCTGGAAAGGGCATTCCAGGGTGGGGGACTAGTGTGAGCAAAGGCAGGATGTCTGGAATTATATAGAGTGTGTCTTGATAACTACAAGGTCTGGTCTGATTAGAGCCCAGGGGCCATAAAGGTCAGTGGGAATCAGCGTTGCAAAATGAGGCCAAATGGCAGCCTGAGTTTGAGGTTCATTCTGAAAGTCATGGGAGCTATTGGAAGTTCCTTGGGTGGGGGCTGGCATGACCAGAGTAGTGTTTCCAGGAGATGATCTAGAGTAGTGGGGAGGGGTGGATGGATGACTGGGTAGGAGAGAGACAGACAGGGGAGGGAGCTGTTGGGATTGTACCAAATTACAGATCCAGTTCCGAAGATAAGGGGTGTCGGGGATACAACCTAAGGCAAGCCAGATACCAGACACCCGTATTTGGCTCACATCCAAGTGTGAAATCCACATCCAACCTGGTGTCCTGTATTTTTTTCCCAGCTTTATTGAGATATAATTGACACATAACCTTGTATAATTTTAAGGTGTATGACCGTTGATTTGACACATTTATAACGAAATGATTTTACCACCATAGTATTAGCTTCCACCTCCATCTGGTCACACAGTTATCATTGCTTTTTTGTAATGAGAACACTTAAGGTCCACTCTCATCACCATTCAAGTATATGATACAGTATATTTTATTATCTATAATCGTCATGCTGTACATTAGATCCCCCAACTTGTTAATCTTATAACTGGAAGTTTATACCTTTGGACCAATATCTCCCCATTCCTCCCACTCCCCCGGCCCCTGGTGATCCGCATCCCATATATTTATTTGTTAAATCTAGTGGTCCCAGCCGCTGTCAGTGACGTGGTGTAGCAGCTCTGAGAATACACCTCTCAGATCTGCAATTGCAAGGAGTCACTAATTGGCTGAATGCTCGGCTACTGCACTCTGAAGCTGCTGCATTTGTGCCGAAGCCATGCTTCCCATGGTCTGCTCCCGGCTAATGACTCAGCATGCCAGGGATGCCAAAACACCAGATTCCTCTGATGGGTGACTTTGGCTCCAGGACCTCCTGAAGGCCTTGCTGAACTCACGTTAGTACTTCACTGCAGTCCAAGATGTTTGCACCCAACCTTCCTTCCATCTCCCTCTCCTTTTCAAGGAGTCAGACCCCTCCCTGGTCAACTCTCCCAGCCCCTTCTGGCTCCTTCCACATTTTCTCTCATAGGTCTTTGCTCTAGTAAAGCTTTGCACATCTAATCCCATCCTGACATCTGCTCCTTGTAGGGTATACCTGTCTTGGTATTAGTCTTGGACTAATGTTCCTGGTGTCCAAACAGAAGCTGTCAGGAGCTGGCTAGGAAAAGTTCAGGGTTCGTAGTTGTGGAACAGGAACCAGTGAAGGTTGTAAGGCAGTAGGTGGCAAAGGAGAGGAGAGAGAGGATTTGAAGGGGGCAAAACTTTCCGGTTTGGGTTAGTTTTACTTAGTCCTTAATGAAGACTGCACATCAGAAATCATGCAGGTTGCATTTTACAATGCCCATATTCATGCCCACAGATTCTGTTTTCTATCTTAGGTCCTGTTCAGGCACCTGTGATGCTGATGCTCAGTCCTGGTTGAAGAATCTTGTTTTAAAGGACCTGGATCAGGGGTGATAAATAGATTGTGTTTCCAAGAGAACTCTGGGGAATTGGTAGTGACCTTGGAGGGGTGTGCTATGAGGGGCTGTGCAGTCACGTCTGGGCTCAGAGGAAAGAGCACTGGGACTGATGAGTGTGGTCTGTTATGGTTGAGGGAGTTGGGGTGGCAGGATGAGTGTTATGCCTTTGTCAGCCCTGCCCACGCTGGTGGGCTGTTACAGGCGACATCCTGTGCCTGAAAGGAGGCTATTGGGGTTGTCTGGGAAAGAAGCAAGAGGGCCTGAAATAGAGTTGAGGCAGCCTGGGTTGGAGAGGAAAATATCAGAAGGTTAGTACAAAATTTATGAAGCTAGAATGAGAAAGACTTGGGAAGCAAGTTGGTGCACAAGGTAAAGGAGAGGGAAGAATCAGGTAAGATTCTGAGGTTTTAGGGACTGGATGTGTGTGTGTGTGTGTGTGTGTGTGTAATCAGGCAGTAAGCTCCTTGACAGCTGGGGCTGGTCATTTGAGTTACTGTCTGGAAGCCTCACAGTAGTGGTGCTGGTAGTACCGTCATTGTCATCAGCATGACTTTGTAAAGCTGTTGTACTCTGTGTGCTTCTATATGGATGGAATGTTTGGATAAATAAACCCATTCAATTCAATTCACTTTATTCAATTGCATTCATCCAAATGCACAGATTCTTATTAAGGTATATAATTTTTTTTTAAATGTATGTATATCTAGAGTAATTTCATCTGTTCTGAAGTCACTTCAGAAAAACCGAGTTTAGAGTCCACTGTAGACATGTATTATTCAAGTTCTCCTTACTGGAAATGGCATGTATTTTGAAAGTGAGCCTAGATTAAGAATATGAAAAACACTTGATATTCAAGAGCAGCAGTTTGCATGGTTAAGGGCAAAAGAGCAACTGTCTGGCCCTGCCTCACGCTGGGAGGCCCCACGCTTGGTTGGGCATGCGCCCACAGGGAGGGGAGAGGGTGACAGAGGCTCTGGGTTTGTTACCACAGAATTCAGAAGACTGACTCACTTCCCTTCCTGAGATGCTGGCCGTGGTCTGTGGTGGTGGCTCACCGCACTGGCCAGGCCCTTGCCTTTCCTGTTCCATGGATCTCGTTCCCAGGTGCCAACTCCTGGCTTTCCATCTTGGGGACGCATACATTTTTTTCAAGAGGGTGGAGGGAAAACCAACATGAAGATGAATGGCCTTCAATGCAGGGAAAGAATGAAAATACTGGAAACTCCTGCCCGTGATTCAACTTTCAGGGGCACAAGAGTGCACTGGAGACAAGGACAGAAGCAAGTCTAGTTTTGAGGCCAGAACCTTGGGTTGAAGAGATCATTTAGAGAACTCGTCTAATGCAACATGGCCATGAAAGTAGTTGTTGAAATCTGCCCACCTTCTCCCTCTCTCTTTCTCTCTCTATTTTTTTTATGGTGGTAGGGGCTTAGCTTTAAAATGAATTTTAAGTTTAAGAGAATTCATTTAAAAACAGGTTCTTCAGCCTGCACTTACAAAAGTAATTTCTCCCAACTGGAACACACACATACATGTTCCATTGCGGTCATTCCATTGTACAACATGCTCCTTCTCATTTCCACACAAAAGTAAATTACTAATCTGGTTTTAAGTTGCATGCGAAGTTTCTAGTGAATAGCAAATTCAATAGTTCACACCAGAAAAACTTTTACAAAGGTTCAGGACGAATCTAATAACAGGTGTCAGGTTGTACATACACGGACTGGCATACCGACACTTCACTGTATGTGTCGGCGAAAATCTAGCCTAGCTCCGGTCACAGTGTTTATTGTGATATGCTGAATTACTTGAATCTGTTATACTTTGATTTCTCTCTAAAAAACCCAAGTTGTTCATTGCCAGAGAGCTGCTCTCTCAACTGGATCTGTTCAGGGCTTTAGGGAAATGGGATGGCCAGTTAAGTTAATCACAGGTGTGAATTCCTTATGGGCCCCCGGAGGACACCCTGTAGAATGTATTTCCCAGCTGCAGGAGGTACCCTGAATTCTAATATGTAACGACTTCCTGAGGGGTGGGTACGATCCCTGGCTGCCAAACAGGGCCATTTTTGTAGAGGCTCGATTCGGTGAAATATGTTCAGGTGGAATAGGTACCATGACTGTGACCATGCCCTCAACCCCTGGGTTGGGGGAGGATGTGACAACTCACAGAGCTGGGTTACAGAGGCAGCCCAGAGACCTGGGAGGGGACTGAGCATGCCCTTGGTCGGCTCCCACTGCTTGCCCTCCAGCTGGGGGAGCTTGGCCAAGGCCGCTCAGTTTGCAACATGGCGCCAAATGGGCCCCCAGAGAAACATTATCAAAGGCTTTTTTGTCTCAGAATGCATCAGTGCCGAGGAAGGGAATGTTATGCGTGGCATGCATGGATGGGCTTTCAACCCACCCAAGTCCAAACCTCATTTTCTCTCTGGGAGAGAGGAAGGTGGCAGGAGAGGAAGCCAAAAGGCCAGGACGTTGCCAACATTCAAATGGGAAGGGCCTTCCTCTGGAATGAGCACGTTGGCAGAGCAATGAACTTCAGAAATGTTGTGACAAATGAGACACCGAGATTTATTTTAAAATGAAATGTTTATGAAAATGGCCTGGTACCAGCAGAAAAAGAGCCTTGAGAGTTGAAAGAGATGCTGGTTTGTGAGTGGGGATGACGTGGAACACGAGAGAGTGGTGTGGCAGCAAGGGGAAGGCAGGAGGCCCAGGAGGACAGTCCCTGGGAGGAGGTTGGGAAGGGGACACAGTCTGCCAGTCTGGAGGGTGGCTTCCCATCCCCCTTCCACGTTAGTTCCTGGGACCTGGGGATTGCTTTCTTCCTCTGTGCGGGGCAGGGAGTACTGAGACACTTTGTTGCAGGGTGTGGAAGTCCACACTGCCTCCAAGAAGTGGACCGGGAATCTATTGTAAGGGTAGGGAGTAGCCCCCAGAGCCCGAGGGAGGAGTGAGGATCAGGGCAGCGGCGAAACAGGGACCGATGGACAGGCTCTTAAGGCCTGATCCCAGCTTTAAGTAGCTCTGAAAGTTTTCTGTCCAGATGCCATCCTGCCCCAGATCCACATTCCCAGAAGGGCCATTCTAGTTGGTCTGGTGTGGGTCACGTTCTCAGCCGTTGGCCAGAGGAGGGCACCCAAACCATGGGCAGTGGCACAGGGGTTCTCCAGGAGAAAACTGACATGCTGTTATCAGAGCAAGAGGGAACAGGAGCTGGGCAAGCGAGAACACAAGTGCCCACCCACTGCACAGGCTAGGGCACATCCACCGCAAGGTGATGTCTCGGGTACCAGGGCATCGTGGAATGGAAGGGGTTAGTACGCGTCTGATGTTGTTCCCTCATTTATTTCTCACAAGTACCCTGAGAGAGAGGAAACCAGGTGAGGACTCAGGAAGTGTCCTGGGACTCACAACACCCTGGGCTGGCATCCAGTCAGGGGTCCCACAGCAAGAGCGCTTTCTGGTTCTCTGTGGTGCCCACAGAGGGAGCTCCGGTGGGGAGGGGAGTGCAATGGTATTTTCCAGCCTGAAGCTGCCCAGAGTTCTGAATGCTCCATCTACACACAATAGAGTCTTTTCACCTGACCTTCTTAATATAAATTTGAAGTCTGAGTGCTTATCCCGTATCATAAATCTTTGCAGGAATGCTGGAAGAGAGGGAACTGCCACCCAGCAGGGTTTCTGGAGAGAATTACCTGGGGAAAGGAAGGTGAAATGTGCAAGGCTCAGGCCCCCCTTGGGCCATGGCAGAGCACCTTGTTTCTGCAGTGAGATGCATGGTTCCAGCTGTTATGTTGCTGGGTTCCCACCGCCGGCCCGTCTGTGAGCCCCCGCGATGAAGAGATGCAAAGATTTAACGGTTTCAAGAGGGAGGCCACCTAATTTGACACACATTTGACACACACATTTGACCCATTCCACACATTCTGGCGCTTGAATAACACCAACACCACCTGTAAACTGGTGAGATGGTGTTTTCCATGGATGGTAACCCAGGAAGCTGCCCTTTTCACTCCATTGTGGGAAAGGAGGTCTCACACATTTTTTCCACAGAAATTTGATTTCATCTGGGAACAACTGCAGGAGCTACTGTTGGGAATGCAACTCTAGGTTTAGTGTGGAGGTCATTATTAGTATTAGATGTTCCAAGTCTGTGACAGAGTTAAGTTCTATAAGTTCTATTGAATTCATCCAGGAAACTCCCCGTCGTGAGTTCTGTGCCTCAGAACAGGCAGGGGGCCAGCATGTCACCGTCGAGATGGAGGTTACCACCAGCCTGGGGGACGGGTGGTTTGAGTATTTTGAAAAGCCAAAACTTTGCCTAACAAAGCTTCCCTGGGCCCTGGGTTGGCACTACAATCTTTTTCATGCTATGGGTTTTATTCTACAGAGTTTTTACCTGTGGAGTCCTCCATTCGGTTTCAAGTTTCTGAGGGACCAAAGGTTAGCTTGGGGAATGAGGTCTAATCTCCCTCCCCCACAAGTCAACCTTAATAAACACACAATTTGAGTAGAAGCATAGCATACTTGGTATGCAAATACAGTTTCAGATTAAGTCTGCTAGCCCCATCTCTCAACCAGATGGCCACCCCTAAGACTTTGTAAAGAAATTTTGGAGACTCCATTAGTAGACTGAATCTAATAAGTAGTACACTTAGAAAAAGAAATCCTGGGTAAGGCGTTCTGTAAGGGGTACTGCTTTCTTTGCTCCCCAGCTTTGACCGCAGCTCTCAGCTAATCCCAATATCTAGTTATAATAGCGATTGGTGAGATCCTTTAACTTGGATGTTAAAAACAAAAACCAAAAAGAACATACTAAGAAGGAACCCACAAGATGATTTGAACTACATATATTTTAACACATAATTAACATGGGTATTGTATATATAAAAATACTAACACAGTGTGTCCCTTTAAACATTTTTCAGGTCCTTCCCCCTAAATTCCTTATGCAGATGTGCCTAAGAGAACTGCCTTTGCTTTATCTTAATATAATACCCAAGTTCACAGTGACCCCTGCTGGGAGGGTCTGTGTGGGATGTCACCACCTGTGATGGAGCCCTTATTTATGAACTGGAGAGCATTCTCCATCTTGGACTAGGGGCTAATTCAAAGTCCATTCCAAGTTCTGAGCCTTTAAAGAGGTTACTTTCCTCCAGCATTCTTTGCTAACTGCCTGCCTTGATTTACTTAATTCTCTGGGGAAGATTTATCTTTCTCTTGGCCATGGCCTTGTAGCTTTCTGTCTCTCTTTGAATGCTTTCTGCCTGCTGCCTCTGTGCATTGCATTATCTCCTTACTGAAGACTGGAGGAAATGTTTGATATTTTATTCCAACAAATACTGAATGTCTACTCTGTCAAGCGTTGGGCTAGGTGCTGTGTGGAAGAGCAACTTGCAGATTTAGTCTGAGTTGAAAACAAATTCCACTCCACTGCAGAACATGTTCACCTTGCTCTTTACTGAGAGGCACTATCAACGCCCTCCCTGGTTACAACCGCTCAGACTCTCACACTTAACAATTTTATGCCCACAGTGGAGGCTACACAATCAATGACAGCAGAGCTTACACAAGAGGAGTTTTGGAGAAAAGTTATTGGTTATGGAGAGGCTAATTATTTCCTCCAATGATTATTTCCTTCTTTCCTCTAGGCCTTCTTACTAGAGAAGTTCTCTCTCCAAAAACAGTCCCAAAGGGAGTTCCTTAAGTGCTATGAGACCCTGTCCCTGTCTACAGCTGATTGCATTGGATGTGGATTCCTGACCCAAGATAAGCCAGCCACATTTAACCTAAAGACAGAGAGACTACATTAATTGTCTTGGGAAGTTGAACTGGAAAGGCAAGTAATTATGAATGCTGAGACCTACAGTTTGCAGCCTCCATGATGGGTCAAATGCAGGCATTGACAAGGAAGCCATCAGCACAGGGAGACAAGGGAATTTGTCTGTCTTAACCAGAGATCTGAGTACAAAGAAGTGTGTCTACTTTGTGAATCAAGAATTCTGAACCAAGAACCTAATGCCTTACTTGGGTTTGAGGGTTGAATTTATGCTATCTATGTGGCCTATGAATATCTGAGATGAGATAGTAACACCAAAATGTGATTCTAGACCATGATATTATACAATTGTGAACCAAACACAAAACTCTCCATTGAGTCATACCCTCAGTGGAGGCCACACAGGATTCCCATAAAGAAAGTGACCCGGAAGACAAGTTTGCCCTCCAAAATTATAAAACATATTAGGAAACAATACCCATGAAAGAGAATCAACAGGTAGAACATACTTCAGATCAGATTCCCAGTAACTTCAGATAGCAGATCTGTTGTATTGGGACTATAAGTGTGTTTAAAATGATTAGGACATTAAAATAAGGAATTGAAAACATAATAAATATACAAGCTACAGTAACACATAAAAATAAAATACAGATTTGAAAAAGAAACAGATATTTCAGAAAGAACAACTATAGTCATTAATTTTAATGGATTAGATATGGCTAAAGAGAAATTTAATATGCTGGAAGAGAGATCTGATTCCAATTCAGAATACATCACAAAGATGTAAACATATTAAATAATAATTAAAGATACGGGTGATAGAATGAGAAATAATAAGAATTTCAAGGGAACAGAATAGAGAATGAGGAAAAGAAATATTCAAAGACAAAAAAGGCTGAGGATTTTCTATAATAGTTAAAAGATAAGGATCATAAGATTCAGAAAGCTACATCAAGCCATGAGATGAATAAATAAGAGTAAATCCAAACCGTAAGTCCACTATCATGAAAATGCAGAGCACCAAAACCAAAAAGTTCTCAAAGCAACCACAGAGAAAACTCGGATTTCCTACAAAGGAAATATGATTACATAGGCAGCATACTTCTCAACCATAACAACAGAAACCAAAAGTCAATAAGATAATGTACTCAAAATGCTAAGAGAAGATAACGGTCACTTCTTCATCCACTTAAATTATTATTCAACAACAATGATGGTTTTTTTTTTTTTTTACTTACCAGAGACTCTCATGAAGAAGCTTCTAAAGGATTTATTTCAAGTAGAAGAAAATTAAACCAAAAGAGAATGAATGAGATCAAAGAAGAGGTACTAAATTTAAACAAGCATCATCTGTAGAAAATAACAATAATATTGACAAATTTTAAGAGTACCAAGTAATGTGTAACTGAAATATTGGACAATAATATGAAAGAAGGAGGGAGATGTTTGGATCTCTGAAGATTGGTAGGTAAGTAGAGATGCTGACTTATTTTATACTTTTTTTTTTTTGGCGGTACGCGGGCCTCTCACTGTTGTGGCCTCTCCCGTTGCGGAGCACAGGCTCTGGACGCGCAGGCTCAGCAGCAATGGCTCATGGGCCTAGCTACTCTGTGGCATGTGGGATCTTCCCGGACCAGGGCACGAACCCGTATCCCCTGCATCAGCAGGCGGACTCTCAACCACTGTGCCACCAGGGAAGCCCTATTTTATACTTTTTAAAGTCAAGTCTATGTGATAAAAATGTAAGGATCGTATCTAAAAGGGTTGTATGTATATACAAACATAAAAATGAGATGAATAAGTACTGAAGCAGTAGAATAGGCAAAGAAGGAACAAAGAAAATTGATCAATCCATTAAAAGGCAGGAAAAAAGAAAGCAAAGATCATATATAGCAAGGTAAATACAAAGCCCAAACTAAGATGGCAGAAATAAATCCTAAATAAATGTAAATGGACTAAATATGTCAGTTAAAACACAGAGATTGTTAACTTGGATGAAAAAAATCTATGTGGTTTATAAAAGACTCCTCTAAAATATAAGGGCAGAAGAAAAAACAAAGGCAAAGAATGGAAAAGGAACCATCAGGTGAAAAAAAAGGCATTAGTAGAATTATATGTATACCAGACTTTAGGGCAAAATTCATGATTAGGAATAAAGATTGTTATAAAAATAGAACAATTCTAATATATACCTAATGAATAAATATTGCTATAAAAATAGAACAACTCTAATATATACCTAATAGCCTCAAATAAAAGGCAAAGATTCAATTCCCAGTACTAGCTGTCAAACATACAGTCATAATAGGAGGAGATGTTTTAACACATCTCTTGAGATAGGTAAAACAAATTTTTTAAATTTTTAAGGAAGATTTGAATAAGTCATTTTTGGAATGACAGTGACAATTGACTAAATATTCCTTCTGATTCCAGCTCAAAAATGTTTAGGATCCTTCTATCTGAAATTCATTTAGGCAGGCAAACTTTCCTCAGGGCACTCTTTTATGGGAAGGAGGGAACTGGATTCTCTGACCTTTACTCTAACCTGTGCAGGGCTCCCTGGTGTGGATGAGGCCCTTTCCAGCCTTGCCTCAGGGAGGGGTGATTTTGGCACATGAATACTGCTGACTTTTATGTAACTTGGCTATGATTTTTTTTCCTTCTGCTTTTTAAATTAGCGCAAGCTGGTATGGCCTCAAGATTCTTTGCACGCAGCTGAGGCAGCAGAAAGTCACATGCATTAGTTAAGGTGCAGGCTAAACTGCTGTCACAAAGACACTGAAAAATACAGTGGCTCAGATGAGATTGTTTATTTCTCTCTCGCGGAACAGTCAAGATGCAGGCGGGCAGCACTGGGCAGATAGATGGCACTGCCCTGTAACGTCGTCCGCCCAGGGGCAGGGCCAGCAGCTCCTTTTTAAAGATGTGCCCCCAGAATTTGCCCACATCACTTCCACTCCCCTTCCTCTCTCTGGAGCCTGGTCACATTGACCACTCGGAGCTGCATGGGAGCTGGGCAACGTTGTCCCCAGCTGGGCAGCCATCTTCCTTGGTCCTCAGTAACTTTGTGTGTGGGGGAGGGGAGGGGTGGCGGGAGTCATTCTACTGCTGGAAGGAAGGAGATTAGACGGGAGAGCAGAAAATAACGAGCAATGTCAGCCTCAGCATCAGACTTTATTTCTAATCGTAGCCCTGCTCTTCACCTGTGAGGGATGTTGGAACCACGCAGAACCTCAGTTTTACCTTCTAGAAAACCGTATCTCACAGAGTTGTTCTTAATAGCAGTCAAGATGAAGAGAGTGAAAGTGAGGGCTCTCAGGGCTCTCTGTGGGTCCCGGCTCTGTAATCTCTCCTCTGTCCAGAGCAGAGGCCCCACAAGACCACAGGCGCTGTGTGGGGCGTGTGTCACAGGTGACCTGCTCCTGCCTCTGGCTGCTCTTCCTGGAGCCCCTCTTTCCTTTCCCTGGTCCCCTGTCTCCCTCCCCACCTCCCCAGTGAAGGATTCTGCAGATTGATAGACTGTCACCTGGAAGGCGGAGGCAGACCCCAGATCCCTGTGTTCTTGGAGGAAAGAAGGATTAATGAGCCCCTCAGAGTTGTCTTTGGGCTGGAGCTCATCTCAGTTCCTGCTCCACTGCTCCGGCTGGGACAGCCCACTGCAGAGAGAAAGGCAGGTGGCTACAAAGCTTTGGTCGTGTTGCCCCGTACGTGTGACCCGTCAGGTTTTGTTTGCGATCCTTTGTGCCCAGTGGTGCAGGTCACACGCTGAGCTCCTCCCAGGAATCTGATGGTTTGCAGTTGTAAAGCGCAGGGGCTTGGATCTGTCCGAACAGAGGGTTAAATCATAGAGTGTTTTACAAGGGCAGCTATAGGGAATGTCTTGTTTTCTCCTTATATGGCTATTTTTCTCAGTCCAGAATCCCAGGGTGTATTTTACGTGGCTGAAATACACAAATGGAGTCATAGTCTTAGCCAAACATGCTATGTGGCTTTAAAATTAACAAGCCCCACTGTGCTTCTGAACCCCAAACACACATCCACATGCGCGGTTTCCATTGGGACTGTGGAAAGATGCTCCTTCCTTTTTAGCCAAAAATATTTGATGGGGTGGATTTCTACAATTCCGTTACTTTATGCATGAGAAATATTTCTTTTGATCAGAGTAGTCTGCAAGCATATGGGTCAAATTTAAGCATCAGGTTTTTAATGAGTGGCTACTGTATGTGAAGTGCTACACGAGTTAGCTCTTGGGTAGACAGAACGGGGCACCAAACATTAAAATGTGAAAGGGAAAGATGTTTAATGATAGCTCAGGATGACACTAGGAGAAGCATCAGAAGGCAGCACATAGAGAGTAAGAGGATGAGCTTGCCACAGGTGCTCAGGGGAAGAAGTTTGTTCAGGCTAACGTGGTGAGGGCAGGTTTCGTGGAAGAAGTCCAGGTTTGAACTAGATGGACTGGGTTAGGTCAAGGGGCATCAGGGAGATATTCTGGGTCGGGGGAGGCCTGAAGGGAAATGCAGAGGAAGAAAAATGAAGGAGCTTTTAAAAGAAGAGCAAATAATCCAGCAAATGGTTCATGTAGGAAAAAAGGAACTTCAGGTGGGAACGGCAGATTGACGCTGGAAGTGGATTGGGAAGTCAGGCTGAGGAGCTGGAATTTTTACTGCATGGTAAAGAGGCTGCATTGAAGGCTTTGGGATATTTATTTTGATCTGAACCAGTCTGGGCACCAGGATTCTCAACAATTTATACTTCCAAAACTTGTTTTTTTTTTTTTTTGGCTACCTCAGTGAAACTGACTTAATCTAGAGACTTAAGATTGGATTAATTAAATATGACTTGAGGGTATTAAAAATAAGACTCCTTATTGAAATTTCCTTATCAGTGATTTCGCAAATGAGAAATGCAGAGTTTATCACTGGGTAAAATTCTTGGCCACGCCTTCTGGAACACAGACTATGAACTCAGGTTTGGCAGGGAAAAGTGGACTGACCAACTTTCATTCTTTGTGGGCAGAGGGGCAAATTTTGGCTGGAAAAAACTGGCATTGGATTCAGATCCAGAAGCACCACATTTTGAGCAAATTTGCATGAAAATTTGCATTTCTGGGCCATTTTGGAGACAAAATCTAGCATGGAAATTATGCCCCCCAAAAGGACTCTTTCTGAGTCTCGTTCGGTCTTCAGTTGAGTTTTCTTCCAGAGATATAGCTGGGATTATGATGTCTATTATAAATGTGAGGAAACTGTCAAAAAGTTTTAATGACTTTCCCAGATTCACACAGCTAGTTCTTGGTGGAGCCAGACTCTTGGGAGCTTGGAGGGGTCCAAGCAGTATCATTGGAATGGTGAGTTGTCAGTGCATGGGCTCCAGGGTATCAGAGGTGCAGATACATAGTCAGGGAGGCAACCCAATTAGCCAGAGAGGCTGTCCCAGACAGGCAGGTGGGAGGTGATGACAAGATGACTGGGGATGAGGTAAGAAAATGACAACATGAGGATTCTGACCTGAGGGAAGAGTGACACCACCAACCCAAATGACAGTCCCCAGAGACCAGGTGGCATCGCACTGGCAGGGAAGGTCTACAGGGCAGAGCCAGCCTGAGCAAAGATGCTGAGGGGTTGATGGCAATTGGCTCCCAGGGACCTTGGGCAAGTTACTTGATTTTTCTGAGCCTCAACTTCTCCTGTGCAAAATGAACTGAATTATAATCCCCGATGGCAAGGGGTCAGGATGGTTAGATGAGAAGATGGGGGCAAAGCATCTGGCCCAGTCCCTGGAACATGGCTGTATTCAATACAGATTTTTTAAAATGTGTGCCATTAAGAATGAACAAGCTGGTGAGCTAGAAGCGATACGGAGACATGCAGTTTGTCTAGGCACGAGGATGGTGTTGGGGGTTACATCTAAGAACAATAAAGAGCCTCTAAGGGGAAGGAGCTCTCTTTTTGTTATTGTTTTTAATAGATCATTGAAGATCAGGCAGAAGAAACATACACACACACAGACACACACACACGTGCACGTACTACAAACACACACGCAAATTGGGTAAAACCGAGTGGCTGCCTCTTGCTGAGGACATGTTGTAGGTGAGCAACGTGGACCGTGGCAAAGACTCGCACTGGTTCATGCCCATTTGGGGATTTATCAAGCAACATTTGATAATATTGCCGTTTTCCAGTTTTGAAATCTCTTTCTAAAATATTTAGCGCTTGCAGGGAAGAATGCCAGGCTTCCAGGTTATTCGCACAGGTATTGGCTGGATGTTAGGTCAGGGAAGTGTGATAATCCCAAGTCATCTCTCACGCAAGATCAGCGTTGAAATACACGAGGTCACAGGATGGTGAAGCCAGAGAGGTGGGGGAGAAAAATCAAGATATGTATGGGTTCTGTATAATTATTCCATTTGAGGAACCATTATTATATATTGCCGTGTTGTTATTAATGCCATCAATATACCCTTCTGTTTTTATATCTTCGATGATTCTGTTGTTTATTTGTTATGACTGTATGATTCATATTGGTAGGCTACGGTACCAACATTTATTTAGTGTATTGAAGAGCAATAGATGCACTGGTTTGCAAGACCACAGAATCATGGGGGCGAGTACTGAAGTGTGTAGAACCTGGCCATTTACAAAGATGCTAGCAGATCTAAAAAAATTGTTCTTGATTTCCCCTTTTGCCTGAGCTCTTCTAGAATCACATTCCTGCTAACATTTTCCTCCATGTATTCTTTTATTTTTTGGATTATGAATTTTTTTATTGATGTATAGTTGATTTATAATGTATTAATTTCTGCTATACAGGAAAGTGATTCAGTTATACATACATACACATTCTTTTGTTTATATGTTCTTTCCTGTTATGGTTTATCATAGGATATTGAATATAGTTCTCTGTGCTGTACAGTAGGAGCTTGTTGTTTATCCATTCTGTATATAAAAGCTTACATCTGCTGACCCCAACCTCCCACTCCATCCCTTCCCCAACCCCCTCCCCCTTGGCAACAGCCTGTTCTCTATGTCCGTGATTCTGTTTCTGTTTCATAGATAGATTAATTTGCGTCATATTTTAGATTCCACATATAAGTGATATCATGGTATTTGTCTTTCTTTTTCTGACTTACTTCACTTAGTATGATAATCTCTAGTTGCATCCACGTTGCTACAAATGGCATTATTTCATTCTTTTTAATGGCTGAGTAGTATTCCATTGTGTGTGTTGCGTGTACCACATCTTCTTTATCCATTCATCTGTCGATGGACACTTAGGTTGTTTCCATGTCTCTGCTATTGTGACTAGTGCTGCTGTGAACATTGGGGCGCATGTATCTTTCTGAATTATAGTTTTGTCTGGATGTATGCCCTGGAGTGGGATTTCTGGATCAGATGGTAGTTCTATTTTTAGTTTTCTGAGGAACCTCCATACTGTTTTCCGCAGTGGCTGCACCAAGTTACATTCCTACCAACAGTGTAGGAGGGTTCCCTTTTCTCCATGAATTGTTGAACTATGTTTCTAATAGGAAGGACCTGGTGTCAGAAAGTCCCAACGCATTATTTGTTTGGCATTGTTCTTTTAAATGAGTATCAAGTGAGCTTAGCACCAAGAGGAACACATTTACTTGGGCCACTTCAAAAGTGGAGTCATTTTGAGGAGAGACTGGAAGATACGGTGGAAGAGGGGATCTTTGAAGGTTAGATGTGGCTCTGTTCCTTACTTCTCCTTTCTTGGATCTTTTTCTTCAATAGAACCTAAGCTATCTATCCATCTCTTGTGGTGCATTTGAGGGACATTTCAAGAAATCACAATACTGGATCTAAATACAAGGGTTGTTCTACAAGTTCCCCATTAGGAAGGGAACTTGGGTCTTGCTTAGCTCTTGCTTTCAAGGAACAGTGCGATGCCCTGGTATCACTCAGATATGTCCATCTTAGTTGTACTTACCCTTGTTCCTGGAGCTGGGATGCGGGACTAGCCTAGCCAAACCCAGCTTCGGCGAGAGCACTCCCTGCTCACCAGGGAAAACCGTGCCATTTATTCTGAGAATGTGCAGAAACAGCATTTGATTGGGAAGAGGGCTTAGGTCATTTATCTCCCACTTTTAAATAGACGAGATCGATGTGTCTCCCCAGTGGGCTGTCCCCCTTCTATTCAGCAACAATACACTACTTCTTTTCAAAGAGAAATATGCTTCCAATAAGGGGGAAGGGAGGCAGGGGGTGGTAGCAAAGGGGATCAAGAAACTTTCATTGAAGGATTCATTTTTGATTTAAATATTTTGTTCTAATCTCCAACTTCCTTTTTAACTTGGCAGAATGACCAAAAGAAAAACAATGTCCCTCCCTAGCCCAGTTTACAGGCTGCCAGAGTAGAGGATCTGGTTACTTCTTCCAAATCGTATACGTTGGGTTGTTCGATATATTAGGTTTTTTTTTTCTTTCTTTCTAAATCTATTGCTCATACACATAGGGTTTTCTTTTAATGGCATGTCAAACTGGACTTTGGTGAAAAACCACAGGAGGAAAAAAAAAATGAATGAAAAATATAGATCAAATTTAGCCAGCCATTTAATACTTTTTTTTTGGTTTTTTGAGTATGTTGTGGAAGGAATTCTCTGCAAGTGATATATCCTGTAACTGTAGGCAGATGTAATCCCCTGGCCGTGACACCAGCAAAGATTTCCCTTCTCGCTGGAGACATTTGTAGCCGTCTTGTTCCCTCCCACAGAGAGGAAGTGCATGGAAAGGAGAGGTCCTGGGCCGTGTGCACTCCAATATTCCATGGTCGTGCTTCCAATTCCCCAGACACCCCATGAACCTGGCCTTGAAAGGGGGCTGCAACCTGGAGTTAGAGTCTGGGGAGCAGCAGACTAATGCCATCACACTGTGGGGTAAGGTTTTAACATACAAATTTTGGAAATATACAAACATTCAATCCCTAGCAGCACCACTTTCTCTCCTCAGAAAGCCCGTTCTTCTTGCTCCCAGTTTGCCCTACTCATTGCTTTGAATTTCCCTTAAACTTACCTCCTAAGGACACATGCTGGGGTGGACTCTGCCCACATCCAGTCTCTGCTCTTTTTAGCACTCTCTAGGGTGTGTCCTAAGAGGTCACCATTTGAGTTCTATTCATTTGGTCTTTTCCCTTTTCTCCATAAATATGCTAAAACATTTTTTCTTGGTGGTGGGAAGTGCTTTTTTTCTAGCAGGTATTAGGAGATAGATTCCATCTGCTTAACCAGACTCGAAACAGTAGAGTCCTGGCCTGTTTGGGGACCCCCTGAAGCAGACCTGAGACAGTGATTTGAGTGCAAATGGCTCACTGGGAGAGGATCTCAGGAGATCCCAGTAAAGTAGTGGGGAAGGAGGTCACTGTAGGCGCCTCATCAAGCTAGGGGCCACTACAGGCAGTGGGGTCTTGATCCTGCTGGGAGTTTCTCAACCTCAGTACTACTGACATTTTGAGCCAGAAATTGCAGGGGCTGTCCTGAGGATTGTAGGAGGTTTAGTAGCATCCCTGGCCTCTTCCCACTGGACGCCAGTAGCAACCCTCCACGCTATCGGGTGTGACAATAAAACATGCCTCCAGGCAGTGCCAGATACCACCTGGGCGGGGGCTGAGGGCTTGTGGTTTAGAACTACAGAGGCACGGGGAGCCCCGGGCAAGGTGAGGTGTGGCCATTGGAAGTTTGGCTGAGATGATAAAGCCCAGTGGTGGGCACTGGGGTGCCTGCTTCACTTTTGGAGGCCATGGAGTGAGGGGAGCGGTGGCCACTCAGAGTTGCTGGCTGAGTGCACACAGCTCCGGGGAGGGGGCAGGCCTGAGATAAAAGCACAGAACCACCGATCACCTGGATGTCCTCTCACCTTTCACCCCCATACACTCTTCTCTGATGAAAGATGAAATAAACCCAGGCTCTTCTTCCCCGGGCTGCCGACACTCTCAGGGCCTGGAGAGCCTTGAGCTGAAGGAAGACACCGTTTCTTGAGCCTGAGGAGTGAGCCACTTTCCCAGGGGCTATCGCATTTCTTCCTCAAATCAGCCCTGCACCAAAGGTCTCATTAACCTGTGTTCCGCACCGGTGAGGTCGCCACCCACTGACGCACGGCTGTTGAGGGCAAAGGACAGATTTGAACTCAGCTCTCTCTGTATCTAAAGTGCATGGATTTCCTATTTAACCAGTAGTTTGGGGCAGATGGGTAGAGGCAGAATATGTTATAAAGAGGAACATTTTTCAGGAGACTCTAACACGTGGATGAATGCTGAAAAAACAAAGCGAGAAAAGAAATGGGGTCCTGAGTGTGGGGAGTTGAGGGTTTATAGGAGTGTGGCCACTTGCCCTCTACCAAGGCCTCCGCAGGGAGGCCACCTTCATGACCTCAGCTAATTCTAATTGCCTCCCAAAGTCCCCATCTCCTAATGCCATCACACTGTGGGGTAAGGTTTTAACATACAAATTTTGGAAATATACAAACATTCAATCCCTAGCAGGACGCATTTCTGTCTGCATATCCTATGGGTAACTTGAACTCAACAAGTCCCAAACAGACCACTAATCCCCCTCCAATTACCCTTAAATCTGCCTGGTCCTGTAGTCTCCTTTCACCTGGTGACTACTTAACTTTGAAGCTTCTCGAGGCAGAAATCTGGGAGGGGCCTAAACTTCTCCCTTTCACCCTGTACCCTCCATCCATCTCCCACCCTGCGAGTCTCATTCTACTCCAGTATCTCCTAGACCTGTTTCCTCTTCACTACCTGCCACTGCTTTAATGCCGGAGCCTTTGTTATCCATCCCTGCGATGTCATGGCAGCCTCCACGCTGACCTCCCTGTCTCCACGGAAGGCAAATACGACCATCACCACGTTCTCTAATTCCCACCACTTTCCAAACGAACATCAAATATTGATAGTTTATGCAGGCATACCAAGTGTTTTGTTACCTGAGGAGGGAGAAGAATGTCAGAGTGATTTAGAGTCACTACTCCCTGGATTCAGATCCTGCCGTCTCAGGTAAATTACCTGTCCTTTCTCAATCTCAGTTTCCTCAAATGTAAAAGAGAGATCAACAGTACCTGTGTAAGTAATCCATAAAAAGCACTTTTATCAGAACCTGGCCCCTTTTAAGAGATCAGTAGATGTACTCTATCATCATTAACATGTAATGTATCATCTTATTGCTGCATCCTGTTCCTTATCTGTGACGCAGAATCCTTGGCTCTGGGCTGGGTCGGCAGTGGGGATGAGGAAGGATTAACATGTTGCCAGCACCGGCACATCACTCAGGAGGCAAGGCCCCAGTGGAAAAGGGCACATGGAGGGTGCCTGGGTGAGGAACAGAGTTTTGAGTCTGTGCTGTGTCCAGCGATGAGCTCTTATGATTCGGCCAAGCACCAACTGACTCATCAAATTTTGACACTGGCGGCCAAGCTTGAGCTGCCTCCTGTCCAAGAATTCATCACTCTGTCCCGTGAGCCTCCTGGGGAGCACAATTAAGGGGCCTAGAGTGTGCCCAGGACACACTGCTTGACCAGTTGAACCGGTGGAGACCGTGTGGAGCCCTTATTTTATACAGATGGCACTCTGCGTGGCAGCTAGGCTGGCCAGAGAAGGTGCAGGCTGGCATGGGTCCTCATGTGTGCTTCAGGCCCCCCACCAGAAATCTCTAGGAGAGCTGGCTGGGGGAGAGAGAGGATGGGAGGGCCCTTAAGGGGCCCGCCTTGCAGAGTGAGTTGGAGGCACTGGGCACCCCATTCTAGCAATAAGTGGTGATCTCGAGTCCTGCCACCTCAGTACCAGTGACAGTCCTCTCGGTTTCTTCAAGGGTCCCCCTCTGACAGTTCTCTGTTAGAGGCTATCCATTAGATCACAGATCTGGGCGGAAGCTCTCAGGGTTCAAACCTCAGTTCTGCCACTGACTGGCCAGTGTGACCTTAGGTAAATGGCTTTACCTCTCTAAGCCTCAGTTTCCTCTGTAAAGTTGGGGTAATAATAGAATCCACCTAATCGAGTTGCTGTCAGGAGTTAAGTGAGTTATTACATGCAAGATACTTAGAACCGTGCCTGGCACGTGATAAGTGCTGTGGACGGGAGTATTAGCAACGATTGAGGCATTTAGGCCACAACCCCACACCGAGGGATAGAAGTACTGGGTTCTGGTTTCATCTGTGTGTCTGACTATCCACATCACCTCTCCCCTCTGACCTCCGTTTCCTTTATCTACAGATAGTTTTGGGACAATGTATGTCCGCAGCCAGCAGGCCCCAGGAGGCCTCGGTTTGTACCCTGTCCCAGGAGGGTCCCAGGCTGTACTCTCTCCCTGCCGTCCACACTCATCCTCTGTTCTCGGTGGCCTGGGTGGGCTTGCTCCGGTTTCCCCACCTCTAGGGAGCTGTCTCTCAGGGTTCTACCGGACAGCTCCTCCTTGACTTTTGGGGCTCTTTTGGTAAGAGTTCTATGCTATGTCCAGCTGTCAGATACCACCTACCTCATCCTTTGTTGTTTTCCCTAAACCCAGCCCACACTACTGTTAAAAAAAAATCTCTTTATCAAACTCTCCTTGTTACCCATCTTGCGTGCGCTGTGACAGATCTGAAATCCACCCCCAGCAATCCAGACGCACAGTTCTCAACCTCTTACACTATTCTCGTCATCTCAGGGTACAAGTGATGTCACATCTCTTTCATCTTCTACCTGAACCTGACTTGAGCCTCCTCCATCTTGGGGTAGCGGAAAGCCCTGTGTTCTCTTGGGGCCTCTCCATCCCTCTGAATTGCCCGTCTCCATCCAAAGGGGCCAACAGACAGAGGAAGAGAGGCTCTGAGGAGACCACCCTTTGTCCCAGTCCCAGTTTCCTGCTGCAGTTTCTCCAGCATGTGGCCATAGGGCTGTCACTGGGGAAGCTGACCTCGCGGGATCTGGCCATCCTCATCGGCCGCTGCCATGAGGCTATTGCTCCTTGAAGCTGTTTCTTTCACTGAATGAGCGACAGCACTTGCAGGTTAAAGGCACTGCTGGGTGACATGTGCGCCACCTCATTTTACGTTCACAAAATCCTCATGAGGTACAAACTTTTCCTCCCACCGGAAATAAGGAAACTGAGGCCCAAAGAGGTTAACTAACCGACCTGCCTTATATGCATTAGAGCTTTTCAATTTTTTAAATGAAATGTCTGCTTTTCAAACCTGGTGTTAAAATATTCTTGAGAGCCACCTGTGTGCCTCCCTCCCCAGGGGCCAGCTCATTTGTAGAGCCTGCCCTCTGCTTGATGGGTTGAATTTGTTTTTATCACTTTCTCTTTCTTCCTCTCTGTTCACACCACAAACCCTTAATTCTCCTCTGCCCCCAGTCACACTCTGAGAGGTCCTTAAAATCCAGAGTGAGTGAGCACGTCCCATTAAAACCCTTTTTCTTTTCAAACAGACCATGAGCCTTTCCAGATTCCCTCCTCCCATCACCCCCCTCGCAATTCAGCCCATTTAAGCCCTCTGCTGACAGATGGACTTCCGCTCTTCCCAAATATCCCTCCCCGGCCAAGATTATTCTATGCACACATTGTTACTGCAGCGGTAACATTTGCAAAGCCTTAACAATCCGAGTCTTGTATCTGCGGGAATAATTTTTCTCAGAGTTGTAGCTGGACAAATTCTCACCCATGGGTGTAAGTTCTGAAGATCATAGAATTTTAGAGTTGGGAGGCCTCTCGGGGATCTCCAGGTGGGTCCACTGGAGACAGATGAGGAATCTGAGACCATAGAGCCCAGGGGGCCTGCCCAATGTCACCCGCCAACTGAGCCTGAACCAGCCCCCGGGTCTGCTGAGCCTCGGGCAGCACCTGGCATTTTTCCGCCCATTTCACACCTTCTTCCACCTCCTGCTTCATGAGATTGCTTTCGGTGAGGGAGAGTGTAACGGACAGACAGGGAGGGGTCTGGGGGAGTGGGGACAAGTAAGGACCCCCATCTCAGCTCTGCCAACGACACCATGCCCTTGGGCGAGTTACTACACCCATCCAAGCCTCGGTCTCCTGTCCTTGCAGACTCGTTTTGAGGATGTGAGGATGTAAATAACTTAGCAGGATGCAAGGCGCAGATTCAGGTCAAAGAACGCCTGCCTCTCTTCTCTCCCCCTCACGCTCCTTTGCCTCTCCAAAAAGCAATCTGCCGGTCAGCCTGCCCCCTGAGTATGGTCCCTCACCATCAATGGTGACAGCAGCGGCTATTTGTCATGAAGGCTGAATCCCCAAATGCTGCACTGTTGGGCCAGGGAGCGCTCCTGACGTGAATCTGGCACCTGCTGCGGCCTTCAAGATGCTGGCTGCGTCACCGTGGCTGCACTTCTTCATTTTACGAGCTTTTTACAGTGTTGAGTTTTAAGGCACAGTTTCAAAGTTATTCCACCAGAAGATTTTTGAGTCCACAGATGAGTGTAAATCTGGACATCCTTCTCCCTGGGCGTGTTGCCTCCCGTGTAATTGATGCGTTCACTCCTTGCCCCTGTTAGTGCTCTCATTTTAGTTCCAGGGCTGAGCTGGCCTTTGTCAAGGGGGGAGGGGGCTGGCGTTAGTTCCCAGCACCTGTAGCCTCGCCTGACGATGCCCTCTCTGGCCTGCTGCACAACATGCCTTCCTTTTCGTGCTATTTTTCAAAGTGTGCTCATGAGGCCTTCGCGTCTTTGAGTGCATGGAGGGATGTGGTCCTTCTCCAGATCCACGCTCTGAACCCTGGGTCCTGCCTGGATATTGGAGGTTGATCCTGATACGGCTTCATATACAACAGCCAGACCGTGGCCAGAAAGGGCAAAGGGCTCCTGGAACCACACCCAGGGAACCCATTGTGCTGCCTCCCTGAGAAAGGAAGCAAAGGGGATGGACACCAGGGGACTGCTGGGGCTGGGGTCTATTAGAGACATCAATGGCAGAAAGGCCTTCAAGGTGACATTTGAGCAGAAGCCTGAGTGCAGGAGGGAGGGGGCCAGGTGGAGGCCCCCAGGCAGCCAGAGCAGCCAGTGTGAAGGCCCAGATCAGTGAGCACCAGAGGCCACGTTGTGGGGGGTGGGGGGGGGACTAGAGTCAGGGGAGTGGGAGGCTGAGAGGTGAGGGTGAATCGGGGAGTTGGGGGGCCTCCTAGGTCATGGCAAGAAACTGGGTTTTATTCTGGATGGGATGGGGACCCACGGGAGGTTTTAAACAGGGCCAAACAAAATCTGACTTTGGTTTAAAAAGGATCACTCTAGTTCCCAGCTTCTCAGTGGTAGGTTCTTGGCATTTGGGGAGGGATAATACTTAGCTGTGAGGGACTGGTCTAACTAGGGATACTAGTCCCTAGGCATGAAAGTTGACACGCAATATTGTGATAACCCCAGATGTTCCTGTGTTTTTACAAACACCCCAGAAAGGTTAGGGTAGGTGGAGAAGTCATGCCCTGAGGGGCAAGTGTGGAAGCAAAGACCAGTTAGGAGGAAGGCCGCTAGGCCAGGGAGGTGGAGGTGGGGAAGGTTGAACTAGTGGGATTTAATGATGAACAAGGCGGTAGAGAAAGGTGAGAGCAAGGAGGACCCTTTTGAAAATTTGTAACCTGTTCCCTAGGTTTATTCATTTGTTGGGGAGAATGGAGTAAAATTACATTTTACTTTTGAGATGCTTATAGGAGGTGTTCAGGGGGTCTATGAGACTGGAACTCCAAAAGAGGTCAGGAGGCAGAGAGAAATTTGGGGGTCGTTATGGTTGTTAAAGCCACGAGGCTGGCTGAGATCACCCAAGAGAGAGTTTAAGTGGAGCAAAGTTCAGAGGCAGAACCTGGGGCCCTGGACACTCAGAGTTCAGGAAGCGGAGAGGATCCTGCCAAGGGGATGGAGAAGGAACAGCCAGTGCACGAGGAGAAGAGCCAGCAGAGGGAGGCTTCTGGAAGCTTGCTGCAGCGTGTGCCAGGGGCTGTGGAGGGCCCTTTCAGGTACCTCACCTCTTAGCCCCGTGAGGCTCATGGGGTACTGCAGAGAGACTGCTCTGCTGGAGCGTAATCCTTCTGCCTTAGCTTTTGGCAAATGAGACGTATAATTTGGTGATGATTATCCTCATTCTGCAGCATGTTGCCCTTACTTAGCATCTGCTGAGCACAGCCTTCAGGTAGTGGGAGATGGGTGTTCTGAGGCACGACGGCCCGCATGCAGCCTCAACCATTTTCAGGAGCTCAAGCAGGGAGAGGAAGCCCCCACTGGTTCAGGTGGATTATTCCTGGATATCAGTCAGCTGTTCCTGGATTGTGTGCATGTTTCTAATAAAATACAATGGATGACAAACTACCATAGAATGAAGCAATTTCTCTGCCCCCTTTAAGCTAGCAAATGGTATCGAGTTTTTAAAGTTTACTTTTATTTTAAAAAATTCAAACATGTGCCCTCTCTATGCCTAACAATAGGCTAATGGCACCGCTACTTGATGCGGTATTCTCCAGCCATTGACAGTGTTTCTGAAAAGTAGAAAATGATGTGGAAGAATATTTGTATTTTAATATTGAAAAGGCAGGCTATAACATTGTATATTCAATAGATCACAGCCATGCAATGTAAACAAAACAAAAGAAACAGATGTGCAGAAAAAGGAAAACATTGTAAAGAATCTAATAGTGGTTTTCATTGGGTGGTAAGAAAATAAGAAATCTATTTATCTTTTTCATGAGTTTAGGTATTTTCCAAATTTCTGTGATGAGTATACAAGCATACCTTACTTTTTGCGCTTCGCAGATATTGTGGTTTTTACAAATTGAAGGTTTGCGGCAATCCTGCATTGTCAGATGATGGTTAGCTTTTTTTCACAGTAAAATGTTTTAATTAAAGAATGTACTTTTTTTAGACATTATACTATTGCAGACTTAATATACTGACTATAGTACAGTATAAACATAAATTTTACATGCACCAGGAAAACACAAAATTTGGGTAACTCGCCTTATTGTGATATTCTCTTTATTGTGGCTGTTTGGACCCTAACCCACAGTATCTCTGAGGTATGCCTGACATTATTTTAGAACAATGTTTCTAAACTAGAACTTTCTGCAGGATTGGATACAGTCCATATTTTTTACTGTCTAATCCATAGCCACTAGCCTCATTTGGCTACTGAGCGATTGAAGGGTGATTAGTGTGGCTGAGGAACTGGATTTTTAATTGTACCAAATTATTAAGTTAAATTTGAATTTTAGTAGCCATTTGAGGCTAGTGACTACTATATTTGACAGTAAAGCTTTAAAGTGCAAAATAATAGATATCCTCTGTTATTCAAAAGTTCACTTTTCGCCACTTCACTTTTACGAAAGACCTGTCTTAGTACCCATGTCGCTAACCAAAAGAAATCCAAAGACGATTTCACTTTTACAGAAAAAGACAAAGTGAAAATAATGTTCAGAGATGGGTTTTGCAGCGAGCTGTTATTGGGGCTGGAAGAGTGGCCCTGCCAAGCTCCTTCCAGGAAACTACACTCAGCATCTCAGCATCAAGCCGCCATAGCCTTGAACTGTGTCTGTGAGCATCTGTGTTTTATCTTGATTTATTTTATGCGTTAGTTAGCAAGATGCGTCCTAAGGTAACTGCTTCTTCCCTTTACGCCGTTTTGGCTTATGGAAGGTTTCATGGGAACACTGTCCTTTCGGATAGTGGAACCTGTATCATATCTCAATAAGCTATTATTTATTTATTTATTTAATTTATTTTTGGCTGCATTGGGTCTTCGTTGCTGTGCGCAGGCTTTCTCCAGTTGTGGCGAGCGTGGGCTACTCTTCGTTGCAGTGCACAGGCTTTTCATTGTGGTGGCTTCTTTTGTTGCAGAGCGTGGGCTCTAGGCGTGCAGGCTTCAGTAGTTGTGGCTCGTGGGCTCTAGAGTGCAGGCTCAGTAGTTGTGGTGCACGGGCTTAGTTGCTCCGCGGCATGTGGGATCTTCCTGGACCAGGGCTCGAACCTGTGTCCCCTGCATTGGCAGGTGGATTCTGAACCACTGCGCCACCAGGGAAGCCCTCAATAAGCTATTAAAAATAATATAAGCATTTCAAATATGCTCACTATACCAAGGTTTGAAATTTATTGCAATGTGGAGTGAGTTTGGATTTCATAATAGGGAATGTGGACAGAGCACAGGAAAACACTGGGGTTTTTATTTAAATAGTTTATTTTCTAGCTCAATAAAAAATGATCCAGCATTAAGGTTGGTCATGCCCAAGTTCAGTTTTAGGCTAGGAAGAAACAAATGATAACCTGGATGTTATTTGATATTGTTCTGCTATTATGAATAATATTCTTCTGTGAACATGTCCAGATCTTTATGTAAATTCAAAACATGTAATATCTTTTGAGGTGGGAACAAAGCTTGTTATCCCCATTTTATAGATGAGAAAAATGAGGCTTATGAAGGTTCAGTTCCCAGAGTCATAAAACAAGAAGCAAAAGCAATGCCTCTTAGCTCTTGAAGCCCAGAAGATTTTATTATCTTTCACAATATGGACAAAACAATTTCTGATAAACTGTCTGGGGAAAGGGACTTCCCCAAGGAGTGGGAACGATTTGCTGTTTTTAAGTCCTTCAAATGAAGTTTTTTTGTTCTTTGTTTTGGCTTTTAAAACTGTCCTGACTAGTTTGCAGAAGGCAGGGCGCTGTGCCTCTATCAAAGGTTGCCCTTTGTTTGGTTGCATCTGTGTCTTAAGGCTTTCCATGAGAATGCCAGCAAAAAACCCTTAGCCTTTCATGTGAGTTTACCCACCTCACCCCCCGCCCTGCACCTCCGTCCCTCTCCCCTCCCTCCACTATGCACTGCCCCTCTTGCCGGGTGGAAAGCTAGCCCATCGTAATTCCACATGCAGCAAATTAGAAAGATGCCGAGCTCTCCCGGGATCATGTTCCCTGGACAGGGAGGCGCAGTGGACATAGTATTCGAGAGATGACCTCAGTTGGATAGGCCACCCCCGTCCCCGTGCTCCCTTCCTCTGGGTGGCCCTGAGTGTTTGCTAAGAGCAGCAGGCAGCAGCGCAACTGAACACAAATGAATACACTGAACGTTTTCAAACTGAAAGTCTTAATCCTTTTTGGTTCAAGTTCTAGGGGAAGGTTGGAGCCAGTTGTGATTTAAAAAAATAATAATAATAAAAAATTCATTCACCCGTCTGTCAGTACCGCCAAGAAATATTCACATGAGTCGGACTATCCAAAAAAATGAAGAGTAGCTCTTTTCCAAGACAGATCTCTGGAACTCTCCCCCTCCCTTGCTCAGAACCACTTCCTCTCCTCAAATCTCACTTTAAAACCTTCCTGTTTGCTTTAGCCTATGACTGACTCAGGCCCCATTCATCTTTCTTTCCTCTCTCCCCATGACCACATCCTTCCCCTCTCCCCTCACCGGCCACCGTGAGAACACTCGCCTGCCTCTTCCTCCCTCCACTTCTCAGCCCCTTGCCTGTTACCCTGCAGTGGCAGCCTGGCATGTGGGAGTTCCTTGCTGGCCTGCACAAAGTCACCCTCACCCGGTCCAGGCGTGTTTGCAAGGGTGAGGGCCTCCTCCATGTGGGTGCCTGCTCCCTGGTCCTCAGAGGAGGAGGAGGTCGTGAATTTCAAGGGTGCTTCTGCCTAAAGAGGCACTTTGCAAATTGTATTTCACAAGTTACAGACTCAGAAACTTGGGAAGTTTATTACAAAAAGACGTTGTAATAGGCCCACAAAGATACGAACTCCCAGGCCTGTTTCCCTTAGAGGACTTCAGGTAAAGCCCGAAGGCAAGGTGTGGGTAAAACACAGGTCAGACCAGAATTGTCGTTTCACCTCCAGAATAGTCATAATTGTCTCAACTGCATTTCTTCTTTCCCTCAAGTAACGAGGAAAGTAAATTCCTCAGCAAAGTTCTAAGGCAGGATTAGCCCTGGGAAAACCATCTCAGAGAAAGCCCAAGGGTTGGAATCCTTTTTGTCAGGGAGTACACGCAATTCTTTCTAAACAGCATTGTTTCCGGAAACAGACTCAGACTTACAGAACGAACTTATGGTTTCCAGTGGGGAAGGGTGGGGAGAAGGGATAGATTGGGAGTTTGGGACTGACATATACACACTGCTGTATTTAAAATAGATAACCAACAAGGACCTACTGTAGAGCACAGGGAACTCTGCTTAATACTCTGTAATGGCCTATATGGGAAAAGAATTTGAAAAGAAATAGATACGTGTATATGTATAGCTGAATCACTTTGCTGTACACCTGAAACGAACACAACATTGTTAATCAACTATGCTCCAATATAATATAACAATTAGAAAGAAAGAAAGAAAGAATGTGGCTTCAGTTTGGCCGTCTGGGCAATGGGCAAGCTGTGGGCTTTCCCAGAATGCATGGGCTCTGCTCCATCCCGAGTTGGAGCCTCTCTCACAGACACCGCAGGTCAGGCTGCGCTATCTCCATGGTGGCCTTGCCTCCAGCTCCAAAAAAAGTGCTTCCAGAACCCGGCGCCCCAGGTTTTATCTAATGAAACACACGCTCAGCTCACTTTTGATCTTATCACAATAACAGCAGCTGCCATTTTTAAAAAACACATCATTGTTTACAGAGCACATTCATGTTTGCTACGTGAAGGACGTCAGGCAGCTATGACTATTCCCATTTTACACTTAAAGGACTAAGGTCGATGGGACTTGACTAAGGTCACAGAGGTGGTGAGTGGTAGAGCTGTAATCCACATAAATCTTCTGTGGGAACCATGGCCCAACTACAGACATTCCCAGATGAACACGTCAGCGTCCAGAGAGGGACAATCGGAGAGGCCTTCCACACAGTGGATGTTGCAGACGGGCCCCTAGAGTTGGCTTTACAGTGCATTGTGGGGGGTTTGTTTCATTTTTGGTAACAGATCTTTTTGATCGTGCTTGCCTCATTTAAAAACTCAAGAGTGAGTCAGTATTACACAAGCTCACCCAGCAGGTGGCAGCATGATGGGGCTCCAAATTATGCTTGTGGTTGAGCCAACCTGGGATTACTTCTGGAGCAGTTAATTCTGCTGTGTGAAAAACGAACCATAAGAAACATATTTTAAAAAATGGTAAAAAAATAATAATTAAAAAAACAAAGTGCCTGATCTCACTTTGAAAGAAATATATAATAGAATTTGTATTTAATTGTGTGTTAGTGTTCCTCCTCCTAGGACCTTTTTTTTTTTTAACATCTTTATTGGAGTATAATTGCTTTACAATGGTGTGTTAGTTTCTGCTTTAGAACAAAGTGAATCAGCTATACATATACATATATCCCAATATCTCCTCCCTCTTGCTTCTCCCTCCCACCCTCCCTATCCCACCCTTCTAGGTGGTCACAAAGCACTGAGGTGATCTCCCTGTGCTATGCGGCTGCTTCCCACTAGCTATTTTACGTTTGGTAGTATACATATGTCCATGCCACTGTCTCACTTTGTCCCCAGCTTACCATTCGCCCTCCCCGTATCCTCAAGTCCATTCTCTAGTAAGTCTGCATCTTTATTCCCATCTTGCCCCTGAGTTCTTCTGACCTTTTTTTTTTTTTAGATTCCATATATATGTGTTATCATGCGATATTTTTTTTCTCTTTCTAACTTACTTCACTCTGTATGACAGTCTCTAGGTCCATCCACCTCACTACAAATAACTCAATTTCGTTCCCTTTTATGGCTGAGTAATATTCCATTGTATATATGTGCCACATCTTCTTTATCCATTCATCTGTTGATGGACACTTAGGTTGCTTCCATGTCCCGGCTTTGTAAATAGAGCTGCAATGAACATTTTGGTACATGACTCTTTTTGAATTATGGTTTTCTCAGGGTATATGCCCAGTAGTGGGATTGCTGGGTCGTATGGTAGTTCTATTTTTAGTATTTTAAGGAACCACCATACTGTTCTCCATAGTGGCTGTATCAATTTACACTCCCACCAACAGTGCAAGAGGGTTCCCTTTTCTCCACACCCTCTCCAGCATTTATTGTGTGTAGATTTTTTGATGATGGCCATTCTAACTGGTGTGAGGTGATACCTCATTGTGTTTTTGATTTGCATTTCTCTAATGATTAGTGATTTTGAGCATTCTTTCATGTGTTTCTTGGCAATGTGTATATTTTCTTTGGAGAAATGTCTATTTAGGTCTTCTACCCATTATTAGATTGGGTTTTTTGTTTTTTGGATATTGAGTTGCATGAGCTGCTTGTAAATTTTGGAGATCAATCCTTTATCAGGTGTTTCATTTGCAAATATTTTCTCCCATTCTGAGGGTTGTTCTTTTCGCCTTGTTTATGGTTTCCTTTGCTGTGCAAAAGCTTTGAAGTTTCATTAGGTCCCATTTGTTTATTTTTGTTTTTATTTCCATTTTGCTAGGAGGTGGGTCAAAAAGGATCTTGCTGTGATTTATGTCATAGAATGTTTTGCCTGTGTTTTCCTCTAAGAGTTTTGTAGTGCCTGGCCTTACATTTAGGTCTTTAATCCATTCTGAGTTTATTTTTGTGTATGGTGTTAGGGAGTGTTCTAATTTCATTCTTTTACATGTAGCTGTCCAGTTTTCCCAGCACCACTTATTGAAGAGGCTGTCTTTTCTCCACTGTATGTTCTTGCCTCCTTTATCAATAATAAGGTGACCATATGTGCATGTGTTTATCTCTGGACTTTCTTTCCTGTTTCATTGATCTATATTTCTGTTTTTGTGCCAGTACCATACTGTCTTGATTACTGTAACTTTGTAGTGTAGTCTGAAGTTTGGGCGCCTGATTCCTTCAGCTCTGTTTTTCTTTCTCAAGACTGCTTTGGCTATTCAGGGTCTTTTGTGTTTCCATATAAATTGTGAAATTTTTTGTTCTACTTCTGTGAAAAATGCTATTAATAGTTTGATAGGGATTGCATTGAATCTGTAGATTGCTTTCGGTAGTATAGTCATTTTTACAATCTTGATTCTTCCAATCCAAGGACATGGTATATCTCTCCATCTTTTTTTATCATCCTTAATTTCTTTCATCAGTGTCTTATAGTTTTCTGCATTCAGGTCTTTTGTATCCTTAGGTAGGTTTATTCCCAGGTATTTTATTCTTTTTGTTGCAGTGGTAAATGGGAGTGTTTCCTTAATTTCTCTTTCAGATTTTTCATCATTAGTGTATAGGCATGCAAGAGATTTCTGTGCATTCATTTTGTATCCTGCTACTTTACCAAATTCATTGATTAGCTCTAGTAGTTTTCTGGTAGCATCTTTAGGATTCTCTATGTATAGTGTCATGTCATCTGCAAACAGTGACAGCTTTACTTCTTCTTTTCTGATTTGAATTCCTTTTATTTCATTTTCTTCGTTGATTGCTGTGGCTAAAACTTCCAAAACTATGTTGAATAATAGTGGTGAGAGTGGGCAACCTTGTCTTGTTCCTGATCTTAGTGTAAATGGTTTCAGTTTTTCACCATTGAGAATGATGTTGGCTGTGGGTTTGTCATATATGGCCTTTATTACGTTGAGGTAAGTTCCCTCTATGCCTACTTTCTGGGGGGTTTTTATCATAAATATGTGTTAAATTTTGTCAAAAGCTTTCTCTGCATCTATTGAGATGATCATATGGTTTTTCTCCTTCAATTTGTTAATGTGGTGTATTACATTGATTGATTTGCATATATTGAGGAATCCTTGCATTCCTGGGATAAACCCCACTTGATCATGGTGTATGATCCTTTTAAAGTGCTGTTGGATTCTGTTTGTTAGTATTTTGTTGAAGAGTTTTGCATCTATGTTCATCAGAGATACTGGACTGTAGTTTTCTTCGTGACATCTTTGGTTTTGGTATCAGGGTGATGGTGGCCTCGTAGAATGAGTTTGGGAGTGCTCCTCCCTCTGCTATATTTTGGAAGAGTTTGAGAAGGATAGATGATAGCTCTTCTCTAAATGTTTGATAGAATTAACCTGTGAAGCCGTATGGGCCTGGGCTTTTGGAAGGAAGATATTAAATCACAGTTTCAATTTCAGTGCTTGTGAAATTTTATTGGCATAGAGTTGCATTTTGTTTTCATTTTATTGGCATAGAGTTGCTTGTAGTAATGTCTCATGATCCTTTGTATTTCTGCAGTGTCAGTTGTTACTTCCCCTTTTTCATTTATAATTCTATTGATCTGAGTCTTCTCCCTTTTTTTCTTGATGAGTCTGGCTAATGGTTTATCAATTTTGTTTATCTTCTCAAAGAACCAGCTTTTAGTTTTATTGATCTTTGCTATCGTTTCCTTCATTTCTTTTTCATTTATTTCTGATCTTTATGATTTCTTTCCTTATGCTAACTTTGGGGTTTTCTTGTTCTTCTTTCTCTAATTGCTTTAGGTGTCAGGTTAGGTTGTTTATTTGAGATGTTTCTCGTTTCTTGAGGTAGGATTGTATTGCTATAAACTTCCCTCTTAGAACTGCTTTTGTTGCATCCCATAGTTGTTGGGTTGTTGTGTTTTCATTGTCATTTGTTTCTAGGTATTTTTTAATTTCCTCTTTGATTTCTTCATTGATCTCTTGGTTATTAAGTAGTGTATTGTTTAGCCTCCATGTGTTTGTATTTTTTACAGATTTTTTCCTGTAATTGATATCTAGTTTCATTTCAATTTTCTTAAATTTACCAAGGCTTGATTTGTGACCCAAGATATGATCTATCCTGGAGAATGTTCCATGAGCACTTGAGAAGAGAGTGCCTTCTGTTGTTTTGGGATGGAATGTCCTATAAATATCAATTAAGTCCATCTTGTTTAATGTATCAGTTAAAGCTTGTGTTTCCTTATTTTCATTTTGGATGATCTGTCCATTGGTGAAAGTGGGGTGTTAATGTCCCCTACTATGATTGTGTTACTGTCAATTTCTCCTTTTATGGCTGTTAGCACTTGCCAAATGTATTGAGGTGCTCCTATTTTGGGTGCATAAATATTTACAATTGTTATATCTTCTTCTTGGATTGATCCCTTGATCATTCTGTAGTGTCCTTCTTTATCTCTTATAATAGTCTTTATTTTAAAGTCTGTTTTGTCTGATATGAGAATTGCTACTCCAGCTTTCTTTTGATTTCCATTTTCATGGAATATCTTTTTCCATCCCCTCACTTTCAGTCTGTATGTGTCCCTAGGTCTGAAGTGGGTCTCTTGTAGACAGCATATATATGGGACTTGTTCTTGTATCCATTCAGCCAGTCTATGTCTTTTGGTTGGAGCATTTAAGCCATTTACATTTAAGGTAATTATCGATATGTATGTTTCTATTACCATTTTATTAATTGTTTTGGGTTTGTTATTGTAAGTCTTTTCCTTCTCTTGTGTTTCCTGCCTAGAGAAATTCCTTTAGCATTTGTTGTAAGGCTGGTTTGGTGGTGCTGAATCCTCTTAGCTTTTGCTTGTGTATTATGGTTTTAATTTCTCCGTCCAATCTGAATGAGATCCTTGCTGGGTAGAATAATCTTGGTTGTAGGATTTTCCCTTTCATCACTTTAAATATGTCCTGCCACTCCCTTCTGGCTTGCAGAGTTTTTGCTGAAAGATCAGCTGTTAACCTTATGGGGATTCCCTTGTATGTTATTTGTTGTTTTTCCCTTGCTGCTTTTAATATTTTTTCTTTGTATTTAATTTTTGATAGTTTGATTAATATGTATCTTGGCGTGTTTCTCCTTAGATTTATCCTGTATGGGACTCTCTGTGCTTCCTGGACTTGATTGACTATTTCCTTTTCCATATTAGGGAAGTTTTCAACTATAATCTCTTCAAATATTTTCTCCGTCCCTTTCTTTTTCTCTTCGTCTTCTGGGACCCCTATCATTCAAATGTTGGTGTGTTTAATGTTGTCCCAGAGGTCTCTGAGACTGTCCTCAATTCTTTTCATTCTCTTTTCTTTATTCTGCTCTATGGTAATTATTTCCACTATTTTATCTTCCAGGTTACTTATCCGTTCTTCTGCCTCAGTTATTCTGCTGCTGGGTCCTTCTAGAGAATTTTTTATTTTGTTTATTTTGTTGTTCATCATTGTTTGTTTGCTCTTTAGTTCTTCTAGGTTCTTGTTAAACGTTTCTTGTGTTTTCTCCATTCTATTTCCAAGATTTTGAATCATCTTTACTATCATTACTCTTAATTCTTTTTCAGGTAGACTGCCTATTTCCTCTTCATTTGTTTGGTCTGGTGGGTTTTTACTTTGTTCCTTCATCTGCTGAGTATTTCTCTGTCTTCTCATTTTGCTTAATTTACTGTGTTTGGGATCTCCTTTTCACAGGCTGCCGGTTCATAATTCCCATTGTTTTTGGTGTCTGCCCCCAGTGACTAAGGTTGGTTCAGTGGGTTCTGTAGGCTTCCTGGTGGAGGGGACTAGTGCCTGTGTTCTGGTTGATGAGGCTGGATCTTGTCTTTCTGGTAGGCAGGACCACGTCTGGTGGTGTGTTTGTGGGTGTCTGTGACCTTATTATGATTTTAGGCAGCCTCTCTGCTAATGGGTGGGGTTGTGTTCCTGTCTTGCTAGTTGTTTGGCATAGGGTGTCCAGCACTGTAGCTTGCTGGTCGTTGAGTGGAGCTGGGTCTTAGCGTTGAGATGGTGATCTCTGGGAGAGCTTTCACTGTTTGATATTATGTGGAGCTGGGAGGTCTCTGGTGGACCAATGTCCTGAACTCGGCTCTCACACCTCAGAGGCTCAGGCCTGACATCCAGCCAGAGCACCAAGACCTTGTCAGCCACTTGGCTCAGAAGAAAAGGGAGAAAAAAAGAAAGGAGGAAATAAAGAAAAAAATAATAATAAAATAAAATAATTAAAATAACAAATAATTATTTAAAAAATTTAAAAGTAATTAAAAAAAGAAAAGAAAGAAGGCAGCAACCAAACCAAAAACCAAATCCACCAATGATAACAAGCACTAAAAACTGTACTAAAAAAAACCCAGACAGAACCCTAGGACAAATGGTAAAAGCAAAGCTATACAGACAAAATCACACACAGAAGCATGCACATACACACTCACAAGAAGAGAAAAAGGGGAAAAAATATATATATATCTTTGCCTCCAAAGTCCACCTTCTCAGTTTGGGATGATTCGTTGTCTATTCAGTTATTCCACAGATGCAGGGTATATCAAGTTGATTGTGGAGATTTAATCCGCTGCTCCTGAGGCTGCTGGGAGAGATTTCCCTTTCCCTTCTTTGTTCTCACAGCTCCGGGGGGCTCAGCTGTGGATTTGGCCCCGCCTCTGCATGTAGGTCGCCTGAGGGCGTCTGTTCTTCGCTCAGACAGGACGGGGTTAAAGGAACAGCTGATTCGGGGGCTCTGGCTCACTCAGGCCGGGGAGAGGGAGGGGTACGGATGCGGGGCGAGCCTGCAGCGGCAGAGGCCAGCGTGACGTTGCACGAGCGTGAGGCGCGCCGTGCGTCCTCCCGGGGAAGTTGTCCCTGGATCCCAGGAACCTGGCAGTGGCGGGCTGCACAGGCTCCCCGGAAGGAGGGTGTGGATAGTGACCTGTTCTCGCACACAGGCTTCTTGGTGGCGGCAGCAGCAGCCTTAGCGTCTCCTGCCTGTCTCTGGGGTCGGCGCTTTTAGCCGCGGCTCGCGCCCGTCTCTGGAGCTCCTTTAAGCAGCGCTCTTAATCTCCTCTCCTCACGCACTGGGAAATTAAGAGGGAAGAAAAAGTCTCTTGCCTCTTCGGCAGCTCCAGACTTTTTCCAGGACTCCGTCCCGGCTAGCCGTGGCGCACTAGCCCCCTTCAGGCTGTGTTCACGCCACCAACCCCAGTCCTCTCCCTGGGATCCGACCTCCGAAGCCCGAGCCTCAGCTCCCAGACCCGGCCGCCCCGGCGGGTGAGCAGACAAGCCTCTCAGGCTGGTGAGTGCTGGTCGGCACCAATCCTCTGTGCGGGAATCTCTCCGCTTTGCCCTCCACACCCCTGTTGCTGTGCTCTCCTCCGCGGCCCCGAAGCTCCCCCCCTCCGCCACCCGCAGTCTCCGCCCGCAGGGGGGCTTCCTAGTGTGTGGAAGCTTTTCCTCCTTCACAGCTCCCTCCCACTGGTGCAGGTCCCGTCCCTATTCTTTTGTCTCTGTTTTTTCTTTTTTTCTTTTGCCCTACCCAGGTACGTGGGGGGTTTCTTGCCTTTTGGGAGGTCTGAGGTCTTCTGCCAGCGTTCAGTAGGTCTTCTGTAGGAGTTGTTCCACATGTAGATGTGTTTCTGATGTATTTGCGGGGAGGAAGGTGATCTCCGCCTCTTACTCTTCCGCCATGTTGAAGGTCTCCAGGAACTTCTTTGATATCCAGAAGTTTCTCTAAAGGCAAGTGGCTTGCCCTGCACTCAGATGGCAATACATGTCCGGTTCGTGAGATCTTGGACAGATGTGACAGATGATGTGGGGAACAGGACAAGGAAAGAGAGGAAAAGCGCTGTTAGCATGGACGCCAGAACTTCGAGAGCCATTTCTGAGTGGAGGCAGGGAGAAAGGGAGCGGCAGCCATTAGGGTCCTTGTACAGTGCCTCCATGCCACACCTGGGAACAGGGACTTGAGAAGTGGCTGACGTGTTTATTTGGTGTGAGGTCAGCTACAGCTCTGAGGGCAATAACACAGTTCTCATAAAACAGAACTCTCGGGCTTCCCTGGTGGCGCAGTGGTTGAGAGTCCGCCTGCCGATGTAAGGGACGGGGTTTCGTTCCCCGGTCCGGGAAGATCCCGCATGCCGCGGAGCGGCTGAGCTCGTGAGCCATGGCCGCTGAGCCTGCGCGTCCGGAGCCTGTGCTCCGAAACGGGAGAGGCCACAGTAGTGAGAGGCCCGCGTACCGGAAAAAAAAAAAAAAACAAGAAACCCAGAACTCTCAGGCTGGGCCACCGGCCTGTTTGCTGCCAAAGAAGGGTGGTGGCCTAACAAATGAGACATTGCTGTCAACTCCTTCACTTCGTGAATTATGCAGGCTCTTCCTTGCCCTCCCATGTCCATCCCATCTATTGCTTTAACTCCTTTCTTGTTTGGTGCTGCTTCTTTCAGATGAAGAAGAAGGGAAAAGAGATTTGATTTCTGTGCCTATTAACCACTCCAACAGAAGGTCGTGTGAAGAATGATGTTGAAGCTATTAGTAGAAGTTAGAAAAAAAATCTAGTTATAAGATCAGCAGAAAAAGACCTGAACTTCAGAGGGGGCCACAAATGAATGAATTAAGAACACAGCTGTCTTTTCAAAAGCCAACACAAAATGAGGATGGGTTTTATACAAAAGCAGCTATTCCTGCCAATGGGCATATGCATGTCCTTCTTTCACATGTCACAAGCAGACCTCGGAAATTCCCTGGGAAGTCCCTTCCACCACAGTCCCTGCAGTTTCTCCATATGACTATGAATCTGTTGGATCTTGAGAGACTTTTTGATCTTCAGGAAGCTCTTATCACAATACGGCTCTTCCTGGAGTGAGGAGACAACATGGTACCTGGAAAGATGAGGGGCGTGGACTGGGAAATGGGGATCTGTGTCCCATTTCAGTTCTACCACTACCGGCCTAGTGGCTTTGGGAGGGGCCTGCAATTTCCCTGGCCTCAGTGGTTTCATCTGTAAAATGGAACGGCATGGAGACGATGAAAGTGAAAGTATCTGCCATCATGCCTGGAGGTGCTCAAGAAGTGATTCCTTCCTGTCTGCCGACCTCAGTTTTCCATCTGTAAGGTAAGGAATTGAACAAGAAGATCTCTGAGGCCCTGTCAACTCTAACACTTTGTGACTCTGTTGGTGACAACTTAAGAAATCTCCAGCTAACACTCTAGTGAGCCTTAGTCTGTTAGATTCCATGAAATGATAGCGTTGTGATTTTGACTTTGTAGAATGATTTTTATTTTCCCTTATTCTGATTTTTGAATTTGTATTTCCTACTTTATGGCTTTTGCTTTATTAAGTTGTCACAAATCCTTTGAGGTATGAGAAAGAAAAAGTATGACAAACTGGATGAAAGAATGCATTAACTGAAAGCCAGACAATAATGCTAATACTAAAACTAATACATTATTGGCTACTTACTATGTATGAGGAACTGTGCCAAGCACTTTATAAACATTAGGACACTTACGTCGCACAATAACCCTGTGAAGCCATAATGATCATCCCCACTTTATAGATGAAGAAACTGAGACCTAGAGATACCAGGCAAGTTGTCCAAGGTCACATAAGTAGTGAGTGGCAACGCTGAGCCACAAATCCAAGTCTGGCTAAATCAGAGCAGTGGTGTGCTGACAAACAGGCTCCCAAAACACAAAAGCAAAACAAAACCCTAAATGCCTGATATGGAGTATTTACTGATTTCCATCATATAAATATTTCCACCACAGCCAATGTCAAGTTTCTAACAGTTTAAATCAGCTCAAAAAAAATTCCCAAATATTTAACAGTCTGCTCATGCAAGCCAATAGGAGCCAACCCCAAAACACTACAGAAAAAGCCAGAGTTGTCACCACTGAGATGCACTGCCTCCCTGGATCATAGGCTGGGGTTGGGGATAATAAAGAAGAAAGGGAAGATGGTCATGAACAGGAAACTCAAGAGATAAATCCATCCATTCATTCATTCATTCCACAAAGGCTTACTGAGTACCCGCTAAGGACCAAGCCTTGTGAAATGTGCTTTGGATTCAGGTATGAGTAAGATAAGCAGGGTGCCCAAGCCAGAAAGCCCAGAGTGTGTTTGGGCAAGAGAGAGACACACACTTAAACAAATAATTGAACACATTATATAATAGAAGTATGTGTGCGTTTAAGGGAGCCCAGGTGAGGGAGGAATGAATTCTGTCAGATGGGCCTGAAGGATGGAGTTAGCAACATATACGTGGAGGCTCCTAGGTAACACAAATTTTGCTTCCTTTCCAATTTATAGAGAGGTTTGCCTCACTAGAGAGGTGTGCAAAGCTTAGAACTCTGTATTTTTGACTAAATAGAGAAACCAAAGATGGGGTTAAGAAAGGGACAGTGATGCAGAAAGTAAGCTCCTTATATTCCTGACACCTAGCACCATGCAGGGCACATCGTAAGCACTCAATAAATATTTGTTGCCCGGATGAACCATTGTTGAATAATAATTTATGAGCTTCAAAGAAGGTTGTTTGAGGAAAGAGGACTAATAATAGGTAAGAAGTAAGCAATGTATAAGTAGTGATCCCTAAGCACATGAAGGGTCATGTAGAAGAATAAAGGGCAGAACATGGGCAGGGACTCCAGGTGCCCAGGGTGAAGGTAAAGGACCCAGAAGGATGTGTATCATGCAATGCTGTCACCTGTCGTGCTGGTTGACTTCTCTGAGGAAGATCTGAAGATGGGGCAAATCTCTGGCTTCCCCTTTGAGAAGCAGGATGTCCTGACACAGCCTTCAGATGTATTTGGTGAGCTTGGGAATGCCAGGAATGATACCATTCATTGTTTGGCTTCAAAGTTCAATGTGGGAGAAGCAAGCATGTAATTGGTAGTGAAGTTTGGGGATTTCAGTGGATTTCCTTCACATTTGTTTGTTCTTCTCCTCCTCTGATTATTTGAGAGGAGGCTGCTGTTATTGAAAGCCAGGTAGTCTGAATATTCTTTCTTGGGACCTAGCATTGGTTTTGTAAGAAGTGGGTCTGCATGTGTATTTTGTAGATTATTTTCATCATAACAATGCCTTATATGTGTAGGTGGTTCCTAGTTTCAAAGACCTTTCCCGTAATTACTTTTGATGCTTCCTCAAGACAATCCAATGAGGACATTAGAAAAGATGCAAATGTCTCCATTTTACTAAAGGAGAAAGTACGACTCAAGAAGTCAAGTAACTCACTCAAAGTCACAAGGCTGAATTCTAGCAGAGCAAGGGCCCGAGGTCTGTCATTCCAGACACAGAGACATTCGCGTCCTCCCAGTTTCTCTTATGATAATGCCTGCCTCCTGAGCAAGAAAGTCCCGGCTGGAACCCACCAGCAGCTAGAAATGGTCCTTCTTGGTATTTGAGAACTTTTCTCTGCAGTGAAAAATGGAACCTGCCTGCCTCAGTTTCCCAGCCACCTCTTGATTCAACAAGCAATTGCTTTAACTCTGACAAAATTAGACCACCTCCAACCTAAATGGAGCCCGTTTTCAGACTAAGACCCTGCGTGGAGACAGCTCTTTCCTGGAAGGATAACAAAAGCATGCTTTTGTGTGTATTTCACTTGATGGAAAGGAATCCCCAGTGAGGCCATTTTTTCCCCCTGAATTCTCCCAAGTCCAGAATGTATCCAAGTTTCCAAGATAATCTCAGAAGAGCTATTCATCTATGAAGATGGCCAAATTGTCTTCCAGCTCAGTAGACAGGGTCTGTTTTAGAGAGAAGGTGAGGGGGTGAGAATAGGGGTGTGGGAAGAGGGTGATGGAGACGGAGAGCAAAAGAGTAAGACATACGAGGAGAAAATGTGTGCCGACGAATGCTGACAGGAAAAGGAAAGAAACCAAAGGGCCAGCCCTGACTCTGGGGTCCTGTCTGCCAGGGACATTTTCAGCTGATTCTTTTTAGGACCTGTCACAGTCTGCCTGGCGAGCTGTCACTTCTCATCACTTGGCTCTCACTGCGGATCTTTGTGTCATCACTGTCACGAAGAGACCTGGCAACTGGCGAAGAATTTCCTGGGGCGCTACCTGATACACCATTATTACCTCTTATCATCTTAGCAGAGTAGTTATGCCACTGTCAGAGGTAATGGAGACCATGCCGCTAAGAAAATTGGCTGTAATTTATCAATTGTTCCTGCATACCACAAAAGCGGCCTTCTACTCTACGGCTGGGTATAAGGTATTTGAGAGCCCCCGAAGTTCATGGTTTTCCGGTATTCTAAGTTCTACTTATGGCCTTTCCTGTATATGACACACAACACCACCCTTGTGGCTTGCAGGCCGCTTTCTTCTTTGCTTTCTTTAGTCACAAATCATCCTGAGGCATCCCTTAAGTGCATTTGTATTGTTAAGTGCACCGGCTTGATTTGGTGTTAATTCAATTTGAGTGCCCTTAATATCTTGTGGGGGTGATGCAATGCAGGCCGCCTGTACCTTGTAAAATCGGGTCCCAGGTCTGCCTGGGAGCAAAGCACCTTTCGCATAGCCATTTACCAAAGTTGCTGATAAAATTTTCATAAGGGAACCTTTTTAGTCTGACCCTATTGTGTTATTCTACCATTAAGTCTCGGAGAACTGAGCTGGCTTCTAGTGACAGCTTATCACATTCTCCATTATTGCTGGCTGCCCTAAGAGCTAACAGGCTGGGTGTAGTGCAAGCTCCCTCCTCCCTCCCACTTCTGGTCCATTCTGGGAAAAGCTTATGGGCCAGCACCGAGGGGCTAATGTGTGATTGTCTCTCTGTGGGTGCCAGAGAGCTGAGCTCTCTTTCTGATGAACCTGGGGAAGCTTGAGAGACCCTGAAGGACTTTGTGAAGCCTGCATGACAAGAAGGGGAGAAGGATGGGCTGAAATAGAGTGAGAGTTACAAAAACTCTTTGCTTAAAAATCAATCCCCAAAGCAGTAAGGATAATGTTGACACCACTTTGACACATAGCTGGAGCTAGTGGATTGGGCCAGGGATTTGTGTTTGGAATGTTAGCATTAGAATTCTGACAATGTGATTAACTCAAAAAGAACTCCAAAATCTGGGGCTTGGTTGTACCTAGGTTTGCATCCAAGTTCATTGGCTTACCTGCTTTGTGACCTTGATCAAGTTATTTAGTCTTGGAGCTTCAGGGTTCCCATCTGTGAAATGGGAATATCAAGATCAACTCCCCAGGCTTTTTGTGGTGATGAAGTGAGATAGTACATGTAAGAGCATGGAGAGTGGCTGGCACTCACACAGCATCTCTTAGGGTTATCTTAGAATCCAGGAGGCCCTCAGAGGACACAAGGTGAGAAAGCTGGTTCAGATGGTAAAGAAATTAGCTGGCTACCACAAGTGAAAAAAGAGAGAAGTCTAGAAACCTGGTCTCCAGACACCCATCCAGGTCTCTTTCCATCCTTCCCACTGTTTCCCTGATGCTGTCCACAGACATCGGGAGCATGGGTGGATTTGGGGTGCGAGAAGCCACGTTCCACTTCCCTAATGATGGTATTTCTTGACAGCAGATTAAACTGCTTCTTGATCATTCTGTCTTGGTGGCTGTATCTGAGGAATGGTTTGAGCCTGCCGAACTGTGTGAGCCTAGGCCCTCCTTGTCTCTGCTGCTCTGGCTGGAAAAACTCAGTGGTCTGAGAAACAGGAATGGGAGATGCTCTCTCAAAAGAACATTTAAAAATTATTCTTATAAAATCAATACATGTTCACTGTAGAAATGAGAAAATCTAGGTGAAATATAGAAGCTATAGTGAAAGGAAAAAAAATCATCTGTAACCCTACTGCCTGTAACTCTAGGGTACTGTGCTGTGTTTTCTTCCAGGTTCCTTTCCACACCCCCACCCATGCTCAGTTATTCAGGCCCTAGCTTGCTGCAGTATATTGTAGGCATTAAAAGTGCTGTCTAGGGCTTCCCTGGTGGCGCAGTGGTAGAGAGTCCGCCTGCCGATGCAGGGGACACGGGTTTGTGCCCCGGTCCGGGAAGATCCCGCATGCCGCGGAGAGGCTGGGCCCGTGAGCCATGGCTGCTGAGCCTGCGCATCTGGAGCCTGTGCTCCACAACGGGAGAGGCCACAACAGTGAGAGGCCCACGTACCGCAAAAAAAGTGCAGTCTGGCTCCACCACTTGGGCAAATTATTTAACTTTTCCACTATCGTTTCCTCATCTATAAACTAGGGCTTCATGGTAGAACCTTCCTCAGAGGGTAGTTCAGAGAAGCAAATGAGCTAATCCACATGACACACAGTGCAGGGCACGCAGGAAGCCCTGCAGAGGCTTTCTTTTAGGATTATTATTATGTTCAGTAGAAATCTGTGGTGGTAGTATATTCTGCTGGAAATGCGGTTCCTAAGGGGGCTATTTCTCCTTTGTTTGCCCCCAGCTGCTAGACTATGATGCTTTCTTTTTATTTTATTTTATTTTATTTATTTATTTTTTTTTTTGGCTGTGTTGGGTCTTCGTTGCTGGGCGTGGGCTTTCTCTAGTTGCGGTGAGTGGGGGCTACTCTCTGTTGCCGTGCGTGGACTTCTCATTGCGGTGGCTTCTCTTGTTGTGGAGCACGGGCTCTAGGCACACGGGCTTCAGTAGTTGTGGCATATGGGGTCAGTAGTTGTGGCTCGCGGGCTCTAGAGCGCAGGCTCAGTAGTTGTGGCACACGGGCCTAGTTGCTCCGTGGCATGTGGGATCCTTCCGGACCAGGGCTCGAACCCATGTCCCCTGCATTAGCAGGCAGATTCTCAACCACTGCGCCACCAGGGAAGCCCCCTGATGCTTTCTTAAACTGGTCACCCAGGCAGAGTCTCAGGGTCAGACTGACCCTGCCCTCCGCCTGGCTGAATGGTGATAATCATGTGTTCATCTTCCAAAGGGTCAACGCATGAATTCCCACAGCCTGACTCCTAGTGGCGTTTGTTAGACCCACTTTATAAGAGGGAGAGTTAAGACTGAGCAGGTATTGAAGTGGCGCTATGAGGGTCTCCAAGCTGATGAGGTGGACTTCCTGCTTGCCAAGAAGTGGACAGGGCTGCCCATAGGTGTGGCCGGGCTACTGCTGGGCTTGGGATTTGCTTTCATTACCCTGGAGATTAGGCCTAGATGGAACAAGGAGTAAGGCTGAAATCACAAGAAGACAAGTTCTCAGAAACGAATATGTTGTAGAAAAACTCTGAGAGTCTCCTTGATGTGTGTTTGTGTACGTGTGTGTGTTAACTTTTTGGTGTTTTTAAGCATCATTTTGTGGGATTCAAACATTCTGAGAGTGAAAAATTTTAAGCCAGACTGGGCAAGGTAGGGTCAGGAAGGATCATCAGGGTCTGGCTGTGTGTGTGTTTGTGTTTGTCCATGAACATGTGCGCTTGTGTGTGTGTGTGTGTGTGTGTAGCACATGCACCTAGAGGGCGCATGCATGCGAGCCTCTTGGGGTGAGTGGGAAGAGCAGACACGGGCGTGCAGAAGGGAGCTGGTTTTGATGAAACGTTGGCTAACGCTCGGTGCACCGAAGGAGAAGAGGCTCTGGTCAGGGAACTGTGTTGCATTAGAATTTATAATAGATTATTAACTTATCTGCCCCTTGATCTTCAAGAGTATTTGGGGAACTGAGGATGAGGCATCTCTGCCTTGATTTTCACAGCGAGAGGAAACCTCTGGAGCGGTATTCCCAGCCTCTCCCTCTGCACAGCCCAAAGCGGTGAGAGCTTGCTATTCACACCCCCGCTCAGGTCACTTGGAGAAGGCTGATAGTCCCCAGGAATGCTGACATGCTTCAAAACATCACACAAGAAAGAACCCACTCAGATTCCTAAGGGGAAGCTGTTGGTGCATCCCAAGCTAGAGTGCAACCTTGGGTGGGATTGCCGTGGCTCCCCATCCTGCTGTAGAAGCTTGAAATCCCTATTTATCCTTACGGTCCACAGGACTCCCTTCTCCCTGTCCATCTGTCTGTCTGTCTGCCTCTCTGTTCCTCTTTCTCTGAGGTAAAGGGTGCCTGTTCTCATGAAAGGGGAGCATGCCAGGATGTTCCAGATGAGCTGCTGCCAGCCATGTTGCTTTAAACGCCAATGAGCTAAAGCGGCCAGGAAAGAAATAGCGAGGGGTGAAGTGTGGTTTGATGTCTTGGTGCGCTGGAGAGATGATTCATATAACGTGAGCCCCTCGGAGTCCTTGGTTAAATCCCAGCCTAGCACCCCCAGCTGAACTGAAACTCTGAAGTCCAGCCAAGGAGCGTTGCTGGTCCTGCCTCGGCCAACAATCGGTGGGTCAGAGGCACAGGACAGGGGAGGGGTGATTGTTTCACTGGAAAAATTACCTGCTGGGAAAGAAGGAATTGTATGATGTGTGTGGTGAGAAGTCCAGCCAGGAAGGACCTGGCTCTCACATTACAAGGCTGCTTTCTGAAGCCAGAGGGACTTTTTATTGCCTGAGAGGCCTGCAGGCTCCCGCCACAGTGGCCGTGGCATGTCTCTGGAAGGGCATGGTGGTGAGGGGCTGCGTGCCAGGGCTCTGGATGCCAGGTTGGGAATGAGGGGGGAGGAAAGCTGAGGATGGGGCTTCACTGTCCTCACACTCACTCTCCTGAGGCAGGAAGGAGACGTAGAGGAAAGAGGAGCTGCCTGCTTCCTGTCTAGCCAAGTGCACTGCAGCCTCCATTGTCCCCCTTTAGTCTTTGTTTGACATTGCCCATGTTTGGCCACCCTCTCTCCACCCCCCTCACCCCAGGGCTTCCTAACACCTTCCCCTCTCTCACTGGACTCTCTCTCTGTTTCACTCTTTTTATGGAAGTTGCATAACCATCTTTCATTTAGGGCAGCCCCCTTCCCCAATAGGTTTGGGTGCAGAGATTTGGGGGCACCTGACCCAGGTCTGGCCAGGGTGTTTGGTCTTGTGAGCCAAGATGGTCCAATCAGAACCAAACCTGGAACTTCTACTGGAAACTTTTGTTGGAACTTTGGGGATGGAGAAGTTCTCTTTCACCTTGGCTGATGACATGAGAGGATAAGAGCCTGGTGCTTCCAGGAGCCATCAGGATATGAAAATCTGTCTGAAAGTGAAGCTACTGGAAAGGGGAGAGGAGTAAAGAGGTGGAGAGAGATGGGTTTCTAATGGCATCATTTGAGCACTGGGACCTGATCATACCTGAGATCAGAGTCTACACCTGGACTCTTCAAGCTTACCATCCAATAAATTTCCCCCCTTTTTTCCTTTATTGTTTGAATTTTTTCCTGCTACTTGTGATTGAAAGTGTTACATCTGTATGTTAGGTGGATACACCTTTCTGTCTTTCCTGCCCCTTTCCACCCCTCATCCATGCATATCACCCAAAGTTGGCTCCTCAGCTTGCTGTGCTTTCCTCTTTCTCCTTACTCACTCGGGCTTTCCATTCACTCTTGTGGTGTCAACTGTTACCTTTGTGAGAATGATCCCCACTCCCACCTTTGTGTTTCTACCTTAGATCTTGTTGCCCGCGTCCAGCCACCTATAATACATTTCCACACATGCAGCACGCACATGGGCACGCACAGCTGGCTGAAGTCAACGTGTTACTCCTGATCCTTGGGAAGGATGAGGGCCCCCCTTCTCAGCTTCCTCCTCTTTAGCCTTGGCATCTGGTCCCTCTAGTTCAAAGTCAGGATTATCTTTGATTACTACTTCTCCTCCTTCCTGCCCCATATTGCATTATCAAGTCTTCAGACATTTCTCTTGTCTATGTCATTTTCCTTCATCTACCACCATCTTCTGGTCTAAGATCCCATCGTGATTATCTCCAAAGCCTCTTACCTGGCTTTCTAACATCCATTTCAAACTGTCCCATCTGTGCAGCACCCTCCAGCATATTTAACTTCCTCAAATACCTCTTTCACCTCACGGCTTACCTGAAAACTGGATTTCTCACCGTTGGGCATCTCCGTGCCTCTCAGATATTAGCATTCATGAGACATGAGAAGTCACAGAAGCATCTTTCTGGAACACTAATTTCATCTGAAATCTTTCTTGGGGTGTGGGAAGTTAAGTGTTTTAATGAGAAAGTAATTAAAAACATTTTTATATTAAAACAGATCTCATGTAAAGAAGAATGCAAAACTCATACGAATTTTAAAGATTAAGCATAGATTTCAAAGAAGTTCTGAGATTGTAGAAGTCCACTTCTGGCCACCACTCAAGAGCTCTGGGATTCCCTTTCCTCTGCCACTGGGAAGAAAGTTTGGAGAAGGACCAACATGTTGAGTCATGTCTAACCTCCTCAGTTTGGTGTTTACCTTAACTGACCCTATATTTCCTACCCTCCTCCTTGTCTCTCATTATTTGTTGGAGGTAGAGGGCTTTTCTAGTTGTTCTTTGAGCTCAATGCTCTCATTCCCAACTTTGTGTCATGCCACTGTCTCCTTTTCCAATTGATCTCCCCTCTCTTTTTCATCAGCCTAAATCATCTGCCTCTTTCAGGCTTAATCACCAGCTCACAACAATCTCTTCTTTCTCATACCCCGGTAGCTTTTGGAATCCCGATCAATAAATGGATTATATAGCGGGCAAGAGTCACCCGCCTGATCAAAACCCTTAAAAGTCTCCCTATTATCTGGCTGTTTGATGAAGTCCAGCCTCCTTGGCATGGCGCACTGGCTAGTGGCTGATCTGGTCCCCTGCCCGATGCATCAGTCTCCTTTCTCCTTGTGACTACTTTTGATCTTTGCCGTCCAGACTTCAGGAACCACTATAGTGCCCCCAAAGCACAGTGGTCACTCTCACCTCTATCTTGGTCCTCTCCATCATCTTCTCCTTCTCTTGTCTTTATCCATTAGGACCCAGCTCAAACATGATACCCTCCTCGGCCATCCTTCCTGAGCTATCATAGCCCACTTACCAGAGCTCCATCTTAGCATCACTGGGAACAGACTTGCTTACCTCTTTCTCTGCTCAGCAGATTGTGAGCTCCTTAATTGCAGGAACTAATTATCTTTGTTATCCCTGCTATACTGTTTCTTGAGTGAATGAATTAATGAACAAATAGAAGGTATCAGGAAATTTAGGATTTAGTGTCTCTGTCCCTTATCTGTGTGATCTTGGGCAAATCACTTTAGCTCTCTAAGCCTGTGTATCATCTTCTAGTCTAGTCTGTTTTGTGCACACAAATCTTTTTTTTTTTTTTTTTTTTTATGGTACGCGGGCCTCTCACTGTTGTGGCCTCTCCCGTTGCGGAGCACAGGCTCTGGACGCGCAGGCTCAGCGGCCATGGCTCACGGGCCCAGCTGCTCCACGGCATGTGGGATCTTCCCGGACCGGGGCACGAACCCGTGTCCCCTGCATCGGCAGGCGGACTCTCAACCACTGCGCCACCAGGGAAGCCCCACACAAATCTTTTGATCTCTGTTTGCCAGAGGGCCCTGGGGAGGATCAGTGGTTACACAGATTGGAGCTGAAGACTGGACCTGGGGCTAAGACCATAAATGAGGAACTGGGGGTTGATGGATGAGCTGGATCAAGATTGTTTCCTCCTCAGGCACACCTTGCATAGAAAAGCATCCACATACTCAGGTTTGGTTTAGGAGCTTTGGGTAAAGATCAGCAGAGAGATAATTTGGGCTGAGACACAGCATATTTTTATATATATTTTTCTGTCCCAGCCCTCAGGAAAGCTGTCAATTATATTTTTAAATTCCAAGAGCTCTTATTTGCTAAAAATCCTGTTTTCAGGCGTTCTGTTCTTGTTTCATGGATGTCGGATTTTCTCTTATCTCTCTTAGAATATTCATTATGTTGATTTAAAAATATGCATTTATTCTAGTGAAAGATAGATAGAAGCCCTGTAGGGAAGGTATGCAAGTCAGAATGAACAAAATAGGGTTGGCAAGATAATAATAAAAATAATAATGATGATTATTATTATTGCTAGGAGAGAAGATCTGGACATTAAAAAATATTATAGCAAAAAGATATTTAAATATATTTGTCTGTTTCCTACTTGTCTCTATTTCCTGTGAATTCCTTTTTGGTCTCTACCTTTTAGGTTAGTAGTTTTCCTCTTTTCTTTTGCTTGGCTATAAGGTAGTTTCCTGGTATCATTGGGCTCGATGAGGGGATGGGGGGTGGGTGTCTACATTTTCCATAAAGACTTTCAATCAATCTCCTTATTTTCAGCCATATATTCTACCCCCTATATTCTGAAACACCCAGTACATTAAGTTACTGAGCCTTTCCCGTTCTTTGTTCTTTTCTCTTTGATCTGGCTTCTTGTTGGTTTCCATGTCCACCGACCCCACCCAGTTAGGCTTCATCTTGATTGATTTTTCATAAGCTATCTGCAATAACTTTCTCTTTGTTCTAGAGGATTTATGCATTAAAAAATCATTTTACTGGCATTTTAATGAACTTTTATTGGGGGACAGAAGTAGAGATAAATGCACATGTTAATTCTGCCATGCTGAACCAGAAGTTGGGATGATTTCCTTTTTAAAAAATTTTTATTACTATGCAAATACTCTGTTCAGTTCCTTCCTATGCCAGTCAGTGTCCTGGGCACTAGAACTACGTTGGTGATCAACACAGACACTGCCTTTTCCTCACAGCACTTACAGTCTAGTGGGGGAGATAGGCAGTCAATCAGGAAATTTACAAGTGAGAGAAATACTGTGAAAGTAAAAAAATATTTAAGGCTTGTGGAAGAAGGAATATCTAATCTAAAGAGATTTAGATAAGTAAGAGCTAGCCAGGTGAAACAGGTGGGAAAGACGTTCTAGGTAGAAGAACAACAAATATTAAGGTTTGGAAATAAGAGAGAAAGGCACATATGAAGAAGAAAAATCAATTTTAAAAATATAGAATGTATTGAAGAGAGTGAGGTATGAAGAATGGGGCTGGAGAGGTAAGAGGGACCACATTATGTGGAGCCTCACAAGCCCTGATGTTGATTTTGAGGACGGTAGGAAGCCATCAGGTGCTCTAAGCACAAATGTGACTATCTGATTTATGCTTTTGTTGTTGGGGGAGGGTGTTGCCTTGTTTTCTATTTCTCCCAGTTTTATCATTGTTACTTTATATATGTTGAATCTATATTTTAAGGTTCATATATCCCAATGATGGTTTTATGGTTCTTGCTTTACTGTTCTTCATATTATTTTTTGTCTTGAATTCCATTGTCAGATATTGAAATTGATGCTCTTACCGTCTTTGATTCATATATGCCCTGAATATTTTTTAATCCTTTCACCTTTCTTTTTTCTTTTAATTTTTTTCACAGACCACATATTGTTGATATATATGCAAAATAATTTTAGCTAATGTGAGAGGCTCTGTCTCTCCTATACTTAAATTTACTTATCCCTATAAGTATCTCATATCTATCTGTAGTCCATCCATCTATCATCTATCTATTATTTATCATCTATCATCCACCTATAATCTTACCCTGAACCAGTTGGACGTGTTAGCACATTCTCATATCTCTTTGCTGTCCATGCTTTTCTCCCATTCCTCTGTTAGTATTGTTTGAAACTTTTGTTCTGGGTTATTATGGATACACTTATTTATTTTTCTTTGTTTCTAAACTTTTTAGACAACAAAAATTCTACTAATTATTTAAATCCCTTTATTTCCTGTATTTTTTCTAGTAATCTCCTGGATTTATTTCTTACCTGAGTTGTCTAAATAGTTCATTGTGTAGCAAGCCTGCTAGATAAAGCCTTGTATGCTTCAGAATATATCTATTGAGCTCCCAGATTTAAATCACAATTTGCCTGAATATAACATTCTATATAAAAATTGTTTTTCCCTATAGTAATGGACCTCCTAGAAGAGGGGCAGAGGTGAGCTCCAAGGCAGGGTGCCCCAAGTCCCTGAGAACTATAGCCCATCACCCCAATTTTTTTGCCCCTTCATTAGGCCACAGCTTTGGTCAGGATCCTCTCTTGAATGTTCTGAGAAAGCAACCTGGGGTGGAAATGATCGCAATGGAGAAGTTTTTCAGACTCGTTAATGGGTCATGAACAATTTAGTGAGTCAGCCAGTATGGGTGTCAGGGAAGAGGAGAGGAAACAACAAGAAGAAGAAAAGAAGAAGAGAGGGAAAGGGAAGGGGGAAGAGAATAGAATAGGTTGGAAAATGTAGAGGGCATCCTAACAGTAAGCCCGTTCTTTTGTGAAACTTTCATTTGTACAAGGCCAGCTGGCCAGTCTACATTTTTCCATCAGTTTGTCACCCCACAGGGTGTTGCATTGTCCTTGTCCCACCTACCACCAGGCTGATGGCACTGCCTTCTTTTCCACAGTGAGGCAGGCGATTATCCTCCAAAGGGAATGGCAAGAGCAGAACTTGGGAGCATCCTCCATCCCTTCACTCATACCCGCTGCATCAGGTTGGTCCTCACCCATGTTCAGTCTACCAAGGGCTTCCCCACAGTTTTGTATTAGTTCCCCAAATCCAGTCTTGCTTCTTCTTTCTGTGGTTCTTCCAGGTTGGCTGTGTGGGAAGGAGCCAGGGTCTTAGGCTTGTGTCTGTGCTGTCAGGAAGCAGAAACCTTACTTGCAATCTAACGCAGAGCCACCATGGTCCCGTGCCCTGCTCTTCGGCATCCTTTCTTCTGGCAGCCTTCACCCTCTATCCACGCTACCCCAGGCCCTCCCCCTTCAGTAAATCCACATGCCTCCCTTCTCCCATGCACTGTCTATTTTGACTTCTGCCTTTGCCTGTGATTATTGGAAACCTCAGGCCCCAGCCGGCAGGGAAATTTATAGCTAAACAGTTACATTGTTGAAACCCTGACAGGTCCAGCCTGGTTAATGGCTCTGAAAATATGGGAGAGGTGTGAACAACTAAATCTATGAGGCTCCATGTTGTGGGCCCGCAAAGATAGACTTGTAGGACCTATTTACTTTAATGGGGATTTTTCATTTTCTTTTCCTCTTACATTATTGTTCCAAATGCTAGTCTCCCTCAATATGGATTCATTACCTGGAGAGTGGCTTGGATATTTGGATAATCATCTTTTAAATAGTTTCTTTTTTTTCCTTTCCTATTATGATTTTTGGAACTTGGCCAAAAACAATGCAACAGGCAAGCAACAGACTGAGGGAAAAAGCAAACAGTGCTGGGTTACATTAGTAAATTATCGTCTATTAGATGCAGGTGGGATTCCTCAACTTCCCAGGCTGGCAGAAAGCTTTTAATAAAGCAGCATGAGAAAGGAGGAGCTGCTTTTGAGGTGGTGTCATGGAATCTGGGGAGGAAAGGAGAAGGCAGGATAGGTCAAAGGTCAAAGACAAAACTCTGTGCTGCTGGAAGGGCAGGTACCTAGGGGGTGAGGCATTGTGGGCAACCTGAAGAACTGGGCCTTTGCCTTACCAGAGCAAGCAAATGACTGGTCTGATCAGCCATTCCCTTGGAGTAGTGTTATACCTGCCCATCTTTTACATTGCTTCGTGGTGGATGGGGGGTACTTCCCCACCCTTTGACTTTAGAGTTGGCCAAGTGATTTGCTTTGGCGAATGGGAGGTGTGTGGGTGTGATGTGGACATGGGTTTGAGATACACTTGTGGGATTGGACTTGCCATCTTGTGCTCCTGCTTTTTGCCATGAAAAGGACATGCCTCGGGAAAGTGCTCTTCCAAGGAAGATGAGAGACATGTGGGGGAGCTTGAAACCCAACCACAGGTTGGAACCAAGCCCAGCCAAGCTCAGCCTCCATCACTAGCCAAACCTCTGTCAACTCATAGACGTGTGAGCAAAACATAAGAGACTTTTGCTGATCTCCGCTGAGATTTTTATGGTTGTTTGTTATGCAGTGCGCCTCACAGATGCACTTACTTAGCAGGGTTGCCCTTGGACACCGGGGGGAGGCACACTCTGCTCTTTGCTGAGTTGGTTTGAGAAGTTTAAGAAGTGGAGGTGGTTGTAGAGCCCTGGAAACTTCTAAGCTATTGCTTTCTGTGGCAAGATGACCGATCAAAATGGCAGTGTCATTTTCTCCAAGGCATGGGTCAGAGACATGGTCTCCAAAACTTCCTGAGGTGTGGGAAGAATTGAGAGAGCAGCTCTAGCAAGGAGCAGGAAAACAGTGTTTCAGAACATTGCCTGTAGTGAGAGGTTGAAATGAAGTCTTCTGGATGATCTGCGGGTAGTTGTGCCAAGACAGAAAAAAATGTCCCGAGAACTTCTGTGGTCATGGCTTAGTTAAGAGTGAGCAGGGATCCTCATTGCCTCCACTGATACGGCTTCTACTTCAGTGCTAGAAGTTTCACAGCTTTGATTTGTCTGATAACCTGTCTCAATCTTCAATATTTAATACAGTACTAAACAAATAGGAAATGCTCAATAGATCGACTCGTAATTGATAGATTATCACAGCACTAATCACAGCAGTGCCACTCATTAATTACATGACCCCAGACTAAAAGCTTAACCTCTCAGTTCCCACATGTGGAAATGAGCATGAAGCTATTTGATGTCCATAGTCTCTGTCATCATCGGGAGGATAAAATGAGATGAAGATGGAAAAAGTCTGCAGTGCTCCAGAAGAGATAGAATATTATTTTCCCATAGGCACCACTGTATTGGTTGCTTGTTACTTGTGGAGCAAAAAGAATGCTCAAGCAACAATGCGGCCTTAAGGGGGTCATAAGGAGATATTTCCCCCTGCTGTCTCTACAGGAACACGAATAAAGGAAGTAACAGTAACATTGCCCAGTCTTTTTACTTCTGTAATTTGTGAGGCCAGGTCAGGTCTCTGGGTTGAGAAATCAAGCTTTTTATTGCACCTTAAATTGCATACTGCAAGTCCTGATTTGACCTATAACTGTTTTGTAAAAACATGTCCTAAATCATCTGCACTGGAGAATTAAACCAGCAACATCTCTGATTATAGGCCCTCTGGCCTCTTTTTAAAGCTCCCCAGCGACATGGCTATGGCTTGAACTGTGTCCCTCCAAATTCATATGTTGAAGTCTTAACCTCCAGTACCTCATGATGTGACCATATTTGGATATAGGGTCTTTACAGAGATAAACAAGTTAAAAGGAGGTCATTACTGTGAGCCCTAGTCTAATATGACTGGTGTCGTGATGAAAAGAGAAAATATTAGAGTTAGACATTCACACAGGCAGAACTCCATGTGAAGGTGAAGGCAGAGATCAGGTCAATTCTTCTAAAAGCCAAGGAACACCAAAGATTGCCAGCAAGCTACCGGAAGCTAGGAGAGAGGCATGGAACTGATTCTTACAGCCCTAAGAAGGAATCAACCTTGCCAACACCTTGATTTCAGACTTGTAGCCTCCAGAATTGTGAGGCAATGGATTTCTGTTGTTCAAGCCACCCAGTTTGCGGTATTTTGTTAGTATAGCCTTAGCAAACCAATACACATGGAATCTCTGTTTGTGAAAAAGCCAGTTCCTTGTATTAATAGCAAAGATGTTTACAGTTTTTACAATTCACCAGGCACAGTTCTAAGCACTTTGCTTATAATTCATGTATTCCTCATCAGAGTCCTCTGAGGCAGGGACTCCTGGGATCCTCATTTTGCTGATGAGGAAACTGAGGTATGGAGGTTTCCATCAACCTGTTCAGGGTTACAAAGTCAATATGTGGCAGATCCAGGTTATGAACCCAGGCTGACTGGCTCCAGGGTCTGTCCTTTTGCTTTCCAGGCATGTGACATAGGACATTTAATGGTGTCCACTTGTTCGTGCAGAGAGCTCAAATCTGCTGGCTCGGTCTTTGCTCTCTAGAGTAACAGAACACCTTTATTTCCAACTCTGAATGATGCTGTTTCTGCTACATTTATGATACGGTTTCCTGAGGCTTTCCCCTTTGCCCTCTCCTCTGAATAAGCCCTACTTTGTCAACATCGTCATTAATTTACCAGTTATCCAGAACCCCAAATGTGGTCTGATCCAGTTGGAAAATGGTAGAGTTATCACTTGCCATGATCTAAATATTATATTGATTTTTTAGAAGTTACATTACTCTAATGATCACATATTAAACTTGTGGTCAGCTAACAGACCTAGTCAAAACTCATAGCTGTTAAACCGGTATCCTGTCTGGACCGTTGATTCTTTCAGCTGAAGTAATGAACTTTGCATTTGTCACTGATCATTTTTTTTTTTCAACATTTAGACTGTCAAAATTATTTGAATCTTGATTCTATAACTCATGGCCATTTATCACTGTATAGTGGATTTCTTCATTGGGGTATGTTATGGATAGCTAGTCTTCTGGGAAGTTCTATCAGTTCTCTTCAATTCAAGATGACTTAGCCAAGCAGTTACTTTGGTCTTAATGATATGAAAATTTCAGGCGTTTGTGTGTGTGTGTGTGTTTATGTTGGTATGTACTATATTCCTGTTTTTAAAAATTTAGTTTACCCACAGTTTTCTTTGATTTTTTTAAGTTCCTTAAGTGTTTCCTACCTTTTTTTCTCTAGCTTCAAAATAGAAATATTGAAGCACATTCAGATGAAAAGCCCATGCCTTGTTCTAGGCTTGATCTATCCAAGATGAGCACTATTAAGTCTCTTTTTCTGTGACCTTCCTGTGGTAACACAGCGAGTCAGGAAATCCAGTCTACTCACCTTTGGGGAGTTCTTGGAAGATCCTCTTTTATGAGAAACAATTCTTTTCCAGCCTGGGAGAGAAAGGAGTGCTAAGCAAGTATTCTTAGCAGTTAACCAAGGACTCTGGAACTATCTTCACATTTTCAGCTTCAAACCCTGATCTAATAGAAATACTGATCCCCAAAGCCACCCCCATCTCCTTCTTCTCGATGGTGGGGTGACTTTTGTCTTCTTGAAGGCATTTGGGCTTCTCTGCTGCTACCTTGCTGTGCTTCTCCATTCTGCCGCTTGCTATCCTAAATCAGTAGCTGCTATTTCTATTTTTGCTGATATGGGGATGTCTTTGTTTCTACTGATTTTATGGCTCTTACAACAGGCTCTGATAAAGTTTCATCAGTCTATTTAAATTTCTTTGCAGCCCTCTCTCTTAAGGAACCTGGAATCTATTTTCCTGAGGCTCCGTATAAGCATGTGGATTTACAATTTGAAACACCCCTTCTTACTGCCAGAAGACCACTATTCCACATAAATTCCAGACACACCATCAGAGGCAAAATTCTTCTCACCACTTCTGGTAAGCCCATTGGATTCTAAGATGGACATTGTCAGTTGTTTACTAGCAACCATTCTCCCTTTCTTCTTTCCGGACAAAACCCTGATTTTCTTCTTGGTGTTTGACCTCTGACCCAGTGCAGCCCAATAACTCAAGAGAGGTTCATTCAATCTCTCGTTTCAGGGATTGGTCTTGATTGGTCCAAGCCAGTCATTGCCACCCCATCTCCTTTGCTGGTCATTACCTCTGGAACCAGTGATTAGGACAGCTCATACTTGATGGTCCCCTGGCAACTACTGGTCCATTGGGTGGCCATGGGACTCAAGTTGGCCAAATAAGACTGAAGGGAAGGATTTTCATTCCACAATCAGGAGAGAGTTTTGGTCTCTTGCTCACTGAACATGAATAAAGAAAAAGGTAGCCCTAGATGCTGTTGAGAGCTAATTTGCAATCATGAAGGAAGACAGCTTGAAGACAAAGCCAACGAGTACAAAAGGGCCAAACTGAGGGCTTCCCTGGTGGCGCAGTGGTTGAGAGTCTGCCTGCCGATGCAGGGGACGCGGGTTTGTGCCCCAGTCTGGGAAGATCCCACATGCCGCGGAGCGGCTGGGCCCATGAGCCATGGCCGCTGAGCCTGCGCGTCCAGAGCCTGTGCTCCGCAACGGGAGAGGCCACAACATTGAGAGGCCCATGTACCACAAAAAACAAAGGGCCAAACTGAGAGAATTTCAGAGTATCAGAGTCTGGGCCATGATGTGCCCAGCCTTCCTGATATGTGAGGTAATACATTCCCTCATTGTTTATACCTGTTTTAGTCAAACACATTCAAATTGATGCAGCTTCTTAAGGAAATGGGGATCTTGTGTTCTTGCCAGGAATGGTAGAGGTCCTGAGGTGGGCTTGCATGGGCGGGGGAAACCCAGGTTTTTAATGATGAACTGTCAGCTTTGTTTGTATAGTGCAACTGAAATATTTGTTTCTTATTGATTGGCTTTTTTAACACAAGACAGAGATGCCACTGGGCCCTCAAATAAATAATTCTTCACCAATCCAGTATTTCATCCCAATTACTCTGTTTATCTTAATTATAGAGTAGTAATGATCATGTCATATCTGGTCATGTCTTATAAATGATACCTAACTATAAGAGCCTTAAAAACCCTTAAAAATCGGATGTTGATTTTGTACAGCTGTCTAAATTATGTTGGAAAAGGGAGACGTTTAGTTCATGTATGACTAAAAAAAAAAATTCCTTATGACCGTTCATTCCAAGATGGCTGCTCTTCGGGAAGGTACTTGGTATCTTCCTAACAAAAATGTAAACATTCTTCACAGTGTGTTGTATCTCTGGTGGCTTGGAGAACTTGGAGAATGAAGGGTTTTATGCTATAAAATGATTATTTCCAGCATTTCTGATCAGATACCTTATAAGGAAGTGAATTATAGATGGTCCAAACCAGCTTGAAGCAGGATAAATTCAGTCACATCTCCATGCTAGGTGTGATGGGTTTTTAAGTTTTAGACATTCCGTCTCTTTTCGTTTGTGACAGCCTCACTTTAATGCCTCGAGTTTCCTGAATACCAAGCTCTCTTTGGCTGATGTAAACTTTCATCAATGTTTCTGACCTGAAGGCGGGGTAATTTACTTTTTCAGGGCAAAGATGTACCTAGTTTCATTTCAAGGAACCGATGACTTCTAGTTTTTCTTTCAGTTGAACTTATATATTGGTGTGTGTGTGTGTGTGTGTGTGTGTACTTGTGTGTGTGTGTGTTTACGTACACACATGCCTGAGCTTTTTATAAACCAGTAGCAAACAGCTTAAGAGATGTGGTCACATAGAATGGACTATGCATCCTTTTCTTGAGTGAGAGATAATAAATCATTCTTCTCAGGTGGAATCTTTTATTTATGCTTTGGGATTCCATTTTATCGAGAAAGCTTTGGTTTTCCTTTTTGGCTTTGTCTAAGCTCTACTTTAGTAAGTAATTCAAATCAAGCTGACATTTATTAGTGAGGACATGGTCCACTCCAGTCTCACACTCACAGTCCAGCTGTTGCCATAACAACTTTGCTATGGACTTTCCTATTTGTAAGTATGTCTGTGTAATGGCTATGCTGTGTGGTTGCAGATTTACTGTTTTGTAAGTCAGTGGAATAAAATCGCTATCCACTCCCATGCCACAGGAATCGGTTATCAAGGGTTTTTATTTTGTCATTAAAAGAGTGGTAACTTGAAATTGGAGCAATTAGATAGTGTTATCATAATCAGGAATACAAGATTTTAGTAGCTGAGGATATTACTGTTTTCTAAGACATTTCACACTTATCGTTTTATCCTCACAGTAATCATGGGGGTTAGGAAGGTACATGCGTACATGCCATCATCACTGTTTTATAGTTGAAGAAAATCAAATCAAAGCAAAGTGATTTTTCCCGAGGCCACTCAGTTAAAAAGTGGCCAGTCCTGGGGTTCAAAATCAGAGCTGCTAAATTCCACTCTCTTTTTGCCAGAGGAAGAAACAAAGGTTGAAACAGTACTCTGAGATCATTCCAAATTATTGCCTGTGTTGTTCTTGACATTAATTTTTTGAGATATTTCAAGGGGATTTTAAGTAACTCCCTTTGTTGGAAAATGGAACTGTTTATTTGGGTACTCTGGCTGGCATGCCAGTTAAATCATTTCTGTGTTGTTACATACTTCTTAGGGCAAGGGTGGAGGTGGTTCTAGAAGGACATAGCTTCACATTCCTTCCTTTCTTAGAGACCCAGAAATTCAGATTCTCTGGGGATGGAACCTCTTTAGGTTTAGGTTTTGAAAGGATCTTTTGAGTTGTTAGCTCCCGCGTGGAAGAGTTAGAAAGTTTCAGTGCTCTTTCTGCATCTTAAAGATACCATTTTGTCCTGATTGCCACATCTCTTGGAATTCTCTCTGTGCTTTCAAGAACTCATTCAGTGAATTTTTTGAGTGTCTATATATGCTGGCAATGTTCAGCCCCTCCCTTTGGGGATCTCACCATGTTTTCTGGTTTACAGGGACTATGTTCAGAAGCAAGCAGTTGATTTTGCTGAGATTAGTGATAAACTAAAGAGACTGAAACACTGTTTTACTACTTGAGATACTGTGCTCAAGTAGTAGAATATTCCATTGAGTCAATGTTGGACACAGGTTGTTCCTTTTAAACCTGAGTCAATATGTTCTAGAAGTTGTGCTATTAACATTTGAAATCTGTAAAGCCGGATGCTTAAAATAAAGGCTGTTTCTTTAAAACGGGGAAGGAGTATCTTTGGGGCCTGGGCACCATTTTTGTTTAGCGCTGAGGAGCATCAGAGGTGGTCCTGGATGCTGGAAATGAGCCCACTGAGCTGGAGGGCAGCCTGTCAGACAGTGCGAGGCAGGGGAAGGAAGGAAGTAGCTCATGTACTTCCTTGTCCTCTACTCGATCTGCATTCCTTCCCAAAGTGATTTTGTGCCATCCCAACGGCTTGCTGCATTTTTCAGAGCTTGTTCAGGAAAATAGAAGCCACTCTAAGTATTATAAGCAGTCATGACTTCAGTTCAGAGAATTAGAGGCTTGCAAAACTGTTGGAAGGTCTGGGAGCTAAGGTCATCTCCCACTGCAGATCTCAGCTGCCTGCATCTCTGGAGCGGGTAGTGCTCAAAAGCTTGCCCGGAAGTCACGATGAATTTCAAGTCTCCAGGAAGCCGACACAGCTGGCCTACAGCTCCAGAGCAGGTGATTCTCTAGAGCTTGCCTGGAAACCCCCGTATCTGCTGACGTGTATGCCTGGAAATCTTGCCGGAGAACTCTGGCTTCCAAACTTTGTGCAAGGGCCTCTGAGAGGCAGAGTCTAACTCACAACCATACAGGGGAAGACTTCTGAGAAATGTGTTTCCAGGCTTCTCCCCTGTGATGCAGAGGAGAATGTAGCAGGAGGTGGTGTTGATGCTGAGTTAGCTGACAAGCAAGGACATTGCCTGTATCCATTTTAAAGACCTTTTCTTCAGTCCTCACCACGTGCAAAACACTGTCACCACGTGAGAATGCGCGAGTCCAAGGCCTCATGCCGATCACAAATATGAATGAATTTAGTAGTCTTTATCCTCTTAAAAAATTGCTCTTTTAGCAAAAAAGTAGGGAAATAAAAAAGAAGTGAGCAGGAAACCAACGATAGCTTCACTTTGACCTACGTTTCTGTCCCCAAAGCAAACAACTTCACTCACCGGTGGAGGTAATTTAAAAAAAAATCATATGGGTCATTCCAGTTACTCCCTGAGTCTTTACCAAGTCTGAATGAATTTCAAATATTGACTGAGAGTTGTCTATTCTATCATAAGGAGAGAGACTCCTAAATCAACAGTTCTCAAAATGTCTGATGCAATGAAGTACTTCTAGAGTATTAATACAATGAAGAAAAACACCTTTCCTTTTAAAAGTAAAAGGGGATGATCAGGGAAATAGAAATACTAATTCTTGTAAAGTAGGAAATCATCTTCTGGCTCTTCCCTCCAGCTGTTTCTTTTTTTTTTTTTTTCTTTTTTTTTAATCCCCATTTCATCATGTATTTTTTCTCTAATCCCTCTTTCTCTCCTCACACCAATTGTGCCATTAACTCTTCCTTTTCTTTGTTTTTCCAAGGAGACTTGGCCGTAGCCAGTAATGGTCATCCCCCACCTCAGGAACACTGACTGTGTTAATATAAATCATTTGTGGAGAGCATACGATAGCCAAACGCTCCGGCCAGTAGGTCTTGGAATGTGTTCTCCTGCCAAAGCCCCTCCTCCCTCCCACAGACATTTTCATCACTGGATTGCAAAGACAGATAATGCACATGAAGCAGTAAGAGCCATTTTTTTCCAGCATACCTTCCTCCCACCAAAACTCACCCTGATACCCAACGGGAAAGAAATGAGATAATTAGGATTTTTGTTTTCCTTAGAAAATTCGCAAGACGAAGCCCAAGAGACAGAGCCTGCCAGATGTTGTGGAGAGCATGACCACTCGGTCCCTTTGGCCACACATGCTGAAGTCATGAAGTCAGGAAACCTGACTCAGGAGTCACCATCCAGTGTGAGGGCTGACGAAGCACCACGTGGTCTGGGACAACTGGTAACCCCGCCCGTCCCTGGAGCCCAAGCCTGATCTGAGGGCTTTCTTGGGCAGGGGTCAGTGAGACGGAGACTGGGGGCTTGGGACTACTTGAGCACGTTCTGGGAAACCCCAAAAGACTGGGATAAACTGGGGCCTTGGTGTCCCTGCAGTTGCAAGGGAAGTCCCATCCATGCCGTTGATTGATGCCAAGCGCCTGGAGTCTACCCTGAGTCATGGTACAGGGTCTTGGATGTATATGCCCACAACGAACGAGATAGGATGTCCTATAGGTTTAAATGAGAGAAAGTGAGAAAGCACATACTTCCATGTTTTTCTATTACAGGTTTATCTTTCTTAAAATTACAAGGTGAGACAGTCCTACAAAAATGAACACAAACATAAGAGTGAACAAAGTCTTAAATACAGGCTCTACGCTCCACTTGCTCCTCCCTGAGCCCAGAGACAGTCAGTTCCCACTCTGTCATATGCTGTTGTTCCTGGTCGAGGTGGCATATTTATACCAGGCTTTTATGGATTCAGAAGGCTTGAGTGCCAAGCTCCTTTTCTCCAGCCTTGACACAACCAGGCAAAGCAAACGGGATCCTCCTCTTTGGCCCTGCTGATCAGCTCTGAGACCAGCCCCAGCTGCCTCTGACTCCCCGAGGACCAGAGCACCTTCTGGGCTCACTCGGAGAAACATTCCCCAGATATGGAGTCGTATAATCAATATGGCCCTGTGCTCTGGTTCTCAAATGAGTTCGAAGAACGTTCACCAGGGAGACTTGTTACAAATGCCGATTCCAGGCTGTCAGCCGCAAAGGTCTAGGTGGGCTGCTGCAGACCAGGGCCCTTTCCTAAGTTCCCAGGTGAGTCTGATGGAGTTGCTGAGCACTGCCGACCTGCCTGGGACCACTGCACTAGAAACTTCCTGCAGCGATGCCTCTGCGTGCCTCCTTTGTACCCCTACCCTCCCCGCCCAGACAGGTGCAGACATTTGCTCTTTGCTCTACGTCAGAGCATTTTACAACTAGCTTTCTGCAGAACAGTAAAAAACAAAAGAGTTCAACTTAAACATAGCCAAATGGCTTTTCACGGAGCAGTAAAGTGATTTTCTACCCGGCTCTGCTCTAAAGGGGATCTGAGAAGCTCTGTTCACTCTGGGTCTTTTTGCACGTTTACCCTGAGCCCACTTCAGATTCACCCCGCAACAGACCTGGACCGCTGGGTCCAGGGTCCATCACACTGGTTTATTTCAGGCCTGCATCCCTAGGGGTGGGTGGGAGCTGGCTGAGGCCTCGGGCCAGCTGGGTAGCAGAGCCTCGTGCCCACGCTGCCTGGTGGCCTTCTGAGCTCTGCAAGGTGGGTGGTCCAGGCGCTGGCAGAGCTCAAGGCTGCAGGAGTTCACAGCCCCCTCTGGGGGACATGACGAATGGCCGCGCTGACAAACCGTGGTCTGCTTTCCATCTCAGAGCCATGCACGGTTTCGCTTTCAAAGCAGGAAAACAAACCACGGGAACCAGACACAGCCCATGCAGGCCACAAATGATACAGCCATTTTCTCCTCTCAAGCAAGGGACCTGCAACGGTGAAAGAAAAACAGCTCTGTTAGAATTCTTTGATGAATACAGAAAACTGCCCTGGGGCTTGGCCTGAGAGCTCCCTTGTCTGCCCTTCTTCTGACCAGGTTGAGATTCAGTCGTCTCTGTGGGCAGATCGACCTGATATTGGTCTTTTCCAGGGCTGTCCAGTCGTGCTCCAGCCCTACTGCTTCCCAGGCCACTGTGGAGGGGCCACACAGCACACCAACCAGCTCCATGTCTATTGGATGCATCCGTGTAGTGCCACTAAAATATCCTTTGAGGAAAAGACTCTGCAGGTAAAGGACATTCAGAATATTCTAATCTACTCTGATCTCACCTCCATTTTAATGGGTGGGTCCAGTGAAGAAAGGAGGAGAAAAGAACAGTTTCACAAGAAGTGCATTGATTTCTGTGACCCGCCTCTCTCTGATGTCGCCCCTCCCCCCCATTTCCCTCTTTCACCCTCTGTTCCTTCCTTTAGAGTTTGCATGGTAATTTAAGGTTGAGTTATCAAGAGCCAGAAAGAACTAGTAAAGAATTATGTCTCTGTAGATTGTGAATGACAAGAAAAGCGTGTTAGCTAACCAGTATAAGTGGTTCCCCTGCCTCAGCCTCTCTTAGTTGGCAGACAGGTCTCTGGGACGCCTTGGTCCTATCTGCCACACTAGTTCATGGACACCGAGCCTGTCCTCCTCTCTGTGTTCCTACGGCAACATAGGAAATATAATAGATAGCTTGGGGTGGCTGCCTGTTAATAATGGCTCACCCTTCCATGCCCACTCCCCACAAATGAGTGCCCCCCCAGCCATGTGTATAATAAGTGGCTTTGTTCCCCTAGCCATAGCTGACTGAGCCAGTCTGGCCAATGAATTCCTTCTCTTCATAGTGTAGTCATTAAGAGCATGGATTCATGCTATGCAAGAGGTGCCATAAGAAGTAGGGCCATAAGTGTTGTAGGTAGACAGGACACTAGGAGCAAAGCAGGGAGGATTAAATGAATAAAGAGTGCAGGGTAGGCTGGAGGGAGCATCAGGAAAGAAGGGTGGGGACTCTGTTGTATCAGGTTAAAGGATGTGGAATATTCTCTTAGGCAATTGGCAGACGTTAGGAGGTACCTTAAGCAAGTGAAATGATCAAATCTAAGTATTACCAAGTTAACTCTAGCGGCTCAGTGGAACATGGATTGGGAATGGAGAGGCGGTTAGGAGAATCTCTCTCTAATAGCTCTTTTGTTCAGTTATTTAGAAAAATCCTATAGGGAGTGCTCATTGGATGTCAAAGGAGAGTGGATAAGAGCTTCAACTGTGGAGGTCACTGTGAAAAAGAAGGAGAAAGGGCTTCATGACGCAGATCCAACAAGACTTGATGACTGATTTGCTGGGGTATGAGGGAGGGGCAGGACTCAAGGGTTACTGAGACCACAAAGGGACTGACAAGGGCCGCTATTCCGAAAGGGACATGCAGGAAGAGGAACTCTTTGGGGTAGGGGCAGGGGAGTGGGGAGGATGTATATGGAAATGAGTTTCCTCCTTAAGTAATGAGGCTATCCTGACATTAGAGACAGTCCACAGGTTTAGCATCAATCCACACCATCTACAAAACTAATGTGAGGGGGCTTCCCTGGTGGTCCAATGGTTAAGGCTCTTTGCTTCCACTGCGGGGGGCACGGGTTCGATCCCTGGTTGGGGGACTGAGATCACACATACCACGTGGCCAAAAAAAAAAAAAAAAAACCCAAAAAACAACTAATGTGAAAGCAAAGAAGTATATTTTATGATGATATGAAATAATCAGAACATGCTAACAGAAAAGTCATGAAGGAAACCAGTTTTTGAAAAGAGTGTGACCCCAATACTGATTTGAAAGCCCTTTCAGGAGCAGTTGTGCCTCTTACAGATCCACAGCAACGCCAGGACGCAATCACCTTCAGTGAGGGTGGGCTTCTTTGGAGAACTGAGGTAAACATTTGGGCCCGTGGATAAACACTGCCCAAACTTCTTTTGGGAAAGGATGCTCAGGCGAATTAGGTAGAGCAGAAGATCCTATTTTCTGCCAGTTTTCTCCCCCTTCTCCCAAGTTTCTGAAATTCACACTTGGCTTGCTCTCTCTTTCTCTCTCTCTCTCTCTCTCTCTCTCTCTCTCTATTTTTTTTTAACACGCACCACGTGTACCTGTGTGTTGAAATATGGACAACTCTGACTTACTAGGATATTTTTTCTGTATCACCTACTTCCCCGTAGAAGTGTAAGGAAGATGGAGTTGGGGGGAATAGTAGAAAGAGCCAGGCTTTGGTGCCAGACAAGCCTAATGTCGAATTCTACTCGATGTGGCCCTGGGCAAGACACTGAGCTTCTCTGGCCCTCAGTTTCTTTAAAACTTCATTGGACTATTTCAGTATTGGAGGTGATGTCTATAAAATATTGAGCGTTTAGTAAGCATTTGATAACAGTGAGAATGAACGTGGTACACTTTGTGACTACACACTCTGAGATTTCCTTGTTGCAATGTTCATCGTAGTAAATAATCATCCCAGCATGTGAGCCAACAGGTAAAAATTCTCTAGAAACAAAACTTTAGCAAATATCAATGTGGAATTTATTCATGTTTTATTTAATTACTTGGGGCATTTAATGAAAGAATGAATTATTAAGTGAGAACGTTGATTGTTCCCTGTGTATGGCAAGAAGATCTCCTGTGTAGGCTTAAAATAGCTCCATAAAATGTGGAGCAGGCCGTAGTAAATTAAAGAAAGGAAGGGAAATGGCATGAGGATGGAAAACACGATTTAGCCTGTAAGTCTGCATAAAATGGCAGCCACACCCCAATTATCCTACAGCCCCGGCCCCCTACCCAGGACTGTGGGCTCTCCGGAATGCTGGTGAGCACTGGGTTCATGAGCCTGAGCAAGCCAAGCTCTCTTTGGTGTCTGTGTCCCTCCAGACCCTCTACCCTTCTTCACCCTGCTCTGGGCCCTGGAAGCCTTTCTCTCCAGCTTCGTGTTGGGTTTGTCCAATGGGAGACCCTTGTAGGATATGGGAGGGAGGGAGGAGAGAAGGTTTGAGGTATTTATGCCCCTGATTCTCTCTACTGAGGTTCTTGTCTCTCTCCAATGGGTCTCTCTTCTCTGACACTCTCCTTCTAGGTTCTAGAAGTTACATTCCAGGTTCCCTCCCGTGACCCCTTTGGGCCTAGAGGCGGTAACATCTCCCTTGGCTTTAGACCCGGGGTACTGTACCACCCCTCGTGTGGTACACTCTGCCCACACTGCAAACACGCCTTTAATTAAACCTTTTTAGAGTTCTTTGGATTTGAGTGTGCCATCTGTTTCCTGCTGGGCAGTTAGCAGTGATACCAGCCAAGTCTCACTGGTACTAAGGACTGAGAAAACTGGAGGAAAGGAGGCAAAAGGAGAAAATAGAAAATCAGAAAGGAGGGAGGGTATGGGGGCGATGGAGAGTATCACTGGAGGACAGAGGAGTAGAGAAGGTGAGAAATAAATTGTGGGTCATACCAACAGAGCAGAAAAGTGATGTGTGGGGCAAAGAGATGAAACACCAGCCTAGCAGTCTGGGACCACCCGTCACACTTGGACTCAGCAGCCCTTGAGAACCTCCCAGGTGTCAGGCCACACAAGGTGGTCCACCCAGGTGGGCTAGAGTGCGTAGTGCAAGGGTAAATTGAGTTGTACTCAAGGCGGTAGCCTCTGAGCGCTTCACTGTGTAAAGACACAGTCTAGGAGTTGATGGTTAAAATGTATATAATCTAGCATCTTGAGATGAACCTTCATTATATTCCATGTATTCCAAAAGGGAAAACAATATTTGTTGAGGGCCTACTCCTTGCCAGAACAGGTGTTTTTTAATCCTCATAGCAGCTGAAAGTAGAATAGCATTATCCCCATTTCACAGGTGAGGAAATACCTTCAGTGAAATTGAGTAACTGGCCTGAAGCTACACAGCTAGTGTGTTTCAGAGGTGGGAGCTGAACACAGATTTTCTGATTTAACTGAGCAACCACACGAACTCAAAAATGATGAATCCTTATCCAGAGTGATCCACGAACATTTCCAGTAGTTGAGGCATGACTGTACACTTCTGTGCTCTGCTAGAGACTCATGGAAGTATATCAGTGGATCTCTCTTAAAGGCCCTGATCTGTGTTATTAGTGAGAAGCCAGAAGTGGCACAATGTTGAGCCTCAAATGTAGCTGTTGAGACAGAGACAGAGACAGAGAGGCTTACATTTTGCCCTCCTTTGTACCCCGTGCCTTGTGCTCCAGACGGTCAGCCCTGGGTTGGTATCCGTGAGTTGCACACTAGGACGTATTCTCTGGGGCTGGCAGCTGGAATTGCCTACTGTGAGAAATGAGGAGAAAGAAAGTCTGAGCTTTAAAGGGAAATAGACATGAACATAATCACCCTGGGCTTTCTAAGCAAGCACTCTTCAGCGCAATCCAGCAGTTACTGAGAGCACACAGAGAGCCCAGTCCAAATCGGAGCGTGCCTCTCTTTTAGCTGTGTGACTTTGGATTAGTTAATCAACATCTCTGAGCCCTTTCCTTCCTAATTAATAAAATGGTGCTAATATTGTTATCATAACTTAGACGGTCATTTTGGAGATTAAATTACCTTTAAGTATAATACAGTGCTTGAAGTGTAATGGATTAAAATAAATGATCACCATCGTCATCATCACCATCATCAAGGACTTCACAGCCTGGTTGGAAGGATATGCAACTAAGAGTTGCTATTTAGAAAAAAATGTGTTCGTTCTGAATAGTGTTTTTCAAAAGGAGAACAAGAGAGCCAGCTTTGGTTCATACCCTTTCGTCTTGGGGCAAGCCACCTGGTTTCCCCGAACCTCAATTTTGGCATATGTAAAATGGGGCTAATAACGTGCCAGCTCCCCAGAATATTGAGTTAATGATATACATAGATGAAATGGGATGTAGCACCTTAGAACAGGGGTCCCCAACGCTGGGTCTGCGGACCAGTAGCCGTTGCGGCCCTGTTAGGACCGGGGCCGCACAGCAGGAGGTGAGTGGCAAGCGAGTGATGGAAGCTTCATCTAGCGCTCCGCATCGCTCCCATTACTGCCTGAACTGTCAACCCCTGCTTCCCCGCGGTCCACGAAAAAATTGTCTTCCACGAAACCGGTCCCTGGTGCCAGAAAGGTTGGGGACCGTTGCTGTAGAACATGGAATTAAGGGACTAAGAGCTCCTCACTTGTAACAGCACTTGTTGAGTTTTTGCCACCTTTGATTTCCATCTCAGTGGTGTGCGTTCCAGAACCAACATTTTAAAGGTCTCTTTCAGTTTCCAGAAGCAATTTCTTTTTTTTTTTTTTTTTTGCAGTAACAGGGCCTCTCACTGTTGTGGCCTCTCCCGGTGCAGAGCACAGGCTCCAGACGCGCAGGCTCAGCAGCCATGGCTCACGGGCCCAGCCGCTCCGCGGCATGTGGGATCTTCCTGGACTGGGGCATGAACCCGTGTCCCCTGCATCAGCAGGCGGACTCTCAACCACTGTGCCACCAGGGAAGCCCCAGAAGCAATTTCTTGATTCATTTTCCTTTCTAATGTCCTCCCCTTAGAAGAAATAGACTTGACATGTGTTGGCCAGAGACGGTGTGTGAACTGGGATGGGGGATGATGGTGGTATAATGTGCTGTGTTCACATGTGCGCATGTTATGTTTCCAGGAAAACTGAGGCTACTCTGCAGATTCCCAGCACCAAGTACTAGAGCAGGGTGGCTCATGTTGTAGCTCTGACAGGGGATTGTCACTAAGGATATAATGAGAAGCCCTTATTTGGGAAAGCTTTCACTTGTGGAAGGTTTGTTTTGTTTTCTAATAATTTCTCTTAAAACAGAAAAACACTAATCAATATCAAATGTAGTTGATTCCACGACTGTTTAGTGAGTGACTGTTACGTAAGACCCTGGGTTTGGAAGCCCCACCTCTTTAAGACTTATCTAAACATTAATTTCTGCTAGAGTTAATAAAGCAAAGCACGACCAGCCTTTTGGCCACCCAAACGCCTCTGAGGAGCACCTGCATGTGCCAGTGGGACTGCACCCTGTTCTCCTAAGTTTATTCTCCTGTTTCCTTTTCAGAGAAAAGAGGAAAAGAGGCACAGGAATCCCCAGGCAAGAAGTATAGATAGCAAAAGCCATTGCATGGAGCTCTGCAGAGGCTGACAAGCAGGTGGGTAATGATGTAAGGGTGAAGAAGTGGTGGGTGAACAAGAGGAAGGGCGAAGTGAGTGTGACTGCATTTGAAGCTGAGTCAGCTCTTTCTGATTTCCTGTTGCAGACTAATTTCTAAGCATTTCTGATATTGTCCTTATCGTGAGAAAAATACCTTAGGTTTCCCTAGTGACTTCTTCTGCAACAGACTTCTGAGAAGTAGGTAGTGGAGGGAACGTTTATATGAGGTGCATGAAGAGGTTAATTAAAGAGAGCATCTAAACCCTAATGAATATGCCCCAGATACCCATATTCATGGGCTTCTGACAGGAGTCTCCAGCCTGCACTGGCTTGGCAAAGGGGATAGCATCGACAAGAAAGACAGATTGCACAACCAGCATATTTTATAAGTGTGATGATGAAGGAAAAGACTCAAACGGATACTCTTCTGCAGGCAGTTAGGAAACTCAGAGCAGACATGAGACAAGTTAGTGTGTGCTGGCCAAATAGGAAGATGGAAAGAGAGAATGGTTATAAAAACACCTACCCACCATTTCAGGGGCCATTACTTGGCTATGGAAAAGGCAGCTTTACAGCAAACCAGAGACTCTAAGAAACCAGCACTGTAGGGAGACGGCTTTCAGGTCAGAAAAATTCTCACTAATCCCTGCTTTGCAAAACATCAACGGGTACATGTAATACGCACAAAACCTGAGCTTTCAATAAATCAGAAAACAATGGAGGCACTGTCTGAACTCGCCAAATAGTCCTTTGCGTCCACCACGCAGAACACTCCAGTCTGTTTGCAGCCAAAACTCAGCCCAATCTTATCGAACTAAATTGATTTGTGAGAGGAAAAACCTAGAAAGGGAAGCAGTGAAATAATGGTATTAGTTCTAATAATGCATCGACTAGTGCTCATATAAATCGCTCTCCCCACTCAGATTGATCTCATGAGTAAGAACTCCATGCATAAACTCATCTCCAGCCTCCCAGGCAGCCACCCAGGGCCTGCTCCTGCAGATAGAGCTCGGGAAAAAGGGTGGGGGGGGGTCTGCTGGAAGTTCATAGAAGTTTTGCCTGAGAAAAGCCTGTGGGATCAGCCCCAGAGGTACCGATGTAATTGGCCACACACACAAATGTTGCCGCATCCGAACATTTTTGGCAACTCATGAAAGCCTCGTTCCTAGAGGCCACTTGAGTGTCCAAATAAAAGGGGATTTTTGTTAGTGAAAACTGGAAAGAATAACCCATCCTAGGATCAGGCTAATAGGGCCTGGCCTGTTAAAATGTAACACTGGGCCGGCCAGAGTTTGAAGTGTTGCTGGCAAGGGTTTGGAGCAGCCGTGAGGAGAGCCAAGCGTCTCTCACAAGGAAAACTCTGCTGGTGAGGGGAGCTTTCCACTGCCCCAAGAGCCTGTAGGGCCCACTTCGAGGGGGAGAGCTTCTTCTGGGGCAGGAGTCTTCCATACAGGGCTGAAGGGAGAGAGCCTAGGGTTGCTTCTCCCTCCCCCTGCACCCCAAGCTCCCCTCCCCGATTCCCTACCCCACCCACCAGGCTGTGATTCTAGGCAAGTGAGAGTCCGTGGCCGACCTCTGGGGTCGCTTCTGCACATGGCCTGGGAACAGCAATTTCTCTCCTTGTGTTTGCAGGGCGTTGACAGCCCTGGGCTGAGGGAGCTGGGGGAGGGAAGCAGAAACAGTGATGCTGTAGAAAGAAGGCCACAGAGGCCTTCTTTTATCACCAAAGGCCCCCAGCTGAAGAAAGTTCTACTGCTGCCTGCTTCACAAAGGAAATGCCTTCTTCTGCTGCAGTCCAGTCTTGGCCTGTATGTGGAGCAGAGGCCCTGAGGCTCTGCATCTAGCGTTGCCAGATGAAATACAGGATGCCCAGTGAAATTTGAGTTTCAGATAAACAATGAATAATATTTCAGTATAAGTATGTCCCAAATGTTGTACGGGACATAATTATACTAAAAAATTTTTCATTGTTTATCTGAAATTCAAATTTAACTGGGTGTCCTGTATTTTTATTTGTTGTGTTAGGTATGATTCTTAGACACCACTGATGACCCTCACCTTTGAATAATCTCCTCCCCTGGAGTGTGGGTGACACTGGTGACTAAATGAGACATCACTTCTGTGATTGTCTTACATTATATGGCAGAAAGGATTTTTGCAAATGTAATTAAGGTTACTAATCAGTTGAGTTTGAGTTAATCAAAAGGAGATTATCTGTATGGGCTGGACCTAACCATCTGAACCCTATCGATGTGGATCTAGAAGCCAGAGACAGAAGAAGTCCAAGATTTTAAGCAGTAGAGAATTCTCTGTTGGCTTTGAAGGAGAACACCCTTGTGTTGCAGAGAAGGCCTCATGGCAGGGCACAGCAGTCAGCCTCTAGGAGCTGAGAACAGTTCCCATTTAACAGCCAACAAGAAAACAGGGACATCAGTCCTATACCACAATGAACTGGATTCTGACAACACCCTGAAAGAGCTTGGAGGAGGACTCAGCCTCAGGAGAGATGGCAGGCTGGCTGACCCTGATTTTAGCTGTGGGGGACCCTGAGCAGAGAACCCATCCACGTTGTGCCAGACTCTGGACTCCTGCAAACTGTGAGAGAAAAATTTTGTTGTTTTCAGTTGCTAAGTTTGTGGGAGTGTGTTAGGCAGCAATAACAAATAAATACGTTTGCTAAATCTGGCAGCCCTATCTGTATCCTGTGGTCTCTAAGACACACTTGTAGGGGTTCCTGGTGTAGGTAGCAAGGACAGAAGATGGATGAAGGGGCAAGGGAGACCTGGATATACTGGTCATCCTCTTGTTAGCAACCTCAATAGAAAAAGAGCAAAGGCAGGAAGGCAAACCATAGTATTGACTGATCTGGTACTCGTGTCCTGGCAGACAGAGGTGGTCTGGCCTCCTGGACCCCACAGCCCCCCAAGTCTTAGTTTAGACCTGTAGACACACACACACACACACACACACACACACACACACACACGCCCCTATGCACCTTCTTTCCCAGGGAGGAATGTGGAAGACAAGCTTGTCACTTGTCTCGGAGACAGATACAGTTACTAGTTCTGTGCTTAAACATGTGGTGTCAGCCAGAGCCCATTACTTATCCAAAGCTATAGAAACACATGTGTTTCATGTAAGGATAAAATCTGTGTGTGTGTATGTGTGTGTGTGTTGGAGCGTGGGTGTGAATATAAACAAAGAAGGTGAGGGCTGTGCCAGTCTAGACCTTCCTTGGGCATCAATTCAGCTTCCATTCAGATCATGTAAACAAGCCCTCAGAGTCTCAAAGAAACTTGGATATCATTTTTAAAAGGGTCAGAAGGCTTGGTTTTGTGTTTCAATTCTCCAAAAAAAGTTCTTTTGCTTATGGATTCCCCTAAATTCTCTTTCCAACAGCTTCTTCTGTCCCTCTGGCCTCACACTACCCTTAAAAGTGGCCAGAGGAAACTCTTAGGTGTCAGCTAGTCAGCATGGAGAGATTCTCTTTCATCCCCTGAGTGTCTGGAGGTGTGAGTTTAATGAGAGGCATCGACCTTTGAATTATACAAATGGACCCCTTTAGCAATCACTTCCCTCCCTAGTCCATACCCACCCTCGGCTTTTAATCTTCTCAATTATATTTCCTTTTCATTGATTACTACTTTGCTAACTTTCAGATTGAACAGGCAGTAAAACCTTAGCCACACAGGTAACGCAATTGCTTTTTGAGCCTGACGCCTGCACCTCACCTCCTGAGGGGGCTTTCAGGCCCCCCTCCCACCCTGCTGGGTCTCGGCAAGTCCATGGGCCTTCATTTGATTTTGTAAGATGGCCCCTTCCATCCAAAGATCTGTGCAGTTCTGGTTAGGAAGACGGGGTTTCAGTTCTGAACTTCAGTAGCAAAGATGGGAAGGGGGCATGCTGCCACTGGGAGTGTGGGAAGGGCCCTCTTAGAGGCTGGCTGTTCCCATCTAGGCCTGGCAGTGGCAGGTGATAGGCCTGGGAGCAGGGAGCTCTGAGTTCAGTTCCCACCTCTGCTCTGACTTTTCGAGTGACCTTCGTTGAACCACTTAACTCTCTGTGCTTTCCTCTCTGTGCCATCTGTAAGGGGGAGACAATGACACTTGTCTGTGAAAATGCTTTGAGGGATACTGGCATAAAAGATGCAATGTAAAAGCAAGTGACGGGCAATGCTTCCCATAAAGAGCCCCTTGTGTGCATCTGCAAGAGGCCACATTGGAGGGCTAAGAAGAAAAATGGAGAAATTTCCTTGATATCGAGGCCAGGAGGAGGACGTGGCTCAGGACCAGTTAGAACTCCCTTCTGTGGCTGGGGGCTCCTGAGCTGCTGCCTGGATGTGAGCTCAGCGAGGGGCATGCTGGGACCTGGCTGGCAGAACAAACAGATCCGAGGTCTCTGCCCCAGGCAGGACCCAGTGCCATGTCAGGATTAGCCCGGGGACCTGACGAGCAGCAAGGGGGGCCTGCCTCCCGTGATTTATGGGCATTGACGCAGGGACCCGGCGGGGGAGGCGGGAGTCAGAGAACTTTGGGGACATTTTCAAAACTGGAGGTCGTTCAGAGGAAATTACTCAATAAAAACCAGGTTTCTCTAACTGAATAGATCAATTTACAGCTCATAAGGTGGAAAAAGTCTGAGACTTCAGGACTCTGGTTGGGCGGGTCTCCTAAGTTTTCCTCCCTTGGCAGGGTGGCTGTGGCTTTGGCTGTCTCAGGCCGGGCACCCCTTCTGTAGCTTTCAGGGCCAGCATTTTTCTCTCGTCTTGTTTCTGTCTTTTTCTGCTACTTACATTTTTCTGGTTAAGATTCCTCTCCTCTCTTACAAGCCTCCCACTTGCACCTCCCTACAGTCCTATTAGAGAAGCCCCTGTTGTTTTTGTTTTCCTGATAATACAAATTATTTTTCCATGGCTCGCTCCTCTCAGCTGCATCTCTCTCCCCATGGCTAGTCTCAGTGCCTTTCTTCCCTCTGTTTTTCCTTCAGGTCCCTAAAGCTTCCGCCTTTCTCCTCCAGCTGCCCGTGGTCTGTTTTTCTGTGCACCTCTCAACCTATTTCCCCCTCTCTGCCTTTTATCTTCCCAGCCCTCCTCTTTGGTTGTTCTCTTGGCCTTTCTCAGTTGCTACCGCAGTAATTCATCATGAACGTCCAGTAACACTATCACCTATTGACTGGATTTCTTTAAGCTTGCATGAAAGCAAGGGAGTTCTCAGGGAGACCGGATCATAGGAAGACGGACAGGACCCAGATGGAGCTGTACTGGAATTCCATCATCCATCAGTCATCATTCATCTATGCACCCATCCATCTATCCATTCATCCACCCATCTATGCATCTGTCCATCCATCCACACCTTCATTTAATCATTCATGGATTTATTCAACAAATATTGTTGAAATGTGTTATATGCCAGGCACTGGGCTAGGCACTTGAGAGAGAATGGTGATCCAGCTAGACATGAGTCTTAACTTCAGTAAGGACTAAGGAGAGGTGTATGGTACCAAGAGACCATCTCATCAGGAAAAGACCTACTTAGGAATGGGGAATTAGGCTGAGATCTGAAGGCTGAGAGGGATGAACATGCAGGCAGTGGGCACAGCTTTTGAGAAAGCCTGCCACTCCTCACCCTACCAAATCCTCTCCCAATTTGCAGATCAAGGACTCTAGTTCTTCTAGCAGAAGTCACAGCCGTTGGGCCATAGGCTTCAAGTGCAACATATCCTGTGACCTGGTAACAGTGACTTAAGTATAATCAGTCTAACTAGTAAATAACGGTCACCAGTCCTTCCCTGGGAACAGACTTTATTAAGGGGTAGAAGGGGCATTTGACATCTGAAGGTAGGAGATTGTGGGCAAGAGTCATCTCTAGTCTGTGGATGTGTCCCTGGGATGATGTGCTCATCTACGTGGTGCTAGGGGTGGACTCTGAGGGTTTGAGGGAACAGCATATGCTTCCTCCCCAGCCTGCCCTTCCAGGTGTCAGTTGGCTGGCCCAGCAAGCAGCTCCTTCCTTCTTTGGGGCCTCAGTCCTTCCATAAACTTTGGGGCCTCTAGTCCTTCTAGAAGCCCAGCACCTCCCTCCTCCCTCTCACCGGGACTGGTCACAAATTCAGAGCGGCCCTTGAGTTTCATGGCTCGATTGCCTTGTAATTGTTATTGGAACTCGCCTTGGATGGATTTACGGTAATGAACTCACCTAATAGCTAAACCCATCACGGGCCTCTTTGCAGACAGGATCTTTCCTGAGTGAAAATATTAGAAAACCATTCTGCAAAGGAAAAGCAATACTGACTGGTGACTTCGAGTTTAGGAAAAACACCACTGTTTGGGTTTTTCTGTTGGCCTCTAACTTTAAACACTTCATTGGCCAGTTGCTAACCAACACGGGTTTTGGCCAAGATCCTGTTTATGTTGGCACCAAATGTATGTATCACAAGCAGTTTGTGTGTTTCTGGGCATGTGTGTACGTGTGTGTGAGTCTGTATATGTTACAAACTCCAAAACCTTTGAGCACAAGGTTTTGGGCTCTTTTTACAGATTGTTCTGGCCAAGAAAACAGGCAACTAGCAGGCAGGGCATCCATATGCATTAATGACTTGCTTTCAGGTCACCCTTCCCCATCACAGCGACCCTCTGGCTTGGCCCGACCTGGCATTGAGATCTCTGCCTCCCTGGTCTCCTGTCCTACTGAGTTATGAATGAGTGAGGTGGCCTCTGCCCAGTGAAAGCGGCTCTGGGGACAGTGGGTGCTTTCTGTGTCACCTCAGTCTGCAGCACCAGAAGGCGAATCGTCAGGAATGCCTAGGACAAGGAATTTTCTCCTGGCTGGAGCCAGAAAGGCTCCATGTTTTTGTGGCTTGGCATTAAGCAAACAGCTGCTTTTTTGTTCTCTCCTCAAATTATTTGTCCAAACAAAAGGCAACTGTCATGGGGAGAAAAGTACAACTTTTCCAGCATTTGCCCCTTTCTGTGCCTCTTCTCACAGCATGATTTCTGACTCCGTGCATTTCCACAGCTCAGTGTCAAATTTCCAGCTGACAGCAAGACAGGGTTTGCTGCTCTGGAATGTAAAAGCCACCCTCTGCCTCTCTTAAGCCTCCTGACCCAATGCAACATCAGAGCTAAAGGCAAATTTCACAGGATGGCACATTCCCTGTCCAAAATCCCAAAGGGTTTCCTAAGTCCATAAATTATGAATTGAGAAACATTCCCTCGGAGACTGAAAGTTTGGGAAAAGAGTGAATCCTAAAGGAAAGAAGGTTTTTCCCTCAAACTCCCATTTCTTTAGAAAGTTTAGTAGTTAGAGCTTCTGCCTAACAAAGGATTGTTATTTAATTGTGAGTCATCCTTTAGAAAGGACTTGCCTTATCAATTTGTGTTTCATTAAAATATGGTAAGATATGCTAAACAATACAACTAAATAATATAGTATTTAATCTTCCTCTGAGGTTTGTTGGGATTAGGCCATGTCCTTATCTACCCAGCACACTCATGATTCTCCTTCAAGACTTGGGGCAAATGTCACCTTTCTGGTTGGGACTTCCCTTGTCACCTGACCCAGAACTGCCCTCACCTGCCTTGCAGAATTGGGGCAGCCTCATCTGAGCTCTCATAACTCTCCCAGCACTGGCACGTGGCAATGTTTACACTTTTTGTTCTGAAATTATTTTAGACTTATAGAAAAATTGCAAAAAGAGGATAAAGATTTCCTGTATTCCAGTGTTTCTCAACCCTTTTCTCATTATTGGCCCCCATCTCCCCAGCCCTTTCTAGATTTTTTTTCCTGATTGGCTTCTGCTGTGAAACTTTAATACCACAGATTTACTGTAAATATACTTGTGAACTCTGTATTTATGAGCTTTACATGGAAAAAGAATGAGTTTCTTTGCCCCCAAAAACAATTTCCATTTCACTGAGTACAATATTGCCTCATGGAGAATGCATGCTATATATTTAATTTAATTTCATCAAAGTTCAAAGCTTCTACTCTTCAAGAAACTCTATTAAGAAAATGAGAAGGTAAGTCACAGATTAGGAGAAAGTATTCACAATACATATATCTGACAAATGACTTGTTTACAGAACACATAGAGAACTTCTACAACTCGACAATAAGAAAATCAATTCAAAAGGGGCAAAATTTGAACAGGCACTTCACAAAAGATATAAAAATAGCTAATAAGCCCATCAAAAGATGCTTGACATCATTAGACACCAGGGAATGAAAATTCAAACCGTAATGAAATACTGCTATACACCTATTAGAATACCTAAAATTTAAAACATTGACAATACCAAATATTGTTGAGGATGTACAGCAACTGGCACTCTCCTATATTTCTGATGAGATTGTAAGATGGTACAATCACTTTGAAAAACAGTTTGTTGGTAAAGTTAAATATGCACTAACCATATGCCCCCCAAATTCCACTCCTTAGGTATCTACCCAAGAGAAACAAGTATGTCCGCATGGACACTCTGTAAGAATATTTATAGCAGCTTTATTCATAAGAATCAAAACCTGGAAATAACTCAAATGTTTATTAATGGATAAAGAAATTGTGGTATGCGCATACAAATGTGTAACTTCTCATTAATAAAAAGAAACAAACTACTGATACTACTGATACGTGTGACAGAATGGAACAATCTCAAAAATATTACACTGAATGAAAAAAATTCTGATACAAAAGAGTTCATGCTGCCCGATTCCATTTATGTAAGACTCCGGAAAAGATAAATCAAATCTATAACGACAGGATTAGTGGTTGCCAGGAGTTGGGATGGGGATTGGTGTGAAGGGGCATAAGGAAGCATTCTGGTGATTCTATCAGGGCTTGAACTCTCCATTGTGAATCTTCTTTCAGGGATTGACATGCGTTTCAATGAGCATCCTGAACAGCCACCAACACTTCAAGCTCCATTAGATTCATTAGTCAGAAGACCTATTGGCAGAATAGCTTGTGTTGTGGCCTGAATCAGCTTCTCCTGCTTTGGACTCCACTCAAAGGAAGAGCAACCTTATGCATTCCTCAGCAACAGGGTCAGAGGAGGACATCCATATGTTGTATGTATTGGCCCCCAAAGAGAGCCAGTAAAGGTATTGCTTGTTAGTGGTGATATATGCACAATGCAGCAATTTTTCTTTCACCTTGGAGGAAATGTTGTAATATTATGGAGACATGAGCTTCTAGAAATATCTCTGAGATCCCTGAATTTCCAATGGTATCTCCCAGACTATGACACACATGTGTTTTACTGGGATATATTCTTCTGCCTGCTTACCTGGTTGATTAACCTGATATCATCTAGACTTTGATCCAACATAATGTTCTGTAGGGTAACAAGAGGATCAAAAATCACCCTGATCTATATTATGGCACAAAGCAAAAGAATGAACATAGTCCCGAGGCCAGGGTGGTGAATATGTACTGTTATTCCTGTCGGGTAAAAGCAAACTTCTTCTAATAGAGAAAATGCATTCACTGGATCAATAGCCGTATAGCAGACCCATAGGGTAAAGGAACAACATCTAGAACAGCAGCTTCAATTGTAGCCATAACCTAATAACACTTAAAATAATACACTATCATTTTCCAAGACCGGTTTGTCTTTTTCAGAGGCCAAATAGGCAAGTTGAATAGAGATGTGATAGAGATCATTACCTTTATAGCTTTAGAGTTTTTGTTGGTTTACAAACCTGTGCTAGTCCCCCAGGCATGTGATATTACGCTTAGTTCATTATCTTGGTAGAGCGGGGAATGCTGTAGGTGCTTCTGCTTTGGCTATCCTATTATAAAACCTCTCACTCTGTCAGTCAAGGAGCCAATGTGGTGATTCCGCCAGTTGCTGAGTATATATCTACTCAAACTACATTTTCAGGAACTATGGAAATAACAAAAGAGTATGTTTGTGGGTGTGGTGGGCTCACTAAGAGATGGAAGTAGCCCCAAATTCCATTTATCAATGGAATCTGATAAACATCTATTTTTATCTATGGGTGATGGTGGTTTTCTGGAACCCTACTGATTAGTATTAGTTATGAATCAATGTCCAGCAATTCCTGAAAGGTCCAGATATTTCTCTTTCTCTAGTGTGAAATTATCCATAACTTGCTTTCTAGTCTGCCACAATGCTTACCACTGTTATTTGTTTCTTAGATCTGTTATGCTCCATTTGGCTATCCCCTGGAGGCCTTCGAGTTCATGATCCTCTGCTCTAATCCTGTGCTCAATCCTTGTTAGGACCAAGGTAGTTTGTAGTTTGAGTAGATATACTCAGCCACTGGTAGAATCACTGCATTGACTCCTTGACTTATAGAGTGAGGGTTTTTAGAATAGCGTAGGCAAAGCAGAAAGAAAATAGGACTGACAGACAGGAAGAGAATACATGCCTTTTAAAGAAGATTTCGCCTCCATCCCCCAAACCAGCCAAATCTACCACAAGTGATTCTACAAGCTTCCCTGCCAATAGGAAGAACAAGCCATTCAACAAGAAGAGAGAGCAAGACTAACTGCTCTGGGATAAAAACCTCTGGTCAGCCTTTAGCCAAGACCAGGGCAACTTCTCTCCCAGGGAATGTTCCACAGTCATGAAGGTCTCCCCCTAACTACTTTATGACCTGGTAGCCCAGAGCCATAAGAGTTACTGTGGCTTCCTGCTTGCTCTTTCTTTTGGACTGCTCACTCTGGGGGAAGCCAGGTACCATGTCTGAGGATATGCAAGTAGCTCATGCAGAAGCTCATATGAAGTGGTACTGAGGCCTCCTACCAACAGCCAGCAACATGTGAGTGAACTAGCTTGAACGTTAATCCTTCAGCGCCAAATAAAGCCTTCAGATGACCTCAGCGCCAAATAAAGCCTTCAGATGACCTCAGCGCCAAATAAAGCCTTCAGATGACCTCAGCGCCAAATAAAGCCTTCAGATGACCTCAGCGCCAAATAAAGCCTTCAGATGACCTCAGCGCCAAATAAAGCCTTCAGATGACCTCAGCGCCAAATAAAGCCTTCAGATGACCTCAGCGCCAAATAAAGCCTTCAGATGACCTCAGCGCCAAATAAAGCCTTCAGATGACCTCAGCCCCAGCCAAAGTCTGAACTGCACAAATCTCGAGGACCCTGGAGCGAAGCTGTTTCAAATTCCTGACCCACACAAACTATGTGAGGTGATACGTGTTTATCGTGGTTAAACCACCTAATTTGGGGCTAATTTCTTATGCAGCATTAGATAGCTGATATGGTAACTTGGCCACAACCTCTTTTGCTGTCCAAGCTATTACTCGTGCCAGTCATGGAAATTATGAGTTAGATGAGAGGGAACAATTTATAATAGATCAATGGGGGAAATGTGGCTTTTCCTCTTACCCTACCTCTTCATAAACTGCGGTGGCCCCATTGTGTGATCCGGATGTTGATGTTACAACAGCTGAGATTTGCAGGAAACTTTAGATTTGTAGGGAACTTTAGAACTTACAAAGGAATAGCTTACAAATATATCTCTTCACCAGTAGCCCTATGGAACAGATAGGCAGCTATTATTTTCAAATTTCAAGTGACTAACATGACAATGTCAGGATTTGCATGAAGGTCTCTCTGATTCCACAACTGAGTTGCCTTAAAGCAATGCCATTCCTACTACGTGTGTTAGTTAAATTCAATTCAGCATACTTAATGGTGAGAAACGATATCTACATAGCACTTAGTACAAGGTAAAGGACTCACTAAGTGGTAGCTACTACTGTGATTTACAGACATACATTTATGATGTGCCATGGGCTGGGACTACAAAGGTGAATACGACCAGGCCCTTCCCTTAAGGAGCTTGTTCTGGAAGGATAAAGCAGAACTTGCTGAGGCCTATGCTCCCAGCATTGCCTTGAAAAGCCAGCAGCCCTGATTTTAAAAAGAAAAAAAAAAAGATTCCTGTTTGAAGTACGTATAGGCCAGGCAGGTTAGGGCTGGGGTGGAATGCCCAGGGCTCTTTGTGGATCAGGGTTCTGTCCCTTCTCAGGTGTAGGGGTGGAGCCCTCCCACCCCAGCTGACATGCCCCAAAAGTGGCACCCACAGAGCAGGTTGCTTGGGGAAGAGGAACACAGTGATCATTGGTAACACCCCACTCTTCAATTTAGCCAATAATTGTTACCTTGTTTTCTTGGATCGAATGTAGCTTACTGAGGTATGAGAATCAGCTGGGACATCCTAGGGCCAAACACCCTGGAATGAGCTTCCTACCTCTGTGGGGTCACCCAGGAAATGTCCACAGTAAAATCACTTCCCAGAGTTCACAGGACAGAGGAATAGGATCGGTTAGGGGGTAGCAGAGGAGGCCTGTGGCATCAGAGAAAGGTTTCTGTGACACCAAATGCATCCAGAGGTTCCCTGGTGCCACCAAAGGCTTTTCCTGAGGGAGGACAAGAACTGTTCCAAGTGGCTTCTCAGGGTCTGTACAGCACTGAGAATGGCCTGGTTTTGCTTGATTTCTCTTATTTTTGTTTTTCTGTTTTTAAAAAATGATCACCAAATTCCCATCATTCTTTGTATGCAACACCCATTAAACCTAAGCGATTCTCTAAGACAAAGAAAACACCATGTCTGCGGACATGTGCCAATAAGAAGTACATGACCTTCTCTTGCTGGGGCACTGGTATTTTTAAAGCAACAAATGCATGATATTGAATATCCCATCAAGGCTCCCTTCTGAGCAGATCCAACAATTGTCCCGGGGAAGAAACAATCTGGGAAATGCCCCCAAACCATTACAGGGTGCCCACAAAAACAGCTCATCAAATTCCTCCCTAATCAGGAAGGCAGGGGGTAGGGTGCGTGTGTGTGTGTGTGTGTGTGTGTGTGTGTGAGAGAGAGAGAGAGAGAGAGAGAGAGAGAGAGAGAAGGCTGCATGGCGCTTGGGACCCACTGTTGTCCCCTTATCAGCATAGCTGAGGACGTTAGACCTTTTGCTTACCCCTGTAAAAACACAAGACACAGCACAACTTCTCTCCAAGAACACTTTCCACCCAGAGGCCTCTGCCTCAAGGCAAAAACATCAACTCTTCTGGCCTCTGCACAGGCCTTTCTGGACGCCAAGTGCCCTCTTTTGGCTAAGTAAATAACTAAGTGCCTGGGCTTAGGAGCAGGTGGAGATGAGCCTGGTCGGGCCAGAGCCCCAGCCATAGCCTTTGTGATCGTTTGTTTTTCAGCAGCAACTGGAGGCAAAGGCAAAGGTGGAGGAAAGGGAAATGTGATCTCCAGCGAATTGCAGTATTTTGCTTTCTCTAATCCTATTCAGGTGGTGACTGTAGCAAAAAGGAAAAACAGGCCAATATGTAGGATGGATTAAAAAAACAAAACAAAACCCTGATTATTACCCCGATGAATGTGCATTGGCTGAATTGAATTCAAGTCCCAGTGATTCATTGTTAATGGGCCCCAAGTTCTGACCCGGGTTGGAGGTGGGGCTTATGTGACGGCGAGACGGCGGCTGTGGGAGACTCTCCGCCCTGGAGAGAAGCTGGTCCCGGAGCGGAGCAGGCAGCCTCTGCGCCTGGCCCAGGGCCGGCGCCTCCTACAGGACTGCCTACTGCACACCTGCGACTCGGCTTCTCTTCTCTCAGAGCTGTGCTGCCGGCGATTTATTCCCCCCTAGAGCCTCCCCGAGGCCAGGCTTGGGGAGACAGTGTGCAGAGGGGGTGCGGGAGGACCGCGCTGCAACTCCTCCCTCCCCCAGCGAGGGCTCTCCAATGAGGAGAGTGGAAAACACTGTCTTGCATGAATAATACGCTTTCTCCTTTGCCCTTTTGGAAGAGCTCAGAGCACTTAGCAGACAGGATGCTCTTCACCCTCAACCACTCCCTGAGGCTAAATCAGGTTTTGATTCCCCCACACACACACCGCCTTTTCTTTTTTCTTTTTTTTTTTTTTTAATAGATGACGAAATGACAGCCCAGAGCAATTGTTTTCTGGAAGTGAGCTTGTTGGGGTAACAAGAAGCAGGCAGGGAAGAGCTGATTTGGTAAGAGTCCTTTATGGAGGCAGAAAATCTCTCGGCTAACCCCATGCTCAATCAGCATAGACATACGGAAGGGAGCACAGTCATTTAAAAAGTCCTGGTAGAGGGCTTCCCTGGTGGCGCAGTGGTTGAGAGTGCGCCTGCCATTGCAAGGGGACACGGGTTCGTGCCCGGGTCCAGGAAGATCCCACATGCCGTGGAGCGGCTGGGCCCGTGAGCCATGACCGCTGAGCCTGTGCGTCTGGAGCAACGGGAGAGGCCATAACAGTGAGAGGCCCGCGTACCGCAAAAAAAAAAAAAAAAGTCCCGGTCTATATAATAACTTGCCCCAGACGCTGGTCAACGAACAGGCTTTTTTTTTGTCTGTTTTAACTAGCAGGAGGGTTCTCCTCTAAGAGGATACTTCTAGGTCATGTAGAAATAGAATTGAAACTACACCTAAGTAATTGCAAAGGCCACAAGGAAGACTGTTTATTCAAACTTCAGTCTTGTTGAGCTCAGGAAATGAAGGCAAAAATTCCCTGTCTGCAGATGTTTCTGCCAAATGGATGGAACGAGAAGGGAGATCCAGGAGTTTCTGTGTGGTAGACTCACAGTTAGGTGGTGGTGACTAGTCTCTAATCATCTCTGGCCTTTATTATTGTGCATGATTCTTGCTAACCATTCTAGCTGCCCCCAGTCTTTCCTTCACCATACTACAGCAAAAATGACCTTTTACAACAGCAAACTTTGGTCATGCCATTCCTGTACTTAAAACATTCAGTGGCTTCCCATGGTCTTCAAAATAAAATTCAAACTCCTTAGCACAGCATGAAAGACCCCTACCTATCCCACCAGATGACTGAAACTGCCTTCTACTTTTTACACTGTGAGTTCCTTAATTCACTCATTTAAGACATCAGACTGTCATTGATTTTCCAGCAGGTTCCCCAAATACTAGAAATATACCACATCCGGTAGTGCCTAGAACATGATGTGACCAACACTCATGGAATCCACCTCTAGCCCCAGAACTTACTTCTCTCTCTGCCCATAACTCCCTCCTCTTCCACCAGGTAGCTTTACTGCTCTGTGAATTTTCTCCTTCTTCATCTCTCCCAAATGCCTCTCTTAAATTTTTCTGATAGCACATGGTCCTGTAATTCGGTTATTCATCTGTTTTCCCCCTTTGTGAATGAGATTTTTTTTTTTTTGCGGTACGTGGGCCTCTCCCTGTTGTGGCCCCTCCCGTTGCGGAGCATAGGCTGTGGATGCGCAGGCTCAGTGGCTATGGCTCATGGGCCCAGCCGCTCCGCGGCGCGTGGGATCTTCCCGGACCAGGGCACGAACCCCTGTCCCCTGCATCGGCAGGCGGACTCTCAACCACTGCGCCACCAGGGAAGCCCTGTGAATGAGATTTTTCAGGACAGAAACTTCATCTTGTTCATAGCACCTCACGCAGGGCCCGGCTCATGGTAGGTGACTCTAGTGACCATGGTTCCACAGCCACACTGGTTTTGGCCAGTGCAGGGGAGCATGGAGGCTCTAGAAGAGAAACCTCTAAACACACTGTCCCTTGTTTTCTCCTTGGTGTCATATCTGGAAGTGATGCCTGGAGTTGCTGCAGCCATCCTATTGTCAACGTGGCACTAGCTTTAGGCAGAAGCCAGTAATGAGGACACCTGGGTAGAGAGTTGAGAGTAACCTCAGCCTGGGATCTTCCTACATCTGGACTTGAAGTTATGTGAATAGCGAATTTCTCACGGTTTAAGCCATCTGATTCAAGGTCTTTCCTTCCCTTCTCCTTTTTCTTTTCTCTGCTTCTTCTTGTCTTCCTCTTTCTTGTTCTTTTCCTTGTATTTTTTACTTTTTGCTGCCAAAATCTTTCTAACTGATTTGTAACTCAGTACCAGTCTTTGATTGGACTGACAGTATAGGGCCCAGAAACTGAGTCCAATTGGTGGCATCTGGAACTAATTGTATTATATTTATATGTCTTGTCTTGCCTATTAAACTATAGGTTCTTCTGGGGGAGGAAGTCATTTTGTCCCAAATTGTCCTATTATTCTCATCTCCAAAGGGTCTACCTAATGCCTGTCACATAATAAGGAGTTCCCAAAATGTTGAATTGAAGTGAATTGAATTGAATTGACATCTTCAACTACTTTTTTAACCCTCAATTTATCACTTATCTTTGTACCACATAATTTAGTATTTTATGCTATACTGTGGTTCTTATATTGATTCCCATTAAAAGTCTTACACTCCCCAAGGAGGTGTTAAGGTTCTGAAGAACAGCATCTGAGTCTTATATTTCTTTGGTATCCCATGTGATTCCCAGCATTTGTAGGGCTCATAGAGGGCTCATAATAACTTCCTGATGAACTAATCCTCCGAAACCTTGCATAACATTACATCCTACCAAACTTCATCATTGTGCACTCTTCCATGTTTGTCTCAGTTCCTTGATGGCAGAATTTCTCACCTTCTTCTTCTTTGCCCTACATCCTACAGGTATAGAGTACCTTCTCTTCTCTCCTATAGGCATAGAGTTGGCATCAATAAAGCCTTTATGACTAATGGATGAGAATATTAAAGTATTGTCCCCCCACAGATCACAATTCCACAAGGTGATTTTGGTGAACTTAAATCTCTCAAGGACTAGTGGTGGAGGTAGAGCTAACATTTAAAAGTATCTTTTGGGGGGCTTCCCTAGTGGTGCAGTGGTTAAGAATCCGCCTGCCAATGCAGGGGACACAGGTTCGAGCCCTGGTCCAGGAAGATCCCACATGCCACAGAGCAACTAAGCCTGTGCGCCACAACTACTGAGCCTGCGCTCTAGAGCTCCCGAGCCACAACAACTAAAGCTCTTGTGCCTAGAGCCCATGCTCTGCAACAAGAGAAGTCACCGCAATGAGAAGCCTGCACACCGCAACGAAGAGTAGCCCCCGCTTACCACAACTAGAGAAAGCCCGTGCCAGCAACCCAATACAGCCAAACGTGAAAACAAATAATTAATTAGAAAAAATTAAAAAATAAAAGTATCTTTTGGGGGTGGGGCACTGATTTTGGAAGTGACACCACACACTGATATCCTCGTTTAGCCATTGAGACTACTTTGCTATTATCTGTGGGTAGTTATGGAGCCTAGTTTTCTTTCTCAATATACCAGACATTTTTGTTTTTGAAGCTCTACTTCTTAGGTATGTCCCTCTGGGTCTCTAAAGAAGCCTACAGTCACAACTACTGTTTGCTGAAAGGGTACTTGGCACCCTGTTTTCTGTCCCATAGCAGGTCCTCTGGCGAGATACTCCGGCTGCCGGTGCTTCATACCTTTTCACATGACTGAGATTCAAAAATACAACTCAGCAGTTTAAATTATTTACACAAGCTCCCAACAAACAAACAACCAGGGAGAGGTAAATATAAGGACCTATACATTCTCATTTTTCAGTGCCACTTTGAACATAGTTTCCCCTATTCTTGGTGTTAGATTTTGACTCTGGTTATAATTCGGTATTTTCCAGAGAAAACATTTTAAAACCTTAAACCCAAGAGAAAGCAGGGATTGAGTAAGAATCAAATTTGTCCTCGTTTTTTTCCCTCCTTATTTTATATATCTGAGTGTTCTAGCTCTTCTCTCCAAATCTGATGAAAAGGTTTTCCCTTTGAAGGATGGTTATGCATTCTTTGTCTTATTTAGTTTCCACCCAGGTATGTAAAGGTGGTGGTGAATTATGTGTGTGTTTAGGTGTCAGGAGCATCCATAATATAATCAAGGGAATGCCAGAGAGCAGGGCTTTTAAATTTAATCTCCTGTGTCAAGTGTTGTACAACCAATGAAAATATCCCAACTTAAGGAAACTTGACATGTGAGACAGTGTGCTACATGCCATAGGGAATAAAAGATATGTAAGACATATTCAGACCCTCTAGGTATACTATGGGCTATAAGTAATTCAAAAAAGGAAAAAAACAGAAACAAAAATCTTTTTTTGCAAAATGGAAAAAAATTTATTACAAAAGTAATTCACTGCCATAAAAATTAATTTAACCTAGAAATGTATTTAGTGGAGAGAGTGAAATTTCTAATTCTCCATCTCTCATCCCAGAGATAGACACTATTAAGAATTTTGTTGAGTCTTTCAGAATTTTTATATATATAGAAACACGTATTTTTATGTAGGAGGATCATATTATACATTATTGTTCTTTAACCTCTATCAGTACCTAGAGTTATACCTTATTTTTGTCTTACTTTCCACTGGCTGTGTACTATTCCATTGTATGTGTGTATCACACTATCTCCTATTGACACCAGGACTCAGTTTTCTGAGCTACTTTCTATTGAAATAGAGTTGATTTACAATATTATATTAGTTTTAGGTGTATAACTTAGTGATTCAATATATTTATAGATTATACTAGACTTAAAGTTATTATAAAATAATGGCTGTATTCTCCTGTGCTGTACAATGTATCCTTGTTGCTTTCTCTGAGATTTTTTTACTCCACTGGAAACAATGTTGTAGTGAACATCCTTGTTCATGTATTTTTCTGCAGTTGTTAAACCAACTTCTTGGGAAGATCAGGGAAGATTTCAGAGAAATGGTGGAATTTTAATAGAGCCTGGAGGGTGGAATGGCATGAACAAGGATGGAAACTGCAAGGTGTCCTCGGGGGTCTGTGAATAGACATCTTTGGGTGACGTGTAACTTTTGTGGTCTCCACCTTGAGCAGTTGGCTCACAATAAAAAGTTAAGATGAAGGGTGAGTTTGCAAGAGAACATTAAGTTCTGGTGGTTTAGACATTTGGGGTTTGCAGTGATGCCATGACACCTCAGAAGAAATATCCCACATCTTTCTGGGAATGGAGGGTGTTGGGTGGATAGGAACTACCAGAGAGGAGAAGGCATCAGAGTTTCCAGGAAGCACAGGGAAAGCTGTGATGCACCAAAGAGCCATCATGAAGAATGATTCAGCAGGGCTGAGTAACTGACTGGATGTGAAGGAAGTCAGGAGGCACTGTTTTCTTATCTAAAAATGGAGACAACAATTCCCATCCCTCAGGGTTAGTATGAGCACTAAGCGAAATAATGGGCAAACTTTTCAGAAGTAACAGTTACTCCTGTAATATCATTTCATAGGGTTATGAACTTTCTCTGTAGTCCCCCAAACAACGGTCATCCCAACAGGGCTCTAGCAGTTGTTCGTTTATGGAATGAAGAGGGTGGATTACAATGACCTTTTCAGAGAGAAACTGTGAAGTCACCGAAGGGGGTTAGCTCTGTTTTCTCAGTGATTCAGTGGAAACTTAAGAGTTACCTCCAAAGATGTGAATCCTGTCTAAATACTTCGGGGCACTTTCACATCTGTGGTTACTGAGTTAAATTTTGCCTTTTATCTATTTCAACACCCTGCCTCCCCATCCCCCACCAAATTACAGAGGCCTGTTTTTGCTTTTAGAGCAGAAAGGAAGGATGGGAAGACACACTCCAAATATTTAGTTAGTTTCAAAAGTATGTGTTATTCAAAGCACCTTCAAGTACTAGGTTTCTTGAAATAAGAAACTCTATCATCTCGCTCTGCTGTGTTCCCTTTGGCAGGAACAATAACCATCTACTTCAAGTGCAAAACACTCAGCTCTTTATGGGGAAAGAATAACAGCCTAAGAGTTGGGAGAGAGGGAAATTCCAGGCTCAGCTCTCCCCACCTAAGTGGGAAGACTTCTCTGAGCCTCACAGTCCTGATCAGTAAAATGAGAGGGCTGAGCAGGCAGCCTTTATGTTCCTTATTGGTAAGATATCACAACCTCTTGTTCACAGATCCCTTGTGAGGTTGATGGGACAGCAGCACGAGGCTTGTTGTGCAGATTTGGAAATGGAAACCCAAGAGGTGAGTGACTTGGCTAAACGGAACGTGGTTTCCCCCCTCAGAGATGAGACCAGGGACAGTGTCTTCCAGCTGATTTCTAGCATGGAACACTGCCTTCTGAAAGACGCTGCATCCGGTTGGGGTGGAGACTTCCATAAGGTCAGGTGTCTGCTTCCTTCATGTGGAAACTGCCTCCCACTCCTTGGCAGCTCCCATTATTTCTTCCCTTGCCACTCCCACTTGACCCTCTTGTTGTAGCCACACTAAACTACTCTGCGTTCTTTATATGGCCCCACTCCCTCTCACCTCCTGCTCTTTGCATAAACTCGGTGTATTTTTTTTGGCTTGGAAAACTCTCTTCCCCATTAACCCTTTTCCCTAATTAACTCCCCCTCCTCCCTCAGGCTTTCATTCAGTCCTTGCCTCTTTCAGATAGCTTTCCCCAACCCTCCTCCAAGCTGTGTCAGAGACACGTTCTCTGAACTTCCCTAATTGTTGTGATAGTATTGACCACCCTACATGGTAAGTGCCTGTTAACTCATGAGACACATGAAAAAATGTACTTGATGTTTGTCCCCAAACTGAATGGCTTAAACCAGATAAAAGCTTTTCTTTCATGTAACAAAAAGTATAGAGATATGCTCTCCAGAGTCAATGTGGTAGCTTTACGGTCAACAGGGACCTAGATCCTTAAAGCTTTGAGTTCTAGTATCCTGAATGTTGCCTCCTGATTCCAAGATGGCTGTTGGAATACAAGCCACCACATCTATGAAAGGGGCAGGAACCAAAGGAAATGTCTACCAGATGAGTCAGACCCCTTTATGAAACTTTCCTATAAGCTCTACCAAAAGACATCTACTTGCCTATCCTTAGCTGGTAAATGTAGTTTCTTAGCATCCTGAAAAACACTGGATGCCCTTGGTAAGGTAGGAGGAGAGAGGAACTGTTTGGTAGGCAGTCGGCATCTCTGTCATCTAAACTACTCAAGATGTGGTAGGCAGGCCATGTCCATCTGTGAGCAGATAGGTATGGAAATGTAAGAGCTTACAGACTTTTATAGCAACTTGACATTGACATGATGTGGTATCTATCCACAGTGGATCGTCAGTAAAACAGTAGCATTTGGTCTTTCCCACAGAGTTTGAGAAGCCCTGCCTGCCACAAGTCCTCTATGTTCCCCGTGAGACTGCAAGCGTCATGAGGGCAGGTAAGCTTTGCTCTCTGTTGTATTCATGGGTCCTGCTACAATGCCTAATGAAGACGTGCTTCGTGAACTTTTGAGTCAGGATGAGGCTGGAAACTCAGCCTCTGTGCACCGGTGCTGAATCGAATCTTGGAAGCAGAGTTTCGGATGAAGTAGAAAAGGTCTATTGCTTTGCCAGGCAAAGGGGGACACAGCAGGCTCCTGCCGCAGAAACTCTGTGTCCCAACCGGGGAGGATATGATAAGGAGTTTTATAGCAGCGGTTCAAGGGTGGGGTTGCTGATAAGATTAGGGCCTGCACTGCTCTAATCTGGTCTCAGGTAATCTTCTTGATGAGTTTCTCTGGTTCCTTTAATCTGACCTCAGGTGGTCTTCTCTGGTATGAAGAATGCTGATGTCTTCCATTTGTTGGGTTTTAATTCTATAAAGAACTTAAGGACACTGTTACGGCATCCCTTGAGGCGGAACCAGGACCTGCCCCAAGGCTGCACTATTGTTTCTTGGCTGCTCCTCCCTTGTCTCTGCATCCCCTCCCTTCCCTGATTAGCAACTGTTCGAATCTGCCCTTTGAAACTCAGGGAAGGTCATGGAGGCTGGAATGTGTTCCCTACAAGAAACAGGGGACGCAGAAAGGCTTCCGTGCACAGGACCCCCACAGGGTCCTGCTGGGTTTCAAGGATAAGCACTGAATGCATTTGTCATCATCTGGTTCTTACTCAGCTCACCTGCTCAGGTGTGTCTGAATTTTTCTCCTCTCCTGTGTCCCTTCATGATCTCCTTTCTTTGCTTCTCTCTTGCCCTGCTGTCTGCATCTCCAAGATCCGTCTTTCTCTCTCCCAACCCTTAAATATGGCAACTTGTGAAGCTTCAGCCCTGAGCCCTGTGCTTCTCTCTCTCCACACCCTGTCCCTCTAGGCTTCCCTACTTCGCAGCTTTCATGCTCCTGCGGAAGAAAGATTCCCAGGTCCTGGCCCCAGGCTGAACTCTCTCTTGGCCCCTGGTATCTTCCAGGTGCTAGCTGGAGTGGGTCCAAAACTGAAGTCTCTCTTCTCCTAAGTCGGGCTGACTTCCAGACTCTTTCCCCAGAAACCAGTGGGATTCAACATAGACCGAAGAGAGGCCAAGCCTTGAGCATGGATAAATCTGAACAGTTGGGGGAAATAGGATGTGCTTCTGTATGGCATTCCTGTGAGGAAAGAGGTTCCCCACCCACAGACCGGGCCAGGAGGGCCCCATCCTGTAGCGCTCCGGGCTGGTGGAGGCAGGCCCTGTCTGTGAAACTAGTCTGTTTTTTGCACTGGGGAGGGAGGTGTGATTGAAGATGCTTCCTCCCTCAAGGATGACCCTTCATCACTGTGAGCAATTGCTCTTCTCTGATTAAGTGCAAGGCCCACCCACTGTGAGCTCACTCCCCAGGTCTGTTCAGGACTGCCCAGGCCTTCTCAGCTCGCTTGGCAATCAGCGATCACAATCGATAGCTCCAGAAAAGGCAGCTTTATTCACTGAAATCACAGATCAATGGGGCAAGATTTGCATGTGAGCTGAGTGTATAAATCCTGGGGCGAGGAAATAATTTTTTCCCTGCTATCTCCTGATTTTCCCTCCCTTTCTGTTTCCTCAGTTCATTCTCCCTTCTGCTCTTTTGTCCTTCTCTTCACTGACAATGTCCTTTCTTTAAAGACTCCTCCTTTCCCCACATCCTCAGCTCTGGGGCAGGGAATGCACCCCTCCTCTGCACTCCCCCAGGCCCCGTGTGGTGATTATCTGTGAATTTGTCTCCCTCCAGCCGACCCAGGATCCTGTGAGCAACTTGAGGGCAGAGACGTGTTTCCCTCTGGGCCTCCAGAGTGATCTGCGCATGGGGGTGGAGGGAGGCCACCTCATGGCCTACACTCAGCACTGTTTATTGAACCCGTGAATTGTTGACAACCTCCCCTGCTCCTCTCTTTCTGCCTTCTTTCCTCCTTTCTCTCCCAGCCTCCTCTCCTTTCATTTACCTTTCTTAAGTGGAAGACGCCTACAGGTGCCTTGGCAAAAAGAAGCTAGTGTGTATCACCACGGTTGGGACTTCCCTGTCCCAGAGGCCAAGGGGCCACCTAGGGCAATTAGGAATCTTTTCCTTGTGTGGCAGTATGACCTGCTATCATGTTCCCCAATAGTCTCCCTCACTCCCAGGGGACTTGAAAGACCTGAAAAATACTGGTGCCTTTCTCTTGATTTAAGGCTTTGAAAGCTTCTCTTGGAGGTCAAGGCACCACATGAGTAAAATGGTGTGGAGGAAACCCCACGAACCTGGCTGCAGTGGGTCTCCCCTGGAGACAGTGCCCGGCTTCTTCGGTTTCTGTTTTCTATCTTGACCAAGAAGTTGTAATGTGTGCACTGTTTCAAAACAGATACAGCTTTTGGTTTTATTTTTGGCAGCTCTATCATGTTTCCCACTGTTATACCTTTCTTTTATTTCCTCTGGGATATTGAAAAGTAGCATTGGCACATTTGAGGGTCCTCTTCTCAATTTGACACTTATATTCAGAAATAAGTAATCTTTTGAATAAAAAGTGGCATGGGTAACTGCCAAGACAACTTCCTACAGCCTTAGAGATGGGTCGAGATTGGAAAGGCACCTCAGGTCCCATCTTGTATGCCGTCTGGTTGAGATCAGAGGCTCCGCAACTTTGTCCTTGTGACTTACAAGAGTGGTAGCTGCTGACATTCCTCTAGCGTGTTACTTACAACCTACCTCCACGTAGAATCTTACTTGAATCTTGCGTCAATGCTCCTGAGGTCAGTTGCTGTAATCACGTACATCGTAGGTGAGTGAGTTGAGGACCAGATGTTATGTAACTTGTCCACAGTTCCATAGCCAGGAAGCACCTCCTAAAGCTCAAACCCACTTTCTGTTGCTAAATTCCTTGTTCTTCCCATTGAGCCACATGGTCCAGGTAGGAGCAGCTCTCCAGAGTGATGAGCATGGATGCTTGGCTGCCACTGACCTAGCTGACAATGCAGGAATCATCCCCTGATGAAGCCCACTTTTCCTGGGGCAGAAAGAAGATGAAGGACATACAAATAGCTAAACTTCCCTGCTCCAGCTTCCAAAAAATGCTGCCAGGGCCCATGGATAGGACCACTTTAAAATCATCCCAGTCTCTCCTCTTCCTGTGCTTGCGTTCTCTTCTGTGGAGCCTCTCAGCACCACCCTCCTTCCCCCTCAGGCCATCCCAAAGCCCCTTAATACCCATTGTTGTGGTCAGAAATATTGTGCAGTTACTCTCCTGTCCCAAGCTTTGCTGAAAAAGAATCTGGTTAATTAACATTGATTACAATCCACCAACTGCAAGTAAAAAATCCATTGCTAGGGTCCCTAATTTGAATGCGCTTCTCTCTCCTTATCTCTGGTGAGAACGAAAGAGGCAGAGGGTAAAAAAGAGAAGAGGTGAGAGGACAGAGGGTATTTCTTAAGCAGTCCAATTTCCAGGGTCCCTGGTGAGGGACATTAGTGATGCTGCTGGTCTTTAGACCTCACCCACTCTCCTTGAGCGTGACCATTTCTCAGCATGACGTCTAATTGCCACAGATAGTCACTGTACCCATTTGGGCCTTGTTCATAGCTCCCTACTTTATTGAGAGAGGAGCTATGGTATTGATTCTGGATGGTCGGGGGAGAATGCCAGAGAATATTAGTAAGGAGCACATAAACTTTTATGACACGATGTCAAACTGGATTGTGAAGACGTAAATGAAAAGGACAGCATGGTCTGTAATTACCACAAGCGCACATCTTCCATCTGCTGGAGAAGGCGGCCTTGGGCTGGTCGGGGCAAACTGCAGAGGGGGATGAATTGTCCCGTTCACAGGAACGGTGACCCGTAGTGGTTGCTCCTCATTGTTGAGAAAGGATATATGGGATGTAAAAAAAAAAAACAAAAAACACCTTATTGCTGTTGTGTGTGGCAGTGTGGTCCTGAGGAAAGCGTGTGGATTCTAATGTCAGGTCTGTGTCACTTACTGTTAGCCATGTGACAATGGGCTAGTCACTTAACCTCTCTGAACCCCAATTCCCTCCCGGGTAAATAGAGGTAGTAATAACTACTTTGCAGGGATGGTGTAAGGATTAAATGAGATAATGCAAGCAAACTTTTCCCATGGTACCTGGAAAATAACAGGCTGTCAGCAGATAGTAGATATAATCATCGTTATTCATTTTTTTGATTCAATAAATATTTATAGAGTGTTTGTTTGCTCTGAGCAAGCACTGTGCTTGATGCCGGGGATAGAGCGGAACCCCAGGCTCATGGATCTCCCAGTTCTCTGGGTGAGACAGACGTTAATTAATTATCGACCCGATATGTTAGAAGCTGGGAAGAAGGCCATGATGCTATACGAGGGGATGTCTCCTGTTCATGCCTTTTCAACAATCACATTATTTGTTTATTATCTGTCTCTCTCATTGAGAACTGGGACTTTGTCTGTTTGATTCACTGCTCATCTCTATTGCCTACAAGAGTGAGTGATATAGTGGACACTCAGTAAATATTTACTAAATGAATGAATAGCTATATACCCAGGATACAGAGCAAGAATTAGTACCTGGCTTTTAAGAGCTTGTAGTCGAATGAGGTACAGAAGAAATGCATACCATTTAAGACTCAGTGGAATCATTGTCAAGTTTAGCTACAAAATCAAAAAAATTGAACACGTACCTTGAAAACTCTCTTTACCTGAACATGGGCATCACGTACCAGCATTGGCCCGATGGCACACAGTCGGCACTTAGTGGCGAGTAAGGAAAGGTGATGGAAAGACGAGGTAATCCATCGTCCCTCCTGAGTGTAGTGGCTGGGCTCACACACTGTGAGTGGTTAGGTAGTGTAGGCTGACTTATCTAGCAAACAGTACCCAATCTCAGCAGTGAGGTCAGCAGAGGGACTCTGCTCCACCAAATATTCCAGACACAGGCTCTGCTTGTCAGGTCTTGGGTGCTTCACTGGAGCCTCCTCATCCAGCTGGCAGAATATCAGGAGGCATGCCCACTTCTCACTGCATCAGCTTGGAGGCTGCCATGGAGCTGTGGCTCATGTTGCAATGTCCAGAAGAGTCACATGGCCTCAGCTCCATGCAGGGGAATTGGGAAGTGCAGACAAGTGGTGTGTCCAGAGCAGGAGTTGGTGGGCACCCTGTGTCTCTACCACAGTGAGTTCAGCAAACACTTATGGAGATCCCACTGTAGGCGGAGCACCGGGGTCCAACATGGCCAGACCTCAGAGGCCTCCAAGAGGACGCCATCTAGTGGGCAAAGCATGGAAATAAATCATGAAAGGCAGATCTTAACAAGTGCTGTTGTAGAGGGACAGCAAGTACAACAGGAGTATAGAGAAGGGAAGGATTTAGTCCACACAGATTATGGGACAGTTTCAATGGGCACAGTCAGACTAGAAAGGAGGGTAAGACTTTAACCCCTGGGGTAGTGGAGATGGCTAACTCTACATCGAAGACTGGCGTTCCCCTCCCATGGTACAGACTCGTGGCAGGTGAGCAGCTGTCCAGCTGGGGTCTCCATTTCACAGCTCTCCTGGTGAGGGTGGAGACTAGCTCTCAACAGTGAAATGTCAACCAAAAGGATAACACTTACCTCTGGGCCAAGTCAGCAAAGAAAGGAGTGTTCTTTCTCCATCCTCTCATTCTCCATCCACTGGCCAAACACTTGCTCAGGGTTACCTCGTAAGCCTCATTTGGGGATGGCAGGGCTTCCAATAGCCTGGCCTCTAAGTGACTGTGCAAGAACCTCCTCCCAGCGCCCTGCTACCACGGAACTACCTTGAACGCTATGTGAATAAGAAGGAGACATTATTGACTTTAAAATGTTCTATATTTGGGGTATAACCACTCTGGAAAACAGTGTGATAGTTTCTTTATTTTTTAAAAAATATTTATTTATTTATTTGGTTGTGCTGGGTCTTAGTTGCGGCTTGCTTGCTCCTTAGTTGCAGCACATGGGCTCCTTATTGTGGCTGGTGGGCTCCTTACTTGTGGCTCAAGGACTCCTTAGTTGTGGCACGTGGGCTCCTTAGTTGCAGCAGGTGGGCTCCTTAGTTGTGGCACTCGGGCTCCTTAGTTGTGGCATGCAAACTCTTAATTGCGGCAGCATGTGGGATCTAGTTCCCTGACCAGGGATCGAACCTGGGCCCCCTGCATTGGGAGCACAGAGTCTTAACCACTGTGCCACCAGGGAAGTCCCTGTGATAGTTTCTTACAAACTTAAAAATGCACCAATCCTATGTTCTGGCAATTCCACTCCTAGGGATTTATCTAAGAGAAATGAAAACATATGTCCACAGAAGACTTGTGCTGGAGTATAATAGCCAAACACTGCAAACAGTCCAAGTATCTGCCAGCAAGTGAATGGATAAAAACATTGTGGCATATTCATATATGGAATACTATTTGGCAGTAATTAATAGGTAAAGAATGAATTATCAATACATGCAGCAAAGTGTATAAATATCAAAACCATTACGTCATGTGAGAGGAGTGGGGCACAAAAGAGTACATGCTGTGTGATCCCTCTGCATAAAGTTCAAAACAGGAAAACTAATCTATGGTGACATAAATCAGGATAGTGGTTGCCTCTGGGGGGAGAGAATTGACTAGAAGGGGACATGAGGGGACTTTCTGAGATATGGAAATATTGAGTGGTTACATGGTTGCGTACGTCTATCCAAAGTCATCAAATGGTACCCTGAAGATTTTCTCTGTATGTAAATTTTACTTTAATGTTAACTAAGGAAAAAAAAAAAAAGAACATGTTCTGACAAAATGAGTGGGTAATTTTGATTAAAGCCTGGGTTCTAGATGAGGGAATAGGGGTAGAATACAGTAGCATGTAAGGCTGGTATACAGTTTGGACATTTAATGCCAAAGGAGTTGGACTTGGATTTTATTACCTAAACAATGGGGCAGCACCCAAGGCTTTTGAGTAGGGGAGAAACAATCTCACGTGCAAGTTTTTGGAACGTAAATGGTGGCAGTGTGGAGGAGGGAAGGGTAAGATGAGTAAGATGGTAGTCATGTTAGGGGCCAGGGCCCCTGTGATTACACGCAGACTGGAATTTCCCACTGCATGTAAGCAATGGCTAGCCCAGGGAGCCGGCCGGGGATCTAGTAGCTGTGTTGGCCAAAGGTCGAATTGTGAAACAAAAAGTTTCTTTCATGCAGAGAATATTTTAATCCCTGTGACTCTTTAGTAAGATCAGGCCTTGTGTTTTGATTGGAAATGACTTCTGTTATTAGTTACTATTACTACTCTTGGACCGTTGAATGCCAAGGCTTGCGAAGAGCTGGGCAGGACCCAGAGTCTGTGAAGTTTGCATTTTCCAGAGCTCAGCAGACGGGCCCTCAGCCTTGCAGCTAGTCATTTGACGCTCATTCACCCCTACCTCAATCTGTATTCTTCAGTTTGCATCAGAGGCACCAAGAACCTGGAAGCGGTGATGGTAGAAACACAGGGCACGGGCTCAGAAGGTGAACGGCTACTTAGACCCATGCTGAACAGCTCATGTGTTTCTCAAAACTCCTAGGAAAGACTATGGCAGAAATGCCCCTATGCCATCCTGAGTTAGCATCTAGGTGAACCTCATGGATCTCTTGAGGGCCCAGAAAAGATGAAAGAACTACCAAGATACAGCTCAAAATATCTCTTGTTTAATAAGCCAAACACTTCATAAGTATTTTCTGAGTGCTGACTCTACATTGGCGCTGGGACATAGAAGCAGATGAGACAGATGAGGCTCTTACCCTCTTCCGATCACCCAGCAGCATTTCCATGTCAACTATTTTCCAAGACAGTCCTGAATTTATGTATTTTGATCCTTTTCATCAGAGATGATTCATGATATGTCAAACCAAATGTGACCTTATTTTAGTACCATTGTCAGATTTTTCTCTTAAACATCTCCAGAAATCAGAACCACAAATCCTTCGTCAGTCTTTGAAGCAAGGTCTCAGAAGTAACCACTGTAGTTGTAATGGACACACCAGGTGCTCAATAAGTGCTTAAACTGTGTCTAACCTGAGTCGCATGGGACCCTCTGGAAGGTAAAGCCAGGCAGCTGCTTCCCAGGGTCCCTGTCATCCTGGCTGTGACGCCCTAGGAGCCCCCATCCAACGCTGACTGCGGGTGTCCAGCAATTTCGTGGTGTGAGTTCCTACTGAATTGTTGCAATGTTTGCAATCCCATGGTGACGGGGGTCTCTCAGTGGTCGTGGGGGGCCCTCACATAGTCCGCCAGCTGTCCTGAATGCGCAATGCTCATCAGGTTAAGAGTTCTTCAGGGGGTCCTTGCCTTGCTCTGAACAGCAGAGGCTTGGACATGAGGAATCAATCTTCCTGGAAGCCACAGATGGTCAGACTTCCTTCCAGACTCCCCTGGAGGCAGGACTGATTACCAAAGAAAACTGGCTTTCTCTGGCAGGGAGACCTGTTTCCCACTCTGGGCAAATCTGTGGACCTCAGAACCTCTGCCACACATGGGCCTTTGTCATGAAGAGTCAGCAACGCAGAAAAAAAAGCTTCGGCGGCAGACAGGCCTAGGTTTGAGTCCTGGCTCTGCCATTTACTGGTAATGAGACTTAGTCCATTATCTCCAATCCTCAGTTTTCTCATCAATAAATGGAGATAATAATAGTGACGACTTGTATTAGAATAAGTAGTACTAGGTACCATAACCAACAACCTTAAATACCAATGTCGTACCATGAGAAAGGTTTATTTCTCGTTCATGCAGAGTCTAACATTGATGGTTTGGATAGATGGCTCTCCTGGGTGGCTCCTCCATGAGAATGGATTCAGAGGTCAGGACTCTTTCCATTGCCTATGTCTCAGATTCTAGGGACATGAAGTCCCATGTTTCCAGCCCTGGAGGAAGACAGAGAGAGAGAGAGAGAGAGAGAGAGAGAGAAAGGAAGAGAATACACACAAGAACAAAAGCTGTCAGTACCTCTGCTCGCAAGATGTGCAGAAATACAAGAGACCAGTGAATTGTCTCCCAAAAGTTGGTAGCTTGAAATTGGCCACAATGGGAGTATTTACATCTCAGAAATCAGTAATTGCTACAAATCAGGACTATTTCCCCCAGACAACTGGCTGTTAAACATTTCCAAGAACATCCCTGGTCCCCTTCAGCTCTGAGTTAGATGGGCATCCCTGGGGCTGAGCTCTCTCCTCAAACACTTTGTGTCAAATGATGTTTGGGAAAGAAGTGACCCTATTCAGGAGTCTGTGCAGAAGAGCAGGCCCTGAGGAGCAAAGAGGAACAAAGAGCGGCCTTTGCCAGGAATCACATTCAGTTCACAGCCTCTGGAGGCTGCGTGCTTGTCACGAAGCCACACTTTGTCCCAGTGACAAAGTCCAGAGTTGTGCCCCTGGTGCCCACAACGTCTCACCTTCTCGACCTGGAAGCAACATTTGCTAAGGTCAGAGGCACCCTCCGCCTGCGCTAAGTTGCCTCCCAGCATTCCCTGTCTTGACCGCTGCCCTAGCTGGTCTCCACGCCAGCAGAATTGAGAGCTTTTGAGCAGTTAGCAAGCTCGGCGAAAAGGCTCTCCTTTACAACGTCCCCCATATAGCAGAGCTGTCTTCTAAAAATGATTCTTAATCCTGCAGCGCATGCACCTAGGCACATGCCCTGTTTCCTAATAGTCACATTTCCTACTTTTGCCATTTTCTTTTCTGAGACCTCTGGGAACCATTAACAGGGTTTTCCTGCTGCCCGGGATTTGCAGGAGAATGCAGATGGGCCCAGTGCAGCCTGAGTGACATCTGGAAGGATGTGATAGAATTTGCTACTGGAACCCCTTTTCTTACCTGTGGCGAACATTTGTCATCACTCCCGAAAATAGCACAGATAGAACAGAAGCTTCTGGGTCTCTGGGCTAGCCTTGGCCTGGTCCTGTTTGCCCTGGGGGAGTGTGCTTGGAGAGGGGCTTGGAGTTCGTTTCACTCATGGTTCCAGTGGAGGAAAGGCAAGGTTCAGTGCATTTCTGTTTGTTTTTACAAACTCAGTGTGACCACCTTCATCCCCACCACCACCCAGTTTGCAGTCAGACCCTCCCCAGACCCTGGAACACAGCCCCACACAGCCACAAGCTCCAAACAGCAGTGGATGAATGGCAAAGCCTGCAGTGATGTCAACGGCCTGTGCCGAGGCCAAGGAAAATATGCGGGGGCCCTGGATGGCTTCATCCCTGTGCTTGTTGTAACGCAGCTGCGAGTCGTAAGTTTTCCTTCTGAGCAAACAGAGTACAGTATATATGAATTAGATTCTGAACCTAGCATGCCCTTTCCAGAACCCTTGCAGCCCCCCTTACTCCTCACTCTCCTTGAAGAACCAAAGTTCTCCAAACAAGTGGAGCTTGAAGCGGCAAGAGATGGAAAGTAGGGTGGCTAGAACCGGTGGTAATTTGGAATTATTTTGGGGGGAAGCTTGAAGTCTGCAAGTCATGGCGGTAGGGGTCGGGGTGGGGGAGAATGAGCAGCAGGGCCAGGGGGCAGGGGATGTAAGAGACGGAATTCCAGAACCCTGTAGCCAATGTGATGCTGAGAGGAGAGACAGCTCTTTTGGTCAGTCAAACTCGTATACCTACTTCCTCCTGATTTATACAAGTTTTTGCAAGTTTTGGTTCATGTTTTGAAGGGGCAGAGGCTTGAGTTGCCTAAAATCATTGTTCCAATCTTCCACTTGCTGCTACCCATGAAGACACAGCCAGAGGGTCTCTGAGAACCCTGCTCATCCTTCATGCTACTGATGGTGGAGCCATCTCCATGGTCAGTAATTCTGCTTTTGAATCTGAATCACACAGATGCAGGCCCAGGGGACCATCTTAAGTACCCAAACAATGCATTTTATGGGTCAAATGACAAGCGGAAACTGTATTATTTTTGAGTCCAGCAAAGCCTTGGAGCCTGGGAGCAGTTTAGCATAACTCCCTGGCTGCCTCTTCCGCCTCTTCTCCCAGCTGCCTTCTCCTCCCCTAAGCCTCTCTAAAGTGCTCCAGCCAAGTAGAGTTTGAAGAGAGTAGGGTTTGTGCAGCCTGACAACATGATGGGATGCAGGACCTCTCCTCCCCCACTGGCCAGGGCTGGCTGGGTGCGGCTGGCCATCGCGGACACTTGGCTCTCCTTTTACGATTGTGTTTATATAGCAAACATACTTCGGAAAAAGAAGGACTCTCCAGTGGCTGCAGGCCATACCACCTTGTGGTTGCAGAAGCAAAGCAGGGCTGGGCCTGATCTCTGGGTACTACAGAGGCCCCCCCAGGGGACCAGGGTGCTTTGAGACAAAGGGGCCTGTGACTCATGTCTTGGCATCCCCTCTTCTGAGTCACCTGCCGCCATGAGAAGATGATGAGGCTTCAAGTTTCCTAGGGAAGGTAGAAAGCTGAGTCACAAAGTCACAGACCCAGTAAGTGTTTGTACCTGTAACATCCATTTTCTTCCTCCTAGAGGAATAACCTAATAGCTACCAGCCCCTGACAACATAATAAGTGCTCCCCAGACTTTAGCCGTAATCATCATTATCAAGGTACTGTTGGGTGTCATCTCGGTGCTTTGCGTGTCTTTTCCAATCCTTTCACCAGCCTAGCAGGAAAGCCACCATTATCTCCGTTTTAGAGATTCGGCACAGAGAAGCTAAGTAACTTGCCCAAGGTAGCAGAGCTAGGCGGTGTTAGAAGCAGTCTAACTCCTAAGTCTAAGCTTGTCCTAAGAAACCCATAGCCTCCTAATACTTCTTCTCTGTCCTCTTTTTTCTGTGTCTCGATGGGCTGCACAGGGACTGACCACAAGCAGCTCTAAATCCTCAGGGTCCACGAGGCCCTCGGCCTCTCCTTGGGGAGAAGCTGCCTCCTTGTTTCTGCTTCCCTTCAGCTTGTGCACTTGCTTCGGGAGCTCTTTAAAGAACCCCTACCAGGTTTCTGAGCAGCAGAGCTGTGAAGAGCAGTGGTCTGCTGGCCAAATGTCCTTTCCAATGCTCCTCATGGGACTGTTGAAAATACCACTCAGTCAGGGCGGGGTTGGCTTGGGCCTCAGAGTGTTGCCTCCGAGGAGAGGCCTTCCCACTGAGCTGATTGCATCTCCATGTCCTTCCCACCTACACTGGACAGCGAGACCCAGATGACTCAGGGAGACTTGGTAGGCCAAGCTCCAGTAGCTGTGGGAGCCAGTGAAAATGGCCAGGGAGGGAGGGGGCAGAGGTCACACAGTCGGGCCCTGAGGAGTGGGTCTGAGAAGTGAGGCAGCATGGAGGGCTAGGACCCACCCACATAGTCCAGCTAGGACCCCAGAAGCCACGGCCCCTACAGCCACTGGGGTTCCAGGTTAGTGGTCCTCTAAGAAGCAGAGAAAGAGAGAGCAGTCTGTGACTCCAAGATCAGTGGGAAGAAGGAGACGCCCCTTACCCTTCAATACCAACATTGTCTCTTTCATGGGACGGGCTTCAGTTTGGCCAAAGCTGTGTGTGTCTGTGTCGGTGTCTTACATGTCTGTGTGTGTGTCTGTGCGAAGGCCTTTATATGCCCAGAGCTCAAACCTTCCATGCCTGGAGTATGGCTAGGAATTCTCCAAGGGAGAACCTGTGGCATTGTTTGGTGGCAGCTAGCCAGGGCACCCCATAGATCCATAGTGGAATAAAAGCATGACTGTGTTAATGAATCAATGAATGACTCAATGAACAGATGAGGTGGGAGATCCGTGCTGGGCTGTTCTGCTCTTCCCTCTCCTTTATCTCTGTATACAAATTCCACAAGCTACACAGAAGTCCTCTCTCCTACTTCCTGAATGAGCAAAATTTGGATCAACCTATCAACAACCCTCAGATACAGCATCCAGGGTCATTACCAATGTGAACACCATCTCCATGGCCTATTCCAGGCAGTCTATAGTGAGCGCTCTGCTGGAATCAGGAGACCCACTCTTTTTTTTTTAACATCTTTATTGGAGTAGAATTGCTTTACAGTGGTGTGTTAGTTTCTGCTTTATAACAAAGTGAATCAGTTATACATATACATATGTTCCCATATCTCTTCCCTCTTGCGTCTCCCTCCCTCCCACCCTCCCTATCCCACCCCTCTAGGTGGTCACAAACCACATAGGTGATCTCCCTGTGCTGTGCGGCTGCTTCCCACTAGCTATCTGTTTTATGTTTGGTCGTGTATATATGTCCATGCCATTCTCTCACTTTGTCACAGCTTACCCTTCCCCCTCCCCATATCCTCAAGTCCATTCTCTAGTAGGAGGAGACCCACTCTTGAGCTCCAGTTTGGTTTCCAGTTAACTGTGTGGCCTTAAGTAGGACTCCTACTTTCTCCAGGCATTAGCTGCTGCCTCTGTCAAAGGAGGGTGTGGCCTAGGTGGTCTACTGGAGCTCATCAAAATATGGTTCTCTGCAAGTGGCCTTTGAAGGTGCCACAGCCATCACACCCTTGGCCTTTGGTGCAGGAACCACAGTCACCGAAAGCCACAGACTCTTTTGAGGCTTCAGCTGAATTATCAAGTATCTGAAGCTTGAACCTTGTCTTCCAGCTCATGGAAAAGAGGCAATGAGGGAGCCCAGCAGAGTGGCTTCAAGCCAGCAGAGAGATCTGTCCTTGGAGCGGTAACCAGAGAGCAAGGGAAGAAGGTTGGAGATTTGAGATGGAGAGGGCCCACGCTGGAGGGCAGTTACAGGGCAGGGCTCCTCTCAGAAAGGCAAGGAGAGCCCAAAACAGGCGGGGCCACTGAGGAAGGGCAGGCAGGGGGGGAAATGTGGCTCTTCTGGGCTCGGGGACAGAGAACAACAGGCTTTTTAGTGCTGCAGTGTCTGCCCTCTCCTACTCTCCTCCTATAAATGCCACCCCGGGGAGGAAGGGCGGAGAAGGGTGAGCTGGGGTTCTCTGTCCTGTGTCAGTGGCTCCATACTGAGCTGATGATTCAGATGATTTAGTGATGATAAAAGAGTCAGAGAGACTCTGGAACAAAAGCACAGCTTACCAAAAAGCCTCGCCGGGAGTTTGGGTCAGTTAGGGAACAGCGTCTAAAAGTAGAAAGGCCACGAGAAACCATCTGCAGGCTGGGCTTCGGGGATGGGCAGCGAGAGGCCGGCATCCACGGGCGCAGCTGCCAAGGAGTCTGAATCACAAATCATCTCCCTGGTGAGGGCTGAGGAGCTGTGAGGAGGGCAGGAGAGGCAGGCCTAGATGGACTGGGGGCTGAAGGGCCCAGCCTTTTGCCCCCCAGAACAGCAGGTGTCCAGCTGATGCCTCTCCCAGAGTGGGTGCTACCTAAATTACATGCTTCAGGGCTAATGAGCAGATCTTCTGTTCTCCCTAATCCCCAGCCCCTTAGTAACCCTCCTACAGGCACCTGGAATTCTGTCCAGATGTGGAAAGCTTTATCGCTTAGGGAATTAGTCATAGTAAGAGAAAACTCTTATTGAGCACATACTGTGCCAGGAACTGTGCTCAGTACTTTGTACATACTGTGTTAATCAGTGTTCTCCAGAGGAACAGAACCAATAGGAGATCTATCCAGGCATGCATCCATGCATCCGCCCATCCACTCGTCCACCCATCCATCTAAAGATAAAGGGAGAGAGAGATTTATTTTAAGGAATGGGCTCACGTGATTGCAGTGTCTGCAAGTCAGAAATCTGCAGGACAGGTTGGCAGGCTGGAGACCCAAGGAAGAGTTGGTGTTGCAGTCTCTAGCCCAGTGACACTCTGGAGGCACAATTCTTCCCTCTTCCGGGGACCTCAGTCTTTTCTTATAAGGCCTTCAGCTGATTGGATGAGACCCAATCACATTCTGGAGGGTAATCGGCTTGACTCAAGACCTACTAATTTAAATGTTAATCACATCTAAAAAATATCTTCAGAGCAACAGGTAGATTGGTGCTTGACCAAGCCACTGGGCGTTATAGCCTAGCCAAGTTGCCACATAAAATGAACCATCACCCATACTTTACTTATTTTATCCTCACAACTCTGGAAGCAGCCACTAGTGTAATCCTCATTTATAGGCCTAAATGATATTAAAGGAAGTTAAGAAGTTGCCAGAGGGCTTCCCTGGTGGCGCAGTGGTTGAAAATCTGCCTGCTAATGCAGGGGACATGGGTTCGAGCCCTGGTCTGGGAAGATCCCACATGCCACAGAGCAACTAGGCCCGTGAGCCACAACTACTGAGCCTGCGCGTCTGGAGCCTGTGCTCCGCAACAAGAGAGGTTGCAATAGTGAGAGGCCCATGCACCACAATGAAGAGTGGCCCCCGCTTGCCACAACTAGAGAAAGCCCTCGCACAGAAACGAAGACCCAACACAGCCAAAAAATAAAATTAATTAATTAATTTTTTTTTAAAAAAGAGAAAAAGTTGCCAGAAATAACACAACTAGCAGGTGACAGAGCCAGGCCTCTTAATCGGGATCGTTTGATTCTGGAGACCACCCTCAGCCATTGCACTGCACTGCCTCCCTGCTTTCATTCCCAGAGACCCTGTTTAAAACCACATGTGCTTGGGGAGGGTATCTTGTTAAATAATGATCAGTGACTCTCTTGCTCATTCCACCTTTCAAGTATTTGGGATTATCTATGATGAGCCGGACATGCTAGTGAGTCAGTCTGGTTGATCATCTTTTACCCACAGGGTCAGCAGCTTTCAACCTTTCCCATCAGGAGCACCGACACCTGACTGGCATTAATGGGGACGCCCAGCGCTGGGGGCAATGCCTGCACCTTTGTGGTTTCTCTTCTCTTTTATATTACACTACATAAGCACATTCATTCTCAGGTCGTTGCCTCTCTGAGACCCTTCCCAGAAGTTCACTTACTTATGGATTCCCAAAAGGCTTCCGGTTAGATTGGGGGCTTCTACTCTCCTAAACCAATCACAGTGGTTGTCTGAGTGGCTGGGTTCCCAGGGGTTGGAAACTGGGGTGCCCATCAACATCCAGAGGCCCAGGCCATCTACCTCCTGCCTTCCCTGCTGGGGGTCAAGGCCCCATTACTCTCCTGCCTGTGCTTGGAAAACTAGGCATCCTCCTTCTAACTCTTAGTCAAGGTAAGGAGAGAAAAGAAGAAATTTAAAGTCCCATGAAGAGCTTGAGAAACGATGAGTTTGAATTGGAAAGCAAAATTTCTTTTCCAGCTGCAGGCCCTCTAGAGAAGGATGCAGAACCCAAGAAAATGAGGCAAGAAAGAACTCGTCCGCTCTGTGCTCTGTCTGCCAGCCACCCCCTTACGCGGCTCTTTCTCCCGTTGGTCTCTGGGCCTCTTCCCCCTCGGCCTCCACCTTCTGTGTTGAGCTGGACGAAGAGGGTCAGCGAAATGACCACCCTAACTCCTATCAGCCGATGTGCCCCAGCCCATACATAAGCACAAGACAAATGGCTCTAGCCGCTACAAATCATGATCCTGACAAGTTGCTCACCCAAAGTCAAGTAGGCAGCACCTGTTGAGACTTCCACACTCTCTTTGTTGTGGAGGAATTTGCCTAATAAATTTCCTTTCCATTGTGTGAGGGGGAAAGGAAAGAGAGAAGCCGGCCAGCTTGGACAGGAAGCCCCACATGCTGACGGTGCTGTGTTTACCGCTTTGTTGGGTCTCTCCTGTTCAGTACCAGCCACTGGCCCTTATTCAGCATCTACTCCCTGGTAGTGCCACGGACTGGTTGATGGAAGAGGAGAAAGGCAGACAGATGTTGCTTCTCAGGTTTCAGAGTTTTAGGAGCCACTGGCTCCCTGAGATTCTAATACTACAGGTGTTTCTCTCCTTGAGCCAAGATGGTCAAGTTACGACGGGAGACAGAACCTCATTATGGGCAGAGATGTGAAATCTGAGGTGGTGGCGTGTGGGCCTCTCGAAGTTGCTACTTAGGTCTGAATAAGTCAATTGATGGGTCTCATCTTCTGCCTAGAAACCTGAGTTTCCTTTCCATTTTCTTTATCAGAGAACTTATTAGATAGCATTTTATCCCAATAATGTTGTCTCCAGGAGGATCCCTCTCATCATGAGATCTGCTCTTCTGAGAGCACTAGTTGAGGGCAAGACAAACATCGAACCATTAGAGGGTTCTCCTGGTGGCCAGCTGTCTCTCTCTCTTTTTTTTTTTAAGATTTATTTATTTTATTTTTTTGGCTGTGTTGGGTCTTCATTGCTGTGCGCGGGCTTTCTCTAGTTGCGGTGAGCGGGGGCTACTCTTCGTTGCGGTGCATGGGCTTCTCATTGCAGTGGCTTCTCGTTGCAGAGCACGGGCTATAGGCGCGCAGGCTTCAGTAGTTGTGGCACGCAGGCTCAGTAGTTGTGGCTCGCGGGCTCTAGAGCACAGGTTCAGTAGTTGTGGTACACGGGCTTAGTTGCTCCGTGGCACGTGGGATCTTCCTGGACCAGGGATCGAACCTGTGTCCCCTGCACTGGCAGGTGGATTCTTAATCACTGGGCCACCAGGGAAGTCCCTAGCTGTCTCTTATTGCAGTGAGCTGGTTAGAGCACAAAAGAGTATCTTGCCCTGTGAAGACCTACCACAGAAGGTAGTCACATGTACTCTCTCCACTTGGATCAGAGGAAAATGCAAAAGAAGAAGAAAATGTCTTTCAAAACAACTATTTGCTAAAGAAAATGGTGTGAGCAGGAAGGTTGACACATGAGCCAGTGCTACCAAATTTTCCAGCCCTGCAACACATGGGTTACACTGGAGGATAGCAGGAAGCTCATACTTCCACTGATATTTGGAAAAGAAGGCTGTTCTCTATCTAGTGGATATCAATTGCATATTTTTTAGGTCTCTCCCTTCTCCCCTCCCTCCCTCTCTCCCTCCCTCCCTTTCTTCCTTTCTTCCTTCCGCTTTCATTTCCTTGATGAAAATAGAACAGTATTGCAATGAAATAGAACAATAGAACAATGCAGAAAATAGAACAAATAGAAAATAGAACAATGCAATGAAATAAATAAGAGTGAGCAAAACCACTTACAGTAGGTCTGGAATTTATGCTTGAATCATCGTATTATAGGAGTAGGTCACTGGTCTTGGAATATGTTGATTTGGATTATCTTTGTGTGTGCTTCTGAGAAACAGAATTTTAAAGCTAAATGCATCACATGTAAACCATCTAGTCCAATTCCCTTTTCTTCTAACAAATGAGGAAACCAAGGCCAGAGAAGTTAAGATTCTTGAAAATTATCACACAGATGAGACAAGTCCTAAATTCTGAGTTTGGAGAAATAGAGCCAGTCGCAACTTCAGACTGAGGAAGAGGGCTTCTTTTTCCTCGTGGAACATGAAAACCTTTCGGGGGCCACTACCAGCTCCATGAACTCATCTCCTTTCATGGGCTGCTACCTTTTCTCTTCACCTTTCCATCTCTCTGACTCCAGTCTCGTTCTCTAAAAACAAAGGATCTGGAGGTCTTTTGTCTTTTGCAAATGTCTCCAAGGAATGCCTACGTTAGGGTAACTATCTTGTGAGGTTCTTTTTTTTTTTTTTTTTTGCTGTATGCGGGCACCTCACTGTTGTGGCCTCTCCCGTTGAGGAGACAGGCTCCAGACACACAGGCTCAGTGGCCATGGCTTACGGGCCCAGCCGCTCCGCGGCATGTGGAATCTTCCCAGACTGGGGCACAAACCCGCGTCCCCTGCATCGGCAGGCAGACTCTCAACCACTGCGCCACCAGGGAAGCCCTCTTGTGAGGTTCTTAAGTGGCAGAAGAAAACTTGAACTTGGAGAGCCTCTGACATACTTTATCCTTCCTTTGAAAATGTCTTGATGCCAACTCAAACTGGTAAGGAGCCAGACATCAGAGAAGACTCACCCTTGGTTAATACCCCAAACCAGAGATGCTCTAAATGTGGGTGTTATTCTGTGTCATCATTTTTCAGAGCTGAGAATTATTAGATAGAGCATTTAGGGTAGATAGGCTAAAAGGGTGACATAGATTCTACTTTTATCCCTCCCCCTTCTCCTGGGAGTCCAGAAATTTCCCCTGTGCTCTCAAATCCATATGGAATGATCTTTGGTATCCTGGTTCTATGATTTTATTGCAATGTTCCCATAGTGAGATTCTGAGAGAAAAGGGTGGTCACACAAAGGCAGGAATTCATTGAAAATCAAACAAGCAGGACTCTGGTGATCATCCTGCCTTGAAATGGAAGTCCAATTGTAATCTTAATCACAATAATGGAACTCAATATAACCAGATTTCAGCAGCTCTTGTAACCTGCATTCTCTTTTTGGCCCTGCAGTAGCAGAAATTTTTTCCAAAACTTAAATCCGATCATGTCATTCTCTTGCTCAAAATCTTCCAGTAGCTGCCCTTCATTTTCAGAATAAAATTCAAAGTTCTCAACATGGCATAAAAGGCCCTACATGATCTGGCCCTTGCAACCTCCATGGCTTCACTTCCTACCATTCTCTGTCCTTCACTCTGTTCTAACCACATGGGCACATTTGTTTCTCTAATACACAAAACAGGGCCTGCCTCAGGACCTTTGAACTTGTTTTATCATCCTAGAATGTTTTCTGGGCAAATCGCCGTATATCTAACTCATGATTCATATATATTTCTATTCAGAGAACCTTGACCACCACCCTGTAATACCCCATCCATCATTTTCCATTATCTCATCTTTTCTGTATAAAACTAATATTTTTGATATTTATTTCCAGTCTCCTTCATACACATATAGATATCACGAGGCTGGTAACTTTCTCTGTATTCCTAGACTTGTGCCTAGCACATAGTAGGTATTCAATAAATATTTGTAGAAGAATGGAATGAATGCCTTGTATTTAGTGTTCGCATATCTTTATATCACTCTCTATATTTTTTTTACAAGCACACACACGTACATCACACACCACACATCAAACATACACAGAGCACAAAACGCTTAGGCATGAGGTCATTTCAAATTCATTAAGCATTAATTGAACGCTGTCTTAGGGCAAAGTCCTCTACCAGGTGCAGGGATAAGAGGAACGTCCTAGAAAAAGGAACAAAAATGGTCTTCTCTCTCCAGCAAAACCCCTTTCCATTGACTCAACTAAATCTGTTTTACTTATTGCAATTATGACACAAAATTTACATGAGAAATTTGTTTACACTCAAATAATTGTTCTGAAATTTCACTTGGTTCTTAAGCTTGTCACTCCTTTATATTTTTCCTTTTTATATCATCCTGTCTTTGGGATTATAATTACTCTTTTACACTGAGTTGCAATTTTAGAATTCTTTATGAGGAATAATCCCAGTGCTGAGGTCACACAATTAATTCTTCAAAATAAGATTAAGAAACTCTGCATTCTGGATGGAAGGCCCTGTCTGGTGATTAGTTTGCCTGGAAGAGCTTGTTACAAGCCAAATAGAAGGGGCTGTCATCCTGTTGATGGTTTCCAGGGACAGAGGCTCCAGGACCTGCAGTAATTTCATTTGTCATCATTGCAAAACCAGAGAGTCACGTGAACTGCCAAAGCCTGCAGCAGAGGAAGTTCACTTGCCAACTGTCCTTAGGAATTGGAACACAAGGTAGACAGGGCAACTGCTGGGAATGAATTATTTCTAGCAGTTATATTATCATTGTCATGAAAAATAGAGGCAGCAAGTTTGGATCTACTTGTAATAATTTCCCGACTCTAGGCAAAAACTTTTAGTGATGAAGATATCTCTAGAAAGCATGATGTTAGCTCCTTTCCTTGTCATTGTGAAAACAGGCTCCAAGAAAGCCTTGATCAGCAGCAACTCTGGACAGGAGGAAAGAAAGAAGAGTCCATCTACCGGCGTGCTGTGTGAAAGGGGGAAATGTACCTGGTTGGAGAGTCATCAGTATCCCAAGGGTATAAAGGTACAGGTGATACTGAGTCAGGCAGCGGAGTTAGTGAACGGTAGAGAGAATCATGACCCCAGTGGCAAGCAGGGCTGCACTCTTATTCTGGTCAATCCATCTGTTGATTCATGGAAATGTCTCAGCTGATAGTTGGGGATAAAAGGAAAGGACTCAGGTGCCCAGGAAAGGGATGAGCAAGAGCTGAAAACCCACAAAGACCTTTCATAGCCAGGGCAAGCTGAGTTACGTCGTGGGAACAAATAATCCCTAAGCTCAGTGACTTAAGACCGTGAAGGGTTGTTTCTTGCTCATACTGTTAGTGTTATTTCACATCAGCAAGAGACTTAGCTGGTCATAGTCATTCAGGGGCCAGGGCTGGTGGAGCATTCACCATCTCAAATGTTGCCAGTCCCCCTGCCGGAGAGAAAAGAGGGCTCTGGGGGGTCTTGCATTGGTATTGAAATGCTCTATCACAGAAGTGACCCACAGACATTCTGCTTATAGCTCACTGACCAGAACTAGTTTCACAGCACCTACACAGGGGAAAGTACAATCCTGCTGATTGGGTAGGTTGAGGGCTGAAAACTGGAAACAATTGGTGAATAACATTAATGACTCATGTAGCCTCTTCCAGGTCCTGTGGGGTGCTCAGGAAATGCCTTTATTTTATTTTCAAGGACTGTCATTCTGAGTTCTAACACCCATGGGAATAGGTACAAGGAAGACTTTTTTGAAGGTTTTGAAATTCCCAAATGAGTTCTGAAGGGAGGGAGAAGGCTTTTGTTTGCTTAAGACTCTACAGCAATATTTTGCAGTATGTAGTTCAAGGCCACCTGCATCTGAATCACAGGGGAGCTTATCAAACACGCGGTTCCCTGGGCTTCTCCCCAGACTCAGTGAATCACAACTTCTGGGGTTGGAGCCCAGAAAGTTGTGTTTTTGAAAAGTTCCCCGATGCAAATTAAAGTTGGAAAACCATTGCTTTAAAAAAGAAATCAAATTGCCATTGGAGTGGCACACGTTGGTCCTCCCTAGAAACAGAAAAGGAAACCTCTCTAGTCCATTGGTGGTATATTCCAGAGCAGCAGTTTAAAGATTCCAATGGATTTCACTAATTAGTCCTGTTTTCTGGTTCATAACTATATTCTGGCTTCAACCTCTAAAACGATTTCAACTTTCCCCAGCGTTTGTTGGAGTCTGAGCTCCCAGTTGCTGCGATGGGAAAGACAGGTGGCTGGGTCTGTGGGGTAGGGGGGTCTGCTCTCTGCAGGAGACAATTACATGCTCTGAATAGGAAAACCATGCCTTGTCCTAGGCAACAGAGGGGCACTCTTGTCAGCATTTTGAAAAGCTGGCGCCATGCTTGCAAGGGGCTGACGGGAGCCACTGATGAGTCTGGCTGCAAAACAATTGCTTATGAGGAGGATCAGTGTCAACTTTGAAGTGAACCATGCTCGAATTAGCACCATCGTGGTAACAAGCAGAATGAGCGGGGCTGAAATGACATATTTAGTCAGGAAAGAGGCCTGTGTTTAAGGGAAGCACTCTTTCAAAGGAAACAATGCACGAGACTTGGATGAGAAGCTTCTGGCTCCTTGTTTGTCTGGCTTTAAAAAGCCTCAGGAAAGTTCAGACTTAGTTGAGTGGCTCATTCCCTGAACTGAGTTACCTGTGTAGCTTTCATATTTCCATGGCGGATGGATCCTGCCCTTTCAGGATTGTGGTGTGTTTTCCATCATTCATGCCCTACATGTCCTTTGGAGTCCTGGAGCTTCTGTTTGCTCCGGAGTTTCCAAAGGTGGGATTCCATGCCTTCCCCACTGACTGAGGTATCTCTACACAACTCCATGGAGAAAATGAGCCATGGTTGCTGCACCTGAGGAACTTGGGTCCATTGTCCCCTCCTCCTCGGGGATTGTCTCCCTCAAATGTATTTGCAGAGAGTGATGGTGGGTTTTTTTTGGAGGTGATGGTGGAGGGAGAGGAATAAGGGGTGGTGTCACCCTCTTCCCAACAACCTCTGCTCTCCTTCCTGCCCCCGTGGCTTTTTGCTCTGCAATGAGCCCGCACTCACAAATGCCTCTAAACTCCTGGATTCTTTCATGGGAGGTCATGCCCTTCTCTTCAGAGTCTCCTATGCAAAGCTGGTCATGGCCAAACTAGGTTCTTGGACCAGGTCTTTTCCTCACTAGCACCGGGTGGGAGGTGGGAAATGGAGCAGGAAGTAAGGTGTTCTGTCAACTACACCTTCATAAGCCTTTACTTTCTTAACTTCCCCATGTATAAAATCTGGGAATAATACCTCCCCTTAAGGATAAAATACAATCTCTAAAAAGCCTAGTCCAATATCTGGCAAAAAGTCAGCACGTGATATGTACTTCTTGCCTTTTATTGGACTATTTTGATTAATATTACAAATTATATTATTATGATAATGACTTCCTATTTGGGAGCAGCATTGATTCAGGCTCCTACATCAGTCACATTACAGGTGTCACAAAAAGCAGGATTTTTTTTTTGTTTTAAGACGATGTTGCAGGTAGGAGTTTATTAATTAATTAATTTATTTTTGCTGTGCTGCATCTTCGTTTCTGTGCGAGGGCTTTCTCTAGTTGTGGCAAGCAGGGCCCACTCGTCATCGCGGTGCACGGGCCTCTTACTATGGCGGCCTCTCTTGTTGCAGAGCACAGGCTCCAGACACGCAGGCTCAGTAGTGGCTCACGGGCCCAGTTGCTCCGCGCCATGTGGGATCCTCCCAGACCAGGGCTCGAACCCATGTCCCCTGCATTAGCAGGCAGACTGTCAACCACTGCGCCACCAGGGAAGCCCAAAAAAGCAGGCTTTTTATTCTGTCTGTGACATAGAAAACAAACAGCTCTACTTGTCTTAATTTAGGGGTGAAGTGTTTTTGCCTCTTTTTGCTTAAAAGCATTCTTTAACAGAGCCCAAAGTGTGGCTGGAATACCTTGTTCAGTTTGTAATTGAAATCAAGAGTCCATTATTAGCTTTCTGGACTTGTAGAGACTAGTTCCTTAACACTTCTTCACCGGGTTTTCTCCATCTGGAAGTTGGGGACAGTGTTCATTTTCCTGATGGTCATTTGTCAGCTGCGTTGTAAAGATGAATAAAAGAAAATCCTTCAAACACTTTCAATTCCTAAAAAAAAAAAAGTTGCCATAGCAACCCAAAGCATTAGTCGAGGTTTCAGTTCATTGTTGGAAAATCTCTCAAAAACTAGTTTTTGTGTGTGGGAAAAAAAGAGAGACATCATGTTAAAATCACTCATTCAGGTAACACTTGGCCACTTATGGACAGATCAGGAAGCACTTCTGGAAGGTTATGGAGTGCGTGCGTTAAGAGTAACTTGCAGCAGAGAAAAAGCTTAGCACAGCTCCTCTCAGCTCAGCCATCTGGCCGCCCTACTCCCCACCACCCTTCTATCGCTCACCTGGTGGAGCGCCTGCCCAGGGATGGGGGGTGGGCAGGTTTACAGCTCCAAGGCCAGGCTGGTCAGCAGCAGCAAACACAGCAATCCAGCCACGAGACAGGAGAGCCCATTAATTGGCTAATTTTGCTTATAATGTTTGGTCATCGCTTGGCAGGCCTGCTGTCTCTTGGGTGGTATTGGGCTCATTCGGAGAACCGGCCTGGCTCGGAATAGTGTCTTGAATGGCTTGATGGCATCTTCTAATGGCACCCATCTCAGAATGCCTGTCTTTCCCTTTGCCCCACTCCCTTGTCTAGATCAGGTCTTCTGGCCCTAGAACATCTGGCAAAGCCTGGTTTGAAGGTGAATCTCAGTCAGTCTGTCAAAGTTTCTGCTCCTTCCTAACCGAAGATTCTCTCGTTTGGGGTGAAGGAGAATGGCTGCGAGCTCTAAGCTGCCTTGCGAATCCCTTCAGAATAGACCCTTTAATCCAATATATCACTCTCCCAGGGAAGTCTCAGGTTTCTAAAGTCATCCTAGATCTCCGGCAGCAAAGAAAATGAAGTCCCCAAATGTTTGCTGCCATCAGGACTTCAGGATTTTTCTCCTGAGTTTTGTGTGTGTGTCTGTGTTCCTAATGCATTTTTGGTTCATCGTGAAATTTCCTAAGAAATGGCTGAACAAGGATGAGCCCATCACTCCGTCCTTTATTTGATGTTTTACTTCAATGTCTGTTACCCCTAGACATTTTTCTGTTTCTTTAGGATTTTGTCTTTCAAATTTCTTACAGGCATTGGAAACATGTTCTTCTCAACACAACTTCATCCCCAAACTCAACCCTTAAATTCTTCCTCCTTTAGTCTTAGAGAGAGACCAAGTCCCCTGTTATCAACTTCAAAGTCCTTAAGGACTCCATAGCCCTATTCTCTTTCCCCTTCTTTTTCTCCTACGAAAAGGGCACCACCACTTTCTCTTTCTGGTCCTGTGACGGAAATGCCGTTTTATTCCTTACCGTGTGCCCAGCTTCTGCTTTTACTTATCAAAGGTTTTCTGAAACCCCACTTCCTTCCCAGTGACCATTCTGCCCATTGGAGGGATGCTGGTGATTTACCTCAACACACAGTGCACACGCGTCTTTTCATCTTTTCATCCTTCCAGCTGCCTCAGCTTTTGCATAATGAAAATCCCTTAATTTTCCTGCTTGCCCAATGCCTGCCCCTCAGGGTTTGTGACTTCCCAGCGTCCTGGGGTTTTCACTGTGCCTGAGTCCTCACTGTCAGATGTTGTCTTTACCTAATGTCGCTCCCTGGCTCCTGTGGCTCCAGGTACTTGGGGTAATTTAATTTTCTTGCACAGTGATGAGGAGATTTGGTTTACAAATGGCAAAATGAGATGCAGATAGATTCCTCAGAACAAATGAGTGACTTGATTAGACGTGCAGTTAATCTTCCAGTGCATGAGTCATTTGGCCGCATTCCCTAAAGCTCCGGGTTTCTTTTCGATCCCACTGTGTGTGCAGAAGAGAGGAGCCATTTTTTTAAGTCTCTGTTCTGCTCCATTTCCCCTACCAGTTGGTGGACATTTTATAAATGCTATCTGATGAAAATGAAAACCTCACATTTCAAAGAGCAACAACATTTGAGCCTTTATCTAATTTTTAAACTTCTAATAAGCTCTCAGAATGTGACTTGTTTTTCTGAGGGACACAATTTAGTTAACAGTCTGTTACGGTTCTTCTCAAGGGTAAGATAGTTTCATTGAAACCCAATTCCTTTTGAAGTTATCCTTTTTAGTGAAATTGTAACTCTGGAGCTGGTGTGTGTGTGTGTGTGGGGGGGGTGATGTGTTTGTGCTTATAAGGTGTCTGTGTGTGTGATGTGTGTGTGTATTGTGATGTGTTTGTGCTGTGGAGGGTGTGTGTGTGATATTGTATATGTGTGATGTGTTTGTGCTGCATGTATATGTGTATGACGTGTGTATGTATGTATATATGCTGTGTTTGTGCTATGTATGTAAATATGATACGTGTGTACATGTGACGTGCTTGTGCTGTGTGTGTTTGTGTGTACGTGTGATATGTTTGTGCTGTATGCATGTGTGTGTTGCGGGGTTCTGGTGAGAAGAGCACAGCTCCAGGCATCTTGGAGGGAATGTTTGTAACTGAATTTGAAGTTAAGAGCTCTTCCCGGAGCTCAAGTTTCACTGAAAACCCAAAGCATGGGCCAAATTCAGCAAAAGCCTGATTTGCGGTTGTGACCCTTGAGGACTGGGCAAATTTGATAGTTCATCAGGATTGGTTTCTGGGGGACCCCGGGTCAGTTTGTGGGAGAGAGTCTGTGTCCAATTATGACTTGATGGGCGAGGAGGGTTTACTTGTGATCTGAAGAACAATTTAGGGTTCCTCTCAAGGGAAGCCACACAGGCCTGCACACACACAGACAGACAAACACTGTACCTGGGTTTTATAAGATTTGCGTGTGAGGGGCTGTTCCAACTACATTTCACTTAGATATTTTCAGGCTTAAAGAACTGTACTGAAAAATAAAAGGGGACATTTTCTGTGGTAAGAAATTCAGAAACTGGAAACAAAGGAGAGAGTGTGCTGTACCCCGCCATGGGCTACGGCAGCCCCTGTTTTCCTCCTCTAACTAGACCCCTCCGGGAGGAAGAGTGCTAATCACTAGTGCTAACTTCGGAACTCCAACTTTAAGGAAACATTTCTGACACGTAAATAATTTGCAAACACCGGATTGGTGTGGCTTCCCAATTATCGAGCACAGACCAACACTCATGCCTGCTTTGCTCCCAAGGTTCTTTTTACAGAAAACGATTATACCTGCCTGTGTGTCTTGTCACCAGTCAAATCACTGGTTGGTGTTAAAGCAAGACAAATGTATTCCTTACATGAGGAAAAAGCATAGGTGAGTTATTTTGAAAATTTGATTGTGAGATATGCCTGGAGAGAGAGAGAGAGAATGTGAAAGAAAGAGTTGAATATCCATCCATGCCCTGTAAACCCCAGCTTACTGAACTAAGATTCTCATATGTGCTGATAAATAATGGTCGACAAGAATTAGGCAATTGCTACTTTTTTGAAAGACCGTGAAAAGTAACACAAAAACCAAACCAAAAAAAAAAAAAAAAAAAAAGCCAGTAGGGGAAGGGAATGTAAAATCGTTGCCAGGTAGTAGTTGGATAAGGAATACGAAGGGCAGCATCTTTCTCCCTCGTGCCCATCCATGTTTCTCTCTCTGTTTTGACTCTGACCTCAGTTCTCCACATCTAGTGTGATAGATGGCAAGAAGGCTGAATTCTTCACTGTGGTTGATGTCTTACAGGAAGTTTCAGTTCCATGGTAGAAGTTTAGAAGAACTTTTTTTCTATCCTAGAGGGAAGATAAGGGGAAAAAAGTGTCTGTGTCTGTGCATCTACTCAGGCAGAATTTGTATTTAAAAACAAAAATCCTGTGTGTCTGGAAATAATTGAGACCCCACATAATATACAAATCAATGAGGGAAAACGCATAAACCATCTTGATAGCAACTGAGAAACAGATTAACATAACATAAAATAATATAATTCGGTGACACGTTGGCTTCTGCCTTCTTCGTAGGTCATGAAAACACATGTTTGTGTAGTCTGGTTTCCAGGACATTCCCTTTAAAGTATCTTCAAAAACATTATCTTATCTGGCTCATTCCCCACTTAACCTTGGTCCGATGTCTGGGAGAAGGATGAGGATGCTCCCAAGATCCAGAAAGCAGTATATTAACCATACAGTGCTCAGAACTGCTCATCGAACGGAGACACCGGCGTGTGCATATCCTGTGGTACAGAGCAGAAAGGCTGGACGGAGGGCCTTTATGTTGTCTGATAATGCAGCTCTTTGAAACACTGCTGGCAGACTTTCTTCACATCATGTCACACAAGACAAGAAACGGGACAGGCCCTCTCTGCTTCTTGATTCATCGACCTGCCATACAATACAACAAACCAGCTTTTTCAAGGCCCTCTGAATGAAGGCCTGTGCCTGCAAGGGAAATTTAATTGGATTTCTTTATGGGTTGCAACAATCCAATGAAAAATTATGTAAGAATGGCGTGATTCAGTTTCAACATGCACTTGAATAATAATAATTTTTTTTATTTATAACAAGATTCCTTTAAAAAATAAGAAGGAGAATTTTTAAATGAAAACTCCATGCACAGCACTTTTCAGCTCAATGAGACCAGGCAGCCCAACTTTATCCGAGGCAGCTTGTGTTGTGTGGATGTTTGTGTCATTGTCCCAGCTCAGAAAATGATTTTAAATGCATAGATTATGTTCAGAATGGAGTCGGAGGCTTTCAAAAGCACTTGGTTTGGCTTTCTGGAAGAATAATGTCGTCTCTAACAATGTCCCCTGCTTTGAACCAAAGTGCATTTGTGAATCCTGGAGAGGAGGAAAATGGCCATCCCCCCATGCATTCTTTGGAGCATCTGTGTGACATTTGAAGATTAAGTCCTCTGTAGCGTTTTGACATCTTCAGATTGGTTGAAACCACATTGAGGATTATTTCTTTTCTTCCTCCTGGAAGTGGGCAAGTGGCTAGTATCTGCCTAAAACTCCTTCCTTGATATCCCCCCTATTTTTATGGCTCCAGGTGCCCTTTTTGGCTACTTGGACAGCATACGGAGTAAAAAGGAGCTCATTACACCCACCTCCATCCACAAAGAGCCATGCAATTGGAATACAAAGTGGCAGATCATTTGGGCTTATTTCCCTTGTGACCTCAGCTATCCCTCCATTTATTCATCTTTTTTTTAATTCATCAAATCATATGCACTACCCACTGCCTGAAATACTGCTTCTTTACCTAGTTTACCTGGGAAACCCATACTCATCCTTCAAGGCTGGGTTCAGATGTCTCCTCTGAAAGAGTCCTTACAATCCTTCCCCCATTCCAAAATCAACAGTATCCCCCTGTGCACCCACCACTCCTTGTACCTCTCCAGCGTAGCTCATACCACACTGTCATAACTGCGTATACAGATTGGGCTCCCCCAGTAGACAGTGAGCTGAATACAAGGGCCATTGGCCATATTTATCACTGTCTCCTCAATATTTGATACAATACCCAGCACAAAACATAAATTTAATAAATAGTTCTTCCGTTTATGAATGAATTGATGAGTGGGTAAATAAAGATAAAATATGGGTAGCCCACATATACCTGCCCAGTCAAAAAGAAAATCTATTTTTCCAAAGACACCAGATTAAAATACATGATTTTATACTCCTGAATCAGGGCCCTTGGCTGAATTTCTTTAGAAATGACTGAAAACATCATACTCATTTATGTAGAAATGATATGCCTAAGAACTGTACAGTGGAAAGCTTTTAAAATACATATATAACTTGGTTGAACAGGGCAACCCTGTAACCAATCACTCAGTATTTGCATGATGTCTCACAATAGTAATTGTATCTGACATTAGCATGTGCTTTGCAGTTTTCAAAGTACTTTAACATTCTTGTTCTTGTATTTATTCAGCAAATACTTACTGAAGCCTGCTTTGTTCTAATCGCTCTGCTACAGTGTACTACACGGAGCAAACTAGGCCTCAGGGTGCTTACAGTCTAGTGGAGGAAGCAGATTTTAAATGAATCATTGCACAGATGATTTATTTTTTCAATTTATTTTATTTTTGCCTGCGTTGGGTCTTCGTTGTTGCGCTCAGGCTTTCTCTAGTTGTGGCAAGCAGGGGCTACTCTTCGTTGCGGTGCACGGGCTTCTCATTGCAGTGGCTTCTCTTGTTGTGGAGCACAGGCTCTAGGTACGTGGGCTTCAGTAGTTGTGGTGCACAGGCTCAGTAGTTATGGCACGCGGGCTCAGTAGTTGTGGCACACGGACTTAGCTGCTCCACGGCATGTGGGATCTTCCCAGACCAGGGCTCGAACCCGTGTCCCCTGCATTGGCAGGTGGATTCTTAACCACTGTGCCACCAGGGAAGCCCTGCACAGATGATTTTAACCACAAATAGTGTTATGCATAAAAGGAACAGAATATTAGGACGGTATCATTACATCTTATTTTTCTTGAGTTTTACACTTTTGTGAAGATTGCAGACAAGTATCCATCGGCATGTGTCATGTTAAAGCCAGAACGGACAGGGTTTACAATGGCTAGCAAGAGTGGAAGCAAGACCAGAATCCAGTTGTACTTCCAAGTGGGAGTAGGCACTGAGAATGGCCGGAGGCTGAACTGCGTAAGCTACTAGGGCACCCTCCAGAAACTTCTCCATTGAGGTAGAGGGAAGAGGTACCAGTTTTGTGAATGAGAAAGACTTGGAGACCAGAAATCAGCTCTTACAAGAGTGTAGCACACTTGGGAGGCTTGGTTCGTCAATTAAGTGTGTGTGTGTGTGTGTGTGTGTGTGTGTGTGTGTGTGTGCATGTTTGTGTGTGTTTGAGATGGTGTTGGAGGGGGCCGTGTTCATGAAGTCTTCTAGCTCCCGTTATGGAATGATAATGGCCTCCATTTGAGCACTTATTACACGTGAGTCATTTACATATATATCTCCATTTTACAGACCAAAAGGCAGGAATGCATGAGACTTAGAGCTTAGAAAAAATTAAGGAACCTGCCCAGGACCACAGAGGTAGTAGGTGATGGGACTGGGACTTGAACACAGGTCTGTGGCCTCAAAATCTGTGTATGTTGCTGTCAGCTACTCTGTGTCTGCTTCCTGACCTGCAGATCTCATGGCTTTGTAAATTTGGCAGTTGCTCTCAAAAGAACTTTTCCATCATCTTTGCTGTTACACTGGAGCATAAATGTTAGATGATTCCCAGGACAATCAGTTTGGTTGTTTTTAAACTATAAAGATTCAGGGACTTCCCTGGCTGTCCAGCGGTTAACACTTTGTGCTTCCAATGCAGATGGCACGGTTTCAATCCCTGGTCAGAGAACTAGGATCCCACAGGCTGGTGCAGCCAAAAAAAATAAATAAGTAAACTATAAAGATTCAAAAATGGGTTTCAGACCTTGGTAAGAACCCTCCACCCATGCATGCACGTACACACATACACACACACACACACTCCCGTTCTAGAGATTGTCTTTACAGCTCCACTTTCTTGTCACCAAGAGGAGACTTCAAATGTGTTTGGGGCCCTCTGACTTTGGTGGGATGCACATGTGTGCATCAGGAGACAGCGTTTGGCTGGTGGGGAAGAAATGAATTGTTGCTATTAGTGACCATAGAGGGAAAACTTGATCCAAGGTCCTCTTTTTACCATGGGAAGTAGCTTTGTTGGTAACAGTCCTAATCGTTTTCAGCAGGTGAGTAGGGAAATGATGCTTCTGGCCGAGGGTCATGGGGAAGTGTGGCACGTCGGGGAATAGTCAAGTGTACATGGGAAGAAATGCAGTCGCAGGAGCTGTAAAACCACGGCCATGCAACCCCACTCCAGCAGCCCCAGCCCCTCACATTTCAGCCACTCATAACTTTATGACAAATTCTCCTTTTGGGATAAAACTTTCCAAGTTCTATCTCTGCTCCCTGGGGGTCAGCTTTTTAATGGGAAATTTGTGCTAAATCAGCATAACTCTGTTCAAATTGGAGAAATACAAGACGTGATACACTTTCCCTCCGCCAGCTTGAATGAGACGATCAGCAGGAAGCATCCCCTGAGATTGCCGTCTCAGGGATGTCTCTTGTTTCTGAAAGTTCCAGGCTTGGGTATGACCACAGTGATGACAAGAAACAGCATCCCCAATTTTCAGAGATGTCTGGATCAATGACAGAGCCAACAAATGGATATTGCCAGGGAACAGGGGCAAATGTGAGAGAAATTGGGAGACAGTAATGGATGAACAGAGAGATATTATAACACAGAAAATATTAATTGAAAGGGACGTCTCTGATAGAAAATAAAACTTCTAGTTTAAATAGGAAAACATCCTGTGAGAACACACCCATTTGTGCACCAGAGCTAGTCTCTCAAATTGGGTAGCTAATGTCTCCTGAGGATGCACCAAGTGTCAGAAACCACTTGAAGCCGTTGGCATTATGTCCCCTTATTCTCACCACAAGCCTATATGGCAGAAATTACTGTCCCCATTTTACAGATGAGGAAACATTGTTCGTTTATTTAGCCAATAAATATTTTGGAGAGTATAGCATAGTTAAAGCAGCAAACAAAACCACAAAGGTCTCATTCTCATGGGCAGGGCAGAGAGTGATGACAATTACATGTCCAATAGTGATAAGAGCAAAAGAACAGTAAAGCAGGGTGTGAGGTGCCACCGTGGGCCAGGACAAGGCTCCCTGATGACATGTAAGCAGAGCCCTGAGGGCGAGTATCCTTGGTGGCTGGAGCACAGAGAACAAGGGTGAGAGGGATAAGAAATGAAGGTAGAGAGCTAGTCAAGGGCAAGATTACACAGGGCTTTGTGGGTTTTGGGAAGGTTTTAGATTTTATTCTAATTGCAAAAGCAAGGCACTGGCGGGTGTGTAGCTAGGGCACACGTTCAGCTGCTGTAATAATGTGATGAGACGGAAGTCTAGTTCTCTCTCGTGTGATATCCAGAGGTAGGAAACCCAGAGTTGTTAGGGTGGCCGTGTGAGGGTGGACATCAGTGCACCAGCCGGAAGGGGGAAGGAAGCAGAGGTGCATCCCCTTCTTTCAGTGCTTCGTCTGGACGTTGTACTTGCTGCATCTGCTCATGGCACGTAGGGTCCAACCTAGTCACATGACTCCAACCTAGTCGCAAGGGCACACCAACTGCAATGCAGGTGGAAAATAGAGTCTTCAGTCATTATTCAGGTACATTTTGGTGGGTCTGTTATCAAAGGAAGAAAGGGAGAATGGATGTTGGGGGACAGCTAGGAGTCTGTCACAGAAGGTTTTGAGTGGACAAGTAACATGATCTGACTTATGTTTTTAAAAGACTGCTCTAAGCATTGTCTTGAAAAATCATCTGGAGGGGCAGGGATGGAAGTAAAGAGACTAGTCAGGAAGCGACTTTAATAATCCAGGTAAAGAATAATGATGGCACAGGCTAGGGTGACAGAAATGAAGATGGTGAAAAGCATACAGATCCTGGGTATATTTAAAAGTAAAGCTAAAAAGATTTATTTTTTAATTAAAAATATTTTATTGAAGTATAGTTGATATACAATATTATGTAAGTTACAGGTGTACAATATAGTGATTCACAATTTTTAAAGGTTACACTCCATTTATAGTTATTATAAAATATTGGCTATGTTCCCAGTGTTGTACAATGTAATCTTGTAGCTTATTTTATACATAGTAGTTTGTACCCCCCTAGAAAGATTTCTTGGTGGATAAAAATGCAAGGTGTCAGAGAAAGAAAAAGGAGTCAAAGATGACTCTGAAAAATTTTGATGTAAGCACTAAAAGGAGGGACTTACCATTTACCAAAACAGGAAAGACTGGGTAACGGGTAGGTTTTGGTGTGAAATTAAGAGTTTGGTTTTAGACATATTGAGCTTGAGATGACTATCAGACACCAAATAGAAATGTCTAGAAGGAAGTTGGAATTTTGACCTCCAATTTGGGAGGAAGATTAAGGATGGAGACACAAATTGAGGAGTTGTCAGTGTTTAGATGATGTTTAAGGCCACACTCAGAGATATAGTGACCTTATTCCAGTTACTGGTGTCGTTAACATCCCCAAACACGAGTCTGTTTATGACAAAACCTATGCTTTCCCCACTAGGCAACACTAGTGATCCAATACTCCATCTCCTAGGAACTGCTGATCTGTCTTTTCAGACCCATTGTGAATCGATCCTCCCCCTTTTCTGCCCACCCCCACCCTGTTTAATTTGTGCCTTCACTATTTCACTAGAGAAAGGAAACAAAATATGTCCCAGTAGAGGAGAGAGACTGCACAGAAAGGGATGTCCTAAAGGCCAGAAGCCCCCACAAGTAAATAAAATGGCTTGAGACGAAAACAGAACTGAAATGAGAAGCTGGTGGAATGTGATTGCCTGGGATAGGGCATCGTGAGTCTCTAGAGGCACAAGGCATAGATAGAATAGCAGGGTGAGGTGGTGGCTGGGGTAGGTGGTGGACCTTGTCAGGACAATAGAATGAGGAATAATGCAGAGCTCAGGAAGTCAGATGACCATCTTCTGGGACTTTGAATGCTGTGCAAGGGGTGGGACTGTCCTTTATTCCAGAGTCCTGTTTACCTGGTCAGGGCCACTGCTGGAAGGGGCCGTTCATCGTGCAGCTGTTAAGAACAGCTTTTATAAAGATATCATGGGGGTTGGGGAAACACTGGAACAGGGTTTGGGGACTTACAATAAATTTCCTTTAATTTTTAGCATCTCTTTGTTTCCACCTTGTCTATATTAGCTGAAAAAGACGAGCAAGACGCTAGAACAATGGAGAAAGTTGCGAGTGCCATCATTAAGCTTTGCTTCTGTGGTCTTTCTTCATTAATTCACTTTCCCAATGACCTGCTTTCAGCTGGCTCATGGTGACAAGGGATTTTTTTTGTCCTCCTACACCAGAGGCCTCATTATAGGTTGAACTGTGTCCCCCTTCCCCACCCCTGCCAGTTTCAGTGTTGAAGACCTAACTCCCAGTACCTCAGAATGTGACCTTATTTGGAAATCGGGTCATCGTACTTGTAATTAGTTAGATTAAGATGAGGTCATTAAAGTGGACCCTAATCCAATAGCACTAATGTCCTTATTGAAAGGGGAAATTTGGACACAGAGACATGCATAGAGGGAAGATGATGTAAGACAGAAGGAGAAGACAGTCGTCCATAAGCCACAGAGAGAGGCTTAGAACAGATCCTTCTCTCACATCCCTCAGAAGGAAGCAACCCTGCCAACACCTTTTTTTTTTAATTGAAATCTCGTTGATTACAATGTTGTGTTAATTTCTGCTGTATAGCAAAGTGACTCAGTTATACATATATATATATATATATTCTTTTTTTAAAATTCTTTTCCATTATGGTTTATCCCAGGACATTGAATATAGTTCCCTGTGTTATGCAGTAGGACCTTGTTGTTTATCCATTCTATATGTAATAGCTTACATCTGCTAATCCCAAACCCCCCCGTCCATTGCCCCCCCACCCCCTCCCCCTTGGCAACCACAAATCTGTTCTCGATATCTGTCTGTTTCTGCTTCATAGATAGGTTCATTTGTGTCATATTTTAGATTCCACATATAACTGATATCATATGGTATTTGTCTTTGTCTGTCTGACTTACTTCACTTAGTATGATAATCTCTAGTGGCATCCATGTTGCTACAAATGGCATTATTTCATGCTTTTCTTTGGTCAAGTAGTATTCCATTGTATATATGTACCACATCTTTATCCATTCTTCTGTCAGTGGAGATTTAGGTTGTTTCCATGTCTTGGCTGTTATAAATAGTGCTGCTGTGAACATTGGGGTGAATGTATCTTTTTGAATTATAGTTTTGTCTGGATATATGCCCAGGAGTGGGATTGCTGAATTATGTGGTAATTCTATTTTTACTTTTCTGAGGAATCTCCATACAGTTTTCAATAGTGGCTGCACCAACTTACATTCCCACCAGCAGTGTAGGAGGGTTCCCTTTTCTCCATACCGTCTCCAGCATTTGTTATTTGTAGACTTTTTAATGATGGCCACTCTGACTGGCTTTAGGTCGTACCTCATTGTAGTTTTGATTTGCATTTCTCTAATAATTAGTGATGTTGAGCATCTTTTCATGTGCCTGTTGGCCATCTGTATGTCTTCTTTGGAGATATGTCTATTTAGGTCTTCTGCCCATTTTTCGATTGGGCTGTTTTTTGTTGTTGAGTTGTATGCCAACACCTTGATTTAAGACTTCTAGCCTCCAGAATTAAGAGACAATAAATTTCTGTTATTTAAGCCACCCAGTTTGTAGTACTTTGTTACAGCAGCCCTAGCAAACTTTTACAGGCCTCCACATACATCACTTCAACAGGTATACACAACAGGATACCAGGCTTAGCCTGAGGACAAGGTATTTATGCAAAAACTATTTCCTCCCCTCTAATTTGTTGTGAAGTCCTGTGCTAAGCCCCCAAGAATTTGTCTTTACTGATGCTTTTTAGAATCTGAGAATCATTTTCCCAGCTGCACCAATGGCCCTAGTCCAAGAGATTCATGGCATACACATGTACCTTAAAAAAACTTGACTACACCAGTGCAGGGGCGAAAGAGAAAGAGAGCAGTTTAAATGATGCTGGCAAGTTTGCCCACCATCCCACTCAATAGGTTTATGCTTCAGAATGAGTAGGAGCTAAGAGGCAGGAGTTGCTGCTCCAACCTGCTGTTTCCACCTGCTCTCGAATCTGGCCTGCCTTCACGTGACAGCACCTTCCCAGGCCTGGGTGATTCCTCTGTAGAAAGATGCCTAGTTTTCAGTATTTGGGGTTTAAATTACCTTGCCTTATAAGATGACTCTAACACCCATCCCTACATAGGCGGTGACCCCACAAAAATGCTGGCATGGGGCACTTCCAGTGGGCACAGTGGCATGTGGGCTGACCCCCACGTAAGTGCTGTGCTCCATGGCGTGGATTAGAACAGGCTCAACAGGCCAATTAGAAGATGCCATGCAGAGAGTGTTTATGAAATCATTTCTTTTCTCATGCAAGTCAAATGCAACAATGAGTGGGTAGTTCTTGTGTGAAAGAGTGGGAAGATCATCTAAGTTTAATTTTCTTTTTAAACATCTCTTTTATACGTAGCAAACCTATGTGGAACCCAATGTAGAAATCAGATAAAGGTGGAACTTCCTTAGGCCAGAGTCACACCAGTCAAATATCTCAAGGTAGGTCATGTAGCCGAGAGAATTGGGCTGGGTGCATCTCTGTTGAACTGGAGAGAACGTCCCTGGTCTAAAGAGGCAGCCACTAGGTGGCTTCAGTCCTGCAGGAATGGGTCCCAGCGTTACCAGATCTTCTACTTCCAAGGGAAGCCAGGAGGCTAGAATATGTGAGAACTCCTGATTTCTAAAACTTCTGCTCTGTGAAAGACACTGTTAAAAGAATGAAAAGACAAGCCATAGACTGGGAGAAAATATTTGTAAAACACATATCCAATAAAGGACTTTATCCAAAATATACAAAGAAGTCGACAGTAAGAAAACAAACAACCCAATTTAAATGGGCAAAAGATCTGAACAGGGGCTTCCCTGCTGGCGCAGTGGTTGAGAGTCCGCCTGCCAATGCAGGGGACACGGGTTCGTGCCCGGGTCCGGGAAGATCCCACATGCCGCGGAGCGGCTGGGCCCATGAGCCATGGCCACTGAGCCTGCGCGTCCGGAGCCTGTGCTCCACAACGGGAGAGGCCACAGCGGTGGGAGGCCCGCGTACCACAAAAAAAAAAAAAAAAAAGATCTGAACAGACACATCACTCAAGAAGATATACAGATGACAAATAAGCAAATAAAAATATGCTTGACATCATATACTATGACCCGTGGGAATTGCCAGTAAAAACAGTGAGATGCCGTTACACACCTCTTAGAATGGCCAAAATCCCAAACACTGATAACACCAAATGCTGATAAAGATGTGGAGCAACAGGAGTTCTCATTCATGGCTGGTGGGAATGCAAAATGGTACAGCCGCTTTGGAAGACAGTCTGGCAGTTTCTTCCAAAACGACACATAGTCTTACCGTATGCTCCAGCAGTGATGTTCCTTGTTATTTACCCAAATGATTTGAAATCCTTTGTGTCCACACAAAACCCTGCACGTGAATGTTTACAGCAGCTTTATTCATAATTGCCCAAACTTACAAGCAACCAAGATGTCCTTCAGTAGGCGAATGGGTAAATAAACTGATATATCCATAGTGCTAAAAAGAAATGAGTTATCAAGCCATGAAAAGACGTGGAGGAGTCGTAAGTGCATACTGCTCGGTGAAAGAAGCCAGTCTGAAAACACTACATACTGTCTGATTCCAACCATATAACATTCTGGAAAAGGCAAAACTATAGAGACAGTAAAAAGATCAGTGGTTGCCAAGGGTTGGGAGGGTGGAGGGATGAACAGGCAGAGCACAGGGGACTTTTAGGGCAGAGAAACTATTCAGTGTGATACTGTAATGCTGGATACATGGCATGGTGCATTTGCAAAATCCATAAAATGTACAACACAGAGTGAACCCTAATGTAAACCATGGACTTTAGTTAATAATCATGTATCGATTCTGATTCATCAATTGCAATAAGTATATTGCGCTAATGCAAGATGCTAATAATAAAGGAAACTGGGGGCCAGAGAGAGGTGAGAGGGGAGAGTTAGTATCTAGGAACTCTGATTTCTGGATCAATTTTTCTGTAAACCTAAAAATGTCTATTAATTTAAAAACTCCTGATTTTGAAAGCCACTAACTCAATAGGTAAGGAAAACAAAACCACTGTACAGGTCAAGAAAAACTCATCTGTAAGCTGACCATGAGCTCCTTGATTTTGACTTCTGCCTCAGGCCCCTACGGCAGCTCCGAGGGCACTGCCACGGGACACCAGGCTCCATGGGACACAGCGTGAAGACCATGTTACTTCTCCAATCTCCCATCTTTAGAGAGGAGGGAACTGAGGCCCTGAAAGGTGAGGGGACTGGCCCAGGGTGAACTGGATGATTAGAGACAGATTTAAGACTGAGACCCCAGCCTTCTGCTTTCAGTTTCTTCCCCCAGGGAGTCTTTCCCAAGACCTCATGCCCTCAGCCTCCTTCTCCTCCATTGCTTAATCGAAGAGAAAGGGCTGCTGGGCTCATTTTTATAGAGGCAAATGCTGAATCCTTGAGGCTTGGACTTGGAAAAGGGAAGACAAAAACGGGGTGGAGAGATTAGCCAAACAGAGAAAGATAAATTCTTCCAGCAGGGAGGTTCCTGCAAAGTCATGATGGCACTTAATGTTTCAACCACAAGTCATAGGTTGAGATTGACTGTATGTTGAGAACAGTTGGGCAACGCTAAGGATGTAAGGGGAGGGAAGCCTAGCATTTATGGAGTGCCAACGAATAGTAATGATAACTACCATTATTGAGCACTAACTCTGTGTCAGGCACTCTGTATGCCACAGGCTATTTTATCCTAAACAACACCATAGAAGGCAGGCGTCATTGCTATCCCTGCCATTTTATGAGGCAACTAAAGCCCATAGGGGTTAGTGGTTGGCCCAAGGTCATATAGGCACTGAACAGTAAGGTTGGGATTTGAACTCTGGTGGTATGACTCCCTACCCCCTGTCATAATACCTCCTTAACACCCACCAAGTGCCCAAATTGGTGGTGTGGTGTTTTGACTGTGTTATTGAATCCCCACACGGTCCTTTGAGGCAGGTGCAATTGGTTATGAACATTGCGGTCAGATATTCTGGCTTCATCACATACCAGCTGTGTTGTTTTAGGGCAAGTTACCTAGCCTTTCTGTGCCTCGGTTTCCCACCTGTAAAATGGGGCTGATAACAGTGTCAATCTCTTGGGGCAACCGTGAGGGTTAAAAGAGGTAAGATGCCTGAGAACCCTAGCACTTTTTTTTCCATTTAATAAATGAGAAGAATGAGTTTCCGAGAGATTAAGTCACTTGCCAAAGATCACACAGCTGGTCAGTATATTGCCTTCTTGGACAGGAGGGAGAAGGGAGTTGGGGGCTGCTTCTGAAATGAATGTAATTCACTCTAAAATGAATGTAATTTGGACACCAAATGCAGTGGAGAGCATCGGCCTCTAATAGAGAAAATATGATTTAGTGGTTGGTTTTTAAACTAAACAAGTTTACTGTGGTCTCTAAATGAGTCTTATGACAAGACCAAAACATTTCTTTTGCCCCAGATTACCAATATCATATGTTAAGGAGAGAAAACCAGATGGCTCTTAAGCTGGTGTCGGTAGAAATATATATAGGTGGGTTGTTTTTTATAGCTGTTGGCATAGAAAATAAGTCATTATTCTAAATAGAAAAATATTGATGATATCATCGAGGCCATTGAAAGAACATCAACCTGATCTGATTGAACTGGGAAATCAATAGATACTTTCCAAACAAGATGACATGCCTTTTTAATTGGTTGTGTGAGTTTGATATACTCTACTTCAAAGTTAATTCTCACTGATTTGGGGTTGTGATTGTTGTTTCTGTATGCAGGCACTTCTGGATCCACTTAGTGTATTATTAATAGCAATAATAGTACCTGCTGTGTGTGTATTCATTCCAACGGACGCAAAGTCATTGGTATGTTTTTCAGCATCATAATAAGAAGATTGGCATTTCTGCCTACTTCCTAGGACATCAAGGGATGACTGGTGTGGGTTTGGCCTACATTGAACACATGGGACACCAGCCGGGGAACATGCTATTTCCCATAGGTTGTTGATTCAAAGGCAGGTGACTTAGTAGATAAACTCAGTCGATTCTGGTTGTGGGATCTCTGAGCTATTACCTTGGCCTCAAATAAAGCCCAACTGAACTGTGGAAACACACCCTTGTCACTGAAGGGTTGAAAAGGTCTTGGGGTCAGCGTGAGAGAGTTTAAGGGTCAGGGAGGGGGTGTCTTGCTGCCGTGCGGCACAGCTTCTGTTCGATACCCTGTGCAGTATTTTTCTGACGCACCTTCCCAAGAAGCAGGCCCTGATAAACACGAAAAGGGTTTGTCCCCAAAGGACTTGCCATCCCTTTCTGTATTTCTTGGTGCCTTTCCTTGCTGCCACATTGTTTGGGGTACATTTCCTTTTGGAAAGTGACTCATGTGGGTCTCATGTCCAGAGAGACCCACATTAAGGAAGAGGCGTGAGTGGATTCTGAAAATTTCCTGGGAAATCAGTGCTGGAAGGAACTTGAGAAATCATATCGTCAGTCCCCCTCTTTATTTTTTTATTTTATTTTATTTTTTTTGCATTTTTGAGTGTTTTATTTATATCAAATTGGATAAAATGTGTGTATTTCTCAGACAGAAAAGACATGTCGAGGTAGAAATGTACCTTTCAGCTATTCATGAGTCCCCCTCTTTATTGACAAGGAGGAGTTTCAGCTTACAGAGCAGCCTAAAAACATGGGCTGTATATCAAGCTACTTAAAAGAATTTTCATGTTTGCTTATGTAATGATGTACATAATTATACAATGTAATTTGAGTGACAGTAGAAAACAAAGTAAAATAACTTGATCTCTGTGAAACTCCTCTCTGGAATACTCACATTTTGGAGAAAATGATACATGAAGGAAAGGGAGGAAAAGTCAGAGAGAGGATTGGGAGAGAAGAAGAAGAGGACGGGGTGATGAGAGAGAGGGAAGAGAGTGACGAGAATAACAAGGAAGCTCCCACACCAGTATCTTAGTCCTCACAACACCTGCCTCCCCAATAGCCCAGTGCTTTGTCCTGGCCACCAGGAATGGTTCCCATGAACCACTGTGAAAGCCCTCAGCCCACAGGCAAAGAAATGCTGACGTTTCCCTCTGCATCTCCTCGGCATCTCTGGGTGATGCCTGACTGTTCTCCCTCAGGAAGCAAAAGCGATAGACCCCCAGTTGTTATGAAAGGAGAGCCGGTGGGAGTCTGCTTGTAGGGGGCTGAGCAGAGCAGTATATGGAGCTTGGAAAGGTGAGAGGTCGAAGACTGTGGCCAAGTGGGTGGGCTGGGAAGGAGGCCTGGACACTCCTATGCTCTCTTCAGAAAGTTCTCCGGCCCCTGCAGAGGGTCCCTGCACATGGAGTACTCACATTAGAAGATAAAGCAGCTGTCATGCTCCAGACCAGCCCCATATTTATAATGACCAACTCTGCCTGAGATTTACAAGCCCGGCCCTTAGGAAGGAAGCGCCTAAGAACACACACCAACCCTGAAATGAAGTGGGTCCATCACTCCACACCTTATCACCTCTTCATCCATCAGAATGACATTTTTTATGGCTGTCTTCCCAGCCCAAGGGCAGCCAGAGGGCAGTTGGGCTTCTCTTGTTTTCCCTCATTCTGAGAATGTTCAGTGACCCCGCTGCACTCTTTCCCACCACGCCTCATGGAGGATTTTTCCTGTCTACTCTTAGCTGCTGATTATTGATGTCCAGTCCTCGCTGTGAAGGCGGTGACCCATCCTGGGGGCTCTTGTGGCTGGTTTTAGTTCAACCAATTACAGTTTCCAGTCAGGTCTTTCTCCCTTGAGGGCACCGTCAATGCCACCTTGGGTGACGCCCTGCCAGAATGTGCCAGGATGAAGCACCCCATCACGTTACAGAAAGGGGCTTTAATGCAACAGCTCATCATACTTTCTCTCTGGAATTGTGACATTGACTAAGCCTCTGAAGTCCCCTGGAACTGAGTTTCCTCGTGTTAGACAACAATAACAGCAATACTAATCATAAGAAGAAGTGCTAACATTTATGCTGTTCTTCTTATGTGTCCGGGATTATTACCCCCTAAGTGTTTTGTGTGGGTCAAATCTCTCAAGAACCCTGCCATGCAGATATTATTATTATTATCCCCATTTCACAGTTGAGGAAACTGAGGCCCAAGGTGTTTAAATGACTCATCTATAGTTACTCAGCAGGTCAATTAGTATGGCTGGACTTGGGGCCCAGGCAGCACGACTTTTGTTTGGAGACCTTAGAGAGTTTGCAAAGCTATTTCACTCATTCCTTAATATAGCTTCAGGAAGGAAGCAGGATAAGAATGATCGTTCCCATTTTGCAAACAAGAAAACTGACTCTCAGAATTTAAGAGATGTCCAAGGATATTTGACTGGGGCAGAGTGGAGTCTGGAACCTGTTCTTTTTTGGTAGGTCTAGACCGCTTAGCTCTGAGGCTCTGCGGAGTGTAGCTCTCAGCCCGGCGATTCCTGAAGGTCCTTCTGGCGGCTGATCCGAGCCTACAAATTGGAGAGTCACCTCTCTTGGCCATTAGAACAAATGCTCCTTCCATTTTTCTTTAACGGTGATTCGATTATAGGAAGGAATTTCTTCTCACTGAAGCTAAACAAGTTGTTTTATGTAGAAAAATCTTGCTAATACCTCCTTAACAACAATGAATAAACTCCCAAAACATTTGGTTGGATATTTTGTTTTTTAACAGAACTCTTTAAAGGAGGCCTAATATTTACTGAGGATTGCCCTATCTACAGAATATTCATTAGGAAATGATTAAAGGATATTGGATCGCCATCCATTCATTGCCTCAATTATTTATGAGGAATGCATATTTATGGAAATGCTCATTCTGTATCTTTGAATCTATTAGCTTTCATACTGAGTTTCATTTTGTCAGGTTGCCCCAAAATCCAGTGGCTAAATAGGACCTAAATCTATTAAATATTGACTCCAGTTCTTCCAGGCAGAAACGTTATTCTGTTAATAATGCAAGTCTACCAAGCATCACTGATACTCCAAGTGAGACAACTTCTCAGTCTGAGTGGCTAAGCTTATACTCTCAGGCGAGAGAGCAGAGAGGGGTTTTCCAATTTGATGTCAGCCAGTTTCTTCTACCATGGGATGCTTGTGAAAGAAAAAACTGACCGAATTATAACTAGCCTGTGGGCTTTATTTTTTAATTTCCTGTAGCTAAAAGTGTATAAATTGAACTGCACTAAATAAAGCACAATAATTTGTTCTTGAAATTAGCAAGCACACGTTTCAACCATAAAACCCGTTGCTCTGTGATGTGAGACTGGATTTCATTTCAGTGGTCTTGATTTATTGTTTGGTTTGTTTTATTTTGAGGGGGTGGGGATAAGACCACTGCAGGACAAATCTATTAAAATGGTTGACAAGAAGAGATTTGCGAAGGTTTATTAATCTTTAAAAATCTGAGTCAGTGAGTTGAAAATGTTTAAATGTTAGGAAGACTTTTAAAAGATCTTAAAGACGTATATATGAAGCTTAAACCAAAATATTTGATGTTAACTTGGAGAGATATCCTCGTCTCTATTTCATTCTTCTTTTTAAGGTCATTTTCTATGCCCTTGCTTTTTTTGCTTAAGAGACAGATTTCTTGTCATGCAGGTTGAGAATGTGGTGAATTAGGACACCTTGGCTGGCTTTGAGAGCCTAGATGCTACCTTTGTAAACAACCCCCCAACTCTGCTCCTCCCCTGCTCCCCACATCTATATGGATTCTCTGATAGGAGCTAGTGTACATGGGAAGAAAAGGGAAGCATTTTGGTTGGAAGTGCAAACCAAGGGGCTATATGAAGAGAGGGGATAGAATTGCAGCCATTTCCTTGGGCTGGTTGTAAGTTTCTCTGGAAAGACAGGTGAAAAATCAGAATCATCAGAACAGCTCAAAAGAGACTTGGCGAATTGCTAGACCCAAGCATAGCCGCTTTGGGCCATAGATAATACTTAGTATTACTCTGCCAGACAAATTATTCGGTTAGGATTCTTGGCTCCAATGACAACTCAACTCAACTCACTCAACTGGCTTTATGGAATAGAGAAAAAGAACATATTTGTTCATGGGACTGAAAAGTTCAGGAATAGTCTGGTTTCAGCTGTAGGGGCCCAAATGATGTCACCATCCTCCTTCTCTTGGCTCTGTTCTTTCCCAGGTAGTTTCATGATGAGACTCCATGACGTGGCAACATGGCTGCCAGCAATTGGAGTCCAGTGGAAAGAATGTTAGCCCGTTTCCCAGGATGCCCAGCAAAAATGCCATTGTATCTATTTTTTTTTAAGTATTCTTTTTTGTTTTAAATAAACTTATTTATTTATTTATTTTTAGCTGTGTTGGGTCTTTGTTGCTCTGTGTGGACTTTCTCTAGTTGCGGTGAGCAGGGGCTACTCTTTGTTGCGGTGCGTGGGCTTCTCATTGCAGTGGCTTCTCTTGTTGCAGAGCACGGGCTCTAGGTGCACGGGCTTCAGTACTTGTGGCATGTGGGCTCAGTAGTTGTGGTTCACGGGCTCTAGAGCGCAGGCTCAGTAGTTGTGGCACACGGGCTTAGTTGCTCCACGGCATGTGGGATCTTCCCAGACCAGGGCTGGAACCCGGCACCCCTGCGTTGGCAGGTGGATTCTCAACCACTGTGCCACCAGGGGAGCCCCGCCATTGTATCTCGTTGCCTCTGGTTGGGCCACCTGACCATTCTTGAACCCATCGCCAAGTCTAGGGAATGAATGCTCTGATTGGTCAGGCCTGAGTCATAGGCCCACCCTTGGAACCAGGAGAAACAAAATCCACCCAAGTACATGAATTGAGGGAGGAGGATCAGGTGGTTCCCCAGAGGAAAAAAAGATGGTTGAAAAACCAGATGGCAGGACCAGCAGAAAGCATGGTGTTCTCTAAGAAGCAGGTAACAGAGACAGAGCAGGGCCAACACCAGGCCCTGCTGCTGTCACAGGTTGGGACATGCAAGGCATCCCTTTAGGGACACCAAGAGATAACTGAGAAACACTTCAAGGGGGCTCTGTTTCTGGCAATTAACTAGATGGAATTTGAGTATAAAAATAACAGGTTGATATTCTTTCTAAAGCAAGGCCTAGGGCATTTGATTACACTTGGAACTCCAGAGAAGACAGATGTCACTTAGAACAGAGTTGTATGAGCATATGCAATAAAATCCCCACAACACTCTATTTAAACTCTAGTTATGGTTTGTTTTAGTGCAGTTTTTAAATGGTTCGTTCTGGTAGAAATACAAATCCATTTATAGACCGCTTCTGAGGAGCTGGAGACAAAGAAGTCTTTATCCAAGGCAGTTATTAAGTTGAAATTTTCCAAGGCAACCTCAGCAGCTCAGAGATATGATTGCTTTTGTCTCTTGAAATGAATTTAGTCCTTTTAGTGTCTGTAATTGTGCCTTTTCGTTCTCATTCCTCATGTTGTATATTTTTGTTTCCTATCTTTCTTAGGCTTGCTAGGCGTTGGTAAATTTTATTTGTCTTTTCAAAGAATCCACTTTGATTTTACTACTCATTTATATTTTGTATTTAAACTTCTAAAATTAATCAATTCCAGCTTTTTTTCCCCTACAATTCCTCTTCCAGCATCCTTTTAGTTTATTTCTTGCTGTTTTTTTCCTATTCCATTAAGTTGCATGTTTAGTTTACTTATCTTCTTGATTAATAAAGCTATATGTTTTCTTTTGAATACAAATTTAGCCACAGCTCATAAATTTTTTGTATAGAGTGTCATTTTTCTGCTAATTTCTGGATAATTTATCATTCAATTTGATTTCTTCTTTGATTCAGAAATTGTTTAGCGTTCTTTTAATTAGCAATGAGTGAGATTCAGTGTTGTTAATTCTGGTTTCTAGCTTTCTTTCATCATGATAAGAGAATATGACCAACATTTTGGAATTTTACAGTTTTATTTCTGGCCAAGAACACTGTCAATTTTTTTGAGTGTGTATTAGACATAAGAGGAAAAAGTAATTCTTTGTAACATGTATTATATCTGTGCATATATATGTACATGTGAACACACATGCACAAAAACACTTATACACACATATACTAGATAGACACAAGACACACATGTACTGGATAGACTCTATTGATTGTTATTCTAAACATTTATATCCTTTTTCTTACCCCAAAACTTATCCATTAGAATCTGAGAAAGCCAAAGTCCCTCACTATGATTATGGTTTTATCAAATTATTCTTATATGGTTAAAAGTTTTTGTATAATACATTTTACTGATTTCAACAATTCAGACTTTTCCTCTTTACCTAATTTCATGTTTTGGCCTTAAGTTTCACTTTATCTGACATTAATTTGCCATTCTTTCTTTCATTTGGTTTGTATTTGTATAATATAGCTGCAGTTATTCTTTATTTCTAAACTTTGTTTTTCATTTTATTTAAGGTACATACCTTACAAACCTAGCTCAATTTTGTTTTTTTGCTGGTTGGTTTGGTTTTTTTTTTTTTTTAACCTAATCTGCGAGTCTTTGTCTGCCAATAAGAAAAGTAAAGCCATTTGCATTAATTGTGATATCTGACATTTTTGCTCAGATGCCATCATCTATCTTATTTTAGATTTTCTTTTATTTACTTATTTATTTCTTATTGTTTCTTTTTTTTCTGGTTTCATATTTTTTACATCCTTTTTCTGTTCTTTAATATGAAGTTCAGTTATGTATCTTACTTTGTTCCTAAGTAACTTCATATTTCTAGCAGTCATATTTAAACATAATTCTACTCCTGCCCCCGCCCCAAAAGCACAAGATTTTTAGCAGGTTTTTACTTCCCCACTCTTTACTCCTATGTCTCTACCCCACTTCTGGGTATTGTTTAATTAATATGACATTTTATTTCCAACCAATTATTAAATTTTTTTTCCAGTTATCTCATTCTTTTCAAATACTCTTTATTAACACTGGCATTATAATTTATGCCTGCACTATTGTGAGGCTATTTATGGAGGTCTTATAGTGTAGAGGGTTGAGTGTGCCGTCTCTAGAATCAATCTGCGTATAAATCCTGACTCCATGACCTTGGGTAAGTTAACCCCCAGCCCCCCCAAAAAGTAATAGTAAAATGTGATGTTTTTTTCCTATAATGTGAGGAAAGTAATAGTAAGTAATACATAAAACATACTTAGAAAAATACCTGAGACACAGTAAGCAGGCAAAAACTGTAAGACAATATTATTTTCATTCAATTAGATTGAACTGGAAATTACTGCATTATGGCATTGGGTCTCCCCCAATTCTTGTAGTCCATTATCTGCTACCTTGAGGTCTGTATTCTAATTTTATTTGACTTGCACATTTCATTAAGTAATTCCTTTAGAAAAAGTACAAAAGTCTTTGCATGTGTGGAAATGCCTTTTTTGGCTTCCCAATGTCTTGGTCAGGTGGATAGTTTTGAAATTATCGTCCTTTACTTACCAGACAGGAAAATCAATGCCAGTCTCATTCTGTTCTCTGTGTAAGTAGATGGTTCTCTCTTTATCCTCTGATTTCAGAAACTTTACCTACATATAGCTAGACTTTTTGGTCTGTTTTTCTCTTTTTAATTCTGCCTGGCTTTTAGTAAGCCCAGTTTTTCATATGAAAATGCAAGTCATTTTTTAGATCAGGAAAATTTTCTTCTGTAATGTATTTGATTATTCTCTTCAACCTGTTCCTTTCTCTCTTTCTGGACTCCTATTATTTCACATTAGGTTTCCTGGATATGTCCCCTGTATCACTATCTTTTCACTCATTATTACTGTTTCTTTGTGTTTTTGCTCCGTGTTGTGAGACAGTTTGTCCATTTAATCTTCTAAATTACTAGTTGAATATTCATCATAGTCCAGTCTATTGTTCAATTTCCTTGCTCTGTTTTAACATTTAGAGGTTATTATTTTTTTCAGAAACTTTTATGCTCTTGGGTTGTTTTATTGCAACATCATTTTATATCCCTTTAAGAGTTTTCATTTTAGTTTTCTACTTTGTTTTTGTATCACATTGTATCTTGTTTCTATCATTAAATCATCCTTAATATGTGCCACCTCGCTGGTTTCACCTTGGTGTCCTCTATTTTGGAGGCTACTGATTTCATTTGGAATCTTTCTTTGCTTACTTACGTTAGCATATGTGAGTTATTTTGGCCCCTTTGTAGGTAAGGCTACCAGTGTCTCCTGGCCATGCACGTATGGTGGAAGATTGGCAGGTAACCAAAGGAGAAGCAAAATATTTTCCCCACGAGTTACCAACAGAATAGCGAACTGAGTTCTGTTGCCTGGGCTATGGGGGCAGCCCTCTAGGATCTTATGAGTCTCCATTAGTGACAAGGATGTGCTGTCCCCAAGCTATAGAAGGAAAGCTGTTCATTCCAGGATTGGTGCTGCCCTTGAAGGCAGCCAAGGTAAGTGGGATGAGAGGCCTTCCCAGGGCTGTACACCCAGCAGATGATGCGGTTCCATTGTCTGTGCTAAGTGCATCCATGGCTCAGGTGCCTGGCCCAACTCAGGTAGCCCTGGGAGAGGTAGTCTTTGCCCCAGAGCCCTTCAGAGGCAGCTCACACCTGCAGTTCCCTTTCCCACCAACCCCCTAGGGCTGAAAACATGGCTCACCCCTCTTAGCCCCTCAACTGCCCCTCTTCTCAAGAACCCTTCACTTCCCAACCAAACCCTGCAGATTCCCTCCAGGCTCAGCAATAGACCTCCCTTAAGCTGAAGGATGCATCCCTAAAGCAGAGAGTCTTCTCCTGGAATTGTATTTGAAATGAACTCCTAAGACACCATTAGTGCTAGAAAATCCTACTGGGAAGGAAAATGTTTTTCTTTTTTCTTTTTAAAGAAAAAGGAAGACATCATCTCTTTCTGAATCAGAGAGAGAGAGAGATTGAGATGTATAGATTTATAAGGCAAAGCTAGGCAATTACTTTCTTCTTGGATACCTGAAGAGAGAGGACTCAGAGGAGGCAGGAAAAGCAAAACTTCCTACCTCTGTGTTTTTTAAACTGAATGTGGCAGATGCTATTATTTGCCTATTCAGTGGACATTGCCACCTCCTTATTCCCAGTTAGCCATACTGGGAGGAGGAGTTAGTATTAGACTGAGCCAGTCATGGAAACTCCATTCCCCTTTGCCAGAACTTGCTCTCCTGCCTTCCTTGTAGCTAAGGAGGGGTCATGATGAGTTCTGGCCAAAGACACTTTAAGATATGTGTTTTAGAGGACTCCTTTTCCTCCCTTTCATTCTTGGGATGATAGTGCGAGAAGTGGTGCCTGGAGCTTGGCAGTCATTTTGTGATAAGAAAATAAAAACAAAAACAGGGCAGTCATAAGAAGCCAACACATTTAAGAGGGTGGATTAACCTGTGTTGGAATGAATCAGGTCCTTGATAATAGAAGTGCATCTCTAGGCATGTGAAGTAATCATATAGGTACTTATGGCTTAGTCCACTTTATTTGAATATTCTGTTATTTGTAATTGAAAGCACAGTTCACTGATACACTGACATTTGGTTAATGTGTTGGGATTATGCAAAGACAGAAAATAAATATTATTTTGTTTTAAAACTGAAACAAATACATTATAAAGTGGAATTCAACACTCATGTGAATTTTTAAAATAAAATTTCATTAAGTCCTTGTAAGAATTCCGGGGCAATTCACACATAGGGAAAGCAGGAGTTAGAAGAGTTACATAATTGGCAGAAGATTTTCATCTGCTGAGCCCAATTCTTAATGCAAAACTTTGCCCTCTTCCAAAAGGCAATTTAATGCCACTCCTACCTATCAAACTTATATTTTAACACAGTGCTCTGTGTCTTTTAACCAGTGTACCTGTTGATGGTGACATATTTGAACATTTTACACCTTTTTAAAAATTACTTTCTACTTCTTTGAAATTGAATTGGCAAAATTAAACTAATCAGTTATCAACAGAATGGCATGGCTTATTTCTTCATTATCAACCAGTGGGGTGTTTATTAAATAGTCACATGCATACTTTCGTTGTATTAGATTCTTAAAATATCAAATTAAACACAATGCTGACGGTCCTTGAGCCATAGGTTAAGTGAGAAAAAAAATCAAATGTGTTGTGGGGTATGTCACAGATAATTTGGACATCGTAGAGTCGTTTTCTTCATAAGACAGTGCATATAGTCTCCAACTTTTTTTCTATATTGACAAAAAATAATTCCAATTTTCACACTGTCACGGTACAAATAGAAGTGTGACTTACGTCTCACAGTTTGCATAGCTGATTTCATGTCCCTGTGACCATTCCATCATGTGCCTGACGGTTACAAAATTGTTTTTCTTTGGGACATCATTGGTATACGCTTACGCTTCAAGGATTTTCCAAATTAAACCATGGGTTCATTATATGACACACAGGGAACCTGATCCCACATATATGATAATCGGGTTTAGCAAATAAGTAAATCAGGCCTCACAGAGCCTCAGATCTATAGCTGCATTCTCAGGGAGCTTGTGGATCTTCTGTGAGTGCCAAGGTACTCAGGTGCCCAGTTGTGAATGGTGAGTAGACTCAGCACTCCTAAGGCCTGGGGTTAACCAGCCCAGAATCCTATTCTCCCCTGTGCAGTCCCCAATATACTTTTAACTAGAACACTCTAAACCCGCAAGTGGTACCTGATGAAAAGCCAAGTTTGGGATATAGCTTAAAGGCCTTTACTTTCTAACACTGGGATAATGAAGGAAACTTGAATGGCTCTGGCTTAAGGCCAGTCCCTCTGCCTTAGTCACCTGCCTCACCATGAGTACCTTGGTACAGCACTAAGACCACCTCCACGCCCCCATCCCTCTTCTTAGCAGTGCTTCTGTGCCTGTAGCTCCTGATGGAAGACAGCCCTGGGCAGCCGTATTTTATATCATGTGACTTATCCCAGGAACAGCAGAGTGGAACAAGGGTAGGCACTGACCCAAGGAAGCCAAGCTAAAGCTTGCCAAAGACGCAAGACATAGCCAGCCCCCCAAAAGATGAGCTGAGTCAACCAAGATCTCTGTTTCAGCTGAGAGGAGAGAATGAAGTGTCATTGATGGAGGCAAAGCAGAAAGGATATTATGCGGTAGAGTAGGCCTAGACAAGATGCTGGGGAAACAAATTCTGACAAGGAAGCAGGAGCTGTGAGGCAGAGAAAAGGTATGGTGTCCAGGGTGAAAACTGGTCATTGAAAGGAGAGAAGAGAAAGATGCCTGGGGAGAAATAGAGAAGGAGGGAGGGAGGGAGGGAGGGAGGGAGAGAGAAAGGCTAGTCCCTAAAACTGTCTAAGGCTAACAGTTTTCCAATTCCTGTACATGATCCTGTGTATCTTCACATTAAACCCTCATTTTCCCAAGAGTTGGTCTCCTCCCTGCAATCCAAGGGGTCTGAATCACACGACAGACAAATGAGGAGGGGAGGCTGGTAAGTCTAGATGCATCGTGATGATGAATCCGGGTAAACACAAACCCCAGGACCTGTCTTCGTGTCCTTTCCTCTACCGTCCAAGGCTCTCTGACCCACTCTTGCCCTAGAAGCTGCCAAACCCTAGAATCTCAGCCCTGGTAGGGTCTGGGATGCCAGATGTTTCACCCTATTAGGACATATTCAGAGGCAGAGACCTTGAAAGTCTCTCTCTGCAGTGTGTCTCAGAAGCCTGGAAATTGAAGTTGGCCTCACTTGGCGTGACCTTGGCTGTGGTCTGAAAACTGTTATTACTAAGAACAAACTGTCCTGAGAAGGGGTACATCCCATGACCTTAAATGAAGAGTCTAATTCAGAAAAGCAGTCTTTGGGTTTTCAGGTCTTTAAGGAGAAACTCAAAGTTTGCTTGGTTGGGAATCATCTTCTGAATTGCCTGTGACCTAATTCTATGAACAAAACCCTGGAGACCAGCCACTGTTTGTAGCTGAGGGAGGTATCTGTTCACTTAAATAGGGCCCGTCATGCTTGTAGCCAAATGCTTTGACAAGTGGGAAAGGACAAGTGAAATTATCTAAATGGCCCAGGCTATTTATCTATCTATTGTAAGTGCTATATTTCCTGGAAAGAAGCCGTGAGTTAAGAAAATAGTTTTAACTTGTTCTCTCAACTTCCTGGCTGCTTTGATACTCAAACCACATTTCAATATTTCTGGGTTTTGTCTGACAAAGTAGAAATGCATGGAGATAGACGTGGGGAGGGGAGGAAAGGAAAGGATGTAGTGAAGACAAAACCATGAAACAGGAAGAATTTCAAGGGGTCAGAGGCTACAGTCTCTGTTTGCTGGCAGGGCTGCCTCGAAACCGAGGTAGATGTGCCTTTTGTTTCAAATTTGCAGTGAATATATACATATATATATATCTCCACTCATTTTTCCTCATCCATCTCAAGTCACCAAAAGCCACTTAAGCTAAGAAGAGTTGATCTTACATGGTATCTATGTAATGGGTTACCAGGTTACCAGGTATTTGCCCTTCTTTTGACTCTCTCATCCACTGTGGCCTAAAATTTTGTAGATTGAAAGTCATTTCTTTGGGTTACACATCTCCAAGCATCCTCTTTTGATCTTTATATAAACATATCAAATAACTTTTTCTCTAGAGAAGTGGAGAGTTACTGGTGAATTTGAGTTTACTGGGCATCTGTGTGAGCTGTGGAGAAAAACAAAACACAACTCTAATATTTCTGTAGTACCTTAAATCTGTGGTTGGCTAAATGCTTCATATATCATCTCATTTCATCTCCCCAACAACTCAAAAGATAGATAAGATAGATGTTCTTATTATTCCCAATTCTCAGATGAGAACATTGAGGCTTTGGGAGATTCTATGACTTTTTTGAAGTCTGTATATAAGAAGCGGAGTCTAGGTATGACTCACGTCCTTGGGTTGAGTGCTTTTATTTTTTCTACTCTAGGCGGACTCTCCAAGGAACTGAAGATACAAACTGTTCTAGGTCAGCTTTTTAGCCAGTGACCAGCAGCCAGGAGGGTTCAGGGCAGTAGCAGGCAGTGGGCCCTCCCATCCCCATGGACAGGCCAGCTCCACTCCCTGAGGATGGCCTCCAGGAGCCCATGGTGCCCCCAGGTGAGTGGCAGCTTGGCCACCCCTAGTGGGTAACGTGAGCTATCTCTGCCCCCAAGACAGAAAGCTTTACAGGAAATTACCACTCTTCTCTGCCTTTACAGGAAATTACCCTCTTCTCTTCCTTCTCATTTTCTACTCGAAGGTATGTCACTTTGAAACAGAAATCTCACCCAAAGTGTATTACTGATTTAGTCACCATCTGTATTTGTTACCTATTGGTGCATAATAAATTAAACCCAAAACTTAGCAGTTTAAAGCAGTAAACATTAATTATCTTCCTTTCTGTGGATCAGAAGTTTAGAGCAGCTCATCTTGGTTCTTCTGGCTCAGGGTTTCTTAGAGGCTTCAGCATCTGAGGTTTGCCTGGGGCTAGAGGATTCACTTCTGAGATGGTTCATTCACACAGCTGTTGGCAGGAGGCCCCACTGCCTCACCACCTGCACCCTCCATGGGGCTGCTTGAGCATCCTCACAACATGGCCACTGGCTCCCTCCAGAGCAGGGGACCCAGGAGAAAGCACAAGGAGATAGCCCCAAGGCCCTTCATGTCCTAGTCTTGGAAGTCACACCATCACTTCTGTCATGCTCCATTTGTTATGCCTGAGTTGCTGAGTACAGCTCACATTTAAGGGAGGGAATCAGGGTCTACTGCCCTAAGGAGGGAGTATCAAGGTATCTGTGGTCGTATTTTACACCCACCGCACAGGCCCACTAGAGTACCGAGGAATCTTAATGGCATTCAAGAAATGCCTGAGTCTTAACAACACTCAGGTAATGCAAGCAGAAGGATGAGGATTTCTTTTAGCAATGCACCTAGTCAGGGGTGGGTTATAGGATTATTCTGACGGAGTGCTGAAAAAGATGCGGTCATTCTTCTAATAAGCACACAGTCACAAATACAGCAGGCAGATAATTACAATACATTGCATCCGGTGTGCTAACAACCATGACTAAGATTTGCTGAGCACTTACTGTAACCCCACCATTATCAGAAGGGCTCTATGTATATTAAGTCACCTAACGCTCACAACAACCCCCTGAGGTAGGTACTGATTTGACCCCCATTGACTTATGAGCTCAATTAGTAACTGGTGGAGCTGAGATGACAGGTACGTGAGCCAAGGGATCCCAGAGAGGAGGAGCCTCCTTTTGCCTGGGTGGTGGGTGGTAAGAGTCGTAAAAGTCATCCTGAAAGAGGAAATATTTGAGTTGGGCTGTAAAGAGTAGGAGCTCTTTCAGAAGACAAGGTAAAAGAGATATAAGAATACAGTCTGGATAGTGAATTGTGAATGCTGAGTCTAGGGTGTAGAGAGCTGCTGGAATTTTCCCACAGTCCTCTCATATGTTCTGGTGGCTGTGAGCAAACTTTTTGTAGAATTCACATCTGAGTTTTACACAGCTCGCGCCCACGGTCTGGTTTTGGTCCATCCCCAAACAGAAACTCCTGTACCAAATAGATCTTTAAGGGGACAGTTGTGGGTGTGTAAGAAAGAGAAAAATGTCTACGTCTTACCTGTGTCTAGTTAGCATGTTGCTCAGAGCAGGCAGGGAATGAGGTTGCCCTCTTAAGTTCATTTCCTACGTGGTCTAGTTTGCTCTTCTTTGATCCATGCCACAGACAGTGACCACGGCCAGCTCTGACTTGACCAGCCATCCCACTGGTATGACTGGCTGGTCACACTCAGTGGTTAAACCTCATGCACTTTATTAGGGGTGAATGCGGAGCACATCTTAACACACATCTTAATGACAGGAACCATCCTTCTGCGTGAAGGAAGCTCATGGTGAAGCACATTATTGCCACAGCAAACTACTGTCTGGCCCAACTAAGTACGGTTGTGGTGGTTAGTTGAATATTTTGGTTAACAAAGGATTACTACAGAAATCATCCATACCTTACCAATTTTCAAAGAATTAGAATCCAGTAAGGTACCACTTTTTTCTAAAATAAGTCTGTGCATGATTTAATATTTCTATGAAGACTCAAAGGCACTACAGATGTTGTGGGTTCTTAAAGTCCACATTATGAGGGTAAGGTTAGGTAGATGATGTTGGAAAGGAAAAAGAGGGCAAAGAATATTTTCCTGTGGAAGCCACCAAGCTTGCTCTGGCCTTTGAGTGTGGAGGTCAACTTAGGAAATCATGCATCTTCCAGGCTGTTCCTGGAATGAGCAGACCTTCAAAGAGGAACGCAGGGCCACGCTAGAGGAAAGATGCCACCGCAGATAGAGTCTTGGAGCTTCCTGACCCATAATTAGAAAGATGTCTGTTGAAAACTTCCGTGCTAATCAAAGCCAGCTTTGAAGGTGGGTGAGAGTGCAGTTTCTAGAGGTGTTGCTTCCTAAGAGCACTAGAGCATTGCTGGGGTGCTAGATCTTGCTGGAAATATAACAAGATGGAGAAAGTTATATTTATCAGAAGTATTTGTGCAGTTGAAATATTTGAAAGAAATATTGTTTGAAGGGGTTGAGGTTTCATAATAGTCGCATGATAATGTCTTCAAAAGAGGGCAGGTCTGGTTTGCTGCCGAGTTTTTCTTTATCTGAGTGGGGTCTGAAAATTTGGGACCGAACAGAATTGTTCCGAGAACACAGGAGGTGCCTAAGGCTGTTGTCAGTTATCCTCTGCCTCTCCTCCCACCCCTCCACATAATATTGAACAGATATTTAAAGAAATTATTTTGGAGGAACACTGAATTATGAGGCTTCCCAGTAAGGTTGTCATGTCTCTGTCTGGCTTCGCTCCTAGTGCATTGATTGTTTAAAGCTCACTGGGTTACTTATCCCGTGACCCCAGTCACCCCACTTTCTGCTGTTTCACTGTTGATTATGCTTTCATCAGAAAGTGGGAATGATTTAAAAAAAGAAGAAAAGGGATCAAAAGCAGTCAAGTATTCTACTTTTTAAAAGCTCTAACTTTTTTAAGAAGGGGGAAAATGAACAGAAGAGGTTGCAACTGGTGTTTAAAATGAGCTTTGAAAATGCCTGTATCTGGTTTTAAAATAAATCTGTACTAAAAAGGATCTTAAAAATGATCTAAGAGCCTTCGCAGGTGAGGAGACTGCTGTCCAAAGTGACTTGCCGCAGGTTACAATGCCATTACAACGTATGTCGGGTTGGCCAAAAAGATGTTATAGAAAAACCCGAATGAAATTTTTGGCCAACCCAATAATTAAGAGATAATCAATGAGATCCAGGAAAAGGATCCCCAAGATAGAAAGAGTCTGAAGGATGTGTCCATCTGGTCGTCACCTTTGTTTGTGTTCTTTCTCTTGTTTTACCTGGTAAGAAATAGGGAAGAGGAATTACTCATGATTACTTGTGATCACCCAGGATTACTCTTGAGAATAACACAACCAGCCTGGATTATGCACCTTTGTCTGACAAACATTTATATAGCAGTTATTACATGAAAGGCACTGTTCCAGGCAGATTCTGAGTATGAACCCATTTCATGATGGTAGCAGCCCCCTGGGGCAGGTACTATTGGTATCTCCATTTTGCAACTGAGGAAACTGAGACACGCAGCTTAGCAACATGACAGAGCTGGGGTGCACCCAGACAGTCTGGCTCAGACTCTGTGCTGGTAACCACTAAATCAGCCTGACTACAGAGCTCTGCCCCTAGTTTTTCCAGGAGCCTTTATTGTAATCCCCTGTGATCCACCTAAAGTAATGAAAACGGGGTGATTTGGTGCTGGTGAGAGCATAGAGCCTTCACTGGCTGGGAAGGGGTCCCTGAAAGGTCCGCAGGATAGAACAATAGAGCAACGTAAGACACCCAGATGAGATTTTTTCCCACAGAAACGTCAGGTTTTTTTGGGATCAGAGGGAGGAATGTGGGTGAGGGCGAGGCTGAGGATGTTAAGACGCAGTCCATATGGGATTACATGAAGACATGTGTATATATGTGTTTGGAAGTCTGCATACAGGGTTCTGGTTGTGTGTGAAAGTGTTTACGCATTCATGTTTTTATGCCCACTGTGTGCATGTGTATGCACCCGTGGGCTAGCTAATGCACACGGAAGGTGCTAGAATAAACTTCTAAAGGGACTTGGTTTCTGCCTGCTTAGTTAGTTCGTATCCACATCTGGGTTCATTCTGCCTCAGGAGTGCCTGGTTCTCCCTGTCATGACTCTGATCACCCTTCTCCTTGAGCCAAAGGAAAGTGAAGCTGAGAGGAGAAGTAAAGAGAGAATTTTTAAATTAAAACTTTTTTTTTTTCCTGAAAGGGCCATTGTTTGCTCAGAAGTCCATAGCATGAGCAGTACAGTTGGCTATTTTTGCACCTCTTTAAAGAAGCTGAGGCCCAGTTGCAGAGGACCACAGAGTCCGTGCTGGCCCCTCAAACCCACAGCCCATCCTGTGGGCAGCCAGGACTTTACCCCTTTGGCTCATGGGGACCAACCATCTGGCCAGGAACTAGGAACTTCAGAGAGCCCTCCAGGTCCTATTTCCCCAAACCCTTAAAACGTGAAGATCCCATTCCAGACCAGCCCTGCTGTCCCCAGAAACACTATGGGTACGAGGCTTTTCAAGTTGCTGCTGCCTACAAGCAGACAAGCAGACAGGGGAAAGGAAACAGAGAACGCTGTTGCTGCTGCCTTTTAGCACACACTGTGGGCATTTGTCTGTCTGCAGAAGTGTCAGTCCAGGCTTCTCTCCCTGGAAGGGAGATCTTCCCCAGGAAGGGGCGACCAGATCTCTAGGCAGCTGGGATGATAAGCATGACCAGCAGAGGGCGCCACCGCGCTGACTCTCATCTCACTGCGCGGTACAGGCGAATGGCGGGGGGGATGCTCGGGAAGGCCAAAGATGGATCGGTTCAATACCGTACCCTCTCCTCTGTCTCCCTCCCGCTCCCGTCTCTTCTCTTCTCGCTGCCCTCTGCTGTGTTTCCTCCTTCCCTCTCCTCTCTCAGTCTTTCTTTCTTCCCACCTCTAGCCCCCGCCCCCGCCCCCTCCCTAAGTTGAGCAGTTCACCCCAGGGAACCTCAGGTCTAGTAACTGAGTGTTAATTATGTCTGAGTGGATTCTAGAGAAAAAGAAAACCATATACTGTATCAGCAGAGAAATGGTTTCACTATGAGGAAGCTAATGATGCTTTTATCAGGAACAATATAAAGATTGCTTTTTTACTAGTGTGTATCCCATAGGGTTCAGGGCTATGAGATATTTCTGTATCTGGCTTTAGGTTCCTCTGAGCTTTTACATAATCAAATCAATATAGCCATGATTCACCCTCTGGCAACAACTGCTCCCTGCAAGTTTGCTGTTGTTTCTTCAGCGGCTGAAGAGAAAATAAATAAATATATGGAAAGGAACTTATTATGAATCTGTAAACATTGATTTGTTCCGTCTTTGGGCTTCCTTTTTAATTGCTCTGTCTACACAAGCACACATACTCACACAAAGCGAGGGTGTGAGTTCGCGGTCAGAAAACAAGGTGGAGAGTGCTGCCCAAGGGTCTACTGCTGTCTGGTTTTCAGAGTCAGAGACGTCTTGCTTGCTGGTCCACCAGCATCCTTTTCATACATTTTCTTTTCATACATCTTCTTTCCCATCCCCGTGAATTCCCTACATTCCGGGCGTGATTTTGGTTCTTGCCTTTCACTTTGAGTCATATTGTTTTTATCAGGAATTTCCCTCCCCTCTGCCTGGCAGAAATGATCCCCCTCGGACCTCTATCTGGTCCCAGGGCCATCAGAAGGAGAGAGAGCCCACGGCAACCTGAAAACAGACTCACCCTTTCCTTAGGAAACACACCTTCCCGTCTCGTGTCTCTGAGTCTCAGCCCAACCTTTACAGTTCACAGAAGCACAGCTCAGGAAAAGTTTGACAACCTTCACAGGGCGTGTGACATGCCCGCCTTTGCTTCCCCTCCCTTTCTCTAAGTAAATAAACGCAGCCATCTTTCTTTCACACTGAAGCATGGGGGAGGGTCCTAGCCCTCTGTCATCCACTCTTCATAGATAAATCGGGATGACAGGGGCCTCTAAATACGGCTTTTTCAATGTCACTTGCTGCTTTGGATCCACAGGAAGTCAACTGAGAAAACCGGTGTGTTCAGCTGGGTTTGGAGAATAAAGGTGGAGCCTCACAGGCCTCTGGTCCCAGGGACAGGCGAGGATCGTTTAGTCATTTCTGTTCTGGTCCTGAGCCTTCGACGCCTTGTTCATGATGTGCTTCCTTTTTCCCGTCCCTCTGAAGAAGAAAAAACATTAGAAGTAATAACAGAGACAAGGCAGGAGAGAAGACCTACTTATGTGATCAGGTGTGCCGAGCCCCGGGGCTGATGGTGGCCACAAAAATAAAATGGTTCCCTAATTACGAGGGAGTCTGATCACTGAAGCCATGTTTCCGTGACAGGGATGCCATACTCCTCTGAGAGGACAGCGAGAGCAAGGTTCTTCAGAGCTCTTCCTTCTTTGGGTAAATATTTGCCACTGAAGTGCTACCAGTGGTGCTGTACTCCAGGACTTCCAGGCCTCCAGGCAGAGGTGGTCTAGCCTGTAGTCAGGGAAGGGAGGGGATATTCAAACAGTACTGGGCGTGGTGATGCTGGCATCACAGCACGTTAGGCTGTGAGAGTCCCAGTGGCTGCCATTTATTGGACATCTCACTATGTACCAAAGACTTGCTTTCTGTGCGTTATTGCGTTAAATTCATTCTAACCCTCTGGACAGTGTGGCAAAGAAAGTCATTATTCCCATTTTATGAAAAAGGAAATTGAGACTCAACAAGTTAAATATTTGCCCAAGGTTGCACAGGCTCCGGACACGCAGGCCCAGCAGCCCAGGCCCAGCCGCTCCGTGGCATGTGGGGTCCTCCCAGACCAGGGCACGAACCCTTGTCCCCTGCATCGGCAGGCGGACTCTCAACCACTGCGCCACCAGGGAAGCCCTTCCATGCTTCTTTTTAACCAATATTAAAAATTATACTGCTAGCACATTAAATCCCCTATTTCATGAATATTATTCTTAGAGAAGGGCTATTTTTTGGTTAAAAAGAAAGGAAAGCAATTAAGTAAACTATATTGAGATGGCGGAGAGTGCAGACATGGCAAACATCACAAAGGAGGCCAACCTAATGACTGGAGGTTGGCGAACACTGCTGTCAGCCGCACGGCCTCACAGAGCAGGAAAGCAGGGAGATTGTTACTAGCTGCCTCGAATTTTGTGTTGAGAAGGATTCTGAGGCCTCATGTGTTATCTATTAGTGATGCCTGCCTTGGGGCACCAGGCAGGCTTGGGGGAAACTAAGAGTGACTTGTGAGGTCTCTTTGATCAAGCCAACCTGCTCCTTTCCCAAAGGAAGATGAAGCCCAGAGAAATTAACGGAACCATTCAAATATTTTAAGTCCGTGATTCTACCATGAGCAGCTTTTTTCTAACAGGTCCAGACATTTGCTCATCAATATCTTTCGTCTCTGGGGAAGGGACGGGGGTCATGATATATGCATAATTTCTCGCAGTTAAGTTATTTCCAGTGGACAGACAGGACTGGAATCGAATCCTGCCCTATTCCACATGTGATTAGAAGACGTGACCTTTTATTTTTTTTTTTTAACATCTTTACTGGAGTATAGTTGCTTCACAATGGTGTGTTAGTTTCTGCTGTATAACAAAGTGAATCAGCTATACGTATACACATATTCCCCTATCCCCTCCCTTGCATCCCCCTCCCATAGGAAGTGACCTTTGAAGTTTACTCCTCCACAGAGTTGAGATCACCATCCTTATGGTGCTATCGCAAGGGTTGGATGAGATAAGCTATGTAAAGCGTCAATTATGGTAAGCAGAGTAAAAGTTCAAGCAACAGTACCTAGTATTCAGTTATTCCCTTATCCAGACAATGGATACTTGTTCAGTGCCTACTGTGTGCATTGATCTTTAACCAGTAGGTTTGCACAACAGTGAAAAGAACAAGGCAATTCATTGTTCGGTGCACACTTCGAAGGCTCAGCTAACACTTCCCCAGGCCTTTATGGACATCATCTCTTTGGCACCCAGCCCTCCATCCTCACCAGCGCACGAATGCACAGATCTGGGCCACATGCTGTGACACCAGGAGAATCAGAAAATACACTAAGAAAAATCCAATAATACTGACTTGAGGTTTTTAAACGCCTTGGGGGTAGATAGATACAAGGCAGTAAACCAGCATAGGGAAAGAAAAACGGTTAAAAAAAAAAAGCTAATAAAAAAATCCCATAGGAAGGAAATGGAAACCCCCCCACCCCCCAAATGGAGCTAAATTGTGTGGTTGCTGGAGCTCCTTTCCTGGAAAGGGGGCCAGAAGCTGGGAGCATGCAGCACTTACACTGGAGTTGTTTTCTAAACAGATTTGTTTTTTTTTTAGCGTTTATTTTTCGCATATTTTAACCTTTCTCAGAACGCCCTGGCCGAAAGCAGTAAAAATGCTGTACTGTTAAACTTAAATTAGAGACCTGTGTCGGTTGAGGCATCCAGCTGGGGTTTTTTCTGGCAATGGGAGATGGGCCCAGGGGGAAGGCACACGGCAGCCTGTCACCCTCAGGTGCTCGCTGGGTGCAGAGGTGCGCTCGGCTCGGCGGCCCTGGGTGTATGGCAGCGAAAGCAGGGGCTGGGGGAAGCGTAAGGGAAACTTAAGAAAATAATGAAGGGACATGTGTATGTTGAGAAGTTTAAAAAAAAGAAAAGGAGTTAAATCGGCCTGTTGTCAGAACCAGCAAGAGAGGGTATGACTACAGTTTCATTCTGGATTCCTAGTTACAAGAAGTGTGTGTGGGGATGGGAGTTAGGACTTGGCAGGGGGTGCCTAGAGGTAGCATATTAAAGGGGTGGAGAGTGGCCCAAGTTTTATTCAAAACAGTAGGTTTTAGCTAAAGCCAAGTTGGGCAAAAGAGACATGTTCACAAGTCATCACCAGTTGTGTCCAAAGAAAAGTCACTTTCCATCTTAAGATTTTCCACGGTCCTTGGGGACCAAATGGAAGGCTTTAGGACTTTTTTCTTCAGGAAAGCACACCCTGGGTGAAGTATAAGTCTTGGGTGACACATTGGGTCACCTTAGCGTTGTAAGAGTTCAGCACAGCCTGACTCGGTCAGAAGGTACCTGAAGATGTACTTTGAAGAAAGTTCTATAATCAGGGATGAGTGGGTTTATTGATCTTACTGGAAAATGGGCACTTCAGCTTCTTTCCAGGGAATCAGCCGGGACGTGTCAGCAAAGAGTCCCTTTGGACACATCGACCCAAACTGAAAAATGTGCTTAAAACATTTCATGTCTTCTGGTGCTGGTGCTACTGGCTGAATCGTCTGATGTGCTACGCGGGAGGAAACCCGGGGTGGGTGTTGGGGAGGAGGCTGGCATCGCCTCTCTCTGCAGACTGCTCTAGCACCGGCGCCTCACAGCAGGCCTCGGGGCAGTTCAGGGACCCACTGAGCCTCGGCACAAAGATCCTTGCAGTCGGGAAGGGCCTTCGGCTCACAGATGTTCTGCAGGAGGGTAGAACGTGCGAAGTGTCTGCTGGTGCCACCAGGCCTTGTAGTTGGGATCGGCACTCGGGCTGCTAGGACATGACCAAAGGAAACAAATATTTGACCAGACAGCTGAGAACATCTGTTTGGTTTTGCTTGTGCGGATGCAGCCTGCTTGGCCTGAGGTGTCTGCTTCTGGCCGAGATGCAAAATGGACACTCGTTTGCGAACATGAGCAGTGCCAAGTATGGGCAAAGTCAACACAGGTGACTGCATTTTCCCCTGTTTAAATCCCTCAATAAGATAAGTTTCTTCCTGATTTATTCCAAATGTAAACATTCGGTGTTTGAAGGGAGAAGACACAAACGGACCTGGGTGTCTTGGGCACCAGCTGTTCTCTGGGCTTGGAATGCCTTTTTTCTCTCCTTTTCCCAACTAGGGATGCTAATGGGCTTCAAGTCACTGCTGCTTGGGCTGCCCCACAAACCCCGCTTCTTCCCTGGCCAGGACAGGAAAGGTGATGCTGAGGGAGAGGGTGTGTAAAGGAGCTGTCCTGGGAGGAAGCACTGAAAAAAAAGAAAAAGGAAAAAAAGAGAAGGAGCGGTGACATCCTGGTCATGCTTCCATGGACTTTTTAAGAACGCCCAGGCTGCCAGCCAGTGGTGGCTGCCGTGGACCGGTGGCAGAATGATGCCTGGTTTATTCTTAGTAAAGTGCTCGGGGAGCGTGAGCCCGGGGGCTCAGGAATGGAAGAGCAACCACCAAACAAAACAGAATGAGGGGGCCTCCCTGGTGGCGCAGTGGTTGAGAGTCTGCCTGCCGATGCAGGGACACGGGTTCGTGCCCCGGTCCGGGAAGATCCCACATGGCGCGGAGCGGCTGGGCCCGTGAGCCATGGCCGCTGAGCCTGCGCGTCCGGAGCCTGTGCTCCGCAGCTGGAGAGGCCACAACGGGGAGAGGCCCGCGTACCGCAAAAAAAAAAACCAAAACAGAACGAGGCTCGCTCTGCCTGCCTTCCGTAGCCTTTCAGAGCTGGGGAGGGAAGTAGGTGGAGGAGAAGACCCAGACATTGTTGCATTTTGAGTGCCCCCGGCCCCTGCCTCCTACCCCCCAAATCATGATTGTTTTATGTGGTTCTTTTTCCCTTTGGTGAGGAAAATGGGATGTGGTGTCAATTACTGGGAAAAATATACAAAGTCCTAATGGCTAATCTATTCTTCTAAGTATGAGGAGGGCTACTACACCTAAGAGAGTTGATCTAATTGTGTAATAAAACTCGAATCATTTCAAGCGGGATCGGACCTGCCGGGTCTGTTCAAGAAACCTACGGCTGCTGCTCTTGCAGCCGGGGGCAGGAGAGTGGTGAGCTGACCCTGGAAATTGCTTGTGGGTAAAATCCGACGGGGGACTGAAGGGAGTCGGGAATATGGCAGCAGGGAGCAATGAGGGAGTGTAAAGATGGTGGACCGTAAACAGCATCTTCTTGTTTTATGTGTCTCCATGGTGGCAGTTGTTTTCTCAGCTCGAATGTCTATGTCAAGAGTCTAACCTTGGAGCAGAATCCACATGCTGCCCCACGATGTTCTCTCCTTCTTTCCCCCTTCCCGGCTCTGGCTCTCATCTTTTGTAGACTGTTGTTTAGAAAACTCACCGTGCCAGGCCTTTTCACATAATTTACTTGTTTAATGTAATCCTCCTGACACCCCTCGTTGGAAAACCCAATTATCATTTTACTGATGAAAAAAGCCAAGAAAGACAAAGTTGTGCAAAGTTACATCGCTAAAAAGTGATGGTGCTGGAGCTCAAACTTGGACTTTCTAACTCATTTCTAGACTTTGCCATGTCCCTGTTTTGGGGCAGCACGCCTTCTTTGCAAAGCCCACTAAGTGATTTGGGTGTCAGGGCACAGTGGGGAGTTTGGGAAGGGGACGTGTACACAGGAAGCTAGTGACAACACAGATCCTAAAATTAGCTTTTCTCCTTTCGACTCTCTCTGATCCGATCTAAAAACATGAAAAGGCTTGCAATTCCCTTGCATGTAAGTCCAATGACAGCTTCTACCGCCACCACAAAAGGCAAAGCCTCTGTTTATTTAAGCATTGGGATTTTTTTTTTTTTAAAGAAAAATACATCTGGGAGTAGAAGTCACTGGGTTATAAATGAGCTCTCACACCACCAAAGAAAAAAAATAATAATTACAATAAAAATAATGGCACCATATTCTCTGATAAACCAGTGCCAGAAAAGCTCTTGGGGATCAAGTTTTGTCAGTCCCCAGCTTTTACCAATTTAAATTCTTGGCAGAGTATTAAAAAAAAAAGTATAAGGTATTTGAAACTCCAGTCCCTCAGGTACTAAATCTAGTGTTTCCTGGCACTAGATGAATGTTACTGAAGTGAAAACCTAGCACCACAGGACCATATCTCCATGGCTGTTCATATTTATACTTAACAGACAAATATGTCATTCTTTCGGGATCTCTTTACAGGGCCAATTTTTTTTTCTCATATGTTACCCACCCTTTTCTGATAAAAATGAAGGCAGACCAAGTCCAGGACACAGACTTTGAGTTGTGAGATGCTCTTTTAGTATCAGAAACCATGTTTCCCCAAAGCTGCCTAATTTCCTAAGCCACAGATCGAATTAAGGAATAAGACAGGTGGGAATCCATGGAGATGGTGAAGGGGAGCAGGTTGGATGTAGCCTGGTGGCATTTACTCCCTGGTCACTTCACTTGTCCTTTTTCTTTATAGTGTGACTGTGATCCACAGGGAGAGTTGGAACTCTGTGGTCCCTCAGATGTTTTTGCCAGAAATTTGGCTTGGCAAAAGATGTGCAACTCTCTCTGCACAATTAGCAAAAGGATCCTTTTTTAGTATCAATGTCTACTCCACTCCATTCATGAACTAGGGGTCATCTTTCCTATCCTGGACTCCTGCAATTTGACCCCATCACAGAGTCTTCTAGTTACCTTTTAGAATTTGTTTTCTACTCTACTGCTACTAATCAAGTTTCTTCTCTCTCCTCTCCCCTAACTCCAGCTAATGAAAGTTTAGTCTAGAAATAGCTGGAAATATCTCAAATGACTCACCTCCCCAAGTCTGTAGACTACATTTTAACCTTCATCATGTAAGAAGGGAAGAGGACATGTTTCTATTGAACACCTACTATGTTTGAGGCATTTAGTCCTTACTCAATTTTAAACTTGTATGACAAATCTTATAAACCTCATGAATAAAGGAAAGGTATTAATACTTTAAGTACCCTGAAACCCTGAGAAGCACTGCATAAAATATTGCAATGTGCCACTTCCGTTACTTTGTCTAATCTAGAGGTTCATATTTTTGCAAGTGAAAAATACGTCCTTTAACTTTCAGAAAAACAAGTTTTTAGTCAAAGTGTTGAGATATCTCAAGTCTCTGTACTTTGTAAAATATTTATATCCTAACCTGAGGGACACAGGGATGTCTCTGCAGGAATGGAAAATAACTGGGGCGAGGATTTTCAGCAAGCAGTTGCCACAGGAACTTTCCACGTGTGCCGTGGGTACCACTTAAGCTTTAGCCCACACGGCAGGCTTGCCTTGGCCCGGGCTGGTGAGATGCTACTCAACTGTCTAAGGCAACTGAGAACCACAGCATCAACTGGTAATGGCAATGAGGTCGACTTTTTCTTTTCATTCTCCTGCTCCCAAAGTAAAGCAGCTGCCCACGGTAGCCCCCTGCTCTCCGCCCTTTCTTTCTGTTCTCCCTTTGGAGTTGCTCATCAACTCTAAATTCAGTTATGATTTCTTTCCTAATCTCTATGCCCCGTGCTGACTTCTCCTTAGGGCATCCGTCCTGTGTGCCCAGCTGCCTGTGGGACATTTAAACCTGGTGGCCGCATCTCAAACTCAGCATGGCCCCAGATGAACTCTTTCTCTCCCAGTGTTCCCTGCTTTAGCCAATGTCCCCATTTTCCCAGTTACCCATATCTGAAATACTAGACCATTCTGACTCTCCAGTCTTTAGTCTTTTTTAGTATAAACAGTAGCCACGTGCTTTGCCTTTTTTGGCTTCATAGTCTCATTGAGTCTTTATCACAATTCTGTGAAGTAGATATTATTGTTGTTTTCACTTTATGAATGAGGACTAAACTCAGAGGTGGGACGTGATTGGCCCAAGGTTACACTACTGAGTGAAACTACAAGTAGTGGGTTTCCATTCAGATCTTGGTCTGTCTTTCTCCAGAGCCCACACGTAACACTCTATATTATATGGCGGTCAGGTAGAGTCTGACCAGAATTCCTAAGAAATGCCTCTTGAAGTCATCAGTCCTGGTCTAGTCCCAGTCTACCTAGCTTCTCACCCTCTTTCTCCTAGACTGATTTCCCAAAACCATGATTCCCCTGGATTCAGGCTTTTCCCATCAGAAACGTTACACAGTGCTCACCTCATGAAGATATGTGTTTACTATTTTGAGCAAGAACCAACCTCTAGTGGTTCTCCATGAGAGCAGCCTTACCCAGAATGTGCTCTGGGACATTCCACATATACCTCCTCGTTGGAGGGGCAAGAGTCTGCTCTGGTCCAGGATGGGGGCAAGACAGCTGTCAGTCTAATAAAAAAGGTAGACATTAAATAAAAGTTACAGAGGTGATGAATGTTTTGAGGAAAAGCACAGAATGCTTATGGGAACCCCTGAAAAGTGAACTAATCTCATCAGGTCTGCTGGTCAGGGAGGCAGGCTCCTTTTAGGAAGATCCATAGGGTGTTTATAGGTGTACATAGGGCTAAAGGAAACTAAATACATTTCTTTATTCCAGGTCTTCTCAAAGCCTGACAATGTGCTAAGTGTAGCTGGCGGTCAGCTTCAAGATGACCAGGCCTGCCTTGTCCACCTGTATCCCAGGGCTGGACAGTACCTGGAACAGAGTAGCCTCTCAATAAACGTTTGTTCAAAGAACACATGAATGAACAACGAAATGCTTTTGGATGAAATTAATGTAGAGATCATGCCATTTACAATATTTATTAAAAGTTTCATCATGCCTACAGTTTTGCATCTCCTGAAAGGTAAATTCCATCAAAACCTTATTTCCTTTAGGTTCTTTACTCCAGGTTAAGAGTTTCAAGGGATCAAGGATGGAAGTCACGTAGACCTAGGTTTGAATCTTCCTCCATTTATTAGCTGTGTGAACTTGGGAGACTTATTTAACCTCTCTGTTCCAGTTTCCTTATCTGTAAGATGAGAATTATAATCCTGACCTTCCAGGGTGACTGGGAGGATTAATACAATAATGCGTGTAAAATCCTTGGCATAGAGCCTGGCACAGAGTAATCCATTAAATGGTAGATGTCACTGTTGCTGTTGCAGTTGCGGTGGGTGGCTTGTCTCCAGCCTCAAAGGACTGGCAGTCTAGAGGGGAGACACGGAGCACCTACTCACACGCATCATCAGATGGGCCCTCACTCGCCTCGTGCTCAAGGGTGACCAACCCACCAACCTGAACTTTATTTGGACCCTTCTAGGGTCGTGTTCACTGTCTACCATGGAAAAGAACTGACCTGACTCCATTCGCCATGCACCTTTTAGACCCCAGTTGGAATTCTACCTCCCCAGTTGCAAAGCAGTTGCAAAGCCAAGTGATCCTAGTAAAGCCACTTTACCTGTTCTCCTTTCTGGTTTCTGTTTCCGTGGTTATAAAATGGCGCTAACAGTGCACATCTCATTGGGAGGTGGTGAAGATCCACTTAAAGAAGATAGCATTCATGAACAGGCCTTCTGCAGAGTAGGTGCATAATAGCGGTTAGCTGCCTGCCCTTCTTAACACTCCTTCTCCCCCCCGCGCCCCCCCCCTTCCCCTATGGGCAGGAAGCAGTCCTGCAGAGAGGCCCCAGTCCTCCTCCTGGGGCTGGGATTTCACTCTCGCCCTGTACAAAATTGCCATGCACTATCCAAACGTCCTTATGGAGTTTCTGAATCCCATGAGAGGTAAAAGGACTCTTCTTATGAGCACTTGCTTAGCTTTCTGGACCATCAGCATAGGGGCCAAAAGCAGACCCCTCCTCCCCCAAGTCCTGACTTCCTGTCTTCTCCTGTTAAGTCTGCATGGTGGTCCCAGCTCCTAGAGCCTGCAGTCAGAAGGGACCAGCACGGCCTGTTCTCTCTGCCCGCCACCAGGCTCCTTTCTGACTCTCAGAGCCAACAGTGCGCCTCTCTAAAGATCCAGAAAACCCTACTGGAAACAGCCCCGCTGGTGCCTGTTCTCCAGGCTTTCTGAATCCACACTCTTGTTTCTCTGTGCCCAGTGAGCCTGCGCAAGTTCTTCTCACCCACTGAGAAGGGAGAGGAGAGAAGTGTTGTCTTCCTTCCCCAGTCTCTTATTTCTGGTTTCTTCAGTGGCCCCTCCACATTTCTTACTGTACGTCCTTGGGACTCTCAAGGTCCTGAAGAAGCAGCTGGGAAGAGCTTTCGGAGGGTACAGACACTAACTGTAAGGTGACAACATTCGGTTCTCTTAGAAGTGTGCATGGCAGTGCCTCTGGAGGAGGGGTGTGATGTTGTGGAAGCAGTAGGGCTACAGCTTGAGAACAGGAGCAAGAAGCTGAAGAATGTCTTCAGTGGGCGGAGGCTGCACGGGGGCAGGGGGGGAGAGGAAAACCAGAGGTGGCACTGAGGAGGGACAACAGAGACCAGAAATATGGATGGAGATTTTCACTGTCTGCCGTAGAGTCCCTGTGGACCCTTACCAAATTTTCAGTAAGATCTGTACTGCTCACCAAAGCACTGTGCCAGTGGATTCTTTCTTGGGAACTCCCATAGGAGCTGAATTCTGCACAGGGTTGGTGCAGGACAACAGTAGAGCTTAAGCAGAGGCAGGAGCTGGAGGATACCTGGCTTCCAAGGTGTCCACAGCTACAATAATGAGGACAGGAGTCAGAGCCATGGCGGTTTCCTTACAGCCTGCTCATTAAGAAATTCAACACGCTCTGAGAACTACCTACCTTCCTGGCAGTCATGAAAAACTTTACGATGCCTGTTCTCATGGAGCAGGTGATCTAATGGAGAAAACAAATAAGCAGACACCCAGCTTGAATCCACACACAATGACCTCAAACCAATCATGGCAGGGCCATTAACTTCTGACCAGGGAAGTCAGAGAAGGCTTCAGGAGCCTTAAGAAATGACGTAGGTGGAGATGCTTAAGGCTTTACACATGGGGGGTGCAAAGGAGCATGCTGGTGTTGGGGCACGGTTGAGTACTATCATGAGACTCATATCGAGAAGGGAGGCCTCCACCAGGGGTGTCTTGAAAACACTCCCTGGACCTGGGGTGTTATTACCCAGACAGACATTGAAGATATTTGACGACACAGGTGACATAATCCAACAGAAGCGGACAGCCAGTGTAGGATAGATTGGAGGAGGAGTAGAAGAGGAGCTCAGAGACCAGCTGAGAAGTGACTGTAGCCATCCAGGTGAGAGGATCAAGGCCTGAATGAGGGGTCCTAGCAGGGCCCCCTTCTCAGCTAGACATGCTGGATTTAATTGTCCCCTTGGATGTGCCTGTGGAAGAATTCTCGCCCCTGAATAGTCAATCCTAAGAGCCCAGCTTGTGTATCCAAAGACCAAATCTGGCTTTGGTTGTTCCCCTCACCCCTGCTTTCTCCATTCCCAACGCATCCGTCAAGGAAACGAATCAAAGCAAGGCCAGTAAAGCAGATAATTGGCAGGTTGGAGATGATGCTGGGAGAGGGCGTGGTCGGCCTGCCAGTGTGGGAACCGGGTGCTGGGGGCGGAGGACTCGTGTGAATCCACGTGTGAGATTCAACTGCATATTGATCCAGCCCATTTGCACGTGAACCTCATCATCATCTCCTGCTTAAGCCCTCGCTTCCCCGGTAATTGACTCTCGCATATTGATTAAGATGTTGAAGTGTCCCAGGATTTCTCGGCGGTGATGCCGTCTCGCCTCCCGGCAGGCAGGGCTGGCAAAGCTCTCGCTGTATGCCTGTCACCGCGTGCTCCTTAATGGATAAAGCTGTCATCTGAGAGCTGGAATGTCTTACAGGCACAAAGACGAAATTAACTGTTCAATAATGTATGGGACATGGAAAAAACTTTACCCAACAATTTGAATTGATTGCTCTAAGTGTTTTGACTGCGCTTGCCTGCTTTGCATAAAGTCAGCGACTTTGGCTAGGCTGATTTTCACGCACAGCCACTTCTTGGCCTCTTTCAGAAGAAGAATTGAGAGACTTCTGCTGCTGCCAGGAATGGGCTGTCTGGAGCGGAGCGGGTGGGCGGGGTGGGAAGCAGGTGGGCACAGCCGACAGTCACCCCTTGGGACTCTTGAGTGATCCCAGGTCTTTAAAGCGATGGGTTCTGGCAGTTCTGCGGAACCTCGCTGGAACTGGTCATCACGCGTGAGGTGGCTGAATCGCTAGGTCTGGAATTCCTGGAGTTCGGTGACCTCACTTGGCCCGTGGCTCGCGTCCTCAACTCCAGCGCAAGGCTGAGGCCTCCTGCAGAGAGAGGATGTGTGTCGGACCCATGGGTGGGGAGAGGGCAACCGGGTCACACTTTTAACACTAGTTTGATAAACAATTTCCGTATCACTTAAATTGGACTTTGCTTATGGTTTGGGATTCAGTTAAACACATGCTCTCGAGCTATCCTGCAGGTACGAGAACCCACCGTGAGTTTCTCCCCAGTCTGCTCCCTTTCTAACCTGGAAAAGGGGGAAAACAGCGAGGTAGCAAACCTATACTCTACATCTTTTCTGCCAAGCTCAGACTTTTAAAAACATAACAAGATCCTTTGAACATAGCTCTGTTTTATCACAGGATCTTTATTGAAGTTTTAATCAACATAAGCAGCTGACAAAATAGGAGATTGCAGAGTCGGCTGTATGTTATGTATCCTCCTTGTGAGTCTGAAAAAAAAAATCATAACATTAAAAGAAGAGAAAATAAACAGCCTCGTTTAAAAAACAAATGAATCCCACCAAACCAAGGAAATCCTCTCGCACCCAGAGGAAGACCTGCCGTGTGGCGTGCCGACGGCAGCCCCGGAGTTTGGAGCCTCATGGAGATCATTACCATAAAACAAATAACCATCTCGTTTTTGTCACCCACTATGAGTGAACTCAAAACCTTAGGCCCATGTCCAAAGATTCCTTCTCCACAAGCCCAGCCAACTATGGATCAGGCTGACACCACTATAGAAGGCAAGGAGGGCACAGCCTCTGTGTCCAAATCCAGATTCTTTTCTTGGTCCAGCCACTGTGCCTTGGCCCGTGGCCTCATCTCATCACCACTGCCTTCAACTTCCTTACTTGTTTCCTTTCTTTCCTTGCCCAAGGATGGGATAGACACCCCAGTCTGAGTTTCTCCACTTAGTGTGTAAGGGAGAAATCACTAGGTGAGAAGGGATGAATGCTTCTATTTTTCTGTCCCCATCTAGATCTCTTTTTAGAGCTGGGCTGCTGTCTTGCACTCCAAGAAGGGCATCCCCTGGGCCTGCATAGCGATTTCATTTCAAAAGTGGTGCACGGTAACTATTGAAGAGAGGGGCCCTGGGGACTGTAAAACTCCTACCTTTATGGCCAATGCTACCTCTCTTTTCACTGAGACAGGAAGTAACTACCGGAGCAAGGGGAACAGGGCCCATTGTCTCAGGCAAGGCAAAGTGGTGTTGCAATGAGAGCTGGGCTCTCCAGTTGTTTAGACCTGGATTTGAATCTCAGTTCTGCCACTTAAAATGTGTGGACCCAGCATCCATTGGGGCTCACTAAATATGCACTGACAGAAGGAATGAATGAGGAAGAGGCAGATGGTGAGGATATGGTGCCGATGGGGCTGCAAGGAAGGAGGGGATGCAAAGTATCAGGGAGGTCCAGCTGGATTATGGTCCCTTGCGAAGGTTTCTTGAAAGAATACTTTAACTGGGTTATGAAGTAACAGATAAACACCCACTGGCAGAGAAGACTCAAGTGGGACCAAGCAAGATGTGATAAGAGGATTGGCCTGAGGGGCCTCAGGGAGTCTGGAGAGTTGGATGGGGCCACTAGCAATGTCGGAGAGCCTTGAATGCCAGATGCAGCCCAGGAGTGAGCATTGGATTCTATGAGTAGGAGACTGGCAGGATCTGTCCTTTGGGAATGATTCCTTGGCCACAATGGAATGGTGATGAATGAGCCACAGGGAGTCAGGACAAGTGATCTGTCTGGGGCAGCCACCCTGGTGTGGAGTAACAAGGGCCAGAGCTAAGGCTCTGGGGGTCAAGACAAGGAAATTACACAATATTGGCAGGTCTCCGGGGAGGCTGCCCAGCCGTCCCGACCCTTCCCATGTTGGGGTGGCATTCATATCAGAGTTTCTGAGTTGGAAGAGAGACTTTTCAGGCAGCTTTCCTGGAAGTTCTATTTCTGTTCATGTTGTCACTTTGCAACCAGATCCAGAGAACCGGATCACTAAGCCGAGACTTTTTCCCATCGTCCTTCCCTTGTTCCTGCTTCCTCAGATACCCATCCCATGCACGCTCCGGCAGGTAGTGGGCACACAAAGATGTAAGGCACCAGGTCCCTCTTGCCTGCTGTTCTCAGACTACAGCAGACAGGCCAGCTGATACACAGACATGGCTAAGGTGCTGAAGAGGCCAAGGGGACAATGTCACTAACTCAAATGAGAGGTACAGCTCACGGAAGCTCATACCTCTGGACTGGTCAAGTGCACACAGGAACTTGGCCTCTGCAAAAAAGGAAAAGAGAGGTTCCAAACCTGATTCCTTACAATGGCATGAGAGAAAGCTTGGGAGAAAGTGGGGTTAATACACAGAAGCACATGGTTGGGTCAGACCAGGCGCCTGGTTTGGTAGAAGAACCAGGCTGGCGCAGCCACGGTACCACAAGCACGGGCTCAGGCTTTCAGGAATCAACACCGCTGCCTGGGGGCGGGGGATTCTTGGAGAGACTTCACAGTTATTCTGGTCACCTTTAGCTTCTAGACTTCCTGAAGTACAGAGAATACTTGCCCCTTAGCCATGGGGAGGAGCAGTAAATTAGGTCAGAATTGCAATTTATCTCCATAGGTAACTAGGGGGAATTGTCCCAGAGCCTGGGTGACCAATAGCCAACTCCCCAAATCTCTCTCAAGGCCATCACAGTAAGTGATTTGCAGTGGTGGGAATGGAAATGATTTATTCTGAGAACCCTGTCGGTATTGCTGTTAAATCATTTGTATTTCGTTATGGGACATGAATGGGCTAGCCGTTCCCCAAACGACATTCCTTTGCTTGGGGCCCCCATGCCATTTCCACAACTGGTTATTTCAGGTGACAATTAACAGGAAATGATGATAACCACCCCCAGGGTGGTCACTTTTCCAAGGGAGGCTGCGTATTAAGTTTCAATTACTTATAGTCTCTGATCTAGGTCTCCAAAAGGAAATGAGCTACTTCTATAGTTGTCAGAGAAAATCAGTTTCTTTTTTTCTCCTTCCCATTCTCTGTTTTGTCAATTTTCAGGAAGTTAAACTAAGAGTTAAATTAAACGTTCTCTGGGGCCTCATCTGTAAGAAACACATCTATTTCTCTCACAGTCCAAACTCTAAAAGGCAAAGTAGGAAACCGAAAGAATAAGAAGCAAATAGTCAAGCCAAACGAAATAACGTTTATTTGCCCATTTCCCTTCAAGAGGTGAATCCTGTGTTATTGAGAATGCTCCAGACAGGGTCCCCAGGTGGCAGCCTGACATCCCAGCATCCCCTGCCCTGATGGATGCCAGGCTCATTCATTCTCCTCTGAGGAACTGTGCTTTGGGTCCATGGAATAGTTTGTGCTGGTTTCCAGGCGAGGTAGCAAACCAGGGTTCAGCCCAGACAGGCCAAATGTGCAGGGCTTCTGCTGACTGCTGCCGCCGTGGCTGGCATGGTGCTTTTCTGCTGCCTCTGGTAAGGCGGGCGAGCAGTGTCTGTTTGAAGTCTGGTCTCTGGGAAGGAGACCCAAGAGAACATGAGCTGGGCTTGTCTGGATATCAAAGTCCAAATTAAAAATTTATTCCAGTGTTTGAAAAATTCCCGACCCAAACCTTCATATGGATTAAAAAAATACACACTCCCTTGTTTCTGCAGTGTCTCCAGTTGAGGACTAAAGGATTTATTCTGAAAAAGAAAAAATAAAAGCGAGGTCAAATAGTTCCATAAATGGACTCTGGTCAGACAGCTTCTTAGCTAAATCTGTAAGGAAAGTAATCTGTTTCACCATTTTGGGCGGCTGGGAAGCACTTGTTTTAGTTATCATTTTTGAATCTTCTTTTTTTTTCTCCCTCTCTTTTCCTATTACATGTCAGATCGCCTGGTTCCTCAGTGCTGGAGCTGGAGGGTAAAGAATGAGAAAGAGCTTCTCCTATTCAAACCTCCCTCCCCACTTCACCCCATTGGACAAAAAAAGTAGAGATGAAGGCTTTTTTTTCACAGTTGTGGATTTGAGGAGGAAAATGATGGCCAAGCAAATAATCTAATAGTAATTAGGAAATTATAGATAGCAAGAACATAAAAAATCGTTAGCAGAAACAGGAAAACATTAAATAAAGGAGTAAAGATTTAAACAAGGCCTTAACAACAATGTATAAAAGAAGTAGAGCTAACCTGAAATGGGGAATTATTAGTGAAATATTGAAACAGAAGTTGAGAATGAGAAATCAGCTCCAAGGGCAAAACACCTAGAGGGGACCCAGGGCCAGTATATCAAATGCCGGTTGAAAGCAAAGGGCAGAATAGAGGAAAGTGCTAGAACCATGTCAACAGACAGAAGCAATGGAAACCATGAACGGAGACAGTGTCAGAGCTACAAAGACATAAAGCAGCCTGCAAAAGAGGCGCACTAGGACGTAATGCATTTACACAGTTCCTCCGGTCCAGGGTTTTTGCTGTTGTTGTTCTGATAAACTTCGGTAAAGTGAAGTGTAACTGATATACCTATCATTAGTGTACAGTTTGAAGATTTTCAGAGTGAGCACCCCCTTTCGGATGTGGCCGTGGAGCATCACCGTTACCCCTAAAACTACTGTCTGTACTCCTGCTCTCCAAGTGTGACCTCTCATCAGATATCCATCATAGATTAGCCTGCTTGTTTGTGAAAGTCACATAGAGGCTTACAATATTTATTTATTTTTTATTTCTTCTTCTTTCATTCAATTTTATAAGACCAATTTGGTAATCTTTTGTTTTAGGGCTAGTGAATTTCATGTCTTGTTCAAATTTACCTTCACCAAAATGATGGAGATATCCTCATGCATTACATTCTAGAAGCTTTATTGTTTAACTTTTTACACTAAAGTCTATGATCCATATTTTATCTATATTTTCAAATATAAAATTAGTTCTCATATCCACTTAATATTTTTTAATGTCTGTACAGTGTGTCTTGGTAATTTATGCCAACTCTCTTTTTATCTAGTTCAGTCTTTCCAGAGATTTATTTATTAGTCTTCCTCTAAAGGATACAGACAAATACACAGAAACCCATTATACAATAAAGAATTAAGAGAACACCAACTGAAATGTATATAGTGAGTTGGTAGTTTAAAGCAGAAGAAATTATAATGGCCTGGAAAGCTCAAGAGAGACTTATAAAGTGGGAAGTATTTGAGATAATCCTTGAAGGAAAGGTAGGATTTCGACAGTGTAAATAGAAGCATTTGGGCATCGTTGGCAAAAGGGAAACTTGGAAGTAGTCATTTGGATAAAGTGTAACAGAGAACTGGGGAAAGCTGGAAGTCTGAAAGATGGGAAGGTCCAGACTATCAAGAGACTTGAGTCATAGACAATGAGAAAACAATATTTTCGATATTTTGTTATCTTGACTATTTGTAAACATGAGGAATGATGTTGAGAAAAGACTCCACGTCTTTTTTCCAGCCTGGTGACATTTCTAAAAAAAAAAAAAAATGTAGATTCATGGGTACCAGCATAAAGCAGAAGCCTGGAGGCAAGACTGAATGAGTTATCAAGGGAGGGAGTAGCTCAAGGAGACGATCAGGCTGAGTCCAGAGTCACTGACTAGCTCCCTTGTTTTTTGTTTTTTAACATCTTTATTGGAGTACAATTGCTTTACAATGGTGTGTTAGTTTCTGCTTTAGAACAAAGTGAATCCGCTATACATATACATACGTTCCCATATCTCTTCCCTCTTGCGTCTCCCTCCCTCCCACCCTCCCTATCCCACCCCTCTAGGTGGTCACAAAGCACTGAGCTGATCTCCCTGTGCCATGCGGCTGCTTCCCACTAGCTATCTATTTTTTCTAGCTCCCTTTAAGAAGTAAAAAGAGAATGGAGTCAGGGAGCTTGGGAGAGAAAGGGGAGTATGAGCCCTGGAAGCCAAGAGAGCAGGGCTTCCAGTTGGGGAGAGTTCATTGTATCAGCCTCCACAGAGGGGCTGAGTGATGAGGAATGAGGAAGCTACTGGGCTTGGCGTGTGGGGAATCACTGTTGACCTTTGTGGTATTTAAGGAGATTGCCAATGTTTGGTGTCAATGGGAAGAGAAGAGAGAGCTTCATTTGAATGGGCCTGCTCTTCCTACCTGTGCAACTCCCTCTTCCTTACATTCAGCAATTCTTCACTGGCTCCTTCCAATTGTCAGGCCCCATGCCAGGTACTCATTGTATGGTGGTGAACGAGAGAGACATGATTCTTCCCCTACTGAGCTCACATCTGTAAGAGGAGCTAAACGTCCCACAAATATAAAGAAATGATTTAAAAAACCATGATGAGTGGTCGGGGCAAAAGAAGAAAGGATTATGGGAGAGAATGAAAGGAGCTTGATTTAGAAAGCAGGGAGGGGTCAGGGAATGTTTACCATGGATGGCATGCAGGGGCGTAAATGGTTTGTGACAGTATGGAAGTGACCTTGAGAACCTCATTCAGGGGCCGTGTAGATTATGAAGGTCTAGAACTTACAGAACGTCGCAACTCCCCATCCTATGCCTATCTTCAAGAGATAGAGATCAATGGGGAAATTTTATAGTTTGAGACAAATTTTTCTTCAAAAACACATGAGGTATATCAATCTATCAGTGTGAAGTTATAATGTTGGGAGACTACGAAAGCTAATATGATTCATTGTAATTATCATTTATAATGTATACTCCTAATCACATTGCACTTAGAACATCTACATTATCTTTCACTTTTGAAACGCTTGTGTTTCCCAACAGACTTGGGAAGGGGCTTTTATCAGGTCCATCAGTCCAAACCTTTTAATGTAAGGGTGTTGCCACCTTAGAAGCCAAAGAAGCGTTTGCTAACCTCGAAAGAGAGCACTAAATAGTCATTAGCTTCTTCAGTCTGTTTACCAGCCTGCCTGTCATTGAGGTTAGACTGGCCTCCAGATTAACACTCCGCTCTGTCCATGGGCATCGTTGTCTCACAGAACGCGTTCTGTAGTAGCTGCACACGAGCAGGCCAGAGCTAAGGTCCCAGGGAAAAAAATGTCTAAAGGAAATTTAGTTTGAAATGAAATCTGTGTTTAAAAGAAAGCTCCACTCAACCCTTTTTAAAGCAAGTGTCCATCATTTGCACTAATTGGTCTCAGAAATACTGATTTGGAAGGGGGGTCACACCCTTCTTTTATCACCATGGTAACTTCATACTCAGAATGTTTTCTTCACACCTCTCGTGCTCCCTTCACAGGAGCAAGGATGCTCCAAGGAGCCCTGCCCTCCCCACCGCCTGCATCGAGCCGCCTCTCTCTGCCATCTCCGGCCATCCTCTTCCTGTCTCAGCCTTGTGTCACTCGTCCTCTAGGCTTTTGGGTCTTGTCTCCCTCAGGAACCTCTCTGTGGAAGCCCTTGTCTCTGAGTATGGCGCTGGCCCATGCACCTCGACCTGTCAGTGTCAAGACCCTTTGGAACCCACGGGGGCAACTCACCAGTGACCAGGGGCAGAGCAGCTGTATCAACTCAGCTTGGGGAAGCTCAGGTATCCAGTGATCTTGGCTGTGTGGAGTTTGAAATTAAGCCCAATATATTACTCACTGCAAAACCAGGGGCCGGCCAAGTTAAATAGAGCTCTCCCCAAAACGTTCATGGACTGAGTGGAGAAGGAAGCTCTGATGTGAAGAGAGGCTGTTTTGTGCTCGCTTTTATTTTTTTGAGCAACACACTTTCCACAAGTGAGATGAGAAAAGTAGGAACCTCAAAGAACAATATTTATTACTTTAAAAAGCTTGGGCCTATGACCATACGCCACGTCCAATTTTATAAGCTTTGCCACAATTGTAGGGAGGTCTTCTTTTGTCCAGAAACTGTGCTAAGGCACGTTACAAACATCATTTAGCCTTCCTGATAATTCTGTGACGTGGGTACCGTTGCTGTGCCCCTTCGCAGATACGCAGGCTAAAGCCCTGCAGGAGTGCGTACATGCTACTCTTAAGTGACGGAGCTGGAATTTGAACCTTGGCATCTGCCTCCATATTGGTACCTGTCTGCAGGTACCAGTGCAAACAAATGCCAGTATCCAGGAGCTTTCACGAAGAGAACACTGCAGGAGAAAGCCATGATGCCACCACTTGGGTCTGTGAATAGAAGCTGTGTTTGAGAGAAATTGGAAGTTCAAAAAAGTTGGGCATGCCCCGTTGAACTAAGCAGGGCTTGAGTCTGCAGAGTATTTTCTAACCAGAGGGAGTTCATTAAGCTGGTGGAAAAAAGAGGATCATTTAATGGACATAGAAAATACTTTTTATTTTCACCTAATTTTTCCCCTAGCAGAACAGTCTAATCTTCCCAAGTCATGGTTCGTGCCTTCTGCTGGCCTTCCTACCTGGGGTTATTTCGAGAGGCCTGAAGCAGAGGCCTGGGTCCCCCACCGGCCAGGCCGGCCCCTTCGCTGGATCGGGGCAACTGCACCGCACTCTGTAGCTGCTCATCCACATAGACGTGTTTATTTGAGCACTGAGAATCTCGCTTCTCAAAAAGCCTCGGGAATTAGACTGTTTTCCACACTGAAAGTTTTCATTTGGAAAATAACCCTCTTTGTTTAACTAATGAAAAGGAGGGGCTGCTTGCTTCTCAGGCTGGGTAAGAATTCCATGGGCAGTAATTCTGTTTCTCGGTGGAAAATGTTTCGGTTTCTTAATGTTGTTTTGCAGACAGGCCCCTACCCGGCCCTCGCTCCAGGGACCACACATACACACATGTACGCACTCTTCCCACCCTTCCCTGTTGGCTGGGGATGGCTGCGTCCTCTTTCCAACACCTGCAGAACAAAAATAAGGTGGGTCCGCGGCTGACACCCAGCCAGAGGCATCCCTGCCTGTTTGGGAACAGAACGCTTTCCCCAGGCCGCACTCTCAACCCCAGAGGCTGGGTGGGCCACAGAGGAAGGAAATTGGACTCCAAACATCTTCTTGTTTCTGTGCATCTCCATGTCAAGCAATTCTCTCACACCATGGAGGGGGTGGTCTGTAACATTCCCTCCTCCTTAGGTTAGTATGAGATGGCAATAAACACAGTGCTGTCGTCGTTGGCCTTACAACGTGTCCGGCATGGTACTGAGTGGTCTGGATTTTGCAAAACCTATCAAAACATGGCCCCAGAGGCAACTTAGTGGAGGGAGAGAAAGCATGGATGCTCAGATCACTTAGCACCTCAGTCCACGGGCAAGTGGCAGCTGAGCCACTCTGAGCCTGTGTCCGCGACTGTGGACGAGGAAAGTTATCTCACAGGGATGTGCAGTGCCGGGGACGGGGTTCATCACGTTGTAAATGTCCAAGGAACCGTCGATCTGGTTCGCTCCTTTGTTCTTTGAAAACCGCCCATCTCTAGTCTAGCTGAGGAGACAAACCCCATTCCTGTGGAATAAGCTACAAATAATTGAGTGCTGTCCCAGCAGAGGTGAGCACAGAGCAGCGCGTCCTTGCCGAGGTCCACAACACGGTTAGTGGGTGCTGCCGAGGGGGTGCTGTGTGCACTAGGGACTTGAGGGTCTGTCACCGGTGGGAACTGTTACATCTGTTATCCAGGGAATTTGAAGAATTCCCTCTGTCTGTGGGAAAGATCCATCTGCCCTGAGAGGCGTGGCTGAAACACTGTTCTGCTTCAGGCAAAGCAAAAGAGATGGGCAAGATGACCGCTCTGTGAAAGTGGACATTTAGAAGAGCCACATGCATAAGACGTAAAGAGAGAGTCAGCTGTTAGCACGGAGTAAATGAATAGCTTTGAAAGGAGATATAATACGAAACAAGTGTATCAAGTCAGACCACTTTGGGTTTTAAGTGACAGAAACCCTCTTCTAATATGACGTTACGCAAATAACTAACTTAAGGCATTCATATAACTGAGACATTCTGGTTAGATCTTCAGCTGGGGCTAAATAAGCAGTCATATTATGTTGTTAGGACTAACTCATTTGCTCATTCTCTCTCTCCCTCTCTCCCTCTCTCCCTCCCTCCCCCTCTCTCCCCCTCTCTCCCCCTCTCTCCCCCTCTCTCTCCCCCTCTCTCACTCACCATCTCTTCATTTTGTCTGATAGCCTCATCCTCTCCTCTCTGTAATTAACTTCCTACTCTCACCTTAGCAGTTCGGCAGAGAGAGAAATTCTGTCTCTCAACCTCTGTCTGTCAAAGCCAGGCAAGACTAATTGACCCAGCCCCGAACTTATCACTGGCTAGAGGATAAGGTACTATATTTTGCCAAAGTCAACCAGAATGTTGGCGGAGCACCAGCTCTGTGCTAAGCGCTGTTCTAGCCGCTGGGGACCCACCAGTGAGCACGAGAGCTCCCTGCCCCCAGGGAGCGTACAGTCTTGTGAGGCCAGCGTTTTCGTGGAACCCTGATGCCTCCTGCTATGCTCTGTCAGGAACGGCACAGAAGGAGGGTCCTTGCTCTTCACCAAAGAAGCCAATTCCTTGGCAAAACTAACAGAAAGTCACCAAGTACCATTCTGTGTGCTAAAGGTTCCCACACATAAGGCACGTGTGCTGTGGCCTCTCCACACTCCAACCAGCAGAGCAGCCTCAGTGTGAAGGGCAGAGGGGAGCGGCAGCCAGCACCGCCAGCCAGAACGGCTTAGGTTCTGAGCAGACGTCACGGCTTTGGGGTTTCTTGCAGAAAATTCGGACAAGGAATGCAGACGGTTTCCATCGTTGGTGGGGGCAAGCAGGACGACCCTGCCGCTCGTGGCATCTGCCCTGCTTATCCAGCTGCAGGAGGTTTCCAGAGATAAGAGTCATGCAGCTTCTGCTGAATTGTCAGTTTCTCCTGAGGAGCGCATGAAGACCTTAAAAACCAGCTATTCTTTTTAAGGGGGAGGGCAGTATATATATATATATAAAGGGGGACTATATATACACACATATATGTATGCATATATATGATTATTTGATCTCTGGTCAGAAGAAGGTGGCATGCTGTATCAGCAGCAGCAGAAATGGACTCAACCCTGTGCCCTGGTGGACTGTTCTGTAATGGGCACTGTGGGTTTAGGTTAGGGGAGAAAAAATGGCTTCTCAGAATGTTTGTATGTGGAGAGACCAGTAGATTTGTGCTCCTTAGTGGCTTGGATGTGTGATAGGGTGGGAGGGAGGACTCCCCTCATATAAGTTATTCAGTATTTATTGAGTAGCTACTATGTGCCGATCCCTTGGTAGATAGAATCCAGCATCTCTGCTTCATGATAGAGTGACAAGCACAAGGACCACACTACGGTGGGAACGTGTCTAGCGGAAGCAGCAAACGAATGACGCTCTCTCGTGTGTCCGAGACTCACGGTGGGTGTTAGGGCTTATGGTGGAAACAAATGGTTTTCCCCTCACCTCAGAATGGCTGCCTGAAGCCCCAGCAAGGAGGCTTGACTGGAAACCAGGAGGTATGGGAGAAAGGTGAAGGCGGGCTTCTGTGTCAGGCCTCGGAGCCATCTGAGGCCACCGCTCACTAAGCACGCTTAACCTCTGCAGGCCCCAGGTGCTGTGCGACAAGGCTCCCCAGGGCCTGTGGACAATCATTACTTTTATTATGCTTCCTACTGTCAGGTCCTCCGAAATCCACATGGACTGCTCTTACGATTTCAGGTTGTCCCAAAAGAGAAACTCAAGAATCGGTGATGAGCACGGCGGGAGAGGGAGCCGGCTGCCTATCTCAAAAGGGCACATCACCATAATCACGGGTACGCGGTGAGCATATGCAGAAGGAATGAGTGGGGGAGCGTGTGTCAGGAGTAGCCAAGACGATACATAAACCAGGTGTCCCCACCCTGCACGCCTCCCCTCTCCACCACCGAACGGTGCCTTTACAGTACGTTGGGGGAGCCCGCGTCTTCTCCCTGACCCTGCAGGGCCCCCTCCCCCAATAGCCACCTTTGCTGCTATTCCACTGAATTCACCCTGGGTCTCCCCTGGGCTGGCTGTTGCCTTCATATTTCATGCGGAATGTGCAGCTTCCCAGGAGCCCCAGGCGTGCCCTGCATTCTGATGCGTCGGCCAGCTCTGACACCCGCCGGCTACGGAGCCTGCCTAATGAGGCGGCTGACACCGAGGCAGAAGAGTCAAGCCGGGCTGCTGCGAGGGCCTGCCATGAACTGGGAATGGGGTGGCAGGAAGGCAGTGAGGGCGGCCTAGGAGGGGGACCACTATTCCATCGCCAGATACTACAAACACGGGCCCGTTTAAACGACACCAGGAATGGATCGGAGCCTCAAAAGAGTAGCAGTTCAGATCAGGAACCGTGCTGGGGAAAAGCTGCGAAGACTAAGAGGGGGGTGATGCTCCAACTCGCGCACGTTTCAGTAGGCAGGGCTACTGCCTTTTCGGTGTTTCTTCCCGTGTAGGGCTTCTTCAGGCTTCCTTAGAGACCACTTCATTATCTAAAAGATCCTGCTGAACAGAAGTTTCCCCTCTCTTTAAAGCTTCATCTACCTTAATTTCATGCATTACTCCTCCTTTTGACTGGCTCTGTCAGGATAACTAGGCCCTGGCTTCCTCTGAGATTTAGGGCGTTTACACTGGGGGCAGAGTGAGTGCCTACAGTCACCATCCCAAAGCTACACGGATGCAATGCTGACCCTGCCCCCTCCCTAATACTGCAACCCCACCTGCCTCCATCTGGTCACCCCACGCTGAGCAAGTAGGTGAGGCTGGTTCCAGTTTACAGACAAGAAAACCAGGAGTAAGAGAAGGCCACACACCAGACCGAGGTCTCAACCATGGGCCAGGCTTCAGTGTGTACTTTCAAATGAGCTGGTCACCCCTAAAATCTTGTCTACCATTCTACTTGAAATGTATGTGGAAGGAGGTAACAAAGTGTGATTCCCAATAATTTAACTTAGATATATTATCAGTAAGAGTGAGACATTCACATTCAATTGGAAAGATCACTTTTTAAGTCATGGATGTGGCAAAAAATTTCCTCTAAAGCTTTGATTTTTGTCATCCCTGTTTCCCTGTGTGTGTGTGTGTGTGTGTGTGTAATCAGCTTTCTGTTTTGGTGCTGGGCACAGTAATTTCATAACAAAAATAGTAATCCCTTATTGAATTCTTACTCTGTGCCCCACACTTTTCATTGATTATCTCAAGTCATTCTTCTGACACTGGGAGCCAGGTGATATTGTCCCACTCCGCAGGTGAGGGAACTTGCTCAGAAGAGTTAAGCAGGTAGGCCAAGGCCACAAAGCTCTTGAGTGGCAGGAGAGGAACCTGTCTGACTTGCGACTCCATGCTTTTAACCCCTACAGCTCATGCCCAGATGAAGTCACCCTGGTTTGTAGCCACATCACATAAATACATTTTTAATGTAACTCAGTGCCGCTTTACTTTCAGCATCACTGTTCTTCATGCACTTCCTGCCTATTGTGCTCTTAAAATATCTCCCTTGTTAATACCTGTACTTCTTGTGTGGAATACTGGTTCTGATTTTAAGATCCTTTAGATTCTGTCCTTTCTAAGAAGAGAACAATTTCCAATTTTAAATTTTAAGTTAATTTTTTGTCATCATTGAATACTTTTAGAATTAGAACCATAGAATTTTTGCAACTGGAGGAAACCTCAGAGGTGATCCATCCCCACATTGCTGCCAAGGCAGGAATTGCTCCTACGGTATCCCAAGCAGGTGGTCACCTCTGCTTAAGCACCCTCAAAGCTAGAAAGCACACTGCACCAAAGGCAGCTCAGCCTGCTCTTGGGCAGCCTGAATTGCTAGAAAGGTCTTCTTTCCACTGCCTCGTGTTGAGTGCCTGCCTACCACACCCATCAAGATTCACATCTACCACCAAAGGACCTCAGCCCCGGTGTTAGCTTCTTGGGGCTGCCATAACAAAGTACCACAACCTGGGTGATATCTCACAGTTCTGGAGTCTGGAGGTCAGAAATCAAAGGGTTGTCAGGGTTGGTTCCTTCTGAGGGCTGTGAGGCAGAATTTCCTCCATCCCGCTCTCCTAGCTTCTGATGGTTGGTTGGCAATCGTTGGCGTTCCTTGGCTGATAGATCTTTGCCTTCACTTCATCTGGCATCCCACCTGTGTGCGTGTCTGTCTCCAAAATTCCTCTTCTTATCAAGTCACCGGTCATATTGGGTTGGGTACCCTCCTTACTCCAGTATGACCTCATTTTAACTAATTACATCTGCAACAACTCTGTTTCCAAATAAGGTCATATTCTGAGGTAAAGGCGGGGGTGGGGAGGTTAGGGCTTCAACATGTGAATGGAGCAGAAGGGGGCCACAATTCAACCCATAACAATCCCTCTTCTGCACATCAGCCTTTCAGACGTAAGAAGGCCCCTGTGTTTCCCTGAGGCTTCTCCTTCTTGTTTAAAATCCTCCAGTTTTTTGCCAGACTCTGCAGTCCTGGGAGTCTCTTCCGAACACACCCCTCTCTTTGTCAGTGGCTGAGACGGTGGCAGTCTGCCAGCTGGGCTCTGAGGACCCGCTCCCTCGGCCCAAGACTCTACTTCATGTCAGCTCGGTGAGTCCACACTCCCGGCTGCCTGGGTCTGCAGAGTTTGACTCGTGTTAACCACAGACTGTACTAATCCTCCCCGGTCTCTATCACACAGATTGCTCTTAAGCCTGGACTCCTCCACCCAGTAAGATGCTGATTCCCTTTCCAGAACATCGGTGAAACAACCCTGGCCAAAGAGTGATCCTTTTGGCACTTTGCTGGAAACTTCCTGTCCAGGTCTGAGGCAGTGCCACCTATTTGTGAGTCATTTAGTCACTTTCCAATTCCCGTTACTGCAAACCCTTTTCTAGTCTTCATATCAAATCCATCAGAAAAGCAAAGATCTGGGACTTCCCTGGTGGTACAGTGGTTGGGAATCCACCTGCCAATGCAGGAGACACAGGTTCGATCCCTGGTCTGGGAAGATCCCACATGCCACAGAGCAACTAAGCCCGTGAGCCACAACTACTGAGTCCGTGAGCCATAACTACTGAGCTCGCATGCTGCAAGTACTGAAGCCCGCGCACCTAGAGCCCATGCTCCACACAAGAAGCCACCTCAGTGAGAAGCCCATGCACCGCAATGAAGAGTAGCGCCTGCTTGCGGCAACTAGAGAAAGCCCACGTGCAACAATGAAGACCCAATGCAGCCCCAAAAAATAAATTTAAAAAAATTAAAATAAAATATAATCAAAAATAATTTATAACAAACAAAAAAACGAAGATCTGTGGAGTGCTTCGAAGCCACCTCATTTGCTAATCCTGAAGCTGAAATGTTAGAAGATATGCAGTTTGTTTGGCAAGCTCGGTTTTTCATAAACACTCTGTGTTAGCTTCTCATTGTCCTGTTGTCTTGCTCACTGAGCCTTTCTCTCTTAAGATTTGTTCCATTTTCTTGCAAAATAGTGAAATTCCCAGTTCTCTGTTTTCCCTGGATTATTTCCAGGGAGATAATGCTTTCCTATTTTGGAAATCGGTCCCACATGTCTTCTTTTAATACTTCTGATAAATCCCCTGATCATGATTCATAGTTTTCAGTCCTTTAATAAGTAGGCTTCTTAAGCAATTGTTTTGATCAGTTTTCTAATTTGGGCTTGGGGAGGGCAGTTACTTCAAATCTACTGATCTGTACTCTTTCCAAGGGCACCCTTTCCTGGGTAGGCTTCCTTTGTAGATATCAAAGAACTAAGGCAGGGCCAAAAGAAATCTGGGAGTGGAAGCAGAGTAAACCAAGTGGCAGGCTTCAGAGGAAAAAAAATAGCCAACTCTGTTTTCCTAAATTCTTTTGGGAAGAATATGAGATAGGGGAACTAGAAGGGGTTCAGAGTGGAAAATACTGGGGAACAAGGAGGAGAAAAGTGGAGAAGACATGGGATAAGGGAAGCTGAATTGCCTTGGTGTATGAAAATGAGATAACCCCACCAACCCAAGCGACATCCAGGCTGTGAGTCCAGGCCCTATCCTTCCAGGACAAGTTTTGGAATCTCTGGAGAGCCGTGGTGTCCCTTGTGTATTTGACACGAAGAGCAGGGCATTATTTATCACCCTCTCCTCTATGCTACAACATCAATTTTTAGGAATCAGTGTGTAGTATTCAACAGTAATTATTTCTATTTCTCATTTAGTTTTAAAACTAGCAATTAGCAATTTAAAAAGGGAAATCTCAATTTTAAAGATATTCAAAGTCAGCAAAATACTTCACGTGTGCACTAAAGTGTATGTGTATTAAAGAAAATATTACACCTCACAGTTTGCACTCTGTTTCATGGCCTTGAATTTTTAAAACAAGAACTCTAAGAGGTCACGTAAAATAACAGAATTTTCTTGTTTCATCTTTGCCATCTTGTACTATTGCTGTTTCTTTCTTCTATTGTTTAAATGCAGGGATATGTTCTCTCACAGGAGTTGAACACATAAACAGCACCCAGTGTGAATCCAAAGGCTCCCTAACCAAGAATTTACTCCCAAAAGGAACATGAATGTGTGTCTGCCTGTATTAGAGACTGCATGGATGAAAATTTCTGAATTAGCTTCCATGAAAAATATATTTATTAAGTGATAAGCAATAAAAATGTGCATATATATGTGTACATATGTGTGTACATATGTGTGTGTACATATGTGTGTGTACATGTGTGTGTGTACATATGTGTGTGTACATATGTGTGTGTATATATATAACTAAAACTCAACAGTAACTGCAACAATTATTTAACTTAGACCAACAAAAGACTTTTGGGGGTGGGAGGAGGAATATTTTGTCATTGGCACTCTTTAGAATCACTGACACGTGGTGAAAATAAAAGTTGACCAACATCACACCTGTAGTTGTGCCGTTCTGCTCTTGCAACCCCCGGGGGCCACTGCTGGCCCATCATGGGGGTGGTAAGCAGGAGAGCGTACTCAGATATGCCCAGAGGACTGTTGCAGGCAAGGAAGAATTAGGGCCTGAAATAAGGGTCTGTGTTGTTTGAAGGGTAAAATTACGCATTGTTATTTCGTTCCACATATTTCCGCTTTGTCTCTTTAGCGCTACAGATATCTTCAGGGCGCTGCCATCTAGAGACGTTTGGAGGGCCCAGACCCTGTTTGTGCTTCTCTGTATTACCCGCCTCCTCTGCCTGCCCCCTGGGTGTAGCACAGTGCTTGGTTCACTTTACTGCTCTGTAAATGTCCACTGATAATATTTCTCTAATCAGTATTTTCCACAGTTTAAAAGCACCTCATCCTCTCTGTGCTATGTGAAATGAATCGCACCCTCTCCTCTTGCGTTTATTACCTACACCAGTCGGCTTGCTCTTCCCTAACACCTTTATGTACGAGTCTTCATTCTCTGCAATCCTATTAGCTCATTTTCACTGCGTCAGCTTCCGCTGCCTTGGAAGACGGACGCAGGGGAAGGAAGAAAGAAGGCAGGAAGTGGAAAGAAGACCCCCAAAGATTTCACTGAGTTGACTCCACCTATGATCATTTAGATACAGGTTCTTAGACCCCCAGGCCTGGCGAGGTTCCCATTATCTTTACAAAATAGAAATGACATATCCATAGAGGTATCGCGGGGCCCACATGGGAGTGCTTGAGGGAGCTGGAAGCTGCAGCCTTTGGGAAACTTTGCAGGCCCTTGTCTGCCTTCCTTGAGGGAGGAGATTCAGCTCCGTGAGTTGGAGCATTTCCTCCTGCCCACCTCCAGACCCTGCAGTTTAGTTCTTCACTAAAAGAAGGTCCAGAGAGGGGCTTAAACACAAAACTCCCCATAATGGTGAATACTCAGAATTACTCTCCACCTGATACTGCTTCATTTAATTGGACTAAAGCAGGCTCCCCCGGCTCCGGGCTCCCTTGAAATCCTGGCCAAGTTTGTGGGGCTCCTGCGTGGGCCTGGGTAAATATGAGGCAGGTGTGCCAAGGGGCCGCGAGCTGGGCTCCCGTGAACTGTAATGGTTGCTGCATGACTGACTCCCCAGCTCCTCCACCCCCCCGCTAAATCCCAGGACCCTCCCTACTTATGCAAAGAGCAGGCTCCCCAGTGCCGCCTTATGAAGAAGTGGTAGAGCAATTTCATTTAATATTGCTGGTGCTTCCATTAACCTGACTATATTGCTCTCCATCCTCAATTTAAGACTCCCTCTTTCTCTTGATTATCGCTGTATTTCAGAGCATCTGAATGTCCTCCCCAGACCTCTAAGCCAGCCTGGAATAAGTTGCTGATTGAAAGCTCCAGTTCCTTGAGGTTTTCTGGCTTTAGAGTAATGCGACCTTCACGTGCCCCACCCCCAGGCCTTGGAAACCAGCCTGGGTCTCCATTTTGCTCTGAATGGGGCTCCCTCTCGTGTGCTCTGATGTTCTCTGTATTCACTCTCAGCTCTGTTTCTCTTCCTGCCTCCCTCCCTTCCTCCCTCCCTCCCTTCCTTCCTTCCTTCCTTCCTTCCTTCCTTCCCTTTTTTCTTTCATCATTCTTTTTGTCATTAAGGTTTGCGGGATAAGGAAGTGTTTTAGAGTTTTGTTGGAGATGGGTAGACAGAAGTGTGTTATGAACTGTTTTTACTCTATATGATTGATTGATTCAATTGTTAATTCAGTAAGTGTGTATTAAATGCCTGCTATGTGTCAGGCACTCTTGTAGGTGCTGTAGGTGAATCAGGAGCCAACCTGGTAAAGGCTATGCTTTCATGAAGCTTAAATTCTAGCAGCAGATGAGGATAAATGATGTGAAGAAAAATTATGCAGGGTAAGGGGCTGGAGAGTGATGGCGAGCCCCCCATGCGTGCCCTTGTGTCCATACATGGTCCTTTGAATGACAGAGGCCTCTCTACATTTAAATTCTATAATAAGGGTCATGGTGGGAGTGAGCTAAGAATACTCCTTCTGGGGAGAGTACAACTGGCAGTGTACCTGAGCCAACAGCCCCCTCCCCATAGCTTCCCTGCCATGGCTTGCAGGAAGCTGAGGCAGGGCCCCCAGGAGCACAACCCCAAGCTTTCCTGTGGAGTGCAGCCCTGGGAGGATGAGGCATTGATATGACTACAGAAGACAAAATGGTGAGTGAGGCATCCTGCCCCATCCTGTCACTGCATCAGAACCCTCATTCCATCACCACTCCCTTGCCAAGCTCTGGGAAAAGGCCACTGTCCCCATCCCTTGCATCCTGTGGGCAGCCTAGGATTGAATGAAAGTTGGCGTTTCAAACCTATGATAATCGGGGTGAAGGCTGCAGCTAGGTTTCTCCTGGCCCCTAATGTCTTCAGGGAGTGGTCCACTGCAGCCTGGCCAAAGGAGAGCACAGTCCTCTGACCTCAGCAAAGAATGGGAAACATGGGGTCAAATGCTCAGAGGAGGGGGTGATTCTCTAAGAATAAGAGGCCAAGATAAAGATATGGCTCAGAGAGGGAGAAGAATTATATGCCTTCCATGACGATGGGTCTTTAGGCCTCTGTATACAGCTAAGGAAGGATAGACGGAAAGCTATGGAGCTGGTCAGCCTTGAGGTTGGGTCCTGGATCCACAGGTCTCTAGCTATCTGGTTGCGGACAGCTTACTAACCCTCTCCGAGCTGTAGTGTCCTCGCTGGTAGAATGGGCCAGTCACACCTTATTCATTTCCTAGGATTTTACTTAAGTAGGAATACACCCTTATTTTTTGAAGCCTGAAGATTTTAGGGGTGAAATAGCATGTCTATAATTTACTTTTAAAATCCAAAAAAACATATTGTGAAGTAAATATGGTATCTTTTTCTCTTCTCCGGAGAACCTCTAGCCAGCACATTTACCCACTTTTATTCAAAATCTAGGTAACGTCATTCATTGTCTTGGTTTAAAAACCATCTACTAGCCAACAATGCTGTATTTTTATCTCCAAGCCAGACCTCTCTTAGGAACTTCAGACTCAGATATTCAACTGCCAGTTTGATGTGTAAAAGCTAGCATGTCTCAAGCAGAATGCTTGATTCCCCATCCCAGACCTACCCCAACAAAAAAAATTCCACTGCCCTTCACAGATGTAGAGAGCAAACATATGGACACCAAGGAGGGGAAGTGGCGGGGGTGGTGGTGGGATGAATTGGGAGACTGGGATTGACATATATACACTAATATGTCTAAAATAGATAACTGATAAGAACCTGCTGTATAAAAAATAAATAAAATTCAAAAAAAAAATTCCACTGCCCTTATTCCAAATCTCCATCTCTGGGCCCCCTGGTACCTTGCTTCTCAGTCATAGGTACCAGGCCATTCCTTTTGCCAACCCCTCTGTGGCCTCTTTGTGAGGCCCTCATGCTTCCATCTCTGCCCATCACTGCCCCAGCCTCCCCGTTGCTCCACCAGCATCCCAATGCCCTTGAAAGGCAGATCGGCTGACCTGGGCATGAAGGGTACCTGTGCTCCAACACAGTGTTCTGCACATGCATGCATGTGTTAATCACATGTTTCATGCTCAGTCTTTTATTTCTCCTACAACAGATGCTGCCTCTAGTTTGCCCATCCAACAACTGCAAAATGGGATGGTGCCAACCTTGACAGCAGACCATAGACCATTGCTTGCCGTGTTGGGCCCCATTAGAAGCCTTCTCCTTGCACTTTTTGAGGTGGTTTCTTGCTGTTGTTGAGGTCAGCATTTGGACCAGCTTTGAACATGGAAGCCTCGCCCGTTCCAAGGCGATTCTGGCTTTCTTATCAGACTCTGCCCTAATGGGAAGTGAATGCTGCAATCACAGGGCGCACTCTGAGGTCACAATTACGTAAGGATTATTAATGAAGCAACAATGTCAAAATTGTGTGAAATCAAACTCAGATTTAAGTACTTAAAATAAACAGATATAAAGTAACAGATGTCCTGTTTTGTTCTCAGATGATTTCATCCCTTGTTAAAAATAAATGTCTGGCTTGAAAGGAGAAAAAAAATTAAAGGGAACTTTACTTCCATGTTAAAATTTAATTGAATCCAGAGGTTGGTAAAGTTGGTAAGTGGTGTGGGTTTTTCTTTTTTTTTTTCTTAAGGCAAAGACATATTTGTATTGATTTTTATTTCAGCGAGTAATAAATTCATTGCACAGCCCCAAATTTGATAGACCAAACTCACGTCCTTTGAAACCCAAAGGGAAAATTTCTCCGTAGTTATTATGTAGATAAGAATGGGGCCCAGTATATCCATCTGAGGAGAATTTAGTTCCATGCTAAACCCCAAAGGATGCAACAGCAGAGGCTTCAAAAATCACAGGTCCTGATTGCCATGCTCGCAGCCCTCAGAATCCCACTGAGGTGATCTTGCCTTGGAATTTCAGTGTGGAATTCCCAGAGAAGACTTCTACTGAAATTAGTAATGGGAAAGGCAAATTAGGTCATCTTGTCCGTCCCCCTGCCAGCTTCCTACACTGTGGTTAATTTTCTCCTCCTTTGATCAGATACATTTTAAATGTTTCAAGAGATGGAAATTGCACCAGTTGGCTCCCTCTAGAGTTCCACGGTCTACTGAAGTTACGGGACTCGATTTTCTGCCTGTGAGACTCGCTGGGAATTTTTCCAAGAGTGGAAGATTGTTTGTGAGCTGGGGGCTGCCTTTACCTGCCCCAAATGTCTCCTCATTGTTCTGGTGATGGCCCAATTTGGAGGGTTTAGAAATCCAGGGAAATGTTCATCCGTCCAAAATCACAAAATGGCCCTGGGAACATTCAAAGGAAATAATTTATTTGTAGATTCTGAGTAAAAACACAGGGGGATTGATACTGATGCCCTTGAATAAAAGATGGAGCAGCTCACAGCCCTGATGCTGGCTCTCTGTGCAAGAGAATTACATGTAGCAACATCTATTGGAGGGGATAAATAATCCAGATAAGAAATCGTATGTTTCCAGGCAGAAAATACATGTGTGACTAAACTGTTAGCCACTTTGAAAAGTAAAAATACTTTGTATTTTTCAATCAGTTAAAATTACATTGCCTTTATTTCCAATCCCCATCTCTGAACCCCCATGCCGGAACAAACCAACATTAGATTAGCAATGAAAAGTAAAGGATGGGGTAGTGGTGATGGTTGTACAACATTGTCAGTGTACTTAATGACACTGACTGGTACACTTAAAAATGGTTGAAATGGTTAAGAAAAGTGGGGGGCTGGTAAAAAAATGAAGCCATTCTGACTCTGTCAGAGGTAAGCATTGGACACTTGATGCAATGGGTAGAGTGAGTGGAAGGGGAGGGGTCTAGTTTTGCTCAGACTCGCTTCACTTCTCTCTACTTGACTCTGCAGCTTCTCCACAAACCATGGGTGAGCCAAGATGTCCCCTAAGTCTCCCCAGCTTCAGCATGTGCCTCCTTTGTGGCAGACACTTCTATTGCCAACTCCCCATTTGTTCTCCTTTCCGACTGACAAACAGAACCTGAATTGGGGTTTTCAGTGTCACTTCACTCAACCATTATAAATAATTAAAAACCGAAAGCTCACTTCCCGCCTCCCGTGCAGCTGGTGGCTGGCTGTGTGACTCACTTCTAGCCAATGAGATGCAGGCAGCGTCCCTGGGGAGGGTAGCCGCCTCTGTCCCGCTCTGTGTCCCTTTGCCTTCCGCCTTCTTCCTTTTGCTCCTGTGTGGTTGTGATGCCTGAAGGAGCAGCAGCTTCCTGCAACTATAGGGATGACACAGAAAGAGAGAAGGCAGGTGGTGGCATTACAGAGTTGCCATACTCTGCCTCTTGTAGGGGCAGAAAATGCTCCCTTCTTCCCTTCTGGGTTCTTTGGCTGGTCTCATAATTAAATTGAGGTAAAATGGATTAACAGGAGAAAAACAAATTTAATTTCATATGTACAGAATTCCCAAAGATGTGAGACTCAAGGACAAATCAGGTAATTGAGCTTATGTGCCACCCTAAGCTAAGGAATGGGATAGGGGTCTGTGGCTTCAAAGGTGGGGAGAGGGCGATTCACAGGACAATAAGAAGAGCAGATGTTTGGTAATTAGAAATTTGCTGTGCCATGCAAACAGGCCTTTCAGATAAAAACGTTATCACTGGTAATAGCTTTTTTTTTTTTTTTTTTTTTGTTATAGACCCCTATCTAAATTCTTTTAGGTAGTTAAGGGAGAGGTAAAAGTTTTCCCTGAGTCTGCTACGTCTTGATTGCCTTCAGCTCAAAATAATCCACATGCCAAAGTGGCATATTTTGGGGCGGCATGTTCTGCTCCCCTTCACCCTGGACAAATCAACACTCTGCGCACACGCATGTGTGTGTGTGTGTGTGTGTGTGTGTGTGTGTTTCTGGAACAAGTAAACACCTTTACTTGTTTAAGCCAGGGCAGTATGGCTTTCTGTTATAGCCCAATGCATTCTTAATTGATGCAAGTTCTATATTTTATGTTATATTAAATTCCACGTTACTCCTTTGAATGAAGTGCTAAAGGACAGTGTTAAAATACAAATGCTCTTTGAGAGAAGAACATTTTAAGTTGTAACAAGCCACTGACATCTTATTGCAAGTGAGTTCATCGAAATAGCTATCCGGTCCAATAGCAGGGGGCTAAAGAATAGCCAAGGGGACAGATGGGCTTTGATGGAAGGGAGGGGATTTCTGTCCCCACTGGGTCACTATAGTGATGGAGTCCTGGGGTCTGGGGGTTGGGGGTCTTGGGGGAGGTGGGCAGTGCTTGAGGAAAGATGAATGATTAGAAAGGATGTGGGAAAGGCCAATTTTGTCCTTGAGTTCATCTCCTGAAGAGGACACTTCAACTCCGAGCAGTACCTGATGGCACTGTGGGTCCACAGAAACTGCCCTCAGACATTTAGAAGGGAGATGGAAGAACTCTGCATAAATATTGCCTTGAAAGTTGAGACTTTAACAGGAGATACATCTCCTCTGATTACAGTTTCTTTTCCTCAGGAAAAGGTACTTCCCTCCCCCGTTGCTACTTCTTCATACCTCCCCTGCTTTAAGAGCCTGCGCACACCCCTTCCCTTCCCCAAGACCCTGACAGCATGCCTGTGCTGGCTTCACAGCCCTTTCCTCCCTTGTGTCTCAGCCTCTCCTGGTTGAACGTCCCCTAGGGCTGGCCTGGCTTTTGAATCTGTCTTAGTATCTCTTGCAGTGCCTTATGCCTGGTGGTCTTTTTTTAAGTTAACATTTGTTGAGTGCTCACGGTAAGCCAGGCACTGTTCTAAGCCATTTACAGGAACCCCTCCTTCAATCCTCAGTCCTCGGTTTATCTCTATCCCCAGCCAGGGACGAGGCCCTCAGTGTTGGCCTGTCAGAGAAGGGCCTGTCTGCTGTGTAATCACCCTGGGCCTGTTCATCCTACCCCCTTCCTCTTTTCTCAAACTCTCACTCAACTTAATCTCCCTGCTCTCCCAATGACAGCGCCATGCCCTTAGCTACTCTGCTGCTAAAAGATATACCATCCCTACAAAGCTTTTAATGGAGGAAATGACTTCATCAGGCTCAAGTTAAGAGGTAAGAAAGCAACGGTCCTGGAGAAAGAGCATTCTAAAGAAGAGGGCCCACCGCAATCAATCCTGCACAGCACAGGGGAGGAAGACCCCATCGCTGAGCCCCTAAACAACCTCAGTATAATAGTTCGCTGGGGGAAGCAGGGTCGCTCTTGATGGTGCAGAGTTAAATACATGGGTTTAGGCATCAGATAGCCTTGGTTTATGTCCCACCACGCCCCCATGGGACCGTGGGCCCGTCACTTAGTGTCTCTTAGCCTCAGTTTCCTCCTCTGTAAAACAGGAGTATAGTCCTAAGAGCTCACATCTCCTATGTTTCTATGAGAATTCAATGAGAGAATCCAAATGAAGCACTTGGGGTTGTTCCTCAGGGGGGACTGAATACCAGAGATTACTGAGGTCGGGACGGGCTGTTGGAACAAAAGCAGGAAGGCGATGTTACCCAGAGAGGTTAGGAACCGCAGGAAGACCCTACCCTTTGAGACAGGAGGCGCAAAAGAGCAGGTGGGGTTACCCATGCCTGCAGGCGCTGTCTCACGAGGCCACTGCTGCCCTACTGCTGGAGCCTCCACTACTGTAGCAGTGAGGAAGCAGGAGGCTGAGCCCTTGCAGAGGCCGCAGGAGCCCAACAAACCCGCCAGTGCTGCCACTCGCCAACCAGGTATGGCGGCCGGCGGTCACCTGGACCAGACAGTTAATTAGTTAACATGGATGTAACGACTCCTCCCTTGTCCCCACTTCCCAAGGTGCTGTGAGTGCTTCCCCATGACAGAACCTAACCCAAGCCGGCAAGGAAGTCTGGGAAATGTAGTTTTCAGGCTTCCAAATCTTGGATGCAGAGGAGAAAATAAAGGAGTACAAAGCGAAGAGCCAACTAAGAAATCTCCAACACCAGCAGTTACACAATTCAAGCACTTGATGATGTTAATTACCATCATCCTCGTCATTCCTGGTATTACTGTTCCTGCAACCAACAAGCAGTGGGACCTCAGTCAAGTTATTTCACCTCTCCCGGCTTTCATTTCTTTATCTTTAAAGTCCCTCCCAACAAAGAATTTTCTTCTTTCCCTCATTTATCCAATCAACAAACATTTGCTGAGGACCCAAGTGTGAGCTGGGCACCAAGGTAAAATCAGCAAGATCAGGTTTGTACTAAAGGTCACTGTCTAGTGACAGAGACAAACAAATGAGTAATCATGAGCTCTTCCAGCTAGTTAAGAGCAAAACAAACTGACTCCCAGGCCAGTGCTCTTTTCTGTTTATTTCCTTACTTCCCTAATTTTCTAGCAAATTCCACAATCGGGGATAATTTCTTCTTCTGGCTCTGGGTGTGCACATAACAGATAGTCCCTTTCTCCAATAAGCTCCATTTCCCACTGTCCATCATCTACCCCCTCGCCCAACCTGGGCCCCAATATCAACTTGTCAAGGATGTAGCAGGGAGGTGAGCTGCAGGGAGGTGAGCTGCAGAGTGGGTCGTCTGCCTGGGGCCCTGGTCAGCACCTGCAGAGCACTCAGGGTAATAAGGGATGTAAAAATATGAATGCTCTGGGCTTCCATGATTTCCCTGTTTGCCCAGTCTGTCATTGTGCTACCCACAGATTTCCCACTATTGCTCATGACCCTAATGTGGGGTGGGAGACCCTGTGTATTCCATCTCTTACTCCTGCTCACTCTGAATGCATTTCAGATATTGCCGTGGAAACGTCAATTCCCCAAGCCAAGAAGACCCCTGTTTCCCAGAAGCTACTTCTACAAACTCTAGAATATAGATGAGCCTGGCCCAATCACGCGCTACATCTCGACCCAGTGGATTTGCAGCACACCTGCATTGGAGGTAAATCGATTGGTGTTTCTTAATCCTGCGTACTACCAGGCAGGTTCTCCCCTACTCATTGAAGCTGAGTAGCAACATGCCCTTCACTGTAAAGAGAATTTTTGTCCTCTCACTTGAGACTAAAGGTCAAAGTTTAAATCTATATTTAATGCCATTTTCTGAAAACTGGATTTGTGATTCCCTTTATGTTGGTATTACATATCTTAAGGGATTTCAAGGGGAGAAATCTGGGAAGCCCAGTTTCTGAGAATGACCTTTACTTTAAATGTGTAAATAGGATGGAGCTTGTGTTTTTGCTTTTTAAACCTTTTAATTGTGCTTCCAAAGACAGTTCTGGAAAGCATGGGCTGTGCTGAGCGGTTACTCGGAAGCCACTTTGAAAAGAAGAGACTTTGATTTTTGTCTTATACAGATGAAAGGCCGAAGGTTAATGGCTCCTGCTCTGTTGGCCTGCTAGCGACAGTTTCTTCTGAAGCTTTGTACCTTGAGCTACAGTGATCCCACATTAGAATATGCAAATAGTACAGCCTTTAACTGCCTCGGAAAAGGGAAAGTTCAAATTTACTTAATTCTATTTTTCCTCTGAATTTTATAAGACATTATTGAAGTGGTATCAGAATATCATTCAGAATGTCAGTTTTAGAATATTTCAAATATTTACCTACAGGTTTTTTAAATGGCTGCTTTCACAGTCTGAATGTGGCACTTAAGGCAGTTATAAAATTGACTTTCCTTGCACTTCATAAGCTCAAACTTGCATGTTTAAAAGGTAGCAATTGGGATTTCTCAGTTTGCAAACAGTCTCCAGGCATAGCTAGCTAGCTAGATAGGTAGATAGATAGAATTCCAATAATTAATAAATATACCATGATAAGCTTATTTTTTAAAAAACAGATTGTCATGTTATTATCACATAATCTCCAACTCTCAGACTCCTAAAATTTGGCACTTGTTATTTTGAAACTAGATGTGATTTATCCTTCATGGTTGTTGTATGACCAGGCCACCCAAGATGGCTGTTCTCTTGCTCCCTGTATGTCCCCTGATGGACCAGCGCCTGCTTCACCTACACCCTACTCACAGGACGGACCTTCCTACATACTTGCACTGGCCCCAGCTAGTGATTGTTCTAACTATTGGAGCAGAACATCTCCACCTGTTAGCTTATCGAAGTGGTGGTAAGGGGCGTGCCCCTCTGCTGGTTTCCCTGGTAACTGATGAGCCAACCTGACATCAATTCCCCCTATAGCCTTCCCTCCCCTCTGGGAGCGAAGGCTGCTGTCCTGTCCTACCCCTTATCTGCGGCACACGGTGAGCTGTGGCTCCAGGACTTCGCTTCAGACGTGTAAGTCCCTCATCCGTTAAATCATTGATGGCTCTGTCACCGACTCTGGGACCTTTCTTTGGTCTCTAGGCTGGGCAAGTACAGGGCTTGTAGGCCTGTGGGGTGCAGCCCAACAATTGGCAGAGCAGCCAGGAGACCGAGGGAACTCCCGTGAGCGCCAAGATGTCGGGAGATGAGGACGGGGGATGGGAAGTTGCGGGGAGGGGGGGGCATCCACGAACATATGAGGCCTGAAAGTTGCAGGGGGTGATCCTGGGGTGGCCGTCCACTTGCATGTGGGACCCAGAAGTTCCAGCGGTGATCCCAGAAGTTGTGGGGAGATCCCACCGTGGCTGTCTGCTAGTCTGTGAGGCCCTGGGTTGGGGGCCGCCAAGAGAGGGCAGAGGACTCCTAGAAACCCTTAAGGCCGTTGCAGAGATAGTGGCCACAGCTGTGGACTGGCTGTTGCTTTTTGTATTAAGGAAGACCACGGAGGCTGAGCTAACTGCCGAGGCAAAGGTTAACTTGAGTGCTGATTCTTGTTCCTCTGAAAGTAAGGCATGTGAACGTGAGTGAATATGTATTATTGTCTATCACTGTCATGTAAGCTGAATTGGCTATTTAGAAATGGAAAAAAAATCTCTGAAAATGTCCAAGATGGAACTCTGTTGACATTCTTAAACTGGTTTTTCTACACATAGGAGAGGTTAACTTTCTAGAAGGAATTGGTATTTCTCTTCTTGGGCTTTTGAGATGTAAATGATCTACCTGGGCTCTCAGGAATTTTAACCTATTCCCTACTAGTGAAGGAAAGAAAGGAGGCCTCTTAAACTCTAGCAGGAAAACTGTGAGATCTCTGTGTCTATATAGATACATATACGTCTATGTGTACCTTATAAATATGAGGTGTCTCTGCCTGCGAATGGCATTGCCAAGATTGGTTCGTGGATGAGCTCTGTTTCATTGGCTTAAGAAAACAATTAAGTATGATGGCAAAAACTTGGCCTCTGTGCGCCAGTGCCAAATCGAAGTTCAGAGACAGAATTTTGAGTGAAGTAGAAAAGAATAGCTTATTGCTTTGCCAGGCAAAGGGGGCCACGGCAGGCTCATGCCCTCAAAACTGTGTGTCCCAACCTGGGGGGATTTGGTGAGGAGTTTTATAGCAATGGTTCAAGGGTGGAGTTGCTGATAAGGATCAGGGTGTGTGCAGGGCCTGGCTCCTTAGTCTGGCCTCAGGTGGTCTCCTGATGAGCTCCTGTGGTTCTCCAGGTTATCAAACTGTGACCTTCTCTCTGGAATGAAGAATGCTTCATCAAGTAGTTAACATCTTCCACCTGTTGGGGTTTTAGTTCTGCAGAAGAGCTCAAAGATATTGTTATGGGCATCCCTGGAGGAGGAACCAGGACCCTGCCCCAAGGCTGCGCTATTGTTTCTTGACTGCTCCTCTGCAGGGGCTGTCTCTGCAGCCCCTCCCTTCCCTGATTAGCAACTGTTGAACCTGCCCTTTGGGACTCAGGGAAGCTCATGGAGGCTGACACCTGTTCCCTACGTACAGAAACAGGGGACACAGAAAGGTTTCTGTGCCCAGGAGCGCCACAGGGTCCTGCTCAGTTTCAGGTGCTTACATAAGTTCTCAGAATTCAGTCTTGAAGCTGGGTGAGTGTAGGGCTTTAGGCCTGTTAGGTGCAACCCAACAGTCATATTGATAGAAGGGTGGCTCTGGAATTAGATTTCTCATTACTCAGCACTGTAACAAAATCTGGCCCTAGGAAGTTCCCTGTCTGGATCCTTCCAGACTGTTCTGCCCCCGTGCCCTCCTGTCACTCCCCTACAGCTGACTGGCCAGCCCATCTCCAGATGCTTTCTCTCTGCACAGCATCTATCCATGATGCCCTCTCAGCGGTTGCTTTTCTACAGATGAGGCCCAGGAAAGGGCACACCTTGCCCACATTCAGTTCAAAAGTGGCAGGACCAGGTTTCAACCCCTGGCCTGTCTGACCCAGAACATAACACCCTCCCCTTGATTCCACTGTGCTCTGAAATGAAGTTCACTGGGCTCTCTCCTCTGAAAAAAAAGACACTCTCTCCCCCTGCTCCCCCCCCACCTCCCCGGTACGCAGGCCTCTCACTGTGTGGCCTCTCCCGTTGCGGAGCACAGGCTCCGGACGCGCAGGCTCGGCCATGGCTCACGGGCCCAGCCGCTCCGCAGCAGGCGGGATCCTCCTGGACTGGGGCACGAACTCGTGTCCCCTGCATCGGCAGGCGGACTCTCAACCACTGCGCCACCAGGGAAGCCCCCCCCCCCCATTTCTTTCGAGAGCCATTTCTTGCAGCATTTATTTTTTTACTTTCATCCACACCTGTCCTTTGGGTGCCTCCTCCCAGCACCCTGCTTCCTCCCTCAGAAAGCAAACTCACAGACAGGTCGTGGCAGAAATGGGCTGGTGTTTCAGCCACTTTAACAACCAGATCAGGTGTCTCTGTGGTCAGCACTAAGCTAGCCAGATGCAACAAAGCGGTACATGCCTGGGGCAAGTTTGTTCAATTTATAGCCACAGTGAACTTCAGTTTTCCGAGACACATCTAAATATTCACTTTATGATTGCCCCAAACTTTCCCCTGCCTCTCGCGGTCATTTATGCCTTACCAGTCCCCATTCCGCCAGCAGCCAGCAACCTGCAGCCCCTGAATACCCCTTCGGGATATGGCAGCTCTCCTGCCTCTGTCCCTTCATCATTTTCCTGGTTGGTCTTTGTTACTTCATTCTTGCAACTGGGCTCCTCCCATTGTCTCCCCCACCTTTGTCCCTTTGCCCCCAAATAGCTGTCGCTGAAACCACTGTTGACCCTCGCCTTTCCAGCGCTGCCGCTCTCCTCCGCCCCGCATCCTTTGTTTAACTGCGGCTGCCTTAGGCGAAGCTGATTAAACTCGCCCCCACTGCCACGCTTCTTCCCTGGGGCTTTGTGCTACCTCTGGCTTTCTTCTTACCTATCCTGTGATCTTTTACCTTCTGTTCTCCCAGCTCCCTTCAATTCTCCCTCTGCACTTTGTTTCTATCTGACCCCCTCTATCCCTTCACTTTTAACTGTAACAGACTTGAGGGAATGTCTTAAAAAAAAAAACAAAAAAAAACCCCTGAAACACTCTCTTCCCTCTATTCCCTTCCATCTCTCTCCCAGCTCCTCCTTTCTCTTTTAAGTCACGTTGCCACCATGTCAAACTAAAATCGAGTTTTATTGTTTTTGCCTGAGGCCCTTCCCTCTCTCATTCCTAACTCCTAATCTCCAAGCCTAAAGTACTCCTATGGTTTCTCGGATTGAGACCCTCTTTTCCTTTTTTCCAAAGGATCTCCAGAGGTCATTCTTCTACTCCATTCTCAGCAGGAATATCTTCATTTAGGGTCTGTGTCTCATACACCTGGGTTAATGAGATTCTTGACTTTTCATCATGTAGCCCAAGACGAAAACCAAGACTGCCACCTTTGAGGCCCTCTTGGATGGCTCGTGTAGTTGTAAACACGTGAGAAGTGTCTTGTTCGTGGCAGCCATGTAATAAATACTGAGGCAGCGTAGAACTAGGTAGGAGTGTGGTTTCTGGAGTCTGGCAGATAAAGGTTCAAATCCTGCTAGATTCCTTAAAATCTCCCCATTCCTTCCTCTGTGAAGGATACATTATAATAAGCGTACCTATCTCATGTGCTTATTGTAAGGAGTAAGTGACATAATGTGTACAAAAGTTTAGCCAGTAGTCTGGTACAAAATACTGCTCAAGAACATTAGTTGTTATTAAATAATATTTAATAGACAAGGAACAAATTCCATGGGATAGAATTGTACCTTCTTAAAGCTTAACTTCTGACTCTAATTTAAAAAAATAAATCTCTGCTTATTTCTGGGTTTAATTGACTGAAAGTGGTTCCCGTTGTTTCTTAGGCCCAATTTCTAGTTCTTGCCTATGATGCAGATTTTGGGTCCGAACAGTTCAACGTGAAACAGGCAGCCTCCCAGCTTTGTCTAAAAATCCCTAAATTCCCCTCTTCACCCTCTATTTGTGGCCACTGTCAGAGAGCTTTGAGGTGCCCAGGGGTCACTTGAGGGGACAAAGTTTATACCTTAGGAAAGAATTATTTTTAACTTGCTTGACCTCCAACCCAGCTCCATGCGTTATATACATGTCACTTAAAGGCAGTCACAGGAAAGGCATGGGCACAATTCTTCCACAGGAGAAACTGTACTCTTTTAACGCTTTTAATTAAATTGGCCAGTAAATTCAATAAGCATTTTAAAGAAGGGTCAATTCAATCAAAGAAACAAGGCATTCAGTATAGCCACAGGTTTTGTCTTTTTTTGGTTGTTTGTAGATGAGCCATCATTGCAACTGAGACAAAAATGCATCTGGATTCTATCAACTTTTTAAATTTTAATTTTATTGGAGTATAGCTGATTTACAGTGTGTTAGTTTCGGGTATACAGCAAAGTGATTCATTTATACACATGCATATATTCTTTCTTTTTTAGTTTTTTTCTCATATAGGTTATCACAGAGTATTGAGTAGAGTTCCCTGTTCTAGACAGTAGGTCCTTACTGGTTGTCTTATATAGTGTGTGTATGTTCATCCCAAGCTCCTGATTTAACCCTCCCCCCCCTTGCATGTTTCTCCTTTGGTAACCATAAGTTTGTTTTTGATATCTGTAACTCTGCTTCTGTTTTGTTAATAAGTTCACATGTATCTTCTTTTTAAATCAGATTCTACATGTGAGTGATATCGTTTGATATTTATCTTTCTCTGTCTGACTTACTTCATTAAGTATGATAATCTCTAGGTCCATCCATGTTGCTGCAGATGGTATTATTTCATTGTTTTTTATGGCTGAATAATATTCCATTGTATATACGTACCACATCTTCTTTATCCATTCCTCTGTCGATGGACATTTAGGTTGCTTCGACGTCTTGGCTATTGTAAACAACGCTGCAATGAACATTGGAGTGCATGTATCTTTTGTGAATTATGGCTTTCTCCAGATATATGCCCAGTAGTGGGATTGCTGGGTGGTATGGTAGCTCTATTTTTAGTTTTTTAAGGAACCTCCATACTGTTCTCCATGGTGGTTATACCAATTTACATTCCCACCAGCAGTGTAGGGGCCATCAACTTACTTTAAAGCACTTTCAAGGAAGTTCCCTTGACCAAAGGGCTAAGAAGTCAGCATTTCACTACCTTCTCAACAAATGATAATGTTTTTCATCATCCCTGTAAAGGCAAAGTCTGAAAGCCAAAGCGTTAGCCATTATTCCCACAAGAAGAAAAGGGAGCCCAGTGCCGCTGTCTGAGCCAAGCATCAGCAGCCAGAACCCTCGGAGCTTTTGGTTCTGGTGCATGATTAGTTCTCTATGAAGATGCTTAGTTTCCTCTCCCTCAGCTTCTGCGTGTATGAAATAGGAATGAGTGGTGTCTAGAGTGGCCAGAGACTCATAGGCAGGAACAGGTGTCAGCGAGGCCGTACATGAAATATTCGGTGAGATTCTTGGATAAAGAATTACCAGGGATCACTTATGTGCCTTCCCACTTCCAGATTTTACCAAATCTGTTATGTTAATGTATAGTAAAAAAAAAAAAAGGATAGCACGGAGACCAAATTTTATTTCAAGTGCAGCCAGCTGGGAAATGTTCCTCTGAGCTCCCAGCCGCATCCTACTTGCTCTTCTAACTCAGGCACGAGCCTGCAGTCTCAGGGTCACCCACTCCATGCTTCCCCCCTCCTCCCCCAGCTTTGCGTTGTAGCCTCCAATCTTATCACAATAAAAGATCACAAGGCTGCTTTTTTGCTGCTAAGTCTCAAATATGCCCTGACATTAACCCTTAGAGGCTACAAAATAGTGTCTTTTTTTTCAGCGCTGTTCTGCTATTCATATCAGTGGGTCACCTAAGGTGCGAGAATACGCACACATACACCGGACCCCATCCCCACCACTGGCTTCCATAACGCCTTTGAATGAGGGAGTAAGATGCCTCCAAAAATATGTTTGTTTTTTTCCCTTAATTGACATTTTTGTGAAGAAAGTTATGTAGTATTTGCACGGCTCTCAGACTGTCTCATGCAGTGAGCCATCTTATAGGGACAGCCTTTCCCAAACACCCTCTCACATCTCACCCCGTCCCCTCTGAAAAACGAAGGTGCGTGTTCTAGACTTCGGGGAATGGAAAAGGTCCGAACGGGCCCCTTCACTCAGAAGGCACCTGGTCTTCAGGCTCCCCAAACCTCATCCTTACTCTCCTTAATGTTTTTCTTTGTCCTGTTTCTTAAAGGAGCCAATTTGGAGCATGTGTGGAGCTGGTCTCCAGGGAGTAGCATGCTCTCACTAGTGAACCCAACTAGGGGGGAAGCCAGACAGGGTCACGTCCCCCTGATCCCCTTGGTGGAACCAAGCCAGCAGTCAGCTTGGAATGTCTGAGGAGGACGACTCTGGCAGCCAATCTGATTGCAAAACGCCACAACTCCTCCGGGCCATGAGTCACCCTCCCCGCCGTGAGCCCACAGCGCTTTGATGCAGCCCTTCTCAGATCCCTGGTCCCACTGCTGACATGTCTGTCTAGCCCATTTCCCTCTGAGTCCAGGCAGGCAGCATTACACTTTTCTGTGTGTCCCCCTGTGCCTAGCACTGTGCCTGATGCTTTGGAAGCCCTCACTAATTGTCTGTCAGATGAATGAACACAGATAAAATATCGGTTGACAATTAACCCGCTTCAAAGGATGGAGAACTCTATTTCTGGAAACTGTATTGAAGTAATTGGTTCACAGATTAAATTATTAAACTGCTTACTGGACAAATGAGTGAGTGACTTTCTTGGCACACTTTATAACAAGTGACACATCTTTGACCAGTCACCAGAAATGTGAGTTTACCTCTCAAGTGTTTATGGAGACCCATCTATGTGCCCAGGACTGTTCAGCATGTGGAAAAGGGAAACAGGGAAAGGGACACATAATAGAGTGAGACCCCAGCCCCGTCCTCAAGAGCATCTTAATCCTAACGAAGAGGGGCAGATTCAGAAAACTCTCTTCAGAATCCTTTTGACATCTCAAGCTGGCCCCCACACCCCAGGACAAACTTGCTGGGATTTAGACATTGCTCAGCCAGCCAGATTGGTTCCGGTCACAACATCTCAAGAGCACGTCGTGTCACAATGTACTATGGTCACATCACTAAAACATCCAGACAGGCGTTCAACCATTATGAAGCCAAACCAGAGTCTGTGGGGAGATGAGTGGTTCCAGTATAATCCCAAGTCTGAAAGCAGAAAAGGCAAATGGAGAACTTCACTGGATGCACCAACTGAAAAAGAAAAGGAGATGTGCCAGCTTCTTCCGTCAGAGTTGTTGTTTCTTCCTCCTGTCTGTTTAGGTTTCCTGCCTTCTCCTAAAAGGAGAGTGTGACTAACTTTTTTTTTTGGATAACTCAACACCTATTTCCAATTCCCTTTTTTTTCACATTCCTCCACTCTAGCAGCTGGAAAAACTATGACTTTTCTCAGCCTGCCTTGTGAGGAAGGGTGGTCATTTGATCTCTGCGGCCAAGAGATGGAAGTGTGTCAGAGGCCTCTGAGAATGCTTCTGCTTTCCTGACACCTCCCCTATGTAACCCCCCTTTCTGTCTTGAATACAGACATGATGCTTCATGTTGGACGATCTTTTTATGAACATGAGAGATAGATCTAGACAAACATCAGTCCCGATACCCTTGAACCACCAAAGCAACCTTCAGACTTATTATGTGAGGAAAAAAATCCAGTTTTGTTTAAGCCACTGTTAGGTTTTCTATTACTTGCAGCTAAATACATTCCTAACTGGATTAGAAATTTAAATTTGTGCTTTCAGCTTTCCGTGAGGAAGAATCAACAAAACGTCCACAGTGAACAATAACTAGGAAAGAGAAAAATGGTAGCAGAGGGGCTGGTATCTCTGGGACCCATAAAAGCATTTGTGAAAGAAGAGCCCATTGTGGCTGGCTGTGGATATGCAAGGGGACCCTTTTCTTTTTTCCCAAATAACACACCATAGAAACTTTTATTTTCAGTTTTAATACTTTTTTTATTGAAGTATAGTTGATTTACAATGTTGTGTATTTCTGCTGTACAGCAAAGTGATTCAATTATATGTATATATATACACTCTTTTTTTAATATTCTTTTCCATTATGGTTTATCATAGGATACTGAATATAGTTCTCTGTGCTATATAGTAGGACCTTGTTGTTTATCCATTCCATATATAATAGCTTACATCTGCTAACCCCAACCTCCTACTCCATCCCTCCCCCAACCCCCTCCCCCTTGGTAACCACTAGTCTGTTCTCTATGTCCATGATTCTGTTTCTGTTTCATAGATAGGTTCATTTGTGTCATATTTTAGATTCCACACGTAAGTGATATTATACGGTATTTGTCTTTCTCTGTCTGACTTCACTTAGTATGATAATCTCTAATTGCATCCATGTTGCTGCAAATGGCATTATTTTGTTCCTTTTTATGGCTGAGTAGTATTCCATTGTATATATATATACACCGCATCTTCTTTATCCATTCATCTGTCGATGGACATTTAGGTTGTTTCCGTGTCTTGGTTATTGTAAATTGTGCTGCTCTGAACATAGCAGTGTGTGTATATTCTCAAATTATAGTTTTCTCTGGATATATGTCCAGGGGTGGGATTGCTGGATCATATGGTAATTCTATTTTTAGTTTCTGAGGAACTTCCATACTGTTTTCCACAGTGGCTGCACCAACTTACATTCCCACCAACAGTGTAGAAGGATTCCCTTTTCTCCACACCCTCCCCAGCATTTGTTATTTGTAGACTTTTTAATGATGGCCATTCTGACCACCATTTGTGTGAGATGAGTTGGTACCTCATTGTACTTTTGATTTGCATTTCTCTAATAATTAGCAATGTTGAGCATCTTTTCTTGTGCCTACTGGCCATCTGTATTTCTTCTTTGGAGAAATGTCTATTTAGGTTTTCTCCCCATTTTTCAGTTGGGTTGTTTGTTTTTTTGTTGTTGAGTTGTATAAGCTATTTGTATATTTGGGAATTTAATCCCTGTCAGTCACATCATTTGCAAATATTTTCTCCCATTCTGCATGTTGCCGTTTCAGTTTGTTTATGGTTTCCTTTGCTGTGCAAAAACTTGTAAGTTTGATTAGGTTCCATTTGTTTATTTTTGTTTTTATTTCTGTTGCCTTGGGAGAGTGACCTAAGAAAACATTGGTACACGTTATGTCAGAGAATGTTTTGCCTACGATCTCTTCTAGGAGTTTTATGGTATCATGTCTTATGTTTAAGTCTTTAAGCCATTTTGAGTTTATTTTTGTGCATGGTGTGAGAGTGTTTTCTAACTTCATTGATTTACATGTGGCTGTCCAACTTTCCCAGCACCACTTGCTGAAGAGACTTTTTCCCATTGTATATTCTTGCCTTCTTTGTCAAAGGTTAATTGACTGTAGGTGGGTGGGCTTATTTCTGGGCTCTCTGTTTTGTTCCGTTGATCCATATGTTTTTGTGCCAATGCCATGCTGTTTGGATTACTGTAGTTTTGTAGTGTTGTCTGAAGTCTGAGAGGGTTATGCCTCCTATTTTGTTCTTTTTCTTCAAGATGACTTTGGCAGTTCTGGGTCTTCTATGGTTTAATATGAATTTTAGGATTATTTGTTCTAGTTCTGTGAAAAACGTCATGGGTAGTTTGAAACGGATCACATTAAATCTGTAGGTTGCTTTGGGTAGTATGGCCATTTTAACAGTATTAATTCTTCCAATCCAAGAGCATGGGATATCTTTTCATTTCTTTGAATCATCTTCAATTTCATGGAAACTCTTAAGTAATGTTTTTAACAATAAAACCTCAATTAGCCAACTCACTGTCCTCAAGTATCTAATTAGAACTCTCAGAGAATTGGCCAGGCTCACATCGTTGATGACTAATAGTTGGACAGATACTTTCAGGTATTAGAACGCACTTTCACCTATGTCATCTGCTATGATAACCACCTCCTTCATCAGCTCTATGGATACAGATGGGCAGAGTCATGCCTGCCTGGGATTAGAAGGGCAATTTTTGAATCCTCCAGGAAATAGACCTATTAGCTGATTAGTCACTGCATGTGAAATGCAGTGCATGCTGGTTTTACGTTTTTAAAAATTTGTGGTAGCCACTATATTGTGCTGGTCTATAGTACCATTACTCATAATAGCCAAAAAGTGGAAACAACCTAAATGTCCATCAACAAATGAATGAATTTTTAAAATGTAATATTTCATACCATGGGATATTATTTAGCCATAAAAAGTATTTAAGTACTGATACATACTACCACATGGATGAACCTTAAAAACATCATGCTCAGTGAAAGAAACTGGGCACAAATCACATATTGTATGACTCCATTTATTCTATTTTTAAATTCCATTTATATGACATGTCCTGAATAGTCAAATCCACAGAGACAGAAAGTAGATTAATGGTTACCAGGGACTGGACAAAGAGAAGAAAGGGAGGTAATGCTCATGCATACTGGGTTTCATTTTGGGTGGTAAAAGTGTTTTAAAATTAGATGGGGATGATAGTTGTACTAGCCTGGGAATATACTAAAAACCACTGAATTTCACACTTTAAAAGGGTGATTTTATGGTATATAAATTATCTCGATAAAATTGTCATCATGTATATCTATATATATCAAAGCTCAGACTCTGGAGCCCAACTTCTTGGGTTTGGATTCCAACTTTGCCACATACTGGCTGTGTGATTTTTGGCCAAGTTACTTAACTTCTCTGTTAAATTTTCTCATCTGTAAAGCAGACATATTAATATTTCTGTCTCACAGGACTGTTGGGGGAATTAAATTAATTAAAGTATATAAATTGCTTAGAATCATGCCTTATACATAGAAAGTACTATGTATTATAAAAAGTATTATAATAAGCATTATTATTATTATCATCAAAACCCGAGTGTCTTATTTGGCACGAGGACCATTATTTATACCAAGCTGTAGATAAATTTATTTGAAAAATAGATAATTTTTTGTGTGTAGATTTTGTTTCCCTTTCTTCATCCATTTACTACCTAAATGGGTATCTGTTATGGTCTTGGTTGCTTGTAGATACAAAGGTAGTAATTTGGAGAACAAATAAATATTCCTCAGGTCTCACCAGCTGGAGATTTTATACACACACACACACACACACACACACACACACACACACACACACTATGATTTTTGAACTCCACATATGTTGAAGTATAGAACTTCAAAGCATCCCTCCTTTTTCTTCTGGAAGTCCCAACAAGGAGCTTATATGAGCCCATAGTCTGTCAGTCAACTTTCATGGGTATCAAGTGCCCACATGTCCTTTATCTCCCCACCCTGGCTGGCGTAGAGCTGCCCAAAGGAGCCCCTGCTGCCCTGGGACAGTGAGCATCTCCAGTGCCATTTCCCACCCAGGCTGCTGTCTCCAGTGTGCCCAGAGCAGGCAGAGGACCCACGCAGAAGAGAGAATAGATACCTTCCCAACCACACTGTCACCCAGGCTGCAAAGCAGCAGGTCCATGCTCACAGACATTCTCAGGAGAAGAGTTCTCTCCTGCCCTGGCTCTCCTTCCTCTGATCGTGAGTTTAAACCTTACGGCCCACCAGACCATACTCACAATAGTTTTTCCTGCAATTTTAGCCAACATCTTCCTTTATCTCCTGCTTCCTTCCCCTGTTAGTTGCCAAAAAAAAAAAAAAAAATGTTCCCCATGCAATTAAAGGAAGGATCACAAACAGATACAAGTAGCGGGTAAAGAGTAGGCTCCTCTGTACTTGCAGCAGCCAGGAACAAGGGTCCAGTTTGGCCAGCGAGGTGCTCCATCCCACTGCTGGTAGAGAACTGCCACCTGAACCCCTCACGAGGCCGAGAGCCAGTAAGGCAGCCTTTTAAAAGGTCAGGCCATGCTGATTCATTCAGTTAATAGTTACTGATCACTTACTAGGTGCCTGGCATTGGGATAGTACCAGGGGTACCATGATGCATAAATACAGAATCTAGCCTAAATCACAATTTCCAATGAGGTGAAACTTGGGTGAATCTGAACATGCTTCCTTTCCCATTGAAACATCACTGATGTGCTATCACATTTGGATGAATAAGACACATTCCCAGCCTGGACCCTCCAACTCCCTCCATAGAGAATAGAAAGATAAACATTCTTTTATTTGCAGTTGACATGGTTTTATTTTCATGAACTAGGAGTGGCCTTAATAGACAACAGGCCCTGCTCTCCAATTACTGCCAAAAAGAAGAGCTATAGAACATCTTTTCCGAAACCACATCTCTGAACACTTAATTCACTCAGAGTTCACAGTCCGATACGGTTACCTTTTGGTCTATAATGTAAATACACGTATCTGATACCTTCTAATCTAAATTTCCAGGATAGCTTACTAAGAACCCAGTCTCCAGGTGCTCATTTTATAGTATTCCTCTAGGATAAAGAAAAGTCCTCCTAGGAGAGGCTGTGTAACTTATCTAAAAAACAAAACAAAACATTTGGGAAGAATTTCAGCAAGAGTGATTGGAACAAAAATGGAGAAGTCTAACTAACCCTCCATTAACCAAGCTCTCCTCTGCCTACAAGCATTCTGGTTAATCAAAGTTTTATTATGCTCTCAAGGATTTATAGTAAGTCCTTAGGGGGACCGCTTCAACATCTGATGGTGTGTACTTCCACCTCCAGGTATATACCCCAAAGAATTAAACATGGGGGCTCCAACAGATATTTGTATCAACACATAAGCACATGAAAAGATGCTTAACATCATTAATCATTAGGAAAATGCAAATCAAAACCACAATGAGGTAGCACTTTACACCCATTAGGATGACTACTAGAAAAAAATGCAAAATAACAAGTGTTGCTAAGCATGTGGAGAAATCAGAACCCTTGAGTACAGTTGGTGGAAATATAAAATAGTGCATCTGCTATTGGGGTCCCTAAACAAAAAGGTAGATCTAGAACTACGTGTGATCCAGTAACTCCACTTCCGGGTGTGTACCCAAAATATCTGGAACTAGGTTCTGGAAGAGGCACTTACATATCCATATTCACAGCAGCATTATTCACGATAGCCAAAGGTAGAAGCAATTTAAATGTGCGTGGGTGGATGAGTGAATAAAGGAAATACGGGATATACATACAGTGGAACATTAGTCAGCCTTAAGAAAGGAGTAGAATCCTGATACATTCTAAAACATGAGTGAACCCTGATGATATTTGTGCTGAATGAAATAAGCCAGACACAAAAGGCCAAATACGTGTGATTCCATTTATATGAGGTACCTGGGGGAGTCAAAATCATACATAGGGAAAGTAGAATAGTGGTTCCCAGAGGCTGAAGGGAGGCGGGAAGGGGAGTTACTGTGGAGTTATTGTGTAAGGGGTACGGAGTTTCAACTGGGGAAGATGAAGAATTCAGGAACTGGATGGTGGTAGTGATGTACCATGTGGATGTATTTACCTAATGTTATTGAATTGTGCACCTAAAATTATTAAAATGGTACATTTTATGTTATTTCTATTTTATTACAGTTTAAAAATTAAATTAAGGGAATTCCCTGGTGGTCCAGTGGTTAAGACTCCGCACTTTCACTGCCAAGGGCCTGGGTTCAGTCCTTGGTCGGGGAGCTAAGATCCCACAAGCTGCGGTGTGGCCAAATAAATAAATTTTTAAAAAATTAAATTTAAAAAAAAAAGAGAGAGAATGGCTGTATTTAGAATACCGCTTGCATGTCTGTGCGTGAATGATCACAGGCCACTTGTTCTCTTCAGAGTCTGAAGACCTCTCCCCTCCCTGGCCTGTTTATCTTGTAGCAGGATCCTTTGCCTTGGCCCTGGTTTCTACTCCCACCATCAAGTAAGGAGTGTCTGATTAAGTAGCATTGCTGTATCCACATGTGATTTACAAAAAATAATATTTCACCCTCACCATCAGTACTGTGTTGTGGCTACACACTGAATAGGAATAATTTCAGAAGGTTCCAGCTGGCCTTCCTCAAAAGGTAAAGAAAATCCAGCATTTTTAAGGTCTCTCTAATCTTTTGTTGTTTCAAGTGAATGCTTCCTCTGAAGGACTATTTCAGCATTTCTGGGATCTATTAAGAAGAGCATAATGAATGTTACAGAAGCAGCCAACTTAAAAATGGCGGGGGGGGGGGGGGGGGTTGGGGAGAGAGAGAAGAAACTATTGCCTACTTACAGAAACCTCCCCTACCCCCTTTATACCAAAGGAGCCATATCTTCATGCCATAATAAATGCAAACTTGGAAAGGCTCACGAACCCGCCTGCCTCTTCAGCTAATGACAGCCTCAATTATGGGGCCTAATCCTGCATTCCTGACACTCCCCTTATGCCTGCATAACTTCCAGAGGAGTCAAAGGGCCCTCAGCCCTGGCCCTGGCAGGGAGACATTAGTTATGCAGCAGCAGTGCCTGGGGCATGGTGGCAAATTTAAGGGTCTGTCCACATAATGACACACACTTGGAAGCCTTAAATCCTCATGCTTCGACTCTTCACCTTATACTGAAATAAAAAGCCACAGTAACTCCATTAAAAAACATAAAATTGCTCCACAGGAAATGAACATTAGTTTGATTCCAGTTTACATCGGTTTTAGGTTTCTTCTTCCCCACCCCCTTTTTACTTTCAATGTTAGTGTCCAGTTTTATGGAAAATATTTTCTTTAAGGAAAAGAATAAACACAAGCCTCGTGCTGGGTCTCTGCTTTTTATTTACTGAACTGGGCAAAACAGCTTTGATTTGCTGTCTCTCACCCTCCAGTAAATCAGTGGGAATTCCTCACAAATACACCCACAGGCCCCCCCCTTATGTCATCCTCTGAGGACACCTAATGACCTCTGGCTTATTGAGAAGTGGCCTTGTTTTATATAAACTAATCATCCATCCAGCTATATTAATAACGAGACTATAACTCATTTTCATCCTAGGCACACTCTGTACATTATCAGTCTCCTAATTAATCCCAGGCAATTCAGGGGGCAGGGATTATCACTTCCAATTTTCCTCACCACTCCTCATTCCCGAGACTCGGCAAACAGAGGGTCATGCCCTGTGTCCTGCAGGCACGGCCCTGAGTCCCACCCCACCCCAGATGCGCTCCCTCCGGCCTGGGGAAGCCTGGGAACTAGCACACCCCTCACCCCTGCTGATCTTGGAGGCGGTGGGGCTGCCTCGGGGGAGAAAGAACCTGGGGTCAGCAAACATCTGGCAAGCCTGCTGAACGGACAAAGTCAACAGCTGCTCCCCCACCCCCACCCCTGTCAGAAAATAAACTCAGAGATTTGGTGCACTGAGCAGAGCTGGGCCCGTGCTCTGGGCAGCTGAGACCCTTCACCACCTGCCTCAAAGCCCACCTCGCAACCACCTTCGTCCTTTCTGCGTGCCGGTGAGGGTAGCCCCAGGCACACCCCGCCTGCCACCCCAGGCCAGGCTGCTAGCTGTTCAAAGTGGAGACCTGGGGCTGAATGTTCAAACCTCTCCACCTCATCTCCCCACCTCACACAGGTGAAATCAGAATCCTTGTGATGACATGGTCTCCAAAGTAGATTCGTAGTTTTGCTGAAAAAGGAGTTTCCCTTTCTCTTCCTCCTCAGAGTGAGTCCAACAAGGTGAAGCGTTCAACCATGACCATGAACATCTCTAAACATCTTCAAAGGAGGACCAGCTCCCTTGACTCCTGGGGCCCTTCAGCACTAGAAAACCTTCCCTTGTTGCATTGGAAAGAGCTTAGGGTGCAGAGACCTGTGTTCAAGTCCTAACTCTCCCATCAACCTGGTGGTTACTTCACCTGCACAAGTCTTGGTTTTCTTATCTTTCAAGTGCAGATAATCCTCCTTCCTTTGCAGAGTGGTTGTGAAACAAACACCTTTTCAGGCTCCTTCATAAGCTTCTCTTTGGATCAGTCAGTGATGTTGAAGCTCCTCAGCACGGGCCCTGACCCTCCTCCCTTCTCACTCTCGTTCCCTGGGCAATCCTGTCCACCCCCGTAGTGACCATGTCAGCACTACACCCCGTGGGCCTTGGATCCCTTTCGAGGGCTCTGTGCCTCACCTACAGCTCTTAGGACAAGGAGGAGGACTGCCCTCAGGCTAACTGCATGGCGAAGAGAGGGACATGCCTGGGGTTTGTATCACCCCATGAGTGTGGTTCCTTCGTGGCGGGTGGGGAAGCTGTGAGGTTTAATGGAGTCTCCAGAATTCCCCTTGCAGATCAGGCTGATACTGATGCCAAAAACTGGTCCTCTGTGCACCAGTGCTGAGTTGTAACTTGGAGACAGAGTTTGGGGTGAAGTAGAAGAGAAAAACTTTATTGCTTTGCCGGGCAAAGGGGGACACAGCGTGTTCAGGCCCCTCAAAAACTGTGTCCCAACCTCCAAGGATTCTGTGAGTTTTATAGCAGTGGTTCAAGAGTGGGGTTGCTGATAAGATTAGGATGTGTGCAGGGCCTGCACTGTTTAATCTGGCCTCAGGTAATCTCTTGATGAGCTTCTCTGGTTTCTTTAATTTGGCCTCAGGTGGTCTTCTCTGGAATGAAGAATGCTAACTCCATTTGTAAGGGGTTTTGCTTCTGTAAAGAGCTCAAAGATACTGTTCTGTGCATCCCTGGAGGCGGAACCAGGACCCTGCCCCAAGGCTGCACTATTGTTTCTTAACTGTTCCTCCCTTGTCTCTGCATCCCCTCCTTTCCCTGATTAGCAACTGTTTGAATCTGTCCTTTGGAACTCAGGGAAGGTCTTGGAGGCTGGAGTCTACTTCCTACAAACAAGAATCAGGGGACACGGAAAGGCTTCCATGGCCAGGAACACCACAGGATCCTGCTTGGTTTCAGGATCAGTTTGACACCTCCCCTCTGCAAGGGTTTGCCCAAGATCAAACCCTTGCTCACTTCTTCCCCTTCCCTTACCAGGCTCCCGGGGAGCACAGCCTTAACGAGTAATTTGCACACATCCCCTTATCTCTGGGTCTGTTTCTGGGGACTCCTCTGATGATAAAAACCATGGTTTCACTTATACCTCCAGCGAGACTTGGATCCCTATCTTCAGACATGGATCTAAATCTTTCTTTGACATCTCTTGAATTTCTCAAAGGTGGTCTCAAGGCCAACATACCCCAAACAGAATTTATGGTCTTTCCCACCTCCCCACGTCCAAATGCTTTCCAGAGTTCCCCAGCCCATGAATCCCGCCCTCTCACCACCCCACCCACTTTACAAGGTAGAATCCTAGGAATATCCCAAGACTCGTCCTTCTCTTTCAACTGATGGTCCCCTCCATCCCCCGTACAAGCCATCTTCAAGCTCCTGTTGATTTCATTTCCTAACTGTACCTAAAATCTATAATACTCCCCCCATCAACTTCTTCCACCACCCTGTCTAAGCCACCATCGACCCTTTTAGGGATACCTGCAATATCCTCTTATAGATTTACATACCTCCCTTCCAGCTTCCAACATCAGTGATTATTCCAAAATACTAATCTAATCATGTCGCCTCCCTACACAACATTCTTCAGTTGATCTTCATTGCTGTTGAGTACAAAACTCCTTACAGTGGCCACCAGGCCCTTCCCTCTCTCTTCACTCCAGCCACTGGCACTTAACCTCTGTTGTTTTGTCTACCCAGACTGCTCTTCCTTCCTCTCTCCCCCTTGTCAAGTCTGTCCGGGCCTTCCAGTTAACACAAGCACCACTTTCTCAAGGTAACTCAATCTGATCTCCCTGCCTAGGACATTCCCTATTTCAGGTTTCTGCAGCACCACGTGCCTCTTCTCCTTAATTCCCACTGTGGTTGCAAGAAGTTGCAGTCAGGTGATCACAGACATGCATCTGGGAGATCACGTGACGCAGCAACTCAAGCCCAAGTTCGTGAGACCAGGGGCTACATCAGGCTTTTCACCACTTTCTTCTCATTAGCACGTGGTAGGCACTCAATGACTTAGAAACTTAGAAACTCCAGAACCAAATGAGGAGGACTTTGGGAAGGGTATCTCCTGCGATAGAAGCAGGGTACTGCTGTTGTGTCACTGTGATCTTCGCATGTGACCTGGGAAATCAGAGGATCATGCTCTAAAATAAGGAGTTGTCCCCTTCTTAAGAGAGGGAGACAGGAAACAGAGTGTAGGTATCTGTTCTAATATGTCAAGCTGGTATTATCCCCTTCCTAAAAAGGAAGATACAAATAAATTGTAAAATGTTAATCATTTAACTGCCTATATTTTTAATTTCTCCAGTTAAAAGGGCTTAAGGGGTAACCATGGTGCACCTGTAATAGCCAAGCTCTCAGTTTAAATGCATGATTTCATTTTATCCTCACAGCAACTCCACAACGTATTATTAGCCCCATTTCACAGATGAGAAAACTGAGAAGCTAAATGTCTTGCCCAAGATCACACAGCTAGTGAGCAGTAGGCTAGGCTTTTAGCGCAGGCCTGCCACAGGACAAAGCCATCTTCATGCCCTGTATGGCCTCACCAAAGATGACGCCTGCACATCCTGACAGACATCTGAAAGTTCATTTATTGAAAAAAAAAAAGTTCATCTGTGAATGTCTAGTATCCCCACATGAAGTGTGCTTCTGCTTTATTTCTTGGTGAAAATCACCATAAAGGCTTTATCTCCTGATCCAGTGGCTACTGTATTTTGTAAGAGTGTGATTCATAGCAGAGACCATGAGTTTGTGAAGGACAAGGACCAGGTAGTATTTTTTTTTTGGTGATGCCCTGAAACTGTTAGTCTCTCTATAAACTTTTGTGAAATGAAATTTTACTTCTGTCTCATTGGACTCGTGTTAAGACAAAGTATTAGAAGTTTCTGGTTCCACTTAGTTTCCTCTCTCAGCACCCAGCTTGTTTTCTAGACCCAAGAGCTTGACTGGTTTTGTGAAAAGGAAACTGGACCTTTGGAAACATAAGAGTGAAGTTTTTCTTTTTAATTGTTGCATGACACAATTACTAGTTTGGGAATGGGATGGAATAAATTTCAGATAGGGCCAACGCTTTTGAGCAGGGAAGCAAATCATGCAGCCTCATTTTTTACTTCAGAACCTGGACATTTTTAAACAACCTGGACAGCCCAAGGTGAGCAACACATCTAAAGCTGATTTTTTGATCTGGGACTTTGAGCCACAAGCAGGGACCACAGCCTCAGGATCCATGAGATGAGGGAGTCAAGCCCTACGTTCCCTGCTCGTCTTAGAATCTGTTTTGTATTTCTGTAAATGTTGTATGCTTTGTATTTCTTTCTTTGTTGCCAGGCTTGTCTTGCTCAATGAAGTCTGCCTTGGCTTGACAATTCCTTACAGTTTACTCACTTGAGGAGTTGGGGAGAAAACCAAATTCTCAGCCTTGGACAAAGCTCTTGATAATACCACTCAGGGCCAGGACTTCGGTGACTCTGTACAGTTTATACAATGCTTTTTTATACATTAACTTTGGGGCTGAGGCTTGCTGCCCTCTTTCTGAAATGTTCTATCCCAGGTCTTCCCTCCTCTGAATTCAGATCTCAACTCAATGTCATATTCCCTGACCACCCCTATGAGCAGACCTTTACACAGCTGTGTATTTTTTCTTTTTGTTTTTTTTCCAAAGCTCTCATCACTCTCCAAAATGATCTGGTTTACTTCTCTGTTTCCTTGCTGGATACCTCTCTCCCCATACTAGAATGTCAGCCCTACATGGGCCAGGACCTGTCTTATTAATGCTGCCTCTCTGGGGCCAAAAAACAGTGCCTGGCACATTAAAAACACTCAGTATTTTTTTGTTGTTGTTATATCGGTGGAGGAATAAATAATTTCATTTGAGTATTGTGGTCCTGTAAGGTAGTTTTTATCTTCGTTTTTGAGATGAGGTAGCTACATCTTCATGATTAAGCAATTAGCCTGAACTCCACAGCCAGTCTGTGACAGAATCATACCTCGAACCCAGGTTTTCTGCCCTTGTTCTGGAGTCTTCTTACGGGAAGGAAAGTGAACTTTTACCCCAAATTGGATCATGCTGGGTACTCTTAAAAACAAGCACCCCATCAGGGATCATCGCCAACAGTTTGGAGTGTAAAAGGCCTGATAAAACCCTGACTCTGCCCCCTTTATCAGAGGTGAAAAAGCATATACAAGATGAGCTTAAAGGCACAGCCTTGAGACTGCTTCCTACGTCAGCTCCTGGGTGGGTCACCGCCCCTCTGCTCTGACACACCACAGATCCTCCCATCCCTTCCTTCCCTGGCCTTGGACCTCACTGGCCTCTGGGCCCCTCATTCCAGGAGGCTCTGGCCCGGCTCTAGACTTTCTGCAATTTCTCTGATGTCCTAATTTCTTGATCACCTGTGCTGACATGATCCTGATTTCTTTCAATATGTCTTTTTCCCACTCCTGGGAAATTTATGTCTGTTCTGGCATATGTCCCCATCTTCCTTTGTGAAAAGAGAGGCAAGGAGGGGAAGGAAAAAAGCCTTTTCATATTTTTTAGCAATGTCTTCATGTTCTGTCAATAAATTACCTCTGCCAGCTTTTAGAGGCCCTATTGGCTCTTGTACTGACCTCTTGTTTCTCCTGTACTTGAAAAATACCTTATTATTTATCTTAGCCTCTCTCGCAATCTTCTTTTCATTCTTCACCTTTGCTTTGCTTATCATGTTTTTGCACTCTTAACTTTGTACTATAATTTCTCCAGCTGAGTTGCTGTTTGATTTTTTTTTTTCATACTTTCTCGCTTTCCTAGTTTGGATTACTTGCCCTACCACTATCACATCCTTCTTAGAGCTATTTTTTTGGCCTGTTTTCTATGCGGCAGGTTGCTAGGGAGCACATATTTTCTTTGGGCAGTTTCTATTCATTTCTCTCTGATTACACTCTTCCGTCAGCGGCTATTCTTTCCAATCTCTCAGTGCCCTTGGCTTTTCTTGGTAGGAGCTGACAACTTTTGTTCCCTCTGGAATTCCTGCACGTCCTTCTAAGAGGGTTCTAATTCCTTCTGGGCCTTACTTGGAATAAGCAGTTCCCCCAGACATTGGGCTACAGGTCAAGAGGAAGCTAGGTACCTTGATTAACACATGGCTCAAGCTTCCCCAAAGTCAAACTGCCTGTGGGTACGAGACCTTACAGCGAGTGGTACCCCTCGCATGCTGGCAGGAACTCAACCCCCTGCAAAGAGCTTCCCCAGGCAGCTGGGTGAATCCTGTGGGCTCACTAACAAGATGAGTCAGGTGTGAACGGTATCCTCTGGGCTCCTTGGCCAGTGGATGCCTTTCTATCCACCAGGCACTGTTGCTAATGCTGGGCACTGCTGCCACCTCTATTCGGTATTGTCACATTGACTGGCGTCACCACCTAGCTGCTGCCAGACTCCTGCACTGCCATGGTCAAGACGGCAGCTCTCAATATCTCAAAGCCACGCTGTGTTTGGGTAGAAGACTTCTGCCTCCCGCATTATGCCACAAGTGCCAATATGGTGTTGCTTGGGTCTTATAGAGCCTTCAGCGAGGCAGCATGTTTTGTTGTTACTTCCAGCTCTCCTTCACTGGAATGAGAGCCCTGAAAGATTGAGTCAAGTGTACCCCCAGGATGATGGGTACTTGACTTGAAAGGTCATAGAGAATTGACCCTGAAGTTGATGGCGGAGCAAACCAGGGCCACTTATGAGGCAAGGATATGGGATTGTAAGGACATGATAAACAGAGAGGTGGGGGGGGGGAACCTCAGGAATCCAGAGGAGTGGAGCAGGTGCACAGAGTGGGGTGGATCAGAGTCCTTGTGCCCATCTGATAAATTAACATCCCTGATCTCCTGGTTCGGGGCCTCACAGAGTCCAACAGCACTTCTTTTCCTTTTTTGTGTGTGTAAATTATCTGCTGGACTTCTGTAGTCACACTCCTCTTCAGCTAGTTTAACTGGATTTCTTTGCTGGGAAGCCAGGGCCTTAACAAATATAACCTCCCGGTTACCCAGCTGTAGCCTCGTGGTGCAGTTTTTCTGGTGCTCATGCCTGCTTGGTCGTCAATATCCAGCTTCAATGTTGCTTCCTCTCTGCAGCCTTCCCTGACAGCTCCCTCTCTCAAGATGCTTCAAAACTCTGCTCATAACCATTATACTGTGGTGTGATTTAGGTATTTATAAACACTCCACTCGCCAGACCACGGGGTCCTCGAAGACAGAACCCTGTCTTAGTGCCTGAAGCCCAGATGGTGTTCAGTCAGTGTTTGCAGAAATGCCTCAGTGGCTCTGAGCTGGTTCTGGTGGCACCACACTGACTGCTGCTCAACCTTCCAGGCGCTCGAGGGGTCTGAGTTTCTGCTGACTTTGCTAACTTAGCCCTTCACTGTCACTTGCATCTTTTCGTCGTCCTCCCTGGTGTCCAGGATTGCTTGCTTGCTGGGTGCCTCCAGCTCTGTGCAGACTTCACTACCTTTGGATCTGTGACAATTCCAAGGCGACCCCGCTGGGGCAGAGCACATGCTGTTTCCCAGGGTTCTAGAACTCTTCACTGCATTTTGGCTCCTCTGAATGGTTTTGTGTGGTTGCCTAGGGCCTGGGCTACCTGTGTGTCTGCTCATAACAGCATGCCCCGCCTGATCCAGCCATCTGTTTGTTTTGGCTGCATCTCCTCCTTTATGCTCTCGCTTCTGAGAGATGGTGAATCGTAGCTACTTCCTTCAATCAGCCAGAAGCCCTCACTGCCTTGTCCATGGTAGAAAAATTGTCTCCAGGTCAGCAGCAGCTTTCTTACATGGGAGAGAACATCAGTGCTCATTTACTCAGGAAAAGCAACAACAACAACAACAAAGCCCTCTTGCTCTGTTTTGACCGTTTTTCCTTTATGGATTGCAGTGCCCCTAGCACATCCACCAGCTTTCCCTACCAACTACCAGCTATGTATCCAAGCTGCTGTTTCACCCCCTGTCAGCCTGGGGCAAGAGGGGCAATGGAAAAGTTTCACACCCTTGGGTGGGGTACTTGCTTTACTCCTGGTTCTCATGTACAGAGTGTTTTTCAAGAAGTGTTTCTGCCAGTACACCTGATGCTGCTCTAACCTCAGTACCAGTAGGTGTGAGATTGCCTGGGGGATCACGTGGTTTAAATACACTAGGGTTGTGACCCCTTTGCCCCTCAGAGTTTCACTTTTCTGACCTCTGCTTTCAGGCAAAAAGAAAAAAAAAAAAAAACACCCAGGTTCAGCTCATCCTCAAGAATTTCAAAATGAAATCCCTGGCCTCCCTCTGAACCCCACCTCTCGTGCTGATAGATATGCCTTTCTTAGATTCTGTGACAGTCATGTGCCTTGGTCTGGAAATGGAGACAGAACCTTGGCTAAAATAGCATCTGCTCTTTTCCCCCAATGCACAGAACTGAGTCCCTTTCATTCCATGATTCCCTGGTGAATCCTCACCTCCTTGAAGAGGCCGCCACACCACGGGTCACCACCAGGAGGCACTCTTCAGCATCAGATGCAGGCACAGAACCTGAACAGCAGGCAGCACATAGTGGGACTAAATGCCCACTTGTTAAAGAATGAAGGAGAAAAAGAACTGATTTTTCTCTACCTGGAGCCCAGTCCCTCCTCCCTGATATACCTAGGTATGTTCTACTTATCATTTGGGGCTCAGTTTAAATGACTCCTTCTCTAGGAAGCCCTTCTTGGACCAGCTAACTCCCATCCCCACCACCAAAGGTGGGTTAAATGCCCCTTCTTTGGGATCCCATAAGCCTTTGTCATCAGTAGAATTGATCATCCTGTATACCTGCATTTCAGTTTTGAAAGTATTGCCTACAGACCATGAACTTCTGGGGTGTGTGTGTGTGTGTGTGTGTGTGTGTGTGTGTCTTGTCCACAGTGTCTAATACATTGGAGGTACTTAGTAAACACTTACAGAATGGGGACTGAGCAGAATGTATAGAACTTTCAAATATTCCCTGGGGAGGTTTAGTTTAATTTCTTTCGCCTTTGTCTTTTGCTCTTGCTATTATTACTATTGCTTTTCCCACCAAATCCCTGCTTTCAATATGGTAATACCAAAAGAAAAAAAAGGGAGAAAAGATTTCAATGAATTGCAGCTTCCAGCTGGTTATCATTATTTAAATTTTGGCTTTATCTTTGTGGGCAACTGAAGCCTATGATTTAAGCTATCTCTAGCTGAGCGGGAAGGTCGGGTGCCTGCCCAACCACTCATATTTCCAGAGTGCACTTTGCTGTGTCAATACACATTACTTGTCACATTGCAAGAGTCTGAGGAGAAGTTTGATCTCCATTGTTAGATTGTTGTCATGTGTCAAATCACACAGCCCAGGGGGAATGAGTACAATGCACGGGAAAAGCAGACGCTGAGCCACGGTCAGACTGCCTGAAAGATAAACACTGTTGTATAGACCAGGAAAAAGAAAGGTCAAAAAGCAATCTGAAGCCTCAGACACAGTAAGGTTTACTTTCATTTTCTTGCCACTCTGAGCCTTCCATTTTACCAGCCTGGGCAAATACGCATTTTTCATCCAACTACCTTCCAGCTGATTCTCCCACAAGAGGGGAACTAGTTTGAATAGGTGGTCCCATCACTGGTAGGCAAGGTGGCAGCTGTGATGCCCTCACATCGAAGCTGACGAAACAGGCAGGCGTGGTGACTCTACAAGCTCCTGCCTACCGTCTCCCTCCAAATGAAAGCTCAGAGAAAATGTGCAAATACAGCGAGACTCAGGGAAGAAAAATCCACTTCAGGGAGTATGAGGTGGCCAAGCAGGAAGGCTGGAATAATTGTTTGCTGCCGCTGCTGGTGATAGTTTTCTTCTTTCTTTCTTTCTTTTTTTTTTTTTAAAGTTGGCTAAAAAACCCAAATGGGTACTAGATGTTCCATATTAAAGAAGGAATGGGCGCAAGTTAGTCTCCCCATTTCAAGACGCCCACGTGCTTGAAATAGTTTCCTAGAAAGGCAGATATAATTTAACTGGGTGTAGCTTAGCACACTGGCAAGGCATTTTTACGACACCTTCCAAATCCTCGATGGCTGATCTCGTGGTATGACAGCAGCACACCACATTCATTGCACCAGACAAGGATTAGGGGAGTAAAATTAGTCATGTATGTAAATTGTAATCACGTTGGATGGTTGTATGTGCTCATTTAGGCATTTTAGCAGTGTGTGATGCTATCCTCTCTGCAGGACTAATAAGCATTAGCCATAATGAGGTCAGTCAGTCAGCCAGGCATTCTCGGGGGATTTAATTGGGACATGGGTCTCTACTGAAGTGAAAATTAATAACTTTTGTCAATGTTCTGGTGAAATGTTCTGTCTTATTAAACTATGAGGGTCAATTAGAAAGCATTATGTAATGAAGTCCCCAGCAGCAGAACTCAAATTGAGTTATACCACAGTCATTATTCCAGGGCGAATGCATTTGAAAATGGAAAACCAGAGCGCCATATGGAGGATTCGGGTCAGATTTACAAGCATCGCATGTTAAGGCTTCAACAAGAAGGAAACAATTAAACGTAATACTGAAATAAATCAGCGCGCCGGGCGTGCTGTGCAGAGCAGGGAGCCCGGGGCCGGTGCAGCCCTGGAGCCGCAAAATGGCAGCAGAGTCGAAGGGCTTGTTTGGGCTGCATCAGGCAGCACCGTCCCGCAGATCTCTTCGAGTGCTTGCTTCAATCTGGGGCACACCTGGAAGGCTCAGGCCTGCACACCGCCTCCTATAAATAACTCTTTATTGTCTGGCTATTAAGACGCGAGATTGCTTGTATTCAAGTGCAAGTTATTGTGGTACAGCAAATTAAAGAATTTTAAAGCACCCTAAACAGCCCCCGATAGTCCCCATTTGGTCATGTTTTACGGTACTTTATTTTTATTTTTACTTTTTAAAAATAAATCACGACTCCTTCACGAAAGGGCGCCAGAAGTCTCGGGCCTGGTGGGTTTACCCGTCCCCTCAGGACCCTGTTGGGGCCACGGCACTAGATCTGCCTTGCCGGGGCGCCACAAACGCCTTCCGGGGAATGACGGACCCAATCAGCGTCCAGAAAGCTTCTCGCTTCAGCCAATCAGTGCTCACGAATCCTACGCCATTACCTGTCTTCTCTTAGATTTACTTTTTGCTGGCGCCACAAGCGCCTTCCCGTGAATGGATTGGCACAGCCAATCAGCGTCCAGAATACTTCTCACTTCAGCCAGTCAGTACTCATGAATCCTACACCTTTTCCCGTGTCCTCTAGCGCCGGCGAACTCTGCTCCCGACAGGGCCGGACTCCTTTCAGGTACTTGAAAGGATCAGTCTATTGTGAGGGAGATAGAAAGCCTAAGCCAGGGTTGCAGTGTGACATCACAGTGTTTAGGCACTTGTAGCGAGGAGGGATTGGAAGGAGTGGATGGGGCGGAGGGCTGGGGGCAGGGGTGTCCTCTCTCCCCTGGAAACCGGGGGAGGGTGGTTCTTGTCTGCTCCACTCTTCAAACAGATTTTTAAAGATGCTGCGCAGCTAGAACAATTAGGAAATAGAAGAGAGGGAGGGAGGGGAGGAGGGGAGGAGGGAGGAGGGGGGAAAGGGAAGGAGATACAAAGAGGATCCATACTGTACAGTTACTAAAGGAATACAGCTTTCTTATCTGCCCAGCCCACTCTTTTCTGAACTTTCTCATCCCTAGTGAAGTGAGCTGGGGTCTGATTATTTCCCCTTTGATCCGCAATGCTGACTGTGTTTCTCATTAAACGCCAATTATAACAGTGCCCCCTTCTTGGTTCCAAACCATTATGGAAGACAGTCTGTTCCCCTCTCCCGCATCTCCATGGCCAAAGCTGTGGTGTGAGCCCCTGTCGCCTCCCACTAGGGCCCTTTTTCCACTCCAGCCTCGTCCCACCCATTTTCTTAAAACCAGCCACAGTAATCTTTTAAAAAACACAGATATGGTCAAGCTGTTTAAAAACTCTTTCACACTTTTGCTTTGCAAATAGGATAAAATCCAAAACCCTTACCACGGCCCACAGAACCCCTCCCAGATGTGTCCGGTCCGGGAGCCATGCTTCCTCTCACACCGATCCTGCAGGTTCTGAAACACGTGAAGTTCTTGCTCTCCTTGGGGTTTTTGCACATGTACTTCCCTTAGTCTGGAATTTTCTTCCTCCTGACTGTGGATGGCTAGTTCCTCTGAAGCTTAAGTATCATTCTCCGGGAGGCCTTTCCCAACCATTCTATCTAAAGTAGATGCATCTGGAACTCTGTATCATCACCCCGTATGTTCCCAGTATAGTACTTTCCATGGTGTATAATTTTAAAAACAACTTAATTTGGGTTATTCTTGTTTTCTGTGTTATCTCCTGAGTCTAAGTTCTGTGATGGCAAAGACCATATCTGTTTCATTTCCCATTTCGTCTCCAGCAGTGGGGGGGCAAGTGACAGGTGCTATGTGTTAAGTGAGTGAATACCTCAATGAATTAAAGGGTAGCTTTGGAGGGAAACCTGAAGTTTTTCCAACTCCTTTATTTTGTAGAAACAGTGTTTCTGAGGTTGGTGAAATAATATGCACAAAGAAACTTTTGGGAGAATTGGAACCAGTACCTGGTTTACCCTGGCAATGTTTCTTTCTTCTACCACATCACCCAGTCCTATCTGTTAAACACACCTTGTCTTTATCCCTATTTGAATAAACACCACCCTAAATCCTATGGTGAAAGCATGTTTAAAACCAATTTAAAAAGTAAAGCTGCTCCATCAATAAGAGAATAGATGATTAGATTCAGGTATGTTCATATAATGGAATGAATATGAATGAACCAAAGCTATAGGCCTAAAAATGGCTGAATCACAAACACATAATGTTGAATAAAAGCAGGTAGTTACAAAACAATATAATTGTGATAGCACTTATATAGAGTTCCGAAAACAAGCAAAACTAAATAGCATGTGGTTAGTAGATGTATGGTCAAACTCTAATGAAAAAAGTAGGAATAAGGAATGTTTTTTAAAAAAAATAATAAAAGCAACGTTTAGATAGTGGTAGTGGTTACTTGCTAAGTGTAGGGGTGGGTGGGAAGGGAAGGAGCCAGCAGAAAGAAGAGCGTGGAGGTGGGGTGGGGGGCGATAACGTTATCTTTAGTTGCGTAGCAGTTTCATGATTAGCCATTTATTTCTTATGCTTAATAATTTGTAAGTTTGTATGTATAAAAAACTGATGAATTTTTAAAACTTAAAATTGACAGGATTTCAGCTTTGCCTGACCATACCGAACCTCAGGGAGAAGAGGTTCTTTCTCCTTCTTCAGGAGTGCTTCAGAGAACTTCCTCTGGCCATGCACACGCCCATTTAAGGCCGGCAGACTAGAGTTCTTGGGGCCTGTTCCTGAGCCAGGTCAACACTGTACAAAAACACGCAGTAGGGCTTCCCTGGTGGCGCAGTGGTTGAGAGTCCGCCTGCCGATGCAGGGGACGCGGGTTCGTGCCCCGGTCCGGGAAGATCCCACATGCCGCGGAGCGGCTGGGCCCGTGAGCCATGGCCGCTGAGCTTGCGCGTCCGGAGCCTGTGCTCCGCAACGGGAGAGGCCACAACAGTGAGAGGCCCGCGTACCGCAAGAAAAAAAAAAACATGCAGTAATCATGCAGAGTGTTTAAAGTTGGCTTTGGAGGTGACCACCCAATGAGGTGGAGCCCTTGAGCAAAAGTAACCTCCTTATTTGTCCTTCCACAGCTAACAAACCCTTCTTTACTGTCCTCGGGGCTTTTGTACCTTTTATACCCCCTGATTACAATGCAAACACCCCTGAGAGTATCCACATCAAAACCAACACCCGAATGATCTTCGCTGATGCTGAGTGGGTAGGATGCTGGGGAGGGACATGGCAGAGGGGAAGGAGGTGAGAGAGCCTCAAAGGCAAGTCAGGCCACCGTCACCTTTGGTCCAGGTAGCCTTGCCTGGTTTTTCTATACAGCCCCATTGATTTCACATTTTTCATCTCTGAACTGAGCCCTGGACTTGTTCCCGGCACACAGTGCCCCACGATAGCCAGTCAGTGTGCCCCTGTTGACATTGCCACATGCTGAGATTAGCCTCCTTGGGTAATTCCTCTTCCTAATGTTAGTGGAGGGGGTTCCCACCATAAGGGTTTCTGGTTCATTTGTGTTACTGGGTCTCCCAGGGCCACACTTCTGTTTTGAGAGAGAATTTTGGCATCAGGCTCCTTCTGACATGTCAGGCTGAAAAGTGATTTTGAGCCAAGAGTTCTGTTGCTTCATTTTGGTTATTTATGAGAAGCTGGTATTTTCTGCTAACAGAGACAATGGGAAATTTCAAAACCTCAACATTATCAAGCTGTTGGGGTAGTGGTGGGGAAATAGAAATTGCAAAGTATTTCTCAACAATTCGAGTAACTTGCCTTCCATATTTTTTCCCAAGATAATTACGAAGATGAATGCCACTTGCCTTTTGGGATCTTTTTGCTGAAAAGTATGAAACTATTCCAGGGAGATTCTGGACACAGGGTCCCCGTCACCACACAGTCCTATAGGAAGAGGCAGTCTGCCTGCGCGTTCATCCATTGGCCGGTGAACGAATGAAAGAACAAACAAATGAGAAAACCACTCAGCTACACACACACAATGCCACACATAGTCATGCATTACTATCCTAGTTTGAGGCTAGATTGTTTATCTTAAAAATGTGAGTTTTTTCTCTGATTATAAAACTAATATGTGCTCATTACAAAATGCTTGGAAAATACAGAAAAGTATAAAGAAGAAAATAGAGGCATCCATAATCCTACCTCACAGAAAGATCTTATTAACATTGAGGTTTATATCACACTAGTGTTTTTCTGAGCATGTAAATGTTGCATGGCTGAGATCTTACTGTGTATACTGTTGATATCTGTGTTAGACAGAATTCTAAGATGACTCCCCAGTGCCCTACACCCTTGATTAATCTCTTCCGTCTTGAGTATGGGGAGGAGGGAAGCTTTGAAAATGACGAGTATTACTCCCATGGCTAGGTTATGTTACAGTGGACTTTAAGAAAAGGAGATTATCCCAGGTGAGTCTGACCCAGTCAGGTAAACTTTAAAAGAGACTGGGCTTTTTTTCGACACAGAGATATGAAGCATGAGAGGGATTTGAAGGGAGGGAGATTCTCTCTTGGTGGCTTTGAAGATAGGACCACAGGGTCAGGAATTCTGGAAGGTTCCAGAAGTTAAGAGCAGTCCCCACTGACATCCAATAAGGAGACGGGGACCTTGGTCCTACAACCACAAGGAACTGGAGTCTGCAAACAGGTTGAATGAGACTGAAAGAAGACCCCAGCTCCAGATGAGAACTTAGCCTGGCCGACACATTCATTTTGATCATGAGACCCTGAACCTACAGAACCACAAAATGATAAATGGGTGTGGCTTTAAATGGCTACATTTGTAGTAATTTGCTGTGTAGCAATAGAAAAATAACCAAATATTCTGCTTTTTCATTCACATTACAACTTAAATCTTTTCTCCTATTATTGTTAACTAAAATTTTCATGTCTTCATCTAATGTGTGTGTGGATCATAATTGATGTTAACCAGCCTGTATTATTGGGCATTTAGGTATTGCGGTTACGATAGAGATTTGTTATTTAAAAATTAAGTGCTGTCTTCTTGTTTTGTGTCTGTTCTTTTTTTTTTTTTTTCTTGTCACATGAAAGAAAAGTGAAACATCTGCTGAGCCTATACCCGCCCAAGAGAGAGAAAGAAAGAGAAAGAGACGGAGATACAGACGGAAACAAGGTATGTCTAATGGGTTCTCTTTGCTCCCAGATGGAAGGCAAAGACTTTGAAGGAGATTGTGACCCTTTGTGTTTCAAAGGTGGAGGCCCTGTCCAAGGGTAGGGCTGAAGGCTGGGAACTGCAGAGGTTGAAAAAAGACTGGCTTCTCCCTAGTTGGTGGGTCCCCAAGACTGGGAAGAGAAATAAGGGTCGGACCCATCATGGAGCTGTGGTCCCACCTGAGCCCGGTGCTCTGGGTGACCTCAGAGGGGGGCCTGCTGCATGACTGTCTATGGGACTGAAGAGGCTCTGCCAGGGTCCTCAAACCCAGCTTGAGATGGAGGAACTGAGAGCTCTGCTCATCACCCTTGGCTAGTATTGGCTTCAACCAGATTTAATTTTACTTTGAAAAATAAATATGGCATTTCATACTTTTTTGAGATTTAGGGCATTGCTACCTGTTACATAAATAGTACTGTGATCAATAGTCCTACATAAATATGTCTCTGTATTTGCTACTATTTTATTTGAATAGATTTCTAGAAGTAGATCAAAGGATATAAGCATTTCAACATCCCTTATATAAATTATCAAACTAGCAGGTTTTTAGATTTCTTAAGCTAAAGTATATAAAAGACACTAGATGCATAATAAATTCTCCCTTCAGCCTCTGCCCTCAACCACCGCAGTGTATCAACTACAGAAGATTCAAGGCCCACCTGAGCAAGTGTAGGCACAGTGTACTTCCTCCTGGGAAAAGGCAGTATGCAGCCTAGGCTGTGTAACAACCGGGACAGGCATGGCCTGATACACACCTGCCTATACCAGTAACTGGCTGTGGACCTTCTATATGCATTTCTTGGGGCTGCCATAACAAAGTACCACAGCTGGATGGCATGAACAACATAAATTTATTGTCTCACAGTTCTGGAAGCTAAAATTCTGAGACCAAGGGTCAGTAGGGTTAGTTCTTCCCAGAACTGTGAGGGAAGAATCTGTCCAGGCCTCTCTCCTAGCTTCTGGTGGTTTATTGGCAATCGTGGCTGTCTTCTCCCTGTGTCTTCGTATAGTCTTCTCTCCACTCCAAATTCCCCTTTTTATAACGATACCAGTCCTACTGACTTCATCTTAACTTGAGCATCTGCAAAGACCCTATTTCCATATAAGGTCACATTCGCATGTCCTGGGGATTAGGACTTCAGCATTTTGGGGAGGGACACAATTCAACCCATAACACTTTGGAGAGTCACATACACTCTCTAAGTCTCTGTTTCTGATCAGTAAAACAGGGATGATACTGCTCTCCGTATAGTGAGGATTAAAGTTACAAGATAAATGGGAGAATAGGTAGGTGATAGAGAACTCACCCCGTGTCTGGCACATGGTACTTGCTTAATAAATACTGGCTAAAGTTATCAGATAAAACTGTTGCTCTTATTGCAGTGCGCTCACAGGGACACACAGAAACCCATGCTCAGATGGGTGGAGATGCATGCTTATGTGGCCACTCCAGTGCCCCTAGTGAGAAGAGGCCATCTTACTTTTCAAGTGTCTGGTGCCTTTCCCTGGTCCAGTCTTTACCGGCTGGTTGTTAGAAAGAACAGACCTCACCTCTCCCACAAAGCCCACTTCGGAGATTGGCGCCTACCTTCTGCTGCTAGTTTGTTGTTTGAAAAGTGCTGACGCCTCTCTTCATCCACAGTGCCAGGACTCTGTGCCAAAGCTGCCCACATGAGCGCAGCTTTCCCCACACACCAGGGTTTCGGAAGGTGGACCTGGCACCAGCCAAACATATAGTAAAAGAAGCCCTTGTGACACACGTGCACACGCATGCAGCCACATACACATGCGCGTGTGTGCGCCAGAGAGCAGAGACCCCCATCAGTACTTACAGCAACTTTTAAAAGGAATAAAAATTGCTCAATCTCTTTGATGATATTCAAAAGGTCTTTTTTAATATATGAGAAAGCCCATTCTAAATTCTGAACACATCTGGTGTCACCAGCTCTTTCTTTCCCCCCTCTAAACCCTCTTAATTCCATAATTTAGAAGGTCTGAGTCCCAGAAGGATCTGACTGCAGCATAATTGGGCATCCTGAACACTCCAAGTTGGATTCGATGCCCCACCTCAGCCCGGATACTTTTTCACTGAGTAGGAGAGGAGAGGTTTGGGGAAGGGGTGGGGCATGGACAGTGGCCTGCCTTTGACGGGAGAGCTAAGGTGCCTGCAGGAAAATGTTTGCTATTCATTTTGCCCTGACACTCCAGGAGAGGAGCACAGTTTCCTTTGTGATTGGAGGTAATGAAATCTACAGGAAAATCAATGTGGGCTGACAGGAGCATCACCCAGCATATCTGCAGACCAGAGACTGAATCACAGCAGGCTGCAGGCGGCGTGTCGGTTAGGTACCACTCGCTGCTGCCTCTGGGAGAACGGGGTTTGGGAAAGCTCACCCTCTGGGGTGCTCCTGACTCCTCTAGGCTGTCAGCCTGGCTGGCTGGGCTGCTAGGAGTTGAGTGACAAAGCATTCAGTTGGGTGGGCATTGTTAGGGGGCCAGAGGGCCACAGCATGCCTGGAGGGTTGCTGAGAGGAGGGGGACAGACAGAGAGAGAGAGAGAGAGAGAGAGAGAGCCTGACATTGTAACAAAGAGATAGGGGGAGACAGACCGACAGACAGACAGATACACACACACACCCCTCAGCTTTAAATGATCTACATGAGCCTTTATTACTTCACTACTTTTTTTTTTTTTAATTTATTCTTTTTGGCTGCATTGGGTCTTTGTTGCTGCACACGGACTTCCTCTAGTTGCGGCGAGCGGGGGCTACTCTTCGTTGCGGTGCGCGGGTTTCTCATTGCGGTGGCTTCTCTTGTTGTGGAGCACAGGCTCTAGGCGTGCGGCCTCAGTAGTTGTGGCACGTGGGTGCAGTAGTTGTGGCTCGTGGGCTCTAGAGCGCAGGCTCAGTAGTTGTGGCACACGGGTTTAGTTGCTCCCCCGCATGTGGGATCTTCCCGGACCAGGGCTCAAACCCGTGTCCCCTGCACTGGCAGGTGGTTTCTTAACCACTGTGCCACCAGGGAAGCCCCTACTTTACTACTTTTTAAATTAAAAAATTCAGACTATCTCCCTCCACCCCAAAACATGCATTACTCTAGTAATCAGGAAAGAAAGTGTAAAAATAAATAAATCAGAGAAACTTAGCAAAATATTACTGTTGCCACCCCTCAAAACATCTGCACATCTGCTGGGCCTCTCTGCCGGCCCGGTTCAGCCAACCTCAGCACCCACAGCTACAATGGCAGCAGCAGCAAAGTTAGCAGGGGTCATCCTAATATGGCTGGGAATCGCTTCCTACAATTTGGAGACATAAATCAGGATAATAAGCGCATGCTGTCCCCTCCCTATGTGTCCCCTTTATCTGCACCACAGCCACTGACAGCCTTTTGGTCCCTGGATGTTTGGTTTAAGGCATTACCAACACTCCCCCTTTGGGGTTGGGGGTTCTTTTCTGGAATCTGTGTAGTTAAAACACCCGTGTAGTCTGTCGTGAGAAGCATGTGGAAAACTGCACTTGGGGAAGTAATGGGTTAAGAACCAGAGCCCAGAGAGAGAGTGAGCCCTGGTGGTGCCCATCAGTACCCATGGCCACCAAGTCCCAGAATCAGGAGGATGCTGGGTGGCCCAGAGTGGGACAAGGAGCTGGTGAAACTCACAGGCCTCTTGTGACCCCTTCCCTCCTGGCTGTAGCAAAACCACATCACCCACAGACACTGCCCCCGCACCAACCTGTCCTGTCTCCTGTCTTCTGCCCCTGCCTCCTGAACTTCCTGGCAAAGGCTTCCTACTTCACCTACTGCGTACGTTCCTAGCAGAAATTTTTAAGGCCAAAGAAGTGGCAGCCTCAAGCCCAGTTTATTCCAAGATTTGGGGGCAATTCTAGGTCTGAATTGGCTCCCTTTCCTTCCTTTCCCCCTGCACAGTCCCCGCTTGGCAAGGAGCTGACAAGGGCTCTGGACAGCGGGACAGCGGGATCCAATAAATCTGAGGCCTGTCTAGGTGCTTCATTTATCAAGAGGCCTAATTTACCCAGGCCCTTTAGACTAATTGCAGATTTGCAAAAACTGCTGAGAGTGTAGAACCGAGTATTGTGAATGTCCCTTGCCATATTTCTGCTAATGTGTTTCATCTGGAGTACATAAAGAGGCAGGGATGCTGATTTTAGACACAGCACTTTGGGGCTAATCCAGCTAAATGATTAGCCCTAAAATTCTGCAGTGATGTCATTTTCCCTACAGTGCTCTGCCAGTCGGCTTGTTTGCTTTATAGTGAGAAATATGTTCTCACAGACCCAGCTAACTGTCTCGGCATCAGGGAAATCTGCTCTCCGTGGTTTACTTAGGGCAACAACGCAGCCCACTTGTCAGTCTCTGGATCTCAGGGTGACAAGGATTGCCAGCAGACAGCAATAATGGGAAAATGTAACTTCTTAAGGGACTCTTGGATAGACTTAGCTCTCCTCCATCACCCTAGGCATGCCCGTGGGCAGGTTCTGCCAGCCAGGGAAGCCATGCAGGTTCTGAGCTTAAAGCAAGACAGGTGTGGTTAAGAGGTGTGGGTCTCAGCTCTGCCCCTAGCTGCGTTCCACAACCTCTCTGAGCCTCAGTTTCCCCCTCCAGGAAACAGACATGAACACCTGCTGAGAAGCTCAAAAGAGATAACATGTATGCAGGGGCTACCCAGGGGCAGCCCTGATGGCAGTGATGAACATGGAGCTTTGGAGTGAGATGGCTCAAGTTCAGACTCAGTCACTTCTGAGCCCTGAGACTCTGGTTATTCATTCATCTTCAATGAGCTTGAGGCTTCTCCTGCTTCAGACACAGGACTATGAAAGTAGCCTTGCAGGGTAATTGGCCTCAGCATCCACTCACCCTGGATCCGGGTCTGTGTTCCACACATTACAGTTTCTCAGAAAACAGTACTCTGATTGGGGTTCATGCATTTCCCCAATATTGGGCCCATGTATTTATTTCAGAAAGAACAGGGCTGTAGTTATGTTTTTTTCACAACCTCGAAAGTTATTTTCCCAATAAGTGAAAACAAGTCTGCATTTGGCATAATCTCAGAGTTGAAAAATAAAAGTTCCCTAAGTTGATTGGACTTTCTGGATTTCCTTGCTATATTTTGGAGGAGGGGTAGCAATATCCTCTTCCACGTGTAGACAAAGCTTTTGCAGATTCCAAAGTGTTTATCCTACTTAATATTTATAACAAACATGTATAGAGTGCTCAGTATATGCCAGGCACTGTAATAGAAGCATTTTATGTACAACTGCCCGTTTCAGTCTCAACCACAGCTCTCCAAGGCAAGTACTATTATTATGTCCATGTTACTGATGAAAAAACTCTTTTGTAAGATTAAAGACTTAAACCAAAATTACACAGCTGGTAAGGAGCAGAGAAGAAACTCAAACCTTTGGGTCCAGCTGCTCCAAAACTGATGCTTTATCCAGAACATCGCACAGGGGCAAAATCACAGGAAGGGAAACCTGCAAACACAGGCTACAACCCAGCAGCGGTCTACGGAATGCCAGTTACGAAGCTGGGTAGTGTCAACACAGTATCTCTGACCTCCCGACAGTGCTGCAAAGTGGGAAGTAATACTGGCCCCACATTACGGGTGAAGAAAGTAACGCTTATGTAATTCCCCAAGTTACTCAGCTTGAAATTGGAGCAGCTGGGAGTGGAATCCAAGGCCAGCTGCCTCTAGAGGCTGCCTCGTAATCTCTGTGCTACGCTGGGAGGAGAATGAGCCCTTAAAATGGGCTCATACAGCAGACACCCATGACGGAATTGCTGGGCCCGTCATCCTTAGAAACTGGCTCTGGTTCAGTTGTGAGCATGATCTTTCACAACTAGGCCAGAACAAATGAGGCCATGTCTTCGACACCTTCACAAGGCCCTTTGCTTGCCTAAAAACTCTACGGCATGATCCTTTAGCCTAGAGAATTGTTAAATAGCAGCTCAGGAGAAGCTGAGGGCAAAGCACTTCTCTGTGTTCTGAGAGGCTGGGTGTTAAAGCAATCTTATTAATTAGCCCGCCTGGTAGAAATGTTTGTCCTGATGGATCAAAGCTTGAAGCTGAGACACAGCACCCAAAGCGATGGAGGCAATGTTTGTCTTGCATCTCCCATCTCTGATTAAGAAGCCGGAGGCATGGGCCAAATTGCATGATGGATTCCTCACACATCGTACCATAAATTTACCCCCGAGGGCTGGGCGCCCTGGGTCCCACCCGTGTCAGCGTCCTAACACACAGACTCAGAACCATAACGTAGTGTTCTAGGGGGAGGCTGAAATTAATGAAACTCTGGCTGACATTTTGAGCACGCACACACATATCTCAAGATTATCCCACAAGTATATTTCTTGTGGAGAGAGTAGTTTTTCCATATTAAAAGATGGCATTAACCTTCAATAGTCCATCACTTGCTTTAATCCTTTCCACCTGTAAATATTTCAGATAAAAATATCACATAGGCTGTGCCTGTGTCTTACAAACGTGGCTTACGGGGAGATGGAGATGATAGGCTGACCTTTTTCACTCGCAAATATCCATCAAAACTAGAGTCAGTGTGTGGTGGTGGAAGGAGCATGGAATTTGGGGTCTGCAAGGCCTGGATTCAAATACCAGCTTCATACCTGGATTCAAAACCCAGGGGCTTTGGGAAAGTTGCTTGGCCGGTCACCCCCTACAGGTGTGGAGTTTCTGCCCTGCAGAAAAAGGGCTTTGTGTAACTTTGTGTAATTAGTCTGTCCAGAGGGGCTGAGTTTTGGTAATTCATCTGCCTGAAGAGGGTGATTTCAAAACTCACACCGCCGTAAGCATGACTGCAGCCCTCGTTGCCTGACTTCTTCAAGACCCATCAGCCTCTTACGTAAAATCAAGGGCATACCTTCTTTTCCAGGTTCTGAGCTCGAGAGATGCTATCCAGTCCCACACTCCTGTCGTGGAAAGGAGGCCCAGTGCATTCATGGTAGCTAGAACCAAGATTACAGACTGGCAGCCTGTGGGCCAGGGCCATTCCACATAGGGGTTTTATTTGGCTCACACAGGGTTTTAAAACCTTTTGAGCCAAAGCCTTTAAAAACCATAACAATCGGGAGCTTCAAAACCTTTCAAAATCAAGAGTTTTCTTATAAAAACCATACTTCCACATCCTCTTGACACATCGAAATGTCTGGGCACACGGATGGTATCCCCAGAGAGCGATAACTCAGCAGGACCTGTGGCGGGATGCTGCCTGCTGACAGGCAAGCTCGTTGCAGGTCCCACGGTCCCTAGCCCTCGGCCGCGTGCACAGGCACCTCCCTCAAGCAAATCATACTCACGGCTGGTTCCTGTTGCCGCCACAGTTTAAGACTTCCGGGCTTCTGCTCCTGAAGTGTGATCCGCTGGTCAGCAGCACCTGGGAGAATGTTCAAGCTGCAGAACCTTAGGCCCCAGCACAGGCCTCTTGAATCAGGATCTACATTTTAACGCGATTCCCTGAGTGATCTATTTGTATCACTTCAAGATTGGAGGAGCCCTCGACTAGGACCCGGCTGGCAGTCTATGGCCTTCGGGCCCACTCTAGCCAGCTGCCTGTTTTGTCAATTAAGTTTTATTGGAACAGAGCCACGCCCAGTCGTTTATGTGTGGTCTGTGTGTCAAGTAGCTGCAACATGCCCTCGAAGCCTGAGATATTGACTATCTGGCTCTTTATGGAAAAGATTGCCAACTCCTGCTCTAGAAGAAAGCTTTAAAAAAACATTTAATTGTCGGTTCAAATTGGACATTGTGAGTGCTATAGGCACCACAAAGGGAGTTTAAGTAGTCAGGAGCATTTCTTAGTACAAACTGCTAGTTTCACCTTCTCCAGTTTCTTTTGGTTTGGGGTTCTCAGTTCTCAATCCTTAGGGAGCCCACAAAGCTGTATTCCTTAATGGTAGAAGGGGAGCCTCCTTCATTTGGACCTCCCACCCTCTTCCTTGTCTCTCTCTCAGCCTTCTGGGCATTTATTCCCTTTTTCATCCCTTCCCCAGAACTTCCTTCTTTTCTTCCCTGTTACTCCTTCAGCTAGGTCAAGTTTCTTCCTGGGTGATTTGGGCAAGTACAACACTGGGTCAGCCAGGATGGGGAGGTCAGGCAGGGCTCTCAGTGCAGAACCTGTGAGACAGGCAGGACTTTCACCGAGCCCAGATTCACAGCGCATCTTCTATACCACTACTTTGCTAAAAGAGTGTCTGTCTCCTTACCTTACACCAGCCTTGTGTGTACAGACCACGGAAGAGGAAAAGGGCAAAGGAGAGACTCATCCTGCAACCTGACAAAACACCTGGCCCACAGGAGGCCCTCGCTGATGATACCTGGTGGGCCCTCCCACCCGAGGCAGTGTGTTGTCCTTTCTTACTGATCTGGAGGTAGAAAACGCTGTGAAATACTGCAAAGTGAAATCATTTTCGAGCCAAAAAAACGTCTAGAGCCACACACAATTTCCATATGCGGGTATGATGAATTTTCAACTGACCAGTCAAGAAAGACTCTTCATCTTCAAAGTGGAATTCAGCATTTCAGAAGGTGTGCCAGCCAGCAAGGTGTTCACCACATGGGGAGTCCGCAGTGATTGGAAACATCAGGTGGGCCTCGGGGCTTGCACAGAAGATCTGGGGTATCAGGCACAGTCCCAAACCTTCCCTTGCAGACGAGAAGACTGGAAGCCTCAGAGGCCGGGGGTCACCACACTGGTTTTTAGTGTCTGAGCTGGGGTGGGCCCCAGTCCTGCCTTTCCGCCTCTTTGTCTATTTAAATATGATCCCATCAAGGGATGACTGCAGAGATCACCGTGCAAATCCTTTGTATTACTGAACCCGTGAAGGGGTTCACAGCCCATTCTGGAGCTCATAACCATCTCTGCCAGGAAATGATCCTGAGGCGGAACTGAAATCCCTCTTGCCACACTCTCTGCTTTCCACTTGTTCTGTCTTGTCTAAAGAAGCATCGTTTGCTATTCTCTCTTTAATAATCTTTTGTCTCAGAGGATGGCTTCCCTATCCCCTCTGCCATCTCTTCTCCAAATTAATAATTGTACTTCCTTTCGTCTTTCCCCATTAGTCCTGTTTTCCAGCTCCTAAAAATCACTACCCTCAAACCGTTTCCAAATTCCCCACATTCCTACAAACCTCCTTCCTGTCTTGAAAATTATATACAAACGTATGGAGTAAACATAGGAACAGGGCAGCCATGTAGATGTTAAACTCTATCACATCATAGATGTGGCCAGGATTTCTTCTGAAGGAAGTGGTCAAAAGTAGTGAAAGTGGGCCTCTGGAGCTGGAATTTTCTCATTTATTTGTTGTTCTGGAGTCAGGGGATGAGATGGTTGACAAAGACCTACTAAGAAATAATGATGGTAAAATTAATAATGTGACAATCATATTGAATGCTTATGATGTACGAGGCTCTGAACTAAGGTTGACACATAGTATTTCACTCAGTCCTTTTAATAACCTTTGTAGAAAGCACCTGTATTATGTCTGTATTCCAAACGAGGAAATTGAAGCACAGGGAGATGAAGCAACAGGCTCAGAGCCCTCCACTAGTAATACCAGGTGATCTCACAGAAAGGTTCCCGTCCTGCTGTAGAAGGATATAGAATTTCTCTGATTGCGAGAGAGACTTTGAGAAGCCTGTTCAGGGAAGGGGCGATCCGTTTATCCCCCACTAGAGCCCCAGCATCTAGCAGCACATCTGGCACACAGTGGGTGCTCAGCAAATGCGTGTGGAGTAAGTGGACAAATCAACTTCACTGCCAGCTTTGAGCATGAAGTCAGGGCTCAGTGCGCACCGCAGCTGGGATCCAGGTGATGACACTGGCTCACAAGAACATCACTGTGAATCAAGAAGGGGTTATCCCTCCCGGCTGAGCTGCAGAGCCACCCAGAGCATGGGAAAGATGCAGCTTCTCTGTGCTCATCCTGGGTCTCCTGAAATGGAACCTTCTAGAGGCAGCCTGGGAGTCCACTTGTTTTCAGACCTCTCTAGCTGATCGTCAGGCAGAACTGCCTGGGGACTCCTTCACCTTCCTTTGTGCCCAGGGAAGGGGAACTTCACAGACTGTATTCATAGGTGCAGACGACTCACATGGGCTCCTGCCCTTTCGCTGCCGATTGGCTCAGCCATGACGGGGCACCAGCAGGGGATCAAGGGAAGGGGGAGTAGTCATGCCCCAGCTCCCTTCTGACCACAGCTGCTTCCTCTACCAGAGGCCACAGCTCATCAGGCAGGCAGTCATGGCTCTCTCCGTCACCCCTTTAGCCCTTCTGGTTCTCCGCTGGTATTAGCCTGGGTGCTCCCTCAGCACCCCTTTTAGTTTCCCCTCCCCACACCTCTGAAAATGGTCCCGTCACTATCCTCCTTTCAATCTCCACTTAAATGTGCCGCCTGCTTCCTGCTGGGACCCTGACTGGCACTCCGTCTGTGAAGTTACATCCACTCACACACACGGGGTGTGGCATAAAGGGGGCCACCACGGGTTCCTTTCTAGGGACTTTGCTAATGGGACCATACTAAGCCCTTCATCCTACTGCTTGGACCCAGAGACTAACAGGTGACAAGGTATACTGGCAGTTTTTCAACTCAGATCTGATTTATCAAGTTTTGTTCAAAGTTAGATGGAAAATCCTAAAACTATCTTTTGGAGTACTGACCTGTACCATCATGAGTCTGACTTGAAAAACTCTATTGAAATGAAAACCATTCTCTTCTGAGCTTTCCATGTCCAAATAATTGAAAAGCCACTCTGCCCGAGGTACCTCCGTTCACTCGCTCCCTGTGTCTTGGAAGGTTGGGGCAGTGGGTGAAAGAAATAGATGAGCCTTATGGGAATGAGGCTGGGGAGAGAGGGCTAGACTTCCCTCCAGGAGGTGAAAGTCAGGCTTCAATCACTTTCCCAAAAAACCTCAAAGTGAAAACTGCTCACAGCCCCAGGCTTTGCCTTTTTTCTGCCCAAACTCAGTAAATCAGCCAGTTCGAATACCACCCAGACCAGCATCTGCTGAAGCAGGCTCAGGCCCTAAAGAAACCCAGGCTGAGAAAGCTCCCTCCAAACCCTGTCTAGAGTTTGCAAACCTTGGCCAACCTTTCCCAAGCGCTTGGCCCAGCACACGGGTCTGGGCCCGGTTTAGGGTTTCAGAGTGGCAGTTTCAAGGCCGTCTCATTATTGCTGATGACCAGGAATTGCCGAGAGCAATAGTGTTTTATAGCGTGCTGAGCAGAGGGCCCCAGGAACCGTGTGGGATCTGCTGCCTCTGAACTTGTACAGGAACCGTTCACAAAGGGGATGGAGACCACGTGCTTAGCGAAAGCTGCTCTAAGTGAAGGTTGCAAAAAGCAGACAGCCAGCTCTTAGGCTCCCACATAGCAGCCCGAAGACGAGCAGCGATATCCAGGTGTGGCCTCTGACCTTGTCTGTGGCCCTCTCAACTGCAGGGAAAGTGCCAGGAAGCTGTATGCAACTGCGTGATATTTGAGGGCAAGTTTTGGTCCTTCCGGACGTCATCAGTTGCCCTTAGGATTACTATTGTTCCAAATTCGATGATGTTTCTACTCATTCCTGGGCCATCTTGTTCAGAGGGAGACCCAAACTCCATTCTTTACCAAACCCTATTTCTTTACTGTCACCATTCACCCTCTGCTTTCCTGGGCCAGTACAAGTCCTGAGAAAAACTGGAGTTTGCGTTTCAGGGAACAGAAGGAATATTTATTGAAACGCCAGACTGTTTTCAGGCTTTGAGTTTCACATTTCATCTTCATAGCAATCCCAGGAGGTAGCAGCCATGATTATTCCCATTCTCATAGCTAAGAAGGCTGACGCTCAGGTTTTTTAGGCAAAGTCACATAGCTAGGAAGGAGAAGCCAGGTTTGTCTGACCCTTAGATGGCTTTTCAGTGCTTATTGGGCATTTGTATTTTATCTGTGTGCTGCCGTGTTTTTTTTTTTTTTTTTTTTTTGTGATACGCGGGCCTCTCACTGTTGTGGCCTCTCCCGTTGCGGAGCACAGGCTCCTGACGCGCAGGCTCAGCGGCCATGGCTCATGGGCCCAGCCACTCCGCGGCATGTGGGATCTTCCCGGACCAGGGCACGAGCCCGTGTCCCCTACATCGGCAGGCGGACTCTCAACCACTGCGCCACGAAGGAAGCCCTCTGTATGCTGCCTTTTACATCCTTGTCCATTTTTTTTTCCATCGGACCATTTTTTCTGGACCCCAGGGCCACGGTTGGTCTCAGACCTTGTTCCACTGTGGCTGCACCACCATCACAGCGCTGACCAAGGTCTGCTGCCACTGAGGGCCATAGCTCTTTCTACCCCAAAGGTATTTTTACCTTGAGCAGAAGCCTCAGGAACTGAAGTATGGGCCAGCTTTGCTCCTTTAGCTTCGTGGCAGGTCCTAGCGTGAAGCACTGGGTGTGTGTGGGGGTGTGTGTGTCTATGTTTCCCCCAGTGCTGGTCTTGGGAACTGTTCATGCAACTTTTGGTAACTCGCAAACACCTTTGACAGAATGTCTAATACAGGTCCTCCAGCTGGCAACAGAGCACAACTCTTCACAGTGGACCTCAGATCTGTGGTGACAGGATTAGTGGCTGTCTCCCAGGGGAAGGCAGCTAAGGCAGCAAGACCAGGTGACCTCCCATCCCTCCTCTCTGTAGATTGTCTGTTCCTCGAAAAGTCAAACAGGACGCGATTGTGGTGGGTTAGCCCACAGGTCTCCCCACACCAGCCTTTGTGGCCCTTGGTGCCTGCCTCAGCAACAGATTTAAAGGTGAATCTGAGCTTAAAGACGCAGCTTGTGCCGTCTGGCTGTACCCCGTCCTGCCTGCCTCTCCCTCTTTCCATCATTGTTGATCTCTGTTTAGAAAAGGGACAGTTTAGAGAAGGGACTCTGGAGCCACATGCCTGTTACTTTCCAGCTGTGTGACTTAGGTCAAGTTACTTCAAGTCTCTGTTCTCAGTTTCCTTACCTGAAAAATAGAAAGAACACTAATACCCCCCTTGTAGGACTGTTGTGAGTTGTTATACATAAAGCACTTAGAACAGAGTCTAGCATATGGTAAGCCTTTTGTAATTATAATAATAATAAATATTACCAGTATTATTCTTATTCATTCTCACACATTGTTGCAAACTGGTGTCCCAGGCGCTGGGGAGATCAAAATGAATTAGCAACTGTCCTTGCCCTCGAGAAGCACTGCGTCAAGGAGGGAAGGCAGAGAAGTGAGCACATGATACAGTGAAGCATTCCAAGTGCCATGGAAGCCTCTGTACAGAGTACCATGGAGGACCACAGGGGGCGGGGGGTTATTCTGTGTACCTCCCTTGCTCACTGATTTATTCCCTGCCCCAGGTCCAGCAGCTAGCCCAGGGTCAGCATTCTACTATACTGAAAAAAAAGTCAGGAGCTGAGCCTGAAGGCGAGCTTGCCAGAGGAGGGAGCTGGAACTGACTCTTCTGGTTTTCTAGAGGAGCAAAGGGGGAGGAGTGAGGAACAACCGTGAGCAAATGTGCCCTAGCGTGAAACCGCCTGGAACGTTCGGACAACTCCGAGTTCAGTGTGGCTGACCCTCAGGGAGGGGCCCCAGAAGAGGCTGAACGGAGTGGAGGTGGAGGGAGGGTGTGTGAGTAACAAGATAGAAGAAAACCGTTAGTACATTTAGTGGTAATCCAGAGGAGAGCTAATGAGGACCCAGATTAAAGCAGGCCAGTGAGGAGAGCCGGGAAGGCTGGCTGGGCGGGGACTGTTGAGGAGGTAACCCTGGCAGTAAATTGGGGGTGCAGTCAGCCCAAGGAGGCCAGCCTTGATATCCCAGAGCTCAAGGGGACATGAAGACGAGAACTACTGGGACCCTCATCTACATGGATGAAAAGTTTTTGCTCAGATAGAGTAGCATTTTCTTTCCAGCTGGCAACTTTGCAAGACACTCAGACCTTTTATCAGGTGTTTTCTCGGAGCAAAAGAAGTCATTTCATTCCGTGTATAGAAATAGGAATGAGTGTTCACAGTCAGGGTTCCGTGAATGGTCTCTGGCCCCAGGGCTGCCTCTCACTGTCTGACCCCGGGCTCCCCCTACTGGAGGTGTGATAAACACCCATGGCTGCAGGCCGAGCGGTGCAGCCCATGAAGTCAACGTGACTCCAAGATCTCAGAATCCGTGCTTTTGTAAACTCCACCTCAAGTGTGAGAAATGGCTCAGGATTTCAAAAGCAGATCTGTGCTTTCACGGCCTTGCTGCTGGTACACTGCAGGAGGCAAAGGGGACATGGCTGGGTGGCCTGTTTGAAGTCACCCACCTGTGAGTTTCTCCGCCCCAAACCAGCAGCATTGATGCCAAGAGACACCTAGGGAGGAGACGGCCTGTGTGGAGGGCGTGTTTCAGCCCCAGCGCGAGGGGAAGCATCTCATTCTCAGAGTAGCAAACACCTCTTCTCTGTGTTGTTTTAAGTGTTAAAATTCCCCCCTCAAAAAGTGAGTGAAAACGTACCCCAGGGTGTCATCATCTGTCATCACAAATGAACAAATAGGGGAGAGTACTGGGTGTTAGCAAGTTTGTTTTGTCCACTTTCATTTGGTTATGAATTTTTAATTCATAAAGCAGTTCACAATTATAATAATTTTAAATACTCCATTAAATTGTTCTGGGCACTGCTAGCATTAGAATATTTTTAAAGTAAATTGATTACTGACAGCCATTAAATTGCGTTGGTAGTCCTTTGACCATATTCCATGCATTCAGTATGCTTTTCTGAGACGTGTTTCAACAAGTGCATGTTGTCAAGGGTGCATGTCTTCCTGATCCTGTGTGTTAAAATAACACTAACATCTGTTAAAAGTAACAGTAATGAGGCCATTAGACAGCTGAGTTTACCTTGCTTTATGCAATATGTATACTCCTAAAAAGTTGCACCTAAGTAGCATTTTCGGTTGTCTCATACTTTATGTTTTTTTAGAAAATAAAAAAGATCAACACTAAACTCTTTTTTATGCATAATTTGAGATTCCCCACGCCTAGTTTGCTTAAACTAAAGTATACCTAAGAACCATCTTTTAAAATTAGGTAAACAGTGAATGCACGTACATGTATTTATGCCTTCATTCAACACATATTTATTGAGTACCTACTGTGTGCCAGGCATTGCTCTAAGAAGCTGGGAATTCAGCAGTAAACAAGCCAATGTCCCTTCCCTCTTGGAGATGATATTCCAGTGGGACAGTCATACCAGCCAAGTAAATTGCATAATGTAATTTCAGGCAGCAAAAAAATGCTATGGAGACAAATAATGCAGGAAAAAGAGAAAGAAAGAAGGTGGTGGAGAGGGTATCTTAGACATTGCATTCATTTACCATTGCTGCCTAACAAATTCCCATGAACTCCGTGGCTTAAAGCAACACAAATGTATTATCTCACATTTTCCATGGTCAGGAATCAAGGCATGGGTTAGCTGGGTTCTCTGCTTAGGTCTCAAGGCTGTAGGCAAAGGGTCAGCCCAGGGCTGGGTTGCATCTGAGGCTTGGGGTCATCTTCCAAGCTCCTGTGTTTGTTGGCAGAATTTAATCCCTTGCAGCTGTAGAAATCATGGAGGCAAAAGGAGGTCTGTTACTGCTTCTTCCTCTTCTGAGGGCTCATCTGATTAGGTCAGCTCTACCCAGGATAATCTCCAGTTGATTAACTCAGTCAAATGATTAGTAGCCTAATCATGGCGGTTATATCCTATTAAATCACAGGTTCCACCTGCACAAGGACATTACACCAGGGGGTGGAGGTCATGCAGGCTGCCTTAGAATTTTGCTTACTACAGAGTGGTCGGGGAGAACTTTCCATGGAGGTTACATTTGAACAAAGACCTGGAAAAAAATCAGAGACTGAGCTGTATAAAGGTCTGGGACAAAATCACATTAGTGTGTGCAAAGATCCTGTGGCAGGAATTGGTGTATTCAAGGAATGCAAGAAGGCCATTGGAGTTGGAGGTTAGGGAATGAGGGAAAACATGGTATGAGGTCAGAGAGGGGGGCAGACCACAGATCATGGAGAGCCTTGCAGGTTATGGGGAGGAGTCTGGAGGGCTCTGGGTTGGAATTGATTTATGATCTGATTTATATTTTAAAAGCCCTCTCTGACTTCTTTATGAAGAAGGAATTGTAGGGAATTACGGAATGGGAAAAGAGAGACTATTTATAAGACTGTGGCCGAAGTCCAGGCACAGTGAAGGTGGTTTGAACTAGGGTGGCAGCTGTTGAGTTGGAGAAAATGAATTCAAGGTGGGTTTTGGAGGTAGAATCAATTAGACCCACTGAAAATGTAATGATTTGAAAGCATACACTCTAGATCCAAGCTTTCTGGGTTCAGATTTTTGCTCTGCCACACACCAGCCATGGGAGCTTGGACAAATTAACTTCTCTGTGCCTTAGTGTCCTCGTCTGAAAAATGGGACTTATAACAGCACATACCTTATGGGGTTTTTTTGAGTGTTCGGTGAAATAATCCTGACAATAATTGATGTATAAATGTCATTTATGTATATATAAATGGTGACTGTTATTATATTGATATTTATCGATGATGGATTGGACATGGGATTTGAGGAAAAAAGAGAAATCAAGGGTGTTTTCAAAGCTCTTGGCCTGAGTGACTGGGAGAATCATGGAATGGGGAAGACTGAAGGATGCACCAGGATCAGCTTGTCTAATATTCCAGTGATTAGGATACAGTTACACAATGCATGCATGCATTTGCCACTCATTAATGGTGAGAACTTGGGCAAGTAATGTCATCTCCATGAACCTCAGTTTCCTTATCTGAAAAAATAAATGGGGTTAGTAATATCCATCTTGCAATATTCATCTTACAGGATAGAATGAGGTAACCCCCAGCACACAGTAGGGCATAAGGAAATGTGAGGATCTCTTGCCCCTGGAAAGCAGAGGACTATAGGTAGGGGTTTTTCAGTTCTTGTTTTAAAGACTGTTGTGAAAGCCACCTCCTTTCTACTCGCTTAGTCGGGATTCTCCATTGCTTTTGGCAACCACTTAAAAAGCCTGAGACAGCTGTAGAGACCGTCACTGGAAAGCTGCTAGGTTAGAAAGTGCTTTGGCTTCCACTGTCCATGGGCTAGTTGGGAGTCTAGCTATGACCTGGCTGAAAGCAGACGTCATTGACCCTGCGACACTGCAGGCACTGCTGGGACCCTTACAAATGTGTGAAAACTCACATACTTACACACAACAGGAAACAGGAAATAACAGCTAGACCTGAAGAATCAAGAATGCACTTACCCTCTCACTGCTAACCTATTCTAGCCATTCCTAATTCCTTTTTTTTTTCATTCCTAATTCTTGAGATAAAATGTTCCTATCTCCTTACTAGTTCTGGGATCAAGTAGTCCTCAGAACATGAGAATAGAAAAGGACCCTGGATTCACTGTTTAGGTGTCTCCCACTGCTCCTTCAAGATCTCAGCATCCTGAAACCAGCTGCCCAGGGGACACCTACCATGACTTCTTGTACAAGATCAGGACTTCTCCTTGTATGTTCTCCGGGCTCCCTGTAATGTGTCTTCATAGTCACAGGTCATCATTCTTGCTTAGATTAACGTCTGTGTCACCTCCTAAACTGTAAATTTTGTGGGAACAAAGACAATCTCAGCTTCACTCACCACGGGCGTCACCAGCCCCTCATATAGACAGTCAGCTGGTGCAACTCTGCATCCACTATTCAGCACCAGCTGTTTGCCAGGGCCTGTGCAAGGCACTGGGACTTATGGTGGTTTGCAAGATAGAATCCTTATCTTCAAAGGGTTCATAGGCAATGCAGTTGTTAACACTTCAGCCAGTGGTCAACTGGGATGGGATACCGGTGGAAAGGCATACGTCGGCCCGTACGTTATCTTGGATGTTTGAGAAGTTTGGAGGAAACATAAGGAGTATTACAGACACTGGACAAATGCTGAAACATTTGTAACAACGCTGAAAATAAGCACTATTCGTATTCCTTTTCTACCAACAAGAAAACTGAGGTGCCGAGAGGTTAACTAATATCCTCAAGTTCACACAGTCAGAATGTGATAAGACCGTGATTTGAATCTAGGCCAGAGACAGAGTTGCAGAGCAGGTACACGGGAATACAACCTGTGCAGGCACAGGTCCTCATACTCAGGAGGACCCAGTGTTGGTGTTGATGCTCTACTGTTACCACTTTGAGATTCCTAGTAATTTTATCTTTGGACTTGGGTGTGTAAGTGAAGTCTGAAGGAACAACGGAGCATGCTAATTAGGAGATGCCCATGATCTATATGCCGCCCCATGCCTCCCCATTTACATATAGCATTTGGGGTGCCCCATGGCACAGAATTTCAGTGGCCCCATGATGTGTGAGGGTCAGTGAGACTCAAAGCGAGCACAAGGTAAGCATATTATGCCTAGGTCTGGGTGCTGACAGCCCTGAGAGGCTGCATCATTTCCATTTGAACCAGAACTTGCTTCTAACACAGAAAGAGGGTAATGGCATTCTAAGAAACAAACAATCAATGAACCCTATCGCATCCTTTCTTACTCTTGTTACTTCCCTTTATTAGCCAGCTACTTACGCTGAGAATGATGCCATAGAAGGAAAGACAGAGGTCAGCCCACACCTGCCTTTCTGTTCAGTCCTTCCTCACTCAGCAGTGAGCCAGGTACAGAGCATTGCTGGGACTAGAATGCATGCAGATCAAATGAATGAAATTTGTGTAATGTTTCTACTGTTCTAGCAACAATGAACTACATGTGTGAGCTATGAAATAGGAACTGTGTAATTTTGTTGATTCCTCACTAGTTAAATGCTATCATGTTTACATTTAAAATTCCACAACATAAAGTTGAATGGTAAAAGGGATACTCATAATTTAAGATTTTTTTTTTACATCTTTATTGGAGTATAATTGCTTTACAGTGGTGTGTTAGTTTCTGCTTTATAACAAAGTGAATCAGTTATACACATGCATATGTTCCCATATCTCTTCCCTCTTGCGTCTCCCTCCCTCCCACCCTCCCTATCCCACCCCTCCAGGCGGTCACAAAGCACCGAGCTGATCTCCGTATGCTATGCGGCTGCTTCCCACTAGCTATCTACCTTACGTTTGGTAGTGTACATATGTCCATGCCTCTCTCTCGCTTTGTCACAGCTCACCCTTCCCCCTCCCCATATCCTCGAGTCCATTCTCTAGTAGGTCTGTGTCTTTATTCTTGTCTTACCGCTAGGTTCTTCATGACATTTTTTTTCTTAAATTCCATATATATGTGTTAGCATGCGGTATTTGTCTTGCTCTTTCTAACTTATTTCACTCTGTATGACAGACTCTAGGTCTATCCACCTCATTACAGATTTTAACTCTTTATGTAGAATGACATTAAATAGCAAATAAAAAACACCAGGCTAAGTCAAGAGAGAGACCGTAGAGGAAAAGAAGAAGCTTCATATTTTAGTACCTTTAATAGCACTTTTTCCTGCTTTTTGAACAAGAGACTCTGCATTTTCATTTAGCACTGGGCCCCCCAAATGCAGATGGTCTTGGAAGGGAATTTCTCTAGCTGGCACTCTTCGGTGCTACACCTCCCCAAGATATTGTAACCATTGTGTATACCTTGATAAGAAGGGCCATGTAATCACCATTACGCTGTGTCCTGTCTCAGTCATGTACTCCTCTGACCGTGACGTTGAGCTTCAATTTCTAGCCTCAGTTTCCTCAGAAGCAGTGCAGGGACAAAGCTAACCCCCTTACCAGGTGTCTATGAGAATTAAATGAACATGCTGCCTAACTGTTACGTATCTACACTCATAGAAGGGATTGTGGTTTTTATCACACATACACTCCCAAGGAAGGGCAAGACTGTCATTGCAGCCCAGGTAGAACCAATCATGGGAGGAGCCAGTGACCAGAGCTGGCGGTTGGTTGATCAGCAGAGAGCAGCTGCTCTCGACTTGAAGCTTCTCATGGAGATGGCATCCGATCCACAGAGTTTTGTGGAGGAAAAGCAGCTTCCTCTCACATCCAAAGAATGGGTATCGGAGTGCTGCCCAGAATCAGGGGAGGCAGATAAGGCACCAGATACTAAGCACCACTGAGTCAAAGTCATCCATCCAAAACACAAGTGACTCCATGATGACTCCCAGCCAAACTCACCAGTTGAAAAGTTCATGTGAACTTTGGGGTTTTGTTGCAAAACATATAATCAGGCCAGGTTTCAGGTTCCATAACAAAGTTCTTCCCAGCCTGGTGACCGCAAGCCAGACTGACATTTGTGAGTGCATTTCTATGGAAAAAGAAGGTGCTGCTTAATTGCATTAGGAGAATTGTAACACAATCCATGGGAGAACACTGACATGCTTTGACAAGCATGAGGAAAACGTACTCTTCTCTGCACCATGTCCGTTTTCTTTGGGGTCATGGCCATTACCGTGGAGATAATATGCAAAGAAGAGCTAGAATTTATTCCCCTAATGAAAACCAAGTTGGCTGTTCTTTCACAGCAACCACCCAGCATATTGCTAGCAAACCGTCCTACTTCCTTCCAGTCATGAGGACTGTAATTCTGTTCTGCACAAGGCTGTTGTGACGTATGAGTTCCCCAGAGGGAGGGGCGTGCGAAGCATGCGGAGAACCTAGGGTCTTTAGGGAGAGAGAGCAAATAGGTGGAGATAACAGTGTGATTCAGTGTTGTTTGTTAACCAGAAAAATATAGGAAGAATATGGAATAAAATCCTTCAAAGACAGTTTTTCAAAGTACATATGACTCTGGGGAAAGTGTTTTAGGAAGGAAGTTGAAAATTATGGATGTTTCAAACCGGAAAATTGTATAAATCGACGTTTCCTAAAAGGGAAGTGTGTGACTGTGCTTCTTAAAAGCTCAAAATCGTATTTCTGTAACAGGGATAATATTTTGCAAATATTACACATCTGACTTTTTGGTTTTCTCTTCAATCACCTTCCCCTGCAGTCTTCCACCACCAAGGCTGAGGCATGGGGTTTCTGGCCCCAGGGATACTGCCTAGAACAAAGAGACCATTGATCAGTTTGAATCTCAAAGCTGACTTTCTTGACCTCTTAAGCAAGAAAATCATCCTCAAAGCCAGCCGTTGTTGAGAAGGAAAGGGATTTTCTAAATTCCTTCAGCTTCCATTAGTTTGTCAAGAGCCATGCCTGGTGGAATAGATCCTAAAGAGATTTACTCTAGCCATCATGATGGGATGTGGAGTGTGAAGCTGGCTGCTTTGAGCCTGAGAGGTTGGACGAAGAAGGCTAAGGGGGCAGGCAGACAAGGGAAACCAGCGGGGTCCTGGCCTCTCCTCTCTGGTCCTAAGTCCTGGACCTGGGGGGCCTTGGTAGGAAGACTGAGAGCATCAGAAGGACTGTGACTCACTTCTTGTCACATTCTTTGGGGATTCCTGGGGGTGGCTACAAGCCTCAGGAAGCCCCCTGAATGGTCACCTCCAACATGATGCAAGACCATGGGACACAGTGGAAGCAGAAGGGAACCCTGCCTGTGAGCCTAAGGCAATGCTCTAGGTTTCTCGTGCCCTTGGGATGGCACACGGAGCATCCAGGGTATAGTGATGAGAAGGTGGCAGGGATGAAAACAGTGACCAGAATGAAGAGGCCGTAACAGGCCCTGAGACCAGGAAAAATGGCCACAAGTGGGTGCCATTACATCACCCCAAAAGGCCAGGTGGACAGTGACCCCAGTACGGGGAGCAGGCCAGCCCGGCCACTTTGCAGCAAAGACCAGCAAGGATCCAAAGGATCCCACCTGGTCCCCTTTCCCCTCTCCCACCACATTACATGGAAACCTCTTTAGCCACCCTAAACCACCTTGGGATGGAGAAAGAGCTTTTACATACAGAGGACAAGAAGTCTAAAAGGGAAAATTTAAACCAACCCTAGAAAGGAGTTGCGTTTCTAATAAATAAAATATTTAAATGAAAATGAGAAAATTTAAATCGGAAGAGACTCAGATATTGTTGATTGGCAAGTGGTGGGGGGCGTGTCAAAGGCAGATCAGACCAGCTCTAGCAGAGAAACTATTTGATATTGCACGTCTGAGTAGAGGGTGAGCCTGCAACCCTGCTACATCTTTATTCCTCCCCATACCTCGCCATGCTGTTGAACGTGCACATGTCATCTTCCTTCAAGTCAAAGCAAATGTGGTGTTTGGAAGTGTCCTCTGGGAAGCCTAGGGGCACGAGAAACTTTCTTTAATGTCCCAGAAAGGCAGTAGCAATTTGAAGTTTGCAAGCTATCCTCTTGAGAAGTCCTCAATGCTCTCATCACTTGAATTAAAATCAAAGCTGCTGGAAAGACTTGCCAAGCCCCTCTGTGCACCATGTAAAAGTGGAGGTCAGCATTCTTTGGGGTCGGGGGAGGAGAACTTGTTGGGAGGAAGTGGGAGACGTGGAATGAAAAATCATAAGAGCTTATCTCCCTTTAAAAGTCTCAGTTGAACCCACAATGTGTTGAAGCCAACTAGACAGACTCGGGTCTGCACAGGAAAGAAAGACTACATTTTATGCTGAGAGGTAGCTAGTAACAGTTAGTGAGCAGAACTCCATTGCCATCAAGATCTCTGCTCCCTCCAAGGTCTCTGCCCTCCCTCTGCAGGGCAGTGCTTACCGTGTGCACACATATATGTGGCCCAGGCAGAGCCCAAGAACCCTTTCAAGGATGCCTAAAAGCTAAAGTTCAAGAGCGAAGCTGTATCTGGGGGACAGAGTCAGGAAAATGGTGGCACATGTTGGGTCACCTCCAAGGGGCTTAACTGTTATTGAATGCCTACTTCATTGTCATAGGCTGTGTTATGAAGGTACCCATCCTGAGAAGCTGCTCTCCCCTGCCTCTGCCAGCCCTCACTGATGTCCCGCAGCTTCTGAAAATCATGGCCAGGACATGGAGCAACCCGACTTCTTACGAAACACACAGAGCATCAGAAAGATTCAGCTAAAGGTTATAGGTAGAGTTGAGTACTGAAGATGAAAGTATGACCTGGAGTGTTTTATTGTTGAACATCAGATGTTCAACAGCACAGAAACATCTAGAATAATGGCTCTCCTGCCTTTTACCCGTGTGCCCCCAAGCTCCGATCAGTGTGTAAAATTGAGCTTTGTTAAGACGGGGATGCATTCTGTTCCAGCGATATCTGTGAGACGGAGGTGAGCGGAGCCAGCCATGCAAAAGTGTGGAGCAGGGTCTACCTGCCTGTGAAGGTGTATGAGGTGAGGCGTGACAAGAAGCCAGTGCTCAGGGTAGATCAGTGTTAGCTGGGACGTGGGAGAACTTTCCTCAGGAGTGTAGAGCAGTGTGTGATCGAGGTGGTCAACAGTTCTATTCAAGGGAAACTCAAGGCTGAAGGACAGGCAAGTCAACAGTGAAATAGCCGTAGATGGAACTTAATCCCATCCTTTGAGTGCTACCAAATGTCTCAGATTCAAAGAGCATAGACTACGAAGGGGGAGAAAACCACTGGTTCAGTGAAATACATTCTTGAGGAAGGAAGTCATGCGTTCCACGTATGATATTGTCTTAGGCCGATGTACATTCACGTGATGGTCAATTTCTGTGTCAACTTGACTGCCGCAGGGTGCCCAGATTTACATTGTTTCTGGCTGTGTCCGTGAGAGTGTTTCTGGATGAGCTTAGCATTGGAATCGGTGGACTCTGGAGTAGGTTGTCCTCCCCAGTGTGAGTGGGCATCATTCAATGCACTGAGGGTCTGACTAGAACAAAAGGTAGACGAAGGAGGAACTGGCCCCTTCTTCTGCTTTCTGTCTGCCTGCTTCAACTGGGACATGGGTCATCTTCTGCCCTTGGACTGGAATTTACACCATCAGCAACCCTTCTTCTCAGGCCTTCTGACCTAGTCTGAGTAACACCACCCGATTTCCTGGGTCTTCACCTTGCAGGCAACAGATCATGGGACGTCTCGGCCTCCAAAAATGTGTGAGCCAATTCCTCATGATAAATCTCCTTTCATATTTATATATTGATAGCCGCTAGGATATCCATATGTATCTATAGATGTATAGACAGATATCTTATTGGTTATTTCTCTGGAGAACTCTGACTAATATAATTAATTCCCAAACTCCCATCTTTGTGCTACAAAGGGTATCAGAAATCATTCAGTCCAACCCATTCAGGGTTCCATACACATTAATTGTATGTCCTACGGACTGTGCTAAAATAAGATGTGACACTGCCTTCCGTGTGCTCTCATTTAAGAGAATATTGCATATTTTATGTCGTAGAATCATATGTTCTTTGACTGGAAGGGACTAAAAAAGTCACCACATCCAGCTCCCCACATTTGATAATAGGATTCCAACCAAAACATTCTCATCAAGTGGTCCTTCAACACTTGCTATTCAAACACTTACAGTGACCAGGAACTCATTACTTCCTAAGGCAGCCCATCCTAGCCTTATGGTTATAAATTACTAAATTACTCTTGGAAATTCTTCTGCATTGTTAAGAAGCCATAATTTAACATTAGACATTAGCTAGTTTTTTTTTTTTACTATTCTCTGAAAAATATGTATATGCACAAATGTACACACTGAAATACAGAATCAGTTACCATAGTACCTCTCAAATTAATAGGATTAATTAAGAGTGGATTCCACTCTTGTGTGTTCACATGTACATATGCACACATACTGTTATTCCAGTTCTTAAACTGTCATCAAGAACGGTTTATTTATTTAAGCATTGGCTGCTCTTTTCTTTGGAAATTATTAACAGACCCAACAGAGTTTTGTGTTTTTCTAAAGCTCACCAATTTACCTTGGGGCAGAAAAAACGTGAGCGCAATTTATCATTTTGCCAAAATAAGTAAGCCTTGATGAGGTGAGCACCCATCAGTTGCTTAGGTAAGTTAATAATGGAAATGTCAACATGGGCACCACTCATTCATTGTCTGTATATCAGTGGACAGAGCCAGTTCACAGACTCTCCCCTCAGCATGTACCCAAATCATCAATGCACATGCTTCTAACCATGTGCAAACTTTCTCTCCAGGAGTTATATTGTGGAACAAATATAGTGCAGGTCCCTTTGATTAAATACCTTCCTCCCTACTGTATTTCCCTATTGCAAGCACACTGACTGGAAGACAGGCTGTCGTGTTAATATCACATTGTAGTGGGCACTGATGCATTTGATAGACATGTAGGCTGTAAGACATCTAGATTTCAGAAGGGCTGAGGGATGGGAATTAAATCCGTTGGAATTAAGGAAATGGCAGTTTACTTTCCGGAGCATCAGAGAAATAAAATGCAAGAAATTTCTTCAGCTGAACCACCGCAAAGACGAATGAGTAGGTTTGTTTGGTGTTTCTGCATCCTATCACTTGCCCCATTCCCTCCATCTGTTCTTCCAAGGTCCCTGTTCTCATGAATCTTATGCTTTCACCTCTGTTAGCATCTTCTCCTGGACACGCTTACTTCTTCTGCTTTGATGTTTGGCTGTGGTGCTGGGTTTTTTCCAGCCAACCAAAACACTGGGCCATCTCTAGTCGGAAGGTGTATCATCTGGGTTTCTTTAAGCTCCTAGGCTGGTACATGCCGAAAACCAGTTGCATCAGGAGAGATGCAGCCCATGAATTATGGACAGAAATAGTATTGGGGAAGATTGACCTTCACACAGACAGATAAATAAGTGATAACAGTGAGACGAATAAGAACACGTAGATAAATAAGTGATACTCTCAAGCAAACTTTTCTTCTCCCTACATCAGCAACCTGAAAACTTGGACGTTCTTTATTCAGAGCTCTCTAGAACTCGAGAACAGACCCATCATTTACTCCAGTAGGATGGTCCAGCGAAACTGAGACAACACCCCATTTCCCAAGCTCCTTTGTGAACGGTGGCAGAGTTTGTGCAGAGTAATGGACACACTTTTTCTCATGAAAAAGCCATAGGTTGAGGCTGGGGATGGGGGCAGAGGGTTTCCCCTTTCCTTGGAATAAGCTTTGCAAGATATTTGCTTAAATCCTGAGAGGAAATTGAGAGCAGGTCAGATGCTCTCCAGGTCACTGTTTTTGCCAATTCACTGGCAGTCCCTTCCCCGGCTTTGTTCAGCTAATTAATCCCCCCAGACACTTGCATTCACCACATGCAAATTACCACAGAAGGGAGCATTTTTTTTCCTCCTATTTTTTTTTTTAACATACACTTGAATTATACTCTTCTGACATACGCTTCCAGCCCCACTGAGGGGTTTCCAACAGCCTAATAACAAACAGATTAGAGGCCAGAAGAGCATGTATTCCTCAAGTCCTTCTCTGCGTCCAGCTGTGAGGCTGTGCGGCGGTTATAGGCAGAGGAGAGCCGAGCTGCGGCTCCAACTCTGATGTTAAAATCTCTGATGTTAAACTGGAAACTCGGTGTGAAGGCCTCGGGGGGATTAGAGAACACTAACTTTGTTGCCCATCAGAAATGGATAATATTCCCTGTTCTGTTCCTGCTGGTATCAGTTCCAAGTTGGAAAGCGGCCTCCTCTCCTAATGCAAGCTGGGGCCAGAGTGGAGCAAGCCTTCTCAGATATTATAAGCCAGTGTGAGCTCAAAAAAGAATTCACTGCTCAAGGCCAAATAGCTTCAAAGCTAATAATCCTCCAGAGTCGGTGTGAGAGTGCTACAACTGTCAATGTCAACTTACACCAGGCATGGTGAGAGCGAAACTTCAATAATGACATCATGGAGGAGAGGGCAGAGGGCAGCCGCTGCAGAGGGAAGTGCCGGGGCCCTTCAGATCTTTGAAACCTGCAAGGATTTATCCGGACTAACGTGTCTCCATGTAGTCATTGCAGTCTTAGGCTACTCTGATTAAGGATTTAACGTATTCAAAGGGTTTCGGCAGCAGCAAGATGACACGTCTTTGGGAGCTCTATTGGATTCCATTATCTTCTCTCCTCTTCTTCTGTGGACGCACTCCCTCCTCCCTGTCATGTCTCTTCCCAGGCCTCTAGACAGGCCTCCTCAAACAAGAGGCTGATCCAGTTTGGGGTCCGTACTGGCCCCCATCTCCCCTCCCTCTTTGTTCATGCCTGGGTTTGATTGTCAAACAGGCCTGGCCGCACTTATGTACTTGAGTGTCAGGATGCAGACCCCAGCAGACTTGAGCAAATTCCTTCAGGATTCCCCTGAGTCTCGCATAACTTCCTTAGCTAGCCCTGTGGTGGAAAGAACGCAGGTTCCTGTTAGAATACACCCAGAGATATATACGGTCGTGGTCACAGTTCAAAAGAATAAACTTCAGAGAATCCTAGGGGAGGAAGGAGGGGGGAAAGTGAAGCCCCAGGCAGGAGTGGAAGGTCAAGGAGGAAAATTCCCACCCACCCCCAAAGCCCATGAGGACAAAGCAATTCAACTCGGCCGGTGGTTGCTGGCCATAAATGAAGCGCCTATCTGTCAGGCATCATCGTGACTGCAGGGAAGAGGTACTTAAGAGGGCTCATTGCGGAAGGGAGACACCCTGAAGACGTTAGCAGCAGAAGGAAGTTGGGTACTTTGCAGCTGCAGGTACGTCTAGCGCCCCCTTCTGGAGGGCCGTGTGGTCTGGTTTACCAGGTAGTGATGGGTCCAGTGTCGGAGGCCCTGGACTCCAGGGATAAGAACGCAAAGTCCGAATCAGAGAGACTTGAATGCCAATCTGGGTCTGACTTGCTGTGTGCACTTGACAAGAGCCTTCACCTCTCTGAACCATGGTCCTGATCTGAAAAATGAGGATAATACCTCAGAGAATCAGGGTTATGTAAAGATTACATAAAATAATGCAGATAAATCACTTAGCAAAGTGTCTGGCCCTAGTAAATGTTCAATAAATGTTAGCTGCTATCGTTATCATCATCATCATAATCCAAATAGCAGTGTTTTCCTACAACTAAAGGAATTTAAAATATAGGGACTTGAGAGAAGCATGAAAACCCTTCAGAGGGAAGAAATAATGTCTATAGATTAAACTCTACACAGCTTTCCATAATGGTTAATGTCAATATACATCCAGATTGAACATTCCAAGTGTGGTCTACAGGAATGCCTCTGGAATGTTGATGGAGTCCCACTCAGGAACAACCAACCATGAAGAGCTTGGGATGTATTCTTGTATTAATCACTATCTCAACCTTATTAAAGCACAATTTACACATAACAAAATACACACATTTTTGGCACACGGTTTTGGTGAGTTTGGGCAAATGCGTTCACTCCTGGAGCCACCACGGCAATCAGTTTACAGGCATACCCCGTTTTATTATGCTTTGCTTTACTGTGCTTCGGAGATACTACGTTTTTTACAAATTGAAGGTTTGTGGCAACCCTGCATCAAGTAGGTCTGTTGGCGCCATTTTCGCACGGCATTTGTTCACTTTGTGCCTCTGTCACGTTTTGGTAATTCTCACAATATGTCAGTCTTTTTCATTACTATTTTATTTGTTACGGTGATCTGTGATCAGTGAGCTTTGATGTTACTGCTCCGACTTGCCGAAGGCTCAGATGATGGTTAGCGTCTTTTAGCAATAAAGTATTTTTAAACTAAGGTTGTACATGGTTTCTGAAAACATAATGCACACTTGATAGACTACAGTATAGTGTAAATATAGCTTTTATATGCAACGGGAAACCAAAAAATTCATGTGACTGTTTATTTGTATATTCATTTTATTTCCGTGGTCTGGAACAGAACCCGCAATATCTCTGAGGTTGTAATGAGCGCTACCCCACACGCCAGAAAGTTCCCTTGTACCTCTTCCCAGTCAATACTCACCCCCGGCCCCCGGCCCCAGGCAACCATCGTTCTACTTGCTGTCACTATAGTTTAGATTTGCCTGTTCTTGGTCTTCAAATAAATGGAATCCAACAGTGTGTATTCTTTTGCTCAGCGTAATGTTTGTAAGGGTCTTTATTTTATTGCATGTATTGGTACTTCATTTGTTTTCAGTTTCTGAGTAGCATTGTGATGTATGGATGTACCACATGTTTAGCCATTCAGCCTATTGATGAACGTTTGGATTGTTTCCGTTTTGGGTTGATTAATAGAGAAAGCTGCTATAAACATTTACTCCATGTGTTTTCCCTTCTCCTGGGGAGATATGTAGAAGTGCAATGTTTTAATTTTAAAAGAAACTGCCAAGCAGCTCTCCAAGGTGGTCACACCCCATGACACCCCCCACTCTCGGCATGTCTACACGTCCTGGCCAAGAGTGAGGTATCGACGGAGGGAGCTGTGTGTGGGTTGCCCTAGGAACAGGGCAGCAGAGGAAGAGCTTATCACTGACATTGTTTAGAGTTGCCGATGCATGGTGATAATAAAAATCAGATCGACTTGCTGTGGTTTTGTTACTGTTTATAAATTCTCTGCCGACAGTGCACCCCCTTATTCCCTGCCCTGGACAGACTGCTTGCACCGCCCCACCCTTGGTGCTCCACTGCGCCCCAACAGTCGGCACGGTGGGTCTTTTCAACCTCAGCTCCCTTAGTGCCTGCGTAGTGGTATCTTACTGTGCTTTGAGTTTGCCTTTTCCTGGTGGCTGATGAACTTGAATTTTTTGCCCGCTCATACATCTCTTTTTGTGAGGCGTCTGTTCAAATCTTTTGCTGATTTTTAATTGGACTGCAAATTTGTCTTCCTTTTACGGTGCTGTAAGATTTCTTTATGTATCCCGGATGCAAGTCCTTGGCCAGGTACGCATATAGCAAATACGTTTGCCCAATGTACGTGGCTCCATAAACCTTCCTTTCTGTGTCATCCTGCTAATCCTTATCTCAGTGACCTTCACAGACACCAGATTTCTACCTCAACACCAGCAGTCCACCAAGTACATTTCTATTGCAAAGAAGTGCCTCAGGTGGGCTTTTCCAGTGTCTTGCTCCTAGAAGTGCCAACCTCACACCCCCTCTGCCCCGCCCAGCGTCATGACAAAGGGCCTCATGCTGGGCTTAGTCTTCCTGAACACTTCCTGCTAGTTTCCACAGCTCCCACCCAGTCCATGCCTGTTTACCTTGTCTGCTTCTTCATACCCACGCACAAAACCCAGAACCCAGCTGGACTATTTCTAAGCAACGAAACTCCCTCCCCCATAGCGCTGTCCGGGGCAGGTCAGAGTCTTCCCAAGGAGCCGGGGAATTCTGTCCGCTCCACCTGGTTTATAGAGGTGCGATCCGGTAATGGGCCACTGACTGGCAAAAGAAAGGAAGCCGGGGGGGAGGGGGTGGTGCGGGGAGGCAGGAGAGACCAGGACCTGTAAAAACGGGCCCATGTACCACTGCAGGATAATGTCAGTAACTCACTCAGGGATAGATTGTGAGGATTAAAAGAGATGCTACATAAAAGGCACTCAGTATGATGTCTGGCACCAAATAATTGCTCAATAACTGCTAGCTTTTAGATCAGGATCCCTTTTATCTGACACAATATGGACTGGTGTTAGTCAGTTAATGGAAGAAGCTGGTTGAAAAGGGAAATCAGAGAAAATTATGCTACACACCTTCAACATTTTATTTTAACTTAAAACATATAAATGTACATCCATTCACTGTTCTTTGATGTAAGTCCAGCACCTTTCCTTTGAGTATTGAGTCCATGGATGGGCGTGTCCAGCTACCTTTCCTGAGTAGGCCACACCCAGTAAACGCATCATCTACCATTTGCAGTTTCTGTTTCTTTAAAGTGGTGCGAGAAGTTACACTTGCCAAGTCCTCTGAGTGAAGAATCATTATAGATGTGTGCATTTTCCCCCAATCTTCAATGGTAGCTTACCCACACCTAACTCATGAGCAGTACGTCAGCAACCCATTGCCATTTGATCGTCTCAAAGTAGTCAACTTAGTTTGCATAGGAATAATGACTCTTTCTTCTTTGCACTCTCATTTTATCATCTGTTTGCAGAACATTTCATCAAGTTACTTAATTGCAATAAGGCTTTTACAAAGACAGGCGAAGCAAGAATAAGACAGGTTTGGGAAAAAAGATCAACTGACTCTTACAAGGCAAGGGTGCGTTCACCTGGTGGGAGCAGAAGTGCAGGCTGGAGCAGGGCATGCTGGTGTACGGGGAAAGAGCACAGTAGAGGCGCTAGAGGTCCTACAAAACGACTGCCAGCCAGGCTCACTCCCTGTGACGTGGGCATCAGGAAACGTATTTTAGGAAGGGGCTGAAGAGCAGCTGTTATCTAGCAGGTTGGTTAAATAGAAGCAGTTGAGAGAAGGTCTGTGTAACTTGGGCCTGCACGCTATTTGTTGTCAAACTTTGGACTTCTGAGATTATAGTAATAATCCCCGCTCATCCGAGGGGGGGATGCATTCCAAGACCCCCAGTGGATGGCAAAGCCATACTCAACCCCATATGTACTGTTTTTTCCTATACGTCCATACCTATGATAAAGTTTAATTTATAAATAAGGCACGGTACGAGGTTAACAACAACAATAATAAAATAGAACAGAAAAATACACTGTAATGAAAGTTAGGTGAATGTCTCTCTCTCTCAAAATATTATACAAATTTAATGCCTTTTCCGTCTTAACTAAGCACTTATCACGTACTGTGGCTGTAACTTTTGCAGTTTGAGATGCAGCGGCAAAACCAGCACAACTTTCTTTGTCCTTCTTCACAATTTCACAGATAAAAGATTTGTTCTTACTATAGATCTTAGCAACCTCAACATGTGATTTTTTTTCTTTCCTTTTTGAGTTGAGAACTTTCACCTTTTCAGTTAAAGGAAGCACTTTCTGGCTTCTCTTTGGCGTACCTGAATTGCCAGCATCTCTACTCTTGTGCTTTGGGGCCATTAGCAAGTAAAATGAGGTTTATTTGAAGACAAGCACTGTGATACTATGACAGTTGGTATGATAACCGAGTTGGCTACTAAGGGACCACAGGGCAGGATGCACTGGACACAAGATTCACTTCCCCAGGCAGGACGGAGTGGGAGGGCGAGAGATTTCACCATGCTATTCAGGACAGCATGCAATTGAAAACTTATAAATCGTTTATTTTTGGAATGTTCCACGTAATATTTTCGGACCACAGTTGACTGCGGGTAACTGAAACCGTGGAGAGCAAAATTGCAGATAAGGGGGGACTACCGTACTTCCCACACCTCTGGAAATCCACGGGAAGAGCCTTGGGGAGTTAGAAGCCCTGGGTTCTAGTTCTGGTCCTGTCAGTACTTACACGCCGTGTGACCTTGGCAACGACACTCACCCTCATATCCTGGGAGGAAGGTTTGATTCTCTGGGAGCTGAGTGATTCTTCCCACATCACCCTTGAGCACCTAATGAGATCACGTGAGGAATGCTCTGTCCGAGTTATGACACATCTTAGCCTGAGCAGTTTCTCCTGTCACTCCTCGAGTTGCTGTAACCAAGAGGCCAAAGGTCAGGCCATGCCACATTCGGGGACTTTCAAATTCCAGGCACCAGTCGCTTAGGAGAGGAAAGGGCAAAGGCATGTTCCTCTGTCAGCTCCTCTCAGCATCTTGCTGTCGCCTCCCCCCCCACCCCGCCCTCTCCCTGCTGCCAGAACATCGTGTACCAGGCAGAGCCCCAACCCGGCCCCCGTACCTCAGGCAGCAGCTGCCGTGCCAGACAGCCCTTCGCCAGGTCAGTACTCCTGTCCCCCACAAACACAGTTAGCCACAGCTGGATCCATGCCCATTCTCTCTGCACCTTTTTGGGGCGATGAAGGTGTTATTTGGAGTATGAAGAAGGAACCAGTGTTAAAGGCGTCTACCCACCAAGCACGTACACAGCTTCGGAGGTGGTTCCAGAGAGGCAGGAGCATCTGATGAGAGCTTATACTCGGAAGAGTCCTTTTAATGGGGTTAGCAGCCCTCTACATGGAGTGCTTGTGAGGGTCCCAAGGATGCCTTCTGCCCCACCCAGGGCTCATCACCAGCTGCCGGAGGCAAGAGCTCCTGCACACTCGCAGCCATTTGTCCCTGGGACTGCAGCCTCCAGGAAGGGGACACATAAAGTTCTATCCTCATGTCCCCTGTGATCTGCAGAAAGAAGTAGAGTCTTTCTGCAGAGAGCTATTTTTTGTTGGGCTGGGAAAGGAGAGCTTGAGGACATGGGGACTTGGGGAAGAAAGGGGAGGCAGTGTTTGTGGGAGGAAAAAAAGAACACAGAAAGGAAGAGGACGAAGAGAGGCTGCCCAGGACTGCAATGGAAGAAAAGCCTGAAGGTGAGCCGGGTGCCCCTGTAATGCTCACTGACATAACAGCTCACAGATGCAGAGGACAGAAGCAAACAGCTGTTCTCCGTGTGTGCGCGCGCGTGTGTGTGTTTGTGTTCCCACAAAAGCCTTAAAATCATTTGATAGTATTTTAAGTTTTTTTCCAGGATAAATATATTGACATTCTGTGAATTTTTTCTTCCTATCTAAACCCAGCCCTGATTTTTCTCTCTCCATCTGTGTTCCTTTGGCAGAAACTTGTACCAAAAGAATGAAGGAGTAAAGGGTCATTTTGGGAAGTAACGGGACGCAGGCCAAGCTGGGAATGCTCCACGGTTGCGGTGCACTTCTGGCAAAGGGACCCAGCCACCGGCCACCCTGTGAAATGTCCATGATGGAAGACTGGAGCCTGGTGAGGGGACCAAGCTGCGGGTCCATCTCTCATGTGCTTGCTTTTATGTCAGGTTCACAGCAGCTCTACTTTGGGATTTTTGTGTAATTTCGTTTCGTTTTTGTAAAACTTCAGCCCTTCTGTCCATACCACATGCTTCGTGCAGAGGGGGTCACATGAGCTTTCTGAGCCTGGAATTTCAACCCTGGTTGTTCCCACACATCGTGGAGGTTGAGGAATAAAGCCTGCATGTTCGCTTTTAACCACTGAATGCCTGGGTAGGCCCTGAAGAGAGGGTCAGTGTGACCTCCGGAGAGCTGACATTCGTTGTTCTACCCTGAAGTGGCCCTTCTGGATGTCCCCCTGACTGAGCGAAGCCGGCTGTGATCTGAGTTACTCTGTAGGGTCCTCCCTGGCAGGTGAAATGGAGGCAGCTTCTCCAAGGCAGCTTGCAGAAGTAGGAAGAGCGTGACTTGTGGAATCCCAGTTCTGCCCTGTCCATGACCTTGAGCACGTCACTTAATTTCTCTGAGCCCCACATTGAAATGTATCTTAGACTTGACAGCAGGATTAAATGAGATCTGAGGACAGTTCCTGGCACAGACACCAAAGGTGGCAGCCACTTATCTTACATGCTCTGGCCTCCATGGCCTGGTCCCTGGAGAGTTCCCAGTGCCAATGGATGAGGCTAGGGCAGAGCCGGGCAGGGAGGGCTGGCATTTAGCGGAAGATTCTGAGCTTTCTGTGTTTCACCCCCTGCCCCCCTCCTGCTGCTCCCAGGAGCTCTCCATGTTGCAGGGGTAGCCCTGAGCGCAGTTTTTATGACTCTAAGTGATCCACAGAACAGCCCGTGGCCGCCCGTCACCGTTGGAAAGGCCAGGTTGTGCTAATAGGAAGTGATGGTTGATCCCATTTAGTAGGAAATGTTCAGGAAGGCAGGATTTAAAGGAGGCTCACATTCCTGCGGCACTTCTCCTGGGAGCTCAGACACAGGGGTGAGAAAAGTAGACTCAAATGCATCAGGGCCTTGCGATTTGGATGAAAGGAGAGGTGGGGCTGGCAGGCCCTGCACCAGTCACCAAGGATTGTTCTATTTCTGTAAAACCCTTTATTCAGACTGAAAAGGGGGAAAGATGGGGGGGTATTTGGGAAGGAGGGAAATGCTCTCAGGCTGGCACAGCCTTCCCAGAGGGGCAGAGATGGCGGAGAACAGGCACACAGATCTCCGTGCTGCTACTCTGGGGTCACCCAAACGAAGACAGTTCTGAGTCTTGGCAGTTTGATGCCTCGACCGATGAAATGTTCCACAGTTCCATCAACAGTTTGGGGAGCACACGGGTAAACAGCGTCACCATCACTTTCCTGGCTCAAATAGATGATGGTGTTGTTCATTATTTCTTGTAATCCATCAAGGCCCTTCTGGGGTAGCTCAGAAATTTGGTGTCATTGTTCAGTCCCAGGATGGGAGGACCACTGGCTTGCTCCAGGATCCCTGTGTTGTATCCGTTGATGGAGGGTCCTGCTGATGCAGCCCCAGAGCCAAACCTCCCTACAGGATGGGGGCCAGGTCATAATTCAAGGCAGGCTCAACTCTTTCTCCACCCACTGCCCCCTTACCAGATGAGCTGTTGCGAATCACTTGCTTTCTCAAAGAGCAGCCCCCTGGGGCACAGATCAACTCTTGCCCACTGACAAGTCAGGTGAAGTGGATCTAAGAAAGGAGGGCCACTTCCACTGGGGCATAGAATCCCCTGCTCATGGATCTGTCTAGTCCACTAGACTCTGCTCCTTGAGATAGGGACACACGCTACCTCCTAACGTAGGGCCCGGGACATTCTGTGTGTACATTTTGTTACAGAGACTTAGATACATAGTACAGTCCCTGGCCAAAAAGATCACTTAGCCTAGCTGGGTGTCTTAATCCATCTGAGTTGTTATAACAGAATACCATGGACTGGGTAACTTATAAACAACAGAAATTTATTATAATCCTGGAGACTGGAAAGTCCAAGATCAAGGCACCGGCAGATTTGGTGTCTGCTGAAGACCTGCCTCCTGGTTCATAGACAGCTGTCATCTCACTGTGTCCTCGTGTGGTGGAAGGGGTGAGAGAACACTCTGCATTCCCTTCCAGAAGGGCACTAATTCCATCAGGAGGGCTCCACCCTCATGACATAATCACCTTCCAAAGGTCTTGCCTCCTAATCCTATCATACAGGGGGTTAGGACTTCAGCATGTGAATTTGGAAGGGACACATTCAGTCCAGTCCATTGCACTGAGCACAGCAGGTATACTAGTATCTGTTATATATTAGAACACACACAGAAGGTAGGTACCCATTACTGTGATGTGCAGCCACGGTGTAGAGTCAAAGCGTGGTAGAAACAAAAGGGGCTTAAGTGGAAAAGCATGGATTCAGAAGGGTCATGTAATTTGCCCCAGCCTCACAGTAGATTTGTCGTAGAGATGGGAAAAGTTATCCAGGTTTCCTGCTCCCCAGCCATGTGATGTTTCTGCCCAGTCCCCCACCCCATAGCTCCACGTGAAATGAAGAGTTAACAGGGAAGGCAACGCAGAATGATGGAAAGGCCTGAGCTTTGAGGCCAGAGAATTCTGGATTTGAATCCTCTTCACTCTTCAGGACAACACAGGCTGAGTCCATAGATAATGATGGAGAATCATAGACAGTGATGGAGACGCTTCATTGAAAGGATACACTGAAAGAATTCAGGAGTGTTTACATTCCGCATCTGTGAAATGGGAATAGCAAGAGTCCGCCTAAATTGTGCCTGTGGGGAGGAGTCCCTGAGAGAAGACACAGAAAGCACCTCACAGCGTGTCCTGCATAGAGCAGCCGTTCCACAGACTTATCGTTCACCAGGCTGTCAATTAAAGAAAAAGCCACATCTTGCAGAAAATAAGGTTAAAAGCAGGTCCGAGAGAGGAGAGATTGTCAGAGCCCCGAAGAGAAAGCTCTCCAGGAGATGAAGGATGACCTTGCTGAGGGGCTCACTGGGGAAGAGTTGGCCAGGTGAATGGCTGGCGTTTAGCTGAGCCAGGCATCCTCAGCCTCGCTCCCCGGCCCCCTCAGTGTGGGAAGAGTGCCCTGCGTGTCGGCTGCCAGTGCTTCGAGGCGCTGCGTGATTACTTAGCAGTTTACTAGCATCAGAGACACCCGGGGTGCACTTGAGCCATCAATTAGCTCCTGCTCACGGCCCCCCCGTGAGGCCCAGTGGTATCAGGACTCCCATTTTTCAGCCAAGGAAACTAAGGTGTAAACAGGTTAAGCAACCGGCCCAAGGTCACACCTCGAGTCAAGCGGTCACGAGGCGCCGAGGCCGTGTCCTTGCTGGCTCCCCGGCCTGTCCTTAGCCCACTGGCCCATGCTGCTGACCATAAAATCCACCGTTTATATCTTGTCAGAAAGCTAGGCAGCGCACCCAGGACATTAGGAGCTGCGCAGAAAGGCCATTCAGCTGATTTCCAAGGCACTGCAGGGTTTTAAAGGAAATGTCTCACCCCTTGCTTTGAGAGGTAGACAGGGGCGACAGGACCTGAGTTAGCAGTTTGTTTGCTGGCCTCCCTCGCCACAGCTGGCTTTGCTTTTTCTCTGCCTTCTCCAGGAGATACACATGCCAGGACCATCTGGGGACCACAGAGAGCATCCTTTAGGAAACGCCGAGATGGTGAGTACAAAGCACAGGCCCGCAGTTCCAGGACTTTGCCATTGGTTCCCACTGCTGGGAGAGAAAAGTGGCCTAAGGCTGAGAGGCTTTCACAGGTGTGCCCGCAGGAGCGGGTGGGGCCGGGGAGCTCTCTGTTGCCTGATGGCCCTCCTGGTCACACAGAGCTACTCCTGATGGTACCTGGCCCCAACCGGACGCCTCTCTGACTTGTCCATGTTCCAGACCTCCTCTCTCTCAAGGGCACTGGTCCAGCCACTGCCCTGTTCTTTCCAGGCCCTTGTAGGTCACCAGCCAAATATTTTTGGTTCCTCCCTCTCCCTCAGCATCCCTTCCCTAAATCCAATAGCTTATCTCCCTAAAATATCTCACAGATATTTCTGGAATTTCTACACAGACAACTCCACCCCAGGCTCACCTAGACCACTGTAATAATGTCCTCACTGGGCAGCCAGTCATACCCTGTCCCCTTAAGTCTGTCATCACATAGCAACCAGAATGTCCTATCCGGGATTTTTTTATTCTCCTTCTTAAAAGCTTTCATCCTTATTCCCTGGGGATGAGGCCCAAGCACCCTTTCCCACCTCTCCCCACCTCGCCTCCCTCCCTCCCTCCGTCCTGCAATGCTTCCTGGAAGGGGCACCCAGTGCCCCACTTCCTGGGCACTAGTCACAGCCTTCCGGCACCCTCCTGGCTGTGTCCGTGGTACACGTGGGCCGACCACAAAACTTCACACTCATTTCCCAGGTCCTGAAGGGCACAGACTGGGGAGTCAGACATGTTTGGATTTACTCCCCAACTCGGCCACTCTGCTAACTCTGAGACCTTTGTTAGGCAAGTGAATGACTTTGAGCCTCAGTTTTCTACCCTGTAAAACGGGGATAAGTTATTTAAACAGTCTGTACTTTACTTTTCTCATACATAAAAGTAAAGATAAAAGCAAAACCGATATTCTTGGATTGTAAGGATCGAATGAGAAAATGTATGGAAAGAAAGCACCGAGGACGTGCCTGACTCCAATTAGCTCGATTATCAGAATGATGATCTGTTTGCTTTCTGAGTCTGCTCCTCCCTGCTGGTGGCCAGGGACGTGCCACTTACTTCTGCTGTGGACCCCCAGCGTTCCGCCCAGAGCTGGGAGCCTGCAGAGCTGTCTGTGCTGACTCTCCCTCCTCCCATTTTTCTGCTGCTGCTGCCCCATCTGTCCCCAGCTGGTGGCCAGGTCTGGGATGTCCCCCTGCAGGCATTTGCAGGCTTTCCTGCACAGAAGTGCCTGGAAGTGCACCTGGGAATAGTCACTCTTACTGGGTTCAGCTGTTGGTGGGCATGTAGGCCTGTTATTGGCAAATGGCACTTTGTTAAGAGAAGCCCAGAATTAAGGGTTTTAACATGAATTTTTTGATTTTTGAAACACTGCCTTAGGTTTCAGGCCAGCCCCCCGCCCGGGGCTGCGGTCAGGAGCCTCCACAGCCCCCACCCGTTGAGCCCTCCCCTCAACGTGTGCCCGAAGGAGGAAGGACTCCAGTGGGGAAGGAAGGTGGTCGGGGAGAGAGCGAGAATGCAAAGCCCCTGCATCCGGATGGTGATTTCTCCGGCTCAAAACGTTGACTGGGCAGCCTGAGTGAGGTATTGAGTTCGTTTCTGCAGGTAATTGTTTAAATGTTATAGCGGCTTTAACATGTCGTCTTGTTAAAACGTATTGGTGGGGCAGCCGTTCCAAACTTGTAATGTGGTAATATTTAGATGATTTACTAGGTGAGGTGTGGTTTCTGATTCAATCAGAGTTGCCTTTGATTCAAGAGGTGGTGCCTCTAATCTGACTGGGAGCCCGTTGAATCCAGAGGTGATGTGTTTGATTCACGGGCTGATGTACCTGATTTAGAAGGTGATGGATCTCATCCACGCTGAAGGATTCCAATTCCCTCACACCAGGTGTTTGCTTCGGTGTGTGATGTATGAGTTTTAATAATAAGACAGGCTTTGGGGATGGTGAGGGCACCGGCTTCTCCATGGTCTGGCACGTCTGTGGCTGTAGCCCGCTTCCTGCAGAGCTGGTCTCGGCCTAGAGGACCAGAGGGGCAAAGCAGGGGCAAAACCCGATTTCCCAAGTGTGACCTGAGCCTCCAGGTGCCCCGTCACTGCCATTCTTCTGAGATCCACGGATGGTCTTTTGTCTATCTGTCTAATTCTCTAGAGGTCCACAGGCAGGGCCACTGTGTTTAGGACCTGGTTCTTTGCATGTGAGGGGCTGTAAGGGACACAACGGTCAACTGAGAGATACTCACCCGGGTAGGTTCTGCTCTAGGCAGGCGCAAGTTCCTTGAGCCTCACCTGCCGCTTCGTGGGGTCCCAGTACAAGCTTCCCTGGGCCAGGCACAGAGCTTTTAATCAACATTTGAGGGATTGGATTTTCATGTCCCAGCTGGGAAGATAGGGAAGGGTTCTCCAGAGCTACTTCTCTCCTTCTCCCCATCACCCTTCCCTCCCCTAGAGTGACTGGCGACTCCCACCCTCCCGAGAGTGATGTCCCTGTTTGTGTTCTCCCCTCTGCCAGGAACGCCCTTCCCCCTCTTCCTTCACGTGTCAGGAAGCTGTGCGTCCTGTACAGCGTCACTGCCTGCTGTCACCCTTCCTGGCAGGCCACCCCTGCCCCCCATCTCAGCTCGGCCCCGGAAGAGCACCCTCGCCATAGTTTGCTGAGTCTTCTGGCCAAGCCTCTGTGAGAGCACGTGTCACATAAGTTGTCCTGTGGCAGGGAGGTCTCCTCTTCACCCTGCTGTCCCCAGCACCTGCTCAGCACCTGGCACATGGCAGACATTGCAACCTCAGAGGAGAAGGAAAAGTGAGTCGTTAATAATAATAGTATCATCATTAATAATAATAATGAATAATAATAGCTCCACGTACGTTCTAATTGTTCTAAGTGCAATGTCCTGATGATACTTCATTGGTATCACCTCTTTCTTTTAATCCTCACAAGACACCATATGTGGTAAGAATTATCATTACCTCCATGTGTGCAGATGGGGAAACTGAGGCTCGGTGAGGTTAAATGATTTCCCCAGGGTTCACATTAGCAGAATTAGAGTTGAATCCAGGTCTCTCAGACCCCAAAGCCAAGCTCTTAACTGTCACATTATGATTTGGCCTCCCAGGACCAGACAGACTGCCCTCTGCTGGCCCAGGACAGGGAGGCTGCGGTTCCTGGAGATACGGAGGTGCCCTCAGGGAGACAGACCCATGACACAAGGCAGAGCAGCCTGATTGGTAAACTAAGGCACAAGGGGTGGGGGTGGTGGGGTTAGAAGCAGGAGTAATTCGGGAAGGCTTCCTGGAGGAGGCGTTTGATCTTGGCCTGGAGGAAGAGAAATGGGGCTGTCAGCTGTGCTGATGCCTGTTCTCAGCTGCTCTTGGCCCAGTGCTCTGGTCCTCAGGCTGCCTTTAAGTGCAGGGGAGTCAACAGGCTGAGTGTGCGGCAACTAGTCCTTCTAGTAACTAGTCTTTGCCCGGCCAGTAGCTCTGTGTGGTCAGAAGGTGGGCCTGGGGCAGCACTGCAGTCAGGAGTACGCAGTGATCCTATCCACACCCAGGAGGGTCAGCTCACCACCTTCCGGGAGGGAGAGGCACTACACTGAGTCCAAGCTCAGGTGAGTCCTGGATATTCTGTGGCCGCAGGAATTGTCCAGATCCTGCTTCTCTTGCCCCTCCTCTAGCACTGAATCCACACCTTCCCCCTCGCGCCTTTCTGTCACAGTCTTGCGTCCCCAGAGCCCTGGTCCCCCTTCAGCATGGGGTCCGTTGTAAGATGCCGTCATCTGGGAGGTGGAGTTTTTGGAAGACAGCCTTGCCGAGTTTAACCTGCCCCTTCCCAGGCCTCCGTCGGGATCAGTCTGAGGAGAATGCCTGGGGCGTGAGGGGTTTGAGGCAGGGGTCTGCTTCAAGGTGACCTGGACCACCTCCCTGTCCCAGGCCCACACAGCCTGTCCCCCTGAAGCTGCTCTTCAGGGAGAGACCCAGGAGCCTGCGTCGTAATAAGCCCTCCACTGACGTTTGACCGTGACTGCGTTAGGCCAGGTGTGGGCTGGCCCCTGGTTGTGGGCGCCTGGGGTCTGGGCCCCTGGCATCAGAGGTCTCAGGCCGCCCCTCAGCTCTCCGCTGTTCCCACGATGCAACTCCCTGAGCCCTCCGCCTCTGTCCTCTTCCCCCCAAATCCCAAGAAAGCAAGTCTGACTGGTTCAGAGCAGCCTAGGGGTTGGCCACCTGGGGAGAGAGGACGCAGCAAGCACAGTAGGCTGTGGTCATGGGGTCCAGGGTCAGCACTCAGAACACGTGCGAGCCTGAGAGGTCAGGGAGGACATAATGGACGTCTCTGCCTCGGAAACGAGGCTTTCCCGGCCACTTGCTGTGGGCCAGATACTTCCACATTCTCCATCCCAACTGATTCCCCTCAGCCCTGAATTCTGTCCCCATTTTACAGAGAGCAGACTGAGGCTTGGAGAGGTTAGTGGGCTTACCCAAGGTCATCTTACCACAAGTATTGAAGAATGAAGGAGGGGAGTGATACGTGCCAGCCCCAAGGCTGCTGCCCTCTCTTTCTCTGTCTCTGTGTGTCTCTCTGTCTCTGTCTGTCTCTCATGGTGGGCCGTTCAGGCACCGTGACAGGCTGGTGTGGGAGGTATTTGGATCAAGTCCATCTCCGTGTCCTCCAAGCTCACCACCCAGGCAGAGGCCAACTCCAGCATAAGGTTGGTGATGGGCCAGACAGGCTGATTCCTAGGAGGCTCAGAACAGCTGCCGATCCCACTTCTGCTGCTTCTGGAGGCCACAGTGGCCCTAACTGCACACATTTTCCCAGGCTGAGCCTGCAAGTGGGGGTCCTCAGACACAGACAAAGGAATAGCTCAGCCTTGCAAATGGCTTTGCAGATGAGGCCACGGGGATTCCACTTGGCCGACACACTCTGTCCTGGCCCAGGCTTCCTCCCCCAGAGGCGTCCCCCAGCCCCTGCTGGCCAGCTGCATCTCCCATCACCACCCACTCCAAAGCCCTGACCACATGGACATGGTGGCTCAGCCCAGAATTCCTGTCACACCCCTTCCCACACAAGGAGGGGCAGGAGGGAGGGACGGTGGCAGCAGGGGCTGCAGGAGCTGACTCACTGCCAGCATCAGACATGGGTCCCAGACCCTCACGGGCACCCACACCCACCACGGGCCCAGCCCTGTGTGAGCCAACCAGCGTGGTCACATGCGACCAGCCTGTCATTCCCATCTTGGATGAGACCTCAAGTCTGAGACAAAGGGTGTTAATCCACCCCCATGCTAATGAGAGGTGTCGGACCATCTATGCAGAATTTGCTCAGGGATGACCACAAAAGATACAGTCACCGTTAGCCCAGCAGTCTTCCAGTGGGCTGTCCCTGGGGACACATGGAGACGTTCACAAGAGTACAAAGGCACTGACAGGTTTGAAGACATCACTTTCCAGCCCCTTCGTTTTAGGCATTCTCTCCTAAAACCAATGTGTCTAAGCATACACTGGTGGCTTCCAGTTTTCCCACAAAACAAAGAAAGGCCTTGCCCATCCTGAATCTGGCTATGGTTCATCTCCTCAGCATATAAAATCCTCAGCCCCAGACACAGGACTGCAAGAAAGATTCCAGTAACAATCCAAGCCGGGAATGCTCCATACAAGTGATAAGTCCCCACAAACTCTGTGCCACCGGTCTATGTTGGAGTAAGAATGCACATGTTTCCAGTACCTATTAATTTATATATTTGAACTGAAAGTGAAATCAGAATTTTCTTTTTTCACACAAAGTTATGATCTAGCTGTTTGGTTTTTGCCGAATTACGTTATAAGGTGGCTGTTTTCCATAAATTAAATAACCCAGATCTGCAGCTTCAAGGATTTTTGTTTTGTTTTGTTTTTATTTATTTATTTATTGACTACGTCGGGTCTTCGTTGCTGCGCGGGCTTTTTCTAGTTGCAGCGAGCGGGGGCTCCTCTTTGTTGTGGTGCGTGGGCTTCTCATTGTGGTGGCTTCTTTTGTTGAGGAGCATGGGCTCTAGGCGCGCGGGCTTCAGTAGTTGTGGCACGCGGGCTTCAGTAGTTGTGGCACACGGGCTCAGTAGTTGTGGCTCACGGGCTCTAGGCACGTGGGCTTCAGTAGTTGTGGCACGCAGGCTCAGTAGTTGTGGCTCATGGGCTCTAGAGCGCAGGCTCAGTAGTTGTGGCACACGGGCTTAGTTGCTCCACGGCATGCGGGATCTTCCCGGACCAGGGCTCGAACCCGTGTCTCCTGCACTGGCAGGCAGATTCTTAAGCACTGTGCCACCAGGGAAGCCCCAGCTTCAAGGTTTTGATGAAAAATATTTAAAGCACATATAACATATTCAGGGCACCAGAAATTTTATCCTTTGTAACTACCTAAACTTGTGATGAAACAGTTTAGATGTCAATCTTAACTGCTTCAAAGTAAGAGCATTTTAGAATGCTTATAAATAAATCATGATCCTTCTATTGTCAAAAAATAAAAAGTAAAATAAAATAAAATGCTTAAAAATACTTGGAAGGCTACATGGTTTTTCAAAATCCTTTTAAGAGGTAGTCAAACAAAAAAGTTTGGAAGGCCATTCCCGGAGTCCACGCCCCGCCCTTCCCTAAGGCACGGAAGGGGATTGGTCAGTAGAGACTGATGGGGTGGGATTCCTTAGAGCAAGAGTTGTCGGCCAGTCTGCTCTGAGCCCCTTGATCCTCAGGCAGGGAGAGAGGACGTGCCCCGAGCTCCAGGCAGACAAGGACGCTTCAGGAATCGCGAATACAGAACGGGTGTGTTTCCCACGAGGAGAGAGTGACCTCAGACCTCTGGCCAGATGCTTACTGAGCTACAGAAATCTGAGTCGTGGTGACACAACTAACTGGAGCCTCTCAGGAAGGGAGCCCTCAAGAGAGCCTGACGTAGGACTCGGGAGTGGGTGATATCGTGCTGGTGCCTGGAGATCTGGAGAGGCCTGAAGGTGAGTGGCTGCATGAGGACAGCCTGTTGCAAGAGACAGAGAAGGTGACAGTGAGAACAACTGTGCTTCCACCGAAAGCAGAGAAAGGACAAGGATGCAGGCCATTTTCTGTGGGCCAGGTGGACCCAGGAAGGCAGCACGTTTGGGTTTGTCTTGGAAAGGCCTCCAGCCAAGCGGGCTTCCCGCCAGGGCCCAGGTAACTCCAGGAGAAAGAGGCTGGTGGTGGCCCCACAGAATACAGAGCTTGAGAGGGGCGGGTCATAAGCTGTCAGCTAGAGATTGCATCTCCCAAGCCACATAAAGGCACAGCGGGGGACCCCAGGAGGACCCACACTCATCACAAGAAAGTGAATCAGTGTTTGTACGTGTGCTACAACGCGTGGTCCCAAGTGGCAGATTACAATAGTCCAGGCAAGAAGGACCTTCCTGCTCTCTGTCAGGCCTCTTCCTCTGCTCCAATCCTGAGGAACCAGAAGCTGCATGGTTGGTAGAAAAGGAGACAGAAGGGAAAATAGTGAAGTTAACCACAGCTGTTCCCCTGAGCCTGGGCAGAGCTGGGAACAGGGAGAGGCTTTAAAGTGGGTGAGAGAGTGAAGCTTTGGGATTAGACTGGACTGGACTTCTTAATACACATTTTGAAGTTGTTTGATAATAACAGAAAGTGATGAAATCTACCAAAGTTGGGATATTACCCAGGCTAGTGGAAGGACAGGCAGTGGTAAAACCGTACTGAGTCATGTTTTGTTTTTCGCTTTCTCTGCTACCTTCCCATAGAGTCAGACTCCACAGGCAGTGAGAGGGGGGCGGTCAAAGCCTGGTGCTCATGGTTGGGCTCCAGAGAATGCACGGATGGAGACAAACCTCCACAGGTGATGTCAGGCAGAGGAGCGAGGCAAGTGGTCCATGCTAGAGGAAGATGATGCCGTGCAGCAGGGAGAGAACGGTCACCAGCAGGGCACCAGCTTTGACTGAACAGCGCAGGGGTCTGGCCCCTGGCAGAGTGAAAACTGCTTCTGACAACGTCCCTGCCCTCAAGCGTCCCCTAGTTTAGTAACCGTGAGTCACAGGGGGCCATCTGTGGCACGTGCCAAGAGTGTGGCGCAACGTGTTATAAGAATTTGGAAGAGAGAGGTGGTTGATCAGGGAGCCTCTGAGTTGGCCTTTGAGAGACGGGACGCTGAAGATGCCGAAGACGTTTACAGAGGAGGAAGGCAGGCTTGCTGAGCCCTGGGCGATGCCGTCTCCCAAAGGGCCCACACAGCGCCACCTACCAGCAAAGAAGCACCTGCTGCCCTCTGTTGCCCCAGGCCTGAGCCTTCACTGCAGCCAGCTGGGCTCGGGCACCAAGATGAGATGGGGCCACAGGTAGAGGTTTCAGACGAGCCTGGCAGCCTGCCCTGCCAGGTCTGTTGTGTCTCCATTCTTCTTGGCTCCCGAGCCAGCGCACGCACAGATGTGTGCGTGTATACACACGTGCATGCATACGTACGATGATGTGTGCACGCACACACGACAGGTGGTACCTGTTTCAGGGACCAAGATCTTTGGGAAGAAGCAGAGCCGAGCACAGGCAAATACCTTTTGCATCCCGGACCCTAACTCACCAGACATATCCTTTTTGATAAAGGCAGCCAACAATTGGGAGGAAAAGACCCTGGAAGGCTTGGGCACAGAAGGCTGCCGAGTCTTGTCTCTGGCCCCTCCCTCCAGTACGTGAGCCCCATAACTTCCTGTCTCCTCAGCATTCTCTTCCTCCTACAGAGGAGGCCATGGCCATCTCAGGAGCATCTGGAGTCCTGAGATCTCATTGGCCTGGAGGTGCTCAACTATCCATGGTCATGTGGGTCCCACAGAGTCATGCCTTGGACATCTGATCCCCCCACATCTGTCCATCCTGTGGAAGGAATGCTGCTCTCTCAATAAGAACATCAAGAATCTCCAAGTCAGTTCTAGGAAGGAGAGGCCCTGCGGGAGTGCAGTTGACCAAGTGACCTGTACTTTCGCCGAGTTTGACCTTCGCTTGGCCTCACTCCCATTTCCACCAGTCTGCTGACCCAGGGGGAGTATTGTTCTCCTGACTGCTCTGAACAAAAATACTTCAGTCGTCTGGAAGGACCCTGGTGCTCACTCCAAGTGGTCTGGATGATTATCTTGCTGGCACCAAGGGCCCCAAATTTCCTGGGGGAGGGCCTGTGGCCAAGCTAAGCTGCCCATAGTCATGGGTCTCAAGGGCTCCAGGTGCTGGGAGCTGGTGTCCTTGGACAACTCTGCTAAATGCTGGCCCCCCAGGGACAGCTTGCATTGTACTAAAGTGACCTGATTGCTGCCCCCAATAGCATGGTTTTCCTCTTGCTTGTCCTGTAAGAAGGGAGACCCTCAGGAAGGACAGAATCCCTACGTGGGAGTAAATAAGCTCGCCAACCCAGAAAACTTCCCCATGGGCACAGTGGGAGAAGGGGGACCTGTGCCTTCATTCCATGACTCCTTATACTTTCCCTTTCTCCATAAAGCCTGTTTCTTAGCCCGTGCACTAGGACATCTGTCCCCAACCTGGAGCACGCTAGGAGGTGCCCACCAACACGCCAACTGTGCCATAACAAGATACCATAGTCTGAGTGGCTTAAACAACGGAAGTTTATTTTCTCACAGTTCTGAAGACTAGAAGTCTAAGGTCAGCGTCCCACAAGATTGGTTTCTGGTGAGGCCTCTCTTCCTGGCTTGTAGACAGCTGCCTTCTAAGTGTGTCCTCACATGGCCTCTTCTCTGTGCATGAGAGAAGAGAGGGTCGGGGGGTGGAGAGAGAGGGAGACAGAGAGAGAGACAGAGTTCTCTGGTGTCTCTTCTTATAAGGACACCAGTCCATCAGATTAATGTCACCTCCTTTAACCTTAATTAACTCCTTAAAGGCCCTAATTCCAAATACACTCACATTGGGGGTATTGATGCCAAAAAGTTGGCCTCTGTACCCTGGTGCCAAATAGAATCTCAGAGGCAGAGTCTTGGGTGAAGTAGAAAAGAATAGCTTTATTGCTTTGCCAGGCAAAGGGGGCCACAGCGGGCTCATGCCCTCAAAACTGTGTGTCCCAACCCAGGAGGATTTGGTGAGGAGTTTTATAGCAATGGTTCAAGGGCGGAGTGGCTGATGAGGATGAGGGTGTGTGCGGGGCCTGCATGCCTTTAATCTGGCCTCAGGTGGTCTCTTCCCTTGTCTCTGCGTCCCCTCCCTTCCCTGATTAGCAACTGTTCTGCTTGTTGGAACTCAGAGAAGGTCGTGGAGGCTGGAGTCTGTTCCTTACAAACAGGAAACGGGGGACACAGAAAGGCTTCTGTGCCCAGGAGCCCCACAGCGTCCTGCTCAGTTTCAGTATTAAGGCTTCAGTATATGAATGTGGGGGGGACTCAGTCCGTAATACCAACCTTCTCCTGGTTCCCACGGCTGTAACTCTCCAAAGCTTTACTTACCCATGAGGCTCCCCTCATGTGAGGGGAGTATCGGGGAGGAACGTCAAGAGTCTGCCTTGGGGGTGGAGCTCTGTGCTTCCAAGGGGGCTCACAGGCCTTTTCTCAATCCTCTAGGGCTCTTATGGGAAGCAGCTGCTGCTTCCAGAATTTCCTCACCTCCTTTCAGTCCTCAGATACCTTCCCAAGGTCTGGTCTGAAGTTCACACCTCTGCCCCAGTGACCAGTACCAGGAATGTCCTTACTGCCATTCTGGGCAAGACCCGTAACTCTCCCCAGAGAGCAGTGCTACTCATTCTGGACCGTGCACGTCAGTCATATGTTGACAGGACGTAGGGCCACGGTAGTCAGATGATAAAAGACAAAACTCAGTAGTGGTCAGTGGCAGGCATGGGACGGAGAGAGATGGGATGCCGGTGTGGGGCAGGGCAGGGCGGTTTCCAATACGGTTCTTCGGTCTTGGCATTGGGAGCAGAGATCTTGGGTTTCTCTCTGTTTACATCTCTCCCTAGGCACTGCTGGGAGTGGTTACATAATGTTGTCACCTTAACAATTGTGTGACATGTAGTTGTTTCCTGTACACTAGCATCCCCAATGCAGTCTGAGCATCTAAGACACAGAAGGGTGAGGTGTTAGGGCTAAAAAGAACACCAGGGAAAGACTAAAAGATGTTTCTTGCCCTTAAGGAGCTGATTGCCAAAAGGAGGGTCACATACATATTAAAACAACCCTGTCATGACGTGTTAAGTCCCCTGATCAAGTGATGCTTTGAGGTCTCAGCAAGGGACCAATTCATTCTGCCTAGGGAAGGGGGCAAAAAGGATTTTCCACTTTTCGAATGAGGAAAGTGAGGCCTGGAAAGTCAAGGTGACAAGTTTTTTGTTTGTTTTCTTGTCCAGTTTGTTTGTTTGTATGCCTAGCATCAGTGGCAAAGCCCAAGAGAGAGGCCCCGGCACTGCAGACACTCTTGCCAGTGCTCCAATGATCTCTCCAGAGTCGGGTCTCCCACCCTTTGATAACCCTGACACTCAGCATCCCTGGAGAAGACGCTGGCAGGGGCTCTCCCGAGCGCTGGGCTGAGTCTCTGGAGCCATACCAGGCAGCCGATGCCCACCCTGCCCTGGGGCCACCTGGACAGTGTGGCAGGCGTCCAGGAGGGGGGCAGGGAGTCCACCTGGTCTGGTCTCCTGGCAACAGGAAGTGACGCCTCCTGGGCTCATGTCAGCAGCTGTTGCTTGGTCTGCATGGTTCGGATAAACAGGCTAATGTCCTCAAGGTGACCTCCCTGACTCAGAGAGTTTGGGAACTGAGGTATTCACTCCCTCTGGGTGGGGGGGTGGGGGGGCAGGGAGGAGGAAAGGACAGGACTGGAGGTGCTGACTCACCCTCTCTCACTATCTGTCTGTTCCCATTCTTGAGGAGTCAGGAAAGAACTGGGAAATGAAGGCTCTGTCTGGGAAGAATGGGTTCCAGGACATGTTCTCGTCCCTCCCACCCATGCTGCCCCCTGGCTCTTCCAAGATGGCAACAGATCGGGGCCATTTTCTCGCGTTCACGAGACAGCAATCCTTACGAGGCCTGTGGGTGGTCGAGCAGGCGTGGGGAGGGGAGAGATGATCCCAGGAGGTACCAGACAAAGGCACAGCCTGGTAGAGGGTCACCACAAATATTTTTGGGTGACATATGAATTATCAATAAATGAGGTGGGGATAATAGCAGAAAACAGCAGAGAACCTTAGCGAACAGAAGAGCTTGAAGGGGCATTAGACACCGCACCGTCCCAGCCCATGGCCAGGGCTGGCTTCCTGGGCAGGTGACTGATGCAGTCGCACAGAACCCCATCCTTAGAAAGGCCCCACTCTTGGTTTAATGCTCTGCCGCCACCATCTTGAAATTCGTAGTAATTTTTTAACAAAAGGCCCACATTTTCATTGTGCACCAGGCCCTGCAAATTATATAGCCAGTCCTGTCCACGGCCTTCCAGATGAAAAAAGGAGCCCAGAGAGGGATAGTGGCCACTCAGGGTCACACTGCTTATTTGTTATAAAACCGGGACGAAACCCCCAGTCCTGTGTTTTTCCATCACAAACTGAATCTCACTCTGCCGTTAAGTCTCTGTTTAGGGCAAGAACGTCAGACTGGCTTCTCAGCCCCGGGGGTCTGTGCTCTGTTGCTGTGTCTGCTACAGGTGGGCCTCGGCCCGGTGTGGGCTGTGGCAGCCCAGTTGTGACAGCCTACAGCTACAGGTAATGGGAAGTTCAGGCAACAACGTTGGAGTCTCGGTTCCACTCTTTCTGCCTCTAAACCTCTCTCTGACCATTTCTGATAATAGTACCTATTTTTAACAATAACACAAAGATTAGAGAAAATACATGTCAGGAACCCAAGATGTCAGCTTGTGCTAGGTTTTCGGTCGTCACCACTGGTAGGATACAGCATTCATTCTCCGCCGTTCCTTCACCTTCAGACCTTCGTGGCTCCTCGGCCCTTTCTCTGAGTGGCAGGTGGGTTAAGAGGACTAATTCTGGAACAGAGAGATAAAGGTTTAGGCTGAAGTTCCACCATTTCCTAGCTGGGTAAGCTTGGAAAGCTTCCTTTATCTTGCTAGACCTCAGTATTCTCATACAGGAAGTAGGAATAATAATGGGATTCAGTTTATGGGGTTATTAGGAGGACTGGGTGAGACTCTGCAAAACAAGGACTTGGCCCAGCATTTAGCATAGAGCAAGTGCTTGATAAAGAACACTGTTGGTGATTTTTTTTTCTATAGCTCCACTTGTCCTGGCCTAAGGGGAAACCCCTGCCTTAATTCTTGAAGCTGTCCTCTTGTACCCTACTAGTCAAACCATAATCTAGGGACCAGCAGGATTGGCCTCACCTTGGAACTCATTAGAAATGCAGACTCTCAGGCCCCACCCCCGGCCTACTGAATCAGGATCTGTACTTTAACAAGATTCCCAGGTGAGTCATATGGGCATCCACTTTTGAGAAGCAGTGTGATTTCCCGTGCATACAGCTGGCCTCTCTTGCCCTGCACATGGGGAGATGAGTCACTTCCTAGTCCTGGCCAGAATTGTTCTTAAAAAGGCAGAACCCAAGCCTGCCATGGTGGATTTGACCAAAGTCCCAGGCCCTTCCTTAAGGCTTGCAGCGTGGTTGGGGTTAGGTGAGGAAGACAGTGGTGTGAAGGGCATATTGAAGCAGGAATAAGGGAGGCTATTGCAGTGATCCAAGCAGGAGGTGAAGGGCCTGAATTAAGCCAGGGCCAAGAGCGTGGGGAGAAGGGGCTGAGTCGTGGAGGTTTGCCCATCTAGAATTCAGCAGACTTAGCACCAGGTTACAGGTGACATGAGAGAAGGAAGGATCAGGGACAACTCTGAGGTTCTAGATGGAGATAATGGGATGGTAGTGCATTGAGAGGGACAGAGTCGGCCAGAAGGAGGAGAAGGGGGTGATGATCAGGAGAAAGGAGGCATGCTTTCCATCCCGGGCACCGTAATTCTGATGTGCAGGCAGGATATTAGTTAAAGGTTTTCCACGTGAAGAGCAGGCTTCTCATGGCACTTAATTCACAGCTCATTGTTCTGTGGCGTGCTGCAGGGCAAGGAAGTGAAAAGGCTGTGGGTTCAAATCCTGACTCTCCCACTTAAGAGCTGTGTACCTTGGGCAAGTTAATAAATCTCTCTGTGCCTCACTTTTTACATTTGTGAAATTACCTGCCTCAGACAGTTACACAGAGGATTAAATGAACTAATATTTGTGATGTGCCTCAAACCATGCCTGGTCCATAGTGAACACTCAAATATTATCCATTATTGGGCTTCCCTGGTGGCACAGTGGTTAAGAATCCACCTGCCACTGCAAGGGACATGGGTTTGAGCCATGGTCTGGGAAGATGCCACGTGCCACGGAGCAACTAAGCCCGTGTGCCACAACTGCTGAGCCTGCGCTCTAGACCCTGCGAGTCACAACTACTGAGCCCGCATGCCACAGCTACTGAAGCCCACACGCCTAGAGCCCGTGCTCTGCAACAAGAGAAGCCACCGCAACGAAGAGTAGTCCCCGCTCGCCGCAACTAGAGAAAGCCCGTGTGTAGCAGTGAAGACCCAATGCAGCCCTAAATAAGTAAATAAATTTATTTTTAAAACATTATCCATATTATAATGGCCTATTTATTTGAAATTGTGAGGTCCTTGGGGACAGGGACCTCAAATGAAGTCACCTTTGTGTTGTATAACACTTAACACAAAGCAGGTATCCAATATGGTCCACAGAACCCGTAACATATGTTGTTCATTAAAGGTGGCCCAGTGGGCTGGTCGTGGTATCTGAATACGGATGAATACAGATGTCGTATCCCTTTACAAATGTCCATCCCTTCTCTCCTCCCTTTTTTCTAATCACAGCTTAATGACTTGTGGGTGATGAGAATCTGGGCTCATTCTCTTCTCAGCCTAAGCTCGTCTGTGGGTTACTCTGATAACTGAGCGGGCAGTTGGGCAAATCCACTCTCCCCACAGGGCGGTACTGTCCCTTTGCGCAGTGGGCAACCTGTCCTCTGAAGATTCTCTCATTCATATGACAAGGATTACCTGTGTGCCAATCAGTAATAATGATGATCACTGCCATTTCTTGAGGCCAGACACCAAGCGGAGTTTCAGTAAGACCAAGGCTCAGCCTTGCTCTAGAGCTCACAGTCTCGCCAGGGAGAAGACAAGGAGACAGGAGATTGTAATAGAGTGTGACACATGGGACAAGAGGGGTTACCCTAGCTGCCGGTGGTGGAGGCAGAGGGCTCAGAGAAGAAAGAGCACCCCAGTCTGCTCACTTGAGATGTGCCTCCTTCTGCAAGAGGACCAAAGCCAAATGGCAGCCCTGAGTGAATGCCAGTCCTGTCCCCAACACTGTGTACCTTTTCTCTTTCACCATCACACTGGGCTTGGTGACCATAGTCAGAGTAAAGGCTGGGAGCAAAAGGATGGCAGAGGTCAGGTGGCAGGCACACGTGCAAGAAGGAGTTCAAGACCAGGCACAAATCGAAGTCATAGTGGCTCAGGCCCATTTCCCTAGAAGCAGAGCTTGAGATATGGATTGAGTACAGCTGATTTATCAAGGGGGTGCTCCTCAGGGAAAACCAAGAAGGGAGAAGGGAAAGAAAACCGGGGAAGGAGAAAGAGCAGAGCAAGGTTGTGATCTCAGGTGAAGTCTAATCCTTTGCCTGATCCTCGGGGTCAGGGACAAAGAAACCTTGCCCAAGAAAGGCACTCCCTTGGTCAGCTCAACTGAGAAGGCGAGCAGCTCTGAGCTGTCAACAACCAAGAGTCGCAGCATCTAGGTGGGCACACTGGCCCAGTAAAGGGGACCTGGGTGTGGCATCAACATTGCCAAGCACAGGCAGGTACAAGTCAAAGGTACCAGCATCCCCCAGGTCCAGTTTACCCCAAGATCACTTTGGTCTATCTGTGACCTCTTAGAGGATGCACTTCGTGAATTGGGGTGCACTGACAGGCTCCTTGAAGAACCTAAGTCTACGTTTGGTGTGGAGCTCGCTGGTCACTGACGCTTCCAAGTCTTTTCCACAAATGCTGCTGCCGAGCACGTCTACCTCATCCAGCTTGTACCTCCAGAACACGCCTAAGAACCAAGACTTCGACTTGGTAGAGACAAGCAGGTTTGCCCCACACTCTTGGGTATGAACACCCTGGGCGTCTGGGGCAAGGTTCATGTTCACATCGACACCCACAAATTATCAGCCACAGACTCAAGTGTACAGCAGGAGGTCAATTGTTCTCACCTGCCAGGCAGCCTGGCCTCTTCTGGCAATAGTGAGTCATCCAGTGATCCTTCAGTTAATTCCTTTTCTGCCTGACTCGTCAAGAATCAGTTGCTGTGGTTTGCATCTAAGAATCCTGCTGGATACAATCAGTCAGGCTGCTCCCACTTTTCACATTTTAAGTAGTGGTATGGCAAAAAACATTATAAATTTTGTGCATTTGCCAGATTAGTTCCTTGAGACTAAGTCCTAGAATTTCTAGATCAGAAGATCCGCAAAAGTATAAGGCTTCGGGTTCCTTTTACCGAATTATCCAGGGGCCTCTGGCATTGCTGAGAGAAGACAGAATGGAGCACATACGCTGGGTGTTAAGCTCGGAGCCATCCATACACCAGCTCTAAGAGTCGCTGCACCTCTCAGGGTGGCTGGCACCGTAACCAGCTCACAGATGAGGCACCCAATGGCGGAGAGTAGTAGGACTTGTCCCAAGTCACAGCACTCATAAGTAGCAAAACTGCTTGAGATTTGAACCCAGACGTGTGGGAAGTTCTATTTGCTCCTCTAGATCCAGTCAGCCCTCCCTCCCCCTGGGAGGCTCAGTTTATGGTCCACATCATGGCCCCCAGGCTTTAGCTCCTGTTGGGTTTACCCAGTGGGAGGCACAAGCAGGAGTTGAGAGAATAGAGAAGGGTGAGTTCACAGTATTGATTCCCAGCGTCCTCCCTGCAGGTCCCCCTCGTTGACTGAGTCCCCCCCCCCCCACCACCACCACCAAAGATCAACCTTACTCTCTCCGGGTTGGGGAACGCCTCCCTCCACTAGCCTCCTTCAGGTCTCTGGCACTGCTTACACGGGTCTCTGTAGCATCCCTTATGGGCTTCCCTTGACCCCAGACACCACTGTGTAAATGGTACCCATGTTAGGGTCTCCATCTCTTTCCTGTTCAAATACCGACAATGGACCAGGTCTAGCCAGAGCCAGAGTGTACATTTTTCCATCACGTCCTGTTACACACATGTACCTTTTACACATCAGCCCCGGCAACTCTGGCTCCTCCATCCCATGATGGGCGATGACAGGTTCCACCAGTCAGCTCTGTGGAGTTTAGAACGTACTCAAAAGAGCACTGGAACGAAAGTCAGGACGGCTGCCTTGCTGCATGACCTCGGGTAAGTCCCTCCAGCAGCCTAGCTCTCTCGACTTCAGTTCCCTCATCTGAAGAATGCGGAACTAGACTGGGAAGTTTCCCAGGTGAGATATCGCAGGAGAAAGAGGACAGACAAGTGTATACAGCAGATATGAAATTTACTTACGCACTTCACAGACATCTGTCAACTGGTGTGTGCGATTCTGTGAGTAGAGAAAAAGGAGCGTGTTTGCAAGCCAGAGTGCTGGGACCTTTTATTCATATGTATTTAGAACCTTTGCTGTTTGTACTTGGCCAGCTTTGGATGGCAAAACAGTCTATTCTCTGTGGAAATTCTGACTTATTTTTCCAGCTGGCCTGCCAATTGCCAAGAAATGTCATCTGAATATCATTATTTAATCGAAGATTAGTCCACGCCTGTGACATAGGCGGTAACTATTATCTTCTCTGATTCTTTACATATGCACACATTTTCTTCACAGATTAGACCTCGCATTCATAGAGGTAAATGCTGCCCCGTCTTTGACCAAATGGCCAAGCACATAGTGAAGTAACCCACTGGGATTGTGACCATCTGTATCTGTGTGCCGGTCTGAGTGTACATGTGTATATGTACGCCTGTGAGTGGGAGGATGTGCAAGTGAGTATGAGTGAGGAAAATGCCTTTGGAGTCATTTCTTACAGGGATCCAGAGAGAGGACCTTCTTTGATCATATCAACATGGCCTCCTCGCAGCTGATTTCCAGTGTTTGTTTTCAGATTAGAGCACATGTGAAATGAAACCCAGCCAAGCCAGCTGGGAGGTACGGGGATGGACCAGACGATATTTGCAACCCAGTCATACTGCAGACCTCTCGGGTAAAGCAGAGGAGGAGAGGGCAGGTAGGGCATGAGTTCAAGCTGTAAATGTTGGCTTCGGTGTTGGAAAACTCTAGACTGAACGACCTTAGAAGGCTCCCACTTAGCCCTGGAATGTCTCCAACCTTCTTTTTTCTTTTTTTTTTTTTTAATTTTTGAAATTATTTTTGGCTGTGTTGGGTGTTCGTTGCTGTGCGCGGGCTTTCTCTAGTTGCGGAGAGCGGGGGCTACTCTTCATTGCGGTGTGCGGGCTTCTCGTTGCGATGGCTTCTCTCGTGGAGCACGGGCTCTAGAGCGCAGGCTCAGTAGTTGTGGCGCACGGGCTTAGTTGCTCCGCGGCATGTGGGATCTTCCCGGACCGGGGCTCGAACCCGTGTCCCCTGCATTGGCAGGCGGATTCTTAACCATTGCGCCACCAGGGAAGCCCCTCTCCAACCTTCATAAGCTCCATGTGACATTTAAGCCAGCCTCTTATTTTCTGCTTTCAGGGCTTCCTAGGACAATTTTCTCACTGGCGTTGGCTTAGCCAGCTGAGGTGATAACATTTTATTTTGGTTTTTTATCGGGTTGCTTCCAGTGAAGCAGGGCCCTGACCTGCCCTCAGAATAGAGATCATTACAGGGTCAGGACTTACTCCCTTGTTCATGAAGGCCCTTTAGAGTCTTCCCTTTTTTCCAGCCTCTTGGCCTCTGTCCGGTCCAAGGGCCACATTATGGCCAAACATCTAATACCACCACTCCCAAATTATTGGCTAAATGATCATCTGCCAGAAAAACAGAATCCAGGAACAAGACCTTGGGCCTGCAGGGCTGCTTGACTCTTTTCCCATACACCATGTGGACAAGAGAGGTCACTGGCTTCATTTGTAAAAGCTAGGGTGACAGCAAAACTGGACCTAGCAACCAGAAATTCTCAGAGAGCACTTACTCATACCCCTCTCCACTTTCCTCCCCTAAACTCTTTCTCTTTCCAAAGCCAGTTCCCAGACGTGTCAACTCAAAAGCAAAGAGGACCATAACCAACAGCACGGCCATGTCCATGCCTCCAGCACTGCCATATGCCTGGCATGTCACAGGCACACAGATATACCTGTTGAAATACTGAGCGAGTGAATGAGTGAGTGCATGGAGTGGGTGGATAGATGGAGACAGTTCCCAGAATAAATCCTGGAGAAAATCTTTGGACAGGGTAGAGTTGGGGAAAGTCCTTCACCCGCATTTGTTACGCTGTTAGAGACATAAATGTTTCTCACCTTATTGAGTAATCCAACCTTCACATCAAATTGGAAACCTCCTTTGAGGATCCTCTGGGTGCATAAATGAGAGTTGTAGGAGGAAGAGAGGCAAATGGGGATGTGACCAAGGCGAAGGTCAGACCTCAATCCCCATTTGAGCTATATGTACATTTCAGTTCGTTTCCCAGACTGCTGGGCACATCCCTCACCCTGGTGTTCCCACAGGTAGTGATGGGGGAAGATGACTAGTTGGAGAAGATAACCAGAAGCCCAACCAGATTTTTCTTTGGTCCCGTTGCTAAGTATAGAGTGACTCATAAGAACTCCAGACAAGGATGACGATGGAAAAGGAGTCTAGCAGTTCAGGGGAGGGTTGGGGGAGGGAAGGGGGACCCTTGAGGTTGGGAGAGAATGGGAAACATGTTTTGTAAGATTTCCAAGATTTTTGGGGGCTGTTGTTAAGGACTTTTTTGTAAGACCTGTTATCCTGCTGGGGTTTACATCACTATTTGATCTAAGCCCCAACAGGACGACTACATCTGCTACTAAGCTGTGTTGTAAATGTCCTTAATTTTTATATTTCATCTGAAGGGAGTTGTTAAAGTGAGTTTACAGGGTGATGGCTCTTTGAATAAAGGCCGTCAATACTGGAGCACAGCTCTGTATGGCACTTAATTTTCGTTCTAATAAGCCCTCCTAAAACATTACAAGATTTAGGAGGGTTTTTTAATTCCTTTTTTCTTTTTCCTCTTTAACGTCTCTTCCCTCTTTGCATTTTTTCTCTCCTCTCAATCTCTTGGGCTCTCCTTTCTTGCTTTTCTTAAAGGACATATTTGAAGAGAATATTTCTGCCCAGATGACACCACTTCTCTTTTCACCACCGGCCAGATGTGCTCTTGACTTCTGAACAGGAGAAATGTTTCTTTGAAGTTTTTCAAAGACGTTGCTTTTATTTAGAATGTTCTCCTCTCTTCTTTCTCTCCCTCGTGTTTAACTGGTTGGGAAACCCCAGGAGGGGTTTTCACATGGACCTCTTTTCTTTTCTTGGGGGCATAAAAAGACTGGGATCAGAAGCATTTTATTCCCAGAGAGACTTCTATTTTCTGCACCAGTGATTCCAAGTATTTTCTGGTGGACCCGCTGTCCCCAAGAGCAAAAAGAAGATGGCGTTGGATTTATCCTGGAAGCACATTTATGAGAGGAACAGGAGCGCATTCTGTTTCTGAACATCTCCCTACCCTCCATAAGCTTGGGCAAAAAGAGGCTTTTTCTTTCCCGGCCATGGCGCAATCACGGTGGCTCAGATGCTCTTGCATTGCCCTGAAATTTTGTTAAAGCAAAGATCAGTGATGGGAATTCAGGGGAAAAGATAGATTGGCACCCAAGAAGTAGATCCGAAGCCCTCTGATAGCAAGAAGAGAGCATTTTTCTGTCTTTATCTCCCTCATAGCAGCACAGTTCAGCGTGCTACTAGGCTGCTCAGTGTTTTTAAAAGGGGATTGGGAAGGAGGTAGTGCTTTAGGAGATAAAGAAAGCTGGAAGATTCATTTGGAGAACAAGCTACTCTTTAACACGACATGTTCGTGCAAGGGATTTGGAGTATGAAATCCTAGTTAAAGTTCCAGCTGTGTGCTGACTACTTGGGTTTCTACCCAGTTGAATGTAACCTCCAAAAAGGTGGCATCCCCTGGGGCCTGAAAGAATGCCTGGGACTCGGTGAGCACATGGTAAATATTTGTCGCTTGCGTGAATGTGTCTACTTGACAATAGCCACGATTCTTTTGGAGAGAAGGGCATTGTAGACTTAGGAAGGTTTTTTCTTTTTGCCTTAGAATTTTCCCAGAGAAAAGAGTTACAGTAAGGCCCCCACATACAAACCTTCAAGTTGTGAACTTTCAAAGATGTGAACATGTGTTCGCACGTCCAGTCACGTAAGTTAGTTCATATGTCTGGCATACGTTGTCACATGCATGCATCTTCTACAAGTGGTTGTGCTTCTGTGTGCTTTATAGTACTGTATAGAGTTCAGTAGTACAGTATCTTTATTTCAAGCTAGATCTGCAAGAGGACGACTTCATTGAACTCCTTGCTGTGCAACACGAGGAGATTACTAATGAAGACCTGATGGAACTGGAGGCCCAGAGAAAGGACAAAGAGAGACAAGAGGAAGAAAAAGTAACTGAAGAACCAAAGAGATTCACGATGCAGGAAACGGCAAGGGGGTTTTCTTTATTTGAGGAGGCACTGTTAGTTTTTGAGACACGGGACCCAGACGTAGAACGGTGCACGAAGGTTGCAGCAGCTGTTCAGAATGCAATCCAGTGCTCCCGTGTCCTCTGTGATGAGAAAAAGAGAGCTACTACCCAGACTCCACTGGATCGTTTTTTCAAGAGGGTAGATAGAATTGAATCCAACAAGGAACCGGAACCTGTGCCATCAACGTCAGGCGTGAGTGAAATTGCAGCCTGCCCTCCGTCCCCTATTGCTGACGATCCTTCAGCTCTACCATCTCCCACCTCCCGTCCCTCCTCCAGTCAGTGACTCTTCTTGCCTGTTCACTCGATGCCAGCTCCTGTATGCCAGCTGTTGTGCTGTACGACTGTACTTTTCAAGGTACTGTACTGTGAGATTAAAATGTTTTCTTTACTTTTTGTGTTTGTTATGTATTATTTGTGTGAAAAGTGTCCTAAACCTATTACAGTACAACACTGTATAGCCGGTTGTGTTAGTTGGGTAGCTTGGCTAACTTTGTAGGACTTACAAACAAATTGAACTTACGAACACGCTCTCAGAATGGAACTCATTCGTATGGAGGGGACTTACTGTATTGGGGATTGTCAGACGTCTTCTTACCCCGTTAAAATACTTGTATTTCTGAGGTCGTTGAAAACGATAAATAGATTTGGAATTGGGGGTTTTGTTTTTGTTTTACGTGAAAATGTGTTCATTAAAACCCAGGGGTGTGTGTGTGGGGGGGGGTGCATACGCACGTGCACATGAACTGGGTGTCTATTTGTCTTATGTGACGTGTGTTCACTACTACAGATAATCACAGTCAGGCGCTCCTTTGACTAACTCCTAACAGCTAACACAGAACCAGTCAGATTCAAGGCGTACCACCTCCCATATGCCCGAAATCACACTACTCCTACAAGTGACTGGGTGAATTACAAAATTTATTCTCCAGTCTCTCCTCTTACCAATTTACCTCTATGTTCTTAGGGGCAACTCAAGTATATGATTTCTTAATTTCTGACTTTTGGTGAAATCCTGAAATTACCCTAGTATAGCCGAAAAAGTGAGGCCACCAAATATTCCATGTGCTTCCCTACTTTTCCCAACCTCCTTTACGGTTATACTAGGACCATGTGATTAGTTGAAGACAGCAGACTATGAGGAGCTGTGATGCTGAGCACTTCTGAATCAAGTCAGTTGAAGGTCTTTGTGCCTCCTCCATTCCTCTCTCTCTTCCTCTTCTTTAGCATTCAGAAGGCACGTGCTTCAAGTGGTACAGAAAAATAGAACAGAGCCTCTTTCAACCCGGGTTCCTGAGGGATTGAGTGTAGCAGAGGCCCCTACCAACCAGTCTGGGATGTGCAACATAAGCAAGTAGAATCTTGTTACGTTGTATACTGAGATTTCAAGAGTCATTTGTTTTTGCAGCATGGCCCAGCACATCCTGACTAATACACCTTTGATAGTCTGGGCAAGCTATCAAAACAACAAGGTCAATGGCTCTCCTTCCTTAACGTCTCTCACATCTGTTCCCCTCCATTTCCACTGCCAAGATTCCAGTTCGGACCCCCAACCTCTCACCTGTACAATTATAGTAACATTCCACCACCTCTAAGCCTCCAGCCGCTCCCACTCTATTCCTTCCTCCTACCTCATTTCTAGACCCTCAAACATAACTTAGTACCATGCCACTCTCTTGCTCAACGTGCTTCCCCATTGCCTGCAAAATAAAGTCTAAACACTGGAGCCAGAGCTGCAAAACCCTATGTAATGAAAATTTAATCCTGTCTTTCTAACTTCTTTCCTCAGATCCCCATTCCTACCTCTGATTGAATTAATGGCTCTCTCTTCATGATCCCTTACTGCACATTCTCACCTCCAATCAGTGCCATTTTTTCCTCCCATAAGTCTTATCTCTCCTCATCCCGGGCCCCAATTATTCCTACCTGACAAAGGCTCCAGGGCCAACTCATCTATGATATTCTCTCTCTCTCTTTTTTAGTTTTTATTTTATATTGGAGCATAGTTGATTAACAATGTTGCATTAGTTTCAGGTATACTGGAAAGTGATTCAGTTATACACATATCTATTCTTTTTCAAATTCTTTTCCCATTTAGGTTATTACAGAATATTGAGCAGAGTTCCCTGTGCTCTACAGTCGGTCCTTGTTGGTTATCTGTCGGTATTTTAAATATAGCAGTATGTACATGTCAGTCCCAAACTCACACTCTATCCCTCTCCCCAACCCATCCTCCTCCCTCCCCCATAACCATAAGTTTGTTATCTAAGTCTGCAAGTCTGTTCTGTTTTGTAAATAAGTTCGTTTGTATCATTTTTTTTTAGATTCTGCATATAAGTGATATCACATGATATTTGTCTTTCTCTGACTTACTTCACTTAGTATGATAATCTCCAGGTCCATCCATGTTGCTGCAAATGGCATTATTTCATTCTTTTTCATAGCTGAGTAATATTCCACTGTATATATGTACCACATCTCCTTTATCCATTCATCTGTAGATGGCCATTTAGGTTACTTCCATGTCTTGGATATTGTAAACAGCGCTGCATTGAGCATTGGGGTATGTGTATCCTTTTGAACCATGTTTTTCTCCGGATATATATATATATGTATGCCCAGGAGTGGGATGGCTGGGTCATATGGTAATTCTATTTTTAGTTTTTTAAGGAACCTCCACACTGTTCTCCATAGTGGCTGTATCAGTTTACATTCCCACCAACAGTGCAAGAGGGTTCCCTTTTCTCCACATCCCCTCCAGCATTTATTGTTTATAGATTTTTTGATGATGGCCATTCTGACTGGTGTGAGGTGATATCTCATTATAGTTTTGATTTGCATTTCTCTAATAATTAGTGATGTTGAGCATCTTTTCATGTGCCTCTTGGCCATCTGTATGTCCTCTTTGGAGAAATGTCTATTTAGGTCTTCTGCCCATTTTTTGATTGGGTTGTTTATTTTTTTGATATTGAGCTGCATTAGCTGTTTGTAAATTTTGGAGACTAATCCCATCAGTTGCATCGTTTGCAAATATTTTCTCCCATTCTGTGGGTTGTCTTTTCGTTTTGTTTATGGTTTCCTTTGCTGTGCAAAAGCTTTTGAGTTTAATTAGGTCCCATTGGTTTATTTTTGTTTTTACTTCCATTACTCTAGGAGACAGCTCAGAAAAGATATTGCTGTGTTTCATGTCAAAGAGTGTTCTGCCTATGTTTTCCTCTAAGAGTTTTATAGTATCTGTTTTTACATTTAGGCCATTAATCCATTTTGAGTTTATTTTTGTGTATGGTATTAAAGAATATTCTAATTTCATTTTTTTTACATGTAGCTGTTCAGTTTTCCCAGCACCATTTATTGTGGAGGCTGTCTTTTCTCCATTGCGTAGTCCTACCTCCTTTGTCATGGATTAATTGACCATAGGTGAGTGGGTTTATTTCTGGGCTTTCTATCCTGTTCCATTGATCTATGTTTCTGTTTTTTGTGCCAGTACCATGCTATTTTGATGACTGTAGCTTTGTAGTATAGTCTAAAGTCAGGCAGACTGATTTCCTCCAGCTCCATTTTTCTCTCTCAAGATTGTTTTGGCTATTTGGGCTCTTTTTTCTCTCCATACAAATTTTAAGATTTTTTTTTTGTTCTAGTTCTGTGAAAAATGCCATTGGTAATTTGTTAGGGATTACGTTGAATCTGTAGATTGCTTTGGGTAGTATAGTCATTTTGACAATATCAGTTCTTCCAATCCAAGACCATGGTATATCTTTCCATCTGTTTGTGTCTTCTTCGATTTCTTTCATCAGCGCATGACATTCTCTCTTTCTAGCTCCCTCATGTAGAAGTGATCTTGTCTGTCTCTGAGTTCCCAAAGCCCTGGTCCTTTCTTGTTGCAATTAACCCCTACCTCAGAGCATCACTTATGTTTCACAGAGAAAGTCTAGGAGCTCTTTATTTGCACCATCCTCATCTAATTCACAGAGACTAGCCCAGAGCCTACACATAGTAGCTCCATAAACTGCTACGACTACTCCATAAACGGTAGTAAAAGGCATAGCTAAACAAGAATTCACAAAGAATGAGCCAGTATCTCAGAGACCTAGTAGGAATGAAGCTCCTTATTCTACTGTGTGTAGTAGCTTATTGAGTATTTAAAACTGTTATTTTGAGAATATTCTGATTCCACAGCTTCAGAGTGGATCTCCAGAATATGTATTTTAATATGGACACAAGGGGATTCTGATGCAAAAGATCTGAAAACCACACTTTGAGAAACACTGAGGTATACAAAAGTGTGAGTACGTGTTCGTGACTGCTCTTAGTATATGAGTGAAGTGCATTGGTAGTTTGAGTCATCGGAGTACGATGCGTTCCAGGGATGGCAAATACACTTTATCTCTCTCGTTGACACCAATACATTTGCAGGGGCTGTCCAGCGGGCTGTTTTAAGTAGGTCTCTGGGGCCATATCTGGACTGCACGGAAGTCCTGTGATTGATGGATGAAGTCTGCCATAGGACCAAGAGGGGAACGTGGTGGCCTGTGTGCCAGGTGTCGGCCATCAGTGCCAGCCCCTTGCTTTGGAGAAAATGAACCAGGACTTGGAGATGGAGATCAAAGGATCATCTGAGTCTTAATCCAGCCTGCAACCAGAACTGATGTCACCCATTGACTTCCTCAGGTGACTTTGTGGCAAAAGAAAATAAAATCAAGATGTGTAGTAAAAGGCATAGCTAAACAAGAATCTACAAGTTGTTGGAGTGAACAATTGTTGTTTACATCCAAGCCTCCATTGCCCCCACCATTCAAAGGTAACTTGATTTTCCTCTTAGGCACGTACGCCTCTCTGTTCTCTTCTGTTCCCATTGGATGTGGAATGACGACACTCCCTGTTCCAAGGAAGGCTCTGATTGGCTTAGGCCAAGGCAGCATATTCTGTCTCCCCAGGAACAGGAATAGGAGAGAGATTCCTATGACTTGTGGGAGCTTGAGGAAAACCCTCTCCTTTCTCCTTGAGGAGAGGTATGAGGGTGTGAAGTTGGACATGGCTAGAGTAATTTTGTTACCACAAGACGAGAAGCTGCAGCTGCTGAGGAGGTCACTCTGAGCAGTTTGAGGATGAAGCCAATGCCTCCAAAGGCTAACCGGTGAGAAAGAGAGAAGCAGGTCCTGGGTGACATTATCTGAGCCATTGGATCAAGTCTGACATAGTGTCAATCTAACCACTAGACTGTTCAGTTATATACACAATGCATTTTCTTCATTATCTAACTAGTTTTTTTAGTCATTCACCACCAAACAAATTCTAACTGCCAGTTCTTTGAAGGCAAAATGGAGATTCAGGGGCATTTGGCCCTAGCATAGTCCAGACACAACAGTGGCCCAGACTCGAGGCCCAGACTGGAGTCCATCTTTGTCCTAACTGTGCACACATGACTTCGCTTTGTTCCTTCGCTGCTTCTGCTGCCATTGCCCTGGAGTGAGCCATTCATTTCAGGAGGAAAGGAAGCAGAGAGGAGTCAATCCCACAAGGCGGTTTGCTCTGGACTGCTAGCCTTGAGCTCTGCTTTCAGCACCTGGACCTCACCTGGGATGCTGGGCAGTGACGCCTGAGCTTTCATTAGTTGCATTGGTACTGGTCTTTGAAGGTGAAAATCACTGAACATTGATGTTTTGATTCTTTTGAACTTAGGAGCATGTTATTACACATATAAAATAAAAAATCAATAGCCACTGAATTATACACAGTCAAAGTGGTTGGTTCACACATCAGCATATAGATATATAACAATTGCTTTCATGGGATTGAATTTAAATTTATGTGTTTTAACAGATCCTATTGCAGGGCTTTCATAACTAGAATATTTTATTAGTAACCTTTTTTCTACAGTCCCAGCTAAAAAGGAAGAATTTATTTCTACTCACCCTTTTACTTGTCAGTGTGGGGTTTATTCAAAGTCTCATTTACGGAAAACACTTTGAATGAAAAACCACTCTGGAACATAATGACACAGGCCTCTGTTGTGGGTTGTTTTTTCTTCTTTTTCTTCCCTCCATTGGTTATCATTTCTCTTCTAAATTAAAGGTGAAATTGATGAGAATTAGACTGCCTGCAAGCTGGAAAAGCAATCGCTTAAATAATGACATTCAAATAGATCACTTGGTATCATGTAAATGTCAAGTGAGGGTCATTTTTCAAAATAACACCTTTGTTCAACTGGGTCAAATGCGCGGACACACTGTGTCCAGCTGTGGTGGGCAGAGGCCTCCCTCTTTCTGTTGGTCCTTGAGCAGAAGGGCACCGCTGCTCATTAGGACATCCTCTGCTCTGTGTATGTGTGTGCATGTGTGTGAGTGTGTCCAGGTGCGTGAGTGGGGGGAAGGGAGGAGTCAAGAAGGAGAGCTTTCGCTTCTTCATCTTAAAATGATACTGTTAGTTTCTTCAGTTTGGGAAAAAGAAAAGGTTGTCCAGATTAAGAAAAAAAAAAAAAAGAGAGTCCCAAACAGAAAACAGTTTCTCCCCCCCCTCTTAGAATTTGGTCTTAGGTCTTTAAACCACTCTCTGCTCTTTTTGTCTCTCCACCACAATCATGCCGTCTGGTTTCCCACCTTATGAAATATTATTGACCAGCTTGAAATGAAAGTGGGTTGTAAATTAATGCATGCAGCGCTGTCTCCCATCAGACAGTTGGGGCTGGAAAGCCACAGCTTTTAGAATGTTAAATATTTATGGTTGTCATTTCAACCAAAATACGAACTTGCACAAAAAAGTACATGATACAGATCACATTGAAAGCGTTTGCCTCGCTTACAGTGTCATGGAGAAGCTTCAGAAAACCAGGACTGGTGCGGATGTGCACCTTGGATATGAGCCCGTAGAGGTTCCCGGAAGAGAAGTGCAGGACCGTGCAGCAAATGACTGGAAAGAGCTGCCAGCATCCCAGAGGAGCGTTTCCCTTGTTTCCCAGTTGAGAAATGAGTGGCTCCTCTAGATTATCCACTTTCCCACCCTTACATCTGACTGAGTTCTTCAGTCTCTCAACCCCACTCCCCATCATGGAAGTGAAAGTCGCTTATCAAGTATTCTAAAAGCGATCGCTATGGATCATTTATTGCAGATAATAATCGTTTTATCTTTGTTATTATTGTTGGAATTTTTAATCTCTAAGCCTAAATATTTGAGATTTGTTGTTAACTACAAATCTCTCAGCAATTACAGACTTGTGAAGCCTTGAAGATATTTTTAAAACATAGAATAATATTGTAGGAGAAGTTGAATTCTCTTTTGGACTTCATCACCATGAGGAAGTGAATTTACCTCCCAGGTCTTGGAAAGGAACACAAAATAACGTCAAATATTCTGTTTTTGTGGCCAAAAATGTTATGAAGAAAAATCAGTAAATTCACAACGTAACTTGTAACCAAAATATGGGTGGGTGAGTTTAGAAACCCCTGCAAAGGGACAACATAAGGATGTCCCCAAGATATGAGCTGTGTTCCAGAAGGAGTGGCACTATACACACTCGCTGGCACACTCCACTGAGATGTTTCTGCCTGAGAGGCTTCAAAACCTTTGAGCTCAAGGTCAAATAATTACTCATAGCCCCGCCTTAATCTTAAAAAAATTTAACTGGCTTATAAAGATGTAAATGTTGTTCCAAGATTAAATAACTCTCATGTAAGTTTTAAAATACGAGGCAAAGGGAAAATAAGGTCAGGGAAGTAGGACGGAGTCCAGAGGTAAGTTTGTACACTAAACACCTGCCATTGACGATTCAAATTTGAACTACAGGTGGGTTGTAAACTTGCCCCGAGCTTCCTAGCAGCCACCACTAGGAGGGAAACGTGAAAGGCCTTGGGATTTAGTGTCTGTAAAGTAAAAATAAACCAGGAAAGGTATTCAGGAAAGCAACATAGCCACTCCTGGTGCTGAGACCAATCAAGTAGCTGTCCTGAGAATCCTTGTAAAGTAACAGACTCCATCTTCTGCAGCATCGTTGATCACAGCAATAAGCTTCATAGATGGTTTCTTATGAGAAGAGGAGGTTAAGTCTTTGGTCAAGGGCACACAAGTAACTGGGCTTCTGAAGAAGCTTTGAAGGTCTGTCTGTAGGTTAAAGTAGGGGAATTAGCCTTTCTGAGCATTATAGTTCATCACACTCTTTAACAAAGTACAAATGCAGTTGGACAGACAGGACTTGACTAAGTTCTCCAATAACAGTGTTTTGAAGGTTCGGAATTTCTGCAGTGAGGACACACATTGCCTTTCAGGGTATGTTGTCTATAGAATGGCATGTTAGCCCTCACCAAGGCAGCAGATATGGTTTTGTGGAGGTCCCATTATTGGTTAATGGATTAAATGGGCCTGTTATGATGATAAGATTGCTTTGTTGTTAGCTAAACCTCAAACGACTTTTCTTCTTCATATCATGCAATGAAAGGGCTTTTGCAAGAATAAATATGGTAATTGAGATGCATCTATCATTTGTCTGCCAGAACCCTTCCCTTCTTCTGGGATACAGCCCATCCCATTTAAGACATTGTTCCTTCTCCTCTCTCAAATCCTGTATCTGTAGTCGGGGTCAAAAACCATAGTACTCTAGCCCCTTGACCCCAGTTGATTTCTCTAAGAGTGGTACCTGATTCAAACTGGGCCAATCAGGATTCTTCCCTGGGATGTTTCAAACTAGAGCTAAAGAAAGAATTTCAGGCCCCCTTTGGTGGTAAAGCTGTAAATAGGGACCCGGGGAGCTGTCAGCCCAGTGGAGGTAGCTGGTCTGCATAGGAGGAGATGAAAGATGGAGAGAGGCAAAGACAGAGTAGTCGTCCTGGCAGTGTCATGTCTCCAGGTCTCCAGGCATCTTTCAGACCTTTTATAATTCCCCTGAGGCCAGTTAAAGTTGAGTTTCCGCCATTTTGCAACCACATGTCTTGACTAGTTCGTGCTCCTACCTTTCTTCACAACTCTTTCCCCAAGTTTGAATAAACACAAGCAAGCAGATTGTCCTGAAGCTCCCCCGGGAGCATTTGTACACGTTCCCCAGAGGGGGCCTGCTTGGTTAGGAGATAGTTTGTGTTCACATAGCTTATTCCCAAGAATTATAAAACAGAGAAGAGGGTGAATTCCAGGCTTCTGAGCATCAGCTTGGGCCTCACATTCTACAATTTCCAGCCCCAAGCTGACATCTAACACAGCTTTTCTGTGTCACACACAGAATCACAGGGCTCCCTGACCTTAACATATTTCTAGCAAGTGTTTAATCAAGGCTGTTTGACAATTTATATGATTCAGAGCCAGTTATATCTGGACCAACAGTCAAACTGGTGTTTTCATAGTCATTGTAAATTGGGGCAGTCTTCCCTTAAGAATCGTATTTCTCCAACTTCAGTTACCAAGTAAGAATGGGAGTCCAGATTTTTGTGCTAGGTAACGTGGAAATTAATGCTTTAATGAACTGGTCTGTAACCCAAGCAAATGCATTTTTAACTTGTTTAGATGGGAGTTAGTCACTGGGAGCTGGATCTTTGTCACAATGTTCATTGATTCTAAAATGCTGTTTCTCCAGCACTTTAACATCCCTGATAACAGAATATAATTGACACTGGATGGGGTACTGTAGTTGAAGTATTTTTTTTTCTTTCTCAGTGATGCATAAAGTGATAGGATATCTTACAAACAATGGCATTTTTTTATTTGATAAAATACGGTGTTTAAGCAGGAGAGTGTGTTCTCTTTGCCATGGTATTTTCAAATATTACTTCCTTTTCACCCCACAAAAACTCTGTGATGTAGGACAACTTCAGAGAGATCCAGGTGTGAACCTAAAACACCCCAGCTGCTACTGGCAGAGCTCAGCTCAGAACTCGGTGGTCTGGAGTCCCATGCAGGGTTCTGCACATTGGATCAGACTCAGCAGTTCCAGATGAGAAGCATATTCAGTGAGAGCTCTCTAGCTACCCCCAAATATATTTGGTTTCACTATTTCCAGGCATTTCCAATAAAACTGGTATGGGGGTGGGGGGGATAGAAATAATTGACAGCATGAAAGAATCAGTCTCTGGACCTCAGAATGACCAGATGTTTAGTAAGAATTTGGGGCATGGATCACCCCACCAAGGCCCAACCTCACTGTCCTCTCTCAGAGTCTTTTGTGGAATGTCAGCACATGGCGGATGCTGCTACATGATCCACCTCTCTTTCCCGTTGACTCTGTGTATCCCGCACACAGAGCAGTCCAGGGAGCCACTGCCAATCACATACAGCACGTGAGATGAAACCCTTTTGCCACCTTGACCTTCAGCATAGAGTCCAGTACCCTTAACCCTTTACAATCTGAACACAACCTTCATTTCCTATCTTATCTCCTACTACTTTGCAATTCCATGCCACAGTCAATGGAACTGCCCACTGTCTCCAGATATATGCTGAAGTTTTGGTCACCCTGCCCGCAAGAAACTCCTTACTTCTCTTTCGCATGTTCACTTGTCCATTCACAGCACCACCCCTCAAAAAAGCAACTTTTTTCCATCAGAAATAAGCTGTTTGAGGGCTTCCCTGGTGGCGCAGAGGTTGGGAGTCCGCCTGCCGATGCGGGGGACACGGGTTCGTGACCCGGTCCGGGAAGATCCCGCGTGCCGCGGAGCGGCTGGGCCCTTGAGCCATGGCCGCTGAGCCTGCGCGTCCGGAGCCCGTGCTCCGCAACGGGAGAGGCTGCAACAGTGAGAGGCCCGCGTACCGCAAAAACAAAAAAAAAAGGTGGGGGGGATAAGAATGGAACCTATTTCAGAGAGATTTTGTGGGGCTTCATTAAAGTAGTGTATGTAGAAAACTTAGCACAGTCCGTCGCAGAGGAAAAGCTCAGTGGGCGCCATTCATTATTATTATTAGGTTTCCCTCCTATTCTGTGTTGGGTCCTACAAGGATTTTAGGACTCGAGGAAATAAGATGGGCCTGGTTCTCCATCTTTGGTGGCCGCCACCATCACCACGGCTCCTCCTACTATAGGGTACCACAGTTCAGCAGCAGTCCTTGCCACCAGCTGGCCCTGCTACAGCGGGCAGGCTCCAGAGGTGCACTCTGCAGGGCTCACTGCAGCCACAGCTTGCTCCCCTACCCAGGTTCCCAAAGCATGAGAGCCTAATAATCAATCCAGAGAGCCATGGGCTGCCCTTTCAGAAGTGCTGCCACATGGCCCAGGAAGGACAGCAAGGAAGCCGGGCAAAGTTTCTACCCTCAGACCATCAGCCTTAGCCATTCCCCCTCACCTCCCGCACTTGCCCAAGCTCCAGCCGCGACTCCCCCTACCGTCCAAGTCCTCGCAAGTCCCCAGTGACCCTATGTGGGGACTCCCCTGGAGTCAAACATTTCAGGGGTGAGTGGGAGAAATTACATTTTCATTCTTTCGTGCCTCCCCTAACAGCAGAAATGAATATGGCCTTCGATTGTCCTGGCACACCTGTGTCCTATCGTGGATTAATATGCTTCGCTCTGCTACTAGAAGGTAAGTTCCCTGTGGGTCGTATCCACGTCAGATTCACTCTCTGGTTTTCCCTCCGTGTTGTGCACGAAGGGTCCTTATTCTATGAGTATTTGCAGCAGGGAAACTCCTTGGGGGCCTGGACACTCTACACCCCCTTTCCCTACAGTCACCCCCCACTCCATGCCACTGCTGCCAGTGGGCGAGGCCAGACCATCTTCCTGGTCTGTCAAACCAGCCTTAAATCCAGGGATGGTGACTAGTCATCAGTCCCCCGCCTCTTCCTCACCTCAACTTAATGAGCAAATAAGGAAGGAAAATTAAAGCAAAAAAAAAATTAAACAGCTTTAGCTAAGATCAATAGAATTCTATAAAGCTCTGGGTTGTGGTATTGAGTGAGCCCAGAGTAATCCCCTGCATATTGCATGTTAACTTGTAAGAGTAATATGCTCTTTGCTCAGCCTCGCACCATCCCCTCCACTGTGAATGAGGAAGCAGGGAACACAAATTAAAATAGTGTTGAGGGCTTCCCTGGTGGCGCAGTGGTTGAGAGTCCGCCTGCTGATGCAGGGGACACGGGTTCGTGCCCCGGTCTGGGAAGATCCCACATGCCGCGGAGCGGCTGGGCCCGTGAGCCATGGCCGCTGAGCCTGCGCGTCCGGAGGCTGTGCTCCACAACGGGAGAGGCCACAACAGTGAGAGGCCCGCGTACCTGCAAAAAAAAAAATCGTGTTGATTGAGTTTTTAAAGGGAGTGCTCAGGAGCATTATCTGCATGGCCAACTGAAAACTCCAGCCCCAGATGCACAATGCCTCCCTCTGCACAATACAAAGAGAATATTTGATACCCAGAGCTCAGCCGATGAGTGGACTTTTATTTTGTTTTTGACTTTTGTTTCCTTTATGCATTCCTTTGGATTTCAAATTTTTAAATGCCAACTCGAAAATTCCTTTTGCTGCAAAAGGTCTCTCTACTCCACTCCTGCAGGATTCCCTGGAATGGATTAGTCCTCACCCATAGCAGTACGTGATCCAGACACTTTGCACATGGGAAGCAGGTGGGGAAGGTTGACTGCCTGTGCACAGCACAGTGTACGTAGGTCACTGTGTCTTTTCATCCTCTTGGGGTCCCCCAGGTGATGGAGAGCTCAGGAAATCGGGTCTTCAGGTTTGTTCCTGGCAATTCAGCCACCTCCTCAAGTCGACACCAGGCTTAAATTCCAACCAGGGCAGGCATTGGAAGCCATTCAAGCCCCTGGGATGAGTCCTTGGAAAATGAAGGCATTCATGGTCAGCCGTGGTGAAAGGCAATCAGGGTTTGAAACAGGGGCAGAGTACTCAGGCAGACCTGTGTCTAACCCCCAACTCCACCACTAATTAGCTACACACCCTTAACCAAGTTATTTAACCTCTCTAAACCTCAGTCTCCAGAAATCGGAAAGCTTCCCTTGCAGAATGGTGTTGAAGGTTAAGTTAGATAAAGCGTGTGTATGGTCAGGCCCCCCAGGATAACGGTTCTCTTGCTCTCTGTACATCCCCGCGCCACCAGCACCTGCTTTACTTACACCCTATACTCACAGGACAGACCTTCCTACGTACTTGCCCCGGCCCCAGCTAATAATTGTACTCACATTTAGATCAGAATATCTGTACCTGTTAGCTTATCAAACGGGTGGTGAGGGACGTGCCCCTCTGTTGGTCTTCCTAGAAACTGATGAGCCAAGCTGACGTCAGTTCCCCCTATAACCTCCCTCTCCCCGCCAGGAGCAAAGACCGCCACCCTGTCCTGCTGGCCACACACTGGGGGGTGTTGCTCCGGGACCTCGCTTCAGACGTGTAAGCTCACCCACCCATTAAACCACTGATGGCCCTGTTGCTGACTCCGGGCCCTTTCTTTGGTCTTGAGGCTGGGCAAGTACAGGGGTGCAGCCAGGAGACCGAGGAAACTCCTGTAAGCGCCGAGATGTCGCGAAATAAGAGGGGGGAATGGGAAGTTTGGGGGAGCCGTGCACTAACACGTTGGGCCTGAAAGTTTTGAGGGTAATCCCCGAAAGCTGCAGGGGGAAATCCCAGATGGCTATTCACTGGAACATGAATTCATGTTGAATGTAGAGTACTTTAAAACTTTAAAAACATAGATAATCAACAAAAAGAAATAAAAACATCCATGATCTTGTCAACCAGAAATAGCCACCATTATCATTTTGGTGTATAGCTTTCTGGGTATTTGTTAATTTGCAGTGATATAAATATTTGTTAAAGCAAAAATGGGACCATCCTGAAACATCGTAACCTGTTTTTTTATTTAACAAAGGACCATGAACAACTCACCATGTCATTCAGTGTCCTTCTATCAATACTGTGTGGCTTGTTAAGAACTGACAATATTCCCTTGATTCAATACATCTAAATTTATTTAACTGGACTCCTTGGATATTCAGGCTATTTGCAATGCGTCCATTTTATGAATGACACCATGATGATGAACACCTTAGACATCTATCTTTGTGACCAGATTTGAATGCTGTCTAAAAATGAATTTCAAGAAGTGGAATTGCTGGGTCAGAGATGCTGGAAAAGTCTAAGTTCTACCAGAATGGGAGCTTGAAATAGTGACATCGTGGGAGCAAACCCCACACACAACTTTCACAGGTACCTGACCTCCCTTTCTGAGCAAATGAGGCCCCAGGTCCTGGCCCAGGCTGGAGCTTGGGAACCAGTGGCCAGGGCTGTCCTGGGGTAGGGAGTGGAGAGGCGAACAGAGCCAGAATTGGGTGAAGTGCCATCATCACCCGTGGCTGTTTGACCCCAGCCAAGTGTTTCAATCTTAGTGAGGCTCTGGGAACTCTGCAAAATAAGAACAGTAATATTTTCCCATCCATTTTGGGGGGTTGTAATGAGGATCTAATGAAAGGATATCTGTGAAAATCCTTTGTGAACAGCAAATGAAATTAGGGAGGAGTTGCTCTACGGGCAGCTCGGGGGAAATTGAACAGTTTTTCCAAACCTCCTGAGACATCTTCTCAGTGTGTGGCTTTGAGCTTTTATTTGCAATGATATGAATTCCCAGAACATCAGACACGCCCACGGTCAGATGTAAGTACAGAACACACCCAAGCCAAGCGTGCTGGGAATCCTGGCCCATCTCTGTTCAGGGTTATTCACCCTGGACCTGCCTTCCTTCCACCGGTGCAGTCAGCTGCCTGTGCAAGATGTAGGTTAAAAATACCACATCATCAGCCCCCAAAGCACCAGCCTGGAACCCTTGTCCATCATCCGTCTCACGCAGTCATTGGATGGAGGGAAAAGGGAGAAAGACACAGGCATATTTGCCAGTTTATCCAAGTCTTTTCGGCTGTTGGGGACATTTCCTGATACCAGATAATTTCGTTCTGGTGAAACCTTCTGGAAAGATGGCTGAGGCCGGGTTTCCTTCCTGCAGCCTGAGCCCTGAGTCTGGCACAATGTCTGCTACCATCTCTCCTCCAGGAGACGTTTTTCTGTTTGGAGGGGTGGCAGGTGCATCAGAAGAACCCAAGACCAGCTACAGCGAAACAGAACAGCTCTCCCCTAGTCTGCCAGAGCAATGAGCCCAGTTTGTTTGCCCCAGAGAATCCTGTTTTGCCTATCCATAGGGGACTTTGGCTGGGTGAGGGCAGAGCTAAGTTGCTGATGGAGAGAATGTATTCATTCACAAGTCAGTAGAGGACTTCCTGGATGCTGGGGCCAGCACCAAGCACTGAGGATGCAAGCATTGCGAGGCAATGTCTGCCTCAAGGAGTGTTTAAGAGCTTCTACCTTGTGGTCAGAGAAGTCAGGGCCTGAACTCCGGGTCTGCCACCTCCTTATATGGCACCAGGGGCAACTTAGTCAACATTACTAAGCCTCTGTAAAGTGGGACTAGAGCAGTTTACCTCTCAGAGCTGTTGTGAGGATAAAATGAGATGATGTCAGTGTAACTGAATATATTACAGCGACAGCCTTATTTTTTTCAACCATCTCCTTTCTGCCTGCTCATTTTGCACCCGTCTTCCCAGGATGGTACCTCAGGGAGCCCAGAACATTGCCAGTCCCCTTTAGGCATTAGAAAAGTCTCATTCTCAGAAATTGATAAAGTACAGCCAACTTTAATATTAAAACTTCAGGAATTTATATATTTTTTAAAGTCCGTGGAATGTCATTTTTTTCCATTTAAATATTTGCTTGTATGTTATGTGCAAGGCATTGTGCCATGCGGCACAGGTTCTACGGCAGATAACAAGGAATAAAAATTTATTCTTGGCTTTTAGAAACTCACAATTAGTAGAATAAATAGTCTTGCCATACGATAACAAAACCTTTTTTTTTTTTTAATTTTTAAAAACTTCAATGTCTCATCCAGTTCAAAGCTCCTCTCCTTCCCCAGCTCAGGCCTCAGGCTCCCAGGTGCCACCTCCTCTTCACCTCTCCCTGTGAGGCTCTCATGGCACTGAAAAGGCTATCCTCTTGGGCATGGCACAATCAAGGGGGCTCTACTCATAAGGCTGTCCGCAGTGTCCACTTAGCTGGTGGGAAACTTAGCGTACTCACCCCTCAAAGCCTGGAGCTGTGCACCACATCTGCCTCAGCCCTTTCTCCTCACTCTGCCAGCCTTTCCCCTTAGGACTTTTCCAGTCTTGGTGCCTCCGATTGCCAAGGGGACAGGTTATGTCTTCTAAAAAATTCTCTCACTGTGTCCACTCCCACAGCTCAGGAAGGGTCAAGATATTTCTTCAGTTCAACAGTCATTTAGCTGGAGGGTGGGGCAGGGCGACACGTGAGATGTCAGTTCCCCTCTGGCAAACAACCCCAAACTTGGGGTTCACCCACCAGGAAATGCAGCCAGTTTTCCTCAAAGAGACTTTCCTTCACTGTGATGATACTCGTGACAGTTGATACAGGCCCTTGCTATGAGCTGGGCACTGTTCTCCAGGTTCTATATATAGCACTGCCCAGTCTCTGTACAGGCACTCATTTAATCCTCACAGCACCCCTATGAGGTAGATGCTATCATCACCCCCATTTTACAGATGAGCAAATGGAAGTACAGAGAGGTTAAGTAACTTGGCCAGAGTCTCACAGCTGGTACGTGGCCCAGTGGGGATTTGAACCCAGGCTGTCTGGCTCCAGCTTCTGGCCCCTAGTCACAATTGTCTAGTGACTCTCCATGTTTCTCTTATGTAGGCTGAAAGTAAAGAATGGAACAAGGTATCAGAAAAGACTTTAGTCATCTCAGCATGTGTAGCAAATGTATGTAGCACCAGTCTCTGGAATGCAAGGATACTTGTCACTCACTGGTCTCAGCTTTCGGTGAACCACAATTCCACAGACAGTAGTCAAAGTCCCACTTAACAAACTGTTACATATATATTTAGAAATTTGCCAGCCATTCATTTACAATAAATGGAAGCTTCAAGGCTCACTGTTTAAAAGGGAGAGAACTAGCCAGGAAAAAAGAGCGTCTTAATGCAGTGTAGATGCTGGGTGCTTGATTTCGTGTCATGAATTCCACAGATATTTACTGGACATCTGTTATGGTCTGTTAGGGGCTGAGGATATAGTGATCAAAATGAACAAGGTCCCTGTCTTGTGGAAAGTCCCTGCAATTCGAAGGGAAAGCATCCCCTAGAAAGAATGTCTATTACCTTCTGCGGCACAAATCACTACCCCAAACTTAGAGGCTTGGGATGACAACAGCCATTACTTGCTCATATTCTGTAACTTGGAGAGGGCTCAGGGAGGATGGCTCAACTCTGTTGCATGTGTATCTGCTGGGATCCCTTAGGCTGCTGGATTCAGCTGGGGAAATGTCCATGAAGGTGTCACCCACATATCTAGTGACTGGTGCTGGCTGAGAGCTACCGTGCCATAGTTTTCTCTCTTCCTCTGGTAGTCTACCTTGTCTTCCTTACCAAATAGTAGCTGGTTTCCAAGAGGGAGGTCCCAAGAGGATGAGCCCCATTGGGCAAGGCTGTCTGCTTGCATCCTGCTTGCTAACGTCTCACTGGCCAAGCAAGTCACAAGGCCCAGCCCAGAGTGCGTAGGAGAGGGGACCCCACAGGGAGGCATGGTTCATGGTGTGGGGGGGGGCACTGATGGAACAGTCTACCACAGAAGGCCTCACAGGCTGTCTGAACCCACCAACAGCCTCTCCCAGGTAACTGGATCTGGCTCTGTTCCTAGCACCCAGCCTCCCTGTGGAAGTTCCAACCCAGAGATTGGCACTAGAGAGAAGACCCCAAGCCAGAAAGGAAGGGGCAAGAACCTCTCTATCATATCAGAAGTTGTATTAACACCTCTGTGGCATCACTTTCAAGATATACCAAGCAGGGTCCCCATCTCAAAAATAACCCCACTCCCTCCCTGCCTTCTCTCTATTATAGCTTCACTCTTTAGAGGAGAATACATTCATGTCTGACTGGAATAGAGACATCTTTAGTTAATGAGTCAGAGCCCAGCTGTGTGTGATTTGGTTCGTAATACACAGTTGTAACAGGATCTGTCTGGACCCCTGTTAGCCTAGAGGAGAGCTTAAGGACAGTTCACACAGAATTAGTCAAGTGGGGTGGAGCAAAGTCTCAGAGTACAGAGAGCATCCTCCCTGTGGGCTGGTCACGGACATGCTGGAAGGGAATTCCTAGGTAGATGGCAGGAAGAAGAGGTAGCAGGGCCCTGGTTGGGCCGTTGAGGACCAGCGGGTAGGCTGACTGCATGGATGGAGCGTGAGGGTAGCTGAGGTACACCTCCCCCCTCCGCTTGCAGATCTCCTCCATCACTTACCCTTTCCTCTATTTCCCTAATCCCAGGGACTTTTCTAATAGGGTACAGGCAGGAAAATCTTACTCTTAATCCTGAATTTCTCCTCTACCTTTTGTCAACTAGTTCTTTCTTTCCCCACAGGGCCTCAGCGTTTGGAACTCAAAGCCAAGAAGAGGTTCCGCGTTTCTCTTCCTTCCCCTATCACATTCTTTCCTGAGGGAATGAATACAGAGAGACCAGCCTAATTGAAGGGGGCAAAGAGCCAGAGAAATTATAATGGAGAGAAAATTCTGTTGACATTTCCAGAAATTACTATCCCATCATGTAAGAATGCATAACGTAACCATACACTGAAACTTATGTTGGTCTCATCCCTTTGGGTGGGTTCAACCATGATTAACAAACCCTAGTAATTGTCTTTATAAATTCAAGAACTTCTCCAGGTATTTTTACAACAAGAGTGGGCTAAGTAGGAGCTACCCGCCTCTTGTCGTCAAGATTCTGGCATCGAGATAGGAAAAATGAGGTAAGTAACTCCCCTTACAAACAGATTTTTCTCTATTGGCAACCGCGGCATTTGCAGAAGGATAGGAAGTGACATGATCAAAATTGTATTCGGGGAAAATTAATCTGGCATTGATGTATTAGGCTGATTTGGAGGTGAGATCTAACAGTAATATCCATGAATTATAATAGCATCTGAGATGACCCTGTGCTAGACACTTAATGTGATCACTCTCGTGTCATCCTCACACACCTTCGAGGCCAACTATTGTTCTACAGATTGCGCAGATAAGGAAACTGAAGTCAAAGGAATCCGGACATTTGCCCCAGGGTTGAACTGCAAATAAATATAGTAGAGCCAAGATCAAACTTAGATCCATCTAACTCGAAAGCCCCCTTGTCTGTCTGTTCAAAGACTGCTACGATAGCACAAATCAGAGATGGTGAAGGCCAGGACTAGGGCACGGAGGCAGGTACAGTGAAGAACACAGTGGGACAGAAGACCTGTGTCAGAACAATCCAGAGGACTTAGTATCAGACCCGGAGTCGGGTCTGACTGAGCTGAGGTCCTGCCTGGACCACCGACCGCAGGCATTGAACTGCATTGGCCCTTGAGTCCGGAGACAATGATGGAAGTTGGCTGCTCACGGAGGAAGACAGGCTAGGAGGAACACAATTCAATCCGGTTTTACTGGTAGTAACTGTACTGCTCTGTTTTGTTTCAGAAAACTGATGAATCCAACACATGTAATAGGCCAGGAATGAAAGGTAATTATCCACTTATTTAAATCCATCTCTTCATTTGTGTATTCTTTTATTCAAGTAATCAGGGTGGGCGGGGGGTACGTGGCATAAAAGAAAACAGGAAATCCTGGGAAAGACATTAGTTACTATTTCACAGTGATGGTAGTGCCCCTGCTATAACCTGCTAACCACTGAGGCTCAGCCGAACTCACCCACCTCTTTTGGTTTTCACCACTTATCATAGCACCCTGCCCAGCATAGACATTCAGCACGAGCTTTGAGATCACGATGTTGACATTGCCACCCGAGAGACATCAGACTGCCGGGTCCAGACCGTAGATTCATGGATGGGTTATGGATCCTTGAGCAAGTCATTTAATGTCGTGGTGCCCCCATTTCCTCATCTGAAGGACAGGAGAGGAATGGGACTTACCTCACCGGGTCGTTAGTAAGTTCAGTGAGGTATATGTAAAGGGCTTAAAGCAGTGTACTCCAAAAGTCTTAGCTATTATTATTATTACTAAGCACCTGGCTCCCATTAGGATCAACTACCTTGTCTCCACCACAGGCTCTCGGGGTTGGTCCCAGGGACCCATGGGTTACTAGACACAGGGCTTTGCTAGACCGAAGCTTAAGCTCTCTGATGTGAAGAAGCTCACAGTTCTCTGAACAGTCTTACTCCCCACCTCTTGGGCCTCCCCACCTATGATGCTGTTCAGCTCTTTGCCTAGACTGAGTCTGTGGTGGTGCATGGAGCCGCCCACTCTGAAAATGTCTCCATTTTTGCAGACACCCCCTCTCCTCCCGGGACACCCTCGCCAACCTCTGTTTTGATCCTCTCAGTCAAGTTGAGAAAAGCTACTTCAGCTGCTTCCAACCTCTCCTGTGAAGTGGGCCCATAGATGCTTCAGGAAGGTACTCAGACTTCCTGGTCAGACGAGAAAGGAGGTGAGTGGTCGCTCTGACCGCTATTTTTGGGGGGACCCTGGAAGCACCCTGTCTTGCACCCCCCGGTGGTCACCCCTCACCTTTTGAATTTCCTGCCAGCGGCTCTTTGATCTCCTACTTTTGAGAAAGCCACTTGGTACAAGAAATTCCATCCTCCTGCCTCCTACCTCTCCTCTATCAGTCATCCTCACGCTCGTCCCTGTAATCTAGATGTCTTCTTGTCTTTGCTGAGGTCATCCCTCAGGTCATCCACCCTAACTCTTGAAAGCATTTTCTCCCTGGCTCACCTTTGCCCACTCTTGGTCTTCCCTCTCTCGTGTTCCTCTGGTCACATCCATCTGACGTGAATACACAGCACTCAGCCAACTTGAAGAGGCTTAACCTCGACCCCACTGACCTGTTTAGCCTACATCATAGTTCATAATTCCTTTTCCATTTCAAACTTTTGGATCTAGAAATGGTTATGTCTGCAGAGATAACCTCCTCCTCTCCCATTCCCTCCCTAAGCCCTTCTCTCTAACTGGTTGCCACCTCCTGGTGCTACTGAAAATGCTCTCTCAAAGGTCCTCAGAAAAACCCTGACCTCCAAACCAAATGGCTATTTCCTGATCCTTAATCCTTCAGACCTCTCAGAATTATGTGTCTGCATTGAACACACTCTCCCTTCCAAACCTTTTCTTTGGTTCCCTGGTGCCTCACTTCCCCCGTTCTCCTACCTCTCTGAAGGCTCTTCATCTCTGCTCTTGGTGTGCTTATTCTAAGGCACGGGACTGCTTCCTTCAGTGATCTCATGTCAGCAACTCTCTGATCTAGAGCTGCCTGCAGGATATCTCCACTTGTCATCTTACGACCACATCCAACCAAGAAGTCTCAAATGCCATGATTTGGCCCCAGCCCAATCCGCTTTCCCAGTCACCATCTGTATTTCTCTCAGTGGTACGGTGGTGTTTGAGGAATTCAGCTCACAATCTGGATTCACCGGTGACCTGAGCCCTCTCTCTGATTTCCAGGTCCCTCAGATGTAGGGGTTCATCCCCTAAGGGTTTCTTTGCATTTCCCCTGCCATCACTGCTATCAGGGCCTCCGCATTCATCCCTGGATCATCACAAACTGACCTCTCCCTTCACAGACCGCCCCCAGCCCCAGTCAGACATAAACTCTGTCTTCGGGGTTATTGAGTGATTTCAGGCATTCAGGTCTCATTTCCCCAAGACTGGAGGACAGGGATGGAATCATCTTCGTTCACCAATCCCAGTCTGAGGCCATGTCCATAAAAGACACTCCATGAATACTTTGAAAATGCCCACATGAATGAATTGTCATTAGCTGTGGCCCAAGAGATGTCTTTTACAGTAGTTGTTTCCAAGGCAGTGATTGTGACTGCTCTGTACCCTCTTTTTCCCTGGCAGCAATGGTTCTACAACTCCAGTCAACTTCTAGACTCACTCTGACCACCACCGATGACCTTTGCTTAGTCCTTATGTTCCCAGATTTCTCTTAGCACTACCTTGCCACTTACTGTAAACATCTTCTGGTGTAGACTGTGGTCCTTTATCTGGTTACAGGAACTATCTAAAGGCAGGGGCTACATCGATTTTGCCAGTACTGAATGGAGAAGTGTGTGTTAAGAAGGGTAATAATCTCCAGGGCCAGCACACTAACATTTATGCTCGGAGTATTCCCCCAGTTATCCCAAAGTCCTCAATGCAAAATAACGATATCTTAACAATTTCCTAAATATTCCTCTTTGTGTGTGTGTATGCAGTAGGAAAAAATTACTTTCAAAAGAAAAAAAAAAATCCAAGTTGGAAAGATCTTAGTTTTGCTACCATTAGCTTAAAGAAAAAGATTGATTAAAGACAAATGTGCCCATGAGTCCACAGGAGGTGTCACACTCCTCACCCTCGGGAAGGTCATTACCTTGAAGAATATGGCAGCCTCTGCAGTTCCTATTAATGGTACATATTGACTATATCTATTTTCGAAATCCCTTCCCGTAAGAATGGGGCATGTCCCCCAAGGCCACCAAGCTCTGTATGGCCCACCTAACCTCAGTGATGAAAGTTATGACCTGTAGGCTTCCCTGAAAGCCTGATGCCAGCCTTGCACTTGACCTCACAGTGGTGAACAGTGAGACTCAGTCTGAAGGGATCAAACGTTCAGAGTGTGAAAACACAGGTGTCAGTGACTTCCCTCTCAGAGACCGCAGACTCCAGGCAAAGAGCCCAGCAGGTACCATTCACTTGAGATCATTCCAAAGACTCAGAAGTATCAGCAGACCAGAGGCAGTGTGGCTGGAAGTGATCTCTGCTCTGATACTTGGTAGCTGAGGGACTCTGGGTAAACTGTTTGTCCTCAAGTCTCAGTTTCCTCATCTAAAAAAACATCTACCTTGCAGGGCTGCTGTAGGGGTGAAATAACATCGAACAGGATTTCAGTGCTTACTTTGTGCCAGGCACAATTCCAAACATCTACATCCATTAAGTCATTTAATCCTCTCAACAAACCCCTGAAACAAGTAGTATTATGATCCCATTCTCTACTGGAAGGAAATGAGAAACAGAAGGGTAAGTAAATTTCCTAAGGTCACCCAGATGATAAATGATAACCATTCACGAAGCCACTGGCACAGAGGAGCAGCTGCTCTAAAAGGTTCAGGTCAATACAGGAGACCAGCTTGGAGGGGATACAGAGCAGTGACATCTGTGACACTCCTACCGTCTAGGGAAAGAAAGGGCCATCAGGCAAAGATCACCCTCTGATGTGTCAAGATCAAATTTTGCTGTTTTTAATCCTTCCTCAATGCGACTGTGTGAGTGAGTGCACGTGTGCGTGTGTGACAGGAATGAGGAGGCTCAGGGATGGGGTGACGCCCTCCATGCATCTTTAGTCCCTCCACATCCACTGCCGCTGGAGACTCTGCCTTCAGACATGCACAGGTGACTAGAGCCGTAGGATAAAGTTTGCTTCATCCCTGACTGCCTCTTCTGGCTACCATTCCATTTCTTCTCCAAACTAGCTCCAGATTGATTTGTTTTATACTTTGGGGGTTCAGGTTAGGTCTTGTTGGGGAGCAAAGAGTTCTACTGCTTTATTAAAATTTTAAAAATCACCAGTGAACACGTATTTTCCACATAAGGATCATTTAGACCAACCAGGTTTTTAAGAAGAGATGGGCAGCCAGTAGTTGGAGGTTATAGTCTCTGGGAAAGACCTAAACTTAGTAATGAAATAGGGATCTTCATTCATCTTGCAAACATTGATGAAGTGCCTATCATGTACTAAGATTCAAAGTTGCCGTGATGCAGTCCTGGCTCCCAAGGGGTTTACAGGGTAGTGGGAAGACAAACACGTGAAAAGCAGTGTGAGGCAGGGATGAAAGAGGTGCTGGGAAGACCAAAGGGAAGGGGTGCTGAAGCCTCACACAGCAAAACTGCTGGAACACCTGGTTTGATCATTTGCTTCCCCAGCAGCCCTGCTAGAAATAATCCCGCAACTGACTTCACTCAGCCTAAGACTCTGGAAGTTCTGCACTCAAGCTTTCATAGGACTGATCCAATTCATGACTCTGCCCCCCTAGTACCAACACGAAGAGCAAAAGCCTGATATCGGCCCCGTAAGTTATATTTTTCACCATCGATGTACTGGGATTTGTATTGGATTCATTACTATAGATAAACACAGCAGGAGACAGTACTAAATAGTCACTGAGGTTTCCCTTCTAGCCAGAGCAGCTTTGAGGGGTGGGGGAAGGTGATGAGCTGAAGAGGAAAGGTAGTCTCTTCACTTTGAAGGAGCCAGGGGTGGGTTGGTGGGGGAGCCTTTTTACCTTCTTCTTTTTTTTTTTTTTTTAAGGTGGAAACCCCCCTCCCCATGACAGGATTAGTGCACTTATAAGGAGAGGAAGAGACCAGAGCTCACTCTCCCTCTGCCACATGAGGGCACAGCAAGAAGGCTGCTGTCTGCAAACTGGGAAAAGAGCCATCACCAAACACTGAACCTGCTGGCACCTTGATCTTGGACTTCCCAGAACTGTGAGAGATGTCCATGGTTTAAGCCACCCAGTCTGTGGTATTTTGTTACAGAAGCCTATAGGAAGCATAGGAAATTTCCTGCAGATAAGAATTAGGGTCTGATGTGTAAGGAGCTTGAAAAGTGGGGAGTCTTTGTACTCCGTTTCCTCTTACCTGTTTTAACACCCCATCAAAGGTCTCCTTCCCAAACCAGCCCACCAGAGTCAGTAGGCCCCAACTTTGCTGGCCCTTGAGGGCGAGCTCTTTTGAAAGAGTAATTGATTTGCAGACATAGGAGGTTGAAAACTTGGGCCCTTCTGAGAACAGATCAGAATGGAACTCCCTCTGGAGACAGTGCTGGGCCCGGCTTGGACACATGGCGCTAGGAACGGAGGGCAGCCAGTGGGTTAGAGGGAAGAGAGAGAGGAAGTATTTCAGGGTTCCTGCCTGAAGCTGTCCCCCTGCCCTCCCGCCTCCACCCACAACCAGAGCACTTCATTTCCAACAAAATATGAATCAAGAAAGAGTGTTGGGCATACACAGTAATGAAAATCCATGATTCAACTGTGCGTTCATAATTTTTCATTAATAAGTGGCTTCTGGAGAGCTGCATCTGTCTCTGGCCATGGGGCGTCCATCTTTCATTAATGTATCCCAGCCTGCACAGAGCTGGCCCACGAGTCCCACTCACGGTCTCCTCCTTCTCTCCATCACTGTCCACCAGTAGGTTTTTGTGGTTCAGAAAGAGCTGCAACCCCACACTCCTCCACAAGACTGATGGCTCGTCAATAACATTAGCCGGCATTACGGGCCGCATCGGGGTAGAGCGGAATCAATACAGCCAAGTAAAAAGTCTAATCAGTTGACATGGCCATCCTCAGCAGGCCTCACGTTACAAGAAATGAGTTTTCTTAAGGAATCAGCATCAGGGTTGCTTAGGTGCCCCATGCCCAGATGTCCTGACTAAGATTTATAGCTTTGTGTTTAGTCGGTGGAGCAAGGTCGGTGGAGAAAAGTGAAATGGTAACTGGGGTTAACTGCAAAATAAATGGGGGACCTTGTTCCCTCTGCTGCTAGGGAGGGAGGGAGGCACGTGGCTGGGGGAGCTTTCCTGGGACAGTGCTCCCCACACGCCAGCCAATCCCGCAGCTTCTATGGCTATTCCATCCCCGGGGTGGCTCCCGCTGAATGATGAGTGGTCACTTCTCCTTCGAGCAGCTACTTAGCACTCAGGCAGTGCCACCGTCACCCCAGAGTGGCGAGACTGACGCCTCTCCTCCTCTGCTTTCACCCAGAGTCACCCACAGCTGGAGCAGAGAGGAAGATGCAGCAGACCTATCACGTCTGTGAACTCAGATGCTAATCTTTGCCCATTTGTCTGCTCATCAGAGGGAAGCCCCATTATGTCCCACGAGGTGAAAGCGTCAGCACATGGCTTTGCTAGGCTCAGTCATTTTTGAGACAACCCACCGGAGGCAGGTTTCTCCACAGGTTTGCCTCTTCCTCTTAAAGGGACAGCCCCACGGTTCAAAGCCAGGGGAAGAATTGGAGTAGTCCCGGGTGAGCCCTAGTTAATCTCACCTCTCATGAGCTCGCATAAGCCTTTTGACCTCAAGTCCACAAGCACAGATCAAGGGCCAGGGAATAGTGCAGGCCATTCAATGGACTGAGAAATGGTCTCTTCCCCAAATTGCTGGTGGGATAAAGGGAAGACACAGGCAAGTGTGAAAAAGGCTATTATATTGGGCAAACTGAAATATAGCCTCCTTCATTCATTCTTATATAAAACATATTGAGGACCTGTTTTGTGCCTGGTACTGTTTGAGGCGCTGTGGCAGAGCAGTGACTAAAAGAGACAAAGTCCCTGCCCTCGGGGATCTCACACTCTTGTGGGGACAGCAAACAATGAACAGTTTACACAGGTGAATGTAGAGTTTCAGGAAAATGCTAGGAAGAAAAATAAGGCAGGTGATGGAGAGCATGGTGGAGATGGAAGGGGAGCTGCCGCTTTGAATGCGGATGGTCAGTGAAGGTCTCCCTGGGGAGGCGCATTTGAGCAAAACCGTAAAACGAGGCAGAGAAAACAAAGTCCAAAGGTCTTGAGGGGGCGTGTCCTTGGGGTGTTTAATTAGAGCCAGGGGCCAGAGCCTGTAGGGTCTTGTAGGCAAGGACTGTGGATTTCTCTCTGCATATGATGGGAAGCTATTAGAGAGTTTTAAGGGGTGGCAGTTGACGTCACATATTTTCATTTTATCAGGATCCTTCTGGCTGCTTTCTGAGAATAGTTTGGGAGGCAAGTCGGGTAAGAGATGATGGACTCGGCAGTCAAGAGAGTGATGAAATGTAAGAGGATCCCAGAACCGAAAGATCTGCTTGTGGCATGGATGAGGGATGTGAAAGAGAGAAGTCAAGGACGAGGCCAGTGTTTTTTGCCTGAGCGAATGGGTGAATGCTCGTTTCTTTTCCTCAGATGGGAGCAGGCTTGAGGAGGTGAAATCAAGAGATGATTTGGGGGCATGTTGAGTTTGAGATGTCTTTTAGTATCCAAGTGAAAATTAGAAGAGGTGGCTGTGTATTCAGGCCTGGAGTTCAGCGAGAGTTCTAGACAGAAGAGAGAAACTTGGAAGTCATCTGCGTATCGATGGTAATACTTAATATCATATACCTGGATAAGTCACTTCGGGAGAGAGCACAGAGGGAGCAGAGATGCAAAGGGACCAAGGACCCTGCTTTGAAGTACTCCAGCGTTTGGAGGACAGAAAGATACGAAGGGTACAGCAGCCAAGACTGAGGGGGCTAGTCAGGGTGGTGGTGAGGATCTGGACAAAGTGCTGTGAGATCAGTCCAGAGGGAAGTTAATTTTATCTGGAGGTGGTAGGAATTGGATATAAACCTCGAAGGATGAGATAACTGTGATTAGATGGGGGTAGGAGGAGGAAAGTTTGTCAGGAAATGAAGGTGGAGAGTGAGAGCAGAAAGAACAGCAGGAAGAGACAGTATGAGGGAAATGGCAGGATGTCCAGACAGGCTGGCACAGGCAATGCATGGGGGCAGGGAGGGGTGGATGAGAAAAGAGCCCAGAACAGTAGAGTCTGGAGCCAGATTCTGAGTGAACGTGGATGGCTGGACGTGATAGGGAAGTGATGGCAAGTTGCGTCCAAACCATGTCGACAGCCATCAGAGAACATGGAAACCGTGTATTCCCCAGTCTACTTAACAGGTAAGATCCCTGAGCCAAAGTGCCTTTCTATACTATGTTGAATATCACCCATGACTCCATTACCCCACTTAAGAACCACGACAGGAAATGTTCATGTGATTCCAACAAGCCTAAGCTCTTGAAAGCGTAAGGAAAAATTAAATTGCCAACTGTATGGAATGAGTCAAGTCTCTCTATGTGCACACATCCCTTGAACAAAACTGAGCTAAAGCTTCTTGAAAAATCTGGTGCATTTGCCTGATGATTTATCCCATGAAACAAATACTAACATATTGTTACTTTCCCTCAAATATCTACATTGATTTTGTTGGACATTCATCTTATGTTGTATTTTGAAGACCCAATGATTGTCGGTTCTGTGATAGCTTTGGCCAAAAGCAATAATATTCTGACCTGTGAAAAGACCTTCTTTGGTCTTTTGGGAAAATAAAGACTTATGGAACAATGTCCCCAAGGAACTTGAACTCCATCAAGGGAGAGAGCACATGAAATAAGAAGCAATAAATGCCCTAGAAAGGAGAGCCTCAGAGTGGGGAGACATCACCAGATGAAGGTGGCTGGGAAAGCAAAGGAACCCCAGGGACCAGCATTTGGAAAGGGGGAGTGGCTGAGGGAAGTAGTGATAACATCATCTGCTGAGTGCCCATTCAGGTCGGGGACTGTGTTAGGTGCTTTACAGGAAAAATAAATAAACCCCAGAACAACTCTGTGGAGTAAGTACTATTTACCTTCATTTTGGAGAAAAGCCAAACAGGAAGGTTAAGTTCTTGCCCGTAGAAGTGTAGGTATAACAGGGGGAGGCAGCCTTCCACTGCAGGTCTGTCTGCCCCCAAACCTCTATCCTTTACCCTCCAGAGTCTCCCAAAAGAACTGGCTTGAGTGAGTAGACACGTGAATTCAAGGAAGGAGCAAACAACTTGGAAGGGTCTTTGGGGCTGGAGGGCCTTGGACATCAGTGCCTGGTTAAGCTATGCGATGGCACCATGAGAACCTGTGTACAGTATAGTGCCATTATTATTATTTTTTTTAAGTTTATACATAGAAGAGAATCTGGAAGGAAACCAACCAACCTGTTAGCACCAGGCACTGTTGGAATGTGGAGGTGATTATAGGTGACCTTCCCTTCCTAGTTTTTCTGCTTATTAATTATTTGAATTTTCCACTAAGCAAATACTACTTTTATAATCAGAAAAAAAAAGAATCCTATACTGCAAAAATAAATCAAGTTCATAAATGAGAAGGCTGGGGGGGGGGAAGTTTTCAAGTTAGTTTCTCAGTAAGCAAAATAAATTCTAGTTGGATTAGAGTTAGGTATAAAAACAGTCTATAAAAAACCAGAAAGAGACCAAATAGTGAATAATCTCTGCAGAAAAAGGAATATTTTAAATGTAAAAGCAATGCAAGAACTAACAAAGGAATTTTATTTTTAGGTATTTAATTAACTAAAAAATTTGAGGACTTCCCTGGTGGTGCAGTGCAGGGGACACGGGTTCGAGCCCTGGTCCAGGAAGATCCCACATGCCGTGGAGCAATTAAGCCCGTGTGCCACAACTACTGAGCCCACGCACTGCAACAACTGAAGCCTGTGCACCTAGAGCCCATGCTCCGCAAAAACAGAAGCCACCACAATGAGAAGCCTGTACACTGCAACAAAGAGTAGCCCCTGCTCGCTGCAACTAGAGAAAACCTGCAAGCAGCAACAAAGATCCAACGCAGCCCAAAATAAAATTTTTTAAAATTAAATTAAAGAGAAAAAAATTGAAACTATCTTCTATACACCAAAAATCATCATGAGTAAAACTGGGGAAAATATTTTACAACAAAGACAGATAGTGGTTATTGCCATTGATATATGAAAAACTCGCTGAAAATGATAGAAACACTATGAACTCAGTTTTTTAAATGGACAAATATAAGAGGTAATACAAATAGATAATAACTGTATTTTTAATATATATTTACCTCATTGGTAATTTACAAAAGGAAGACACAACACAAGGAGATAACTTCTCTGTAGTTTTCCCTACTATTATATCAGCAACGAGTTAAATGTAGTAATAGCCCTAGAGAACGTAAGCCTGGCATTCTCCACATATGGCTGGTGAGAGGGTTAAATGTTCCTAATTTGGGGGAGAGCAACATGGAAATATATAACTCTTTTCAAGTGTTTACACTTCTTGGTCTTAATCCAGAAGTCTTTCCTAGGGAAATAGAGAAAAGACAGCAAAATTTCATGTACAAGGGTCCTCACTGTAGTGTTATATAATAGCAAGGAACAAATATAACTGGAATGTTCAGTAGAGGAACAGCTAACTACTATATATTATGGAACAAACATACTATGGAGCATTGTGCAACCAGGATAAAAACAAGTAAAACAGTTTTTCCGGAAGTTTCTTTTTGAAGATGTGGTCCCCATCTGCAATATTACAATTTTGCTGTGGAGGTAAGTTGTAGAAAGAGAAATAACAGTTCAAGCTACTGTGTGGTTCAGGCCACAGGTGCTATCAGGATTTCAGAGAGTACCCCTGACACACACACACACACACACCACATTGTACAACTGAAGGAGTATCATTTTTCCTGCTGCTCCATCCTGTGATTTTTTGCCTTCATTCTCCAAGGGAAGATGGCTGGACATAAGGTGGTATTTGTTTCTCTTTCTGACTTACTTCACGTAGTACGATAATCTCTAGGCCCATCCATGCTGCTGCAAATGGCATTATTTCATTCTTTTTAATGGCTGAGTAATATTCCATTGTATACATACACTACATCTTCTTTATCCATTCATCTGTTGATGGACATTTAGGTTCTTTCCAGGTCTTGTCTATTGTGAATAGTGCTAGAGGTGCAGTATTTTTAATGCAACCATTTCTGCCTTCTAGTGGGGGGAGAGAATTCATCACGAATGAGGCTTTTGTTGAGAGGCCACGGTGAGGCACTATTCGAGTCTGTTCCATGTTCTGTAAGGATTAAGCTGACATAGAGAAGAGCCAATCTGTTCTTCATAGTAAACAAAAGGTGTCTTTCTTAAGCAGACAGATTGTTCTTCAGGGAGATGGTGGGGTGAGGCCACCAGCATAGATCTAACCCAAAGTGGGAAGAGAGAATATATGTTTTCTTATTGGTACTGTAACAAATTACCATGAACTTGGTGACTTAAATCAACATAAATTTATTATCTGGAGGTGCTGCAGGTCAGAAGTCTAACAGGGTTTCACTGGGCTAAAATCAAGAAGTTGGCAGGGCTGTATGCTTCACCAGAAGCTCTGGGTTAAAATCTGCTTCCAGGCTCATGGCAGAATTCAATTTCATGAGGTTGTAGGACTGAGGCCCCCATTTCCTTTGGCTTTCATCAGAGGTGGTTCTCAGCTTTTAGAGAAGGTTTGCTCCTGCCCCACTTCCTCCATCTTCAAAGCCAGCTATGATTCCTGTCCCCTGCTGATTTAATCAAACACTAACCTAGGTACTGCTGTGAATGGGGCTTTACAGAGGTAGTTAAGTTTACTAATCAGCTGACCTTAAAAAAGAGAGAGCAGCCTGGATTATCCAGGTGGGCCCAGTCTAATCACTTGAGCTCATAAAAGCAGAGAAATTTCTCAAGCCGGAGGTAGAGAGATGTGGTGGAAAAAGAAAGCAGAGGGTAGATAAGGAAGAAGGGAGATCGGAGAGATTTGTTTGACCCATGAGAAGAGCTTAGCCATTGCTGGATTACATAGTCTGTACATCCCCATCTATCATGCTTCTGATTCCAGTTCCAACTTCTGCAAACAACAGTCTCCATGTACTTTCACAGTCTCTCTGTAACTTTGGTCAGCTGTGAGATTCCCTAGGGCCAGGCATCCCTCCAGAAGGATTTCTGCAGCATTAACCTAATGATACAATCTTTGCCACCCCAGGGTGTGACCATCTCCTCACCTCCGTGTTGGAATTGACAGAAGGGATTGTGTCTGAGAGACTGTCTAAGCTGTCAGGGGTATCTTAAATGGCTACTCTCCTTAAATCACACCAGCTTAAGGAAGTCCAACCTCTGCCCAGTGTTGATAGGCAAACTATTTAACAATCAGAATGGCCCAGCACTGATGATCTTGATGGGGTCCAGCCCCAAACAACCCAGCAGCCATACTGGTGCATCCAAGCTGCTGATGAGCGCTGCCTCTATCTTCTGGGCCTGGTTCACAGGGAAAGGCTTCCTTCATTCCTCTTTTTGGAGGTTGAATATGGTCCTTCACATAATGAAACCACTATTTTCCAGATACTTTGCAGCTCATTACAAGAGAAAACCCATCCTTCTGGAGATCATGCTGTCTCGAAATTTCCTGTGGTCACCCTCTGAGGAGGCCTTTGGAGAAGACCTCGTAGCAGCGCAGGCTAGTCTCCTTTGCCTCAGACAACTGGAAGGCACGACAAGGAAGAGAGTGCACGGGGCAGAGAGGATCAGCCAGGTCAGGAGGCGGGAGACCTGGATTTTCACTGCATGGTCACCCTTACGACCCCAGGTGTGATGGATCAGCTTAACACGTTAGCTTGGCCGGCTCGGCCCTCAGTTATTCAATCAAACACTAATCTGGGTATTGCTGTGAAGTTATTTTGTAGATGTGATTAAAGTCTGCAATCAGTTTACTTTAAGCAAGATTATGCTAGATTATCCAGATGGGCCTGACTCAACCAGTTGAAAGGTTTTAAGAACAGAACTGAGGCTTCTCTGAAGAAGAAACTTCACCTGTCGACTGCAGCTTCAGTTCATGCCTCAGCGTTCCAGCTGCCCCTCCTGACAGCCTGCCCTGTGGATTTCAGGCTTGTCTAACCAGCCTGCACAATCACATAAGCCAAGTCCTTGAACTAAATCTTTATCTATATATAGATTTTTATATACGTAAAAGCTAGTCACCTAAGGGAGTGTGTGCCCTCTGCACTCCCGCAAGCCAGTCAGGCAAGCCTGCAGCCCCTCTCCTGGGGGAATGAGGCACGTACCCTCCAGATTTGGAGCAGGTGAGTAAGGGCGGGGCTCGCTTACTCCACAGTGATGATCGTAACAACAGCAAGCATTCACAGGTGCTTCCTATGTGCCAGATCCTCATGGCCAAGAGATAAATACTATTATCATCCCAGGTTTGGAGACCTGACCCTGAGACAGAGACCAGCGTGCGCTCAGTCAGTGCTAGCGCTGGCCGCGGGCCCCAAGCAGCCTGACAGCAGTGGCCACAGCATCACCCAGCTCCCGGGAGCGGCTACACAGGGCCGGTGACCTTGCTCCTTCTGTTCAACTTCAGTTGCAGGTAAGAATCTGTCTTGAGTGAAAACTCCAGGCTCCATGGTTTTCTCCTGTAAGAGTTCCTAAATTTTAGGACTCAGACTTGGTTTGGGGTTGCTAGAACTCTTGTACCTTTAATTCTCCTTCATGATGTTACCAACCTCCTTGGTTCTATAAATTGAAGTTGGAGGGTTGCTAGAGGAAAACATGAGACATTCTAATGTATGATACTATTGCTGGTTAATTGTATTACATACAGTTTATGGGCTTCAAGGCAACAGCATAGGCATGAGCAAACAGCCGAACTATTTCTTCAACATTCCCTTTTTGGTGTTGACTCACTTACTTGGTGCACACGGATCTGTGGGACACAGCACACAGGGGAGCCAGCATGCTCAGCCCAGAATAAACCTTTGTGTCCAAGGTCAGGCGCTGTGTAGCAGTTGCCATCTCCAGGTCATAGTCTTCCAAGGAAAGAGTCAGTGTCACCGAGAAGGAGCTAGGTAAGCATCAGAAAGCCAGGGGCCTGGTCGGTCCCCTCCCCACTTCCTCAAGGCCCACAGTTGAACCTCAGGCCAGTCCCTCCCAGGATGGCCTGGTGTTAATTATGATGCAATCCCCCAGCCATGCAGCCTCAGCAACGATTTCGGGAGTCAGGGTCCATGTGCAAGGCCATTAACACTAAACATGTTTTAATCCATAATTGTGCGAGATTTATTTAATTTAGGGGCTTTATTTATAGTTCGATTGGAATTGTAATGTATTTTTGGCCCTCTGCACTGGGATCTGTCAATTTTTACGGCGTCTTTTAATTGTGTTCTTCCAGACCAGGTGCAAGCAGTTTTCCAAAGCAGGCTGGTCAGAGCAGGCCTCCTGTTATGCCATGGGGGAGGGGAGCGGCCTCACACACACATGACCCTGTGCCACCATGAGGGCAGGGGCACTGACGCTGGGTCCCCAGTTCTTGGAGGGCCCCAGCCCTCAGATGGCAGTCACGACCCCCGCCCAGCCCAGCCTCTCCCCTCCTGCTCTGTCAGAGCTTGTATGCTGAGAACAAGCTTCCAAAATCTCCACTCACACCCTTCCATCCCTTTGTTCATTCCTTTGTTCATTTATCAAACATGTACTGAGCATCTACTGTGTACCAAGCCCTGTGCTCAGGTTAAGGATGCAGAAACAAGTAGGACAGTGGCCTAGCCTATGAGGAGCTGAGGGCATCCCAGGAGGAGACAAAGAAGAACTCATAGGCTACCTAGTACCTGCACTGAGCTCCATACTAGAGACTCACGAAAGAGCAGAACCTCAGCTTGCAGATTCAGAGGAATGAGTCAAAACAAATTAATCTGAGAGTCATTTGACCATAATTTGTCTGGTAGCAACGTGGAGGAAGGCAAGTTTGTCAATACAGCAATTTGATCCAAGCACCTCCTGCTCTCGTGCTATCTGCGCTGAGGACTTCTGCTGGTGAGGAATGCTGGATTTAGTTAAACACGAATATTTCTTAGCCTTGTGTCTCTTGGAGCATTGGTAATTGTCAAACACCGTGGGGGTTCTTTTGCAACCCTTTAAGCATTTAGTCTGTTTTTCCAAGTTATTTCCTTCCAAATCATATATTGCCAAAAGCTTATGAGCATTGGAGGAAAACACCAGAAATGGAAGTAAAAGAAAATGGGGAAATGGAACCAGATTGTGCCAGCTGGGAGCACACACTGGGAAAGACTAATTCCAGTGTAGCTAGAGGAGGACGTAGCCCCACCTCTGTGCTAGGACCAAGGCTCTCAATGAAGTCGGGGCCCCATCTGTGTGGTTCACTCAGGTATCTCCGGAGCCCAGAACAACGCTTGGCATGCACAGTCATCAGTAAATATTGAATGAATAAACGAGTGAACATGGGGAAAAAAAAAAACAGCTAGGACAATGCCTTACTGGTTAAAAAAATAAACGTGCTTGATCAGGAGACAGTGGGAAAAATGTATTTTCTCTGCCTACTGCATGCAGTAGGGGTTATAAAGACAGTCTCTTCAGTAACTGGTGTTAAGAAAGCTGGACAGCCACGTGTAGCTAAGTAAGTAAATTCTCACAACAGTGTGAGGTGAGATATTATTCCCACCTTACAGAAGAGGATACGGAGGGCTCAGGCAGCAGAAATAACTTGTCTGGGGTCACCAATTACAAGAGCTAGGAAAAAGAAAGGTTAAGGGTGGCCCTGGTGAAGAAGACCTACTTTCCTGCAGGTTTGCAAGAGATAAGGCACAGCACATCCTAATTCAGGAATAAAAAAAACCCAACCCAATCAAAAAATGAGCAGAAGATCTAAATAGACATTTCTCCAAAGAAAACATACAGATGGTTAATAGGCACATGAAAAGACGTTCAGCATCGTTAACTATTCAAGAAATGCAGATCAAAACTACAATGAGGCATCACCTCACACTGGTCAGAATGGCCATCATTAAAGAGTCTACAAATGATAAATGCTAGATAGGATGTGGAGAAAAGGGAACCTTCTTGCACTGTTGGTGGGAATGTAAATTGATACAGCCACTATGGAGAACAGTATGGAGGTTCCTTAAAAAACTAAAAATAGAATTACCATATCACCCAGCAGTCCCACTACTGGGCATATATCCAGAAAAGATGAAAACCATAATTCAAAAAGATACAAGGACCCCAGTGTTCATAGCAGCACTATTTACAATAGCCAAGACATGGAAACAACCTAAGTGTCCATCAACAGGTGAATGGATAAAGAAGATGTGGTGCATATATACTATGGAATACTACTCAGTCATAAAAAAGAGTGAAATAATGCCATTTGCAGCACATGGATGGACTTAGAGATTATCATATTAGGTGAAGTCAGACAAATATCATATGATAGCACTTCTATGTGGAATCTAAAATAGGATACAGACGAACTTATTTACATAGAAAACAAACTTATGGTTACCAAAGCGGAAGGGAGGAGAGGATAAATTAGAGGTATGGGACTAGCAGGTACAAACTACTATATGTAAAATAGATAAACATCAAGGTCCTACTGTATAGCACAGGGAACTATATTCAATATCCTGTAATAAACTTTAGTGGAAAAGATTATGAAAAAGAATATGTAATGTATAACTGAATCACTTTGCTATACACCAGAAACTAACACAATATTGTATACCAAGTATACTTCAATAAAAATAAATTAATTGGGACTTCCCTGGTGGCGCAGTGGATAGGAATCCACCTGCCAACGCAGGGGACACGGGTTCGATCCCTGGCCTGGGAAGGTCCCACATGCTGTGGAGCAACTAAGCCCGTGTGCCACAACTGCTGAGCCTGGGCTCTAGAGCCCACGAGCCACAACTACTGAAACCCGCATGCCTAGAGCCCATGCTCCGCAACAAGAAAAGCCACCACAAGGAGAGGCCCACACATCGCAACAAGGAGTAGCCCCCACTCGCCACAACTAGAGAGAGCCCGCGTGAAGCAACGAAGACCCAACACAGCCAAAGATAAATAAAATTAAATCTTTAAAAATTAATTAATTAAAAAAATCAAAGTGGTTATGATTGCTTGGAGACTGAGAGGAGTCCAGCTGGGAGACTCAGAAGGTTAAGGGGCGCTGAATTGGGAGATTGGGATTGACATATATACGCTACCATGTGTAAAATAGATAGCTAGTGGGAACCTGCTGTATAGCACAGGGAACTCAGTTTGGTGCTCTATGGTGACCTAGATGGGTGGGATGGGGGGTGGGATGGGGGCTGTGGTGGGAGGGAGATCTAAGAAGGAGGGGATATATGTATACATATAGCTGATTTCACTTCATTGTACAGCAGAAACTAACACAACATTGTAAAGCAACTATACCCCAATGGAAAAAAAGGGGAGCCTTTCAAAGATGAGGACTTGATGAGAGGAAGTGATGTCAAGGTAGCCTGTGCTGGAAGAAGTGGCAGTGGAGCAAAGGGCTTAAAGTGAATAAGGCAAGTCATTATTTCCTGCCCTATCCCTGGAGGCAGGTAAAGCCCAGTCTCCAGATATTCTTTGAGATCTTGGGTTCTAGAGGTTCCAGAGGATCTCCTAGTCTCTATAGAGAGAGACTTTTAGGGAGGCTTTTATTTTCTTAGATTCATAGGTATTAGTGAGAAGTCTCTTAGGGAACAAATAATGCCCCTTAGGTAAGTTGGAGCAAATTGTGAAGGGTCTTGAGTGTCATTCTAAGGAGGTTAGACTTTATTCTGGAAGATATTGAGGTTTGAAGACCTGGGGATGATTCCTTGGGATGTCCACACTGGTGTACGGGAGTCAGGGAGAGCACTTGAGAGGCTGCAGTGATGATCCAAGTGAGAACCAAGAGCAGTAGAGAGGGAGGAGAGGTATTTGTCAAATGAAGGAATGTGAGTGTTGTTACTGATGTGATCTGGGGGAGAGAGAAACAATAGCTGTAATCCTGGAGAGTGAATTAAATTAGGAACCTAAGAGGCAGAGAAGCAGGACTCCCACTCTAGATTTAAGCAGGCCAAGACTTAAATACCAAAATCATATCACCTGTGGGAGAAATTAAGCAGGTATGCCTGGAACACCAAGACAGGCTGATGACGAGAGAAGTAGATGTGGGAGCCAGCATCATAAAGGAGACAGTTGAGAATGTGGGGTTGGATTAAGATCTGAGGGAGAAAGAGCAGGAAGAACAAGGCCAATGAGATGCCCCTAAAGGCCACTGAGAAATAATGATTAGAGGAAGGAAAGCAAGGAGGAGAAATCTCAAAGGAGCAAAGAGAGCTAAGTTTCAAGGATGCTGTGGCCAGAAACTGCAGTTGTCTATGCAACAGAGAAGAAACCATTTGATTAAGTGATAGGAAGGACTCTGGGGATCTCTGTCAAAGTGACAGAGCGGTCAGTCAAGAAATGAGACTGGGGACTTCCCTGGTGGCACAGTGGTTAAGAATCCGCCTGCCAAAGCAGGGGACATGGATTTGAGCCCTGTCCCAGGAAGATCCCACATGCCGCGGAGCAACTAAGCCCGTGCGCCACAACTACTGAGCCTGTGCTCTAGAGCCCGCAAGCCACAACTGCTGAAGCCCGCGAGCCTAGAGCCCGCGTGCTCCGCAAAAAGAGAAGCCACGGCAATGAGAAGCCTGCGCACCTCAATGAGGAGTAACCCCTGCTTGCCACAACTAGAGAAAGCCTGCATGCAGCAACAAAGACCCAATGCAGCCAAAAATAAATTAATTAATTTAAAAAAAATGACTCTGAAGGTTGAGGAACAAATGGATGAACTGGTGAAGAAGAGAGGGGCTAGACATCCTAGATGATCAGCCAGCAAAAGAGGAAGTCAATGGTGGTATGCTGTGCTCTAAACGTTTGTCTCCCCAAAATTCGTGTGTTGAAAACTAAGCCCCAAGGTCATGGTATTAGGAGACGGGGCCTTTGGGAGGTGATTAGGTCATGAGGGCAGAGCCCTCATGAATGGGATGAGCACCTTTGTAAAAGAGGCTCCGTGCCCCTTCTGGCGTGTGAGGATACAATTAGAATCTGCAACTTGGAAGAGTTTTCACCAGAACCTGACCGCTGGCACCCTCATTTTGGACTTCCAACCTCCAGAACTCTGAGAAATAAATTTCTGTTGTTTATAAGCCATCCAATCTATGCTATTTTGTTCTAGCAGCCTGAGCCGCTAACACAGGGTGGTAGCTTGAAGAGGGAGTGTTCTTTGAGACTGGGCATGTTATTGATACAAGGAAAGAACCGAGGGGAAAGAGAGAGACTGAAGATGTGAGACAGAGGGAATTCATAGAAGACAGAAGAGGAAGGCATCAGGAGACTCACACAGGACAAGGAAATAGGGAATAACTTCATCAAAGTCAGACATCTGGCTATAGAGAACATGAACCAGTAAGCAGCATGGGATATGGCCCATGTCTGTGTGGTCCTCACACCCAGTAGGGGGACCCATTATTTGTTTCATCTTCAGTGACTTTTCCTCGTGGAGAATTTCACAGTGATGAGATCAGTTATGGACCCTCCCACGGGCTATTTGAAAACTCTCTGTTGTGTCAAAAATAAGAGTGAAAACAGGTGACTGCTTCCTCACGACACACCTAAAAGTGGGTGTAATTGTGGCAGACTTACAATCAGATGTTGGACCTATGGCAAGGCCCTAAATTTTAGATTTCCCAGGAGGATAAAGGTCACATGCTGTGCGTGCATATCATCAAGTCACATTTCCCACCGTCTGGGTTTTTCTGAAGTGAGGAAAGACAGTATTGCTGGGTTACCTTTGAGTAGTGAGTTCTTTTATCTACATTTACATTATCGGCATTGTCTTTATTTCTAAGTGTGAATCCTAGTGACCTCCAGAAGTGCTGACCTTGCACTCCTTTTTTTTTTTACATTTTTATATACTTTAAACTTCTTACTTACCTTAATTATACAAGTACTATGTGAATACATTCTCATGGTTAAAATTTGTCAAACAAAATAGGTTTGGTCTCCAGGTTTTTACTGAGTCCTTGCCCTTCCCAGGGAAAATGTACTTACATATTCAAATATGTAACTATATTTTGTGGGGTTTCTTCCCATAGAAATTGTAGATACTGCTCTTCACCTTGCATTTTAAACTTAGCTATAGGTCTTAGAGATCTTTCTATATCAGTACATGTAAATATACCAAAATTATTTTGAAATGATGCATAGCACATTTTATAGTATGGATGAACTGTGGTTCATTTAACCACCCCATAATGATGGAAATGTAGGTTGTTCCTAATTTTGTACTATTATCAATATGCCAAACACTGCACTTTACTCCCTCCTTCTAGTACCCACTTAGAATGCCGTGCTACTGTTGGAAAAGTTCTCCTCCTTCCATCTCACTCAATGGTTTAAAGACATCATACGTACCTCAACACTTTCTTATTATTGTTATTTTCTTGACTTGTGGAGAGGAGAAAGGGAAGGAGAGAGGGAAGATGCCAGGTGTGTGTCATTTAGTGAATAACGTGTTCAGGAGCATGTAATGTCCTAAAGGATGGAAACACTTCTCAGACCTGTAACCAAGATGGTAGCTGGGTCATCGTCTCCTTTGAGATTTCAGTGAAAATGGTGTGACTCTCATCATACGTCAGTGGTTGGACATTGCCCAAGCCTACCTGCTAAAGTCTCTAGGGAGGCTTTGTGAAGCTTCTATTTACCCAGAGACCTCTGAGTCAAGCCCCTGTCTCCACTGCTTTGGTTCTTTTTGTGGATCATCTCACCACTTTGAAGGTGCTGACCATGTTTCCCGCTGCACTAGTCACCAGAGACTCTTGGCAAAGCAGATTTAAAGACAAATCCATTCTAATGATATATTTTTAAGTGAAGTATAGTTGATTTACAATATTCTGTTAGTTTCAGGTGTACAGCAAAGTGACTCATTTCTACATGTATACATATATTCTTTCTCAGATTCTTTTCTATTGTAGGCTGTTACAAGATATTGAATGTAGTTCCCTGTGCTATATAGTAAATCCTTGTTGTTTATTTTATGTATAGTAGTGTGTATCGGTTAATCCATACTCCTAATTTATCCCTCCCCCTGCCACATCTTCTTTATCCATTCATCTGTCGATGGACACTTAGGTTGCTTCCATGTCTTGGCTGTTGTAAATAGTGCTGATATGAACATTACAATGCATGTATATTTTCAATTTAGAGTTTTCATCTTTCCTGGATATATGCCCAAGAGTGGGATTGCTGGATCATATGGCAACTCTAGTTTTTAAAGGAACCTCCATACTGTTTTCCATAGTGGCTGCACCAGTTTACTTTTATAACAACAATGTATGAGGATTCTCTTTTCTCCATACCATATCCGGCATTTATTATTTGTAGACTTTTGTTTTAATTTTATTGAAGTATAGTTGGTTTACAATGTTGTGTTAATTTCTGCTGTACAGCAAAGCGATTCAATTATACATATATATATTCTTTTTCATATTTGTTTCCATTATGGTTTATCACAGGATATTGAATACAGTTTCCTGTGCTATACAGTAGGACCTTGTTGTTTATCCATCCTCTATATAGGAGTTTGCATCTGCTAATCCCAAACTCCCGATCTTTCCCTCCCCCACCCCTTCCTTGGCAACCACACATCTGTTCTCTATATCTGTGAGTCTGTTTCTGTTTGGCACATATGTTCATTTGTGTCGTGTTTTAGATTCCACATATAGGTGATATCATATATGGTATTTGTCTTTCTCGTTCTGACTTCACTTATTATGATAATCTCTGGTTGCATCCATGTTGCTGCAAATGGCATTATTTCACCCCTTTTTTATGGCTGAATAACAGTCCATTGTGTATATATACACCACATCTTTATCCATTCATCTGTTGATGGACATTTAGGTTATTGTAATTAGTGCTGCTTGGCTATTGTAAATAATGCTGCTATGAACATTGGGGTGCATGTATCTCTTCGAATTATAATTTTGTTTAGTTATATGCCCAGGAATGGGATTGCTGGATCACATGGTAGCTCTATTTTTAGTTTTTTGAGGAACCTCTGTACTATTTTCCATGGCGGGTGTACCAATTTACATTCCCACTGACAGTGTAGGAGGTTCCCTTCTCTCCACACACCCTCCAGCATTTATTTGTAGACTTTTTAATGATTGCCATTCTGACCAGTGTGGGGTGATACCTCATTGTAGCTCTGATTTGCATTTCTCTAATAATTAGCGATGTTGAGCATCTTTTCATGTGCCTACTGGCCATCCGTATATCTTCTTTGGAGAAATGTCTATTTAGGTCTCCTGCCCATTTTTTGGTTGGGTTGTTTTTGTTGTTGTTGTTGAATTGTATGAGCTGTTTTTATATTTTGGAAATTAATCCCATGTTGGTTGAATAGTTTGCAAATATTTTCTCCCAGCCTGTATGTTTTCTTTTTGTTTTGTTAATGGTTTCCTTTGCTGTGTGAAAGCTTTTAAGTCTGATTACATACCATTTGTTTATTTTACCTGTATTTCTATTGCCTTGGGAGACTGATCTAAGAAAATATTGCTATGATTTATGTCAGAGAAAATTTTGCCTATATTCTCTTCTAGGAATATTAGGGTGTCATGTCTTATATTTAAGTCTTTAAACCATTTTGAGTTTATTTCTGGATATGGTGCAAGGGAGTATTCTAACTTCATTGATTTACATGTGGCTGTCCAGCTTTCCCAGTACCAATTGCTGAATAGACTGTGTTTTCTCCATTGTATGTTCTTGCATCCTTTGTCAAAGATTAATTGACCATAGGTGTGTGGGTTTGTTTTAGGGTGCTCTATTCCATTCCATTGATCTGTATGTCTGTTTTTTGTGCCAATACCATGCTGATTTGATTACTGTAGCTTTGTAATATTGTCTGAAGTCAGGGAGGATTATGCCTCCAGTCTTATTCTTTTCCCTCAGGATTCCCTTGGCAATTCTGGGTCTTTTGTGGTTCCATATAAATTTTAGTATTATTTGTTCTAGTTCTGTGAAAAATGTCATGGGTAATTTGATAAGGATCACATTAAATCTGTAGACTGCTTTGGGTCATATGGACATTTTAACAATATTCTTCCAATCCAAGGGCATGGGACATCTTGCAGTTTTTTTGATCATTGTCAGTTTCCTTTATCACCATTTTATTATTCTTAGGGTATAGGTCTATCACCTCCTTGATTAAGTTTATTCCTAGGTATTTTATTTTTTGACACAGTTTTAAACAGGAATTTTTTTAACTTTGTCTTTCTGATATTTCATTTTTAGTGTAAAGAAAAATGCAACAGATTTCTGTGTGTTAATCTTGTATCTTGCTACCTTGCTGAACTCACTTATCAGTTCTAGTAGTTTTTGTGTGGGGTCTTTAGGATTTTCTGTATAGTGTTTCATGTTATCTGCATGTAATGACAACTTTACCTCTTCCTTTCCAATTTGGATACCTTTTGTGTCTTTTTCTTGTCTGATTGCTATAGCTAGAACTTCCAATGCCATATTGAATAGAAGCGTTGAGAGTGGGCATGCTTATCTTCTTCTGGAATTTAGCAGGAAGGCTCTCAGGTTTTCACCATTGAGTATTGTACTGGCTGCGGGTTTGTCATAAATGGCTTTTATTATGTTCAGATATGTTTCCTCTGTCATCACTTTGCTGAGAGTTCTGATCATGAATGGATGTTGAATTTTATCTGTGCATCTATCATCTTTTGAAATGATCATGTGGTTTTCTTCTTCTCTTTTATTGATGTGCTGTATCACATTGATTTGTATGTGTTGAACCATCCTTGTGACCCTGGGATGATTCCAACTTGATCGTGTTGTATTATCCTTTTTATGTGTTGTTGGATTCATTTTGCTAATATTTTGTTGAGGATTTTTGCCTCTCTATTTTTTTTCAGGGTTTTTTTTTTTTAACATCTTTACTGGAGTATAATTGCTTTACAATGGTGGGTTAGTTTCTGCTTTAAAACAAAGTGAATCAGTTATGCATATACATATATCCACATATCTCTTCCCTCTTGCGTCTCCCTCACTCCCACCCTCCCTATCCCACCCACCTAGGTGGTCACAGAGCACTGAGCTGATCTCCCAGTGCTATGTGGCTGCTTCCCACTAGCTATCTATTTTACATTTGGTAGTGTATATAAGTCCACGCCACTCTCTCACTTTGTCCCAGCTTACACTTCCCCCTCCCTGTATCCTCAAGTCCATTCTCTAGTAGCTCTGTGTCTTTATTCCCGTCTTGCCCCTAGGTTCTTCATGACCATTTTTTGTTTGTTTTTTAGATTCCATATATATGTGTTAGCATACGGTATTTGTTTTTCTCTTTCTGACTTACTTCACTCTGTATGACAGGCTCTAGGTCCATACACCTCACTACAAATAACTCAATTTCATTTCTTTATATGGCTGAGTAATATTCCATTGTATATATGTGCCAAATCTTCTTTATCCATTCATCTGTCGATGGACACTTAGTTGCTTCCATATCCTGGCTATTGTAAATAGAGCTGCAATGAACATGGTGGTACATGATTCTTTTTTGAATTATGGTTTTCTCAGGGTATATGCCCAGTAGTGGGATTGCTGAGTTGTATGGTAGTTCTGTTCTTAGTTTTTTAAGGCATCTCCATACTGTTCTCCATAGTGGCTGTATCAATTTACATTCCCTCCCACCAACAGTGCAAAAGGGTTCCCTTTTCTCCACACCCTCTCCAGCAATTATTGTTTGTAGATTTTTTGATGATGGCCACTCTGACCAGTGTGAGATGATATCCCATTGTAGTTTTGATTTGCATTTCTCTAATTAATGACGTTGAGCATTCTTTCATGTGTTTGTTTGCAATCTGTATATCTTCTTTGGAGAAATGTCTGTTTCCGTCTTCTGCCATTTTTGGACTGGGTTGTTTGTTTTTTTTTGATATTGAGCTGCATGAGCTGCTTGTAAATTTTGGAGATTAATCCTTTGTCAGTTGCTTCATTTGTAAATATTTTCTCCCATTCTAAGGGTTGTCTTTTCATCTTATCTATGGTTTCCTTTGCTGTACAAAAGCTTTTAAGTTTCATTAGGTCCCATTTGTTTATTTTTGTTTTTATCTCCATTTCTCTAGGAGGTGGGTCAAAAAGGATCTTGCTGTGATTTATGTCATAGACTGTTCTACCTATGTTTTCCTCTAAGAGTTTGATAGTGTCTGGCCTTACATTTAGGTCTTTAATCCATTTTGAATTTATTTTTGTGTATGGTGTTCTGATTTCATTCTTTTACATGTAGCGGTCCAGTTTTCCCAGCAACACTTATTGAAGAGGCTGTCTTTTCTCCACAGTATATTCTTGCCTCCTTTATCAAAGATAAGGTGACCATATGTACGTGGGTTTACCTCTGGGCTTTCTATCCTGTTCCATTGATCTATATTTCTGTTTTTGTGCCAGTACCACACTGCCTTGATTACTGTAGCTATGTAGTATAGTCTGAAGTCAGGGATCCTGGTTCCTCCAGCTTCGTTTCTCTTTCTCAAGATTGCTTTGGCTATTCGGGGTCTTTGTTTTTCCATACAAATTGTGAAGTTTTTTGTTCTACTTCTGTGAAAAATGCCAGTGGTACTTTGATAGGGATTGCATTGAATCTGTAGATTACTTTGGGTAGTAGAGTCATTTCCACAATGTTGATTCTTCCAATCCAAGAACATGATATATCTCTCCATCTGTTTGTATCATCTTTAATTTCTTTCATCAGTGTCTTATAATTTTCTGCATACAGGTCTTTTGTCTCCTTAGGTAGGTTTATTCCTAGATATTTTATTCTTTTTGTTGCAGTGGTAAATGGGAGTGTTGTCTTAATTTCACTTTCAGATTTTTCATCATTAGTGTATAGGAATGCAAGAGATTTTGTGCATTAATTTTGTATCCTGTTACTTTGCCAAATTCATTGATTAGCTCTAGTAGTTTTCTGGTAGCATCTTTAGGATTCTCTATGTATAGTATCATGCCATCTGCAAACAGAGACAGCTTTACTTCTTTTCTGATTTGGATTCCTTTTATTTCTTTTTCTTCTCTGATTGCTGTGGCTAAAAGTTCCAAAACTATGTTGAATAAGAGTGGTGAGAGTGAGCCACCATATCTTGCTCCTGATCTTAGTGGCAATGGTTTCAGTTTTTCACCATTGAGGACGATGTTGGCTGTGGGTTTGTCATATATGGCCTTTATTATGTTGAGGTAAGTTCCCTCTATGCCTACTTTCTGGAAGGTTTTTATCATAAATGGGTGTTGAATTTTGTCAAAAGCTTTCTCTGCATCTATTGAGATGACCATATGGTTTTTCTCCTTCAATTTGTTAATATGGTGTATCACATTGATTGATTTGCGTATAATGAAGAATCCTTGCATTCCTGGGATAAACTCCACTTGATCATGGTGTATGATCCTTTTAATTTGCTGTTGGATTCTGTTTGCTACTATTTTGTTGAGGATTTTTGCACCTATATTCATCAGTGTTATTGGCCTGTTTTCTTTCTTTGTGACATCTTTGTCTGGTTTTGGTATCAGGGTGATGGTGGCCTCGTAGAATGACTTTGGGAGTGTTCCTCCCTCTGCTATATTTTGGAAGAGTTTGAGAAAGATAGGTGTTAGCTCTTCTCTAAATGTTTGATAGAATTTGCCTGTGAAGCCATCTGGTCCTGGGCTTTTGTTTGTTGGAAGATTTTTAATCACAGTTTCAATTTCAGTGCTTGTGATTGGTCTGTTCGTACTTTTTCTTCCTGGTTCAGTCTCAGAAGGTTGTGCTTGTCTAAGAATTTGTCTGTTTCTTCCAGGTTGTCCATTTTATTGACATATAGTTGCTTGTAGTAATCTCTCATGATCCTTTGTATTTCTACAATGTCAGTTGTTACTTCTCCTTTTTCATTTCTAATTCTATTGATTTGAGTCTTCTCCCTTTTTTTCTTGATGAGTCTGGCAAATGGTTTATCAATTTTGTTTATCTTCTCAAAGAACCAGCTTTTAGTTTAATTGATCTTTGCTATCATTTCTTTCATTTCTTTTTCATTTATTTCTGATCTGAACTTTATGATTTCTTTCCTTCTGCTAACTTTGGGGGGTTTTTTTGTTCTTCTTTCTCTAATTGCTTTAGGTGTAAGGTTAGGTTGTTTATTTGAGATGTTTCTTGTTTCTTAAGGTAGGATTGTATTGCTATAAACTTCCCTCTTAGAACTGCTTTTGCTGCATCCCATAGGTTTTGGGTCATTGTGTTTTCATTGTCATTTGTTTCTATGTATTTTTTGATTTCCTCTTTGGTTTCTTCAGTGATCTGTTGGTTATTAAGTAGCATATTGTTTAGCCTCCATGTGTTTGTATTTTTTACAGATTTTTTTTCCTGTAATTGATATCTAGTCTCATAGCATTGTGGTCGGAAAAGATACTTGATACAATTTCAATTTTCTTAAACTTCCCAAGGCTTGATTTGTGACCCAAGATATGATCTATCCTAGAGAATGTTCCGTGCCACTTGAGAAGAAAGTGTATTCTGTTGTTTTTGGATGGAATGTCCTATAAATATCAATTAAGTCCATCTTGTTTAATGTATCATTTAAACCTTGTGTTTCCTTATTTATATTCATTTTGGATGATCTGTCCATTGGAGAAAGTGAGGTGTTAAAGTCCCCTACTATGATCGTGTTACTGTCGATTTCCCCTTTTATGGCTGTCAGTATTTGCCTTATGTATTGCAGTGCTCCTGTGTTGGGTGCATAAATATTTACAATTGTTATATCTTCTTCTTGGATTGATCCCTTGATCATTCTGTAGTGTCCTTCTTTGTCTCTTGTAATAGTCTTTGTTTTAAAGTCTATTTTGTCTGATATGGGAATTGCTACTCCAACTTTCTTTTGATTTCCATTTGCATGGAATATCTTTTCCATCCCCTCACTTTCAGTCTGTATGTGTCCCTAGGTCTGAAGTGGCTCTCTTCGAGACAGCATATATACAGATCTTGTTTTTGTATCCATTCAGCCAGCCTGTGTCTTTTGGTTGGAGCATTTAATCCATTTATATTTAAGGTAATTATCGATATGTATGTTCCTATTACCATTTTCTTAATTGTTTTGTGTTTGTTATTGTAGGTCTTTTCTTTCTCTTGTGTTTCCTGCCTAGAGAAGTCCCTTTAGCATTTGTTTTAAAGCTGGCTTGGTGGTACTGAATTCTCTTAACTTTTGCTTTTCTGTAAAGGTTTTAATTTCTCCATCAAATCTGAATGAGATCCTTGCTGGGTAGATCCTATCTTGGTTGAAGGTTTTTCTCCTTCATCACTTTAAATATGTCCTGCCACTCTCTTCTGGCTTGCAGAGTTTCTGCTGAAAGATCAGGTGTTAACCTTATGGGGATTCCCTTGTATGTTATTTGTTGTTTCTCCCTTGCTGCTTTTAATACTTTTTCTTTGTATTTAGTTTTTGATCGTGGATTAGTATGTGTCTTGGCGTGTTTCTCCTTGGATTTATCCTGTATGGGACTGTCTGTGCTTCCTGGACTTGATTAACTCTTTCCTTTCCCATATTAGGGAAGTTTTCAACTGTAATCTCTTCAAAATTTTCTCAGCCCCTTTTTCTCATTTTCTTCTGGGAACCCTATGATTCGAATGTTGGTGCATTTAATGTTGTCCCAGAGGTCTCTCAGACTGTCCTCAATTCTTTTCATTCTTTTTCCTTTATTCTGCTTTGTAGTAGTTATTTCCACTATTTTATCTTCCAGGTCACTTATCCGTTTTTGTGCCTGAGTCATTCTGCTCTTGATCCCTTCTAGAGAATTTTTTATTTCATTTATTGTGCTGTTCATCACTGTTTGTTTGCTCTTTAGTTCTTCTAGGTCCTTGTTAAACATTTCTTGTATTTTCTCCATTCTATTTCCAAGATTTTGGATCATCTTCACTATTATTATTCTGAATTCTTTTTCAGGTAGACTGCCTATTTCCTCTTCAATTGTTAGTTCTGGTGGGTTTTTACCTTACTGCTTCATCTGCTGTGTGTTTCTCTGTCTTCTCATTTTGCTTAATTTACTGTGTTTGGGGTCTCCTTTTCTTAGGCTGCTGGTTCGTAGTTCCTGTTGTTTTTGGTGTCTGCCCCCAGTGGCTAAGGTTGGTTCAGTGGGTTGTGTAGGCTTCCTGGTGGAGGGGACTAGTGCCTGTGTTCTGGTGGATGAGGCTGGATCTTGTCTTTCTGGTAGGCAGGTCCACGTCTGGTGATGTGTTTTGGGGTGTCTGTGGCCTTATTATGATTTTAGGCAGCCTCTCTGCTAATGTGGGGTTGTGTTCCTATCTTGCTAGTTGTTTGGCATAGGGTGTCCAGCACTGTAGCTTGCTGTTCGTTGAGTGGATCTGGGTCTTGGCGTTGAGATGGAGATCTCTGGGTAATTTTCGCCATTTGATATTACGTGGAGCTGGGAGGTCTCTTGTGGACCAATGTCCTGAACTTGGCTCTCCCACCTCAGAGGCACAGCCCTGATGCCTGGCTGGAGCACCAAGAGCAAAAAGAGAAAAAGGGAAAAATATACATATATTGTTGCTCCCACAGTCCACCTCCTCAATTTGGGGTGATTCGTTGTCTATTCAGGTATTCTACAGATGCAGGGTACATCAAGTTGATTGTGGAGATTTAATCCGCTGCTCCTGAGGCTGCTGGGAGAAATTTCCCTTTCTCTTCTTTTTTGCACAGCTCTTGGGGTTCAGCTTTGGATTTGGACCCGCCTCTGTATGTAGGTTGCCTGAGGGCGTCTGTTCTTCGTTCAGACAGGACCGTGTTAAAGCAGCTGATTTGGGGGCTCTGGCTCACTCAGGCCGGGGGGAGGGAGGGGTACGGAATGTGGGGTGAGCCTGCGGCGGCAGAGCCCAGTGTGACGTTGCACCAGCCTGAGGCACACCGTGCGTTCTCCGGGGAAGTTGCCCCTGGATTACGGGACCCTGGCAGTGGCGGGCTGCACAGGATCCCGGGAGGGGAGGTGTGGAGAGTGACCTGTGCTCGCACACAGGCTTCTTGGTGGCTGCAGCAGCAGCCTTAGCGTCTCATGCCCGTCTCTGGGGTCCACACTGGTTGCCGCGGCTTGCGCCCATCTCTGGAGCTCCTTTAAGCGGAGCTCTTAATCCCCTCTCCTCGCGCACCAGGAAACAAAGAGGCGAGAAAAAGTCTCTCGCCTCTTCGGCAGCTCCAGACTTTTTCCCGGACTCTCTCCCAGCTAGCTGTGGCGCACTAGCCCCCTTCAGGCTGTGTTCACGCCACCAACCCCAGTCCTCTCCCTGGGATCTAAGCTCCGAAGCCCGAGCCTCAGCTCCCAGCCCCCACTCGCCCCGGCGGTGTAGCAGACAAGCCTCTCCGGCTGGTGAGTGCTGGTCGGCACTGATCCTCTGTTCGGGAATCTCTCCGCTTTGCCCTCCACACCCCTGTTTCTATGCTCTCCTCCTTGGCTCCGAAGCTTTCCCCCTCCACCACTCCCAGTCTCTGCCCGTGAAGGGGCTTCTGAGTGTCTGGAAACATTTCCTTCTTCACAGCTGCCTCGCACTGGTGCAGGTTCCGTCCCTATTCTTTTGTCTCTGTTTTTTATTTGCCCTACCCAGGTACATGGGAAGTTTCTTGCCTTTTGGGAGGTCTGAGGTCTTCTGCAAGCATTCAGTAGGTGTTCTGTAGGAGTTGTTCCACATGTAGATGTATTTCTGATGTATTTGTGGGGAGGAAGCTGATCTCCATGTCTTACTCTTCCGGCATCTTGAAGCTCACCCCTGCCTGTATATTTATCAAAGATATTTGCCTGTAATTTTCTTTTTTTGTAGTGGCTTTGTCTGGTTTTGTTATCAGGGTGATGGTGGCTTCATAGAAAGACTTTGGGAGTGTTCCCTCCTCTTGAGTTTTTGGAAGATTTTGAGAAGGATAGGTATGTGGTCTTCTTTGTTTGTTTGGTGTAATTCCAGTGAAGCCATCCAGTCCTGGACTTCAGTTTGCAGGGAGTTTTTGTTTTTGTTCCAGATTCTGTTTCACATGGAGTGATCAGTCTGTTCAAATGATCTGTTTCTTCTTGATTCTGTTTTGGCAGGCTGTATGTTTTTGGAAACCTTTTCATTACTTCTAGGTTGTCCAATTTGTTGGCATATAACTGTTCATAGTATTTTCTTATAATTTTTTGCATTTCTGTTGTGTTGCTTGTTATTTCTCCTCTTTTGTATTTTATTTGAGTCCTCACTCTTCTTCTTGGTGAGCCTGGCTATTGGTTTGTCGATTTTATCCTTTAAAAAAGAAGATCTTGATTTTATTTATTTTTTTCTGTTGTTTTTCTTAATCTCTGTTTTATTTCCTGTTTGATCTTGTTTCCTTTCTTCTGCTGACTTTATATTTTGTTTGTTCTTCTTCTTTGTTCCAATTCTTTTACGTGGTAGGTTAGGTTGTTTATTTGAGATTTTTCTTGTTTTTTGCAGAAGTCCTGTATCACTATGAATTTCCCTGTTAGGACTGCTTTTGCTACATTCCATAGATTTTGCAAGGTTGTATTTTCATTTTCAATTGTCTTGATGTATTTTCTGATTTCTTCTTCAGTTTTATTGTTGATCCATTGGATTTTTTAGTAGCATGTTTGGTCTCCATGTGTTTGTTCTTTTCCAATTTTCCTTTCCGTGGTTGATTTCTAGTTTCATACAGTTGTGGTTAGAAAATATGCTTGAAATAATTTCTATCCTCTTAAATTGTCAAGGCTTGTTTTGTGACCTAATATGTGGTCTATCTTTGAGCATGTTTCATGTGCACTTGATAAGAATGTGTATTCTGTTTTTTTTAGATGTAATATCTGGAAGAAATGAATTAAGTAAATAACTATTGTGTTATTTAGGATCTCTGTTGCCTTATTGATTTTCTGTCCAAAAGATCTGTCCATTAATGTTAGTGAGGTGTTAAAGTCTCCTTCTATTATTATATTTCTGTCAGTTTCTCCCTTTATATATGTTAGTGTTTGCTTTATGTATTTAGGTGCTCCTATATTGGATGCATATATGTTAATGAATGAAAAATCCTCTTCATGTATTGATCCCTTTATCATTATACAATGTCCTTCTATTTTTTTCCTTATGGCCTTTGTATTAAAGTCTATTTTGTCTGATAGGAGTATTGCTACACCCACTTTCCTGTCATTTCCATTTGCATGAAATATCTTTCTATGCCCTCACTGAATCTGTGTGTGTCTTTCACCCTAAAGTGGGTCTCTTGCAGGCAGCATATAGTAGATTCTTGTTTTATTATCCAGTCTGCCACTCTGTGTGTTTCAATCAGAGCCTTTAGTCCATTGATGTTTAAAGTGATTATCGTTAAGTATGTATTTATTGCCATTTTAAACCTTGTTTTCCAGTTGATTTTGTAGTTCTTCTTTGTTCCTTCCTTCTTTTCATTTTTCCTTTTGTGGTTTGATGGTTTTCTTTTATATTATGCTTGAGTTCCTTTTTTTTAGGTTTTTGTGACTCTATTGCCTGTTTTTGATCTGTGATTACCCTGGTTTTCAAGTATGTTAAGCCATAACTATATCTACTTGCTTTAGACTGATAATCATGTAACTTCAAACAACATTCTAAAAGATCTACGTTTTCTTATTCCCGCCGCCCCGCCCTCCCCACATTTTACACCTTCATGGTTATCCTTTTGCTATTTATTGTGTTTATAATCACTGTCACAAATTTTTTTGATTGTTTTTTAATCTATGTACTGGCTTATCTAAGTGATATTCGGTCCTTCTATATATTTTCTTTTTCTATTGTGATTTTCCCTTTCCTATAGATTCTTGCTTCTTTTCTATTTAGAGAATACATTTCAATATTTCTTTTACGTTATGTTTAGTATTGCTGTACTCTTTTACTTTTTGCTTGTCTGAGAAATTCTTATCTCTCATTCTATTCTAAATGATAATCTTGCTCGGCAGAGTATCCTACCTAGGCAGGGATTTCCCTTTCAGGACTTTGAATATATCTTGCCTTTGCCTTCTGGCCTGCAAAGTTTCTGTAGAGAAATCAGCTGATAGCCTTATGGGTGTTCCCTTGTAACTGACTCTTTGTTTTACTCTTGCTGCATATGGAATCCTCTCTTTGTCTTTAATGGTTGACATTTTAATTATGATATGTCTGGTTGTGGGTCTGTTCGGGTTCATCCTGTTTGGGACCATCCTTGCTTCTTGTACCTGAATATCTGTTTCCTTCTTTAGGTTTGGAAAGTTTTCAGCCATAATTCCTTTTTTTTTTTTTTTTTTTTAATTCAAGTATAGTTGGTTTTCAACGTTGTGTTAGTTTCTGCTGTACAGCAAAGTGATTCAGTTATATGTACATATATATTCTTTTTCAGATTCTTTTCCATTATAGGTTATTAAAAGATTGTGAGTATTGTCCCTTGTGCTATGCAGTAGGCCCTTGTTATTTATCTATCTTATATATAGTAGTGTGTATCTGTTAATCTCAAACTCCTAATTTATACCTCCTCCCTCTCACCTTTAATAACCACAGTTTGTTTTCTGTGTCTGTGAGTCTACTTCTGTTTTGTAAATAAGTTCATTTGTGTCCTATTTTCAATTGCACATATAAGGCTCAGATGTCAGTCTTGCCTCCAGCAAGGGTGTGCTCCCAAAGCCCAACATGGCTAGAGCTGCGCCCCACCATGAGCATGCTGACAATGGGGTTACTAGGGCAGACCCACGCTCCATCCTGTGTGCACCCACTGGGGCAGTCCAGACCACAGTCTAGGCCCTTGAGGCTGTCTCCCCACAACCAAACCAAGGCCTCTCACTGGGTCTGTCCAGTGAAGCCCGAGTTTTACCACCCAGCCACTGCATGCACCAGCAAGTGTGCATCATGGGCTGGGAAATGTGGTGACACGGCAGCGACCATCTGTGCTGGCCCCTGCCTGGCAGCAAGCCAGCTCCCACACCCTCCTCTTGAGCAATTCTAAGCCACTCCAGCTCCCTGTATGTTCCAGCAGACCTCTGAGCCAGCAAAGGAGGTTCCCAGGTTGAAGGAACATTTCCTCTTTCACAGCTCCCTCCAAGGGGTGCAGGTCCCATCTCAATGCCTTCTTTTTTTTTCCTTTCGTTTTACCCAGTTACATGGGGATCTTTCTTGTGGTTTTGGTTCCATAGGAGATCTTCTGCCAGCTTTCAGTTGGTATTCTGTGAGAATTGTTCCCCATGTAGATGGATTTTTCATGTGTTTGTGGGGAGAGGTGAGATCCATGTCCTACTCTGCCGTCTTGAATTCCTTCTCCCCATTTTAACAATATTTTAAGTCTTAGTATTGGTTAGTACTGGGCATCCTTACCTACAATTGTCCCTGGAAATTTCTCACTGACCATCTTTCTGCCAACCTGTTGCCCAATACCTCCCACCCACCTTTTCTTCTCCTTTTAACTTCTTAAGCAGAGTAGTTCATCTGTCTGCTTGTTTCTATATATTCCAGAGGGAAAATGCCCTCTGCACTCTCTTTTGACAAAAAAGGCTTGGAAAATTATGTACTACAGAAAGCCTTGCTTATCCTTAAGAGGAACTCTGATGCTAGTGATTAAGGTAATTTTTTTTTCACCCCTGAAATAGATAGCTGTATTATCCCTTGAAGCCTAAGTTGATGCACACTCTAAGGTCACATTGTAGGTATTCGAAAGATACTTGTGGATTGACCAGGTAGGAGAAAAATGGCAGGAAAACCAGATTCAGGATTGATTCAGGAGTAAAGAAAATGAAGTGTATGGAATTAACAGGTATTTAAACAATTAAAACAAAAATCCCACACCATTGTAGATGACTTCTCAGGACATAAATTGCTTCTCTCAGTCCAAGATAACAAGAAGCTGAATCCCAAAATTATCTCCATGCCTTGGGTTAGCTACCACCTGGCATCACCACCAAGTTCTGCCCAGACTCTTCTGAAAAGCCTCTAAGGTAAATTTGCTTTGGAATTTGCTGGTTGACCTGTTTTTTAAAGTAAGGATTCTTTTCAGTCTGTGCATTGAGTCCTTAGGACTGCAACATCATGAGCAGATGTGAATGAACTAGTGGAACCTTAAAACCTTGGGTGAAGCAAGGAAATTGTGTTGAACTTAATTTCCTTAGGAGACGAAAAATAATTCTATAGTAAAGAGCCAGAACTATTTTGATTATGTAACTAGAGAAATAATGGATTCCTATTTTCATTAAATATGTTAAAATAAAATATGTAACTAATCTTCTAGAAATAACATCACCTAAAAACACATTTGATGCATACACACACACATACTTGCTTTACAACTTCTTATTGTCTAAATCTGCCTGAGTGTTTTTCAAAAACCATTCTCTCCCAGTGGAAGACTTCCCTGATCAATTTTAACATTCAGTGATTTTTTAAAAGGTAACATCAATATAAATAATCTCTCTAACATACATACAACAGAGATTGTGAAGAATTTGCTGATTTCGTCCCTAGGGTTCTACTCAAGCAAACTTTGTACTCCTAGTATTATGAGAACCTTAGGCTAGTGCTTGGGAGAGCTGCAAGGTTAAGTGAGACCTTGAAGAAGGAAGGTGATGCTTTAAAAATTACATGTCTGAATAAACTTTATACATTGAAGTGAAATTTACTTATTGATTTTTGGGTTTCTTTTTTCAAATTTTTTGGTTTCTTGGGGGTTTTTTTTTGGTCAAACATCTGTTTCTATGTTTGGGAATTCTCCATCATATGAATCTTGAATCTCGGCGAGAGCATGTATCAGTCAGGTTAAGCTAAATATGCCATGATAACAAATGACTCCCTCAAATCATAATAGCTTAAGAAGGTTTAATTCCTGCTGATGCTGCATATCCATCATGGGTTGGCGATGGCTCTGCTCTACATCATCTTCACTTCTTGTACCCAGGTTGATGTGGCAGTTCCAATCTAGAATATCGCTGTTCTTGTTTTTTTAATTGAAGTATAGTTACCGTACAATATTATTTAAGTTATAGGTGTACAATATCGTGAATCACAATTTTTAAAGGTTATACTCGATTTATAGTTATTATAGAATAATGGCTATACTCCCTGTGTTACGCAATATTTGTAATTTTCTTGTTTCTAATTGTGGCCTTTTCTTTTCCACTTAGAGAAGTTCCTTTAGCATTTGTTGTAAAGCTGGTTTGGTGGTGCTGAATTCTTTTAGCTTTTGCTTACCTGTAAAGCTTTTGATTTCTCCATCAAATCTGAATGAGAGCCTTGCTGGGTAGAGTATTCTTGGTTGTAGGTTTTTCCTTTTCATCACTATAAATATATTCTGCCACTCCCTTCTAGCCTGCAGAATTTCTGCTGAAAAATCAGCTGATATCCATATAGGGATTCCTTGTATGTTATGTGTTGCTTTTCCACTGCTGCTTTTAATATCTTCTCATTGTCTTTAATTATTGTCAGTTTGATTAATATGTTTCTTGGCATGTTCCTCCTTGGGTTTATCCTCTATGGGACTCTCTGCACTTCCTGGACTTGAGTGAGTCTTTCCCTTCCCATGTTAGGGGACTTTTTGACAATAATCTCTTCAAATATTTTCTCAGGCCCTTTCTCTCTCTCTTCTCCTTCTGGAATCCCTGTAATGTGGAAGTTTGTGTGTTTAATGTTGTCCCAGAGGTCTCTCAGACTTTCCTCATTTCTTTTCATTCTTTTTTCTTTATTCTGTTCCATGGCAGTGATTTCCATCACCCTGTCTTCCAGATCATTTACTTGTTCTCCTGTCTCATTTATGCTGCTATTTATTTCTTCTAGTGTATTTTTCGTTCCAGTTATTGTATTGTTCATCTCTGTTCTTTAAATCTTCTAGCTCTTTATTAAACATTTCTTGTATCTTCTCGATCTGTCCCTTCATTCTTTTTCCAAGATCTTGGATCGTCTTTACTATCATTACTCTGAATTCTTTTTCATGTAGATTGCCTATCTCCACTTCACTTAGTTGCTTTCTTCTGGGTTTTTATTTTGTTCCTTCATCTGGACCATATTTCTCTTCCGTCTCACTTTGTCTGACTTTCTATGTTTGTGGTCTCCTTTCCACGGGCTGCAGGGACATAGTTCCTCTTCCTTCTGGTGACTGCCCCCTGGTGGGTGAGGTTGGTCCAGGGGCTTGTGCAAGCTTCCTTTTAGGAGGGACTGGTGTCTGCCCGCTGGTGGGTAGAGTTGGGTCTTGTCCCTCTCGTGGGCAAGGCCGTGTCAAGGGGTATGTTTAGAGGTGTCTGTGAGCTCGTTGCTACTTTAAGCAGCCTGTCTGTTGATGGGTAGGGCTGTGTTCCCGCCCTGCTGGTTGTTTGGCCTGAGGTGTCCCAGCATGGAGCCTGCAGGCTGGTGGGTGGGGCCAGGTCTCAGTGCCAAAATGGCGACCTCTGAGAGAGCTCATGTGGATCAGTATTCCCTGGGGCCTCTGCCACCAGTGTCCTTGACCCCACAGTGAGCCACATTTGACCTTCGTCTCCCCAGGAGACCCTCCACGACCTGCCAGTATGTTTAGCCCAGGCTCCTATGGAGTCACTGCTTTGTGCTGGGTCCCAGTGAATGTGAAACCTTGTGTACGCCCTCCAAGAGTGGAGTCTGTTTCCCCCAGTCCTGTGGAACTCCTACACTAAACTGCTGGCCTTCAAAGCCAAGTGCTCTGGGGGCTGCTCATCCCAATGCCAGATCCTCACGCTGGGGAGACTTACGTGGGGTTCAGAACTCTCACTCCTGTGGGAGAACATCTGCTATATTATTATTTTCCAGTTTGTGGGTTGCCCGCCTGGCAGGTATGGGAAAGGGGCAGGTGAGCACCCCTCTTACCGTGTCATTGTGGCTTTTGCTTTGTCTTTGGATGTAAAACGTCTTTTTTGGTAGGTTCTAGTCTTTTTGCCGATGGTTATTCAGCAGTTGTGATTTTGGTGTTTTCATGACAAGGGTGAGCTCAAGTCCTTCTACTTTGCCATTTTATCTGGATGAATGTTCCCTTTTATCCACATCCTCCTCATCATTTGTTCTTTGTGTTCTTTTTGGTGATAGCCATCCTGACAGGTGTGAGGTGATATTTCATTGTGGTTTTGATTTGCTTTTCCCTGATCATTAGTGATGTTGAGCATCGTTTCATGTGCCCCTTGGCCATCTGCATTTCCTCTTTGGAAAAATGTTCAGGTCTTCTGACCTTTTTTTTTTTTTTTTCACGGTACGCGGGCCTCTAACTGTTGTGGAGCACAGGCTCCGGACGCGCAGGCTCAGCGGCCATGGCTCATGGGCCCAGCCGCTCCGCGGCATGTGGGATCTTCCCGGACCGGGGCACAAACTCCTGTCCCCTGCGTTGGCAGGCGGACTCTCAACCACTGCGCCACCAGGGAAGCCCCTTCTGACCATTTTTTAATCAGGTTGTTTGTGGTTTTACTGATGTTGAATTGTTTGAGCTAGTTATATATTTTGGATATTAACCCTTATCAGTCATATAAATTGAAAATATTTTCTCACATTCAGTAGGTTATCTTTTCATTTTGTCAGTGGTTTCATTTACTGCAGAAAACCTTTTAAGTTTGATTAGGTCCAATTTGCTTATTTTTGCTTTTATTTCCTTTGCTTTAGGAGACAGAGCAAAAGAAATATTGCTACAATTTATGGCAAAGAGTGTTCTGCCTATGTTTTCCTCTGTGAGTTTTATGGTTTCTGGTCTTACGTTTAGGTCTTTATTCCATTTTGAGTTTATTTTTGTATGTGGTGTTAGAGAATGTTCTAATTTCATTCTTTTACATGTAGCTGTCTAGTTTTCCCAGCACTACCTACTTACTGAAGAGACTGTCTTTTCTCCACTGTATATCGTTGCCTTTGTCATAGATTAATTGACCATAGTTGTGTGTGGGTTTATTTCTGGGCTCTGTATTCAGTTCCATTGATCTGTGTCTGTTTTTGTGGCAGTACCATGCTGTTTAATTACTGTTGCTTTGTAGTATAGTTGCTGTATAGTATAGTTGTAGTATAGTTTAAGTACTGTTGCTGAAGTCAGGGAGCATGATTCCTCTAGCTCCCTTCTTTCTCAAGATTGTTTTGGGTATTCAGTGTCTTTCATGTTTCCATACAAATTTAGAAATTATTGGTTCTAGTTCTGTGAAAAATGCCATTGGTAATTTGATAGCGATTGCACTGAATCTGTATATTGCCTTGGGTAGTATGTTCATTTTAACAAAATTAATTCTTCCAATCCAAGAACATGTTCTTTCTTTTCATCTGTTTGTGTCATCTTAGATTTCTTTCATTAGTATCTTATAGTTTTCCAAGTACAGGTCTTTTACCTACTTAGGTAGATTTATTCCTAAGTACTTCATTCTTTTTTGATGTGATGGTAAGTGAACTTGTTAATTTCTCTACCTGATAGTTCATTGTTAGTGTATAGAAATACAACAGATTTCTCTATATTTAATTTGTGTTCTGTAACTTTACAGAATTCATTGATTAGCTATAGTAGTTTTCTGGTGGTGTCTTTAGGATTTTCTATGTATACTATCATGTCATCTGTGAGTACTGACACTTTTACTTCTTCTTTTCCAATTTGGATTCCTTTTACTTCTTTTTCTTGTCTGATTGCTCTGGCTAAGACTTACAATACTGTGTTGACTAAAAGTATTGACAGTGGTCATCTTTGTCTTGTTCTTGATCTTAGAGGAAATGCTTTCAGCCTTTCACTGTTGAATATGATGTTAGGGGTGGGTTTGTCTTGTATGGCCTTTATTATGCTGAGGTATGCTTCCTCTGTGACAAATTTCTGGAGAGTTTTTATCATAAATGGATGTTGCAATTTGTAAAAAGTATTTCTTCATCTATTGAGATGATCATATGGTTTTTATTCTTCAGTTTGTTAATGTGGTGTATCACATTGATTGATTTGCAGATAGTGAAAAATCCTTGCATCCTTGGGATAAATCCCACTTGATTATGGTATATGACTTTTTAATATATTGGATTTGATTTGCTTATATTTTGTTGAGGATTTTTATATCTCTGTTCATCAGTGATATTGGCCAGTAATTTTCTTTTTTTGTGATATCTTTGGTTTTGATATCAGGGTTATTCTGGCCTCATAGAATGAGATCAGAAGTGTTCCTTCCTCTGCAATTTTTGGAATAGCTTCAGAAGGATAGGTGTTAACTCTTATCTAAATGTTTGGTAGGATTCACTTGTGAAGCTATCTGGTCCTGGACTTTTGTTGTGAGTTTTTAAATTACTGATTCAATTTCATTACTGGTAATTGATCTGTTCATATTTTCTATCTCTTCTGGTGCAGTCTTCGGAGATTGTACCTTTCTACGTATTTGTCCATTTCTTCTAGGTTGTCCATCTTATTGGTATATGTTGTTCATAATAGTCTCTTAAGATCTTTTGTATTTCTGTGGTGTCAGTTGTAACTTCTTTTTCACTTTTGATTTTACTGATTTGGGCCCTGTCCCTTTATTTCTTGATGAGTCTGGCTAAAGGTGTATCAATTTTGTTTATCTTTTTAAAGAACCAGCTTTTAGTTTCATTGATCTTTTCTATTGTTTTCTTTGTCTATTTTATTTATTTCTGCTCTCATCTTTATGATTTCTTTCCTTCTGTTGACTTTTTTTTTTTCTTGTTCCTTTAGATGTAAGGTTAGGTTGTTTGAGATTTTTCTTATTTCCTGATGTAAGCCTGTATTGCTATAAACTTTCCTCTTAGAACTGCTTTTGCTGAATCCCATAGGTTTTACATCATCCTGTTTTCATTCTCATTTGTCTCTAGGTATTTTTAAAATTTCCTCTTTGATTTCTTCAGTGATCCATCGGTTGTTTAGTATCATGTTGTTTAGCCTCCACGTTTGTGTTTTTTGCAGTTCTTTCCATGTGGTTGGTTTCTAGTTTCGTAGCATGTAGTTGGAAAAGATGCTTGATATTTTAATTTTCTTAAATTTACCGATGACGGTTTTGTGGCCTAGCATGTGATCTCTCCTGGAAAATGTTCCATGTGCACTTGAAAAGAATGTGTATTTCTGCTGCCTTCAGATGGAATGCTCTCTAAATATCAATTAAGTACATTTGGTCTAATGTGTTATTGAAGGCCTGTGTTTCCTTATCGATTTTCTGCCTGGATGATCTGTCCATTGATGTAAGTGGGGTGTTAAAGTCCTCTACTATTATTGTATTACTGTCAGTTTCTCCTTTTATATCTCTTAATTCTTGCTTTATATATTTATGTGCTGTTATGTTGGGAGCATACGTATGTACAGTTGTTATATCTTCTTCTTTGATTGATCCCTTGATGATTATGTAGCTTCTTTCTTTGTCTCTTGTCCTTCTTTTAAAGTTTATTTTGTCTGATATAAGTATTGGTACTCCAGCTTTCTTTTGATTTCCATTTGCATGGAATACCTTTTTCCATCCCCTCACTTTCAGTCCATATGTGTCTCTAGATCTGAAGTGAGTCTCTTGTTGGCAGCATATTTATGGGTCTTGTTTTTGTATCCATTCAGTGAGTTGATATCTTTTAGATGAGCATTAATCTGTTTACATTTAAGGTAATTATTGATATGCATGTTTTTATCGCCATTTTGTTCATTGTTTTGGATTTGTTTTTGTCGGTCTTTTTCCCCCTTCTTTTGTTCTCTTCTCTTGTAATTTGATGTCTATCTTTAGTGTTATGTTTGGATTCCTTTATTTTGTGTGTGTGTCTCTTGTAGGTTTTTGGTTTGCAGTTACCATGAGGTGTTTGTGTAGCAGTCTATATATATATATGTGTGTGTGAATTTTTAAAGTTGCCAATCTCTTAATTTTAAATTTGTTTTAAAAACCCTGCATTTGTACTCTCCTCCAATCACGATTACTCTTTATGGTATCATATTTTACATTTAATTGTTTTGTGTATCCTTGAACTGCTTATTGTGCTTACAGATGATTTTACTACTTTTGTCTTTTAACCTCCCTACTAGCTTTGTGTGTTGATGATTTCCTACCTTTACTGTATGTTTGCCTTTACTGGTGAGCTTTCTCATTTTGTAATTTTCTTGTTTCTCATTGTGGCCTTTTCTTTTCCACTTAGAGAAGTTCCTTTAGGATTTGTTGTAAAGCTGATTTGGTTGGTGATGCTGAATTCTTTTAGCTTTTGCTTACCTACAAAGCTTTTGATTTCTCCATCAAATCTGAATGAGAGCCTTGCTGTGTAGAGTATTCCTGGTTGTAGGTGTTTTCATTTCATCACTTTAAATATATTGTGCCACTCATTTCTGGCCTGCAGAATTTCTGCTGAAAAATCAGCTGATAGCTTTATGGGAGTTCCCCTGTATGCTATTTGCTGTTTTTCCCTTGCTGCTTTTAATATTTTCTTTATCTTTAATTTTTGTCATTTTAGTTAGAATGTGTCTTGATGTGTTCCTCCTTAGGTTAATCCTGTACGGGACTCTCTGTGCTTCCTGGACTTTGGTGACTGTTTCCTTTCCCAGTCAGGGAAGTTTTCAGCTATTATGCCTTTAAATATTTTCTCAGGCCTTTTCTCTTTCTCTTCTCCTTTTGGGACTCGTATAATGCAAATATTAGTGCACTTGTTGTCCCAGTGGTCTCTTAAACTGTCTTCATTTCTTTTCTCTTTTTTTCTGTTCAGTGGTAGTATTTTCAACTATTCTGTCTTCAAGATCACTGATCTTTTCATCTGTATCATTTAGTATACTATTGATTCCTTCTAGTGTATTTTTCATTTCACTTACTGCATTCTTCATCTCTGTTTCGAAGTTATTTTTATTTTCTAACTCTTTATTATAAACTTCGACTTTATCACTCTGTGCATCCGTTCTTCTCCCAAGTGCTTTGATTATCTTTAGGATCATTACCTTGAGCTCTTTCTCAGGTAGATTGCCTATCTCCACCTCACTTAGCTCTTCTTCTGGGGTTTTATCATTTTCCTTTATCTGAAACATGTTCCTCTGCCATCCCATTTTGCTTAAGTCACTGTTTGTAATTTTATGTATCTGGTAGGTTAGTTACCTTTCCCACCCTTGGAGAAATGGCCTTCTGTAGGAGACATCCTGTGCATCCCAGCAGTGCACTCCCCTCTTGTCACCCAAGCTATATGCTAAAGTGGTTCCCCTTATGAGGGATGTGTGGGTCTTTCAGTTGTGGCAGGATGACTATGTGGGCAGTCTGGTAGCTTCATTGGCCCCTAGTCTGGTTGGTTTTCAGACCCTCCATTGTGCAGAGGCTTCCAGCTGCTGGTTGGTGGGGCCTGGTCATAAGGCATCTGACTGCAGAACCCCCGAGGGCTCTGGGGCTAATGCTGGCTCACTGGTGGGCAGAGTCAGAAGACTCCAGGGCTGTTGCCTGCCCACTGGTGGGTGAAGCCAGGTCCTAGGGTTAGTGCTAGATTACTGGCAGGCAGAGCCAGATCCTGGAATCTGGCCGCAGGGCCCAGGGACCCTAGAGCTTGTGTCAGCTCTCCAGGGGGCAAGGGGGAGGATTCCTGACACAATTGGGTATGGGGTCCATGGTGTCTTGAAGCTTGTTTGGCCTGATAGTGGGTAGGGCTGGGGCCCAGCTGATCCCAGAGTAGGGTCTGGCCTCCTGTGGGCAGGTTGGGTCTGCAGGCTGTGGGTTTGTGGTTTTCTGGTGTCTGCCCCCTGGTGAGTGAGGCTGGTCCAGAGGCTAATGGAGCCTTCCTGGAGGGCAGGACAAGCACTTGCCCCCTGGTGGGTGGAGCTGTGTCTAGAGGCATGTTTATAGTCAACTGTGGGATCTGGAAATCTTTTGGCAAGCTGTCTGCTGATGGGTGGGACTTTGTCCCCACCCAGTTAGTTGTTTGACCTGAGGCTATCAGCACTGATGCCTACAGGCTATTAGGTGGGGCCAGGTCTTGGTGCTAATGAGCTATAGGGAGAATTTTATAATGGTGCTGTCAGCACCAGTATCCATGTGGTAGAGGAAGCTCCCAATAATGGTTGCACCAGTGTCTTTGTCCTCAGGGTAAGCCACAGCTGACCCTTGCCTCTCTGGGAGACTCTCTGAGACTATCAGGTAGGTCTGGCCCAGGCTTCTATCAGATTACTGTTTTTGTCTAGGGTCCCAGAGCATTTGAGATTTTGTGTATGCCCTGTAAGAGTGAAGTCTCTATTTCTCCCACTCGTTTGGGACTCCTGAAATTAAGCCCTGCTGGCCTTCAAACCCAAATGCTATGGAGACTCATCTTCCCAGTGCAGGACCCCTGGCTTGGGGAGCCTGACATGGGGTTCAGAACCCTTACTCCTGTGGGAGAACCTCTGCAATATAATTATTCTCCAGTTTGAGGGTCACCCACCTGGGGGGTATGGGACTTGATTATATGGCACATTTGTCCTTCCTATCCATCTCATCATTCCCTCTTTATGTCTTCAGTTGTAGAAGATATTTTCTGATAGGTTCTAGTCTTTTTCATCTGCAAATAGTTGTGATTTGGGTGTTCTTGTGAGAGGACAGGGTCTTTCTACTCTGCCATCTTGGCTGGTCTTGAAAGTACACACTGGCTCTTAATGCTTCCGCTTGGAAGTTATCCATATCATTTCTGCTTATAATTTTAATGGCCAAAACAAGCAACGTGGTCAAGCCAGATGTCAAAGAGACAGGAAAGTATAATACTCCCCCCAGGGAGGGGCAGCAAACATTTGGGAACAAAAATATAGTATTGTAGACAGAACCTTCCTTTCCACTTTAAGAGCTTGAAAAGACTAGACTAACAGGGATGGCCTAGGATTGGCTAATCAGATTAACCCACCTGGACTCTCTGAATTGAGAGCTGGCTATGAAAAGCAGCAGGGTCAATGGAGAAGTCATCCTGGGTCTAATGGGCAGCAATACCAGCTGTAGTATCCAACACCCAGGGCTGGTGACATCTTCCAGGTCCTCACTGGACTAGTTCTGTGATATGATTTTGGTTGTTTGCTTATTTTTAGCCTCTCTTGTTCCTGTTGGCTTCATGGGTTTAGTGATCCAGTCTTCTTAGCAATTCTGTGAGCCACCCAGTAGTATCTGATACATCTTTTCTGTATAAGTCAATCATTCTCTGTTGCTTTCAGTTAAAAACCTGATTGATACAGTAAGGCTTTCGGCCAACCCAAACATTTCCTCAATTCAACTCTCTGAACACCAGGTAGTTGTTCCCCAAGACCCTGTTACCCCTGTACAAATGAAAGCGTAGGAAAATATCAGGGCAATTTACACTAAAAGATATTCGATAGGAAAGGCTGGGAGGGGCCTGGATCAGTCTTGGATTCTGTGCACTCATTAGATTGAGAGGTACTGGATGTCAAAAAATAAATGTGGGAAGGACTTTATTAGGTAGGGACTGGGGTAATCTTGAGTTAGAAAGTATAAAAAATGCAGTAAGTTTTCGTTAGGATGACCAGATATTCTGGGTTGCTCAGGACAGTCCCAGGTTACAATTTTTGTGAATCTCTTCGTGCCTATCAATTATTTTAATTGTCCTCCTTTACTCTAAAACATATCCTAGCTGAGGCAATAAATCGTATGACCACTCCAGCTGTAATTGAAATGCTCCTGGACCAGAAGTCGGAAGATATGCATCGTAATCACAGTGTAGCACTAATATGTGGAGTGACCAGTAAACTTTCTGAACCTTCGCCTCCTCATCTATAAAGTGGAGGAGTTCATTGAGATCACTGGTTGACAAATTGTGTTCCAGTTTTCAAGACCTATCTCAAAGTCCCCTGCAGTGGGAAAAAGTAGAGGCCAAATGGGGGAAGCTCTGACACTCCCAGAGAACCTCTACTTCTGTTTGTTTCATACCTTGGGGTTGTACCTAACTTTTTGTTTGGAAAAAGCGTTCTTTCAATAAGAAATAAACAGACACACACGCGCGCGCACACACACACAAGAAAATCACTGGCCTGGATAATCTCTCAGACTTCAACAGTCAGATTCCTAAAACCTGCTCTACTTCTGTAACTTCCATATCCTAGACAACGAGCTGGTGATGAAATGAAGAGAACCATTAGGAGGGGGCTTCTTCACCGCTTGGTTCTTTCTTTCATTTTAAAGAGACAAATGCCAAACTTCTCATTCTGCAGTTAGCGAGTTCCATAAAAATGATGCTGAATTTACTTATTTATTTTAAGTTTTAAAAATATCCCTAAGCCCACTTTTCCATCTTGGTCTCCTGCTTCTAATCTGTCCCCAGACATACCTTAAGCTTTCCTGTAGCTCTGCCTCAGGTCCCTCATCCACTCTCGGCCAACACTTGAGACTTCGGCCCTAGTCCCATCTCTTCGCCGCCCTCAACCACCACAGCCTCTGGGATGGCTTCCGCCCTCCATTCTGGCCTTCTACACCTTGTTTGGCAATTAGTATATGTTGCTTCATGTGCTATAGTCTTTCAGGTCTAAACATACTCTTTTAGATTCTGCTCTGGGATGCCAAGGCTGGAACTCTGCCACCTCCATTTCTCCTTTGCCAATTGGCTTCCTGTTACACGTTGCCAATAGTGGTAATTCCAGAGTGATTAGAAGGCAGGAGGGAGAGAAAATGGACTTGCTTCTTCCTGCATGCCTGCTATTGCTGTCAATGTTGGCCCCAGGCAGTAGAGGTTGGTTCTGACCTCCAACTTCCTTCCCTATACCCACAACCAGCTTCATCGTACAACCTCAGAGGTACCAGCAGTAGCCAAGCAATGCTCTCACCTCAGAAATCTGAGTTTCAGTTCTTCAGGCTCCCCCTCTTCAAGCTCCTGAGATAAAAGCCCTTGCCAGGCAGCCCGCCTACCCAGGTCTGAGCCCCAGCTCCATGAGGCACTCGGTCTGTACTCCTGAGTTACCAGAGGCCCTGTACATTCTCAGAATGCTAGGCCCCAGTTCAACAGGCCTCTCCTCTGAACTTCAAGGTTCTGATGACCCAATCACTTCCTTCCTTTTGTCCCCTAAGCCTTAGGTGTAGTAGCTACTCCCTGTAGCTATTATCTATTTTCCCTCAGTATTCTCCTTTTCCTTTTTCAGGCTTCCAACACCCATTTACCCAATTCCCCATATTGAATTATCTCTGTTGAAATACTTAGTGAAGTTTCTGTTTTCCTGATTGGACCCCAACTGGCCTACCATGAATTGTAATTTACCATGTTACACATATTTTTATTTCTCGACTATACTGCAAACCTTCTTTATTGTACTCTTAGCTACACCCAAAGGAACTCAACAAAAATTGGCTTGTTGATTGATAAGTGTATAAGATTCATGAGTAGGAGAAAGGATGAAAGGTGGAAAGAGCAGGACTTCAGACAAACAGGTCTGAGTTCAAAGTACAGTTTCAATAGTCTCTGTTACTTAACTTCCTTAAGCCTCAAATTCTCAACCATAAAGTAGGATAACGTTTATTCTACAGGCGTGGTGGGGGGCAAACATGAGGAAAGGTAGGTAAAGTGCTTAGAAGGGAGCCTCGTGCATATTTCAGATTCATAGATGGTGCTCCTCCCTCCTCCCACTCTGATCACTTTGAATTTTCAGTAGCTCCTATGTCTGCTGGGTAGGTGGTCATCGCTAGGCATTTCTATACCCCTTGGGTATTTGTAGCAGAAGCACAGTTCCCCTGACTGTAGGGCTAGGTTGAGAGTTAGGATTTAAATGAGTAAGCATAATAGCATTCCCCACATCCTCCCTCACGATTGAGTCTTTCCTCTTATTAAACACACACACACACACACACACACACACACACTGCTACCCTTGACCCTTCTTTGCAATCTAACACAAGCTTTCTTCCCTTTGCCACTAAACTTCCTAATGAAGCCCACACACATCCTGATCCATGCACTCCTGCAGTCCAGAGCAGCCGTAGGGGCCTGCTTCTTTATCCATCTCTCTCTCTCTCAGCATTCCTAGCCTGTGTCTGTCTCTCTTATTCTCTCTCTCTTTGTCTTTTAATGCTGGCTCTGTTTTCTTCTAACATCCAACTGCTCAATCTACTCTATATATCAGAGTCCAAAGCCTGGACAGAGCTGGTTTAAATAGCTAATTATTATGTTTGCTTTGTGCCAGACCTCCTCATAGGTCACCTACCAGCCTACAAATGGACTGCTCTTGGGTCAGTCACCCATGTCCGGTCAGTCTCTGGCCACTGTCCTGCAGCAGTCCACCTAGCATGTTTTTCTTGTGCTGGTGCTGAGAGTGGAGCAGTGTTTACTAGCAAGGAAAGCTGGACTTGGTAGGCACTGTGACGCATATGTCGTGGACATGCCCTGTTTGCACCAAAGTATTAACAATTTCCCTAATCATCAAATCCAATGAATGCTTCCCAATTTTCACCATACCTAATTCTCTGGGGTGTTTCATATGGCTGACCACTTACTTCTTGACACTTCTAAGTTCCCTACCAGAAGTCTGGTTCTCTCCTTACCACTCTTGTCAATCTCCCTTGCTGGTTTCTGTACTCCACTCACTGCTTACTTTGATGAAGCAGCTAGTCCATGGACTTTCCAATGTAGACATAACATCTCAGATGTCCTCCATACCTACACTCTTGCTGCCCAGTGGTACTGCAGCCTGTACGTTCATGAGGAGCAATCTGGAGGGAGTAGTTGGGGATTCAGAGTTTCCGGTCAGCAACTGCAGGGTACTGAAGAACTCTAGTGCCATGGTCAGGAATTAGGAGCTGCTTACTGTGCTAGAGGGAAGGGCTCCAGGTGGTTAATATCACAAACATTCTGCCTCTGTCCTTCTCCATTGCAAATATTTGAAGCGTTCTCCAAGATATGTCTATCAATATGAAGGCTGTTAGATAATTCCAGACCGATCCTTTAGATATTCACTGGTGGCACCTTCTGTCAAAATGTCCTGTGCCTCCCTTTTCAGGCTCTCTTCAATCAAAACACACTGCTGTAAATAAGCTAAAGAATAGTTAAAACTGAAGGTGAATTTAAGTCAATGAGTTTCCCCTACAGGGTTTTATTTTAAGCCTCATCATTTTGATGGGAAGGACTCTGCCCTTTTTAAAGGATGTTCCTGTAAAAGCAACCAAGTAAGAGTGTATCATTTAGAGCTGAGGGTGAGAGGGTGGCAGAGGCAGATTTCACTCTCTGAAATCAGAGTACCAGGGGACCTAACTCTAATTCCTTTAAAAAAAAAAAAAATTAAAATACAGTAAAATTGACTTTCTCCCTGTATTTTATAAAATTCAGGACATATATAGATTTGTTACCACCACTGCAAACAGGATACAGTGATGTTCCATCACTCCAAAAATTCCTTCCTGCTCTCTCTCTGTAGTCATACTCTGCCCCCACCCCAAGCCCTTGTAACCACTTAGCTGTCCTCTACTGCTACAGTTTTGTCTTCTAGAGAATGTCATATAAATAGAATCATATGTGGTATGACCTTATGTCATCGTTGTCTTATGTATTACACCTACATACATTGAAAACACCACCAGACAATGCTATATTTTTTGCTTTCAAACCATCAGAAAATTAACAGAAAAATAATTTATTGTATTTGCCCATACATTTATAATTTCTGTCGCTCTCCCTTCTTTCTTGAAGTTCAAACTTTCTTTTTGGTATTATTTCCTCTCTTTATAAAGAATTTCCTTTAGCAGTTCTTTTGGAACATATATGCTGGGGTGGGGGAGGAAATTGAGAAATCCTTCATCTGAGAATGTCTTTAATTCACATTCATTCCTGAAGAATATTTTTCCAGGATTTAGAATTTGGGGTTGAAAGGTCTTTTCCTTCAGCACTTATAAAATGTTGCTCCACTTCCTTCTGGCTTTCTTAGTTTCTGATGAAAAAACACAGTCATTCCAATTGCTCCCCTATAAGTAATGTATCATTTTTCTCAGTTTTTTTCTTTTGGGGATTTTTTTTTTTTCTGTAGACTCTAGCAATTTGATTATGCATGTCAGGGTGTGCATTTCTTTGGCTTTATCTTGTTTGGGTTTACTGAGCCTCTTGAAGCTATAGGTTTATGTCTTTTGCAAAATTTAGAATGTTTTCAGCGATCAGTTTTTCATATACTTTTTTTTCACTGAACTTTCTCCTGTAGTTCTGGGACTCCAATAACACACATTAGATGTTTTCTTCTTATTCCACAGGTCCCTGAGGCTCTGTTCAATTTTTTTCTCTTTGTTGTTCAGATTGGGTAATTTCTGTTGACCTGTCTTCAAGTTCACTGACTTTCCTCTGTCATCTCCATTCTGCTATTGAACTGATCCAGTGAATTTTTAATTTTAATAATCTTATTTTTGAGTTCTACAGTTTCCATTTAGAGGTCTATGAGACCTTCTAGCTTTCTATTTGTTTCAAGAACGTTTGCCCTTATTGTTGGAGCATTTAAATAATACTTGCTTTTAAGTCTTTTTCAAGTAATTCCACCTTTGTCATCTTGGTAATATAACCTATTGATTGTCTTCTGTGTGAAAGATTTTCCTAATTCTTCATAGGCTGAAAAATTTTGGATTATATTCTGACTGTATCTTACCACTTTTATCACAGTCAGGTTGTTAAAAGTAAGGCACTAGGTCCAGCCTACACTTAAGGGGACGGGATCACAAGGGTATGAAAACTCCTATAGAGGATCGTTGGGGACCATTTTAGAAGTCTTCCTACTTCCTACTGGTAGAAGCAACCCAACTCCCCATTAGCAGATGAATGGATAAACAAAATGTGGTATATACACACAATGGAATCTTATTGAGCCTTAAAAGGAAGGAAATCCTGGCACATGCTACAACATGGATGAACCTTGAGGACACTACACTAGGGAAATAAGCCACTCACAGAGGACAAATATTGTATGTGTCCATTTAGATGAGGTACCTAGAGTAGTCAAATTCATAGAGATAGAAAGCAGAATGGTGGGGATAGGGGCAATGGAGAGTCAATGTTTAATGGGTACAGAGTTGTAGTTGAAGAAGATGAAAAGTTCTGGAGATGGATGGTGGTGATGGCTGTACAACAATGTGAATGGTACTTAACACCACTGAACGATACACTTTAAAATGGTTAATGATACCTTTTTCTTATGTATATTTTACCACAGTTGAAAAACAAACAAAAATCAAGAAGTTTGCCTACCACACATATTATGAGATTCTGGGCCTTGTTTAAATCCTGTGGAGAATGTCAACATGTTTTTAGCAGGCATTCAACCTTAGTTCAGGTTGCAAGTTCCAACCAGTCTTCTGTGGGTCTTAGTTCCAGTGTCAGTTCAGTTTTCAAAACCTTTGAAGCACTGTTCGGATCTCTCCCACGTGAGCACCGCTCGGTAGCCAGCCTGTGCTTGTAGGGTTAGAGCCATGCATGCGCATCTCAGGGGTGAGCCCAGGAATCCATTTGAAGGGGTTACTTTCCCAAGGACCTCCCTCTCCATGATCTCCCTGGAACTTCCCAGCCTTGCCCTTTTGGTCCTCTGGCTGGAAAGCTGATGCTCTGTGGGTCACTTCCTGGGACTGTGCTCACCTCCCAGACCAAGTGGGAGGACAGACAGAGCTAAAAAGCAAGAGGGGTTTCCCTACCCTCTCGGGACAGCAGCTCCTCCAGTCCAGAAGGGCAGTTTCCTTTCCAGAGAATTTAGGTGCCTACTGGTTCCCCTACTGCTGCTCCTTTTGTCACAGGGTTGCTTGGGTTTGAGGCAGGCACGAAAAAACAGAGCAAAAAGAAAGAATAGGGAATTTCCCCCACTCTCCCTGAGCATCCACTGCTTTATTCCTGGCTCCTTGACCAGAGGGCTTCTCCTGGAGAGCTCTTTGTCCAGCCCTGAGAACCACTTGTGTGTTTCAGGTTTCCATGAGTTCGGGCTGGGGCACGTGGAGGGGGAAATGGCAAAGTCAGGCCATTTCGGCAGTATTTTGAATCCTGCCTGTCTTCTTCAGTGCTTCTGCTACTATTTGCTTTCCAGAGTCCTCAGATAGCTGATGCCTGCATTCTACACAGGCGTGGCCGCCTTCACCTTTGCCTAATCTTAAGGCTGGCTCTGACTTTGGCATTTAACAAAGGGCTCCATCCACCCACCTCTAGTCCCCATTTACCGTACCCATTTATTCTATGAATGAGCACTGATCACCTACTATGTACCACAAACCATGAGGGTTAGAGAAACAGCCCATCTTTGAAGTGTTGAGGACACAATTCCCTGCTAGACACAACTTGCTGGATTTCACCCTGGCTTTTTCTCCACTCTCTGCTTATGCTCACAGTAGATCTGTGAAGTGAGTGGACTCTGTTGCTTCCCTGAAAAGCCATGTCTGTGTATGAGCCTGAAGCCATCCTCACATGTGCACTCTGTGGGTGTGGCGGAGGGCTTTTTTGGAAAGAGACATATTTTCAAACACACAGGTTTGTGGTTTTTGAAAGAACAGAAAGCAGAAAGCATAACATCTTGCAGGATTACTTTCTGCTCAAGACCAATTGACGTGACATCTGAAAATAATCAAATAAGTGTCTTGTTTTCAGTCTGCCAATGACGTTGTGAAACTTGGGAAGGAAATTCTCCGCTTAAGAAAAAAATCTTAAAAAAATTGAAATTGAGATCGGGGAAGAACAAAGATGGGGAATTATGAGAGTGCTTTGAATTGTTAATAGCACTTACATTTATAAAAATGAATCTCTCTAAAACCGGGAAGTGGCCTAATAATTTTAAATCCCCTCACACAGCACATGCCCCAAACCCTGATAACGTCCAAATTCAATTGCTTATGACCATTTTTTCTGGAGCATTCCAAAAACTTGAAGTTGCTGCACAATGAACTGAACTCGGGATTTTAAATTATTGAAAATCTTTGATATTTTTTTCCCTGTAAGTTCTTACATTTGGAAAGAAGTTAAGGTACAGTCTAATCCCAGGGGATCAAAATATATTGAACTGATTTTTTTTAATGGTTTCAGCCAAGAAAACAGAAATTGAACTGAACATTGTGATGAAGAGAATGAAGACGGGCAAAGAAAAGGCTGAAGGTGGTACATACAAAAGTCTGAAGTCCAAGGCGACGCTGGACCTCTCCTGGACTGGAAGGTGAACAAGTCTGCTGGCCAAGGTAAGACAGATTAAGGCACGCTGGCAAGAATCATCGGAGGCAAATGAAATTGAACGTCATCAGAACCCTGGACTCAGGTAAGAAGAGACTGGAGCAAAGAGAAACTTGCCTCCAGCTTCAGTGGTTAAGAGGTGACTTCAAGTTCCTACGGCATTTCATTAATATCCAAGTCAAGTGTTGCTAATATCCAGTGTGGATGACAGACGGTTGGACTTTGTGCATTTCTGGTTTCTAATGATGCATTTGAGATTTATTTTTTTATAGCTGTCCTTGTGTTAATCCTTTACAGTTTTTTTCCTCCCTGGGGTTTAATGGTTTCTAGTTACCTATCAGCATTTTCATAACGGTTTCTAGTTACCCGTCAGGCAAAACATGGCTTCTGATGGTTGTGGGCTGTGGGTCACCACTAGCTCTCTGGAAGGAGAAGCGCTCGCCTGAACCGCACAGCAAACTCCCTTGTACGGTTGGAGCATGCAGTGCAGGATCAGGGCGCACGCTAGAAATAGAAGCAAATGCCTTTTGCAGACAGCAGCTCAATGAGGTTTCCTGCCATGAGGCAAAATGCTTGGAAAGTTACTCTGCGCTGGCATCACTGGGTTTGGGGTCAGTGTGCTGAAACCGGGACTCATTACGCTCCTACCATGCCAACTTGGTGCAATTAGCCTAACACGATAATTTCCTGAAGCCATATGTTGATCTTTAGGGGAGGGAAGAGGCTTCGTCTGCCTGATGGCTCTGAGCTCTGACTGGCACGTCCCAGCTTCGAGCACATCTCTATAAGTCAAGATAACACACACGGCAATCAGAGATGAGGTAGGACAGCCAGCCTGGAGAGAAGCAGGCAACTTGGAGCAGGGCTGCGTACTTGTTGACTGTTGTATTGCGTTGGTTTTCTCTTCTTTTCAAGGAAGGTTTCAGGGAAAGGTCAAGGGAGCACCACTGTGTGCAAGACTGTCTGTCTCTCCCTCCTTCCCCTTCTCCCCCCAAAATAAAATCGATGGAAGGACCTAGAACAGAGTAGGTTATGTTCCTGGGCTGCATGGCTTGTATTCCCATTGGAGACCTATCAGTGTGAACTGGCACTGATGGGAAATCTCTTCAGCTACCCCTGCTAATCAATACCTCTGTTCATTATGTCTCTGATGAATATGGGTAATGATTGGGTGCCTGAGAGTCAGGTGACTAAAAATAACTGCACCTTACAGAGGATCGAAAGATTTCCCCCCAGTATTACTTGAGGCACTTCGATATTCTCAGCTGCCCCTCCCGAGCCCCCAGGCATGAGATCATCTCTGGTCTTCATTGATAGATCGGCTCCATCCTCAGAGCAGCTTTGTTAAATTAGTAGCACTTAATCTACTGTCATACTGTCAACTGACACGGGGCAGTCGGCAAGTCTTCCAGTGGCTCAGAAGAGCAACTGGCCGCAACCCAGGCAGCTCTGATTAGCTTTGTGCCAAGAGTTGAATTCATGGGTGCCTCTTCGCTAAAAAGGAGGATTTCCACCATTTAATAACATTTAAAACAATTTTTTTTTTTTTTTAAAGAAGAAGGAGCTGTTTGAGGGAGGATTCTTGCCAATTACAGACATGTTATGACTGATGAAAGGATCATAATTATGCTTGGATCCCTGTAGGGGTGCGTTAACACATCCGTGACATTTAATAACCACATGCCTCAGTAGAGGTTGACTTCCCCCAAATTGTTTCACCTTTCATTTCTTCGCTCTCACCCCCGAAACCGTCTGTGGGTGCTCAGAGGAAATTGGAGGGGGGGCTCCCCCTGCTCACCGTCAATGCTTGGTGGTCGGCACCTTTGCTACCTTGAGTGGGACCCTCAGTCAGTGGTACCTGAAGCTGGCTGGCCAGTTCCTTTCTGTGGGTCTGATGACAGCCAGACAGGTACAAGCAGCCTGTCCAGTCCCTTGCTGGCCAGAGGCCTGGGGCCAAGGGGCTTGCTAGAGAGTCTGGGTAGCTTGTTTCTCTGGGTCAGAGGCCAGAGGAAATGGGAGAAGGGGGTGGTACAAGCTGGGGAGACTTGGATAAGTGTGGCTCCAGGGATGGAGAACAGGAACTACTACATTGGAAGGGAGACTCCAGCAGAAGTTATAGTCTGGGTTAGCCTAATGTTTAGCTAGAATTGGTTTAAAAGGTGGGGTAATAGGAAACAGTTGCCGAGTCCGAAGCACCCTATATGCCTCTTCCCATTGGCCTCAAGCAGTATGACAGGAGATGTCATCTGCTACTTTTATTTCTAGATGATAACAAGCACAACCTGCAGAAAACCACTGTCAAGAGAATATAAACTGAAACACAAGTATCTAGCGTGAGAAAAGCATATATATAGTCATCATCCTGTTGGCTGCTGTCCCCAAATTTCACAGGGTCAAGGTGGAAGATATTTGCAGAAAGCCAAGGGGCAAAGATACCTAAGGTCTTCCTTTCCTTAAAAGAGCTTGTGCCAAGGCTTTGGGGACAAGAAATTCTTGAGAGACACTGGAAAAGCATCCCCAAAGGGATAGCTTTAGTGAGAAAAGGCTCAGTCAGTGTTTGCTGGGTTGCATCGGGACTGGCTAGGATCTCTGTAGCTCTGACTCGGTTTTGCCATCTGAGCAAGAGATGAGTTTGATCTTCCTAAGAAGTGAATTCAGTAATACCATAACTCAGTCCAAAATGAAGACTGAGTTATCCAACAAGCGTGCTTAAATAAGGGTGAGTCACGATGTGGGCTGAAGTGTTTCTAGGTGTGTTTTATAAAGGTCTCTTGGAGTTTGTTGAGGTTTCTTCAAATCAAGAAGGTAAGAAGAGATCAGTGATAAATCTTTAATATAAAAATTGTACAAGAATTTTGATACAAATTACAAGAGGTATTTGGACAAAATATGAATAAAATTCCATTTACATCCCCAAACCCTTATGCATTTTATGCAAAAGACATACTGTAGACAGTTATAGTACAGAAAATACAACAAAAGAAATAGCAAATAAAAACTTTTAATTCCCTCAGACTACTAATAAAAACAAACCGAAAAGCAAAACCAAAAACGAAACAGAAACAAAACCCTTGTTCAAGGTACATACAGTATTTACGAAGCTACCGACGTCACAATGATTAGATCAGGGTGATGCAAGCTGTCCCCGTCCCTTGGTGCTGCGCCCTTTGGGAGTGCAAACTTTGGTTCTGTGGCAGGCTGAGCAGAGAGGCTGGTCTGATGCAGAGGAGAAGAGAAACGAAGAAAGCATAAACCCCCAAACTCTGGGAGGAGGGAGAGGACATATCTTGGAGAAAATTCTTTTCCTTAAGATATTTCAATTCCCTTTGGCCAATTTTGCTGTCAAATAGGCAGGTTGAGTCAAATGTTTTGGTTAGCGAGACACACCGGTGGGTTTGGGGTGAATAAGAAAGTTAGGCGTTCTCTCAACCAGGTGAGGGATCTTGCTAGTTCCAAAAGGCCTAGTCCCTGACGAGCAGTAGAGAACAGAGAGCTTTCTTTCCTGAAGCCCCGACTAGCCTCCACCTTTGAGGAAAGGCCCAGGGAGGCCTCAGACCAAAATCTTCTCCTGGTTTCTCCGCCTTCCCTCACCCCTCAGACCTCCAGATACCCACGTTTAGCAATCCTGCCCTTGTTCATACTGGCACTGGTAGGAAAATGGTAAGACTTTTCTGCAGGGCAGCTGAACCAAAGTTTGCACAGGAAAGTGAGAGCACCATATATTATAAATCTTAGTCATATAAGCTTAATATGTAATGCTAGAACATCTCATTCACTTAATCCACGTTATGTAAACCCTGGACAGGGTAGAACACACAAATGTTTCCAAAGCCATCAAAATCCGGGTGAGGGAGGGAGTGTTCTACCTTCTTGCTTCAGAAAAGAATTTTTTTAAGGGGTGGATGAGATCAGAAGAAGAAAGGGCAGGGGTGGAAAGATAATGGAAAACTCAGGGGAGATTAAGGTGGGCAATGAGAGGAATGGATTACTCTGTACAAAGACATGCAAAAATGCTCCAAATTGAGTACTAAATGAAAGAAAAAAAATTCAACCTTGGTTTATGCGTCTCAAGTGAACCTACTAACTCGGCACGTTGTCTGGGAGTCAAGAGCATCATACCTCATGAATCAACGCTTCTCATGGCTATGGCACTGATTCACAGGCAGGGCAGGGGGATGCTTTGTCTCCTAGCATGGAAAGGACGGGCAGCCTGTCTCCTGTGGAAACAGTGCCAGGTCAGCTCACCTTGCAGCGGGGGACTACCAAGCGGGCTGGGCTTTTCTCCCCTTCTCGTGGAAAGCATTTCCAGGGCCAGATGAGTGGAGCTCTCACACACATCCAGGGCCACCCCCTCCCCCCCGCCCCCCGCCCCGAGTCACCTCTCAATCCTCGCATTCCGTAACAGAAGTGGACAGCCGGTTCATAATGGATCGATTTGCCATCTTACTTGTGCATTATTTCAGCATCACATTTGGCAACAGGAAGCCTTATAAAGTCTCGGTATATCGCTTAGATATTCTCTCTTCAAGAAATATAGTTTTATACTATCTACTTCTCTCCATTCTTGTTAAAATACCTTTTTCTGCTCTTCCTTCCCTTCACAGAGTCTTTAAAAAAAAGGAAGCTAGAAACACATTAAAATAATTAGGAGTGTCCTTAAGCATCTCTGTTATTTAAAGGGTGGGGGGAGCTCATATTAGTTAGCAGAATCTGTGCAATTTTGCCAGCTGAATTTTTAATTAAGATTCTCTTAAGATGTTTGCTAAATGATTGTAATACATACATACTGGGGGAACTTAAAAAAACATCAACTGCTTTTTCTCTGACTCCAAGAATCCTTTACTCAAAGTGCTTTTCTTCCCAGTCCTAAGTGGTTAATGCAATTATTTTAGCACGGGTTTGTCAACACAGACCTGGTAAGTCGTCTGTCCCTAAATCTGCCACTTTTCTCTTTGCGTAAGTTCGTATCAAAGATGACACCCACCTGTATCTTATCGGGTTGACAAATAGATTTGAAATGTGACTGTTCAAAGCGGGGTTGGGGGGCGGGTCATCAGCTTCTAACAGACCTGCTGCTGGAGGGTTAGAAGGAAGCATGGAGTCCCCTAGCTCCCCAAGGAAGATGCACACAGAGATCTTCATTTAGCCACCAACTAGCCACCTTTTACCATCCTTTAAGTAGTTTAATATACAAAAATAGCAGCCAACACCTACATGCTGTTCAGGCTCAAGATGTTTGGGAAGATAACACTTTCACGTGATCTCCCTTTGTACCTTTTGTCCCCTAGTCACTTGATTTCGTAAAGCTCATGCGCTTGTACTTACCAAAATTGTCCCAAAGCGGAGAATTTACTTTTACGAATAGGGTGGTCTCTGTTTTAGTGATTCAAGTCAAAGGCCCCGTGCCTTATTATTTCTTTCAGATTGTCCAATTAAACAAAACAAAGGTGAATTTGTCTTGTTACACTATGGATTTGGAGGTTCTCATGGCAAGACACGTGTTCATTTAGACTAACAGTCGGGCGTCAAAACTAAAAAAGAAAAAAAAATTTTTTTTTTTTTTTTTTTTTTACCATCACGCACAACCAATTTGTTACAACACGTGCACTTTTTGAAGGGGGGGAGAAACATTTTAATGCTTTCCTTACAGAATACGGGGCGATCTAATACCACTTTTGTCACTGACTTGCAGAAACTGTGCTCTCATTATAGGGCCACACCCAGTACTCCCAAAATGCATGGGCTTGGAATTGCAATACTTAAGTTTCCAAAGACTCAAAGAATGCCATCAAAGTCAGCATCTCTCTACTGACCCTTAAGAAGTAGTCTTGTTACTGTCCACTTAATAGCTGGAGAGGGCACCTTGAGGCAGCTTTGGGCTTACCAGAGATACAGTTTAGTGGGTGTGTGTACGGGCTCATGTGCTGGGAGGAGAAGGGGGGGTGGAGAGAGAGAGACAGACAGATTGTGAATGTGTGTACATCAGGGAACTCAGTGGGAAAGCCTCGCCCTTGTACTCAATTTCCCCTTCACAAGGGATAAACAGGCAATTACGCATCCTTTTATATTTGATGGCCAAGTGCTGAACTGGAAAGCACACTATTAGTTTGTGTCCCTTCAGGGCCAGGGCAATAAGTAGCCAGGAGACCTGGAGCTGAAGCAGAGAGGGTGTTGTCTGCTGTTAGTGTGACAGTCTTGTCAGCAGCGTTCACATTACTGGAAGGTAATAAAGTGACAAGTAAGTTATTAGAAAGATATGAGGTGAAATTGAACTGAAGCGTCTCCATGCTCAGCCTGGCTATTTCCCTTCCTCTTTTGTAACCCTCCACTATTTGTTACAAACTGAGCCTTGTCTTGATACACTATATAGAAAAGTTTTTTTCTTTGCAGTAAAGGTCAATTGAATTTACAACACTTCAGAGGAGAATAAAGATAGTTTTATGACAACTATAGTACGTTACTTCAAAAAATATATAGCATTATAATGAACAATAATGCTGATCCAATTCAGGGTACTTGTAAAAATGCTTAGGTTTTTTTTTTAACCCCCCTGTGATTAGGCATTTGGATTTTTCAACAAATGCCAAAAAGACACTATTTGATGTCCAGTTATTGCCGAATGACCATAAACATCATTTTTGTGCAAAATGTGGGAAGAATGAGGATGATGGGAGGACACAGGAAAGGATGGGTGTCTGGGCAAGAGTGATGTTAGATTAATTCACTAGTCAGTTTTACATCTGGATTTACATAATACTAACGGAAAATTAATGTTTACAGTGAGCAACTCTCCAACTATAGGAAATAGGGAAATACGTTTAGGACAGAGCAGATATGGCCTTAATGCTAACATAAGCAAGGCTACCTACCACACACAGTTCAGCTTGGAGGGAAAACATGAAAACAGAAAAGTTACTTTTATGCTTCGTAGAAAGGTGAATGAGCTCACATTCTGATCAAGAGATTTTTTAGCCACACAGCATCACGAGCACGGCTACGGGGGCAAAAAGCCACAGAAATGATGGAGAAAGAACAGATCCGTGCTGGCTGCCACGCCCTTCAACTCCACTTGTCACAACTAGAGCTTGGTTTGACCACTGGACTTTTCTAGGACCTAGTTGACCCAATGGATCTTTTTGTTCCCTAAGGGACTCTAGCATCACTTTCCACTCCAAAAAAAAAAAAGAAAGAAAAGAAAAAAAGAACAGCCCCTCCACAACTGCCCTAGTTGGCTCCCGGGATCCGAAAGGGACTTGAGCTATTCCAGGCAGCAGCCTTCCTTTCTTCCTCCCTCCCTCCTCAGACTGGGGTTCAGTGATGCACCTGGTCACGGGGCGCTGTGGGGGGCACTGCCTCGATGTGCGCTCACTGGCTGCTAGGCTGAGCTGCATCAGACTTTTCTCGTGACCGTTTCAGTGCCTTCACTATTTTCTTTTCTGGTTACCTTCAAGCCAGGGCGGGTACGAATCCTCTACTTAATATCCCTCACTCTGCTTTAGAGAACTGTGATTCCCTCCAGTCTCTTTGGCACCTGCCTTTTATTGCCCTCCGTACTCCTTTAGACCTCTCCCATTAGACGAAGAATGAGAGGGAAAAGCAAAATCCTCTAAATATTCCAAGTTTGGGGGAATATAAGTGATTTTTAAAAACCCTGAAATTTGTCCTAATTTTGAAAAGTTCAAGAAAAGGAGTGTGTCCACAGGATCAAAGGTTTCTTCTGGATGATCTGTTTCTGATGACAGCAGATGGAGCGTGTCTTACGAGGGCTGAACTTTACTCACTCTGTTAGTCAATCTAACCCAACGCTAAAGACCAAGTGCAAGTTAGGACTGCTCAGGTCAACTGTGGGCAGTTAGCAGCATGTCCGTCTCAATCTGATTACTGGCCTCTTTCTGTTTTAATTGCCAAGGGCCCCCTTTCTCATTTGCTTGGCACACGTCAGGGGTGTGTACAGAGGAAGGGGAACAAAAGGTCACTTTTTATTTGGTGGGAACCCAGCGCATGGTCTCCCCTGAGTAAAATGAGAATGCCTCTGGAAGAGCCAGTCCATTCTTGCTATATTCAAAGCTTGCTTTTTTTTTTTTTTTTTTTTTTTAAGAGCAATGTATATACTAACAGGCTATTGACCACTTAAGTGCCTTTCTCCTCTTACTGGAAGGGCCTGGAAATTCACGACGAAAGAAATTACACTACGAGGACAGTGGCGCCATTGTGCTAAAAACAATTTCAAAAGATGTTTGTCACCTTGAGAAGGAAAACATTAACACCCTGAAACCTTTAAAAGGCATCAGGCTGAACTGGGCGGCCGGACTAAGATCTGAAATGCATTGACTTATTTCAGTACAATTAATAGCAGAACAAAGAATGTCCCGCTTTTTATCACATTTTTAAAACCAAATTATCTATTCTTGCTCTGTGTCGTCCCCCTCCATAACACACAGATACTCCCTAAAGCAGACTAAGCCTTTCCGATATTTACAAACACACAGTTTAAAATGATCAAAACAGTACATTTCAACACCACCTAGCAAACACGCACGTCAATAATACTGCCCAATTTTGTACCTGTGACAAAATGCTGGTTAAAATCAATCAAATGGGAAAAGGCTGCTTGGATAAAAAAGCTGCATCCCTATTCCTTTTTCAGCTGGCATAGAATGGATGCAGCGGAACAGAACCTGTTTCACAATAGGAAACTCCTATGAAAAAAGAAATGAGTATGAGTGGGCAAAGATGAAGGGCTCAGTGGTTAAAATGCTGATCTCTTTATCCTTCCCGTTTACAAACAAGCCTTGAGATCACCCTCTTAACTAGATTTAGAGTTAAGTCCAAACAGTGCACTCAGGCACACACCCAAGAACAAGCAACACTGGGGGACTAAAAGAAATGTACATTTCATGATTCTCCATCTTATGGACCACTTCCGTCCACTCCCCCTGTCCCTTTTAAGCAAATAGGCTTTAAATTGGAAAATGTTATACACCCACTTAGAAGGCCACCATAACATGTGGGCACCTGAGGCAAAACAGTAGCAAAGGGGAGAGACTCCAAAAGGGCAAGTTGTCCAGGACTCCCTGCCATTTCTCCAACAAAAGGCAGGTGAACACATTCATGCTCTCAGCAAGGGAACTTCTACTTTGAGAATCTTGTCACTTCTGGGCTTGTCCTAACTGGCTATCCACACTAGCCTGGTTTGCGGCGAGTAACAAACATTTGTTCTAAGCCTGGTTCGTTTGCTGTGACCTGCTGACAGCTATGTAATTCACTCATTAGGGCTCTCTGACCTTTTAGTTGACATTAAATTAAACAGAGTAAACACTGATTTTTGTACAAGATGAGTTCTAATATTTCAACCTAGAGTGTAACTGTTAAAAATGGCTGAAAATTTGTTATTTTCATAAAACGAAGTGTCCTTTAGTCTACGCACACTCCCAAAGCTGGTGTTTCCATAATCTTTTGTTGGGATACCAAAAATATTTTTTTTCCCACTCTTTTGGAATCGAATCATTTGGATAATAGGGCAACAGCAGCAACACAGAGAACGCTAAGAGAACCAAAATGTTTGCAAACAAACTTTCATTATTCTAGTTCAGTCTTTCACAAACATACTGTACAGAGTCTTATATGGTATAAAACAAAGGAAAACATCTCTGTCTATTCAGTTTAACACAACACCAAAATAAAGCAATTAAGACTTTGGGGAATTCAAAGGTACAAGAAAACAAAAATGGTTAGCACTAATTCCTCAGCTTTTTTCACCGTAAACATTTGTCATTTAACAGACATAGTGTCTGATATAATTTCTTTTGTACTGCAAATACTTTTGGTCTCTCCTCACTGTAGAACAAATGAAGAATTAAATGAACCCCATAGCATGCTCTGAAGGAGATGAAAAGATAAAGCCCCTAGACACATCTAGCTTATCTTTAAGAATCTATCATTTGTGAAATTTTCACAAAGAAAAATACTGAATCCTCAACTAATGATGCTTATTTTTGGAAACAATAAATACTGTGAGGTACGACAAATCCTACAGGAGTAATAAAAAGAGAAACATATTAACGGTTTCCTTTGGCAAATTTAACGGAAGTGAATGCTGATGTGAACCTAGAAAAAAAATCACAAAACATATGAAAAATGGAAATAACATTAAAAGTTAAGACAAAGGGGGTATTTCTAACTTTTAGACTGCTGAGAGAAATGTTTGAGGCCCTTAAATGCAGAAAAGAAATACATTCTCTTTAAATTACTGTGTACTGTTTGACAAAATATTCCTTGTTTATCTCTTCTTTTTCCCCCCTCCACTTAAAAAAAAAAAAAAAAAAAGACAACAAAACAGTCTGCAGCTCACACCCTAATGGTTTTGGCTGCAGACTGAACTTGAGTAAATATCATCATTTAGTCAGTATGTTGTGGTAGCTGAGGCTGCTGATGTGGTAAACCAGCTCAGGCAATATGTGTAAACATCGGAAACAAAACAAAACAAAACACAACAAAAAAGGTTTGGAGAATCCTCTCCCCTCCTCTTTCTCACTCTCGATTGCTTGGTTTCAGGCTTGCTTTCATTTCTCTCTGACAAATCGTGTGGGGAAACACAAAACACTAAACAGTGAGAGATCCTATTTTGAACCCCCTTCTTCTGGCTTTTCAGAAAGGAGTGTTGCTTAGTTCAAGTCCAGCACATGTTTGCAAAGCTTCCAAGTACTGCTGCTGCCGCTCTTAAAGGTCTTTGATTTTGTCTCGCAAACCAGCCTGAATCGGAGCACTACTGCAGAACGTGCAGTGAATTACATAGCCACCCAACAGACCAACCCAGTTCAGACTTTGTCTTTTTAAAGGATTAAGGGGTTAGGTCCTTGCGAATGAGTGCTCAACTCTTACTGGATTCAGCTTTGTTCCATAGTGAGTAATTTGGGCTTTTGTATCCTGAAATATTATCCAGCCTCTAAAGAATAAATGCCTTAGCTGTTTCACACCACATAATTTTGTTTTCCTTTTATGTAACTTAACATATAAGCAAGAAGGTTGCAGTGTTGATTGTAATAACATTCGGCACTTGAATCACCAAGTGTTTTTTTCTAAAGCGGTTTTCTGGTGGCCGACAAATTGGCCTGTGGTTATGTTGAGTGACTAATTGTATTTTCTTTTCTGGAAACTTGTGCAAAGTTGGCAGTTTTGTGTTAACACTAATACTTTTGTTTGGCATTTGTGCCCTATACTGACCAGACCATTTTTATACAAGTGAATTTTTTTAAAAAGACACTTACTCGAAGTATGGCAATAGTTTAAGGATAAAAAAGAAGCATGGATATTACACATCCCCTTGTAGTGTATGAAAAAAAGTGCATGACTGGATTTATGTACTAGTACAGGACATTTTAAAAAATCAGATCTGTGCTGTAAGGCATGCCAGCACCTCTTTATCACTATATCTAGCAGGTAGTAAAAACAAGACCATGTTTTTTTTTTTTTCCTTAAAAAATGTGCATTAATGCTAACATAAATGAATAGAGCTAGCCAGCAAACTATTTTTTTTCCTGTATATCTAACAGCTGATGTAACTGTAAAAAATTAAACAAAAGAGTTAAACAACCATCAATACAACTGTTTTACATCATTGGCCTCTCAAGGCTAAATATTTACAGGTGAATCTGCCATGCTTTAATTGAAGATTCTCTCAAAACCTCCAAGTTCACAAAAGACAACTATAAGGAGTTCCTTTTTTGTTTCTTTTTGTTCCTCCCTTTTTATTTTTTTTTTGCAGGCAACAGTCATGGGTACAACAAATTGTCTCTTTGGAGAGGACCAGGAATTATTATTCTGTCAAAATTTGGGCTAGTTGCACGCTTTTATGTGTGGATGTGTGTATACGTGTTTAAAGGGTACTTTACTTTGTTTTCACCCCCAAATGAAAGATCCGACCTATAAAGGAAAAAGAGAAAAAAACTTCAAAAGCACCTAGTGTTTATCTTTTTGTATCTAAAGAAAAGAAAACGTGTGTGTGTGTGTGTATATGTAGACACAGAGGCATACGTGTGTATACGCACACACATATACACACACACCATCCCAAGTACACAAGCACACACTGACTATGGCAGTTCAAATACGTAGGCCATCTGGTGAGAGCTGGCATTTGTAGTGTCCTTTCTGAGACTAATCTACCGAAGTGAAGGGAATGTTTTTGTGGAGATTAGGGTTCTGACTGTGCCGATTCCGGCTTCGCACGGAGGAGAACATCATATTGCAACCGGGGACTTTGCACTTGTGCATTTCTCGCAAATGCACGGTTTTGTAGTGCACTCGCAGGGTCCCCTTGTTGCTGTACATCTTGTGGCAAATGTTGCACATGATCCCACCATTGCTCCCGGACAAGCTGTTGAACATCAGAGATCCTGAAACGTCAGCCCCGAGGCTGCCAGCGAGGGTGGGGACCTCGGCCTTGTGCGCCGACTCCCCACTGTCACTCGCCCCGTCGATGTCATCCAGGAGGATCCCCTCGTCGCTGCCTGCGTCGGATTCTCTGGAGGAATGGATGCTGCTGCTGGACTGGAGGCTGGAGGTGGTGCTCAGGTCCAGGACCATGTAGTCCTCCGCCATGCCCCTCCCGTACCCGTTCAGGTGGGAGTCTTCTGTCCCCGCGGGAGAGGAGGCGTCTTCCCTGACGTCGAGCCCCAAGGGGTGCTGGGCACCATAGATCTTCATCAAAAATTCATCCCGGAGGTCCTTGCTAAGGGAGGGCTGCGATGAGTCCAGGCCCATGTCATCGAGTTCTTTGGTCAACAGTTTACGATGGAGATTGATGTTGGCACTGTGTCTAGGAAAACAAGAGGGAAGGGGGGGGTAGGTGTACAGGGAGTGGGGAGGGTGAGAAAAAGGAGAGCATTTTAAAATTGATTCAGCTTCCACTAGGTACCACATAAGCACATTCATTGCTAATGACACCCCTGTAAAAGCAAACATTTCCCCACATCCTCAGAATTTGGGGATAAGTGGTGGTGGGGAGTGCAATAAGGGGAGCTTTTCATTAACCTAATTTTTATAAGAGAGTAAAATTCCTCAGTGGTGGGATGAATGCAAACCCATGCACCTTTTCCTGAATGATTGTTCTGTTCGTTTTACACTGTAGCAGCATCAGCTGCAGAGAATCTCACAGCAGAGATTTGAAAAAATACATTAACTAGGATAAAAGGATGGAAACGTTCTGCTTGTCTAAACTGAACAATTTGAATTTACCTAAAAACAAAAAGAAAGCCTTTTTTTTCTACAGCAAACACTTTTAGAGGTATAAAAAGGATCCTTGTTTAAAAAAAGTAAACGGTCTAGATAATTTAGGGTTCACTGGACAAATTAATGACTCGTTCCCCCTCACCTTCCTACACTGCAAGTTTTAGGTAGGAAAAACAATAAGCTTAAAAGGTTAGCAATTTGAAACAGGGTTACAGACTGTCTTTAAACATAAATCCCTTTTTGCAGAATGGGATCTCAGCTAAATCTACTAGTAAAATACATTTATTTTCAGAAGCTGCTACATTTTAGAGTTGAAAATGTTTTCAAGTAATTTAAGTTTTAAAATTTTATTCTTAAAAAAAACTCCTGAAAAACAGAAGTTGACTTTTTAAATAAAACCCACCCACCCTTTAAAAAAATCACACTCAACAACAGAAAAAACCCCAAAGGGACCAAAAAAGAAAAAACCCCACACACAATAAATACCAAAAAAAAAAAAAAAAAAAAATCAAGCACAATAATAACACACGGTCCCTCTATTTTAACAACGGGAGTCCACACTTCTTAGACAAGCAAAACTTTTACTCTACTCACTGGATGCTTTGCTTGCATTAAAAAAAAAAAAAAAAAAAGGATTTGTCCCAGAGCATCCATAGGGATGTCGTGATTTACCAAAGCCTGATAGGTTATTGTCTGTCTGAAAACATTGCCTTTGTACTTATATCCCCCATTTATTTTTAAAGTGCCCTTGGGCATATACCTCTCTCCACCTGCAAAGGCTCACGTTTGACACGTACCTAAATGGAAGGCTACCCTTCCAAAAAGTAAACCAGTAAATAAATATACAGATACATAAAAGCTTCTCGATAATGGCAGAAGCTCTACATCTTAGAGAAGTAATTGTGATAACCGAAATTGATAATAGAAATGACCTAGAATGGCCAGCATCAAGTTCAACAGACCACCTGATTATAATTAAAAAGTATGGAAGACCGAGATGAGTCACTCCATTTGGTGACAGGCATGGCTAATATCTCTTAGAGATGGTTGAGAGGTATGTGCCTCAGAGACAAGAAAGGTGGGAAACACTTCTCCACCTTTCCACACAAGACAATATACAGCACTCCGGGTTTGAAGGGGCAGAGGGGCGGCAGCCCTCTCCACACTGCACTTAGGAAGGCTGAGCTTACCTTGTGATAATAAGATCAGCTTTCTAATCTTTTGCTAAATCGATCACAAAAGAAAGCAAGAATGAGAGACAGAGAAAAAAAGAGAGAAGGAGAGAGAGAGAGAAAACAAATTCACATTCTAGACATCTGGTTTAAAAAAAAAACTTAAACAATAACATAGGGATTTAAAATGTTCTGATCATAAAATCATTTTCTGTCATAAGCGATCATCTCATATGCTGTCTTGATGATTTTTCAGATCAGCCGCATCATCCAAAAAGTCATAAATCAAATTAAGATAAACCAAATTCACAGCATCGTCATCATCCATAAATGAGTTCTGCACAGATGCATGCAGCGTGCGGATCTGTGAATGAGAAACAGAAGTGGTCCCCACGGTCCCTGCTCTGACACAGTCGCTCCCCGTCTCCTTGGTGTCAGATGGCAGATGACTCCAAGTGCGGGTTGCTAAGTAGAGTGTAGGAAATGCCTACTGTGAAGTCTTTCCCCTGACATGTAGGTATGACACCACCAGAGTTATTACAGGAATGTGGAAGTAGAGTGACAGTACATACTGTCAAACAGTCTACTGATAAAACGATCTGCCAACCACAGCAGCTCACGAAGTCCTACCCCTCTGTGTATTATTTTAACACCCTCCCTCCCCTCCCCGTCTTAATTTCACAAGCACACATTTTGCGATGACTTTAATCTAGAACTCGGTTGCTTCTCACACATCTGCAGTTACCTAGATTCACTGCTGAGAAAAGAACAGCCAGACACACAGCAGTCGCATCAAGACACACTGAATAAGGAAGAATAAATTAACATCGACAAAAGGGACACACTGATCCCCCAGACGGACACATCTTTCCGAAGATGACTTGTGAAATTGCACATCTCCACTGCTATGTTACCAGGAAGAGATGTTTCTCTTCATTTCTCACTTAACAGCAATGGAAATCTGTAATCTAATTAGATGATGTACCAGCCCTCAATATCTGTCAACCGAACAATGTGCAGAAATGTGTAGACCAGCTCTGGCACTCTGTTCAACAGTGTCCCTTTTCCGCTGTCAGCAGTACTGTTGGCCTCTGCTAATATAATTACATTGGCTGTTATTCAATTAAGTGCCATCCCTTGCTTAAAAAAAAAAAAAGCTACTTTATCAATTGATTCAGGTGTAATGCAATAATAAAGATGAACTCATGGCAGTGCATTAGCTCTGCTGTTCGTAACTTCAGTACACGGGTTCATTCGTGGTAGTCGATTTCCATTATGCAACCACCGTTCAAGAGAATTGATTATGTTCATTTCTTAATCTGTTTCATTTTTTGTTTGATAATCCTCCTAAATGCCATACGCAAAATACTTGAACTGGGGATGGGAAGAACGTGCTGTGGAAAGCTTACTGGTCCACCCTCGTGACGCTGGGCTTGTTCTAACTAACTCCAGTGCTACTGGGGTGGAAAGAGGCAAAGCAAGAGAAGGAGGGAGAGGAGACAGATTCTTTAGAGAGTCCCGATCCTGTGCCTCAAGAGGTTAGGTTCAGCCTCCACAGAATGGACAGAAGGCGGCACTTGACGTTAACAGAGACCTGGACTCAAGTCAATCCAAACCCTGAAGTGTCAGAGAACACTGCCCAAGGAGGAGAGACAAACACCTGGGGTTAACGGCAACTTACAAGTTTACGTGGATCAGAAAACCAAAGAGGTGAAAGGAAAGGGAAGACGGAAGAGACACAGAGAGAAGTCAGGCCAACGGACTATCGGACGTACAGGGAGGAGGATCCTAAAATGGGAGGAAGACCGGAGAGTGTTGGAAACGGGAGGACCCGCAGCCGAGGAAGCGGTAGGCAGCTGTCTGTAAGGAGGAGAAGGGGGACTCCAGAAAGGAACCAATTCCGAGTTCTCCAGAGAGAGAGTTTTTCTAGAAAACAAACCTAGTGTTCTGAATATTTATCTCCAGAAACGAGGAAAAAATAATCATGAACAAAAACCATGTTAGAACTTACTATGTTTTATAAGAATGTCAACGGTACAAAAGCTGTTTCTATTTGCTTTGATGAGGTAGGTAATCCCGACACTCCGAGGAGGCAGCTTTCTCTTACGGAGAAAACAAAAATGACTGGGATGAAGAGAAAAGGTGAGTTGGTAAGTAGAAGGGGTAAGGATCTGATCTCACTGGGGATCTCGTCAAGAGAGTGGGCCAAAATTTAGTCCCAAGACGGTCACTTTCAAGAAGAACGTAAGCTATACCTTATTCAACCTCGAGCCTCTTGCAGCTCAAGTAGAATACTTTGCACTTCGGACATAATTACATTTATTTGACTTCAATCAATAATATGCAGCCTTACAGAAACTTTCCCCAGAATACACTGCGGAAGAGAAAACAATGATCCCGAGATTGGAAGCATGTAACTGAATATTTAAGAAAAGACACTGATAATACAGCAGAGGATAATTCTGACCCTATCACACCCCACCGTGGTGTAAGGTAATGCTATATAATCAGGGCATGACACAGTCCTATAACCTAGGCTATGCTTGGAATCACAAATGGTTCCTCTGACCCTCTGTACTCTTCCCTACTCTTTCTGTACTGAGTTTACCAAAAGCCTCTTGAAAACTGAGAGCACCCTCAAAAGCAAAAAAGTTATGAAGCCTATACGATATAGGGGAGGTCATAAAACCAAACTTACTCCATGAAATGCTGAGTGGAAGTACTCTAGCTGGACTAAAGTGGACTACCAGTCTTTTTCGGTTTCTTTAATGAAAACATGTCAATTATACGTCAGTTTAAAAAAAAAGAAAAAAGAAAACTTTACCATGCAACCACAGAAGACACCAAATCCAACACAGTCAAGCAAATGCAAGTGCCCTTTAGAGAAAGTCAGTCCTGTCTTGAGTTTTCTTTTCTCACGTTTCTCTTTCCAAGCTTCTTCAAGTGCCCAGTTCAACTTAATGCAATGTTTAATCATAAAAATAAAAATTAAACACGTTAAATACATTGAAAAGAAAAAGCGTTTTGAGATTTTAACTTTGGTTTTGAGAGGAAGGAACTTTAAAAAAAAAAGTCTCATGAGCAAATTAGAAAATCAGAATGCGGGTGTCCAAAGTGAATAGTAAATCAAGCTATAGGTTACATGAGAAGCTGACTCTAACCTTAACTCTTAATCAGTTCTGAGCCATTCTAAACTTAGCGAATTGAAACAAAATACTTGATAATTACAAGGCCTCAGGTGAAATGGAATTGAGGCTCCACGTTGGAGCTTCTGCCTTTATTTCTTCTGCTCACCTCTGCCACTCCACACACACGCACACGCACGCACACACACACGCACACTTCTCAAATTATATTGTCCAGAATGATCATAGTGATGTATACACAGCAGATACCACTCTATATACGGGGTGTGTGTGTATGTGTGTGTATATGGGGCAGAGAAATGTTATTTATATACAATCTGGGAAAATCTAGACGCTGGGTTTGAGTGTATTGTGGGATACTGAGTCAATATTCCTGATCAGAAATTAAATCTGCGAACCAAATCCACAGAAATGAAAAGTTAAAACCCCTGCCCCTCATTAGTTCTCTTCTTATCTGATTGCTATGACACTATCTGTTGTCCTTAATGCCTCAAAAATATTTGTATCATCATTAATTGATGTCTTACAGCCCTGTGAAGTAAACGACATTTTTGTTAGTATACGTTTTCTGTAAAACAAATAGTTGCTCTAATAGGCTAATATTTAAAGATTTTTCTCCAAGAGAGCCAAAAACCATCCCTAGCTCAGGAAGTTCAATGTAAAATTCTAGTGAACAATGCTCCAAAAACCCCCAGAAGTATAGAAGTACATAATAAATGCAAGAAATAAAAGCTAAGCAAATTCTTGCAAATTAAAAGTATGAAATTCAGTCACTTCAATCCCTTTCAATATAAAACAAATCATCCATACTGGTCACGCAGACAGTTCCCTCTACATTCAAATTATTCACTTGAAGATAAGCTCCCACCAAACTCTTGAGGGGTTTAGCTAATTTACTGCACAGATACGGCACGTCTGTTGTAATAACAGGTAGGATGTATTGGGGTCGACCATTTATCAGAATTAGACTGCTTTTCTCAATTCACAGTGAATTATGCTGCCTACATGACTCCCCTCTCTCAGAGCCTGCCATCCCCTTACGGCCCCTAACGTGGCAGGCGAACAAAATTGACAGTCTCATCTTGTCAACAAGGGACGATTCTCCTGAGAAGCCATTTAACTTTGCCGAGGAAGCAATGTATTAATGTGCCTGTCCCGGGAACGTTAATCATCTTCAAGCTTCCGACCTAACTTTGACGTGAACGAAATCACCAAATTTGTTTACTAAATGAATCGTAATATGCTAATAAGAAAGCATGAGATATATGGAAAAGCCAAACAGATGGTCTGTTTACTCCACTTTGCAACTTTATAAATGTTGTAACTCTGAAGATGTTAGTGAGAATGATTGGTTCGTTGGCAGAGGTGAACGTGTCTCTCGCATACTAAATCTGGCACTACGGTTACAAAACAACTTGTCATTGCTGTGGAATGCATACAAAATGTTAATGTAGTAATGGCATTTAGGAAGGCAGGTTGGTGGATGGAAAATGTCTATGCTGGATGCTCAGGTTAAGTGCAGAATTGATATCCAGCGCTGTTCCCTAACCATTTTACTTCTGAGTTGTATCTGACACATCGAGGCTTCCGGAGGGTGCCGATTATTCGATAGATAACCTGTTGCGCCGTAATGTGAGACGCGTGTTACACTGTGAATAGGATTATGTCTTCACAGCATTTGGAAATTTTCTCAATCAGGCAGCTCTCATGGTGCTCAGTTTACTCCCATTGTTGGGTAAGAAAAAGCAAGGCGGTTCACCCTGGCATCTTTTAAGGACTTCAATAAATCTGAGCTAGAATTTTGAGATTTGTATTTACCCTGGATGAACAAGCCTTCATCCCTTGTTTTACTGTCTTATACAAAGAGTTTACAAGACCTCTTTCCAAAATAATAAGAATGCATTTTTCTCTAGATGCTCAAATTTCTTCTCCTATTTAAAAATAAGCTATCTTTTCTAATGTGTACAGAGTGGAACATCAGCTTCTCTCTGAGATCTTTTTCAAAGGAAATACTTTCTAAGACTAAATATCCAAGAAGGTTTTATAGCATTAAAACGGTTAACTTATGATCTTTTAAAAAGACAATATTTGGGATGTATGAGTTCCCCAAGGGGGGGGGGGGTGGACAGAATTTTGTAGGCAATATTATAACTTAGCTACGGCCTTATCTAGAATTGTGTTGAAAAATGAAACTACTTAAGATACATGAACAAAAAGAATGTGCAAAATCTAATTTATGTCTTTGGTTAAACAATGTCAAAACCACCAGCTGAGACAGCAAAACTTCAGTTAGGCAACCAGCAACGCACCTATGCTACTAAACATTTCAATGTTTAGCAACATTCAGATGATTTTTTTGAAATTCTTTTTACTTTTGATTCACAACAAGCATAGCCACAGAAGCAGAATTTTGTATGAAAGAGGTGCTTCTTCCTCCCCAAATCATGAACCACTTTCCCCAACTTCTTAGTTCCATATATATTCATATTGAAACCACCACGAATCTTGTGGGATTTACCTGGTGTATCACCATACAGTGACAGTTCTACCTGTCTGCAGAAGAGAAATGAGAGAGCAAAGTGAGCTAAACGAGCCCCTGCATTCATCTTGCTGCCCAAGGATCACTTTGGAGCAAGAAACATTAGCGGCTATTCCAGCCTGGCGCTTCTATCTCATTTGAAACATCTCCTCGTTCCTGACCAACAAAGAAAATTTCAGTAGAGTACTTTTACTGGTTTAACAACAGGGAGCTCCTGGGATCGTCAAAGTGCTAAGCCTTTTCCAAGGAGAGAAGAAATCAGCAGCTCAAATATAATTAACCTTCCATTCTCAATGCAAACTGCCACGCACAGGAGCTCTGCAGTCTATTAGCGAAGTTATAATGGCCAACAGGCAGAAGCAAAATTGGTCAAAAAGTTGGCTGCTGCTGTCATATTTTTGGAATTATGATTAACGGCCCTAATAATGTGGATGATCACTGATATGTGTATCTCCAGCAGCTTATCATATTGCTCTGGCTGCCTACGTCCACAATAAGCAGGATGCTATCATTTACCTCTTTATTGAAGGCAATCCTTCTCTTGAAGGAGCGTATTCTAATTGCTTCGTAATGTTTTATGTCTTACACATTTTGCAGCTCTGGACCTTGCCAACTGTTTCGTGTCTACCATTGATTAATTACTGAATGTTTAATCAAAATTTAGAACCTAATGTAGTCATTTATGAGCACACTGCAGTGCCAAAGTAGTCAGGCTCTGCTCCCAAGTTTGGAGAGCGCTGAGTTCAAAATCAAATCCCAGCCATGCCTGAGAATCCAAGAAGTTCACCTTGGGTGCTCTGAGGTTGCCAATTCCATCTCTGCTGATGAATGGAAGGTAATCTAACTACAGGGCAAACAGCATCTTTACCTACCCCTCTCCCCACTGGATTTCCCTTTCCTCTTTCTCCCGATTCCCTCATCCACAGAGCACCACTGACCGCTTGCTTCTGAGAGCGAGAAGGTTCTCGTGAATACCCGTCACAAGAACATAGCTTTGAAGTGGTTAAACAAGTGAAAAATAATTTGCTGGGACAAATACGTAATTTTTTTTTTTTTTTAATGTGGATTTTTTATGGTACTGTCATACAGCCATTCACCGTTGAAGTTAAGTGTTTTTTTAATACCATTACTGAACTGCTGAAATGGATGCTAATATAGCTTGGAGTGCTAATGTCAAGTCCTGGTAATAAAAAAGACAGACTGCTGAATGAAATAATTTCAAGTAAAAAATAGAACAAAAGTGCTCTCTCTCTTGCTCTCCACTTTTATTGAATTGGGACTGACTGAGCCAATTGCTTTAGAAGTCTGTAAAACACAATTACTAGTGAGCGGACTGACCCCCCAGTGCCCCCTCAGTGACACAGCAGACTAAAAAGGCTGCAGAGTGAGAGCGGCTCCCCTCAGCTGGCCGTCAGACCCAGGAGGCTTGCTTTTGAAGGTCTGTTGTTCTCATTGCCCAAATCTGTCTCCTTTGACTGAAAAAAAATCTTCCTCCCCATCCATGTGCTGACGTAACTTCATACATCACTTTCTAAGATGAACATGTCTATTCTGGCAATTAAGGATGATCTGTCTTTTGATATTCTTATTTATGTGGGTGTTTACGTATAAACACACATATACATTATGTGGATGCATTTAGATGAGAATGTTAGCATCATTTTCGAATAGCTAGTAATAATTCCGACTGACATATGCAATAGCAAAATTGCGCCACTTACGTATGTTCGGGTAGAAGCACTTGGCTCCTTTCTCCTGAGGTGAAGTCAAAATAATTAGAGCGAGCAAGAAAAAGAATTAAACTAGAAGTAGGTAACATTCTTCCCCCTAGTTAGTAAAAGAAGTAATAAACTCCATAAAGTACTAGAGTTAAGATCACTAACACTTCAGGCATACCAGCTTTTTACCAGGAATTTACAGCTCCTGTTTTAATTCAAGCAGCTAGCATTAGGACATAAAATCTAGGTATTTTTTTAAGCGTACTTTTATGTTAAATAACTGAAGAAAAAAACTGTCCTTTCCTGAAAAGCATTCTTTTCTCCTCCTTCTCAGCTTGCTTCTCTCTCACACGTGCACGCGTACACACATCTTGGCACCGAAGAATTAAAAGTTAGTAAATCCCTTTTTTATGGCATTGTAATTTTTTGGCAAGCGTAAACTCCTTTTATATTCTGCCACGTTCATTTATTTGAAGCTTGTGGGAGTCTTACGGCAAAAACATTAAATTATTTCTGAGAAGGCTTTTTTAAAAAAGAAATGCCTTCTAGCCCAGCCTTCACTATGAAGTTTCAACAGAGGAAGCAAAGTCTGTGTTCTTCTTAGCACGAGAACAACAACAAAAATGATCATTCACAGCAAGAGAGAGCTGGCAGAAGCCTCTCACCTTAAGAGAGAGCCCATCTCCCCAGGACTGACACAAGCATATACTAATATATGTGTGAAGTCTTATAACCTGCTTCCAGGTGAGAAACGGCCTATGTGTTTTTTAAAAAAGAAAAGGCTATCTAGAAAAACAAATATTTCAAATGAATGATGATGAGAAAGAATCACACCCAGAGAAAGTCTATCAGAGGATCGGGTAGACGGTGGTGGACCCAAGGGAGACGGAAATCAGGAAGATGACCCTTTCAAAGTGGTGCTATCATGAAAATTACCACCTGTGCATTCGGTATGTGCATTCTGCTCTAAATGCTGTTTTTGCCTGAATTGTCGAGTTTGCACTGGCCAGAGCAGTAGCTTGTTCCCTTTGAGGGAAGATAAGGATAAAGGGTATTATCGAAGCATCACGTTTGTGCAGAGGAAGTTACGTAGCCACGAGAGATTGAATGTTACTCCCATCGATAGAAATTTGTAAAAATTTCTTTGTATCATGGAGAGAAAGTCCTTTGCCTGCCATTAAGCTTTGCTGTCTATCTTGTAGGCAGTTTGGTGGAAGTGACTGGTGTAGTTCTTGGACTGGAGGAGTGAAAGGTCAGCAGAGGCTTAAATGAGCTTGTCTTACCTCCAGCTGGGCCAGCAGGAGGTCATTAGGAAGATCCGAGGCTCACTGTAGCCTTGACAGAGTCTCTCCCCATGATACAAGGAGACTGTTTTGCTCATTGCTCTTCTCCCAGGATATAAAAAGAAGCCCAGAGACAGGAATGACACCGAAGTTTATCTTACTACCAAAGTTTCGGTTGAGGAGGGCACAACTAGCAATTATTCAGAAGGGGGATTTATTTTGTCTGTTTGCCTTTGATGGAAAGTAATGGAGAGAAGTACAAAAGACCTACTGATCTCCTGGCTGTATTGCGGAACCAAACAGAGTAACAGGGGAGAAGAAAAAAAAAAAAAAAACCTCTTCCTTTAAAAGTCAGAGGACCGGCACAACTTCACCTTTTAAAAGAATTCTGGTAAAGGAGAGCTGCAGTTTGAATGGCAAAAATATAGGAAACGAAAGGGCTGATGCCTTAACATGTTCTCTTCTTGTACTTGGAGAGGATTAACACGCTTTATTTGACAGCTAATTATATTAGGGCACATATACTAATAGTTATCTTCAGTTGGTGCTAAGTGGCTCATTTCTTGGAGGTCTTGCCTGGTGAAATCATGTGTATTTACTGAGAATCTCTCTTTAGAAAAGTTCTCTAAGTTTCCAAACACAGAGAATGATGGAAAAAATGGATGTCACTGCTGAGAAGGTGCTAACAGGAGGCAGGCAGCATGTTTTCGCATCTTCACCTCTGCTGTTAATGTATGCAGTGGCTCATCAGAGGTAGCTCATGTTAATTTACTCCTGCACACCTGTACAGGGCTGGAAGTCAGGTAATCAGACAAGCAACAACTATACATCTCTGCTCTTTAGGTACAGCTACCCAGAGGCCTACAGAGGAACACATTTAGTTCTGGAGACATCAGCAGGTTTTAATAAACCAAATACAGATGTCTTATTCCATACAAATGAAGGAGTTTACATGTTCAAATCTGGACAGATTTAACTAGCAATCAAAGAGAAGGTTCACCCTTGGCACCAACGGTTGCCTCATATTTATTTATAAATCACCCTGACCAAATATTATTTTGTTTTTAAATCTATTCATGGGGCTGAATCGCCTTTCCTACACCTTGAAGATCAACCGTATGTGCTGACCCTTCTGATAAAGTTCAAGACAAACTGTGGCAATTAGTGGCCACTATTCTCAGAGGAAGAGAGGAACAAAGATGCAGACCATCTCGTTTCTGTGGACGACGTCTTCGTTATAGCTGCCAATGTAAAATCTATTTATGTCTGTTGTAGTGATTGGCGTTAAATAGATTTTTATCATATTAGCAAATGATAAGGAATTTGGGGGAAGACGACAGAAGGGTTTTTATTTTTCTGAATAAAAACCAAATGTAATTTATAAATGGGGTTGATCCATGGCCACTCAGCCCTCCTGGGCATCAAAAAACATGACAGAGGATGAGAAATGACCAAAGGAAGCCAGGCCCAGCCAATTCTATGACACTATCTTCAAGAAAATGTCCTTTATGAAGACTGGAGGTTCTAGGCCAGTTGGAATTTCTTCTTCCCAGGGAGTATTTTCATATGTTTACTTCAAAACCCAGGGTCGGCTTTCCTGTTCCCTGACAGAACAGCATCTCGGCAGAAAAATCAAGGGACGAACAAGAAAGAAGTAAGGGTGTTTCAAGACTGTCAGGTGTAACACCACACACGGTTATCAGTATGCACGTAAATACTTCAGCCGTTGCCTTATAGTTCTATAGTTCTTTACGGGAAAATAATTTACATTTTACTTCCAGAACCTGGAGTAAAAATTACCCTAACAACCACCTAGCGACCAGATGAATTGGAGTCTGGGTATATTAGCTTGCTCTTGGTCATTAGTGTGGAATGGTCCTCTTTGCTTTCTGATTTATTAAACTCACGCTCATTCACAGCTGTATAGAAGAGGACACCTCTGACACTGCGCTTGGACTCCTCAGCCCTCACAAGCCTTGCTTGTGCCCCACTCTCTCTCTCTCTCTCTCTCTCGTCTCCCTTTTTGTGACTTTACACAAAGAATATTCTTGCTTTTCAAAAAGCCTTCAATCGGATCTTATAAAAACCTAGAAAGACCATAAGCGAAGACTCGGAAATCTCTGCTACCTAGCCGTCAAATCTAAAACACAGCATTTAACATCTTTCTACCTCCATCCTACTAACAGCCTATCTGAGACCAAACACGCAACTCCCTCGTGTATAACCATCTTGGAAGACGTGCAAGAAGACCTGTTTCTCTCTCCTGTAAGGTGTTCTAAGCCCAAAGACAAGAAGGCTCCTTTCGTAGACAGAAGGAAGAGGGTCATTCTGTTAGTTTTATCACGGGCATCCCAGAAACCCGGTAGCCTTGCACACTTCGGCCCCCACTCGGAATGCCTTCTAATGCTTTATTTGCACAAGGAAGACGTTGTGGAGTCCAGGATGGATGAGTCGAGACTCTGGGGCGAGGAGAGAAATGGGCGAGGACACGGCAGGATTAAAGGCAAAGGGGGATTTTTCTGTTTGGGAAGGTATGTTGGCTCAGAGAAAGGTAAGAAGACTTACCCTAGCTTCATAGTGAATTGAAGAGGACAAAAGCAGGGACACGAAATTCCTGGGGTTCTTGTGACTGACAGACACAGTACAAGTGAAGAGAAAGAGGAAGATAATATGTCTGAGGGGTAGATTCAAGATGTGAGGCAAGAGGCTTTGTGAATAAGGAGATTGAATTACAGGTCGTTATTAGTTGATGAAATGACAATAAAGGGCTGAAACAGGAGCACAGTGATAGCGCAACTGTGTTTCCTGAGATGCACGAGGAGGGTGGTACCCCAGTGGCATCACTGTTTTTGCTTGTTCAGTGGTAGTTACATTCACATCATATATTAACTCAAGTAATAGACTCAACAAGGATGAACACTCTCCTTAAAAAAAAAAAAAAAAGTCAAAGTATCAAGAGTTTTTGCTATGTTTTTACCCTGAGGGCAAAAGATTTGCGGATTCTTGAAAAGCAAAATTTCATGTGAGAATCAAGACTTTCTTGTACAGTATTTTTTTTCAATTTGCTTTTTATCATGTGTGACAAAACTCCAGAATTGAAAAGATTAGGCATGACGTGCTATTTCACCCATATGAAATGTAATCACCTGTCTTCTGAGGTTTGCAATCTCTTCTGTGACTGAACATACATGGGAGAAGATCTGTATTATGCTTCTCACCTAGAATATCCTATATCCTCGTTATCCTAGGCACTGGTCTAAACTTCTGTATGGCTGGTCACTCATGAAACTCTCAATCCTTAAAATAAAATTAGAGATTGAAATATTCTTCTGCTATCAATCACTCAATCACTAAATGTTTTTCCTCAGACAAACCACCCTCCCCACAGTACCTCCTTATACATTAGGACATAAAAACACAAGTGCTTGCGTTTCCTAGTGGCTTGACATAAATGAAAGCACCAAGCTTCGGGTGTTGTAGCCTTTGGTCCCAGAGCCATTTATTCCAGTGTCATGACTTGCAGTGGTTTCAGCAAACCAACTAAAACTGTGATAGGAATTCATGCAAATAAGCTTAAATTTTGGCTTGCCTTCAAGCACTCCATTTCCATAAATATTTTATGCAGGTTTTCATGAGTCTTTTATTTTTGTTAAAAAAAAAAATCCAATGCATTAACCTCATTATCACAAGTGCACTATTTCCAACATAAAAGAATGAATATTGCTCACAAACTTGGGGGGTGGGGTGGGTATAGTATTATATTTTATTATTCAAAGTCTAGCTATCTTATCTGCCGTATTCTGGGGCTGTCGATGATAACCTGGAACTGAAAAGAACTTTGTGACCATAAAACGTTTTTACAGAACAAGGTAAATGGGGGAGGGGGGATTTTTAAGAAGAGAGATTTCTCTTCAAAGCATGTTTTGAGTTGTACAAAGAAAGCCACCTAGTTTTTCCTCAGAGATTTTGCTTTTCATACATTGGGCCGCTTATATTTTAGTACAAAGGAAAATCTATTTTAACGTTCATTTTTGAAAAGATTGAACTTTAAAAAAAAAGCTGAGCATTCTAGCGACAGATCACTACTTTTCAGTGTACTTCTATTATGTTACTTTGTCAGAGACCTCTGCCCAACTGATAAACACTAGAATTTGGGTGCTGGCTCTTTGGAAACCTCCTAATTCATTTTGTTTCTTCTACATATATTGACTTTTACCGTGTTAAAAAATTTTCTCCAAAAATATTTTTAAAAGGCACCGGAAAACCAAAAACCACATCCAATATGATGGGATGAACTAACTGTGTGACTCTCGTTGAGCCAGTGTATCACGTAAATGGTCTGTTCATAAGCTTATCTCCGCAAGGGTAGGACAACTGTGTTACCCCACCACTGACCACCTTGACACATTCCATTTCTATCACATTTTCTTTAAGATGACTGAAAAAGACCACTGTAGGTTTAGGACCAGCTGCTTCTGTTTAAGCCCAACTGTTTCAGAGCTGCAGCTACATAGCTGAGGTGTGATGTCATCTGAAGGCTGGACATAATATACTCTAACTGATCCTCAAAGTATATGCATGCCTCCCCTTCTGTGCATAATTCCCACGACAGATTATATTTTCGAGATGTGCTCCAAGACGTTGTTAAAAAGTTAAAGTAACCCACATCACCATACCACTGCCCCGTCTCAACAATTACTTTGGTCCCGTTTTCTTCTGATATCTTTATGACTCTTAAAGAATTCAAGGACATACTAAATACTCATGTAAGAACGATAACATTTCTGGTTATACCTACGGAGATGCAGGCTGTCTCGATGTCCTGGACCTATGGTTCTTTCCATCCGTAAATTTCTGTTTCTATATTGGATAAATATGTGTGTATGAAGATAATATATTGATTTAATGACAAAGCCACATGGCAAAGCAGAAATATATATCACAGAAGCTGCGGCTTCTAAGTGAAGGTTCACGGGGAAGCAGGGAACTGTGTACATGGTTAACTTATTCACACCCAGATGCATGGAAACACACATACACACATACACAGAGCACAGAGAAAAATGGCGTGCATTACTGGGGAAGATGGCATATGACTCTGCATGCTTAATCACAAGCACCGACTGCAACAATCCTTCACGAGCACGGCAGCTTGGGGGTCACGTGATCACTGTGGACCACCTTCACAGCGCATCAAAAAACATCTAAGCTGGATTTTTTTTAATGTTTCAAGTCCACCATGACTGGCACCCTCCACCCCCAGCAGGAGCAGCCAATGGAGATTTACTGACCTGTCTCTGCTTCGGCGAGAGGGGAAGGCGGCATTGCAGCCAGCCACCGTGCAGACGTGCATCTCTTTCAAGTGAACGTTCCTGTAGTGAAGCTTCACGCTGTAGGAGCTTTTGAAACTCTTCTTGCACACATAACAGATTTTGGGGTCTGGGCTAGAACACAGATCACCTTCCGGGGAGAACTTTTGAGGGCTGCCGTAATTCAGAGATGATGTAAAACTCTCGTGCAGGGCTGCCATGCTGGCACCCCCGCCGTTGTACAGTCCGTACTGGCTCATGTAAAACATGTCGTAAGTGGGATCTGTAAACTCTTCCTTCACCTTGATGACGTCCTGGTGAGAGGGCTCACTGTGGTTCTCGTCCGGCCTCTCACTGTTCACCAGGACTTTCTCGCTCACCTCGCCGTGCATGTGCTCATCCCCTTCCATGGATTCCTCACCTAGTTTGGGCTCCGAAGACTCAGACTCGTTCTCGTAGTCCCGCTCAGGTTCTTGGTCCTCGGAAGTCATGCTGTCGGCCCTTCGTATTTCAGTCCTTGAAATGCACCGGGTCCTGCTGTGCTTAGAAAAGTCCTTCACAGACACGCCTGGACTCATTTCCTCCTGCGAGTGGCAGTGATTGTCATGGCTCCCATCGTTGACCACAGCTCCGCCATCATTGGGGTCGTCGTCTTCATCGTCAAACTCATCGGCAGTGTCAATAATTTCCTTCTCGATCTTCACAGGCATGCTGGACTTCCTGGGCTTCTTCTTGGGCGCCAGGTCGGCACTGGGCTCATGAGTGGCCATCATCACTACTGGCGCTGCTGGCTCAGAGGGTAATGGGGGGAGCTGCTCTATGGTACCACTGGTTGGAATGATGGGACTGGTCGGGAGGGAGGTTGGAGGACTCACCATTTCCCCCGGAGTGAGTAAACTTCTATAAAACGGAGGAACTGGTTGGACAGTCTTTAGCCCAGAAAACACCAGCTGGCTAGGGAGAGGATTCTGTAAGACGGGGTCTAGTGGGGGAGTGGTAAAACCCATTGGGGGCCGGCCAGGGCTTGTGAGTGTGAGATTTGATTTTGTACTTGCTATGACGGGGGTGGCAGCCCCTGATGTGGCCCGGATTAAATCTTTGTCTCGGTTATTCCTTAGCATAGGCATGTGAAGGCGAGGGTTAGGGTTCGCACTATGACGGTTACGGCTTCGGAGGGAGCTAAAGACCATGTTGCAACCTTCGATGGTGCACCGATGTTTGATCTTCAGGTGAACAGCGTTATAATGGATTTTGAGAGTACCTTTGTCGTAGAACGTCTTCCCACACGCGTTACAGAACACTCTTCCTTTCCTAGACGCTGACCCCATCCTTCTCATCCGGTGGATCCGGAATGAGCTTTTTGGGTGTTCGGTTTTGGACAGATCACTGACCGGGGCGGAATTCTGAATGGGGGACACGCAGGCTGGCTCAGTTTTGGGCTCCACATTAGTAATGCTGGTCAGGGCGTTTCTATTGGGCGTCTGGTCGTTCTTGTAGGGTGTGGGAGACACTTCAGATTCACTGCTCTCGTTATATTCATTCTGGGTCGAAAGGCTGGGCTCCCGCAGCCTCAGTCCTGGTTGCTCTAACAGCAACCCATTCGGAGGCAATCCTAGCAGCGGGGCTGAGACCGGGTTTATGTACTGGAATGGCAGCAGGAAGGCGAGGCTGTTGGGGATGTTTTCAAAGTGATGAATGCTGGAAGGGTTGCTGTTCTCTAGATGGGCAAGGAGGCTGGGACTCCTGGTGCGATTATTACTCTCAATGAAAGTTCGGATGTCTGAGTCTGTCTTTGAAGACGGTACAGCTACGGCCTGCCCCTCTTTCTCCTGAATGGCCATCAGCTCCACAATGGATTTGGTTTCTCCGAACCGCAGAAACTGCTGAAGGGTGATGATTTCCTCTTCTCGAGACATGATGGCCCAGCGGTCCAGCACCTTGCCGGCAGCATCCTGGAGGCCACATCAAAGAAATGACAAAGACAAACACAAAAACTTATTGACTGTGCATGACTATTCAGTGCAACCGAAGGTGCTCTGTCTGCTCGTGGAACACCGAGAGCAGAAAACAACATGCAAGCACGGTTAATACAAGTCGATCCACAAAGCATACTTTTCTGCCATGCCAATGTAGTCATTAGAGTCACAGTTAGAGAAACATTGAGTTGAATAATGTCAAAGCAAACAAAACGTAGACCACCGGGGCTCTGTGATCTAAAATGCCTACACTACTGCTACTTTAACAACAATGGCCTATAGACTATGCAAGTATTTAGCATATATTAGTACAAGATGTGAACTCTTGCTGTGCAACCCAGCGTACGCCAAAAAAAAAAAAAAAAAAAAAAAAAAAGGTACCTTAATCCTTATCAAACAGTGACACCATAGGAAGGAATTGAGTACATTTTTCACATTTTATTTCTTGAGCACAGCACTGGGTTCAATGATGTAAATTCCTTTAAATAGGAGCTATTATGTGAATTTCTGAATCAAAAGGATGAACAAAGTAGCAGTACCCCCCATACCCCCATTGCTATGCTGTATTTCCCCCCCTTTTTAATGGCTATATTTTCGTGTCATTTACCAGTAGCCTATTTCATAAGGTAGAGTAAGGAAAAACAGTAATTGCACTTTTCTGAAAATTGATTGTAATCCTATGATTCAAAGTTTGAGTTAGACTTAGCGTATTTGACTTTTTATGATCTTGTTATAAATGACAGCTATACATAGCTAGAAAGTAAACATGTGATGGATTTAGAGAGAATAAATGTGTAAAAATGTTGTCTCTCAACGTTCTCCTCTGATAGCAGAGGGAGTCCACAGAGAATACACATCAGTAATCACCAGACTATGTGTTGTTAAATATACATTAAAAAGCATTTCACACTTTCATTTTTGCTAGTAACTATGAGATACGCCTGGAGGTCGGACTTAAAAATCCTGCAGTATAATGTCAGGCAATCCATTTCGGTGTGGATTGAGAAAAATCTGTTCAAACACTTAAATAATGACTCCGTCATCTTCTAGGGCACAGCTTCTTCCCACCAGTACAGGATACTGGGCAACCCTCTGTGAACAGCACTTGCTCCAACCCTTGACTGTCACCTTACAGAAGCATAAAATCGTCTTAAACAACAAGACAAGAGCCTTATTAATTACAAAGAGGAAAATCATAACATTATAATGGAGAAACCTAGCAGACACCACCCTAACCAAGTTGTCCAAGAAACATTACCCGGTGATGAGGAACATCACGGACCTTGTGTGAGATAGATACATACGTGTATACATTTATACTGAGAAGGGCACACTGCTGCTTCCGTGGCATGCTTGCCCAAAAATTTATACCTCAATCTAATTATGAGAAAACATCAGATAAACCAAAACTAAAAGGCATCCTGCAAAACGGTCGCAAGTATTCGTCAACGTGTAAATGTCGGGAAAGATTTTTAAAAACTCAAAGACCTAAGATTGGTTACGGATCGGAGGAGACTAAGAAGACAGGACAAATAAATGTGAGATTCTAGGGATCCTAGACCAGAAAAAGAACACTAGTGGGAAAACTGGTAAATTTGCAATAACGTCTCTAGATCAGTTAGCAGCGTGGTATCAATCCTAATTTCTTGGTTTCAACAACCGTCCTATGCTCCCGTAAGATGCTACGTTAGGGGAAACAGGATAAAGGGAACTGCAGTATTTTTGCAATGGAGAATTCTCTCTCGTAGACCGTTCTACTCAGCCTTGCAACATGAAATTCCCTCTGGACCACAATCGTATGGTCTGAATCATGACACCTAAAATTTGATAAAAAGGCAATACTTGTCATTTATTTAAATTACTTAAAAAAGAAGCTCTAATAGTTACATGGTACTCCTTATAAGGCTCATGGCTAGCATTCTATCATTTTCTATGTGTGTGGGTGTCCAGTCCTACATAAAGTCAAATACAGATGTCCCTCCCTCATCTTGTAGGAGAAATTAGCCTTCAGATCAAACACCCTCAGACAGCTGTCTGTTCACATTAGTCGTACAAATGACGTGCACACACGGTGACCCTGGATGATCCTGGAGTCGGGCAGTAGCCATTTTTTAAAAAGTTAATTGCTCACAGCAACGGGTCTCCCTTCCATTCTTTTTTGGGGCAGGGAAGTAAAGGAGAGTGTTGGTGTTGTAAATAAGCAGAGAAATACATTGTGATTTTGCAGAGATTATCTCATTTGAGCGTTATAATAGCTTCCAGAGCTCAGCAAATGTGTAACAGATGAGACACCGGAGGTGAGATGGCTTAAGGTTGCGAAGATGCTAACTGGGGTCCAGGACTTGAACCCAGAAATTCTGACTCCAAGCTCGCTGAGGTAAGTGACTGTCACCCATGAGGCCATTTTGCAGGTGGGCACACTGAGTCCGTGATGACAGGGAGCAGGGCCTCTCCTGAACAAGGCTGGGCTCCAGAGCGCTGTAATGTCCTCTTCTACACTATTTGTCTTTTAACCATCAAATCCATTTTCTTGATTGTCCTTTTATGGAGGCTTTCACTATGGAAACCCAATCTGAGCAAGGTACAGCCATTTCTTCCTCAGGTTCTTCCCAGGTAGCCTGCAACTAAATCTGCATATCGATAACGTGCTTACAGAGCTGGCAGCCTCCGGCATTAAAACAGGCCTTAGAAACCATAGCAACTGCTTAAACCCACCTGAGGCATCTCCTTCCAATCACCCTCCGGTCTTCCCTCCCCTAACGGTACACAGCAGTCCCATATGGTTTCTCTTTTCTCCTGGCCTGCCACCACAATGCCTGCTATTTCTAAATCTACTGCCTTTCAGACTCTTTTCTAGGCCTGAGTGGCTGTCTCCACTAAAAAGGAGACTGTTATGTTAAAGCACTTACTTCTGGTGGAAGAGGTCCAGGCTACTTCGCTGGTAGCCTGAATGATAAAAGAGAAGCTTCATTTATCGTGGTAACAGAAGCATCCATTTATATTTACACAGAAGGACAACACAGTCTCTTTGTAAACAAATGTGCTTGGGGACGGGACAAATATCTACACTGCATACTCCCAACTGGAGTCCTCCTGACAGGGTAACCTCTGGATCCAGGCAATGTGAAGTGCCACCAAAGTTCTTTCCAAAGAAGCCATCATTCATCGAGATGATCTAAGACCATCACGTTCACAAATAGAGAAACTGCAGCAAGAAAGAAAGTTGACTTTCTCATGCAACAGAATGGGTCTGAAAGCCTCAACGCTAGAAATGAACATCACTTTTAGCATATCCTCGGATTAAACCGGTTGAAGGGAGTTAGAAATCATCAAAGGGAAAAAAGAGAGGCCAAGGTTCTTTTTTCCTGAAGATCTTTGTGACAGAAGTTAGCACGATGTGGTGCAGTGATTCTCAAACAGTGGCTTAAGACTCCTCTGTTAAGACAAGACTTTCCACGAGTGGTCCACGTGCTATTCAAAAAGGGCTAGTCTGAGGGCTGTTATTTTCCTAAAACCAGTCTGCAGGTCATTGAGAGCAACCATTTGGAAACCTTCGGGACAACGGGACACTGCTGTAACAACTAAAGGCACGATCACTTCTTTTCAAAGTAAGTTTTATTTTATTGAACTTAAGTGTTGGCTTAAGACTGATTGGGGGGGGGGGCGGGAAACTGGTCCTTCCTCACAGATAGCTTGAGAAGTAGAGATCTATAATCTAGGCCCCCTTATCATGTCAAATACACTTTACCAGAGTAATTAAGAGCCATAAAGAGAATTAGGTATTATCACAGAATAAATATTAATCAAACAGAAATTCAGTCTGTTAGGCCACTAGGAACATCCTGACTACTGACCAACTCACACTGGGATGCTGGTCTCGTGCATGAATGATAAATCACATCAGAGTGCGTAACTAGAGTCTTGTCCTTCCCATTCGATTTTGTAGTTGGTGAGTCAGTTACTTTTAGGCTTCCCCATTTGTAACCAGCGTTCAGTGACCTTGAACCCTCTGCATTGGGGATTATTATTTATGAAATGAGGATAATAAGATTTACCCTGTTAAGTGAAATGCAAGGTATTAGGATAAGTATTGATTTCCTATGACAATAAACTGGCTATCCTATTAATTAAAAGACGAGTAACACCAAATAATCCAGACCTATCAACCAGTTTTACTGGGTTCAGAAAAAGTATACAGCACTTAAAATATTTACATCTAAGCATTTTAAATGAAAAGACTTCCTTTTATTATTCACTGGACTGGTGATTATATCACTCAGTAGAAATCTGGCACCCAGTTCTACATGGCTCCAGAGTGATTTTCTAAAATCTTTCTTGCAGTAGGATCAATGATCATGGTTTCAGTGGTTTTATTTGAGCCCTTCCTTCATATCAAAGCACCTTATAGGATGCATAGTTTTAAAACCAAAGTCAAATACGACTGGTTTTTCTTATTTGAGGGAAAGGGAGAGTAGAGAAGGAAAGATGTAAAGAGACTGAAGAGAGACCAGATAAGAGGCTTTGGGATCATTAGACTGTCAGGTGACCTCAAGCCCAGAGAATCCCCGGCCCAAGAAGGAACCCATCTGTGTTCACAGCAGGCCACTGGCATGCCAGAGCACGGAGGGAAACACCGCCTTTCTTTCCATGCGTGGAAATGAGAGAGGAACACTGAACGTAGCAGAGATCTAGGGCTTCTTTGCTCTAGCAGTATTCTAATTATTAAGAAATCAGCCAATAGTTTAAGTCTCAAAGACAGGTGCAGAATAGTTTAATTTTCTACTCTATTTAATGAACTTCTTGTCAGTCAAATTTAAGGCACAATTTAAAGAAAAAATCCAAAAACGATTAGCTAAAGACTAAAAACGTTTCCCCTTTGATCTAATTTTAAAGCTTTTAATGAACTGTGGACCACCTAAAACAAAATCAGGTTTATGAGATGTAGTTTTTGATTTCATGCCTACATTTGCAGTGTACTATCTTAAGGAATTATTCCACCCTAACCATACTGGCAACTTATTTTCATGACCAGTTTCCCATTGGAATTTTCTATCCTTTCTCCTTCAGGATGAATTCGGATATCAAGGCAAGAGAAATGTGGTTGAGTAGAAGGTAGAGAAATGACCAAACTTCAAGCCTGTCCAGCTTGGCACTCGTATCAGGTAAAACTGAGCTGTAATTGCTGAGTTAAAAACTGATGAAACCATGCTATGCAAAACTTGAAACATAAATGTTGCCAGGCTTTCTAGATGTTTAAGTCTTAAGGGTAAACGAATCGTGGGAGATCTGCACAAAGGAATACTAACTACTGGGCAATGACGAGGAATAAACTATTGCGAGAAGCATAACCTTAAGAATGAAAGAAGTCAGACCTAAAAGGCTACAGACACTACCAAGCCAGTCAGAGGAATCATTTTGGAAAAGTAAGACTATAAGAACAGAAAGGAGATCACTAGTTGCCAGGGGCTGAGGGTGGCAGAAAGGGACTGACTGCAGAAGAACAGAAAGGAACTTTGGGGAGTGACGGTAACGTTCTACATCATGACTGTGCTGATGCGTATACGACTGTATCGATTGTACGTGTAAAATTGGTAGATTTTTTTGCATGGAAAGTATACCTCAGTGAAGTTGACTGAAAACATTAAACCATGAAAAGTGCATGAAATCTCACGACTCAACATTCACAACTTTCCCTATTTATACATGTATATAGGCCATCTTCTTGTTTCCTTCATTCTGTTGTGACCAGAAAAACAGAGACACATGCCTTCCTCCCCATTCTGTCCTATCCGTAGGGGGTACACAACAATCCACTAACGTGAGGAGTAAACATGAGAATTTCTGTTTATTTTTTAACCTAGAAAGACAATTTTTTGCTAATATTACTAATTGAGAAACAGCTTTACATATACTGGGGCGCAAGCGCAGGCATTTTTACGAAAGGGGTGCGTAGTCATAAAAATCGGAGGTTGCTCCTCTACGGAGCTAATATTGACACGTGGCAGGCACGTACCATGCACACACGTCTTGTCAAACACTCTGGAAGAAGCTGATGAAGGGCAGTCAGTTGGGTAATTCACCATAGCTCACCTTCACCTGTGCCTTTGTGCTGGCCTCTTGGTTGGGTGGATATGTGTCAAGGAAGTGACCCAGAAATTAGGAAATATAACATTTAACTGCTGGGTGACTTCAGGAGCAAGTGATGGGCTCAGACTATTATCTCAGATGTTATGAACAGGGGCACTCCGTCAGCTTCATATGGGGGGCTGTAAATGGAGAGCTCACGGATACCACCTGAGAGTTGGATAGGGTTGGCTATGATGACTGAAAGCACTACCTACAGTTTTAAAGAAAAAAGCTTATAGGAGTCATAAAACTTTCAGTCCTCGTCTCTCCCATTCCCCCACTAGTGACCTGTTTTGGAACTCACGTGGGTCCATATGTAACAAGCAGCTATTTCAATTTTAAACTGTCTTTCTAAAGTCAAGTTACTTTTAAACCTCGTCTCTTCAGCCAAACAGTTTAACTGGTGTGGGCGCTCTCCACTCGCATCAGAGCTATTTTTTCCCATTTTTGGTTAGGTCATATTTATTGCTCTAATTTATACGACTTGGCAATCTGAAGTGTGTACGGGTCAAAGTTTGTGTGCCTGTGTGTATGTGTGTGTGTAAGTAGGCGAGAAGGGGAGATGAATAAAAATGGTGAAACCAAAAAAAATTCTTATTGAAGATAACAGATTCTGGGAAGCACTCAGGGAAATTTTTAAAGCAATATTGTGATAATTTCTGAGAAACACTTGAAATTATGTGGGAAAACAACTTGGCATGCTTATTTGTTTTAGCAAATTTACATTTAAACACATATTTCCGGGAGGGCACTGACTAAGATGCGCCACTAGCATATACAGTGTACACTGGAGCAGTCTGCTTGTGTAAGTAAACAAAATTACACTCTTCTTTATTCACACAGAGTTCTTTTAGGTGATGGTGCTTTCCCAGTGTTTCAGCCTAATGTTTCCAGGCCAGCTGAAACCACTGTAATATCTGTAGGCAGAGTGAAGCATACTCATTTATACCATGATTGCACCAAATGGTTCAAATTAGACTTGATAAAAAAAAAAAAAAATCAACATTTGTTTTGGGTAATGAAAACCCTACTCGATTTCCACGATTTGGAAATTTGTGTTTTGCAGACTTTCTGAAGAGCATCACTTTACCTTCAAAATACAATGTTGACCAGTCCATTCTTGCCTCCTCTGCCAATCCTCTTGCTTTCTCTAGGACACAGGTGTCCCATGAGAAAGAATCAACGGAGTGTGGCACAGACAGAAAGGAAAACTTCCAAAGAAAAATCAAGACTGGACTTTGTTAACATTTATCCCTTTTGGAAAACAAATATGCTTCCCTCATAAACCCAAGCCCATCGTTGTCAGGAAATGAGTGTGTGGACATCAGAGCTACGTATATATTGGCTGGCTGTGACTACAAAAGCTGGTGCTAAATTCAGTACGCCCAGATTATAAAGAACTTGCTTGAAATACCTTTCCAATTCCTCTTTTTCCGCCCCCCCCCCCCCGCAAGGAGAAATGAACTCTATAGGAATATCCACCACTGGTTAAAATGATAGAGCTCGCAGAAAACTTTGCATTGAAGAAGTTTCTGTCAAGATGAGAATCTTACTAGTCCTTGCTAACACTGAGGTGTCCTCTCTATAAATACTGTTTGCACATAGGGATCAACTAAAAGTTACTTATCATGTACATGTACGTGTACACAAACATGGACCTGCACAAAAAGACTACCGTCCGGGGGTCACTGCACGAAACATCATAAATCAGTCTTATTATAAGATTAAAAATGCTCCACAGTGAAGAACGGTAGTATACTAAGGTAAGGCATATCAAATTACTTGCAAAAAAAAAAGTACAAAGTTAAGGAATGCTTCTTGGATGACACTGGAAGTTTGAAGGGGATGGCCCTTGACTGCAGTTGGGAACGGAAGGAAAAAGCAACATGGTAATTTTATGTGATTTTGAGGTGTGGCTTTGATAGATTTTTCAGTATATAAATTTCTGTCATTTCTTTTTTTGATCCATATTTGAATCTATTTTTTTAGTGAAGATATATTTTAGAGGAAAAAAATTATTGATAAGTTGAACAATACAACCTCCCCAAATGATCACCTCTAACCAAGATAACATCAAAATGCCAGGGCACTAGTTTTAAATAGGTCTTGTGATTTTTAAAACATATTGTTTGACTTTTGATAAAAAATTCACTTTGTTATAGAATGTTCTTGACTATGGACCAGATAAGAGTATATATAATTAATTCAGAGAGGACTATCACTTCTCCCCTCAGTAACGGTCTGTACCGCATTTTTATTTTAAAAACTGTGATTATGATAGATCACTCCGGGGTTACAATACATTTAATCATAGAAACTCCAGCTAAGCTCTATTAAAGGCCTGTCAGGACTTCTTCTCTGTACCCAGGAATTTTAGCTTGTCTAGCTTAAAACCGGCTCTATGCATTTCCTCTATGGGTATTCGTTTGCAAATAAATAAAGCAGTTCCCTTGCTTTGCCATCTAAAAGATTTTCAGAGGAGTAAATTACTTTCTTCAATGCATTTCAACAACTGCATTTCAAAGATTCCAAGGTATTTTTCAAATGACCTAGCTCCATTGTAAATCAAACCTGAGAAACTTGTAAAGACACCATACATTTTAATATTTAATAACAGGGACTTCCCTGGTGGTGCAGTGGGTAAGACTCCGGGCTCCCAATGCAGGGGGCCGGGGCTCGATCCCTGGTCGGGGAACTAGATCTGCATGCCGCAACTAAGAGTCCACACGCTGCAACGAAAGATCCCGTGTGTCGCAACTAAGACCAGGTGCAGCCATAAATTATTTATTTATTTTAAAAATTTGATAACACTATCTTAGGAATCATGTAAGTTTCAAAATAGAAAATCTTAAATCCAGCTGATCTTCATTCCTAGCATATCAACCTTTTAATATAAAATTACCTGTGAGCCTCTAAGCACAGAATATCTAACCCTATACTAATGGGCTAAAACAGAATTTGTACCTTCAAGTTCCAAATTTTGATTATGCTTAATATAACTTACTCATAGTCAACCGTAGAGGAAAATAAAGAACATAGGTGAATGACACCTGAATTCTAGTCTTCCTTTGTCAATGACCAGCTGTATGACTGTCAAATCACCGACACCCAGTTTCGGTTTTCTCACGGTATAGGTAAGAGAAAGTAAACTTTACTAAACTTTCTAAGCCTCCCTAAACCCAAATTCCCTTATTTGACTATTTATTCCTAGAATCTGGACATACAAGACATTTCAATTAAAATGTTTCAAACCCTAAACTAAAATTTTCCCTTTTGACCCACTTGTGTACGTAAAACCTATTTTCAGAATATTTGTGTGTATGACTGAAAATATGCCCTCATCCGGTTATTGTATTGTTCTCTTAATATACTCTGGATGCTTCCTTTGATGCTTCTTATCGGTGATGTGATTAGAGGTACTAATTCTTCTGGATTAATGTTTACTCCTGGTCAATTTAATGATCAGTTCAAGTGAAAACTTCACTTGAAAACTAGGGAAACTGCTCAAGAAGTTCCTTCGAGGCCTTGGGAAGCGCCCCCCTCCCCCAAATCATCCCATCAATAGGGTTTGTGAAAATTCTGTAAAACTTGAGGCTCAACCACTGCAAAATAAACGTTATACCTCCATAAAGCTATATAAGTAAATATCTGTAGATTTCCAGCGATCTCTGCAGTTCCAAGAAACAGCAGTATTTGTATATAAAACCCACCCCCTCAATTAAACCTTTTAAATACACACAGGTTATTTTGGAGATGATCACCATTGAGATGCTAGGGGGTAAATCATTTTATGGTTCAGGACAACAAAGGAACAGTTTGAAATCCTCACAGAAAACACTAGAAACGGGAGGAAGGAGAAGGATGGGCCCTGCAAGTGGTCTTGTTTTCTTCTCCCCTCAGACATACAGATAAAACCTGAGTCCTTGGACAGCTATAAATCTGCTTACTTTGCAATAAACAACACTCACCAGAGCCGTTGCTAGCATTTTTGCTTTGAGCTCTACATCTTCCAGTTTACCTTTCTTTCCACAACCGACATTCTGCCACCGAGTTTGCAGAAAGCTTCCGTCTATCTAGGCGTCTGTGCTGGGGCTTTACGTATCTAAACACAACTGCCAGAGACCCTGGCATTTCCTGATGGGCTTTTTTCCTCCTATAATGTCTGATAAACAGCAAACACGGGTGCAATTTTTTTTTTCTTTCTTTTTTTCACGACGAAGGTGATTTTCAACATTAGGTAAGGGCCGCAACCTTCAGTCTCTGTCTGAAGGCTGTCTGTGCAACCGAGATCCTCAATCCTGGTACGTTATCCCAGCTTCCAAAGCTTGAATGGCCGATTCTGGCTCACGTATTATACTTTGAATCACTCCACAACTGAAACTGACTGAACCACCCTGAGGAACTTTAACGTATTCATTAGGATGTGAGGGAGCAGGGGTAGAAAGGAACTGAACACTCACTAAGCAGCATCCGATAAAACACACACAGGACGGGGTGTGTGATTGAACAGAGAGATATATTGAGATTTAACTTTGTTCTTCTCTGGGTATAAGAATGGCAGTAGAACACAAAGATTAATTTCGTGCTTTAGCATTCATCAGGGAACAACACATTATTACTTGTAACACGTACACAAGGCTGTTGATGGATATACTTTCCTTTGATGGCTCAGATTAAATGTGTTCCTATAAGAGGCACCCTCACACGTGTGTGCGTGATTATAAATCTACGTACGCGTCATCAGTTTGAGTTTCTATGTATTTCTAAGCAGCTGTCGGTGTAGCTACTGTACGTTTTATTTGGTCGCGAAATAGAGGTGATTTGGGGGTTGGTGGCTGACTGAAGAAACAGAGATCAAAACCGGAAAAAGCAGAGTAAATAATCAACATACGTTACTATAAGCCCAAACTCAGAAATCCAAAATAGAGGAGGGGAAAGCGTGCATTACGGAGCACAAGGTAATAACCGCGCCTGTATGCCTTAATACCCTCTTGTCCCAGCAGTCCTGACTTTCGAAGCAGCTCACTTCTCGACATTAACGGTAGTCATTTGGAGAGCAGCAAACGTGCCATTAGAAGCACTTTTACAAGTGTATATTCATCCACCAATTAGCTTAATGTGGACGCTTTCTGCATATTTTCTATCCAGGCTTGCACAAATCTTATTAATATTTCCCCCTAGCGCTTTGACAGATTACCTTGTCATTACGCATCCTGGAGCCTTTTAAACAATATGGGTAAACTACTGTTTGTGAGGTTAATGACAATTATCCCCTAATTACTGCATAAGTCACTCAGTCCACTTTATCTCATAGGCAGGGTTCTGCTCTGTGTATCTGCCATTGTGTCACCGTAAATGAATCTTGTATTGCTATGTTTATCTGCCATTGCCTTGTAAATTATACTGACAGAAGAATGAACAAATTACTGCATGTCATCACTTAAATACTGCTTCTGAAATTAAAAAAAAAAAAAAGCAGCTTCGGCACAGTGCTTGAACTGTGATTTTAGCAGATCACAATTAGTAAAAACGTACTTAATGTTTTCTGTTATATTTCAAGGCAGATAGCTTGGAATTTATAGTGAAGTCACAACAATGGCACTGATGTGGAGGGGGGAGGTGAGTGGAAGGTGAAGAGCAGTGGAGGCCAAAGAAAAAAAGGGTGAGAACAGAAATAGAAAGGCCAGCCCAACCTCCTGAATACATTTCCTATCATGTCATCATCATATCATTCCTATGTCACTCTTGAAGTATTTTCCAAGAGTCTTCAATTCCAAATCAAATTTCATGGGTTTGGGATAAGCCACACCCTTCAGCTAGAATAATTTTTTTTGAGGGGGGCGGGGTTACTTATAGCCAGTCCAGACATAAAACACAGCAACTGTGTAATTGAGAAGAGATAATATAATAAAGGCCACAGGCTAAGCCTATTTCATTGATACATTTTTAAACATTATTAAACAGGTTCACAAACACTGTTTCCAAAGTTGCATTGGAAATTGTTTAACTGTGTTTACATCAATGAAATTAGTTTAGTCCACTGCTGCATCAGGGTAACTACATCTGCTCTGATACAATTTACAGGGAAGATAGGATAATCTGAACATCTTTAAATTTAAAAAAGTAAGGCAGATTGAGTCCACTGCGAAGGATCTGGAAGAATTTGTTTTTAACCAGAAATCTGTGATTCCACAGATTATCAGGTGAACAAATGTTTGCAATGAGAACGGGCAGAAATATCTGGCTTCCTGAGATGACTGCCATTTAATGAGTATCTTAAAACACTGTGAAATGAGAAACATTCAAAATGCCTCCATTTAAATGACACCAAGGTGGCTGACAACTGGCAAGCATAAGTAACGGGGCTGCTCCCATCTGCAGGACAGCTTTCAACTCTTAACTAGTTGGGCGTGTAGAAAGCTTGCATCAAATTGCCTTATGACAGCCACAAGTGTGTAAGGGAGGGCCCGCAGCACTGATGATAAAGCTATTTGGTGGAAGCATGCACACACGCATACACAGTACCTCCTGGGGCACTCACTGAACAGGCTGGAAGAAAGAGCTGCAGGAGAAAAGGAAAACAAGAAAGCCAGAGTTGACGGCCTGGCCCAGGGGCCTCGTGGAGCCCAAGCAAAGCCCTAGGGCTCCCTCTGATCCCCAGGACTGATCTTAGTGTCTGTTCTGAGTTCAGTCAATGCAGCTTCAACCAAGCAAGTGCTGCAGGCAAAAATGAAAGCGCCATACGATGTTCTTTGCTTTTAGTGTGTTAAGCCAAAGTTAAGAGTTACATCAGTTACACCAGTTAAGACTGACTTCAGTGTGACAACCACTAAGGGGTTAAATTTTTCCTGATTTTTTAAAAACTATCTAAGCTACCTATGGATATAGAACTGAGGAAAAGTGGATTTCCTTCTTCCTTTTTTGGAAGGTGGCTTTCTAAATCATTAATTTTCTTTTTCTTTTAACATTGGATTTTCTTGCCCTTTTTTTTTTTTTTTAAACCTTGCTAATGGTGCAGCCACTCTGCTCCGTTGGGGAAGGCGGAGATGGTGTGCATTTAGGGGAGATAAGCTCCTGGTGTCACCTCAGAGAAGATGAGTACAAACAGTACTTTCTTGAGTTTGGGAAGTCAGTGCCAGTTATAGAAAGGGAGACAGTCCTGGAAGGATCCATATAAGTGCCCAAAGGAACCTGGATGAAGACAGCCATTAAGAAAACAAATAGGATTTCCCTGTTCACTTTAGTCCACTCTTTACAGACTTTTTTATCCAATTTCCAAAAACTGAGACTGACAATATTTTACTCCTCTTCCTAACAAACCTTGAGGGGCTTCCTACTGTGAACAGAATAAATAATAAATATCCTTACCTGGCATTTGCAGTCCCCTCAATACAAACCCAGCCTACCTTTCCTACACCATCTCCTGCCAAGACCTCTGAAGCTCCAGCTACAAAGAGCTTCTTGCCATAAATACCAAGTTCAGCAAAATCTCACCTACTTCTGAACCCTCTGCTCCTGACACCATCCTTCCCATCCTTCGAGACCCAACTTAAATGAACCTCTCTCTGACATGGTACCCTTTTCCTTCCTTCTCCCCACTCCCAGCAAGAATTACCTGACCCTCCAGCAAACTGCTTATACTTCTATGTCATGTGTGTCTCTTTATCACAGGACTATTGTACTTTATATCCCCACTGCCAACATGAATCAGTACTGAATGAATTCATTAATACCATGAATGCAGGAGTTGGGAGGAAACTTAGAAGTCATCTAATGCCACTTTTTAATTTTACAGATGAGAAAATTAACAAATAAGTATCTTGCCCAAGTTCAGGAAGCTAAAGTGTGAGGAGCTAACTTGAGATAATCCATCCAGCCCCCATGACCTGGTCTAGTGCTTTCCCCACAATACTATCCCTTTTCTCCTGGCGTAATGATTCTTGACTCAGGAGGGAGAACGTCCACTCCATTCTACTGCCATGCCCTGGGTGTGAGTAGATTCCAATCAACTGGGACTCTCTACCCCACACCAGCCCTAGCTGGAAGCCACTTCCCCCTGGACTGGACTCCCCTGCTGACCATCAGGAAGGTATCCAACACAAATGGGAAGTGATTCCCCAAGATCACTGGTGCAGGGAGGCAGCTTCATTACGAGTGTGCTGGGGGTGAGAAAAAGTTGAGAACATCAGCTTTAGCCATATATATATATATGTGTGTGTGTGTATATATGTGTGTGTATATATATATGTGTGTATACATATGTGTGTATATGTGTACATATATATGTGTACGTGTGTATATATGTATATGTGTGTATATGTGTATACATATGTGTGTATGTGTACATATATATGTGTGTGTGTATATATATGTATATGTGTGTGTATATATATGTATATGTGTGTGTGTGTGTATATATTTTTTTTCTCTCTCTCTCTCTGCAAGTACCGGAAAATTATCTAATGCTCTTGAAAAATGCTTTTGGTATGACATTACATTTATGTTGGTCATTTTTGGGGATCAAAGTTAAATCCTGGTATACAAGAAACTAGAAAGCAAATGCAACAGCGTCCTGCACATGGTCAGCATTGTATATCTGCCTACAGAGTGAAGACATGCATTAAATCAGTTTAATTTAGACACATAAATGACAAACCACCACAGTTAGAGACGCGTGTGCATGCACATCCTTCCTTCCTTCATTTTATCTGTGGAAAATAACTTCACACTTATTAATTCCTGAATCCTCATAGGCTCTCCCCATCGATCCTGCTCTTTCTCATCTCTGGCCTGCATCTGCTCTATCACTTTTCTAAGGAAAACGTCAAGTCTGAGGGTTTCTTTAGCGATTCTGCCTTGTAGACCCAGCTGCTCAAGAACTGTCCTCTGAATTCTGAAAACAAAACAAAATCTGAAACACACAAAGGCATGGAGGCCAATTTTTTTTTTTTAAGTGAAAATGTTATTTTCAGGCTCTGAGACTGCTTTAAATAATACACAGTTGACCCTTGAACAATGGGGTTAGGGGCGCTGACCTTCTGAACAGTCGAAAATTGGTGTATAACTTGTAGGTAGCCCTCCATATAGGAGGTTTGGTTCCTCTGTATCCGTGGCTCCACATCTGAGGATTCAACAAACTCTGGAATATGTAGGACTGTTGTATTTACTATTGAAAAAAATCCAAGTGTAAGTGGACCCACACAGTGCAAACCTGTGGGTCAACTGTAGTCAGTATACTAGAGTTCAAGGGTCAACTGTAGTCTCTGGGCTTGGTTTTCTCACATATGAAATGGGTAAAAATAGCTACCTGCTAGAGTTCTGAGGGTTAAAGAAAAATCATAATACCTACACTTTGTTGAGCCCTTAAAATGAGTCGGGGGGGAATCTAGTTAACATATATGTATTATGTTCATCTACACTCAAATCAGGTTTGAGGTACTATTACCAAATCCGCTTTACAGATGGAGAAATTGAGGCACATCAAAGTTCATTAATTTGCCTAAGGTCATAAAGCTAGTAATTTCTGGAGCCAGAGTTCCAACCAGCGATCTGAGTCTAGGACTACACTGAAATGCCTTGCACAGAAGGCACTCCTGTTTGTCGCCCCCATGCAAGCCTCCACATCAGGGCCTTTCCTGTTTTCTCTTTTCCCACTGTTCTCTCTGAACTGAAATCCAGGGTTGGATGACTCAGTTGTCCAGTCACATACCTGTCTCTTTAATACCTATCCTCACAAGCTTAAGTAATGTCCCACATTACTTCCTAACTGGATTATTTTAATCATTCCTCATTCTTCCCATTTATTCTTTTCATCTCACTTACATTTTGACTACATTCTGATGTCAAGTTGCTTTCGCTAAAGTTCACCTCTGGTCACATTACAACCTCTCCCTCCAAACTAAACTTCAGTGGCTCCCCTCTGCTAAATGATTTAAGCATAAATTCTTCCCGCTGGTATTCAAGAACTGCCCTAATCTAGCTCTTAAGTCTTACTTCTCTTGTGCACACTCTGCCATTGGAACTGGACAAGTCAGCTGTCAGTGAACACACGACACTTGCTCACCACACCACATTTTTGTTTATTCCGTCCCTTCCACTTGGAAGGCTGTCACCAATTTTCTGGGGGCCCATTATCACCCAAGGCCCTCTTTTCAACGATTACTTCTATCATAAATCCTGTGATCTATCCAGAATTCCCATCTGCTTTTCATGTGATTTTTTTTTTTTTTTTTACCATATTCCATTTTACAATATATCAGTAACGCGCAATCTCGGATAATCCCTTACAGTGTAACCAGACCCTTGAGTATAAAGGCTCCAGGACACTCAACTTTATACCCCTAGAGCAACTAGGGTTATGCCTTGCAAATTTTAAACAAATTATGTTGGCTTTATACTTAATTCATTTCTGTTGACAAGTGACCACTTGTCATTTCTATAAACCCACTATCTTCAGACAGATGCTTACTAGCTATCTAAAATAGTCAGTATGAGTCCAAAACCTAAGTTGTCCAACACCTGGTTAGGCAATCACACACGCAAAGGCAGATATCCAGAAGTTTTATACTATGTACTTAAGAAATAAAAATATGAATATTTTCCAATGGAAGTAAAAAAATTCACTTTTCTCAGGATATTTTGAGACCTTAGTTGGGCCTATGCTTCTGAGTTCACTTTATCACCAGATTATTTACAGGTTTGGGGATAAAAACTTAAATTTTCTAAAATGCAAAAGGGAATGACAATACAGGACAAGAGTGACTGTCATAGGAAAGTGAGCTAGGAGGGGAAAAAAAGAGAAATTTAGGGATGAGGAACTAAGTATTGGAAAGAGAGCTCAAAAATGCAAATACAGAATATGAATATACATTTAAAACTTGACAGACTAGAAACAACTTCCACTGGTGGCCAACAATGAATTACTCAATGTTAAAACTGAATTATTAGAACATTTAAAATAATTTAATTGAAATAGTAAGTACTTGCATTCTGGCCAGGGTTCGAGGAATATCAGCATGAGCAGATACGGTAGAGGAAAGGAGTAGGAGAGAAGTCTCTTTTATTAAGATTTGGTAAAACTAAAATGGCAAAGAGAAAATTAATACCTAGGTATATGAAAGTAGAGATTGGAGTAGTCAATTTTGAATATATCAATTGAATTCTTAATAGGGAACTCTAGTTGTGTACCAAAAATAAAATGCAAAGAATAGGGAGAAAAAAAGCACAGAAAATGGACGTGGATGAATTAACATGAAATGTATTAAAAAAGAATATTACAAAAAAAAAAAAAAAAAAAAGAATATTACAGAAGGCCTTTACAGCTAGTCTAAGTTAAAAATATAAAAGGCTTTCATTTCTAATTTTATTGAAAAAAATTTTTAATTTGTATGGAAACACAAAAGACCCCGAGTAGTCAAAGCAATCCTAAGAAAGAAAAATGGAGCTGGAGGAATCCAGTTCCCTTACTTCAGACTATACTACAAAACTACATTCATCAAAACAGCATGGTACTGGCACAAAACCAGAAATATAGATCAATGGAACAGGACAGAAAGCCCAGAAACAAGCCTATGGTCAATTAATCTACAACACAGGAGGCAAGACTATATAATGGAGAAAAGATGGTTTCTTCAATAAGTGGTGCTGGGAAAACTGGACAGCTACATGTAAAGGAATGAAGTTAGAACATTCTCTAACACCATACACGAAAATAAATTCCAAATGGATCAAAGACCTAAATGTAAGACCAGATACTATAAAACTCTTAGAAGCAAACAGAGGCAGAACCCTGTCTGACATAAATCACAGCAATATCTTTTTGGATCCACCTCCTAGTGAAAATAAAAACAAAAATAAACAAAAGGGACCTAATTAAACTTAAAAAGTTTTGCACAGCAAAGGAAACCATAAACAAAACAAAAAGACAACCCACAGAATGGGAGAAAATATTTGCAAATGATGCAACAGACACAGGGGATTAATCTCCAAAATATACAAATAGCTCATGAAGCTCTATGTCAAAAAGACAAACAACCCAATCAAAAAATGGGCAGAAGATCTAAACAGACATTTCTCCAAAGAAGACTTACAGATGGCCAGTAGGCACATGAAAAGATGCTCAACATTGCTAATTATTAGAGAAATGCAAATCAAAACTACATGAGGTATCACCTCACACCAGTCAGAATGGCCATCATTAAAGTCTACAAACAACAAATGCTGGAGAGGGTGTGGAGAAAAGGGAATCATCCTACACTGTTGGTAGGAATGTAAATTGGTACAACTACTATGGAGAACAGTACGGGGGTTCCTTAAAAAACTAGAAATAGAACTACCATATGATCCAGCAATCCCACTCCTGGGCATATATCTGGAGAAAACCATAATTTGAAAAGATACATGCACCCCAATGTTCACTGAAGCACTATTTACAATATCTAAGACATGGAAGCTTTTATTCACCTAAATGCTCATCAACATAGGAATGGATAAAGATGTGGTACATATATACAATGGAATATTTCCCATCCATTAAAAAGAATGAAATAATGCCATTTGCAGCAACGTGGATGGACCTGGAGATTATCATACTAAGTGAAGACAGAGAAAGAGAAATATTTTATGATATCACTTATATGTGGACTCTAAGAAAATGATACAAAATGAACTTATTTACAAAATAGAAACAGACTCACAGACTTCAAAAACAAACTATGGTTACCAAAGGGGAAAGGTTGGGGGGAGGGATAAATCAGGAGTTTGGGATTAACATATATACACTACTGTATATATAAATAGATAATCAACAAGGACCTACTGTATAGCACAGGGAACTCTACACAATATTCTGTAATAATCTATATGGGAAGATAATCTGAAAAAGAATGCATATATGTATAGGTATAACCGAATCACTTTGCTGTACACCTGAAACTAACACAACATTGTAAATTTATTATCCTCCAACAGAAAATAAAAATTAAATTAAAAAAGATAAACGGTTAGAACTTCCAACATTTAATACATATTAAAGTATTTTTTTATTAAAAAAATAAAAGACTTTCACTTATTTTACTTTTCATACCTATTATCATTTGTTACTTCTAAACAGTGGCTGTGATGATTCCACAGAATATCAAAGGAATGACTTGTCTTAGAAATGTACTGGCTTTTATAACTAGCGAACTGCTTCTCTCCATGAACCACCATGCAATAAAACAGTTCAAGCCCCCTTTTAAGAAAATCAACTGTTTGTTGATTTTCTAAATCACCAGGAGGACTATTTACTTATGGTTATTTGAAGGAGATAAGGTAGTATTAAATAAAAATCATAAAGGAATTAAGTCACTTTAATAAATAAAAAAATTTTATTCATGGAGAGAATGCACACAACATTTCATTTTTTACTTTCTATGGAGTCACCTATCAAGGCAGGAAACAAGATTTGTGTCACCTCACCCATCTCCTCCTTCAGTGTCTATTTTCATGAAGTCTAAAATAGACACTGTCTGTAAATTTACACGCTCTATTTGCTCACGCTCACGTGTCTCAGGAGTAACGCATAGAGGTCACCCTACCAGACCAAAAGGTAAAGTGTATGTAAACTCTTGCCAGCAAAGGAGAGCACGACCAGGCCAGCTTGTACTTTCTCCCCCAATGCTCTCCTGAGTGATTATTTCTCAGCAGCACTTCTATTTCGCCTTCATTTCCCAGTGAGGAAGTAAGTAAAGAATCCTTCCAAATGGAGAGAGAGATTCAGAACTCTGGCAAATTCTCTTGTTGGTGTGGTGAGGAAAGGCAGATTCTAGATAAACATCTAAGAAGTGGAATAGGGTAATAACACCCCCCAAAATTAACCCTAATTGAAGGTAATTTTTGTTATTTTATTTTGCTAACTCAGAAAGCATTTCCAAATGAGGGCCGACTGCCACTGTATTCCATCAATGAGGAGAATTCCAGTTAGCACTGATTTCCGATTATTAGAAGAGTAGGTAATGGGGAAAATGTGTGCATGTGTGTAAGAGAGAAAGAAAAGGCGTTCTGTTAAGTCTCTCTCCTTTACACCTCAGTTCCAGGGCAGCAAGGAACAAGGAGTGAATTCACATTGATGTCTGAATGTGCCAGATGTGCCCACCTAATTATATTATAGTCTAAACATATTTACTAAAGCTCAACACCAAAATGAAGTAGTGCTTAGGAAGAAAATGGTACAGAGTGGGAGTATCCATAAGGCAAATCTTCAGGCACACTTTCAGGCCTCCTGCCTTCCTCCTTGTATGGAATCCTACACAAGTTAGGTTTTAACAACGGTTTGCGGGGTTCCCAAATGCTAACCCCAGGATCAGTAAGACGCACAGGACTCGGCATATAATCATGCTCACGGCTAAGATTTATTACAGAGTGAAAGGACACAAAGCAAAATCAGCAAAGGGAAAAGGGCATGGGGCAAAGTCCAGAAGAAACCAAGAGCATCCTTCAAAGAGTCCTCCCCACAAGGAGTCACACAGGATGCACTTAATTTCTCCAGCACTGAATTGTGACGACACATGTAAAGTGCTGTCTTCAAGGGAAGCTCCTCAGCAACTCAGTGGCCGTGGTTTTCACTGGGGGTTGGTCACATGGGCACCCTTTGCCGAGCACGTACCGCAAGCCAAACTTCCAGACTCCCAGGAGGAAAGCGAGTGTTCGGCAGAAACCATATTATTTGCACAAACAGCTTGGAACAGTGAGCTCCTCATCGATGACGGAATGCTGGGAACACTCCCCAGATCCAAGTTCCTAGATGCCAGTGAAGGGCCAATCTTGTAAGCAGGCCTTTCTAAAGACAGCAGCCTCAGGCCTGCTATGTTAACACTTTTCTGCACACCTACCCATCACTGTTTCAGATCTGTACTCCCAACTGCCATCCCACACAAAAACGAATTCAAGGATTGTGGCCCTAGATGGCCACAAGCTCAGCTCTGATACTTGATCCAGGAAAGGGCATCCAGGTGGGAGACAGGGAGATGTCTGTCTTTATTTGCACACAGGGATGTGTGATTTACTGGTGCCCTCTATAGTGTCAAGTTAAGTTGAGTCAAAAGACACTACTGAAAACACGGTTTGTACCTAAGAGGAAAACACCCCTACCATTATAAATTGTACAATAATACATACATGAGATTAATAGAAGCCTATTAATAGATTAATACATGCATGAGATTCATGAGGTTCATAGAAGCCAAGGGACTGTGTTAGCTTCATTTCCTTTAGAGAACATCCACTCAAATGAGTATTTAATGTATCAAATGTTATTTATTAGAAGATGCAACTAACGGTTCCCCAAAAGAGCCCTCTGGTCCAGTAGAGGCTGGAAAAGCAGCTTTTGTGGGCACTTTCAACATTCACTTCTAATAACAAAAATCAGTATGGGGATGTTTACAAATCTCTTGGTTTTGATTTTATATTAAAAGAGGGAAAAGAGTCTTCATTGTTGTCTACAACTGGCTTGTCAGTTCTTAGTCTACCAACGTGACATCCAACTTATTTATGGAAATCTCCTAGAAACAGAAGATAACTTAGGAAAAGGAAATCAATATAGCATTTTGGTTTCAAACCAATCCACCGACTACATGTGAAAGTATACAAAATAAAATTCTAATTTCAAGTCACATTTCCTAAAGCACTCTCACAAGGTAGAGATTGACCCTCAGATCTAACTAAAGGGCTCTCAGAAATCTGCATTAAAGAGAGAGGTACGGGGCTTCCCTGGTGGCGCAGTGGTTGTGAGTCCGCCTGCCGATGCAGGGGACACGGGTTCGTGCCCCGGTCCGGGAAGATCCCACATGCCGCGGAGCGGCTGGGCCCGTGAGCCATGGCCGCTGAGCCTGCGCGTCCAGAGCCTGTGCTCCGCAACGTGAGAGGCCACTACAGTGAGAGGCCCGCGTACCGCAAAAAAAAAAAAAAAGAGAGAGGTGCGATGTGGACTTGGCTTCAATGAAAAGTAATGACCACTGTTCACTAAGCACTCACTATGTGCCAAGCACTAAGGGCAAAAGCACTTTACCTGCGTTACCCCCCTTAGTAACCCTGTCACTCAGTGCACACATGAGGGCTGGAAACTGCATTGCAACTCAAGTCCAGAGCAAGGGGAGAACGTTGAGCAAATACATGCACTGTCCTTCTGTTGAGTTTGCTAGTTCTGGTAAGAGCACTCCTGCTGAGTGGGGATATGGCAAAAGAAAACATGCCTTCCACGTCACACGCGCAAGGCAAGTGCAGAAACCTTAGTCTCTTGTGAATAACACCACTAATGGAAAAAAAAAACAATTAGAGAGTTAAATGCAAGGCAAAATATACCCATATGCCCATATGTATCTCCTCCTTCCCCCAGGATATTAGTCAGAGTTCAGTGTCATGAAGTAGCAGGTGTCCTGACATGTGTGATCGTGTTCTACAACACGACCTCCCTCCTAACGCAAAAGGGTCCAATGCTCACAAGTAGCTAGAAAAGAAGAGACACAGCAACGCCTGGAGTCCTGACTGAGGGTGTGCTTCATAAACAACATTCTGGGAGTTTCCCGGCCTTTGTAAGTAATGCTCTCAGGCCACAGGTGCTGGATTTGTTTTCTGTGGCTTGAGGGTAAAGCTCTCTGCAATGGATTTTACTGAAGATAGCAGGTGGGATGTGAGGCTCTGGGCAAAATGAAACATGGAGGTCTTTGATCACTCCAAGCCAACAAGGAAGAACACACCTATGTGTAAAAGTCCCTGATCCGAGACCATTACCACTCTCCACAGAAGCACAGGCAACACGCGGCAGGAGAACGGGGACTCAGGACCTGGGCCGGAGGCACCCACACACATAGCAACAAAGCAAACAGCATGCAAACAGCAGCTGCACTGACATTCAGCAAAGACGGAGGAGGCTGGTTTTTAGATCTTACATGGGAGAGAACAAAGACAGCCCAATTAATCACAAGGAAGACAACTGGGAAGTTGAGGCTTCTGCACCTATCCACAAAAAAAAAAAGAAAAAAGAAAAAGAAAAATCACGGCAAATGCATATATTCTGACATATATCTTTCATATACATAAACCACAGACTGCACAGACTTCCTATGGCCACAGCTGCCAGCTCCATTATCCCTTTCTGTAAGGGCTTTGAGAAAGGAAAAAGAAATAGGGTAAAAATATTTCCATTATATACGGAATGGACTGTTGCCAGATAAATATTTTTTAGCCTTCAAGAACATTTTAGTATGGATTTCTGGCAAAATTTTTAATCATCAAATCAATATTTTATTAAAGTTAATAACACCAAACAAGAGGCCAACTCCAAGTTGTATCACAGAAGTCACAGTTTAAAAAGGAGCCATAGCTTACAATGGAAGGGAAATTCTGAAAAAGAGCACAAGAGATCTTTGACTATCAGGAAAAAAAAAAAAAGGCTAAGCTCTAACAATCCTAAAATACCCTCTCCACAGAAGTAAGGGGAGGCAGAATGGAGTGGAAAAACAAATCATATCAAATAAAAATAAAATAAGATACAGTATAGAGTGTGAAGCCACAAGTCTGTGCTCCAGTACCAAGCCTTTTCCTTACTAGCTGTGACCACAATGAGCCTCAGTTTCCCAGCTGGGAAACTAGATAGTAATACCTGACTTTTACTGTTATCCTTAGGATTATTAGTCATTATTAGGGTTGAATTAAGTCAAGTACAAATACTCATGACAGGCCTTGCCAAATTCCGAGGCACACTGCAGGCACTCAGGAAATGCTTGCTCATAGATATACTTCTAGCTTTCGCATAAATCCAAGGATTAACTGAAATCTTGGCCTTCCATCTAGAAATCTGTATAATACGATCTGCTGAACTGCATATATAACAATAAACAATGAGTGACACAACAGTCACTTGTCACAAAGACAAAGGTTAAGTGTTCATAAATTATATTAATAGTCTTTACTGCAAAAACTACTTTGATCAGCTTAAGATTCTCTTGGTTACAGGTGCCATGTAAAACATGCAGAGATAAGATTCTTACTGTAATAACAGCATCTTTTCTGAATACTTTTCAAGGGAATATCATTCACTGAGTCAATGACAACTCCTTTTAAAAAATAATTATTTTACCCTTTTAGTTTACTGTTTTTTGGATATTGGCTGTGTGTGTGTGTGTGTGTGTGTGTGTGTGTGTGTGTGTGTAAAAGAGAACACACGTGTGCAGAGAAACCAGAGGACACACATGTGCTTTGTTTGTTTTTAATAAAAGTATGGCAGGAATCTGTTTCTGCTTCTCCAGTAAACAGAAGTTCCTTCAGAGAAGAGAGAAGCCACTTGAATGAGGAGTCATGACGCAATGAGACCCAAATACTTCACAAATGAAGCAATCAGATAGGTGACTTCGTAAATATTTAATTAATCCTCTACAAGTCTCCTAAGTGAGGCCTCATAGATGCTTATATTTTTAATCTGCTATGAATAAATGCTTCAATCCAGTGCCTGCATTCCAATGACCCAGGACTAAACAGGCGAGTGTAGATGGTTTCGGGCATCACAGGTACGACTCCCTGTCAAGACACAGAACCCAGTGACATGCCCCTCACCAGGGACAGCTCACTCCAGTGATTCAAGGAGGTTACAAAAGCGCAACAGGCCTTAATGTCAGCTACGTAGTTTTACATACCTACCGTGTCAGGGGCTCTCAACCTTCCTGGGAATTTATTCTGATATAAGAGGTATTGCTTTGCTAACATCTTCCACCTGCCACTGAGCTGGAAGGCTGCTCGCTTCTCCTGGGCTTCCAGTTCACCGATGCTGGGGATGGGCTCATCCAGGTATGTTAAGTAAACACAATCTTGCTTCTGCTTCCTAGAAAATAATTTTTGTAGCGCCTCTCCTTGATTTCACGCTCATACTTCTAGTTGTAGACATCCACTTACAAGATAAATTCATATCTGCCTGCTTCGCATCATGTGCGGTTCCTATTAACATTTAATAAGTGTCCGTCGGCAAGTCTGTGGACCGCTCTTCCACCCGCTCCCCCCTCAGAAATCCTCCTGCTGTCTCTGAGCTAACCCGGGATCTCTTCCCTCTCATTCTTTATTACTATTATTTTTTATAACCCCAAACCGTCTCCATTCACCGGCCAAAGAAAAAAGTTATTCACGCCTGTTGAAACATGGCATGTGATGTAAATGAAATTTGGCTTTACTCTAAGAATTAATAAAGTGATCCACCTAAAACAACTCAGGAGCAACCTCCTGAGATTTCTGCCCCCAACTTTTACTTCTACCCTACACCTGTATCTTCTCTACCCTCTCAAAAGTTTGAATACAATTTTTGCCTGTAAGTGCAAATTGGTGGACAGTGGGAACCAAGATCAAATCGTATGCCTCATGTTGGCAAAACGATTAACACAAAGAGTCAGAAACTGAGTTTGGAGAAAAGTGAAGGAAAAAACCCTACTAACGTCTGATAAGATCCAAGCTAACAGGAAGTGGCAAACTCACACGCAAAGGGCTTTAGTTGTATGACAGTAAAGACTCAATCTGCCTTCCAGCTACAATCATCCCCCGCTCTCACGCTGGAAATGGGGAAGGGAGAGAACACATCCTCAGTCTGTGATGGGGATTCAAAGACAAGGTCATTTGTTCCATCACTGCTTGTGCCTGGTCTTCACCATCCACCTCCTTTGCCAGAAGAAATACACCCTTCCTCTCTTTGTTCTTTGTTTTCATCCATTTGTTCCGGTTATTTGATTCTCTCTCTCTCTCCTGTACTTCAGATCCAAAAAGGCCCTGCAGGAAGTTTCTTCCCTCCCACTCTCGTGTGATGTCCTGGTTTTTTACTGCCAAATTTCTAGCCCCATCTTCCCTCTTCTCTTGAACCGACCATTCCCCCAACTCAGAGCTCACTTGTTTCTTTCCTCGTACAGCTCTGCTCGCCTCTCTCCATTTTCACTCCTGAAAGCAACCTTCCTTTCCTGATCACTCCTCCCATTTTGGTTAAGGGAAAGGAGGGTTGTTGCCAAAGGTATGCAGTCACACCGACAGAAGCTAGGAGCACGTGTAACAGGAAACACCAATTATCCCACGGCAAGTACAAAGGGAACGTCCAGGAGATTGAACCACAGTGAATGAGAAGACGTTCTGTGATCATTTGGGAAAGTAGAGAACAATGACCACATCGAAAAGGTGCCACTGTGAACATACAAGATCTACAAAATCCCTGGGCTGATCTATACAAAGGGAAGGCGTTCTCAGTGCCATTTCACTGTGCTCATAAAATCAGAATTAAACTCTCATTTGTCATAAATGAGAGTTACATATAGTCACTGACAGGAGATTATTTCCTAATTCCTCCTTGGAGTACTAAATTCATAACTGAAGAGGACAAAGATAAATGGCTTAAGAATGGGAAGGGGGGGCTTCCCTGGTGGCGCAGTGGTTGAGAGTCCGCCTGCCGATGCAGGGGACACGGGTTCGTGCCCCGGTCCGGGAAGATCCCACATGCCGCAGAGCGGCTGGGCCCGTGAGCTATGGCTGCTGAGCCTGCACGTCCGGAGCCTGTGCTCCGCAACGGGAGAGGCCACAACAGTGAGAGGCCTGCGTTCCGCAAAAAAAAAAAAAAAAAAAAAAAAAAAGGGAAGGGGACATATACTAGAGGCTAATTATAGCTAACAAAGCTTTAAGACCCTCAAATATTCATATATATATTTATTTGTTTCTTCCCCCAGACTAAGGTTCGGTTGATATGTGCTAAGACTGCCCACGTCTGGACATCTGTTCTTACTGTACAGCGCCTGTGCCATTCGACTTATTAAAATTATTTAAAGACTATGCCTATATTCTCTTCCACATGTCTACTTTTCTTTTCTTCTCTGAATATTTTGAAAGAAGTCTTCAATTTTTGTCTCTGGGTTTGTTGTTTTGTAACTACATCATGACATGTTATGATGCAATGTTGTTTTTCAAAATGTGAACAATCTTTTCTATGCATCAACCCTTGAAAAGTTAAGCCAATCGTGTCCTCCTTCTTCCATAACTCATTCATCAAGGTAGCTGATATTTGCGCCTCAACTGTGAACTATATGCTTAGACCTAAATAAGTGTGGAGATGATACCTCTTCCTCTAACCTTTCTCAATGCTAACGGCCCTCAAGGATGCTGCCCCCGTGATGATTCTAATCATTTCACTCCCTTGCCCCAAATCCTCCAATGGCTCCCCATCTCCCAGAGCAGTGGTCCACAAACTCACGATCGGTAATGAAACATGAGTACACAGCCCAACACTGGTATACTGACTTAAAGGAGTGATATCAAAAACTCTTTAGTAACTGGCAAGTCTGGGCAACCATCAATCTGAACGGCTGCCATAACCGATCAGAAAACACCAGCCAGAAAAATAATTATTATGGGCACACTTGTATACTGGCTGAATATCACGCTCGAACTATCTACATGTACCACTCTACTAATAGACAATGCCTTATATAATGTATTATATGTATATTATTAATATTATGAGGCAAATTTAAAACAAGAAAAAAATAAATATAGAAAGTTATCATTATCTTCCCATTTCTCAATGTCTATACCACCAGCATGCCACTTAGAAGATGACTGGCCCAGAGTATAAACTCAAAACGCCTTTTTCTGTACAAGGCCCCTTAAGATCTGGCCTCTGGCTACCTGTCCAGCTTTACTGCCTGTGAATCTTTTTATGCTCCAGCAACACTGATTCACAAACTTCCGGAACAGGCCATGGCTCCTCACAATTCTATGCTTTAGAGGATGCTGTCCTGTTAGCCTGGATGGAATACTTTGTTCCCGAGAAACTCCTACTCTCGTCTTGTCTTTTTGAGTGTCACTTCAATTGCTACCTATCTCTTTTGTGAAGTCTTCCCCGATTGCCCACGACACACTCAGAGGCTCCTTTTTCTATTAACACTGCAGTAACATAGCTAACATTGTTCTGAGCATTCGCTTTCCACCAAGTATTCTGCTAGGGACTGTACGTGCGCCATCTTGAACAATTTCCCCAACCATTACCACGTGGTAGGTAGGTACTATTACTTACTAACTCTAAGCTAAGGCTTGAAAAGGTTAAAAATCTTATTCAAGTGACTCGGCTAACAGAAGGTAGGGAAGGTATTTAGGCCCAGTCTGACACCAAAGTACATACTCTTATCCCTCTACTCATCCATACTTCCAATAATACAAGTATCACATGACACTCAAACTGACAACAAAACTCTGTCAACAAACCTGCTGATTTTTACCTTTATATCCAAAGCCCTTAGCACACAGCAAACTTATGAAAAATCCTTGCGGAGAGGATGTATATCTACCTAAAAATCCCGCATTTTTAAATTAATTATGAGCTATTCAGCCTATGTGCTCCGGAATTTGACTTTTTACCTCTGTCTGTGCTTTTAATATTTTAAACATTGCTAACACACTAGGTAGTGTGCAAAATTTAGCTTATCAGAAGTAAATCTTGCATTCATCTTACAAGAATAAGAAACTCTGAAAGAGGGAATGTTCATACTGTATCGATGGTTCTCTCAGGTCTATAAGGATAAATTCTAAAGGCCCAACAAATACTATACTGCCCTGCACTGACACAAAAGGGAAAGGAACTCTGGTCAGTATGGGTACATAACCTTAACCCTTTTCTATCTGTCTTTTCTTTCCCCTCCCACTTCCTGGAGGGAAGGAAAGAAGGAAGGGGGAGGGGGGGGATAAGTGAGCTGGGACAGGGGAGTGTGGATAGAAAAAAAATGGTAATAGCTCACAGGAAACGCTGCCCTGCATTTGTCTGACAGAGAGAATGATACAAACCAGGAAAAACTGAGATCTCAGCTTTCTAAACATGTCCTGATTGCTATACCGTCACCTAGATTCTGGTGTGTATCTACTTCCCTTTACTCAACTGTGCACTCTTTGAGGAGAGAACTTCAGACAAGATCACCTGGTTCAATCACCTTCTACCTCCTTCCAGACTGGGTCCCCCAACCCCTCAACCCTAAACCAGTCTCTAGCCTTCAAACGTAGTGAAACTTCTGAGATACAAGTATGATCCACATCTTATATTTCTTCTTCGTTTAAGTCTCTTGGAAGCAAAGACTGTTTTATCAAACTGTGGAACCACCAGGGGACACACCACAGAATCCAGCCTTTGGAGGCTCTACTGAATGATACACAAAAGGTCAATGTGGGTAGTATGAGGAATAACTACTTAGGAAAGGGGGTGAAATAGAAAAAAATCAGTTTTAGTTATGCTGGTATGGATTTGTTGATAGTGCCACCAGGCCCTGAGTCAATGGATATTTGAAAATGTGGAACTGTGGTGCCGAAGGAAGGCAGACGCATGGGAATCAGCTATGGGTCTTCTCCCCAAAGGCGGCAGCTGTAGCTGTGGCAGATAGTCAAGGCAGATCTAGAGAGAAAGCAAACAACACTGTGGGAGGGCAGCCTCTAGGAGAACACCCTGGAGCTGGGCAAGTTTCTAGATGGGCAAGTCAGATGGCTCCTACCTCTCCCTGTGAGATGGAACGTTCCCGGTGTGCAGTCAGACGGAACGGCACTTATCTCTGTGGAACCTAACACTGCATCTCTGTGGAAAAGGCAAGCCATTCTGGCAACATGATGTAATGCAATGACATTTGGGAAGATGTAGCTTCCGTCATAAAAAAACCATGTGTCATATTCCTCATCTTCAGAAGAGGAGCCTACCTTTTTGCCCCTCACGGGCTTCTAACGAGAAACAAACCTGAACGTGCTCTTAAAAGGTAGGACTGCTACACTTATGAATTCCTTTAAGGAACTCAAGTTGACTCTTCTGAATTAAAAGATTAAGTGGGAATATCCTTTAACATATAAAAACAAAAAGGCAACCATATCTGGAGTTGATCCTAGTTCAACCTCTGTCAAAGCAAACTTGGGCAGTCACTTCACCTCTCCTTGCCCCAATTGAAAGTGATTTAAATTTCATTCCTGACGATCTCATTAAGGTATTATGATGATTAAGTACCTCAAATGTCTTAAGATCCAGTGAGTAATGTCTTACCATTTGGGGGAGCAGTCGTGTGATATTATGGCTTGTCCGAATAATTTTAAAAGCTGTGTGATGTTTCTCCAAATTTTCTGGGTCTTTGATACCAAAGATAAACAGACAAGATACCCAACTCTTGGATGAAGTAGCAGTTGCTTTCAAGTTCTAAGAGAATTATACTTTGTAACTGCACTAACAGAATGCACAGTGATCAGCCGTAAAGCTTAATGTTGCTCACCCTCGATTACGCATCTTGAATATAAGTCAGGAAGACGCACCCCAACTTAAAAGAACACCTCTCAGGAAAATATGAGTTCGGCATACACATCATTAGATGCTGCTTTCTTGAAAGTCATTCATAATGTAGCACCAAGAGGAACATTTAGGAACATTATCATGACAGACAAGAGACAATGAGGGGTGGAGAGGAAGGGATGAGTTCCAGGGCTATTTAGAAGAAACAACTTGTTGTGGGTGGGAGGCAATCAGACAGAAGAGATGGGAAAGAAGAAAGCATCAAAGATGGAACCCTCAATATTATAAACCTGGCTGTCCAGATACATATTGGCTGGGTGAAGGTCTGGGGAGAAGGATAAGTCGTCAGGTCATACACATATTGAGAATAAAGTATCTCTGCCACACTACTGTTTGGAAAATTCCTTCACCAACTTCCCAGTTTACTTTCATATATTGTGAGAACAGGAAAACCGGAAGAGTTTTAGTTGAAACTTTCTCTGAAAAGTTTAAAATTGTTTGAAAGATTAAAAATACTCAGTATTTCTCCCAAGTTACTACTCAAAGATCTGTTCACACACTATACTAATACTAGTCTCCCCGTCTAAGAACACCCATGATGAGCTCATCTTGGGAGCACAAAGCACTCTACCAAAATGGACCTGAAATGGCATTAAAGCAAAAGAACCTCAACCAGACTTCTCTGTTCCAGCTTTAACCTAGGACTAGAACTATACAGGGATGTTAGAAATTGCCATGCTATTTGAGAACAGAGCAAAGAAAGGAAATAGCAAAAGGTCTTCCGTCCCTCTAGGTATAACGCTATACACGTAGATCTGATTTTATACCCTGGCAAATTCCATGAATGCTTCAGCCTCACGAAAATAGCAGATAATCTATTAAATTTATGAAGATAAGGGTACTAGGTTGCATCCTTCAAAGACAATGTTAGGTAGGGTTAATATGTCTAAACTAACAAAAGAACGTCACTGCACATACAGCACTGTGAACATAACTCTGTCTGCACGCACAAGTTATGCACTTGCCTCTGAGCCTGACCATGACAGTGCTTTTAAAAATACGTCAAAAGTTATTTCAGAACTCACAGTATGTTGCTAGGTGCATGCTGCTGCAAAGAAAAGGCTAATGGGCTCTCTACTTAATGTGATTAGAGCCATTATTGACATAATGCCAGGAAGACGCAAAACCATTAGCATTACACTACAGCTCACTTTAGCATCCACTCAGATTTAGTATTTGATCCACAATTTTAATTTTGTTCTGCTCTATTCAGAGCTGCATTACACAAAATGCATAATTAAAAGCTGCTGTGAATCTCTCTACTTCTCAAATTAAAAACATAGCAAACATTTGTAGTTCTAATCCACTAGAAATTAATAAATCAAATAGTGTCTTTTATCCTCTTTTCTTCCGTGCAGGTCAGGTTGCGGGCTGGGAATACTTCTGCCTGCCATAGAGTAGGCTACAGACAGAGCGGCCGCTCAAAGGAAAGAAAAGTCCCCAAACTGCCTACTGTAAAGGCAAGTGAGAACCTGGAGGGCCTAGAAGCATGGATAGCCTTCTAATTCCAAGCGTTAAGCCGGAAGGGCTTTCTGCAGAGAAAAATTTTAATCAATTCACCATAAATCCTTTTGATGCATTTTCCTTCATTAGCTCACTTTGTCAAGCATACACATGCTCCTAATTTAATTTAATCAAATTCACCATGTCTTTCTGTCAACAGTGAAGCAATTCCCATGTCCAAAAGATCTCCTATCAACTCCCTACCCTGGGCAGCCTGGAAGGGAAGCCGATGAGTAATAGGAGTTTTGCTTTATCCATCATTAAAAACTGAAAGAAAGGGCTTCCCCCTAAAGATCTGCCCAAGAGCTGAGATACTGACACCATTGCTAGTTTCAGTGCTTCTAGAAGTGGTCATCATCTGAAAAAATGGAGGATTATGATTCATTAGAATGAAAACAGCACCATCTCCCCTGTGGGTGATAATCCTAGGAAAGTTCTGGGAGGATCAGAAGAAAACAACAGCAGGGCACTCGAGTGTATTCCAAGCTAGGCCCTACACTGTCCTCGAGTCTCCCCTCGGCGCACCAGGGATGCTCCAGTTGGGCCAGTTCCCCCAGTAGGCCGGGCTTCTCCTGTCTGTGAACACCCGCTCCCTCAAGAACTGCAACTCATCCTTCAGATCTCTGCTCAAAGCTCACTTTATCAAGGAAGCAATTCCAGAAATCCCCTAGGATACTTGATTTTTTAAGACTTGCCTGTGTGTGTGTGTGTGTGTGTGTGTGTGTGTGTGTGTGTGTGTGTGTGGTGCGCGCACGCACGCGTCTTGTGTTTAAAGACTTTATGGCAATTTATGTGTATTGTGCTTACGTGGTTAGTTGAGTCCATCTTCCCCCACCGGTCTGTGAGCTTGGTGAGGGCAGGGACCACATCTGTCTGGCTCATCATTTTAACTTCTAGAATCTAGCAGCTCTGTCCAGCACACAGACAAATAAATAAATAAATATTTGTGAAATGGCTGACTGCTGAGTTAATCTACCACCGTCTCCTGACAGACTTCCGAAACACGCCAAGTTCCTGTTATTTTCCATAGCTCTTTCATGTTACAAGGTGGCTGTTTCTGAAATCGTAGGTTAAATATAATGAAGCAAAGGCTTCAAAATGCACAAAAACTTTCCAATTGGTGGGGTTTACGTGTATCTAGAACAGAGTGAAGACTATGTGAAGTAATGCAGAATTCGGAAAAAAGACAAAGTAGCAGAAGCCCTCAAGAGGGCCCTCAATACTCAACTGGAACTTAAACACAGCAATGTCCCAAACCACCATACTGCTCTCCTGGGATGGAAAAGGAAGAGGCACGGGCAAGACAGAGAAATACCACTCCTTCAAGAATGGTCGTGTTGTACGGCTTTGGAACTCGCCTTGCTTACCTTCAGTTTCTAGTATTTGCTTCTGAAGACAGACATATCTTGATGAAAATGTGACCAAAAAATTAAAAAAAAAATAATCACAAAACCAGCTCCCCTTAATTTTCTTAACAAACCAGGACTTTAAAACTTACAAGCAGCAGTCAAGGCCATCTCACCGTGATAGACAGTCAGTTATTTAAAAATCTCAGACCAACATTTTTTCCAAAAAGACGGGGCTTATTCCTATATTATTATCTTGATCAGTTAGGTAAGCATCTTATCTTTACAGCTTTAATTGTGTGCGCTTATCTCCCCAACTCAAAGAAACAAAAATGTTGCATGCATGATTTGCCTGTAGTTCCAAACATCCTGAAAAACTAAGGCCTTCATTAGGAGACATTTGATATATCTAGACTGTTTCCTTATAACCCTAAAATAATGAAATTTATAAAATATTTAGGGAGAAAAGATAAATATTATATATTTTCATTTCAGCTTTAACATGATAGAATTTCCCTTTTTTAAATCAAAAAGCTAATATATTTATTTCTTTCTATCAGAATCCTGACTTAAGATGTACTTTCCCTTAAGTGCTCCCCAAAAGGCAGGCAACTCCAGAGTAGACTTGGAAAGAAACTTCCTTTAGCTCCTCCTCTAGAACTGACGTCCAGAACAAAGAGGTGACTCTGCTTTTCGGTGGGGGGTATGGTGTCCCCCTATTTGAACTTCTTAGCACGTATTTCTGTAGGTGATCAGAAAGTATTGTTCTCCTCAGAAAAAGCTTTGGGTCGGCACCTGCGTCCTTCCATATCCTGCAAACAGATGACAGGAGTGTCTGGCAGAAAAGAAAGAAAAAAACCAGCTGTATCTGGCTCATTACCCTTAAGGCAGTGCGTTTCATTGTTTCATGGCTCTGACTGCTATGCTTCTTTCCCTCTACCAAGCTGAAATCTGCCTTCCTGTAAATTCCGGTCCTCTGAGGCATCGAGCGAGTCTGTGTGCTTCCCGGTCCACGTGGAAACCCTTACAGATGGGGAGGAGGTGTTACTCTGGCAGGCTCTTCTCCGGACCAGTCACTGTCAGTGTCTTCAACTGATCCGCCAACGGTTTGTCTGCAGACCTTTCACCACCCTGGTCACTCCCGGTGGTCGCACTTCGATTGCTCAGTGCTCTTCATGCAATGTGATACCCAGAATTAAGTGCGAGATTCCGGGTGTGGTCTGAGCAACACAGAGAAGGGGATCTGTTACAACGTCACCATAGCTCCGTAGTTAAGGAGCAAATGTACTTTTTCTTTAAAAGGCACATGACACGGGGAATAGAGCCAATATTTTATAAAAACAGTAAATGGAAAGTAACCTTTAAAAGTTGTATAAAATTAAAAAAAAATCCAAACCAGAAAAAAAAAAAGACACATGACATAAATGACACAGAATACAAATGTTTTCAACTTAATACTTAAACTCTGTGCGGTGATAAAAGGCTGCCTTTTCTTCGGCAGCATCTATAACCTCATTTCTGCTCTTCCTCTTCAACGAACAGTGTTAGCGTAACACAGAATATTCGTCCTAAAGACATCTTCTAACACAGCATACAAGATGAAAGGGCTGTTAGATGTAATAAGTATAGATCATCTAATGTACAGATGCTTATTAGCTTCAGAAGATGTGACCTCTACATTAACCATAAAGCTCCTGGCCAACTCTGCTAGGTTACAGAGGAATGTCATTGTGTAAGAGTATCATTAAATTGAAATAACTATTTTGTGGTTCCCTGCATTCTCAGCTCCTTCTCAAAGATCTTCCAGTTCTGTCTAAGGAAAAGCGGCATGGCACTGATATTAAGCAGATGACCAAAATGCAAATGGGAATCCAATTCACACACACACACACACACACACACACACCACAAAAGAACTCAAAAAAAAAAAAAAAAAAGAAAAAGTTGGTGGTTGGAAAATCTATCTCCCAGTTAGACTGGAACGGGATTTCACAGGGTGTGTTTCTGTGTGTGTGCCACACCACTGGGACTGCCATCTATCATCACGCCAAATAACACAGGGCCTGGGGAAAGGTTTCAAGCTTTGGGGAGGTTGATTTTCCCTTCGGTGATTGAGAAGCAATGGTGTAAGAGTCTCCCCCACCAATATTTTATTGCTACAATTTTCAAACATATAGAAAGGCTGAAAGAATAGAACAGTGAGCATCCATATATCCACCATCTAAACTCTACAATTATCATTTTATTATATTTGCTTGTAAGGATCATTTTTATGTATCATTGATCAGCATGAGACAACAGTCATATAATTTACAATTTCAGGGGAAAAAAATTCCTGATATCACCAGGTCAGTACTCATTTTTAAAGTATAAACATTTCAAATGCTTAATTTAGACGAGTATAATCTTACTTGCCTTTGAGCTCTAAATTCTTTCTTTATGTACTCCTCGTAGAATATCTGTTAGGTTATTTATCTGTTTATTTTAACAGTTCAGCAGAAAGATAGTAAAATGTTATCTGTAATAGCTTAACCTTTGGAAGAATACTTACCTTTGACAGTTTACAAATATTTCTAAAAATTTGAAAATGACTTGCAAGCTGCTTGTGATCTCTCATTGGTCAGCTTAAGTTATTATCACAATAACAGCCACAAAATAATTATAACAGCTAATACTCCTACATTATTTGCTATGTGGCAGGTATCAGTCTAAGTGCTTTGCATATTTGAGCTCATTCAATCCATGTTATACCTTCATTCAATACATACTGTTAATATCATCAGCACCATTTTAAGGGTATGAAAGACAAGGCACAAAGAGCCACAGAGCTCTTAAGTGGCAGAGGTGGGATTCAAACTCCAGTAACCTACCCTGCAGACTTTGACCAACCAATCCACTGCACTGCCTCTCTATCAAACAAGAGAACTCCATGCCGGACAGAAAACTCATACTTCTGTTAGTACCATCACTGATGTTCCTGCCAACTTAGCAACTGATTGGTTGTTTTCAGTTGGGAAATTGAACCAGTGCTAGATTTCAATGCATCTTTTTTGAAATCAATAAATGAAATAAATATTATAACCAAAATGGGCCTTGTACATGCTTCCAAGTAAAAAAAATACATGTACAAGGCCCACTTTGGTTATAATATATTTGGAACAGAAAATATTTTACACTGAAAATGAAATCCATGCCTACACACCTACACACATAGCACAATACGTAAAGAACATGTGTGATCTTGAACAAGTTAACTTCTCTGAGTCTGTGTTATCATTGACAAAATGGGGGTAATAATGTAACAGTAGGACCAACTTCACGGGATCACGATGAGAGTTATATAGGATAATCAGAGTTCCAAAGTGCCTGTAATAATATAATAAGCACTCAATAAACACGTGTAAAACACTTAGCACAATGTGGCACACTGTAGGCACCAAAAAGTGTTGTCAATCGTAATAATGATAATAATACAAGCTCGACACACGTCAATAAAAATTAATATTTACTAACACCATGAGGGGAGCCATACTTTTGCTTTAATGTTGCCAAAAGAATAATTTTAATCTTGACCAAACACAGCCTTCCAGGAGATGGCATCTTAAAGGATATATCTGATTAATTCAAGATAACTAAATAGTACTAGAGCAGATTTAGCAGAACTGTTTAACTTATCAACAAATCAAATTGGTATCAGCACAAGGTCCCTGCTGGCTATCGTATGTCAATCCAATAGTGTTAGCAAACATTCTAAAAGTACTCTAAATATTTCAGCTAGGGAGAGTCAAACCAAGAGGGGGAAAACTCTCCTCTTCCATTGAATGACACAAGAAGAAATTATGGTCTCTATTTTAATAGTTTAAATTATAAGCTGCCTCTGAGGAAAATAACTGTAAAAACTGACTGACTCTATGGCTCTCAGTTTTGAAAGGGTGATGAAACGTGAAATGTTCCTGGTTGTTAAACTCCATGGCCTACAGATAACTTACAAATCTGTTACCTCTAACCCTAACATTATCAGGCAAAACTAGGATGTCAAGAATCAAGAAGATTCATTCCCGCTTGTACTTTCAATTTATATAAATAAACTCAGAGGAGTCACCCACTATAGCATTAAAAATCCAGGACCCTTGGGGCCAGACTGGGTTTCTAAGAACACCGATGGGGTCGCTGGACCCACACGTGGCTTTAAGTGAAAAGTCATGCAAAGGTCCAGGGGCTTTTCTTGGCCAGCTCATCAGTTCAATCAGGTGTTACTAAAATCCCAACCATCCATCTGACCGGACCATTTAGGTTTTGCAGGTCCAAATGGCAATTTGCTGTACATTTTCGATTACTGTATATTTTCTCCACCATGCCTAACAGCATGTAAAACAAAAACGTACCATTTTGTATACACAAAGGCACTTATCAGGGCTCAGTGGCTCTCAGCACCATGCACTTTGAAAGGATTGATGATGGTGTGGTAGGAATGGGACAGGAAATGGACATCTGTGTTTTCCCCTGTTAATAGCATAATGCAACTATATTGCTAGAAAGAAAGAAAGAAAGAAAAAAATAGGATGTTTTCAACCACCTTGCACCGCTGAAAAAGACACTGGCTACTGAAGTGAGAGACCTGTGTCCTGGCCTAAGTACCTCAAGGTATTTCTCCTCCTTAGGTCATACTGTTCCCTTCATTTCCATTATTTTACTGCCCTCAAATTACATGAATCTGCATGGTTTCCTCAGATACAAAACTCCAATACTCTGAAGTGATGCGTTTTGGGCTGCAAGTGGGCAACCCAGCCCTTAAACAGATGCTCAACAAGACCATATCTGGCTTCCTAAAATTTCAGTAAAACATATCTAACAATAATTAGCAAAGGCTATATGGTGCATATGGTATATACCATGAAATATGGAGCTGTAAGTCCCCAGAGATGAAAATATGAACTTGACACCCACAGCAGGTATAGTAAATTCTATTGCTGTTGAAGGGTCAGGAACTTTGAAAAGTCTTTGCTTTAACCCAAATCTCAGCAAATACACAGGCATGTAGGTATATATATTTTGAGGGACACTCATTTCTACAATAACAAAAGAAGAGTGGGGTAAAAGGCAAACTGTCTTTGTATAATATTTGTTGAAGAATGGTCCCTGGGTTTCCCTGGTGGCGCAGTGGTTGAGAGTCCGCCTGCCGAGGCGGGGGACGCAGCTTCATGCCCCGGTCCGGGAAGGTCCCACATGCCGCGGAGCGGCTGGGCCCGTGAGCCATGGCCGCTGAGCCTGCGCGTCCGGAGCCTGTGCTCCGCAACGGGAGCGGCCACAACAGTGAGAGGCCCCGCGTACCACAAAAAAAAAAAAAAGAATGATCCCTGAGCAAGACAACTCATAAGACAACCAGACACGGTATCACTGGCTTTCAGTTTCTGAGTTCTCGTCTTCAAGCACAACCGCACCCTAAAGCTTACTTCTGACCCACCCAGACAAACTACAATGTAGGCTCCCCCTCTGCATATAGTGGGCGCTGCGCACAAGGACTGATAAAGAGATAAAGACAGAGTGAGAAATATACCTGCAACTCCACCTCCCTTCTGACAATTCTTTTATTCCTCCCGGCTCTCCTGGGAGAGAGGGGCTGTAATGAACTTACTCGACACCACGCCTTCTTTTGCCTCACAAGTATCCTTTGCACTCAGGCACCTCCTCCTAACTCCTATCTCCTGCTCTTGTTAAATTTGGAACAGTACATACCATTTTACACCTCACAGCTCAGGAAAGGCAGCACGGTAGCTGGGGTATGGATGTGACAGAATGTTTTTATTCCACCCCTGAAAAAAAGCTCCCTGCTTTTGACACACTGGAAAATGTACAGCTAGAAAGTGCTGGAGGCGAAGATGCCACCCCAGCCTTACATCTGTCTGCTTTCATTTGTCTACAACTGTGCTTATAGATAAAACAAGCTTTCCAGATGTCATCACAAGCAGGACTCATATGCTGACTTCTCTGAGACACCATTGTTGGCTGCCAGCATAACAGAGCTGTAAAACTAAAATATTTAAACTCTGAGCCACTCAACACAACTTTGAATGTCACACAGGATCTTATTCCAGGATTAATTAACGTACACCCCAATAAAATAATCACGTGTTAAAAACAGAGCTGGCTGGCGTGCAAGTGGATCTAATTTTCTTCTTTCCCACGGTGCTAATGGCATACAACTGCACCGTGAAGAAATTCCTGAAAGTGAGCACTTCCTTCTACATGTGCACACCCTTTCAAGCCCTTGAGTTCCAGGTGCTGTATCTCGAGGACCGATACGTTCTCATTGCTTCAAACAGACACGATGAACCTAAGATGAACAAAAGCAATATGCCAGGCACAGACTAAAAAGACATTTCCACTGTGAGAGGGGAAGGCCAATGACAAGTGATGGGGATATTACTAAGAGGCATTGTTACGTGCACGCACATGTGAAGCTTGGCTCCAGGCAACCTGGTATCACGGTGCTTGAGTGTTTGTTTGTCTGAGAACACAATATCCCTGTGGTTATAATTACAACCACTGTACCAAAGAGGACTGAGGTGGTTTCATAACATCCCTCAACAAAGAAGAACTCATTGCTCCCGAGCCTCCTGAAAAATTCCTCAAACGCACACATGTGGTATTTCTGATTTCCTTTTTTTTTTCTGAAACTACATAATAATTTTGTTTTCATTGAGAAGAGTTCCAGCGAGCTCAGACTCGGTCTGAATGACTTATTCCTGGTAACACCTAATATAGGTGTTCTGAGCTGGAAAAAGCAGCCGATTCACGGTTGGGTATGTGAAACCTCTACATACCTCCCTCTAACTGGGCTTTTCCTCCTGCTCTGGTTCATCTTGTCTAGCCAAGTTTGTGTGTGTGTCAACTTGGGTCAGGAATGCTCGTTAAGCATCTGTTACTCAAAAACCCGTTTGTAGGTCATTCTGGATGCAGAGGCCAAATCGATCTCCAAGGCACAAGCCTTCTGCAGTTTCTGCATAATTTGACAAGAGACCAACTTTGCATGAACCCAGTCAAGGCATCATGTAGGTGTGTCAGGGCCGGTCCTACACCCCAATGGGCTCATCCCATGTAGTGGGAGCTTACAAAAAAAAAAAAAAAAAGCATGTTCCATGAAATCCCGAATTTACCCCATCCCCTACTCGCACACAGCAGCAGAACAAAACATTTACTTGCGATGGCTTTCCAGGGAGACCACTGATTGAGAGGGAAAAGGAGAGAGTTATTTTGCTTTCCCACCATCTTGAATGTTCCCATCTTCTCTTGAGCTGATCTAGTTTAAACCCTCTGAAAATATATCAGCCCAAAGCACTCAAGATTTCCCTAAAGGCCCCAGTAGGCTTCCTGCTTTGTGTGTTTCCACTCCTGTGCTGGAGGCTAATGTGTTTTATGGATGTTTGTTTTAATGCAAAGAACTTCACTAAGTCACAGCAACCTGCCCTAGTGATTCATCTACTTCGGAGGATCCTGGCCTCTTCTGCTGCTCCTATTTCAGCCTGGGAGGAAGAGATGAGGGCAAAAATAAAGCCCTGAGTGTTGGATTTCAGTCCCTTATAAGTGTTAGGACAGCAGCGATACTTCCGTCCTAACGCTTAGAAGGTAACAATAATAACATCATTCCTGGCTTTGTAGTTCCCCCTTCATTTGAGGTTGGGGTACCTTTCTAGCTTGGGGCAGGAAGAGTCACTGCTGAAGCCCATCCTGCACTTGATCTTAATTTCCCCACACCCAAATCAATATATACCCATTTTACTGCCCTGCCAGGACTAAAGTTGGACAGTGTTACGTGAAGGAGTCTCTTCATAAAGTTAATTTGAGTGATGCTTCCCTAATCGAGCCCTAATTATCAGCTCTTTGGCAAAAGTATATTCCCACAAACATTTAATGATACATCAGGGTCTGGAATACTTGACCTAAAATTTACTTCCTGCTCCTTAAACCTCTCCTGGGTTTCTAGAGGAAGTACAAATATTAAACAGGAGCAATGTGAGAAGTTCACGTTCATCTTTAATCTCATCTGTGCTTTTAAAATCCACTAGGGAATTCAGAAGTGACACACTCCCCTTTTACAGATGAGAAAAAAGATGGGTGACTCAGTTACCTGTTTGTCTAAGGGCAAGAAGGGGAGCCTGGGGCTGAGCTGGGGGTGCACCAGTGGACTTGAAGACCAGGTGGGTCTACTGTCCTTGCCCAGCTCCAGACCAGAGGATGTAATAACAGCAAGAAGTCTGCCAGCCAGGAGAGAGCCTGTTCTGAAGAATGAAACCTAACAGGTTACTCTCAGGTCTGTATTTGAATACAACTGCATTTAAAAATAACCCAATTTAACAATTCACGAGTTCTGATATATGTTTTATAAAAATGTGTGAGAGACCTAAAAGCCACGGAGAGCCATAACTTTGAGCTGCCTCATTTGTTTCTCTTTTATTACAGTCCTGCACGGTGGCCACAAGACCTGCACTGAAAAGAGAACATTAAATCTTTATCCTTAACTGTTTTAGCAGAACGATATTAATAGTTGAATATTATTTTGTCTGACTGATATCATTCAATAAGACCAAAGAGAGCACTGAACCCCACCCTCATCCTAGGATAAAAAAGTGATGCCCTGTCTCCAGAAACAATACTTCATCACTCTTGAGACTCCAAGAACATTTCTACTGCCGTATAAGCCCCAAAGCCGAAAACCTAAGTGAAGGTGGTTATTCAGAAATAAAGCATTTCTCTGGGCCTCCCCTGGCAGGGAAAGCAGCTGTGTGAAACGATCTCGCTCCTCCTGGCGTGCCTGTTTGGTCTTTCCTCATCCAGGACCAGTGTGGACACATGAGCAAACCACCAGAAAACCATTTTGTTCCACGGATGTTTTATAGCACAGGTGGAGAAACAGGACAAGACTTGAGTTTAGAAGAGAGAGTTCAATACAGGAAAGTACTTAGACAGCAGTGTGATTCTATCCAGCAAAACCCAATACTACTGTTTATGGCTCTATCTTTGGCTCTGTCTTTGTCCTACCAAAGCACACACCCCACGTGGTACAGAAAAGCACGATTTCCCCTTTACTTATATTTCCCTGTGTGTCACTACAAACAATTTCAGTAAGGTTAGCCCCAAACCATAACAATGGCCTTTTCTTTGAAAGCCTTCTAATTTTCTATTAAATTCACAAGGGTTGTTTTTCCCCCAACCTATACTATATCTTGATGTTCCAAATAAGATAAATAATAAAATATTAACAACCATTAAGTTAGGAAGCCTGTTCTCCACTCGAGATATCTCTTTTTAAATAATCAAACAAATGACAACAGTACTAATAGCCAAATGGGGTTTATATAACGCTAACACGCCTACACTTAAACTAACTGAAAAGTTACACTGAACCTAGTTTGAACTCACATAAATAAGCAACTTTGTGGAAATAGTCAGTGTTTCTGCATGACAGCTACTGAGTCAAGTATTTTAGCGGGGAACAAAATTTTTTCTAATTGGCAAATAAATGGTTCTATCTGGAGATCTTTTCATGCACGGAAATGTGGATTCGGGGCTTAGCCTGCAAATACTTCAAATTAAGTGTGCTGCCTTACATACTGTATTGACTATAAGTTGCCATTAAAAAAATACCATTGTGGAAGCATTTATGAAACATTTGAATCCTAATTCCTATCATTCAGTTAGCCTTACTCACTAGCTAATCAAGGAGCAAAGGTTAAAGTCAAACTAGCTCAAAACCAAAAGCAATTTTAAAAGATAAAGTCCTGAACAGGGATAAAAGCCTTCATTTTTAGCAAAACAAACAAACAAAAAAACCAAAGCCAGAACTGAACTGATTGGCTTGATCTAGTCAAAATCACAAGCAAAAAATTTTAGGAATCACAAAATCATTGATACCATGTTTTAGTCATTGCTAATTACCCTCTTTCCAAAATGTTTAGTAAGCCCAATTCAGTATAAACCTTCACACTAAAACAATGGGATTAAAAACTAACATATGAGTTTTCTAAGCCAATGCTGTCAAATAGAATATGTGACCCACAGATGTCATTTTAAGTTTTCAAGTGACAATAAGAAAGTAAAAAGAGGTAAAATTAGCTTTAATTTTAATAACATTTTATTTAACCCAACTGTCCACACTAATGTCAGTCCAACATATAATCAATATAAAAATTCTATTTTACAATTGGTTTTTGTACTAAATCTTGAAAATCTGGTCAGTTTTTTACTGTTATTTCACATCTCAATTTGGTATACAATACTTGAAATGTGGCTATACAACTATGAAAATCTATTTTACATTTTATTTAAGTTTCAATAGACACGTACTTATCGGCTACAATTAGACAGCATAGGTCTATAGTTTAATAACTCTAATTCATTTTGCATTAAAATAAAAACTCTTAACATACAGCAAAAGCCTAGGACTAGAGAAGTCTTTTTAAAAAGGCAAAATACAAAGCATCAATCATTGCTGGTCTGAGGGTAGGAGGGCCGAGTTGAAATGCTGTATATGCAAATATGATCCATGGTTTACATAAATGTGTTTCTGACACTTTTCACTTTCCATGCATACGTGTGGTGATGTGTGATTTAGCATCCTAAGGAGAAAAACATATCACCCATCTTCAAAGGCTCTCGGCTGATACTTTGTTACATGCCTTTCTCCTCCCCAAAGGCTAACTCCGTGGCACCTTTGAAGTACTTTAAAAAGGAAACTTCATGAGTGATTTGAGTGTTACATAAGGGCGGGGGGGCGGGGGGGGCTGAAAAGTTTCCTTCCCTCTAAAAACTCAGATCCCTCCATATGTTCAGGTGATTCGAAAGAATGTCATTTAACAGAACTTGAGAAGACAGCAGAACTTACTGCTCAGAAAGCCCGGTGGTGGAATCAGAGCCCTTGAGTGTCTGCAACTGATAATTTATGTGAACTGGATTGAGTTATTAAGCTTCCTAATGCCTGCTTCATTAACTATACTATTTATCCCTCTCTTGAAAGAGTTATAAGAAAATAAAGAGGCAAATCTTTCTATTCTTCCAATGACACCCAGATTCAAATGTTTAATATCTAATTCAAATATTATCCCTCCAAGTCAGAGGCTCTTTGCCCTGTTATCAGAGTGAAATCTCACCTTCCCCTAAACTCTCATCTAAGTATAATACACATCTTCTTTAGAACAAATTTTAGCAACCATTTAATGTTAGGTGTATGAGTGTGTGTATTGAAGAACATATCTCTTCTGTTACACTGGGAGTACCTAGAGGGCAGGGACCAGGGCGTAGTCATTCTTACGCCTCCCAACTCAGGTGCTCAGCGCACATGCTAGACTGAAAGAGCTCTGGGCTCGCTGAAGAAGAGAACACACAAAGAGAGAAAAATTTAAGAGCGGGTCCCAACTCTCATGGGGCTTGTTCTCAAACTGGAGATAAATACAAGGAGATAACACAAGATGCAACACACCTGGTTCAGTGTCAGAACCAGTGGTCCCTAACCTCCAGGAGCTCACCATCTAGTGGAGGACTCCTTGGAAGAAAAAGTCAAGAGAGATCTTTTAAGACTTGAATAAGCAGAATATAAGAGCTAAGATCCTACAGGCCAGACAGCTCCATATGAGCAGAGGCACGGAATTGAAGTACATGTCTGGATGACCAAGAGAAATGGGCAGTCACATGGCTGCAGCAGGTTCCCACAGGGTATAAAAGAGGAGAAACTTGACACATGATATGAGAATGGGGCCATGTTACGAATGGCACAGAGAGCTGAGACACATATTCTTTATTTCATGTTGCAGTTAGTGAAAAGCCACTGAGAATTCTGAGTAGCAAGTGGAATGATGAAAGTGGGATTTAAGGAAGAAGGATCTGGCCACAGCTTCCAGGATGCACAGGGCTGGAGGCAAAGGGGAAAATCAAATCCATTTCAGTAATATATTCAGCAGGTGGTTAAGGGTCTCATCAAGGGGGGTGGCCATTCAAATAGAGAGGAAGATACATTTCCAAGAAATGGACATAAGAGGAACAAAGGTAAGAACCAAACATTTTTCTCTGATTATACTGAATACCTTGTAAGTTCGGGAAATGACAGTGATTCTAAGAGAGACTGGGAAATTGGAATAAGGCTTAAGAAAGAAGACAATGTAGAAAGATAGATCAATGGAACAGGATAGAAAGCCCAGAGATAAACCCACGCACATATGGTCACCTTATCTTTGATAAAGGAGGCAGGAATGTACAGTGGAGAAAGGACAGCCTCTTCAATAAGTGGTGCTGGGAAAACTGGACAGGTACATGTAAAAGTGTGAGATTAGATCACTCCCTAACACCATGCACAAAAATAAGCTCAAAATGGATTAAAGACCTAAATGTAAGGCCAGAAACTATCAAACTCTTAGAGGAAAACATAGGCAGAACACTCTATGACATAAATCACAGCAAGATCCTTTTTGACCCACCTCCTAGAGAAATGGAAATAAAAACAAAAATAAACAAACGGGACCTAATGAAACTTCAAAGCTTTTGCGCAGCAAAGGAAACCATAAACAAGACGAAAAGACAACCCTCAGAATGGGAGAAAACATTTGCAAATGAAGCAACTGACAAAGGATTAATCTCCAAAATTTACAAGCAGCTCATGCAGCTCAATATCAAAAAAACAAACCACCCAATCCAAAAATGGGCAGAAGACCTAAATAGACATTTCTCCAAAGAAGATATACAGACTGCCAACAAACACATGAAAGAATGCTCAACATCATTACTCATTAGAGAAATGCAAATCAAAACTACAATGAGATATCATCTCACACCAGTCAGAATGGCCATCATCAAAAAATCTAGAAACAATAAATGCTGGAGAGGGTGTAGAGAAAAGGGAACACTCTTGCACTGCTGGTGGCAATGTGAATTGGTACAGCCACTATGGAGAACAGCATGGAGGTTCCTTAAAAAACTACAAATAGGGGCTTCCCTGGTGGCGCAGTAGTTGCGAGTCCGCCTGCCGATGCAAGGGACGTGGGTTTGTGCCCCGGTCTGGGAGGATCCCGCATGCTGTGGAGTGGCTGGGCCCGTGAGCCACGGCCGCTGAGCCTGTGCGTCCGGAACCTGTGCTCCGCAACAGGAGAGGCCACAGCAGTGAGAGGCCCACGTACAGCAAAAAAAAAAAAAAAAACCAAAACACTACAAAAAGAACTATCATATGACCCAGCAATCCCACTACTGGGCATATACCCTGAGAAAACCATAATTCAAAAAGAGTCATGTACCAAAATGTTCATTGCAGCTCTATTTACAATAGCCCGGAGATGGAAACAACCTAAGTGTCCATCATCGGTTGAATGGATAAAGAAGATGTGGCACATATATACAATGGAATATTACTCAGCCATAAAAAGAAATGAAATTAAGCTATTTGTAATGAGGTGGATAGACCTAGAGTCTGTCATACAGAGTGAAGTAAGTCAGAAAGAGAAAGACAAATACCGTATGCTAACACATATATATGGAATTTAAGGAAAAAAATGTCATGAAGAACCTAGGGGTAAGACAGGAATAAAGACACAGACCTACTAGAGAATGGACTTGAGGATATGGGGAGGAGGAAGGGTAAGCTGTGACAAAGCGAGAGAGAGGCATGGACATATATACATTACCAAACTTAAGGTAGATAGCTAGTGGGAAGCAGCAGCATAGCACAGGGAGAGCAGCTCGGTGCTTTGTGACCGCCTGGAGGGGTGGGACAGGGAGGGTGGGAGGGAGACGCAAGAGGGAAGAGATATGGGAACATATATGTATATGTATAACTGATTCACTTTGTTATAAAGCAGAAACTAACACACCATTGTAAAGCAATTATACTCCAATAAAGATGTAAAAAAGAAAGAAGACAATGAACTTCACTTGGGCCATATGAAAATGAAAGAGATGGTAGTCAAGGTAGCAGCTAAAGATATACATTTTAACTTTAATAACTTTTCACTTGCTACACATCCATGTATGTATGCATGCATGTACACACACATGCACGCAAGTGTAAAGGGTGTATTAGTAGTCTCTTAGAGATATTTTCACTGCAGTTGAAGTCTCCTATCTTTTCAGTTATACAGAAACAGGAACAAAGAAAATCTTATGACTACATGTGTGCTTATGCTACCAGATTCATCAATATCACTATTACTTCTATAAAATATATCGATAGGCACAGCATGCTAAATGAACAAAACTCGTAAACTACACTCTAGTGTGCCCATGCATTTGTTTTTACTGACTTGTTTACTACAGTCAGTTAGTTGTTTGTTTCAGATCTGACTGTAAGTTTCATCTATAAATAGTTTTATAATTTAATGAAATACTATAAAAATCAATGAAATATGATTGTAAAAGAAGAAGTTCATTCTACAGAAACTAAGTTGAATGTTTTGGAAAGTCTTGACAAGGATGGGCCACTATAAAAAAAAAACCTGGCTCTCAGATTGGTGTGGGCAAGGCACCGGCAAAAGATTGAAGGATTCTGCACTCAGGACCACTTATTCCTGTCTAAGTTCTAGGTTTGCTTTAAAGCAATCAAAGGTGAAAATCTTAGTGATACATTACAATGTTATTTATATAAGAATTCAATTTAGAACTCCAATGAATACAACCATCCATACCTCAAAAGTTTGGCTAACCTCAAAAGTTTAGAAAATGAATTCATATGTATTTTACATTGAAAAGGCTTAAAACTTGTGGTTTGTTTTGGTAAAGTTTCACGACTTTGATTAACTAGCTAACTATTGGTGCTAGTTGCAAAAGATAAGAGGGATTCGCTACTCATACAGTTTCCTTAAAGCAACAAAAGCACACACTGAGAACTACTTTAATATGTATTTACCTGACAGGTTGTAAAGATGTTCCTGCTGCGAAGTTATGGTCCACTGAGAAATCACACGTTGTACCTCTGATCTTTTAGGAATACATGTCATGCATCCAAAAACTAGCAAAAGCTCCACCCTTTGAAGATGGCAAAGTCCCAATCTTTTTCCCCTGTAGCTATCCGTAAAGTTGCCTCAATTAACGGTGAATAGTAGGCATCACTACAAATCAGTCACAGCAAACAGCTGCTAAAATCCTTACGGGCTACCTGAAATGCTGAGTCTCAATTCAACTTAACATGTAGGTAAGTTTCTTACAGGCATTACTAAGATGATATTCTTTATCATCAGTGCAAATAACATTCACAATATTAATGCTTTTTTTTTTTTTTTGCGGTACGCGGGCCTCTCACTGCTGCGGCCCCTCCCGCCGCAGAGCACAGGCTCCGGACGCGCAGGCTCAGCGGCCATGGCTCACGGGCACAGCCGCTCCGCGGCATGTGGGATCTTCCCGGACCGGGGCACGAACCCGCGTCCCCTGCATCTGCAGGCAGACTCTCAGCCACTGCGCCACCAGGGAAGCCCACAATATTAATGCTTTTATGACAAATTTCCTGTTGATCACCTACACTAGAGAGCATTAAACAGATTGAAAACTCTGCAGCTCTTATTTTCATTTTTATTCAAAAGTTTCAGAGAGGGGCTCCCCTGGTGGTGCAATGGTTGAGAGTCTGCCTGCTGTTGCAGGGGACACGGGTTCGTGCCCTGGTCCGGGAGGATCCCACATGCCGCGGAGCGGCTGTGCCCGTGGGCCGTGGCCGCTGAGCCTGCGCGTCCGGAGCCTGTTGCTCCGCAGCGGGAGAGGCCACAGCAGTGAGAGGCCCGTGTACCGCAAAACAAAACAAAACAAAACAAACAAACAAAACAGCTTATCTGGTTTTTAATGGAAAAGCCAGGCAGAAGGCAATGTAGTTGGTACCGTGCTGAGAGGAAGGCCCAGGAGAGCCAGTGAGGATGAGACCCCCAAAGCAGAGGAAGCAGCAAGGAAAAAGGCACTGGGGATGCGGGAGAGTGTGGAGTGATGAGAGAGGGAGCAGGGAGACTGAAAAGATGAGAGCAAGCGGGAGAGGAAGAAGACGGAGGAGACGTGGGGCTGGAGAGGCAGGCAGGGGCCACATTCACTCAGTCCTCACTCAGCTCATCTTTACTGCCTGCCTGCTGTGGGCTTGGTTCTGTCCCAGGCGCTGGGGATCTGAGTGGACAAGACACACCCATCCCTACCGTCATGAAGCTTAAATCCTGATGGAAGAGAAAAACTATAAGCCAGGTAAATAAAATAGGGACTGTGTCAGATATTAACTTTTCAGGAGGGAAAAACAAGGTAGAGAAGGAGGCTCTGAAATGTCTGGGGTGGGGCAGAGCTGAAATTTCAGTTACTGTAGCCAAGGAAAGACTTGCTGAGGAGACTGCAGAGTCAAGACCCGATATCTGGGGGGAGAGCATTTCAGGAAGAGGGAACAGCAAGGAGCCAGTGTGGCTCAAGTCGAGTGACCGTAAGTCCTGTAGGGCTTGGGCTCTGTACATGGAGGGACCTCTCTGAGTTTTGAGCGAGATGTGGCACACCATACTGAGGAACTTGGAGTTTTCCTCAACCCACAAGAACGTCACTGACTTTCAATGACTACTTAGCAAGTATGACCTTTCCTGAATTGGGAGGAGAGAACAGATTAGAGGCTAGAAGACCAGTTAAGAGGCTGGTGCAGAGATCTCAAGGGGGACAAAATGATTAGGGCCTGAACAAGGTGGTGACGGAACATCAACTCTTCTCTAAACCATTAACATACTAAGAAAGGATGATTGTAGCTTAACCTACTTGGCTTTCCTGGTCTAACATGATAGAGCAGCAAAAGGAAATAAAAAAAATCAGCAGCAAACATTCCCGATTGTTTAGGTTCAAGATGAAATGAAATGGCTTTTCTGTTCTCTACATTGGGTCCATCCCTATCCTAGAAGTCATGCCATCAGCTCTGAGGATTTGGGGCTCGAAGGCCAAGAGACGGTTGTAGACCTAATCAGACCACATACTCACGAGCACCAACAGTGACACAGTGTGGTCTCCAGGCTACCTGTTAATGCTGGACGTGTCCTGCCTAGGAATCCAGATCTAGAAAACCTGGTGGTCAGGGGGCTCAATGGGTGAGGTGCACAAACGTGCCCAGCCAGAGTGGCAGGTGGGGCTGAATTTAGCTGAGGCCGGGCTCAGTCTGGGACCAAGCCACAGACACTGGCTTTGGACGCATCTGTCCAAGAAGGACAATTTTTCTAATTTCCATGAAGACTCATCACAGGCTAGGAAATCTGCATTTTAATCACAGGTCCCAGAAGACTGAGTCGGACACGCCATGGTAGGAAGCTTCTATATTACTATGTTCTACGTTACTTTTACATTACTCTGGGCTAGCCAAGCTCCTACTACAGAAGATTCCCTTTCTTCTCTTTCTTTTTAAACATAATGACGCCACAACACATAATTTGTCCTGTTTTGTTAAGATAAAGTATTCAGAGACTATAACCCCCCCCCCCCCCCACCAAATGATTCTGTTAAGGACACAGGCACAAAGAATATAGGTTTATTTCTTTAGAACTAGCATTGGACTATTAAAAATAGCATCATTATTGCATCTCGAACAAACAAGTCAAAAGGGCCCTAAATTGTACTTCAGCACAATTACCTGAATGTCAGTTGAGATTTTACGATACAACTGTGAGGCACCTTATTTTTAAGGCAGTTTAACCTGCTTCCTTCCTAAGAACAGACATTTAAGTTTTAAATCTAGGGTTCTCGATAAGATGATTAAGCTATGCTCAGCAGTTTCTTTAAATATTTAAGAGAATTTTCATCATCTAAATGTTTACGGCAACAACAGAGCCAGGTGCGTTTTTTTCTCGTTTGTCAGGAATGGGAGGGTCCGTATCCTTTCCAAAGGTGTGTGTGTGGGGAGCTTGCCTCAGTAACCAAAAAATCCTACCAAGCTCTTCAGAATCCTAGAAACTGAGGAGAAAACCTTATTTAAACATGTCTGTTCAAGTCAGTGCTGTAGTTCCCAGACACCCAGCAAAGTTGCTGCCCTGAATGGTAGTTTGCAGGGCTCATCCCTAGAGAGTAGTTTCTTTTGAAGTATCTTCTACCTCATGGACTTTATTTCCATCATCACATCGCAGCCTTCTAGCAGTGCTACCACCAGCATGAGGCTGTGCGTGATGCTCTTTTTCTGAAAACGGTAGAATATTTCCACAGATCAGGTATGACCCAGATGCTTGCCATGCCTGGCGCTGCCTGCCAGGGAGGTACGGGGCTCAGGGAGCCTGTTCAGCCTTGCTGGTTAGTAGCCTCCCATTTCATGCATGGTCACCCCAGGGCCCCTGCCCCAGTGCAGGCTCTGAGCACCTACTTTTTGGGGCTGCAATGTCTGAAAGGGTTTCCTAGTCATCTTGAAGAGTGAGGGAGGGAGGGGGGCTCCCTAAAAAGACCTATCCTATGACCTAGGCCTAATTTTTAGAGATCGGAGAGAACAGTATTCGATATCTCATTTATTCTAAAATCATGTCCATGAGGTAGATGCAGGTAGTTATTATTCTGTCCATTTTAGATGACGAAAGTACAGACTTGAGAATTTTAATGATGTTAAAGTCGGCTTTCTTGGCAAACGCAGTGACCATACCACTTGACATGTATCTGAGTATTACTTATTCTCGAATTCATCCATTCATCTTCAAATTCATATTTATTGATGGCTTATTATATGCCACCCAGTTGTACTGGAAGCCAAGCACACCAAATGAGAAATCAGAAATGGTCTCTGCTCTCAGAAAGAACTTACAATCTGGCAGAGGAGATGGATATTAAATCAACCAACAGGTCAACAAACACAGGAATACAAAGTGTAAAAAGTGCCATGAAAGAAATGCATAGGAGCCATGAGAGGAGAAAAAAAGGGAAAAAGTCATTTCGATTGGGTGACATTTAACCTGAGAAATGAGCGAGAATTAGCCAGGGGAAGAGTCTGGGCTACAAACACCCACCACAACAATCCGTGGCATAGCGTGTATCCTTGAAAGAAAGAGCAGAGAGTTTGGACAGTCATACCTATGAACAAGTAAAGAGGTTTTCAAGAATTTTCTCCCCGTTTTCTCCTGTCTCCTAAGATGAATGATGATGGCTGGTAACAGTTCCAGCCCTATCAGTTCTGTCAATTCTGTTGCCTGGTCTCCATTACTCCTCAGAGAAAGTGAGCTGATCTGTCTGAGGTGGGGGACAAGACATCCACCCTGGGCTACTGGATATCAAACGGGAAAGTAATGTGAATATAACACAGAACCTGCAAATGCTAGACACATTTAAGACATTTTTAGTTAATAACAGTCTTATTAGTTAATAAAATTACTTGCTATAAGAGGAAAACAGGTATGTTTAGCTCTTTGAAAAAATGACACAGAGGGGCTTCCCTGGTGGCGCAGTGGTTGAGAGTCTACCTGCCGATGCAGGGGACACGGGTTCGTGCCCTGGTTCGGGAGGATCCCACATGTTGTGGAGCGGCTGGGCCCGTGAGCCATGGCCGCTGAGCCTGCGTGTCTGGAGCCTGTGCTCCGCCACGGGAGAGGCCACAACAGTGCGAAGCGCGCATACCGCAAAAAAACAAAACAAAACAAAACAAAAACATGACAAATTCAAATTTTAAAATATGTGTACTAATAATTATAGTTAAACTTTACTGCACTCTTACCATTTTGGGGGCAGTAGATGTCAAGGCCTTAACATGCTATCTCATTTAATTTTTATGTAATTCTTCCAAGGTGAGTAGTATTATTCTCATTTTACAAATGAGAAAATTGAGACTCAGACGGGTTAAATAACTTTATCTGGTCATATGGCTGTCAGTGCTCAATTCTGGTAGTCTGATTCCAGAGTCTATGTTTAGGGATTACTATTTCTACTAATTTATTGTTAATTAATCAATTATTAATTATATGACAATAACACGACCCAGCATTTTAACTGTAGCACACTAAATCCAACTGGTTGTTCTCTGACATATAGAAAACCCACCCCTTTCCCTCCCACTTGTACTGCCATCATATACAGTTCCTTCCTGAATATCTTAATCTAAGTGGTCATTCTGCCTACAGTAGCTTCAAACTCCAATCCATCTGCCCCATTAACTGCTGTCGGACCAAGGTTCTCAGGACTCAGCTTTCTGGATGTCATTCTTCTGAACCTGCATTATGACCAGACTACCTACAACAGGAGGAACGCATTTCTTGCCTGGGTATTCACAAACTCACAGAGCCTGAACCCTGCAGCTAGCTGCTCCCACCCCTGCGGTTCCTCCTCTCCACAAGCCCTCCGGACCAGCCCCCTGGTTGAAGTGCGTCTCCAGCTACATTCATGCTGACTCTGTACCTGCGTTTTCACTACATTCCTCCCCGCCTTCCAAGAAGACTCTCCTCACCATTTAGAATCTCATTCATCCACCAAAACTCAACTCTGATGTGCCCCATTAAGCTTCTTCCAGCCCTCGGTGACCTTGTTTGTCCCCATATCCGGGGTGTTTAATGAGCATCCAGTGTACTTGACTTTTTGCCACCTCTTGCATTCTTATTTAATAGCTACACTTTTAACTTTCTACATGCATATAACTTGTCTCTGTAGCCATATGAAAGCTTGCAGGCGGCAAGAACAGCATTACTTTTCTGTGATTTTCCAGGGGTCAAAGCCAAAGCAGAGGGCTTCCGTGGTGGCGCAGTGGTTGGGAGTCCGCCTGCCAGTGTTCAAAAGAACATACCTAGAGGCAAAACACCTGTCACTTCTGTTGTAAGATCACACTATTACTTAATATCTCTTTGGTGCTTCATACCTAATCAAATGCTTTCAGAGGACTGAGATAGGCAGTTAACGGGTTGTCCAGGGTCCTACATCAATAACTGACCATCAATCAGTATTTGAATCCATATCTACAAGGTAGTATCTCTTCCAGTAACCCAGTATAAATCACTGAGGCAACAGAAGATCATGGTTAACAGCATGGACTCCAGAGCCAGACCATCTGAGTTCAAATCACAGCTCTGCCACTCACTAGCTGTGTGACCTTGGGCAAGTTACTGAAGTGATCTGTGTCTCAGTATTCTCATCTGTGGAATAAAGTTAGTAACACTACACAGAGTTGCTGGGGGGATAAAATGAGCAAATATACACTCAGAACGGTGGAAGTACTCTTTAATGTCTGCTTTATCATTTTACAATATGCTCTTTACTCTGTGTGGGTGTGTACGTGTGAAATCTAATTAGCTTTCCAAACATTCAGCTAAAGGGAGTCTTTATTACTCATATGAATGTGTAAGGCTTATTGTTTTCACCAAAAATCCTGTGGAACAAGGGAAATAATTTACCTTATGAGTCAGTGATGAAAACCATTCCTCAACATGTCTCTTGACTGATGATAATGATATCACGCTTTTTTTTTTCTTGGTAATGCTCTTTAAGTTTCCAACTGTCAACACTTCTCACACGTTTTACCGTCACAACCACTCACTGAGATGGACGGATAGATGGCTGGGCGTACAGATGGTGGATGAAAGGTGAATAAACCCTTAGATTCAGAGAAGTTAAATGGCTTGATTAGGGGCAAGTAAAAATTGGCTATCACGGTGCCCAATACCTGCTTTAAATCTATATCCCAATGTCTACACAAGCTGACAGTTTTTCTCTTGTCCTAGGGTGCACACAGATCTGGGAAGTGTGAATAGAGCCCTCTTCAATGGATTCAATCCCATCCATTAGGGGCAGGGTGAGGGCTAAGCAGGCGTATTACCCTTCCTCTGTGCTGAATGTAACCCACACTCAAAGGAAGGTCAGGAAACGCAGGTTTGTGTTGCCCTGAACTCTGGGAGAGTGGCTAGAACTCTTGTAGAATGTGGCAGCCACAGAAAACTATACCCACAGATACCTCAGAAAACTATAGGCTCTCTGGGCATATAATCGGAAAAGATGAAAACTCTAATTCAAAAAGATTCATGCACTACAATGTTGATAGCAGCACTACTTAGAATAGCCAAGACATGGAAGCAACCTAAATGCCGATGGACACGTGAATGGATAAAGAAGATGTGGTACATATATGCAATGGAATATTACTAAGCCATTAAAAAGAATGAAACAATGCCATTTGCAGCAACATGGATGGATCAAGTTAGAGGAAGACAAATATCATATGATATCACTTATATGTGGAATCTAAGAAAATGATACAAATGAACTTATTTACGAAACAGAAATAGACTCAGACATAGAAGCAAACTTATGGTTACCAAAGTGGTAGGTGGGGGAGGGATAAATTAGGAGTATAGAATTAGCAGATACACACTACTATATATAAAATAAACAAAAAGGACCTACTATATAGCACAGGGAACTACATTCAGTATCTTATAAAAACCTATAAAGGAAAAGAGTCTGAAAAAGTATATACACACACAAACACACACACACACACACACAAACTGAAAGATTTTGCTGTACATCTGAAACTAACACAACATTGTAAATCAACTATACTTCAATTTTTTCTGAAAAAAGCATTTAAATCAATCAAACACAAATGAGGGAAAATTTTTAAAAAAATCCTACAGGCTTTGGTTCATTAGCTGAACTGCTGAAGAACAGAGAAAAAGTGAGTAAACGGGAAGACTATCAAGACATTTTGCCACTTTCTTGCATATTTAAGATGCATTTCTTGTTTGCAAGGACACTGTTTGACTCTACATTTCCTAATGTGTACTTTATAAATGGTTAGTTCCAGGAAAAAGGTCTCCCTGGAAAAATGGGTTTGGCAAATGTAACATATTCTGTGGGGTTTTTTTGAGGAGAGGGAGGAAAGAGGGGAGCATGCACAATGTTTATCAGCATATGAAAAGATTCTGAGAAGTTTTCAATAAAAAGTTGGGTTAACACTTTCTAACCCAGGCTTTCTCAAACTCCTCTGACCTTTGCCCCTTTTACAGTGTAACACATCACATAGCATACATGCTTTGTGGAGCACCCTTGGGAATACTGGTTTAGACACAAGTGCCCACTCTGTTTTGTTTTTCATCTTTTTCTCCTTTTTATTCCTCACTGGACTGAAGAGCTCACCTGAAGAATATCATTCTGGCACTTCACTTTCTGTCTGCTAAGATTTAGAATTGAGGCCCTCCACAGGGCTGAAGATGCCAAAGAAGGAAGAAGGAAAATGGGACTAAAACCTTACTCAAAATTGCAGGAAGCCCATACTTTACATAAAAGCACAATGCTGTTCTATTTCATAAGAATTCTATCCAGCACTAAGATTCATTCTGCTGAAAGGGAAAACTGTAAATTGGTATCCAGCTCTCAGTTGAGGATGGGGTGGGGTTAACCCCATAGAGGGCAAAACAGACACACAAGTATCAGAACATGGTTTCGTGTGTCCTCAAGAACCCAAAGACAGAGGTAGAACAGGCATATTCTAATTCGCCCTAGATTATGGGATCAGTGAAACCTTACTAGTAAGACTTTCCAAAAGCACAGGTGAGAACTGCCACAACAGTTACATGAATTATTTCTTGCCCCAAGATAATTTTTGTACGAAGAAGTGGAATTGTGTAGTTTCCTACAGAGAGTATATGAAAGAAAAGTAGAAAAGAAGGCAAGAAATACCCCCCAAAATCTTAAAATGTACTATATATGGTTTATCTCCTATATTTTTGTCCCAAAACATTACAACAGACACCATTTCTAATAACTGGTATGATTAGGAATGAAGACATTCTGAGGGTCAAAAAAGGAAGCAAATTATCCCTCTCCCAGGACCCAGCTCCAAATACTATACCATGAATGTGCTCATGGGAATAAATGGCTGTGTGCCTATTCTAACTTATGCTCTAATGGATCCATCTAAGCACTTTTTGCTTTTTCTTTTCTTTTTTTGAAGGGGCCTGTTTTTTAAATCAGAAACACAAAATATATGGCACAAAGGCTCTGAGGAAGAAGGAAAGGACAGTCATGTATCCGTTAGCATCACACAGTACGGCTCTCTGGGAACCAGGTCTCAGTCAGATGGTGACATGACAAATTCAAGACATAGAAAAGGGGGGTCAAGCAGACTCTCATAAAAAAATCTGACTAATAATAATCTGGCAGAGTTGGCTTAAATAAGGCATCTCTAATGACGCCCGGCAACTTTTTACTACCGTTGATATCTGTAGACATAACATTATTTATTCAAGTTTTTACTTGTCACTAGAATGTTATCAATATATATGGATATACAAACTACAAGTCAATAGCACCTTTATAATTTTTTAAGTACTATTATTCAGCAATTATGTGGGCCTCTTCATGTGCCAACACTATACAATTTTTAACATGCCAATAAACCCATTAAACATATTTATGGTGATAGTTATAAAGTTCGAGGAGTTTCATCCAGGAAATATAGTTCAATAAGAAAAACAACCTTGTAGTGAATCAGAAAACAAGTTAACTGCAGTCAAAAAATGAAGATACCCTGACTTTAAAAACATACTCAGCACCTGCTAGCAAGTAGGATTCCATGAGGAAAATTTGCAAGTAATAACACATCACCTGTATCTATCGGCTGTTATCTTGACAACATCACTCATTTCTCTTAAGTCATAGTTTCCTCACCTGCAAAATGAGGACCCTTTGCCTGCTCTGTATGTGGAAATACAAAAATAAATGGTGAGTAATCATGTCCTGCCCCCCCAAAGGAGTAATTTGTGCAATTTATGGAGAATCAAACTTCTTAGAAGTTCTAGAAAGAACTGCTTTAATTCTGGATTATATTTATCAAGTCCAAATATTCTGAAAGAACTGTCTCCCTCTTTCAAATTACATCCAAACCGTTTAAGACGCTTGATGAGCTTCTGGGATATATTTACGTCCAAAATGGCTTGGTCAATGATAATTGTGCTACTCTCCTGAATTCCAATTAAAATGTAGATTCTTAAGTAAAAGAGATCCTGCAAACTGTAAAAAAAAGATGCAAACCCTCAAAATACTGGAGATACATCAAAGACTTGATAAAATTCAGTGATCTCTGGATCCTTTATACAAAACTAAGAATAAAGTTTCAATCCCCAAAATATTTTCCCCTCCTGATCAAGAAACACAGGTGAAAACTGTAGAACCATCGAATGGCTATAAGCAGCTCAAATTCTAGGTAACACTAGTTTTAAAAGTACAGTCTTTGGAACCTCTTTATAGCGTAGTTAGTAAAAGAAACAACCCTGGAGTCAGGTGTGCCTGGGTTTCAAACCCAATCATCTGCTATTTGTAACAGGAGTTGGGGCAGTATCCTGAGTCGTTCTGACTCTTGGTTTCCTAATCTGTAAAATGGGAAGACCAGAACCTACCTTCTAGGGCTGCTGGGAAGATGGGATAAAGCGTGTAAAACTTTCAGCACAGAACTCAGATATAATTATAAATATCAAGGCAGTGCGATACTGCCCGTGAGTAGTGAATTCTCTCTCCCACCACGCTACTGCAATTTTCTAGTAACAGTCAAGCTCTGCTTGGGCCCCAGTGCTGACATATTTTACTCTAATCTTTGTTTATAGAAGGAGTAAATAATCCAAACGAAGAACATTCCAGTACGCAGTGCTGATGGTTACATGATAAGGCAGGGCCTGGCACCAACACCAGGACTGGCCATCTATTAAGGTGAAAACACATAACTTTGATAATGAAGCTGTCTCCTGATTTATAGAAGCTATGCTGTCTTAACTCCTGGGATTCAGAGCCAAACTGTGCCCCGAGGGAAGGGGAAGGGAGGTGAATGTGCCACCAGGATTTAAAGAGAGAAGATTTTAAGCTTGAAACACCAAAGCTGTTCTGAAAGAAAACAGTGTTTTAAGTTCACAGAGAAAACTTTTAAAAAGAGAATCAGAAAGGTTCTAAGTCCCATTTCAGAGACAACTATAGACAAAAAAAAAAAAGACCCCAAACTTACACACTTCCCTTCCCTAAATTCACCCCTTAATCATAGTGCCAAGAACTTCAATGAGGTAATTTGAATTTCATTTCAGCATTCATAATAGTATTAACATCCCAAGGAGAACAAACTATTCTCTTAAGCTGTGAGGCCATGGTCTCATTTTAGCACGTTTGTAGGATGGTCACAGGTACACAAAGGCTCATTAACCACACTGACAACCTCTTGCAAAAATTCTGGAGTACTGCAACCAGAACCCCCCCCACCCCGCAAATAAACAGTATAATTGTAGCTTTCTGGTAGCTCTTTTCACTTTTAGCCCAAAGACTTAGTAAAAAGTGGACTCTGAAAAGCCAGTTGAATAAAACTGGCTAAGATACTGGTCCATGAAAGCTTTTAAAAACCGATCACAGGCTTTTCCCATTAAAACTTGGATGAAAATGGCAGAAGAGTTTTTACCTTTTCAATGGTCAAGGGTAGATTAAAAAAAAAACTCATACTGAATTTTGAAAACTTCTAACATGGATAACAAGTTTTTGGAAAAGTCGCAAAAATACTTACGTGAAAGTAAACAGAGGCCACCCACTAGGCCCTGGATGGCACCTCAAAAGACCTTCAGGAGGACAGTCATCATTTATCAGGGAAGGTCCTGGACAGAATTAGTTTCTTTCCTGTGAATATTCTTAATCTCACACTCAAGCCAAACCAACTACCTGCTGAAGTTTCCTATGCATATCTCATCAATTTATGCCCCTGTGCCATCTGGCAAGTTGAAATCCTACCTATCCTTGCTGAACCAGATTAAAAAAGGTAAAAGTCTCTACAAACCTCTCTCGACTTTCTGGGATAGAAAGAACCTTTTCCCCTTTTAAGTACTTCCATAGCACTTTTTATCCAGACATCCCATACTGTATTAGTATTTTCCACCTAGCATTGCTGTTATTTATGGCAATATCTCATCTCTCCTTCTAGTCTACAAGCCTCCTGAGGGTAGGGTATCTGCTTCCTTTGTGTATGCTTCCTGTTCAACAACTTGCTCATAGTAGGCCCACAATGAACATTTACTGGGTGAATAAATGGACCTTAATCTCCCATAGCATTAGTGTAACTTCAAAGACAATCTGAGGATCATCTTCCTATTCGCTCAAAGAGGCTGAACTAATGAGAACGTTCCAAAGCAGTTACACTTGTACAATAATGCATGCCAATGTTTCATTATTATAACATTTCCACTACCAATGAGAATGCAAACACTATACATTTTCCAGTCATTGAGTATTGATCACGTATCAGGCATTTTCCTGGGCACAGAAGATATGAACATGAGGAAGAAATAGCTTCTCTGCTAATGAGGAATTTACAGTCTAGTGAAAGAGATAAAACGTAAGACAGGTAACACCAGTAAATGATGTCTAATTACTCCAACAAAAGTCTGCACTGCTTCTTTCACCACAGTTCAGCATATTAATAAATTGTTTAATTTAGCTATAAGACCTAACCTTACTTTTCTTTCTGCTCCTTACATCCCTACCATTTCTGACGAAAGACATCTTGGACTTGATCATTATGGACATTTTTCAACACATCATTCAACTCCAATAGGTTTTAATAGGTGGCAGGAATCCTACATACTTGGGCAACTGTAAACGAAATCGCCAACATTTTGCAATTAGTAACACAAAGCAAAAGAGAGACACAGTCCTTATATCTCTCACCACTAACACTCAGTCCAAAACAACACAATTCTTGTAGATTCTCTCACTACAAGCCTTTCAAACCACTATCCATTCTGTTTTATTTCTGCTTTGTATGTGTTGGTCTGGATTACTGAATTCCTCCAATTTCTTCACACCTAAATTTATTGAACACTTTATCAGAATAATTTTCCTGCCATGAAATGTGCATCATATCATTCTACAACTCAAAACTCTTATTGGTTCTTTGCTGCCCAGAAGCCCAAACACAAACTCTTCACACACTATACCAGCTCCCTTTCAACAAAGCCATTTCTCAACCATCAGTTTTTCTTCCATCCCTGGATGGATACTCTGCCCTCTGGCTCATGAAAGGAGTCTACTTCTTGGATGTGTATATGCTTTGCACACCTTAAATCTCACCCAGGATGCCCACTTCACCTTCAGCTATCAACCCCTATTAGCATCTTTAATAATTAGGTTGAACAACTCACACCTCATCTGGGAAGCTATCTTCCAAAGGAAGCTACCTGGCCCTGGTATCTTTTGTTATAAGTCACCTCTGCACTTAGGTCCTCAGATTCTAACATATAAACTTCTACTTATTGCTGTGTAAATTTTGGAAAATGTACTACAACCATTTCATCCAGGACTGCTTCTCTACAGACCTTGAGGACAGGAAACACATCAATGCCTCTAATCTTCAGTAGGAAGGGCCCTGCGCACATAGTCACTCAATCAATTCCACTGACAACATTGGTAGGAGGTATGTTTGGAATTCACACCACCTCACAAAGTTTTTTATACTGGAACAAGAGACTCCTTTATGGATATCCACCCAGGTTACAGCAAACCAGGGTGCTACAGCAAAAGGAACAGAATTAGAGTCTTAATTTAAAATGAGAATAAGTCAAAGCTACTAAGTTGGGTAAAGATGCCTTCTGTAGGCTGTTGGAGATCTTCTGGTTCCACACAAAAGGCTGAGGTTCCAAAACCTATCAAATCTCTATTCTGGAAAGCAGGAAAACTGTTATCTGGCCAAAGAAAGTAGCATTACTGGTGCTTTTAAAAGAGCCTCCAAAGCTCACAGTTCTATTAATATCTCTTAACAACTAAAGAAGAAATATGAAGAAGTCTTTTGCACATTTCTAAGAAACAAAGGTAAACCGGCTAAGTATTTAACCTGTAACGATCCACTAGCACTCTTCTTACAGTCCGGGTTTTGGGTTCTGAATTTAAGGTGAATTTGAGGGTGCTATATTTTTGAATATTCAAATCTGTTGTCAGGCTTTAAGCGGGTGAGACCATTTTTCCCTCTGGTGTCTAACAAATGGCTCCAAAGACCTGTTTGTCCCTCAGATGTTGGAGGAACTGTTCAGGAACAATTCATTCCTGCAAGGCTATGAGTCACCACACACTGCCAAGGTCAGGGAGACCTCTGCTAACCAAGGCAGCACTAGCCACACACTCGGGCTGCCTTAGAGAAGCTGGTCTCGGTGCCCATTTTTTTTTTTTTTTGTTAATCCACAGGTCATCAATCATCTTTTTTTGACATCTTTATTGGAGTATAATTGTTTTACAATGGTGTGTTAGTTTCTGCTTTATAACAAAGTGAATCAGTTATACATATACATATGTTCCCATTTCTCCTCCCTCTTGTGTCTCCCTCCCTCCCACCCTCCCTATCCCACCCCTCTAGGTGGTCACAAAGCACAGAGCTGACCTCCCTGTGCTATGTGGCTGCTTCCCACTAGCTGTCTATTTTACGTTTGGTAGTGTATGTATGTCCATGCCACTCTCTCACTTTGTCACAGCTTACCCTTCCCCCTCCCCATATCCTCAAGTCCATTCTCTAGTAGGTCTGCATCTTTATTTCCGTCTTGCCCCAGGTTCTTCATGACCTTTTTGTTGTTGTTGTTAGATTCCATATATATGTGTTAGCATACGGTATTTGTCTTTCTCTTTCTGACTTACTTCACTCTGTAAGACAGACTCTAGGTCCATCCACCTCACTACAAATAACTCAATTTCGTTTCTTTTTATGGCTGAGTAATATTCCACTGTATATATGTGCCACATCTTCTTTATCCATTCATCCGATGATGGACACTTAGGTTGCTTCCGTCTCCTGGCTATTGTAAATAGAGCTGCAATCATCTTTACAGGAGAGGAAACGTCCAGCTTCCTCACTGGGTGGAGATCATCCTGCTAGGCCTTCATCCCGGTTTCTTTTCTGCTGAAACGGTGATTTTCCTAGGGGTGCACAACTGCTTCTAAAAGGCAAGTCTCCTGTTTGGTTATGAAAGGAAAGCAGGGAGATCCACTTAACACCACTGTGCGATGAAATGAGGGGATAAAAAGGCAGGAAGCGTAGCAGCTATGGGATATTGAAACAGCTTTTCCCAGAGGTATATGACCTCCTTTCACGTACTCTCTCCTTTTGCTCACTCTTAAATTACGTGTATCATGCCACAACGTCAGGAGAACTCACTGCGTCCCAACAGAGCTACAGATTTTGTATATGTTTGCACCGGCTCTTCAAATACAAGGTTGAATACTTGGTTAATTTTTCTTCCCCTTAGGTTGGAAATCAGTAGGTATTTAAGTCTTCACAGATTTTTGAATCATTTCCTCCTCTTCAAACGATGCGCGTTACAGGCTGGGGAAGGCGGGGAGGAAATTCCAGGGGAATAAATTGGCCTATATATGTTATCAAGTTTTAGCAATGGGTGATGGATGAAATCTTCAGGTGATTCATTGCCAGAGGTGGTATTCAGTGCTCAAATGACAGAACTGCAACTTTCACTGAGCTAGTCAGCTTCGCTTTGTCCTCAATTTGGGTAGTGGTTGTTAGGATTTCACATGGGCAAAATGTACATTTCCTTCCAGCTGGTCCCCAGTGTAAAGGTCTCATTAAAAGACTTTTTCAGACGTGTACCTGGGGGCTGTCAGGAAACACCCATTTGTTCCACCAAAAACAGGGAAGGAAGAGCAAAACTAGGAGCTAACAGCACCTGGGCTTTTATTTAACATAACTGCTTTCTCAGAAACGCTAATGGGCATCACTAAATGTACTCTTAATCTAAGTCCAGCAGCAGAAAAAACAAGTCTTCTGGCTGCTTAAGAAAACAAAGGTATTTCTTCCCACATGACACAAGTAATATTCTTTCACTGAAAAAAGCACAAGGCAACCACACTCCAGCATTTGTGTACCTGTGTGTCTATGCCAGCCAAGAACCTGCTAAAACAAGCATTTAAAATTCTATTCGTAGTGCTCTCTGTAAAAATCTCTTTGTTGTGATGATATTTATGATACTAATGTAAATATTCACCACAGAATCAAAGATTAATGTGGGACTGACTTTTATTTCTGTTTAACTCAATCTGTTGATCTACTTACACATGTGCAAGTACACACAGACCTCTTTTTTTTTTTTTTTTTTTGCGGTACGCAGGCCTCTCACTGTTGTGGCCTCTCCCGTTGCGGAGCACAGGCTCCGGACGCGCAGGCTCAGCGCCCATGGCTCACGGGCCCAGCCGCTCCGTGGCATGAGGGATCTTCCCGCACCGGGGCACGAACCCGTGTCCCCTGCATCGGCAGGCGGACTCCCAACCACTGCGCCACCAGGGAAGCCCCAGACCTCATTTTTTGAAGAAAACTTGACAAACGTTATCCTCCTCAATACTGAGACATTTTCTCCTTCCTTGAAGTGGTGGGAAAATGAAATAGTTGAAAGCTTTCTTGTTCGTCAAAATGCTGACATAACTACATTCTCTCAAATAGAAGAATGGAGCACTTTTGAAAACAATGCTACTTCAACATGTAAATAAAAGTCACAGCAATTTAAAAAGTTGTTGTTACTGAGGACACTAAAATGTCTTGAGTAATCGCCAGCCAAAACTCACAATCAAACTAATAAGATCCTTTTTCTGCCTCCACCGCAAAACCTGTAAAATGGGATAATGCTGACACAGAGCAGTTGTGAATACTATTAAAGGTCAAGAAACAGTAAAACAACCTGGGCAATGGAGTAATTAAATAAACAACTGGTTAACCTACTGCATGATGACAAAGGCACATCAAATAAAACTACTTTGTTGTTCTACTTTATATACTTACCTACAATGTTAATACGTGGACAACTACGTAGTTTAAATACACTATAAAACTTTGATGTTTTAAGGGTTTCTATAAAAATCTATTAAGAATAGTTTTATAAATAAAACATAATATTTTTTAATCAAAGAAAAAAATTGTCCTACACATTAATTAGTGATTATATATCTGCCTGAGGAAGTATTAACACTGGCAGAAAGCCTAATTAACTTTCTTCCTGTAAGATAAATACTTTTTTCCAGCTTAAACTTCTATTTATTTATGTTTTTAACATCTTTATTGGAGCATAATTGCTTTACAATGGTGTATTAGTTTCTGTTTTATAGCAAAGTGAATCAGCTATGTATATACATATATCCCCATATCCCCTCCCTCTTGCGTCTCCCTCCCACCCTCCCTATCCCACCCCTCTAGGTGGTCACAAAGCACCGAGCTGATCTCCCTGTGCTATGTGGCTGCTTCCCACTAGCTAGCTATTTTACATTTGGTAGTGTATATATGTCCATGCCACTCTCTCACTTTGTCCCAGCGTACCCTCCCCCCCACCGCCCACCATGTCCTCAAGTCCATTCTCTGTCTGCCTCTTTATTCCTGTAAGATAAACTTTTTAAAAGCAAGTTGACTGAAGAAATAAGGTGTTTATACAAATCAGTGATGTAGAATATTATTTAGTTATTATTGTTTTCCCCTTAAAATTCTAGAATCTTATTAAAGGAAATAAGTTTTATGAAGAAGGTCTAAGAAAAGGTTCCTAGCAATCAAGAGATTTCCCAAGTATGATGAAACAGAGAGAGGCGAGTAGGACCAGGAAGAAAACTAGAATCTTCTTTGTAAGATAATACTTTTACTCTGAGTTGTATGAGAGTCGGTGGTTGGAAAGGACAGTATATTGAAGACTGTGAGGCAACTTGGAAAAGAGAAGGAGAGTAAAGAATGTCAATGATTAGGGCTACAAGTAAAATACTAAGGGTTTCCTCAGGAAAACTTCCTAAGTATGATCAAACTCAAGGGGCTCAAAATGCTAGGCTATTATCACATTTCACACTGGTGCCTGTGCCATATGAGAAGACAGGTTAGCCTGTGTGAAGGTCCAAAACTAATACTCTTTGCAAGAATATTAATTATTAGCCAGATGAGTAGGGATCACCTATACATGGGGACATCTCTTGCCACTTTCTTCTGTAAGGTGATAGTAGGACATCACAGTTTTCCAGTGGAAACCTGTACCACTGAAATCCTACCAATGTGTGAGTCCCAATTACATACTCTGGTCCAAGCCTTCATCGAAGTACCACCAACTGACGACATGGGTCCAACCTCATCACTTTAGAGTTGTCTGGTTTTCAAGGGGTAAGTTACCATGTCTATTACCCCCCAGACCACACAACCTGAGAAGTACTAGGTTTCAGACTAACTTTTACACTTCTTCTGTGCAAAGAACCCATGTGTCTTCCACCGTTCAAGGAGGATAGCTGCCAAAACACCACTGGCCATGGTATGAGCAGCTAAAAGTCAGTTGGGAGGATAAAAAAAGGAAGGAGGACATGGGGATGCAGAGCAGGAAGAGCCAACTCAGGAGCCAAAGCAACAATCTTACACACTTTCATTACCTGGGTTTCTCCCAGCCCTGATATCTAATTGCTTAGATGATTCCAAAAAAAAAAAAGATACTGGTAGTCAAGAAGAGGCTTTCTTTTTTTAAAAAATAAATTTATTTTTTATTTTTGGCTGTGCTGCTGCGTGCGGGCTTTCTCTAGTTGCAGCGAGCGGGCTTCTCATTGCGGGGGCTTCTCTTGTTGTGGAGCATGGGCTCTAGAGCGCAGGCTCAGTAGCTGTGCCCGGACTTAGTTGCTCCGCGGCATGTGGGATCTTCCCAGACCAGGGCTCGAACCTGTGTGTCCCCTGCATTGGCAGGCGGATTCTTAACCACTGCACCAGCAGGGAAGCCCCAAGGAGAGGTTCTTTAAAGCAGCGCTGTACTAGAAATCTGTTACCTGTATGCCTCTGAAATCAAATTCATAAACTTCCTTTCCTCTGTCTCTCTTAGATGTCTTAACTTACGAATCTCACTGTCCTCCCACCAACAGGCAAGCAAGGTTTGTTTGTTTTTTAATCATTGTAACAACATTTTTTTTCTAAAGGATCTCAATTTCTACAGTCACAAGGCTCTCTTCACAAAGGATGCATTCCCTGACACTTCTGGAAATTAAAAATAACACTTTCATATTGAAAAAGTGAAGCAGTTGTCAATCAAACCCCTTCTTTCTTCACTGTTAATGGCCATCACTGGAATAAAACTTATCACCTTGAGATTAGTAATTCCCAAATATTCAACTCCAAAGTCATGGCCTTGATTCCTGATTCCAGCAGCATATTCCTGGTTTTGAATCTAGCAAAACTGCCTGCCAGTTACCCTGACCCAGAAGGGAACAGGAGGTGGGAAATAAAACTCCCTTCCATGCACTGCTATCAGAACTGTTGGCTATTTGCAGAATTCTTATGTCAACAGGACCAGTAAACAAGTGTTAATATTGCAAGTGCAGGCAACATCCAGAGGAAATTCAGTGTAGTTAGCTGCATGGAGCAGAGCATGGAGATCCGAGAGAGAAATGTGTCAGCTCCTAGAAGCCAGTAGGTCAGTGGCTGACAGCAGTGAAATGGAGCTGCTTCAAAGCCGACTGGGCTGTGACCTGAACACTGCACATTCCCTGCACCCAGCGAGAAAGGATCAATGACTGTGTTTGCTGGGCTCTAGTCATCCCCCTGGCTAGTGAAAGCTGGGCTGAAAGGCATGCTACGGGGCCTCTGGGCAGCCTGAAGCCTGGCATTAGCAGAGTTTGTTATATAGCTGGGCTGGTGAATGCACCAGGCACCAAAGCCTCCCTTACCCCCGCTGCCTTCCCTCTTCCATCCCACCAACTCCCCTCTGGCTGTCTGTTTAGTGTCACTCAGTTGGGATGGATCCTGTTAAAGATCTGACGCTTAGTGAGGACTCGGAGGTGTCTGGAACGCCTGCCTCTAATCATAAACACCACAGCTGGCAATGATGTGGTCGAAAAAAAAATCACCTTGATCCAGTACACATTCTCTTTGATGTTTCTGCAGTGAGTTCACTGCCCAGAGAAAAAGGTACGAGGTTTTCTTTTTTTTTCTTTTTTTTAACTCTGAAAAAAAAAATCAAGCTTGACATTCTCAAATCATAACCATATGACTTTCAATTCTGTGCTTTAAAAAATTTCGTATATATATATATATATATATATATATATATATATATATATATATATATCATCACATTTTGTTCTAAGAAACTCAGAGAAGAGGCATCTGACAATGATAACATGAAACAGGTTTGGGAGATAATGGCAGTTTGAGAGGAAAACACTCCCAAAAGGGGAAAAAAAAAAGTCAGACTGCCACAACCAAAAAAGGAAGAAGCCTTCTGCCAAAGATTGCAAACTGCAGTGACCTTAAGTAAGAGACTGTAGCTGATTCAAGGGAAAATGAAAACGTTTCAAAGACAACACTGCTTGTGCTGCGCCACTGTTTATAAGTGCCTTATGCCCTCTTGCCTTTCAGGTGGCCTGGTAAACACACAGCCCCACTGTGCTTCCAGCCCCAGGCCACAGGGTTCTAATGAATATTCAACCCCATTAACATGCATTTTCTTTGTGTGTATTTTTTTTATTCCTACCAAGACAGGGCTGGTATGGGTAATGTCCTTGTGATGCCATGTCGAGTATCTGTACTGTGAGGTGCCTTTGCAACTTAAATGTTAAGATTCCTCTTACATTATGGGGAACTTTAAAAAAAAAACTTGAAATACACTCACTAATCCTGTCTTCTAAAGAAATGAGTCTAGCCTAGATAACAATTATGCAGGTCTCAAGATAACTCATGAGATCGTCTTATTTAAACTGAGATAAACATTTCTTATTTATCATCAATGTCTATATGACACAGCTACATCCCTGGAATACCCCAGGATACAGGGTGAGGACTCAAAAGATTCTTTATATCCAACAGCCAGTTCTTTCCAGTACACACAGTCCTACTATACAAAGAAGCACATAAAACAAGCTCGGTTCCATAAGTGTGCTGCTTTTGCTTTTTTACTGTTTTAATCCAAAGTATTCTGAGCAATCTCATATTAAGATTTTGGCATTAGACCTTAACAAAAACTTTGAGAAAGTAAGAAGATGTATTCACCCGGATAGTTTTAAAATGCTACACTTGTCAGGTGAGAAGCAGCTTTTATACTTACTCCAAATGTAGTGAGATAATCAGGTGATTCTAACTCTAAGTGGAGTCAATGATAATTAGGTGTTTTTGGTTTCTTCGATTCTGAGGGAAAAGAGCAAAAGTGCCGTAAACCGGTCAGTTGCGCTGTGACACCACGGATGTTTAAGAAATCACTCTATAAATGGCAGCCAGGAATGCAGAGGCAACACATGCAGTAACAATATCCAGACGAAGCCAAAAAGTTTGGATACTGCTGTGTTGTTCTAAACTGAGGTTCTGCAGGCTAACAACATTCCCCCTTAATGATGGTGGTGTCTTTAGATTGCGATAAGATTCAAATTTATTGAGGGTTATTTACTGTTGTGTATAAGGATCTGTGTGTTAAGGAGTGAAGGAGTGGGTCGGAGGAGGGCAACTTGGCTGGGTTTACAGCTGAGAAACCTCAGGAGTCTGCATACCCCTATAAGGTAATTTCTTTCCTTTTTTTAACATAGGCAAGGCAATTAAATGTTAGTCAATCTTAGCAAAATGAGAGGCAGGGATATGCTAGGTATACACTGAAATACTGGCATTTACTGCAATATTTGCATTCCTGTATTAAAGTTTTGGGGAAATATTAAGTATAGCTGCCAGAAATTTTAGTCCAGTTCTAATCATGAGTGTGTGCTTTACACTGTATTCCTTGCCAGAAAGAAAGGGAGAAAAGAAGGGGGAAAAAAATCCTATATGCTGGAATTTACAACGACAAATTAATTTTAGTGACATCAAAATAAATAAAAGACTTAGATAAATGGACACACCTGACCTGATGTCCTATGATGGAAAGCAGATTTCATTTTATTTTTATTTGTAGTAGTATGAAGTTCATTAGTTTACTTCCTTCCTCCAAAGCATGGAGGAGACAAAAAAATTATGTCATTTAGCTCAGTTTTGAAAGAAAGTCAGGCTGGGGTGTTTATACAAACAAAATGAAGTATGGGCTTGATGTTACCATATAAATTTTGATATCAAAAAGGGAACAACAAAGTCGTACAGTTCTGTTTTCTAAGCTGATGAATGTACAAGATAACTGCGTTAACTCTCAGTCATAGCTGAGATTTGTAGAACCCATCCTAAATGGCACAAATATCTCATGCCAGGGTTTCTACCAAGTCCTTTTAAAAGCTAACTGGACTAGAAAGAACACTAAAAAACTGGGTAATAGGGCCCACCAGTTAGTTCTTGAGATTGAAATTTGGGGAGGAAGAGCAATAGAAGACAATATTCATCATCTACTATATATACTTCTGTGTAGCTTGAATTCTTTATAAAAATATTATAATGAAAATTGGGTTTCCCTGGTGGCGCAGTGGTTGAGAGTCCACCTGCCGATGCAGGGGACGCGGGTTCGTGCCCCGGTCCAGGAAGATCCCACATGCCGCGGAGCAGCTGGGCCCGTGAGCCATGGCCACTGAGCCTGCACGTCTGGAGCCTGGGCTCCGCAACGGGAGGCCACAGCAGTGAGAGGCCCGTGTATCACAAAAAAAAAAAAAAAATTATAATGAAAACTAACATTAAAAATAGAAAACATACCTTTTACACATAAAGGCAATGTCCCCACTTTACTACTATTCATTTTACTCTCCTATAATCTCTGTTACATGAGATTTGACATTAAAAGGGACAGAAGTCGTATTTCGATAAAACAAGAAAACAAATCTCTCTATAATGTAGTTTAAGGGGTCAAACAAGAAAACTCACAGATGATGAGCAACATATCCTCATGTTGAGAAGAAAAGACTGCTTGCCAGAATTGTCAGACTAATCTTTTTTTTTTCCCACATCTTTATTGGAGTATAATTGCTCTACAATGGTACGTTAGCTTCTGCTGTGTAACAAAGTGAATCAACCACACATACACACATGTCCCCATATCCCCTCCCTCTTGCATCTCCCTCCCACCCTCCCTATCTCACCCTTCTAGGTGGTCACAAAACACTGAGCTGATCTCCCTGTGCTATGCAGCTGCTTCCCAACAGCCATCCATTCTCCATTTGGTAGTGTATATATGTCCATGCCACTCTCTCACCTTGTCCCAGCTTACCCTTCCCCCTCCCTGTGTCCTCAAGTCCAGTCTCCACGTCTGCGTCTTTATTCCTGTCCTACCCCTAGGTTCTTCAGAACTTTTTCTTTTTTTTAGATTCCATATATATATATATATATATGTGTGTGTGTGTGTCTTAGCATATGGTATTTGATTTTCTCTTTCTGACTTCACTCTGTAAGACAGATTCTAGGTCCATCCACCTCACTACAAATAACTCAATTTCATTTCTTTCTGTGGCTGAGTAATATTCCATTGTATATATGTGCCACATCTTCTTTATGTCAGATTAACTTAAGAAGACACAATCAAGAGTAGTTTTGCCCCAGTTTCTTTTTTTTTTTTTTTTTTTTTTTTTTGCGGTACGTGGGCCTCTCACTGTTGTGGCCTCTCCCGTTGCGGAGTACAGGCTCCGGACGCGCAGGCTCAGCGGCCATGGCTCACAGGTCCAGCTGCTCCATGGCATGTGGGATCCTCCCGGACCGGGGCACAAACCCGTGTCCCCTGCATCGGCAGGAGGAGTCTCAACCACTGCGCCACCAGGGAAGCCCTGCCCCAGTTTCTTATAAAGAGGGATGAAAGCTTCCTTTTGAAGCCCCATTCTCAACTGACATTAAAATATAGCAGAGAGTAGTGACTAGGGTCTCTTTGTTTCTCGAAGGTGTAACCTTCATTTGCATAATAAATCCCAGTGTATTATGCAACCAACAAAGGGGCAGATAGGAATCAGGGGGGTGATTCTGTGGTACAGCCCTGGATGAAGGGATCTAGGGCAAGCAAGAAAGGGTCTGGAGACTCCAACGTCAAGTCTCAAAAGATAGGAAGTCACCTTTTCTAGTAGTTTGGAGCTTTTGCCACAAATCACAGCAGACTTAGAAGGTAACTTCTTCTTAGGAGGTAGGGATTCAAAGAAGAGAAGCATCTCTTTGGACAAGAATAGGCAACATTATGTCTGGGAGAGCTACTTGCTTTGTAGTGGCTAAAGAGCTCTAAAGGAAGTGGCTAGACTCAAGAGGTAGCACATTCTAGTTACAGCTGGGTTGCTGCTCACCAAGCAAACATAAAGAGGACAGATCAGAAGGCCGGCCAGGGCTGCCACGGCTATTAGCAACACTGGCAACTGGAGCTGCCAACTATGAAGTTCCTACTGTGTCAGGCACTCACTCTACCCTTATCTCCATCTGTTTTTGTTTTTGCTTTTGTTTGCAACCCTGTAAGGCAGATATTATCATGGACATTTTACAGAAAAGAAAAGTGAGGTTCAAGGTTAAGTAATTTCCTCAAATTCATACATCTGGTAAGAGACAGAATTGGGCTTTGACACATAATACCAAAGACTGTGCCTAGTGTTCTTCCAGGTGGAACTAAAGGACCCTCAGCTCAGAAAAGGACAGATGACCTCTTCTGTCAGTAGACACTGTTGGCACAGGCTGATACTACAAACCCCTGGTATCAAAATCCAAAGACCAAATCAAATTATCTTCAAGAATCCTCCATGAGGACAGCTAAAGGTCAGACATGCATAGACTTTGGCTACCATAATCTACAGGATGAAGTCAGTTTCTTTCCTCTCCAGTTAAATATGCTCCTGCATATGAGCTCCAGGAGGCCCACGAGGAAGCATTTTCCCAGCTTGAAATCCTGGTGGGACCCTGAGCCAAGAATATAACAATCATCCGGGACTATTCGACACCATCCCCAAAATACCACCACTGGAAGGCACCTGAGCTCTTCCAGACTGAAGTATTCCTAACGTAAGTGTCACAAAAAAAGGAGGGACTTTCCTGGTGGTGCGGTGATTAAGACTTGCACTCCCAAGGCAGGGGGCCTGGGTTCGATCCCTGGTCAGGGAACTAGATCCCGCATGCATGCTGCAACCAAGAGTTAGCATGCCACAACTAAGGAGCCGGGAAGCCACAACTAAAGAGCCTGAGAGCCACAGCTAAGGAGCATGCCTGCCGCAACTAAGACCTGGCACAACCAAATAAATAAATAAATAAAAATATATAAATAAATAAATAAATAACGAAGGGTTAAGTATAAAATTGAGCAAGAAAAGAATCGGTGTTAAGTTCAATCTGAACTGAGAGCAAGAGATTTCCATTCCTCTGCGTTATCATATGTAGTTGGGTGTAAAGGCATTTCTCACTATCTATCTTGTTCCTGTGTTTGGCTAATCACGGTTCAGGAGGCAAGAGATGTGACATTATCTGAATGGCACATAAGACAGTGTAGACAAAGGGGGATTCCTTTCACCCAAACAGACCAATCTAAATAAGTTATCTGAACTTATTTCGTCACTGAGCACAGATGGCTAGGTTTGCATACTGAGGAATAATTCTAGTTTGTGACTCCACATTCCACTGTGCATGCATATACTCTAGGCGTATGCTGCATCACTATAGGTTCCTTACACTAGGTCCCTTAAATGACTTTATAGCTAAGAAGTCCTGTACTCAGTATGGCGCAAACATAGGTAAGAAAAACAGAGGTCCACGGCAATTTCAAAGAATTTTCTCCAAGAACACATGAAGTGGGACTCTCTCCAGACATACTAATATGAGCATTTTACCCCATCGTCTACCCAATCTAGTGGGTTTACTTCAATCCCGAGTTGGCTATGGTCCCCATCACCACACCAAGCATTGAGACGGAAGAGGAGCTCCCCAGGCAGGAGAACCGTTAAAAACAAAGTGCCAAATGAACAAGGTTTAGATTTCCTGACGGGAAAGAAACCCTGGGGGTTTTCTAGAAGACTTAGGATACTACATAAACGGCCAGTGTATTTGGAAGAGATCTACCGGAAGCTGCTTTCTGAAATAGAGAGACAAGAGTAGTGGAAGCTCCATCTCGCTCCGATTCACTTGCCTGGTGTCCTTCTCTGGATCCCGCGACAACCAAATCAAAACCTCAAGTCAAATTTCCACCAAGAAATGAGGGATTTGACTAAGGAGGAATGGAGAAGTAGTTGATAACTTTGCAGTGTAAGCAGCAGTTTCATGACCACTTCAGTGCTTTCCAAAGCAGTGTATTAACATGGCAGTATTTTCTTATTTACTTGCCATAAACAGGTAGTAATCATTAGGGTATAAAATATTATGATTTGTGCATCTATACATATTTCTTCTAATATGAAAAGGGTATCGTACTTTTCTGAGGGGGGAGACCGGGATTAGAAACTCAACAACTATTCTTTGTGTGTGTGCCCTCGCTTTTTTAAACATGTATTTTAGGTTTTTCCTCTAGAGAGTCTTTTTAAATATGAATTCCTTAAAAGTGCCACTTCTTACCAACAGTAGATGCCAACATTAAAACTCCCTATCATGTTAAACTGGGTTTTTGAGTTTTCTGATCTTACTTTAAATGGGGTGAGGAGAGGAAGAGAGGGTACGAGCAAACATTTGAAAACCACAGCAAGAAATCCATGTGATGGCTACGACTGCTTTTAAATATTCATATTTTAGGCCTGTCTGTGACAATGCTTCTTGGAAAAAAAAGTTCCCTCCCTCCAAATAACACGCTCAACGTCCTCTTTTGCTAAAGGCACTCACTCATTATATAAATCAAACAAGCACACGGCACTAGACAAAAAGCGACTAGCAGCGCCTGGCGCGTTCCTCTGCTCGAGCTAAGATGATTTGGGTGCATTGCATGCAGATGTCAGGTATTTTAATAAAGAGCTCCATTGTGCAGGCCCCACTGCTCCTCCATAGCTCCCAGCACTCCCCCAAAAGGGGGGGAGCGGGGGAGAGGGGAAGAGCGACAGCCATTCCAGCTGGAGCTGGAACCTCGTCTGAGTCAGGAAAACCACAGCTCATAAGCAAAGAGGAAGCATGATGTTCTACAAGGACAAAACATTAGCAGAAATGTCACTCAGCCCCAGTCCCACATGTTGGCTGCCACGGCCTCTTCCTCCTAGCATGCCCGATTGATATAAATTCCATCTGCTCAGCAGCCAAGTGACAGAGAAGAAATACCGGCATCTGGTCTCCATTGCTGTCGGGTTTTTGTTCCATGTTAGACCTTAGCTAGAAACGTATGAAGAGAGGAAGGCGCTGGCAAATGACTAAAAGGCTAAACTGGCATAAAGGAGACTTTCTGATGCTTTTCACACTTCCCTCTGGATTTTTTACACGGAGGGGGAAGGGTGTGACAGAGACTTGATAAACTAAACAGTGGGAGCCAATAGGCCTGAAGGTCATTTCATGTTTTTTAGGCTGTGGGCTTTTTTTTTTTAAAAACAGAGTTTTAATGTTAAAAATTATAAAGCACAACATTTAGTCCCCTTTCTGTCTATTGAATGCAACAGAAGGCAAGTAAGTTGCATAAGAATGTTTTCAGCTAATATTTTTTTTTCCTTTCTCTTAAACATCCACTGGTTTGGACCCACTCCACAGGCACTTTATATTCTCCTGAGGAGTAGCTGAAAAATGCCAAAGCTCAAAACCACCAACTCTCTTTTAACTCTCAGCTGCCCAGGAAAGTATACAGTCACTATCAAGCCTGAAACCATAGGGGAAATAAAAGTGAGTCTAAACCCCATTATTAAGCCTGAAGGCTCCAAGAATATACTCCCACCTCATTCCGAGGTCATCATTTATTCATTTACTTGATCAGGAGATTGAGAAACGTAAAAAAGAAACACGGAAGCAGTGGCGGTAAGACCGAACATGGGTATCCATTTTTCTTTTTTTCAGTTTCTATTATTTGCATGTTTGCAAAGCAATAACAACGAGAACGGCTCCCTTCACAAGTATGACATGGAAAGGGTGTTTTGTTTGTTTGTTTTTAAAGGTTCAGGTCAGGTCATAAACTTGCTTTGGAAAGCAACTATGAGGATGAATCCTGTTAAGTCATCCTCAAAAGATGACAAAGGAAATGTATTATCTTTTCAGCAAAAGAATAGAAAAGAGATTAAAAGGATATATATATTGTTTCTTTTCTTTTTTGCAATACGCGGGCCTCTCACTGTTGTGGCCTCTCCCGTTGCGGAGCACAGGCTCCAGACACGCAGGCTCAGCGGCCATGGCTCACGGGCCCAGCCGCTCCGCGGCATGTGGGATCTTCCCAGACCGGGGCACAAACCCGTGTCCCCTGCATCGGCAGGCGGACTCTGAACCACTGCGCCACCAGGGAAGCCCTAAAAGGATATTTTAACAACTGTACTATTTGAGAATTCTGACTTGAGCTTCACCTAAAAACCAGAAGGAAAAAAAAAAGACAACAAGAAAACATTGCTACATGAAATTGTGCTGTGAATTAAGCTGCTTTTTCAATTTCTTCATTTTCTATTTATCATTTGGTGAGCAGTTGAAGTGAAAACACCATGCATGGTAAGAGAAGTGAATCATGATAAAGACAATAATATTAAATAAGATGACAAAGAAGCCAGTAGGAACAGAGCTGATGACACCCTCAAGGCTGTCAGTCCTGATAGCTACGGGTGCTAATGACTCAGGAAATCGCAATGAAGTAGAGTACGACCTACTGCCCAACACCCAGAAGCAGAAGTAGATTTACCATTGACCTAAAGAGGCTTCAGCTTCATGCCCCTCATCTGACCAGGCCCTTAGTATTTCAGGGAGCTGTACAAAGTTCCAGGTGGAGAGGGAAAGCCAGGTTGTAACCAGGAAGGATTTCTATGTATGCATTTCTGGTAAATTCCCTAAGAAGATGTTAGAAGAAGGCCTGAATCTCCGTGACTATAGTAATTTTCTATTTTTTCGGTTGATTTCTTATTCTAAATACACATTCACTGTTGTACCTAAAAATTATTAAAAGTTTAAATTAAGTAACAGATTTGCTAAATGGGACTCTGCCGTTTGTATATGTAATAATCCTTTGGAAATGTTTTACATACTTTCAATAACTAAATGTCATTCAAATAACACCCACTGGGTGAAAAAAATAGATCACCCTTAAACACCATGCTTTCACTGCCTCGAGAAACATAAAAATCCTGGCTGAAAAACTTAATCAATAAGACTAAAATTCCTTGAATACAAATACAACAGAACAATACTAGGAGATAACATGAACTGTTCATTCTAATTGGCTTGAAGACTGGAAGATTTTTCTAAGCCTGATTTAAGAGTCAGAAGCCAATCAAAGGTTAATAAACCCACTTGAAAAAGAAAAAACCTGCAAGGCACAAACAAATATATATAAAATAACCAACAAGGACCTAATGTATAGCACAGGGAACTATATTCAATATTTTGTAATAACCTATAAGGGAAAAGAAAAAAAACCAGATACATATGTATGTACCTAAAAAAATAGATACATATGTATGTAAAACTGAATCACTTTGTTGTACACCTGAAACTAACACAACATTATAAATCAACTATACTTCAATCAAGCAATAAAAAATAAAAAGAAACCCAGACTAAGAAAACAAAAAACAGAAACAAAAAACAAAAACAAATGAAAAAACAAAAGCAAAAGCAAAGTAAAGAGATAAAGACCAACTAAGAACAATATTTGCAACATAGACTACAGGCTAATTTCCTTAAGATATTTCAAAAAGGAATAAGAATAAATACAAAAAAAAGATTTACAATGAGATTAGAAACGTATGAAGAAACTGAAAAGACATTTTGGAAAAACTGAAATGGAAATGACTGACAATCATAAAAAGAGTAAACCTTACTCATTATTAAGAGAAATGTAAATTAAAGCAATGCACTACCATTTATCCCTTATCAACTTACCAGAATGTCAAAGATCAAAAAATTTGTTTCAACACCTAGTCTACCAGTGTGAGAGGGAATAGGCCCATAAATTACGATATATCCATACAATGCAGGTGTTCAGAAAGAGTGAGGTAGTTCTTTATGTGTTGATATGAAAATTGTTTACAAGATGTATTATTAAGTGAAAATGAAGTGTGGAATAATGTGCTGATTGTATCCTCCCTCACCATTTTTATTAAACAGAAGGATATGTGTGCTTTCTATGTATAAACTATTTCCAGAGCTCTACTCCAATATCAAAGACTTACTTGCAACTGTGTATTCCTTTGCATATATTTTTTTTACTATAGGCATCTATCTCTCTCTAAAACGTTATTACTTTAAAAATGTATTTCATAGAGTGGAAACAAGAGTCTATCATTCTTGAACTTATAACTAAATACTTTTTTATTTTTCTTAGTATCTTCTGTCACTCTACCTACCAGACAGTATAAACTCGTATAGGAATAGTTATCTTTCCCTTATCAAACTGAGTAAAAAGACTTCATTCTGGGTTGTTGTTTGTTTCTGAACCTTCTTGAAAATTTAAGATTCTCACTCTTTTTGGTCTTTTCAGATTGCTGTGCACTTAACAACAAATAAACAAATACATACATAAATAACTAACATGTATATATGGGGTATATGTGTGTATTTCTATACCCAAATTATATAAATGCATATATATAGTTCTGGGTATTAGAAAGTTGATCATTTTCTATTTCATTACACTCTGTGAGATAAGGATAGTAAAGATCATTTGAAGGGTGAATCCATTTCTAAATGATAACGTAACTGATATAATGCCTAACTGATTTATTTCTTTGGAGGATTTGTTTTAAAATCATAGTCTGTGTTCACAAACCCTGGGATTACTTCCCGGATACAGTTGAATGCTTTTTTTTGCCTTGTGATACCTTACTCTCGGCCATTTCCCAAACCATGTCAGAAGAAATCCCGTACTGCCAAGACATATTCTCAGACAAAGAAATATATGACATTAGTTACTCATTAAAAAAAAGACGATAAGCCATCAAAATGTTTTCCTATCTATACCCATGGTATCAGCACAGTGTATGGGAGACAGTATATGCCTATAATTTATTGCTTGAACTCCCCCTTGATATGACCATGATATGTCAATGGAAAGTGAGTTCCTAAAAAATAAACTCTCTTTCATTCCCTCAACATTAATTTACTGAGGTTCTATGATGTACTCAGAATGTGGATACAGTGAACAACACTGAGAACTATCTATCAAAGAACTTACAATCTAGTAGCAGAAACAGACAAGTAAAGAGGCAATTACTGGAGAGTAAATAAAATTGCCATGTGGGCACCTGAGGTGGTACAGCCAAACAGCGAATACAGAGAAAAGTAGCAATTTCCTGGAAAAGTGATGGCTAAGTTGAGACCTACAGGCAGGTAGGAATTATCCTGGAGAACTGCTGGAAGCACCCCATCTTAGGCAGAGATAGCAGAGGCAAGTGAGCACATGTCCACATGAAGGAACCACAAAACTGCCAAAGGATTTAAGGGGCAGTTCCCACCCTCTGAATTATAGCTTAAGCTTCAGATATAGGCAGAATACCACACCTGATGGGTCCACTAACCAGATCAGGTATGCTAACCCCAAGTTTGCAAACATCAGAGGATGACAGATGAGGCAATAATAGTTACGTGCACGTGTAGCACCAAAGAGACAAAAATGTTGTATTTGCTGCTGGTCACCTTCACCACCCATTGCCCACTGCCCCATCCACACCATGGCCCTGCTGTGCAGTCTAAGGGGGAGGTCTTACCATCTCTGGCCCCAAAGGCAAAGCCACCTTTCTTAAATTGTATGAAGTGTGTGGCTGCTTGCCGTGAGGCCCCAAAACACAACCTCCCTGAAGTCGGGGGACTTGCAACAATACAACACAGCTGCTGGGGTGACTGAATAGCTAAAGGGACCGACATAAGCTTCCACAGCAGGCCAGAGCACCACTCCTCCATGAAAGACAACTGATGGGTCAAATCACCAGGGAGCTGCCGGAGAGTTATTAATGGTGACAGGTACACTACCTGGGAGACAGGTTGAAAAGGGAAAAAGATTATTTATAAGCGAATAGGTAACGCTGTACCTACTGCTAAACATTACATGGATGCCACAAACTGTAGAATTCAAATCCTGGGTTATTCAAGCACGAACAACTGCCTGTCACCCAAATGCAATGCATCGCTACAAATTAAGGTGGGAGAGATGAGACTCTGCGATGTTGCCTTGCCTTAGGAAGGCACTGTCATCCTGGAACTTGGATAGGATGTGGAGAAAGGCAGAGATAACCATCAAGTGAATTATGGTTCTTAATAATAATGATGAATTTGCAAGAACAGCTTTCTGATATTTCCTGAGGGCTTTAACAACAGAACAGATGCGAAATGCATCTTGTATCTTTGAGAGTGAACTGGAGTTGGGAATGCAGGGAGACTGAAGCGTCATCTTGGAATAGTAAAATTAGAAGGGAAAGAAAATCAACCTCAATGAGAAAAAAAAATTGTATAAGTTTGGTTTAAAGAATAAAATTATTGGACTAATTATTACTGGAGATAATTTTTACTGTATTTTCTATATGAGTAAATATAACATCTGCCACTTTGATATGAAGTAATATTAATGCTACTCTAGTGTGACTCTGGACCATAAGCTAAGTACATATGTACTATGGAAAGTATCTCATGTATTAATAGTAGGAAAATCAACAGTGGAAGTTATTCGTCCCAAGTCAGTGTTCTGAAAAGCCTGGAAACTCAATATATATTGAGTTGAAAATCTATGAGAATAAATACCTCAACAAATTCTTATATTTTCCTTTTTATAGGATTTGAAAATTCCTATGACCATATGTATTTTTCTATCACTACGATACAAGAGCTGTCAAGAGATGGAAAAGAAAAAAATAAAGAGAAAAAAGTAATATTCAGGAGTTAGTCTCATTTTAGAAAACATACAATATATGAAGTCATTTATTGTTAATGGAGTATATATTAGTACAAGCTTTTGGAGAACACATTAGGACACACTCAGAAAATAACCACAATAAATGCAACTACTCTTACCTTCTCTCCATGGTCACTGTTAAGTGAAAAAAGCAAGAAATAGAATGCTCAAACTGTATGCTACTATTTGTGTGAAAAAAGAAAAAATAATATTTATATGCACACAATTATAGACTATCTCTGGAAGGTATACAAACACAAGAAACTAATAAAAGGGACTGCATCTGAGCTGAATGGCGGGTACCTATGTGTATATATTACCAATTCAAAATACAATTTTTTATAAGTACCTACCTACTGACCTAAAAATTAAATTTCCAGATACTTGTTCTACAAACACCCCAACAATTGCAATGATATGTATGTACAAGAATATTCCCTAAAACAATGTTTGCAAAGTCAAAACACTGGAAACAACCCAAGTATTACAACCCAAGGATTATTTAAATAAATTATGCTGTATCTACACAATGGAAAAATGATATGGAGGTTAAAAAGAATGGGTAAGATCTATAAATACCAAGAAGGAAAGAGGCCTGTATTAGTTTCCAAAAGCTGCTGTAACAAATTACCACAACCATCATGGCTTAAAACAATAAAAAAAATTTTATTTTCCCACATCTCTGGAGGCCAGAAATTGAAAATCAAGAGGCTGGCAGGGCTGTGCTCCCTTCAGAGGCTCTGGGGAAAAAATCTGTTCCATGCCTATCTCCTACCTTCTGGTGGCTGCTGGCAATCCTTGGCTTCCGGGCACATCACTGCAATCTCCGCCTCCACCTTGACATCACCTTCTCCTCTGTGAATGTCTTCTCCTCTGTGTATCTGTCCCTAATCTCTCTGCCTCTCTCTTATAAGGGTACATATGATGGTACCTAGGGCCCACTCAGATAATGCAGGATTATCTCCTCATCTCAAAAATCCTTAAGCACATCTGCAAAGAACCTTTTTCCAAATGAGACATTCATAGGTTCCAGGTATTTGGTGTCAACAGTGGGAGTGGGGAGGGAAGCCATCTATTGATCTGTCACAAAGACTAGGATATACCATTAAAATTTAAAACAGTAAGCTACAAGAGTGTGTGTGTGTGTGTGTCTATATGTAAGATGAATTCATTTTCAATAAAATTAATAAGACTTTTTTAGTACATCATATGCATAAAAATATATGGACTATAAACAATTAAAACGGGTTGTCTCTGGGGGAAGGGGCTAGGAACAGCTTTCCTATTTTTGCATTACATATTACTGCAATGTTTGAATTTTTATATCAATCTTGTATTACTTTCATAAGCAAACAATGACAACAACACTTATTTAAAAAGAAGCTTTGATACATTTTGACATTTTCCCAAATTATCTTACCTAACTCTGTCATGTTTTTGGTTCCTGTTGAGGAAAAAAGGTTTAGTCAAACCTTTATAATAGAAGATAATTTCCAATTGTTCAGTGGAATAAAATTTTATAAATATTAGACCACAATTTCCAAGAAGAATATTCATAAAATAGGCTGCCAGTTTCTAAGAAGGAAAGGTTTATGCTTAATGGGACCTTCTACGAAGGTCCTGACAACTATCCTGGTAAAAAAAAATCCAAACCCAAATTCTATGACCTCTTCCTCAAAAACCAAGGATTTTCAACCATTTCTAAGGTTGACCATGCATAGGCATGAACTGTTGAGTGGTATTAGCTGTCCGCCTTTCCTTTTACCTAATTCTTCTCTTTGCAGGTATTCTCACTGAATACAGCTTCGTCTCCAAGTCTTCTTCCACTTACAACATTCAGTAACAATATCTTCACCATACAGAAATATTCTGGAACAAAAGTTCCCCAAATTATTGTATATTTCTCTACTTCTTTTATTCCCTTCCTTGAGAATTGCTAAGCACTATGAAAGTCCGCTGGGGTTCCCTGGACTCTTTTCCTTTGGCCTGTATAAAAACTGAGCAATGTCTCCTCTGTCTAGAAGAGAAGATGACAGTCAAGATGAGCTTTTACAGCAAAGATAATATTGTGCTAAGCAAATCTGTCAAGGGTAGGAAAGGCACTTAATACAGGGAAAATGGAAAGCATAACGCGGAGAGAATTGTCTGCACTAACTTTTCTCATTCGTTCGCGAAAGTCTGTGAAATGCCTACTGTGTGAACGGTCACAACGCCAACACTGGTGTGCGGCACAGTTTGGGCAGAACTTCCGGTGTCTGAGAAAGTGAGGGGAAGTGACACATGTTTACTAACAGCAGACTGCCGCTCTGTCGTGAGGCCAGTCAGCAAACCGAGGCACGAGAAGGGGCAGGAGAAGAAAGCGAGCTGGACAGGTGTCATGCAGAAGCAGTTCGGCAGTCAGGGCTCCCGGTGCCTGATAATTACGGATATTGTCAGATCTGCCAAGAGGCAGATTTAAGCAATGAGCAGGGAGGGGGCGGGCGGGGGAGGCGGGCAGATTACGAAACGTGCCACCCACCTCCCATTGGCACTATCAGTTTCATACGCTCTATAAAGACAATCAAGTGTTCCCAGCCTCCCCTGAGATCACGAGGAGACAGTGATTATGAAAATAATAACAGTTTTAAAAATTACCTAAATGTTCTAAGGGAGCTTTGAGCTCTTGCTTCTGACGGTGTTCAACACTCGCAAGCAGGAAGGCAAAAAACAAAAACAAACTGGGAGACCACAGTAGCCTCAGTCTGAAAGGCCACTCCAGGGCTACTTAAGCCAAACACCCTCTGTGAGTTTCAGCGGTTAAGCAAGTCCCTCTTCTGGGTGGCATTCCAAAGGCACCTCATTCACATGTGCAAAAACAAGAAACCGGCACAAAGATGGTACAGCAGATTTCTGTGAGAGAGACTGTTTCGGGGGGGGGGGGGGGGGGCGGGAAGAGCAAAAAAGAAGGACGAGAAAAGCTTTGCTTTTTTTTTTTTTTAAACAAAACCTGCCTACAGACACTGGTGTGCAATGCCAAGTTTGTTAAAGTACAAGTGTAATTTACTTTTATATAAACATAACTTCACAGAGCTATCAGTAGGTTCCATTTCAGTAAAAACAAACAAACAAAAAGAAGCTGCAAAAAATAATTAAAAAACATATGGTGCAAACCCCGGCTGTGTTTATTTTATGACAGTTAACATTATTTACAGTGTGATCTGGTCAGAATTAATACTCAAAGGGTTACACACAAAATATGCCCAATTTTTCTTCTTGACCATGCATGCCAGCAGTTCTGTCAACCCACCTAAATGAATTTGTCTGGAGAGCTCCTGGATTCCCCCAAAGAAGTCAATTATATTTTTAACGTGTTATTTTATTCAAAAGCCTTGAGTAATACCACCTCTAAGCTGCCAACAGCAACACAGGAGGAGGCTCACCCTCTCTCCCTCTTTTTAAATAAGAGGAAAGTTTGTCAAAAATGCACTTTAAACCCTGCCATTAGCTGCAACAGATTCTTTAATTGTTCACTTCATTACCTCAGTTGGTAATATGTATTAATAAGTTTAAAAGATTCCGGTTTACTTTCTTCTGTAAGAACGCAGCTACTACACTCTACACAGCACATTCATTATCCATAGATCCTGTTGAGAAAAACTAATGTAAACAGCTTCTCCTTGCTATTGGAACGGCTTTTGGAGGTGCTGACTACAGGAGGTGCCCAATGGGACGTCACGACAGGAATGTTTCCCTTTACATGTTTAATGGAGAGGGTATATAATAGCCAAGAGACACAGAAACAGAAAAAGCAAGAATTAAGAATAATTCTTGCATCGGAAATCTTAAATTTTCCCCAGCCCTTTTTATGAAAAGATTCTAGTATTTTATTCCCACTGAAGCCTTATATTAATATAAATACCAATATTTATGGGACCAGGTGGTGTTTAGTAATTTGAGCTGCAAGAGAAAATGACTGCCTTGCTTCCTGGGCACCCCGACACAAGGCGCCCCTCCTCCAGAGCGGGTACAGCCCACAACCTATCTTTCCAGTGCTACCAGTCACGGGAAACGGCTTCTTGCAGTGGTGCTGCTGGAGCCTGCTAGCACCAGCCCAAGAGAGCTGACTGTTAAAGGTTTAGAAATTTTTTAAAGCTGGTTGTCAAACATACACATTATTAAAAATGAAACTGTGTAAACTTACAAATAAAGAAATGATATTAAAAATAAAGGTAGTAGATACTCAAAGCTCATCACTTCACCTACATTTTACTATTACCTGTGCTCTTGAGATTATTTACTTCTCTCTACGTTTTTTGTATGGTGGAAATACTATATAATAATGTGCTACTACATATCTCTTCCCAACCCTGTGTTCAGTGACTTGTGCTGAGAGGCTGAAATCAGCCACTGTGGGCTGTTTTCACCATAGAAATCAGCAAACAAGGCAATTCGGGTCTTTTTTAATTTAGAGAGCTGTTGTAATGCATTTACCGACATACCACGAGCTTCTCCTGAATAATGGATGACTGTCTAGTTTCAAAACTTAAGACTTCATTTGAAAACACACATTTGTTTAAACTTTATAATCCCATCTGTACCCATCTGAGAAGGAGAAAGAGAAGAGAAAGAGATAATTTTGCTATGACAGATTTTTAAAAATAACTATAAATTTTATTTGGATCACTTATTTTTATGAAGTCTTGTAAAATATAACATGGAGCATGATTTCCGGATATGAAAAACATTAGATATGACAAATGAAATATACGGTTTGTGCCTTGGACAGGAAACACCCTGCACAACCTCTAGAAACAAATACAAAGATTAAGTCGCAGACACACACGTTTTAAAAAAAATTTTTTAAATGCCTGGATTATTCTGTGTTTATAATAAATTAGTAAATGAGATTCTAGCCACTGCAACTCTTTTTGTGTATTTAAAAAAAATCTATCAATTGATCTATGATATAAATACATGTAAGGACTAAAGCATAGAAGATTGAAATAATTCTGAATCAAAGCCAATGAAAACAAGACAGCTTATAGGTGTTAAGATTTAAGAAAAATTGAGAGATAAATTACTTTTGCTTAAACATGTAGCAATAGCTGTTAAGATGAAAATCAGGATGAATCAAATACTCATATTCTTGAAACTAAATCTGGATAGGAATAAAAATCTCCCTATTTTTATTACATGGTACATCCACAATCTCATTTTTTCAATCTCTGGTTTATAAACTTAAAACAAACATTACATTTTTCAACACTGCTATTTGTAAATCATCTACTAAAAGGAAATATATTGAAACTAAATAGCAAGCCATTCAGAAATTTTACAAATGCCAACAAGGAAAAGGCAGGATAAATATTACTAGAGTTAAAATGAATGTTTTATAGGTCTTCCTACAGCAGCTAGCAAAATTTTATAGAAGTGAATTTTATTAGAGAGAAACACAGTTGAAAAATCAAATTTTAAGACAGCTGCTCTTATGAGTAACATAGGACATTTCAATGTAACATTAAAAAATATGTCTGACTTCTAAAATTTGCTTTTAAAGACATCTAAATCTACATTAACACAGATAGACTTTGATTGTGACCATTAAATAAATCAATAATTATGTACATGCTTTTAAAAATAGCCTCATACTAAATAATTATTTAAAGATAAACATTACATAATGTGAAGAACTCTAGACATGATATCAGAATATCTAAATTTGAGTACTTAGTTTTGAATGCTGTGAAGTTTTTTCACTATTACCAACTCTAAGTTTTAGTTTGATAACATATAAAACAAAATTAATAAACCTTGCTTTATCTACTCAATAGACCTCCATGCTAAATGAATCAGTACAAGTGAAATCCCTTTGTAAGCTTCAAGTGCTATGAACCCCAAGAGCCAATCAACATGTTCTTGTTACTCTATTTATCATCTTGGTGGCTGGCAGGGCCATCCACTCTGAGTTAGGAGAAAAATATTTCTTCCTTGATCTAAGATTGTGGAAGTCTTCCTGTTTTAGCTTCACAGTAATTGAGATGACCATGAATAAAAGAATCACACAATAGTAGGAATGGAACATCTAAACGATGCAACCTAATTCTATCTGATTTGTACCTAAGGTTGCAAAACCACGCTGCTTTAACTGTTAAAACAAACAAACAGAAGATCATTTTTTAAAATCTGCCTGTCTCTCTCTTCCTTTGTTATTTTCCCTTCCCTTATCCTCTCCTTTTTAACTGACCATAATATAAAATTGGGATATATTTTGTCATTTATTATATATGTTTATGTACCCTAGTCTTAAATGATAAATTTCATACTTTTCTTCCCGAAGAAAACCACGCACTAAGGTTTCTTTTTCTCCAAGTCCCTCTCTTTGTTTTCTTTTGCAGGTAAATCACAGGCCCTTAACAAAAAACCCAAACAACAACACAAAAGGTTCTCCATCCACGTATAAGAAAAACAGAGAAACCACGGCCAACCAATTTTCTACTCATTTAACAGGAAGAAGCCTTAACACATGCTCATAAATAATCTAGACATGATTTCTACAAAAAACATTTACAGGGCTTCCCTGGTGGCGCAGTGGTTGAGAGTCCGCCTGCCGATGCAGGAGACACGGGTTCGTGCCCTGGTCTGGGGAGATCCCACATGCCGCGGAACGGCTGGGCCCGTGAGCCATGGCCGCTGAGCCTGCGCGTCCGGAGCCTGTGCTCCGCAACGGGAGAGGCCACAACAGTGAGAGGCCCGCGTACCGCAAAAAAAAAAAAAATTGCAATATGGAGGAGTTAAACCCCAGATTATGAACAGAATGATTAAAAAAGCAGCAAAACTTTTATACTCTGGCTCTGAAACCTGGACCATAAAATGCTTTACAAAGGAATACTGATATTACCAAATTTTAAACTTTTATCAAAATTGACAATACTTCTAAATACAAAAAAATAATCTCAAAGAAATACCTGTAAAACTAAATTCTCAAAAATCCTAAGCATATGTTGAACTCTGAGAAATGAAACTAGGAAATCCAAACTTTGAAACATTTTGCTTATAGCGAAGTTGTCCATGTGCTTTTAAGAGATGAGACGAAACACTTCTTGTCACTTAATCATCTTCACAAGGATTAGGGTCAAGGGGGCACTGGGACAAGGCCATGAATTCTAAAGCAACAGATTAAAAACAATAAGAACTTCAAAGATGCGGTCTCATTTCATATTAATGTTCCTGCACAGAGGAGTGGGAATTGCCTAAGAAGTTGCACAGATGTCCTATGCTCACTGCAAACATAATTAAGGTCCAAAATCTCACCAGTTCTTGAGATTCCCATATACCCAACCTTGAAGCCTGGAATCAATCTACAAACACCTTCTCTCTCCTTTACCTACCGAATTCAGTTAGCAGTGGTTTTATCTAATACTGCTGTTTACTCTCTCTGCCACTACCCTAATGCCAGGGTTATTTCTACTTGAACTACAGCGGCAGTTTCTAACTAGAGAGTCTGGCTCAGGGCTTCCCCCTCCTCAGTTCCACATGACACCACTATCAAATGAAGCTCCCTAAGGCACTAGAGTCTGGTGATCAATGATTGCAGTACTGGCCCCCCAATTGTTCAGGCTTCCTTGTACACATGTCCTGAAATAATCATAATCACCCCCTACTCTGGCCCTGGGTTTTGCATATGTGACTTGCTGTGGCCAATGGGATTCTAAAAAATATGAAGCCAGCAGACATTCAGAAGTGCTTGCGCATGTGGACTTGTCCTCTCCTGCTGCTCTTCAGAACGCTGCCACTATCTGCATGTGAATAAGACCAGGCTAACTGGCTCAAAGATGAGCTATACTACAACCAGTTACCACCTCCCTCTCCCAACAGACAGCCAGTCCCAACCCAACAGCCAGATGTGTAAATTGAGGCCATCTGACACCAACCAACCCACACCCGCCTCCATCCTGTCAAAGTACCAGTTCACTGCAGAACATTCCAGTTGACCCACAGACTTGTGAACAACAATAAAACAGTGGTTGTTTTAAACCACCAAGTTTGGGGTGGTGTGTTACACAACAGTGGATAACTAATAAACTCATCACTTAACAAGAATCGACTTCCAATGAAATAAAATGCTCTAACTTGCCAATCAATACCCTTGGTACTCGGGGTCCATTCCACATTTCCAAAGCTTCCCCAGTGTTCCTCTCCAGGATTCCATACTTCGTTCTTACTGATCTTGTTAAGGGCATGTAACATCGTGTGAAAGTACAAAATGCGGATGAAGCTTTATAAAGGCATCTAAGATACCCAACGTGAACTTTCTTGTCAAGTTTGGCAATTTCTTTTCTGCAGAAAGTCTTAAAAGAAAATCACTAATAAGCTGAGGTATATGAATTTTTATTACATCTAAATCAGTGTTTTTGGCCTCATAATTTAAAACTCATGAAAACACAGACTTTTGTTTTTGTGTTCCTCTCTTTTCATAATCATGAACTGCAGAACCTACTTGACATGGAGAAAAAAGCATTCCCCTCTTTCTCTCAGAGTCTTGTTTTTAAGCTCTGTCCACAGAAACGATAACATTAATAAAGCTCTCTATCTTTATTCCATAAATACTTCACAGCATTCTAACGCAAGCTAATATTCTAGTTCAAATAAAAAGAGACGAATCTTCACATTTTTATTCTTGTCCCCAAAGATTTATTTGGGAATGAAATAAGAGAAAAATTTGGAAACATTTTCTAAGGCAAATTTCGGGTTTTGTTCTAAACTAAATTTTTATTAACAAAAACAGTTTTTAATCTGTTTATATTACCTGTCTGTTTTACACACTGGCCTGCATGTTCCTCAAGGTTAGTTCAACTTTATAGGGAGAACTCCCTCTATTTAATATATTATTTTTATCAAAACTAAATATTTCGGGCTTCCCTGGTGGCACAGTGGTTGGGAGTCCGCCTGCCAATGCAGGGGACACGGGTTCAAGCCCTGGTCCGGGAGGAATCCACGTGCCGCAGAGCAGCTGAGCCCGTGCACCACAGCTACTGGGCCTGCGCTCTAGAGCCCACGAGCCACAGCTACTGAAGCCCGTGCACCGCAACGAGGAGTAGCCCCCGCTCGCCACAACTAGAGAAAAGTGCATGCACAGGATCGAAGACCCAAAGCAGCCAAAACTAAACAAATAAATAAATTTATAAAAAAAAAAAAACAACTAAATATTTCAAGTATGACACTTAGCATATTAGCATCTCCCAATCTCACTAAGTTCTATGCTGTTCACAAACACTAACTACAAAGCAAAAATTATATGGCATCTTACAGAGCTCATTCTAAGCAGAAAAATACTCCTGAAACATGTTTAGAGGTTCTAGACTTAACATAATTACTTAGGTTTTTCAACTACATATTCCAGATGAGGGAAGATGTATATACCATTCACATATTTGTTCTGTAGGAAAATATGCTTTAATTCTATGAACACTGTTTCCAAAAGAATACATAGGCAATGACTAAAAGGAGTATCTTTTCAATATATTCTATGAAAGTCTGACGTTATTCAACACATAAGTACGTTCGGTCTCCTTCCATCCCACTCAGAGCACTGTAGAAGTATTATTTGCGAAACTTTAGAAAGTGTTCTTATATTTAACATCTGCATAGAACTCTTTCACAAGTACTGCTGTAAATAAGTGAGTAACAATAAAAGAACCATGATCTTCCAAGCCCTCCTCAGCATTCAGACAATATTTACTAAGTGAAACTGATTAAAAGATCTACACCTCAAAAAATTAAAGAAAGAACATCATAGAAAAATAACACCTTCCTGTGTCACCACCTAACACTGGCATTTAAATTCTACCATCCTGACTTTCTGTTAATATAAAATAACACGTGACAGAGACGGTAAACATCTTTTACGAAGAAACCCAATCCAACGTTTTTAACAAAAGCCAAACCTTGACTAAAATAAATGGCAACCAGACGCTTAGCAAGACATATTTGACCTGTGGCATAGCATAGGCAAATCTAAAAAGTTTGTGAAATCTAACTTTTCAGACACTTCTCAGGTCTGGGAAAGCACAACTTATACCCAGGATGCTGTTTGGACCTTCAAAGCAATCTGCTGAAGCGAATAAATCATACATGAAAACCCTATACACCATAGCATTCTTTATAAAGTTCCTTTTTAAGAAGTATTCCCATTCCAAGGGTGTGCCCCTTTCAGGTCCCAGATACTTTTCCATATGGGAAATATAACACAGTAAAGTTTCCTTCCATTTGGTGCCCTGAAAAACATTTATGAAGAAGTTTTACTGAACATCTTTGATAATCTTGATACTCCAGACATCTCTTTGTCAAAGTTACCCTAAAATGTGAACCATGGAAATCATAATTTATAGTAATAGCCTGAATCTAGGTGTAAGGTGGAAAAGAGAGAAGAGAGAGGACAAAGCAGATGGTGTGGTCAGATGGACCCTCTTATTGTGCTTCCAAAAATCTGAGACTACTTTCCACAAGAAGAATCTACTGACACATGTGAAGAAATCTAACTAACAAAGGGAATATAGACTAATTCCAAATTTGATGTTCTTTATCTTAATAGGCAACATACTTTAATATAAAACACCTACATTTTAAATGGCCCAGTTACTCCCCAAGTGGTGTTGGCCACAGTAATTCCACAAGAGATTTTCTTGTTCTAAGTGAGTGACTTCCTCGGTAGCTTTTGCAAAATGATCCTAATAGGGCTTAAAATGATCATATTTGGATTCTCACGAAAAGGGAATTTTAAAACAAGTTGTTATTAACTTGTCCGAGCATCTGCGTGTTAAGGAATTGGAAGGAAATGCATCTTTGCTGCTTAACTTCTGTGATCTAATAAATAGGTGAGTTTTCCATCATAGAGAGCAAAATTTCATTCATTCGAACTAAACTAAATGTTTTTAATTCAAAGAGTACGGGCCGAACTGAAAATTAATTTGGTTTAGTCGGTCATTTAACTGCAGAGTTTGAATTAACAGTACAAGCAAGATAGCTAGGGAATGATTAAAATCCCTTAAAGCATTAACTTTTCAGGCAAGTTGGAAATACGTCCAAAGAGTCTATTTACATATAACTCATTATTGCACTGCTTACTGATCGTGCTTATATATTCATTAGAAAATGTACACGAATGGCCTCTGCTTTCCTTTAGCTTAACTTGAGCCCCAATCTCCACTAAACTGAGAGCTGTAACAGAGGGTCACGGTGCCTTTTTACCACTTGAATACTGCAGCCACTGAAGTAAATGTTTGTTGAATGAATACATTTTCCTGAACCATCAAAATAGAAAAACAGAACAAATTACACAAAACATAAAGGAAACTTATCACCTAATGAAATGTTAAAAAAGGGATGATGAATCAAATCTGAAACAAAGACTGTATCCTAAGGAAATAGAACACATTAAATTATACGTCTTAAGTTAGTAATAGTAAGTACCATTTAATTTCCATTCTCCACCTCTAACTTGCCTATAAGTTTCTGGATTTACTTCCCCAAAGTTTTAGCCACATGTCTCAATTCATTTTTCTTTATTAAAAATTAGTAGGCAGGGCTTCCCTGGTGGCGAAGTAGTTGAGAGTCCGCCTGCCGATGCAGGGGACACGGGTTCGTGCCCCGGTCCGGGAAGATCCCACATGCCGTGGAGCGGCTAGGCCCGTGAGCCATGGCCGCTGAGCCTGCGCATCTGGAGCCTGTGCTCCGCAACGGGAGAGGCCACAGCAGTGAGAGGCCAGCGTACCGCAAAAAAAAAAAAAAAAAAAAAAAAATATGGTTCAGGAAAATACTAGAATTTTACATAAGGCAAACTCATGGTTGGAGAAAGATTTCTGTATAAGTCCTGAAAATAATAAAATCATTATTTTAACACTATGCACTTCAGACTTTTTATTAAACCAGCTGACCTACTCATTAAGTCGAAATGCTAACTCTTCTCACACCGCATATGAAAACATGCATATTATGATCAGGTATAATGCATGAGTATACGGGTCTCCATAAAATTAAAACAGAGAGAAGCATCTACTCCCGACAAACATTAAGAATTACCTAAAACTCTGATTTAAAGTAAATCAAGTATTTCTCAAATTTTAAAAATAATTTTTGTAGGTAGATTTTCGAAAGGCTTATTGGAGAGCGTCTGTCTGAATCAGACACAAGTGTAATTGACTACAAAAATCCATAAGCAAAGGAAGCTTAATGACCTTGCTTAATTAAAGTGTGAAACTTCAGCCTCTTAAATTCCATGTATATGATTTTACAGGAGGCTTCAGTAAGTCACTCTCTTGACAAGAGCATTCAGATTGCAGAGAAGGCTGCAAAGGCGTTAATGACATTTACCCGCCTAGTAAGAACTGTTCACACTTCACGGTTTTTCCTTGTTATTGCTCAGGACAGACACTAGCACCTCATTGAAAGATCAGTGCTGCAAGGGAAAAAAGTCCCCTGGAGACACCTCAGACTTGAGGAAAAGCACTAAATCAGGTGATGCTACACAGATGACATGTGTGATTCTCAGGGGTTCTTACTCACCCTATGACCATGGATCTGAGGCAGTTAACACACAGCCAATCAAAACCCTCCCCCACTCCCAGAAGACAGGGCCATCCTCCACTGCAGCAGGCAGAGCGAAGGGTAGGGAGAAAAAGAAACTTCTTTCAGGTGCCCTAGGTCTAACAGGATCCAAACGTCTTGTACTGCTCTCAGTTAATCTCCATCAGTATGTGGCTGAATGAATAAAACACTGACCTTTTCACCTAAGAAACCACAATTTGAATCCAATGTAAAGACACCGGAGGATCAATGGACAGAGGCACTCATATTTTAAAGCAATAAAGCACTGCAAAAAGGGAAAGGGGAAAAAAAGAGGTTTTTGCCTTGGATTTGGCCACAGATTCAACCCAGTTTCCCTGGCTCAGCTATTATGAATTGGATCTCTGATTCAGAATTGAAAAGCTCCCAGCACTGCCCCTATGGATCTCAAAATCTGGCACGAGCCCATGGCTACTGCAAGCAGACATTCCCTCACATGTCAATATGTGGAAAAGTGATTCCTGCCGGTGATGGAATGATGGCTGACTCAATGGAATATACTCAGCATGAACTCTCATTCTGGCAGAGATGACAGGACACAGAGACAAAGAGCTCTTAATTACTCTCTCAAGGGGAATTTAAGTGTGTTTTGTTGTTAATTTAAAATTTCTAAACCTGTGTGCTGTACTTTTAAAAGAAGCAAATGAATGAACCAGTTTAAGGTGCATCCCCAGCAACCTACCTAATTCTGTGTCTTATCAACACACCGTAAAATACACAGGCTTAATATTGACGGATACTCTAGCGGCAAAAACCTATGGTATAGATACTCTATGGTTTAAATGTCAATTTCTCTGAAGCCTGGCCTAACCTGGCCTGACCATAAGCCAATATTTTCAGTGGTCTGTGTTCCAAACATTCTCCTATTTATTCCACTAAGGAATCTGGGGGGAAAAAATGCCCGTTGTAGACAAGTATTCCTTCAGAATCACATCCCAGAGAGGATGCAATGTGCACCAGATTCTTCGAATTACCACATTTACTCAACTGCTATTTTTAAAACCAAAAAGAAAAAAAAATCCACAGCAGGAAAAACATATTAAAATAAAAATAGAAAATACAGTAACCACATTACTCATTCTAACTAGAAAGCTGCCTCTGACACTATTATTATGGTTTTGCTAAAGAGAGAAAATTACATGAGAACAAGGAAACCTCTCCTTACAGACAGGACCTTCAGTTCTCAAAGTCTCTGAAAAATGCTTTCCTGGGGGCTAGAGGTGAGAAATACACAGTAAATTGCAGATGAGCTCTGGAGAGTAAATGCGTATCAACCAATATCTCCTTCTCTTAATTTGGGGTCTGATGTGCTATGGTCTATTGTGACCATACGAGGCATTGCACTGTTAACGCAAAACTACACTGTCCAACCTACCCTCCAAGTCTCTCGTCCCGAGTTTACGTTGACTGAGGGAGAGAGAGAAAGAAAGAAAGAAAGAGAGGGGATACAGAGGTGACTCAGTTGCCACCAACAAATGAAAATACTTCCTCGATAGCAACAGGACCTCAAAGGGTGAATTTCTAAAAATAACCGTTTATGAAGTTACTAGCCAGTAATCCACCTTTTTAAGTTGTTTAGCAGCAAACGTCAGGTCTGCGAACCAGCAGAATCACTAGTCCCTCCCCTTAGAAACGGATGGTGACGTAAACATCACGTGAATGAAGAACAGCTTCTGATCAACAGGCCCAGATTGGCCTAACCACACTCACCAACACCTCAGCTCAAAGCTGCTCACCCAACCGAAATGCAACGCTCTCCCTTAAACTTGTTCACGACTCTCCCCAACGTTAATACTCTTCGTAAACGGAAAAAGGTCTGTTCCATCCCTTCTACTAAGTAACAATCTCTCTCTTCTTCCTGAAGAATCTCCTCTTTCAACAGGTCTTCCTAGAGTAATTCAATTTGGCAGTGGTCACTTGAATTCTACTAGCAAATGTACTGGCCCGCGTTCTACTTTCCAGTTGCTGCTGGCATTACGTCCATAGCTGTCACGCATGAATCAAAAAAGTGTATCTTTATTTATGTTTGTCCCATCTGCACAGATTTAGCAAAAGCTTCTAGAAACCTGCACAGATCCTCATCTCACTTTCTGCTTTTCACAGCCCTTCGTGATCTCACGTATGAGTATTTGAAATGTAGGTCACTCCAAAGAAACAGATGGTAGGCTAGGGTTGGGTCTTGAGAGCCTTCCAATGATTTTTGCTATAGTCATGATAGAGCTCATTTCCTGAGCAAGCCCCTCTCATTCTCCACTTGCCCCTTCTGTCAAATTGGGGGAAACATTAGAAAAGAACACACAGTAGCTCAAACAAAATATATGGACACGTAGAAGAACCACAAAGCTTTGTTGCTTTAGGAACTTCAGGGTTTTGGTGAGTGGGGAATTGGGAAGTCGCTTAGCTTAAGGAATTAACATTTACTGAGCAATACTATGAATTTAACAAATTACTTCTCTTTATCCTCAAAACCCTATTATGTAGGTATCATCAGGAAAATGAGGCTCATAGAAATTACTGACTTTTTGCAAGGCTAGAGAGCTAACCGGTGGTAGAACTGAGGTCTAGACCCAAAGCTCAGGAACTTTCGACTTTAGATTCAACAAGGAGCATAAAAGAGTGTTGCTCCGGAGATCATATGGTTTAATCAATGCCATCACAGAGAACATCCATTTCAAGTAAATCTGAACTGGTTCTTACCAATGGCAAATGGCCAGTGAGCTCTGGGCTCATTTCTGCTCTTTCTAGGCAATACAAAAACCCTGCCTCCATCTCCCACAGACATAAATCCTATTCCAGTAGTCACTGAATTCCATGCTAGAATTTGGTGGGCTATGTATTTCTACTTTGCAAGGGTAAAAGGAGGAATATTTTTATTTTAGCTCTGAGCACAAAACATCAAGCTACGTCCTTGAATATAAGGTGTTTATTTTCATTGCTGTTCAAATGGTTAGCGCTTTGGCAAGGGATTCAAAAATTCCTGTATTCCATTTCCAGCTCTGACCCTGCCTGAGGCCTTCAGCTACGATAATAGTCTCTAAAACTCTCTCTCTAATAGGGAGGTTAGGAGGATTGCTGGGATACCATCTATACAATAGTCCAAGCGGTTGGGAAAACAGGCACTGTAAATACAGTACACTGTCCTGAACCATCTACTTTTGTATATCCCTGCCAAAGACAGGGGGATCTTGATCCCCCTGTGATCCTTCCTGCCTGCAAGATTCACATATGTTGAAATGATACAAAGACCCCTTATACCATGGTGGTGATAATCCGATCTTTAGTTGGAGTCAAATAATCCCACTCTATGCCAATGCTATGGGTCATCTGTACCTTCTTATAGTTTTGAGCTTAATTCCCACAATTTGTTAACAGATGCTTTTTCCTTGTGAGTGAAGGCTTCCTGAGAGATCTTCTCTTGTGTACTCAGTACATAGTAATTAATCAACAAAATTGGTTATTTAAAGGACTACCTAAATGAATTTATACCTAGATCCATTTTTCTTTCTGCTCCAGAAATTTCCTCAAAATCTGTGAGGTCAGATAATAGCCCTAAAAAAAGGGTGACTATTTTAAGTAAGTTTTACTTTACGCAATGGGGTGAAAGCCCAGATACTCTAATCATTTAAATAAATCTATCAAGTACTCATTCATTCTTTGCCAGGTGCTTGGAAGGGTATTGAAAGAGTTGATGAAACAGAGAAGTGCAATGGTAATAAAATGGTAGTCATATATGGAGTTAAGTCATGACTCAAAAAAAAGCACACATGCACACACCACGTAGTAATGGTTAATTTCCAGAAGAGTGCTGTGGGCTACTTACTGCACTAAGGACTTCATACATATCATCTGAATAGCCTTTATGATGAAGACACTTAGGTTCAAATACGTTAAATGACCTACCTTAGGTGACAGAGCTATCAAAAGGTAAAACCAAGATTTATACCCACGTCTGTTCCACTCCAAAGTCCAAAATCTTTGTCATGATACTCTCCCGTCTCTTATTTGTAAAATCAAGCATGTACTATGTACATATGTACATGCAAGTTTGTGTATATGTATGTATATGCATAGGTATGTATGTATTATTTATTTACAATTCAATAGTAGCTACCTTTTTACCAGACTGGCTGGTAAGACACTCTGTTCTAAGAGGCATGGTGAAATATAAAATATCCAGGGTTTAAGGCTGTTTTACGCACACAGTTCTAAAATGGCCAGGTTGGCAACAGTCTCGAGCAGCCTCTCTCATCATCTTTTTCATCATCATGTTAACAGTTAACACTTACTGGATACTTAGCAAGCGGCACGACCAAATGCCTTATGTGCATCATCTTATTTTATCTTTACAATAAACCCATGAGGTAGTCAATATCCCTGCTTTACAGGTGAGGGAGCCTAGCCTGAGGTGGATAAAGACATGAGTCTATTTTCACACACTTAGTAAGACCTGCAGCCAGAACTTAGTAAGAACCTGCCTTAACTACACTAATATTCTGCCCTAAGCTTTCCTGGCCCGTTTAAAAAGAAGGCAGGATGCTGGCTATTCCACCACACATGAGAGGGGCACTGACCTGCGGGCATCCTGCAGGGGCAGAGGCACAGCTGGGAGCGACTGTTCAGTGGGACTAGTGTCCTAGCTCCCTTCAATCACATGGCCCTAATCAGACGTAAGCTCTCATTAGCGACACGTGGAAAAGTGACCCACTCTACTTTCAGGCCCGGTCCATGAAAACCTCCCACACCACCCCTCCACCCACCTTCTCTTGGGACTGCCACCGGGATGAGGAAGCTGAGGTCCCAGAGAAGGGCGGAGCCATAAAACAGTAGAGGCTCTAAACTACTACTCCTCAAATCGCCTCTGGGAGGAAAGTGCTCACCAGCCAGGAACGTCGGCTGGTCTCGCTGAGGAGGAGAAAGAAGTTCCTATTGTGCTAGGCCACTAGTATTTCAGGGTTTACTTACTAAAACGACTAACATTTATCCCATTAACTAATCGCTAAAATGTGCTTCCTATCTTTTCCTAAGCATTGGACATGTGCAGAGAAACATGTTTGGCCCCTGATACTGCCCTGCTGTTAACTGGCCGGACCTAGCTCTATGCATAGATGTAAGTGAAAAGTACCAACTGGAATTGGAGTTTACAACTTCATGACTTCGTCCACGTTATTTCATCATTTTGCCATTCAAAAGCAAGAGAGATATAAAGGATTATCTCAATTTTAGAGATGAAGGAACCATGGGTAAGAATGGCACATTTTTCCATATTCACATAAATAATCAGTGGCAGTACTGAGGCTTGAGCCCGATCTTCTTACTCAACAGCCAGGGCCCCCTTACTATCCAACTTGATATCCTCCTATGGACCGAGAAAAGAGCTACTTTGCCTCTGCTCCACTCCCTGCACATGATATAGTCGCAATCCTACTAATTAGCTATAAAACCTTTGCTTTTTTACACTCAATTACAAAAGGCATGTATCCCTGAAAAGGTAAGTCAAAGATGAGCATTTATAATGAAGCATAATTAAGTATTAGATCTAGAGGAAAAGTCCGCGTCGTGGAAATCAGAGAACAAAGGGAACCTGAAACAAGGTGGAGTATCAGGAAATAGGCAAGAAAAGGAACGCAAAAGAGGAACCGATTTCACCTAATTTTGCCATTAAGCACTTCTCAGGTCTTCTGTTTCCCAAATCACACCACTTTGATGCCACAAGACTCTCACATATCACATTCTGGAAATACAGCTTGGCAGTCTTAAAAAACAAAGCCAGAAACCACCCAAACACTGCCCATTGAGTCAGAGACCCACGTTGGAATCAGATTTCAAAATTTCCTCCCTCCAATATTTAGTAAGCACTATTACATGCCAGGCTGGGCGCTGGGAGGTGGGTTACAGTGACAAACAAGAGGTAAGGGGTTCTTATCCTCAGGAAGCTTATAGTGCACCCACTGTGCCAATCAGCAGCCTCTGTGATCATGGAAAAGTCACTTGACCTCTCTGAGCTTCAACAACTACAAATGTTAATTCACTGGCAATATCTACAAGAGGGTGGTATGAGAAAGAGGATTCAAAGAGCGAAACATATGTGAACTTGCTCCGCAAAGGGCTGTTTAAATCCAAGTGTTTGCTTAATATTGATGCTTCCTACTACATGGATACCACAAAACACTTATTCTACACAGACCATTAGCTAGGGGGTGTGTGTGGGAGCTTCTGCCTCTCTTTTTACTGCCCTCAATGGCCCAGCTGCTATTACAGCCTTTGGTCCCCAGGACACCTGAAGAAAGACTAAGGGCCCTTGGACCAACTGAAGTCATTAGATATTCCATGGGTTCCATGGTGAAATGTCAAGCTACATCAAGTGAAGCAGGTTTCTTTACCCATTCATTTAACAAGTACTTATTGAGTACCCTGCCTCTGTGGCATTCCCGAGTGAGGGAGCCAGGAAAAAAACATTTTAACAGCTGACTTGATTGATTTTAAATTGTATTGGAGCTTGAGGGATACAGAATCCTGAGACAGAGCCACATGAGAAGAGACCTACATGGGTTAAGCTGGACTGAAAAGGTCTCCGTGAAAAAGTGGGTGGACACCTAAAGGACAAGGCATTGCCCATGCAGAGAGACGAGTAGGGGAGTCCAGGTAGAAGAATCCACACATGCAAGCACCCTAAGTTGAAGAAGAGTTGAGTGTGTTCAGGAACGGAAGACTTCTGATGAGCTTCACAGGAAGAGGCTATGAAGCGGGTATGGTTGGTGGAAGCTACTTATCTATTCTCAGAAACCAACTTCTCACAGCCTTTATTATGCTAATGTTATCACCAGGCTCTAAGGAAAGGATCTAGAGTGTAGGTCCGCCTAATGCTCAGGTCAGATCTCCAGAAGACAAATGCACCCAGGCTACTCTGGGAAATGTTCTTCTAGAGTGTTGATTGTTCTATTAGTCCTGATTGTTTCAAGGCACAGGTGACTTGAAATGTGCATCACTGCTCGTCCTCTCACCAGGCTGCCGAAACCTCAGCTGATTATTCAGAGTGTCTGATACGGTTCCCTGAATTCTGGCAGGACTCATTTGCAGAGGAGGAGACTGCCACAGATGGACTGGCGTATGAACCCAGGCAAGTCAGTTACACGTTCAAACTGCAAAGAGACTGTGTGAACACTTGATTTTTAAATGATTAAATTCAACAGTGATAATCACCCATATTCTTATATCCTAGGCCAAAGACAAGGAAAATGGGAAAAGAACAGGACACTGCTTTTATTCACTGTGAATAAATGTACTGTGAGATGTAGACTCGAAATACGAACAACTCTTCAGCAGCAGAAAAAAATATCTCATGTTCCGTTACAGTTTGCTTTTTAGGATCAAATTGCCTATTTCCTCCTTTTTTCTGTTTTGTGAGAAAATGCCTAAAATTTACTTCACTTTTCTGGTACTTTCTGAATGAACACTTTAATTGGTACACAGGAGAATACTGGGTTCTTCACCTTTAAGATACTACCTGGATTCTTAAGTCACTGTAGTGCAAGTCTTAGCCAGCTGGTTAGCTTATGAATCACACAGATAATCATATAAGTGAAAAGCAATTTTTACAGAAACAGTACAGGACCCTTGGAAAATATTGCTAGCCCCAAATAAATCTGTGCCCCCACAATCATCTCCCTTTCTCTTTTAATAACCTCTTCAAACACGCCTGCAAAGGATAGGTTTGAACGGCCAGCTCTTCTTCCCCCCCAAATCCAAAAATTCAAAATCAGATCAGACACTGCTATTCTTCCTCATTCAAAACTATTTCTGAAACCAGAAGTGGCTGTGTTTATACATCAGGGATGTAGGTTTGGGCCCAGAGAGAGTTAAATTAATATCCTGGCTTCACCAGTTCAACTTACTGTACATCTTCATTTGCCCAGTAACACAATCTATAGCCAGCTGCTAACCAAGTCAATATGTGGTAAGACTAACAGCCACCCTAACTTGCCTTGATAATTATTCTCCTCTAACTGACATAATATTCAATATACTGTTGTTGAGAGCAATAATGCTAAAATTGATGCCTTGAGGGCTACAAGACAATTGAGTTTTAGCCAGATAAAATGACTCGTACACTAATCGTGCATTATAGGGTTCCACAACCTTTGGACGCACATTTTATAGTCTACCTGCTCAAAAATGTTATATATAATTATATTCAAAGTCATCTGAGCATACCTTATCATTACCATATATAATTTTAAAAGTACTGGCCAATAATCAAATAACATTGCTTTAGAGAAAAAAAGGTTTATTTCTATAGTCTAGCTCTTGCTTATTGTTTTTTAATGAAATGAGCATTTTCTCACTACATAAATAACAGTATTGTGTCCTTCAACCTCTTGCTTTTTTCCTAAACCAAGAATTGTCTTCACAAGAAACAAGTAGCTGATAAATGCTGAATGACAAAAAGCATCATTTAAATAAAATCCATATGACATCAGTACTACCAATAAAACAAGACAGAAACGAAACCCAGTGTTCCTCGAATATAAAAATCATCTATGATTTTCTCAAAACGCCAATTTCAGACCCTGAGTGGAGAAAACAGATTATATTAAATTTGAGACTCTCAGAATCTCTAAGACATTAATGAAAATTAATTATAATTTTCGCAATTAAGTAATTATCACAATAAGTGACAGTGTTCTTTATTAGGCAGTATTTCACTCCAAAATAAGAGACTATTAGTTTGTGGTTTTGTTGAATTTTCCTCTGAAATTTAATTTCTCTTGTAATTTTGTATCTTTAAATCCTAGGCCCTCACACAAAACTAAATATGGAGTACATTTTCTACGCCTGTCTTACAGTTCTGTGGAAATGCTGAGAAAAAATGAACACCTAAGTAATAATTTCAAGTAAAACAAAGAACAGGCACCGTTCAAGGCAGAACATCAGGACTACAGCACTGAACAACGAGCAGGTTCTGTATTTACTGCCGTCAAAATGCCACGGGACACTGGGTGGTTACGATGGCAATTAATCACAGTCATGCTCGTATCTCTGTGTTTCAACAGTAAGAGATCATGTGTATGGTCCAGCTATCTCAGGCAAAAATAGACACGTGGACCTGAAATACAGCATTGGTGACAGAACGAAGCATTGCACTGGAGGCAGTAAAGATGTGACGAGGTCGGGGCATATACTACCCTACAGTTTATAAAGGAAGGAGTGCTTAGCCAAGCTGACAGTGCCATTCAGAAATCTGCAAGAGGTTTGTTCCTTCCTGCAGTGTAGAACCCATCCCAAATGGACATTAACAATCATCTGTGGAAACAACTGTAGAAAGACGTGGCACTGTGTGTGTCTCCAGATTGGCCTAAGCGGGGATTGTGGAACTGGTTCCATGCTTTGTTCTTCCTGGCCCCTTCCTCCTGGACCCTGCACCGCCTCAGGACCCCCCCTGATCACCCAGGACTTAACTTTCCACTCACCCCACTGAAACGTCCCCAACCTGGGGCAAATGAGAGAATGCTTGTGAAAGTCTTATATAAACTGAAAACGTAATATATAATTATTCCTGTTATCAGCACCATCTCATCTTCTGAGGGCCAAATGCCCTGTGCCTTAGAGAGTTGACGTCTCACTACGAAATGATTCTACGCTAACTAAAGCAGTCTCGGGAGCAGGCGGGTGATCCTACCTTCCCCCTTTCTCTACTTCCACTCAGCATCCCTCATCCGCTCGCCCTGGCTAACACCCGGTGGTACCACACAGGAGAATGACAGGAGCGTGTGTGTGTTCACGCCAGGTTAAAGCCAGGGCGAGACTCAAGGCCCTCTCCCCCACTCATCACATACCAAGCTGGCAGCCTCACACACAACACAGGGTGGTTCGGGCCATCAACAAGGCTGGCAGAACCAAAACCAATTTTTTTTTTGGAATGGGTCAATTCTCCTGGTATTATCCCCCAAAAGAAATTTCAAAACATCACTTCAGATTCTACCTTCTCCAACTGTGATCTCCTTTGGCAGGAGGGAGTATTTCTTCATCGTCCAGTGTAGTCTTTTTGGATCCTGGGGTCTCCCAACATGCTGCTTTCAAACATTTACCCTTCAAGGGTCGTGGGAAGACAGATGGCCATAAAAACATTTCAGAGGCAAAGTACACAATGCAAAACGACTCATGATATACGGCAAAAAATGATGGAAAAGGCGAGGAGGCTGGGGGCGTGGGGAGTGGAGGCTGCAGGCCCTTCGGAAAAGTCTCAAGACTCTTACCAGACCGGAAGTGCCCCTGACACACAGAAGGGGCTCAAGCTGGAGGAACAGGTGCTGTAAAGGCCAAATCTACAACCAGGTTTGCATGTTTTGGAATGTGAGGGTTTACTGATTACAAAAGCAGGGAGTTTACAGAGTTGTTCCTTTGACTTGGATGAAGCAGCAATAAACGGTTAGGGTACAGAGAAGAGACAACCAAGAAAATACCAAACCTACCAAGTAAGCGTGAGAACCAGCCCTACGAAACCCAGATGAAGTGCAATTTCAGATTTTCGCACACCCGTCACCCTCCTCCGTACCCTCCCTTTTAGTAGGGCTTCGATAAGGCCTGTTGGGGAAGCCAGGAGGCCCGCGTTGTAGAGAGAGGGAGTTGAATTCAAAAGAATGCAAACAGAGCAACCCTAGGCAACAGACCACTATTTCCTTTCTAACGTTCACCACTGAGGCCGGATGCCGGCCCGCTGGCCCACAGCTCCTTTCTTCCAATTCCCTGAGCAGCCTGCCAAAAGGACCACGTTAACCAGAATGGGGTGTGCATGCCCGGGCCTGTGAGGGGCAGGAAGGAGGGCAGGTTTGCCGAGGGCTCCTACCCCAGCCCTTCTCCAGCTGGCCCCCGACACCGGCTTGACGTCCTCCCCCTACCTGCAGGATGTACCCCCGGACGTAGTCACGCAGGGTCCAGCCCAGGCCGTGCAGGATGTGCAGCACCTCCTCCTGCTTCAGGACGCTGAAGAGACGGTCCAGCAGGATCTTGAGCCTCACAGGCACCGCCTGCGTCCCGTAGAGCATCAGACTGCTGATGTCAAACACCACGTTGGACTGCACGATCTCCACTTGGGTGGGGTGGTAGAGGTGCTGCGTGCTGAGCTTATCCAAGGCTGCGGTGGTCCCGCCAGAGGTCCAGGGGCAGGTGGGAATAAAGAGATAAAAAGGAGAGGGCAGAGACAAAGAAAGGAGAAACGAGTTACCGGAAGTTACAGGGGGCTCCATATCTAATAGCTGGATCATAATCACAGATGTCTCAGCAGGGCTGTGCAATGTAAACAGTGCTCTTCCCACCTCCTCCCGGTTTTGTTTGTTTGTTTTTTTGGATTCCGTGTGTTTATAAATTGCAGACGACAGCAAATACAAAATACATTTGGCTTTCAGGAAGAGAGCCGCTGAGGAGGTTTCTAAAGGACGGTGGCTGGCGCTAAAAACCTGACTAATTAATTTGCTAATTGAACTATGGCTCAACCCAAGTTACCACGGTATTCCCCTCCCTGCACCAAAAGAAGGAACACGCACAAAACTGCCAACTCGGCCACAAGAGCGGGTCAACCAACATCGTTTTTCTGAGTAAGATTCACCCCTTATGATACCTGGATGGTTTGAAGAGGAAAAGAAAGGTGTTCTTTAGACTTACAGGGGAAAAAGGACTAACTCAGAGGGAATAAGGAAAGCTGACCTCTGGGTCGGGGGACTAGTCATTTACCTCAAAGCTGAATTAGCTAAGGGGAATTATCCCAAAACTTAATTCTCCTAAATTCCCCTCTTGCCGTTTACCTGTTAGTTCAATGTTCTCTAAAAGTTATTCAGGAGAAACAAACAAGAAAAGGAATTCAAGTCATAATTAGGTATTTTATTAACAGCTCTGACAAGGGCTCAGCATGAGATGAAACTGGAAAAAGAAATGACTACAATCAAAGTACAAGAATTTCTGTGTATTTCAGCTGCGTCACTTCAGCACAGAAAACTGGGGATGACCATTCTCAGAGTAAATATTTTTAGTGGAACTAGTATTTCAACAATTAGGCTTTCTTCTCCTCAAATCTAAGAAATCACATCTCTTCTCCCTAGCTCTGAAAGCCAAGATAAAGCCATACATTCTCATCCCCATCCTTATCTGAGTTACCCGGAACCCTATTGCAGATAATGTGGCGACATTTTTCCTCAGTTTCTCTAAAGTGACCCATTAAGATAGTGCTGTCTCACCTACAGGGCTCAAAGAGATGCTGAAAAGATGAATGAGATAACGAATGAGAGGTGCTTTGAACTCCTGAAGAGAACACAAAAGCATTAGCTCAACTATGAGAATTGTACACATGACCTTCTGAAGATTAAAAGAGGTAAACACGTGAGCCTGAAAGATGGTCATCTAATCTCATGAGTCAGGCAAATGGGTATCAGACAACAACCACCAGGCTCAAATCCTAACTCTACCTGCAAGCACCCAAGGTTTCTCCCCAACAGCACAGGCTACCGTATGTGTACACTCTGAGCAGCTCCTCTTTTAATACACCGGTATTTCTGCATATTAATGTGTGTATTTAAAAGTGCACGCGCGCACACACTCACACTTTTTAGTATCTCAAGTGTATTTCTTTAGGGCTCCTCCTCCACTCTCGTTTCCTCCTGACTTGTGGTCACTGGAGAGTTCATGTACTCTTGATAAATTGCCTTCCTACATCCACAGTGTAAAGGCCCTTATCATTTACCCGCTGGCTTCATTCAACACATTTACTCCCAGGAATACTTTGTCAAAGAGTTCGGGTTTCCTCATACTTCATTTCTTGCAGCTGATTTGTCTGATCTTTCCTATTCTAGTGGTTAAGTCAACTTTGAATAAATAGCTTTAAAAATTAATTTAACGTTTGGGAAAGATAAGGGATTCACCAGCGCAGGGATTGAAGTCTTCTCTCGCTCCACAGGGCATTTAGACAGCAAAAATGCAGGAGAGAGGTATTATTATCCCTGTTTTTCTTCAAGTACAGCTTAACTACTCAGCCTTCTGATGAGTCGCTGCTCTGCTTACAGAAATCCAGCACGCAGGTCGAGGGAAATCTCCGCTTCCGTTTCCCTTTATCAACCTTCCTGGCCCATATCAAGCACTTCTTCACAAAATTATACCGCTGTGAGCAAAACAAATATGAAACTGGGAGGGATGAGTAGAGGGGAAATAAAATGACACCAAACCTGATTTTTGTCCATGTGTTCGGCACCTTGTATCTATGCATTAAGTATATGCAGGTGTGTGCACCAGTGTGTCCTAGGGCCAGGCGGAAAGCTGTCACCCCTCTCCCTCTCACTCCTTAAAAAGGGCTGGAAGTTTTAGAAGATGAAGAGGACTAAACTGTTGAGGGCACAGAAACAAAGAGAAGTTGTTCAGAGAATTGAAAGAGCACAGGTGGAACAGGTAAAAGCAAAAGTATTTCCCTATATATGCTTGTGAGACCGTCAGAGAGTGAGAGTATTAAAAGGACATTACTGATTCTTCAGCATGCCACATGTCAAGAAGTAGGAAGACACATAAATAAATAGGCCACATAAATATACAGTGGAGGTTAACAACATTTTCTGTAAAGGTCCGGACTGTAAACATTTTAGGTTTATGGGCCATGCTCCGTGTTTCACAGCTACTCACCTCTGCTACTATAGAGGGAAAACAGAACAGACTTAAATTAAACTAATGGGCATGTCTACGTTCCAATAAAACTTTATTTACACAAATAGCTACATTTTGGGCTCTGATATGGAAAATGAAGGGGCGGGCCAAATAGTTAAAGAAAGTCAATAGTTGGTAAGGAAAAAGTCCCACGGGTGTGATTTAAGCAGCAGTTACCTCGGAGATGAGCCATAGAGGAAGGCTTGAAAAAGTAAACTGCTCAGCTTGCAGATGTCAACTGCAAATTTCAGCATAAACATATCATCAAAGATTATGCTCGGTCAAATTTTTGAATGAATCAAATTTTCTGCTTTATAACTGCTGGACTGTACTGCGTCACCAAGTTGACAACAGCTTTGGGAGGGGACGTCTCCTTGGTCGGCAAAGGGTTAAGTAACAATTTTTAAACTGTCATAATAACAGTAAACTGAGAACTGGACTTCTGCCTAATGTCATGCTCTTCCTATGTCTGACTGGGGGATTCAAGTCTGGATCTCAGGTGGGTTAGTAATATGAGTTGGGCCAATGGGAACGAAGGAAAGGTAGGGCAAGAACTTGTTCAGCAGGATGGAGTGGGAAAATGATGGTCATCTGCCTTTATGAGCTATGGACCTAACCATCTGCTAAAATTGTCCTATTTCAATGGTATTGCCAAAATTCCACTTTCAAATGAAATCTTAGCCAGAAATTGGTATAAAAATATATGAAAGTGAAGCTACTCTTAATAATGCTCGAGTGAGCATGAATTTGACAACTTCCCACCACGCATTACCCTCTTCTTCCCTTCCTCCTGTTTAAGCATCTCAGTGGGACCCCTAGAGTTCCCAGAAGCACAATTTGAAAAGCACTTGTCTGTACAATAATATGATATCAATTGTTTCGCCTGCCGTGCCTCCCCTTCATTCTGGGAACAGAAACTGGATTTCCCTTCAGGGAACCCCTTTTCTCCTACACTCAGTACCATTTATTTCATAGAACAGAATATTCCTGAAGCCAGGCCTGGAAAACCAGTACCTCCCAGTTCCTTGGCCAAAACAACCAGTTTAAGAATGGGCAAGTGGGGCTTCCCTGGTGGCGCAGTGGTTGAGAGTCCGCCTGCCGATGCAGGGGACACGGGTTCGTGCCCTGGTCCGGGAAGATCCCATATGCCGCGGAGTGGCTGGGCCTGTGAGCCATGGCCGCTGAGCCTACGCGTCCGGAGCCTGTGCTCTGCAACGGGAGAGGCCACTACAGTGAGAGGCCCGCGTACCGCAAAAAAAAAAAAAAAAAAAAAAAAAAAGCAGAAAAGAATGGGCAAGTGACCTACGTCTAAAGAGTGATATTGAATCCAGGCTTTCAGTTAGAAATACTAGGGAGTTCTTCCCTCTTCTTGAAATTCGTAGCTGGCAAACATGCTTGGGAATGAGAGTCACATGGAGGACAGTTGAGCCACAGGATGGTCTGAGAAAGACTAGGGACTGACAATGTTGTTTGATCCAGAAGATACAGAGATGGCAGTGCCTGAGGGTGCGACCCTCCCAGAATTTTCAGTTACCCGAGTCAACAAAAGCTCTCTCTCCCCTTCTCTCTCTCTATGTCTGCTTGAGGTAGGATTTGTAATTTGTATCTAAAAGAGCCTTAACTAAGACAAGTACCTTTTTGGGGTGTCCTTCCAGCTAGATAACATGTATTTCAAAGGAGCTGTCAGTGGTCCAACAAGGTATGTTAGTTCCAGGCCAAATGCAATTCACAATTTCTCCAGTGACTGGAATGAGGGTATCCTGAACAATTCATATCTCATACAAATTTGCAAAGGGTGATGGATGCCATCAACAACATTAATAAATAAAAATTATTGTTGTATGGGGAAGGGGAATAAAGGAAATGACCATTTAAGTACTAACTAAATGTTAGGCATCATTCTAAAGGGTTACAATAATCTCGTTTAATCCTTTAAAAAAACTTAAAACACAAGGTATTACTATTACTGCCTATTTGGAGATCACAGGTTCCGTGAGGGTCAGTAACTGGCCTAAGGTCACTTAATTATTTCTCCCAAGAACTTCTTTTTCTACCACACGTTCAGATAAACAGTCAATAAGCAACTCTGGAAACGTGCAAGCCTTCATCATGTTGGAAGTCCCTAACTCCCAACAATCTGGGCTTCCTGCCCGTCACTCTGCTGAAGCAAGCATTTCAAAGGTCACCAACACCTGCCTTACTACAAAATCCCATCGCTTTTCCCTTCATTCTTCGCCATGATCTCGCCATAGCAGCTGACCTGATTGAACACCATTCCTCCTAAAATGCTCTTCTCCTTCATTCATGCATACATGCGTTTATTCACTGGCACTTAACAACTTATCACCAAGGCAGGTACCGCATGCAGATGCAGAAGTCATCTTTGCTGTAAAAGAGATGTGATAAAGTACTGTAGGACACAGAAGAGAGGGCCACTCTGCCGGGAAGGAATACTCTTATAAGTCATCAGCAAGCGAGAAAGGAGGACGACAGTCCAGGTAGACGGAACTAAGGCAGGGGTTCTCAAACATTATGTGTCTCAAAATCAGATGAAGGGCTTGTTAAAACACAGGTCAGATGGCTGGGCCACCTTCCCCTGGAGTTTCTGATTCACTGGGTCAGGGGTGGGGGCCAAGAACTGGCATTTCTAACAAGTCTCCACAAGACACTGATGCTGCTGGCCAGGGACAATACTTTGAGAACCACTGCACTAACGAGGTGTGTGTAAGAGAACTGAATATCCAAAGAATGTGTCAGGCTTGCAGCAAAAGAGTTGAAGAGAAATACAGAAAAGTCCGATGGGCAGTCTGTAAGAAACCTTAACACTGCAGGCCAAAACCTGTGGAAAGGTTATAATATAATTTTATTTCTGGTTAATAGGATATAGAAAATATTAAACATTTTAAAAGGTGAAAATGACTTATAATTTTAGATGTAAAACTCTGACGAGAGTCCAGAAGTTTATTTAAGGCAATAGGTGTCAGCTGGGGACACATGGCCACAGAGCCACAATCCCTAAGGAAGAAGGGTCGAGAGGGAGATGGTCATGGTTCGGGTGAAAAATTACCACAGGTGATGCTGACATACACGCCTACAATACATGCCACTGAAAACCACGGAGATGAGTTAGAGGGCAGGATAACTTACGAGTTAAGTGAACAGGGTAGAAAATGTTTGCAATACTCCACTGGGAGATGCCCTGACTCAGTGGACTTCAAATGATGATCTGCCTAAACCTGGGGTATGCACCGGCCTTTCAGAGATACGCAGACATGGGGACTCAATTTCCAGATCCTGTAATCCCATATTTACTCTTTCCTAAAACTGATCCCCCTGAGAACAGGCCCGCCTGTTCATGCAGATTATCCATCCCCAATCCTCCTGTGAAAACTATACCCTTCTTTCCTTTACCAAATAAAGGCATAACTCTGACTTGACTTATACAGCGCACTGGCGCAGGGTGTAAAGCTCTCCTGGGGGTCAAAATAGTGGCCAGTTTGAATCGCTTTGTGAAGCCTTGTTTAAGGATTAATAAAAACACCAAGAACCTGGAAAAGGGCCCTCTTCCCCTGGTCATGCATATACAAGTAAAGGGTAGCTAGAACCTGATGTTCGGGTCTACGCTGGAGCATTCAGAATTCAGACATTATGTAAAATGGGCAACAGTCATGCACTCACCTCTTGCATTCCTATTTAATAAGGTATCACTTTTTAGGAAGTATCCTGTGAGCGCAAAGCAAAAGTGTCTAATGCTGAAAATGGCTTTTCCCTCCATTCTTTTCAATTATTCCTGACACTCATCCCCAGGAGGTGTCATCACCTGGGACAAAAAGCCCCCGAGCACATGTGCTGCCCACTCTTTTAAATTCAGTTTGAATATTTTCCCAGACCTATGAAATTTGGAAGATGCACTGGATAAAACCTGTGGATAGGAATTTTACAGAAATTCAGAAACAATGTGTATCATTTAATAAGGTAGTTACTACCCATTTAATCAAATACTATCAAAATATTTGTTATGATTAATCATTTTCATCTTATAAAGTTTTGAATATGTCTACATCCTGTTAATAGAAATAAAATTAAATTATGACCTAAATGCCAAAGCACTTAATTTTTAGCAGTATATAACTTCTTTCATTAAACACATTAAAAGTTTGACCATGTTTTTATAAAATATGGCTCTTATCTACTTTGTTCCTAAAGTCCAACACCAGATTGTGATACACAAATCATTATTAAAGTAATACCCTGACTTTTAACATACTCCTCACTTCATAAAAATCTTAAGTTATACATTATAGTGCATCATTACTAATTAAGTAATGCGAAATAGCATTTCTATTGTACCTTTATTAATTTTATTAGCTCCACATTTTATTCTAGACTGTTTTAGCAAACTATCCTATGAATTGCAGTTCATAATTTATTATTTACAACTTTCCTCAAAATGCATATTAATACATTCATTTGTACTGAAATGTGAGTTCATTTCTTTTCCCAATGATAATTCAGCCTGATTTGGCCATGAGCACTGGTGGAAATTTTCATCAATTAAGAAAGCTAAATATGCAGTAATAAAAGTTATCACCTTAAAAAAAAGATATATTGCAGAAGTCATCTGAATAACACACACAGTATTTTAATTTTCTCGGTCTTTTTGGTGTATACGAGAATAAGTGATATGCCGCTAAGTGAAAGACTAACAGCTAAGTTTATAAATTGGCATTTGCTATGTCTTGTTAATGTCTTTCTCCAGAAATTGAGAAAGTAAATGACTCTAACAACATCTGGGTAATAAGGTGGATGAAACAAAGAGAAACTAACTGATCACTGTGTAATTGTTGGCACGTAATCTGAAATGATTTCTAAGAACCGAATGACAATGTGATAAAGTTCCTAGTCCCACGTATTCATGTGAACAGGTGTCTGAGCACTTAGATCTGCAAAAATGGGGAAGGAACCGATAGTGTACCTTTCCTCTTTCTTACAATAAGTACTATTCATTTATTGATACATGAACTAATCTAGGAAGAAAAAAATTTATTGCCCTATCCATTTTATTGACAGATGCATTTCTGACAAAAATCTACTTTATGTTTAATAAATTATGAAAATGTGTAATATTTATATTGCTTTGATCTTATTCCTCTTGATCAAAATTAAACAATAAAATTTCCATTTATGGATATATTATCTTATTTTCTTAATTTTCCTTGCAGACATGAATGATAAAAGACTTTGCAGTGAACATATGATTTCATTTGTGGTCACGTTATTTGGGGACAGTGAACTGGAAACAAGAGTTAAGAGAAAAAATAATGACTTAGAACAATGATTTGAAGTTCCCAGTGCTTCAAGAGTGCTTGTTATCCTCCAGATTAAGGACAGAGTTTCTAGGGCTAGACTCCAAGGGTTCAAATGCTAGCTCTGCCACCAACTTGCTGCATGACCTTGGCAAGTTGCTTAGCATATGAAAATGTTAGGATGGAACTTTGTTTTCAAAATTCTTTTGGGGGCAGGCAAGACAACAGCATGAAGACCACTACCTTAGTACAAGGAGAAGGAAAAGGAGAACAAAGAATCAAGACCAAGCTAACAAGTACGGGGAAGAAAATAGATGCCTGGAGTGAAGATGAGTCAGGGTTACAGGATGACTGAGATTTTCAAGTTTGGAGGATTTGGACGGGAAATCAACTGAGATGCAGGGGACCCATCAGGATTCCAGAGGAGCTGCCTCTCCAGCTGCCCACCTGTGATCATCTGCCTCTAGGAATCCAACTACTCCTATACTACACCGGCCATCCCTAACCTGTAAGTTGAGTTCTACCCAAACTCTGTGCCCTCAACTCCAAACATGTACTTGTGACCCCTACTGCTGTGAAAGGTAAACCCAAGAAACTAGGCCAAAATGCTTGAAATCAAATCTTTTTTGTTGTGATTTTTTTTGACTGAATATCTCGTAGATGCTCATTGAAAAAATATAAATTTGAGAAAAAGAAAAACAAACGGAAGACAGTCATACATAATCCCACCAACCAAAGGCACTATTGTCTACATGTTGATGTAGCTGCATCTACTTTTCTTCAGTCCATAATTTTATGTAGTTAAGGGTCACACAGTAGTTACAAATTTCTATCTTGTTGTTGTTTTTCTCACTGAACTTTATATAGCATGAACACTCAAAATTATCTCTGACTACCTAGTCCCCGTAAATGTCTCCACTGCAGTTCCCCTGGATCTAACCCTCCTCTCTGGCCTAACTTCTACCACTTCAGTAGAGGCTTTTAGACCCTCCTAAGTCCACTACTGCAAGCGACTTCTGGCTGGTCTGGTGTGGTGTGGTCTGCCTCTGCTCTCTCTCTGGTGTAATACAGAAAGAACAGAGTCAGTTCTCAAGTCAGTATTCTCAAAAGGCTGCTTAGAATATGTCTCTTTTCTGCTCAAAAGTTTCCAGTAATGCTCCAGCCCTACCCTCCCAGCCCCCAAATTCTTAACCTGGGTCAGAAGACCTTGGAAAGACTGATTTACTACTTTCCAGTCTAATAACCGTCTAACATGGCTCTCTGTTCCAACAAAAGTGAGCTGCCCACTGCCTTTCTAACAAAACTAGTGAGGAAAGCAGACTTTAAAAAAATACACATTAACACACAGTATTACAAACTGGGTATGTGACATGAGAACATAATTTAAACAGGGCTAGGGATGGGGTGTTCCAGGCAAAGCCATCTCTGCTAGGACGTGAACAAGGGAGAGTAGCACATGATGAGGCTGGAGAGACAAGCAGGGTTCCAACTGCTGAGCTACATTTTTCAAATTTTCAATTTTTCAGTGCTGTTCATTAAGGGCCTTTCCTCTTTCTTTCTTTACCTTTTCAACTACCCTTTTCTTCCAGCTTCCATACAAGTTCTGTTTTCCTTTTCTATAAAACTTGGAGAGGTCCCCTCAACTAAGAGCAAACTGTCTCAACAATGATAGCACTTAAAGTGAGCCAATCATGCACATACCAACTACACGTTGCCCATTTACTGGGTCGCTTCTGTGCCTATTTTATCATAAGAGCTTCAGCAACCATATCTGAAACATAATCAAGGGTGTTCAGCTCTCATATTGTTGAGTGGATGGACACAGCTAGTGTGCAAAGATAGGACTCGATTCCACTGTGCCACCCAATTCTTAATTTCACTCACGTCTCATTCTCAGCCCTCCCCTCTGCTCTTTACACTCTAGACAACAGTGGGGGTAGGTAATTACAGCAGTTTAGGAAGTGAGATGGGGCTGCTAGCTGAGCAGAAATTAACTAAAGTTGCATAATTTATTCCCTTTCCTACCACTTCAAGCATTATTTGGGGGCATCCAATGGATTTCTAGGTAAAAGCAGTATGAGATCTAGTGGTATTAAAGAAAACAAGCTTAATACCAGGGTGCAGAGACCACATCATAATGAACAGTCACTATGAGAATCATAGTTCAGATCACTAAGTTTGTGGTCCATGTGCTAGATCTATGGTCTCCTAGCTATAGGAAAAGGTATAGTAGAGCCAGTCCTCCTCCATATCCATGGGTACTGATCCATGGACTCAACCAACCGTGGATGGAAAATATTCACAAACAAAAAATTCCATAAAGTTCCAAAAAAGCAAAACTTGAATTTGCCATGTCCTACAACTACTTACATAGCATTTACATTGTATTAGGTATTATAAGTAATCTAGAGATGATGAACGGATATGGTGGATTTGGGAGGATATGCATAGGTTATATGCAAATACTACAGCGTTTTTATATAAGAGACTTGAGCATCCATGGATTTTGATATCCATGCGGGTCCTGGAACCAAATTCCTTGGATACCAAGGAACAAGTGTATAGACTTTGGAAAGGGGTCAGAGAACAGTCAACACAATAAGGTAAGAAGAGCATCTACAAAGAAAAGATTATTTTTCTTTTGTAAAAGGTCTGGAGGGAAGAAAAAAAGCAAACAGACAAATTAACCTCTTTTTTAGTATGCAGAATTTTCTTGGCAAAAAGAAAAGGGTTTAACTGTACAATATGGATACTAGTTAGAAAAAGAAAAAAAAATCATACAATAAGAGCTTCTTAAACTGTGAGTTAGGTTACTGAGGGAACATAATTTACCTGGATTTCTTTACAATGCCAGAAACAGAAGTTTAAACTGGTAATTTTCAGGCTATAAAACAAAGGAGAAATTGAAGCCTGGATATAATTTCAATAAACACTTTGATAGGATCTATAGTTTTTCAAAGGAAAGTGGTGGCTAAGCCACAGACCCAAAAAAGACACACAAGTCAGTATGAAGAAAACTCATTTCTGTCAGGAACAGAATCACCATAAGGACAACAGCCGGAATTTCTGTGCTTCATCAATGTAAGTGTGTAACATAAATGTAAAATAAGTATAAAATGTAATGCAAAATATGGAATAAATATGAAGTAATATATACTTTTAACTACATTGCTAACTTAAAGAACAAAGTAATGTCCTTTATAAAATTCAGTTTTCAGATGTATAAAATAGTACCGGCAGTGTGTGAGGGGTGGTTATAAAAGAACTTGCATCTATTAAATGAAATGTGAATAACTATTTTTTTATTTCGATTTTTAATAACAGGAATTACTCCCCAAACCTTCAAATAAATTAAAATAAATGTAAACCTGTAATTCTACAGACTTCACTTCCAATATTTTCTGTGAAGGTCACAGAAATAAGACCATATTCAGATACATTTTTTTCTTAATGTAGGAGTATAAAAGTGCTTTTCACCGATCCTAGAAAATTGGCCCTCAGTGATAGTTTATAGTTCTTAGTTTTCCACAACTTTTTTAAAACATAACTTTCTTTAAAAGCCAAATTCAAGTGACTTAGGTGGTTTTCACAGGAATACGCTCAAATACTTCAGGGCCCTGATGTCCAGTGGATTCCATCGAATAGTTGTTCAGGCATGGCGGTGTGAAGCTTATAGCCATTCAATAAAATAAAAAGTGAGCCAAATGGAACGATTTTTCAAAGCCGCCTACTTCGCAGAGTAAAACAATTAAAAATCTGTATGAAAATGGTCTAAAAGGAAGCCTTTTATTTCACTAATTTCCAGTCCTGTCCTGGATATTTTTAAAATTTTAAATGCTAATTTGAAGCAATTTTAGAAATAAAAAAAAAAATTAAAGAAGCCTTATTCTTTCATTTTGGGAGAAAGCCAAGTGAGCCTTAAATTGCAACGCTAATTGTTTCAAGAACTACAGTCTCCTGCCCCAATTCCCCTTAGGATTCCAAACTATAATAGCATCAAGTGGTCAGCTTTTAGGAGCTGTGAGTCCTAGAATACTATTTTAATTTCTAAGAGGTTAACATTTCAATGTGTCTTTAAATGTTGTTTTATGGAATTCTTTCCACGATTACTTGAAGAGTCGAATAAAAACAGTTGTTAGTGACAGAATTTTATTAGGGCAATTTCTGGGGGCAGATTTTAAAGTTTTGATTACTTATAATTCAGAATATTGTTCCCTTTCCTACTTCAAGTACCCAGACCATAACCTCTGAATTTATAAGGGTGGGCGGCTCTTCATTCTTGCTAATATGACCAATAATTTCCAATTATACGATACTTTATAATATGCACACTATACCCAATATAATGATATGTCATTTCAAGGTAGCTAGCCCATGAACTTCTACAGGTTTAATGGGATTTTGCATATTTAGAATTTCATCATAAAGGGGCCCTTTGGAATCATTAAAACACCAATCCTTTCCCATTATAAGACTCAGCTCTCTTACTAGGCCAAGAGCATCAAGGCACAGGGCAAAGCCTTAACCCACCCATAGGTTGTAAGCCAGTTCCCAATAAAAGCCATAGCACTGGGGGAGAACATTAGTAAATGGCAATGATGACATATTAAAAAACTTTTTAGTGAATCAGGTGATCGATCAGGAAGGTGGACCATGATTGTTACTAAGAGAAAAAGTCCTTACGACTTGAAGTAATATTTAGATCTGCACATTGTATTCACTACTTTTGGGGGGAGAGAACTGTGTAACTGGGAGCAAATTAAGTATAAAATAACTCATGTTCCATTTAAGTCATAACTTTCTAACTGGAACTGTCAAGGCTGAATTAATTAGGATATTTAATACCAAAAAGAGAGACGGCTTGCTTTTAGAATTTTTTTTTTAAGGAAAGAAGAAAAGGAATGATACGTAGCTGAAAGAGTTGATCCCCAAGCCTGGTGATAAAATCTGTCAGCCCTTCTGTGTGAAGGGCTTATTTTTCTTCTTGAACAAATAGTGTGTCAGTGTTTTTAAGTCAAAAAAAAAAAAACAAAAAAAAAAAACCAGCAACGACAACAACAACAACACCACCACCTCTGCCAAGCCTCCAAAAACCCTGATTACGTTACTATATCTTATATGCCTTATGTGAATGATGCCCGATTTTTTTCTTGTGCCTTAATACATGAGGGATAGGTATATGAATACTCTTATGGTCCGTTAGGAATGTGATCCTACGCTGTAGGGAGGAAAGGGGGACAGAAGGAGCTCCAATGAGCTCCCCCTGTCTTACGGATTTTAATTGTTCCCTGGCTGACATGCAGCTTTGAGTGTGTATGGATATGCACACACACACCGACAATTAGTCGAGGGTAGAATTTGAGCTCCACTTGAGACTATCTAGGTAATATTTCAAACTGACTGGCATTTCCCCCCTGTGGCCTTATGCATAATAAAGTCCTCACAACAGACTTTGGAAATCATTAAAGTCTGACGGAGGCACACGTAAAAGTAGACTGTCAACACTGGGTTATTCAGAAGCTCACTCTCCTGGCAAGGAGATTAAACAGATCCTTGGTTTTGCTTCTCTTCCTCCTTCCTTTTCCTTCCATGGCCCACTTTTGGGGGCATGTCTCTCCTCATATGCATCTCCATCAGAAGGTGGTAAGGGGAAAGAGCAAATGCAATCTGCAAACTTGACAGTAAGTCTAAGAAGAGACTGACTAACCGAATCTACTTGCTGAAACCAGGTTTGGGGATTACTATTATTCCTGCTGCTGTTCTATCCAATCTCTAGTCACCAAGGTGAGCTGAAAGTTGACTACACAAACCTTGCTTTATATAATTCACAGATCAATGAATTAAATGCACACTGACTACAAAATATACCCCCTTTAAAAGTAACTACTGAAATTTGCTACTTGAACGGAACAAGTATTCAACAAACAGAAAATGAATTCTTCTGTAAGAGAATAATCACCCTGCTCCCAATTTATTAACTTTAAAGACTTAATTTTCTTTAAGTAGCATATATCTGTATCAGAATTTCACTATGGAGACATTATAAATGCAAGGCATATTTATTTTTGATAGAACATGTGCTTTAAACTCTTTCACATGTAGTGAAGAAGTATTTCAAAACTGAGAGAGAGAGCAGTGATACAAAAAGCCAGCAGCTGGTAGGAAATACCTAAAAGAAAGACATGATTATATTCGGTCTTTTTTTTTTTTTTTTTTTTTTTTTTTAATGAACGTCACCTTTGTGTCACAAGTATTTTTCCTTCTCTCTCCCACTAAGTCAGCCTGAAATCTCATTCTAAATCTATAATCAATCTTTTTCTCCCACTGTAATCCCTTAAAACTCTGGGCTATCACACATACTTTTGACACTGATGCGTGTTTTCTTCTGTACTGCTGGATTGGCTTAAGGCATATATCAAGTATCAAACTGCTTTGCATCTATGACTGGTGGGATAAAAGACCTCTATATAAAGATCTGCTCATAAAAAAGGGCTAAGAAGGCAGTCTCAGGAAAAGTCTAAACTGACCAAGTTTTAAATGCATGATCAGAAAACGTTAGGGACTAGAGCAATGCTTGCCGATTTTTCCATTAACATGATCGATGTACAACTGAGCAGAGAGGAAAGCCTTAAAGTTACCATCCCGTTCTCTACTAGTTGGTTCTTTTGACACCTAAAACCTATCAACAAGGCTAAAGGGCTCTCAGAGTTTAAGCCATTTCCAAAATGAAACTATTATATACCATCACAAATATTTCATAAAGCTCCAAACTTTAAGAAAAGAAGTCTCCTGAATGATGTAAACGAAGAGGGGGCAGATACTGGTTAGCTCTGTGAATCCTGGTTACCCAATTTGATAATGGTAATTATCCTAATTTCTGATTAGAGGACAAGTTTTATTAATCAGGACCAACAGGCGCACACACACACAAAAAATCCAAATTTTAAAATGTAGCAATTGTTCCTGTAGATATTTTACTGTACTTAAAAACCAGTAAGAGAAAACACTTGCCAAGTTCATTTAGTCTCTGACTGAGTCACACATATGTGATCTCCTAATTTACAGCTTGCACGTGCAGATGTTCACACTTAGTAAAAGCGTTTCTTAATAGCTTTTTTTAATTAAAAGTGTGTTGATAATAGGTGCTTTAGACATATCCAAACAACACAGCTGAACTGACAAATGCCTGTCTTCGTGTCTCACATTGAGGCAAGATTTTATGAGAGAAACTATTATGATTCAGTTGCATGGTCTATAGGATAAATGCTACCCCCAAAACCTCCAAATGAGATCTTTCATTAATTTTTCTCTCTATGATCTGTTTCCAAGTCGAAATGTTAGACTGCTACTAGGTTCATGTAGCCGAAAGCAGAACCACACAGCCGTTGCTGGCTGCCTGCAGTTTTTTTCCTTTGCAAAACTTTGAACCCCATCCAGCTTTGACACACTGCCTCTTCAGCTAATAACTATCAAGTTTCCCCTTGTCTCCTGTCTACTTTTCTTGGAGGCAATTGCGCACTCAGCACCCCGAGATAATAACACACATCTATAAGATAAAAGCAATGGCATTAATGTAATTGTCTGCCTTTCTCTCTTTAGCCTAATCTCTTTTTTCCTTCAGTTTTGACTGCCTATGTGACACCTGTTTTTGTCTCCTCTGATCCTACGACAGGTTTTCCGCTGACAAGGTTTTTGCCTGACAGAGATTCTGCAGACAAGAACATAATAAAATATGAAGAACTGCCTGTCAGAGTTTCTGCCAATGCTCACATGAAATAAAGAAAAAAAATGACTTTTTTTTTTTTTTTTTTTTTTTTATAAGGGGCCCTGTGATGGTCGCTTTTGGCCTGTCAGGAAAAAGACTTCCCTGGCCAATTTCTCCATGCCAAACAGGTGTTTTCTTTTATGTGAGAGGCTGATTTGTTTTTAAATTTTTACTGATAGTGGAAAACATGAATAGCCAAAAGGGGGTAGGGGGGAATTTCTTACCCTCAGATTTTTGCAGGCAAAGGAGTACTGAAGAACTACTAAACAGAAGTGAAAAATACTTCACTCAAGACCACATCTTCTGAATAAAACAAAAATGCAAACATCTGTTAATGATCAAACAAATTTAACTTCTCTAAAGTTTACTTCTTGGTTGGTTAGGCTATTAAAACCTTCCACCTACCTTTCGCTTGTTTTGTCCGAAGACACAGGGGGAAACAGCAGAGATGAAAAAAGAGTGAGGGCTGAAAAAGAGAAATGCAGAAACAGGACTAAAGGCAGGGGGTTGCAGGCTATGTTTACTACTTAAAATGGGAAGAGGCTGCTGGAAAAGAAACTGGCAGTTAGGAATCAGAGACTTTTAGATACACGTAGGAGGTTCCCATAAGCCTTTGTTCCATGTGTTCTCTCAGGTGGGAGATGCTACAATGGGTATAAGCACCCAGAGATGAAGAAGTGCTTTTCCTGAGGTCCCAAGCTAGTGGAGGGATCAGTATTACAGAAACTACCCTTCTGGTCTCAGTGAAGTATTCTGAGAGTATACAGGAGGTAATACTTAATTGCTCCTGGGGGCGAACAGGTCCAGCTTCCCTGATGAGCAGGGCAGAGGAAAGAGCAGACATGATCAATAGTGCAGCAGCTGTGAAAGCACGAAGGACTGAGTGAAAGGACAGGAGCCAGAATTTGGGATTCTAGGATTCTCACACCAGTTTTAACTACTCTACCAGCAAACCAGTTTAACCTAAGCTTCGGTCCTCCAAATACATTTATCTCACACCAAGGACCTAGAAGAGCCATGCCTAATAGAAATATAATTCAAGTCACATACATAATTTAAAATTTCTCTACTCTCATTTCAAAAGCAAAAAATGAACAATGAAACGAATTTTAAAAAATATATTTTATCTAACCCAATACATAAAAATTTTACCAATATGTAGACAATATAAAAATGATTCTCAATGAGCTATTTTACATTCTTCTTTTTTTTTAAGATTACATTTCTAAATTTCAGTGTACACTTTACACTTACAACTTATCTCAATTGGGACTAACCACATCTCAAATGCTCAGATCCAAAATGGTGGCTTCCTTTTTGGAAAGCCAGGTTTACAGTTGCCTTTGCATTCTGTGGCCAATTGAACTTAAGGCCCAGCAAGGCTGTCCTTTCAATTAATTGGGTCTGCACTTGCTTTTGTAGGATCACCTGACCATACAACCAGGCTGGGAGACCTAGAGGCCAAAGGGGGGATTTCCCTATGTATCAAGGAACAGCTCTAAGGAGAGAGGGACCTTACTACTGGGCCCCTTACAAGTCTATACAGTTGTGGCAGTAACTGCTTTAAATATTTCCTATACAACGCTTTAGCTATCTGCTCATTCAGAACAGATTAACTCAAGCTTCTTAAAGAGTTACAAACTTCTCCCCTCCCAGAAGGCAACACCTGGTAAGGAATGAGTTGCACAGACAACGTTTTATGCCTCCCAGAATACAAGTCAGAATTTCTCTGAAATACCACATGCATCTCATCCAGCGATTTTACTCTTCAAATGTGGGGGTTAGGGGTGGAGGGGGGGTATGGGGGACCCACACTTAGAAGAAGTCATCACTATGACACAATAGGAGGAAGAATGGTTGAGAGTACTGCCGAGGCATCCTGGGTCCTTCTGACCCAGCAGCATCTCCCCATTATCTGAACAGAGCACCCTGACTAAAATGAGAGGAACTGAGTATGTTTCATGTATAACCCCTTCAATTTCTGTTCTGCTTAACCTGGTGAACTCCAGTTAACGAAGATGTTCTTATAAACAATTAAGCTTCCTGTAGGATCGTTAGCAAGATATAAAAATTTATGATGTAATAAAGCGCAGTAAAATGATAAAGTGGTTAGCCCATCAAAGCACTTCACATGCAAGAACACAGGTGTGAGAATAGGCACAAGTAGCCTTCACCCTGTCTAAAATTCGTTTACTTCTGGGTTTCGGATTTTCAACAGATAAGCAATCCTACAATTCATCTCAACTGATGTGCGCGTCTTAAAATGTGACTTTGCGGGGAGAAAGGGTTTGGGACTTCTATTCAAATATGGGCTCACATGACATTTTAGGGGAGATGGAAGGTATGAAGCTAAACTGGATTTGCTGGGGAAAACAAGATCACCCTAGGAACAGCTGGTCTCACAGTCAAAGGAACTGGTGACCTCACTCCAGCACTGGACACTGAAGAAATTCATGAGGCTCTAGAGAGTATAATTAATAATCAGTCCACCTCTTCATTTAATCCTCCTCAAAACTTCACTGTGCTATTCAGGTACATTCCTATTATTATTTGAGCTTGCAGATAAAAGAACTGGGGCTAACTAACTAGAGACTGAGATGGGATTCGACCACTGTCCTGAACACACGCAACTTTTAACCGTTTCAACCACAATAAAACGTGCCTGTCATGTTCTCAAGGTTGAAGCTTTACTTCTGTACGAATTTAGAAATAACAACTAACACTTACTAAGTAGATTACCTCATTTAATGCCAGAAAGAACCCTGCAAACTAGGCACTATCATTATCCACATTTCACAGATGAGAATACAGAGGTTATGTAACCTGGCCAAGGTTCTGCTGATGGCAGGTGGTAGAGGCAGGATGTGAACCTACACAGAGCTGCACTTTTACCTCCTTTTCTCTCACGCCTCCCATTTGTGTACCTGAAGCTTCTTCAGACCCTGGGGCTCCAGCTCTGTAGGTTTCAATCTCAAGATCCTCCCTAGAAAGTCCTTAGCAGGGGACCGGCACTGTACACTTTAGAGGCCAGGATTTACCAGATCCGCCGTATGTTTCCATCTGAACAAGATGGAGCTAAAAAACAACATCTGAGGAGCTAACAGGCAGACAGCCCAGGACTTTGAAGGGGAGGCACTGTTTGTGTGGTGATTTAAAAAAAAAAAAATTTAGGGAGTTCAAAGCACCGTCCCAAAGGTGGGCAGACTGAGAAACAAATCAAAACAAGCAGCTCAGGGACACAATAAGAATATAGTTAATGCCATGAATGAAGCAGCAAACCGTCACATTTGTGAGGATGTCCTCCCTTTCAAGCTTATCAGCTGTGATCAGGGAGTAAGGGAGAGAAGCAGAAGAGGGCACGGTGCCCTCAGGTCAAGCAAAGAAGGCTCTTGTGTCAGGCAGGAGAGTGGCCTTGTGTTTGCTCTCTAAAATAAAAATAAGTGGAGAGATGTTCAAGGACTTCGTCCATGGAGAGAGCAGGACCCTCCTGGCCCCCCCAGAGCCAGGAGACAGCTAGAAGTTGGTTTCCCTGACTAAAAGAGAAGTCTGCAGCTAGGCGAGCCAGGTTTCAGTGTCACAACCGGGAAGAACTAAGTCTTCTAGAAAGACACATTCTGTTAAGCAGATACTCCATTAACTCCCACCTTTTCCAAACCGGTGCACCAGGGGAAGAGGACTGTGGGGTTTCTATCCTCGTGTTTCTAAGAAAAGGCCTAGGAGCATGGTCACCTACCTCTTCCCAAAGGATCCGGTTCTTACTCTGCCACGTCGAAGCCTGCATTTATTTCCCTGTGCTGAGGTTTCCAGCTAGGACCTTTCTTACGTTTTTTTCATCTAATCCTAAATACCCCTCTGCAGCAATTCTCTCCCAAAGCAAAATTCACTCTTGTTAGGACAGTCTCCAAGTCAGTTAAGAGGGAGGCAGAGCTTTCTTGCAGGTTAATATCTGCGAGCATTATTTTCCTTTGTCAGAGGACACTCCGTTTTATTCACCCTCCTCTCTTACGCTTGACAAATTTACAAATGATCATATAGAAACTGTTGCTGTGTTACTCAGAATGAGCATGATGTCAGAGAAATGCCATGCTTTATTGCTTTTGATAATAGACTTCTATCGGGGTTGGGAAGAGGAGAAGACCAGCAAAGAAAAGAGAATGGAAAAGGAAAGCGTATACTTAGTTACACTGGCTCTTGGACTGGTCAGGGAGAATATTACAGAACTACCAGTTGGGGATAAACTACTTTCACAGATGTTCAGACAATTCATAAGAAGAGCACAGCCTGGGACAAGTAATAAAGACATGTGACCTTTCATGGGATAAAACGAAAAATTACTGGTTTTGATCTACCCTGCTTAAATCCTTACAAAGTACCGAGCAGCCAACAAATCTCAGGAATCTGTAAACAGAATAGTTTACAGATTTGCGATCTTGTGATTCTAAATGTAGGATGGACATAATCAAAAGGTTTTTGATTACAGAATGCTCAGAACCGATGGCCCTGATTTAGGACTTAATTATGCAAATTAAGCCTAACTAGGGTTTTCTTTTAGGTATAAGCTTGCCAGATTTAGCACATAAAAACACAGGACTACTCAGCTAAATTTGCAAGGTACATGTTTATACTAGAAAAGTATTCGCTGTTTACCTGAAATTCAAATTTAACGGGATGTCCTATGTTTTCTATTCGGGTGAGTGTCTCTATAAATACCCCTGCTCTGATAAGACATATCAAGTAAAGAGCTGGGAATTCAAATTCAACGATGCTGAGAAAAAAGAGAAAAATTACTTCCAGTGAATTACAAAAAAGAAAGGCTTGAAATTAATGGATTATATGAATATTAAGTCTTACAGTACATTAAACCATAAAGCTGGTTGGTAGATGACACTAAATTAACTTTATACTTCTCACCATTTCCTGTGGCACAGAACTGAAGAACCAAAGCATACCTGGTACAATACTTTACATATGATGTATGTTTAATAAATATCTCTTCATTGATGATCCAGAAGACAGGCCAAGCCTGTTCATTTTACATTTAAAAAATCTGAATAGTTTGAACACTGGCAGGAAAACAGCTGGCTTGCTGAGTAAATAAAGTATTTAAAGTCAAAGTATTCTATAAAGAAAATAATTTGCACCAAGAAAGCTACCGTGGGGTTCATTAACCTATATAATATATTTTTTATTCATCAAGCCTCTATCCTTGACAAATGCTTACTGGACATCCCAAGAAACAATGGATTTTTTTTTTTTCTTAAAAGGAGTTTTAACAAGTGGGCTTTGTCAGAAGTAAAAATTACTGAGCTAGCCAAGGAAAAAAATTCTAAATAAATTACTTTTCTAAAATCTGCCCACCTCTTTTATCAAATCAAACATATCCCATCATGTTTTTTTTTTAAACAGTAATTTTCCAGTTGGCCTGGATTATCATTAAATGTTTCTGAAAATCATTTAAAATATAGTTTCCTTTTTAACACTTGTACTACTTTATTCATCTTACTGGTTTCGAAATAAAGTCATCATCTAGACTATAGACATTAAAACTAATTTGCAAACAACAAATAATAAAAATGGTTTAAGTACAGTAGCCCTCGCCCTTTACACCCCACCTCCAGTTTATCACAAAGGCAAGAGAGTCCGATTAGTTATACTTCTCACTGGAAGCAGGTTCCTCAGAGGAGAATGATGAGTAGCTACAAAGTACACTTCCTCCCACCCCTCCTTGTCCACAACTCAGTATACTAGTAAGATTTGCTAATTTGTAAGGCTATGTAAAATCTTTGGCTGAAGCTTCAATTCTCTGAACAGTAGAATTACTACCCTAGTATGGTGGGAAAGGGTCAAAATGCCACCTACTGAATTTCTACTGACACAAACATTTATGTCACCAGTAAAGAAGCCCATTACTGCTCTTACGCTGATACCTTATTTTGGCAATGCTGAACCAAGAAAAATTAAACTTGCAGGAAATGTGGTTTTTTTTAATGTTTTCAAGACTCACTCTGATAATTTTAGGCAAATGAAGGAAAAGCATAGAAAAGACAGTGCAAACAGAGGAAGGAAAAAAATACAGTTGTTAAGTGAATTAAGTGGCAGTATGCTGGAGTCCTTCAACTGAAGACTGTGAAATAGGACAAAATTAGAAACTCAAGGTTATTATACACTGTCGGTATGGACATCCTATATGCCCAAAGAGCTTGTTTTAAATAATGTTAAATTCAATAAAGCCCTGCTTTCAAAGTGCAAGAGCTGAAATTCCTTAATGGGGAAAAAGAGCAGGAAATCCTTTATTAATTCAGTGGGAAATACCTACTGGTAATCAAGGAGTCATTTTTGGGTTCCCCCCTCTTTATCTCAATGGTGCTAAGATTTCAAGGAAGTAATTTGTGAACAGCACCAAGGCCCAGTGAGTAATTGCAAAATTCAGGTGTTACAGTATGATGAATTAATTACTCCTTTTCACTTTTCAAAACATCTTAAGATTTTTGTAAAGCAACTAACGTCAACAATTCAAGCAGATTTAAGAAGCAATCTGTAAGGCTATGAAGTGACTGTGTGAGACTGCGTGTGTATGAATAAATATATAATAACCCATGAAATCCTACATCTTAGGAAGAAACTGAAGATGCTGATAACAAAGAAGATATAGTAAGACATTAATTCAAAAGAGGCCAACAAATTTCTAAAAATTCATCTTTTTGTAGAGAAACCCTGGTTTTGGCATTTAGTTATTTTTAACGGCAAATATTCATTTTTTATGGTACAATTACATGCGGAGCGTGTGCAGTGCTATGATGAAATGATTCCATGAGATGTATTTTGGTAGTCTTACTGCTTGCTGTTCCATCTACTTTCACAGAAAAATCACACAGTAGAAAAAACAAGTCACTTTCTCCTTGTCCCACACATAGGATATTGTACTGAGTAAGGCAGCCAGGAAGACGGCTGTATCTCACAGCTCTGAGCAGAAATAACTGGAGACACGATTTCAGGGTTTTCTGTGCAGGGGGAGAGAGTGAAGCAATTAGTTGAAATGCTAAGGGCAAAAGAGTGGGTGCTCTCATCCCACTGCCAACTCAAAAGCTAGGAGCCAGACCCTCACTGTCATATTTGTCCTACTGAATGGGGGAAGAGTGAGATCTGTATATCGGCGTGTACATATTTTGAGTTGTATACAGATATGTCTCCCTTGTGGGGGAAAAGAGGTCAAGGTGATAGCAGTGGTGAGGAAAAGTTAGATCTGAGAAACTTCGCAATTAATATACCAGAAACACAGAATTTCTAATGACACGGTAGGAAAGGCCGAGTCTGATGTAACAGAAATACCTTATTCAAGTTTAGGGAAAAACCACATCCCTCAGAAAAATCTTAGAAACAACCACTGGCTGGGGATAATTTATGTTGTTCAAGAAGGAAGAAATATTGCTTTTTCCCCCCATTACACTACTAATGTAATATGCACGTGGAAGTTAGACAGATAAAATAAACTGGTGACACAGTAAACTTTTATACTCACAAGGCTACCACAGTAGACAGATGATGGTAACACAAGATGGCTTTGGAAAAAATGAGAGGGAATGAATGAAAAGTCCTTTGTTTAATGACTGGACCCTCCCCACCCCCCTTATTGCTCATGTGTTGTCCAGTTTGTTGCTTTTAACATGTATAATTTATTTTAAAGGCTTCATATAGTTTATCGTCAATGCTCACAATAATCTTACAAGGTGGATGTCATTAACCCTCTATTACAGATAAGAAAGCTCAGGTGCAGAGGTGCTGAGCGACATGTCATCAAAGTTGTAGAGCCAGAATTTGACCCCGCACTGCCTCCAGGATCCTTGATGGGCTTGGGACATAAGCTGTTATCTGGCAGAGCCAATACTTACTGAGAGAAAGAAGGATACTTGGGAAGTGTTACAAACTGAATTGTGTTCCCCCCCCGCCGCCCCAAATTCATCTGTTGAAGCCTTCATCCCCAGTCCTTCAGAATGTGACTGTATTTGGAGAGAGGGCCTTTCTTCAAGAGGTGATTAGATTAAAATGAGGCCCTTAGGGTGGCCCCTCATCCAATCTGACTGGTGTCCTTATAAGAACAGGAATCTGGGTGCACAGAGACACCAGGGGTGTGCCTCACAGAGCAAAGATCATGTGAGGACACAGCGAGAGGGCAGCCATCTGCAAGCCAGTAAGACAGGCCTCAGGATGAAACCACCCTGATATGGGACTTCCGGCCCTTCAGAACCACGAGAAAATAAATTTCTGATGTTTAAGCCGCCCAGTCGGTGGCATTTTGTTACGGCAGCCCTAGCAAACTCATGTAGGAAGGGAGAAAAAGTCATGGAACGCAGTCACTTGCACAGGCCACAAAAGCAACAGCAGCTCAAGTGTGGTTCAAAACTGGACTGAGAGTTGTTACAGATTTTGGCCTTGTTAATAAAGCAGGAACAAGTTCCATCCCTGGAGGCACTGGAGGATTGTGGCTCTGTGTCTCAGGCACACGCCTTCCAGTGTGCTCCCCCCATACTACTCGATATACCTCTTCTCTCTCCCTCACAGAAACAGGGCTGAAATGGCCCCATAACACCAACATATATGCCCCAACAAGCAAGACACATGATAAATTAAATGCATCTCAAGGCATGGTCCGGTGTCGTTCCCTCAGATCTTGCTAGAATAACATGACGTTTAAAAAAATACCACCCACTGGATATTTGGCACTGCTTGGGAATGAAGAATATGTCCACTTAAGAGCCACTCCCCCAGGCTGTCAATAAAATCTCAAGCCAGGATTTCTTCTATAAACATTACCTATCTTTTAAAATTATACAGCCTAGGAAGTGAAGAAAACTAATGTAAAGTCCCTGCTTATTTGCAAGTCTCCTTTCGCCTCAACGTAAAAAACATAAACCAGACAGAAGAACACGTTAAATGCTCGGTCGAGGCCCACGGATGGGACAGCTCTGCGCATCTGGCAAAGAGCCTCCACCCTTCCCGCCTCGGCCCCCGGTCACCCTCGCCCCGAACACACACCTATGCAGAGCTCACCCTCCACCAGGGCCAGCCTCCTCCAATCCCCGGGCACGCTGAAAGACGGTTATTTACGGATTATTTTTTTTCAGATACCAGCCAAATAATGTTCCCGTTCACTCTCTCACCCACCTTAGACCATACAAAATTTAACATCTGGGAGGATAAACTCTGCCCCGAACGCAGATGACAAGGCTGAGCAGTCATGGAGGAGTTCTCCTCAAGCAAAGAGGACTTGCCAGCTCCCCTCTGAGGTCCAGGCCCTGGAAGGCCAACTGTGGTATGTTTGAGTTTCCATCGGGCCTGGTGCTTGCTGGCTGCTGCTATGTTCACTCAGAACCCAACTGTCCTATAAACATCTCGCCCTGCTGCTGAGAGCTGCCCGCCTGGCCTTACTTCTTGGAGCCGAGAATATGCAATTTGGGAGCTGCAGGCTGCATGGGAACTAACACTTGGAGCACAGCTGACCCCTCTCTTCTCTAGGCCAGTGACAGCTCTAAAAAAAAAAAAAATTAAGGCACGCTCACACGAACGTAACAAGAACGGGAAGCAAGGTCCAGATTTTCCTCACCATGTGCCACCCAGCCATGTTTACACTGATCGCAAGTCCTCAGGTTAATCTTCCCCGGCTGGAAACATTCACACATGCAGTTCACCAGTGTGCAGCGGATGGCCTGCAAACGAGAGGAGGAAAAGAGATCAGCATCTGTTCAAAGGTACCCTATTTCTTCACCATTTTAATAATAACACCCACTTCCCATTTTTAACGGCTTTAGGGGCCCGGAGAGTTTTAAAAATAAATTTTGAAACCATCAAAATCTCTTACCAAAACATATTAGAAAACAACACTGATTCACTAATAGAATGTTTCATGCCATTCATAGGTGAGCTTTAAATTAGAAGCATAGACCGAGTAGTATAAGAGTAAAGGATTACATACTCTACAAGATGCTGGATCTGAAACACCAGGGACCCGAAAGAGAAAAAATACTGGTGCTACCAAATAGGCACATTTAAGTTCATCCACCTGGCAACAGTGCAAAAAATATACACTCTCACACAATAATGTTCAAACGAAATGTTGTTCCAAGTAAAACATGATATACAAGTAATATTATTAGAATATTACTTTTCTTCTGCAGTGTTTCATTTAAATGTTTTATTAATCTTTCAGACACATTTTGAGAGACATTCCTGTTGGCCCAATAAGACCTGGCATCATTTGTTACTTCCCAATTCCTTGTTTGCTCCCCCCTTGATATATCAAGCCCATTTTCATTCCTATTTTGCAAAATGCAAAACAACCCCCATTTTTTTTTTTAATGATGATGTAAGAGATTAAGTTTACATTTGTTTTTAGATCAGATGTAGCACAGGAAAAGACATTTATGTGAACATTTGATACTTGGAACAACTCACCTATATCTTAGAAAACTGAAAGACACACTCAAAAACCTTTCATTTCTTTACAAGCACTTTAAAAAATCATCTCCCCGGTTTACATTATAAAGCGAATCCACAGAAAATTAGCATTAATGAAGTGTAACTTTTGATAGATTAAGAACCTATGCTTAAAAACAGTGCTAAAGCCAACCTATGCTCCTAGACTACAGTTAATGAATTTATCTCATACATTTAGTTCTAACTTGCATGGCAGTTCTGAAGACAGAAGGGATTTAGTCCGATCATTCACAGATTAACCATCTACTGTAACTACCTGAACTGCCAGGAAAAGACCTCTCTACAGCTGTAGATGCAATCAATAATTACAGATTTGCGGGGTGGGGTGGGGGAGAGGTACAGGGCTACCTGAAACTGCAGTGCTGGGCCTGAAAGCTACTCTCACTTACACAGCTCCAGACCTTCATGCTCCTGGAACCAGCTGGATTTTTATATAAACCGTCTCATTTGTAACAGACAGTATTTTAGACATTGTTAACACGGTTGGGACAAACTCCATTTACAGAGAGTAAGACTGAATGGGCTTTGACTGCTCCCCACGCTTTAGATCAGGCAAGTTTAAAATATTTCTCTTTTGTTAATGAACATCAAATCTATAGGTCCCTGTTCAGTTTCCAATAGAGTCCTTGCCTAGACTCCTCTCTTGCTTCACCTCCAACCCTAGTTTGCTCCTCTATTACTGCAAGAAAAACACTCAGGTGTATCATCTGCCTGATATTTCAGGGCCTTTCTTCCAATGTCAATAGTCCAGTTACATATTAGGAGGTTGTAAAACGTTGCTGTATGTATTAGTGATGAAAGGAAATAGTAGTAAGAAATAGGGGCAGCAAAGGAAATGCTGACTACGCAAGAATAACATATGTAGTTGAAGGTTAGAAGGGGAAATGTTTCTCCCCAAATTTCTTGTGTCAGCTTCAATAGTTTAACTGACTGAGCAATACGTCAGAACATTCCAGGTTAGAAAGAGCTTCTTTAAATGGCGTGTTCATTAATGAACTCACAATTTGATTGTACTATGGTAACACAAAACAAAACAACAACAGTTTAGAGGGCAGTGTTTCTACTAAAAACAAGACACCTTACAAACTGTCCAATTATAAATTCAGATGCAGCAACCACATTGACATTAAAATATTTATATAATCTGAAGTGCGATAACAGAATCTTTCATAAACACTAAGGGAAAAAAAGTCGCCTCTGCTTTACCGAACTAAGGAATGATCAAAACTAACAATGACTATCTCTCAAGGACTACATGTTAACTCCAGCACAAAAAACATACATATTTTAAATCACTGATTTGATCATTTTGATTTGACAGTTATTTAACAAAAATAGCCTCACTTCACATTGTGTTTAAAACATACTTTCGTCGATTTTAATTATAGCTATATTCAGGACAAAACAAATTAAGAGACTGTAGATTTGCTTTATTTTATGTATATTTATTTATTTACTGATTGAACTATTCATTCATTTACTGAGAACTAGTTTATGATTCAAATATTTTTCTCTTCCTAAATAACTTTATACATCTGGCACATTTGGGAATTAAACTTTTCAGATCATCATCCTTTTCCTTTTTCATAATTTTACCCTTTTTGTACCTAAACATACAAACATTGGAACACCTCAGCTCCTTTTGTATATAAACACTTGAGCACTGGAATATCCATTTTGTATTTCTATGACTTCCAGAAGGTCTATTTGTTTTCAATTCAGATTTATATAGACTACAATTGTTCCTTAAGGGAATTATATATATTTAAACAATATGGTCTAAATAAATATTTTGAGTATGAGACTATTGTGGCTTCAAAGGAAGTTTTATTCTAAGTAACATTTTTGAAACGGCATAAAAGTTTGACATACTATTTATTCACAACAAAACAGAACCAATGTGATCACTTGCCAACTCATCCACACTTCAAAAAAATAAATTATCATAAAACTATCAAAGCCAGTTAAGCCTCAAAAACGTACACACTTTACAAGGAGAGAGTTGGGAAGAGCAGAGATGGTGAAGCTTTCATTTTGGTGAGCACATCCATTTCTTCACGTAGCTAGTATATGAGTGCTTCCCACCCACTGCCGGGCATTCATGACTACAGAAAATTCAGCGGCGATAACGAGGTGACAGAAAGGGGACACCAGGAAAAGAGAAGACAATTTGATCAGGATATTCCCACCTATAGATGCAGGACCCTTATGCAGGTCTGGCCAACTCAGGCTAGCAACCCCTCCACACCTCCAGGACCCCACTTCAGCGAATGCCTGAAACTCTTTCCTTCATTTCAGTAGGATAAGCTTTTCCAACACCCCAAGAACAAGTTTTCTTAAGCCTGCAACTTATTTAAAGTAATGATTCCTCTGCTTAGCTTTGCCATAGATTTCTTGAAAGAAAAATACATGCACCCACCACCCACTGCTTCCACCTACATTTTAATTGTGCAATCTGGGTTCTGCCCCACACAGTCCTGAAACTGCTGTCTCCAAGAGGAATGTTCTCATCACATCTGGTCCCCTTTTCTAGCCTCCTTGTTCTCCTAGACCCCGAGGGAACTTAAGGCACTAACTCTCCTTCATTCCTGGGCTGTAGAGACCAACTATCCTAGTTTATTGGCAGCAGCTTCTCACTCTCTCTCCACTGTAAATAAATACAGGTGTTTCCCACGGCCGGGCTCTTCGTTCTTTAATTAGGCAATTTCATCCCCTCCTACAGCTTCAGATATCATCACTACGCAAAGCCCATCACTGTGGAGCCAAGTACCGTGTTAAGTGGCAGAAATGGATGGCAGAGTTCCTGTGCTCAAGGATTTGACAGTCAGAGCTCATGGGCAGTGGGTTCAGAGGAGAGACCCTAAGAACAGAAGGAAGCCCTTGAACAGCTTTGGGAAGCACCATTTCTCCCTCTTTATGCCTTGGTCTTTTCTTCTACGAAAGGTAGGATTTAAACATTTATCTACAACAGTAAACTATTACGTATTATCAATGATAGCTAGATTTACTGGATATGTGCCATTTTCCAGATACTGTGCTTAACATTTCACAAACATTAGCTCTCCCTCAGAAAATACCACGAGGTCGGTACTGTTATTCCCTTTATTTCACAAAGGGGGAAACTGAGATGGAGCCAATTCAGGACCTTGCCCTGAAGTCACAGGAATCCGATTCCAGGTCTGTGTGAGCTCTCCACCCACTCGCAGGCAGCCATGGGGCAGAGCCCCTCCGTCTGCCCACCATCCAAGCCCCCACTGTGTATTGTTAACTCCTGATCATCTTTCAAGCTTTCAACTCAAATACTACTTCCATTCCCCAGGGCAGCTGCCCCCAAGGGATCTTTCTGTCACAGCACTTACCACAGTTGTGAATATTATATTTATCTATACTTATTCATTATATATATATACACACACACACACACCTGTATCTGTGTGACTATTTGATTAAAGTCTGTCTTCCTCTGTAGAATTTAAGCTCCTTGAAGGCAGTGACATATTGTTGGGCTTACAGTGTAAATATAATGGCAAATAATAGGTGCTTAAAAGGCACTTAAAGAATGCACGAGGGCTTCCCTGGTGGCGCAGTGGTTGAGAGTCCACCTGCCGATGCAGGGGACGCGGGTTTGTGCCCCGGTCCAGGAAGATCCCAAATACCGCGGAGCGGCTGGGCCCGTGAGCCATGGCCGCTGAGCCTGCACGACCCGAGCTCCGCAACGGGAGACGCCACAGCAGTGAGAGGCCCGCGTACCGCAAAAAAAAAAAAAAAAAAAAAAAAAAAGAAAGAATGCATGAGTCTTCCGAGCCTCTTTCCCATCTGTAAAATGATGGTAACAATAACATCACAAGAGTGTCAAAAAGACTCAAATGAAATAATGAATATAAAGCATGTAGCACTGTGTCTAGTGATAGCAAAAGCTCAAAAGATGGAAAACATTTATGACCTCAAGAAACTTTCCACATATTACATTTGAATTCTTTTCCCCTTATGATTCCTCCCGATGTATTTTTTCCAACACCTTGTAAAATGCTTAACACATATTTAGTCTTAATGAATAAATGAACTGACATATATGATGCCATATTCTTCATACTATAATCCTGTAAATTGCGCACGACAGGGATTATTATTTCTGTTTTAATACTGGGGTTCAAAAATGTTTATTTAGGTGTTACACATCTCTTAAATGATAGGGTGGATTTCCCAATTACTAATCAGTTTATTTCCATTACCTGTAGAAAAAGAAGAGATACAGTTAAAACCAGTAAATTATGAATATTCACGTTCAAAAGTATGTCTAGAATTCATAAAGTAGACCAATTTAGTATAAAAATATTTAATCAAGGTTCAGTCGGTAACACTTATATTTGAATATTAAGTAAGAGTGCATTTGCTAGTATTCTGGATGAGTACCAAAGCCCTATTCAAATAGCAGATTCTGTTATCACTAAGACTGAAGAGTCCTTAAACTTCATTATACTCGTAGCTGGCTTGAACTCTACAAGTTAACGTGAACTGAACGTCAGCTTCTCACCAAATGATGTTTCTCAGAAAAGCACAGACTGTGGCTTCAGCTAATACTTAGCGTATATCACAAAAGAACTAGACACAAGGTTAATTAATACATCTCCTGTTAGCTGTTCCTTCTTTGGGAACACTTACAGAAGTTACCTATTAATACAAAACAACAAAAGGCAAAATAAGGCCATGGGGCATATAGAAACATAAGACATATTCTGAAGGAACAATCATGGAAAGAGAACCTCCCTTCCCAAAACCCCCAAAAATAAGACTTCTGGGTTTTGTCTTTCCACACAAAGAAAACTATTTGCCAGGAGATCCCCTCAAGTGTTCATTAACCTGGCCAAATATCCCATATATAACTAAAAATCCTTCTTAAATCCGCTTTCTCCTTATTCATTTCTGGGGAGGATACCAAGATTTACAACTTGGATTATGAAATTCTACTTGAATCATTTAAAAATGTTTAAGAGTTAAGAACGTAACCTACACTAAAACTGAATTACTGAAAAAGCCAATCATTAATAGAGCATCCATCTGTTCCACCAGTTTCTTCCAGAAACTTAGGTGGTACAATCTAGGTGTACAAATTAATCGGCTATAATGGTTATCAGTGACAAGGTTTGCCTATCTTATTTTCTAACGAGAACAAATTTCTTAATAAAATGAATTTTCTACTTTGGAAATCACATGTAGGTGTGATAAATAGGTAAACTCAGCCAAACTTCCATGAAGATCCAAAGTAGTCCATGTTATAATTAGCTATTATTAATTCATCTCTGCACATGTTATTCATCTCTGTACATACAGGTCCCAGAAGGAAAGGTATGTATGGTGCCAAAGGTCAAATAAACCTTTTTTATTAGGTAGGAAAACTGTCCTGCAAAGACTTCTGTCTTTAAAAAAATCTGGAAAATTATCCATAATGAATCTGGAAACTAATTCTTCTAGGATTGTCTCAGAATACACTGTAGTAATTACAAAGTAACAGCTACTAAGCGTTATGGATGAAGAGAGTAATCTTATATGTGACCAGAAAAAGATGGACTTATACATCTTGTGTATAAAGTACCTAATGCTGTACTTCAAGCATTGCCACAGAGATTCTCAAGAACTCACATGATAGGAATGGTGATTTATTAAGTAAGGAAACAGCTCCCTGTATAATTTTCAGGACAGTTTTTCCTCTTCCATTTTCACACGGCTGATCCATAAAACTAATGCAAAAGCAACAACTTCCAAAAGAAGTACTCTGAGTTTTAGCTAAGACTTTGAAAATCCATATGATATTGCCTTTGTAGAAGAACAGTGTCTTAAATTTGCCTAAGTCAAGATGCAAACTTGAGCAAAGAAAAAAATTTTGGGGGCATGGTGGGTAACTTCTGAGCTTACTAGAAAACTACAAGAGAAATTTGCTTTCACGTGACTACAAAACACATACAGGCCGAAAGGAAAGGTATATCCATATCCACCTGTTGTGCTGCTGGGTTTTACAATCAGGTATCAAAACAAGACAAGAAGATGTGAGTTGGATAGACATAGAACACTGAGACCCCTGGTTTTAAATATACTACAAAGAAGTTTTATAACAACCTAAAAAGTCTTATCTAACTCTGACTCTGAGACTATTAATATAAACCTATAGTTGCAGTAAGGTGGGTATGTTTTCTGTATTTATGTAAGGAAGTGTACAGATCTGAGTTTGGACAATGTTCACAGAATTCACAAGAAGTGATTATCAGTGATTATAGAGTGTAGAGTAAAAGTAAAGGGCTCACAGAGTATTAAACTGCAATGTAAATGCCACATTTACATTGTAATAGTAACAGCAGCAAATGAGAAGCAATGAAATTACTGTCTGCTTTACCAAACCCCTTAAAAATTCACACAGTGGGGGCTTCCCCGGTGGCACAGTGGTTGAGAGTCTGCCTGCCGATGCAGGGGACGCGGGTTCGTGCCCCGGTCCGGGAAGATCCCACACGCCGTGGAGCGGCTGGGCCCGTGAGCCATGGCCGCTGAGCCTGCGCATCCAGAGCCTGTGCTCCACAACGGGAGAGGCCACAACAGTGAGAGGCCCGCATACCGCGCAAAAAAAAAAAAAATCACACAATGGGACAGCAAAAGTATATATCTTAGTTTGTGGTAAGATAAATTAGAAATTGAAAAATGTATTAACCTTTCGATAAAAGGTTCCTTAAAATGTGTCTAATTGTTTTTTAATGTCATATGAAGAAATAGCAACCTGATAAAAGTGATCATTTTGTTGTACTTATGTGCTCTGAAATTTCTTGATGTCTTTTCATCTATCTGATCTTGCGGCTGAGTCGGAAGATTTGAAAAGACATGGTCAGTCCAGACTCACTACGAGGTCCAGATGCCACTGATATAAACAGTGGACAACAAGGTCAAGACCGAAAGCTGGGCAATTCAAAAATGGCCAGACTCCAACAAGACATCGTAAGAACAACATTACTGACCAAGGAAATATTATCTTCACAATAGCACGTACAAAATACCTGAAAGAGATTCACTGTGAAAAGGTAGCCTTTAAACATCAGTTACTGCTAAAAATCAGAAGACTTAAAACCTCATTTTAATCTTCTCCTGAAAGGTGTTATTCTCTATCCCACCCCCCACCTGGCAAATGGATAAACAAAGTATGGTATATTTACATAGTGGAATATTATCTGGCTAATAAAAAGGAATGAACGCTTGATATTACTACAATATGGATGAACCTTGAAAATATTATGCTAAGTTAAAGAAGCCAGACACAAGAGATCCTAAATTATATAAGTCTATTCATATGAAATGTGCAGAACACAGAAATCTGTAAAGATAGGGAGCAGTTAGTGGTTTCTTTCTGAGGTGATGAAAATGTTCCGGAAATGACTGTGATGATGGTTGTGTATAACCGTGAATATACTAAAATCCATTGAATTGTACACTTTAAATGGGTAGAGTGTATGATACATGAACTCTATCTCAATAAAGCTGCTTAAAAGTGAGGAGGGCAAACCTACTACATTCACCTAATTTCTTTTAGCGGTGTTAAAACATTTAATTCATAAGATATTATTCCCCCAGGGACACAATGTAGCATAATATCCTTTTTTAACTTAGTAGGTCTTCAGTATACAAATGCTAAATGAGTGGTTAAACAGAAGGCAAAGCAACTAAAGAATTTCACTGCTGCTTAAATCTGAAAATTCCTTCTACTTTGAAAATATTAAAACCTAGTATGTCCATTTGAAAATGACAATGACTTTTAAATCCACTGCCATTTATCTATCAGGAAAATCCAGGAAATCCTTACATCCTTCAACAAATTTGGGGTGAGGAGGCCTCTCAGTTACAATGTTCATCAAGATACTAGAAAAACTCAAAGAGAATTGTTTAAAATTGACAATAGGGCTTCCCTGGTGGCGCAGTGGTTGGGAGTCCGCCTGCCGATGCAGGGGACACAGGTTCGTGCCCCGGTCCGGGAAGATCCCACGTGCCGCAGAGCGGCTGGGCCCATGAGCCATGGCCGCTGAGCCTGCGCGTCCGGAGCCTGTGCTCCGCAACAGGAGAGGCCACAACAGTGACAGGCCCACGTACCACAAAAAAAAAAAAAAAAAAAAAAATTGACAATGGTGAATTCTGTCATGTACACTAGTAAAAGTATTCCTCAATTTACTGTGATGAAAAAATTATCTCCACAAAAGTCAAGAAACAAATATGGTTTAAGGGGAGGGGTCAAAGAGAGAAACCATATACTTCTGAGTAGATGTTCATATATGAATGTGAATGTCTCTGTGACTATGTGTGAATATATAAATACAAACAGGGAGAAAGGGACATACACAGAGGCACATAAATTTTCACAGACACGGATCCAATGAGCATCTGTAGTCATTAGCTTACGACCACAACCGACTATCAGTCGACACGAGGAAGACCCCATTTAAATAATTTAGGAGTTCAGAGTAAAAATCAACAGCGGGATATAGCCAATTATATGAAGAAAACACCCTTGCTTCTATGGCATCAAAGCCTATGCAGGCTTTGGAGTGCACGTGTTATGCTTTTTCCCCCCAATTAAATTAGGCCTATGGTAATAAAAGCTATTTTGTTAGGCAATTAGTAATATTAGAGAAACAGGAAATGAAAAGGCATTTCAATTTGGGCAGAAACATTTTATTTTCTTACCTAACAGTTAACAATTAAGATATTCCACTTACTGCCTGTACTTACAAATTTTACAGACTACTTAGGCAGCTGTGATAACATAATGAGAAAAGAAACACTCTTCCCATGAACACACACCTATCGTCTAATTGAAAATAAGGGATTAGCTCACTGTAAAAAAAGAAGCACATTTTCACTAAGCTCGGTCTACATTTACCAGAATACATAACTTTGTATAAGGAGCCAAAGCACCTCTGATATCATATGAATGATAAGCAATACTCATCTCATTTCACCTTAATGTTGAATCAGCAATTCTGTATTCCATTGCTATACATTTTTACTCATTTTCACTAAGGCAATTTGAAAGGTGGTAATGTGACTACATTTCCCCGTGGCATTCATGACAACAATTACTTACGTAATATGATAGGGAAGGCATTAATAAGGAAGGGATTTGGAATGAGATGCAAGGAGATTTATAAACCTTTCAGCACTTTACAAAGAAATACTCATTAGGCAAGAAGTAAGACAAGATGAAGCCTAAGTTCTGGTTATTTCACGGAAGCAGCTTCCATCCTGGGAAGAATGGTTTGAACGACTGTCCCCTACTTTGGTGACCAAGCAGAGAGGTGCAGGAGTAACCCAAGACTTGTCCAAAGGTGTGCCGAATGTAAGGCATCACTCTAAATCGAGGCCACCTCCCCTTCCCAGACAAGCACGGGAAGGACCCCTTTAAGGAAGGAGTGCCTCTCAATCCTTCTCATTAAAAGGAGCCAGCCACATTATTTCAAATGCCAAAGCACAGTAATCAATCCATTTACCAAGCAAGAGCATAAGGTGGGTGACCTTTTAACTGAATTTACTCTAGGTTTGTGAAAAGAATTTATCCCAGTGAAGCAACAAGGGAGACAGGTCGTTGCATTTTCGAACGTATCATTTCAAATGACAGCTCTGATTGCCCAGGCCAATTGAGGGAGCCTTTGTGAGACTTAACAACATCCCACGACGGACGGTGCCATGAAGCTTGCATAATACTTCAAATACATTCTTGTATTTAATCATCAAAATCCCCCAAATTAGAGATTTTTCAAACAGCCGAAAAATGAGGCTGTGAGATGTCCTTAAATGGCCACAGCTGGTAATCCAGGGCTCGCTCCACCCGGCCTGGGCGGGAGAGGCAAGGAGCTGAATAATCCCCCTTGCTACTCTCCTCCACAGTGAGATTTCCTCAGATATTCTTCCAGTTCCAAGAGCAGTTTGAGACTGAATAGGAGATGTGGAAGAAACTACACACAAAGGGAGAGGCGTGGGGGAAGGCTTTAAAGCAACTTTAAAAGATGAGGTAAACTGCTAAGTAAGCAGTTAACTATTTACACTAGGATTTTCTATGAACAAAGTGGCACATTTTTAGACAGAGAAAGCGACTCTCAACAGCTTTCTATGGAGTCTATCAATCGTTACATTAAAAGAGGACAAAATCTGAAAAAGGTGAGGCAAGGATTTGCCAAAAACACGGATTAATTTTACACCATCTTGCTTCTACCTTGTCTTGGGATTGTCCATTAATAGAATATCTCAATAAACATTTTAATACTGTCCATCGTTCATGTGTCTGTGCGTCGTAACTATGCCTGATTAAGAAAGAATATGTTTCTTTGCCCAAGAGCAGATATCACCTCAGGAGTCATACCTATTACAAATAATAATAATGATACGATGAACAGTCTACAGTGCCCTCTTATACGTTATTTATGTTAGGTCATAGACTCCCCAGGGGTCTGTGCTGAGACCTGGACTGGCTTCATTAGAGCAACATATAAATCACTAAAGGCACATCTTGATCTTACCCCTGGCTAGAGTCGCTGGAATTTTTCAAGTGGAACCTCTCAGGTGAAAACATTTTTAAAAAACACAATGTTATCATTTCTTCTAAAACGTGGGTTTCTCAAATTGAATCTGTTACATTCGGATGTTCATAGAAATCCCACAAATTTCTATGGACTCTATAAGCATCTGAGGGTAACAGGTGCCCTAGAGTGTTGCAAAAAACATTATTCTCTTTTTAAGGATTAAAGGACAAAGAGAGACATATAGAGAAAGACAGCAAGAAACACATCATCCAGCTGCTAACAAATGCTTTGACATCACTGAGCAAATGGGGAGACTAATGCAATGGTTGTCAGGAACTCTGAGCTAACTCTTGAAAATTCAGAAATAAATAGAAAGCTTGTGGAAAAAAAGGGAGTCTTCCAGAACAATGTTAATGTCATCTTGGGCATGAGGACTGGGTTCACACGTGTGTCAGCTGAATCAACATAATGGGCTGTAACAGCTTCGAAGCAGCTAATATGGTCCATTGGGTCAATAATCCATGAACTAAGAAGGATTTACTTGATAGACTATAAGTGGTTCATAAGAACTCAAGAATCACTCCATCAGATCAAAAATCCAATTTTCATATGGTGCCTTTCTATGAATTAGCCAAAAGACAGTAATAGCTCTAAAAGACTTCAAGGTCTATCAGTTAAAATTTTACTTTGTAAAGAACTGTGTAGAGGAGGAAGAATTAAATGCCTCTCTCTCTTTTTGGCGAACCAACCTATTTTAAGGAGAAAAAATATACTTTATGACGGAAAGCTAATATACAACAGGGAATGTTCAAGGGGCTTTTCACATCTTCCTCTGGGCACCTGAATGTACGGATCCAAAGAAATGACATGCAGGCATATACATTCTCTCCTCTCTCTCTCTTTGATATGTCTCCACGTACATACAGATACTACCACTACGTAGCAATAAATTACAAACAGTATTTCTAGGATAGCAATATTTAAAAATAAAGATTTATATTTTATTTTTGTTTCTGTACACGGTTTATATTTGTGGGTCTGCTGTGTGAGGCCTGCAGAGACATTTGAGACAGCACATGGATATTAGTTAACTCTTTCATCCTCATGTATGGAAAAGCAGGCCAAAGAAAGTATAAAAGGTAAACAGTAAGAACTACACCACATTTTCAGCATTTAAGAGAGAGAGAGAGACAGAGAGAAGAGGGTTGGTCCACAGGTTGGCTAAAGCTTATACAGCCAGTGTTTACAGATAACTGCAACTTCTCCTCACTCTAGACTGCAGAGAAATACTAGCCTTTATCCTGTGTTTGTGAATTTCATTACCTATTCACACTATGTGATAGTGGCGGCAGACTAATTTTTTTAATGTGAGCCCATCTATGTGAATAATTGTATTTACTAAGTTCATGGCAACGAAGAAAAGCAGAGGAAAATGTTCCAGAAATATAAAAGGCTGTAATTAGAATTCTTAACAAGAATGAATTCCTTTACTAGGGAAGAAAATGTGATCTATCACCTCTCTCTCAAAATGCTATTAGCCTCTCTTCATCATAAGAATAACAAGAAGGAATCTTTTCTTTTGCTTTTTATAAGAGTAACACTGAATAAAATAAGAAATGTTTTTACATCAAAGTATATTAGCTATTGACATAAGCTTGGTCCTCTTAACTTTCACACAAGGGAAAGAAAAATTCCAATAATTCTGAAATAGACAGATAAAACTTTTCTCTGTGGCTACGGCCATGTACTATTATACGTAACTGCTTATTTTTAAAAAGAGCCTTATTGGTGCTCTCTGAAGGATTTTCTTTTATACATAGCTTTATCCTATAATTTTGTCCCTGTTGGGCATGCTGCCTAAATTTAAACACAAACAGTCAAGCAATGAAGAAACATTAACACATTTACTGTGAACAAAAACTCCCAGTTGTACAGTGAAATTTTAATACATTTCAACTTATCTCTTTTACTAATGGGGAGAGTACAAACCCTGCAGGAATTCGCTCTGCAAACTGGTAATTACAGTAGACTCACTTTTTTTATAATGCATATGTATAGTCAGACACAAAAAACCCTGGCTGCCCTTTTGATGTAGGTTACAATAGGAATGTTTTAAAAATTATGAAAATCTACAGCAATTCTAAAGGAATGCATTATTTCATGGAAAACTGTCCTTTAACTCTGTATATAGACACAAATAGACACATATTTAGATATCTGCTTTGTACACCAGAAGGCACAATCTTTATCAGTATGTACTTTTATGTCATTTTCCCCGTCATCTTGTACAGAATAAATTCACTCCTTTTTGTACAAAGCTGGATGTGACTTTGAGTATCATATTTTTTCTCTTACATAAAGATGATATTCTTTCATTCTATGCCTGGTCTTCCTGTTTCGTCCTTTCTAGTTTTGGGGATTTAAATCTGTATTTTGAGATCTCATAGAACCTCTTCATTAACTAATTAAGGATTCCAAACCAATAAGTTATCTCTCAGTATAAGCAGATGTGCCCCTTGACCACAAAGACCCTATGTACATAACTGCAGAGAACAAGAACCATACACTGTAATATTAATAATAGTAGCACAGACAGTTGACAGAAATGAGGTAAAATCTCTTACTATTCCCATCACTTGCTAGACACTTTACATTTCTCTGTCAAATTTTTGGTTCTGTAACAACTTTAAAAGAAATTGAAATCTGATAGAATGTTAACAGGCTATCAAAGTATAATTTACATTAAACTCGTATTTCTAAGCATTGGCATACAGGTAGCGGGGGTGGAAATGAAAGCAGAAAAAGCTTCCAAGTGGACATAACTTTTGAAATGCTTTGTGAATTTCAAAAAAAAAAAAGAAATGAAGTTGCTAAAATGTTTATCTGTGACTGAGGAGCATCTACAAATTCCAGAGATATCTACCTGAAAATTATAAAATTCAGGTACAACATAAAACATACAGCATGTGCTACCAAAACAGGCAAGTTGCTGTATAGAAGTCATTTCCTGGTCACTCAACTTCTCTGCCAGTTGGTCACTGGCAGATCCACTCACTGCTAAGGGAAGATATATTTTAGAAACACATGCTAGAAAAAAGTACCTTATACTAAGGACACACATGCCTAGCTCTTCTTCTAGGCAATGGTACTAACAGTCTAACCTTAGGTCTCCCTGTCATTACAAAAAAGAATGCTTTCTTCTGTGACATCCCCACCTCTCCGCTCCCAAAGGCTGCTTATGTGATAGTGTGCCTGAAACGAAAACAAGAAAACCAGACTCATCATAGTTCAAGCGCAGGCAATGTATATAATCCTCGGGCAACACTACTGCTTCCACTGGCAGTGAAATGACACGTTTCTCATTTTTTTAAAAAAGCCAAACACCAAGATAGATGATAGATAGATAGATAGAGAGAGAGAGAGAGAGAGAGAGAGAGAGAGAGAGATACAGATATTCTTTCCTTAAAGTCAGTTTTTGCAGCTGCCCCTTTTCGTCCTTGATCCAAGTGTTATGAAAAATATCAAATACGTTGTGGCTTTAACATGAACAAATTAACAGAAGTACACCTCAAGGACAGCTACGTGTAAAACGTGAGCCTCTGCAAAATCCATTCACACTATATAAACACAACTGAACATTAAAGAGCAACACCTTTAAAATGCATATGGTCCATCACAGACAAAGCGTTCATGCTTTCATCTGCTAAGTCTGTTACTCCAAAGACTGTGATAGAAGTTGTGAACTATAAACAAACATAACATCTGCTCCATCCTCGTGGAGTTTTGAAAGCCAAGTGATCAGGGACATGAGTTAACGTCAACCATCTTCGAGTAATTTGAAGGGTTAAATCATAACTCATGTGCTATCGTTATTTACAACTTTCTAAGGGTCAAAAGGAAAGAAGCAGAAATTCAATATTCCGATTCCCTTGCTGCAAGGCACAGCAACGGCTTTGAATGAAAGCCTACAGATGCAGCCCTTCGTGACAAAACACACACACCCTTCCAACACCTTCTCCAAATGAATGGGTCTCTCAGTTTGTCTTTCAGTAAAGGGAAAAAGTAAAGGTTGAGGTCAATTTGAATTCCCTGCACAGGCTGATGAAATCCTCCCAAGCTGCTTTCCTGCTCTGGAAAGCAATGAAATTGTTGGACTATTAGAGAATCCTGTCTAGTAGGTAAGTAATACATGAAAAACAGGCAATGTGTTAGGATAAGCTTAACACTTTGATACATTTGAATTTTTCTTCCGTGACTTAGAGGGTCATTTCTTTATGTTGTGGTGCTTCCACCTCTTCAATACAAGTACCATTAGACAAGTCAATATATTACTGGATGGCCGGCTGACTGAATACACACAAATTACTTTGTCAGTCTACAAATATGATAAAGGAAGACAGCAGCAACCAAAGTTTCACTCATTTATCACTCATCCACATTCAGAACCCCGATATAAAAGAGATCTATACCTAGCCTATATTATATATTATCCAAGAGGGACCCTAAACAGATGGCCACAGACCACAGACATCGCTCTTCGTGAAACTGGACATCAGTGCCAGAAACAAAACCAAAAAGAGTACAAGTTAGATTTATGCAAAGCACCTCATGACTGTTTCCTATACTATTTGAACGATTAGCATGTCCCATTTGGGTGGACCATAAATAGATCAGGAAGGAACAATTCAATACGATTTCACTGAAACATTATTTGAATATCCAAAGAACTGGCAGTGAACATGTTTTAAAATTTTGTTTGTTCATATCCAGTATGTGTGAGGCTATTATTTTAATTGTAAAATATGTTACCTGTGTTCAAATAAACACCGAGGCATAGCTGCCAGATTGTATGCCTCAGATATAAGTAGGAGGGACAGAATTTTCAGTGGGTGTCTATCGGTGCAGTGTTATTTTCTTTTAGACTGCTCTACAGACAGATTCGGCTTTTTACCTCTGAATCAGAAATTAACAAATTTTAGAGTCAGCCTACCGAATGCTTATCTAGCCATATTCTAGTTGCCAAAGCATCATTTTTAATATCTATCTCCATGAAAAATATTTTAGATTCTGTGTGTCCATTTACTGAAATGGAGCTTTTCCCCCAAATTAATCTAATTATTAATTTCTAAAAGTCAATGATAAGGGTGGGGAGGGGAGAAATCCTCAGGTGCCTAAACTAGTATGAAGTGGGAGTATTACATCAGCTACTAAAGCTAGTTTGTGTGTATTAGAAACCTGAGGCTCTCTGCACACAGGTGTCAGGTATGTTAATTACCTTCTTGTCTCATAAAATAAAACATATAAAGAACAAGGGTGAGAAATACAAAACGTGTGTTAAGGATGCCTCCAATGTGAAGCTGCTTCTTGTTTGAATTTGGAGTCGGGGAAAGTAGTGCTGGTGCCTTTTTTCTTTTATGATTTAGACATCTTAGCTAGAGCAAGAATGAGTCTGCACACTGAAAGTGAGATTTATCAATGACCTGAGGAAACCAAGTTTCTTAGCACAATTTAGTCTTCTTTTGCTAAGGGCTCAATGTTTCCACTTCTTTTTTTTTTTTTTTTTTTTTTTGCGGTATGTGGGCCTCTCACTGTTGTGGCCTCTCCCATTGCAGAGCACAGGCTCCGGACGCACAGGCTCAGCGGCCATGGCTCACGGGCCCAGCCACTCCGTGGCATGTGGGATCTTCCCAGACCGGGGCATGAACCCGTGTCCCCTACATCGGCAGGCGGACTCTCAACCACTGCACCACCAGGGAAGCCTCAATGCTTCCACTTCTTGAAAAAACAAAGCAAACCAAAACCTTCACCTATTAAATACAAAAGAGAACTGGTCTGCCTCAGAATCATCTGTGGCACTCTACAGAAGCACCACTGCCCTGGACCAACACAATCGAATGAACCCATTAGAATCTCAAGTGTACTTGCAGAGGGGGTGACTCCTCACATTTTGCTCCCAGGCGCCTCAGTGGCCTCACCAGTGTCTCGGCCTGTAATTGTTAATTTCACCGCGGTGCCTGTAAGAGGCGTGGAACAGTGTTGAGAACAAAACAAATGGACATAAATGCGAGAAGATGCTCTGTCTGAAGGACTTCAGGGGTGAAGGGAAATCCCAAACTTGTTTCACATCCCCTTGGACACCGGCAGGGAAGGAAGCCATTTCCTGAGGATGGCCTCAGGAGCTTTTCCAACCTTAGAAAGCAGAGCCTCTCCCAGGGAGCTGTGGGCCAAGCCAACTGCTGAAGCAAGATCCCAGGACAGACTCCTGAGCCTGAAGCTGATGAAGAAGGGAAGAGGAAGCTGGGAGGCCTGGGGTCTGGGTAGCTCAATAGCTATCCGTTTTCATTTTAAATGGATGCTGGGAAGAGACATACATGATTATTAATATGACTAATCAATTCCCCTAGGAATTCCCTTCCTCCCTTAAAGCCACCTCTCACCGATTTTTCAATATGCACTTAAGAAAGCAGAGTTTGCCTACACCTGGCAGTGACTGCTGTCACACTTTCCTACCTATGGAAGTCAGGTAATACCTGTACCTTTTAAAAGGTGATACATAGGAAAGTGCCTGGCACAGTCCTTCCAACACAGCTGCTCAGTAATGCTTCTCTTCCTTTCCTAGTTCCCGCCCTTGTATGTAATCATCAAAGTACGGAAGCTACACGCAGCAATAGAGTTTTAACATACTTAAAAATTTCTAAGGACAGGGTGCTCATCTGCTTTCTTCTTCTTTTCTTCTTGTCTTTCCAAACCCCTTGCAGCAACTCAATCCTTCACTCCAGGCCCTTATGAATACAAAAGAGGTTCTCCTAATTTATGGTAATTGTAAGTGAATTAGGCCAAACAGCTCCCAAACTGATTTTTGAAAGACTGATATGCCCTCTTCTGGCTTCTTATTTAAGGAAAAAAAGAAAACAAAAATGTTAGTTTATTAGATGCATAAAAGAGTGGTCTGTTTATCTGCTGTATTTATTACTAATAATTTTAATGACTTGATAGAGATTTTCTCAGGCAAGTGATAATATCTGGAGGTCCCAATATTATGGAAGGTGAGGACACCTTTCAATAACAAGATACTCAGCCAAGGGGCTGGCTTTCAACAAATTTTTCCCCAAGTCAGTTAACGAGGCTGAAGATGATATAAACTGCATGAACAGGAGTCAGAAAAGGAAAATCAAAATATGTGTACCCACTAGCAAAATCTAAGAAAAAGTCCTCCCCTCGATGCCACATGTCCCACAGTGCACCCCACTGTATGCCCACGCAGGCCTGCTTTCACAACTTGGGCCGACAGCAATGCCAATTAGTGTCAGTTGTGACGGGGTTTTAGCAACACGGCCCTCTGTCTTAGAGGAAGTGGGCTGCAACCACCAACTTACTGTACAGAGGCAACCTAACAACCCATTAGGTGGAAATGACTTTTCAGCCACTTCCTCCAGGGACTGCATCAGAAACTGATGGCTTAGACAGACGGGAACATTTTTACATTTCTGTATTAACTGCATCCAGGAAGGTGGATTTTTATCATGTAATGCTGCCCAGTGCTCATTTCATCCAGTCTCCTCTATTTACTCCATCACTCCCTGTAACAGAATGGCATATAACGTTACCTAATAAAACCATGGACTACATTTCCTAGAAATAGAGGGAGCCATCTCACGGTGTGTATTCAGAGTATGCTATGGGTCATCCACTGAAACTTTTGGGCATCACTGAAAACAAAAAAATTCATTACTGGAATACTGCTCTGGAGTAGCATTTTGTGTTTTGAAAAGATGTTGATGGTTCCCGTTTATGCCTCTAATTGTTAAGCTGGTATTAGATTTGGTTAAATCTCTCAAGAAGCAAAAGCAATTCTACTCCTGAGTCCAGGAAAGGATGGTCAGCCCTGCAAACAGGAATGCTCACACCTTTGTTGGGATGTGAAGGCTGGGCTGTAATCCAGCATTACATCCACGTGCGCGTGTCGCTGTAGTACTGAAAACAAAATTTACTTCCACTCAGAGGACCTGACAGAATACTAATGCACAAGAAAGTGTGCAATTAGTTAAAATTTTAAATTTCTTATTCTTTAAGACACGAATTTCAAAACAAACATAGGTTAATTAACTGTAACCCACGTAAATACTTGTTAAACATTTAACAACCAGGTGTGTTCTACCTAATTCACTCAAAAAAAGTCATATTCTTTTCTTCATGTGCAAAAAATCACTTGGTTGAAGAGTATCATTTTAAAACATTAAGCATTCGTGTATATAAACATTATTCATCAGCAATAGCGGATCTCAAATGCCTTCATAATAAATATAGCCAGCAATCAAAATGGCTTTTTGATCCAAGATGCTTCGGTTTAGACAGAACTAAAAGGGTACCGGAGGAGGGAAGCACTATGAAATCTGGCAATAACATGTGGTTTTTCAGTAGTATTTTAATTTTAGGGGCGCTTCACTGCCAACATCCCAAATCTCCTGTTAGTATTCCTGCTTATAACCTCAGCTGACTTTATTAATGAATTGAGAGATGTACATTTTTCTTTAAAATTTTTCTGTTTAGGTTTTCTTAAGAACCCTTCTCTCAAGCTCCCTCTTACAAATTAGAGGTCTTTTAAAACATCTAATATGGACTATTCTGTCATAGTCCTGATTATAACACAAACAGAAATTTCATATAAATTGCCAATTTTTTCTTTGCTCGAATCAAATATAAAGAGATATAAAGGTATATAAACTCTAGTAAATAAAAGTTTCTATGAGTTTATGTACTAAATAAAATCTTACATGATATTAAAGTTTTGAGTTTTACTTGATTTGGATATTGGCAAGACAGTCAATTGTTTTTATCTTTTTTTTTTTTTTTTTTTGTGGTACGCGGGCCTCTCACTGCTGTGGCCTCTCCCGTTGCGGAGCACAGGCTCCAGACGCGCAGGCTCGGCGGCCATGGCTCACAGACCCAGCTGCTCCGCGGCATGTGGGATCTTCCCGGACCGGGGCACGAACCCGTGTCCCCTGCATCGGCAGGCGGACTCTCAACCACTGCGCCACAAGGGAAGCCCAATTCTTTTTATCTTGTTCAGATTAGTTCATAATTTTAAAAATGCTAACCATTTTCCTGCTTATTCAAGAGAAATATAACCTATTACAAAGCAAATATCCAGGCACGATCTTAATTCGAACACTTCTCTCCGTTTCTCAGTCTCTCAGGCTCTCTCTTTCTCTCTCTGAACGTTGTATGTACATGGAGATTTTAAAAAAACATTTTATAAAAGAGCAGCAATACTCTGTTAATATTCATTACATTCCAACACTTAATTTTATGAAAGAAACACTGAACTACTATGTTTATTTTTTAAAAGCTGCGTGACATGATTTGAATTCAAAGCAAAATTCATAAAGCTTTCTGTATATATAAATCCTCTTCAATTAAAAAGATCTTGTAAGATAGTGGTGATGGTAGCGCAGCATTGTGACTGTATTAAAAGCCACTGAATCATACACTTTAAGTGGTGAATTTTATGTTATGTGGATTTTAGCTCAGTTTAAAAAACAGACCTTGTAAAACAAAAGAAAAATACTTCTGGATGTCAATCTGCTTTTGCGTTTGTTTAATTAAACTAATAAGGTTACTGAACCAAACAAATCCCCCCATTCTTAGGAATTATAAAAAATAGACTGAATTTTTTAAATGGACATATCTCCTTCAAATAGACTTCATATAATGTCCTCTCATACTTGTCAGAGAACAAATCATTATTACTATTTTTTTTTTTAAAGCACACTTAAACTACAATTGCTGTCTTTAAAACACACTGAAATAGCCTGTGTCAACACAAGGAGCACCTAATTCCCTAGAAAAAAGTGCATAAGGAGAACGGTGAGAGGAAATATCCTACTTTAAGATACAGTCTTTTTAAGAATATATCCTTATTTTCTCTACATATTTCATATCCTGTCTGGAGAGTTAGATAATAATACTGGCCAACACTTCTTACACACGTTGAATATAGCAACTACTGCTCTAAACCCTCTACATAGAAATATTCATTCAACCTTGACAGGTACCCTATTAGAAGGGTATCACACCATTGTTATCTCTAATTTACAGGTTAAAAAAAAGAATAAGAAAAAAAGCACAGAGACATAAGCTAACTTTCCCAGATCCAGCCAGGGTCTCACTCCCACAAGGCTAGTCCACTACCAGGCTCTAACCGACTAGACTTTACTGCTTCGAAGTTGTGAAACTTTCATTTATGTCCCATGACTATCATGAAGTAACAAGGGCTACATAATTTTTTCCCCTTATTTAACATTTAAGATGGACTGAATTAAAGTTTTTCTTACTGCCAGAGAAAGAATCCACAGTGGGAATTTCAGAAAATATGAAATGGGAGAATATGACAGTACCAATGTAGACTGCAGCCATGAAAACTAGTACTTTTAGAATTCAGAGTACACACTGATATACTTAAGTGAAATTTAATAAGGACTTACTCCAACCTTTCAAGAACTATCTTTCTGAAAATTAGCCATTTAGAAGACTCGCTCACAGAATGGCAGTAAGGACTTACAATTCAACGATTAGCAAGTTTTGGGTCCTAAGTAAAAGAATTATTTATAAACTGTAAGAATTATTTATAAACTAGTTTACATATGCATTTAGAACAGTGAATAAAGAAATGTGCAGAGGATGAACGTTTGAGAGAAATGGGAAAATACTTTTTTAAAGGGATTAGCTTTAAATAAAAAAGGAAGAAAATCACTATAGCAGAGACAATGAAGGTGAATTCGAGGGAAGAATAAAATAGGTATTCAATTTAAAAAAGAGGATTCACTTTGATATAAGTAATGTGAAACCTCAGAGGAAGAAAAGCTGGAGAAAACAAGGAGAGATGGAGACAATGATAAAGGAATGTAGAGGAAAGGGGGTGGTGACCCCATGAGGTGCCATCAAAAGAAACATAGGCCCAGTCCACACTCGTAACCTTGGTCACAACCATCTCAACTTTGGTAGGCGGTTCAGGTCTAAACACAGGGAGCAGTGATAAAGGTTATACTGAGTGGTGAGTAAACAATCTTATTATATTCTTAGTGAATACATTTTCCAAGCAAAAAATAAAATGGTGCTTCTACATGGTTATCCTACATTACCAATCTTATTAAAAACCATGCCCAGAGAACTTAGAAACTCTACTTGAACACAGCAGAGTGTGCTAATGTGCTCCTGTATGTTACACAGATGCTTTCATTATCAGATGAGGTTCTTTTTAAGACTTCTTGAAATCACAGGCAATGTTTTCCTACCTGTCCGAGACAGTTCAGACTTTCAGATGGAAAGCCCCTTAATATTCTAGTCACAAGCTCTACTGATCTAATGTATAAATTAACAAAAACGGACACTTTTTAAAAAAGAAAGTAAAAAGAAGAAAAGAAATTTGGCTCCCATGAAAGTTCAGTGTGTAAGCACGGTTTTTAATAAGTCAGACAGGGTTCCTAGGACCCCCAACTTATTCTTATGACTATTATCTACTCCCTGGTTTCCAAAAGCCCCATCGTGGGATCAGGTCATGCTGCCAGTAGCGACCACAAAGCACTGTTTCTAGCGAGCAAAAACTTTAAGAAACTTGAGGCAACTAGTTCACACGAGGGAAAGGCAGGCGAGAGAGGGGTGGGAAGCCTACCATTAACTAAATCTTACCTACCATTTCCCATGCACGGAAAAAGGTTCCTTAAAGGTACTCCCCACTTACTGTGTGGCCTTCTGCAAGTTACTGATCCTCTCTGAGCCCCCAATTCTTCATGGGTATTGAAGAAATACAATAACAACTAAATGATACTATTATTCACAGAGGGTTTTTATATTCATTAGAGATCATCTGTTTCAAGAGCCTCGCACTGTGGAAGACACAGCAAGGGGTAAAAGAAACCAATTATCATGACTATTAATCCTTATCTTACACAAAATAAGCAGGGAAAGAAATTATATTTCTGATATAAATAATATATGGCTTCCAGACATACAGTTTATACATTTATATATGCCCTCACCACTCAATACAGAAATTAGCTAGTGGAATCAAAAGAGAATCTGACAGAGGGAGGGAGTCAGGAGACCTAAAACACTGCGGTACTGCTTGCAGACCTGGCCCTTCTAGCAGGTTAACTTGAATGAGATGAAGATCAAACTTTGCTTCACCTTCTTCTTCCATGACATGCATAAGTTGGAATAAGTTTCAAATGTCTTCAAAGCTCTAGGTATATGTATTTTATAATAAGGAACTTACTTTCTGTACTTACACTTCCTAAATATCATACCTCTCCAACCTGAGTTCAGTCTCCTGAACAGGAAAGGACCTTGGGGCTTTTGTGAGTCTCTCTGGTGCCTAGAACACAGCCCTATGAAAGGAAGATGTTTAACAGGCGGTTTGAAGCAAGGCTGTTGGATGTACAAGCCTTGGCTGACTCTGATCATCAACTGGCTGGAGAAAATGCCACTCCAGGGGGGCCTTTCAGAGCCAAAGAGCTTTTATAGTAAAAGTTTCAGACACGAAATCATTAGTTCAACAGATATTTTCTGAGTGCCTACTCTGTGCCAGGAACTACGGATAAAGGTACTGTAAGAGGGCTTCCCTGGTGGCGCAGTGGTTGAGAGTCCGCCTGCCGATGCAGGGGACACGGGTTCGTGCCCCGGTCCGGGAAGATCCCACATGCCGCGGAGCGGCTGGGCCCGTGAGCCATGGCCGCTGAGCCTGCGCGTCCAGAGCCTGTGCTCCACAACGGGAGAGGCCACAACAGTGAGAGGCCCGCGTACCGGAAAAAAAAAAAAAAAAAAAAGATACTGTAAGAGGGTATAAAGACACTTAGCCTTCAAAGTAAGTAAATAAGCAACTTCGAATGGACTGGGAGTGAACGCACGGGGCAATGATGCACAGAGAAAGCATCCACAACAACCCAGTCTTAGGGAGAAAGAGACAGCTTCACTGAGGAGACACTGAAGAAGGGGGACCTAAAGGTCCAAAAGGAAAGTATGCTTGAGCTGCTCCAAAACGAAACATTTGGAACTCAACTGGAAGCCCAGCTAAATAGGAGGATACAAAAATAGTGCACAGTCCGTGTATATTCTGCTAAGAATAGACTAAACTTTATTCTCACATCTTTAGAGAAATGGGGAGATGTCTCCTAGACTTCATTTCCTTGTGCCACAGGCGGTATGTATACATAGCACGTGGCTGTGAACTACTGAGGCCCGTGGACTGCAGAGTCACACCAAGGAAGGCACCTTATGGCATTTTAGCCACTGAGCATATTTCCATTCTGGTTCTTCATGCAACCGAATCTGAAGGTAGGTCTCTTCTGTAGGCCTCCCAGAAAGATGGGTATGTTTTTCCTTCTTCACAGCAGTGTTCCCTGTTACCCTCCCTCTCCATTAAGTCTTGAATCCCGTATCTGGTCTTCCTTCTCGTCTGACCTTTCCTCTGGTTCCCCAGGACTTTTGTCTCTCACTGTCCTCAGTCTTGACTGAATTGAGAGAGAGAAAAGATAGATGTGGCTCTGTTTTGTTCTTAATGTTCTCTGCTTCCCGCTCAGCTGTTGAAGATGTCCTTTCTCTGAGGATCACAAGCTCTTAAGAAGATGAGTCGGGACTTCCCTGGTGGCACAGTGGTTAAGAATCTGCCTGCCAATGCAGGGGACACGGGTTCGAGCCCTGGTCCGGGAAGATCCCACATGCCACGGAGCAACTAAGCCCATGCGCCGCAACTACTGAGCCCGCGTGCCATAACTACTGAAGCCCGCGCGCCTAGAGCCCGTGCTCTGCAACAAGAGAAGCCACCGCAATGAGAAGCCCGAGCACCAACAAAGAGTAGCCCCCCCCCCCCGCCGCAACTACAGAAAGCCTGCATGCAGCAACGAAGACCCAACACAGCCAAAAATAAATAAAATAAAATAAAGAAGATGAGTCACCTCTATTTTATCCCTTAATATCTAATCATTTCTATCTCATACGTGTTAAGGGTAAACATAATATATATCCCCATCATGACTACATGAAAGGTTTAGCAACGCAATACGGATACCATACAGTGCAGTGGCGAGGGAGCGGGGAAGTGGCAAAGGATTCAACACACCATGTAACCACACCAGACGGACAGTACAGGGAAAGCACCTAATAACGCAGCTGAAGAAGGATATGCTGAATCGGAAGCAGTTTCAATTACACTCATGGAGTGGCATTTGGGAGCCCTCTTTGCTCATCTAACGGTTTTCGTGCCTGCCAGATGCGTGACTATAATTAGATCCACTAAAACTTGCAAAGAATGGCCAATGAGCAACATTTTTCCTAAATATCCCCAGACGGAAAATGAGGTTCCCAACAATTTATATATGGTGAGAAAAAGTAGACTGTAATTATGAGACTGAAGGGGGAAAAGTAACGTGAGAAACTAACAGGACACTTAAATGATAATAATCATCAGAGTGGTATGGGTCTGTGACCTGATACAGACATAAGCATCTTTGAGTAGCTGACCCAACAGAGTTTAAATGGAATCAATGAAGAGGATACGACGTACACCTGAAAAAAGTTTCTATCTGCCTTTATTTTTATTTTTTAACAAAGTTAATACCTTTTAAAAAAATATGTATTATTTATTTGGCTTCGCCAGGTCTTAGTTGTGGCACGTGGGATCTTCACTGCCGCGTGCGAGATCTTCGTTGCAGGGTGTGAGATCTAGTTCCCTGACCTGGGATCAAACCCGGGCCTCTTGCATTGGGAGCACGGAGTCTTAATCACTGGACCACCAGGGAAGTCCCTCTACCTGCTTTTAAATAGTCATCTACTCTGTGGTAAACTTCACGCTCATTCTAATCCAAAGCATTTCACCTTTCCTTGCCTCAGAGTTCGAGAACTCCACCACCCAGAAGACCACAGCGTCTGGCGTCTTTCCCAGGGCACATCACTGTGCACGTACTTCAACTAATTAGTCCTGAGTGTATGCCCATTTTCAAGATGATGTATGTGTAGCAGACTCTGTTGCTTGCTGGCACTGAAAAGAGATATTTCATTTGTTGTGATAAAGCAAGGAGAAAGTAACTGTCAGTTAGGCTGCCACTTCTGTCATACTTCTTAATAATGCAGCTCCTGTAATTACACTGTGGTTCTTTATATTAACTCAGTGAAAGCTTGCTTGTTTTTAGCGTGAAAACAATTTATGAAATTATAGAAACAGACTGAACACAGCAGTTCATTTGTTGAAGCAATTATCCAGATCCTTGTCAAAAAAAAAAAAAGTACAAGTGAGAGAAGATTGTGATGTGCAAAAAATGGTTCTAATTCTATGCTCTAATATGTCCAATATGTCTGTGGTTGTGCTGAATTATGTTAATAAACTACAGCCGAAATATATTTGTCACTACACAAAGGAAAGGCGCTATCAATCGTCCTGCCAGATATTTTAAATTAGTCACCAAAGGGTCCAGCCAGAGTTTCCTCAACAACCTGCAGATGAAGAGAAAGGCTCACTGGACAGTCTTCCTAATGGCACCAGAAGAATTTTTCTAGGATTTCTGAATCTGGAAAATAACTGTAAAGTGAACTATCTCCACAAATGCCATTTTTAAGTGACATTTAAAAAATCCAACCCCAGACAGACACCAATGTGATGTTATTTTTGACTGGTTATCCATCAGAATGCAAGTTCCCAAGACAGCTTCTAAGAAGGGGATGTTTGATGCTTGTTGCAGGAAAGATGAGGGAATAAATAAAGCAGTCAAATGATGCCAGGGTTGCTGCTAAAATAAAATTGCATAAAGACCCCAAGAAATGTTTTCAAGGTAGAAAAAAAAAGTCTCATTTTCTACTCTATTAAGGCAAGAATTCTACAGCTTGTTAGCATTTAGTCAATAAAGATTAAGTTGTAAGAGCAGCATTGTGAAGCTATATCATCCAAGTTTCCCTGAGCATGTTTATCAAGTCTCTGAAATGATTATTAAGTTCAATTCTTAAATGTCTTACCTGAAAAGGAATGATTATTGATTTAACTTAACTAAATAAATATCTAGTTTCCATAATTTCTATGCATGTAAACTTACTATATAAATATCTCCCAGTGAAATAATGGCTCAAGGAAAAAAAATTATTTCTCCACGCTGAAACAACCTAGCCTCTTTACTTCTAACTTGACCCCAGAACTTCCATAAAAGCACATTACTACAAGCTTCCTTTTATTCCTTTTAATTATTTTAAGAGTTAATTTCCAGGAGGTGAAAAAGAGAACAGGGATCTAACACTGAAATAAAATGAAGTGCTAGAAAACAGAAGCAAAAAACAAAACAAAAAAGCTCAAATTGTGAATTGTGCCAAGTGTTACACGCAACAAAATGTGGACGTCGTTCTTTCTCCCCACATCTGGAGATAGTTTAGTTACCGATTTCCAGAAACCAAGCAATCGTCCAGCCTGACTAGCCCCTTTCATTCACAAATAAACAATTAATGGAATGGGCAACTAATTTTCCAAGTGTTCATATTCATTAGGCTGTTTCCTGAAATTAAGTATCGGCCTCATGATACAATACTGTACACATTAAACAGTTCCCCCCACCAGCCCACTTCCTCATATCAAACTTAGAGAACTAGGCATTTGTATTTCTATTCTCCTTCCTTATGGTACACTAGGATCTGAAAATTAAATGCCCTTAACTGTGCTGTATAAGAAGAACAAAATATTAAAATATGACGAGATTCCCTCACCAAATCTTAGCAAGAATTTCTATTCTCATGGCCCGTCGATTCACTAAGTACCTATCAAACACCCACTACATGGAAAGCAGAATTCTAAACCTCGACCTGTAAAAGTAAATATGTCGTCGAGAAATTGACCACTGAGTAGGGAGATAAACCTAAGCACAAATAACTATACTATAAAGTAGAATGTGATCAACGTGACAAGAGAGGCATAAACAAAAGGCTTTAGGGTTCAGGGGAGAGAGACTACTTCTTCTGAGGTAATGAGAAAAGGCTTAGTCAAGGAAGTGGCTTCCAAGATGGATAGGCTTTCAAGAGGCTCTGGACTGGAAGGTCCTCAAGGTCAGAGACCATGTCTTGTTTTACTTGGCACCACCCCCCACCCCGCATACACCTAGCACAGTGCTGGGCCGCCAGCACTAAGAAAAAGCCGCGTAGCCGAATTCAACAAGCAAAGGTGGGAAGAGATCACCCAAGACGGACGAGAACTACCCACTCCATGGGCTGTTCAAACAATGTGGGCGTTTTAGAAAAGAGAATACCTAGGAACTTAAGGTTAGAAAGGCGGTCTGAAAAATGGATTCGTCCAAAATAAAACATAGCTAGCAAATTTTATTCTAACTTTCTGAACCACGGGGAACACTGAGAATTTCCAAGCATATGAATAATATAACCAGTAGAGCCGTACGTCTACTGTGCCAGTTTAAGTAAGACTATCCTTATTTAAATCCTGTGTACTTTTCCAATTTTAAAATGCAGAGCACACAAGGGAAGAAAAATGTACTATATTAAATAATTAGAAACCTGTAAACTCTGACTGTTAAGTTGACATAGTGCCTTGAAGACGAAGAAAAGGTTCCATTATGTGTGTACAACCCAGAAAAATGTTCCTCTAGCGAATTTTAAGTTGAAAAGAAAAAGAAAATCCAAGAGAAAGGCAACCCCAAATGCCGTATGTTACTCAAAATCGATGGTGGCGGCAGGCTGTAGCCACTACTACCACTCAGGCTCCCCAGAACAGGAATTCATAACAAAAACAATACCTATAGCTCGCCTTGAAAACGAGATGAGCAGTCACCTTCTGTCTTTCAATTCTTTGTATTCTGTTCAAGCAGTACGCCTTGCTGCCTTCTACTACCTTCCACTTAAGTGACAACGGGTGGGAATTCCCTGGTGGCGCGGTGGTTAAGAATCTGCCTGCCAATGCAGGGGACACGGGTTCGAGCCCTGGCCAGGAAAGATCCCACATGCCATGGAGCAAGTGAGCCTGTGCGCCACAACTACTGAGTCTGCACTCTAGAGACCGCAAGCCACAACTACTGAAGCCCACGTGCCTAGAGTCCATGCTCCACAGCAAGAGAAGCCACCGCAGTGAGAAGCCCGCACACCAGTGAAGAGTAGCCCCTGCTCGCCGCAACTAGAGAAAGCCCGTGCGCAGCAACGAAGACCCAAAGCAGCCATAAATAAATAATTATATTTTTTTAAAGTGACAATGGGCAAACGTAAAGGGAGGGCTCCTAGGCCTCTCACCAGGGTTTAGGGGCCCCTACACCCCTGAATATCCAACCACCAATTCAACTTTAAGTGAGAAATTCTTGGTAACCAGGAAAACAAACCATGACAATTCCCTGGGATTTCCCAGAAGGAATGGTGACAAGCAAGCTTGTCATCTGGACGCGTTATACAGAATTGCAAAATTTTCTGAGTTGTCTCAGATTCCAGAGAATTTTAAATTGTCTAGATGACATCATGTGACATTTGGCTTAACAAAAAAAGTAACAGCCACCAAAGGGAGAAGAGTAGGACCTTATGGAAAATCGCCCCTAAAGAAAGAAAGGATAATGAAAATAAGTCCAGATTCCTAGTTCATGTGCCCTCAGAGTCAATCCTAATGGAACAAGGCTCAAAACCAAATGACATGTCCTATAAAACAGTAGCAGAAAATAATGCTTGGGATCGAAACCCAAACATATTAGATTTGACTGCCCCAAACTTCAAGGAAAAATACAAAAGTAACGGGGGAAGGGGTGGTGCACCCTGGGATTTCAGTGTATGAAATCCAACAAAAATGGTTGATCATTGGCCAAAACTTGGTAATCTTTCCAGAATACTAATGTGTAAACTTCTTAGTAGCAATGACAGTGGCTTACTCATCTCAGCATCCCAAATGCTAGCATGGTGCCTAGTAGGCCATCAATATATGTACGCTTTGGGACCAAATACGGTTCACTGTGATGGCTTTTATTTTAAAAAGCTAAGAAACCACTTGGAAAACTGTTTATTTTTTCCTGAAGGAAAAATCCAAAGAACTCAACCTAATCAATGTAAATGACTTTGCTATCATAATTTAGGGAGTTAAAAATGCATTTTTTTCCAACCAACAAGAAAAACAACCTCTGTAGACACAACATGGTGCCCCAAGCCAGGCAACTTTTGCTGTTGAGCAAAAGGATGATGCTTGCAAGAGTGAAGATGCAACGTGATGAACCCATCATTACTGCCATAATTAATGAATGGTGGAACAGCTCATATGTAATACAGCAAGTTAAGTTAACCATTCTGTCTCACATATTTCTAAAGCTCACAGTCTGAGAGTTTTTTGGTTTGTTTTTTTTGTTTGTTTGTTTGTTTGTTTGTTTTTTGCGGTACGCGGGCCTCTCACTGTTGTGGCCTCTCCCGCTGCGGAGCACAGGCTCCGGATGCGCAGGCTCAGCGGCCATGGCTCACGGGCCCAGCCGCTCCGCGGCATGTGGGATCTTCCCGGACCGGGGCACGAACCCGCGTCCCCTGCATCGGCAGGTGCACTCTCAACCACTGCGCCACCAGGGAAGCCCCAGTCTGAGAGTTTTAATTTCTCAAGCTCTTGCCATGTGCCAGGCACTACGCTAAATACTTGACATTCACGTAAATACAGCTGACCCTGAACAACTTGGGGGTTGGGGGCGCCCACCTTCTGCTCATTGGAAAATCTGTGTATCATGTAGAGCTGGCCCTCCGTATCCCTGGTTCCGGTTCCTCTGTATCTGTGGTTCCTCCATATCCATGGTTCCACATCCACGGCGTCAACCAACTACAGACCGTGCAGTACTGTAGTATTGACCATCGAAAAAAATCCATGTGTAAGTGGACCCATGCGGTTGAAACCCGTGTCGTTCAAGGGTCAACCGTACTCTCCATACGTGAATTTAATTTTCATGACAACTGAGCAGGATTGGTACATCATCATCCCTGTTTCACAGATAAGGAAACTAGAAGTCCAAGAGATTAAATGACTTGACCAACGCCTCATAGCTGGTCATGGAAAGAGTGGAAATCAAAATCAAGTCTGATCAGCTCAACAGACACATTTGTCCAACAGCATTACATCAGGATAACTCCACTTAAGGTGGCAAATCTGGTTGACTATGACCAGTTAATAATGTCTCCATAACCATATTGTAAAGGTCCTCCTTGGGCACAGGTGGTAATTTTCTTAAGTGGCTGTCCCTAGCATTTCACGGTATGCTCTTTCCCCCAGTCTGAACCATTCTATCCTCATTAACATTTCGGCAAATGCTATCCCTTTTTGTGGAATCATAATAAATGCCACAGATAATGTGAAACCCAGTTATGTGAATTACAACAGGTAACTGTGAAAGGCTTAAATCACAGTGTTGGCAAATCTGTAGGACTTAGACAACCACACGGTGAATTTCGGAATCTGAAAATGAATACGGGATCAAGATGATCATTGATAAATGTCAATTTCAGTCTATCTTCAAGTCTTTTTTAATCTTGTCACTACAATCAAAATGAGATACTTATTCTGTAGCCAAAAATGAAAGAAGGCACAATACATCTGGATGTTTTGAGGACTAATAAGTAAAACTTTCTAAAAATACTTAGGGAATAAAAAAGAGAGTTGTCTGCTTTTAGACTAAAATTGATGGTCAGATACAGCTTCTTAGCAAGATGTAAACTGAAAGTTAATCATTTTGGTTTTCAAAGATGCAACTAAAGACATCATTCTATGACAAATCGTATGAGGCTTCAGAAAGAATACATCACTCAAAGAAAGCAAAGTAGAACAATATAAAAAGGATTACAAAAACAGCCCTATTTCTAGATCAAAGTGGACTTCACTCAGCCCACATTTTCTCCGAAGGGAATCCCCACAAAAGCTCTTTATGGCCACATCCTCCAAATTTTACCTATGGACAAAGGAAAAACGTGAGGTTACCTATAAGGGCTTCTGAGTACAAGGCACATATGTATGGCATTTGTGTCAGGCACAAAGATTACTAAAACCTGTCAGTGTTAATAAAGGGTCAGGTTCTAGGGGTAGGTTTCACTAATGGATCTCTGAAGGATCAGCAGTTCACAGCACCCAGTTTTATTTTATTGCTCAAACATGTCCTTACTATTTGTTATATTTCAGGCACTGTTTCAGGAATTGTAAATTCATTCAATCCTCACAGTTTATTTAAGCTACAGAGGATGTAGGTATTATGATCCCCATTTCACAGATGAGGTACATAGGGGCACAGAGACTTCTGTAACCTGTCCAAGGTCACACAGCTAGTACAAATGGTCAAAACAGGATCCAAACCTAAGCAGCCTGGCTCCGGAGTGCGTGCTTCTTGTCACTGTGCCATGCTACCTTTTCCCAGGAATGCTAGTAAAACCATGCCTGGACTAATCTCTGAAGCTCAGTGTCATTCTACAGTGACCAAGGGCAATTCCAGAGCTACCTAGTATAAGATATGCACCCTTCTAGACTGGCTTGCTTATAGAAACCCCATCAATCATCCCCAGCCCCATACTTCAGTGCAGTGCTACACTATCAGTGAGGCTAGAGCTTTGCGGACTGTTGTAACCAACCCCTCCCTGCCACATGACTTCTGAGATGGCTGGGGACTGCTGACTGGCTGCACTGTCTCTGTGATTTAAACCAGACCATCTGGCTGCCTTGTTCTCTGAGCTGGGGCAGGCCTAAAAATGCTCAGATCACATTAAGCAACTTCTCTGCTCTTTGGCCAAATTTAAGCTCTAGAGCTATCCTATGCGGATTTAGTTCATTCTCTTATAGTATATAATACAGTATCTTCATTGAGATGAACTTTTTCATGATCAAAGCCTGTTCCGGGGATGACCCAGCGGGAAGAAAGCCACAGGGGACATGGCAGTGCACTTGAGGCACTACATCCGACATAATGTTCAGGGCCCTCTCCTTAGTCACAGAATACAATCAGTAGGAAAGGTCTGTAAATTTCAATTTCAAAAAGGAGTAGAATTTCACATTCCAGTACTTAAGGAACCCCAGGATTAGAAAGTCTACAAATTCTTTAAAACTGCAAAACGAAGATAGGGTTGAAGCAAAAAGCGAGGACATGAGGTGGAGAAAGGATGGATATTACTTCCTTCTACAGGAGCCTTGACTGTTCAGTACTTAAGTTATGCATTCTCAGAAAGCCAGTGAATTTGGCTGTTACTCTGTGAAGCCGGGATATAATGCCTTCCAGAGTTCACAGCTGACCAGTCGTGAGGGTGGAGAAGGGGAGTTGCAGGCTCAAGTGGTCCTGGAAGCTCTGAGGAAAGAGGTGCTCTTTCAAAACTGAACCGACTTCCCGAAAAGAGAAAAAGGAAAATGAATGATCCATCACCAAAAATGTTCATATACTGACATGGCGACACGTTTAGCTGACTCACCAAATTTCCCAACGTTTTAGAAGTGAAGCAATTTTTAAAAATTTTTATTGAACATCTACTATGTGTCAGGCACGAAGATGACTAAAACAAGGAATCTTATCTTCAAAGGCCAGTCAACTACAGGCTCAGGATGAGAGAGGGGAAGAGAAAAATCCAAGGGAGTTACAAGAATTCAAAGGGAGGGGTGGCTCTGGTTGAGGGGAAAGAGGGGAACCATGAAACAAAACTTCCTAGTTAAAATATTCACAGAAAAATTAATGTGTACACCATCCATCCTCCTCCCGAGAACATGAGAGGAAAGAAGGGAGCAAGGAGAAAATTCAACCCCGACACAATGCTTTAGAAAAACAAGAAGAGTTTTCTTAAAACAAAACAAAACCCTTTTGGCACACCGAGCTGCCTGTGACTGCAGGGTGAAAACTGTAACAGAAAAACCTAGTCCATAAGTGCCAGAGGAAAAGAAACTTTCCCCAAATAACAAAATAAAAATAAACCTTCAGTTAAAATAATATATTACGCACTGATGTAAACTGAAATGCTCTTGTCCATGGGTTGAGCTTATGAAACCTTTAAACATGAGCATGTAACACTAACAAACTATTTGACATTATTATTTGGGTTCAAAGACTCCCTTTCTCTAAATGTTTATAGCACCATACCAGTTATTTCAACTGAGCTGACACAATGAATTTCAAATGATCTAATACTTTTGACTTACCAGCAGATTAGCACATGATTACCCTGAGTAAAAGGATTATTATTACTGCTGCTCTAAGATATTAACACTTTCTGTAACGCACTCGAAGGACATTGTATAGATCACTAAAAAAAATGTGACAAAATACATGGGGGAGAGGGTTTTTGGCTTTTTTTTTTAACGGAAGGTGATGATTGTTCTTTTAGAGTTTTCTTGCTTAAAATAAGGTGGGCCTCCCAACAGTAGAATTGGCATTTTGCATGACACTTTCGGGGGCGTACAAGTCACAAATAAATAAGTCCAGCGTTCAGTGCGCTCAGGGAATTAGGCCACGTGTGGCTTTCTTCCCATGAAGATCAGGCTCCAAACAAAGACCCCCACTTTGTAATAGACAACTAATTCTCATGTAATGAATGACAGAACACAGCATTAATGTACTTAACAAGACAGAGCTAAATTCAATGAAGCTTGACGCCATTTATATGAAAAAGGGTTGCATTTGTAGACAGAGCTAAAGGGAGAGGGGATAATTCTGAATTAAATAGTGCAGCTTCTGCTTTGGCTTAGGCCTCTCACTGGAAATAAAGATCATAGCTAAAATATGACCCTGAAAACGGGCAGCAGCAAACAAAGCTAAATACCACTGTATTCAACTCTAACTCTCACAGATGAAGAGGTTAACAGCTAAAGGACTTTGCTCAGAGCTTCTACCGGCAAAAGTGCCATTTCTTTAGAGCCAAATTCCTGGTCCATTAAAACGTGTCCTTTCCTTACCAGACTCCATGCTATGCGATTCAGCGGCACATAACAGTCACAGAAAATCCAGATAACCCAAATGATATCTTAGTATCTACTCAATCTTGTAGGTACATCATCAAAACAAAAGATGAGAAGGTAAGCCTGTGACATAAAATGAGGATGTTGAAAAGATAAACTTTAGGTGGCTCTTCTGAGAGTTCCAACGTTATATTCACCCTTCTCTAACAAAGACGTACAGGGGAGTCCTAGGGACACAAATTGTGTACAAGTATGTACGTGTGTGGATAGGTAGGGCCATCACAACAGAAGATTTTTTAAAGCCTATGATTACCATAATGCCAGCTCTCCTCTTTCAGGGCAAGTTCAGTAAACTGATTTTAAGGTACATTAAAAAAAAACACAGCATATGAACAATGCCGATCAAGCACCTACATTCTGAAAACAATTTATGACTTATTTTAAGTAGATGAGAGGATATTTTAACTCCTCTAGCAGGTTTACAGCAAGGACCCTGATCTACACAGCACACTCCCCGCAGCTGGACATGACTTCTTTCTGCGGGATGCTCTTCCACACATGGAGGTAACACCCCCTGAAGCTGCTATACCTTCAGGCAGGGAAGCCTCACTCGCCGCTCCTCTCCCCTATCAACAGTGTTATCTGCTTCTGCTGTTGTCACAGAGCCAGGGAATGAAGCTCTTCCAGAAAACTTACCCAAGATCAAACTGTGCCTAGTGACAGCAACGTCCAGGCCATAAGTAACGTTCAAAGGATTCAACAACGCCTGTGACTGATCATTCTCTTTCCCTTGCCATCACCTGCTGATTTTGTCCAGGTGTTTTATGGCTATCTTGAGGATCTGGAGAACAGACAGAGGGAAGACTTTGCCAATTTCTTTTGTCTGCGGTTGTGAATTCCTTACACAGATGGCGGACAGCCTCGGCTCCGGGCAGCGCCAAGCTGCACTGCCTTCAACGTCCAAGGGGAAGTGGAAGGAGACATCATCTTCTCCCCCAGCACTGCCTGTAACGTGTGTGTGGTTAGCAAACTGAGACAGCGTGGCTTCAAGGGGGGGTGGGGGGGGAGGGGAGGGAGAAGAAGGAGGAAAGCCAACAAGTATCTTGAAAAGATTTACTTGCTTGAGGTACTGCTAAGCGCTGACCAAGAAATTAAAAATGCTCATCAGAAAGGTGATTCCTGAACAAACGTGCTTCTATCAAAGACTCGGCACCCCAAGTTTCAGTTACTTTTTCACGTGCACATCAAAGTCATCAGCTCTCCTAAATTAACCAAAATAGGGACTAGAAAAATCCCAGTCAACCCTTTAGAAGCTACTACACTGCTGTCACAGCTGGAAAGAAAAGTGGACTGGTGTCTAAACCTATGCTAACATGGTAGCCACTAGCCACAGGTGGATACTCAGCACTTGAAGTGTGGCCAGTCCAAACTGAGATGTGCTGTGCGTGCAACACAGGTGCTGGATTTTGAAGACTGCGTGAAAAGAAGAATGTAAATTGTCTTGATAAATATTCATGTGGACTACACATTTTCATACCTCTTATACATGGAAATAATTTTTGATACATTGGGTTAAATAATATATATTACTAAAATCAACTTCACCTGTTTCTCTTTACTTTTGCGCGGTGGCTACTAGAAAATCTTAAATTATAAAATCGCTTATCTTGCCACTCACCGGACTGTGCTGGTCTAGACAATAGGACTCTGGTCATTGTCAGTCCGTTTTTGGTTATTTGACCACGGTCTGCTTGGTTAACTTTCTGAGCTTCATCATTTTCAAAAATCAAAGAAACAGATTCAACATGTTACAATTCCAAAAATTACAAAATTTTTCAGATTTTCATTCCTAAAACCCATGGTTCATTTTCATTTGGGCCTGCTGTAAAGAAGCAGTGACACACAACAGGAAAACAGGTTTTATTCGTTACTCAATTAATTTAAGAAACTACAGCTCACTCTGATGGCTTTAAAGTTTTTCTGAAAGATGTGCGTAATGTTTTTCATGGATTAACTTATTAATGTAAAATGTATTCATCATATGAATTCCATTAGTGACTAATAACTCAAGATGGTGTATAAAATAAAGAACATCTAGGCCCTGGATGGATATGGGTTTATAAAGCGATGAAGTGAATCCCTTGTTTTATGAGTTCAAGCTCACTATCACAGGTACATCTGACTGCAATTCATTTGGTAAGAAGGCTACTAAGGCAGATATCCCCTACAAAAACCTCGGAAAGGCTTTAGTGATTTCTTCACTAAATGGAAGGGAGAGTATCTTCGATTCTAATGTGCAGCTGATCCCTCTTAGAGGCAATTTTTGGAGCAGCAGTTGCACAGATCCCATCAGTTACGCCTAACTTTGTGGTAATTCATGAAACACCTCCGCACACAGCTCTTGGGTGGCCAGGCCCAGAAAAGGATTTTTATCAGCCTGCTGCTCCCACAGCTTGTACTGTTTGTGCTACGTGATTATAACAGGGCTAAGGTGGAAGCATCTGAAGAACAACCATTTCAGGTGACACTTTAAATACTTAATTACACACTATTATTTACCTCCTATTAAGGAACGACAAACAACGTTATTCTCTAAGTTCCGTGACAGCAATAAACGTGATATTTTACAGATTACGTTGAGAATTTGATCAGTTTGCTGCCTGAATCAGAGAAAGGAAATGGAAAACGGGGAGATTAAATGCAGGACAGAAATTCAGTATCTGTTTCATATGTGTATTTTTCCCCAAACGACGGTGAAACGAAACCCCACGTCCTGGCACACTACAAGCCATGCTAGAGTACGTTACTGTGCGTGTAAAACACACCTACACACACAGCCCTCATTTATGGATACATTCCAGTAAATGAGATAGAAAGAGTAGTCAGGTCGGCCACAAGAAATTGAAAGTGTAGCACAGAAGACTCAGGAGTTAGAACTGCGAGAGTGAGCAGACTGTACCAGATTGAGTTACTCCCTGGCATGATGAGTTTAAGATTCAAATACGCAGTTAAAAAAGAGTTACAAATGAATTCCGTTATATCCTATGCATCCAATGGGAGGAAGGCAAGAAATCTGGGAACTTTTGAAAGAAATCAAAGATCAAAGTAAAGAGCAATGGCAGATAGGTGAAAGCTGGGGAGTCTGCAGAGACAGCCATCCAAATGGCTTAAGCAATCATGCTCTGTAAAGCGTTTTAGCGGACAAATAGCCAACATTATGGTCTGAACTGTAGCTGATTTTAAGGATCTAACTTATATGCAAGTAAAACATTAGTTTAACTTATTTGCTTTCATAATTATTCCGAATGTATGACAGATAAATACTAAAGTGAGGCTGAATTAATACACAGTTGCCCTTTTCTTGGCTAATACCAGATGTATGTGGGTCCTAATGCGAATGGTTCTTACCAGAAGCTTTGAGAAAAATCAAAGTAAGGCCAGTTTTGAGCTCTGTCAGTAATAGGCAAGGTGAAATGGACTCCGTGAAGAGCAAAGCAAGAAACAGGACCGGACGTTACCTTAGAAAAATGATTTACTGGGTGTTTCGGTACCTTTGTTTAATGTTTCTTAAAACAAATACATAGCGTGATTTGCTTAAACATTCAACTTGGAAATCATATGGATTTCAAACGATCATTTCATTCAATATTAAGTTTTCTTAGCCTACCCGGCAATTTCTTAAGATACACCAAATTTCTTTTTAAAACTATTTTACAAGGCTACTTAAAACTCTTAACTGCCATGTTAAAAAGAAATCTTATTTCTCCACAGCAAGGAGCTTCCAGAAACCACTGAAACATTCTTGCCCTCTGAATGTTGGAGAATGGTCTCTTCATGTGTTATTAATAATGCAGACAAAGTATTCATACTAATGGGCACACAATGAATATTCAGCTGCATGTAGACTCATACCACAGGGATATCAAAACCAAAACCCACCTTGACTTGTACTTGCCCGACAGATGCTACTAGCATAGCTACCTGACTAGCCCAAACTTTCCGTGGCTTACGCAGTTATATAAATGCTCACTGTGGCAACAGAACTAGACACCGGCACAAAGAAATACTTGCCATTTTAAAGAGAGAGGCCAGAAAAAGTGCTCACACAACATAAAAGTTAATTTTACATTTAGTATCATTAATATTACACTCACACTGTCACAGCCAAATAAACCTTGTGCTTGAAAAACACATCAGGTCACTCGAGCTGCATTCTGCTAAGAAAGCAAAACCTACCATGCATAGCTCGTACTGATGCTCTTCCACAGTGACTTTTATTGTCCCTGGTCAACTTTTAATTCTTCCTTTACCATGCCTTGAATCACAATCCCTCACATGTAGAAAGTTACATTAGTGGCATTAAAAACACATAAAAACTTTAAAAGACGGTTCCAAACAGAAGTTACACTTTAAAAAAAAAAAAAAAAGTCATGGCTCTTTCCCTAGTTTATTTGGGCATTTAAGTTTTTTCTTTAAATCCAACAAATATTTCTCTAAAGAATGGTCTTTATGTGGCTGAAATTAGACTACACACAACATAGTTTTTCAAGGCCAGCAAGCACTTCCTAACCAAATCCCCCACTTCCTTTTCTAGCTAAACATAACTCTTTTAAATGTGTACATCCTTTAAAAAGTTAGGCGTGAGCACCTCACATGTAATAACAGGCAGCTGGGAAGCCAACTGGTGCGGTCCGAGTGCACATTTTAGAAAGCAGCTCTTTAACATTCAATAACTAAGTGGTAATTGGGCACAGAAACATAAACTGTCAAACTGAATCAAAACCCCTTTGCTTTTCAGAATATTATTTGTAAGATTATACTAGAATTAAATTTGAACATGCATCCACCCTTTGCATTCAGTCAAATTATAAAACAAGAAGAAAAAAATTGCTGTGCTTTTCTTTGGATAAAATTAATGTCAGCTTTGTGTCCTTAAACCAGACCCGATCGGGAAATAAAATATGTTTAGTCCTGAAATAGTTGTGGTAATTCAATCCCTGCACTCTCCTTATTTTCTTGATGACAAAGAAAAACTCCCAACTGGCAGGGCCACCTGCACTGATTACTCCTCCATCCACACCCACAGAATATGAAAATGAGCCAATGATCATTAACCTTAATTTCTTCTAACATAAACCTCAGCTCTTTTTCAGTCTTGCTACTCAGGGAACTCCCCTGAGATAAAGAAGGGGGTGGGGGGGGATAAGGAAAGGGAGTGAAAGCTCAGAGCAAAGGAGGTGGAAAGCAAATGAAAAATGGAACCCACTGGCTTTTAAAGAACTGCACAGCTGGCTTATTAAACTTCATACAGCAAAGATGCTACACAGATAAAGAGATTCTGAGACATCACCACTCTCTGGATAGTGGAATACTTTCCTGTCCACCAACCCTCTCCTTCTGAGCAAACAATATGAAAGGATGCTTCCTCTCCACGCTCTCACCCCCCTTTCATCTCACTCCTCCACCCAGACCTCACTATATAAAGACAGCGAGCAATAAAAGAGGGGTCTGGACAGCCGGAATGCAGGTGTGGCTATAAGATCTCCAGGATGAGGACCAAAGGGCCTGTGCAACCAGGAGAGATTTCCAAGGTGAGCACTTCAAATACAGTGTTGAATGCATCACACCTTCTGGTCATTCACATTCAAGTATCACCAACTGGAATCATTTTAATTCAAGCTGTGTGGGGCTAGATCCCATTGGCATTACATCATCTTCTAATGGATGAAGAGCTAGTTGGGGCCCTAAAAAGAAACACAACCATGAGGAGGACAGGAAAATTTCAGAAATAATGGTCTCTACTGCACAGATGTGTAGACTGAAAATTACTTGTGTTGCCTACAGACATCAGCAGATTGCCCGAAAAAGATTATAAGACCATGAAAACAAAGAACATATCAACATGTCAACGTATGCAACTCTCTGTACAGCATTCCTGAAGCTGGAAGAAAAACAAACTTTAAAAATCACTACCTTGCTAAATGAAAGCAAAAAGTTCTTTAAACGTGTTTTTTTTCCCCCATTAGAAAACCTGAATGCAAACGCAAATAAATGCTGAATAACAAAAGTACAACTGTATTACGTTCAAGTATATTACAAGATGTTTGTTGTATATATACAACACAGGTAGACGGAGAACACCTCTGATCACTCAGTTATCCGCTCATTATTTCAGATCTCAAATCAAGTGGCAGCCATGAGGAGTGTGAGGCAGAAAGGCAGAAAAACAAACCAAAACAAAACCCTGGCTATAGTTTGGTACTGGATTCCACAGCGCGATTTAAACTAAAACCTGGATCCAGGTTGCTCAGTGTTCACTGCCTTCTGACTCAGCCTGCGACTGTACACATACACCCTTCCTTCTGCTTTCTCTCTCCTCTGCACCCCAAGCCTCCATCAGGCTGCCAAAGGTCAATGGTCCTCTCTGGAAGTGAGGACAGAGTGTTGAAGTATGTGGTGCCGTGAGTCATCTTAAAGAGATACTCTAGCGACTGCTTGTGACCCGGCGTCGAGCTGAGATAGCGGGGCTTTTAATAAAGCAGCACTTTTGCACGTTCCCAGCCTGGTTAATTTAATACCTGCTGCTTGTTTACCAAACAGCGCGGGCATGTCTCCGTGTCGGTAACTTCCCAGTGACAGGGAGGCGACTGGATCTGGGCATGGAACAGATGCACCTTTTTACGCTCTGTTAAACCGTGTCACAGACTACAGTCCCTGAGCGCATTCCTTTATTTACGCTGCAGCCAGTTGAGCTAATTGTCAGAGACAGGCCTGGTTCTAATTCTGCAGAGTCCAGCAACTGCAGGAGTGTATGTGCTGAGGTATGAACGGCGCAGAACTCTTTGTAACGGGAACAGCTGAAAAACAGCGTCCGAGGGCAGAGGCATAATCTGCCAATACTTTTACCTAGAGAGACTTGGAAAATGTCACCTATCTCCAGAGGAGGTGATGGGGGTGGGAACGCAGGAAAAGCATCACTCGTGTTTAAGTGAAAGAGAGGAAAGCAAATATTAAAACAAATACCTATTTGTAAAGGGAACACAGCCGAGCAGAGATGGCATTCATTTTCCAAAGACTATGGTTAGGATGGTGCAGCTGTAAAATATTCACAAGCTCACAAACTACCTGATTACGGGCCAATGTGCAATGCAGCTCACACCAAAGGTTCTGCACGATACCAACGCCGACCATTTCAGATACTGTGATGTAACCCCATTAATGACACCAACATTAAGGAGAACGAAGGGTCCCTCATCCAGCCAGCCAGCCATACATCTGCAGTCTGCGTGATCATATGTAGACAAGGGAACTCCTCACACCCTGTAGTCTTAGAAGTGGTTCTCCTTAGCTGGAATACCATCCTCAGATTTTAACAGTAGCGAGAGTTCACTCCAGTTAAAGCTCTTCACCCGTCATGGGCATTTTTCAGCAAATTAATGTCTTTTACTTGCATGACTTCTCTTCATATTATAATCTGGGGTTTAAACGGATCATCCTACTTTACAGAAAAGAAAAAGAGCAAAAGAGCTCAGTGTTGATAATTTATACTACTTATGACTAAATGACCTCAACTGAGGAATCAAAAATTAAGTCATTTGTCTTATGAGGTACAGAGGACATTTTATGGTGTACAATTTAGCTAATAATGGGTTGGGGCCAATCCTTAACAAGTCACAGGTTTCCATTGTCCCTTCACCCCCTGCTTGTGTTTTTACCACATCCTAACAAAAACATGACCAGAACTGGTGAAAAACATACGGTTCCAACTAATGAATCACATACTTTCCCGCAAGTACAGTAAGTACTACCAGCTGTGTGACAGTCTTGCTTTGGCAGTGGAACCAGCGTAGAACAAGCCGGCCCATCTGAAAGCAGCTGCATTGAGAAACCACAAGCAATAGAAGTGTGTCTGCCTTCTCAGGGCGGCTTTGTCTCTGTTCTGTGTCTCTGCTCTGTCCCCAGGACGTGCCAGCCATCTTGTTTAGAGAAAGTTTTGGAAATCTCAGAGGTAGAGAGAAGACCCACAAATTCAAAGCACTTAAGCTTTCAGGAAGTGTTGTCACTGTGTCAAGTGGAATGCCACCAGAGGACCATGAAAGGAATATGCCTCTCTCCCACACCCACCCGCCCACGTGCCTCTTTTGGGACCTGCCTTAGACTAAAGATGGTGCATATCCATGGATCTCAATAAGGGAGGTGAGAAGCAGAGGCAGGAACTGCACCAGATCCAGCTACTTACAGACGGGCCGATGAACGCGCACGAACACACACAAAACACGCTGGACAATTCACAGATTATCAACTCATGCCACGACTACTACAGAAATTCAAACCTGCCGTTTATACAACGGTAAGCTTCCATTTGTAACCACAGAGCATTCTGGAAAAAATTCCCTGGCAAGCCCTAGATATTTTTACACAAATGCACTTTTCCTTTCTGTGAAGCAACATTCAAATGGATAAACATTACTGTTCAAGGGAAAGAAAGTCCATCAGCATTAGTCTAGAAATGTTAAGTGGAAATGGATTTTTTTTAACCTTTAGAGCATGTGAAGGCAATATCTAATAAAATGTTACCAACATTATTAAGTGAGCAGTAGCTTTTCTGTAGTGTCTAAGGACCATCTCACATCAGGCTTTCTCTGAGAAAAACAAAGACTAGAGTTGTCATTCTTGGCTTTGCCAAAGTCTCAATCAGGAGAAAAAAAAAAAAGATGAAATTACCTTTTTTTTTTTGGCGAGTATTTTGAACGTAAGGAAGTCACACGTAAGGACTAACAGGTTGCCTTTATCAGTTAATTTAGCCAAACACATGAAGCTTATGTTGTAAAGATGCAGTCAGCAAAAACCTCATCCGAAAATCACATTCACACATCTTTTCTGTTTCTACCAGAGTTCTGTGAACATTTTTTGTTTTTAATGAAGCTATTATCAATGTGACACAAAGAAGGGTCAGAAGATCCACTCTATGAACAGAGGAAACCTTGGCCCTCGTGGTTTAAGTGCTTCCTAAGTGGATTTTGCTGTGTGTGTGTTTGGGTGAGTCCAGGGTTGGGTTGGTCAAAGGCAAGTGCTTGGGGTGGGTCCGGAAGTCACATCCATCCATGTGGTTGGATCTATAGCCATACAAGACAGGCAGGGCTGAGAGCACTGACAGCAATGGGGAACGAGCAACTGATGGACTTATATTCAAGCACTAAGAACAAGACTTTTCAAATATTCACTAAAACACATTTGAAAAAGAATATACTGATAAAGAAATGACATAGGATTTTTTTTAAAAGAATGACAAGATTACAGCACTTAGTCCATATTAAATCAAATAAAGAATGTTAATCTAAAAAGGAAAAAAATCCAAAACTTGATTATGAAATTACAAAGTGAAGTCTAACAAGAAAGAGCTGATATGGTTAAGCCCAACTTATAATAAAATGACTATGAAATCATTAAAACTCATAGTAATTAATTTCATAGCAGGGAAATGACAATATATTGATAATCAAAAAGTAGCTTATTAAGCAGTACACACAGTAAAACCCTGTTTTTTTTTAATGAATAGGAGAAAAAGAAGAGATAAGAAAATATCCTAAAATGATTAACACCTGTGTGGACAGAACTATTGGCAATGGTTTTACTGTAGTTAAGCTCCATTTTCTAAATTTTATTTAGCATATATAAATTACATGTAAAAAAAATAAATTCAGAGGTTTTTTTTTTCCCCTCCATGTGATAAACTTGATTTTTAAGAACTCTAGTAACTATATTCCCAGTCTCGACTAGAAATTATACTACAATGCTTAAGTACTATGAAAAATGAGAGGCTTTTCTCAAAATCAAAAATTGAATTTCTTTGAGTAATTCTTTTAAAAACTACATGTATCATTTGTGTGTGTATTTTCATTGTAAAATCTGAAGACTAGTACCTAATTTACTTATGTCCTTCCCCAATTTCCGAAAAGTGTGCTTTCATAATTTGAGCTACAAACTAGCCTTTGTTAATTCAAACTTTACAAAATTAATGAACCACAGATCTAAATCTTCACCTTTCTAATAAAAATAATACCTTTAAATAGCACTTGTAATTGCCAAAGTACTCCCATAAAATGAAAGCCCGTGACACCACTGAAACACCATTCCTTCCAAACACAGCCACTGTCCCACAGAACAAAATCCAGGGGCCTTGGTCATGTGTGATACTATAATAGGATGAACCCAACAGAGCAGATCTGTAAAATATGCTTATCCAGGTTGAAATATGGCAGAAGTCACTAGATTAACAACCGTACTCTTGTAATAAAGGACTTAGAATTATACCCAGTAACTGGGAGGATTTATTATTAGAGACACATTCCAAGTGTTTCATTCATTCTATGACTTCTGAGAGGGCTGGTATGGACACTCATTTGGCAAATATTGACCAATGATCATGGCCTAGCATTGTGTCCATGTTTGAGTTTGAACAAATATAGAAAGGCTGCTGTGAGCTTCTTGATGTCAAAAACGGCCTAGTGCAGGAGAAAAAACACATAATTTTAACATGTCGTCTAGATGAGTAGCAGAAATCCACAGAGAACACTCTAGGGAAACAGAGGAGAGGCACTGACTCACTGGGGTTTTGAGAAGACTTCAGGAAAAAGGTAGGAAACCATAATTTGAAAAGATACACGCACCCCAGTGTTCGCTGCAGCACTGTTTACAATAGCCAAGACATGGGAGCAACACAAATGTCCATCAGCAGAGAATGGATAAACATGTGGTACTATATATATATATACATACATATATACAATGGCATATTACTCAGCCATAAAAAAGAATGAAATAATGCCATTTGCAGCCACATGGATGGGCACAGAGATTATCATACTAAGTGAAGTAAGTCAGACAGAGAAAGACAAATACCATATGATACCACTTTTATGTAGAATCTTTAAAAAAATGATACAAATGAACTTATTTACACAACAGAAACAGAGTCAGACTTCAAAAACAAACTTATGGTTACCAAAGGGGAAAAGCCTGGGGAAGGGGATAAGTTAGGAGTTTGGGATTAACATATAGACACTACTATACACAAAATAATAAACAAGGCCATAGTGTATAGCACAAGGAACTCTACTCAATATTCTGTAATAACCTATATGGGAAAAGAATCTGAAAAAGAATGGATATAGGTGTATGTATAACTGACTCACTTCCTGTACACCTGAAACTAACACAGCATTGTAAATCAACTATACTCCAATACAAAATAAAAATTAAAAAAAAAAAAAAGTTTAGTAGCCAACCAGGCAGGAGTAGAAGAGGGAAGAAGGGGGTCAACATGGGAGAATGCTGGACAATGGGAAACAACACAGAATAAGAGAAGTCCAAGCTGATCTGTCTTGTTGGGGCAGGAAGGCTGAGGCAAGAAGAGGCAAGAGTGGCGGCTGCAGGAGGAGGAGGGGTCCAACCACAGGGGATCTTGTCTTTCCCTTTAAAGAGGTTCTGCGTTCCCTTCATCTAAATAAACAGTGAGAACTGCTCCATTCCCCACCATAGTCAGGACTAACTCGGTCACCTTGCAGGAGGGGGAGGGGGAGAACTAATCGCTCCTTTCTTTCGTCTTTCTTTTTACTTCAATAAAACACTGACTGAACACCTCCCTTGTGCCAGGCACTGTTTTAGGCACTGGAAACTCTGGAATAAACAGCGCTGCTCTTTCCCCTCGAGGAGCTCATTTCCCTGGATCCTTTGTTCGCTACTAATTTCTTGAACAGCAAAAAAAAAAAAAAAAAAACCCAGAAAACCAAAAACCAAAAAAAACTGGCATGGCCCTCTGTCTTTTGGAGACTGAAAGCCAAGACAGAAAAGAATCTGCATATTGTTTTGTCCATCGCTTTCTGCCAAACTGATAAAACCACAATTAAAGAGAACAATTTGTCAGGCCATTACTAATGGCAGATAGTAGCATATCGGACCAACTAAACATTGGAAAAATTACTCTCTTGATAAGGTAACAGGTACAACATTTCGTATAAGCCACAACACAGACAGTGTACACTTAGGTCTAGAACACACCTTTGTTCACTGGGGCCCGGCTGCCCTAGCTTTGGCTGAGACACAATCCCAGGGCCTCATTTCACGCATTTAATTCATAAGATACCAGCTAAAACATTGTGATGCACCTTCTGACACCAGTCAAATTTTAGCACCAACTTTTATGCAAAAGTCTATACCCCATGAAAGCCACTTTCTCAATAATTCCTAATGCAGTACCCGTGCAAAAAACAATATAATCAAGTTTTATAGCAGGGCAGGTTTCTTAATCCCAGCTGGTACTATCTGGGCCCTGAAGCATGAGAACTGATCATATTAAAATCCAGATACCAGCTATTATATCTAAAATTGTTACTCCATTCATATTTAGCATGAAGAGGAGTCTATCTAAAGCAGGCTCTATTTAATACAATGTGGTTTTAATTGGAGTCTGTTTTAGATGAGCCACCTGTATTTCATCTTTTTAAAATTATCCATAATTTTCTGCGCAATTTGCCTCTGCAACATAACGAATAGCAGTTAGTTATAGATTACTGCCATTGTGTAGATGTCTGAGAAGGCAAAACTCTCTACTTACTGAAATACAAGGGCCCTGTATCAAAGAACAAAAGTAGAAAACTAGGGTTCTGTTCTAGTGCAGGGATGAACAAGGGCATATATGAAAGTTATTAGGAAGACAACAGATTAAACCCTATTACGCTTGCTTCATCGTGGCTACTCTGAAGCCTAGTGCTATGTAACTAAAATCTCACTTTTTCTACTCAAGAGCCTTTAAAAAAAAAAATTCTAATTATGAAAGTTCTACTGTCTCCAACGACCTCATTTTGTAGTGCTGTGGCTCTACTTCACAATTATTTCCACTCCAAAATATTCATTGTTTGTTACCAACTGAAAGTATTCAACAGTTTTATAGGATGTCACTACTTTCTAGGTTATCTTCCATCTGCCTAATAATTATTGAAGTATTTTGAAATATGGTATAGCACATCATCACAGCAATGATCCCTACACAAATCCGAGTAAATAGCTGTTTGCAAACTAAAGCATATTTATTTGTGTGATGCCTATAACAAGAAACACGAAACAAGGAAACCACCTAACGTGCAAATTTAAAAGAGAAGTCTTCACTTAATCTGTTCTGAATTACCAAAAATATATTCCAAAGTCAAAATTTCAGTGGGTGTCAAATATAATAAACCTGCTTTTTTTAAATCACAAAAACATGTAAAACTTAGGGCCTGCCTGTAGGCTATTTAGCCTGGAATAAAGTGTCACAATCCACTTAAATGTGCTGGCAGTGTTTATTAAACTACGCTACCAATTTTTTCTCTTCATGCTTACCAGCTAAACAGAGGTGATTTCTAATGAGATATCTCCCCTAAACAGAGTTTTGTTCCACAACAGGACTCTACTCACCATGTCTTTTGAACTGGACAGAACTACTTATATAAATTATACCCTCCATTTCCAATTTATCCACCATGCACACTCAATGGGCTTAAGTACATTACAGAAATAGCACCTTTCTTCTTCCAAATGTCAATGTGGATCTATTCCTCTACTATTCTCCCTTACTTAAAACATTTTTATTTAAGGGTATCATCAGCTCTTGTTATTTTCCCAATTTCTCCAAAGACAGTTGTTATAATTAGTCACGTGAAATCTGAGTACCTGTCTAGTGATAAACAGGTAAACTAAGTATGATTACTGTATTAAAAGTACTGCACCCAAAAATCTAACTTCAGAGAATCATTGCCACTTAGTTCCCCAAATTATCCTGTTAAGTAAACCTTCAACTACCTCCTTCTTAAACACTAAGTTTGAGTCCAAGAATCTGTGTCCAGGAGCGGCCTGGGCTATAGCAGGGGAAAACATACCTCTCTAATAAAGGTCTATTCCTTTTAATCCAACCCAAAGACACACCAGCAATTTCCTTACATATTCCATCACAGTTTGAGTTCAGTGCCACCTGATAGTCTATTACTAACGTGGTTTCTATAAATTACATATACCATAGCCCACATGGAAACCATATTTTCACAGTGACCAATGTTTAATAACACACTGCAACCTGGAGTATCTGTAGCAATTTCTCTTATTCTGCTGTGCTATTTCAGCAATTTGTCTCCTCAGATATTTAGTCTATGAAGCCAAGGCTCTTGAATTTTCTCACTGTAGTTAAACAGGGATTAACTTTATCCCATGTTGTATTAGCTACAAGATAATTGGGCTCCTTGAAAGGAACCACCATAAATTATCTTGATCCAGAAGTTATTCTAAACATTGGTAGGTAACAATGCTCTTGCATAAACATAGCTGTTTGTGGAAGTTACTAATTAATTTTATTTATTTGCATTACAATTTCATGTCTTTCTTTTTCCCTTGGTCTCTGTCATGTAAAATTTATTAGCCAATGTGCCACAAGCTCTAACTAGTTTAATGAAATATTTTAATACCTTTGAGTACTTTGATAACTGCAAGTATTTTTCTATTTTAATAAGCACAGTCTCTGTTAGCAAGTTATGAGACCATACAGTTTTACTGAGAAGTAAAAAAAAAAAAAAATAGTGATTAGGTCACTGTCTGAATGAATACTGCAGATTTTTGTGTGTATGCACAAGATATAATGTGAAGTTATATATTTCAAAGTGGGAAGAACAATTCTACTACATACGTTCTTAGCCAACTCTCATCAGAGTCCAACAAGCTAAATATATTTCTGGACAAAATGTTGTAATAAAGAAACTCAACAGATAAGTCACAGGACTTTTTTAGATGTGGTTGCCTAAGCGCCATAATCTAGTTTTTAAAATAGGTTCCTCCAAAACAGAGGAGAAAGAAAAATTCCTTATTTAAAAGATCACTCCATGTGACAAGACGTAAGGGACTGGGGGTGGAAGAGGATAAAAGGAACAAAAGGATTCCCATCAAGTGAGGAGAAGAATAGCAAAAGAGGAGATACATTATAAGGTGGTGGTTGGTTCTTTATTTTTTTTAATGTTGAGAGACTGGGAGCAATTTAAACCAAGATAAAAAGGATGCTCAAAATTTGCACAAAAGAAACAGCAAAATAATCTTAAGAATGTTCCTTAGACTACACTAGAATTTTAGAATATGGAGACTGTTAGGATAAGTGAACCAGCACACCCAAAGACAAAATTAAAATTTGAAATTATATTGGCACGTTGGTCATAAAAATCCTAACACTGCAGAAGTATCTGCAGGGAAAAAAATCTACTAACACAAAAAAATAAGCATGTCTGACCAGTTGTGGTTTATTGTTCAGGAAAGTGCATGTTTTAGATGACGTTTTCTTTTGTCTAATGTCTAACATATACGTCTATATGCTCAGAAGCACGGCTGAAAGAAGAATGTAGTAACATACTCCAAATCCAAAGAATACCTTAAAAATATCTGAAGGGAAATGAAGAATTTCTGTGTTACTTTGCTTTTTCTTTCTCCTCTTTTTAGCCAAGCTACTACAATTCTGTATCTCACTTACCAGATCTTCACACAAGCCAAACAGGTGGGATGTTATTTGAAGCTACAGCCTTTATTTAATTAGTAAACTAAAGGGTGTTGATGCAAAATCTGGATACAATTTCATATCATTTGTTCTATAATTATTCCATGATAAAAAAAATTTTTTTAATTTTAAAAGCCCAAGCGCTGCTTTCCTAGCTAATGGGAAAAACAGGTTGGAGGGCCTTAAGAATAAATCCTTCTGTGGTTCAAAGACAACTGCTCTGATTTTTTTCTTCTGGCCGTCTAGGAAGGAGCAAATTTTTTTTCTCCATTTTCGTTTCTTATCATACCCTTATGGCTTTCATTAGGCACACGAAAGGCCACAGAATTAATTTTGTGCTCAAAATTACTCAGTACCAAGTCCTGTGTATGAACTCTTACAGAAAATGACGCAAAAGAATAAGCTTCTTTTTTTTTTTTTTTGGGCGGTACACGGGCCTCTCACTGTTGTGGCCTCTCCCGTTGCGGAGCACAGGCTCCAGACGCGCAGGCTCAGCGGCCATGGCTCACGGGTCCAGCCGCCCCGCGGCATGTGGGATCTTCCCGGACCGGGGCACGAACCCGCGTCCCCTGCATCGGCAGGTGGACTCTCAACCACTGCGCCACCAGGGAAGCCCAAGAATAAGCTTCTTGAGGTGCCTAACGGACAAGCAAACTTTAAAAGGAAAGGGCCCCTTTAGTGTCCATGTATTCAGACCTAAAGTGAAGCTGGAATTATGGGAGAGATGCAGCGAGAGCTTCAGCAAGCTCTCATACAGTGTAAACACAGCAGTTAAAGTTGTGACGTTCATCTGACATCAAAGCCATCTGTCCAGAACGTGCTGGGGCAAGAAGCCTCTGCCAGGGAAGACCTGCCTGCGTCAAATGGATTGCTCCAACCCCTCAGAATAACCTGGGGTATGGTTTAAATCACAACGTACACAATAAACTTGGGCTTTGTCACACGAATTTCAAGGGTTCAAAGTCATAACTAAATTTCTGTGGTTACACAAAAAACATAATACATACATACAACATAATATTACCCAAAACACAACATATATACATACATACATACATATATATATATGTATATAAAACATAGAAGCTTTTTAAAAAAGGCAGCTGCTCCATGTATTTTGAAGATATGTACATGCCATTAAGCAACCAACACACAGAGTGGAACAGGCAGGAGAGGTTCCCAGCTCCTAGAAATGTGAAGAAATGAGACTAAAAGAAAATAGCTACCTGTTACATCAAAGGTGAAAAACATATATCAAGTATGGGGGAAAAAAAAACCCATAGGTTCAAAGTGTTTGGGATGTCGTGATACAATTTACAAATAGTGAAATACACAGATCTTAAGGGTCTACCAAGAATATATTTTGGAGGGAACATATACAAATCAAAGACTGATTTATTTACATTGATTTTCACACTGGGGTGTGGCTAATAACAAAATCACTGGGACGTTACAGGTTACTATAATTGGCAATGGGTGACTCTGAGCACGACTGGATCCGCCTCTTAAATTTTAAATGATTGCTTCAAGCTAAATTTCTGGGAACTTCTTTGGTCTGGTAATCAGTCTGGGAGTCTTGTAGGAACAGGCTTTCTCGTGATATTTCCACTGCCTCGTGGTTTCTGGCAAGGTTGAGCCGTCTACAGAAACAAGATTTTCTAAGAGCGTCTTGTTATTTCCATTTCCTATCTCAAATGAAACCAAGAGCATGCGGATGAAAATGTTAAAAATACACACACATGCAAACTTTTCATCATCGAGGTTGTTTCTAAATCGAATCTAATGAAAGTCATCAACAGTACATTTGAAGACTGAAGGCAGCTCCAGTTGTACTGACTACTGGATAAAATAAAAAACTTGGAAGAAGAGAACCAAATACTTTTGTATTTTTAAAAAGTACGTTATTCTCATGACCATGCCAACCTTAAGAATGTTAAGACCTAAGATATATTTAAAAACTAGGAAGCCAGAAGTCTTAATATACAGGGACCTATTGCAATACCTGATTCTTCACATTCAGATTTTCACCTGCACTCCTGAAGTACGTCTCTACTTACATTTAAAACCCTTAGGTATAGGGTACGTTGTTACACATTGCAGCATATTACACTCATAAAATATATTCCTAGAAAAAGACACTCTTTAAAAGAAAAAAAAAAAGAATGAACATTTTCAGCTACTGAAATATGCCAAACAGACAGTGGTGAATAAACTCTGAAGAGAATGAGATAATACAGCTTTTTTTTTTAATATTTCCCTCTCTCCATTTATTTTAAATAAATAATATTGATTCTATTTCAAAATGCCCATAAATTGCCTCACCTAAGACCACTGGATAGGATTTATGATTCTCAGTACGGAATTTTATATCTAAACACAATGATACAAATTTCAAAAGATAAAAATAAATAGACATTAATGATGTCTAGGATGGCAATGTAACATCAGGATAATGATCCAATTATTATTGATTTGAAAGCGTGAGGTTTAAGAAACTCTCACAAAAAGAGTGAAAAGGATGTCGTATATAACAGGCTATTTTCCCTTGAAAAAAACCTTCCTCAAAGCTAACTTGAAAAGTTTTGAAGTTACGAAAAAACTACTGTATGTACTTTTATAAAAATAGGAGTTAACAAAATATTCTGGGATGAGACTTCAGAAGACATTTCATCAAAAACACATTTTAATTCAAATAACAGAAATAATGAAAATTCATATTCATGGAAATGTTATTATTGGCCTCTGTTAAGTATTGGAGCAAAGCATGTCCATTTTATTCTAATATTAAATGTTAGTATTAGCTCACTAATTATAAACATCTAGAAGACAACAAAATCTCACCCTCTGGCCTGTTTACTTTTTTAGGCATAGGTCTAACATAGTTCAAGAATGGTTTAAGTTGTAAGAAGTCATTACAATCTCAGTGCATCATTGTTGAATGCTATTACTGTATTCACTTTTCTGTTACCTTTATCTGTTAGTGTTTCTTATTGAATTCTGTATCAAAACTGTTTATTTCCCTATAACAACAACCAACAACAAAACTGAAGCCTAAGGCATCACATGTTAAAAGGCAGGGGGAAAAGTATCCAAAGTGGATTACATTTTTGCCCCTTGCTAGTGACGGTCTGAAGGGGTTTTTTTGTTTGTTTTTTTAAAGAAAGACCAATTTTTACAGACAAATGAACCCATTTCTAGTATACTGCTTCTAACGATTATAAACAAAAGTAACAATATAGACATCCTCTTCATAAAAAACAGAGACCAGTGAAGTATGTGATACACTTCTGTCCCTTACCTTGCCAAACCACATTTCTGGTTAAGAAAGTTAAGCAAAAAAAGAACACTAAGTTAATAGACTAACTACAGAAACCAAGTGTAATGGTTTGCATGTAAAATAAGCGCATTGGTTATGTTACGTGAAATCAGGAAACCAAATATTCAAAGATAGGTTAAATATTCTCATATTCTCCCCCGCCCCGCTAAGCTCCAATGATCATTCCCAATAACTTCCACATCCGGACCATCTAAATACACTGTATCAAATACAAATACTTTAAAGTTCATCGAATTTTGATACCTTTACAATGTTTAACAAAACACATGAGGGACAGAACCTTTTCATGTTAGAAAATGGCAATTATTAACTACTAGTTTTCAACTAATTTTTCATTAACAGATTAATAGTTTCCTCAGAAAGCAGAGTCTCCTCCTGTTCTCATTATGTGTTTAACATTTCAAATTATACAACCCCATCAAGAGGTCATTCTATCAGGCTAAGCAAACTAGTAGAAAATTCCCAAGTTTATGCAAGAAACTGTGAGGGCTGGCTTGTTGTGAATCAAGCATGAACTTAAGGCATGTGTTTTGAAAGATTTTTAACAACCTGTAGCCTTTCAAGAAGATCCCAACAGGATGCATCAAAAATGTGAACTTTAGCTCAAGCTTAACAATCTAGCTGGTGAAGAGCCCAAAGTGGGCATCAAAAAACACCTGCACCGGGGACCTGGCTATGGCCCTTGTGGTTATATGATGTCAAGCCTCAGAACTTCAGGGGCTGCATTCTTAGGACGAAACTAGCATTATAATCCTGTTACTTTGGAGAAGCGCTGTAAGCACTCAATGAACAGTAAGTGCGCGGCCTTAGAAAAAGTTAAGATACTATCATCGGAGCATTTACAGGCATGTCAGGATAAGAATAAAAGAAATTGGACCCTCAGAACAAGACCTTGAAATGTTCATGGAGAAACACGTGAGGATCACCGGGTAAAGTAACTACTGGAAAACTGCAAAGAATGAAGGCTCTGGTCTACGTTGTAGAAATCAATTACCAGAAATATTCATTCTCAAAGTCCACTGATTACTTTTTAAACTTTCCTATTATAATACAAATATAAATACAGTCATACTCTCTACACTATTTGAGTATTTTTCAAAATACTTCAGATTGCAAATCATTCCCCAAAAACTCAGTGGGAAGATTAAAGTAAAATCTTCGAGGAAATCTTAAATTGTGAAAGACAACTGCTGGTCACATGGGTAAGAAGTCTCTTCTCCCTTTAAAGAAAGTTGCCTCTCTGGCGCCTGGGAAACTTAAAAATCCCCACTACATGAATTTGCTAAGGTACTGTCCCAGATATTTTTAAATGAACCCTTACTACTATTTTAAAACTGTTTATTGTACCAATCTGTTAGCTCCATTTAACTTTCTATTTTTTTAGTCTAATTGCTGAACAGTTTCAAATGGTAACCTAATCTTATCACTAAAAATTTCTGAATAACAAAAGTTTAAGATGCAAGTTAAATAATCTATTGGACTAAAGATGCCTATTATCATATAAGTGCCTGAAATCGGTGGGTCCCTAGCTGAGATTTCTAAAACTTCCTTCACACAGGAATTCTAGCCCAAACAACCACTGCATTTCAATGGAGGTGTAAGGATTAAATGAAGTATTGCCTGTAAAAACATAAAACTACCTTAAGTCCTTTTCTGGAACAAGCCAAAAAATAATAGTAATACTCTGTAAAGTGGTGTTATTTAATGGAATGACCATTTTCTTGTTTGCTGTTAAAATTAAAAAGTCACCAAACTAACATCCACCAACTTACTGGTTAAAGATTTGTTCTCCACAATAAGTAAACACACACGACAGCAAGTTACTAAGCAACATTTATCATGAGTTCCACCTACTCATCATCATTAGGACTTACCATCATGTTCACAAGCCAAACTAAACAGTGACCCTACTTCTAGAACACTCATCTTACATGTTACTAAAATATTACCTTGCCAACATACTCTTTCCACTTCCCTATCCTGAGCTTGAAATTATATCCAGTACAAGTTTTGTTTTTTTACTTTGATACTTTAAAATGAGTGCATGAGGATTTTATTTTTTTTAATCAATAGGAGAAAGAAGACAATACTTCTGAACATTCGACAAGTCTGAAAGCATTACGCTTTGTAAATGCTGCTTTAGGCCACACCACAATGGCTTCTGATTCTACCCTAAGAAACATCTCTGAGGTTTTCTCCCCGTGACACTACAAAGTATTGCTACCCACACCTGAACTCTTCTTCGAAAGGTAGAATGCCTATTTTAACATATTCCTTTTACCGTATGGCTTTCCTTATTTTTTCATCAGTGATAAAACAACCCTAACCATACTACAAAACCAATGACCAAACCACCGGCCCACAGCTTCCACCTCCCTAAGATTTTTTACTTCTCTAGACGCAAAATCTTTGAGGCAGATCTACAGCCAGCTGCCAAGTGTCCGTTTGGCAGTAAAAAGACTGTCATCACTAATATCCCCTGCTCTCTTAGTGTTCAAGAAACAGGGAAGAAAAACAGTGAGTGCCTTGGGGGCCACATTTTTTGTTTTCTTAATTTTGGCTTTCAAAATGTGGTCTAGAGTTCCTATGGCTTAAACTGTCTGCACAAAACTTTTGTTTTGGAATGAGAAGTCATCATTGAACCCTTCTGGGGAAGGTACAGCTAAGTTGCTCAGGAGCCACAAAGCTGGAATCAAACTACCAGGCTCCAATCCCAGGCCTCCACCTACCCTTGCTCTGAAAGTATATGCAAGTTACTTAAGCTCTCTGGGCCCTTCCTTATCTGTGAAATAGGAATATTAGCATACCTAACTAAGGAAGCAACCCCTGTAAAACTCATGGCACAGAGCCTAGACCACAACAAGTGCTCACTTATTTGAGCCATTATTACCTTAGCAGAAAGAGGACTCCACAAATGAATGAAGATCACAAAACTGCCTTTTCTAGACAGGGAGCAGGGATTAATTGGGGATGACCACAAATACAGTGCTGAGAAAAACTCAGGTCCAAACCTGGGAAACCTGAATTCCAATACCTGGTCTCAAATAATTTGTTACTTAACCTCATAGAGTAATTTTACCTTCTGTGAATCTTGTTGACCTCATATGTTAATGAGAAAGACTGGTCTAGAATCTGCATTCGCGGTTTCAAGGCTGGCTGTGTATTTTAATCATCTGGGGAAATTGAAAGAAGGATCCATACATATCCCTCTCCACCAAGGATTCAACTTCAGTTGCACTGGTTATAGTGCTTGGTAGCATCATCTGAGGGCCCTCCATCTTTTCCTTCTAGAATTCTTAGCTTTACCTATCTTTTCATGCATAAACATCACGGAGATCTAATAGTCTAATCATGTTAAGAACAGCAATCACTACTGACACTTCTTGACATTTATGAATATGGGTAGCAGGTATTAAATCATCAGTTTTGGCCTCTTCTGGGGTCAATGAGACAAACACATGGTTCTTTTGCTGCCCCAAAATTGATCTCCCCCAGCATGGTTTAAGATTAACCATCTCACGTTTAGCAAATCATCAAACCGCTTTCTTTAGCCCGCTTTCCTAAAGCACAGTGACAAGAAGTAGCCAGTTTTTAAAACCTTGAGTTCTCTTGACACTATAAACTTCCAGAGAGACCCATGGATGTGGGTATATTCACCTAACGCCTGAAAAAAGTACTCCAAAAGAACCTTAGAAGAACTTTCTGATAACCTTAGTCAAAGCAAAGATTCACAGGTTTACATCAATGCCTTTGAAATACCTTTTATTTCTATTCTGCCTTTCCACAATGATATCAAAGTTTCCTACACGTAACAAAATTTAAAAAAAGATATTCCAGAGAGGAATTTTCATTTCCAACTTCCCAGCAGCGTCCAGAGCAGAAATGGTAAGAGAATCTCGATATCTGGAATGACCTCAGGTGACCCCTCAAGTCATCACACCATGGGCAGAGAAATGAAAGGGCTGAACTAAATTATTCAGGTTAAGGTTCCAATGTACCTTAAATATATTTTGATTCTGATGATTATTAAGAAAGATTCTCTTTTTGACAGTATCAAGAGTTGAATACAAACTTTCCCAGGCAACAAAACTTCAAATTAAAGCTGAAAATTCCTTTCACTGTCTTAATCATTATGGTTATTAATAGTAAAAAAGGAACAGACTACAAATGCAGTCTAGATACGTTAAGTCAGTGATAGTCACTGGGATTCTGAATAATCCCAAAGTCTCTAAAACATTCCTCTTTCCTTTAAGCCTGTGCCCTGTATTTATAGAAAATCACGATTTATCCATTAAACTAATAATAACAAACATGAAAGGCAATGTGTAATTAGTGGCATAAGGCAGTTAACATAAAGTCTCAGCCTAAGAGTATCAAGGGAGGAACAGAAAAAGCAACAGTAAATAAATGATACGCATCAAATATCCTACAGCAAAACCAGCGACCCTCACGGAGGGAGGGAAGGCACTTCCCAAACAGAGGGTGACTGCTGCTCTTGGCAGGTTCTTTTCTTTGCTCTTTCCTCTTTCTTTTCTTTCGGCTAGTGTTGATTTAAGCATTTTATTTTACTTTGTCTCTCTCCCTTTAGTTGGAAGGAAACTAGGACCTCTTGGAGAAGCAGACTTTGTAAACTAGCACCTAACTTCTTGAACTTCGGTGCTTTACAACAAGTCTTCAACACTGTCAACCTGAGCCCTAACAAGGATGCTGAATCCATCCATTTAAAAGAAATCTTACTGACTACGGTCATGATAGTCTCTTAGGCAAACTCTTAAACAGATATAAGAATGTCGCTAGTCCCTGTCTATGAATCACAGTTTAAACTGAAAAGGTAATAATTAACAATGTTCTTTAAACCTGGGCTTGGGGAATTCCCTGGCGGTCCAGTGGTTAGGACTCTGCGCTTTCACTGCTGAGGGTGCGGGTTCAATCTCTGGTCAGGAAACTAAGATCCCACAAGCCATGCAGCAAGGTGCCCTAAACGAACAAACAAACAAACAAACAAACAACTGGGCTTGGATAAGGGAAAAGAATATTTGAAAGAGTAGAATAAGAGGCACGAGGAGACAGACGAGGTTTCCTTTCTCTCTGTGATGCTATGAGAAATCGTGTCTCAAACTCTTCCTCTTCAAAATGAGTGCAACAGTCCTTACTACTTCCATTTTTCACAAAACATTATTATTTTGTTAATTTTCACACATTCTGAGTCGCTTAAAGGAAGGTAATCTGACATAGAGGCTCCAGTTTGAGTCACATTTCCATTCTCTCCATAATATTGAATAGTTCAACAATTATATTAAAATATCCAATACCATATACATGTATATTACCACATTATCTATTTAATACTTGGAAGAAGTCCAAAAAGTATGTGTGGAATGTTAGGTAGAGTGTTTGAGAGACCAGATATCCAATCTGGAATCCCATCCTTGTCCCATCACTTATTAGCTGCGTGTGCATAAGTTATCCAAGGCTTAGTTTCCTCAGCTATCAAGCGGGAAAAACACAGTAATTACATAACTAGGGTGTTAGAAAGATTATACACGAGATAATGTACACAAAGTCTTAGCCAATTGCCCGCAACAGCTAAGTAGCTTAATGAAGAGTAATTACTATTAACATAATCATCCAGCACTTTTGTCCTGAAAGTATCTAGGCCAGTGGAAGATAGCAATTCAAGTCCAGAACTACTCTGCAGCCTCTCAAAACCTAAAGAAGAAAATATTGAGGACAGACATCCAATCTAAAATACACTTCCTGAGACTCAAAGACCAAGATCCTTTTAGGCCATTCCCAAGAGCTCTGAAAAAAAAACAAAAAACAAAAAACAAAACCCTCAGGTTATTTCAGAACTCCCACGTTTACATAAAACACCTCTGCCTTCTAGTAGTGTAATCATTTTACAAGTGAGAATATCTAGAGATTTTAGACTCTGGAAAACAACTGAAGCATGCAAGCCCAGCCTCGTTGCCTGTGAACCATCTCAGAGCATACAGAGGTCACTTACTCCCTCTGAAGTTCAGGCATGTAGACCAAGAACACCCAGAAGCCTGAGACTTTGGGATGGGCAGTCAGCCCACTGCTGGGGAATTCCAGTAGCCTGGGGTGGGGAGGTAGCAGCAGTGCAGTGGAAAGTCTTTCTAATTACATCAGACATATGATGATGGTCAACTATCTGTCATACTCGACAGCAGCTGTGACGTTAGAATATTTCCACTATATGGAAACAAGTCATAAAATATTTCCACTATATGGAAACAAGTCATAAAATATGTCCAAATATCTTTTTTTTTTTTAACAAGATGTTGTTTACAATGGAATATTGTAAGAAAATGATATGGATTTTGACTGAGGTGATAGTTTAACATGGGTGTATACATCACAACTCATGAAACTATACTTAAAATCTATGCAGTTTATTTAATGCAAATTGCACCTAAAATTAAAAGTTAAGCGCTAAGCAGAAGACATCTTAAAGTTCAAGACGGGACACAAAAATAGGGGTGGAGATCAACTAAATGTATGAGCCATATTGCAACAGTTGGGAATGGAGAGGAGGTCCACTGGGATGTTAGCCATAGCTGAGTCCCACGCATAGATCACATAAAGTTCCTCATGTGAAGCATCACGCACAGGTCTGTTTCACTCATCTGTATCAGCAGGCCATGCCCACCCACGAGCAGGCATGAGAGAGCAAGTTACAAGGATTACATATGAGGAGGCGGGGAGGGGAAATGTCAGAAGAGAAAGAGGAGAATGGTAGTGGATTTTATTTAAATGCAACCTGGTTGCAGACGACATTTCCCATGTATACACAGATTATCAAGCAAACATCTACATATGGTTGTATTTTTCTGATGACTATCAGCCCTTTTCAGTTGCAGATTTGAGCACAGCACATGTTCCAATTAACTCCATTCTTTGTTGCAACTTGCTGAGTTGGGTGTCTCTTGCCAAAAAGGGGTAGGTGGTTGGTTACATAACAAGGACCTGGGTGGAATCTCCTGCCAAGTCTACACGGAGAGTTGGCGGAATGTGTGTGGTATGGATGAGGGTTGGTAGAGGTGGGAAGAAAAGAGGAAGACCACAGGAAGAATAATATCCTTCAAGACAGACTCTGACAGAGGCAGGCCTCATGGGCTGTGTGGCTAAGGGAAGAAGGTCAAAGGGGAGCCGAACTGGAGGTGATGAGATGTCCACGCACAGAAAGTAGATCAGGTTGTTCTATCACACAAGAATTTCTCCCCTAGGGTGATGCTACCAGGAACAGTCTAAGGTGACAATAACTTTAGGAAGAGGCTTGACCCAAGTGCAACTGTGATGGGGTTTCTGATAATGAAAGAGAGAAAGGGAGGTCATAAGGTTAAAGGATAAGGTGGGCTTCAACAAAGTTTTTCCAAGTAAAGCATAAGCAATCCAACAATGTGTGCATTCATTTTGGTGAGTGAAGTACTACTCACTAGAAAGCAAACTTTAAGTCTGATCCTAGGCAGGCTTAAGGTATTTTTTAGACATGTAGACTGCTATGCTGTTCACTTGTGGGTTGGCTGGCTCTATTCCATAGCCACAGACTGTATTCTTAACACTATTCAACTGTTTCCCAATCTGTGTAAGAGTTTACGTACTATTAACAAGAATTCACCCAACAAAATTTAAGTGACAAAACCAAACACTAGAAGCGTCCCTGGGATTGGTCCCTCTGAAGACAGGGCTGTAGGAAGTCACCAATACACTCAAAAAATGTTTTTTAAAAAGACACGTGGTCTTTAAAAAAAAAAAAAAGACACACAGTCTTCAATAGGTAATAAGCAACATGGGACAAATTATTTACTGAAGAGATAAACATATGATTCTAATGCAAAGATTTCCTAGACAAGGCGGTTGTGACAACAGTGGAAAAGTACCCCACTCTTACAGTTATTGTCGTAATTACAACTGCCATACACTTGGGTTTTTTAACGGAAACTGTATGATTCAGAGATTTTCTGGATTTTCTACTTAAGACATCAATAGAGCATCAGGACATCAAACTACGAGGGGGGGAGATGACAAAGTTGGCTAAAAGAGGGCTAAGTAAGGACTGCATGGTGAAAAGTGCTCACCATTGTAGCATGATGAGTACACATCCAGGTTCTATCAGCCAAGCCCAGATAAGACGTGTGTACTGCAGGAAAGTGGATTAGAAACACGATTCTGAACATGGAACTCCCTTGGCTTCCTCGAAGATGAAGGACTGGGGGATAAGTGTCACAAAACAAACACTATTCACTGGGCTGAATGCAAAGTAATGAGGGCAGAACCTATCATGGCATGTTTAATAACATAATTTTGCTAAGGCAAACTAAAGGGTGCTTAATGACGTTCCATCAAATAAGTTATGTGAATTGTGTCATTTGCAAACCACTAAATATCACATTAGTTAAGGGAAACATTTGACAAGCAGTTTCTAGTCTCATGACCAATTCCACACTAGGCAATCTTGCAAATGACATAATTAACACAACTTACTTAACTGATCTCTATTTGCAATTCATTAGGTATAATTTTCCAGCGGAATCATGCCCTCTAAAGGTGGCGAGGCACATAAGGGCAGTTAATGAATATGAGGTACTCAATCTACGTGGAAATATAGTATGAGTAACCACTCTGCGTTAAAAACCAACGATATCTACATATCACAAAGGTAGAGCTACTTAGTCCCCTTAGACTCTGTGACAAAAGATGAAAACACAGAAGCAGACCTTCCATATAAGTGCATGTATCTACGTATAAATTCATCCCACACACTTTGCTTTGCACACCACTGGAATGTTAAATGATGAGCAAACAATCTGTTTTCATTTCCATTGAAAGAGAGAATTAGCCTAACATTCCAAAGGTGTTCCAGGACTGAGGGCATCAGAGGAGCTTCTGGTCCTCAGCACAGGGCACTGAGCTGAAAGGCAACGTGAGCTACGCCCCTAAACTGCCTGATGTTATAAGAGGCTAGTCGTCTGCAGCTGAGCAATTCTTTAGGAACCCTTAGTTTTGAATAGGACTTTCCCAGAGTCCCCTGGGACATAGAGAAGACCTGGAGGGGTATTTTTTTCAAACCCTCAGAAATTAAGAGAGAAGTGGGTCTGAGTGCATTGGAGACACATCTTTCTTTCCGTAAGCCTGATGTTTTTCATATGAAAATTACCGCTGAACTCAAGAGGAAAACTAGCAGCACAGGCACAAATTAGAGAAAGAGAGACAGAAGAAGGGAGAAAGGGAGGGAGGAACACATTCCACCTGTCGCTGACTTTTCTTTTTTATAGATTTTTCAATAAGAAATCAACAACTCCATGTTTGAAAAGCCACTTCTACAGGCCTCTGTTTCTAACTTTTAAGCTTAAAATCTTCACGAGTTTATGTTCAGGTGGCAAAATCTACAGGAGAAAGGCATCTGGTTTGTTGTTGATGTTTAAATGATGAATTAGCCAAAATTTTCTTTACAGACAATGCACTGTCACAAACTTCGCTTATTTGAGAGGCCAATGCTATAGAACCATACATGATATGGGCACAAGTCTTGGTTCAGCAGACCTCACTAAAACCCAAGGTCATTCACCCAGATGTAAACGTCTGGCATACCCCAAAGAGTAGAACTAAATGTACACCGACCTCTACAGAGACACAGAGATCTTATAAATCCATTCTGTAATATTCTTCCAAATACTCCCTGGAGGAAAGTTCAACTCTAGCCCACAATTTTAGAAATGGAGAAACCGAGGACCAAAGTAGTTCATCCAACCTAATTAGTTTAGAGCTGCAGTCCATACTCAACCCCAGGTGTATAAGGGAAGAAGGTAAAAGAGCAGAGGAGAAAGCAAAAATGGAGAACACTCAGTTGGTTTCAAAAGTACTTTGCCCTGAATAAAGAATATTAAATGAATTTTGCCATTCACAAGACACAGGAACTCTTTAAAATTCAAAACAATATTGACTGTCCACAGATATATTTTAAAATGGAATTTTGCTTGTCAACCATTTTTAATAAGGAACAGAGGGTATAAAGAGGGCCAAGGAATAGAGGGTATGAATAGGGCCATTCCATTTAAATGATTTTTTAAATAATGGAAGATGCATAGTGTCTGAATGTAGGCAGGACTGGGCCCAACGCATTAGGCCATCACTGATGTGTCTGTATCTTGGTGGAAAAAATACTGTTTTTACCTATTCTGTAAAGACTAATGAAACCCTTTTCAGTTCTTCATTCTTCCCCTGTACATTCAAGGTACTTTGCATCTGAAGTGTACATAAAGTCTGCCATACTGCCTAGGTGCTTTCATAGCAGAAATTATATTTGAAAAAGAATTGTTTTACAATAGGCTAATTACTCATTTATTTATAATGTCACCTCAGACCAAAGTCTGACTTCTAAAAATGTAAAACACAGTTTCAGCTGGGTATATGGCAAGGGTAGCTGCATGCAGCGTGATGTAATCAGCTCTACATATCCTCTAGAACCCTCCAGTTCAAAATACACCGCAGCCCCTAGGTAGCCAAAATTCATTCACAAAGCTATGCTGTAACTATACTGAGTGTAGTCGACCTTCCAAACTGTTAACTGCAGGTCCACAGAGGTATGTCTGTGTAAGTTCTCTAAATGTTGACATCCATTATATCTAATAAACAGCATTTTTTTTAGTTTTGCTAATTCACTTATTTTATCTTGTTCTCCTTTTTATTCAGACAGCTCTTTAAAAATAGGTATCTTTAGGGCTTCCCTGGTGGCGCAGTGGTTGAGAGTCCGCCTGCCGATTCAGCGGACACGGGTTCGTGCCCAGGTCCGGGAAGATCCCACGTGCCGCGGAGCAACTGGGCCCGTGAGCCATGGCCGCTGAGCCTGCGCGTCCGGAGCCTGTGCTCCACAACGGGAGAGGCCGCGATAGTGAGGGAGGCCCGCGCACCGCGATGAAGAGTGGCCCCCGCTCGCCGCAACCAGAGAAAGCCCTCGCACAGAAACGAAGACCCAACACAGCTAAAAATAACTAACTAAATAAAATAATAATAAATTAATTAATTAAAAAAATAGTCATCTTTACTTGCCTCAGTTTCCTCACCAGAAAGAAGATAATAACTGTTCACCCTCGGATGCCGCCCACTCCTCCTACTCCACAGGTGTATTACAAGGATTAATTAAATACTAAAGTTAAAGTGCTGTAAGCTGTGCAAAATAGAAGGCTTGAATACAGAAACAATGATCGTCTTAAGCTATACTTTCAACCGAGATCCTCATGATATTGCAAACATATCTACCTGGTTTCTCTTCCAAGCTGTCAGGTAGATGTTTGATCATACATATTTCAAAATGATAATTTGCTGATCCAATTTTGCTGATGACTTCAATCAGTAAAAGGAGAAACATAACTTAGAAAGTCCATTGCATTACATTCCCAGTTATAAGCAGTATCAGACCCACATATATTTCACTTCATTACTCCGACCAATTCTAAATGCAGCTTGACTTTACTGTTGCTTGAAATGATTCATATTACAAAGCTTTTGTTACTGAACTGAGGAAAACATTACGGGGTTCGGGTTTCTTACCCTCTACCAGTCACTTGTCCCAGAAACTAAACAGAACTCCCAGCTCTCCGGCTGATCGTGGCTGGGAGCTCATTAGGCTGTTCCTCACGTTAAATTACTGAAAAGGGTGATGTATTTATAATATAGCTTGAGATGCTATAAAATGGCTCATCAATCTGTTTTATTCATGGAAAGTCCACATAAGGCCACTAGTCTGTTACTGGCAATAAACCTTGGGTGCGTCTTCAAAAGACCTGCATATTAGATAGTGATTTATGACTCTGTCCAAGGAATCAAACATGATACTAACAAGGCAAGGGATAACTCAACTGACACATTCAAAAGCAATATAATTTCAGTAGTAAATCAAGTGGGTATAACATACACAGGGAAGAGAGAAAGACAGGAGATTAGCATGTATATATATTAAAAGAAAAGCAGAATGTTAAAAAATATATACCAATTCTGAGTGTTCAGATCTCAAGCCATTCCTAATTCATTCTCTGCATTATTTTTTTTTATACGGCATTTCTAATAGTATAGTCACTCCTCACCTCCCGTTTTATACCTAGAATATTCTTTTTTAAAGACAGCGATATATCCTAGATCATTTGCCTTTTTTAATACCCAAAGAGAGAGTTGCTCAGCAGTTCTTACCCTTAAAACATAAAGCTGTTTTGGATGAGAAAGATCCAACGAAGAGAACAAGAAATATTTAGAATCAGCGTGAGAAACCAAAAGAATTAGTTCGGTCTTACATTGTTTTCATAGAACAGCACATGTGTTAGAAAAGTTTTCCCTGTTAGGTGTCTGGAAATCCCAATACTTCAAAGAGATCTCTTACCTTGAGATCAAGTAAAAAACTGACAATAAAACAAATGATGCTTTTTTAACCACTGAGTTTTCTCTTAGGTTGCCAAAGAGTCACTTAAAACTAACAGTATGAATGTGAAAGCATAGATGTAGAAAATAAAAGGGTTTCTCCTACAAGTGCATAATGAGTTTAAGATGCCTTACGTGTACTTGCTATTTTTATCTTCAACGGTCCACTTAAAAAACAAACTCATTTTCATAAAAGAGTGTAGGTTATGCAAATTCAAAATCCTATCACATACACTGAACCTGTTCACATTATTTTATTTAGAAAAGAGAAGTATTTTTAAAAAGAGGGGTTTTTTTTTTCCCCCTATCCCTAAGTGCACATGACATCACCACTTTTCTTCCCCACCAGTGTGTCTCAGATTCTCGTTTAGGCAAAACTGGAAAGCTACTTGACTTTTCCCCTTGGACTGCTCAATCTTCTGGACAGGGATCGTGCATGCGACACCATTCCTAAAAGTGAAAGGGAGAAAGGCGTCCTCCCTGTTATTATTGTTAGTCAAAATAAAACACTCCGCTTCGGCAAGGAGCGACTCCAAACACCTTCCCCCTCGCTACAGGCAAGCCCTCCTGGGCACTGGAGTCAGCTCGCCCGGCTGTGCTCAGAGCAAAGGCCCTCTGCAGTCCCTTCTTGCTAACGGCTTATAGGTTCATGTCTTGAACTCTTCATTTCAAATGCCGGAAGCTATGTGTTTGCGTCTACTTTCAGCCCAAACAAATATGAATTCTACATTTATTTCAAACCAGTTGCTGTAGCTAAAACTTCCTTGGCTTTCCTAACAAATGGAATTTATTAAATGCTGCAAAATGATAGAAGACTACCACAGAGTTCAAAACTAGAAAGAGAACGGTGGGTTCACAGAGGAGAGTAAATGGATCTGTGCGGTTTTACTATGAAACAACTTTTCAAATAACCACACATGAATTAAGGGTGAGAGTTGATCCCTTTTCCCCATATCTCACCTGACACCAGGGCTTTTGGAATAGAGAAAAAGGTGAAAACTCTACCTGGCCCCCTCAAAAAAACAATCAGAACGTATTTAAGTGCCCACACACAGAGATTTTGCCTTTGATATGTACAAACAAAATAAACTATCTTCTCTTACCCCCCAAACACAAAATGCACAAGCATAGACATCCTCGGCCAGACACCCTTCAGGTTATCTCACAGTTAAATAAAATAAAAAGGGCTTCTTTTTGTGCATCTATATATACACACACACACACACACACACACACACACACAGTCACAAACTCCAAGAATCGTGCCTCCAATTTTCTGTCACAAAGAGCACTCTGGGGGCCCCGGGAGGGGGAAAGTGTTTGGGAAACAGAAGGCGCCGGGGCAGCCTGTGAAGTGGACATTGGCATATCTCGCCCGGCCTTTTCCTGTGGGGTTCATCTGGTCGGCAGGGTGGGGAATAGTTGTCTGCGCCATACCAAGGTCAGCCTGCTAGGGCTGACAGTCTCTGTCTCGGTACAAAGGAAAGAATCAATACTTTTGGACTACGGCTGTGCCCTCAGTGTAAAACAACAAACATGCAGCGTCTGACATGTTTCCAGGTGATTTGTGGCAGAACCTCTTGTCTGATCTGTATCCAGGAGCTGCTGTGTTACTGCTCTTTGCTTCTCACCTCCCTCACTCCCTCCCGAGGCCCCCCCTGCCTGGCCCGGCTCTGTGATGTCTAATACTTTACTCAGGTACAGAGACTGGTGTTCTACCCTACAGCTACTTGTCACTCAATAAATCACACCTACGAGCGCAGTCTGCACAGACTGATCCAGGCTTTAAAAAAAGGATCAGAGGGACAAAGTGCAGGCAAGATACCGTAATTATAACAAAACTAAAATATTCAGAGAGAGGGACAAACGCACAGGCTCTGAGACACGGATAAAATGTCATTAGAAACGGCGGCTTTGTCCTCTTCTGGTTTCAGTCTTTTCATGCACCCCTATCTCCCCTCTGCCCCTCTCTCCCCTCATTTATTTTGGCTGTTCTTCTTTGTTCTAACTAGAATTCAAGGCATAACAGGAGCTTTATTAAAGAGTTCACTAAAGCAAATTATGATCATCTCAGATTTTAAAATATACGTAAGTTGTACTAAATCAAAGAGAGGCGCTCTCGGTTAAGTACCTTTAATACCTTCAGTTTGCGTTCTTATCTAAAATATTTGCACACGGAGGCTCCAAAGCCTCCTGAAACTGCCCAAGATGTAACAACTGCACCAAGAACCAGCTATTAATTATGGCTTGAAGTTAATTATTCGAACAGCCATGAAAATGATTTTACTCACACAAAAACATGCTTGTGTTGTCTGACTGCACCGTTTGTGCAGAAATATGTCAACATTTTATTATATTATTATATGTTCTTCAAATTGCGTAAGAACTACTTTATACTAGATCTGTTCTTTCTCACCCTCTCCCCCACCCCACATCTATTTTCCAGAGTGTGAACCATTAGCCTAGTCAGATAAGAAGGTTTTGGACAGTTTCTTCTGTTCCAAATATTTTAAATGCAGCATTTTGAGTTATCTTGGCAATTTCAGTCACATCAGACACCTCTTAATGCAAGAAAAGTGATGTTCCATCATGGAGGTCTTGCACAAGTCTCTACTGTAACTGTTGCTGATGAAAATAAAAGTGAGTTGGAACAGCTCTACGCTTCCTTCCTAGTCAATCAATGCCTGACAGCACCAGTTCCTTCAACCATGTACTTCAGCGATGATGGATCAATAACTGTGGTTTAACAACAGGGAGCCACCAATCATTATACGAATGATTAAAAGGGGTCTCACTCACGTACACCTCTGCAGACAGAGTAGGCCATGAGATCAAAATACCTGCCACATTATGCTTCATACTACAGGAATTCAGGTAAAGGAGGGGAAAAAATGGTGGGAGGAAGGGGGGAGAATCATTAAGACAGCATAAAGGACATATAAAATGCTGATGACCACGTCAATTTTCAGCCACTGTTGTCTTAGACGCTAGTTCTCCAAATTCACCGTAATGGAGTGGTATCAAATTTTTTAAAGGGGGGGTATTGCTTACTGCTCAATCCTACAAAATTTCAACTTATTAAGATTACTGGGAATGTCGCATAAACATCCCCTTTACCCTCCACACACCCACAAGGTCCACCTGCCTGGGGAGTCAGTCTAGGCTCACTATCTTGGAAACCCTTGCTGCCCTGACTTATTTTCAGCTCACCATGTTAAAATTATTCTGTGAATATCTATCTGAAAAGCCTAAAAGACCCTAAAAGGGTAGGACTATTTCATCCAGGAATAAACAACGTCCCTGACATAAAGCAGATGTTCAACCATGATAGACAAATTAATGAAATGAATCAGCCTTAAAAAGAAAATCAAGTCCCTTTTTAAAGAATCTCAAGCAAAAGATATTGCACAACTTCCCTCTTGTACCTACAGAACATTACTGGGAATTCACTCATTACCATGCAAAGCACCATAAATTATCAATTAAAACCATGAAAATCTCTTGCAAAAGCAAAATTCTCTGCATTGCTGCCTGTCCCTTCTCATTTCTCTGGGAACAGCAATGAGTGGTCCATCCTGACATACACTCAGCAAATGAACAAATGCTGACTAGGGGCCACCCCTGCCTCAACACTGAGATTCGAGGTGCACTTGTCTCTGACCTTTGACGGCAAAGAAGATAAACAAAGACAGAATCACAAGACGTTATTTTAAGTACTTCGGAAAAGGTACAAAGAGGGCCATGTTCTTAGCCAGTGGAGGTTTTGCCACTCAGGAAATACTTGGCAATGTCTGAAAATGGTTTTTGGCTGTCAAACTGGGGCAAGGGACAGAGGAGAGAGAGGTTGTCACTGGTATCTATCTAATGGGTAGAGGCCAAAGATTCCATTAAATATCATACAGGGTACAACGTGATACCCCACAACAAAGAATTAGTCAACACAAAATGTCCATCATTCCAGGGTTGGGAAATCTCAGTATAGGGTGTTCAGGAAACACAGAGGAAGAGAATGCCTAACTATCTAAAGAAGAACAGCAAGAGAAAAGAACACAGTGGGGGACTGGGAGAACCCAACGCATCCCTAACAGTGGTAGAAAAGAAAAGTGGTTAGAGGAAAGGACAAGAGATTAAAATGGGCCAGATCACACCAAAGAATTCATACCTCATCTAACACACCAGGGGAGCTGACTACAGGATTTGGGAGTTGGTAAGTGATGAGGTTCAGATCTGCATGTTAGATTACTCTGGTCATGACAGGAGGGACGGCCAAGAGAAAGTTGAAAGTAGAGTTTGAAAGCAAAAAATAATGAGAGTCTTTAGGAAATCAGAAGCACTGGGACTGCAGAGAAATGAAGAGGGAAACCACAGAGTTAGTTGCTGTTGGATTTGGGGAAGGAACATGGGAGAGGGAAGGGTCTAGGGTGACTCCCCTTATTTCCGGCCCAGGTAGGATATTAGACAGATGTGATGCCATTTAACATATTGCAGAGGCTGGCTAGAAGAGGGCAAGAGTAGAAACTGAAAAGTTTAGGTTCTGATGGGCTGAGTTTTGAAGTGGAAGGTCCAAGAGAGCTGAACTTCCAAACATGGAGCTCCACAGAGAAGTCTAGGATGGAGAAATAGTTGGGTAGCTGTCAGTAAATCGGCAGGAACTTCAGGCAGTAGGAATGAGCGCAACTGCCCCAAGTGTGTAGGAGAAAACGGGGAAAGACTGACATTTCAAAGAACACAAAAGATGCACCTAGAAAACAAGGAGTCAGAAAAGTAAGAAAAGAATTGGAAGGATGAAAAGCCAGAAAATCCAAACACTTCAAGGAGGAGCAACAGTGTACAAGGCATCAAATGTCACAGAGAAACACGTGAAAAAGAGAACCACTTCTACAAGAAGCATCAGATGAGAGCTCAACTCTCCAGAGCTCCTGTTGTGGGGAAGGGCAGAACAGCAGTTCGATGGTCGTTCACCAGGCTAAGGCAGGAAGAGACTGAGTTCTGAATGGAAACAGAGAAAGGTGTGACCTGACCATCAAAGGTTGAAGGGAATGAGCCTGGACCACAAAGAGGCTGGAAATGAACTATAGGAGAATCATTTCACCTTTATGATGGGATAATTTCCAGCCCCTGAAGATGATACAAGGCTGATGATCATGTTTATAATACTCCACACACATAAGGACACCAACTTGTCTCAGTGATACCCTACCTGATATCATCACCTAAGTCTAATGCTGTGGAGGGCATGCTAGATACGTAGGTATGTTTATCTTAGAGTGGCTGGGGTTATAGATGTTCATGATTGTGCTTTTTCTAATCTCTTATTTTCCAAAATTAGCATGTTTACTATATGCAGTAATTTATTTTAAAAGAAGTTAACCTCACGTACTTCCCTGGTGGTCCAGCAGTTAAGACTCCACACTCCCAATGCGGTGGGCCTCGGGTTCGATCCCTCGTCCGGGAACTAGATCCCGCATGCCGCAACAAAAGATCCCACACACTGCAATGAAGATCCCACGTGCCGCAACTAAGACCCAGCGCAGCCAAATAAATAAGTAAATAAATAAATATTTTTTTAAATCGTTTAAAAAAAAAGAAAGTAACCTCCTAAGTAGGAAAGACAGAGGTTCAATAACATCCTGGGCGCCTGGGACAAGAGAGGAAATGGCATCCAGATCACCCACGGGGGAAATGAGGCACTAATTTGAGAGGGAGGTAAGCACGTCTGCATTACAATGCCAACTGTCCAGCAAGCTAGAAATTCTCCAAACCAGTTCTATCTATAGAATGAGTGGAAATGTTCATTGTTAAACAGTCTATCTAGAATTGACAACATTTTAAGTATGAGTGTTACTAAATGTTTTTGCAATAATTTCCAAGTTAGAAAGAAGGGAAAACCAGCTATAAAGAAAAGGGCAGTGGGGAGGATAAGGAAGAGAAAAGAAAACAAAACAAAATGTTGAGCAGCTGGTACATTTTAGTTAATTTTCCTAAATGCCACTGCGAAACAAGGCCACCTCAGTTTACACTGCCTGAAACTAAAGCACACATTAACTCAGCCGAACGCCTGTCTAAATGCTTGTTTTTTACCGTGAATAGCTCCCATATTGTTCAGCATATCACCTTCTGGATTCCTTTTTTTTTTTTTTTTCTTTCAAACGGCCAAAGCCACAATTAGAGGGAACAGTTCCAATCTCAAATTCTTAGCAATTCCCTTATCCTTCCAAATTCTGGGAAAGATCAGAGGTCTTGCAAGTATGTGCCCAACCCTTTTCCTCTCCAGCATCAATAAACAACTTGGTCTGTCTCTTAGGGAAAGACTGCATTTTGCCACACAGATGATTCACTAAATAGCCCAGAACAGACAATCGAACTCTCAAATATCCAGCATCAGTGTTCTCTTTACCCAGATGTCGTGGGCACTCTTTTTTCACCTCTTTTCCCTATAAGATGCTGGCAACACCTCAAGTACACATGGCCTCTTGACCTGTCGGGCAGGTAACAGTTTACAGTGTCTTAAAGTTATCAACAAGATTCAGAAAAACATGAGGCCACTACATAAGCCATTGATTACAACAACCGTGTGTTTCTTATAATGTGATTAAACTTAAGCATGAGTTCAATTGAGAGCTAGGGCACAGAATGGTACCTGGGTCACAGAAAGTACTCAACAAATACTGGCTAAATACTTGGTTGGATTGATACATGGATGGGTGAATGGGTAAGTGGTAGATTGATGGAAGAGGGGACACACACATGCATGCACGTACAGACACACACAAACACATATATAATACAGAGGGCCCTAACAACTGTATTACAGTCAGATACCACTGAACTTCCACATAAAAAGGCCATTCTTTTCTTCATGCCCTTCTGAAATTTCAGGATCCTTTAAATTGAATTTCACTGACAATCACACTGCTTCTCAAGATTACCTAGTTTGTTCTTGCATTAGGGTCTTGGTCATTGCTGTTCCCTCTGCTGGAATGTTCTTCCCCTAGATCTGGCAGGGCTCACTTTCTAATTTTACTCAGGTCTCTACTGAAATGTCATCTCCTCAAAGCTACCTTTTCTGATCATCCCATCTAAACTAGCAGCCGCTCCCCATCCTCACTCCCCTGCTCTGTTTCTTTTCATAGCCCTTATTATACCCCATATCTATTTTGTTTATTGTCATCTGTCTTCTCACTAGAATATAATCTCCAAGAGAAAAGAACTTTGTCACGTTCACCACTGTACCCCAGCAACCAAATTGATGCCTGAAACAAATTACATGCTCAAGTAATACGTCAAACGAATACAGCCAAATTATTCCCCGCAGACCATTTTATAAATCTATCATCTCCTCTCCCAGGAAGTTTCATCCACACCACGGACACCCTGATTAGCTGTTCCCCAAACGTACTATGCACTTAGCACTCAGCACATGTTGCTTCCCTTGCCTTCAATGCCTTGCACCTTCTGAAAACTCCACATCATTTAACCATCAAGGACCAGCTTAACTCACATCCTTTTCTAACCTTAGCCTGTAGGAAAGCATTATTGCTTTCTTATCTGCACTCCCTCCAGTGCTTAACTACACAGCACAATATACTACCCAGCGTTTTGTATTAGTGTGTGGACCTCCCACCACTTAGCAGACCAAGGGCTGCTGAAGGTACCCATTAGGAGGAGCTGTAATCTGCCGGCACAAATAAAGCCAATCTTCTTTGGATAAGACAAAAAGGAAAAGGAAAAACAAAAAACAAAAAAAACCTGAGTGTCCATAGAAGGTGCCAGCCAAAGTGATGCCTGATCTCATTTCATACTAAATACTATAAAATGCAAATACCATTGTTCTCATTTTAAAGGTAAAGAAACTGAGGCTCAAGACAAGTAATGAACCTGCCCAGGGTCACACGGTAAAACTGAGATGGCAACATAGGACTTCTTTTCTCCATTTCTAGAGAGAAGGAAAGGGGTGGTGAGTCTTCACTTCCTTCCTGTGTGATGCAATGGACAATAGGCTCAACTTTTAATGAGAAACCCTGGGTTTCAGGCCTAACAAAGCGAGACCTTGCTAGCTCTGTGAGTTTACTTGGGTAAACCACATAACCTCTCTAAACTAGTTTCCTCATTTATGAAATAGCAGGTACCACCTGCTCCACCAAAATCACAAGTTTATTTGGAGGCCAACTTTGGTAGTCCATGGCAAAGTGATTAGTAAACTACAGAGTTCCATGTTAGACCCCCAGAGGTGAAGAATAAGTGTGGGTCCGTATTAAAGAAGACTCTAGAGCCCTTTGCCTCACAGTTTCAGAGCACTTTAAGAAGGTTTAGTGCTATCACTTTCTTCCCCCTCAGGCAGTCCGTTCCTACAATCACCATATATTTCTACTGTTTTGGAGACTCCTACTAAAGTGGCCTTGAACTTATACTAATCTCATCTGTCTTGTTTTTTAATTAATTTTTACTGGAGTATAGTTGCTTTACAATGTTGTGTAGTTTCTGCTGTACGGCAAAGTGAATCAGTTATACATATACATATATCCACTCTTTTTTAGACTTCCTTCCCATTTAGGTCACCAGAGAGCATTGAGTAGAGTTCCCTGTGCTATATACAGTAGCTTCTCATTAGTTATCTATTTTATATATAGTAGTGTATATATGTCAATCCCAATCTCCCAATTCATCCCATAAGATGTCACGGAAAAACCCAAACGAACTTTTTGGGCAACCCGGTATAAGTGATTGGTTGTGACAGACTTCCCTGAATTAAAATAAAATAAAATTAAATTAATTTCTCAAAATGTTTCAAATATCTATAAATGCACATGAGAATAAAATTATTTTGTAAATGCCTACTACAGAATTAAATATTAGCAGAGATTTTTTTTTCTTTTAGCCAAACTATTTAATGTATAAAACAAATAAAAAATTATTTAACTCAACCCCTTAGCCAACTCATTAGCCTCAAAGAGCAGGGCCTAAGTTTTGAGTGTCTAGAAAACCACACTAACAATCGTCTTCAAACCACCAGTTATTTGAAACAGCTGCAAACATGTTTCCTTAGCAAAACAGATTGGGATTTAGGGGCTTACAAGGTGATAGCAATTTAGTTAACCAGGCAAAAGGAAATTTCTATTCAACCCATTAAACTCCTAATATTTCTCCTTCGGGGGTGGGGAAACATTGACATATTACTTTATGAGTTTATTTTGTGTACTTGAAATACATATTCTGGTCCTCTAAATGGTAGATATTATGATGCCACATTTTAAAAACATTTTAGAACATATGGCTCAAAAAAGTCAACACAACAAACCTACAAAGCATACAACACGGGAAGATCCCATTCTATTCGATGCTAATCAGACCACATTTCCAATATTTTCCTTAAATTCTAGGAGTCTACTTTGGTAGAAACATCAAGCCCAAGGCGCAGAGCCAGAGATAATCGGCCAGATTTTAACTCATCACAAGAAAGAAAATATCCAACTTAAAACAGAAAAAGGAATGAACACTGATGCATAAAATCAGGGAGAACATTCCACTAGTTCCTGCTCTAGAAACACTGCTTCTTACATGAGGCTACTGAGTCAATGGTTTTTACTCAAACATTAAACAAATACTTGTAGGCCCTATAAATCCCAGTCAGCACCCTCAACAGAAGGGACATCAAGAGGAAAACTTACCGTCTGTCCTCAAGGCAGTCACAGTCTATTCTGGTTACACACTGTCTGACCATCTAATCTGTTTCACTATAAAATGTGGGGATTCCATCAACAACATCACTAATCAACTCCCCTAACCCAGAAAAATCCTCGTGATCTGCAGCCGCCCACTGCGTTTTTACTAACATCAACATAGGTTCAGTCTCATTTACCAACTGGGTTATTGATCCCAGCTGGGTAACTCTGGGTCACACCATGACTACAGAGGCCTGACCTAGATGACCTCTGATATGTGATAATCCTGGTGTCATTATTCTAGTTCTTAGAACATTTGCTCTAAAATTGTGTCTTTCTGTAAACTACACTCAGGTTCTAGCTCTGTCCTCTGACATCACACAGAAAAAAAATGCAAAACAGCATTTCAAAAACCTCAGAGAGAGATCATACCCCTATACCCTCAAACATACCTGCTGGGATATCTAAGACAGAACAAAATTTAAAGTGTGAGGTGTGAATATTACTTCCTTAGTTAAGAAAAATATATGAAAGGGGACACTTACGAAAACAGATTTTCCAAAAGTCTTTGCCTTAATCATCAATTTCCTATTTGTGTAAACATACTGTTTAACATAAAGTCTAGAAATTAGCTATACGGTCCTGCTATATTAAGTGTATGGCCCCAAACACGGAAGGAGGTAATCCCCGCTCAAAGAAAGATCTAACCCAACTAACTAGCCCTTCTCTTTAGAGATCTGCTATGCAAACTAACCCTCCAGTGGTCCTCAAATCCCTCTATCCTACGTCTCTAATTAGCAGGCCTTCCTTCTTCCTGTTTCTCAGTGAAAAGGGAAATACCATGACAAGAAAAGGACCAACTCTGGACTTGGGAAGGCAGTGCTCATTTCATCACTGGACTCAATGGGACTGCTCCCTGCCACTGACCTCCTACACCTCCAGGGTCCCATGCCCCTCCTTGGCTGCTACTTGCCCATGTTGTCACACATGAACACGCTAATTCTTCCCCAATGGCTGCCCTTTGCCCAGAAAGTCCAGAGTCCTCACCACCCCTCTCAACCACAACTTCATGGGGTCAAAACTTCTATGTCCAGTAACATTCCACTGCAACTGCACCAAATGGTGGCCCTGACTCAAAAAGTCACACCAGGTTTCTGTTCAGGGCCTCTATCCTTTAGGCTGGGACTGATTTGGGGCACCAAAGGGAATTTGGCTTTGTAGTAAGCAACTCACCTTCAGAAATTCTATTTGGTAAAATTTCAGGAAAATTGCCCTTGTCCTAATCTGGTCTGGTGTTGGGCATGGTTTCTAGGTACTCATCAATCACAGATTCATGAACAATGACAGAGAAATAACAGTAGGGGCAGTAACAGCATTTAGAAAAACAGGGGCAAGTAAGGGGAACGTGGTTGATATCTTTGGCTGAGCATGCTATATTGCTCTGCGGGTAAACCCTCCCCACTTTCAACCTGGCCTCAGGCAGCCTCATTAACATTAACCTCGTTACTATGATAAAGAATCAGCAATACAGAGTGAACAAACGCAATCCAAAGCAGGTAGTTGGGGGCTGTGTCTGACACGTCTGTTGACTCTGGTCAAATCATTTGCCTTTTCTTCTTCTGTAAATTAAATAGCATCATAGCTCCGTGTCTACTTCTCCAAATGCAGGGGAAGATAAGTGAAAAACACTCTATAAACCTAAGGCGATATTTCCATCACACGATGTATTTTGTCTAGTTCTTCCTTCCTCCCATTCATTCAATTATGCATGCATTCAAGCACCTACTCAGCACCTGACACCTGTGTGCCAGACACCGTACTGGGTGCTGGAGGCACCAGCACGCATGAGACACGCCACAAATCAAAGCAGCCTAAATGGAGGTGAGAATCACTAAGAAAGCAATTATAATATGGTGTGATGGGAACGGATGGTACGGTAGGAACAGGGATAGAGGGATTCCCAGGAAGCTCCTGATCAAGAGTGCACGAAACCTAGACCAGGTGGACAAGGAGGAGAGGGAACTCTTAAAAAAGAAGCAACACCTGAACTGAGTCATGAGCAAGAAAGAGGTACATGGGCACCCCGGCCTGCAACTGGCTAAAACACACACCTGTGCGAATCTTATATTTGACTAACGGTTACAACTCAGAGACTTTTCTGTAATCATGTCAACATGAAGTGTGTACACTGGAATGTTCTACTTACACCGGTGAAGTATTATGTTTAATGCTGTGGATATCCAGGCTACTCTAAATCTAAGAGATTCTTTGTAAACGAGGGTGGTGCCCTAGACATCACAGAAACCATTCCACACTAGACCCGCGCCGTCTTTTAGGCTGAGCAGTCCTAATCATCTTACTTTACTGTTTGAAACTATCTTATGCAACCAAGCACAAAGCACAAAAGTGTATTTAATATTTGACTAGCATCATGAATTTATAACTAAGACTAATTTGGAGATATGAAAACTAATATTGCCAGTTAACTTTCTAACTGGAACAAAATTGACTACTTCTTAAAACAGGCCATCAAACACCATAAATCTGAGCCCACTCAGATTAGGATCATTCGCAAATATGATCTTATTTGCATTCCAAAGCATGGTGACCAAAGACCTATTTCTACCTTGCTACTGTGTCCTCTAACTCCTTTTTTAAAGTTGAAGGTGGATATTATTTTCAAATTTTCTTTCCTCTATAATTAAACATTTGCTTAAAAGAATAACAAGACCCCCCAAATCTCTAAACATATACTTCCTACCTGTTTAACTCTCCCTAGGAATCATCACTAATTAAAAGATACATACTACCACGATTAGTGTTCTAGTAATATTTACAATAAGCAATTCTAAGGTTAAAAATAATAAAGGAACTATATTTAATTAACATTGTATTTGAAAATGTATTAATTTGTTGGTTTTTTCCTTTGGGGTATTTCAAGGAATATCTGTATCTGTAAAAAACAAAACAGTAATTTTAATAATGACTTCTTTGACAATTCTTTTGAGTAGTTTAACTCTGTATATAAAACCTGAATTTCTATTTCAGTAACTAGGAGGTCATGTGGTTTTTAGTGTATTTTTCCCATAAAATACATTTTTTTTCTATGAAGTTCTACCTTCTAACATATTTTCCTCCAGAGCTATATTTTGCCAGAGGGCTTTTCTGTCTCTCTGTTTTTGGTCTCATCTTCAATTCTGTTTTCTTCACTCCGGTAATTTTGGCATTCCACTGATCTCTGTCATCTCCGTTGCAAAAGCTCTCTCCTGTAACTCTATGTAGGTGTTTTGTTTTTCTCGAAAGTGTGACTCCAATAAAATAGGCAGGTGATGTTAAAGATATTTAATACGCTTCATTAAGAAAAAGAAACAGCAGCTTAAGAACATGCACAAGGGGGTTACTGACCAATACTTTCAATTATCTGAATACTACAATGCAACTGACAACGCACTAAACAACATCTAAGCTATCTTGGCAATTAAGTAAAAACATCTTTCAAGAAACCATAGGTCAGGGCTTCCCTGGTGGTGCAGTGGTTGAGAATCCACCTGCCAATGCAGGGGACACGGGTTTGAGCCCTGGTCCGAGAGGATCCCACATGCTGCAGAGTAACTAAGCCCGTGCACCACAACGGCTGAGCTTGCGCTCTAAAGCCTGCTCACCACAACTACTGAGCCTGCGCGCCTAGAGCCCGAGCTCCACAACAACAGAAGCCACCGCACAGCAATGAAGAGTAGCCCCTGCTCGCCGCAACTAGAGAAAGCCCGCACGCAGCAATGGAGACCCAACGCAGCCAAAAAGAAAAAATAAATAAATTTTAAAAAAAAGAAAAGAAAAGACACCATAGGTCAGCTTTCATTACTCAGGCTTGTTGGATAATCCTGTTGCTAAAACTTCAACACACATGCAGCTGAACTGATACGTTTTCTCAGTTCAAATGAGATATCTAAACAGCAAGTTTATCTGTTTTGCTGTTGGTATAAAATATAATCAACATTAATCCATTCAAAATAAGATTCACACATGTTTGAGGTGATATATCCTTTTTAAAAGTCTGATGTTTTGAGGAAGCGGTAGCTATTTCACTTTAATGTAATCAGTATTACTCAACCTGGACACTTTACTTGCTTGACATTATTTTTCCTTTAATTTTTTTCCTGCTCGAGTACACAGTGCTTTAAAATTTACAAACAAATTCAAATATTTATGAACTTGTATTGGGGTGGTATTTTAATCTGAAAAAAGATTTAAGCCAACAATTAACATTGTGGGTTTCCTATTTCCATAAAAGAGGTAAATACTAATTTCAGAGAGAAACACATTTCCCTCTTTCTCCCTCTCCCTCCCTCCCTCCCTCCCTCTCCCTCTCCCTCTCCCTCTCCCTCTCTCTCTCTCTCTCTCTCTCTCTCACACTCACTCACACACACACACACACATACACACACACACACACACACACACACGTGTTAATGTTATGAAACCACTGTCACCAGAATACATGCTTTGGTTGTTCATCCAAGAATGGTAATGAGATGTGATGATCTACCTTCTTTAGCCAAGTCCTCCTTTGTAAGAACAGCACCCATTTATTTAACAGCTAACCAGCATTTGGAGTGCTATGTTTATTCAAGAGGTTTTTCAATTTGCAAATCTAACCAGCCCATACAAGAATAAAATCCATAATCAGGCTCTTGTTGACTCCATGCTTTACTCAACTGAGACGGGCAGTGCAAACAACTGAAGTACTGCTACTGGACAAGATGATCAACAACGTGGTTAATTGAAAACGAACACTGGGACTTTACGTCATGCCTAGTGTCGTCATTTGAAGTAGTCACCTTCAACAGCCCAAGAAAGAAAGTCGATTCCCAATTACCATAAAGTGAGGATTACCTGAGCAAATAGTCCTTTCAACTTTTATTGACATAATTAAATCGAAGGAGAGAGTTATTCTTTTGGTAACATTTACTCTAGCATACATATTATTTAGATATAATCAAACAAAAAATATTTTAAAACCAAAACATTTACCAGATTCTTAATACAGAAAGTAAAGGAACGTGCACTTCAAGTTTATATAGGGAGAAACCCACACAGGGTATTTTTTGAGAACCCACTAAGTGTCAGCCACTCTGCTGGAGTCCGGAGCGTACAAAGATGAACATAGCTGGGTTCGTACTCTAAAGGAGAGTGTCCTTCAGCCGAGCTTGCCGATTCTCCACTCTTTTTGCTGTAGAAAAACACTATTCAAAAACTTGACTAAAACCTTCTCTCCTGTGTGAATTCTTCCTGGGTTTGCCTGCCCTCTGTGACTCCATGGCATAACGATCAGCATTTATCACCTTCATTCATTCATTCATTCATCCATCCATCCATCAAGCAATGATTAGGTACCTTCCTACTAAGTGCCAGGCATGATGGTTGATGCTGGGACCCTAAAGATGAACAGGACAAAACCTATCCTTGGGAAGATCAAAGTACAACTCTGAACAGATTAGCTTACCACCCACTGCATGTAGCAGAGCTCCCTCAGAAACACTGGCTTATGCATCTTTCTATCACCAGCCCGTGGCATACTGTTGGTGGTAAATATGTTAATTCAGTCCCGGATGAAAAGACCTTTAGATGGGAAATCAGAAGACCACGTTTTGACCACAGTACGTCACCATGACACTCGGGCCTCACTTTCTTTGTCAAACAATGAGGTGGCTGTCCTTGCCACATGTGATCTTGGGATCTATTGTTATATGAGTGAATATTCTAATTTCAAGGGAGAGGAGTAAACATATTTAACAACCTCAGGATGTGCTTTAAACAATTTCAAACCCATCTAAGCTATGATTAGTTCATGACTAGGCCCACGCTGAAATCACATCTTGAAACATTATTGTAACCATTATCGTGGAATTTACTTTCTGATTTTGATATATTGAGTTCTTTTCTTGTCTCCCCTTACCCATAGATGTATAATTTGGGTCTGCTGTATTCTTTCAAAGGAGGAATTGGCAGGGTGGTTGCTGTTACTTAGGATAAGTGTATAATCTCTTTGACTTTCTCTTGTTGGGCAAACTGCCCGGTGAATATCATTTTTTTTTAGCGCTACAAATATGGTTTTAATAGATTCGCAGATTTCAAGTTATTAGAATTCAGAGCACATCTCTCCCAGGGTGAGCAGATAATTCACAACAACCCACGAGGATGCAAAGGAGACGCCGAGAGATCCATCTGTATGTGAATAAGCTGACACGCTGGTTTACTACTCCTCCTATCTCTACACCCTGCACCCCACGCCCCCATCACACACACTTTTCATGTAAAAAAATGCCTCTGTCCCTGGGAGTTCAAATTAGTCATAACATCCACTTTAGGGACTGAGAAAGACTTACTGTAAATTAGCCACTCAGAAACCACATGTGACATACTTTGGTTATAATGTAACTATAAGTTGCGTAACATTGTACCTATTGGTTGGAGCTTGGGATCATAATGGAAAAAGCAATTGCCATACATTGAAAGCGACCGACCACAAGACAGAAAAGTGTTCCTGAAGAGCCCACAAGGGGAAATCATTTTCCTTAGCATCTAAAACTCCTTATCCTCTAGATGGTATATTCTATCACACCCTTCAGGTTGTACTGTGCCCTCAAGGTGCTAAGGTATCTTAACCTCACATCACCCAACTGTTCGACTCCCTCAGACCAAGACAAAGTGCTAACAGAGTACACTGAATTCTTTCTTGATTAAAACAGTACTGTCTGTCCTGAAATGGGGCAAAAGAGCAAATCAGAAGAGCATCTCACTGGACAACAAAACTCCCAATTGATTGACGATGTTCTAACAGCTCTGTATTATATTCACATTAGAATCTGCCTCTCTGGTTTTCCTGTCCCTGTCCATTACCTTTTTAAAAAAATAATAATTTATTGAGGGAATTACTATATGTCAGATCCTGTGTGATGCATTTCATTTGCAAGGTGCCCTTCCATCTACGTGTCCACATGGAGAACGTGTTCTTCTCTACCATCCTTAAAGTATCCATCTTAGAAGCAGTAAGTATTTCTTTAAAAACAGGAACATCTGGGAAGGAAAGAAGTCAGATACAACAAAGAAATGATTAAAATCAGTCCACCCACTTATGAGAAGAGAAGGGTGTTAAAGATCTGAACTGCTGCGAAGGGTGGATGGTAGGAAACCTTGATGTTGTTTCATCACCTCTGCATGATCCATGACAACGGTTAGCCTTATCATTTTTGGACCCTGACTCCAATAAAAACCCATAACTACAATAAAAGAACACATATAATAACTGTGCAACTCAGCTGCTCTTCTAAGAAGTTGATTTGGGAAACAGTCTCTTCCGTCTCTAAGTACCGAAGACACGCGTACGGTTTTGATTTCGCTGAGGACTACCTTTTTGTTTTTCCTTACGCTCTTCTCTAAACCTTCACTAATCTATCAGATATCACAGTTAATAGAGGCATCAACTATACCTATTGGGGTTCCTGGGTCCATCTGGAAAAAGGTGGTGAGGATTTGAGTCTACGTTTAAAGATCTGAAAGAGCCAGATCACCCCGAGGAAGAATTCTGCTAAATAACTGTTTTTCAGAAGAATAGTAAGAGTAGCTGAACAGTTAACAACTTTCCCCCATTCCAAAATCAAGGATATGGTATATAATTGAGACAAGGCCTATAAATGTTTGTGCTTCCATGTGGGTAAAGTGATGGAACTGTGCCCATGATAGGGAAATGCATTACCTATTCCAGATCACTCTGGTCCTAATGGGGAATTTTTCAAGTGGTATGCTGAAATTATTAGGAAAATGTCAACGTTCCTTTCTAGCAACAAAGCGGAGGTAAAAGCACCTGAACTCACCTGACAAGCATGCTACAACAAATGAGGGATTCGGCACGGACAATACTCCAGAGGGCTCTAGGTTTTAGAGCCACCCTGAAAACACTGCATCAGTCCCAAAAGCAGGCTCCTCCCCTGCGCTACCAAAAATCCTTCCTGTCTCACCACCTGTTCCAGCCACATCAACCAACTTCCCCAATTCGTAGCTAATTAGCATCTTGCTCTGAGTTTGCCCCGTGTGCCTCACAATTCCTGACGACCTGGAGGAGGATGCACAGGCACAAATCAGAAGTGTGGAGAGTTAATGCTCCCAGGGCCACACTGCTCAACCGAGAATGAGAGCAAATGGGTAAACATTTTCTCCTTTTACTTTGGGTGGAGACATATTCATGAGGTACCTCTGAAGGCCCAAGTGTGAACGAGCACCATTAACAGTAGTACTTCAGTAATTCATCTTTGTGCTGGTTTCCCCAGGTCCTTCACTCCTACTCTGGGATCTACCCGAACTAAGTACCTTCATGAAAGGCACTGTCTCAGGATCTGTTTGCAGGAGGACCTGGGTTAAGTCATCTTCCCAAAGATCCTAAGATAACATAGTATCTGACTGTATCAAAATGAAGGAAGAGATAAGTGACATAATTCACAGTAAAAGGAAAAGATAAATGTTTAGGGAAAGAAACTAGGAAAGCACAGGAAGGCTAGATCTTTCCACCCAAAAGAATAGACAGCCCATGGAGAAGCTATACTCATCAGAAAAATTCTGAAGGGTTTAACTTGTAGCCCTTTACTTTTACCACCAGGGCTTCTATTCAACAGAGACGCAGACTATACCTCAGAGCTTCTCACACACTCTGGCCATATGTATCTCTCTCAGCTAGAAAAAGGGCACGTAGCCCATACTGCCTTCTCAGCTCTTTGAAGCACGCTTCCTATCAGATCTGAGAAGCAAGCTCAAGTAAGCAAGAAGAGAAGAACTGTCGGCCTACTGTTAGTCACCTCTTCAACCCAGAAGGCATCATGTCCCACCATACGCCTGACTCTGATCAGCAGAGCCCCTGATTTCAATACTGGTTTCACAAGTATCGTCCTGAAAGGCTTCCAGGAAACAGACCCAAACTCCATCAGATATATCTGCATAGTTTAACAGTGACTGAAAATCCAAGTTGCATAATCCAGGACAGAGCCAAGTGTAACAGTGAAAATGTATCCTTACACATACTGTTGAGGTTGTCTTACGCCACATTTGCTCTCATTAAGCAAACTCTGCACAAAGCATTCATAGGTGATGGGTCTGAAATCTTTTAGTGGTTACTGATTCACAAAACCACAGAAATACTACATATTCTGCTAACAGCCAGGGGATGCTGCCATGGCATCATAATCACTGTTGAAATGGAAATGTGCAGCATTCCTATGAAGATAAGAGAAAAATCTTTAAGGTAATATATCCAAATAGCTGATTTGTCAATTTGGAAATGTTTAACATCAACATAGACCAGTAGAGAAGGAAAAAAACATCCTAACCGTTTAGGGCAAAATAAAATCACAATTAAGATTTTATGATACACATTCCTAATTGCCCTGTGCATAGTCCTAAAAGGACCCTGTTCTAAATCCATTCTCTAAATGAGATTAAGTAGAAACAACAAGCCATCAGCCTGCATTCATAAAAATAAATCAAGAGGGAATTACCTGTGACATTTTTTTCCCTGCAATTCCTTAGCTAAATTATTGGACACCACTGTCAAGTTCTGCTAAAGAATAAAAGAACACCATGGAGTAGGTAAGCAACCTGAGAGCAAGGTCAATAAAGTGCACAGCTTTGATTTAACTTCCCATAAGCAAAGTCTTCATTTGTAGACATAAAAAACCCAACTTCATGGAGTCTGGGGGGTGGCAAACTAGGAGAGTAGGCAGGGTAAATAAGGGGAAAAAATCCCAAGCAAAAGTTCTGAATCAAATACTAAATAATGACACTAACAATTTTCTTCTGCACTAGGATTCTGTTTAGCTTTTTAAAAAAGTGTTTCTGTTTTCTACTCTCTAGCTGACAAGAGTACTTTCCATTTCATACAAAAGATAACAAATGTTCCTTGCATGTGTTAGACATGGACTTATATGACTAATAGTTATAAACAAAATTCCTTTGCACATCAAAGAAAAAAAAAAACTTTGTTTCTTCAAGAAATTCCTAATGGCTTCATTTGTAAGTAAAACTTTCTCTTTATTTGAGACCCAGTAGCACAGCAGAGTATAGCTGCAAGACAGCAGGTAGCTCTCATAATGAACTTTGCACAGTTTTGAGAAAATAATATCTAAAGGCAGTTCCTTCTTCAGGGTCAGTCGATTAGTGGTTCAACAAGAATAAACTATCCAGGGAACATCCTGAGATTAAAAAAAAAAAAACCAACCCCACACAACTGGAGGGGGGAAAGGAGGAACATTCTTGCTAATTAAAATTTCCAGTTCCTATGGTCCTCTATATTCACAAACCCCAGTCAAGAAAGGCCTACAGGATCAGGCCTGTACTAAGAAAAAGTATACCATCATCACATTAATTGTATTATTACTTCATAATTCTAACTAGCCAGGTTTATATAGAGGAGATTAAATAACAAGATAACCTTATAAACAATGCTCATTTCATCAGTGTACCAAATAAGTTTGACTTATATCCGTGACTGTGCTTCTAATTAATTTATGCATCCACATGGTTTAATTTACAGACACCCACACTAGGGTAGGGACAGCTATTTTTTTTAATGTCTTGAACTTTGTTACGGGTTCATGTTTAGACTTCCCGATGTTGCTGTTTTAGTTTCCCCACACTTCATTTTTGAAGTGACTGTTAAAATACCTTGCATTAAAGTTGAAGCATGCAGAAAGAAAATATTTGATCAAACTCAATACCTATCTCCCTTGCCAACTTTCATATGCTTAATTTTAGTTGGTACAGCTTTACTCAAACTTACAACCAGATTTGCTCATTCCAAAGTTGTGAACTTACCTCTTCTTACAATATTCCCTTTGAAGCCTTTTGGATATATAAGTTCATCTCATTACAGCATCAATCCTAAACTCCTATATTTGTTTTAATGCATTTTCTAGTGACTTGGGGGGGGGGGAAGGCTGTTAATTTTTAAAAACATATCATTTCTATTAACATGGGGGGGCTTGGATACCTTTTGTAAAGTACACTCCAGAATGCTGGTTTACAATAGCAGGTATCGCAGAAATGAGAAAAATCCATAGAGGGGGGAAAATTCAATTCTTTCCAATTCTTTAACCAGAAAGATAAAAACAACATCTCTGAATCTAGACCCAATCACAATAAGCTATCAGTGACATGATGGTAATGCCAGCACTCCATGAAAACCCTTAAAAAATAACAACCTACAGGAATATCCTGGTGTCAGGATTAGTCCAGTTTAGTCATTTTACAACTTCCACGGATGGTTTCAGTGTAGGGGTGAATCAGGCAAGCAAACAGGTTTTTACTTGTCTCTGATATAAAACTTTTATTTATATATTTGATCAATGTTTATTTGTAGGACCTTAATACAATAACAGATGTCAGCTACATTATCTGTTTTTGATTATAAACTTCTAGAGGGCAGAGACCCTGTCTATTCAGCTCACTTTTTATAGGATGCAAACACAGTACCATCCCAAAAAGGCACTTAAAGATGGTTTTTATAATAACAATGATTTCAAGGGGACTTGGTCTGCTTCCACAATCCATGAAACTCCACTGGCATGTACTGAACATTAAAGAGTAACAACTTTATATTCTTGGGTAACTCCATTCTTCAGATGTCAGAAATGGAGAATTTTTACTAACTATGTAATTTGGGGCAAGCCTTTTAAAACTTCTGGGCCTCAGTTTCCAAATCTATAAGATGAAGACATTACATTATATAACTTCAGATGATTTCCAGGTTTAAATTTCGAAACCACATGAAAAAAATACTGAGTCCTAAAGAATCTCACACACAAACTGAGGTTCCATTATCCACCCAAACAAAAGTTTTTTCTTTCTTTTGCGGGTGGAGGTAGAGGGACTAAGTGTTCTCAATGTAAATTATATATTATGCCTAACTCCAACAAAATATTCAAACAGAACATCACCAGTTATTCTTGTAAACAAAGAAAATATGTGAATATGTATGTAATGAGATATATGTTGTATGTATATACAAAATCCATATACATGCACACACCCCCAAACACATAATTCTCTCTACTGAAGCCAAGAATTAAAATACTTCCGTGTTTTCTTGTCTTTTTCTTTCTCCCTCTACGAAGCATCTATGAAGCTATTATGACAAAGGAACTTACATAAAGTAAAAATAAGCTTCTTATGTTAATACCGACGGTTCCCAACATGAACAGCTTAGGTTAAGCTGGTCACCTGAAATCTAGATAATATCCTCTCATAGAAACAGTGGTATTGAGACAGGATGAAAAATGCACTTCTCAGGCCATTCAACCAACATTTATTTAATCTATAATGTACCTGAAATATACGATTCAAGACACAGAATTTACAAATTTACTACTACTTAAGCAGACAGTGAGAGTAATAACAGCAGAAGAATAAAGAAGGTCCCCCAAAATGTAGGGGCATCCAGTTCACACACCATCAACATTACAAGGTGTAGAGTGGGGGCGGTGGACTTACGTTCATGAAACTGCTTTTTATCTGTATTTACTAAAACACCTGCAAGAGAAAATGTCAAGCAACTACTGAGTATACTATCATTTTCTTTTTTTAAATTTAACTTTTATCTTATAATGGAGTGTAGTTGGTTTACAATGTTGTGTTAGTTTCAGATGTACGGCAAAGTGATTCAGTTTTACCTATACATATGTCCATTCTTTTTCAGATTCTTTTCCCATATAGGTTATTACAGGATATTGGGTAGAGTTCCCTGTGCTAAACAGTAGGTCCCTGTTGATTATCTATTTCATATATAGTAGTGTGTATGTTAATCCCGAACTCCTGATTTATCCCCCGCCCACGTTTCCCCTTTGGTAACCATGAGTTTGTTTTCTATACTATCATTTTATTTGTTTTGAGAAACAAATAAATGTTCTACAGAATGCAGTGATTTCTTCCAAGTAAAGAAAGAAAAACATAGGTATCTTGTTCAAAATTTCCCACGTTCACCTTGCATTCCCTATTCTTGAGAGGAGAACGGTAAAACTTTTTATTTAAAGGTGAGTAACATTTAAATAGTAGAGATGTGTGAAATTTTCAGGAGATTTATTCTTAATTTTTACCTGCTTAGCCAACAGATGCTAGTACAATTTATACATTTATATAATAACAATAACGCAGTCACATCACTATTTACAATGTGCTAGGCACAGTGCCCCCCGCACACATCATCTCCTTCAATCCTTCCAACAATGCCAAGAAGATAGATCTGAAGAACGTTTAAGTCTTCCTACTCTATTACATGAATTAAAATGAAATCCAAAGATCCAAACACACAAGGAGCATCATCCTAACGACTGGTTACTCTATTAGACATCAGGAAACGCAAGTGTTTTGATTTGAATGTCTTCCTTCTATGAGGAAGAAGGAAGATGGTGACGCAGAACCACAAATTTCTGGCTTTCATCGACAACAATTCCATTCAAGCGTCCAGATAAAGGGATAACTTAGTGAGTAGTCTGCACTCCTTTTAAAAAAAAGCTAATCAAGGTTCATTCACATTCCTTAAAAAAATCCACCAATGGTCATATACAAGTTTAAGTTAAAATGCAACCTAGGGCTTCCCTGGTGGCACAGTGGTTAAGAATCCGCCTGCCAATGCCAGGGACACGGGTTTGAGCCCTGGCCTGGGAAGATCCCACATACTGCGGAGCTACTGAGCCTGCCCTCTAGAGCCCACAAGCCACAACTACTGAGCCCACGTGCCACAACTACTGAAGCCCGCACGCCTAGAGCCCGTGCTCCGCAACAAGAGAAGCCACGACAATGAGAAGCCCGCGCACCGCAACAGAGTAGCACCCGCTCACCGCAACTAGGGGGAGCCCGCGTGCAGCAACGAAGACCCAACAGAGCCAAAAATAAAAATGAATAATTTTTTTTAAAAAAGCATATTAATCTTTTAACTAGTAGCAGGAAAACTAACACTATAAATGAAAACAGAATTGCAGTTCGTTTCTTTGGAGGATGAAGAATGAGAACAGGTTGTAAAGAGAAAGGATAAAAATAAGTGAGAATAAAGGAAAAGAGAAAATGGAAAAGGAAAAGACAAAGGAGATACACAACACGGGAGAGAGAAAGGCAATGAGGTAGCAAGGGGATGGACAGGGCAAAGCGAGATAAGACACAGCTAGCGATATGGCTTTTGTCCAAGGCTTGCCAGGGCTCTGGACCATCGCCTCCGCCTGCTAGAGGGATGACTTCTCCGATGGTTTTAAAAAATGCTTCCTGTATCTAAACAGCCTCATTTTATTTTTCAGATTCCTGTGTTTATTTTTAAATAAAAGTTCAAATTTGAAGACTCTGCTCATGGATAAAAGGAATGACTTTTATTTTAGAAATGTACTTTGGAACCTACACATCATTGCTCAGTTTAGTGCTCAAAACCTCAGGGATGTCCCGACATTCCAACCTGACAGTCTTGCCTTTGTAAAGAAGTGAAGACTGCCTCTTTCCACTGTGCCTGAAAATTACACTTGAAGTCAGTCTTCACTGATGATGCAAAGCCTTAAAAATACGTTCATCGGTTGAAGGAGTCATCTATCACCAAAGAGAGCTGTTTTCATTCTGAAGAAAACAACACAGATGTGCCCAAAGTGCTGGAAGCCTCAAAGGGACGTCCAAAGTTGGTCATCGGAGAGAAATCGTCCTCCAGCCTGGAGTACGTAGGCGGAGCAACAGCACCCAATACTGACTCAAAGCCAGAATCTATGGAAAGGCCCACTGTGCATCAATTCAGCCCGGCTTAGCAGACTAAGAACCCCGTCCACCCAACCACCTTGGCCCGAAGGCTTGCTTTTTTAAACCCATCCACCTACCCGTCCTCTCTGTGCTCCAATAAACCACTGGTCCTGACTATCTCTCTCAATACCTTAAGAATCCTTTTACATAAAAATTCATGGGGCTTCCCTGGTGGCGCGGTGGTTAAGAATCCGCCTGCCAATGCAGGGGACACGGGTTCGAGCCCCGGTCCAGGAAGATCCCACGTGCCGCAGAGCAACTAAGCCCGTGAGCCACAACTACTGAGCCTGCGCTCTAGAGGCCACGAGCCACAACTACTGAGCTCACGTGCCACTACTCCTGAAGCCCGCGCGCCTAGAGCCTGTGCTCCACGACAAGAGAAGCCACCGCAACGAGAAGCCCGCGCTCTGCGACGAAGAGTAGCCCCCGCTCTCGGCAACTAGAGAAAGCCCACACACAGCAACAAAGACCCAATGCAGCCAAAAATAAACCAAATAAATAAATAAATTTATTTTTAAAAATTCATTAAATACTGTACCACTCTCAATAGACTGATACTACAAACTGTAACTCTATGAAGTGGTTCAACACTGTGTCATCACCACACAGCAAGCTGTTTCATTGACAGTATCTCTTTCACTTCTACTCATGAGCTAATATAATTCAATTGTTTTTAACTGCACACAGGCTGCTAGACACATGTGCGTGGCAAATGGAATCTGAACTTAGCTTAACAGCCTCATTTATTCCTGATGGTTTAAATTATTTCATCACAATTAATGACACCCCCTCAGCTTCCTGTGCAGCATGGCCAGATGTTCAGAGACCACAAAGCCACTCTCCTCTTTGACGGCTGGTGACAGGTCGTCCTCTGAAGGATGTTCCCTAGGCACTCGGGCTGGATGGCACCTCCAGTGCTTAGCACCTCTCTGCCTCCCGGGCTCTAACCATGTAGAAGAAAAGGCAGGAAGGCACAAGAGACCAGCAAATGCGTTAGCGACAGCAAGTCCCAAGACGCGACCCAAACCTGAAGGGACCTGGTGCCGCCACAGGAGCCCCTAACCTTGCTGTCTCGTGAAAGCACTCTTCGCCTCCACCTTCCCAGCCACTGGCATCCACTGAGGGCCTGGCCTGCTGTCAGTCCTCGGGCACCGTCGAAGGACAACAAAAACATCAGTTTTTCCACAGCGATCCTTGTTGGTCACGGTAATTTTGTGTTGGGGGTTGTTGTTTAAACTTACTCCCCCCATCAGGATCACCGCCTTGTCTTCTAAGAGTGAACGGTTTCTTCAAGTACAATTCTTTTCTCTCCTGTTCAATAGACACTTCCCACAGAAACATGCAACATTTTGGCAACTTGTGGTAAGCAGTTGTGCCCCTTATTCTCTGTTAAGCTTTACTAGGGTATAATCTAACTGACAGACAAAAAGTAACAGACATTCCATGTATACATCTTCATGAGTTTGGCTGACCTCTTTTTCCTAGGCTTAAGTAGGATTTCTTCTTTTCAGGGGCTGTTGGCTTTTTGTTTTCGTTCTTGTTAGGTTTTGTTTGCTGTTGCTTTGTTATTTTTTTTTAAAAGAACAGAATGAAAAAGAGACCACATTTTTCCTATTTTGAGTCTCACATGGGCAAGCCATTTACTTTCTTAACAGTAAAAAAAAAAAAAAACACACACAAATTTTCCTCAGAAATTCATAAATAGTAATTATCTTACATTCATCATTTGAGATTCACACACAAAAAAATAAATTTGTATAATGACAGGTAGCTAAGAGGGTAGCTGAAATAGTAAACAGGCTAGCACTTTTACAATAAGAATCCAATACTACACTCTAATTTGGAAAACATTTCCATCAACTAGGGAACATGTGGCAGACATTTTATGGATTATTTTTTAAATGTTAAAAAAAATTAAAATGCTGATCTTATTCAGGGAGTAAGGGGCCTCTTCGTTTGCCAAAAAGTGTAATAGGAAAACTGCAAGGCCACCTGTGTCAGCCCACCCTATAGTATGAACACAAGCTATAAGAGCACTTTGGAAAATATTTGTAAACTAAGATGAGAAAAAAAAAAAAACCAGTATCAATACAGATTCCAAGCAGATGCAAAAGGCTTCTGTGCATGTCAATGATTATGTGTGTGGCCTACACAGGCTAATTTCAGATACCTTCAAAACTCACTATACGTTCTCTTTTATAAGCTATTTGGGATTAAAACTAGGACCTTATCCATAACAACTTTAACAATGGACACAAATACAAGGTAAGCTAACCAAGCCGAACAAGTTGAATTTTCTCCCTCCTGGATGGCTTTTTAGATCTTAAATGACTACTGAATTTTACCAGACATGCTACACTTACTATTTTGACAGTTGTTTATTAAAACTACTTTCCTAGGAAGTCCATAGAAACCACCAGCCTAGTTTTTATCAGAATTGAGACGATCAGAGAGAAGCTGTGGTGATGGTATACTTGCAGCAAGCAGACAATAGGAAACTCTTAGCATTCCCAGAGTTGCATCAAATTTTCCATGGACCGAAACTAAAATGAAATCGTTCAATTACTGAGAGGTAGATAAGTAAAATAAACAACTAATTTCATACAGTGGAGTTGGGAGAAAGTCATATGGACCTCATTGTGTTGTCTCCAAACACATTTTATCGGAGGGGAAAAAGGAGCTGAATAAACTTTAAACTCTCATGTAGGGATGTATTACTTGTGTGTCCCTGGCAGATGTGGAAAGGAGATGAAATGGGCAAGGGAGAATCAAATATCCCATCGCTGCAGGTTTGCTGAGGGAAAGAGCACTGCAAAGATCTCACATCTGGCAATCATTTGTCAATAGCTGGAAAGAGAACGGCAGGAAACTTTCTGGCTCTTGGAGAAGATGAAAAGACAAAAACCATGTGTCACACACACACCCACACTCTCTCTCTCTTTGCAATGGTACAATGACTACTACACTTATTCTCCACCCCTCCTTTCCCCTCTAAATTTAATGATCTTCAGATATACTCGACTCCATGGTCAAAAACATGCAGTCACTTGACTTGTTAAAGCTGCAGTGTATGTACATTTTTCAAATAAACCCCGGGGCTGATGTTAGAAAATCAAAATCAGTCAAGCATAGACCGCCTGGTACTTTGGGCAGGAATCCTTGTGGTTTAGTCAATAAACAGAATCTGAATGAAAGACACCACAGTAACTAGACAGTAACGTTTTGAACAGTTCTTAACCTTAAGGGGGGCTCAGGCCGGCGGGTGCGCTAGTGACTATGGACATGGCTACCAGTCCCCTTGGACGGCTCCCTCTCCCTGTGACAGGACTGTGCTTGGCACAAGGTCATCTGCTCTTCCTAACACACACACTCAATAAAAAAGTAAACTTGTATTTGAGAGATGCTGGGAATAAATTTGGGGAGGGAACAGCTTGTTGCTGTTGTTGTTTAAAATATTACATCTATTTAACAGGGTGGGAAGGGGGAAACCTCAGCTTCCGGGTGTCCGTATAGATGATAACAATATAGAAAATTGGTTAGCTTCATTATGAATTCACAAAAATGACCAGCTTTGCCCCATTAGGTTTACCATGTAATAAAAAGTTTTCAAGACAACCCACACAAAATTAATTAACTTCTCCCAAATCACAGGAATGTAAACCTGTTCGTGGTGATCGATAGACTTCAATGGGCAGCTCTGCTTCGCCCTTATGCTGCATTTAACTAGCAGCCGCCGCTGTCCCTGTGATTCTGTAAGTGAATGCTGCAGGTTGTTTAATAACCTGGCAAATTCACAGTAGCTTGTCAAATTATTACAGGAACAGTGTCATCACTAAACAAGCCTGATCACGGTTAATTACAATGTAGACTAGACAGCAGCCACAATTGTTCATTAATTACAGGAAGCAGCTCATTTAAATTGTATGGAAATTTACATTTGCACCCCAGTATGTCTGGGGAAAAAAAAGTGATCCTTCACGAGTTCATAGAAGAAAGGAGTCTGTGGTTTATGAAATATCACAGTAAATTGTGTCTAATCGGGTACTGAAATATTGGTTCATTATTTACTCTAATTTTCTAAGCACTTTAGTGGTGAAAAATACCAAGTCAAACCCCACATCTTGAATTCCCAACCAGGAAAGGAACTGTGCTAGGCTAACTGTAACAACACATGATGAGGCACAGTGAGACTAAAACAGTCACTTTTATGATTAAAAATAAAATATTTGGGACTTCCCTGGTGGTGCAGTGGTTGAGAATCCGCCTGCCAATGCAGGGGACACAGGTTTGAGCCCCGGTGTGGGAAGATCCCACATACCACGGAGCAACTAAGCCCGTGAGCCACAAGTACTGAAGCCTGCACTCTAGAGCCTGAGAGCCACAACTACTGAAACCCGTGTGCCACAGCTCCTGAAGCCCATGCTCTGCAACAAGAGAAGCCACCGTCACGAGAAGCCCATGCACCGCAACAAAGAGTAGCCCTGGCTCACCGCAACTAGAGAAAGCCTGCGCGCAGCAACAAAGACCCAATGCAGCCAAAAATAAATAAATTTATAAAAATAAATAAAACAAAATAAAATATTTAACAGCAATTAAGGGAGGTCTAAACTAGAATAACAATCTACCATAAAATAATTATATACGAGGACAATTTTGGGAGCCTATGCATCAGTTAACCTCCAGAGCTAAAAAAAGTACAGAGTTTCATATGTACTTCAAAAGCCACTGAAGAAAATTAAGACAGTAAATCAAAGTCTGGATTTCCAGCTACTTTTCTAAAGCAGGTATATTAACACAAAAAAGACAGCAGATGCCCTTGCAAAAGTCAAGTCATGCTCAGACTTCAACAATGACAGTCATTCAAAACCAAGGATATATTCATGAAAGAGTGTCAGGGATCTTGGGATTATTAAATGATAAAGTTGCTAAGTCACCTGAAATTTTAAGGATTAAAAGGAAAGGGTTAAAAGAAAGAAGGTAAGAAGAGGAAGGGGCTCCATCAGTCCTGAGAATTCATGTCAGGTAAAAATATAAAAGTAAACCAGATATGGGTACTGTGTGTCTAAATGAAAATCCTTCACAGAAAAGGATATAAACAAGCCAGAGCTCCTAAATCGAGGTGTACAAGAGATTATTCTCAGAATCAAGAGGCCAAACATAAAATCCTCTCATGGTTATAATGCCTGGCCCTGGGGGAAAGTCTGAGATCCAAGAAGGAAAAGTAAACGACGCTGGCAAGTCCTATGATGAGTTCCCCGGAGTGCAGAGTTGGACTAAAAAATAAGAAATGGCTCACTTGATAGGAAAAAAGAAAAAAAAAAAAAAGACCAGAACACACATGCCATGGCAAAAATGAAAGGACTCTAAGCTACTCTTGGAACTGTTAGCTGGTGAAGAATATATTAAGTGTCAACTTTATTATGATGGACATAATATGAATATGTACCAGATATTATTCAAGTGTATGGAAGCCATAATTAGAAAAGAGAAAGAAATGGTTCAAGTGGGTCCCAGTTAATTCACCAATGCTTTGTAGTTGACTATCTTTTCACATATTCATCTTTTCCACTCAGTCCACCAAAATGCTATTGCAATGAGGAATCCAATAAAATGAGCACTTTCTTTTCTTTGCCCAGTAACTTGGTCTTCTTTGCAAGGCCCTCGCTGAATTGTCAACTCCACAATCTGTTTAGCTACCTACGACCACGGTTTCACTACAACATGTAAATATACATTATCTCCCTTGGTATGTCGAAGTAAAGTGCTCCATTAGCCTCTTTCAGTTTTATTTCACGCACCCACATCTGCAAAACCCATCGCTCTTTGCTCCATAACTCAAGGTTCAAAAACAGATTATCCAACAGGCACCCATGACAGACCATTCCAGGTGACGTGTTTGAAGAACATCACTCGTCCTACCCGAAGGGGTCAAGGATCAGACTACTCTTCACAAAAAGTCTTCCATCACTCTGCATATATGTGTCACACACAAGCTGTGCGCTTTCTAAAACTGGGAAACGCATGATCATGTCTCATACGTGCCACACCTGCTTTTCTGTTGTATCATAGCCATATGTCGCCCAGACAGTACCAGCTTGTGGCACCGCTGAGCTCAGGTGGCCTTCCCTAGGCCAAGAGCAGGTGTGCAAGAGATGGTGTCCCCTTCAGAGTATTACAAAAACTGAAACCTCCTCCGACCACCATTTCTGCCATCACGCCCACTGTGAAGTCAATTTTTAAAACTATTCTCTTTTCTCATTTGGGGTGTCTAAATCAGTTTAAAAAAAAAAAAAAAAAAGTTTTAACACTGAGCTCACTATGCTCATCCCCTAAGTCTTAAAATTTAGAAAATGACGCCAAGTAGAGGCCCTAAAGAATAGTATGGGTTTGCCCACGCAAGGGGGTGCCATCCACATTGAAACTTCAGCCTCCAACTTTGCATCTTTGGCACACACATTCCATAACTATTAACAGGTACCTGGAAGTGGAGATAGGCCTTTGGCCAGGATGTCATATTTATATTTTTAATCTGCAATACACCACACTGTTTCTAATTTCTCAAGACCACACAACGAATTCCAAGTCAATACTTTCACGAAAAATGTGCTTTGTAAATAAACTTAATATTACACCAGAGGACGTATCTCCCAATCTATGAAGGAAGCTACTTATCATTAAGTCCTATTTTTCTAATACAGCGCCCAGCTGAACGGCTTCCATTCTCCTGAGCTGGGAGACCACAATGCAGGAAACATGACTGGCTCCCCAGGTGTCCCCAGAGCCTAGCATCATTCTTAGCAGTCGATAATGATGATTTGAAAAATTGAGAGCTAAGATTTCCTGAGTGCCTGTTACGTGCCAGGTCCTGTGCTAACTGTTAGGCATGTGTTAGAACATTTAATCCTCATTCACCTAGTGTGGGAAATCTCCATTTCATAGATGAGAAAGCTAAAGCCCAGTTAGGTTGAGGGACTTGCCAAAGATCTCATAGCAACTGTGTCAACCTAGGTAGCCAGCCTTCAGAAACCACGTTCTTATTCACTGCAGTACATACTAAGTCTTGATTTCTTGAGTGAGTAAATGAATGATCTCTACTTACATACAATTTATCCTGAAAAGGACTTTTTGCTGTACAGATGCTACACTGGGCCCTCTGTTATACCTGTCTCAGCAGCTGCCTGTCTCCTGATGGCATCTGATGTATCTGCACGGCCTTCAGAGACCACTGTTACTGTCACACCACCCCCAACTGATAAAACAGTAAGACTCCAACCTGGACTTCCAGCCTCTGGTCTGGCTCCTCCAGGTTTGGGCAGAAGTCTGCACCCAGCACTCTGCCAGCACATGCCACTGGAACCTGGGGGAATACGGCCAAGTTAGATGCTGGCTGTGGAGGCTGCTGCAAACTGTACACAAACACACTTGACCCAGGCAGAAGCAGGGACATCCCAACTGCAGTTCTGAAACAGAACGGCTTCCATCACGGCTTCACAGGTTTTTGACACTCAGTAGGTCAAATATATTGTAAATATCACACACCCAAGGTTATTAACTACCAAAAGGTAAATTCTAAAAGGAAAAAATCCACATAAATTTTATTGCCCCTTGTATCCACAGCCAAAGCAGGCACTTAATATCTGTGGACTGTAGAAGGAGGAGAGAAGAAGGAAAGTCAAAAGGAAGGAAGGGAGGAAATGAGGGAAGGGAAAAAGAAACAGAATCTCTGCTTGAAATTGGTGACTTTTTTTTCTCTTTTCATTTTCTTAAGTGGAAGTTAAGAAAACTGCATTCTATAATGCCTAAAGTTCCTTTGCACGCTTAAAATACCAGTTCAAAAATTTTTTTTTCTATTCCTGGCATGGGCTAGTATTTATCAACATGTATTATTTACTTACTGTATTTGAGCTACATTTAAGAGGCTCATTTTACGTCTGCTCTAACACTAAAAATAACAAGAAAGCTATGACTTAGTAAATGTTTCTCTGTATCTAGAATCCTACAACGAAAGCCGCTAAGATTCCCTTTCAAAACTAAGCTACCTATTACAACTAGTTACTCTCATCCTGAAATATTACCTACTTACTAGTCACATGCTTACTTCATTTTAAAATTTTTAAGATAAAGAGAATTTAGATTCCATTGAAACCTGTTTTCTGCTTTTTAAATTCTTCTCTAAATCTCTACTCAGTATTTCCAAACACATACTACCTTCATTAATCATACAACTATCTATGTGTATCAGAATCTCAATCCATCAATCAGCTTCATCTCACCTGTATCTTCTTTCCCTCTCAAAGCCCTCCTTTGGTATTTTGTTTTATTTATTTTTTTAACTCCAACTGGGATCATCTGTGCCAATCAATTTCCTTTGTTCAGAGATCAGTTTTCAGCCAAGCATGCTGTCTTAGAAGGTATTTCCTTCTTTCTTTTGACCCACAAATCTGTTCACCTCTCCAGATTTAAACAATTTTCAATAAACTCCACTTTGCAAGTTTCCTAGTGAATATAACATATATATTTTTAAAAAGTCAACTCTTCAAACATTTTTAGGTCCAACTTTCCTATTCTTTTCAAGTGTCTTATTCTTTCTTCCTGCCTATTTCCATAAAGTGACACCAACAGAATATCAGCTGTCTTTGAAATTAACCACTCTTTACCCACAAATTTCTTCACCTGGAGCCTGAGAAGGAAAGGAAAAGGAGGTTGCATTTACTGAGCACTTGCATTGTGCCAGTCACCATGTGGGTAACTTACATCGAGATTAACCCTTTTTTTCCTTTCAACCATCTTATGGGATCTGAGCATCTCCATTTCCCAAGAAAGGGGGAGCTTTAGAGTAGGTAAATAACTAGCTCAGGGGCACATGCTAGAAAATTACAAAGCCCAAACTTAAGAAATGAGAAAGAGCGAGAACATATTTCGAAGAAGTTAATGAAAAACATGGAATAGTTGCTTTTAGTAGCATCCATTCTAGAGGCATTTGTTGATGTTTCATAGGAAAGACATTACGAAGAAGACAAGGAAATGAAGAAAGTGTCACAAGAAATCAAGACCTACTACTCGCTCTTTGGTCTGGGACAACATCAGCAAGGTTTAAGGGGATTTCTCCTCTAACTTGAGAAATGAGAAAGAAACGGGTCATGGAGAGGAATAGAGACACTGCGTCTGTGTTGTGTCACCCACAGAACAATGCTGATCCCACCCCACACTGACACATGGTGAGGGCACCAATGAGTTGTGCAACAGTAATTCTCCCTAGGGTGCACGAGAAGAATTGGGGAAAAATTACTTAGAATACTCCATATCAAAACAACCCCCCCAAAATTTCCTATAAAACCTTAATAAACGTGACTACTTAACTGATTACAGCAGATAAGCCAGAATGCATATGTTGCAAATTAAGTGTAAATAATACTTTATTTCATGTACAACAAAACAATTGCCACTTACCTTAATATTAGTTGACCATGTCACAAAGTTTCTAGTTCCTTTTACCCTCACAGAAGGCATTTCATAAACACTCTCAAGAGGAATGGAGAAAGTTAAACAACTACAATTACACTCAATTACAACCTCAAACACTTAGAAATACACAGTTGCTGAGAGAAAACAAAAAGGTCTGTGAGTAAGTTGGAAGGAAACTGTGCCAGGCTACTGGAATGTTTCAGCTATCCAAATCACAAAAAGGAACTAGGAGGAAAGCGAAGAGTGCTCTCCATCTTAGAATCCTAGGATTTCTGAGCAGAAAAGAAAATCCTTCTGATCTGTGAAAACGGACTACCTTAAAGATGAGAAAATTGAGATTTGAACCAAAATCCACATGGTTTCACTCATGAGTTCACCATCTAACAATACTCCCCCTATGTCACCCACCACAATTAGAGTCATCAATTATCAGCCAGAGAAAAAGTATAAGGGAAAGGCAAGCTATATCTGTTTCCAGTTCATCAAAATGTCCCAAGGAAAATACACAGGATGTAAAAGCTTGATAACCTAATTAGGTATAATTCAGCACACCTAGACAATTAGGCCTTTTGATTCAAAAGCCTTAGCAGTCAGCCAACTATCTATAAGCAATCAAAAAATGCCTGACAGAAACAGCAGACCTAAAAAATTTTTTTGGCCGTGCCCCACGGCATGCGGGATCTTAGTTCCCCAACCAGGGATCGAACCCGCGCCCCCTGAAGTGGAAGTGCAGAGTCCTAAACACTGGACAGCCAGGGAATTCCCTTTAACTCATTATTACTCCATTTTAAATTAAGATACTAAAATAGGATGTGTACCTTCTGTTTTCAATGGAATTGAAAATTCAAATTGATTTGGAGAATTCCAATTTTATCCTCTTGTCTTCGTGCTAGTGTTTAGTGTGCATTTCAACATCATACTTTAAAACAAAGTTCTACCGTGATTTTCATAAAATGTTCACTGTGATTTTGATCTCTGAAACGTAGTAGGACTAAGGGGACATTTTATTTTTTTATTCTTTGTTGCATCTTTGTATACTTTACTCTTAAAGTAATAAAAACATTTAATTTAAAAACAAAGAAAAAAACTAAACTGATCAGCTAGTATTTCTAAACAGTAGGCTGCAGGTTTCATTATGGGATGGTAATCGTCTAGAACTCATCTAAATTTCATTCGGCTGGTGCTATAACAGGAAGTAAGAGGCCTTGAAAGGGACCCTCTAGAATCCCCCAGGGAAGCTAGAGCTGAGTGCATATCTACTCTCCTGTAGAGACCTCAAAGGAATCACGGTGTGCGAGAGAGCTATTTACAACTTACTTTGTGTATAATCAGCAGAAACAAAAGATATGACAACAAGCATAAAGGCCTCTCTCTCTCTCTCTCTCTCTCTCCTCTCAGGAGAATTCAACAAGGGAGGGCCAGTGGGCATTCACTTCAGTGTCAAAAGGGCTTCCAGAAAACATATTTTCCGTGGGGCAGGGAGGAAATATGGCAGGCTTCCTACACACACACACACACACGCGCACGCGCGCACACACACACGTTCTTTGTTTACTGAGATCATACATAAAGACTGTTAGGGACCAGATTTCTGAAAAGAAGACATAAAAATCTCCACATTGTAAACGGGAGCTACCGTTCAAAATACTTGAATAAGGTGGGTAAGCAACAAATGAAGAAAGAAAGAGAGGCAGAAGTGATAACTTGGGAGGAGAAACGTGTTACCACAAAAAGGTGTTATAGAATCTGGGGTGCTTCTTGAAAAGCCAGGGCCCATTTGAACTTTAATTTTATTTTTAAACATTAAACATTCAGGCAGGCATTTGCCTGATAAGCACTATAAAAAGTCAGAGCCTAAATAAATTAACTAACTTCCATGCCATCTCAACTCTTTGGTGAAGGTGGCCGTAAGCCCAGAGCAGTTCTGAAGTGTATGTGTTTTGGTAGCTTCCATCTAGCAGTGAAGGTATGAGGGAAAGGATCTGAACCCAAGGAGAACTTAGAAAAGAATGGAGACAGAGAATTGGCTCTAAAATACAGAGAGAGGGAGAGAGAGAACCCCAAAAGAGTCCCATGAGAGGACTCAGGGACATGGCTGGGTACAAGCTCTGTTACATTCTAAGCCAGAGAAAAGCAATAACAGCCTCACGTCAGTGGTTAGATGATACCAAGCAACAAGAGGAAATACTCAGATAATGCAAAGAATTCAGGAAGACCATTCAGTGAAATGGATTTGAAAATAAGCTAGCCAGGAGCACTTGTGACAAAGAGCAGATAAAGAAATAAATTAATTACCCAACACTGTAAAGACAGGGATGTATGTGAAATGCAGTGCAGCAAATAAGTGAGAGGAATAAATAGAAAAATAAGGTGAGCTAAAGTTCCTGGATGTGCAGATAACTTCTATCTTCATTTTTCAGGTGACGATTTAACTAAAGACAACATTCCAGGCCTAAGCCTTCCCAACCATGGAGCCCCAGGCCTTAGCCGCAGAAGGGCCACATATACAGAACCTAAAGCTTAAGAATGACAAACACCACTTCACGATCAGAAAGGAACTGCTGAGTCAAAACAGTGTTTATGCAGCTGCCAATACAGAATGGCCAGAAATATGCGGGTTCTTACAGAGGCCTTAGATGAGGCAGGGTGCTGGAAGGTGAGAGGATGAGCAAGACGTTGCAGAAGAACTGAATAGCACGGTGGACGGTCCCCTCTGAGCCATCCCAGAACAACGAACTACAGGATCAGGATGGGAGAAGAGAGAACGGAAAAGGGTTAAGGATGGGATTCTGCCACTCAACAGGCTGACAGACACAGAAGACTACTGGTTGGGGGTGGGTTGCAAAGCATCTTCACAGGAGCCAGGAACTAAGTGAGGTTCAGTCTCTTTCTGCCTCGAGGGCTGGTCCTCTTGGGGGAGCTAGGGCCCGGGCCCTGTGATGGGAGCAACCACTGCAGGTACAATTACAGGAGATTTTCAAAGCCACAAACAACAACAAAAATACCTTGTTTTAATACTGTGAAAGGCAGGATAAAAGATAAACATCTCTCTTCCCTGGTGACACCCTGAGGAGCCTGATGGACCATGAATAATGCTAAAATTACACAGAATCTTTTTTACAGAGCCTCAAAGGGCTTTACACAAAATATTTATTAATTCCCCTATCAGACAAGTAAGGGGTGGGGAGGAAATTTCCACCACACTCTTTTTATTTTTAAATAAGAAAACTGAGGCCTATCACTATGGTCTCCCCTCCACATTTGATAAGTTGGACAGAACTGAAATGAAGACGTAGTCCTCTGAACTACCATGCTAGTGCTTTACTAGAAAAGTCTCCTACCATTTGATAGCGTTCACCTATTTCTCCACTTCTTGTTTTATGTGGGTTTTAGCACTGAAGAACATTAGGATGAAGTTATTTGCACCTATGCCATGGATGGACTTTATACTCAAGAAAGAAAAGTACAAAGTGAGATTATTTCCAACTGGTTTACAATCGTTCTTGTCATTCAGCACGTTGGAAATTGAACACCCCAGGTTGTTGTTCATGGGCGTAAACATCGCCAAGTCTGATAACTGACATTAAGTGAAATTTCAAATATATGTATGTATATATATGCCCAGATAAACTTTCTTTCTGCCCTCAAGTCTCACCTCCAACTATCCTAAAGGCAGGTAATATGCAACGATCACTGGCTTTGGAGTAAAACGTCTGTTTTTAACCCCAGCTACAGTACCTTGTGAAGTTGGTCAGCTGATTACCAATTCAGAGCTTTATTTGCTGTATCTGTAAAATGGGAGTAATTATATTTACTGTGTAAGGTTGGCAAGGTTGAAGGAGATGACACAGGTAAAACACCTAACTAAGCAGGCTGTAGGTACACAGCATAGGTAATGATACTTCCCCAGATATCTCCCTCTGCTCCCCAGCACACCATTCCCATCAGGGCTGAGAAGTTTGAGACAGTGAGGGAAGGAATTTGGTGTGTGTGTGGGGGCGGGTGGAAGCAAACTCAAGTGTCAAAGGAATAATATAAGCAATTAGGGAAACTGAAAATTATACCTATTCAATTGGTCTCAATTAGGGGCCAGCTCCATCAACTTGTAGACGGCTTCCTAGAACACTGTGTTGACGAAGACTATGAAGATGTGTCTGGGCTCTGAGAGAATGACCACAAAAGTCTTCTCTGGGGGAAGTAGTAAGAAGAGATACATTTCACTCCCTGCCACTCCTGCCCCTGCCAAGGCTTTCCCAATGAAAACATAGGCAATTTTCTGAGTTCTCTTTCATGCTGGTGGCTTGACCTATGAATTAAAAGTAAGGAACTTCCAACACACACGATTATACATAAAATAGATAAACAACAACGACCCTCTGTATAGCAAATGGAACTATGTTCAATATCTTGTGATAATCTATAATGGAAAGAATGCGAAAATCAAGGGGTGTGTGTGTGTGTGTGTGTGTGTATAACTGAATCACTCTGCTGTACACCTGAAACACTATAAATTAACTACAGTCAAAAATAAATAAATATAAGAGGAAAAAGTAAGGAGTTTCCAGGGAGCTCGTGAATAAAGTCTGAGGAAGCCCTACCCTTTTGGAAAAAAATAAACCAACACTAGACAGCAAACTGATAGACAACCAACAGTCTAGGTCAGTGGTTCAAGGTGTATTCTCAGCCCAGGAACATTATTAGCATCACCTGGGAACTCCCTTGAACTGCATCTGCAGCCCCACCTGAGACCTACCTGTGACAGACCCCCTGTGGGGTACAGCCCAGCCAGGTGTTTTTACAAGCCCTCCAGGTGATGCTGATAAGCATGAAAGTTTGAGAACCACTGGCCTAAATAAACTTGAAAATCAAAAAAGAACTGGCAAGGCAAAAGTTTTCTAGATGATAATTTAGTTTTAGAAGAGACATGTCTCGGGGGTGGGGGAACAAGGGAAGAAGGAAGAACAAAGAAGCAAACATCAGGGCCTAAGATCCAGGATCTCCCAGAATCTCACTCTGTGAAGGAGAGTCGGTATGTCAAGAAAAAGCCCAAGTGAGCAAGCCGCATTAGGAGCAGTGGTATGGGCAACTCCACAGATGCTGCAAAAATGAGAAGGAAATAATGTGGGGATAGACAATAGCCTTAGCACTCAAACTAAAAAGCACTTTAAAAGGACCCATGTCACCTTGAACTCAGCCACTGGGTTTGCTCCACTCAGCTTGTCTCCCTGATTCTTCACAGAGATCAAGAATGAGGATGAGGGCTTCCCTGGTGGCGCAGTGGTTGAGAGTCCACCTGCCGATGCAGGGGACACGGGTTCGTGCCCCGGTCTGGGAAGATTCCACATGCCGCGGAGCGGCTGGGCCAGTGAGCCATGGCCGCTGAGCCTGCACTCTGCAACGGGAGGGGCCACAGCGGTGAGAGGCCCGTGTACCGCCAAAAAAAAAAAAGAATGAGGATGGGGACGTCCCTGGTGGCGCAGTGGTTGAGAATCTGCCTGCTAATGCAGGGGACATAGGTACGAGCCCTGGTCTGGAAATATCTCACATGCCGCGGGGCAACTAGGCCCGTGAGCCACAACTACTGAGCCTGCGCATCTGGAGGCTGTGCTCCGCAACAAGAGAGGCCGCGATAGTGAGAGGCCGGCGCACCGCGATGAAGACTGGCCCCCGCTTGCCGCAACTAGAGAAAGCCCTTGCACAGAAACGAAGACGCAACACAGCAAAGATAAATAAATTAATAAACTCCTACCCCCAACATAAAAAAAAAAAAAAAAAAAACGGAATGAGGATGAATTTGGGACTTCCCTGGTGGTCCAGCAGTTAAGACTCCATGCTCCCAATAAAGGGGGCCTGGGTTCCATCCCTGATCAGTTGCAAACGAAGATCCCGAGTGCTGCAACTAAAAAGACCTGTGCAGCCAAATTAATTAATTAATTTTTAAAAAAAAGAATGAGGATGAATTTATCTCTAATGAGGGGAAAGAGACAAATTTCAAGCCATGATCACCAAGAATTTTTTTTTGAGGGGGTGGCATTTTTTAGAAAGGAGTTCACTTTGGAAGAAAACAAGTGCATTTCACTTGATCTTACTTCATCAAAGGCACAAAATGGGGGTTTCCCTGGTGGCGCAGTGGTTGAGAGTCCGCCTGCCGATACAGGGGACACGGGTTCATGCCCCCGTCCGGGAAGATCCCACATGCCGTGGAGCGGCTGGGCCCGTGAGCCATGGCCGCTGAGCCTGTGCATCCAGAGCCTGTGCTCCGCAACGGGAGAGGCCACAAAAAAAGGCACAAAACGGGACAAATCAATGGGGCTGTTTTTCCCACCCTAAATTTCACAACACTGAAAAGGAATGAAAAAGGTATATGTGAGAAAGCAGAAAAGGGAGTTTGAGGAATGAAACATGGTAGAAGAATGTGTCACACTCCAGACAGTGAGAGAACAAATATTACCCTCCTAAAATTCAACATCCCACGTTACCTCTTGAACCACCTACATTAAACCTATTATGGAAAAAGAAAAAGTTTAAGTTGCCATACAAGGAGCAGTTAAACTAGATTTAACGCACAGCGGTTGTCTAGAGAAGCAGATTCCTCTGGACTAGCCTCTTGCCCCATTTGACGTGGGTTAGACTTATTATGAAGAACGAGACTGAAGGCAGGCCACAAATGGTACCAACAGACCAGTGGAATTCCGGGGTGCCGTAACCAGGAGAGCTGGCAGGGAGGCATCACCACACTGCCAAAGCGCACAGTGCAGTACGCCCAAGATCAATGAAGCAACGTGCTTCTCTCTGCATGCAAAAGCTTGAACATAGGTAATGATAAGAGAAGAAAGGAAACGAGAGGGCAGATTCACCCCTACTGTTCCCTACCAAAAAAACTTTCCCAACTCAAACATAAGTCATACTGTGCATTGCACAATCGCCCCTCCAAACTTGCTGAGGACCCCAGACTAAAAAGAGAAAATGCACAAAAGCACACGAGTTTGATTTCTTTGGGAGACCCACCCTCCCCGCTTCCCAATCCTAGATCAACTGGGGTGAGATCTAAGGAAGGTGAAAAGCTGTACACAGTATTCTGTACCAGACAGGTAACAAGGGAACCTAAACCTCTCCCACCAATGGCATCTCTCTGTTACTGAGGGTCTCAGGAAGTAGTGAGAAGATAAAGTAAAAGGGACTTCCTTACACTGTCCTTGGGGATCTTACAAGGTATTTCTTCAAACTGAACATACTTTACTCCTGAAATCTAGTGGCTTTAGAATCTAAAAGAGGCTTAGTAGACAATAGAACACTTTATACATGATAAAACACATGGTTTTCCATTTTGTGTGTTTTTGATATTAGTAGTCTCAAATAAAGATAGAGCTGTTTATGTCAATGACTTATCATGATAAGAAATGCTATAAAATATCATTTTCTCTCTACATGCTCTCCTTTCAGATGTGATGCTCTCCCCTGGTTTCATCTGCCACCTGTATGAGAACAATGCTCCCCAATCCCTATTCCTTACCTCTCATGTGAGCTCTAGTCCTGCACTTTCAAGCTCCCACTAGAAATTTCCAAGTATCCAGTTAACACCTCGAGCTAAACAAGCAAAGCATATGGGTTCACTGCTATCCTTTCTTTACTACAGCTCTACCCTGACTTGGGTTTTTTTGTTTGTTTGGTTTTTTTTTTTTTTTTTTTGCATTATTATCACCAGAATCCCATTAACAAAGACTCAGAACCATAGATCATGATTAAAAAGCCTTCTGCTTATTTCCCAAACCCAATAAACTCTGAAAGCCTGTCTATTTTTCCCTTCCCGTCCCCTCAGCTGTCCTCCCACACACCTTCCAGATCATTTCTCTCCTAGATCATTTCTAACAAGACCATGCTCAGACCCTTGCCATAACCCTTACGTGATTGATAATCCCAACTTTATCGCTCCACACTCGTCAACCAGGGCCACATACCACCCCTCCAACTGTCAAACATATTCTCCTAGACGATGTTTAGAGTTCCCCACAAATTACCAATTAACGAAGTTCCATCCAGGCCCTCTACAACCTAGCTCTGCCCTGCCCGTTCCAGCTTCATCTCTCCTCCTCCTTCATTGACAAATACGTAACAGAGTCTAATTAGACTACCTAATGTCTCTTGCTTACTGCTTTGGGCTTTCCCAATTTGACACAGTTCTCATACTGCTCTTTTTTTGGAATACCCTCCCCTGCACTAAACTTTTGAACACCTCTGCATTTCTAGATGCCACTCCTTCCACAAAGTTTCCTGATACCCCCAGGCAGAAGAGATCTCCTTCCCAGCATTCTACCACTGTTAGGCCCGTCAGCACTATACAACGGTAGACTTTAAATACACTACATGTTTTCCTCTTTAAGGGCAAGAACTAACTTGCTTCTCCGTTTGTTTTTCCCCACAGCACCTACCAAACAGCTTTACATACAGCAGATACTCAACAAATGCGTGTAAAATAAATAATAAATAAATCTCTTAAAAGTCACAGTGGCACCAGTGAACCAATGTTACAAATAGAGTGATTTTTAACTATATCGTTATTCCACCTGATCCTCAAGAAATACCCTTAGGGCAGTTAGGGGCCAATAATTCCTATTTTATAAAAATTCAAGATGCAAGGAGGTTGCTATTTATGCACAGAGCAGTCTTCTGAGTGTAATTTAGCCTGTAAAGGTCCCGTAACTAATTCAATGTCACCCTGTTGATTTGTGGCACATTTCTGCTGAAATACTTCTGTTGCTAACTTTCCTTCTGGCTTACTTCAGGATACCTCGAGAACCTTACCCCATCAAAGCAATCTTCTACAGGTAAGAAAACGCACAACATCTCCTCTAAAATCTAAGTTTTAGGGGTATTTCTCTGCCCCACAGGTTGTCAAAAAATATACACTGGCATATATAGCCTCTTAGTTTAAAATTTACTAGGCTTCAGAGTAGGGGAAAGTGTGAAAACCTCCTATAATAAGCTTTTTAAAAAGGTATCGAGGGGCTTCCCTGGTGGCGCAGTGGTTGAGAGTCCACATGCCAATGCAAGGGACACGGGTTCGTGCCCCGGTCCGGGAGGATCCCACATGCCGCGGAGCGGCTGGGCCCGTGAGCCATGGCCGCTGAGCCTGCGCTCCGCAACGGGAGAGGCCACAACACTGAGAGGCCCGTGTACCGAAAAAAAAAAAAAAAAAAAAAGGTATCGATTGCCATATACTTGGAAAGAAGGTAATCAACCCATTATACTTCCCTGAGATAAGAAGACATTTCTAAGATACTATGAGAGCAGTTTACAGACAACTGGGGGTAGATTTCCAGCCCTCATCAGTTTCTGCTTTGTTTCAAGCCAGGAGTAGGCAACTACACCCTCTGAGCCAAATGCGAGCCTGCTGCCTACTTTTGTAGATAAAGTTTTATTGAAATACAGCTGTGCCTATTCCTTTATGTATATAGTCTACTGCTGCTTGCGGCTACAAGGACTGAATTGAATAGGTGTTACAGAAACCACACAGCTGCCTAAACTATTTACTATCTGGCCCTTTATAGAAAAGGTTTGCCAACCACTGTTTTAAGCTATACAAAATTATACTTCTTTCCCCATGAACATCACTTTCAAGAATTCACCTTTAGTAAATAAGAACACAAGTGCAAACAAAGAATGTTCATATGGAAGCACTGCTCTCTGTAAAAGAAAAGAACTGGCAGCAACCTCAACGTCCACAAACCAAGAACCTGTTAAGTAAATTATGGGACAACGATATACTGAGAATCCATTAAAAATTATGATGGCTATCTTTACTTACAGACGTGGAAAGATATCTATAACATGGTTGAGTTAAAAAAAAAAAGAACTCACATATCCATAATCCTTTTATATAACTAGCATCTATCCATATATCCGTATGTAACTGTAAATGAAAAAAAGATGACTAAAAAGATGTTAATTAAATGGTTCCTTAGTGGCATCCTTTCAGATAGTGTTTACTCTTTGTAATTTTCTTAATGAGATCTTCACCGTAAAGATATACCCTTTATAAGAGCTGTAAAAAAAATCAGTTTACAACTTTTAAAAGTTAAAGTCAGCATGTTAAGTTTAGGATTTACGTTTTATAAAAAGAACAGGGTTTTTGGTTTGCTTGTTACCATTTCTAATTTACCTTTTTCTTTGTTTTAAACACAGAAAGGCTCTTAGATTCACCAACAGCCTGCACATCTACAAAGCAGCATCCTCCTTACGAGACTGTAAAAGTCCCCTTACGAAAGCATACATGGGTTAGGAGGAATAGGTTAACAGACCAGTCCCTCGACGGAAATGTATTAATTCAATCAGTGTCTTGCTTCTGGATTACCATAAAAAGGTCCATAAAGTACCCAAAAGCCACATAAGATTTTAGAATTATGCCGCTCAATGACTGATGCTCAGTGAAGAGTAAGAAAAGGGAGATTTTTCTCCGCTCTCATTTTCTTCAACAAAAGTAAGCTTCTGCAAGATCGGCACGAGTATTTTTTAAACTGGTAACTGAAAAGGCTAAGTGTGTACATGATACAATTATTAAGAACCCAGTACCACCACTAATAAAGAGATGCTAACTGAACACTGCATAAAGCTTGCAAATTAATGACAACAGGAACAACAGAGGAAGAAATTGCTAACAGCAGCCAACACAGCTCACCCTCTCTGTGCAGGACTTCACAGCTACTATTTCTAACCCTCATTTTATAAATGAAGTAAGTGAGTTTCCAAAGTCACATAAAGAAGGGGTAAATTCAAGTGCAAATATATCTGGCTTGAAAGTCTATACCCTTCCACCCATGCTGCTAAATAGAAATTGTATTTCTAATGAAGTACTATGCAAAATCCCAAAATAAATGTAGCAGATGAAAAAACTTGAAATTCCTGGTTTATAAAAATATTACAAAATTACCATGTCAATTAAGTTGTTTTATAAGCAATTTATTTAAAACAGTATGTGTTTTTTTAAACAGTATGTTTTTTTAAACGTTTTCTCAGAGTTAAATCTACCCATATTCTCCATCCTTACATTTATGCACGTATGCATATGATGTGTGTACATCTTTTACAGATACACTATAGCATTATATAGAGCACAACTTTTTAATATCGTCAAACTGAAGTAGAGTCTGTATATATTTGTGGACACAGACTTCTGTTAAACGTAAAGCTGTGACTTGTTTTTTTATGACTCTTCCCCACAGTAAAATTACTTCACTGCTCTGGATTAAACAAAAGCTGTGCCCTGAAAATTAACATGTGCTGTACTGTGATATAATTAAAAAAATTTTTTACATTGGTATTTACCCCCACTATTTTTCTCTTAGGTATAGCCTCTTCTCAAATTAGGTAGAGATTAGGCTTTCCCGTGAATTCCCCATAACTGCACCTCCAAGTTCAAGACGATGAACAAACCCTTTAACTCCCAGACTAAGGAGTTATGCTGTGCCTCCTTCTTGGGGGTGTAGAGGCATTAGACTATGGTTTTCTAAGCAGTTATCCCACGGATCCCTAGTAGAAGCCTAAAAGATAGGACTCTGCAGCTAGACCCTTTTCATCTAGAGCAGCTCTAATTTTTATCAGTTCTGCATGTTGGCTTCCTGTAAAATTTAATCTGAAAGGAAAAACAAAAAACGGCAGGTTCAACAACTAACTTTTATTCTTTTTTTTTTTTAATAGCTGGCTTAAGTTATAGATGGATGAAGGATGTGGGAGAGGAAAAAGCAAAGACTTTGGGGGTCAAACTTGCTGGATACAGGTTTGAGACCTTTATTTCCTCATCTGTAAAATGGAAATAATTGTACCTGCCCTGAATGCTTTTGCAAGAGCTGAGAAAGACAAAGTGGGTACCACCCCTAGCACACTGCGTGAGCTAAGAGGTAGCTATGAAATGATTAGTTTTTAATCCTCATTCTTTTACTCTTAGCAACAGGTGGAAAGTAAACGCTACGCCAAATATTTATTTTAGATCTAAGATGGAGTATGTTCAAACTAGTGTTGGCTAAGAGAAATGAGATGTTAGGCAAAATAACAATGCTAATCAAAGACCATCTATGACAATATTAATGTACTACTCATGAGAACACAATTACTTTTGATAAAAAACATAATCCAGATTTAAAAACAATAAAAGCAGCATATTTTGCTCAACAAATATTTCCCAAGCCATTAACTACACTTAAGGCATTGTGCAAGACTGTAAATGAAGATAAAATATTACCCCAATACACATGTAGGTTGCTTGCTACTATTTTCATTCTACTAAAAGGTGTAAACACTATTCGCTTTAGTGTGACCCTGATTCCATGAATACAAAGCCAGGGATAGAGGCCAGGGTGTCTGTATAATGGAACTTCTAGCTCTGTTACCAAGTGCTAATGATAATGAGTATCATAAAGCAGGAAGCTTTGATTCAAGCAAGTGATTAGAACTGATGATACAAAGGTAAACAGAGCTCAACAGAATCTGCCAACTTGGCTTCTAGTCTATCGTTAGCCATAACTGATATCTCAGAAATAATAGCGTTGCTCTGACATCCAGGAAGGCCATCCCAGTGAGAATTTTGCAGAGTGGCAAAAACACACGACTAATGGATGATACAAGTGATTCTCAAAAAAAAAAAAAGTTGCCTGCCAATGCCTAATGCCTCCTTTCCTACAGATAACTGGAGAAATTAAAACTTTTTAAATTTACCCCCTTTTTTACAAACATTGAAGCTCTCCAAGGGAAGCTTGCCACAGGGCAAGCTCAAAGAACAGGATCTACAGTTTACTGAACACCTACTATGTACCTGAGCTTCACAGTTGTTTTCTCATTTCATCTTCCTGACAATTTCTCAAGTGTTCTTTTCCCCATTTTAACACTGAATAAAGTAAAGGTTAGGGATAAAGTGACTCACCCAAGGTCACAAGACTAATAAGTGACAACAACAGAATCTCAACTCGGGACCAATCTTTTAACTCCCCCAAACCCCTCAACTCACACCAGAGTTCTGCAATGCCAAACAATACTGGCTGGTACAATGGGAAGAGAAAAATGCTGAAAGAACAATTATTAATATTTTAAAGAAAGCTTGATTTTTTAGGGAAAAAAATCCTAAGTCAACTTAAATTTTCATATTAAGGAGACATGATACTGGAGTATTTCCACGCTTTCCCTCTAGGATTATAAAGGGAAATTTTTAATAAATTGGAAAGGTTTTGAATACAACCACAACATCCTTTTTATAATCAAAAACTGCTTCCATAATCAGGATAACAATTTTTTTTTTTTTTTTTTTTTTTTTATGCGTTACGTGGGCCTCTCACCGTTGTGGCCTCTCCCGTTGCGGAGCACAGGCTCCGGACGCGCAGGCTCAGCGGCCATGGCTCACGGGCCCAGCCACTCCGCGGCATGTGGGATCCTCCCGGACCGGGGCACGAACCCGCGTCCCCTGCATCGGCAGGCGGACTCTCAACCACTGCGCCACCAGGGAAGCCCAACAATTTTTTTTTAGATAATCTAAGCATACATGATAGACTTTTTTCTCAATTTGGCACTGCTGACGAGTTTTTCTACTATTTAGGAAAAAGAATTAACTTTGAAATTGGCTGTAAGGGAAAAAAAAATCCAGCGCAAAGTAAGTTTAATATTCCTCTGAAGAGTGCACTTTAAAATTTGGAACTAAAGACAAGAATCATCAAAAGAAAACTTCCATCACCACTTTATTACATTCAACAGAGTAAAAAGAATTCTTCAAGTGAGTATTCTCTAGAATGTAATGGAAATTCTAATGAATTCATCAAAAATTTGAAGTGCCAAGTCCACACATAAATCTTGATTTTGCTATAGAGTTGACTGCTTGTTGGTTTAAGACCTCCCATAAACTATGTGAATCTATCTGTTTATAGATAATAAACCATCTATGGACAGCACTAATCAGATTAAACTCGAGGTCTGTCTTGACAAACCATCGTTTTACAGAAATACATAAATCATGTACCAAAAACTCTATAAACATAACACATAGCCCCACTTATAGTTTACTTTTTTGTGGTATATTCTTGACTTAAATTTCTGTTACGTAACATTTAAAAAAAATTTATCAATGTAAAACTATCCTGGCTTAACAACTCTAAAAAGTTTTTCCTTGCATTCATTTGGCAGTTATCAGAGTATGCAAGTACACACAGGCACACACACATACGCAACTCTATGTATATTATATATGCATTATTAAGGAAGAGAAAAATGACTTATCACAAGAGCATGAAATCAAAGAAAGTATTAAGGTTTGAAAGTGAAGAGAAACAGGTAATTCAAAACTAAATTCAAATTATGATGATATGTTTACTTAGTTAAGCCCAAGATAATCCATACATCTCTTATTCACAGGGAAAAAGTCAGACACGTGAATATTCTATAAAGTCCCAATGCAAAATCAGAAGGCCGTTCCATACATCCACATTTTAATCTGTTATAAATTAACTTGAGTCAGATCAAATCATGAAGCCATCCTGACTGCTACATGTAACATGCACAATTACAACCCAAGTCAAATCGTACACACCCTGAGTAACCACTCCTCAAACAAGTGGAACAGTGAAGGAGCAGGCTAGAGTTTCCCCTGGAGAGGGACAGGGGTCAGGGCAATCTGCAAAATGGCTATATCTGAGACAACTGTAAAACCTGAGAATGTCCTCAAACCCTAAAGATGCTCACAGGGCTTCACAACAAAGTCTCTTTTACAAGATCCACAGCCCAGATGACCTGCATCTTTCAAACTGTCCTATTTCCAGAATTCCTGATTTTAAATCACACTGGAAACCTTTGGCTGCAACTGAACTAGAATGGCTCTGCTTCGCCCTTCTAAACACCAAGGAGTGGGGAAGAACAGTGCCATACTTAATCCTGTTTTGTTTCAAACTCTCGGACCTTCTGCATTCCAAAATTGTATCCCTCTGACTAATATAAACCGTTATGAGAGAAAAGGTTTTAAAAAAAAAAAAAAAACCCACACACCCCAAAGCAGCCAGTGAGAAGGAATGAGGGAGTAGTACTGGTAACATACGGTACCATGAGCTGCAGTGGCCTCCCCGTCAGTGGTGCAAGGGTCACAGATCACTCCTGGCCTTCGGGCCGACAGCAAAGCACAGCCCAGAGAGGGGGGGACAGGGACCGGGCGGGGAGGGGCCCCTCGCTGCTCTCGGGCAGTTTACACAAGAAGGCAGCTCAGCTCCTTTCTGGTGCATTCCTCCTCTCTATCTCCCAACCTCTCTGCATGTGTCCTGCCGTATTTTCTTCAGCTGGTAATTGTCCGGATGGCCAGACTTTAAACAGCCACAGTTTAGGAAAAAGCGAAACCCTTCTAAGTGACCATCACAGCAAATCAGCTTCACGCTGGTGGGTAAAATTTTCCAAGGGAAGTGTTCTTCTGATAGTTCCTGAGTCTCTAAGTGCCTCCCCCCGCCCCCGCCCTCGCGGGCCGCCACACACACTCCCCTAGAGGGCGAAATGCACTGTGGCAATAAAACATTCATGCGACTTGGAATTTTAACACAATGCCATTTCCCTAGTTTAACCTGAAAGGAATGCACTAGTCACAACAGACTACATCATCCTGCCATTAAACCCTGCCAAGGAACCGCTTTTTTGGCCCTCCCGGGCCAGCTTTGACGGGAAAAGAGTACACAGACCCACACACTGAGCACAGAGGGGCCACCTCTGCTTCCTTGGCAGGGCCCAGCAACACCCTACTCTTGAACGTGACCCCTGACCCCTTGCATTGTGACCGGCTTGTGATGCGTGTGTCACTCTGGCACTTCTGCAGAGCCACACACTGCGCTGGCCATTGGCGGCTCCCTCTCGACAGGACTTGGGCCGACGCCAGAGGTTCTCTCTTATTATTAGTGCTACTATTGAAAGGCTCGTGTTGAAGGTGGGGAGGCTTTTGCCTTGTGCTGGAGAGGGGTCTGTTTCTCTTTTTCCTTTGTTTGTCTTAGGCTTTTTAAAAAACAAACTTTGCATTTGCATTCATAATTAGGTTATGATTACTGACAAACTGGTTTGCTTTGGGGACTACTTATCAAAGCTGCCAGTTCTTCCGCATTTAAGTGACATTTAATTTAGACTTACAAAATACAAAAACAGAAATTATTCTGACTTCTCTGGAGAATTTCAGAGGAAAACTCAAAGGTGTTGAACTCTAAAACATCCACACTTAACCATTTCATGTTAAAGTACTATCACACAACAATCAAGGAATAAATTAGTTTTTTGTTGTTCTTTTTAAAAACCCTAGATGTATTGATGTATTACTTGTGCAGAGATGTCTGCCTTCCAAGGAACAGAAGCGACAAACTAAGGGACAAGGAAAAACGTGTACAACAAATGAAAAATTGAAAATCACATGAAAGGTTTTTAACTGTTTAAAGTAATTTTTAACTCTGCTGTGATGTCAGTTTGGCCCTTTATAGCCGATAAAAAAGTACTGATTTTTATTAATTTTGGAAGTTACAAGATACCATAATTTTGCCCCTCCAACATCCTTCTCCCTTTATCCTCAACTTCTCTCTCACTACTGACGTATGCCTTCCAGATTTTTCTACTTTTCTGATTATTTTTTTTTCCTTTTCTCATCATTAACTATTTTCATATGGGGCACTTTCACTTTCAACTTTGCCCTACTATTTTGTCTTCTAATTCGTCCTCTCTACTCTAGTCATAGGCCATTCTAAGAAGTGGCAAGTCCCTCCTTCTGCCCCTGACCCTGAACTACAGCCAGGTGAGCTGATTATCCCTGCAAAACGCAGAAGGTGTTCCAGCTTTAATCTCCTGGAATGAGGCCACATCCCCTTCCTGCAACAATTGAAGAACACCTTACTTCATCTAAGAGAACACCCAAAATGATGATCGCTATCAGGTTAACATGCACATAGAAAATAAAGCCAAAGTGTCTCCTTTAGCATAAATTTTGTCTCCTTAGTAGCTGGAATTAGTCTTAAGCCCCAGTTAAAAGACTTCTTTTTCCTTTCCTTTAAACAGAAATTATCATGCCTTGAAGAGTCATTCTAATCCCAAACCATGTTAATTCTAGCTAGGAGGACAGCAATTAATTTAAAAAAAAAAAAAAAAAAAAAGGAATTATACCTGACTTGGGGGACTGGGGGTGGGAAATCAAGCCAACAGTGAAGCAAAGATTATCAAATCCTATGTGAAATATTTCCATTTCAAAATGTAAATGCTGAAATCAAACTGTCATTTTAATCTATATGAAACAACAATAGAGATGTTTGATTTTTTCAAGTAATCTAACTTATTACCAATGTATATCCAAATTCCAATTTTTATGTTACTAGAGGGAAACGTAGTAAAACTGCAGACAGCACCACTTAAAGCAATGAGATTAAAATTACAGAGGATACTTTCTATTTAAGTTCAGACAGATACACTTCTTTGCTCATATCAAATCAATCAACACAGTGGTCTCAGAGCATCTTGGTCCAATACCCAGAGAAAGAAGAGTGAAGGTCTGTGGTCACGCACATGCAGCGTGTTAAACCTCTCCACTGTGATGCGGTTCCTCTGAAGACCTCTGGAACTTCGAGACACATTGCTAAAAAATAAGCAATAACCCATCCCTTATTTCTAAATAAAAAAAATTGTCAACCGACTTTATAATCTTAACACTGCTATGGTACAATGATGCATCATGAGAAAGTCATATTTTTACAGGAAATTGTACCAATACAAATAAGGAGGATCAGAATCATCCAAAACCTGTTAGAAAAGGAAGTTGTAGCAGTAAGTTCACGGAATTGCATAAAGTTGTACAGATCCAAAAGTTTTGCAGAAATACAAACATTTTAGAGGGGACATGTGTATGATCAAATCTGTGATAACCGTGAGTGATTTTCATTTTCCTTTAACCACGAGAAAACAGTACTGTGTTAAATGTCACTTAGAAGTGCAAATTTGAAAGTTTTCTAAGTTACCTTTTAGCTTCTAGAAAGCAAAATAGGTGAGATGTTTCTCACCAACTCCTATTAAGATGAGCACAAACAAACACGTGTTAATCTGTTCTTCTCAACAAGAGTCTACTTGGAGCTACCCACCCCTAGTTGTCCTGCCACCGACCCGTCCCCACCACACACACACACACACACACACACACATGCACACACGCAGTTAGACTCGAACCCTGAGTGAGGGCAACCCTCAGAGGCAACAAGATGAAACAGGAAAGGAAGTGTGTGGATAGAAGACGGAAGGAAGAAAAAGGAAAGAGAGACAGGATGAAACCAGACTGAAAGAAACACAAGCAACAGCAAAGAAAAGGACGAGAGAGACAGAGAATGAGACAGGGAGGAGCAAAATGGAAAGGGAGAGAGAAGAAAGGGGAAACTGCAGGGGAAAAACGGATGGCTGGGGAGAGAGGAGGTACCAGAGCCCCACGACACAACAGTGGATCAAGCAGCTGGCTGGAGATGCTAATTCAGCGCTTTAACAAATCAATGCCACTTGAAAAGTACAATGCGAGCCCTCACCGGGTAGATGTCAGGGGACTGAGAAAATGCATTCTCAAGTATTTCACATTAAGAGGGAATAATGTGTTAATTTATAACTCTTCACCCTCTACACTTGGATTATCTATCTGTGTCAGCGATTTGACTTCTTAAATTTATCAAAAAGGCACGCAAAGCGAGGCAGCTCTGGCTGCACCACTGGGAAATGAAGTTTCAGAAGAGCCTGTCCTGGGCAGCCCTGCGGTTCTTTTCACTTTCCGATTTGGGCTGAAGTGTCAGTGGGGGTGGCAAGAAGGAGTGAGCATTTGAAGGTGAGATCGAGGGAGGAGGGGATCTCCTGGTCCAGTTACTAACACAAGGCAAGGAAAGGCTTGCTTGGCCTGTGGTTGATTGCATTAGGTACCATCCGTCAAAAGTGACACAGAAGAAAAGGAATAACTTGAATCAGCAACCCCGAGCTGCCATCATCAGAATTTACTTTACGGAAACTTACTTAAGTCTCTCGGCACACCCAGCGGAAGAGAAGCTGCTGACAATTGGGCTCTAATTAGACAGTACTCTCGCAATGCCACCGGAGCCCCATAGACAGAGCTTATCAACATAGGAAGGGAAGGGAGGCCTAAGTTTATTTTATTTGGTTAGTTCTGAGAAGGGGAAGGGAGATGTTAAAGAACTGATATATTACAGCCCAGCATTCAGGAGCCTAATGTTTCTTTCTTCATAAAAACCTACTTTATTAAACAGCAGATTCTCGTAGTCGTTTCCTAATTGTTCCTTAATGTAACTTTAGCCAACTTTTAATATAATGATAGTACAGCTACCTAACCTGAGGGATAGAAAGACTCTTAGTATTTTTTGCTGCCAAAATTAAAGTGTTATCAGACTCAAGTTTTCAGAGTGCAAGCACTGTCAAGACACAAAGACAAGTGTGTTAAAACTGTCGAATAAATAGAAGAGAGTTTCAAGAAAGTGTTTTAATTAAGGTGACAGCTTCAAAGATATGAAGGGGGAAAGTGATTATTACATACAAAGAAAACAAAAAAATGACCAGATTTTTAACTGCTCTGAGTTTCACTTTAAGATTGTTTAAACTACACACAGCAGTGCTTTAAACTGTGGGGATATTTTTATTTGCTACTCGTACAATTGCAACAGAAACATTCTCTTATTTTCCGGACATTCATATGTAAATGAATGCTGATGAATGGAAATGAGATGCTATACATGATGGGCAACGTGCAACATTTAGTTTCAAAAACACAAAGTTACCTCACTCACTGAAGCTTGAATCTCTTCCCTTCTACAACTGGGCACTAAAAGAAATGAAAGACAATGACAGACCTACTTGTTTCTATTGGCTAAACACCACCTTCCAGAGAACTCGTGACAGAAAATAAACGTCCTTTCCATCTCATGTTTTGCATCTTTTCTATTACACAGCTACTTTTTAAAATGAGTATTTGAAGCTGAAGCTGATTAGAAGCTGAAATTATAAATAACCAGAAATTTTACAGCTGCACTGAGCCAAAGGATTAAAATGTCCAAAATAGTGTGATTACTTAATGAATGTTTTATTTCTTCCAAAGGAGAAAATTAATAAGGAATTTCCTAGGTAAAGACCATAGAGTACATTACTTTCCCTTTTCATATAATCTTAGGAGACAGACTATATATTCTGAATTCTATGCAATGGCAGAGAATCATATGGTATGCATTTCAAGGGCCTCTATGCCCTGAGAGTAGGATTTGTCCTATCCCCGGTTTTTGCATGAATTACCATTACTGTCTGTCCCACCCATGCCACTCCCATGTAAACTATCTATTCTTATCATTATGGTAACATTAATCCCATTCTCCCCTCCCCCTCCCCCACCACACTCACCTAAGGGGTTAAAAGACTTCAGTACATTTGTGACTTGTCAGTGACATATAATACCCGGGTCCTTCATGCAATCAACTTTTACTTGACATGTATTTGCTCATCACAGGACCCGCATTACTACTGGGAAAATGAAGAAAAACCTAAATTAACACTTGACATTCAATATGGTCAAGTCCTTAATTGGCTGGGCTTCCTGAGAAAGCAATTTTCTATTCCCCAAACTGTTCGCGTGTCATGTGTGGAGTGCAGCTCTTGGCCATCACTGCTGTCCCTCGCTCCCTCTAATGAGAGCAGATGAATTAGTGCTACGTGACACGATTTGAACAGGGCTTCCTCCTCTTCCCCTCCCCCCAATCTTTCTCCTGTACCAGTGACAGCTGTGTGGCAAGGGAAAGAAAGAAAGAGAAATGCAAGAGCAAACAATCCTGTAAAGGATGATCATTTTTTTTAAATGAACCTTAAATGTCTTGTTGAAACTCCAGAACAACAGGGTCATTTAATTGTGGAGGTGGGGAACAAAGATCAGGGGGATTATCTGGCTATGGTTGATTTCGGTTGTATTAACTTCCAACATGTTTCTTCCATTCCTGGCTAGTTGCAGTACTAGATTGCACTGGTCTAATTAAAATGGAATTTACATCGACTTAAAAGGTTTTTTTTTAAAGGTCTGGAGAATGGGTCAATGAGAAAAAAAAGGAACAGCATGAAATGATTATTATTCTAAGATAAACAAACCCCTGGATTAAAGAAAAAGATCTTTTCAACAAATGTTTAGGTCTTAAGAGCCTACAACACAAAACTCTGTCACTATACTCTGCTTTCAAATACTGTTCAGAATCTGAACTTAATGCTAATCACTGTATTTTAAATCATTTTGTTTAGTTCCCTTTGATTGTTGAATGTTTGCAACAAAAGCTATTTGAACACTGATTTCATTCTGTTATTTTGGAGAGAGAGGGGACATAGTCTGCTTAATATGTGCTTATCTAGCTCAATAAGAAACAACTGAGGACTTCCCTGGTGGCACAGTGGTTAAGAATCCACCTGCCAATGCAGGGGACACGGGTTTGAGCCCTGGTCCGGGAAGATCCCACATGCCGCAGAACAACTAAGCCCATGCGCCACAACTACTGAGCCTGCACTCTAGAGCCCGAGAGCCACAACTACTGAGCCCATGTGCCACAACTACTGAAGCCCGCGTGCCTAGAGCCTGTGCTCCGCAACAAGAGAAGCCGCTGCAATGAGAAGCCAGTGCACCACAACGATGAGTAGCCCCCACATGCCGCAACTAGAGAAAGCCCACGCGCAGCAACGAAGACCCAACGCAACCATAAATAAATAAATAAATAATAAACAAACAAAAAAGAAACAACTGAAAGGAAGGTAGGTCAGAATTTGCTCTGTTCAAAGATACTAAAAGGTAAACTGAAGGGTTTCTCTGAGTCTTCACTTACTCATTTTGAAACCAAAGAGGAAGTAATTTTAAATGCCTAAATTGCTAAACCAATTCGATTAGGACCAAAAAGAACTAGAGGCAGTAAGAATATGTGGCAGATCACACATTTGGGAAAGTAGTCAGTCCAAAGGACATGCATCGAGTGAAAATAATTAGTTACTCACACCTTAGCACTTGGGATCTTTACTCATCTTTTTAAAATGAGAGCTAAAGCCAAGATACTACCTGTGCACTAGAAGGTATATCAAGATTGTACGGGTGCCACAAAATCTACGTAAGCATGCAAAATACAAAACTCTCTCAAGTACAGTTCCCCTGCCTCAAATAAATAGCTTGATCATTTATTAGTTATTCCTCATAATTCTGAATATAATTTAAGTAATATTTCAGTAAGAAAATTGTGAAGTAAATTTGAATACACAAAAATATGGTGAGGGGCTTCCCTGGTGGCACAGTGGCGCGGCAGTTAAGAATCCGCCTGCCAATGCAGGGGACATGGGTTCAATCCCTGGTCCGGGAAGATCCCACATGCTGCGGAGCAACTAAGCCCGTGTGCCACAACTACTGAACCCCCGCTCTAGATGCCACGAGCCACTTCTGAAGCCCGCGTGCCTAGAGCCCATGCTCCGCGACAAGAGAAGCCCCCGCTAGCCGCAACTAGAGAAAGTCCACACACAGCAACGAAGACCCAACGCAGCCAAAAATAAATAAATTTACATTTAAAAAAATATGGTGAAACCCACTTTTGCACTCTTTAAAGTTATAAGCTAAAGCCAAAAAAAAGCTCTTTCCACATTTTATATTCATGGGAAATAACATGAAAGGAAATGAAGTTTTATAGGTTTTTTCTTAAAAAAGAGTCAATTCATAACATGATTTTAAATACTGCTACACTGACAGAAGACAAGCTGTAATGTAAGGAAACTTTTTGGACCACCTTTGATCTTCTACTTTGTTGGAACATTATCGCTTTGGATAATATGAAAACTCTAAAAGATGAGAATAATTTAGAAGTATTTTCACTGAAGCAAAACAATGCAATGGACACCCACTCTGCATATATTATCCCTCTGGTGGCCAAAGCACTGATATTTCAAGTTAAGAAGTCTTTCATATATACTTGAGACAGCTTGTGATTGGGCATTCTATTAGGCATCTAAAAGAAGTAAATAATTTGGTATTCTGGAAAAGCAGCTCAGTCGAATACATCCAGTTAACTGCTACAGTAGCATTATAATCACTGAGCAACAAAGGGCAGTGTATTCTGCCAACAGCTTTAGGGTGACCTTTGCAATGCTGACTAGTCCGTCAAGTTCCATCTCTGAGATACACGGTACAGACAGGGGTGGTTTATTAACTGAGGTAGGAACTAAGACCAGGAGCCTCCAAAAGGGGAGGCATTTCACATTCAGGAAATGGGGAATCCCTTTCCCTCAGAAGAGAAGCTGAGCACCATGAGATCAGGCTGGGCAGCCCCCATATTCTTCCCCAAAGCGCTAGCCTTCTGCGGTGTAGAAACTCCCAAGTATTAGGACAGCATCAACATCTTTTCCCACCCTCCCCTACATTTCTAAAAACTGTAATGAAATTCCAACTGGGAATTGGTAAAACGGGATCAATGACTTGAGCTCTAAGAATAAAGTTGAAAAAGAATGTTGACATCATCTCAGAGCTTTAAACAAATTGTGCGGAGTCCTGCCTTATCTGGGGTACTTTCCAACCACTGCTAACAGGGTGGACTGACAATTCAAGGGGGCAACAATCAGAGAGATGACTGCACTGGACCCGAAGATCGGATCACCTATAGGAAAGTCAACCTTTCTGACTCAAGAAAGGCACTTCTTGATTTAAGAAAGTTAACAGTGACTATGGCAACGTGACATGCTTAAACTTGATATTCTCTTAGGGATGAGCAGGCTTTGAAGCTCATAATAAACTTAAAGTGGCTCTGTGGAATGTTAAGGTTTAACGCAGATGGTTGGTGCCACTGTCATGCCTACACAAAAAGAAGTCGACCTGGAAATAACTGCATTAACGGCTCCAGGGTATTTAAAATGGAAGGCTCTCCCCCTCCCGTTTTTATTAAGAATTTTACTTTGAACCCTAAGAAGAAGCTGCATTAAGTTTCCAACTTGTTTAGCACAGCTCAAATTAAAATACTTATTCCAGTTTAGAAAGGCATCACGTTTGCCACCCACCGAGTACATGTTACCCTCACATTGCACCATTCGCGAGAAGTATAAACACAGCGGGGAGAAAAATTACTGCTTTAAAATAGCCTGGCACATGGAACAATAAAACTATTTCTCAAATACAAAGCACAAATGTTATTTTATAAAAATGAAGAGCATCTAAAAGGGTATATCCTTTTATCCTCCATTCTTCACCACCCTCTTAACTGCAGTGCTTCCCTCCCCTCTATTAAAGATACTTTATCTAATTCCCAGTTGAAAGGCTTCTGAAAGTGGTAAGTCCCAGCTGTGTTGGTGCTAAACTTCTTGCACATGGCACACCAACGTCATTCTGACACACATACACATGCTTTGTAACAAGCTGCACCAGTCACTTGAGTTGAAATACCTGACTTGCTATGTAAAACAAACTGTTACTCTCTGGTCTTTCCTCCAGCTCAGCTCTTCTCTGCTGTTTTGGAAGCAAACCAACAGCTTGTTAATGTTGACATCAGTGATGACTCCCTTCTGATTGGTGTCTGACACTGGCCAGCAATGCTGTTCAACAAGACCCTAGATAGAACCTAGGCACACAGAGGCCCCGTTTGCAGATCATTTTAACAAGATGTTCTTGTTTCCTGTTCCCACAAAAATCAATAACAGGATGACCTTCAATTTGAAATTCAAACCAATTAATTACCTGTTCTGTTGAAAATGTTGATATATGATTTGCCTAGAGAATTTCTATTATGAATAGATTATTTCTCTTAAAGAGCCCCTTCGAAAACTTTAGAAAGACACTGAAAACCTCATCTTATACAACATAAATGATGTTTTCTTGAAGCTCGTATACAATATTGGCCTTGTACGAATTAGTACAGGGAAGTTTTGCCTTGTGGTCCATCTCTTCCCCGTGACATCATAATCAATTGCCTGGTAAATTACTGCGTTCCCACAAAGATTCAGGGCCAAGAATCCACTGCTTAAAGGTGAGATGAAAAGCCTTTTATAGTTGAATTCAGCTTTTCATATATACATCAGTGACTGACGCAAATCATGGGATTCTTCTCCAAATTTAGAAATCTCCCCTTCCTTCCCCAGAATTCTAAAATTCTTACTTTTCTACCTTTATTAAAAGTCTTTGTCCATTTTTTGTTTTGTTCATGTTTGATTTTTCTTTATATGTGGGTCATAAGAAGAAAAGCTATATACATCAAAACTCTCAGCACCAGAAATATATTTACTAAACTTTTTTTTTTTTTTTCCGGTACGCGGGCCTCTCACTGCTGCGGCCTCTCCCGTTGCGGAGCACAGGCTCCGGACGCGCAGGCTCAGCGGCCATGGCTCACGGGCCCAGCTGCTCCGCGGCACGTGGAATCCTCCCGGACCGGGGCACGAACCCGCACCCCCTGCATCGGCAGGCGGACCCGCAACCACTGCGCCACCAGGGAAGCCCTAAACTTTTTTTTAAACTGTGAAAAAAAAAATGAAGAATTCGGTCTCATCCCAGTGGGGAATTCCCAAGATGAATGCTCACATGCAATGAAACTATTATCTTCATCCTTTAAAATATTACCTAAAACAGAGGTTTCTATATGGCAGCCAGTAGGCCGAATATAGCCTACAGATGAGTTTTGTTTGGACCACACACTTTTAAAAACATTTGAAAAGGTTGCCAAGATTTAAAAATCAGGAGATTCTGACATAAAAATCTAGATTTCTGACTTCCCATTTAAAAAAAAGAGAGAGAAGAGGAAGACCTCACAACATTGGGCCTTGCATTCCCACCTGGCAACAACTGGTTAGAGCTGGGGAGCTGCTACCTCACTGTGGTTGACACAAGATCCTTCTGGTCCACCACAGTCCCCATCAGATTCACACCTCTTGCTTTGTTTACCTTACTTCCTCATGGCCCTTTTGGGCAACTCCTGATCTTTAAAATGCCATACTACTCCAAAGAGGGTTTACAGAGTTTGTGGAAGAAAAAGAGAAGGGTGTCTTCTCTTTCTTATTTCATAGGCTTACACAATGTAAAACAGTGGGTAGATTTTACTTCAAAATATAGTTGTTCAATCAAACATCAAGTGCAAAGCAAACTGCTTTTCCTAATTAAAAAAATTGGTAAAGCAAATCCAAAACTGATGATCTTGTCTTACACTGTCTTACACAGTGGTTCAACAAAACATTTACACTAGTTTTCAATCAACCACATTCTTCTCTGCAGCCCAGAAAACGTGCTCAGGTCAAACTATTACTGAGATCTACATCCATTTTGTTCCTTCACATGTTAACACTTCTGCACTTCCTTTCTTGAACGATCATATACTTAAGTGAAAACTGACCCTAATATGGAAATAGAATACATCTTCAAGGTAAATTTTAAAAGTCAACATTTAGAATGCATGAATATTATCATAGCAAATACTCATCTTTACTGGCTCCACATGTATGCCACAATCTGACATTTATACTTACACTAAATAGACATTATTGCAGGTTCAGATGACCCCAAAAGTCATGGTATATTTCTTTAAAAATGATTATTACCTAAAAGCAGATGTCTATGACAAAGTCACCATGCACTTCTATTTGCTTTTTTTCTTAACTGGAGGCAAGTGCAAGGAGAAAGTCTTTTCTATTTCACTATTTCCAATTAACCACAACAATATAGTTCTTCTATCTATTAACAGAGTTTACAAACAAATTAGAAATACCCTATTTAGCAGAGGAAAGTATCCTTTCCCTTCACAAAGGATATCAACAGGCTATCTCTGCTGTACTGTATGGTTCAGAATGCACTAAATATGCTATGACCAGCCATATTCCAACTTATGAAAAAGAAAAACATGTAAATCAACTTTAGGAGAGTGTTTGCAAATCATGTTTCATCACTGGCCCGCATTCTTGAAAGATTATTTTTAATTAGGTGCTTCCTTCCTATCAGAGAGGCATTTTTCTTCCAGTTGCACCTTAAGAAAGTAACCCTTGAACACACGCCAAATTTACTTCACAATCAAACTTTAATCCCCCAAATCTCTTGATTCTTAACAACTCGAACAACTTTAAGTAAACAGTTCACAAAATCATAATGATCGTACTGCATTCCTTAACACTCAGTTGACTAGGAAAAGAGAAAATGCCGTAAGTATGAGCTCCGTAAATAGTCTCAGGCCCGATAGCTGAACAACAATGTGATATACTCCTTTGGGGAAGCATGTTTCCTTAATATCCCTTATGTTTGAAATTTGAGCAATTAGAAGCAGACACCTGGAACTCTTACCTCTCCCCACCCCTTTTACACTTCTTTTGAAACCATCTCTTAAGGTGCTTCTTAAAGAGATGACCCCGTGGGATAGCATGCATGTAACGGTCCACGTTATTTTCTTTAAAACATCTTGGTATAATCTAAGACTAAACATATTCTCTTTCTTCTTTAAGAGTATCCCTTTAGAAACATTTTTAAATTTCTCAAATGACTAATGAGTAAAATGGTAAAAAACAAAAATTAAAACAAGAGTTCTAGGAAAAGTATTGATATAATTCACCACATTCATGTTGATTTATCTACTATAACATTTTAGAAAGGGGAATTTTATGGAAAAACACAGTTAATTCCCATCCATGATGACCAAAGTTTTAAAATTTTCTCCTCAGGTTCACATGGCAGCTGACTGCAAATACATAAAACAGTTCTAGAAGACTCCTGATTTGTTTATTTTTGTTTGCACTTTATTGTGTTAAGATAAAAAATAAAGCATGAGATAACAAATGTTTAATATTCTTTAATCTATATTCTATGGGGATGAAGGTATTCCATTCACTTCTTTCTATGAATCACTGATTTCTAGGAAAGGGTATCTCAAACTAGGCTTACACTGAGGCTCATTTCAACATTCTACATTTGTTTTAAAAAAAGAGAGAGAGAGAGAGAGAGAGAGAGAGAGAGAGACCAAAAGTACAGGCATACCGGCACACAAAGAACAGTGGGTCATCAGCATAATCAGAAGGCAGGCAGCAGTCAGTTTACAAAGAAGTTATTAAAAATAGTTATCTGCACAAGTAAAAATTAGCACTTCTCTCTTTTAACCAAAAGGGTTTTTTTTAATATAATGAGCATCCAAGCTTCTCTGGTCATGAGAAAACCTGGAATATATTATACAAGCATGAATGTGGCCCAGGAAGCAAGCAGTATATGAGATGTGCTAGCTATCGACAGATTAACACTTCATTTTCATTACTCTAATCTCACCACAGGCTGTGAACACTCTTTTTTTCCTATGTGAACAACAATGGTGCAAGAGAAACCAAGCTGACAGGCAGGCAGGGTTCATTAAATGCACAAGGCCTTTATTCCCATAACACACCTCACCTATATGAAGCCAGGGTTCGGGCTCCCATGCTGGCTACTGAAACAAGCTCTCCCAGATGGTGGACTTCCCTCTCGATCCCTTCCTACTTCATTTATAATAAACGTCAAAAAAAAAAGAGTCAAAATGGAAAAATTCTTTTTCACACGGAACTCCGTTTAACAGACAATAGGATTGGTAAGATATTTTAAGATTTATTCAGTCCCCGGTTACTTTCCAAAGTTGTCCAAGAAAACAAAGAAGAAGTGGTTGGGAAGGGAAATGATGAGATGTTTGAAGTTCGAGTCAGAGTCTAATCTTGGTATTTCCATCTCACTTTAGTTCTAACTCATTTGAGGATAACTGCAGTTTTTCGCTGGTTGAAAATGGCAATTCACAAAGTAAGAATCAATCAAGCTATTTCCCAATGAATGACACTGAGCTTCCCCAAAAAGCTATCCTCAAGGAGCCAAAAGGCTACAAAGTAAGGAATCATTAAAATGACATTCCTAACATGAGGAATTCCTTTTTAGGGTGAGCTATCCATACAGTCATTGCATTTGAGGCAGCCACTGCCAAAACCTCAACAAACCTAGAAATGAATCACTTAATTCCTACAACCAACCAAAGGACAGGTGTACACTTCCTGCCTGTCTGTGCACCACATACAAATGCACTACCATGTGACATTGTGGGGTTTTAAATTTTTTCTATAGCAAGACAGTAAGTCTTTCCACAAAGTTTACAACAGGGCTTTGGTTTTGGTTCTTTCTGGTACTCTAATATTTATACTTAAAAAAAAAAAAAGAATAAAAGAAAAGCGATATTAGATAGAGCCACAAATAACCTACCTGACTCTTATGTTCTGACATGAGGTCAACAAGAAGGCAACTTCATGAATATGCTCAGTGTATAATTACCGTCCCATTTCTTTCTTTCTTTCTTTCTTTTTTTTGCGGTACGCAAGCATGTGGGATCTTCCTGGACCGGGGCACGAACCCATGTCCCCTGCATCGGCAGGCGGACTCTCAATCACTGCGCCACCAGGGAAGCCCCCGTCCCATTTCTTGCAAGTGGCCTCCCAGTCATGTCCACTGCCCTCCAGCACTGGCAGAGGGCACAGGAGTGGGCAGCTTTCTTTACCTATGCCTGATTAGGTGTCCCAAATAGCCATCCTAATGATTTAAGTCAATGAAATCTTTCTTGCTTAAATTTTAATGGAAGAAAAAAAAATTTTTTTAAACCCTAGTGATGAACGTTCTCATTTTAATATTAGTTGTGTTATTACATTAAGCCAGCTGAAAGTAATTATTTTTGGCATGTAAAATATTCATTATCCTGAAATTTTTCTTTTTAAACTCCCCGTTCAGGTACTCTCTGATCATCAAGTATGAGTCCTGAAGAACTGTCTAGAAAACAAATAGCCACTAAAAGACACCTTAATAAAGTTGAAAAATTCATGACAGTCACACAAAAGCACAGCAGGTCCAGGACTGGAAGCTGTGTCTTTCCCATGTAGAATAATATTTTCTAATCTTGTCCATTTTAACAGTCTCTCAGCTGTGTAGGACAATGAGTTAAAATTTATTAAATACAAAACAGTAGTGAATCCTCCTCATTGTGTTATGTATACTGCATGCTTTCAATTTCAATTTTTAATGTCACCCATTAATATCAGCCCTGCCACGACTTCTTTTTTAAATGTTCCAGTTAACTCTTATTAACTTCAGTTTGTCTCAAAGAGTCATACCTTCAACCTATTGACGGAAAACTTTACACGTTTTCCTTCTAACAAAATGCTCTCTTGCGCAGATGTAAGTCTAACCGCACAAAATGATAAAGCCAAGAATTACTTTAAAAAAAAAAGAAAAAGAGAAAAGCAAAATCTCTATTCAGCTAAGTACCTTCTTACACGGTGAAGGATCCAACTGAACTGCCTTTCAGCGCCTTTGAATGATAAGCCTGGGCCCTTGGTAACACATTTTTATCAAGCCCAGACTTAGAGAACCCTTACAGAACAGAACTCGGGACAGTCCTCCTGTCAGCACCTCCACAATGAGGACCACATCTGAGGGTGGCGCCTCTTTCCCATCCCTCTGCCAGAGCCAGGTACTGCCTTTTAATTCCTTTTTATTAGGGCAAATAGACCCAGTGAAAGTAAGGAGAAATCCAGAAAAAGAAAAAAGAGGGGAAAGGAAAATAAAGTAAGAAATTAGGTCTTTGGGAACGGAAATAGGAAGAAAGAACAGCCTAACCATGTATTTAGGTATTTAGGTCATTAAGTAAATGGCCGCCAACACAACAGACTTAAAGCATCCCCCTCTCAACAACACACAAACCCTAAAGACAGTAGCAAAATAACACTGCAGTCTAAAAATACTGAGTAAATAAGATGTCAGATATGCTCAAGAGAATCCGTGCTACAATGAGTAACTTCCTACTGTTCAAGATTATTTTCATTTTCTTAACAGAAATGAAAAACTGATGAGCTTAATTAAAGAAAAACAAAAGGATATTATTTTGTTGTTAAAGGATCAATTCATTTTTTTAATTGGAATGATGATTAATAAGCTGAGCATTTGATTTCTACGTTAGCCAGTTTGAATAATGCATTGTTTCTCCACAAGCATTTCCATTAAGAAAGGCTCTGTGGATGAAGAAATGATACAGCTCTTCCTCTCTTCTCCTGATCTCTTGACTCTGTGGCATGAAATGCTTCCCAGAGCGTTTGAACAGAACAACACCGCACACCGCCCTCACCCAAATGAACTCTAGTCATAAATTTTTCACCTTAGGGTTTGAATGTACACTATGAAATTTGCTAGGCTTCCTACAGGGAATGTACAAATTAAAAAAGAATCAATACTTTTATTTTTCCTAGTCTCTAAATTTCTTTGAAAAGTGGGGAGGGAGAAGGCAGTACAGGTCATGCTCAGTGAGGAGACGGGGGTACGTCGGATGTCACCGCCCCGGGCATCATTTTCCGGACGTCATCTGTACATATTAAAACTTCCTGGAGCTTGAGTTGTTCAGAAAGTTTTTCATCTTATTTTTTTCGCCTGTTTACAGTTGTATCTTACAGGAAAAATCTCCTTCTTCTACACAATGTCTTGTTTGTATGTCAGGAAAGAAAGGCTGCTAATGCCTGACTTATGCCTCTTTTCCCTTATTTCTCTAAAGCTTAAAAATAGATGTCGAAGTTCCTTGAAAGGGTTTTTGACTCCCTTCCTCCTCTCCCTGGTCCTTAAGTAGACGAGGATCACCACGCAAAATGTGGAAGCCAGCTGCTTTTTGGGAAATAAAAATGGCATCAGCTTCGGCAGACAGGGGTGAGATCAATCATTTCCTATGATCCCCAAACAATCTTCTCTCTGACCAAGGCCTTGAAAAGGTAGTTGTGTAGCGGCAAAAACATACCACGAGAGGGACAAGAGGATTTTCACATGGTGAAGAATTCATTCCACGCACAGAACAACCCGGGCTCCAAACCTCACATGAAAGGAAATCTTGTAACCATTATATTCCATGTTCTTTGGATAGTAACAAGCAGGGAATCCCAGAAAAAAATTCTCTCACTGAAAAAGTCACCCCACGATTCACTCTCTTCTCCCTGCTACCACAAAGTTCCCTGACAATATTCCGTGGGAAAAAAGGAGTTAACTCCTAGTTCATTTCCAACACAATGATTCAAATTGTGGACACAAGCTAGAAGTAAATTCCAGTTTCTTGTCTCATTCCTTTAGATACATACATATGTGTGTGTGTGTGTGTGTGTGTGTGTGTGTGTGTGCGCGCGTGCATATTCTAATCAAGCATCCCAAGTTCAGAAAATACCTCTTAGGCTGTACAGAGTCATTAGCTATTCATGTTTATAGGGAAAGTCCTGTGGAAAGCTTTGCAGACTGATGAAGGCAGGTGCCCAATCTAACTTTTAAGTGTGTGTCAGGCATATAAGGTGGGGAGACAGAAGCACCAGAATTTCTGTTTTTCGCTGAAGTGGATGACGCCAGCTCACTATCTGTAACGGCCTGCTCCTTTGGAATCAGCTCCCCATGTCACAATGACCTAGCAAACTGGAATGCTTTCACTATCACTGGAGTCCTTGCAATCCTGCTTTGGCTGTGACCCATTCACTTTTGCCCCAACTTCTCCGAGATGCCTTACTCAGCATCTAATTAGTTAGGGAGGATTTGCCGCGGCTCTTAACCCTGACACAGAGTGGGAGGATGTGCTGCTGTGGGAGCCCAAATCTGTCCTGTCACTCCATTAATCAGATTTCCATAAAGCCACGCATGAACAACAGAATTTATCAGTGAGTGTTCAGATACACTCATAAATGCAATTATAAAAAAATACCTACAATTAGAGATAAGATAGCTGCACCTTTAGGGATTGATTTTTCGACTGTGGTTACTCGACTCACCTTAGCAAAAGGCTTTACAAATTACACACACACACACACACACACACACACACACACACACACAGTCCCAGGGAGCAGACGACAGAAACGTGAGAAAAGTAATTTCAAAATGATCACCTACTATGTTCCAAGTCACTTAATGTACTGTGGCGAAAATAAACTTGAAATTTGTGCACAGATTTTTAATATATGCCAATATATACCACACACATCTGAGAATATGTTTGTGCCTGATCTGCTTTTACACATATGTAAACACCACAAATAAGGCCTACTACTTTCCCCTCCCTTGCATTACAAATTAGACAGGGCCTGTTAAGTGAAGTCTGCGTGTTATACGTAGACTTACAAAGTATAGGCCAGCACACAGGTACCTGTCTCTATGCTATAATTTGTATTTTAACAATTATCCACGTATTCCTATTTTAGTGTTACATTATAAGAATGGATGATAAGAATTATATATGAACATATGTCTACAGTTAAGACTTCAAAATAAAACACATTATCACTCAAATTAGAGAGGGGAACTAAATTGGAGGTAGCAGCCTACCGATTCAACAAGCTGAAATTACATGCCTCCTAATATAATATAAATATTTATTTTAGCATCATGACCATAAGTTTGGTCAATTTAATCCTTTTTTAGTAAGACATGATTACTAAAACACACCGACTGTAAGAAGGGGAGTAAAAAGGGAGGAGGAAAAGTGCAGAAACCTAGGGATGCATGATGCCTGGCAGTGAAAGTCATTTTCAAAGACCATTAACTATCAACTGCTTTACTCAGGTCTCTGGTTAAATAAGAATATACATCCTCTGTTAAAAGGGACGGGAGGGCTGCACGACTGGGATAGAGTTTAGAATAAAAATGTATTGTACAAACTAGAAAGAAGAATCAAATCACGATATACAATTAGGCATCTGACTTGTAAGAAACACTGTCTATGTGCCTTTTAAACTGTTAATGAATAAACATTCAAGTTATTTGGCGGGGGGCAGGGGCAGGTAGGAAGTCAGACAAAACCACCATTTCCACTTGAAAATATAGATTCAACCAACGGAAACTGTGTTTGCCTATATGAATAGAAAGAACTAAAAGACTACTGGGAGAAAAATTCATTTCAAACCTGCTTTTAAATGGATTCCAGCAATGTTATTATATGTTTCTGACAATATATTTTATTTATCATTTCTCTGAAATGGGCTAGATTTTATATTAGTGAGAAAGTTTGCTTGACTCTGTCCTATCTCTGGTGAGCAGACGCTCTGGTATTAATGTAAATCACTGATTTAATTTTTAGCTTTCTTGGTTTGCCCCTCACCTATCTAGGAAATGATTTCTCTGGTGATAACTAACACATCATGCTAATGAGACAATCTAATGCACAATAGAAAAATGTCACTACTAATAATATTTGCATGAAGTTAAATAAAGCAACTGTAGGATAATGTCAGACAGTTGTTCTTTAACAAGACACAGTTTCACAATGAAATTATGTTGTTAATTTTGTTACATCATTGGGTGAATCCTAAATTACTACATAATGATGCACAGAGTCATTTATAATTCTAACTTAGTATTTCACTCGTGTCTGAAAAGAGACCTTATTAAGGGATCCACATCTTATTTGAAACAGGTTAAACATACCTCACTAATAATAAAAGGTAAATGCCTCTAGTAATGTGTAAAAGTGTGGGCTCTAGCCCTTTACCTGCTATGGTTTCATTTCTGAAAAGATTTCAAGATATATTAGACTACTGCATCCCTTGAGGTAGCTACAAAAATTTTATTTGCTATTCTCTCACATGCACAAAAGATTTACAGAAATCGAAAAATCGCCATTTAAAGCCTGATTAAAAACAACAACAACAACTTCCAAAAGCAGTCCTGATTTTGTGCTTTTAACAGTACTTTGTGAGGTTAAAATGGGTAAAATAACATTCTGGACTCTAGGAGATGAACAGAGAAGATGAGCAAAGGGTTTCTGGTTATTCTCGACCTGTCACTGATCAAAGTGACCCAAAGAAGAACTCCCTTTACAAAAGTCAAGAGTCATGCCCTTTAAGGTTACCAAATATCTGTCTGTATGGAAAAATATTATCCCTTTTGAAAACATCATACTCAAATACAGGAGAAAAATGTAGAGAGGCAGGAAAATGCAGTCAAATTGTCATATCTCAAACTTTAGGGGAACAGACTTAGTTCCACCAAATCTAAATTGGCTTCAGATTGTGGTATCTTTTTTGTTAGAATTACACAGACTGAAGATTTACATATTAGCAGATCTAACTTTGCTCATACAAAACAAAAGACAAAGATTTTCATAACCCTACTTCCTAAATTACCCATAGAAGATACAACCCTAGAATACTAAATTTCAGTATTCATGAGCTATTTCACACTCTTAAGTTTTGCTGTAGTTAAATACTACAGATGGTGAGTTCTCTATAACTCAGTTTTAAAACCTGCTAGTCAGTCTTCTCTAATATTTAAAGAAACGGTCAGGTGAATCCTAGTTTTTCTTATTACAGAAAACTTTGAACTAAAAAATATACCCAATAAATTGTATTCATTTCATGAGCTAAGTCAATTTTTTCTTAGAAATTAAAATAATCATAATATAGAAAAAACATCTCTATGCCTTAGAAATACAAAATTCTGCAGACTTGATTAAACTGGACAAACTTTTACCTGCAGTAAGACAAAAGCTAGCTTAAGGTGTATACTGAGACTAGTATTCCTTGAAACTGTTGGCTTTGCGAGATATCTTCCTTCTGGCACATACACACATACACACACGCACACACACACTCTGAATCAGCATTGCCGATGAACTATAGGTCAGGAAAATAAACATATTAAACATGTACAGCACATACATTTTTAGATTTACACGGTTTCAATTTAAGTTTACACAATATTTATACAAACTAAAATGTCATCCTAAAGGAGAGAAAAAAAAAAAAACATGTAAACTCATACCCTCTTTCACATGCTTTCCAAAAATGCAGAGGAGGTTAAGCATTTAATAACCACGACAGGAGAAAAAAGAGGGGGAGGGGAGTCTCCAATTACTTCAAAACCAAAAAATAAAGAAAATACATAAAATATAGTGAAATCACTACACTTTTTTAAATTGTGATTTTCTCCCTTGATTGTACTACTCTGTTTAGTAAATAGTATATTAATATTATATAGTTTCATACAGCACCCATGATGCATAAACTACTTCCCTATATTTCTACTCTTTTCATATTATCACTGATGCCCACTTTCACACATACATGCACATAGGTACACACAAGAGATTTTTATACACCCACAGAGTGAAACAGCTGGATCAAAGACATCATAATGGCTTAGCTGTACAAGTTTCTGTCTCTGAGCGATTTCAATTTATTTTCCTAACTTTGATCCATCATTTATATAATTTACTTTTATTTGTTTTTTAGCTAAAATGTTTTCCACGACTTAAAGTCTCCTTAGATTCAAATCTACTTGGAAATGGGCTAGTGCCAAAGAAGCAATCTAACACCATCTATGTGGTTCAATAGCCATTTATCAATTGATCATTATCTCTATCTGGTTTTATTAACTCTTTTCTAGCTAGAGGGAGACCTAAACCAATCTTCCCTTTCAAAACACACACACACACACACACACACACACACACACACACACACACACACGACCTCCACTAACTCAAGAAAACCCTGAATATGACATCTAATTTTTAAAGTGCCAGAACAAGTTATTTGGTCGTAAGGTCAGTGAAAACACATTCTGTGTTCCAACCACGAAAACAGCCACCCAGGCAGGGACGTGCCTCAGAAATATACCTCTCAAAGCACTCGGCAACTCCAAGGAGTATCTCTGGGAGGAAATGAACTTTTTAACTTGCAAGAATGGGAAATTGCACATTAAGAGTTGCATATTGGGTTTGTGTTGATTGCATTTAAATCCCAGCTTACTGTATCAGCAGTAATCAGGGTCCCTCTACAGGATATGTCAAAATACACCTTATTCAAATGTATTTATCCTATCTAGAACTGTGTGATACAGCTGTTCGCTAGCTAAATGCTGCAAAGCGCTGGCTCTCTGCACGGTCTTTCGCAGATCTATTTCTAAACTTGCGGTAGTCTCCAGCCTGGCAAACTGCTTTCTTTCCTTCTTTACCAATACTTTAAAAATCGAATTAACTGAATAAAGTATTTAGTTCTCATGAACTCCTGCAAACAAAACAGGTTTTTTAAAAAAGAACGCAGCTGCAGTATTATTTTTAAATGAGTGGAGCACTATCCATTTTCTAACGACCTCCATCTACTTAAAATCCCAGTGAACTCGTCAGTAATACTTTCGTGCTGTGCGGAGGGTAGTATCATACTAACTCTTGCTGGTGGAGGCTTTTGAAAAGACGTGTCTGGGAGGGAGGCACCAGGGAACTTCCCTCCCTCGCTTGAGCACAGTCCAAGATGAAAGTTTCTGGGTTGTTTCCCTTCGCTTCCTCTCCCCCTCGCTCCCCCTCGGAGCCGCAGAGCCAGTGATTGTGCAAGAGGAGCCGGGCGCGCGGGGCGCGTAGGTACCACCGAGCGCACGGTACGTAGTACGAGCCGCGGACTCCGCTGATTAATGAGCAGTCGCCGGCGGCCTCGCGCGGACACGCGGCTCTCCCCGCAGAGCCAGCGGCGGCGCAGCCGGCCAGCCCGAGGACGGCTCTGGGGAGGACGCCGAGGCTGCCCGAGTGTGAGTGCGTCGGCCGGTGGGCGGGCGGGCGGGCGGGAGCCGAGCGGGCGCTGCGGGAGCGAAGGGCGAGCGCGGAGGAGGCGGCAGCGGCGGCGGCACGGAGGAAGTGGGACCGCCGGTGGCTCAGCCCGCCACACATGCCGCCTCCACCCGCGCCCCTCGGCGCTGCCAGCGGCTCTTGCGCAGTATCCTCTCCCGGCCCGGGTCAGAGTCTAGCCGCTTCCAGCCCCGGGAAGTCCGTCGGGCAGGGCCGAGGGGCCCCTGCATTTTATGGCTGTGAGGTTGGTAAACCTACTCCGAGACAGCAGCCACTTGGATGAAGTGATCAATGCAGATAGAAAGATAACATGGGGCGGGGGGGTGGGGGTGGGGGGTGTTGTGGTTGTTTTTAATTTTTAACAGAAAACAAAGAAATAAATGAAGCCTTCCCCTGACCCAGGACCCAGGCTGGACTGTGAAACTTTGCCACAGATGCCTTTGCTTTCTTCTACTTCGGTATCCTTTCCCCCCTTTTCTTGTAAGTAGCCCTTAGGGAAGCCGTGAAGTAACCCTGCACGTTCCAATAACAGTTATGACATAACAGAACCCAACTACGAAGTGATCACAATTCAAAAATGTTTAGTAAGGAAAATACCAGAAACAAAAGTGCACGTAACAATTCAAGGTTTCCTTTAAAAAAAAAAAAATGAAAGTAACTTACCTGTTGGGACATTCTGAATAAGAGGTTAGTATCAGCGTTTTGCCATGTCCCCATGAACCCTGGTTCAGCCGGAGTCGTTCTGGTTCCGAACTGCATGGAGTTGTCAGTACAGCAGTCTCTTAAAGTCAAGTCTCTTGCCCTCTTTGGCTCTCTGTCTCTCTGTGTCTCTCTTTCTCTCACATCCACTTCTGCCTCTTCTGACTGAAAAGTGAAGGTGGATTTTTTGAGCCTCTTGGCAGCCAGTAGCAGGAGTGTAGTGTAGTTAAGAAGCTGGCTGAACTGTGCATTTCACTGGGGAAGGGGGAGATTTGGGGGAAGGAGGGGGTCAGAGCTTCTTTCGCACCTTCTGCACAGATACCCCTATCATTTATGCATAGATTGTGACTCCCCGAGCTTGCCTTTGCTCGGTTTAACAGCTGCCTGTCAGGTGTGCCGGCAGCACTGGAGACCCAACCATCAGCTTCAAACTCTCAGCCACTGCATGTCATTGGATAGCAGAGCTAAGAGTCAACTGCACTGTTCCACTGTCAGGCACTAAATGACACCCTGCACTAACCCCTCTCCAGACACACGGATAGAGAGATACGCACTTATGTACACTCCAAGCAGCACCATGATCAGGGATGGTCCACGGGGCAAGGAGAGACTGGGGCCCTTCCCAGGGAATTTTTCCCAACAATGCTCTCGGGTATAGCATGCAATATCTGACATCAGTCTTTGCTTTAACATTTGTAAACCGCCCGGCTTAAAAACATTTTTTTTCCCCCTGATTACACTGGAAGAAAGAAAAATACTCAGCTATAAGAGAATGTGAAGTTGGCTTAGGTGTTGTCTAAAATGTTAGCTCCTAAAAGTCATATAGTATGTACTGGACTATTTATAACCACATATAAACTTCTAGAGAAAAATAATATACACAGAGACATGACCTTACACTCTAAAAGGTAAATAAATAAACCTAGCAGTTTTCTGAACGTAGAAGATGCACAATAAACATCTGCAAAATAAATACACACTCTTTACTACCCAGTTCCCTCAGAGCATCAATTACTCCATTGGATGTTGAACAATAAGAAACTGAAGGGGAAAGGGGAAAAGTGTACCTTTTCTTAAAGCTCAAAAGTAGAAAAAAAAAAACCCTTTGTTAAAGTTCCTGGAGGAAGCCTCTACAATATCCTTTCAAATTATAAAAAAGAAAAAGATGAAGAAAACAAGCCTGCCCCATTTCAGGTAAAAAGTAATGAATATAAAAACTCCATTTTTCATTCAAGATCTCCATGGAAAATTCTATAACGTTTTCCGGCCTGATGAAATATAACCTCGATAGCGTGTCATATTTTTAATTAAACCAGGTTTAAAACACAACATCTATTTATTAGATCATATTTATCTACCTTCTTCATGGAAAAGCAGAACTGAACAAAACACACTGTACCTACGCAGTAACTCCAAAATGGAAAGCTAAATTCATGTCATCTCATAAAAGTAGTCAGCAGCAAAAAGCCATCCTTCCTAAACTTAAAATGTAAGGCACATTAATCTTCGACCACCTACAAATACCGAGGACAAATGTACCACTCTCCTTGCTCTCTCTTAACTCAAGAATAACAATAAACCTTACTCTCTGAAACAACAAAAGAAACAGAAAAGAGCTTCCGTGGCAGCTCGGTGTCATTAGTGGACAATGAGAAAAGATGAGAAAACGTGCACTGTGTTGACACAAATGTGCCTTCCCCTCTAGAACCGACATCTCCTGAAAGCTTTTCTGTTAAACTTCCCTCCGGTTCACCACCATTAAGCACAAAACAAGTCTCAAAAGCAGCAAATTCAATATCTGAAGAGAAACAAACAAAAACCCGAAGAATTGTTGCCTTAAAATATATTAAGTCCACCTGTGGTCAATAAAATATTCTTGGCGGGGAGAGGGCGGAAAAAGACCCTGTGAGTCAATTGTCAACAGTGACTGTACCTTTACAGCTAGCTATTACCCATTTAAACTCCCTCTAAAATTTGCTAGCCTCTTGATTTCTGAAGTGGCACTCAGTGCCTCAGTCAAGCTGCATGCTCAGCTCCTGACCTTCCCACTAATGGCTGTTATTTGTGGGAGGCTTAAGGACACTGTCAATAGCAAGCTTCCTCCTCGCTCCTTGCAGGCTCTGTTGTATCGCTTTGCCTGCGTGTTCTCTCTAGCGTGCCTCTGGCTCTCCTGCTTTCACCCTCTCAGCTCCCCCTCCTTCCTTCTTCTCTCCTTCACTCCCTCTTCCTCTTCTTCCAGCCCCCACCCCTCCTTTCTCTCAGTCCTGTGGTCCTCTCCTTTCCCAGGTATCCCCTCCTCACCAACCACACATACACATACACACACACACACACACACCACAAAAATCAACTGGCACGCAGCAGCAAGCACCTGCAGTAATAGACTCTTTTATTAAAACTGTTATTCTGCAAGACTTGAAATTCCCCGTGGACTGGGCCATGTCAAAGCCGATATAATTAACTAGAGGCTCAGCAATGGATCAATTACCAGACAAGCAAGTGATAGTGAAATCAATGAAAGATCATCAGCCACATTATCAGTGTTGCAACTCATTAGGGCAAAACTGAGAAATGTGCTCAAAGCAAGCCCAAGCAAGGTGGCATTACAAAACAAAGGGCTAATTTGGAGACCCTGCTGTGAACAATCTGTAACAGAATTAGCCTTTTTTCCCCCAAACTGCACAGCTCAGTAACTAAATGTGACAGACTGAGAGAAGCAGTTTATTAAGACACCAACCCCAAGTTTATTTAGTTCATAAACTCCCTCCTAGAAAATCAATACAGTCTGTACAGGGTTATTAGGCTGACTAGCTAATACATCCAAATCTAGTCTGCCTGGCCAGCAGTCGTCTGACAAAATGCTACCCAGAGTAGGCAAACGGAACTCTTTCAGAGAGCAAAGCTTGAGTTGCTCTAGATGAAACAGGTCTACAGTGTAACGTGTATCTGGCACATAACTGCCAAGGCACAAGCCTCAAAAGCACCAAGTTATCGTTCTACGGTTTAAAAAAAATTTTTTTTTTTTACCTACAACTCTACCATGCAATTCTGCACCTGCTAAATGGATTTGATCAAACAAAATTTTAACTTGCTTGTAAGAATAGTCTACAAAGAAGACAAGCTTTATTACAATGAGACAACAATTAACCCAGACTTAGCAAGAAATGAGTGAACGAGTCAACTAAAACAAAAACCTCAAGCATGTACACATGCTGTGCTTTACAGATTTTAAGTTTCAAACATTCATTTTTAAATCCAGTATTTCAAAATACAAATTTGACTCCTAGAACTTCCCACTCACTTCCACATCTAAACACAGCATGCAGAGTCCTCAGTCTTAGGATAGATAATCTTCTGTCTAGCAAGCAGGACACCTGTATCATTTTAAGGACACAGGTACAAAAACTATGTACCCACTAGGTACAAAGATGACTTTTGAGTTTGTCCACTGGCTATATAGTCTGAAGATTGTAGAATAACTGTCTGGAATCATTTGTATTAAAATTACTTAAAACTAGGGGAGTAGAAGCAGGCATCACTTACACAGTAATTGTTTTTCTGCTCTCCTGATTCCATGTATTTCCTAAAGGCTCACAAATCCTAAAGGCTATGTGTTGGCTTTCCCACCCTTACTGATAGTGAGAGATGGACCATGGGAAGAAGAAGTACACCAACTAGGTCTAAATGGCACCCAAGTTATTAAAGATATTATGGAAATGTGAATACCTCCACCTCACCACGACATGTAGCAGAAATACACTTACACAAAAGTAAAAAACTCAAATGAAGTTTACAATGTTAAAATAGATTGGAGAACGGAAGGAAAAAACAAAAAGACAACAGCTTTTGGAAGTGCTTTCTGATGTTTATGATGTTTTCACATTTAAAATGTTCCAAGAAAAGGATTACACTATTAACATGACTTCAGTGTACTGGCTCTAAGATACTAAATTCTAAATTTTAAAAAAAATCTTTATTTTCATAGGACTTTAACAAAATCCAATTTATAGACTGCTGTAAATAAACATTTTTCCCCTAACTTTTGAGCTGGTACTCTACCAAGCATTTCAAAGCTCATGTTTTTGAGTAATCTGTAAAAAAGTTAGATATATAGAGATATAGATATTCTACAAAGAATAGTCTATTGGTATCTATAGTCCATTGGTATCCATACTATAGATACCAATGTCTCAGATCATAATCAAAAGTTGTAATTACAGAGAAATTTTATTCTTAAAAACCTTTTTGCATATAACTACATACTGTGCATGTACCCTCAATGAGATCCAATTAGTTGCAAAGAATTTGCATTTCAGTTAGTGTGGGATAACAAGACTACAGGGAGGCACAATGCAATTCCACCAGCAGGGTAAGAAAGTGTGTTCTTTTTTGTTAGCTCTGTAAGCAACAATTCCCACAACTGACTGTTGTAAATGTTACTGATCTTTTCAATATTTGGGTATTGAGGTGGGTTAGGTTTTTCCCTCCATTAAAAAAAAAAAAAAAAATCACATGTTAGTGCAGATATGAGGCACAATGAACACCTTGAAGAAACAAATGAGCGAAGGATTTTGTTTTGCGTGTTTGTATGTGGGGTTTCTTTTTTTGGAGGGGGGGACTGCATACTTTTTCTTTTCTTTTGGATACTTATTCTAATTCTTTTAAAGGCACATTGCTTTCTTAAAATAAGTTCCATAAGTGGAGGTAAGGAAGCATCACTGAGATAGTTTCATATAAATATATATGGCTTTGTGATAAAGGCATACATTTAGTACACTGAGAAATTACTCAAGAATTTTCCTTTTTTATAGCTGTTTCCAACAATGTAAATCCTAAGCAAATATCAAATAAATGTACAATTTATATACACAGTTTAACAAGCATCTGTAGGACTTCTGCTGGTTCACGGAACAATACCTGTAATTCCCTGGGTTCAGTTCAGCAGCTGTTAACAGATTCTGTAATCTGTAATGACAGTAAACTGGCCTTTGCTCTTCTTTTATTCACTATTCATTTTCAAGGCTTGGTTAAGTACAGAGCTGGGTTAAAGATCAGTGGTTTTTCATGTGACACAAGCTGGTATTCATCTAATGGCTTGTCAAGACAAAACTGTCCCTGTTCTTGCCAAAATAATAAAAATGACGCTCCACATCGCATGACAATCAGCACTTCCTTGTGGCAAAACAACTCAAGCTTTTGTACTTCACATATTTTATAGAGAAAAATATTCAATAATTGGCTATCCAATCCTATCTGTGGAATTAGGCTGCCATTCTCAACGGAGATTTTTTAAATGTTATGACCTCTCAACATGTAAACTAGTTTCTAATCAAATCACACTTTACAGTATAAAAAGAATGCTGAAGCTACAAATTCATATAGCATTAAGGTATATAACTTAATATATGCAAATTATGCAGAAGCAGCAGGCTGGGCCCAGTCACAGAGGTGCGGGGAACCAATTGAGGAAAAGTCATTTTTCTTGAGAACAAAGTACGGGACTTGCTTTGCAACATCTGTTGGGCTGTGTGAAATGTTAACAGATGTCTTAAGTGTAAAAAGGAAAAAGAATTAATAAAGGAAACCTCCTCTGAGCAGATAATCCACCCAAATTTCCATATTCCAGAGGAAAAAAGTTGACAGCAACCTTTTTCCCCTTTGAGACCTACCATCCCTACTTTTTATTGCGTAAAGTTTCATTTTCTACGTGACGCTAAGGGGGAAAATTCTTTGACTCACTGTAAAGAATAGAGAAAACGTAAAACAATAATTTCCACTGAGGTTTCCCCTTTGTGAATAATTGTATCATAATCTAAGCTGCCTGTTTTCCCTTGAGTCATATAGGTCATTTGATGCCAAGACAGTGAAAATTCACCCCTCCCCCAAAAAATATCATACAAAAAGATGAACTATTACTCTGCTCTGCCTGCATGTTTTGGGGGAAAGGAAGGAAAGGAGATTAAAAAGCAGCTTTTAAGGTAGAGTTCAGATATGAACACATCTCTCCCCTTGAAGGGGATTCACCTATCACACCTACATCTCCCACTCTCCACTGGCTCCTAATTTCCTTCCATTACCAGCCTTGTAAGGGTTGAAGTACCCCTCTTTCAACCGCCAATTATTCTACAGAAGCGAAGTCTGATGATCTTGAAGAAAATTTCTGGATTCTACTAGTTGGATCCCTGCATTTAAATTTTAAGGAAACCGGAAAACATTTCTTAGTTAACAATTCTCATTCGTGTCTCAATTTACCAGATGATCTAGGCACACCTGAATGCAGCCGCCTTTAATCCAGATTAAAAAGATAATGCATGCTGCCAACTACTGAATCTAACCCTGTGCCCGCTTGTGTATGGATGGACTGAACTATGCACCTGTAGTCTTCTATAAATCTTCCTCTTTGGAGACATCAATCCTATTGCTTATTCTCTGAAATTCTGGGACATAAATTTGGCTGACAGCTCACGGATTAACCAATTCAAAATGCAGTTAAGGATCTTTATAGATTCAAATGAAGGAGGAAAAACATGGTGTTGTCCCCTTGGATTGCCAGTCTCAATCACTGGCCCCTCTCTCCTCTACGAGATTCTGTGTTAAAATTGTACATGTTACAATTTAAAACTGTTTACAACTACACCTTCTCCAGACAGCCCTGGCAGCCTGCACTGGGCATTTCAGTATATAGAAACCTCAGCCAGAATAGCTTGAGGATTTCAGGGCACAAGAAACGCAGGCATACCTTTGATTTTCGGTTAGTTTGTTTTTTTGCCAAAGCATCATGGGTACTAAATGCTCTAGTGTTTACTCACAGGAATACCATAGGAGAGCACATGACCAAAAAATAACAACAATAATAACTGCTGTACCCAAAAAATTGATCAGCTACACTGAGGGAGAAGCTTGTGCACTGAAAACATCATAATGTGATCTCAGACTATGGGGAAAACAGGCCTCCTAAAATTAAGCTTGAATAGGACAGAGATTTAAATCACTTTCAGCAGTGGCAGGAACATCCCCCATAAGCAAATACTACCTAAACACTTCATCCCTCTATGGCAAAAGGGAGAAACCGCTCTGGTTGACACTTGTCTCTGTACCAACTGGCGCAATCGATGTGATACAGCATCTGCTGACAGCCTAATCAGGGCCTCAATTTCAGAGAAACACATCAAGGATGTGTTTTCAGGGATATATCCAAATGCCATAATCCCTTGATATGCTCTAAAAAATTTTTTAAATAAAGAGAACTTGGGTAGGGTGTGGTAGATGAGGTAGTTTATAAAATGTTAGGGAAATGATGAATCCTTAGAATCAGGACATTTGCAGATGCAAATTTGCATCTGAGGTTGGCATGAATCTCGAGCCTCCAAAAAACAAAAAATGAAATCTTTTACCTACTCTGTTTTGGCTTAAAGACAGAAAAGTGACTTTATTCATCTTTTCTCAGCTATGAACAGTGACAATGCCTTCTTCCTACCATAATGTAAAGTTCATGTTTTATGAGAAAGTCTAGAGGAAAACAACCAGTAACGTGTTTCCTTAAATGAGCATCAAAAAACAGGCTGGGGAGCATACAGCGGGCAATTAGTTTGTATAACCATGAAGAGCTACAAGCGCTGTAAAGACAGTGCTAATTTCTCTATTTGCTTCCTTCTAAAGTCTGCAGACCCAAGAAACGCGTAGCCCCAGTGAACTTATCACAATAATAGTTCAAATTACTGTCGGGAAGGAAGATTGAGATTCTTGGGCACCCAGTTAATCCAACACTGCTTTTAGAGCTGTCACAGAAAAGAGCAACTCTGCTGATGGTAACCTCTGAAATGAAATTCACAAACTTAAAAAATAAGTTTAAAAAGTGAAATACTGGGCTTCCCTGGTGGCGCAGTGGTTGAGAGTCCGCCTGCCAATGCAGGGGACACGGGTTTGTGCCCTGGTCTGGCAAGATCCCACATGCCGCGGAGCGGCTGGGCCTGCGAGCCATGGCCGCTGAACCTGCACGTCCAGAGCCTGTGTTCCGCCACGAGAGAGGCCACAACAGTGAGAGGCCCGCGTACCGCAAAAAAAAAAAAAAAGTGAAATACTAGTATATGTGAAGTTTCATAATCCTCGGAAAACCACAGAGGCTATTTCATATAGATAGATAGACAGATAGATATACTTATTTAAATGAAAAAAATGTTGAAACAAAGCAAATTTGAATAAACCTGAATATTGTTTTCAAAATTAAGGAACTCAGAAGATGCCAGAAACTCATTAACAGCATATTAAAAATAGGAAGAATTAATGGGTAACTTAGTTCTGAATAGTGATGACCTTCTGTGGGGAGTAGTGACTACAAGAGGCACAAGGAAAGCTGCTGAGGTCCAGGTGGGGTCCTGTATCTCCATCTCATTGGTGGTTCTGGGTATGATCACTTTGTAAATATTCACCAAGCCATATACCCTTATCATCTGTACACTTTTCTGTATGCATGTTATACTTCGGTTCTAAAAGTTTACTACTGCTACTGTGAGTGGTACTGCTAGTAAAAACAGTGAAAACAATAAATTAGAACTATGTAAAAGAAAGAAAAAAGGGAGGGAAAAGAAAAACTAAGGGGGGAGTGGGAGAGAAAAGAGAAGGGGCAGAAGAAGACAGATACCTCATCACATTCAAAAATCATTCATGTAACTGCCACTAAATGTACTGCTTGCAATGATTTCTTTAAAGGTAATAAGTGTGAGGAATCAAGCAAATACCTGAGTTTCACAAAATGGTGATGAGTGTGAAAGACAGGAAAAGGGAGGGAGACAAATATTTAGGTGAGAGATACCTTACCTAGGCGGTGCCAGAATGGGAGTGTATCCAAGAGGCTTAAACATACCTCAACTTGAGCAGCATCAACCCCACAACAGGGGATCCTGAAAGGTGCTTGCCCGCCCTGCTCATTAAGCCTATCCTCTGACTTGTGACTATGGCTATTTGGAGTGGATGCTAGGCATGCCTGTTGAGAGACTGGGAAGGAAATTACACATACTCTGCAGACAGTATTATTTGGAGACACTTAGTACATCAAAACAGATCAAAAACAAAAACAATTGCAAATCCACTCCTCTGACCACCTAAACACTTTTTAAGAGTTAACAGTCTCTAAGGCTGACAGCAGCCAACCATTAAATAAGTTCTGGAGAGAATGGAAGTAACAAAGTGGGAAGAAGTGAATAATTTGCTGATTGATAAGGTATACACTTTTGCCCTGACTAGCTCAGTTTCTAGCTCCCTTTTCTTCCATGTGTTATAAAGACATATTTTAAACTAAGCACTTTTAGCCACTGTTAGGGAATGCTGATCAAAGCCCTACTTGCCAACTACAAGAAGGTGTGGGGAACACGAAAGTTAAAACATAGTCCCTGCTCATGAGAAGTTTACAATCTAGTACAGATAAGCCAGATACAATCTAGTACAGATAAGCCATGTACAAAAACAACCTTAATAAAACAACGTGATAGGTAGAGGTAGCAGCCAAACTGTATAGGACTTAAGAAAAGGAGATTCCTTCCAGCTGGTATGGGCAGAGAAAGTTTCTAAGCAGAAGCAGCATTTGCCCTGGAACTTAAGAACTGGTAATTTTCCTAAAGAAGTGGTCCATTGGACTTCCCTGGTGGTCCAGTGGTTGAGATTCTGCACTTGCAACGCAGGGGATGTGGGTTTGATCCCTGGTCGGGGAACTAAGATCCCACATGCCGCATGGCACAGCCAAAAAATTTTTTTAAAAAAAGTAGAGAAGTGAGAGCTGTCAAAAATTGAATCAGAGTACCGAGGCCAACGGAAAGGAGACACCCAAAAGAAGTGGTCCAGTTGGACTAGAACGTTAAGGTGGAATCCGTGTAGAGCGATGATGAATGAAAGGGGTAGACTGGTCAGTGGGAACTATTATAATGGGAGGGGTCCTGTATGTCACTAGGAAGAGTTGCTATTTATCCTGTTATCCATCAACAGTCAAGACCGCTGACAGCTTCTCAACAGCAGTACAGTATGAACATTGCTGTATTTGAAGAGGATTTATCTGGCAACAGCATGACAGACGGACTGAAGTGTGAAAAGACAGAAGCAAAGATACCAATTAGGATAGCTATTATAACAATCTGGGTAAAAAGACTACAGGCAATAGGGCTGAGGAAAAAAGAGCAAGATACAGCATGGAGATAAAATCCAGGGGACAAGAATGACTGATGTGCGTAACAAATGAGAAGAGCTAAAGGTGACACTAAAGCTCTGATATTCTGAGCACAGGAAACTGGTCGCACTCTCAACAGACATGGGAACAAACGAGTTGGTGGGCATATACGGTAAGCCCAGTTTGAGAAAACAGTAGGTCACGCTGGTGACTAGGCAACTAGAAACATTCAGAAAATAGGTTGACACTGTAGTTATTGGATCTGAGAATCATCAATAGAGAAGGGACACAATAGGTAAAAGAAAGTGGCCAAAGTTAGCATCTTGGGGGATACCCACAGTTACTGTGGGAGAAGACAGGAGCAGCATGAACAGGGGCACTGTGATTGTCCAATGTTCTCAATGGCAGGAGAAGTCAGAGTTTAGAGAGTTTTAAATGCTCTAAGAAACAATGCTACATTTAGAGTGCAGTAAAACCAAGTACAGTAACAAGTAGTAGTAAATATAATAAGAGCAAAACAAAATGCATGGGAACGATAAATACCAAAATCAGAATCCTGCTTGAGGATGGGAGGGCAGGTATTGGATAGAGGAAATGGCAGTGGCTACAATGTAATTGGGATGTTAACCCAGGGCTTCAGATGTATTTGTACATGATTCGTTCTTAAGCTTCAATAAATGGCTGTTCATTATCCCATTCCTCATATATGTTTGTGGTTGCGATATTTTATAATTATATTTTGTGTCCTAAGAGAAATGTCTTAGTGGGCAGATAGGTATAGAAGTTAGAGGATCTAGACCGGAAAGAAGTGAAGAAGTAAGCAAAGTACAAAGACAAAAGAGGCAGAAAAGGGCAAACATTCTATGGAGAAATTCTGCAAAGAAAGCAAGTAAAGTAAGAGAAAGGTGGTCTGAGAGTTTGCAGGGCCTGGGAGAAGTTGTGTTAGTGTGTTGATTGCTTGCTTCTCACAACAGGGAAGAAAAAGTATCACAGGCAAAGGGGACAAAGCCAGGGGAGAAAAGGATACTGAAGATCTAAGCCAGAGGGAAAATGATAAAAAAAAAAAAAAAAAAAAAAAAAGGGTTCTAGGAGAGAATGCGATCAAGAAAACAAACGAAAAGGGTACCCTTGAAGGGAGAAGAAAAATTTTTTTCTCAGAAACCAGGGTAAGAAGAGAAAAAGTTCTGTGGTTAAAATATATATATCTCAAAAGTGCTCATGTAGAAAGCCAATTTACTATCCATCTCCCCCACTAAGCTTTTCACTTGTTGAAAGTAAGAGAGTTTTATCTATCTTTGGTAATCCAGGGCCTAACAGAGTGCTTAATACATAGTAAATGCTCAATAAATGATAGCTACACAAAGGACATGACCATCTCAGGAAAGATGAGGGCACTTGCTAAGAGAGACAGGACAGGAAGAAATCAAGGACCAACAGAGAGTAGAAAGTGTTTGGTACAGTTGGAGAGGGTAACATGAAACTGAATCAACGAGAAATGAATAAAAGAAATGGCAAACTGCAGAAAGGACTCAGTCTTGGTTCCTGCAAAACTCTGAAAAGTTACAAGTAAGTGGACTGGGTTCAAGAAAGTGTAGCTCCCATTTCCCAATCTGGAAAGTAGAATATTAGAAGCAGCAAGGAGCTCTTAATGCAAAACTGAAAAATGCCTTGTTTGAAATGTACACCCTGACATGCAATAATACACTGTATTTCTTTACCTCATAGCATTCTTACAGGATTAGTTCTCATCAAGGAAGTGAAACACTGAGAAGTGACTTTTGGATGAAGTTATTTAATTTTTATTTAGATGTCCCCCAAATCTAAGTGTTTACTAGGTAGGTCTTTTTAAATATCTATGAACTTCTTCCTGGCTAATGAAATTCCCCAAAGCAAACAAAAATCAAAAAACGTTATGCTTTCTCTGGATATATGCCCGGGAGTGGCATTGCTGGATCATATATATGGTAGCTCTATTTTTAGTTTTTTTAAGGAAACTCTATACTGTTCTCCATAGTGGCTGTACCAGTTTACATGCCCACCAGCAAGAGATACACACACCTCAATGTTCATTGCAGCACTATTTACCATAGCCAGGACACGGAAGCAACCTAAATGTCCAACAACAGAGGAATGGATAAAGAAGATGTGGTACATGTATACAATGGAATATTAACCATGAAAAAGAACAAAATAATGCCATCTGCAGCAACATGGACAGAGCTAGAGATTGTTATACTGAGTAAAGTCAGACAGAGAAAGACAAATATCATATGATATCACTTATAAAAGTGGAATCTAAAAAAAAAAGGTACAAATGAACTTATCTACAAAACAGAAACGGAGTTACAGATGTAGAAAACAAACTTACAGTTACCAGGTGGTAAAGTGGGGGAGGGATAAATTGGTAGATTGGGATTGACACATACACACTACTATATATGAAATAGATAACTAGAGCTTCCCTGGTGGCGCAGTGGTTGAGAGTCCGCCTGCCAATGCAGGGGACACGGGTTCGTGCCCCGGTCCGGGAAGATCCCACATGCCGCGGAGCGGCTGGGCCTGTGAGCCATGGCCGCGGAGCCTGCGCTCCGCAGCGGGAGAGGCCACAACAGTGAGAGGCCCGAGTACAGCAAAAAAAAAAAAAAAAAAAAAAAAAAGATAACTAATAAGAACCTGCTGTACAGCACAGGGAACTCTACTCAGTACTCTGTAATGACCTATATGGGAATAGAAACTAAAAAAGAGTGGCTATATGTATAACTAAATCACTTTGCTGTACAGCAGAAACTAACACAACATTGTAAATCAACTACAATAAAAAAAATGTTTTTTAAGTTATGCTGTGTCACATCTGTGACTTGAATGAAGGACTGGGAGATGTGGAACAATGTCACTTCATCAGCAAACATGAGAGGAAGCTGAGGAAAGCTTAGACCCGCTCCTTCCTGCAATCCAGGTCTCCAGAACTGCAACTGTGAGACAAAGTCACCCCAGCTCTCTGTACAATCAGTGGTGGTTGCATTAGCACTGTCGGGGCACTCTCAGTCCAGATTCCCCATAGAGAACTGGGAAATGCTGAGTTCCAACACCTGGCCAGCATCAGCAACCACCAGTCACCTCGGGGACCTCGACAAAGACAGTCATCCGCTGTGCTTGCAGCCACTCCAGACCGCCTTCCTAACAGAGTCCTTTCTGCGAGGACCACTGTCTAAGTGACCTGTCACAGATGCCTTATAAAGCAGCATTACTACTGTGGGCCAACATGAGATTGATCTTTGAGCTTCGTGGTCTTCTGTTGTCAACGGTGCATTATAAAACCAATACTAAATACTTTATAAACAGGTCTCCCTACAGTGTATTAGAAGAATAGTGCATATTTCATGACCCATAGTTAGGTAGCCACATATCCATCAGACTAATAAATTATTTATTAGGTGCTCAGAAGTGCAATAAGAGTCAATAAACTAACTTCTGAATACTTACAAGCTACTATTTCACTGGAAATTGCACCTGAACGAGAAGACTAGCGCACTCACTGAATGGGGGATGGAAACATCCCGGCTCTCTCACATGTCCTGTTAGAAGGAAGCACAGGCCTCATGAGTGAGAAGGGGACCTGAAAAAAGTGTCTTGGTTACTGAACATACAAAGAGCACCAACCAACCCTATATTTGTTTCCTTTCTTTTCCATATAGTCTTCTCTGGTCCTACCAACCTTGGAGACAGCTCAGAGAAATAAAAATTAGTGGAAACATTTCAAACACACCCAGAGTCACACCATATGACAACCACCACCACTCATGCTTTGCATCTGACATCTCCAAAGAAACTATCCAATGGCTTGAGTGCCCAAGCTCTCTGCTATATGTACAGCATAGAATTTGGCACTTATGAACCTCAGGTTTAGAGTAGCATTTTTTTTTTTTTTCTGTTTTCAGTTAAAGGTCCCAAGATCAGAGACACTCGATGATACAGTCCCTGGTACCCAGTCCAACATCATCAGGCATCTCTTTCTGGGTTCCACCCCTCTGGAAAAGGACCTTCTGTTCAAGAATGTATTCCAGCCCTTCAGGAAGGAATTTCTTCAGCTGGGAGTTATTTCCCAAACTATCAGAGGCGTGGACCTTTGTGTAGCATTGTGGGTGCCAATGGTTTCACATGCTGGCCACATTAATACTGGAGAGCAAGCATCTGTAACCCACAGCTGAGTGGCTCCAGCCCCAAAGCACCCGCAAGGCTGATGCCAATGCAAACCACTCTTCCCATCCCACTTCTGAACCACACTGGTTTTCTCCAGGAGCCAGGGGCTAAGATACAGTTCTGAAAATGAAGGTTTTGGGTTCTTTCCATTCACATGATGGGTACAGAGTGTTGAGAAGAATACAGCCAGGGGGGACTGGCTCTATTTTTTCTTTCCCGTTCCATACCAAGTGAACAAACCATAAAGAGGTTTACAGTGTCTAATGGTGTTCCAAAATATCCCAAGGGAAAAACCTAAATGGATAGATGTTTGCACACAGTTTTACGTCTTTCTTCCTAGAGTCTTATAGTTTTACCCCCATAGGCTGGAGGTTTTAAGGTTGAAAAATATTTTATGTGGGTAGGAAAAAGAAGTGGAAATAAAGGAGAAACATGTGAGAGATCTTCGCTTTCTCATCACTTTCTCAAAGAGACCTTCCCGAGTCCTAGAAATAATGAAAGAGTTGATGTAAAACTGTAAGACAAGACGAGTTTCTTGTATTACTTTTGCTACTACAACCACTACAGCTAAGATGATTATTCATATTAATGAGTTTGGTATGTAGACTAACTATAAAAGATGCAGTCTCTGACCTCAAGTACTTATCTCTGTCTTTTGGGATTTATTCCTCCTGCGAGATTTACTTTTATTCTTCGTACCCTTTCCCAGAGGAAGTGATCATCACTCAGGACTTGTAGCATTTCCATGGGTGGGGTTTAAATATGGCAAAGGCAGGGAGAAAACTTTTGCCCTCGGACAGAGACAATGCTGGCCCCAGAGCTCAGGATGTCTAGAGTTTGTGACAAAAAGAAATAGAAACTCCCTGTGAAATTTTTACACTGGTCTCACTGAGCTTTATCAGAAAAATCTTATAAAGCGTGAAAGCAGATAGTATTCCAGGGAGCACGCAAGCACGCGTTCACACAAACTGTATCACTGCACACAAATGAGCTAACGTTAGATAAGTCTCGATCCACCCTTTATACTCAGCTATTTGTGTTTTGTGTGTGTGCTTATAGCACTTGTCAGAGATATCCATGGAGTCAGTTTTGCCCAAGTGTTTCTGCAGTCAGATTACACGGGTTTGAATACCCATGGAACCTTTTACTAGTCGCGTGACCTCAGCCAAAATTCCTCATCTATAAAAAGGAAATAATACTAGCTCACCCAATTGCTGTGAAGATTAAACATTTTGATTAGTGCAAGACGTTTGGCTGAGTGAATAGCACATAGGCGCTCAATAAATATTAGGTGTTGCATATATATGTGTGTGAAGAGAGACTGCAAACCAGAAGCCCTCAGGCCAAGTTTGCTTTGCTTGCCTCCCTTCATGAGTATGTATGAGTGTGCAAGTGTGTTTAATTCGTAGGCAACATGTTAAAAACAGAATCAAGAAATTTTAAATGAAACTATGGATTTCCAGCTGTTGAGGACAGGGTGGAGTATCAGGGAACTAAAGATACAGCAGCAGAAATCTGTGTTTCTTCATAACAACGATCCTCCGAGGTGGAGCTGTGCTCTCAGATGGGCACAGTCTCCATGACTCCCCTTCATATTATAAGCCACTTGTTTCCCTCAATTCCATCATTTGCCTGACCTCTATAGCCATTTGAGTTTGCGACCCCTGCCTATAAGTGACTCCTCCTTAACATGGCATACATATATGAAGAATTCACACATAAATGAATATCATATTTAAAGTGTCAAGTACCAAAAATGTTTTCTATCATGTCTACCTCTGACAAAAGTAACACTGAAATGCATTATGTTCCCTTTTGCATTTTCCTAAACCGTACATTGTTTTATATTTATTTATATGTGTGTGTGTGTATATATATATATATAAAACAATAAAATACACACAGACACACAGACACACACACACACACACACATATATATATATATATATATATATATATATATATATATATATATATATATATATCTCAGCAGTGAGTAAATACATTACCTGTCACTATATCAGGGCTTTTGCCACAGTTACAGATATGGGCTTTGTGACAGCTATTTCAGTAACGGTGGTTCTCAAACATACATGTTTTTAACTGATAAAGACCTTTTTTAAAAAAGAAATTCATACTGAACATGCAGGATAAGAAGCATAAAGCCTGGGCCCCTTGGTCTCTATAACCTGAGACACCTACATGAAATTGTAAAACCCCACCAAAAGAAGTTTAGAAAACTGATCTACTCCCATTGCTTTACCATACAAACAGGAAAACTGAGACAAAGTAACAAAATAAGCAGGTGGCAGACTGGACCATTTTTTGAGACCTGGGTCTCCCAAACTGCTTTTACATCGAGTTCAAAGCACAGGTCAAGAGTGTTGGGGATACAGTAGTGTACGAAGCCGCTCTGCTGACTTAATGAGAACCAACCATTAAACTTTCAGGAATTTTCTAAGCCAGTTGACTTCACATTGGTAATTCACATCAGTAAATGCTACAGATCGGAGCTCCCCTACCCCATGAACTAGTTGTTAAACACTTACAAATGTATTACTGGTTAAGATCCCGGCATTTGGCTGTTGGGGATTTTCACATGGTACGTGTATACTTCGTTCTAGAGATTTGAGGATTTTGGTGAAGAATATGAATAAAACCAAACCAAACCCTTAAGAGTTACAGAACAAATCTGGAGTGCCTAGTATGTCCAAGGCATTATGATAATAAGTTTTCTAAAAGATACAATTATAGTAAGATCTCAGTGTCCAGAGCTCTTAGGAAATTAATTGTTCTGGGTAGGCAAAGAGTCTGGGGGGTGTTACTTTATATTTATTGAGCACCTGTTGTATGCCAGGTACTGTGGAAAGCATAAAATATTTTTTTCATTTGTTCTTCACAGGTGCTATGAGATAGGTCTTATTATTCTCATTTTACCAATAAGGAAATTGACGCTAAGAAAGTTGACTCACTTGGCCAAGGTCTTATATTAAGTGTCAAAGTGGGGATTCAAGACCAAGTTGGTCTGGTTTCAAAAGATGTGCTCATCCCCATATCCTGCAATGCCTCTCCAATTTCTACCATTTTAGACAAGAATTCTTTGAAAAGGTGCTGCATATTCAACATATATTTTTAAACAGGACGTATCTTTCTTGATAATCAAATTTTTTCATTTCGAACACCAAATTAATATGTAGTGATACCTTTAGGGTTTCTAAGGGCTAGAGGGGCCCTGATTGTTCCTGGAGGGAAAAAAGAATCTCTGGGAATGCTCTGTTTTTAAATTTTAAAATCCATCATTTTATCCTTTCATAGTTAGTTGTAATTACTTCTTGTATCTCTAATACCTGCCACCTTCCCACTTCTAGAATTTGCTGTTTTATTTTATTATAAGCCTTTCTAAAGGAATATTAAGCAACTGTTAAGATGAAAACAAAAAAAGACTGGAAACAGCAGTCCCTGCTACTCTACCCTTTCATGTTCCCAGGTTTCACTGACTCGTGGTCAACCGTGGTCCGAAAACATTAAATGGGCAATTTCAGAAATAAAACAATTCATAAGCTTTAAAATGCACACCAATCTGACCGGCATGATAAAATCTCTCATCCTCCTGTTCGGTTCTGCTTGGGATGTGAATCATCCCTTTGTCTGGCGCATTCTGCCCGTTAGTTGCTTAGTAGCTACCTCAGTCATCATATCAACTGTCCCGGGATCACAGTGCTTGTGTTTAAGTCGTCCTTATTTTACTCACTAGCTGCCCCAAAGCACTAGAGCAATGATGCTGGCAATTCAGATACATCAAAGAGAAGCTTTCAAGAGCTTCCTTTAGGTAAAAAGGTGAGAGTTCTTGACTTAATAAGGAAAGGGGAAAATATCGTATGCTGAGGTTGCTAAGATCTATGGTAAGAACTCATCTTCTATCTGTGAAATTGTGAAGAAGGAAAAAGAAATCTGTGCTAGTTTTGCAGTGCTACAACACTGCAAACTACAGTTAAGGCCTTGGTGCGTAAGTGCTTAGCTGAGACGGAAAAGGCATGAAACTTGTACATATATTTTGAGAGAGTAAAAGAGAAAGAGAGAGACCTCATTCACATAACTTTTATAATAGTATATTGTTGTAATTGTTATATTATTGGTTATTGTTGTCAATCTCTTACTGTGCCTAATTTATCAATTAAACTTTATCATAGGTATGTGTGTATAGGAAAAAACAAGGTATATATATGGTTTGATACTACCCAGGGTTTCAGACATCCACTGGAGTCTTGAAATGTGTCCCCCACAAATAAGGGGGTACTACTGTATTGATAAGGAATATCTCCAAATATACCATAGTAAGAGGCAAGATATAGAACAGTAAATAGAGTGCACTACCATTTATGGCAAAGAAGAAAAAAACTGGGGAGGAGGTAATAAATACTTCTATATTTGGACTAAGCTATTTCTGGAAATACCTTTAAGAATCTGGTCAACAGAAATTACTTCAGAGGAGGGATGGGAAATCTGTTTTCTCTGTATAGGCTTCTGAACTCTTTTCTCATTTCTTATAATATTTATGTAACAGCAATTAGCAAAAAACACACTTTAGAGTTTTCAGGTTCTGTTTCAAACTGTGAGGGGGAACAACTATCTTAGAAGTTCGGTACTTAAGCTTAGATGCTTTGTTGCATCTCCTCAGGATGCTCCAAAGCACTGTTTTACCTGGTTCTTAACTGTGTTCATATTTGTAAGGTGTTTGGCACACTAAGGACCAGGCCTTCTACTTTTACCTGACTTAACAGTGTCGTTGGAGAGATCAGACATAAACACACCAGTTAAAGAGAAGATATAAATCACTGCTCTCTCTTGCTAAAATAGGAAGTGCCACAGTCAGTGCTTGTGTTATTAGTTACACTGCTTGCAGGAGCCAAAGAAATTTGGTCAAAAGAAGGATATGGCCTGAGTTTCTTTGGCTAAGGAGACTATCAAAAGACAAGGAGGGCATTCCAAATGGTGGAGGGGCATGAACAAAACTAAGAAAGCATCATTCCTTAGGTAGATGAAGGATGTTTGTAAAATAAGAAATTAGAGAACATGCAGGCAAATGAGGAGGCCTTGAAATTTAGACTTTCAGTTTCTGAATTGAAAAGTTAAGGAAGGGAAGTTGTGTTTCATCTAGGGACAGTGTACCAGAAAACAGAGATGTGAGGCAGAAGTATTCAATTAGGGGATTTATGTCATGTTCAAACATCTCCCTAGAATGTAAGCTCCAAGAGCAAGGAAGCCTGTCGGGTTTGCATCTGTCTACGTCACGAGCATCTTGACACTTGACGCTATACCAGACACTAATAGAAAATGGACAGCCCATTTCATGGCAAGAGGACCTACACTAGATAATAGTGAGAAACGAAACAATTTCGAGTTGTTTTGTTTTTTAAAGGATCTACAAGAACTGATGCTTAAGTGAATTTTAGCTTTCAGGGAAAAGAAGGAGCCAAAGATATTTTAAAGATTTCCAGTTAGGAAAAATGGTGGAGGAGGAACCTCCTAAAACTAACACTTGATTGTATGCATTAGATAAAATTTGATACTTTACACCTATATGGTATCAGTACAAGTACTGAAGAGTTAAATATTTCTACTTAAAAAAAATAGTCTGTGACCTTAGTAAATGTCTAAACACTGAAAATGTGCTTATCCTCCATTCTCTACCATGTATTTCTGGCTGGAATCTCATATGACATTATATGGCTTTATCACTCACCTGGAAGACTGGTCATATCCTCTGCCTTCCAGCACCTACTGTGCTTGCCTTGCACTATGGAAATGTTATATATGGGCTATACATTTAACAAGGCAATCATCTATCCCTGTCCGACAGGAATGGGCATCCCTCCAGAATGCTTGGCATACCCAATCGGCAAACACAAATAAGCTCTAGAATCTGCCAGATTTCTGCAACTGAATATCCTCCTTCCTTAGAACTTGCTTAGAACTCAGTCTCTCTGAACTGTACCATGATGGTCTCTCTAAAGCTGCTGTCTACCACATTTCACATTTTTGTTATGAACAATTAAGCCTCCCGTCCATCAAGGCTTGAAAGCCAATTCATGTCTACTCCACCTCTTTATTCCTACCACTCTTGGCACGCCGCCTTGCATTCGGGCCTGTTTTAAGTAACTTGGTTGAAGGTATGAACACATCATGAATGCATGAAGGATTACAGTGACTTTCAGGAGTCTCTCTGCTAGGGAGAGTAATTCAGGTCACGTATCCACCGACTATTCCCTTAGCAGCTCCAGCAGGCATTGCTAATTGTGCAAGAACTTTTTCTTTTCCTTCTGATGCACCTCAGCCTCTCAAAGCATTCACCACCAGTCAGTCAAAATTCACCCACAAGATGAAACAGATCTGTCATCCCTGAACTCTGTCTTCTTTTGTAAGTTCAAATTTTGTATCATTTTTTTTTTTTTTTTGCGGTACTCGGGCCCCTCACTGTTGTGGCCTCTCCCGTTGTGGAGCACAGGCTCCGGACGCGCAGGCTCAGCGGCTATGGCTCACGGGCCCAGCCGCTCCGCGGCATGTGGGATCCTCCCGGACAGGGGCACGAACCCGCGTCCCCTGCATCGGCAGGCGGACTCTCAACCACTGCGCCACCAGGGAAGCCCCAAATTTTGTATCATTTTAAAAGTTTTTCAGGTAAGCCCAAAAGAAAAACCTGAAAACATTAATAAAGTCAAAACTAAATCCAGAACGAGGAACTTATATAAAATTTTCTCTCCTTTTGCATTTAAGCTTGGTAAAGATACCTAGCACACTGTGAGCACTAGATGAAAACAATGTAAAATAAAGAGCTCAATATTTCTCCATGATCTTTTCATTGTACAAGTGCTAAGTGCCTTTAAGGAAAATGTGGCACCACATCTATAAGAGATCAGCAATGAAATCTCAAGAAAAGTTCAAGTTCATCTCTGTTCCCTTTCAAAAAAACTTCTCTATCTCCCAGTTTCCCTTGCACTGTAAATTTCTTTTTCTCAAAATAAAAATAAATAAATATCAAATACCACAGAGTCACTTGTCCATACAGCACACAACTGAATCATATAAAAAACTGTAACAATTTTTCTAGAAATATTAATTCACTCAAGATGAACTCCAGAGCTCAGTACTATGTATATATTTTTATTACGTTTATTTTTTAAAATATTTTCATTCTAATGAGGTTAAAAGATCCATTTTAATGTACTGTGACTTGAATTCCTATCTGATGACAAAATTAACTATTTTGTGGTATTGCTAAGAATGCTTTTAAAAACTATATCTTCTAAGAAATAAGAGATGAGATGACAAACTGTTCACTGCCACATATTGTGGCAAAAAAAAAATTAAAAGGGGAGGAATTACCTTTCAGATGACAAGTTGTTTGGGCTCTTTCTTGTTGCATTCTGCTTAACTAGTACCTGAACATCATAAACATGTGCAAACTACTGCCAAAAATTAGAGGCTGTAATATTTTCAAATGCTTGCTTTCCATCTTAGATAGTGTCAAGTCTACTGCTTTATCTACAATTAAATATCACCTAAAACTTCAGCTTCGAGGCACGTTAAGACGATAGCTTCACAAATATTGAAACAACTGATCAATGAAGTCAATGTGTTTGGGGCAGCAGTGGTAAGTCAAATGAGATGGTCCATGCTGCTGCAGACAAAATTACCAGCTGACTGGAGCTGGGAATTTGTAGTTTCATCTTAGAACTGAAATTCTCATGCAGTCTTAGAGAACAAGTCATTTTTACAAATTACTTGGCAATCATGCATTTCAAAGACAACCTCTCAAAATTGCCAGATTAAAAAAAAAAATTACGAATTATAAAGGATCTGTACACTTTCCTTCTTTTCTAAATTCTATTCTTCTCTAAACAAATATATACCACCAAGTAAACAAACAAAATCTCAACAATACTTTTTTAAAAAGAAAGAAAAAGAAAATATAATAACTTGTACCATAACAAAGAAATTGCGGGAGGAGTGTGAGCTGGCAGCTCTGCCAAAGCTAAATGTATTCCACATGGTTAGTGGCCGGTGAATCCTGAGAAGCGGGGGGGAGAAAATATGACACGTAAGGCCTCAAAATGAACATAATCTACTAGATCCACTCTGCTATGATTCCGGATACACATTTTAAGAGTGATTAAAACACATGGAACTTCACAGAGCCTCGTGTCAGGATGTTTCCCTGTCCTTAAGCATGTGAACATCCCAGGTCAAACATAACGTGACATTAATGGTCTGCAAGCAAAGTGGACGACCCAAAACTGGGTACTCTAACAGATCTCAGAGATTCCTCTTTCAATGGTTATGGGACAGACACGGCAGAGAATGAATACTAACAAAGACTGTTAAGGTAAAGCTTACACCCAAATGTGTCAGCATAAAACTACCCACTTCCAAAAGATTTTGGAGTATATTTTATTAAATCCTGAAATGCATGTCCTGGTAAATTTCTGTATAAATCTGATTTACAAATTCCACTGAAAATGTGCCACAGCTGGCAGAATAAATGACTACAATAAATCATTATTAGATAACTATAAATCTTCGTAATGACATAATGCCTAACTAAAAAAAAGTATGCAGAAGTGAACGTTCGGCAAAAGAAAAGCACTCTTCGCACAGGAAAAGAAATTACAAAACTTACCATGCCAACACTACAGTATGATTCAGTGACTAAACAGGGAAATAAAAGTCACATTAATAGTTCTGAAATCTGCAGTGGAGTTAGTTGTGTTCACTCTCACATCAAAACGAGTTGTACGGCAAGGGGTAATGGACTCGGGTTTCTGACGCAAACGTTCGCACTGGCAAAGGGTAATACACGTACAGCTGCATCCAATATTTTGCTAGACAATAAAAACATATCCCAGATATCAATCGGCAAGCCCAGTCCTCCCCTGCCCTGAAGCTTCATAAGTATTCCTTTAAAAATAACCTATTTTCCCACCACCACCCTCTCCTCCATAGGGAACTCCACCCTCCTTCAAAATAAACTTTAAAAAGCATATATACAGTTATATTCCTGGTGATGTGGAGCAGCTGGATTGTTCCAGCAATCCCTTACTTTAGATATCACTTGAAATGAATCACTCCAAACGTCCCTGCCTTACTCAGCTCTCCCAGGCCTCCATTTGTCAAAGCGCAGACACCTGGTACTTGGGTCACAACCAAGGAGACAGCATTGCTCGGGCCAAGACGAGCTCCAACAGAGTGACAGGCCCTACAGGAGTGCCTCTCACCGCCTGTGATTGCTTCCTCTGCCTCTGGAGAACCGACACTTTCACAACTGAGAGAAACCCACTAAAACGGTTCGTCTACCAAGTATTTCACACTGCCAGTTGGTAGAATCTTTGTCCAAGTCACCACTGCCCACCCTTGTTTGTGTTTGTACTTCAGTTCACTACTCTTCATAAAATGAAAAGATGTCCCTGAATGCCACTTCTACCTGTCCTTCTATCTGCCAAAGCCCAGGTGGCAGAAGTGTCTCTGAGTAAGAAACCTCTGCCTCTCCCAACAAGTGTAGGATTTACCGATATATGATTCAGGAAAGTTGCCCCCATCTCAACCAACTTGCATTCTGAGCTGTGCAATAAACTAAAGGGTAAAGATGGTCTCTATCTTAGCCTGGATCAAAATATTTTTGTAAATGTGAATGGGAGGGTCTTTTCCCCCGCTGAATTTCATTTTCCAATTTGCCTTCAGTTATAAGCACAAAAAACATTCCTTTTTCAATGTGTAGCAACTGTTTCGCTAAGATCCTTATTAAGTTCATCTACTCAAGAAGCACTTGGGGACTGTGGGCCCCACTGTCATGGATTTCTTCCCAGCAAGATACCTCTTCCTTCACCTCCACTTCCATCCACACAGCCATTCTCTGCAACTCGCCCACACTCAAAGGAGAGCAAAGCATCTGTGCTACCGCCTCAAAACCTGGCACATTCCAGACCAAATAAATAAACCAGTAAAAGGATACCTAACTCTACGAAGGGGAATAAACATCTAAAAGTTACATGTGGAAACAACTGAAAGTATTTCCAAATAAGCAAAAGTTCAGAGAGAGAGACCAAGACAGCATGAGAAGACACACTGACTCTATAAAGGAGAGGGTAGAGAACACGCATGGGTGCAGGAAAAGGAGTCAAGGGAAGATCTGGAAGACGGAGGAGACACAGGGGAGATTGTACAATGTACAAAAAACAATAGTCTACCATACAAGAGTGTGTGACCTAAATTTTCAGCTACATCACCGAGGAAAAGGAATCAAAACATGAAAATGTTGACCACGGCTATGACTATGTCTTCAGTACTAATTACTTAGGGCCACCTACTGATGTCAACTCCATGATTATACAAACAAAGGCATGACTTCCCCCTTCCTGCCCCACCCCACCTCCCATCTCCGTAGGCAAGGCAGTCTACTCCCAGGCTTGAGATAACAACCAACCACTGATGGTTACCAAAACCGCATCCTCAGCCTACATCACTCCTCTACACCACAAATACACTCAACGGTCTACGTGTCACCACCAGGGGAATGCAGAAGACGGACTTCAAACGTGGCATGTAAGTGTGGGTCTAAGACTCCTCAAATATGCTCCTCCTCCAGAACTGCCCCCCTCTGTGAATGGCACCATTGGCCACTAAGTGCTTGGAAAATAATTTTCTCCACTTACAAAGGGCAAAAAGACCATTTTATCTTTCCTTCTCTTTTCTTAATAGTGTTTCCTTGGAGATACAGTGAATCTCAGTCCTTACTCGAAACTTTAGAACAGAAATAAAACTCTCTAGGGATTAAGCCCAGACACCAGTTTTCAGAGTGTGGAGAACTCCAAGGTCACATGCCAAATCACCATGATGTGTAAAAACAAACCTCTAGGATTAGCTCAACTGTCTCTGAGGAGATGTGCAGAAGACTGTCACAGGGAGCAGCCCTTTGTCTCTCAACGAGATGAGGCATTAAACTGTGAGATCAGTCCCAACTTTATAGTCACTTTCGTGTTGCCTTACACACATATAAACCTGTTAATTTCTACTCGATAATAAACTGGGATCTTTTTTCTTTCTTCTACGTGGATAAAAAGGTGTCTTTTTGTTGGCAGGATTATTTTATTTCCCCAACCACCTCCTCCTGCCCCTCTGACAACCTACATGCAATCTCCAAACAGCTTCTAGTTTATCTCCTAAATTATCTCTGGATCCATCTACTCTCCATCCCTGTACAGACTACCATCATTTTTTGAGGTATAATTAACATACAACATTATAAAACATGAAGCCCTTTTCCTTTCTCCTTTACTGAACCTCCCCTTGCCTTCAGAGATGGCTTCTTTCCCCGGACTAGAGTAGGTTATCATCCACTCCTACAGCATCCCGTACTTCTGCTCAGCACGTGAAATTATTTAATTTCTGTCTTCCCTATGGGTCAATAAGCACTATGATAGCCTTTACACCTACAGCCCCAGTGCCTAATACAAACAGATTCAATAAATATTTCTGATTGAACGTCCCAACTTACTAGCTAGGGAAAGCAGAGAAGCAGCTTAAACGAGATTTAAAAGTATGTAGGTTTACCTGTTGTACTGTTTATCTTTACTGTGATTTTAAATCTCTTGCTATACAGTATAATATCTCGAAGCTTGTCATTCTGCAACTAATTAAATAGGAAACTATTATCTGAAAGATTAAGACTCCCCATCATCATTGATTTTTGGCTACTACTAGTACCCAGCTTATCAAGACAGATGAACGCATTTATACCCTGAGGTCTGAGTCCAATAAGTCTTGAGCAATTCCTTGACAATTGCCAAACAATAACAGACATATAAATGTGAGATGCATTTGTCAAAAGCTTGGAGGCACTTCTTCAGACCTGATACAAGCAGCTACATTCCTAATTTTCCTCAAGCCCCTTTTTCCAAACTCCACTGCTAACAACAGCCAATGCAAAGCTTGACTGTAACTTTACTCATACTTTTCAGCCTTTACTGAATGAATGCCTAGTACGACAGTGACACTGGGAAAAAAATCAGTCGCAAGGCCAAACTGAACTCGTTCTGTTATTTAACAGCAAATGAACTGTACCAATCCATATATGAGGAAGTCTTATAAAATACTAAGTATTTTGCATGTTGACAAACCCCTTTTTTTCCTTCACAGCTTCAGATTTCGGTAATAATTTTACTCAGCAAATTACAAACACAAAGCAAGGATTCACTTTCTACAGCGGCCATAATAAATTACCACTACCTCAGTGACTTAAAACATAAATTACCTTACAGTTCTGTTGGTCAAAAGTCCAACAGAGGTCTCACTGGGCTAAAATCAAGGTGCTAGCAGAATTGAATTCCTTTCAGGAGGTTCGAGAGGAAGATCTGTGTCCTTGCCTTGTCCAGCTTCTAGAGGCTGCCTACATTCCTTGGCTCAGGGCCCCCGTGCTCCATCTTCAAAGCCAGCCAGGCTGGATCTCTCTGACCTTTCTTCCAGTCACGGCTCTCTCTCTGACCACAGCTGGGAAAGGGTCTTTAATGAGTCACCTGATTAAATTGGGTCCACCTGGATAATCGAGGCTGTTCTCCCCATCTCAAGAACTTTAACATTAATCACACCTGCAAAATCCCTTTTACTATGTAAAGTAACATATTCCTAAATTCTTAAGAGTTGGACATGGTTGGGGGAGGCCCTTATTCTGCTGTTATTTTTCACAAAAAGCATGCACATTTTTCGGGTTAATATTTCTCACCTGAGAGTTAATAGCATATACAGCCAAGGCACAATATACCAATCAATCTTATTTTCATAACCAAAATCTTTGAAGAATCCACTGGTTTTACTCACACCCACAGATGTAAGAATTAAATAAATCTTTGTTTTAAAAAAATTACTATTTAACTTATCTTTCATTTGAATGGGAAGAGGGAAAGTATTCCAGGGTCAACGTGTATGTTTTTGCAATAAACATAGATTCCAGAAGGAATGTGTTCTGATTTTACCAGTGATAAATTCCAGAAAACTAATTCAGCTTAAAGTGGGTTATAACACTTAACTTTATGATAATTGTTTTTAGTTCACACCAAAAAGCAATGTACAGAAATGGATTACAGGTTACCACTGCAACAGCTGGCTATAATCTCATACTTTAGTAACAAGGAAAATGTGTTTTTCATGCAAAAATCTTAGTAATTGGAATTGAGACTTAGTTAATTGCTTTTAACATTTTCCACTTTGTTATGAAAAGGTTTTTTTCAGAGAGGATCAAGGACCACACCTGAAACTGTTTTATTCAGGGACAGTATGTTTTCTGTACAGATATTAGAAAGGACTTTAATGGAAAAGTATATATAGTTACTTTTAAGACTTCAGGGACGGAAAACCACCAAACAGATTTTTTTCCAATTTTTATCTCTGAAATCTTATCATTTTGATAGAATGTAAGGTTTCAAACTGTAAAGGACTGACCATTTTCAATGTGAACCAGTGTTAATGTCCCTCACAATACACAGGGAGAAAAAAAAAAGGAATACTAAACACAGGTTAAAAACAAATCTTCAAGAGAACCATCATTCTTAACCATGCCATTTATACATAATTCAGTTTTATTATTACATATTTTAAATCTGTGAGAGCATGCCACAATCACATTTAAAGCTAGAAGTACGTAAATATCATAGAGCAGCTCAATTTGTGGAGACAGAAACTCTTATGAGCTAAGTATTTTCTGATTTTTATTTGCAATGAGAATATATTACTTCTATAACAAAAATAAGTCTGTGCTAGCTGCCTGCTGCAAGCCCATCCACTCCCACACCCGTGGGGGAAAACAAGACACAAGTGTCCTGACAGAACCCATCTAGGCATGCCACTAAGTGCCCATCTTCATATGAAAACTGAGGTGTCAAAGACAAATTCAATGTTAACAGCTCAAGATGACTAGTAATTACCAAAGTATTGGGTTGGCCAAAAAGTGCCTTCGGTTTTTAAGTAAAAACAAAAGACACATTTTTCATTTTCAGGAAGAACTTTATTGAACAACATATTCACCCTTTTGTTCTACTACTACCTTCTGCCATTTTCCAGGTAACTTCATAATTCCATCTTCCAAAACCTTTTTATCTTTTTGAGCAAAGAACTGTTCCAGGGCTTCCCTGGTGGCGCAGTGGTTGAGAGTCCGCCTGCCGATGCAGGGGACACGGGTTCGTGCCCCAGTCCGGGAAGATCCCACATACCGCGGAGCGGCTGGGCCCGTGAGCCATGGCCGCTGAGCCTGCATGTCCGGAGCCTGTGCTCCACAACGGGAGAGGCCACAACAGTGAGGGGCCCGCGTACCGCAAAAAAAAAAAAAAGAACTGTTTCAGGTGCCTTTTACAGTCTTCCAGGGAATTGAAATTTTCTTCCATTAAGATAATTTTGTAGAGACTGAAATAAATGGAAATCTGAAGGTGCAATGTCTAGTGAATACGGCGGATGAACCAGAACTTCCCAGCCAAGCTGTAACAGTTTTTGCCTGGTCATCAAAGAAACATGCAGTCTTGCATTACCCTGTTGGAAGATTATCTGTTGACTAATTCTGGTTGCTTTTCGTCCAGTACTGCTTTCAGTTGGGAGCAATACTCGTTAGAATTGATCGTTTGATTTTCCGGAAGGAGATCATCATAGAGGACTCCCTTCCAATCCCACCATATACATAACATCACCTTCTTTGGATGAAGACCAGCCTTTGGTGTGGTTAGTGGTGGTTCATTTCCCTTGCCCCATGATCTCTTCCATTCCACACTGTTGTACAGTATCCACTTTTCGTCACCCGTCACAATTTATTTTAAAAACAGAACGTTTCCATTACATTTAAGTAGAGAATCACATGCGGAAATACGGTCAAGAAGGTTTTTTTTGCTTAACTTATGTGGAACCCAAACATCAAAGTGATGAACGTAATCGTGTTGGTACAAATGATTTTCAACATTTGATCAGGATACTTTGAGTATGTCAGCTATCCCCCACGTGGTATAACATTCATTGTTCTCAATGAATGTCTCGATTTGATCACTATCAACTTCAACTGGTCTACCCGACCGTGGAGCACTGTCCAGCAAGAAATCTCCAGCACAAAACTTCGCAAACCACCTTTGACATGTTCGATCAATCACAGCATCTTCTCCATACACTGCACAAATCTTTTTTTGCATTCGTTGTGTTTTTACTTTTCTTGAAATAATAAAGCATATGCTGAAAATGTTGCTTTTCTTCCATCTTCAATGTTAAAATGGCTACATAAAAATTCACCAATTTTAATTTTATTCATCCATCCATCCATCCATCCATCCATTCATTTATGGCTACATTGGGTCTTCATTGCTGCACGCGGGCTTTCTTTAGTTCAGGTGAGTGGGGGCTACTCTCCGTTGCTGTGCGCGGGCTTCTCATTGCGGTGGCTTCTCTTCATGTGGAGCACGGGCTCTAGGCATGCAGGCTCAGTAGTTGTGGCTCACGGGCTCTAGAGCGCAGGCTCAGTACTTGTGGCGCACGGGCTTAGTTGCTCCGCGGCATGTGGGATCTTCCCCGACCAGGGCTGGAACCCATGTCCCCTGCATTAGCAGGCGATTCTTAACCACTGCGCCACCAGGGAAATCCCTGATGTCAATTTTTAAATGCATTCTGATATGACAACTGTCACATACGATCTAACAAAATTGTTTCGAATGAAGTTAAAGACAACTAAGTGCTACTAGAGCCTTCTTACAGATAAAACTGAACAAGACTTTTGGCCAACGCAATACCATAGCTGTACTCACTACTGACTCACAGAAAATGTACTATCGGCTGGGATATAAATAGACAAGTAGTTGAATAATTCGTACATCCTCAACCAAAAAAAAAAAAGGTAATTATGTGAAGTGATGGAAGTGTTAGCTAGCCTTATTATGGTAATCATTTCACAATATATACCTGTATCAAATCATCACATGCACATCTTCAACTTTCATGTTATATGTCAATTATATTTCAATAAAGCTGGCCAAAAATATTGTACATCCAAGTTTGTGACCTAAATCCTGCATTCTCAATAGGGGAAAAATTTATTTTGATATTACAGTACTGTTGTCTTCCAAAGCTCAACCCTATCGAACAAAATCTTATTCCTTAGGTTTTAAAAGCGGGGTGGGGGGGGGGGGTGGGTAGGCAGCAATTAGGACAAAATGCCTTAAAAGCTCCTTAGACCCTGATAGTGAAAAAAGGGTTGAGAAACAGCCCAACCCAGGGTAAATCCAACTCTGTCCATCAATCGTGGGAATAAGAATACCAGGAAATCCTTACAACCACATAGCTAGCTACTGCTTCATGCCCATCCACTCCCACAGCCCCACTGGTTCTGGGGCATCTCCAAGGCTGACCCATTTTGACCCCTCAGGAAATACAAAAAAAAAAAAAAAAAAAAAAAGATCACAATAATCCATTTAGGTCATTTGTGAACTCCCCAGGAGGTGTATCTAACCACAAAGGAGATGGTGGCATGGAAAATTGCTTTAAATTCTGTTTGGGCTCTAAAAGAATATGAAATTGTTGACATGAAACTTGGGGAGGAGAAGAGAAAAGGGGAAAATAGTGGGTGCTGCAGTATCTCTTCAAAAAACAGTAGTAACATTAAACAAAAAAGTTTTGTTAGCCTTGACCCACACTCAAGAATCTTCACACATGGGGATAAAAAGATAAAAAGAAAAACATATTTCAGGTATAGAGGCAGCAATAGCTAGCCGCAATTTAAGAGGTAATTTCATTTGTGTTACTCTCAATTCTGAAAAACTAATATTATATCTATGGCAACCATATGTCCCTGATTTTCCACAACAATCCCAACTTCATGTAATTGTACTCTTCCCCCACCATCCCCAAAACAGTGATTGTTTAAATACAAAACTATGATCTCATCTAAGACTTTCCACACAAATCAATACCAGAAAATCCACTGTTAGACCCTAATACTTGGGGGCCAGGGGAGAGTTGGAAAAGCATATCACTCTAGTCATATTTAAAAGCAACTTACTTGTAACTTTAGGATTCTAGTTACTGAAGAAAAGTTTAAAAAAAACAGGGACTTCCCCGGTGGCACAGTGGTTAAGAATCCACCTGCCAATGCAGGGGACACGGGTTCGATCCCTGGTCCGGGAAGATCCCACACGCCGCGGAGCAACTAAGCCCGTGCGCCACAACTACTGAGCGCCTACAGCCCGAGCTCCATAACAAGAGAAGCCACCACAGTGAGAAGCCCGCGCACCACAACCAAGAGTAGTCCCGGCTCACCACAACTAGAGAAAGCCCACGCACAGCAACAAAGACCCAGTGCAGCCAAAAATAAGTAAATAAATAAATTTCTATTTTAAAAAATAACAAAATGTTGAATTAATGTGTTTTTACCAATCCATATTTATTTTAGAGCTTCTTAATTCTTCAGTACTTATCATTGTTTCTGTAGGCTTCCTCGCACAGTATTTTTGATGAACAGAAATATATTTCAGACCACAACACAACTCTTTTGTACTTCATCCAACTACAGGGTACGGTGTTTGAGGGACTAGTGCCTTGTAGCTGACCCAACTGGACATGCCGCCAAGTTACATGTAGATGAAGTACAAGAACAATCAGCCCAGAAAGAAAGTAGTGAAAGTAAAATATATCGTGAGCAAAGTAAAACATACCAGAGTATCAAGAGTTTAAAAGAATGAACACAGAAAGCAGTAAAATCTCTCAACCAACAAAAATCAATAGAGTCGCCCTCATTAGTTTCCGAAAGTTAAGGACAAAGGACTGGGTAGGTTATTTTAGAAAAGTGACACCTGTGTGATCAAAAGAACCTGGACTCCAGGAAGCAAATTCTTCACTCTGGGAGGTGAGGGTTGATCTTTTATGTTGTCATGGACATCATCAAGCTGGTGCCATCCAGGGCTATACAGAAGTACATCTCCTCCTGGAATGTTATATGAGGTGTGAGGGAGGAACTATTCAAGACAAAATGCCAGAGGGGGCTGTGATCTAAGAAACAGAGTCATCTTGTACAAATGCCTTTGAACACTAACCAAAGACATGCAAAGACCTTTACTTACTCTACCCTCAACTTTTTTTTCGATTTCTTAGAGAAACAGTATTTCAAAAAACCTGGTGGTGCAGTGGTTGAGAGTCCGCCTGCCGATGCAGGGGACACGGGTTCGTGCCCTGGTCCAGGAAGATCCCACATGCCGCGGAGCAGCTGGGCCCGTGAGCCATGGCCGCTGAGCCTGTGCGTCCGGAGCCTGTGCTCCGCGGCGGGAGAGGCCACAGCAGTGAGAGGCCCACGTGCCGCAAAATAAAAAATAAATAAATAAATAGATAGATAGATAGATAGATAATAAATAAATAAATAAAAAAGAAAATGAGAGCTGTAAGTGGGGAAGAATCAAAGCCCACAATCCTCTTTAAAACTCCTGAATATGCATTCCAAAGAAAGGCGAGATGAGCATCAGGACGGGTACCAAGGTAGCTCACACTTTAGGAAGATCAGTACCAGCAGCAGCTCCTGGGGAAAGAATAGGAGGTGGACCACAGTCATCTCCCATCTGCCTCCTCATTTTTCTTTATCAATTTTGTTCTTGGTTTTGTTTTTGCTTTTTGCTCCCCAAACTAACAGAAGAAGGGAGGAACAGAGCATGGCCTCAAGAGTAGAGAGAGAGGTAACCTGACCTTTAAAAGTCCCCTGCCAACAACTGAGTACGGAGAGCTCATTCTGAGACTTAACTATTTAGCACTGAGAAAGCTCCCCTTTGTATATGGCACTGTAATAAAATAACAGTAATGAAGATGCCTTGCATCTACTGCCTTGTACCTTACTTAAAGTGCTTAATGACTTTAATGGATTGAAGCATCCCTATGAGATCAAAGGCAGATATGATCATTTCCAGCCTACATAATAGAAAATCAAGGAAGGAAGGTTAAGTACTTGACCAAGCCCTACTCATCAATACCCTGTTGTGATAATAGTTAAGGGGCTGCTGGAGGGCTGCTTAGCTCAATGTGCTGCTTAGATGGCTGCTCAGTGACGTCTAATCCAAAATAACTCTCTGGTTTGGGAGCTATGGTGACACCGGCTTGAGAAAAGAAATCTATTGAAAGTTGGTATCAGCGAGGTCCAAAGGGCCCCAGAGAATCTATCTGCAGACAAACTGATTTTTATATAAAGCAATCTTCTTCCCTTCAAGTTTTAAGACCCACCCCCTGCCAAATATTACAATGCGAAATTGCCTTGAGATAAGGGTGATTTTATGTGAAGCTCGAGAATAAACAAAATATGCAGGATGAGGGGAAAGGAAAGAGATCCTATCAACAGGGTCTTCTCCAAACTGGTGGTGAGTGGAAGAAAACTGCGGAGCCTGTTACTTCCAGATGATAAAATCGAACCTTCCTACATCCCATTAAATCTGTTAAAGATGAACACAACACACCCAGCTGAAGAATGCTCAAGTATCATGTCACAAAGGGCCGCAACAACATCTTTAACCATTACAAGGCCCGAAGTCTGAAACTGCAGAGCTGCACGTGCATTTGGTCATGTTCATGTTTATGTACGTCATGCCCTCCTGCCATTAAAAAAAAAATCACTCCCCACTGGAAGACTGTACCAGGGGGAAAAGAAATAACCTCATCCTAACATGAAATCTCTTTATTACTTATTTATTTGGGTTACCAAGTATGTGATCAGAATTAAAATAAGAGCTGGGATTGGTTCCTAATAAAAGTTAACCTTGCTCTCTTTCCCACCCACACGAAAGTAATTCTGTTTAGAAATCTTCCCTTTTTTGGCCCCAACCCATTCTTTGGGGTGTGTAGTTCACTCACTGCCAGTAATTGCTTCCATACAATACCCGGTTTTAAAACATGTTTGCATACTTACGACGATGCACTATACTTACATTACATTTAAAACTCCAAACAGGCTTACAGATGTTATTTTCTATGCTAAGAAACAGAGACTACGCATGGTGTCCCAAAGTAACAACCAGAAAAAAAGTGACCTCAATTTCATCTCCCTTTCTCCCTCTCTCTCTCTCCCTCTCTCTCTGAATTTTTGGCCTCCTGAACTTTTTTTTTAATTAATTGGAAGCACAAACTCATTCATCTGGGAAGAAGCTCAACCTAAAATCTGTGATTAGGCCATGAGTATATTCCTGTCGTGTACCCAAATTAATATCACCTAGGTCAGTTTGCAATAAATTCTGTTGGCTAATAACCATTGCACTTAGGGCAATTTCATTCGCCCTTCTATAAGACTCACTTTTAATATAACAAAAATAGAAAAACCCTATGATAATTGTGGCTCGTGTTTCCTTCCTTAAAATGACTAATACAACATTTTCAACCCATCTATGGTATTAATGTAGAAGTATACAAGTTGGTGTGATTTTATTTACCTGTATATACGCACAATTCTTTTTCTTAATAAAAAGCAAATTCTCGTTCTGCTTTAAAAACAGAATCGTAAGATGTGGCATCTAAATTTGCTAAATTCAATTTGTTCTTCATGGCTCAGTGATTTCAGAAATAGGTTAATTTTCACTGTCCCCCTTCCACAAATAAGCTTATGGTCAATGAAGAAACTCAAAATTCTCCCCAAAATGAAAAGAAGAAGGAGATGAGGAAGGGGGAAGGTGGTAGAGGGAGGGGGAGATATCCTTTTTGGAAGCTTATGTGTCACATACTCTGATTTTTGGAAGGTGGTACCTTTTATTTCGGCTCTTGTTTAGGGAAAGGTAGCAACTCTTTGGAGTCAGAGAAGGGATAAAAAAGCCAAGGATTAATTTTTGTATTATTCAAGCTCTACCATACACAAATATTTACTCTAGTTACAGTATACGTTGAAACCATACTATTCCAGACCTATTTGGGGGATTTTTGTCCCCGATAAGAGGAACACACATGTATATACACACAAAAACACACAGTAAACAAATCCATCAACTTTAAGGAGGCTTTCTAGTATCATAATGTGATTTTATAAATTAAAAACGTGATTGGATTTGATTCTGAAAGTGGCCCCTACAATGCACTAATTTGCTTAACAGACACATATGAAATTTTGGATCTATTCTCCAGCAGCAAAAACCCACCCCTGGAAGAAGGGATAAAAGCTAAATTTTGCTTTCAAAATATACCAAAAAGGTATTACTCAACATTAAACTATTATTAAGTTATTACTAACATTTTAGTCAAAAAAAAAAAAAACTAGTGCCTTTCAAAAGAAATTACTGACTTCAGATGCTCAGGTATTGAAATGCACAGAGTCAGAGAATCAACACCTGGCCCCCTCCAAAACTTAATATTTAAACAAACACCAATACTCTTCTGGTAAAAATAACAGGTTTTCTCCCATGGGCTATAATCATTCACAGACGATGCCTTAATTAAAGCTGGGCAATGAAACCGTGGATTAAGATGAGTGCGTCAAGTCAAAAAACTTACTTCTTAGCACAACAGAGCACACTCATAATTTCTTAATGCGTCCTGTTAGATCGACGTATCAGCAGAGATGTAAGTGATACCACTTTTCAACGTTAACTGTGAATTTTTTCACTTTTAGTGTTTTCTGTCCCAACTCTAATGTTCTTTTAATGTAGTTTTTCCCGTGTGATGTATCATATTTATCTCTGCAGCCATCCATCACTATTTTCTTTAATTGAGGTTAATTTCTTTCAACTTGGGGGAAGGTGGGAGGAAAGAGGGGAACCCTCCTTCTGCAGCTCTGGGCACGAAGGGCATCACAGCTGCTGATTTTGTAGTCATGAAGCCTGATTTTCAGGATGCTGAAATTCCTCAAATCCACCCTACTGCCCTCCAATCTGGACCTAAGTCAACAATCTACTGGTATGGGAACCCAGTTCCCACCCAGAACCACTTAATGAAAAATTTCTATCTACCTAAAATCCCTCCAGCTGCAACCTAAGTCCTTTTGTTTGTTTTCACACTCATATGGCTAACAGCTGGTACCACCTTCCACGTAAAATTATTTCATGTGTTTGAAAACAGGGAGTAACTCATACCTTGGTCTTTTATTTCTCCAAGACACAAAAACCAGTTCATTTCTCAAATCTTATATACCTTTTCTACTTTTACCTCTGGCATCGAGAGTCCTGTTGGCGTTTGGGACAATCAACTGGCCAGAAAAAAGTGAGATACATTATAAAGGTTGGGGAAAGGGTTACTCTCTGCTCACCTTAGAGCCCATTGAGGGGAACTTAGGATGGACTCTGGCAGAAGGCTGGCTGGAGGCTGTCCTGCTACGAACCATGGCGGGCAGAGAGAGCTCCCCCACCCACTTTTTGGAATGGACCAGAGGAGGAGGGAGACGTCCCACGTGTAAATGTAGAGCCTGACCATTTTAAAAGTCACCTTTAAAAAGAGACAGATGCTAGGCAAAGGGTTTTCTCTCTGGGTGCTAATAATACTTGGCTACCATGCATTTGTATAGCACAATTTACCTGCGCATCTCTTCATAATATACCTCATTCGCTGAGGAGTCTGGGATGGTCTTGGGGCTGAAGAGGAGGGATGGAATCCACTGCCAAGCTTAGCCCAAAACACTGGGTGGTGAATTCTCTCCATATTACAAGCCAGAAGTAACTATTTGATTTAATCTCAAGCATCCATTAGCTGCCTGACACTCAACAGGCATGTAATGAGTGTTAACTGAACTGATAATTGGAGGTGGGGGAGTGGGGATCTTCTTGGCTTGGGCAGTCCTCAGTGAGGAGGGGCTACACGATAAACAAAGAAAGAACATGATGGGTTCTAAGGACGGTCCATCAAAGGGATAGGGGAGCCAAAATGAAAGAAGACCCCAATCAGGCTAGTGAAATGGGCCAGGGGGAAGTTATCTGTAGAGCTGAGCCCTTCAGGAGATCAATGCTGAGGGCAGGGACGGCTGCAGAGTAGAGTCAGACGTAAGAGTTGAGGGAGATGAGAAGCCAAAGGAGACATGGGGGTGGGACTATGACAGCATCCTGTGCTCTGCCAAGAAGGTCAGATTTTATCCATAGGGTGCACAAAGTTTGCTGCGTTCTATTTTTTAACCTTATTATTGATGTTTTCAAACATATACAAATGTAAATAGTATAATAAGCCCCCTGTGAACCACACCACCAGTTTCAACAATTATCAGCACATGGTCAGTCTTGTTTCACCTATACTCTTCCCTAATCCCCTTAACCTCCCTCGTCCACCATAATTTTAAAGTAAATCCCAGACACAGTATCATTTCAGTAGCAAAGGCTTTTAAGACCTTACACAATCAGATCTATGTTTCAGAAGGACTACTCAATTCAGGGCAAGAGGCGAAAAGATCAGTTATGTGAAGTTAGGAAGAGCCCATACCCAGAGGTGACAGGAAAGGTGTGGAGGTGATGGGAGATCCCAGGGAAACTTCTCCTGAAGAGACAGTCCTACACAGAAGATGGCACCTGATAGGGGAGTTCGGGAAAATCTGGGAGGAACTGAGGCTCACTGGGTTTGATGAAGACAACGAATGGAGACATTGATTAAGAATTAGAGAGGGATGCATTGGGAGTTTGGGATTAGCAGATGTGAACTATCATACAGAGAATGAATAAACAAGGTCCTACTGTATAGCACAAGGAACTACATTCAGTATCCTGTGATAAACCATAATGGAAAAGAATATGAAAAAGAGTGTATATACATGTATAACTAAATCACTTTGCTGTACAGCAGAAATTAGCACACTGTAAATCAACTATACTTCAGTAAAAAAATTTTTTAAAGAATTAGAGAAAAGGAGGAAATGCAGAGTTGGGAAGATATGTTTAGTGTTTGGTTCAGTAAGTGTACTGGACATGTAGGTAGAATAAATCAAATGTTAGAGCCGAAAGAACTGTTGTAGAAGAAGATGAGAGGGGGGGAAATCCGTCTGAATTCACTGTTTGAGAACAGACTTGTGTCTGGGATAGGTACCAGAGAGACAAAGGAAGTCCCTACCCTCAGGGAACTTTCAGTCCAGCTGGAGAAAGACAGAGAGAAATGTAAAATCAGGATTTTACATTTCTCTCTCTCTGCAAAGAGAAATGTAAAATCAGGATTTGTGTTTTAAAAGAACATTTATCAAAAGAGGGGTGTGCCTTGAAGTAGTGAAGACTGATCTAGGATCTGAAGGAGGGTTAAATTTAAACTGGGTTGAGAACTCAGGGAATGGCAGAAAGCAGAAAACTAAGAAATTGGGGCGCGGGCGGACGGCAAGCAAGTGAGGAGAGAAGCGGGGGCGGGGGGTGACTGAGAAGGAGACATGGGGCAAACTCTCAGGTTTCTGACTGCCAGAGACCTGCAGTGGGGAGCAATGGAAGAGGATTTAAGTAAAAAGCTTTGCACCCAGGTGATACCAACGAAAGCAAGGGGCTTTCTTCGAGCATTACACACAGGACCCTGGAAAAGTCTAGTACCTGTTCAGATGGGTAGCTTAAACTTAAGTCAGCTTAACATCTATGTATGGTTTAGACAGGCAGCACGTAACTAAGTAATTTTGTAACTCTTCCTTTCAGTGTCCTGACATGCCCACAGGTCTGCGAGCTTCAGGGGGACCATGTCTGTCCCTGTCACTGCTGTGCTCTAGGTTCTAGCACAGCACCTGGCATAAAGAAGATGGCCAATAAACAACATGTGCATGTTCTTCAGAGATATTATCTCATTTACTAGTCACAATACCTAGTTAAATAAGGGGGATCACTCTTCCTCCTTTTACTGATAGGGAAAGGGCCAACAGAGTCACCTGTCTAGTAGGTGGTAGGGTCAGATAATAAACCCAAAGGACTAGGAAACAGTCACTATACAGGTATGAGAGCCAAGGGAAAGGGGAGTGAAGCTCAGGGAGGCCACACAGCTCATGATATGATTTCAAATAATAGTAAAGGGTATGACCTTGGTAACAAGATCAGGCTTGGATCTGAAAAACCCAGCACTGTCCCTTATTAGTGACACAGTTTCTTCACCTGTAAAAAGGAGAAAAGCAGTCTCCACTTCACCAGCTTAACATGAAGACTAGATGATGATTCATATAAAGCATCTAACACAACGCCTGGCACACGGTAAGCATTCGATCCCCGTGACCTCTTACTACAGTCACGTGGATGGAGCTTCGTGGACATTGAAGCTTGTTGTGATTCTGAGAAAATCTGGTGCTGATGACCCTCTACGCTTAAAACAAGATTTTTCAACACAAGCTACTGCCGAAATAAGAAATCTTTCAACAGACTGTGGAGGACAAGGCGCTTCCGGGTATCTGAGATCAAAACCAAAGTCCTAATAATTGCTATTCCAGAAGTTCACTAAATACTCTTACATGGCACCCAAGGTTTAGGTTTAAAATGTGTGTTCATTTTCGTCCAGAGACAGCTACAAGTCTGGGCATAATACGTGTCACAGTTGGCCTGCCTAGCATGTCTTGCAAGAATAGTCAGCAAAAAAGATAAGATTTTAAAGGCCCACCAACAGCAGTACATGAACTATAATGACAAGACAAAGGTTCACGCCAAAGGATACTCAACTTGATAAAGGTGTCACTCTTCATAGGTACACCCCTACCGTGTATATTTTTCTCATGAAAGGATATATTTAACACTTTCTTCAATTTTCCCCAGAAATGGATCTTTTGTTAAATGACAGATAAACTTCACCAAGAATTTTAACACTGATTTTATTACCCTCACCACCCCAATCCTCTATAAAGAGGCAACATTTCCAACATGAAAATATTTTAGCCAGCATAGTTTTAAGTTAAAGTAGTATCTTTGCCATTGTTTGGCGTTGGGGGGGGCTGGAGGGGGGGCGGTGCCGAGGAAGGCAGAGAGAACAGTGGGGACTAGAAATGGAAAAATAATTTTTAAATCCCCGTTGCACTATCTACCAGATGTAAGTGAATAATAACTAATATGTCTGCAGCCTCAGCCTTAATCTTAAAACAAATGATAGTATTCAAATATAATATTTCACACATGCAGACTGATAACGGGTTTTTCCCTTCTTTATTTCTCGAAGAGTCTGTGAACGACACAATACAGAGTACAATGTATTTAATGAAAGGTTTCCAGGCTGATTTCCCTACAGGTTATTTTCTTTCTTTTCTCTGGAACCCACACGCGGGGTATACTGCAGGGACCAGGGGTGTATATAAAAATAAACTATGAGCCAGTATCAGAGCTGATACCCTTTCTCCTACAGGGGCAAGTGAATTATTAGATCTGTGTCATGAGTGTTTTTTTTTAATATGCCATTGTTCCCACTTGAGCACATTAAATTTTCCATATCCACTTTTAAACCAATATAACCTTTTTTTTCCATGTTCATAATGTTCTTGCTGTACATTAACAGGCAGAAAATCCAATAGCTTAAGTCATCATATTGTAGTTATATGTAAAGCTTGGTGGATGAAAACCTTTTGCATCTCCCCCCTCTTCAAACAGATGCTATACTGGAGTTGGCTGAAACCCTAGGAAAAAAAATTATACCTCATGGGAAACTGTGCTAATATTTTTTTCTTTTATGATTGATCACAAATCCGTTTTGAACATTACACATTTTTTTTAAAGTTTATTATAACTCTGGTTCAACATCTTCTAGCCCAACAAATTGAAGGTGTTGGAATCTTTTGGTCTGGAAGATGCAATTATTTTTGTACTAGTGCACATAAACAGGGAGGACTGGATCTTAGGTATGAGTTATACATTCCTGTACAAAATAATTGTATATTCTATGAAGACTGATTCCTTTTCTGGAGAAATATACAACAACACAAGGGAAATCTTGTACTAGCAGCATAACTGAAGTGGCAAGATACAATATTAGAAAAACAGAGCTACTTTCATTACTGTGATGCTGTGTGTCAGAATGTCTCTCCTTAATGAACCTGTTTGCAATAAGACTCCGGGTGCAAAGAGGCTATTTAGAGAGACTATTGTGTCTATAGCGAGTCCTTCAAATATCTTCCCACCATTAGACATGCCGCATTGACCAATTCTGTCCTGATTGCTGTTCTTTTTACTATCAAGGGAGATTCTTGCCCAGACAGACGGATGGATCAGACACTGCAGTTCATAAAATGTTTACACTGTACACACACACACAGTGGTACAAGCTCCAGCGCTCCAGATCACACAGTTGAATGTGTCAGTGTCACATGAAGGTTTATGATGTTCCAATATCAACGAAAGGACTTAAGTTAAACTTCGGTCGTCCTGTCAACCTGTCACTCTCAACAAAAAGCCTTTTTACCCCCTCTCTTTAGTACACGCCCATGCCCATTGCTCACATGGGAACACTTCAGGGAAACATTTTCTGTGTCAGAAGGTTTCTCACTCTGTTGAGATTTTTCTCCCAACTGCTGACAAAAAAAAAGAAGACCACACATGTCATACCATCCAAAAAAAAAAAAAGAAAAGGGTGAGAGAGAACACAATAATAATAATAAAAGAAGAATCAAAAAAGGCTTTCTAAAAACATTTTAAATTCCAACTCACGGTGACAGGCTCAGAGGACAAGAGACTTGTCTCTACAATATAACTGAAGCATCTCTGGCTGAATCAGCTGCCTTTTAACTAAGTCTAAACATGAGACGCTGAGGTTTAGCAGAAACTTCCTGTTCATCTTAGTCTGTACTATGTTCTTATCAGCTACCAGGCGTTGCTGTAGCCTCACCTTTCGCTCACCTACATGCCAAGTAATCCTCTACAAAAGTCCTTTCCTCTTGTGCTTTTTCTAATAGTGTATCCTTCCTATTCAAATACAAATAATATGCCTGCCAGAAAAGGCCTTATACATCTTCCCCATCTCAGCTACCAGGTAGAAAGAACTTCCATTCGCTAATAAGTGTAACCACTACTAGTTACATCTGAAAAGGAAACAGAGAATTACACAGGGAACTAACCCTGGATCCAATGAATCAAATGCACCCAATTACAGTTTCAATTCCCACTATTTTAAAATTTCTTTCTCACCTCCTCCTTCCTTCTGGGCTCAACCTTACTCGAAGGTTGAGAATACAGGCCGCCTCGAAGACTTGACATACAGACCATCACCTGTCCTGTAGCTCTGATTTTCAAAGCCATTTGGAATATCTGTGATTTCAAGATATTTCCTCATCCAACTTCTAAAACCCCCATGGTGATAAAACCTTAAAATAATGCCTCTATTAAAGCTACTTTGAACATCTACTGAAAACAGATAAGCCTTTCTTAATTGAGATATCTGACATCATGAACCTGTTTAAAAAACACTTTGAGGATTTGTCTGCAGATTTAGGAGGTGAAGGGAAAGGAGAAGTCTAGCAGCAATCACTTTTTTTTCTGCAAGCAAACTAAGACTGTAAGAGATTTAAGGAAACTTGTCTTGGCCCAAACAATCCAGGACCTAGTCTAGGACTCCAGATGCCTTGCCTACCGCTCTTGCTCACACCAGGCTGCAGCTCTGTATCCAGTAACCTTACCGTATTTTGCCAATAAAGGGTTTTGTTTGCCTTTTAAACAAGTGACAGCTCTACTAAAATATGCTCAGTTATATCTGTCATGTGTACTGGTATAAAAAGACTATAGATAATTACAAAGAGTACAGAGAATCCAAAAATGATTTCTGTGTTCCAATCTCAAAGTATGGTCTCAGGACCAGCAGCATCAGCATCACCTGGAGGCTAATGAGAAAGCAGGTTCTCAGGCCGTATCCATGATCTACAGAATCAGAAAAACTAGGGGTCAGGCCCAGCAGTCTGTGATTAAATGAGATCGTCACGTGACTCAGATGCAAGCTCAAGTTTAATAACCCCGGCTCTCGAATATACAATATGATTTACATAGCTTCCTATTAAAATTATTTAAAATGACTAATGCTCCTTAAGGACATAATCAACTGTCTGTAGGCCAAAAAGAAAAAGGAAAAAAAAGAAAAAGAAAAACAGACCTAAAAGGGGGAAAACAATCCAGGATGAAAAATCCCAGTCAGTTTAGGGCAAAAGAAAGCATAAATATGTGTCTTTTGACTGAACTATACAATACAAACCACTCCACTGATTCTTTTATTTGGAAGAAAGTAAGCACTCTCTTTTAGATTAATAAAATCAGGTATTTAAATAAACCCCAATTTTAGATGAGGTGATGGAAAATATAATGGCAACAAATTCATAAATTTAGTCATAAGGATCCATGGCAAAAGGGAAAGAGATGTTAACCAATATGAAGTGATAATTATTCGAAAGTTATAGCTCAGATACGACAGTAGTATGCACCGAAGTGAAAATATACCATTTTGTCAAGGTAAATGGAGGTGGGGATATGAAGAAATTAGAAAACTAGCACCAAATTAAGAGCAAAATACAGATATGAACAGAGAGAGAGTACGTCCTGCGGGTGAGAACGTTACAAACGATGTGTGAAAAGTTAAGAGGGGCAAGTCTGAACTGGATCTGGCATTAAACCTCAGGGAAATTACTTCAAGAGAACTGTTAACTCAGGAGGTAAAAAGCGTATCAGAATCATCATGACTTCAAAATCAAAGCCAGCACTGTTTATAACGACCAGAAGTTAGATAAAACCTAAACATCCATTCAAAGACGACTGGTGACAGTCATCACGGTCCTCCCATACAATGACCTTCTATGAGGCCATAGAAAATTGTACAACAACCGTGATACTAACACTGAAAAACACCTACATTGGCAAGTGGAAAAAGCAATCAAACGTCCAACTTCTTTTTCAAAAAATATGGGCACATATATGTGTATATACAAAGAACAAAGTCTAGAAAACCATAAACCACAATGACCACAGCAGGTAACTGGATTGCAACTTAATTTTATCTTCTTCTCCCTATTTCTCTATTTCCTGAATTTTCTTGATTTTTAAATGAACAACAACTATTCACGTAATGAGGAAATCATAAAGATACCGACACGTAAATGTTTTAGGGAAAAAAAGGAAATAAATGATAGATTGTCTTCTTATAGGCAGGGACTCAAGGAAGTACTGCTGGTTGGCAGAGGTTTTAAAGCACTAATAAAATTCCAGAGTCTTCACAAAACCAGAATTCAGAAACAAAGATACGGATTTTAGAAGAAAAAATCCCCCTAAACTACAGGTAATCATCATAATGTATCGATCCCTCTTTTCAGCAAAAAAAGAGAAGGGGAGGATATCAAACTCACCTAAACCACTACATTCAAATAATAATCCAAATGAAAAGGACATAGTTTACTAAGCACATATTATGTGCCAGATACATTCACATAATATCTCCTTAACCTTCACAACAACTTGCAAGGTTATCATCTCTATTTTGCAGAAAAGAGGCTGAAAGGAAACAAGCACGTTTCTGATACATAGTGGACCCCAGAGCTCATGAGACCTTTCTACTTCATCAGGCTCCAAAAGGGGTCCTTAACACACATTTCTTGAAGTGATGAAAGATGAAGTTGAGTGTACCCAGGTAAGAACTTCAGAAAGGACTCCATTATCCTTTGTTAAACACAAAATCAGTACCATAGAATAGGAGGGGTGGGGGAAGGCAGCAAGGGCCTGCTGTGAGGCAGCCAGGCAGCCCGTGTTAAGGACTTCGGACTCCTGAGAGAAAATGACATTTTTAGAAATGCTCCTTTTTTGCCTGCTTTAGGGGATGGTAGTGGTAATGCAATGGCCAAACAAAAGATGTTGCTTAGATAATTTACCAGACATATGGAGACTAAAGCAGGTTTAAGAAGTATCCAGACGCAGGTAGAACTGACACGATATACTGATGGATGGGATGTTCTTCCTTAGACCAAAAAACCATGTGAACTTAATTCTAAACTTATTTACATACTCCTTCACCACTAACAAACTTTGAAGGCATCTCCAATTTGGAATCTTGCAATTTCACTTCTTAGTTTTTGCCTTTGTAATACAAAGCTACCCAAATGCATTTAGACATTATAAAGTATTTGTTCCATCAACTGATAGATTGATAAACAAAAAATGTGATATATACTACATACAATCGAGTACTGTTTGGCAAAATATGGATGAATCTTTAAAATATAAATGAAAGGACTTCCCTGGCAGTGCAGTGGTTAAGAATCCGCCTGCCAATGCAGGGGACACGGGTTCGATCCCTGGTCCGGGAAGATCCCACATGCCACGGAGCAACTAAGCCCGTGAGCCACAATTACTGAGCCTGCACTCTAGAGCCCGTGAGCCACAACTACTGAGCTTGCGTGCCACAACTACTGAAGCCCGCGCGCCTCCAGCCCGTGCTCCACAACAAGAGAAGCCACCACAATGAGAAGCCCACGCACCGCAATGAAGAGTAGCCCCCGCTCGCCGCAACTATAGAGAAAGCCAGTGCACATGCAATGAAGACCCAACACAGCCAAAAGTAAATAAAATAAAAATAAATAAAAGTGAAAGAAGATACAAAATACCACATATATTAAGATTCCATTTGTATGAAATGTCTAGAATAGGCAAATTCATAGAGACAGAAAGTACATCAGTAGTTCTCCACAGCTGCAGGGGGCTGGCAGTGTCTGTGTGTGTGGGGGGGGGTGGCAGTGACAGTTAAAGGGTAGAAATTTATTTTCGAGGTGATAAAAATGTTCTAAATTTGATTGTGGTGATGGTTACACAACTCCAAATATGCTAAAAAACGTTGAAACAGTAAAAACATCCTAAGTAGGTAAACTGTACAGTATGTGAATTATATCTCAATAAATCCATTATTTTTTAAGTCTTTCTTTTTTTGCCAGGGTATTTATAGAGTACGATGCTCAAGTCTAAGGTAGACACAGGATGAGCAAATGAAGACAATAGGACTTCAGCACTAAAACAGTACAAAAATCTACAAAATATAAAACCCCCAGTAGTTCCTTTCTTAGCATCCCCTACTTGGTTCTATGCAAAATTTCCCTCTTGGCATCTTTAAGAAAAAATGCTGACTTAAGAAACAATTCCGTTTTTCCTCTGGTTCTTAATTCCAGAGGTATTTATCTAATAAGATATATTCTGAATCACAGACCAGAAGTTTATTTAACCATGCAGTTAAAGAACACTCCCTAAAAGAGATTTAATTCCTCTGTTTAAAAAAAAAAAAAAATTCTCTGGATAAAACATTTCTAGACATGTGAGTACTCTAAAAAAAATTGGATAGAATAGTTTCACATTTTTATCAACATTTAACACTAGCCTTACTTTGCATGTCCAGCCACAATAACATCTATTGTAACTTATGCTTTTACTTGTATGGATATAATGGGAATCACTGCCAAATGTGCTCTTCAAGCAGGTGTCTTGTAGACCACTGGTCTAAATGTCAAAGATCTAAAGATTTAAGCCCTCATGTCCTCAGAGCTGTAATGCTTTTCAGGGGTGTTGGTGATAAATGAGCAGTTCATATCTACAAAAAAAGCAGGGGCGTGGAAGAAAGGAAACACTTTTTTATTACCCTAGGGAAATAATCATAGACTTAATCAAAAGATTAAATACAGGGCTTCCCTGGTGGCGCAGTGGTTGAGAGTCCACCTGCCGATGCAGGGAACGCGGGTTCATGCCGCGGTCTGGAAAGGTCCCACACGCCACGGAGCGGCTGGGCCCGTGAGCCGTGGCCGCTGAGCCTGTGCATCCGGAGCCTGTGCTCCATAACGGGAGAGGCCACAACAGTGAGAGGCCCGCGTACCGCAAAAAAAAAAAAAAAAAAAAAAAAAAAAAAGTTTAAATACAAATACATTCTATCACAACAACATTTAAAATTGCCAAAAGTTAGAAACCTACATTTCCAATAATAGGGGTTCTATAAATAAATAACAGTTCGTGTCAGAATACTATACGGCCATTAAAAATGCATGTCTTACAAGTAACCCAAAGGTATGAAGGACCATTAATGTGACTTTTGCAAAATATCAGTTGCAAAACAGCATATTCAGTATCATTTCAATTTTATAAAATTAAAGATGCATACAAAAAAATCTGAAATGAGAGTTACAAACTGACAAGTAAGGTTATCTCTAGGCAACATGATTATGAATGATTTTTCATTTTTGGTAGTTACATATAATTCAAATTTTCTAAAATAATTATTTCTGTTATAAGGTATGGAGACTCATACAGTAAATTGTAGTCATTTCTCATGTCCTCATCAAAGTAAGCCGCAAAAGAAAAATGTTCTGATTCATAATGAGGGAGTTCTGGTGACCCGAGTTTTGGTTGCCTAAAGTTTTAACATACTAGTCCCTCTAACATGCCGAGTTCTCTCTTTACTCTGGGCTTTTATCAGAGCTGTTCCCTGCACCAAGAACATTTTTAGTCACTCTTCCTAGACCACTTCATCTGGCTAACTTAGAAGAATAAAGAGTCAGAGATGTCACTTCCTTCTGGGCATCTCTGGCACTCACTCCTCCTGTGTGTGCTGATGGAACCCTGGGCTTAGGGCTCGAGGGCATTTATCACATGGTACCATGGTTGCCTGGTTTCATATTTTTCTCCCCTACTAGACTCTGAGGTACTTTGAGCGCAAGAAAAGAAATGTTTCTGTTTTGTTCAGCATTACACCTGCTATAGTTCATAGCACATCATAGAAATTTGATAAATATTTTGGGAAAAAATGGATTTATATATTAATGGGTGAATAAAGAAGTAAATAGTCTGTCAGAGAAGTGAAGCACGCCTAATTCTTAGAAGGCTTTTCTCTGCAGTAAACAGGGGTGTGTGTTTCATGTAATGGAAACATCAGAGTGTAGTCAGTTAGTACTTTAAGCAAAAGACAGATCTTATGTGGCTCCTGCTTTCAGAGTCCAAAAATCTGAAAAGCATGAGTCAAGTCGAAAGTTAAATATATCCAATCACAGGGTATTAAATATGTTACTATCTTAAATACCCAACTTGCAAATAAACAGAAATAAGGCACAATTAAAAGAAACAAAATAGGGCTTCCCTGGTGGCACAGTGGTTACGAATCCACCTGCCAACGCATGGGACACGGGTTCAATCCCTGGTCCAGGAAGAGCCCACGTGCAACGAGCAACTAAGCCGTTGCGCCACAACTACTGAGCCTGTGCTCTAGAGCCCGTGAGCCACAACTACTGAGCCCGCATGCCACAACTACTGAAGCCCGCGCGCCTAGAGCCCGTGCTCCACAACAAGAGAAGCCACCGCAATGAGAAGCCCACGCACCACAATGAAGAATCGCCCCAGCTCGCCGCAACCAGAGAAAAGACCACGCACAGCAACGAAACCCCAATGCAGCCAAAATTAAAATAAATAAATTTATTTTAAAAAAATAGAATTATACCATATTTCCTGAACTTGGTTCCTAAAGATCAGATTCAGAAGTTGCTGTTATTCATAAGCTTGGAAAAAGTAAATAAAACAGGCCTTCCCTGGTGGCGCAGTGCTTGAGAGTCCGCCTGCCGATGCAGGGGACACGGGTTTGTGTCCCTGTCCGGGAAGATCCCACATGCCGCGGAGCGGCTGGGCCCGTGAGCCATGGCCGCTGGGCCTGCGCGTCCAGAGCCTGTGCTCCGCAACGGGAGAGGCCACAACAGTGAGAGGCCCGCATACCGCAAAAAAAAATGTAAATAAAACATTCTGCACATTGCTCACCATAAATATTAACTTACCACTGAAATTAAATCTAAAGACAAACATAACCCTAAAACCTCCTCTAACCCCACAAATACTCAGACAATCAAAATCTGATTTCTAGGACAGCAGTTTTACTACGCGAGCACAATATTTACACAGAAGAGATAAATTATGCAAATCACAATGATTTATGCTTGTTATATCTAAGCTTACTCTTATTATATTACAAGGTTCAAGAGTCTACAAATTTACTCAAAACTCAGGTTGTCTAATGAAACAATTATACCATTTAGAACACTCTTAATACTGATTTAGATTTAAGATCTACTTGGGAAGGCTGATGAAAGCTTCAAACAATATGCACTGCTTTATATTATCCACTTAGCACTTGACTGTAATAGCTATACAACAAATTCAAATTAAAAATTAATTCACAGATTAAACCCCTACTTTATTTAAACCACTACTATATTCACCTTCCTTCCATGCTATCTAGAAATGTCTTTAAAAAGTAATTCAAATGAAATATCACAGCTGTTTTTAAAACTAGAGCAATCACTACTAATCTTAGTTATGCAACCGCCCAGTTAGTCATGAGTAAATTTTCAAAAGTAAAATTTCCAGATATAAATTTTAGAATTCTTTTAAAATTTTTAAAGGTTTCTTGACAGATATATTAAAGCACTGGAAGATTTTTTTAATAATTAAAAATTTCAAACACAAAGGGATTAGTACACCTCAACTAATAGTAGACAAGCATCCGATTTCCTTTTTCTAGTGAGTTTGACAAAAAAAATCAAAATTTTTGGTTAAAACAAGAAAAAAAATCCTATGCAACGAATGGAGGAGAGCGTCACAGGAATAAGAAACAAATGTGATTATCTTTTCAGTCCCGGTCCGGGTGTGGTAGGGAAGACAGATAATTAGGGTTTAGCGTGCCTGGCGGAGTGCTTGTGCAGCTCTCTGTAATCGTCTAGCGCTACTTTCTTCACTAAGTACTTAACACCTACCACTACTAAAAATAAACAGGAGAAAGCACTTTCAAAACTTTTTAAATCTAGTCTGGAGTATCATACAACCATACAAATAACTGTCCTACAAGGCACAAAGCATTAAGTGCCTTAAGAAAAAGACTGCAAAAAAGGAGGCATACCCAGGAACTGATATGGCTAAAACACAATATAAAAAGTGTCAAGGAGAGACTGAGGTGGAAAGATATGCTGGTCTCCTCTCAAGGAGGACCCTGAATATGGAAGTAAGGGCTTGTCCCTGAATAGAGAAGTAAGGGCTTACGCTGATCAGAGAGCCTGCAATGAATGAAGTTTGGGGGCTGAGTAGTGACAACGAGATGTTTTTAGAAGCCTCCAATCCCAAGAAGTAGAGTGTCCTGGAGGGAGATTGAAGGTGAACTGACCAGTTACTGCAGCCAGCTTGTGGTATGGCAGTGAGATTGAAAAGGAGCAAAAGAGTGATTGTTCACTTTATAAACCATCTCTCCCATCCAACTCAACAGTAGTCATGAGACTTTTTTTTTTTTTTTAAAGGAGGGGATAGTTCCAAGAGACAATGCACACTAAAACAGTCAACTTCCAGGTTGTGGCAAATGATGGGAGTGGGAAGAAAACAGGATGAAAAAGATCACTCGGGTGGTTCAGGACTGTGAGACCAGAAGAATGACGGTCACTCCTACAGGTGGAGTAAGGTTTGTGTGTGTGCGCGCTTGTGCTACAAAGCATTTCACAGAGACAGCTTTCTGGTGTATTTTTTGAAAAGGGAATGTGCTTGCATATTAGAGATGAAGAACTAGAACCTTAAACTCACCTTTGCCAAACCCAGCTCTCCTCTAGGTGAGGTTAGTCTGTGCCAGTTGCAATGTAAGACTAGACTACCCAAGCCCTAAGATCTCTCTCCAGCAACGTTTCGTGTTGAGGCCTTCACCTCCGGATTGACACGATGGATGAGCAGCTGCTCTGCATTTTCAGAGGCCAGAATTAGAAAAACTGAAAGAAGTTACACTGCAGCTGGAAGGCCAGAGAAAGTAACTGGATCAGGTGACTAATTCAGGTGATAGAAGCTCTTGCTATGTATTTCTTGAAAGGAACAACTCAAGGAGATGCAGGTGAGGTAAGGTCTAAAGCTTACACACTTTGGGGGACCCTCTTTAAGAGACAGCATGCAAAAACACATGCACCCTTTACAAAAAGAAATGACCTTGAGAACACATTTGCTGGGGCCCTTCCCAGGGCTTTGGAGGAAAAGTCTCCTCTGCACAAGCCCCACATTCAGAAGAACTGCAGAGCTCAAGGGCCATTTGAGGGCAATTTCAGGAATCCCAGACACTCCTGTTGTGACAAGAAGAAGCAAACTTTCCTGGACAGCACAAAAAGAGTTAAAATTACCCAAGAAAACACAGGCAAAAAGAGATGAGAAGCTTAGACTCACTGATTTACTCTTATAAGGATCTCATCTGACAGGGGTAAAACACAAAGAAAGCGTGTGCCAGTTTTTACAGAAAACATATGGGAACTTACCTGGGGAAATTTGCTTTCTCTTAACAGAACAAGGAGTCTTTTCAGGTATTTTGAGTTGAAATTGGGAAGGGCATTTTTAATTACAGTAAATGTGGAGAAAGAGTAAGCCACAGGAGAATGGTGACCATAATGTGTTAACATTCAACTTCATTCCTGGGTTGGGTGGATGGAAGAGACTAGAACAGGAGCTATATTTTTACATACAAAGACCCACTATACAAGGAAGGAGAGAAGGAAGGGAGGGAAGAAGGGAGAAAAGGAAGAAAGAATAGAGAAAAAACAGAAGAAAAACATCAGTCTCTCGACTTGAATAAGCCTACAGAGGCACTTTCTTAAAGGTTACAAATGTCACAGAAAATTAACTTATCCCCCAAATTATCTCCCAAATATCCCCCTCAAAATAAAATTACAAAAAGTATGACAGGGCTTCCCTGGTGGCTCAGTGGTTGAGAGTCCTCCTGCCGATGCACGGGACACGGGTTCGTGCCCCGGTCCGGGAAGATCCCACATGCCGCGGAGCGGCTAGGCCCGTGAGCCATCGCCGCTGAGCCTGCGCGTCCGGAGCCTGTGCTCCGCAACGGGAGAGGCCACAACAGTGAGAGGCCCGCGTACCGCAAAAAAAAAAAAAAAAAGTATGACATGTAAACTGTCAAGGCAAGAGCGCCCTTTTCTGTCCCAGATGCCCTGTGTACTCAAGTTTCCATGGGGCAAGTTTATCAGCACTGTCTTAGCTCTGAACCCCAAATGCAGAGAGTGAGATGCCCTGCACTGAAAATGGAGGGGGTGAGCTCTGGTAGGTACAGGTGGGGCAGGAGAATCAAAATCACAACAGTCAGCACCCCAGTGAAGGTCTTTGATCTGTACCACAATAACCTCAATCCCACAACAGTCCTAGCTCCTCCTCCACCCCAAAATGCAACTCTCACCCAGCTGGTCGGGCATCTTCTTCTCTCCCCAGATGTTAATGGGAAGAGACTGGAAAGAGCACAAGATCGGACAATGACCAAACACGTCAGGCTGGAGAACAGTAACAGTGATTCCAGGCTCTCTTGGGAGTAATAACGTGACAGAGGGGACAGGAAGAGAGCCAATTAGTACATTCCCAGACAAGAGAGAGCTGAGGCCAAGGAAAAGGAAGGAATTAAGCACAAATTTTGCCAGTCTGCCTATGTCAGCAAAGTTATTCTTCATTAATATGAAACTGACAAGCAGCTGAGACAAAGGTACAAAACGTGCTAGAATGGCTAGAGCCCTGGGCAGGGGGAAACTAGTTCTGTCTCCATCATCGTCTGTGATCTCCAGTGAGTCACCTCAGAGCCTTCTCTAGACTCCATCTCTCTTAACTGTGAAATGAAACAATTCCCAGAGCTGGCATTCTAGAACTTTAAAGACCTAATGGTGTAGACAGAAAAGTATGGACTCTGAAGCCAGACTACCTGGGTGTGAATTCAAGCTCTGCCAGTCTGTCTGACTTTGGGAAAGTTACTTGACCTCTCTGTACCTCAGTTTCCCTATCTGCGAGACACAAGAGAAACACTACCACACGGAGCTGCCTGAGGATGAAATGCTCTGTTAGCTGTGATTACAGATGTGGGCTAATTTTGTAACCAGTACCTTTTGGGTATAAGCAGTTGTGTGGTCAATCACCCTACTGAAAAGTTCTTCCTCAGAGGGGCAAACACTCTACCCATCACTTTTCAGGGTGCTTCCCTTCCTAGGCCAGAGATAAGCATTATTAATCAAGCACAGAATTCTCCCATTAGCCTGAAGGCAGGCCTTGGAATCCTCATTGAATCAAAGCATACCCAGAAAGTGAGTCTGCCATATCTTAAATATGGCTAATATTATGTTCTTTCATAACTGCTTCTACCCCATATGGTTCAAACGGGTTTAACTGTATTAACAGCATCCTCAAAAAGACACAGTTCAAGAGAACCCCTTTTGGTGAAAAGGATCTTTACAAAAGAGAGTCCCCAGCCGGTAGCTAGATGGTAACTATTAGACTCTGACCTCTAGCTCCATGAACCAAACAAACCATAGCTTCTCTAAAGACATTTACACTGCCATTTATGGAAAGCAATGGGCAATCAAAGATGAACTGAGTTACCTAATACTACTACATGAACAGCACGTTCTTCATGTTACAGTCCACAGCCCAAAGCAAGGCCTTGGGACCAAACTCTTGATGATGTGGTGGGATGAAGAAAAAAAGGAGCCCTTTAATTAAGCAAGGTCAGCACTTAGCAAGTTTGACCCAGGCAAAGATCAGAGAATAAGGAAGGAGATGAGGCAACTCCTTCACGTGCGCACACCCCGCTGGGCTCCACCTCAACTCGGCCAACATGCAGGACCTCCCCTTCCCCACCTGCCTTTGCTCCTGTTACTACCTGTATCAGGTAGCTGAGTTAGGACTGATTCTACCTCCTATACACTTCTTAAACCAAGCCCTGCTTCTGCAACTCCCCTCCATCAGCACCTGACTAAATTACAGGGAACGCCTCTGGTCTCCCTCCTCTCTAATCCACCCTCCCATCAAATCTCACAGATAATTCTCCTACTTAAAACCCAAAGGCTTTTTTTTTAAACATGCAACAACATGGATGAATCTCAAAAGTATTATGCTAAGTGAGAGAAGCGAGACTTAAAAGGTTACATACTAGATGACTACATTTATATCACATTCTGGAAAAGCCAAAATTATAAGGACAGAAAACAGGTCAGGGACCTTCCCTGGCGGCGCAGTGGTTAAGAATCCGCCTGCCAATGCAGGGGACACGGGTTTGATCCCTGGTCTGGGAAGATCCCACATGCCGCGGAGCAGCTAAGCCCGCGAGCCACAATTATTGAAGCCCACGCACCTAGAGCCCATGAGCCACAACAAAGAAAAGCCACTGCAATGAGAAGCCCGCACACCGCAATGAAGACCCAACGTAGCCAAAAGTTTTTTTAAATAATAAAATTAAATTAAAAAAAAAAGAAGAAAAACAGGTCAGTGGTTGCCAGGGGCTGGGGGCGGAAGGAGGGGTTCGTCACTCAGGAGCAGTGAGGCGTGGTGTAAATGGTTCCTCATCCTGACTGCGGTGGTGGTTACAGGGCGTAGATCAAACACACTAAATGACACGCTAAAATGGGTCAGTTTCACTGTGTATAAATTATACCTTAATTTAAAAGAAATTACAGAGAAATCCCAAGGGTTTCCCAATGCCTACAGGATTGCTGACCTGCCCCCTATATCTTGCTCTCCACACTGCAGCAACAATCACCCAACCCTCACACTCCCAGGCTAATAAGTTAGATGCCCTTCCTCTAGGCTCTTACAACGCCTGGTATCTCCCTAACACTGCACTCAAAGAAATGTATTATACATACTACTGATAACTGCATCTGTTGTGATATAATGATCTTGTCTCTCATTGATCAATTGAAATGTGGATTCTTTGAGAAAAAGAACTACTTTTTATTCACATGTGTGTATGCTGCCTGGTACCTGGCAGACACTCAATACATCTCTGTTGGAATGATGTTTCATAAGGCATCACTGTATCATCGCATCCCCACCACTTACAAGAGTGCCCACTTGGCTTAATAAATACTGGCAGCTCTTGCCTTGCACAGTAATACAAGACCATAAACATGACCATGCAAGCTGAAACCATGCAGAGCGATCTTAATAATCAATAGAAAAATTATAGTTTTTCTATGACCTTTAACATTTTTTGTCAAAAACATTAAAAATCAGTTATATAGGGATAAGAAGATGAACAAAAACATTCATTTAGTACACTGTAATTTAAAACATTAGAAACTTTGAGAATTAAAGTGTTTATTTTAAAAACAACATATCAAGAGCAGTCTGAGTAGTTTGAACAGTGCTACCTTCTTCTCACTGTACAATTTAAAATACCAAATGAGCATCTTTTGTATACCTTGGTGAACTGGCATACTCCTGTCTAAGTGTGGATTAGCTTCCAACATTTTATCCTTTGTGTTTTCATTGTCCTGCAGTATCTCTGAGGAGTTTTCTTTAATACAAAGTTTTCTGCCATCATCCTTTGCTCTGTTATGTTTTCATCCTTTTTGTCACAATCACATTCCTAATTTACAAGAGCAAGCTCCTTTTCACTGAACTCATCCTGCTACATACATAGAGGCTCTAGAACAGTGGCATGGTTTACACTCCTGCAGTCAGCTATTTTTCCTATAACTCTATTTATGAATGGCTCAAATTTCACTTCCAGTGTTAGCACTTTTCATTTCTTTGCCGCACTATGCAGCACTTTTATCTTTGTCCACCAACTCCCTCTCTGAATTATCCATTTTCATAAAATGTTACAAATTTAGGGCTTCCCTGGTGGTGCAGTAGTTGGGAACCTGCCTGCCAATGCAGGGGACACAGGTTTGAGCCCTTGGCCCGGGGAGATCCCACATGCCACGGAGCAACTAAGCCTGTATGCCACAACTACTGAGCCTGCACTCTAGAGCTTGCAAGCCACAACTACTGAAGCCCGTGCACCTAGAGCCCGTGCTCTGCAACAAGAGAAGCCACCGCAACGAGAAGCCCACGCACTGCAACGAAGAGCAGCCCGTTCTCACCGCAACTAGAGAAAGCCCACGCCCAGCAACGACGACCCAACAGAGCCAAAAATAAAAACAAATAAATAAATTTTTTTTTTTTTAAAAAGTTACAAATTTATCTCTGAGAGACGAGGAGGCAACACAGCTACACCTTTTGCTGTCTGTTCATGAACCAAATAATAAGATGTGCTGGTTGTACTTTAATACAATTACTCACTGTTAATGTAACATAATAACATATTTGAACTGTGCTGTTGGGGGGTGGTATTATTTAATTAACCATAATAACTGAAAACTGTGCATACTGGAACCATGCAAAGTGAGAAATATCTTTGTTTAGCAAATAAATAAGTAACTTTAGAATGAATGAACTGGCTCACCACTGGGACAGATTTAAAGAAGAGGAATTGATGCCCTTCCCATCTACACCTTCTAATTTATAACATCACAAAAACAGGGCAACTTCCTCAAGACCCAATTCACACTGAAGTATAACAAATTATATCTGTCTATCACTAGTAACAATTCTATCACTAGTAACAAAGTTACATTCTAACACTGTGCCCTATAAAATAGGGCTAATAATACTTCCTCTTTCACCAGGTGGTTCTGAGAGCCAAAGGAGAAACAGATTTTAAAGAGTACTTTGAACAATTCAACCAGATACTATCCTATCAACTATACATTTAGTAGGCACCAGGCACCACTGTATGAGCTTTTCATAAATCTTTTCATAAGAATTCTCATGACACAAGAGAATTCTCATGGTACAACAGAAGTACCAGGATAGTCTCCACTTCACAGAAGAATGCTGAAGCACAGGGAAGTCATATAATGTGGCCAAGGGCATGCAGAGTAAACTTTGAGGCTATAGTATCTGAACTCAAAAGGTGTAACTCCACAGGTCAAGTTCTTCGAAACTTCTTCACTGACTTGTCTACTTTCCTCAGAAAGTAGAAGGACACGGTCACTGAAAGGGGTAAAACACTGACTCCTAGAAACTGGGCAAACCTGATTCAGTATGACTCAGAGTAACCAGTTAGTTTTACTTGAACATTTTCAGGTTTTTGACAAAAGGTCAAAGATGGACAATGTCCAGAGAACCAAGGAGCTAAGAAGACCATTCCCAGCCTACAGAAGGAGCCACAAAAGTAGGAGAGGAGGGTCCAAAAATATTCAATTATTTTATGCTAGTAAGTATAAATACCAGGAAAGAACCAACTAAGAAATAAAATTCACTTTTCAAGAATAGGGGAAGGAACTATATTTATCATGACTGTATAAAAAAGGAAGAGTGTTATAAAAACAAGATACAGGGACTTCCCTGGTGGCACAGTGATTGGGAATCCGCCTGCCAATGCAGGGGACACAGGTTTGAGTCCTGGTCTGGGAGGATCCCACATGCCGTGGAGCAACTAAGCCCGTGTGCCACAACTACTGAGCCTGCACTCTAGAGCCTGAGAGCCACAACTACTGAGCCCATGCGCCGCAACTACTGAGGGCCGTGCGCCTGGAGCCCGTGCTCCACAACAAGAGAAGCCAACGCAATGAGAAGCCCACGCACCACAACGAAGAGTAGCGCCCACTTGCCGCAACTATAGAAAGCCCGCGCACAGCAACAAAGACCCAACTCAGCCAAAAACAAGATACATAGAGCCAACAAAAGTCATCAACATTTTCAGTACCACTGACCCTGAAAGCTAACACCACCACTTGCTGAGGTCTGATTTCACAAGGAGCTCCATATGGTACAGGAACATGGGAGCCTAATAAGGATGCATGATATGAAAGCAATGGGATTGGTTAACTAAAATAAGTAGATTCCTCCCTAAATATAATCAACTCATAAGGACACATTTAGAACATTTGTATCTCATTAGGGGTATTAAGTGAGAAATATTCTCAATACCAAGCAGTCCTAAGGACAGTTTATCTTAGCAAAGAAAGTGAGTTTTCTTTACTAAAAGGGAAAATATACTGCAAGGAATAGCTTAAATATCATAAAAGAATTTTCAGCAAAGTCAGACACCAACGCAAACCTTATAGGCCAAAGAAACACCAACTAAAAACTGAATAACCTTGCGAGAGAATGTATTTTTAGACTCTTTCTCTTATTACCAATCATAACAATCGAAAGCAGAAATAAGTCGCCTAAGCAAAGAGTACCCAGTTTACAAACAACAGAAACAAAATGAACTAACACAAACCAAACTCAAACATGTCTGTCCCATCACACCTTTCACCAAGGTACCACCTGTGGTGAAAACAAGATGGCCCACAAGATGACTTCACTGGCAGCAGTGCACTTGCTTTGCTGAAGGGTCAGTTCTAGTTTCCCACCAAAAAAGAGGTACTTGCCTCTCATGTCTTGAGACAGAAACTACTTTAAATCAGGGGTCCCCAACCCCCGGACCGCTACCGGTCCGTGGCCTGTTAGGAACCGGGCCGCACAGCAGGAGGTGAGCGGCGGGCAAGCGAGTGAAGCTTCATCTGCCGTCACTCCCGTTACCGCCTGAACCATCGTTCACATTATCACTTGAACCATCCCCAGCCCCTCCATCCCACCCCACCCCCCAATCCATGGAAAAACTGACTTCCACGAAACTGGTCCCTGGTGCCAAAAAGGTTGGGGACCACTGCTTTAAATGATATACAGTGTGATTTAAGTTATAGATTACAAGAACTACTTTCCAAATTGAAGGGAAAATACTAGAAGGGGCATGATAAAAGCATAAACATCTTATGAGATAGAAATTAGGTTGGCCTCAGGTGATAAAAAATCCAGTTTATAGGAGCTTAAACAATTAGCTCTCTCACAGAACAAGCAGTCAGAAGTAGAAGCCCTGGGCTAGGTGTCAAGGACGCCAGCTCTGCCTTTTCTGTTGCCGTGCTCATCCCCATGTCTGCTCAGTGCCTCACTAAGCATCACTGAGAAACTCCAATCAGGAATCTGTTTTTCATTCCAGATGGGTAACTTTCACTCCCCTTGTCCAGAGGACTTCCTCTTACAAATCATTGGCCAGAACTTAGTCACATGCCTGCTATCAGACCAATCACTGCTAAGGGGGATGAAATTATCATGACTTGAGATTTTATATTAATCATGAGCTATCCTGGATCCTTGCTAAGATTAAGGGCTTTGCTGTTCCCATTTCCCATGCCGGAAGAAAGAGGTAGAATGGGTTGTAGGGTAGGCATCAAAATTTAATTCAATTATTGTAAAAGATCCATTTGACAACTCTGAAATAGTTCACATGACTGTCTAGAGCTGGGTCCCTGTAAGTTTAGAGAACGCTCCACCGCTACACAAACAGGGGCACCAGGGTGCAATGAACTATTTCACTGGTTTGGTGAGTAAGAGCCACTAAAGCAAAGTAGCTTTTAAAAAGCACAATTTTTCAGCCAACAGCATGAATCAGAAGAAACCGTTTCCGTTATCTTCAATTTTCCGCTTCCCAAAATGATCTAGTTGAGCGATCCTATTCAACCTCACCTCTCTACTCAGGCTCTGCTTAGGGAATGAGGCAGTGGAAAAACACACGTGGTTAGATGTGGCGATCACTCCATTTTTGGTTGTTTAAATATTAGCTGTCCTTGAGACGTCCCTGGCAGTCCAGTAGTTAAGACTTCTCCTTCCAATGCAGGGGATGCAGGTTCGATCCCTGGTCGGGGAGCTAAGATCCCACAAGCCTCCGGGCCAAAAAAACCAAAACATTAAACAGAAGCAATATTGTAACAAATTCAATAAAGGCATTTAAAATGGTCCGCACATCCAAAAAAAAAAGAAATTCAAAAAAAATTTAGCTGTTCTTTTTCATTTAGGCTATCTTCCCCTTCCTAGGAAAGCGGTCAAGGTCTAATTATAGATTACCTGATTAAAAAATTACCCCCATGCAAGGTATCTTCCTAGAGTTACGTTTTTAGTTACAGGCTTATGATGAAGGAAAATTCAACTACTACCTTGAAATACTCAGAATGGGACCCACTTTGAAGGCATGAGCCATTCCTTCTATACCTTTACAGACAGCATTCAGCCTAAAATTGGAATCATTAGGCTGACCCCTCTTCAAAGAATGAATGCAAATTTACAAAGTTTTTCTTATTTTTAAGCTCACCTGCATCCTATACTCCTCTCCAAACACATCTCACCTTTTCTATCACTGTGCTACTGGGCTGTCCTTTCCACCTTAACACCTGCTTTGTCAATTAATGCTATCATATCTGTCATTCAAATTCTATCAGTTGAAATTCAAGGTCTATCTCAAATGTCTCCTTTCCTCCATGGCTAAGACTTTGAACCATACTTCACAGGGCCTCTTTCCTGTCCAGCTCCTAACCTCCTGGAGCCTTGCACTCCAAGAAAGATGCAATGCTCTATAAATGTCCCCAGAAGTAAAGAGACCAAAAGAATAAAGGACTACGGCTGAAAACAGGGCCACCTCCTGCATCTTTCCTCAATTTTGTTTTCCTTTAGAGCAGTGCAGGTGGAAAAGAATCAGCAAAAGAAGTAGGAAGGTGCTAGAGAAGATGGTAAGGACTGTACATCTGACGGATTTCTCTATACTCCAGACATGCCTGATCTGTACGCATCACACACAACAGAACAGACACAAACAAATGATGACTGCTAATTCCGGCCTTTTTTTCTCCTTAAACACACTCCAGAAGTCACTGCAATACCGGAAACATTCGGGAGACTGAGCCATCTGATGACAATTACAGGAATCCTGGAAGGGAAAAGAATGCTTGGGGCAGGCCAGACGGCCATGCAATTACAAACCCTACCTCAGCCCCAGAGTCCTCGTCACACCCTCCGCATCACTGCCAGGGGCTGGTGGATGGTGAGGCTCTTACTCAGCATTCCCAGGCTGATATGCTCACAAACACTGCTCCAGAGGGCGCATCACAATTTTGGTTTGCTCGGTTTTCTCACCCTTTGAAGCAAGACACTTCAAGACTGTCGTGAGTTTGGCTCCCCAGGATGTTAGACTTACAGAAACCGAGACTTTTACAGTAAAAAGATGATTAAAAAGGCAAACCACCGAAAATGTTAGTATGAAACTAAAACTTTTTTCCAAGTTCCTTTATTCCCCAAACTGATCCTTGTGGAATTTGGGGAAGTCAGGGTAATGGCTGGGAGGAGAAAAGGACTAGTATTTACTGAGCACCTACAAGAGCAAGCCACTTTCAGAATTAAGAAACCTTGCAGAGGAGATGGCATCCCCTATTTAACCAGAACTAAGGCTCCGAGAAGCAACTTGCCCAATCCGGAAACTCTTAAATGAAGACAACGGGGTGGAAACCCAAGCCCACCTGATTCCAGAGTCCACACTCTATCTACTAAGTTACACTGCCTGTGAGACAGCAAGTACATCAAACACAGAGTTAAACTGGTATGACACAGGATGGCATTCAACAATCGCTATCCTACCAAGACACAACTGACAATTTCTTTCTTCTTAAAATAGTTTATACAAAGTATAAGTGAGTTGCAGGTAATTCAAAGAAAGTTTAAAAATTATTTGTAAAAATTAAAAAAACATATTTGTTAGTAATCAACATATTTGTTATTAATCTACCCAGAGAATAGATAACACTATTATTACTCATTTGTGTATTTCCTTCCAGTATTTCTTCTTCATATATATACCCTTTTATATGCCACAAAGTTGGCGTCATACTATTTATAGCTTTGCAGCCATTTCTTTTCAACTAACATATTGTGAATATACTCCCATATCATAAAAAATTCCTCAAAAGTCTGATCTTTTAAACAATTACGTCAGAATAGATTTCATAACTAAAGTCTTCCAACGTAAAGCCCTGGGCTCACAGGATTAGGAAACTTAAATACTTGAAATATTACGTATTCCATGTAGATGGCTAAGGAAACAAAGAAGTACAGGAGACTGCTAAACAATGAACCATGGTTCCAGGGAATCCCTGCTGTTTCAGGAGGGTGTACTTGGACAGAATCACATTTGACCAATCTTTTTATACACCCATAAATAAATACACATAACCCATAAATACACACCAAATACACAAAATTCAAAATTAGGATTGCAAATTATCATTCAGTTATCTTCTACCAATGCTTTCCGTGGGTGTTTATGGAAGTCAAGTGTCAAACCTTGTGCAATTTCCTTTAAATAGAGCCATAAGTTGAGTACTTGCTTCTGTTTGTTAGCAAAAGGTGGGGTTCCCCAACCTGGCACACACCAAAGAACTGCTTGACAATCTTACACAACATGGTGGTGGTGGTAACGAGAAAAATAATAAAAAGTAAAAATGATAATAACAATGACAGTGGCTTTCATTTGTTAAGTCTTTTTCTGCATCAGTCACTGTTCTAACCCTCAGTATAGATTTTTTAAAATTTAATTCTCTCTAAATCCCGTAAGGTAGCTACTAGTCTTATCCCCATAAACTTGAAGTCAGAAAACTTGACTTCCAAGTCCATTCGTAGTGCTAATGAGCTGGAAATGGTTTCATCTCTCTAGTTACACAATTTCTTCACTACATAATAGAAGGGTTGAGGTTGAGAGCATTGTAGAGTAAATATGCTCTCAAGTACTATGGATTTGACAATCACCTGAAAATATACACAAAATATACACATGCCCCTCCGGACCCACGGCAAACACATATCACCCAATAATCATGTCACTAAATGTCCTATGGACAATCATTTCCAACACACTAGAAAGTTATTAACAATCAACAATGTGCTTACCTGGTAAGTGTCACAAAAGTCCTAAAGCTTGCCAATTCTAGAAATCTGAACCCCAAGATAAGCTAAATCTGTCGATATCTAGCTGAAAACTCTTGAGGAACTGGGGTTTCTTGCTACCCCAAAAGCTGGCTGAGCTTAACAGTCATATGTCCCCACCAACAGTTGCCCAGGACAACCAAAGCAAAAGGGGACAACCCAAGTGTGTCAGGGTGGGGGCATGAAAATCCATGCCAAGTCCTAGGAAGGGAAGAAGGGCTATCCCACCGAAGAGAAGACTGCCTCCAGAAGGAAAGTGTGGTATAACCATGGCGGAGGGCGGGAAGGATCCAAATCCTGATTTTCAGCTGGCCTTGCTTCTGTGCATTAAGTTATGTTTTAGCTCAGTGAAAGTAATTACCAGCCAGGCTCTGCAATCCATCAATTCACCCTGGGCATTCCTGCTGATTTCTTTGGTCTCTAGGACCCATGAGTCCCTTTTGCTGAAGCAAAGGTTGGTTGTTTCTAGTTTCTCTCTTTTAATTCTAAATTTCTGCCAAGTAATTAGGAAAAGAAAATGAATAATTATTTTTGAGTTTTTTAATGGAAGCTATGGGGGTTAAAGTAGGCACAGCCTCTCACAAAAACAAGATTAAAATCATACATCTTTGACCTCCCCTCTTCCAAAGAGAATGGACAAACGCAATTTGGCTCTAGGCTGTGAAGTCGGGGATCTGATCCAAATCACCTCCACTGAAATTTAGGTAGTTTGCCAAAAGTAGCTTAGTCAATAAATAAAACAAACACGGATTTACAAAATACTTTCTTATAACCCCACAATGATCCTAACGGAAGGTGTTTATTAGTATCTCCATTTTTACAGATGAAGATAAGCAAGTTCAGAGGTTGAAAATACGAGCCCCAAGATCACACTTAAAAAGTAACAAAGCAGGGCTTCCCTGGTGGCGCGGTGGTTGGGAGTCCGCCTGCCGATGCAGGGGATGCGGGTTCGTGCCCCGGTCCGGGAGGATCCCGCGTGCTGCTGAGCGGCTAGGCCCGTGGGCCGTAGCCGCTGAGCCTGTGCTCCGCAACGGGAGAGGCCGTGACGATGAGAGGCCTGTGTACCGCAAAAAATTTTTTTTAATTTAAAAATTTTTAAAAAGCAGTCTTCTGAGTCCAAACACTAGCATTCCATGTAGTTTTTCCAAGCGACTATAACATGATACAGTTCAAAGAAATTCCTCCAACTCGAAGTAACATTCAAAACTACACTAAGGACTGTATGAATTACAAGGGAATCCTAAGTGCATCCACCCGGCAGGCAGGTACACATTTTATGCTATTTTATATGGCATTCTCCACTAACCTATACAGACATGATAGAGGAAATTCTGAAATTACCCACACAATTCTCCCCACCACCCTGTAAACCCATTTCCACTGCACAAGTACAGAATGGGTGTTACAAAATAAAAATAGGTCCACAGAACATATACATGGGAGGTAGAAGGAAAAGAAGCACGTGGCAGTAACAGCAACGATGGTGAGCCCTTTCTGCCAGTTAAGCTATAAACCCAACTATTTCCTTTGGTCACCAGCAAACCCCATGAGAAGGTGGTCCGCACCTGTATGTACCACCAATTCAAATGGCAGGTGGCTCTGAAAGCTACACCATCATCAACAGGGCTTTGTTTTTTTTTTATTGTCCAGAACCAAGGTTCCAGGGTCTGCCATTAGAATGGGTAATGGTTTGACTCCTTAGGCATATCAAAATCAACTAAAATGCGTATATATTTTTTCTTTTTTTTCTGATTCTACAAGCAATATACTCTAGCTACAGAAAATCTCAAAAGTGTAGAAAGCATAAAGAAACAAAAATTAGTCACAATCCCAGCACCCAGAGGCAACAACCCATGACATTTCCTTCTAGTTTTTAGGGGTTTTTTTCCTTCTTCCTGACAGCTAAACTATTTGAAATATCCTTTTCTACAGACAAAGAAACTAATTCTTTTGGGGAAGAACAAGAAAGGAAGTAGAGCCTAGGAAAAATTAATCCCATTGTATTTATAAATAAATTCAAATTTCTTGAGTAAAGTCTCAATTGATAGCTATAGCAAAAATACTTAAAATCCTCTGGTAAAGGCGCTTCCCTGGTGGCGCAGTGGTTGAGAGTCTGCCTGCCAATGCAGAGGACACGGGTTCGTGCCCCGGTCCGGGAAGATCCCACATGCCGCAGAGCGGCTGTGCCCGTGAGCCATGGCCGCTGAGCCTGCGCGTCCAGAGCCTGTGCTCCGCAACGGGAGAGGCCACAACAGTGAGAGGCCCGCATACCGCAAAAAAAAAAAAAAAAAAAAAAAAAATCCTCTGGTAAAGCTCAGTAAGGTCACCATCTAACTCCTCCCAGTGTTACACCCAGAAGAAACAATAATTTATAATGAGCACAACCAGAAGAAACAATAATCTCTAATGATCACCAACAAGTTCTCTTGCGAGAATGCTTTGTTTTTCAGAACTTTATTTCCTAAAATCCTGTTTTTGCATTGAAACTATTAACCCTATTATCCGGATGGAGTTCAGAACACCAAGATAAAGCACCCTGGCATGCTGAACATTTTAAGTTGAAGGAGTTTGAGAAAATGGCAGAAGCCGGAAGGACTTCCTCTCGTCCTTCTTCCCTGGATCAGGCCATAAAACCCTCATAATGCCGGGTGCCCTCCCTATACCCAGAGGAAAGGAGCATCTTATCTCCGAACACAAAGGGATGCAGAAAAGAATCCTCACAAACAAGCCTTGCTAGGTTTCCCCCAATTCACTACAATTTCCTTCTCCTCCTTAACCTACCATATCCCTCCACAACTGTGTACTCTTCAAAAACATAGCATAAAATACTCAGGTCTGTTTCTTTGGGTCTTCATTTTCTTATGGAGGTTCCCATGTCCCGTAAAGCTTATACTAAATACATTTGTATGCTTTTCTCCTGTTTAAAAAAAAAAAAAAAAACCTATACATCTCCAGATATGTCTTTGTCAGTTTAATTTTCAGACCCAGCCAGAGACCCTAAGAGGGTGGAGGAAAACATTCCTCCCCTACAATCCTATCAGTGACAAAAAGGACTTCAGCTCACCCACAGAAGAAACTCTGCAGAGAGGGACAAAGGGTCCTGCTCTTTCTCAAAATCATACTTCTAGAGGATACTAAGGAAATATCATTTAAATATGGGTGTGTAGTGGGGGAGGGTAATGGCTTTTTGGCACATGCATATAAAAGGAGCACAGCTTCTGGCTTCTAATTGGAAATGGATAGCTCACAAGTAATGCCCATCGTGTCTAACAAAGTTGACAGCAATCTGCTTTTCGCGTTGAAAAAAGAGACTTAAATGGAACCAGTGACCTTTGTAATGCTAAGAGCCTTTGGAATATAAATCTATTTTGCAGCAATTTCATTGATCATGTATTTCTAAGGTATCTATTTAAGAGAGGCTCAGATAGGAAAAGTACTTTTGCAGCAGTTACCACTAGGTAAATACGAGTTTTAAATAACCTTGGGTGCAGCAGACCTGGAATTTTATTCCCCACAGCCTAGTGGTTGTAAGTGCTCTGTGACCCTCTTAAGCACTGCCAACATCAACATCTGGTACCTGGCACAAAGGAAATAGATTCTAAAAGGTTTTTTTAAAAAACCTTTCATTTTCATCATGTGCTTTAAGTATGTTTCGAAGATAGTTCTCTTTCTCCTCTTTCTGACACGGAAATAAAAGTAAGACGCTTTTCTCTCAGGCAGCTGTATATTGTTTTAGAAGCAGAAGAGGAAAATAATTGCCAAAAATCGAGCTGTGCCTAATGTCTTCTCATCTCCCCCCAAAAGAAGTTATATTCAATATAATAGAGCCCTGAGACCCGACTCGATGAAAGAAAACCCAGAAATGATTGTAATTCTCTCCCCACAAACATATACCACTTGTAAAAATGGCTTCAAAATCCATGGCATTCTACGCAATTCTATTTTTCTCTGATTTTTTCCTTCCTCCTGTATTTTCTTATGGAAGGCTTTTTATGACCTTCAACTTCTCCAAAGATCTTAGCAAAAACAGTGATCACCCTATTGATAATCAAGATATTCATTATCTTTAAATGTCGTACTTGAGCAAAAAAACTTCATTGGAGAATCTCAAAAGAATCCAAGCCCATTCACGAAACAAATACTAACCTAGGAAATTTCACGTGACTTTTAAAAAGTAAATATGGCGACAAGCAAAACTGACCTACTTCATGAAGTCAATGAGAAAACAATGAAAAGAAAAATGTTTTATTCTAAGACACCCTCTTTAAAACAGAAATGCAGAAAAATAATTACTACTGCCTCCCAATCATAAGTTAGTCGAAACAAAGGAATAGTCCTTTATTGTATAGCCTAAGGACAGCTGTCTGAAGGCTTACTTCCATATAAACTTCTCCCATTCTTTAGTTCTGGCTCAAGCCTGTAGTTATCATTACACTAGTAAAACAGCCCATAAAAGTTTTCCCCCTATTTCAATATCGTCAACTCCTAATACAGGAGACATGCAATGGGCAGTCCACAGCTAATGCATCAATTTTTTTCACAAGCACTCATGTTACGCCACATGCCTGCTTAGTATCCAAAATAAAATGACTGTCTTCTGCATTAGAGAAATTTTCTCAAAGAAAAAAACACGG